>NC_136067.1:659364284-661864284 GCF_964261635.1 Lissotriton helveticus
CTGCTCTAAGATGCTCCTTCTCCTCAGAAAAAATGCAGGAGACTAATTATACTGTCTCTGCGCACCATACAAAAAGACAATGTTCCACCCCAATACATCACATAACAAAAACTTTTCAATTGCAACTGTTTGTACTTTTCCACATAAGCTGTGTTGATCAGCTCCTGCTCAGTGGCCTTGGTTCGCAGATCAGCCAGACATGAAAGGCGTCCTCCCTTTTCGCCTTCTAGTCTTCTTCAAAGACATTCCGGGTATCTCCTTAAATCTAAGAATAACAAGGTCAAATTCCTGCACCTGCTGTAGGATGAGAACATACTGTCTGCACATACAAAAAGGATTCATTTAATTAATTCTTGAGAAACCAAGGAGAGACAAATATTCAAAATAACCTGCAGTGTTGGGCCTACAATACAGGCAACTTAAATGATACACAGTAACATTGATATGAATATAATGTCATCCTGCACATTATGTATTCAGAAATTATAGGCTTTTCTATTACATACTAATCCTACTGAAATGTGCATACAGCATTTTAACCCCTTGTATGCTCATGACTGCTCCCGGCCGTCATGCATCACCGTAGGCGTGTGCTCACGACGGCCGGGAGACGTCCGAATCCCGCCGGCTGTTTATTTCTCCCGCACAGCGCGAGAAATAAACCCGCATGCAAAGGGTTAATGTTTAAATGATTTGAATAAATGCATCTTAATGGTCATAAACCACTGCAAACGATAACATATATGTGTGCTGTAACTGCTCTATCACTGTATAACCTGATAATATTATGTCAGAATCATTGACTGCCTTCCTAACACTTTCACATCAGCTGTAGCCATTCTAAAAAAGTGAACCATGCACCCAATGAATGTGTTTGAACTTCCAGTAAAGCAGTATATGGTTGCATCTCGGCACATTATACACCTGGCTCCATTAGAATAGGTAGTAAAACCTTTCTGTGGAGGTCAAGCAAATCTGCACATGCCCATATTAAGCGGTCCAGTGTTTCTTCAGCTCCACTCCTTCAAGAGACATAATCTGCTCTTTTTTATCAACATTTGTCCAAGCACCCCAAACTGAAGGATTACAATATCACATAATTGTATTTTTGCAGCCAGCTTTGAGTCACATATGACTGTCTCATGACACAGACTAAGCATGTTGGACATAATTGGAGGGCTTATTTGACAACTATAGTGGCAACTCTTTTCAAAAGGAAAGTTGCTTACTTTCAGAGGACGACAAGTTGGGAAAAAACTCGTGGTTCAAATGTTTGCTATTCTATAGGGATACCTTTAGTGGGCTTGAACAGAGCATTTCCTAGGAAAGATTCTTTGTAAATAAAGCTCTACCAGAGTACACTCTCGTAATACTTCATATTAAGTTAATACTTCTAATGGCACCTAAGAATGCCAAAGAAGAAAAGTCCAATTCAAGGTGTAAGTGACACTGACGAGTAGAAAGCTGCAAATTAAATAAAAAACGCATTGATTGCATATTCACAGTGTGAAGCATAAATAAGTATGTTTTAGAGTCAATACAGTGAAAGCATACAATAATGTGGGAAGTAATTTGACCTTTAGAACATTGATAAATGTAGGGTAACTACGAACATATCTGATTATGTTGGAATCAATTGACCAAAACACGACCGAATTCAGTCAGCCCATTGCTATAATCTTAGTTTTGAAAAAATCTATTTTTAAACTGTTAAACTTGTTTTATTCTTGCAGCTGATCAAGTTCTCGCTGTAAACCTATCTGTGCCAAACATAAAGGGGTCGATTCCGATTCGGGAAAAACTGCTCCGAATAGCCGTTCGGAGCGTTTTTCCCATACGGATCGTACCCTGCAACGTCCCCCGTACGTACGACGAAGTACGATTCGTACCAGGAGCCGTACTCCGTACGAGTCATACAAGACACCGTATGACTCTAATCGCCGCACGATTCTCCCTCGGAACCCGCTGTACGCGACATCTGTACGGTTCGCGGCTGGTTTTTACGACCCAGCAAGTACGATACGTGTCGGGTAAGCACCGTACGACCCTTTTTTTATGGGAGCTGAAAACAGCCGTAAAAGCAGAGTTCGCACCAAAACAGGTAAGGACCGCCCCCCCCCCCCGGGCACGATGCGTACCCCCCATGATCGCAGGGATACGCATCGTACCCCTGCGATCATGGGGTGTACGAGCCGTAACCCCATTGTACGATGGGTGTACGAGCCGTACCCCATGTAAGATGGGTGTACGAGCCATACCCCATGTACGATGGGTGTACGAGCCGTACCCCATGTACGATGGGTGTACGAGCCGTACCTCCATTGTACGATGGGGGTACGGCTTGTACACCCATCGTTCATGGGGTACGGCTCGTACACCCATCGTACATGGAGTACGGCTCGTACACCCATCGTACAATTGGGGTACGGCTGGTACACCCATCGTACAATGGGGGTACGGCTCGTACACCCATCGTACAATGGGGGTACGGCTCGTACACCCATCGTACAATGGGGGTACGGCTCATACACCGATCGTACAATGGGGTACGGCTCGTACACCGATCGTACAATGGGGGTATGGATCGTACACCGATCGTACAATGGGGGTACAGCTCATACACCGATCGTACAATGGGGGTACGGCTTGTACACCCCATGATCGCAGGGGTATGGTGCGTACCCCTACGATCATGGGGGGTATGGACCGTACGGTGTGTATGTGTTTGTGTGCTTTTCCGTACGACTCGCCCTTACCTGACGTGGACCGTACGAATCGCTTCCTCATACCCCAGTTCGGATCGTACTCGTCGGGTCGTATGGCATGTACGAGTCGTACGGTATGTGTACGAGTCGTATGGTTCACGGTTTCAGCCTTGCAATACGTACGGATCGCGACAATTCAGACGGATTCACGAAATACGGATCGTACTTCGCGACTTGGACGGACGGGTACGATTCGTACGGAGAGGGCTCCGGATACAAATCGTACGGACGTTTTTTTGCCGAATCGGAATCGACCCCATAGTAATCAAATCATCAGCATATTCTGGATGACTACTTTATTTAGAGCATAAACCATGCAGGTGATCCAAGTTAGCTGGTAAATTTGTAAGGTATAAAGAACAAAATTGCTGCACCAAAATGAACCCCTGTTTCAAGCCTTTAGCAGTGTAAATTGAGAGGAAAGTCCCTTATAATGTGACAGCTTGACTTGTACTCAGGGTCGACGTGCCATTCAGTTAGAAAATGCTTTACATTGCTTCAGTTCCCCAACTCTGTAGTTTAGCAGACAGGGGTATTTGGCAGAGAACATGTGGCCAATAGATTTAAGGTCATGATATTATTAAGAGTCGAATAATTCACCAGGAAGCTAGGCTT
This sequence comes from Lissotriton helveticus, assembly GCF_964261635.1. Taxonomy (NCBI): domain Eukaryota; kingdom Metazoa; phylum Chordata; class Amphibia; order Caudata; family Salamandridae; genus Lissotriton; species Lissotriton helveticus. The sequence continues at coordinate 659,367,665 of NC_136067.1, forward strand.
GGAACACGTTAACATTCCTGCATACCAAACACACTAAGATGATTCGTCCAGTACCAATTTGGTAATAAATGCTCACTCTTCATCTAATAATGCCATAAAACAGTAGTTTGTGGGCTTTGACACCAAGGCCACATTTATGGAGTGACAGTGAATTATCGACTCTCCATGATGGCGGGATTATTCCATGATCATAAACCTTGTTAAAAAGTAAGCTCACAGTGGAACTCCACAGTGTGAGATTTTCCTCTAGTACAGCAGGCTGTACAACATGTGTGCCCAGGGCACGTGAGTAATGGCTGTCCTTAACTAATGATAAAATAACACACCTGGAAACAGAGCTATAAATGTTTATGCCCATCTCGGAGTTAAGTCATCACTTTGGCCGGCGGTCTACAGCTGTGATTTAGTGGATCCCCAAGTCTCAAATGCTATATGAGAGGAGTAAGAACTTTCGTTCCAGTTCGTACCATATCCTACAGAAAGCCAGAAACGGAGAGCAGTTCAAGATTTAATGCATACTTAATGATTGCAGCAATTCAATGTTCACTCTTTTGTAGGCTGGTTTCAATAGTTTAATCAAGACAGTGCTTCTGTGGGTAACTGAACAGTGATAGTCTGATGTACACATGCCTGCTTCACACTGTGTTCTGCGGATGGGAATGAAGCGAAATTCTGGTGGATCTCAGATGCAAATTGCTGATGTTCAGTTCTTGAGAGGCATGAGACTTGCTTGTGAGTTCATGATCCATTGGGAACCCCAGGTTCCTACCCTTTGGTGGTCCCTATTTTCTAGAATTGTGGGCAACAGCACACATTTTTGGGGACTGCAACTTTTTTCCATCATCAGAATTTGACTCCGAAACATGGGAGAGAAAGGCAAGGTGGGAGAAGAAATGAATAATAGGACAGGAAAACAGTGACAAAAGGAGAAAGCAAAGATAACAACCTGTAAAAGTGAAGTAAAGAGACAGGAGGTTTAGGGTGGTGGAAGAAGAAACCGGTCCCCGGAAGCTTGTTTCCTTTCCAGTGAAGAATTGGCTTGGTAGTTTGGTCTGCCCTGTTCCCATGATGCACTGGGCCAGGGACAGACTAATTTGCATATAGCCAGGTTCTGAACTGGGATGGTGCAGTGAGCTAAAAAACGGTGATGGATCAAGCCCTGATCTGTTGACTCGGTAGGAGTGTTCTGATTAACTCAGATACTCTGTCCATCACCACCCCCTTTTTGTAATTATTTTGGCCACCATGAGTGTGGAAGGGTATGCTCAGACATGAGTCCCTTGCTCATTGCACCATCAGGATTCAAGCAAGCCGGGCCGAAGACGGCTGTAACGCCAGAAACCGATCCCCGGAAGCTTGTTTCCTTTCCAGTGAAGAATTGGCTTGGTAGTTTGGTCTGCCCTGTTCCCATGATGCACTGGGCCAGGGACAGACTAATTTGCATATAGCCAGGTTCTGAACTGGGATGGTGCAGTGAGCTAAAAAACGGTGATGGATCAAGCCCTGATCTGTTGATTCGGTAGGAGTGTTCTGATTAACTCAGATACTCTGTCCATCACCACCCCCTTTTTGTAATTATTTTGGCCACCATGAGTGTGGAAGGGTATGCTCAGACATGAGTCCCTTGCTCATTGCACCATCAGGATTCAAGCAAGCCGGGCCGAAGACGGCTGTAATGCCAGAAACCGGTCCCCGGAAGCTTGTTTCCTTTCCAGTGAAGAATTGGCTTGGTAGTTTGGTCTGCCCTGTTTCCATGATGCACTGGGCCAGGGACAGACTAATTTGCATATAGCCAGGTTCTGAACTGGGATGGTGCAGTGAGCTAAAAAACGGTGATGGATCAAGCCCTGATCTGTTGACTCGGTAGGAGTGTTCTGATTAACTCAGATACTCTGTCCATCACCACCCCCTTTTTGTAATTATTTTGGCCACCATGAGTGTGGAAGGGTATGCTCAGACATGAGTCCCTTGCTCATTGCACCATCAGGATTCAAGCAAGCCGGGCCAAAGACGGCTGTAATGCCAGAAACCGGTCCCCGGAAGCTTGTTTCCTTTCCAGTGAAGAATTGGCTTGGTAGTTTGGTCTGCCCTGTTCCCATGATGCACTGGGCCAGGGACAGACTAATTTGCATATAGCCAGGTTCTGAACTGGGATGGTGCAGTGAGCTAAAAAACGGTGATGGATCAAGCCCTGATCTGTTGACTTGGTAGGAGTGTTCTGATGAACTCAGATACTCTGTCCATCACCACCCCCTTTTTGTAATCATCTCGGAGTTAAGTCATCACTTTGGCCGGCGGTCTACAGCTGTGATTTAGTGGATCCCCAAGTCTTAAATGCTATATGAGAGGAGTAAGAACTTTCGTTCCAGTTCGTACCATATCCTACAGAAAGCCAGAAACGGAGAGTAGTTCAAGATTTAATGCATACTTAATGATTGCAGCAATTCAATGTTCACTCTTTTGTAGGCTGGTTTCAATAGTTTAATCAAGACAGTGCTTCTGTGGGTAACTGAACAGTGATAGTCTGATGTACACATGCCTGCTTCACACTGTGTTCTGCCGATGGGAATGAAGCGAAATTCTGGTGGATCTCAGATGCAAATTGCTGATGTTCAGTTCTTGAGAGGCATGAGACTTGCTTGTGAGTTCATGATCCATTGGGAACCCCAGGTTCCTACCCTTTGGTGGTCCTTATTTTCTAGAATTGTCGGCAACAGCACATATTTTTGGGGACTGCAACTTTTTTCCATCATCAGAATTTGACTCCGAAACATGGGAGAGAAAGGCAAGGTGGGAGAAGAAATGAATAATAGGACAGGAAAACAGTGACAAAAGGAGAAAGCAAAGATAACAACCTGTAAAAGTGAAGTAAAGCGACAGGAGGTTTAGGGTGGTGGAAGAAGAAAGCAGAATGTGGTGGAGTAAAGAGTAGGCAGCCTTAGTGTTCATAAGGTAAAGAGCAAAATGTGTTGGGTTTAATGTTGATACATGACAATTAGATTGACCCTGTATACTCCAGAGAGAGTATTTAGGTCTAACAACAGCCGCTTGCTACGGATTCCAAAATACTTGAAGACACGCAGTGAAGAAAGTTCCTTTACAGTTCTAACAGCTAAATTATGGAACAGCTTGCATCCGATTTGCAGTGGTCTGAGTCACTGGTCACTTATAAAAGGAAACTCAAAGCCTTGCTGTTTGATACCGTCCAGTTTTTAGGATTCACGGCTAGCTTTACATTGTCTGCTCTGAGCGCCAGGATGCTTCTGTTTGAAACAGTTGTGCGCTTTATCAAATGTTGATTGATTGATTGATTGAAGTGTAGTGCGTAGAAAGGAATGAGATGGAGTCAAGAATAAGGAGCCCTGGTATTCATGAGATCTAGACAGAAAGTGTAGGGTGGTGGAAGAAAGAAGCATGAGGTGAATTCAAGAGTAAGTAGCTGTGGCATCTGTGATATAAAGCAAGCAGAAGGGTAGGGTGCTGGAAGAAAGAGGTATGAGGTGGAGTGAAGTGTGAGTAGCTGTGGTATCTGTGAGATGAAGACTGGAAGTGTAGGATGGTGGAAGAAAGAGGCATGAGGTGGAGTCAAGAGTAAACAGCCATGGTATCTGTGAGATACAGACATGAAGTGTAGTGCAGTGGAAGAAAGAGGCATCACCTGAAGTTAGGAGTAAGTAGCCTTGGTATCTGTGAGCTAACGCAACCGAAAGTGTAGGGTGGTGGAAGAAAGAGGCATGTGATGGAGTCAGGAGTAAGTAGCTGTGGTATCTGTGAGATAAAGCGACTGTGCGTGTAGGGTGGTGGAGGAAAGAGGCATGAAGTGGAGTCAAGAGTAAACAGCCATGGTATCTGTGAGATACAGACATGAATTGTAGTGTGGTGGAAGAAAGAGGCATGAAGTGAATTCGAGAGTAAGTATCTGTGGTATCTTTGAGATAAAGCAACCGTGTGTGTAGGGTGGTGGAAGAAAGAGGCTTGAGGTGGAGTCAAGAGTACGTAGCCATGGCATCTGTGAGATAAAGTGACTGGGAGTGTAGTTTGGTGGAGGAAAGAGGCCTGAGATGCAGTCAAGAGTAATCAGCTTTGTTATTCATGAGATAAAGGGGCGGAAATGTAGTGTTGTGGAAGAAAGAAACATGAGAAGTGAATCAAGACTAGACAACCTAGAGATTCATAATATAAAGAGTCAAGCAGAGTTGGGTGGTGGAAGAAAGCAGCTTTTGGTGGAGTCAAGAGCAAGCTTCTTTGGTATTTATTCAATAAACAGACAGAAAGTGTAGGGTGGTGGAATAAAGAGGCATGACTAGGTAACCTTGGTATTCAGCAACCTCAGCATTCAGCAACACTCATCTAGGAAAAACCTCATATTTATTGATAGATTAAAAAAAAACATGTTTACAAACCAAGCACTACCATTTGACATTGGGCGGGACTAACAGTCAGTGATGCTGATAGGGGGTCTTCCACCAACTCTTTTGTTTGATACACGGAGTGTCTGTCCAGCCTGGAGTACACACCTGTCAGTCAAGGACTTGGGACCACTGCACTTATTTTTATTCATTTTTGTTATTTATGCAACCTATAAAGCACACAAATACTCTAGGGTGTCTTGGCCCTGCCTGCTGGGAAGAGGAAGGCTGGCACGGATGGGTATTGATGAAAGAGTCATTCTTTAGTTGTTTTCGAAAAGTGAGCAGAGTGGGACTGGTCTTGATGTGGTGAGGGAGCTTGTTCCATAGTTTGGTGGAGGCGACTGTAAATGTTCTGTCACCCCCCGAGGCTTTTTTGGTTCGGGAACAATCAGTAGGTTAGCTGCTGATGAGCTTAAAGGTCTGGTGGGGTTCTAGGTGCAAAGAGTTTTCCTTAAAAACTCCCATCAGATGTCGTGGACTGCCTTGTAGGCAATGCATAGCGCCTTGAACTTGCATCTTCTCCTGATGGGCAGCCAGTGGAGCTGTCGTACCATGTTGGATATTGGTTTGAATTTGGGGGTGACTGTCAGAAGTCTGGCGGCTGCATTCTGCTCTAGTTGTAGCTTGTTTAGGACTCTTTCTTGGGCATTGATGAATAGGCTGTTTCAGTAATCAACCTTGGCCATGACTACTGTGCTAATGAGAGTCTTACCAGCGCTGGTTGGGTGAAAAGGTAGAAGTTTCTTTATCATCTTGTTAACGTAGAAGGATGCCGAGACGACTGCGTTGGCATGGTGTATGAATGACAGCTTGTCGTCGAACATAACACCTAGATTTCTTACCTTTGAGATGGGGGACGGAGGTGATCCCAACTTAGCTGGCCACCAAGAAGAGACAATGCAGGGGAGAGGTTACTGAAGATCAGCACCTCCGTCTTGTCAGAGTTTAATTTGAGACAATTGTTTGCCATCCAGGCTAGCATTCCCTCTTGGAAGTTTGCTGCCACCACCCCTCCGTCATTGTGGACCGCTAGCACCAGTTGCGTGTCATTGGCGTACGACGTTAGGCCCATGTTGTAAGATTTGATGACCCTCGCCAGGTCCGACACATAGATGTTAAACAAGGTCAGACTTAGCGAGGATCCTTGAGGCACACCATATGGGAGGGCAAATGACGGGGAGTTGAAGTCACCGAAGGTCACTGAATGAGTGCGATTGGAAAGGAAGGAGCTAGGAGGGCATTGGCTTTATGTTTGATGCTGATGGCTGCGACACGGTCGATTAAGGTTACGTGGTCGACTGTGTCGAATGCCGATGAGATTTCCAGTAGCACAAAGACCGCGACACCTCCCTTCACAGGTCAGACACTGCGCAGATGATGCTCATGACACTGAGAAAGCGTAAGGGTACATAGACTAGGGACAGTGGTAATTAGGGCAGTATATTGTGAGTTAATTCATTCAGCCATGGGTGGGCATGGTGCCAGGTGGCAGGGGCGTTTTAAGATGCATCTGGGTCACCAAAACTGATTGTGTGGTTCCTAAATAATAATACAAGTGAGCAGTGTCACACTGCCCTGCAGTAAAGGGTGCAGAGAGCCACATGGTGGGCTGGACCCTTCACTGAGGTGAGGTCAGTGGGTGATGTGTTCTACACAGTAACCATGAGCAGCATTTGTGAATTAACCCTGACACTGACGTCATTCCCGGACACCACATCTTAGTTGACTTTCACTCTTACTGTGACATCCCTCCAAGATATACATTACATTACCCCCCAGCTTCCTACTCCAATCATAGATGATTCAAGGAGGTTAGACCCGCCCACAGGCCCACTTCAGCTGACCTTGTAACCAGAACCATTTATTTTTCTGTTAATATCGCTGTTCCTCACATTAGTGCAGATATTGGCATGGGTGACAACACCTGTGTAATCATAAAACTCACTTCTGAAACCTAGTACTGTAATCCACTGTAAATGACAGAGCAGGGTGCTTCCCTTGGTTAAGGCAGGCATTTACACCACTCAAATTATTTTCACATTTCACTATACTAATTCAACAGTAATACTTTATGGGCTCTTGAGTACCATGCTACTTGCCAAAAAAGCGCTTCTACAGGCCATCAGGGGTAGCAAGCGCTATATAAATGCAAACCTTTTTCCCTCTTCTATCCCTCCACTATACTTCTCATGTCAAATAACTAACATATCCACCACTCAAATTACCTTCATATTTCACTATTCTAACTCACCACTAATCCATTGTAGGTCCTGGAGTAGCCAGCCACTCACTGAAAAAGGGCTTCAACACCCCATTGGGGGTAGCAAGCACTGTATAAATGCAAACCTTTTTTCCCTCTTCTATCCCACCACTATTTTTCTCAATCCAAATTACTGACTAATATATCCACCACTCAAATTACCTTCAAATATCACTATACTAATTCACCACTAATCCTTTATGGGTTCTGGAGTAGCGTGCTACTCGCCGAAAAGCGCTTCAACATCCCATCGGGGGTAGCACGTACTATATAATGCAAACCTTTTTCCCTTTTCTCTCTCTCCATTATCCTTGTCAATCGATATAACTGACTAGCATATCTACCACTCAAATTACTTACATATTTCGCTACACTAACTCAACACTAATCCTTTATTGGTTCCAGAGTAGTGTGCTACCACGCCTCGTCAGGGGCAGTAGTGCTATATAAATGCGATTACAATGCAATACAATACACTTCGTGCCTTTTGTAATGATCATGACTAGCAACTGTTTGTAAAAAATGTATCTCTTATAATGAAACCTATTTTATTGTAAAGCACTCTACTACCTTTGGGTAATGTCCATGCTGAATAGCAATGCATATATTAACAAATAAGTAAATGGACACATGAACAGGTAGGTAAGTTCAAGCTAGGTGTGCTTTCACAGGGACATCACATACATAGAAGGAATATTGTCAAGGTAGTAGTAGCGATACACTTGCAGTTACTTCATCTTCAGCAAAGGACTCAGACCCATTGCTGCTGCATTAACCCCAAAACTCAGTTCTTCCCACACTAAACTAGGCAGATAATTCCAAACTATTGAGAACACAGCAGTCAACCTCCCCCTCAACCTCCCAACATGCACACACCCTGCATTTCAACTTCACTGGCTCCATATCCGCAGCTCTCTTCTAACTCCTTACACACATTCAAAGCTTACAGAACACTGGACCAGCATACCTCAAAGCCGTCTCAGATTTCAATAGCTTCCAAGCACCTTTTCTCAGCTGGATTTGTACTTGCACACATTCCATGCATGCGCAGCACCAAAACAGGCAATAGTGACATCTCCTACCTTGCTCCAAATAGCTGGAATGACCAGCCCCTACACATCTGCGCCTCCTCTAATGTTATTGCATTCTGCATGAAGCTGAAAACTTGGCTGTTCAACTAGGTGACTCCATTGATCATTCCTGACTGCTCCTACATCGGTGTCAGGATATCATTTCGGGTGACAACATAACATATGTTTTTGTAAGGTGCATGTTCACCTAGAATGGTATCTTGGCACTGAATAACAGATGTGTATTGTTGCCTAACTCAGTGGTCCTCATTTTATCGACTTCAGAAGGATAAAAGGCTGAGTGGACCCACCAAGATTTAAACCTGTGACCATGAGGCCAAACGCAGGCTCCTACAGTGGACGTTTAGTCTGCTAAGTCACCAGACCCGGGTGATAGTGCACTTGACACAAAATCATAACATTACTGAGAACTGCACCCAACGCTACAGATATGAGTAAAACATTGTCCAGCTTGCCCTGTTCATCCTCCAACAGAAAATAGTAGATGTTCACCTTGCAGTATGTCAGTATATTAAAGTCACAGCACAGCACATAACAGTGAAATGTTTATAGAGGTTGGCTTGTGGTGTGTTTGTATGCAAGTTTGCATGCAAGTTGGTTGATGACTGGGTGAGAGGTTGTTTAGACTTGGGATTCTGTCAGGTGATTTATGAATTTGATGGGCCCTTAAATGGTAGTGGTATGTTGATTTCAGTACACTGATGTGTTGGATTGGACTCATGTCGGGCAGTATGAAGGTCTTGTGTGTAGTCCGTGAATGGTGTGTGAATGGACCATAAAGTACCTATATGGCTCAATTTCAGCAGTCTTGGTTTCGTTATTCAGATACTATGATTACTCTTTGGTCTTTGAAGCTAGCATTTCTGGAAATGCCAAAGCCAACTAGTGTAAGTGGGGGATTAACTTTAAAAACTTTGGACCAGATTTATATCTTTGATGCTAAGTATACTCGGTCACAACGGCAATGGAGTATCCTTACCACCAGGATAATAATCCGCCCACACAATTTATATATGTAGGCGGACCATGGTTGCAATCATGGTGGAGACTACTCCATGTCTGGCATGGTTACACCCATGAGAGGGCCTGATGGAGTAAAGGCTGTTGAAAGCTGACATCTATATTCACCAACCTAATTTACATCGGCGGACATACATGTCAGGTTTTAATGCCCGTCACTCCCAGGAAGACATCGCCATATGCAAATCAGTTTGACCCTGTGCCTCATGGGAACAGTACAGCCCGAACTGCCAAGCCATGTCTTCTCTGGACCAGAAACAAGCATCCTGGGACCTGTTTCGGGCTAACCAGCCATCATCAGCCAAGCTAGCTTGAATTCAGTGGCAAAGTGAGCAAGCGACCCACGCCTGGGCATACCCTGCCAACTTAGGGCTAAGAAAGCAAAACCAAAGGGGGTGATGGACGGAGTGTTGAACAATGCATGCACTCACCCACAGTCAAATGATCTGGGTTTAATCCATCATCATTCTTTAGCTCACTCTGCCACCCCAATTCAGACATGGCCATGTGCAAATCAGTCTGACCCTGTGCCTCATGGGAACAGTCCAGCCCGAACTGCCAAGCCATATCTTCCCTGGACCGGAAACAAGCATCCTGGGACTGGTTTCTGGCTAATCAGCCGTCATCAGCCAGGCTAGCTTGAATCCAGTGGCAAAGTGAGCAAGGGACCCACATCTGGGCATACCCTGCCAACTTAGGGTGAACAAAGCAAAATCAAAGGGGATGATGGACGGAGTGTTGAACAATGCAAGCACTCACCCCCAGTCAAATTATCTGGGTTTAATCCATCATCATTCTTTAGCTCACTCTGCCACCCCAGTTCAGACATGGCATATGCAAATCAGTCTGACCCTGTGCCTCATGGGAACAGTCGAGCCCGAACTGCCAAGCCATTTCTTCCCTGGACCGAAAACAAGCATTCTGGGAGCGGTTTCTGGCTCATCAGCCATCATCAGCCAGGCTAGCTTGAATCCAGTGGAAAAGTGAGAAAGAGACCCACGTCATAATAAGGTCAATAAAAGTAAGCACCGGGAATGAGCTCTCGAGGCAAATTAAATATTTTCTTACATTTTTCTACCTTTGTGGGGAAACTTTTTTTCTGATGAAAAAGCCCTCCTGTTTTACCACCACCAAATTTGGAGGTAATCTGTTTCCCTTCCTCAATCGTAAAAGAGAGGTACATTTCCAACCATTTCCTGGCTGAGAAGAGTCAAATCGGAGCTTGTGAATACTACAGACATATAATATTTTAGACCTACTCAAAAATACACTGTAAACCATTTGTTTGAATGCTAATATTCCCACCTGTCTTGTAATATTTACTGCTTCGGATTTCTTTGCACACAGGAAAGAGAAATCTACAGTAGTAAATTATTGTCTTCCTGCCAGTAATCCTGTAATGAATTACTGCCGAAAGTAATTGGAAGCATTTTATGCCCTGAACTTTATGGTCGAGAAATATTTTTCTGAATTGGGCCCATACCTTTGTGAAGCATTTTCAAACACCCCTGATATACTGGTGCTGCCTTTGTTCCTTGTGCCTTTATTTGCCTGCTGATATACCGAAGAGGGCCACGGTATTTGCAAAAATACAAATAGCTGAGAAACCATACCAGTCCACGCATCTCCAATCTTGGCCCCAACAAGCTAAATTGAGGGGAAGTTTACAGGACCATCAACTATGTGGGTAGGCTGTCATCACTGTTAATTCAAAGAAAAAGGAAACAACAGGAGAAGGAGGTGCACAGCTCACAGCCCTACATACTGACAGGTAGGTGATAGTTCACGTTTAGATCAGGCTTTCCCTAGGCCTGTTACTGCCTTTCTCTGATCTGAACAGTAAGTAGGAGGTTAAAAGCTGCCTGAACTCGTCTGATTTTGCAAGTTCCATTTATCACCATGCTCCCATTAATCTCTCTCATCTTTAAGCGGCAGCAAAACTTAAGGGAGCTCCCATGCAAAATCAATGGTGGGAGCCCCCACGCTCTGTACCCAGTCAGAAGCCAGGGTCCCGCTGGACGTGCTCAATGCCAGAGGGGGCACCCTGGTGCTCGCTGCCCCCCCCCCCCCATCGAACCACGAGGGGGCAGGAGGGAGTGGGCGGCTAGTGTTAGCCACTGTCACCTGTGAACACTAGGCGAGGACAAGAGGTCAGAGTTTTAATTGTCTCACAACTTTAGAGACACCATCTATCATTCCTGCAGCTGCTCTCAGTTGCATGTTATATTAACATTTATGTTCTGATTTGAATGCTCATAAAATGCAATCACAGTTTACTCTGCCCACTTAAATAGTATATCCGATGCAGAGATTTCAAGTTATATTTCTGTCTTTTAATAATTTATTATAGCCAGACCGAAAGAAGGCTGAATTAGTTAGCCTGAGGCTCACCACATATTGTTTAATCATCTCCGTTCTGAGTGAAGCCTGAAGCAAGTAGCACCTGTGCTGCAGACAGAAAGGAAAAGAAAGACTGATGGGGCAGACGTGCCTGCAGGGGCTGCAGCTACACCCACGCAGTACATGTGAAGCTTATAAATCCCTCAATCTAGCTTTCAATCACGTAGTTTGGGGTGAAGGATGCTTTCTTTCAACATAGGTGTGTGCCAGATGTTCTTTCTATTGACACTGCTTCCCTTTGATGTCGAATAAAGTCTGAAATACTCTTAAAAAGTTATTTGATACATGTTCTGTTCATAAGCACATAAAATCAGGGCATTGTCTCTGAGACATGTCATGTCAATGCCAGTAGTTAACATTACACATCTAATAGTACGGACCAATCATAGGTTACCACAGAGTGTGACCAGTAAAATCAGCCAGTACCAAAAATAGCAGAAAGACTCATTTCTCTAATTTCCAGGGCAATCTTGCTTCCATTTAAATTCATGCTTCATGAGTTCAAAATGCCTGCTCATGCTCACGCATCCTCTGCTCTTATATTTTTTAATTGAACTGACTGCCATCTGCGGGGCTCATTCATGAGCCCTTGCGACTCCTTTGCACAACCAGTCTGTCACTTTTTGTGACTCACTGGTGGCGTAAACAATTTGCCATCTTGCAACCTATTTTCAAAGTGATGCATCCAGGTAGATGAGTTACTTTGTAACCCCCTGTGCTACATTACACCTGCATCAGGTATAATGTATACACAGTGGGCATTCCCCTGCATCCAAGCCTCATAGAAGTAGCGCATTGAAATCTATAAGATTTCAGTGCACCACTTCTAGGATATCATTGCATCGAATCCTTACTTCTGCCTCATAACAGGCGTAAGGGTGACACAGTGCAATATTCATAGCCCTTCCCCTAAATTGCTGGAGTTGTTTCATGCTTCCGATACAACTCCAGCAATGCGTCAGTTTTGCGCTGACAGATAAGTCAGTACTACTGATGTATCTCTCATTCCTTAAATAAATATGACGCAACTATTACGTTGAAAGGAGGGCACAGTGAGAAGTGACGTATCGATGTTTTCACGCAGCAATGCATCACTTCTCATAAATAAGGCCCAGAATGTTTCCAATTTTTTACCTCATTTTCCAATTCTATGTGCTATGTTTCCTCTTACATCCGAATTTCAGCATTCCGATAGCCCAGGTATGTTTCTTATACAAGAGAAGAGCATTCTAAGATCCCAAGCAGGTGCTATATATGATTGTGATTTCAAGCGTCATCAGTTCAATTTATATATCTTTGGTACAGATGTGGCTTGCCTGACTAGGATCCACTTTTTACATTATGAATAGGATCCTTATTGACAGGATTTGACATAACTAGATGCTGTTAGCAGCGGAATATATAACATGGAGCCTTTTCATCTGCAAATCTTCATGAGGAGGCTATCTTCTTTCCATCATGGACAAACCTGTGCAGTCTTCAATGACTGGGACTACTCACTTCTTGTAGATTGTGAGAAAAGTGAGTGTGTCTGTGTGTGTGGGGACACGCACATGAAGGATTAGTGTCCCCGAGGCTGAAGTTTCTTCGGCAGGGGTGTTTGGCTTCATTAAGGCAGATTGCCATGTTAGTAATTTCTTTTCTCTCTTCTGTATATTATATATTGAGTGTACTTCTTTCCCTCCCACTCCTGACCAGGTTAAAATAGACAGACTGTAGTGTGCGTAGTTTGGATCAATAAACCACCGATCAAAAAATTACTGTTCATTTTCTATCATTCTATTGGAGCTTTCAAGGCCTGCCTGTCTGGTTTCCTCTCCGGAACCAGTGAGCAGCCTCAATGTGGACCATGCAGGCATCTAAATGTTCTTGCAATTGGAGACCTCCCAGCAGCAGCTAATGCAGATGAGTACATATAGTGGTTAAGCTTCAGATCAGGGGGCAGGCTGTCTGTGATCCCAGGAGCCCTCAGGGCCTGCACCGCATGTCCCAAGCCCACAGTCTGCTCTACAGAATTGCTCTCCCAGAATAGCTCCCATGCACTCCCATCACAGGACGTGTACGCTTGTGCTCTTGCAGTAGATTAATGGCCATCCTTAGAGTGATGGTATTTAAACTGCATGATTTGGCCTTCCTGTGTACATGGCTTTGTCAGCCTTAGAATAAAACGTACTTGTACCACAGTACATCACTCCTTGCCATGCCACTCCTACTATGAGTGCATCCCCATTCTGATATGTCTAACCAATTGATCATGGAAAGAAGAAAAACAGAAAGCAAAAGTGAGCACATCCCTGGTCAAAAGAGTTTCAGCCTGGTGATTGATCGTGAAATCACTGCTGATGTTGTGGAATATTTGCTGGCCCCATGAGTTCAATTTTTTTTTACATTTAAATTTAAGCAGAAACTGAACAAGAAAAAATACAAGAAGTTTTTTGGAGTGGGACCATGTTCAACGAACTGCATTGCTGTGCTCCGATGCAGTAGAAAAAGGAGACTCTCTTTCATGTTGCCTTATAACAATCAATCAATCAGAGTTTTGTAAGGCCCACTACTCAGCCATTAGGGTCTCAAAGCCCTGAGGGGTGGGTGTGCCCAGCTCTGTTGAGGTCATTCAAAAAGCCAGGTCTTGAGGGCTTTACTGAATTGGTGCAGCGTCAGGCGTCGCTGGAGGTGAAGGGGGAGATCGTTCCAGGTCCTAGCTGTGAGGTAGGAAAAGGACCTTTCACCTGCTCTGGCTCTGTAGAAGCATGGGACGGTAGCTCGGGAGAGGTCGGCTGAGTGGAGGTTTCTCTTGGGGGCATGGAAGGAGATGTGTTTGTTGAAGTATTGGGGTCCAGTGTTGTGGAGGGCCTTTTAGGCGTGCGTGAGTAGGTTTGAAGTTATTCTTCTTTCGATGGGGAGCCAGTGGAGGTCGTTGAGGTGTTGGGTGGTGTGGTTGTGCCATAGGATATTGAGGATTAGTCTGGCCTTGGCATTCTGGACTGTCTGGAGTTTGTGGAGGAGTTTTATGTTGTTTCCAGCATAAAGGGTATTGCCGTAGTCCAGTCGGCTGGTAAAAAGTGCATGAGTGACCATTTCCAGTCACCAGGGGGTGGGGTCCATTTGAATGTCTTGAGTAGTATGCGGAGGGTGTTGAAGCATGCAGAGGAGACAGCGTTAATCTGGTAATTCATGGTGAGTAATGAGTTCAGTATGATGCTGAGGTTATGTGCATGGTCCATCAGGGTGGGTGGGTTTTTGAGGACAGGGGGCAACCAGGTGTCATCCCATGCAGAGGGGGTGGAGCCGAGGATGATAACTTCTGTTTTCTCTGAGTTGAGTTTCAGGCAGCTGTTCCTCATCCAGGATGGCTTTCATCCCCTCTTGCAATTTTGACTGGTGATGTTGGGTTCCTTGTTGAGGGAGAGGATGAGCTGGGTGTCATCATCAGTGTAGGATACAATGTTGAGCCTGTGATTTTTGATGATGTTTGCAAGGGGGGGCATGTAAAAGTTTAAGAGAGTGGGGCTGAGGGAGAATCTGTAGGGATCTCTACATCTGATCTCTGTCAGTTCTGAGAGGAAGGGCGGGAGTCTTATTCTCTGTGTTCTGCCTGTGAGAAATGATCGTAACCAGTCCAGAGCCTTTTCATGGATGCTGGCATCATGGAGTCTGGTGGCTACTGTGCAGTGGTAAATGGTGTTGAAGGCTACGGATAGTTCCAGGAGCAAGAGGGCTGCCATTTGGCCTTGGTTGAGGAGGGCACGTATGTCATCTGAGGTGGCAAAGAAGGGGGTCTTGGTGCTGTGGTTGCTGCGGGCTCCGGATTGAGAGGTGTGTACGATGTTGTTGGCTTCGATGAAGTGTGCTAGCTGGGTGTTGATGGCCTGTTCGTCTCAAAACGCCTACTAAAATGTGCTGCAGATTAATGTTGTCAGTGTGAGAAATGGAGCCAATAACAGAAGGTTGCTGTCCATGCCGTATCCAAACACAAGAACAGCATCATCAAAAGTTAAGCTCTTGTCATCTCCCAGCAATGGACAAAGAAAGAGTCCCAGTGTGCTCCCATAAGAGTTAAAATAACTCACATAACTATGTGGTCAGCACTCAAACAAAATATAATAGGAAGAATATAATGAGACACAAGTATTGTATCTTTACTATCGACAATTTATAAATGTACGGATGTCCTAAATGTCGTGAGTCAGACTTTCACAGGTAAGGTTATTGTTTTATTTGTATTTCTTAATAGCGTTAGTAAAAATATTGCTGTGTGTTATATTGTTGTAATCTATATACTTCGTAAGTGTATTTTGTGTATTAATATATTGCATTTCTTTTAAAATGTTCATATATTTTAGGAGAAGAATGTTGGGTTTATGGGTAAGAGGGAGTAATGTACATTTTCCAATTATTTAAGTTTCTTATGTTTAAAATTGTTGTAGCGTTAATGTTTTCTTTTTAACTGTAAAAAGTTTTGTAACAAAATATATTCTCCTAAATTAAAATTGTGTTTCCTATTTCCCTTTGTATTAGTAATGAAAAAATAATACGCTAATGTTTATTTTTAATTTAAAAAAAACATTTTAATATTGTTTAATTGTAAATCTCTAGTTAGCAATAAATAACTTTTTTTAAATGTCTTTGTTCCTTGATAATAAAAAACTATTTTTGAAAAAATTAGGTTTAAATAATTATGATATATTTATTGATTCAAATTTTTACAATGTGTTTTTTGTGTCATTTATTTATACTTATTAATTTGAAAGATTTTGTGGTAATACTTTCAATTTATTTTTTCATGCTGCATGGTTTACTTTTTTAGGATAATTAAAGTGAATTTGTGTAATTCACTTTTTTAGTTTTTTACAAATTGTTTGTGGGAGTGGTCAATTTGGAAATCTCAAAGTACAGCATTTTCGTTCATATCCTTAAGTTTGAAGTGGGATTAGTATATTTGACCTTCCCCTATCAAATTCCGGCACTTCCACAAATGTGGTTAAGTTTGGAGTTGAAATAGAGTTCTGAATATGCCTGGTAGTAAAATTCTGCTCTGCACAGCTGGAGTTTTTTCCTCGCTCGTCCTCACTGACGTTAAATTGGCGAGCGTGAGCAAGGAAAATCTTAATCCATACCACATCTCAGTGAGTTTTCTCAACATTGGAGGTTGTGGATGGTCGCTACCGCTCGCATAGAGAAACGTTCTTTCACGTCGAGGAAGCTGGCGCTAGATTAGAATATCTATTCAAGTGGTCGAAAGAAGCCATGCCCTCCTGCGCTGTGCGTGGTGCCGTTCGCGTTGATTTTTCAGCATGAGGCAAACAACCGGCGTTAAAAATCAGCACAACCAGTGCACCATAATGCACTCTGCCAGTTAAGGAAAGCCACATAGCGCAGCAGTGTTTTTTGTCTCCCTATGTAGTTCTGTGTGGCGGAACTCTGCGAACTCCACCCAGGCCTAGTTCTGAACCCTACAAAGTCCCACATGCTCCACAATGTCGTTTTTTGTGGCAATAGTAAATTGCGCCTCCACTCCAAAGTCCACCACTTTCCCCAATGTGGTTAAGTTTGGAGTTGGAAATGCAAGTATGAACCCGTCAAAGTACATAATTTTCCACAATATTGTTAAGTTTGCATTGGTAGTTGTAGATGTGACCCTCCAAAGCCCAACACTTATTTCAATTTGGTAAGGTTTGGAGTTGGAACACTAAATCAGAACCCTTCAAAGGCCATGATTATAAAATGTTTGTTTTTATAATTTGTTTTTTATGTTTGATTGTTATATATATTTTCAAGTGTATTTTTTACTTGCACAATTTTTTCTTTGCAGTATTTTTTTAATAATTACAAGACGTCTTTCAGAATAGTATTAATTTACAATAAAAATATCATTTTTATACTTCAAAATAATTATAATTATATATATGATCTAGTTGTAGTATGCCTACATTTTTATTTGCAGTTATACTATTTTGATAACATGCTGTATAGTAATTTTTAACAAACTTCATTTTTACAATACTTATGTTTTAACCCTTTCCGTGCGCGCGTCGGCCAACGGCCTTCACAAGCACTACCAGTCTAGTGCTGCACACGTCCGTTGGCCGACGCAGCCCCGCCCACTCATTAGAACTACTGCACCACGATGGAATTTGCACCGCGGTTAAGGAGTTACATCATATTTTTATATATTATTTATGGTAAACACTAATTATTGTTTTTCTTATGTATTTAATGTGCATTCATTTATTTTAATTTATTTTTAAGTTTTCGAGATCTTATAATATTTCCTTACTTTTAATATGTAGGCAGTATTTGTTATTTCCTTTTTTCCTCTATATTTTTGTCATCAATATTTGTGTGTTTACTATTTAGGTATGGGGCGAGATCTATACCTTTTGAGTTTTTTGTATCATTTTGTTGCAGGGCTTGCTTCTGGTACTTACTCTGTAATCACTTCCCCAATGTGGTTTAACTCTGATTTTGAGGTCTTGTGTATCCCCTCATGCTGAACCAGGCAATACCGTAGGTTTCATAATTTCCATGACAACATGTGCATACACACATAGAATTCACTGAGCTGCCATTTTCTGCAGAATCTGAGAAGAATACAGCTACCTGTAAATATAAGTGAGAGGACTCCCACCATATGTACTCATGGTCGATGTTGAATCCAAATCTAATGCGCAGGCACACATTCAATACATTGGCAGTATGCCTTCAAGAGATCTCAATATACATTGCTAATGCACAACATTTAGTCCTGAATGCCTGGAGGGGCTAGGCAGTCTGCATCTTTCATCTAGAAATAACATATTTTAGGGTAAAGAGATAGCTTTTACAATACTATTGAACCTTAACCAATGAAGTAAGGTCTTACGCATTTTTAGAAAAGTCATAATACATTTCTAGGTATTCTACCCCACATCACCCAGCAAAAGCAACCCCTTGACTGTTGGCTTTCTCTACCATTGAGAGTCACAGCCTAAAAGCATGAGCTTTGCATTTAATGAGCTCATAGTGGTATTTAGTTCCAGATGTCCTGAGGTTCTAGTGACAGCAGACAAATCTTCTTACAATGGTCTTTGCAATTTCTTTCTAGTTTCATAGGTCCTAGAGATCTAGCTGGCACCACATAGTGGTTCAAATTGAATATGTTTAATACCATCTTTAAGAACACTGCAATATAAAAGATTGATTGGCCACAGTGCAATAACTAATGTTTTTAAGCAAAGCCATTCAGTATGTCAGTATGTGGGGGATCATCAGTGAGAAAACAATTTAGACAGGGTTTACGTTCATTCATCCACAAATGGATTTAGTTGAAAACCTCTCTTCATAATGCTTCAAAGCACATGAGTGCTCCAAATATAGATGAGCTTTATCTACAGCAAATAATCTAGGTCCAACTAGGAGGGTGAATAAAGTTTGCATGTACACATTGGACGTTTCTGGAGCTAACAATGAATCCTGGACCTCCCGCTAGGATTGTTAAACAGATTCTATCTAGCTTTTGCCCAACACCTCAATACAAATGAAGGACTCTTAAAGAAAGGACTCCCACCGTCCATCTAATCCTTGCAAACCATAGCTTTGTAAGGCATGACAACATATACAATAACAATATATTATACACTGAAAAGTTTTACTGAAAAGTTATCTGATTGATCAGTCTGGGTCTTTGTCTATTTCAACTGAAACGAATATATTTTACATTTTGTGTTAATTACAATGTCTAATCCAGTAAATTTCACACAATGCTTAGGTGGTGAATCTAGGTTTGTTTTGACCTACAAGCATATGACGTGTCCCCAGAACTCTTGCAGATACTACATTTGCAGTGGTGGAAATGGGCAAAATCTAACTCCCAGGCCTTTTTACTTTTACAAGACAGCTTGCACACATTTTGTTAAGAAACAACTCTTCCTGAACAGTCAATACCGATCTTGAGGTGCCTCTTGCACAAATAATAGGAAGGTTGTCTCGTGCACTGTGACGCAGAGAGAGTAGCAGACAGCTAGATAAGGAACAAGCCTTTTATCCGGGGTACATGCTTCATGAAGGAAATGTAAATGTGTACAGTTGGTTAAATAAGACTTCTAAAGGTTACGTGGGTGCCAATACAGGTTTTAACAAAATTGAGTCATTTGAAGCCTCATGGTGAAAAAAAACATTAGTTTTGAGAGGTAACAGGGCGGGGATTGTAGGTTTGCTCTTTGAATCTGCCTCTGAACATGGCTCTGAGACTGGCTCTGCATCTGAGGCAGAGGACCAAGTTGAAGATTCTAGCAGTGAATTTTCTGTTCAAAAGGAAACATCTGATGACAGATCTATAATTAATGCTGATGAAATACCTCTTTTAGAGGAGAACTGTGATATGCCGGTAGTGTAGCAAGATATTGCAAACAATTGGTTCTGTTGGGTAGAACAATTGCTGTGTTTCTGTGTATTTAATACAAAAGCAACGAGATCTCTCAAATTATTCTAAATAAATGCAAAGAATTTTTAAGAAAGGAAAAAACATATGATAAGAACACACCAAGAGAAGAAGTTTTGGAAACAGAAGAGTTTTTTACTATTTTGTTATTCACAAGAAAATTGAATATGGCTGTTAAGAACATAATTAAATTGTGGCGACACAAAAGTGACTGTTGTGAATTTACGTGAAAAAACAGTCACAAGTGAAGTCAATGGTGAAGTATATGCAAGACTTACACAAGTGTCATAAACACATATGATTCAAGATTTCTGTCATATCTATAAATGTATAACATGAATACAAGACCCAATGATGATTTAAAAGTTAGGGTCAAGGAGATTGTATGGACATGAATGATATTAATGTCAACGTTTTGATCCTGAAAGCAGCGCAGATTGTGATGCGTCACAGTGGGTCTTCATCAGGACTGTCAAAGACGGGGTGGACAGCCACATGAATGCATATTCCAATCAATGGATTGGAGGAGGCAGTGATCCTAGAGATAGATTCCACCAGAAGTTGGAAATCAGAATTCCTACTGTTCACCCCTACTTCAAAGGTACAACTGGGTAAGTACTGGGTCTCTGACCCCACCAGATCACACACTTCTGGGCCTGTAACAAAAACTCTGTAAAGAAGAAGGAAAGCTGTGCTGCTGATAGAGCGCGCGAGGCCACCCGACCAACAGTTTTCGCCGTTTCCGGCTTCAGGGCCCATATACTTTTCAAATCACCATATACATCGATCAGGTGACTTCACGAGCTCTATCAAGTTGGTGTGTGTGTGTTCCCTGCTACCAAATTTCGGTGCACCCGACTTACCATCCACCGATGCGGGTGCCTAATGACCACAATGAATCAGGGAGCTAGCTGTAAAAGAAAGGCAGCAAAATACAAACCCAAACAATAACATTCAAATACTGTTTAAATGACCACGGACAACTGGAAGTTTTTAAAATGTTTATCTAAATTCAATATTTTCTTGCATGAGGTACAATAAAACAAGGCAATCAATAACCAAGATAACGTAAATCACATAAGCATAAAGAAATAATGACAGAGTAATCATCAAAGTACTAATAAAATGTAGCGAGAAAATACTATGCAAGTCAGTATTATCTAGACAGGGATAGACTAAGTGTGTGTGACTAAAGGAGAGCTTATAATGAATAACACGCTTCACTTAAGGTGAAGTGGCCTTTGAACAATCTAGGCAACGAAGTTCTAGACCATATCAGGAAATGACACACTGCTATGCAAAATATAATTTCTAACAAATGAGAAGACATAGGAATAAACTTTATGGAAAAATATAAATGACTTTCAATAGTTGCGGAAAGGCATGGAAAATATAACATATGCAATGTTGAACTTTATTAAAGCAAAAGTTAGAAATTCAGAAGGTGCAAGAATTTCAAGAGGTTCAGAGCAATATTTACCTAGAAAAGTGTGGAAACCAAACCCTGGCCACGGGTCAGTTAAGGACAGGAAACCCTCAAGGAAGGATACCCCTCAAAGGACAGCAGGTGCAGAATGGACACCCAGGATAGGACAGGATACCCTCGGAATAGGAATCAGGACAGGACCCTCAGGACAGGACAGCAAACCCTCAGGACAGGACCCTCTTCAGGACAGGACCGGAACCCACAGTTCGGAAGCAACGCCTGCGCTCCACCCGCTCTGCAGCTATCGATCAAGACCCCGATTGGGTCAGCGAACTCCCAGCTAAGTGCTTTCCAGCACTTTAAGGTTCAGTAGAACCTCAGTCTATGGTCAAATTCGGACAGAGTGCTCCGCAGCGCTCTGTATCTTCAGTCACCTATTGAGTGCGTTGGGTCAGTGACAGGTCAGCTAAACCAGACAAGTCGGACGGTTCACTAGGTGAACCCAGGGTAGATATACAGTTTGGGGACAGTGTACCACCCCCCAATGTTGCAAAGTGTCAGAATCCCTCAATTTCGATTGGTCCTAAGGTAGGGTTTGGGTAACACACCAATCACAATACACGATTTGAAGCCTTCATTAACATATTTGGGTACCGCCTAGCAGGTTTGGGGTTCCCATGAGAAGTTACACGGCAAACAGTAGCGCAATATTACAATGTATCATATAAGGAGCCACATTCGCTGTTCTCGCAGGGCAGAGGTGACTTTCTCAGGAGCATCTCGCCCATCACTGCCAACTGGCTATGTTCCATCAGCCAAGGTCCCTCGTGCTGCCGAATGTCGCACAGGCGCAGAAGGGACCTCCAATATGGCTCTCCTCTCACTCAGACCCCCATTGCCCGCGGTACATGAAAAGTAAGCGAAAACAAATTAATACAAAATAATGTCATTATGAAAACACATCACAGGGTTTGTACTTTTAACTCATCATCAAGAAATAAACTTATAGCATCTAAATGTTAGCTACATTGATACGGACACAAGAGCAGTGGCACGAGCAGTACCACATGATAAGCACAGCTATGAATTACGCATGTGCATAACTTTCCCTCCACTTCTGCAGACGCGTCAGGACACGTGAGTGTGGCTGACGCATGCGCAGTAACTAAAATACAAGCGGCGGCCATCTTTAAGGACACGGATTAATTCATTAGAAATACACATAGGCAAGCTTCGGGAACTTTGCTTAAACAAAATAAATGTTAGTAAAACATACATTTTTGTTACCTTATTACACATAAACGAGGTTCTTGATTTCGGCAAGCCGCAAAATATGCGAAGCTTTGCTTCATCAATCCCCTCTTTGATGATATCTACTATCATCACAAATTATAATGGAACCAGATGCCAACTTTCTTTCACACTTTATAAAGTTCTATTTCTTCCAGCAACCGTTCTAACTTTTCTCTCTCAGTTTTAGTAGGGTGAGAAGTCTTCACCTTTTTGTATATCTGATCATTCACTTCCTCTAATTCAATCTCATCCACACTTCGTTTCACTCCTCTTGCATTTACCTCGTGCTTTTTGGTGCGCTTGCGGCATTTACAGCATAAGAAAATGGAAAGTATAATAAGACCTTTGGCGTTTGCTGCCTGTTGCTGCCTCCAACAGACACTGTTTGTGGCCCCTGTACTTTATTCAACGACTTGCGGAACCCGCTTCGCGGGTCCCGCTGCGCCCCTGAGGACAAGGGAATCTTGTGAGTCATCTGCGTGGGAGGACCAGGGCTGCGAGCAGCGGGGCAGGACTTCCATTCCCAGAAGTCCCTGCGCACCGTGCCTCTGACCAGCTGGCCGCTCTCCCTGGCCATCACCGCGCCCCGCCTTTAATCCTTTAAAGGGCGGAATTAGACCTTTCGACGTGGGAAACCTTTGGCGTTTGCTGCCTGTTGCTGCCTTCAACAGACACTGTTTGTGGCCCCTGTACTTTATTCAACGACTTGCGGAACCCGCTTCGCGGGTCCCGCTGCGCCCCTGAGGACAAGGGAATCTTGTGAGTCATCTGCGTGGGAGGACCAGGGCTGCGAGCAACGGGGCAGGACTTCCATTCCCAGAAGTCCCTGCGCACCGTGCCTCTGACCAGCTGGCCGCTCTCCCTGGCCATCACCGCGCCCCGCCTTTAATCCTTTAAAGGGCGGAATTAGACCTTTCGACGTGGGAAACCTTTGGCGTTTGCTGCCTGTTGCTGCCTTCAACAGACACTGTTTGTGGCCCCTGTACTTTATTCAACGACTTGCGGAACCCGCTTCGCGGGTCCCGCTGCGCCCCTGAGGACAAGGGAATCTTGTGAGTCATCTGCGTGGGAGGACCAGGGCTGCGAGCAGCGGGGCAGGACTTCCATTCCCAGAAGTCCCTGCGCACCGTGCCTCTGACCAGCTGGCCGCTCTCCCTGGCCATCACCGCGCCCCGCCTTTAATCCTTTAAAGGGCGGAATTAGACCTTTCGACGTGGGAAACCTTTGGCGTTTGCTGCCTGTTGCTGCCTCCAACAGACACTGTTTGTGGCCCCTGTACTTTATTCAACGACTTGCGGAACCCGCTTCGCGGGTCCCGCTGCGCCCCTGAGGACAAGGGAATCTTGTGAGTCATCTGCGTGGGAGGACCAGGGCTGCGAGCAGCGGGGCAGGACTTCCATTCCCAGAAGTCCCTGCGCACCGTGCCTCTGACCAGCTGGCCGCTCTCCCTGGCCATCACCGCGCCCCGCCTTTAATCCTTTAAAGGGCGGAATTAGACCTTTCGACGTGGGAAACCTTTGGCGTTTGCTGCCTGTTGCTGCCTTCAACAGACACTGTTTGTGGCCCCTGTACTTTATTCAACGACTTGCGGAACCCGCTTCGCGGGTCCCGCTGCGCCCCTGAGGACAAGGGAATCTTGTGAGTCATCTGCGTGGGAGGACCAGGGCTGCGAGCAGCGGGGCAGGACTTCCATTCCCAGAAGTCCCTGCGCACCGTGCCTCTGACCAGCTGGCCGCTCTCCCTGGCCATCACCGCGCCCCGCCTTTAATCCTTTAAAGGGCGGAATTAGACCTTTCGACGTGGGAAACCTTTGGCGTTTGCTGCCTGTTGCTGCCTTCAACAGACACTGTTTGTGGCCCCTGTACTTTATTCAACGACTTGCGGAACCCGCTTCGCGGGTCCCGCTGCGCCCCTGAGGACAAGGGAATCTTGTGAGTCATCTGCGTGGGAGGACCAGGGCTGCGAGCAGCGGGGCAGGACTTCCATTCCCAGAAGTCCCTGCGCACCGTGCCTCTGACCAGCTGGCCGCTCTCCCTGGCCATCACCGCGCCCCGCCTTTAATCTTATGGACCTCCTACTTAAGTGAAGGTAACTACCCGCTACGCGGGAGCGTGCGGGAGCGTCCCGGGAGAAGCCCGGGACAAGGGCGGGACCGTCTGTGGCCGTCCGTGGTCGGACAAGGTTGGGTTGGGCCAGAGATCCTGGCTTGTTACATATCCTGTATATATCTTTCCCACCCAGCCTTACCTAGAGGTCCTCTCCCTAGTAATAATTTCATCTCTACCTTTGAAATATGTCTTTAAGATCGGGGAAACAGCGCCTTGTGCACATTCAAACCTCTAAGGGTGTAGTTTCAGGTCCCCTAGATGCATTTATTTCTAGAGCGACGGGAATTTTAGAAAAGGAAATTGAACAGGCAGAACACAGACTGTCCCTGGACTTAGTTACAGGGAAACGCTCCTCTATAGGCGCCCTGGCCCATGTAAAAAGCCCCATAACGAACGCAGCTTTTAACTGTATTACAACTCTAGATACAGAAGCTATTGTGCATGCAGATGGGGATGGGGTCAGAACTCACACGGCTAATGTAACTGTGGACTCAACCTCTGATTCTATCCTATCTAGCCTTGAAGATGATAGTTATGACCCCGAGGATGACGTGAGTAGCACGGGTGGCCCTGCCACACCCAAGGTCCCTATTTCGACCATTGCACCAGCCCCGCAAACAACCACTGTTAAAAAGACCTCACGGAAAAGAAAACACGCCTCAAGCCCACAGAGCGTCAAGGAACAAAAACACCTTAAAATAGATCCTGCGAATAGCGTCAGTCACTCACCCTCACAGATCACCCCCGATCAACCTGTAACATACTGCCCCTCACTGGCTCACCCCGGGTCATCCAATACATGTCCTACTTGCCTTAGCAGTGACGAGGTCCTACTAGCTAAACTGGAAACTATGTTTCAATCTTTATTGCTTCCGGTCCTAGATTTAACAAAGATATTGTCCGCCAAAATTGATGTCCTGGAAGCGGCAGCTAATATTAATATGGACCTTCTGAATAAACTTACAACTTCGAGTGTTAGGATGGGGGGTCCCAATATCGGAGGGAGGGCAAACCACAAAGGTGGGACAGACACTATACCAACTGTAGGGTTACCAAACAATCAAATTAACAAGAAGTCAAACCCGGGGGCTAAGCCTGTAGCTTCGACATCACTTGCTATAAGTAGAGCTAGCGGCCCAGCGATGTAAAAAGCCAACCCCCCTCTGGTACCCAACAACGCGCCGGCTAAACAACAAACCAATAACATCATAGTGCCATCCCCTTCATTAATAAATAAAAAGAAAACCCCCGACCCTAATAGTTACCATAGGCAAGTTAATAAGAAAATACCACACCCTCCGAGAGCTAATTTGCCCCCAGAAGCGGCCCAATACACCATCGTCCTAACTGGGGTAACACCGTTAAGAGAGGGCACAAAAGAGTCACATGAGGATCTACGGAACAAGGTCACCTTTTGGCTCAACAAACATCGCCCACTCCCACCATCCTCTCCTACCGAAATCCTCTACGTAAGGAGAGTTGATTGGGTAGGGAAGGGGGATAAAGATCTAGAAGGGGATTGTGTTCTGATCTCCTTTAGAGACCCTTGGGTGGTGGAAAAAATCCAGAGGAAAGTTAGATTTGCCCGTGTAGGTGACATTCAGACCTTAAATTTAGATTATTTCTACCCTCAGTCACGTCATAACTATCCAATGGACCATAATCACTGGAACCTTCGTGGGGGGAGGCCACGAGAGTACTTAATCCCTCAACGCCAGTACTATCCCCCACTCTCTAACCATTTCGAGGTATTTTCAGACTTGGAATGGGTTGACTGACTACACACACTATTTTTGTCACCAACTGCAGCTAGAGGGAACGGGGAAGTAATGTCCATTACACCTAGCCCCACTCTGGATATTTTAAGAGAGGGGGAGTCCTTGCCTCATAATAGATTTAGATCACAGGGGGAACAACTGGGGGAGAAGACCTCCGCTCCTATTGTAGCAGAAACTAGGCTGGAAAGGGATATTCCAGCGAATCCTCCTCCCACTCCGACAGTTAGTGATGTCCCAGAGGTCAGGGACATGTTAACTTCTCGGATGGTGTCCTGGAATGTAGCTGGAGTCAAGTCACGTCTAGTATCTGAGGACTGGCTGGACTTCATAGGCAACTATCAGGTCGTCCTCCTGCAAGAAACATGGGCTACCGCCCCGTTTTTTAGGGCTGGCTTCCTAAACTTCTTTAAACCCGCCATCAAAGGTCCTAAAGGACGGGCGTCAGGGGGGTTATCAATATGGGTTAAACAGGCTTGGTCATATTCCGTCTCTGAAATTTCAGTGGACAACCCAGACATACTGGCCATACGGTTGAGTAAAGTGGGGGGGCAGGATATGCTGATCATCAATATATATTCTAGAGGTCTACCAGGTGGCCGTGGCCCCAAGCTGATAGGGGCTTTAGACACTTTGCTTTCGGGTTGGAACAAAGGGTCCTTTATAATGTTAGCAGGAGACATCAATTGTACCTTCGAGCCACTGTATCAGCCTGAGGATAATTGGGGGTCCGCAGAAGATGTGTCCTGGAATATTCCGGATCTCTCAAATAAAAATCTAGCAAAAGCAACGGAGGCCGCTCTAAATTGGTCCGCTTTTTGCCTCTCTTGGGGTTTAAGGGCGGTAAATGGTCGTACCAAATCAGACCAAGGAGCCAATTTTACCTTTGATAATGGCGTTAGAAAGAGTCGTATCGACTATATTTTCCTCAATTTGGAACATTGGTGTCTAATCCTTGACTTGGAGGTTGTCACGCGTCCTGAAAGTGACCACAACCCACTGTCGCTAACAATTAAAATGCAGGACTTTTCAAGCCCAGCGGAACCCGTTTCAAGGGGCCAGGGGGTCGTCACCATATCCAATGACCGGAGGAGACTGAAATGGACATCTATATCCAATGATGTATCATTACAGGCTAAATTAGAAAAGGTGGTGTTGAACGCACTTAATAACCTGAGGTCCCTAGATGGTGGTATGGGCAACACTCACTTAGATATGACTATGGACATACATGATAAATGCTTCGTAGAGCTCAATACTCTCCTCTCTAAACCCTGCAAGCCAAATGCTGTGATCCAACCTGCTGCTAGAGCCAAGTGGTATAATAGAGAGTGTAGAGAGGCCCATGGCCATTTAATCAAGTCAGTCAAATCCAGAGATATGAGTGCAGTAAAGGCGGCCAGGCTAAGGTACAAAAGAGTCCAATGGGAAGCGAAGAGAGGATGGGAGGATGATTTCTGGGCGGACCTTTTGGCCGCCAGTAAATCAAACAACCAGACTAAATTTTGGGACATCATTAGATGTGGAAAGGATGGTGACTTCCGTATACCATCTAATCATGTATCCCCTGAAGTTTGGATAAATCACTACTCCACCCAATTTTGTCAAGATGCGGCTGATCCAACGGATTCATTCAACCCGCAACAAACCATTCTCCCTAGCAATCTGACCATGACATTTTCTGAAAGGGAAACCGAGATTGCTTTAGGGTTAACGAAGCGGGGGAAGGCCCCAGGACTGGATGCAATTCCAGTAGATCTTTTTAAAGCAAACACAGGCCTCTGGGTACCTTACCTAACCCGCATTGCAAATGCTATAGCCAGAGGTGCACGCATCCCACAGACCTGGAAGGGGGCGGAGATTCTCCCAATACACAAAAAGGGTGATAAATCTTTCCCAGGGAACTACCGCCCGATCAGCTTAATTGACTGTTTCCAGAAGGTATTTGCTCGCATTCTTCTGGCAAGGGTACATGGATGGATGGAATCGGAGGGAATACTGTCTCCTCTTCAGGCGGGATTCAGATATGGCATAAGCACTATTGACCAGGTTTTACGGCTTTGCATGATTTTCTGGAAAGTCGTTTTACTTGGCGGGGGTACCATCTATGCCGCTTTCATAGATTTGAAATCGGCTTTTGACCTGGTGCCGAGGGGGAAACTCTGGCAGGTATTGAGGGACCTTGGTATGCCGGGGGACCTGGTCGAAATGATCATCAGATTACACCAAGATAATTTTGCGAGGGTGAGATGGGGGGCCAAGGGGCAAACCACAGACGCATTTCCGGTATCACGAGGAGTGCGCCAGGGGTGCGTTCTTGCCCCTACCCTCTTCCTACTCTATATAGACCAGGTTGTCAAATTTTTTAAATTGATCAATACCGATGCACCATCCCTGGCGGGAACGAAATTCCCAATGTTGATTTTCGCCGACGACACCCTCCTCTTGTCTAAGACCAGGGGAGGGTTACAGCAGGCTTTAAATCATTTTGAGGAATTTTGTAATAAAAATGGTCTCCAAATCAATGTGGGGAAAACCAAGTTCATGGTTTTTTCTAGGAAAAAACCCATACGTAGTAACGTTCAATTGAACGGGGTTAACCTGGAACAAGTCGACAAAATGACATACCTGGGGGTCACCTTGGATTCTCGCCTGTCTTGGGACCCACAAATAGAGACCCAACAACTGAAATTCGCCCAAATGACTGGCTGCCTTTTGCGTGAGCAAAAGAAAACTATCACAAAAAGGGTAGCCCCTGCCCTCCAAATCTACGATGTCAAAATCAACACAGCTACACTTTATGGGGCAGAGCTCTGGGGCCATAAGGACCTCACTAGACTATATAGAATTCAATGTAGGTTCCTACGTAATTTGGTGGGGTTGCCCCAATCATCCCCACTGATCCCACTCTGTCACGACATGGGCTGTCCTCCAATAACCGATACGGCCAGATTTAGAGTGGTGTCACTGTGGAGGCGAATATGGACATCTGAGGACTTGGAGCTCTTCGCAAAGGAGCTAGCCGAGGTTAAAGCTATGGGGGGCTCGGAACGCATCCCGTGGCTTCGCTCAGTGAAAACTAGCCTGTGTGAAATGGGGCTTAGTCATTTATGGGTTTCCCCGGGTATTAACAACTTTCCATCAAAAAAGGAATTTAAGTGTTTATTTTGGGCCTCTACCCGTATGTCCTTGGTCCAAGCCTCCAGTTTGGTGAACTTGACGGGTCGTTTTCTAAGCTTTAAACAGGACTGTGCACGTGAAACATACTGGGACCTAATCACCAGACCAATGGACAAAAAGCTTTACCATCAATTTCGGGTGGGGTCCCTACCCCTGAATTCCTTTACCACATCCTGGGATAAGTCATTCTCTAACATATGTATATTTTGTTCAGGATGCAGGGAAACTGAGGGTCATTTTTTGTTTGCTTGTCCCCAATATCGTGCACCCCGTTCAAAATGGTTAAAACCCATTTTTAAACTTTTGTCCTGCAGGAAAGCCTCGGAAGCTATATGGGCCCTAAAAACAAACACTTCTAACTTGATTGTGATATGTCTTGCCAAGTTTTTAGGGTGGGCTTGGGCAATAAGAGCTAGAAGGTTGGCAACTGTCTCCCGTCTATAATGTATCACGTGCAAATTGTGTTTCCAATGCATGGGTTGTTTTTATCTTGCTGATGAAATCTTTATAATGTCTGGTTTTTCGAAAACATAGTTTAATAATGTCTTAACTGAGGGATACTTCGCTATATCTTTTATACACTATTTAATATATAGATACACTCCGTTCTTAATGATTTTGTAAAACTGTGGAGTTTTTTATGAATTGTATTTGTCATCGTGTTTAATTTGTCTTTTATGATTTTATCATCGAAATAAAGACATTAAAATCTGAAAATCTGAATCTGAATAAGACCTATAATACCAATTGGCATCAGAATTTTGAATAATAAGCTTTTACCTATGCTAGCAAGCCAATGACCTACATTTGAGAGACCATCTACCAGTCTCTTCCAGGCACTATCAACCTCGAGTGGTTTGAGTTCCTTTGCCAAATTAGTAATGTTTTTCACATATCTTTTGATCTGTACACTTTTATCCGGAATATAAGTGCAACAATGTTGCGCCTTCAACATCCGGCAGACTCCGCCCTCTTTCGCTAATAAGGTGTCAAGAGCAAGTCGATTTTGTAAAACCATTGATCTGATCGCAACCATTTCGGTATTGACCAGCAGAAATCCATGAGCTGTTTCAGTAGACAGCACATCTACTATAGTAGACAATTTGCAAATTCTGTGAGTGTTCAGAACCACTCCCACTCCAGGTATCAGTGCACTGAAAATACTACCCATAATTTCACCTATACTCTCTCTTTTACTACGCACTAAGCCATTAGTATCTTCATTGCTTCCAGCTTTTCCATTCACGTGGTATATTTTCGGGAAAACAATGCCAAAGTAGCAGCTTCCATACCAGTGATCCGGCAATTTGAAATAAGCCTTGTCCCCACAAATATAATAAATTCCAGGAAACACAGGCTCTGACCCATTTTTGAAACCCCAACCTCCAATTACCTTGTAATTATGTTCGCATTCACTGGAACCAATGAAAACATTATTATAATAGCTAGTCTTCTCGCGGTGAAGACATAGCTTGCCTTTCTTTTCAAAATCCAGCAACAGAGCAGGACCCGCTCCACCAGATGATGTGCCTTCCATGTTTTCTGCCCACTTTGGCTTTTTCTGACTTTCGTCATTAGCCTTCTTCTGAATTTTAATTCGCCTTTTCTCTGCCATGTTCAGGAACATCTTTTCCTGCTCACGCAAAGAACAAGTCAAGTTATCTCTGTGTGCGTCTGCTATGTCAATGTTCCCTATAGTCAGAAAGTAGTCTCCCATATATCTTATGGTGTCAGTTTTGGTATGTACAGGATTCAAGTTCCCACGTATAGGAAGTTCAGAAAAGATCACGTCATTGTTAGAGTAATAATACTGTAACGGTCCCCTTTTGTAAAATAAACTAGCTAAAATGCTACAGGAAATTCCATATGTCAATGGCAGATGATGGTATGTCACGCCTTCAGCCACCGAAGTAGGTAGCTTCATGCAGACATAGCAATCTTCAATTTCCATAGTCTCTACATAGTGTATTAATAAGTTTGCGAAAACATTTAAATGTGTCCTGTTCTTCATTCCATGATAATGTAGTCCTCCCTCATCTGATGCTTCTAAGTCTCGTTTAGTTTGTCTCAATGCTCTCTCATGTCTTTCTACACTCTGTGTTGTTAGCTCCTCATTGTCAGTATTTACAACTTCAGTAGGGACAATGTTAGTATCTTTACTTACAGCAAAGGGAATGAAAATTGTTAATCCTATCCAGATAACTATCAGTACTACTACACTACATATACACACCTTGCAACACGTCTTAAAACGGCTGCAACTAGGTCTACCATTCAATGTTGAATCAGACATTTTAGCTCAGAAGGAGTGTTCTCACCCCTCTTTTTAGCTTTTTACACAACTAGCTTACTTTGTGCAATTCACGGTGGTTTCGTCTTCCTCTTCAGCTGAGTACTCTGGGACAGGTTCTCCGTCGCTCACGTCAGTTATATCAAGATCTTCAAGTTCTTCCAAAACCAGTGTCCATTCAGGAGACTTGTACTTTTTGTTTTGTCTTTTTATTCGCTCACTCCTTCTTTTGGAAGAGTCTTCTTCTTGCTCTGCTATTCGAGCACTTCTTCTTGCCTCTGCACGTTTTTCTTCCACTGTCTTTATCCTAAGTCTCAATCTTTTTACAAACCTAGGCTCAAGGTTGTTTCTTTTCTTTAGTCTCTTAGTCGGTACTTGGACTTCACTTTCTTTTCTTATTTTCTTGTTCTCTCTATCTTGTGGTAATTCTTCTCCACTTTCTTCTCCTACTTCCCTTATCTGGCTAGTTCCAGGGCTAGCATCAAATTCTTCTGCCTGGTTGCTAATCTGGCCTTGTTCAGGAATATTTTGTTTTTGGCTTTCGATTGTCTTTATTTCTGTTTCTGTTTCCTGAACCCGTTCTCCTAACCCTCTCTGATCCTGTTCAAGCACTTCGATCTCTTGATTTTCTTCTGCTCGAACTATCACTCTATTTCTAATCTCTCCCTTGTCTGCATCAGGTGTTCGCGGTGGTGTATCGAATACCTGCTCTGTCCCTGTCTGACCTTCTCCTTCCTCAGTTTTGATGTGAATCTCAAGCGGCTGAGGTTCTTCGCCTGTGCCTTGCTTTTCCTGACTAGTCCACTCTCTACCTTCACTAAGTCTTTCTCTTGTTCTGATAGGATCTTCAGTCAGATCAATCATCGGTATCCATTCTTCTGGCCATATGCTTGGCAGCTCGTCTTCAGCTACTCCTGGCTCAGTTTCCTGGACCTCTTCAGCAGGCTGGGTTCTTGGCAGTTCGTAGTCAACTACTCCTGGGCCAACGTCTGCTGTTCCTGCAACCTGACTGGTGCTGGGCTGCTCGTTGTCAGTTGCTTCTGGTCTGGCTCCTTCAGGGTCCTCTGCTGGTTGCCCTTCTTCTTCAAATCCTCTGTCTGGCAATACCTTCTGGGTGTGTCCAGCGTGGATCCACTGAGGAACACCTGCGACCTTTACTGCAGTGGTTGTCACCAGGATTACTTGGCGTTTCTTTCCCCACCTTGGTGCCAGACAGCTTGATCGAGTGTGCTTCTTTATTTTGACCCAATCTCCTGGAACCAAGCTGTGGAGAGGAGTCGTTGGATTGAGGATGCCGTCGTCTCCAATCTGGCGAGAGATAGAACGCACTTGGTCACCCAATCTTCTGCAGTATTCAAGCACCAAATCATCAGTAATACTCAACAGTTTGCTTCCTGGCACCCATGCTTGTCTCATCACTCTTCCCATAATGATTTCATGGGGACTTAGGCCTGTCTTGCGGTCTGGAACACTTCTCAGTCCCATCAGGACCAGGGGCAGGGCCTTCACCCAGGTCATGCCAGTAGCATCTGTCAGCTTTGCTAGTCTGTTTTTGATAGTTCCATTTACTTGTTCCACTATTCCAGAAGCCTCTGGATGGTATGCACAATGGAGTTTCTGCCTTATTCCGAAGGCCTTACAGAGTTCAGCCAGTATGTCATTCTGGAAATGTCCACCCTTATCTGATTCAATAATGCATGGTATTCCGAACCTAGGTATCAGTTCTTTTAGTAAACACTTCGCTACTGTCAGTGCGTCACTTTGAGGAGTAGGGTAAGCTTCTACCCATTTTGAAAATACGCAAACAATGACAAGGACATATCGTTTCCCTTCACAACGGGGCATGGTGATAAAATCAACCTGTATCTTTATAAAGGGACCCCCTGATCTCCCAATCTTGCTCAGTTCAACCATTGTCCTCTTGCCTGGGTTCATCTGTTGACATGACAGGCACCTCTGGCAGAGGGACTCTGCTACCTTCCTGAACTTTTTACTGTACCAAGTCTGTTGAAATACCAGAATCATGGCATCCCTACCAATGTGTGATCCTTCATGTATTAATCTTGCCATTGTGCCAAGCAAGTGTCGGGGTAACACAGGCATACCAGTTGGGCCCAAAATCACACCATCCACACGTCTCGGTCTACACCCATCCTCCTTCCATTTCTCTCTTTCTTGCCAAGGAGCCGACTCCTGCCACTCTCTCACCTCATCCCATGTAGGCACTTCCTCAAACACCTGAAGCTGGCAGCTGGTTCCTGGCCCCCCTCGTTTTGGATTTACAATATACCGATCTTTGGCACACCATTGAGCCACTCGATCAGCATAATCGTTCCCCAGTGATACTCTGTCCATGCTCCTTTGATGAGCAGTACATTTTACCACTGCCAGTTCTTTGGGCAACTGGATGGCCTCTAAAAGGTCATGAACAACCTTTGCATTCCGAATGGGAGTACCTGAGGAAGTCATGAATTCCCTCTGTAGCCATAATTGGCCAAAGTCATGCACAACGCCATAACAGTACTGACTGTCAGTATACACTGTTATGCGTAAGTCCTTCCCAATTTTGCAAGCCATTATCATGGCTATCAATTCGGCTACTTGTGCAGACTTGATGTTATATAGGTAACCTGCTTGTTCAATTTTTGTGAAAGACACTACTGCATAAGCAGCACTCAAGCCTCCTAATTCATGTCTTAGACAGGAACCATCCACAAATAGTTCTTTATCATGCTCAGGCAATGGTACTTCTTTTATGTCTGGGCGTGGCTTGGTACTGAATTCTGTTAGGTCAATACAATCATGTTCATCATCATCCCCACCTTCCATTTCCAAGGGGTCGGGGAGTAAGGTGGCAGGGTTCAAAATACCGCACCTAACAATGCTTACATTTGCTGCACCCACAAGAATCCTCTCGTATTTAGTCAGCCGACTAGGGGTGAGATACTGTGTTTTAGTTCTGGTCAATAGAATTACCACTCCATGTGAAACATACACGGTCACAGGATGTCCCATGACAATGGACTCACTCTGTTCCAAACTTGCACAAGTAGCAGCTACTGCTTTCAGACAGCCTGGTAACCCAGCAGCTACTGGGTCCAGTGTGGCAGAGAAATAAGCCACAGGCCTTCTGGTCGTGCCATGTTCTTGAGTCAGGACAGACAATGCGCAATTATCGCGAGTGTCACAGAAAAGGGCAAACTCTTTGGAATAATCTGGCATTCCCAACGCAGGGGCGGTACACAGACAGTTCTTCAATCTTGTGAAAGCCATTAGACTTTCATCGTCCCACTGTACAACATCTGGCATTCCTCTCGTGGTCATTTTTATCAAGGGCCTGGCTAAGGCTGCAAATCCCAGAATCCACTGCCTGCAGTACCCTAATACACCCAGGAACATTCTGACATCTTTTTGAGTACGGGGCAACTGCATTTTTTGAATTATTCTCACTCTTTCTGATGTGACTTTTCTGACACCCTTTTCTATTTGGTGTCCCAGATATTTTACAGATTTCGCACAGAACTGTAGTTTGTCAGGGGCTACTTTATGCCCTTTCTCACACAGATGATTCAGGAGGGCAATGGTGTCAACCACACAGTCCCGGTGACTTTTAGACGCCACTAGAAGGTCGTCTATGTACTGCACTAACACAGAGTTCCCAGGTAAGATCAAAGTCTCTAGACATTTTTTCAAGATCTGATTAAAGATAGAGGGGCTCTCTGTATACCCCTGAGGGACCCTGTTCCAACAATACACGTGACCCTCAAAAGCAAATGAGAAAAGAAATTTGCTGTCGGGGTGCAGGGGTATCGAAAAGAATGCATGACACAAATCAATCACAGTGAACCATTCAGCATCCCAAGGAATCTGGTATAATATCACTGCAGGGTTTGGGACAATAGGGCAGCAAGGAACTACAATTTTGTTAACCTTTCTCAGGTCCTGCACTACCCTATACTTGCCACTAGGCTTTTTGATGCCCATAATCGGTGAGTTGCATGGGCTGCTCATCACTTCCTGTATGATGTTTCCTTCCAATAATTTTTGTATTTCCAGAGTGACACCTGCTTTCACTTCAGCATTCATTCGGTAGGGCCTAGTGTTAGGATATACTGCATTTTCCTTGATGGCTATTTGTATGGGGTCCACATCTTTCATCAAACCCACATCTTTTCCAGTGAAATCCCACACTTCTGGCTTTACGGCTTCCTGGAGTTCTTGGGGCAAGTCCTGCAGGGTCAATCTTTTAATTTCTGAGTCAGGTCTAAGCAACAATAATTTATAAATGCCGTCTTCATCTGGGGTCTGTATTTCAACACCCTTTGGTGTGCAAAAGATGGTACAGTTCATTTTGCACAGCAAATCACGACCCAGTAGATTCACTGGACTGGTGTCACAGACGACAAATCTATGCATCTGTTTAAAATTTCCAATTGAAATCTCCATTGGTTCGGTAACAGGAGTACTAATCAATTGATTAGATACACCCACTACTTGGATATTTTCTCCCGAGAGGGGTAGGTTTGGAACGTCCACTGTTCTTACAGTAGAACGGGTAGCGCCAGTGTCCAACAGAAAGGTGACATCATTTCCGTCAACCTTTCCTTCAATATATGGTCCAGACTGGTCTACCGGCAAGGAAGCGCCAAGTACGCACTCCTCGTCCTCCCCTCTCAGGCCCCGTCAGTCCTGATCATTACAAAGGAAGGTATCATTCAGCAGATACTGCGAAGTTGCTGTATTTCTGTTCTCCCCGCTTTCCCAAACCTCTATCTCTTCATTTTCTGCCTGTCTTCCCCTGTATACCTGCTTGGGTGCTCGAGGCACCTGAACTGTTTTTACCTGGGGTTGAGTCTTTCTTGGTCTTTCTTTCTGCGTCTGTGGAGTTAAATCAGGAGTTTTCTCATTAACATCGACTAATTGGGGACACTCGTTTCGCCAGTGTCCAATTTCGCCGCACTGATGGCAGGGAAATTTTTTCATAGCCTCTTCCCTGCTAAATTTGGGCCGGGGCTTTCCTCCACCCCCTCCCCCAGGACCTTTGTTCTCAGCATTTTTAACCATGTTACTCAATTGTTTTTCCTGTTGTTCTGCGAGCTTCACCTGAGCCCACATAACCTTCTCCTTAAGGGCCTTTTTCTTTTCTGCCATCTCGTCCTCGCAGTACTTAGCGTACCGCAGGACCTCATCCATTTTCTTAGTATGCCAACAGATTTTATTATCTTTTATCCACTGACAAATTTCAGGTCTTAAACCATTTACAAACCTGTAAATAAAGTGCGTCATATCCTTCAGGTCGATGTTGTCAATACCACTGTATGTTTTAAATACCTGCAATAACCTCTCATAGAAGGAGTGCACTGTCTCGTCCCTTTCCTGTGTTGTTCTATCTATTTTTGTCCAATCAGTTTCCTTTGCGGGCACCTTTTCTTTCAAATGCTGAATTACCTGCTCATACTTTCGCATGACATCCTTTGATGGCTCTCCAGTTTCCTTGTTTCTGGGGTACTCCTCACTCGGCCAGTCTATGTTTATTTTACACTGGGTCCATAAATCTACTGGAACCACAATGTCGAAAAACCCATCCAGGTCTTTCCACAGACATTTCTGTACCTTCACGAACCTCTCCACCTGCCTGTACCAGTCAACTGGTTTCTCTCGTAATTTTGGAAAATCGTTCGTGAAGGACACAATATCCTGCCTAGACCAGGGGACATGCACATATTTTCCCCCTGGAACTTCTCGCATGGGGCATAACTGCTCAGGTTTTTCTACCTCTCTTAAAGCAAACTCGGGAGTCACTTGTCGGGAGCGAACCTCTTCCCTCTTTTTCGCCCACCTGCTTCTCCATTTTTCCACATCTCCCCATTTCTGCAGTACCCCCATTAATTCTTTAATCTGCAACTTCTTCCCTGCCACATTCAGGTGTTCTATATCTTTGTCTGAGAAGTCTGCTCTGTACGGTTTCTGTAAGGGCTTGGATTTTGAGATATCTACCCCCATACTAACTGCTGTTTCGGTCAGTTTTTCGTGGAGCACTCTGGTGTTCCTTGTAAAGCTTTTACATATGAACGACAATTCTTCTTCAGAGTAGGTATTCAATCGATCCAACCCCACATTTCCTGCCATTAATTCTTCTATTTCGACCCTCAGCTTGTAGAGGTCTAAAGGTTTTGTTTGCGGAGTCTGCTTCTCTAATTCACGACTCCAACTCTCAATTTCATCCGGAGTTACCAGAGAGACATTCCTAGTACCTGTTGCTGTCTCTAATTTAATTTCTTTTGTATTAAAAGGGTTATGCCTCTGCTGTATTCCCTTTCCAGTCTGTTTGTTCGGTAATTCCAAGAACGCAACTTCAGACTCGCACTCACTGGACTGATCATCTATGATGATCGGTTCCTGTCTCGGGGTTGCCATGACTGGGGTCATAACTGGAGTAATCGGATTTCCCTGACCATTTCCGTATAACGGGACCACCGGTCCAATAGTTACTGGAATAGTCAATGCCTCAGGACTGGTATTTAACTGGGAAATTTTCTGAATTATTTCTGTTCTTTGTCTAGCTAGAGCCTCTTGCTCCTTTTCCACTAGTACCCTTCTTAGAGTTGTGTCATGTAATATCTGGGGGGTCAATGGAGGAGTAAAACTCGGGGCAGTAGGATGCGTTTCACTTGGTCCTCCCCCATAATTTGGTTTCGGGAATAAAGTTCCAGTATTAAAGGACCTGCGCTCTTCCCCATATGGAGGTTGAACAAAAGGCAGTCCTGAATTCGAGGGTTTCTCTTCGCTTTCATACAAGGGTCTGGGAAAAAAGGTTTTCGTACGTGAATATTTTTCTTCCTGACTTGCGGGCACTTTGGGATATATATCCCTTGTTTCCGTCAGTTCGGGTTTTTCAGGATAGGGCAATACTTGACCACCCCCTCCCAGTCCCAGGGACCTGTCTTCTTCTTTTAGGAAGTGGCGTCGGGGAACATCTCCTACACTGGAAGGTCGGGTTCCCTCATTGTAAGGTGGCGGACTTCTGGTACAGATGTCATCTATTAGTTCATCATCTGAATCCCCCAGGGCCCCCCAATGCTTACATTTTTCAGTACTTTTCTCACCCGCTCCAATGTTATGACATGCAGGCATCATGGGAAACAGACCCTCAACAATCATGCTCTGCCTCCACTGTTTCATCCTTTTATCCCTGGATTCCTGTTTCTGCCTGGGATACCACTTGGTCAAACCCTTGTCCATTCGGGGTCTTTCTCTTTCAAAAGCCTCAATCTCCCATTCCTCTAATGCCTCATACTGCGTTAGTCTCGGTCTGGGATGCAGTTCATTCATTCGGGTTCTTAAATTAAATAAGATCCTACCATTGAAAGTACCATCTAACGGAAAAGCCAATACTCCGTCATCTTTTGTGTACTTCACCCAATTCTCCAGCCACACACAAGTATTGTACCCTCGGTCCAACATCATGAATGAGGCGGGAGTATTGGGTGCTGGGACAAGAACACCTTCTCTAGATTTAATCGGTTTGTCCGTTTTAAAATAATTTTTCACCTTACTTACAAGGGACATTTTTCTCTTGGTTCCGTACATAATATCGTATCTGTTAGCCTTCCACTGATCCCTTTCAAACCCTAGATGCCTTGGATCAGGTCGAGTCTCTGTAGTCCGCGAGTGCCACATACGACTTCTGCGCTAACTTTGTTTACAAACTACCTCCAATCAGAACGCGCTTCAGAAATTCGTGCAACCAATGGGTGCGCGACACAAAATAAGCTCCGCCAATGGGTGCGCGGCCCCTTCGTGAGACAGTTCCCACGCTCCGGCGCTCACCCCTCCTTTACAATTTCAGCTCCGCTACCCGCCCGCTGCTTCTACCAATCCCAGCGCGGCACAGAGTGACGTCAGAGGCGCTTCGCGACTGACTCCCTCCCTTCACAAGGTAACGGAAACTTTCTTTCTTTTAAAGTGCTCAGTGCTTGGTTATTTTACAACAAATACACATTCGCCACAGTGCTCAAGTGTCTAGACAGAGAAAGAATTCTTTTACTGCAAGTAAACTACTTCCATTTACTTTTCACGCGCTGCGGGCAGATCTCTTCCGCCTACCCTTCACTCTAGCATCGGTTAACCTGTTATTCCCCTAAACTCATCCACTTCTTTCCGGGATATATTCCGAGTTTAAGGTTTCTCAGCGGACCCCTCTGCTTTCACGCTAGCTCCGAGGAACCTGCTACTCTTCCGATGTGACCCTTACTAGGTTACGCCACTATGGGAATTTTGCCAATGAACCCCGTTACTGTCATTTATTCACACATGTATTCAGAAAACCCTAGTTAGTGCTTCCCGGTTATCCTAACCTGCACCTAACTTTCCTCGAACCTGTGACCTCAGGACAATGGATTCTATTCACCACTTGCCCTTTCAATTCCCCGGGGAGTTCGGACAACAAGAAACAATACGGTTTACTAACGCATGGATTAGTACATATAACAATATAAAAACAAGAATAATAACAATACAGCAATTCATGAATTTCAGCAGCGTATTCACAAGAGAGTGATCAGTTCCCTCAGAACAGCCGTTCTTATAGCAGCATTAATATAATAGCAGCTTCCGACTTAACTAGTCCAACTAATCCCTGCCTTACTCTCAACTAGTCCCTAACCATCCTCTAGCTACCAGAAAAACTGATAGAGCGCGCGAGGCCACCCGACCAACAGTTTTCGCCGTTTCCGGCTTCAGGGCCCATATACTTTTCAAATCACCATATACATCGATCAGGTGACTTCACGAGCTCTATCAAGTTGGTGTGTGTGTGTTCCCTGCTACCAAATTTCGGTGCACCCGACTTACCATCCACCGATGCGGGTGCCTAATGACCACAATGAATCAGGGAGCTAGCTGTAAAAGAAAGGCAGCAAAATACAAACCCAAACAATAACATTCAAATACTGTTTAAATGACCACGGACAACTGGAAGTTTTTAAAATGTTTATCTAAATTCAATATTTTCTTGCATGAGGTACAATAAAACAAGGCAATCAATAACCAAGATAACGTAAATCACATAAGCATAAAGAAATAATGACAGAGTAATCATCAAAGTACTAATAAAATGTAGCGAGAAAATACTATGCAAGTCAGTATTATCTAGACAGGGATAGACTAAGTGTGTGTGACTAAAGGAGAGCTTATAATGAATAACACGCTTCACTTAAGGTGAAGTGGCCTTTGAACAATCTAGGCAACGAAGTTCTAGACCATATCAGGAAATGACACACTGCTATGCAAAATATAATTTCTAACAAATGAGAAGACATAGGAATAAACTTTATGGAAAAATATAAATGACTTTCAATAGTTGCGGAAAGGCATGGAAAATATAACATATGCAATGTTGAACTTTATTAAAGCAAAAGTTAGAAATTCAGAAGGTGCAAGAATTTCAAGAGGTTCAGAGCAATATTTACCTAGAAAAGTGTGGAAACCAAACCCTGGCCACGGGTCAGTTAAGGACAGGAAACCCTCAAGGAAGGATACCCCTCAAAGGACAGCAGGTGCAGAATGGACACCCAGGATAGGACAGGATACCCTCGGAATAGGAATCAGGACAGGACCCTCAGGACAGGACAGCAAACCCTCAGGACAGGACCCTCTTCAGGACAGGACCGGAACCCACAGTTCGGAAGCAACGCCTGCGCTCCACCCACTCTGCAGCTATCGATCAAGACCCCGATTGGGTCAGCGAACTCCCAGCTAAGTGCTTTCCAGCACTTTAAGGTTCAGTAGAACCTCAGTCTATGGTCAAATTCGGACAGAGTGCTCCGCAGCGCTCTGTATCTTCAGTCACCTATTGAGTGCGTTGGGTCAGTGACAGGTCAGCTAAACCAGACAAGTCGGACGGTTCACTAGGTGAACCCAGGGTAGATATACAGTTTGGGGACAGTGTACCACCCCCCAATGTTGCAAAGTGTCAGAATCCCTCAATTTCGATTGGTCCTAAGGTAGGGTTTGGGTAACACACCAATCACAATACACGATTTGAAGCCTTCATTAACATATTTGGGTACCGCCTAGCAGGTTTGGGGTTCCCATGAGAAGTTACACGGCAAACAGTAGCGCAATATTACAATGTATCATATAAGGAGCCACATTCGCTGTTCTCGCAGGGCAGAGGTGACTTTCTCAGGAGCATCTCGCCCATCACTGCCAACTGGCTATGTTCCATCAGCCAAGGTCCCTCGTGCTGCCGAATGTCGCACAGGCGCAGAAGGGACCTCCAATATGGCTCTCCTCTCACTCAGACCCCCATTGCCCGCGGTACATGAAAAGTAAGCGAAAACAAATTAATACAAAATAATGTCATTATGAAAACACATCACAGGGTTTGTACTTTTAACTCATCATCAAGAAATAAACTTATAGCATCTAAATGTTAGCTACATTGATACGGACACAAGAGCAGTGGCACGAGCAGTACCACATGATAAGCACAGCTATGAATTACGCATGCGCATAACTTTCCCTCCACTTCTGCAGACGCGTCAGGACACGTGAGTGTGGCTGACGCATGCGCAGTAACTAAAATACAAGCGGCGGCCATCTTTAAGGACACGATTAATTCATTAGAAATACACATAGGCAAGCTTCGGGAACTTTGCTTAAACAAAATAAATGTTAGTAAAACATACATTTTTGTTACCTTATTACACATAAACGAGGTTCTTGATTTCGGCAAGCCGCAAAATATGCGAAGCTTTGCTTCATCACTGCTACGGACTGTCACTCCGCTGGAACTGCTTTTCTGCTGTGCTGCCCGGGCCTCCTGCCTGCTTCCCTCTGATTTCACTGAGGAAGACTTGAACTCTGCTTGAACCCAGAATGATCTCAAAGAACATGCTAGCTTGCCTCCTACTTGTGAGACTCAGGGATATCAGTTTCACCACCTGCTCCTGTGCCTGGTCCATTGGAAGTGGACCAAGGTGCTTGTTCCAGTCAAACTGATGCATCTCCTAACTGCGTGTAGCAGAACCAGTGTATCCTCACTGTTGTGGGAGCAGAATCGGTGCATCACACTTGGAACCAGTGCATCGCCTTAAAGTACCAATGCACCAGAACCAATACCAATACCTCGACTGCGGGGAGAAACCCAGTGGATCATCTGCGAAATCAATGCCTCTTGGCTTGAGCATCGTCTCCAGAACCGGCACATCGCCAGCACTGCATGAAGTAAATCGACGTAGCACCTCGACTTTAGGTTCGACACTACGCATCACCTGGATGCACACCTCGTCTCTCTGTTGTGACCAGGATTATAGTACTTTGTTCAGCGGGCCTCGTGTGGCTCCTGTATCCAAACTGCACACCATCGCAGTTGGCCTCAACTCTTGACTTTGCCACAGTCAGTGCGAGCCGATATCCCCCATAGGCGCTTATTGCTTCTTAGCGCTATTTTTACATTCAATCTTTAAAAATTC
Organism: Lissotriton helveticus; assembly: GCF_964261635.1. Classification (NCBI taxonomy): domain Eukaryota; kingdom Metazoa; phylum Chordata; class Amphibia; order Caudata; family Salamandridae; genus Lissotriton; species Lissotriton helveticus. The sequence goes on from NC_136067.1 coordinate 659,410,816, forward strand.
ATATCTCGACTTCTACTGATTGGAGTTTTGTTATTTTTGTTCTTGTTTTATTTAGCAACATAACATCTATTTTTCTAAACTGTTGTGGAGTCTTTTTATGGTGTTTTCACTGTGTTACTGTTCGAAGTGTTGCTCAAATTCTTTACGCATTACCTCTTAAATTAAGCCCACCTGCTGTGTGCCAAGCTACCAGAGGGTGAGCACAGGTTAATTTATGGTATTTATCTGACTTTCCTTGACTAGGATTGTGGTACCTGCTTGGGCAGCGTGCATACCTCTGCCATCTAGATATCAAATGTATAGCACAGTTATTAGAGGTATAAACTAAGACAGGTTACCCGCCTCCTGGTGATGTTGATGTTTTCGGTGCAAGGTCACACAAGATGACTACGTTGCGTTACACTTCAGTGTGCATTTACTCTTTGTTGCATAGTGTGAGTATATATCCTGTAGAGCATATGTGTTAATTTAATTGCTTTCTGGTGCTCCCCCAAGTTAAACCACATATTCAAATGTCACAGCAGTAAGAAACTCCTACCATTACTTGACGCAAATGTGAAAGTCAAAATAGGTGTCCAAATTTTGAAGCGTGTTTACGCGCACACAGATGACATATATCGTTTTCGTCATGTATTTGATAATTAGCAACATATGATTCCTCGGAACTCACATGCTGATGACACACTATTTTATCTGTTAGTTAAAGGCAAAGTAGATCGATATTTAGACAATGTATGAGGTGAAAATCCAGTATTAAGCTTTCGCACCTTTTTTTGGTCATGGAATGGATTTGTATTCTATAAACCATGATAATCTGCATCAACAAGCCCAAGACTCTGCAATCAGATATAACTCCCAAAGTGCTATATTTCATCCACAAATTTAAATATAACAACGTTGTCAAATGTAGACTACTTAATACTAGCTCACACACTTCCACCCAAGCCTGTTCCATTCACTTTACCACAATGCTCATGCAGAGGATGTAAGACGTTCATCAGTGACTAGTGACATTCAAAAAAGAAAATGAGCCAGTGTAGGCACTGTCACATATGCCTGTCACTTTCGAAAATTTGGCAGATCACACGAAACAGACATTTTGCTTTAGTTTGCATCAGTTAACAATTGTATCTCAGCCAACTGTTGCCATAAAAAGTGTATCACATTTTTACAATACTTTTTATGATGTTGTTGATCCCATTTTGAGGAACTGCTATCTCGCTCGGACCAGATGCACAGCTCATAGGGTTGCCTGGTGTGTCAAAAGGCAGACAATGCACCTCTGTACTACCAGTAGACCTTATGTCAGGTCTGCGTTAAAAAAGATAACGCAAACCGACGCAAAGCCTTTGCAAGTTTGGGCCTATATCTAAAAGTCTGTCTCCATTGTAAAAAAAAAAAAATGGAACGCTGTGATAGAGTGATCGCAAGGAAAGATTTACTAGCATACATAACTCACCAGGACAATGTCAGCGTTTATGGTTTTGTAATAAAATATCTTGTACGTGTGGGGGGTAGATAGAAACAACTATATTCTAGACCTTAAAATAATGAAATCATTGCCTGAATAGCTTAGAAAGTTTAGTATCAAGTGACCGGATTTATAAAAGTTCATGATGACTGTTATTATAGTTAACCACTTATCGCACTTGCCAGAAATATGCTGACATTATAGAAAGCGTTTGTAAAGTCCTAAGTAAATCCATGCAGTGGAAAAATTGCCGGTGGGTATAGTTTCTTACAAAAAAAACAGCTTAGTAATCGTATACAATAGCTGAACTCCATTGTTTAAATAGTACCAATTATGTAATTTGTTGCATTACATTGCCATTCTCATAGTTAGTGACTCATATGGTCTGAGTATGTATTTGGTGTGGGGCAATCTCATATTTTCATAATAAAATAATAGCTAAAGGAAGTTCAGTAAGGACGGTATTATCAAGAACACGTACTAAACTGGGAAACCCCATTAGCCTTACTTGTCTGCTTTGTCAAATTGTAGTAAATGCATATATTTAATACGGATTGTAACTGAAGATTTACAAAGGAAAACAGACTGAATATATGGTCAAGAACCTCATCAGTCACTTGCTGTACCTTTATGATTTAAGGCAAGGGACTTTTTACTCCATATAAGGCATTAAAAAAATATATGATGATATATATTATTCATTTGAACACAAACATGTTTTAATAGTTGTGAAAAGAGAAGCTATTTTAGGTATTTTTGTATTTAAATATAGATGTTCCACGTGTAGATACATGTTTCAATATTGTACAAAAAATCTCACTGTTTACTGATAAGGAGAATTACCCTTAGTTAGCACAGAACACATAAACATTGGTTGAAACCACAATTAGTAAGATAGTTCAGGAGGATATTGGGGCATATTATCAAGGGGGTTTATCTCCGCTTTTTTGCCTATAAAAGCCAAGAAAGCGGAGATAAAATTATCTCCCTATTACCTAGCTGTGGCTAACACCAGTTAGCGACAGCTAGTAAGAGATAGCGACCATCTTGGGCCCCACTTTGCATGTCAGTGATATTTATCACTAATGACATGCAAAGTGGGCGTGCCAAGATGTTAGCGACTGGAAACAGTCGCTAACATCGCTATCTCCTATTACCAACGTATGGAGATATTTGCGCTGAGCGCGAATATCTCCAAAAGCTAACACCTGCCCTGAGCAGTTCTTAGCCATGTTATCCAATGGGAGGTGGATAACATGGCTAAGAGCATTAGCTCGGTAATGCATGAATATCGCTGACTTTTCAGCGATATTCATGCATTGCGGCCGATTTTTATCGCATTTGCGATAAACCTTGGTAATACCAAGGTTTATTTGCGATAAAAATCGCCGCTGCTCAGCGGTAAATTTTTGTCTCTAACCAAGCAATAGCGATAATTATCGCTATTGCTTGGTATTATGCCCCATTGTTCCACCATGAGATTAGAATGCAGAATGTGGTTCACACGTTTTTATTCCATCTAAGATAAAGAAATAGTACTTTTAAGAGTAGTGATAATCCTGGTTTTGGGATCAATATATTTATCTTAACATATGATTAAAACCTAACACCAAACAATAGTAGTTCAAAGCAAAATGGAAAATGTTCTCAAAGTTTTCTCTAACTCTCCTCATTCTGCTTATCAAGACACATTGCTATGAGTCTTGAGGGGGAAGGCACATACCTATCATATGAGAAGTCACTCAAGAGTTGTCCCTATTGCAAGAACTTAAGCTGTGGACATAAAGGACCATGCACCCCAAAGTAGACTTACATTGAACTTTAAATAACGTCTTAACCAGTCAAATCCTACTGCCAGATTAACTACAGGAATTTTAAAATCTATTCTCCATTTTACAAAACGTGTTATGGCATTTTAAAACAGAGTACATATCGAAAAGTGAACTTTTCATAGTTTACTTCTAAAATGGTGTGTGAGTTATGTCGGACATTTAGGAGGAAAATGGCACAAACTGATATCCAGTAAATTAAATGTCGTTCAAGAGATTCTTAAAAAACAATCCTTTTTCAAATGTAAAAGAGCTTTCAGACTTATTCCCAGAGATAACTCCTGTCGATGCATTCATGCACAAGTTCTGCAGTAACCTGGCTCAGTCAAATTGCATAATCTGAATGTTTGTATTGATATAATTTCATCATGAAACTAGCTGGGGACCAATAAAAGTTAAATTCACATATGGTTAGTGCTTTAGATGGGATAACAAAGATGAATGAGGAGGCTCTAAAAGAGTTGTGTCCCAAATTGTGTAACTAGAAATGTTTCTCAAGAGATGTGGTCTATGTAATTATTGACATGACTTGAAACATGTATGCTAAAATCCCGTGCTACACACAGTGTGAATTTTCTGTTATTAATTCCAGGCATATACGATAACAAAGGACATTCTCTAATACAAACCAGACCTATTGGCTGTGCCTATGCTCAGCAGCAATATATGAATGAGTATCAATTCTGTTTTAAATGATCAGTATAGAAACTGTTTCTATTCTGAAAATATGAGATTGAATTCAACATTACCAAGATCTGTCAGAGGGGTAGTGGACTTCAGAGTGTCTCATTCACTCCCCTAACCCCTCCTCACACCACTTTCCTATGCAGTCTCTTATTCTGTTTGAAACATATGCTCTTTTCCTAGCAAGAAACTTCTGAAATCTTCCATATGCATATCTCACCCTCATCTCTTTCATTTTTAGCATGCCATTTCATTCTCTTCTTCTGCACGTACTTTCTTTTGTCTCCACATCACATGGTATGTGTATGTCCGGGGGGGAGGTGGGGGTGGCGGTGCAGGTTGTGGTCTTCATGGGTATCGGAGCTGCATGATAATTGTCTCCATTGCATCTGTGGGTCTTCAGATGTTACTCTTAGCTGGGCTCCCTTTCATGCGGTGGGTAGTCGTCCAGCTTAGCATCAGCAAAAGGCAGGTTTAAATTCCCTGGTGCTGCGGCAGCTTATCACCTGTTTTTAGTTCACTTTGCAGAGCTGGCAGTTCGTTGTGAATGTGGTGTTGTGTTTTTTTCATGAGTTTTTGCATGGGAACACCTCCTCTGCATCTCATTAATGTTAGTTGGTGGTGCCCACCATGGAGATACATTTTGGGGCTGTTATCGCGGGAATACTGGTGATATCTGCAGTTTGCACCAGATTGTGAATGGGGTGTTAAATATATCTCCACTTTTGATGCGTTAATGTGGAGATAAATCGAAGATAAGTCCTTGTGAATATGGCCCAAGGACTCGAAGAGCCTAGGACACACAAATAATCTTAATGGCATCAAAAACTTTATAAGAAAATCATATTTGTATCCGGACTTTTCACTCATCCCTGCTCGGGGTTGGGCCCTACTGCATTTGCAATTCCAAAACAGCGCTGAGTGATGTTCATTTTTATAGCTGTATTTTAAAGCTGTTTTTTTCCTAAACCTTAAGGGAATTGAGGGGTATATTATCAAGGGGTTTATCTCAGCTTTTTTGGCTTTAAAAGCCAAGAAAGCGGAGATAAAATTATCTCCCTATTACCAAGCTGTCGCTAACACCAGTTAGTGACAGCTAATAGGAGATAGCGACCATCTTGGGCCCCGCTTTGCATGTCAGTGATATTTATCACTAATGACATGCAAAGTGGGCGTGCCAAGATGTTAGCGACTGGAAACAGTCGCTAACATCGCTATCTCCTATTACCAACTTTTGGAGATATTCGCGCTAAGCGCGAATATCTCCAAAAGCTAACACCTGCCCTGAGCAGTTCTTCACCATGTTATCCAATGGGAGGTGGATAACATGGCTAAGAGCATTTGCTCGATAATGCATGAATATCGCTGACTTTTCAGCGATATTCATGCATTGCGGCCGTTTTTTATCGCATTTGCGATAAACCTTGCTAATAGCAAGGTTTATCTGCGATAAAAATCGCCGATGTGCGGCGATAATTTTTGTCTCTAAACAAGTTAGAGACAAAAATTATCGCTAGTTGTTGGTAATATACCCCTGAGAGTTTTTTGAGAAGGAAATGCGGAAATATGTTGAGCCGCCAATATGTTTTGGACACTTTTGGAAGTTGCAGTATTAAGAATTGCAATGTGCTCATTCAAACCACGCAAAAAGTAAATAAACCATTCTGATATTGCAGGGAACGTATCAACATTTAAAGTTAAGCACTATGTCATAGGCCATATTTGTGGAATAACTGACAATTGTGGTGATGGAATACATTTCTGGATACCTGCCATAGAGGATCGAACCACTAAAGCGCTCTGTGGTATCAATCTTACCCTCTCAAAGTAAACGAATGGTAATTTGATAGAGGAGCAAATAACGTGGAGAGTGTCTTCATAGGAAAGTTGAAAATGACAACTTCAGCTGTAGAGTGTATTAAGGCTCCTGCCAATGTATTTTAACTACTGCGCGTTTATGGAAAAAGTGCGTGTAGCATTTGATGGGTTTGTCAGAAAACTATAAAGCATACGAGACAGAAAACATAGCTTCGCTGACACCATGGTCATCAAATAGGTTTTGAAGGGCCAGTGTTATGGAGATTCTATAGCTGAACTTTTGAGATGTTTTTAAGTTTTGTGACGAGCAATTAACTATAAAGTCTGATGTAATACTTCAGAAAATGGTAATATCTCACTATGTCCCTTTCAGTTTTTAAAAAGCACAAGCTCACACCGTAGTTTATTCGGTTGGTCTGACAGTGTTGCATCCACTATGCAAACACAGGTTCTACGCAGGTAGATGGAAGCAGCTTTGTTCGAATACGCAGGAGATCAGCACCGAATGATCCCACAGAACAGCCAGACTAAAGCTAACTGATTGTTCTGCAAAAGAAAGCACAAGCAATTAGTACATTCCAGGTCTGGGCAGAATGAAAATACAAGCTTTCAAATGCATAACAACCTTGATGATTATGGTGCAGGAGAAAAATTCTACCTCTAGTACAAACTATTGATGTTGTTTACAGATGTAGGGGCATATTTATGTGAGCCTTGCATCATGTTTGCACCAATCAAAGTGGTACATGCATGACGCAAGGCTCTGAGTCAGATTTATGAAGCCACACAAAGCCGCATGGTGTGGCCTCATAAATCATGAATAAGAGGATGAAGTGCAAATCGCTGTGTTGCAAAACTCTGCACAAGGGACGTGTTCCATGGGAGTTGTGGTGGGTGTTCCCTCGCAATTCCTGTGGGTTTTTATGCATTCCCAGATACAAGGACTTGTAAACCAGGGAATAAGCCAAAATCTTACACTTCCCCATGGCAGGTGTAACAAGGCGAAATATTTTTATTTCATCTTTTTTTCCTCTTTCTAGTTGGGCTGCTTTGTGAAGCACACATAGACAGAAGAAAAGAAAGGCCTCTATAGATTGTTTCTGTGCAGAAAGTTGCCCCTTCTGCACTTAAACATGTACCAACAATCTTTATTTCGATCTGTTTGATCATAAAAGATGTACAAGCAAACAGCATTAGAGCATTTAAAAAGTGTGTATAAAAAAGGATTGATCAGTTTAAAATCCATAAAGTCAATTTCTAGCTTTAAAAAGTGCATCTTTAAGATATAATCATTTTTCAGTTTTTACAGTTAAGTTCTTAGAATATGAACTTAACTGTTAGGGAGAAATTCGACATGGTACAGTGGATTCACTTATAATTCTTGCTCGAGCTCTCTACATAGCTGTCAGGAACCTCGCCATTACAAACACTGTAGGAGATGTAAGGTCAGTTTTAAGGACTCTATAGGCTGGGGCATAAGTTCGGAAGCCCAAGTTCCTTAGATATGGCATGAGCCAATAGCTCCTAATGTTGCGGTAGGCTTTACAAAATAAAACCACGTGAACATCGTTTTCTAGTTTATAGTTGCACGCGGGGCAGTTGGTTGAGGCCTGGTTACCATCCCAATTTTTAGTGAGCGACCTCAAGGGAAGAGAGCCATATCTCCATTGTAGAAAATTTTTCCTGACGTGTACAGGGGACATTGCATCAAGGACATATTCAAAACTGTAGTTATCCTTTGTTTTAATGAATATGTCAGTTAAAGAGCCCTCCCGGATTGAGGTGATAGATCTCTGGAGCATAAAACCATAGAAAAGTTTGGAAAGTGCTTTCCTGGGAAGCCTTAGCGATGTTACTTGTGGATCATTCCATAGCTCTGGGACTCCAAGGTTCATACACATGTCTCTTATGTACTTGAGCCATTGAATTTTGGATGCGGGTATCATTCTGAGAAGCTCCTGCAATTCGCTTCTATAATGGCTCAACTCTTGACTACTCCAGAGGCGCCTCCAATAGGTCAATGGTTTGAGGCTCACTTCTTCACTAATTGGGCACAGTGCCAAGTCCATTCTCAACGGAAGTAGTGGAGTGCTTAGAGGAAGAGCCGTCAAGTGTCTAATAAAATTGTTCTCGGCCACTTGTATGGAGTGAAGCGGTGTGTGGCCCCATAGTTCAGCCCCATAAATAATACCACCCCGTGCTTGGGCCTTATAAATTTGTATTGCAGGTGCCAATGGACGAAACGGGGATTTTTTAGCGATTCTAGTGATTGCACCCGCCCTCTGGATTAATTTAGTGGTTGCTTTTGTTTTGTGCGGCAGCCAGGTTAAGTTGTGATTAAGTGTTATGCCCAGATACTCAATCACGTTAACTCTCTCCAGAGGTGTTGGCCCTAGGCGTGGATTTGGGCAGTTTTTATGTTTGTGGCTCAAAATCATAAATTTTGTCTTCGTTGGATTTATTTCTAGACCCCGTTTGTTACAAAAGTCCAAGAATCCATCCAGGATCCTTTGCAGCCCCATTGGTGTTTTGGACAGCAGCAGGGTGTCGTCCGCAAACATAATCGCGGGGACCCTGCTGCTGTTCAATACTGGCGCGTCGATGTTGGCGATTCCACACAGGTGCTCTATCACCCCGTTTGTGAATAAGCAAAACAGGGTCGGCGCCAACACACACCCCTGCCTTACCCCACGTTGGACAGGGAACCTATCTGTAAGCCTGCCTCCCTTTCCTGCACTTAAACAATCCCGCTTACAACACAGGCACCCTTGCACCATAGTGCCAGGGGGCCTGTGTTGGTGCTAGGCTGCTGAAACATCGCCAGCGCACAGGGAAAGGGCAGGAATGCACAATATTGAATAAATTAGCTGCATTCCTGCCCATTCAATATGATGTAGGGCAGCGCAGCAAGGCAAATAAATGAGGGCCAAAGTATCCTAACCACATCGGTTGCTTCACACTTCTTTTGATAAGGGGTTCATTTGATTTGGACACAGCAGCTTTCAACAGCACAGCCCTCCTTAAGTCATCATCCTTGGGGTTGAACGAGAATAAGGGCCTTCTAAATCAATCCACAACTCCAATTTCACACACCATCAGATTTTTCCTCCTCAACTTATTTCCCACTACAGGCCGTCTGCCGTTTACTTTTTCCTGGGTGAGCTGCTTTCTCAACTCACAATCATTAAACAAGAACCTCTTAAACATCTGCAAACTAATGATTCAAAGCCACATGTCCTGTTTATCATTGAAACCTGATAGGAGATGATATGCCCTGGTCCTTCCTGAGGCAATCAACCCTTATTGCTGAATCTTCATCTATTTCTAAACTGAGAGGGCTGGAAGTGGACTGTCAGATATTTCCAAGAACACATTCCAAGCAACATAACTACAAAATATCAGCATGGCTTTTGAAAAATGGGTTATTGGTTAGGGTAAGTATGTACCCACCACTAGTAATAAGGCCACAAACTGAGTATAGGGCCCAGTAAAGGGATCAGTAAATTACCCCCTTGCTCAACCTTTGGCAGCTGACAACGAGCAGTTAGGCCTAACTAAGAGGGGAGGAGTGTAAAGCATTTATTACCACCAATACATCAAATAAGGAAGACACAAAACAACAAAAATTCCAAACCAATGTGTAAACATAGGACATATTTGTATGAACAAACAGACACCAAAACGAAAAAAACCTAATGTATAGAACCAGAGATATGAATTTTTAAAGATTAGCCACTTTATAGTGCTTAAAACATGAGGAGCCACTCTAGGACATTTGGTCAAGCATGATCGGGACAAAGTTTGAGGCCAAGCGCGATGGAGCCTTGGTCAAATTTACAAAGCTGTAAAGTTTACCATCACACTTTACTGTTGCTTGTTTTTCTGAAGTCGCTGAACCCTCCACAGCAAGCCGAATTCTGAGAGGGTTCAACAGCTTGATTTTCCATAAGGCCCCGGTCAAATCCTGAAAGTCTGAAGCTTTTGAGCTTTCAGCGGAACAAACCTGAAATTCTGACCTGGTCGCTGTTGAAGGTAGTTGGCTTGACTCTTGAGGTTGGTCTGTCACGTCATGGAGCTTTTTCGCAGAAGTTCTCTGAAGTTTCTCCAAACGTCAATCAGTGCTTTCTGAAGGACTCCTTATAGGTTTGAAGTGTCCAAATCACCAATCCAAAGGTCTGGAATGACCTTGATGGTTTCTCCGATGTTTGGACCACAATACCAAAATGCACCCAGCCAAATCCTTCAAAGTCCACTAGATGCACTCCAGGATGGGGACTCTTGGTGGAGATGATGCAGGTGGACTTTGTTAACCTGCAGATTGCAGGAAGTCCCACTCCTTAATCCTTCTTAAAGCAGGGCACAGTCCCCAGGGCTGTAGTACAAGATTGTGCAGCAGGCACAGTCAATCAAAGTGCAGGCCTTTGAGTGCAAACCCAATTCCAGTAGGGCAGTCCTTCTTTTCCTTGTTGTCTCAGGCATTAGATCAGAGAGACTGTGCAGCTCTCACATATTTATTCAGAATTCTGAGACGAAAAGCATGGGGCACCTCTGACCAATGAGATGCAGAGTATCACCCAAAAGCAGGACAACTTCTTCCAAAGTGTGGCACCTTCTTGTCCTGCAAAGCAATGCAATTCAGAAATCCAACATGGATGATTAGCAAACCCAACCCACTGTGTGGCTCAATTCCATTATCTCTTCTCCCCCTGACCTCTGAAAATGCCTGTCCTAAGCCTGTCATCTGGCTGGGACACAGGATGTGGGGGTAGGTACACCTGGCATTCCTTACTGATCTGCTCTCTCATTGAGTCCCATTTGATTTCCCTAGCCCTCTCTGTAGGACCCATCCTCCTAAGCTTCAGAGCTCTCTGTAGTATCCTCAGGTTGTATGTATGTTCCTGTTCTCCTCTTCACCTAGCTGCTCAGCCAGTGTGAGTGTTCTGGTTAGAATCTCAGTGTGAGTGGAATGTGTGGATGCATGAGAGTTGTCAGTTGAGGATGGACTGAGCAGCTAGGAGGCTGCTCCTGGTGGGGCTATTGATATGTACATCTGAAGAACTAATAAACATCATCTACATGTACCTGGTCTGGTCTACAGCATCTACTTATTTTGTTGTTGCACCAGTCCTTGGGTTTTAGTCCCAGGTGACAAAATATTTACAATTGGGTTTTAGTCCCAAAGTATTTTTCACTTGGGTGTTAGTCCCATAGTGTCCCTCACATGAGGAGTGGCGTTTTGGGTTTTCGCCACAGTCTTCTCACGTGAGAAGTACTTCCTTGGGTTTTGTTTCTCCCATTGTAGTCTTGTCTGGGGTTTTGGTTTTCCCCTCACTTCGGTCATGTTTGTCTAGCTTACTTGTATATGTGAGCTCTACATTTACTACTTACTAATTTTATTTGTTCATTATTAAATGAGGAGGATAGTATTAGTGTATTTCTATCTATTCGCTTTCTTCCTTCTTTCTTTAATTGGATGTCTGTTTTCCCTCTTGCGATGTTATTTCACTTTCATCCCTGGGTTTACAGATCTCTGGCAACGTTTGTATATTTTTACTGTGCATAGTTTTTCTCTTCATAGTCATTTGCTCTTTTTGTTTTTCATTTTGAGAGGAAGAGGATAATGTAGTATCCTCAGGTTGTATGTATGTTCCTGTTCTCCTCTTCACCTAGCTGCTCAGCCAGTGTGAGTGTTCTGGTTAGAATCTTAGTGTGAGTGGAATGTTTGGATGCATGAGAGTTGTCAGTTGAGGATGGGCTGAGCAGCTAGGAGGCTGCTCCTGGTGGGGCTATTGATATGTACATCTGAAGAACTAATAAACATCATCTACATGTACCTGGTCTGGTCTACAGCATCTACTTATGTCAGCTCAACATGTGGGACCAGCTCACTACACTCTCTCCACCAGATAAACTCTGCTCTGGCCAGGACACTTATCTCCTAATCAAAGCAGCCTAGGTAAGCCTGTTAAGGCTGACCAATCAGCAGAGACCACTAGAATGCTGGATGTTGGCTTACAATAGGGAAAGTTCTATAACTTCTCTTCTGTGCTAGATATGATAAATTCAACAGCGGTGCATTGTTGACTTTATCAATATTAATCTTTTGAGTCCTTGAATGGAATTGTTTACTCCTTTACTAGCAATAGTTATATCTAAATAAAATATTGCAGTGTTAACCACTTACGCGCTGCGCTAATTCTCCTGCTCTGCGGGTAAATTAGCGAGTGGGTGGGATTCGGATGGCCCCCGGCCTTCCTCTGCACACGCCCACCGTCACGTGGGATGGCCTGGGGCCATCCGCAGCACCAAAGGGGTTAAACTATGGAGCTAAGGGGCCCATCAGGATGTCGGGCGGTGGCACCACCGCGGTGGTGGCGGGGCGGAAAAACAGCTTTTTCCACCTGCGAGCAGCGGTACTCACGTCCGCCACATTAGGATAGTAAAACATAGGTAATTTCCCGTTCGCCGCGGAGCACCACGCACCGCCATCAAAGTGCGCCTGCTACCGTGGCGGTGGGAGCCAATCGAGACTCACCGCCGTGCCGAACGACATCCGCCTCGCTCGACAAATTAGGATGGCCCAAACAAGCATACGCAACGCAGCGGAGACACCACCCAGCCTGAGCAGGCGGAAACTCGACAGCGGAGCAAGATAGCCAAGACCCGGTCATGAACGCCATGGACCCAGCCCTCCACATGCATCCGGTGATGTACCCCCAACAACACTATCGTCAGATGGGCCGCCGCGGACGCCGCCGCAGGTACGCAACTACACAAATGCAACACACAACACACAGGCCGACACAGGGTCCAATCACCACACAGACACCCTGCTGGGGGTCACAACACATCCACAAGGGCACCCACACATGACCCACCTGACAACAAGGCACCCCTCAGCATCCGGGACACACATTGTCCGCCAACCAGCAGCAACGTCCCGGTCCCAGTCACGTCACTGCCGCGGTCAACACATGGGCACTATGCAAAAGGCAGGGCCACTCCAATCATGGGCAGGGCACAAACAGTATAGGGACACACCACCCCCAACCACACATCAACACACCCCATCAAGTCACAGGCCAGGTGCCCATCCCATGCACCCCCATGCACACCAACAAGCACTGCAACAACAAGCACAATACAAACTCTCTGCACCACACAACACACAACCAAGGAGACAGCCACTGCAGGAGTGGCTGACAAGGAACACACAACACCAGTGCCACATACACTGAAGGCTCACAATCCTTGCCAGCACATACACACACAAACAAACACACACCCTGGGTGTAGCCACAAACACAACACACACACAGGGATGCCTCAACAAATGCCTGCACAAGAACAACCCACAAACACTACAGGAACACATACTGAACTCCAACAGAAACAGACATACTCTGTCAGCCAAACTGGCGAAAAGCAATGGGAGCACAGACACAACAGGAGTACACAACATCATTACTCAGGAACAAAACACACACACCGTAACACAAATCACACAGGAAGTGCATCAGGACAAACACACACTACCACATCAAACCGACCACAGATGCACATGAAACCCTAATCAACAAACACCACAAGGCATCAGGGCATGCAAATCATACAATGCCAAGGCCAAATACACACAGCACTGCATGCTCAACAAGCAGTGTGTGCATAACAAGCACAACAGCCACACACACACATGATTGACACAACCTCATCACACACACCACAAATCAGCACTGCACAAATACAACAGCACACCCAAGAACTGAAGCAATAGCACAGCTAACACCCACACATCCAACACAACAACTACACATGCACCACTCTGGGATATAAGAGCCAAGCCATCTCAACCAGAGCACTGGGCAGCACACGCAGCTGAAGTGCACATGACCACTACAGAAGGACTAATGGCACAAGGACAGCACTCATAAACCATTGTGGCTATGTCCAGAGTTGAACAACACTCATGGCCCAAGAACTGTACCACAAAGCACAAGCTCACAATTGAAGTGATGGGGAGGCACACACACATTGAAACCAAGGGGACAGCTGACATCAAAGTGAAATAGCCTGCATGTCAGTAGCAGACATGTAAGGGGTGTACCTTACACAAATAGAGGGAGGGAAGACCCACAATGGCAAGGCACATGTGGCACACATAGAGGATGGCGTAACGCCACACACACCATGCCATACAGGAGGAGAAAAACCACCATGTGCCTGCAATGCATGACAAACACAAACACAATGCCAGTGTGGAGCAGCAGGGCCACACAGTCTACACAAACACACCCAAGACACATTGAGGATCAATCAAATACAACACTGATGTGCAACTCACACACTTTGCACACTTCAAACGTACCAACACAACAAGGAGGAGTCACACACAACAGCATGGACACACCAACACACAGCACAGTGCACTACAAACAGCTCACACAAGTGCATACAATCTTATACACAGGGCAAGACAAAACAAACAGCAGGCATACAACTCCTGGGTGACACATGTGTGTCTCTCACAATACAGGGGCACACATACATCCACTACAAACTTACACCCTTCACACTGCACACCTCTGCTACACCCAAGACCACACATCTCATGTAGGCCATGGTACCAGGACTAAGGGTCAACACAAGTTGACCATACACATACACTGCTGGGCACACATAAAGGAATCCCCACACATACATCATGACATATCCCAGCCTGCTTCAAAACCTTTGCACAGCATCACACCCTGTGCTGGCAGTGTCCCTCAACCTGACATGTGAACAGTGTAGCCAACAATAGCAAATCACTAAGAAGATAACTGCATGGCAGGTAATTTAGCCATCACAGAGTACACTGTTATCAGAAGACCCTGTCACCCCTGTCTAAAAGTCTGATGCCTGCAAAGAGCCTTGCAATGTTGAAGTGATACATAGAGCATGGGGCACAGGCAATCAAATGCAAACAGAAAAAGAACTTTAATCAGCAAGGGCACTGACAAAACACACAACAGAAGTAACTGTATTTATTCACATATTGCACAGATGTAGCAGTAGAACAATAGTAGACAACAGCAAGGCACAAAATGATGTTCAAATGCAAGATACTATGCACAGGTGAAACACAAACAGGAAGGCCAGTGTCCATAGCACAGGTGAGAGCACAACACAGCAGAGCAACAGGGCCAGTGTCCATGGCAGGTGAGACAGCAAGTACATGTGAGGCTGCACAAGGGAGAGTACAGCACAGCAGAGCAACAGGGCCAGTGTCCATGGCAGGTGAGACAGCAAGTACATGATATGCTGCACAGGGGAGAGTACAGCACAGCAGAGCAACAGGGCCAGTGTCCATGGCAGGTGATAGGCCAACACAGGAGACCAACAGGGCCAGCAACACATCCATTGTCTAAACAATGTTCAGGACTAGCACACCTGTATGAGGCACAGGCGTATGAGGGTGATGTTAACTCACTCCTGGCTCTCATGCGGACTTGTATCTGGCTGTGTGTCGGGGACAGCAGGCCCACTTGACTGTGGTGACAGAGCCCCAGGTGATGTGGGGCTAACAGGGGCTTGGCAAGCTGGAGGGCTGTGTGGGCCAGGTGGCATAGTGGCACGTGGAGATGGAGTCATGCAGACCTCTGACACAGTGTGGGTGGGAGTGGTTGGAGGGGTGCCCTTCCACTTTTTGGGAATATGAAATGACTTCCTTGTCTTGGGGTTCATGGGAAGTGGTGATGACACAACAGGCACACACCCCAACTGTCCCACATCAGGTGCAGACACTGGCACTACCTCTGGAGATGTGCTGGATCCCGCAGAGCGCTTGGTCTGGCTACGTCGCTGGACCACCTTCCCCTCTTTGTCAGGTGTACCCCCTACAGTGCCCTCCTTTGACTTCTTGCCAGGGCTGGTCACTACAGTGCCCTCCTTTGCCTTCTTGCCAGGTGTATCTCCTACAGTGCCCTCCTTTGACTTCTTGCCAGGGCTGGTCACTACAGTGCCCTCCTTTGCCTTCTTGGCAGGTGTATCCCCTACAGTGCCCTCCTTTGACTTCTTGCCAGGGCTGGTCACTAGAGTGCCCTCCTTTGCCTTCTTGCCAGGTGTACTCCCTACAGTGCCCTCCTTTGCCTTCTTGCCAGGGGTGGTCTCTACAGTGCCCTCCTCCACCTGCATCAATGGTCGTGGAATTAGGGTAGATGTTGTGGGTGGATGTGTCCCTGTGCTCTTCCTAGGTGTACCCCTGATATGCAACACCTCCTCAGTGGGCACAGACACTGCATGGGTAGGTTTGTGTGGTGTTTTAGTGACAGGAGAGTCTTTTGCTGGTGATGCCTCTGCGGCATATGAGCCTGATGTCTGCCTGATTGCTCTTCTGGCCTTGCGCTTCCCTGACTGGCTCTTTTCTGTGCATTCTGGGGTGGCCATGCCGTTCAGTGGGGATGATGTCTGTGGGCGGGAGTGTTTGGCTTGTGTCTGTTGTGTGCTCCTTGTGCTGTACCTTTTCGTTGACGCAGGCGAACCGTGCACACTGTCATCTGATGTGGCCACTGACTGGGGGGTGAACAAAGGCACCTGAGATGCAATGGGAGCATGTGCCTGTTGAAGGGCTGACAACGCCTGGACTGTACGGTGTAGCCCACCCACGTCAGAGTGTATGCCCTCCATGTATGCAATCACCTGGCCTAATTTCTTGTCATGGTCACTGAAGGCATTGAGCAGGGCAGTCTGGCCCACACAAAGCTGGTGCAGGAGCTCTATACACTCTGCACTGAGGGCAGCAGGGGGTACAGGTGCAGGGGCAGCGGTGCCAGGTGTGAATGTGACTCGTCCCCTCTTAGTGACACGGATTCGGGCAGGCCCAGAGGAAGTGGATGGGAGGCTGGGCACTGGCCGCTGAGTGGTAGATGATGATGCAGACTCCCCATTCCCTGTCCCTGCCAACATGGATGCATCCCTGCTGGCATCATATGATGTGGTACTCTGTGTCTCAGCCACTGATTCCTCCTGCATACTTCTGTCCCCTTCAGATGTGCTGGTGGGCTCTGTGTCAATGGCCTCCGCTGCAGCTGTAGTGCTACTCTCGCCGCCACTGGTTTCTGGCTCATATTCCTCTGTGGTCTCTTGCAAATCTGCATTAGTGAGAGATACAGGGTTGTTTAAGTGTCATCATCTGGTCACATCATTTCAAATCAATGCAGTACAGGAGAGCCCCAAACCAACATGGTAACCACCACACCCTGCAATCACTGTGCAGCAACACACTACATAGACCACAACTGTGCCTGTAATGCAGAATAACTACCATGAATGAGCCATGTTGATGCCACACAGCGCTACACCCTGCCCGTAGATGGAGTGCCCCCCCCCAACTTGCCCTGCCCTAGGGACATGATGTGGGTACAACACTTATTACCACTGACAGACCTTCAGGGAACAGGAGGGGACAACACACACACCTATTATGACATTACATGCCTCAATGTCAAGTAGGCCATAGCAAGCACCATGTGGTAATCTGGGGCACATTGTTGTCCGATGTGTGGGCCTCAACGATCATGGTGCATGCAAAGTAGGCATACATGAAGTCACACGCAGAATGTTGACACTGCAGTTCACCCCAATATAGATTCCCCACACTATCCCTATGATGACTGACCATGTGGAACCTAACCCATCTGGCAATGCGATAGTACAGCAGGGAGTTTCAGCTTATTAAGGCCAGGGTGGGGCAATGCCTGATACAACCACACATCACAGCAGCCACTCACATTACACAGCACATCACAGCAACACACGCACATCACATGGGTCACCGGTGCCACAGGCCGTGTACACATGCATCCACTCCCAGCAAAGTCACCCGCCCCAGATACTCACCACCCCTGCCTTGCTGCCGAGGCTCCTTCAGACGTGCATCCAGGTCTGGATGAGTCACTGCCAAGATGTGGCCCATCAGTGGAGTCATGCTGCGCCGTGCCAAACGCCCTGTGCGTGGTAGCATCCCCAAGGTCATCTCTGCCACATGCTTTGCCAGCCGGCTGATGTCATCCCACCTCTTGTGACAGTGGGTGCGTCGTCTGTTGGAAACCACCAGGGCTCGCACCTTTTCTGCAATGGCCCTCCACAGGGCCTTACGCTGGTGTATCTTGAGCTGCAGGTATGAGAGAAAAGAAGGGTAAATGGCCAATTACCCAATGTCAGATACCAACATCTATCAATACAGTAGCAAGACACAGACTCAGGACTAATTGTAACCTCCCTCCCTCCAAAACTGGGGGACCCCTCACAAGGACACTCTGCATGGCCCAAACATTTGTGATTGCATGCACACATTGGGGCGTATAGGCTCCATGATAATCTCACAAATGCAGGATGCCTCAACACAATATGCATCGACACAAGTGTGTAAGTCTGAAATTATACAGGGCACAGATGGGGCATATCTACTATTCAGTGTGAAGGAACAGGAGCAAGGAGCATGTAAGTCTGGTGATGTTTTATCGTTTGGGTGGGTAGGCACTGAACCTACTCTCTGGGTCACACTGACTCAGACTACAGGGGCACAGTGAAATATTCACACAAGCAATTACTGTCTTGGCAACTACATGGCTAACATCCGTTGGCTCTGTATGGCTGACAATGTAACACTCCCCACTCACACATACAAGTACAGGCATGGAAAAGAGTGACATTGGGACACACACACTCCCACGCCCTGGAGACATCTTGTCTGTCAGTGTTTGACACAACCCCACACCCTCAGACATATACTGCAGCTGCACAACTACACGTCTGACACCCCCTGCCCTACAGCTACCTTCATGGAGACTTACCACTACGTTGGGAACACCAAACAGCCTCTGGGACTGTGCCAGCACCTCGTCCACAAAGACCTCTAGCTCCTCACTTGTGAATGGACTGGCACGGATCTTCTCCTTCCTTGCGGAGCACACCTTCCGTGATTTTCAAATCTGAATCATGCCACCACGATCATCGCTCCCATTGGCTGTAGGCAATGCTCCATGGCGGTGATGCACCGCGAGTGTCCGGGGTGTGCTACCGTGATGGTGCATCATTCAAAAGTATACAATGACCGCCTCCGCAGTGACGGAGCATGCACACCACCATCTACACATGTCCATATGCCAATGGCTACCGCACTTGTGAAGGGGGTGGTGCTGGTGTCACACCGCCGGGGCCAGGCGGTAAGTACCACGATTCATGCGGCGGAGCATGCCCACCGCCATCTACACATGTCCATATGCCAATGGCTACCGCACTTGTGAAGGGGGGGGTGCTGGTGTCACACCGTCAGGGCCAGGCGGTAGGTACCGCAATTCATGCGGCGGAGCATGCCCACCGCCATCTACAAATGTCCATATGCTAATGGCTACCGCACTTGTGAAGGGGGTGGTGCTGTGTCACACCGCCGGGGCCAGGCGGTAGGTACCGCGATTCATGCAGCAGAGCATGCCAACCGCCATCTACACATGTACATATGCCAATGGCTACTGCACTTGTGAAGGGGGTGGTGCTGGTGTCCCACCGCCGGGGCCAGGCGGTAGGTATCGACATTTTCGTAACATTTAATGGCTATGTCCATCGTGAACACTGTATCAGTACCCAGCAGCAACATGGTGAAGGGCACATCATTGTACACACAATGCCATTGTTCCATGTCATCCACAGGTGAACGCACGTTTTGTGTGACACACTTTGGTCTGTGGTCCCTGCCATGTTAGTTATGCATTTGATGTTTGATGATGCTTGACACTCTTGAGCTGGTGTCAATGATGTTGAAGAAATCAATGTGTTGTGGGTCAGTGCTGACCTTGACAAGGCTTGTGTCACTGTATGTTATCGTACCAGACTGGTGCTTTCACATCAGCTCATGCCCACAACTGAAAGTTTTCCTGCTACTGTGATCATTGTGTTGATGGATGTGTGCAGACTTTACACGATGCATTGAGGTGTGGCAGGTACAGCAGATGGGTATGTGACATGTCATGGTAATTTCAGACACATTTGCGGATGTTACAGCACCTGGAATGCACATGTGAAATGTGTGGTTCAGTATGTGTGCATTCACATTCAACGATGTGTTTGTGGCACTTGTGTATTGTTATTGGAGAGGTGTGCCCTCTGTGTGTATCACAAGGCCACCCATGTAACCTGGTGTGCCATGCATCTCTCAGGCAGTCTTTGTTTTTCCATGACATCGTTGATGGTATGTGCAGTGGCCATCTCATGATGGTTGTCACAGACATTTTCAAATTTACATCTCAACTAGGAGGAGGCCAAATCTCCTACGTCACCTGACAGTGCTGGAGGACATGGAGAATGTTGCAATAATTCGGAAATTCCGCCTGGACAGACCAACACTGAAGATCCTGTGTGATCTTTCGGAGCCCCACCTGCAGCCTCACCGTCACTATCCAACTGCATTCACATCCACATACAAGGTGATGGCAGCCCTCCACTTTTTTGCAACTGGTTCCTTCCAGGAGACCGTGGCTAGCTAGTTCTTGCAGCCATGATGCTCTAAAGAATTCTCTACATTCATTTCCCTAGGGGAACAGAATTGGCCGGTGTGAAGGGTGATTTCTATCTCCTTGGGCGCATCCCACCTGTTGTTGGTGCCATCGATTGCATCCATGTAGGTCTGGTGCCACCACAGGCAACAGAGCACATTTATAGAAACAGTAAACATTATCATTCTATCAATGTGCAGGTAGTGTGCCTTGCGGACATGACCATTTCCCATGTGTGTGCAAGATTTCCGGGCTCTGCACATGATTCGTACATCATGAGGAACAGCACGGTGCCACGGATGATGGAAAATCTGCATCCCGAGCGTGCTTGGATTGTGGGTGAGTATGCCTACTGATATGGCGTGCTGTGTGTTACCTGCTGCACTCTGGCTGTGCAACATTGCAATGGGTGTTTGTCATTCACAGGTGACTCTGCATATCCCAGTAGGCCATGGCTGTTGAGCCTGCTAAGGAATACCAAAACCCCAGATGACATCCGGTACAATGGGGCCCATGGCAGGACCCGACGTGTAATTGAGCGGACTTTTGGCGTGATAAAGTCAAGATTCCGCTGCCTTGAAAGGACAGCAGGTGCACTGGCATACTTGCCTGGGAAGGTCTGCAAGATCGTTGTGGCATGCTGTATGCTGCATGACATGGCCATCCACAAGGGGATCCCCCTGCTCCTGGACGATGGTGAGGAATCAAGGCCACCACCTGCTCAAGAACCTGAGCCCAGTGATGAGGACAGTGGAGAGGAGGAAGGAGTTGACAGCTTATCAACCGCTACTTCACTTGAAGGTGGGTGACGAGGTACGACGTGTACATTGTCTGGTGTGGTTGCTGTTGTTGTGAAGGGCTATGCGCGGATGTAACAGACAGGCACACGTTCAGTCACCTGTGTGGGATAAATGTGACATTGACGATCCATATGGGGACGTATGCTGGACTCTATTTGTTTACATCTGCAGCCCATTGTCTTGTATGCCAGTAGTGTCTTGTGTATGTTTTGTGTAGTGTTCTGTCTGTGATGCCACAATGACACTAGTGACTGTTGTTCTGTTGTGTCTCCCTAGGTGCTTCAGAATAATCCTGCCCTACATACAGTACATCATTTGGACACATCATGGACATTGTCAGCACTGTAAGTATTGCACTAAAAACGATACTGCACAAAATCTGGTGTGTCAGGTATTTTATTTGTAAAGTGGACATGTGATTTGTGCGTGAATATTTACATGAAGGTGGGGAATGAGCAGTGAGTTGACAGTCATCGTCAATGAGATGCAAGAGTAGACAAGACATGGATGTGGTGACCCAGTCCAACAGACAAGTGCCATTTCCAAGGAAATGTGGGGAAAGACAGTCCAAACAGTCAATGCAGTGGGGAAGAGGGTTGCCATCAGGGCTGGTTCCATGACTGGCGTGTGGCAGGTGCTTTGCCTTCGGAGACTCCCTGGCTCTTCTTTGGATGCCCCCTTGATATTTTTGGCAGGGGGGTCTGCTGACTGGTCAGCGGCGTCAGGGGACTCGCCCCTCTCTGTTGGCGCAGGGAGGATGGTGCACTGTCATCCTGCGGCACAACAGGAGGGGGCGGAGGTGTTGGTTGGGACACAGGCCTGTCCCTCTGCACCGCCACTTGCTGGCCTTGAGGTCCACCATCTGTCCAAGGTGGTTGTCGATGGACCTCATCAGCAGGATGAGCTCCCTTAATAGTTCATCAGACCGGCCACTTTGTCCCTGGACCTCTAGGTATTCCTCCACAACTCTGGTGAAGTGATCCAGTGATGGTGTCTACTCCTCCTGAGGTCTGGTGGTGACTCTGGCCCTCCCACCTGCCCTGCTACCACGGACCTGTTACCTCACCACTGTGGGTCCACGCACACTCTCCCTGCCCTCCACAGTTGTTGGTGTGGCCTGGTCATCCCCTAGGACAGGGAGGGTGCTGCAGGTGGTACTGGTGGTACTGGTGGTACTAGTGGTGGTGGTGGTGGTGGTGGTGGCGGTGGTGGAGGCACAGCCCGTGACTGCAGGGATCTGCTGTGCTGTTGTTGTTGCAGCAGATGTGGTGGTGGGGAGGAAGGGGTCTTGTGACCTGTGGGTCTTTGGCACACCAGATGTGCCGGCCTGGAGCTCATCATTCAAACTGTCCTGGGAGTCAACATCCGAGAGTCCATGTACCGGGGGTGGAGACTGGCTCTGCTGTTCGTTGTTGTGGTCCTCAGCAGTGAGTTCTTCATCACCTGTGGATTAGATGGGGAATGGTCAGTGTCGGGCACTGTGCAAGTATTGTATCATCTGCGTATCATCGACTGTCTGTACACTACACAATTATGAAGTCTCCACTAGTATTATTGATTGTAACACTGTGTGTAATTTCATGGTGCAGAGGAACATCATTTACTCATACATGTCAGGTGTCAATGCATTGCATGCAAATGTTGCTGTGTGTAGGGATGCAGGTCTCACACACACACACATTAAGAAGAGTTAAGATGGCTACCTACCTGTAAGTCTGTTTGTTGAAAGTGCAATGGCTGACACATGCTCCTGGGTGGGGGAGGCCTCCATGCTGCTGGAGTGTGGGACAGGGGGCATGCTGGGAGTAGAGATACTGGCCTCCCACACTTAAACAATGCTCCAATACAAGATGACTACCTACCTGTAAGTCTGTTTGTTGAACAGTGCAAGGGCTGACACATGCTCCTGGGTGGGGGAGGCCTCCATGCTGCTGGAGTGTGGGACAGGGGGCATGCTGGGAGTAGTGATACTGGCGTCCCACCCCCAAACAGTGCTCCAACACAAGATGGCTACCTACCTGTAAGTCCGTTTGTTGAACAGTGCAATGGCTGACACATGTTCCTGGGTGGGGGAGGCCTTCATGCTGCTGGAGTGTGGGAGAGGGGGCATGTTGGGAGTGGTATTGCAGGCCGCCCTCCAACAGACAGATATCACAAGCAAGATAGCTACCTACCTGTTAGGTGAGGGTGAACAGTGAAATGGCTGACACATGCTTCTGGGTGGTGTGGTACAGGGGGTATGGTGTGAGTTGTTGTACACACCCCCTCCCCCATACAGGCCTCCTAAGCAAGATGGCTAGCTACCTGTTGGGGTAGGGTGGACAGTGTAAAGGTGCTGGGTTTTGCAAGGAAGTACTTTTCAGTGTGTTGGTTGCCATTTGTTTGTACTTATCAGTCTCCGTTCCCCCGGCTACTCCTGTGAGACTCTCAGGATGCAGTATGGCAAGCACCTTCTCCTCCCATGGTGTGAATGTTTTCTGTGGGATTGGAGGGCCACTGCCAGTCACGTTCGCCAGCTTCCAGCTCCTCTTCTCTTTGACAACCCTCTTGAGATCATGCCACCGCTTCATGGTCTCCTTCTTGGATCTTGGGGTGGTCCCTACTGCATTGACCCTTTGTACTACCCTTTCCCACATTTGTGTCCTCGTGGCTAATGGTGTCTGTTGGACCAGGCTACCAAACAATTGTGGCTCTACTCTCACTATCTCATTGACCATGACTGTCAACTCACTCTCTGTGAATGTGGGTATTTTCTGTGATGTCATGGTGTGTGGTGGGTGAAGTGTTTGTGGGTGCAGGTGTGTGGGTGGCGGTTGTGGTTTTGGTGTGTGAGGTGTGTTGTGTGCTGGGGGATTGTTGGTGCTGGTGTGATGATGGTAGTGGTGGTGAATGTGTGGATGTGCTGTGCTCTTTTTCCTCTCCTGTCAGATGTGATGTATGGCCTTCTCTTCTGGAGTGTTGCAAAGGATTGTGGTCAGTGAAGGTGGTGGTTTTATACTCAGCTGTGTGGATGTGTCCAAGTGAAATGTGGCTGTCAGGTGTGTTGTGGGACTTGCTTTTATAATTTTATTTGCATTATTTTGGTTTATTTGTATGTGTTTTATGTATTTTGGGGGCATGGCTACTTTGATTTGTGCAATGTTTGGCGTCACTGCGGTGTTTTGGATTCGTCCGCCATGTTTTTCATATTCTGTCCGCTGCGGTGGCAATGCTGCCGCTCTTCCGCTATCTCTCCCATTCACTCCTGTGTGCGACCGCAGCGGTCGGTAACAGCTGTTCCAACCGCAACACCCTCGGGGATATCCTAATTTCCCGTGCAGTGTCTCCGCTTTCCTTGCGGCGGGTTGTTGCTTTTCCGCTGCTTTTCCGACCGCCACGGTCGTTTTTTTGCCTTTACCGCCCGCGTCGAACGGTTTTGCTTGGGCCGCTACCGCCGCAGTCGGTCTTTGTTGCCGGTTGATCCTAATTTGACCTCCAGTTTATCCGCGGCCCCGGTGGGCGGTTCTTTCCTGCCTCCATGGTGGTCGGGGTGGTTTTCCGCCCGCTATCCTAATGAGGCCCTAGGTATCTACACTGGGTAAAAATGAAATGGGAAGTTTTTCTTCACCAAGGCATATCAAACATATTTTATAAGGTCCCTGCTTATAGCTACATGGGCCCCGCCCCTGGGACACGTAGGGGAGTCGCGGGGGTGCCTAATTTGTACAAATAAGGGCAATTATCACTTTTAAAGTGCCCATACCACCAAATTCGACTTTGCACATAACTTACTTTTAAAGACAGTCTACAAAGCTAGGCTGCCTTTAAAATGACAGCAGGCACTCATCAGTGCAAACATGCAAGTGCAGGAAATCTGCTGGGCCTTTAAGGTTTCATGCTCTATTACATACTAGGGACTTATAGGTGGTTTGAACCCTAGTAACCCTAGTACTATTATATAGGATGGGCTTATAGGGTCTGTCAATACCAATTTTGAGAATTTACTTTTAAAGACAGACTGCAAGGCAGGACTGCCTTTAAAGGGACAGTACGCACATAGCAGCGCACACATGCAAGTGCAGAAACTCTGATGGGCTTCTAAACCTCCATGCTCCAATATATACTAGGGACTTATAGGTTGATTGCACTCCCTAACCCTATTATCTACTGGGAACTTATAGGGTCTGTCATTGCCAATTGTAAGTGTACCCTATTACATGTACCTTTTTAAACATAGCACTGGCCCTAAGCCTGGCTAGCAGAGTCCAGGGTAGAGTCAGATTCAGTTACCACAAGTATCATTCTGTGAAAAAATGAGGTTGAACAGGGCAAAAGGCTGATTTTCTAACAATGTCCAGATATAAATAACTTCTAGTCCTCTAGTCCACAGCTCCCTCTCTCTACCCCTCTCTAAAACCTATGTTTTTTTCTGTGAATTTCCAAGGTTTTGTTAATGAAAATTTCTAACTAAAACATCCCTGAAACCTAGGTTTTTTTCTGTGAATTGCAGACGTTTTTAAATGCTCATTTCTAACTATAACGTCCCTGAAACCTGTGGTCTTTTCAGTGAATTTCCAAGTTTTTAAATGCTAGTCTCTAACGATAACATCCCCAAAACTTTTTTTTTTCAGTGAATTTCCATGTTTTTTTAAAGGAAAATTGCTAACTATTACATCCCTGAAACCTATGCTTTCTTCTGTGAATTTCTAATGTTTTTTTAAATGCTTATCCTTAACTATAACTTCCTTGAAATCTCTGTTTTTTCAGTGAATTTCTAAGGTTTTTTAAATGCCAATTTCTAACTATGCCTACATAGGTAGGACATCTACTCAAAGAGGAAGAAAGGTGTAGAAAGAAGCAAGAGAAGTGCAGAAAGAGGCAACAGAAGTCCAGAAAGAGGAAATAAGCTGCAGACAGAAGCAACAGATGTGCAGAAATAACCAACAGAGGTGCAGAAAGAGGCCTACTTTGACTGTACTTTACAACAGACTCATACAATGTAGCCTAATCACTAATCTGTCTCCCAGGATGTCTTAAACCTCACTTTTCTCTTGAAGGTTCAATATTCATCGACTGCTCAGAATGTTAAGCCTACAAATATAAAACAGCAATCGTAAGCATATCACTGTTGTAAGTCTGACCAAGTTTGTGAAGGTATGCATGTGTTAGTCTCTGCTTTTAAATAGTGACATATTGCATAAAAATAAACATACAGATACTTGAATACCTGTGTTTCAAAGAGCATAGCCTGTACATTTGTATACAAAAAGGTAGAAGGAAGAGAAGTGCATAAAGAAGCAACAGATGTGCAGAAGGAGGCAAGAGGGGTGCAGCATAGAAGCAAGAGAGGTGCAGAAAAAAAGCAAGAGAAGTGCAGAAAGAAGCAATGGAGGTGCAGAAAGAGGAAGGAGAAGTGCAGAAAGAAGCAAGAGAGATGCACAAAGAGGGAAGAAAACTGCAAAAAGAGGCAATAGAGTTGCAGAAACAGATACAAGAGGTGCCAACAGAGGGAACCGGGTACAGACAGAGGCAAGAGAATTGCAGAAAGAGGGAAGAGGGGTGCAGACAGAGGCAAGAGAATTGCAGAAAGACGGAAGAGGGGTGCAGAAAAGGCAAGAGGGTGCATGAATTTGAAAGAGAGGTACAGAAAAAAGCAATAGCAGTGCAGAAAAAACAAGTAAGGTGCAGAAAGAGGCAAGAAAAGTGCAGACAGAAGCAAAAGGGGTACAGAAAGAGGGAAGAGAACTGCAGAAAAAGGCAAGAGAGGTGCCGAAAGTGCCAGGAGAGGTGCAGAAAGAAGCAAAAGGGGTACCGAAAGAGGCAAGTGTGGTGTAGAAAGAAGCAAAAGAAGTACAGAAAGAAGCAACAGAGGTGCCAAAAGAGGCAATAGAGTTGCAGAAACAGATACAAGAGGTGCCAACAGAGGGAACCGGGGTAGAGACAGAGGCAAGAGAATTGCAGAAAGAGGGAAGAGGGGTGCAGACAGAGGCAAGAGAATTGCAGAAAGACGGAAGAGGGGTGCAGAAAAGGCAAGAGGGTGCATGAATTTGAAAGAGAGGTACAGAAAAAAGCAATAGCAGTGCAGAAAAAACAAGTAAGGTGCAGAAAGAGGCAAGAAAAGTGCAGACAGAAGCAAAAGAGGTACAGAAAGAGGCAAGATAACTGCAGAAAAAGGCAAGAGAGGTGCCGAAAGTGCCAGGAGAGGTGCAGAAAGAAGCAAAAGGGGTACCGAAAGAGGCAAGTGTGGTGTAGAAAGAAGCAAAAGAAGTACAGAAAGAAGCAACAGAGGTGCCAAAAGAGGCAAGAGAGGTGCAGAAACAGGCAAGAAATATGCAGAAAGAGGGAAGAGGAGTGCTGAAAGAAGTAAGAGGAATACAGAAATGTACAAGAAAGGTACAGAAAGAAGCAGGAGAAGTGAAGAAAGAAGCAAGAGAGGTGGAGAAATATGGAAGAGGGTTGTAGAAAGAGGCAAGAGGGATACAGAACGTTGCACTAGTGGTGCAGAAAGGAGCAAGAGCAGTGCAGAAAAAACAGAGGTGCAAAAAGAGCAAGAGGGGTGCAGAAAGAGGTAGGAGAGGTACACAAAGAGGCAATAGAGATACAGACAGAGGCTGGAGGGGTACAGAAAGAAGGAAGAGAATTGCAGACAGAAGCAACAGAGGTGCTGAAAGAGGCGCAAAGGTTGCAGAAAGAGGCAAGGGATGTGCAGAAAGAAGCAACAGAGGTAAGAGAGGTACAGAACCAGGCAGGAACATTACAGAAAGAAGGAACAAAGGTACAGAAAGAGGCAGGAAAGGTACAGAAAGAGAGGAGAGAGGTGCAGAAAGAGGTAAGAGGGATGCATAAAGAAGCAAGTGAGGTACAGAAAGGACCAACAGGGGTGCAGAAAGACACACGAGAAGTATATAAACAAGGAGGAGAAGTGCAGAAAGAGGCAAGAGACTTGCTGAAAGAAGCAATAGAGGTGTAGAAAGAAGGAAGAGAAGTGTAGAAAGAGGCAAGTGAGGTACGGAAATAAGCATGAACGGTGCAGAAAGAACAAACAGAGGTGTAAAAAGAGGCAAGATAGATGAAGAAAGAGGTAGGAGAGGTGTACAAAGGAGCAAGACGGATACAGAACATTTCTTTATAAGGATATTTTTACAACATAGTCGCCCTCCCTCTATGTCCCCCCACCTGGGTCCCCCCCCCCCCCGATCCGGTCAGCCATTACATATAACAAATGAATAGAAAGATAAGAAAAGAAAGAATGAAAAAACAAGACAAGAAATCAGGAATACATCTCGTTAATACATAGTCATAAGTCCTGAACATAATGCCTCATATTATAATCATATTAAGACTATTTCAGATATAGAACAATATATTTTAGCTTCAGAATGGGCCTCCGCTGGGTTTTATTTCCGTTTAGTTTTTTTTGTTTTTTGTTTTATTTATTTATTTATTTATTTATTTCATTTTTTTTGTTTTGGGGGATTCAGTTTCAAGAAGAAATACAGCTCATTGATACATAATCGTGGATCATCGAGATTTTACCTCAGGTTGCAATCACGTTAGCATCATTTCATGAGTAGGACATTAGATTTAGGATTCTTGATGTTGCATCCACTGTGTAAGGGGATCCCAGATTTCAAGACACTTTTTTTTATCCTTTTTACTCCCTTCCGCCGATATATCGCAGTCTCTAGACTGTATGAAGCTAGGAGTCTTGCCCGCCACTGTGAGAAGGTCGAGGGACTTGGATCCAGCCAGCTAGATGCTAAGCAGATTCTGTATACCGCCATGGAGCAAAAAATTAGCCCCTGTATGCCCTTTGGCCTGATATCCCCATCGATTCCTAGCATTATTTCTCCTGATGTGATTTCTGTTTCTGAATTCCATATTCCAGAAAAGAATGCAGATATTTTGCGTCTAAGGAGTCCTAGTGTATCACATGTGGCGAATATATGGACAATATCGGCCTCTTGTGATGAGCATCTTGGACACTGGGTCCCTTTGCCTGTGCTCCATTTAGCTATTTGATATGGTGTGTACTATAGTTGAAAATAGGTTTTATAGTATTGCACTTGTAGTTTAGGTGACATTAGTAATGATTGCGAGAGCTGGAATGCCCGCTGTACTGAGTACTCATTCATATCTAGCTTATTTTGCCATTTTAGAGTGTGTTTCTCCATATCGTCTGGCAGTGTGGAAACTAGGTTATTATATATTTCTCCTACTTTGAGTGTAGTGTTTCAGTTAAAGATCTCTATTGTCTGTATTTTATGGAACTCTGCGCTTCCACCCCCTTTTTTCATTAAGAAGTCTCTAATTTGAAGAAATTTGAAGAAGTCTATGTGTTCTAATCCAAACTCGTTCTTTAATTCTTCAAATGATTTAAAGCCTATTGGTGTAAAAAAAGACCCACATCGAGAGATCCCTATGTTCACCCATCTTTTCATATGAATATCTGTAAAAATATTTGGTAGGTTATTGTTTTGCCAGAGGCTCGTGTAATAGGAATACCTTCCAATTCCAAGGAGCTTGCGTACATGTTTCCATGCGTTATATATGCCGGCTAATGTTTGAAGCGGACCTTTTTGTAGTGTCAATCGTAGGTGAGTCGCCACAGATGTTCGCCCGCCTTAGTTCCAAAACTAAGTTCTTGTGATGTCGGAACCTCCCCCTCTTGTGCGGGATTCCTATTTGGGGTCAGTAGGATCTTACTATATTTCAGGAGTGTAGCCCAACAGTAGACCTTAAGATTAGGAACAGCAAGACCCCCTCTATCTCTCGGGAGCGATATATATCTGTAGGCTCTGCGTGATCCTGTATAGCCCCAGATAAATCTAGAAAATATATTATCTATTGCTTTGAATATATGTTGGTCGAAATTTAGGCATATAGTGCGGAAAAAATATAAAAATTTCGGAAAGTAAATAATTTTGATAACGTTACAACTGCCTCTTAGGGTTAGATGTAAGTTATGTAGTTTACTAAGATTACTTGTTGTTTCTTTCATGAGTGGGTCTATATTGATTTTAACTAGTTGATCTAGATTGGATGTAATTTTGACGCCCAGGTATAAGGCATTTCCCACAATCCTTTCATCTCTGTAATTTGTATTTTTATTAATAATTATCTGGGTCTTGCCTTGATTTAATTTATACCCGGAGATCTCTCCAAAGAGCCTAGCCTCTTCTTCCATAATTTTTACGGCTTCCCGAGGATTACTTGTGGCTATCGCGATGTCATCCGCGTATGCTAGAGTCTTGGTGGGTCCATTTGGGGTCTTGATGGGTAAAAGTTTCTGGTTAAGCTCAAGTTTGCAGATAAATGGGTTGATAAATATCGCAACCAATAAAGGGGAGCATGGGCACCCCTGCCTTGTCCCTCTAGTCACCTCAATCTTGTTCGACAGTCTCCCATTTATCATAACGACTGCTTCTGGGTTATGATATAAGCTACGTGCAGCATTAATGAATTGTTCCCCGATCCCACTCTTTGACATAGCAGTCCATAAATATCGCCAGGAGACCCTATCGAAAGCCTTTTCTGCAACCAAAAGTATAAGCGCCATAGGGTCTCCTGTAACTTCCGCTATGTTAAAGAGTGTGATAACCCTTTGTACATGATCCGTAGTGGACCTACCAGGGACAAATCTGTGTTGCTGGACCGAGATGATCTTATGGATAACAGGAGCTAATCGACTGGCTAAGAATTTGGCGCAGATTTTGGAATCGCAATTGATTAATGTGATCGGGCGATAGGATCCCAGTTCTGTTGGGTCCTTGTTTTTCTTTGGAAAGACCACAATTTTGGCCCGCGCCTATGATTTTGGTGGTTTCCCCCCTTGTAAAACTTGTATCATTAGATTAGTTAAAAGATTTTTCAGAGATTTATGAAATCTGACATAGAATTCAGCGGGTATTCCATCCAGGCCTGCTGCTTTCCCTAAGGCTAAACTATTGATGGATAGCAAAACTTCCACCCACTGTGGTGTAGCCGCTAGATTATCTTGGTCAATTTGTGGGAGTTGCGTCGTAGTAACCTGATCTAGATATGCGTTGATAAGTTCTTGGTCCTTATTAGTTTCTTTATATAAATCTTGATAATATTTTTAAAATTCTGACCTAATCTCTTCTGGATCTTGCCTGAGAATGTTGTTATGATCTTTGACCTCTTTAATTGTATTTGCAGTGTTTTGTTGTCTAGTGCGGATGGCTAGATGATGGCCTATTTGCTCGCTGAGTTCATATACTTTCTCATTTTGAATTGTGGCTTTACATATTGCTTTATCCGCAAATATTTCCGTTAGTCTGTTTTCTGCGATGGCCACCATTCGTGTTGCCATTTCAATATTTATACCCCCTCTAATTTTTAATTTTTTTTGTAGAGTTTTATATAGCGCGAACTAGACCCGAACCGAATCAGGTATCAGAGCGCTTTACATAGCACCAGTTACGTTACATGAGGACACACTTTCATTTTAGGCACAGGGAGATTAAGTGATTTGCCCAGAATCACAGGAGGTTTTTGGCGTCGTTACCGAGACTCGAACCCAGATCCCCAGGTCCGAGGTCGAGCGCCTTAGCCGTTGAGCCAACCCCTCTCCCCTAATTGCTCTTACAAGCTCTTCCTCAGCTTCTGTCAGTTTCCCCTGTAGTTCAGTTATCTTTTGTTTAGCAGCTTGATTATTCCTTATTAAGAAGCGTAGTGTTTCTCCCCTAATTCCGGCTTTTAATGTGTCCCACACTACGTCTAAAGGTGCACTACCCAGGTTGTCTGTCAGAAATTCAGGTATCCACTTCTCTATAAGTTGGCAGTATTTCTCATTCAATAGTAGAGCCCTTTCGAATGTCCAGCTGTTTTGATCTTGTTGGATTTTATCGATGTCGATGCTTAAGATTAATGGGTTGTGGTCTGAGAGGACCCTAGGTAGTTTATCAATGTGGCATTTGGTAATAATGGTGTGGGAGACCAGCATATAATCTAATCTGGCAAATTTGAGATGAGGATGGTAGTAGAACTTGAACCCTGATTTATGGGGATATTTAGATTGCCAACAGTCAGACAGCCTATGTATATTACATAGTGCTTGAAAAGCCATAAAGACCTTAGGCTTCCTCCCTTGGTATTTAAAATTGGGTCCAGAGGACCAGTCTGAGGGTAGGTTAAGATTGAAATCGCCAGATATTACTATTGGGAGTGGCCAGTGTGCGAGTTCGCTAGATACGAAATCCAGCAAGTCGGGATCATCCGTGATACATCCATAAATGGAACAAATGGTTAATCTCTTACCAGCGCCGTATTGGCATTCAGTAATTGCCCATCTCCCGAGTTTATCTGCTGTGGATCGAGTAAATTGGAGCCCCCTGCCTATTGCCAAGATAGCCACCCCGCGTGTCTTACTTGCTTGTGTTGTGGCTGTAATAAGTTTATACCCAAGCATTTGCAGGAGATGACGTTGCGATCCCTCCACATGAGTCTCTTGGAGGCACAAGATGTTGGCCCCTATTGATCTCAATCCTAATGCTAAATTCTGTCTTTTTCGTGAGTCATTTAGACCACAAATATTTATGGAGACTATTTTTAATTTAGCCATATTATTTTTTTAAAAGATTTTTCCTATTTTGGTGATGTACCTGTTGTAGCGTACTTATAGTGTTACTTCTAATTTTGATTCATTTTCTTTGGCTTCTTGTATACCGGATTACCCTCCCGCCCCTCCCCCCTCCCCTTCCATCCCACCCTGTCCCTCCCCTGTGACCCACCACCCATTGAGACGTCCTGGGTCATAGGGCACCCAGGTGTGGGCGTCCGTATATTCAGTGCATTTCAGCTTGCCCTGTGGCCTGGCCGTGAGTAAGTACATCTGGGATAGATAGGATGAAGATGCCCTTTTCTCTTTGTCATTAAGCCATCGCCCATATTAAGATATTCTTTCCCCCTCTATTTATCCCCTTCTAGCTGTGCACCCGAGATCTAGACCACTGGCAGTATTATTCCTCCTTCTAAATTGTTCTCTCTTTTTCTTTAGTTGTATGCCTTTTACTATTTTCCTGTGTTTTGCTTGGCGGTCTCTGTGATTTCTTTTAGGTAGGACTCAGCCAGGATTTCGCTTGTGAAGCTTTTAGTTGTTCCCTTGTAGATTACTTTCAGACGCGCTGGGTTTTGTAAGAACACAGTTGCTCCAATTTGCTCAAAAGGAGTCATTAATTGCCTCATTCTCCACCTTCGTTCTACCGTGGCATGGGCGAAGTCTGGACGTGCGAAGAAGGTGAAGCCTTTGTATTCTCTCTTATTTATAGGTCTGGCAATGTCATAGATAGCCTCTCTTAGGATGAAATTCCCGAAATTAACCAGCATGGCTCTAGGTTATTGAGGTGCCTTAAGAGAGCGTTTAGGAAGAGCTAAGGGGAAGCGATGAGCGCGTTGGATTTCACTGTTCATTTCCCAGGTTTGAAGTCCGGGGAAGGCTGTTTTTAGAAGATTGGACATAAACCCTCTTGGATCGTTTCCCTCTGCGCATTCAGGAATTCCGAGAAAATGCAGGTTGTTTCTCCGGCCTCTGTTTTCTAGATCTTCAACTTTTAGCATTAGGTCTTTAATGATTCCTTCATGCTCTTTTTCTTGAGTTTTGAGCTTAGTGACGTCGGACTCCAGATTTTCTGTGCGTGTTTCCACAGACGCCATTCTGTTGGAAATTTCGGAGCAGGTTTGGCCTACTTTTTGAATCGCTCCTTGCAGTTTTTGTATGGCAGCATGGTTCCTTTGGCTGTCCATCTTAACGTCTTTGTGGAAATGTTTGATGGAGCTTAGTACTTCGCTCAGTGATGGCTCTATTGTTTTGGCCAAGCCGCCGAGATCTCCATTTTGCTGTGGGGCACTTTCGTCAGAGTCCCCCATGAAGTGCTTGTTGAATTCAGGTTCTCTTGTAGTTTTTGGGGTTGATCCTTTTCGTGTGTGCTTATTTATTTCTTTTACTTGATCAGTATTGCTACCGGGATCTGTGGATTCATCATATGTTGTTTTGCAGTGGCTTCCGTGCATTGTCCTCTTTTTTTCCAGCCTTTTCTTTGGAGTGGTATTTTGGCCGGGTGCCCCTGATTTCCCTAGGACTGTAATGTCCAAGACCTCCAAGGTTGCTGTTGCTTGTTGATGGCTTGTACTTGTTTCACTTGCTTCACCTGCCTCACTTGACTCACTTGTCATGCTAGAGATGGAGACCCCTGTCTCATAGATATCTGAATCAGATTCCACGATGGGTATTTTGGTCTCTGGAGGTAGTTTACTTCCCTGGGAGGATGTTTGCGCCATGGGAGAAGAGTGGTCGAGTCTCGGGGGTTCGCTTGGAAGCGTAGACACATATTCGCTTCCAACGGATGTCGTTGTGCCTGAGCTAGTGCTTGTTTTTCCCTGGTTTATATCTGGGGACAGGGACAGTGACTGGTTTCCTTGAGCGGGATCAGATACAGTTTTCAGCCCCATGATGGGTTGCCCCCTATCAATAGCGGTGTCAGCCCGAGTGGTTCGGCTTGTTTCCTTATTTTGATTATTATCGTCATCCGGTATTGCTCGTTGCTGTTGCTCTTTTTTGGCTGGTTTGCTCAGCCCCTCCTTGGGAATTGGGCTGAATATGTTCGAGATCCTAGGCTGTGAGTCTGCCGGTTGCCCAGTGTTTTTGGCGTCAGCCTTCAGATTTTTGATAGTTTGCAGTCTCTTTGCCTTTTTAGCCAATAGCTCCAGATTATCGTTATCGTTATCGAGCTCTTCGATAACCTTCTCCTTCTCCTTCCCATTTTCATTCTCTTCTCCTTTCACTTTATCTTTATCCACCTCTTTTTCCAGTTTCTTATCTGGACTCTTATCTTTCTCAGTGTTTTTATTTTTATCTTTGTCCTTGCCTTTAGCTCTCTCGTTACTGTTGCCGCCATTTCTCTCCTCGCTGTTTTCTTTGGCTTTAGACCCTCTGGTTTCTGGTCGCCGCTGCAAGTCCTTTGTCGCCGCTGCAAGACCTTTATCGCCGCTGCAAGTCCGCACGGATACAGAAAGAGGCAGGAGGGGTACAGAAAGAAGGAAGAGAAGTACAGAAAACAGCAACAGAGGTACAGAAAGAGGCAATAGAGGTACCGAAGCTGGCAAGAAAGGTGCAGAAAGAGGGAACATGCGTGCAGAAAGGGACAAGAGAGGTGCAGAAAGAGGGAAGAGGGGTGCAGAAAGAGGCAACAGAGCTACAGAAAGACACAAGAGAGGTGCAGAAACAAGCAAGAGAGGTGCAGAAAGAGGCAAGAGAATTGCTGCAAGAAGCAACAGAGGTGAAGAAAGAAGCAAGAGAGTTGCAGAAAATGGCAAGAGAACTGCAGAAATAGGCAAGAGAGATGAAAAAGGAAAGAAGGGTGCAGAAAGATTAAGAAAGGTGCAGAAAGAAGCAAGAGAAGTACAGAAAGAAGCAGGAGATGTGAAGAAATATGGAAGATGAATACTGAAAGAGACAACAGGGGTGCAGAAAAAAGCAAGAGAGGTACAGAAAGAGGCAAAATAAGTGCAGAAAGAAGCAACAGAGGTGCAGAAGTAGGAGAGAAAACTGCTCAAAGAGGCAAGACAGTTGTAGAAACAGGCAAAAGAGGCACATAAAGAGGAAACAGGGGTGCATACAAAGGCAAGACAGGGGCAGAAAGTGGGAAGAGGGGTGCAGAAAGAGGCAAGTGGGGTACAATAATTTGCGAGAGGTGCTGAAAGAAGCAAGAGCAGTGAAACAGAACAAACAGAAGTGCTGAAAGAGGCAAGAAGGGTGCAGAAAGAGATAAGAGAGGCACAGAAAAAGGGAACAGAGGTACGGAAAGAGGCAAGAGAGGTGCAGAAAGAGGGAAGAGAGGTGTGGAAAGAGGCAAGAGAGTTACATAAAGAGGGAAGAAGGGTACAGAAAGAGGCAAGAAGGGTGTAGAAAGAAGCAACAGAGGTTCAGAAAGAGGCAATAGGGGTACAGAAAGAGGCAACAGAAGTGCAGAAAGAGGCTAGAGAAGTGCAGAAAGAGGCAAGCGAGGTGCAGAAGCAGGCAGGAGAGGTGTAGAGAGGGGACAGGGGTACAGAAAGAGGCAAAAGAGGTACAGAAAGACAGAAGAAGGGTATAGAAGAGGCAAGGGGATACAAAAAGAAGCAAGAGATGAACAGGAACAGGCAAACGAAGTGCAGATAAAGAAAGAAACATGCAGAAAGAATCAACAGAAATGCAGAAAGAGGCAGGAGAGGTGCAGAAAGAAGCAAGAGTGGTTTGCACAGCATTACATTCTAGGTTTGCAAAGGGCCTACCACCATTCTGCAACACTTGTTGCTACATTTCTGGTAACGTTTGAGCAGTATGAGCTAGAAACAAGGATTTGTTATTCAAATCTTCAGGTTATGCAGCTGATGATGGATTATGTGGCAAATGCGGAAAATGTATTATTGTGCAAAAGTCGGTGCAGCCAAACAGTTGCATAATTTTAGTGGCTCTGCTCATACCTCTGACTAGGTCCAGAAGTGCTACTCAGTGCTTCCTTCATTTATTTTGTCTGATTGAGTTTATAGTTTAGCTTCTATGGAAACAAAGTAGACTAAACCTGAGATTATCACTCCATAATGTAATAAGACAGCACCAATCTCCACTTGTACTTATTCAATCAGTGCTTGTAAAGTCACTAAGAATATAAATCTCCCTCCCAGGAGAAAGTAGATCAACAAACCAACATTGGATGTAAGTACATGAATAAGTTTGAATCAATATTCATAAATAAACAATTCATAGGTTTCAATGCATATGATGACAAAACAAACACAATAGAAAAGCAATAGTGAACCCCCACGGAAGATAATCATTCAAACAATCACTCCAACACATACTCATTCAGTCACATGCGTCCTGATCCTGAAAGGATCCATTCATTGAAGCTAAGTAAAAATCTAAAAATGACAAAAGGCGAAGACCTATGGGTCTAAATGGTAAGAAAAGCTGGAAACTGGGAAATCCTACTGGGAACAATAGTGTTACGTCTCACGGGCGAATAACAGTCCCGACAATACAAAAGAAACAAGCAAACTGTATGCCATCACAGAATATATGTTACAATAATAGGTACTAAAGGGTTTCTTCCTCCAAGTGATAATACAAATGAGGTGATAAATAAACAAGCAATTCAGATAGGCTTCGCCATGTTATTGTTGTGGTGCCGACGTACGTTTCGGTGTGCGACCTATTGGATGTCTCACCTTCATCAGGGCACGTGTCTCCATGGAGACAGAGGTGGGGATATCTGAATATGGGTAAACAAATGCAGGTGTAATCATAAAAAGTATGCATCATAATACATTTTAAGTTTCCTAATGA
This sequence comes from Lissotriton helveticus, assembly GCF_964261635.1. Classification (NCBI taxonomy): domain Eukaryota; kingdom Metazoa; phylum Chordata; class Amphibia; order Caudata; family Salamandridae; genus Lissotriton; species Lissotriton helveticus. The sequence continues at coordinate 659,448,273 of NC_136067.1, forward strand.
TAAAGGCTCATAATCTTAGTCCTGCATGGGAGGGAGAGCGATATGTTAGTAGCACCAATAAAATACGAGCCCAAAGTGCACTGATATAATAGACGTGTGTAGAAATATACTTAATCCAGAGTAATGAGGAAATATGTGGCAGTAGCAAAAAATGAGGCACAAGTGACGGCAGATTCCAGATTTAGGACACAGTTGTGCTCAGAAAAAGTGAGGAAATAGGTGTTATCCCCAGGTCATATAAGGAAGTCCGTTTAAGAATAGAAAAAGAGTGCTCACGGAGGGGCGATAAGGGAATACATGCTCTCGTGTGGAATGGCAAGTGTATCATAAAGAAAAAGAAAGAGTGAGACACATAACAAGAAGGAGTGAGAAAAACAACGTTAGCGCTGAATGGAATTCCCAAAGATGAAATAGTCTAAAGTATAAGGTCATACCTGAACAATGGAGGTAAGTAGAAAAAAAGATTCAGGAGGCGGGAAGCTGTAGGAATAATGCAGGCTATCTGTAGACAAAAGGATGGAATGTTGAATAACAATATGAATAAGAAGACCATCATATAGCGGATCTTCTGTATTGTATGCTTCTTACCAAGGGGTAAATAAGGAGGGTAATAGATAAATGAAGCACAACGGGTGGTCTGCGGGGGTACTCAAGAAGTTATGGATACTTCAATTTGTGGATGTAAACAGTGCGGCGGCCATTTTCAGAACGGTACTGCACACTGAGTTAGAGAGAAAAAGGAGGAAAAAAGAGAGTTCAGAATTGGGGGTTAAGACTGACAGTGAATGGCCACTAAAAAAACAGGGGGTGGCAGACAGAAGAAAAGGATTACCAAGAGGTTAAGGGAGACGGTGGATGGAGTAACCGTCATGTGGCGTGTTCAGATTCGAACCAGGAAGTCACTCCATAACACAGACTACCATACCACGCAATTACACATAATCCCACTTTACTTAATTCCTATACACTAAAAACCACATACTTTCTATCCATATAATTTCACAGCACAACATACCACATAATTCCACTACATACAACGTACATCAACTCAACTCCAAAAAACATTTGTAAAAATCTTTTACATTTACAACGCCAATAGCTCTAACTCTTTGAATTTGAAACCTATTACATGGCAAATACTTATTTAACTAGTAGTCGTGTTTGCACAGAGTTGTAGAAAGGGGGCTGGACCTCGGACCAGCGTTCAGGAATTCCGCTGTGTAGGTCTTACAGGAGGTACCAGGAGGGCTTCTTGGCCGCCAAAGTCCCTCAAAAGAAAAGTGGACTTCATCCCTTAACCCGTAGTGTGCCAGCAGAGTGGTGGAGAATGGGGTGCATGGCCTCCGTAGACCTTTTAGCAAACCCACTGTGTGGGACTTACTGGAGGTAATTAGAGGAGAGTTGGCCCCCAAGGACATCCTTATTTAATACATCCTTATATTTAAGCCCCGGGAGGTGTTGGTTCCCGGGTCTTGGGGGGCCCATGAAGCCCCTGCTCATAATTACATAATGCCCCGGGAACTGGTGGTCCCCGGGGCTTGGGGGGGTTCTGCATGCCCCCGCACATTATTAATCATTCCCTGGGGAGGTGGCGGTGCCCGGAGCTATGGGGGCCCCCACATATAATAATAACATTGCCCCCAGGACCTGGCTCACCTGGGGGCTTCTCCAAAACAAAGCGTGGGAGCCTGTGCATCAATTAAAAAAGAAAAATGTTGCCGGCTGTGTTTCTACCCTGCCTCAATTTCTTGTTATTTATCTTTGTTTTGCTGTTTGCTTGTGACTCGGTTCAACCGAGTCACAAGATGGCTGCCAACACTGCTTGTTTTTGAGTGTTTGCAGCCAATCAGAATGCAGGTCGTGCACAGGAAGGTTCACAGAACCGCTACGGTCACCAGATATTTATTTATTTACTTATTTTAAAGGTTTAAAAATTGCGAACATGACCCATGGGGGTATCAGAGCGCCTTACAATAAAAGAACATACATGGTTGAAGTGGTATACAAACAATGAAATTTGAAAAATTATGCAATATCAATATAGAATATATACATAACAAACATAGAGGACCCAGATTCTGTAGGACGTTGTACAATAGACAGTTAACTAACGTTAGGAGATTGTGTTAGCAAACATACATATTATAACTTCTAACGATTCAAAGTCGAAGTACAAAATGTATAGATGACCAGGCGGACCCAAACTCAACTAAGCATTAGATAACATACAGTTATAGAGCAGAAAGGGCTGTGATATAAGTCTTACAAACGGTAGACTATAACAATCCTTCTTAGTTAGGTAGTGGTGAAAGGATCTTAAAGATGACTCAGTGACCTCCTATAATTAAAACTTAGGAGATGAATTTGTTCACTAATAGTCTTTTTACTTCCTTTTTGAATGCAGTAAAGGAAGTGATTCCACGCACGAGAGGAAGTAAAGAGTCCAGATCTTTGGTGCAATCCCTGAGAAAGCTCTACAGCATGTTGTCTTCTTATGGAAGGATTGAGGTTTCAGAAGGAAAGTGCTCGCACTTCGTAGTTGTCTGCATCCTCCAGACTTTTCAAGCTTCAGCGCCAAGTAACTGGGTGTACTGTTGTGAATTGATTTGTGCGTCATGCACGCCACTTTAAGGTGTATTCTTGCCTCGTAAGGCAACCAATTCAGTGCTTTCAAGGTTGGAGATATGTGACTGTTTCTTTTGGTTCCAGATACCAATCTAGTTGCTACATTCAATGCTGCTCTCAGCGGGGCCAACTTGTATTTATGGAGACCACAGAGGGTGGTGCTTCCATAGTCTAATCTTGGCAGTACTAGGGCTTGTACTGCAATTTTTAGATCTGCCTGAGGGAGGATGGGGTTGAGTTTCCTTAAAATGCTCATCTTGTGATTAGCTCCCTTGGTGGCCATAGAGATGTGCGACTGCATATTCAAATGTTTGTCAATGGAGATACCTAGGGATTTTGCTGAGTCAATGATGAGGGGGACACAGTCAAAGGAGGTTAGGTGTTTTAACCAGAGGTATAGCTTTGGAGTGTGGTTCGGAGGTGAGATGAGAATGAATTCCGTTTTTTTTGTATTCAACATCAGATGATTGTTAGTGAGCCAACTTTGAGTGTTCAGTAGAATAGTGTTGAGGGCAATGAAGTCATCAGGCGAGTTGATTTTTAGATACAACTGGGTGTCATCCATGTACAGGTGATATAGAATGTTCGCTGATTTCAGTGCATTCGCCCAAGGCTCCATTAGGAGGTTGAAGAGAATGAGTGAAAGGGCAGAACCCTGAGGCACACCAAGTGTGACCATGGAGGGTTGCGAGTGTGAATTATTCATCTTACTTCTTTGTGATCTGTTATTCAAGAAGGAGGAGAACCATTGCAGCACTGTGCCCGAGAGGCCCATCCTTCTTTCCAGTAGGGACAGAAGATTGTCATGCTTGACCGTATCGAAGGTGGAGGACAGATCAAGAAGTGTCAATAGGCATGATTCATTGCGGTCAAGCATTTTTAGTATATCATCCATAATGTGAGGGAGGGCAGATTCTGTGCTGTGTCCTCGGCGGAAGCCCGATTGATGACAGTCTAAAAGGTTGTAGTTCTCAATGTGGTTGCATAATTGAATTTGTACGCAGTTCTCCAATAGTTTTGCCAAGGCGGAGATGTTGTTTATGAGGCGGTAGTTGTTAAGATCAGATGGAGAGGCGTCAGCTTTCTTTAGAATAGGAGTGACCAGCCCTATTTTTAGACAGTCAGGAATGACACCTTGACTCAGAGAGGCGTTTACAATTAGTGCCCATAATGGTAAGATAGATGTTTTTAAAATCTTGAACAGGGCAGGAAGCATGGGGTCCGCAAAATGATTGGAGGGGTTGATTGTTTGAAGAGTGTTGTCAATAGTTTGTTGAGAGATTGTCGAAAAGGAGTGCCAAGAGGCGTTGTTTTTTTAGACTTCCCTTGTAATATTAGAATGTACTTCAAATAAAGCACCAAATTTGTGGTCTTGGAGCAAAGGTTGAGGGGGGGCCATCCTAGCTTGGATGTCTAGCTCAATGGTCCTAGTCTTTTCCTTGAAGAAATTGGCAAGCACGTCAAATGTAGGAGTGGCCTGGTCATTTAAGTCACTAAAGTTAGTTGTGTTACATGATTGTTGCTTGACGATTTCAAAGAGTTTTTTTGGCCGGTTGATAGCTTGGTTCAGCTGAGTTCTGTAAAAGTCTGCTTTTGCCTTAAGAATCTTCCTATTGTTAGAATTCCTTAACCTTCTAAGGTGCTCAAGGTTGGCAGTGTTAGGAGCCGATTTCCAAAGACGTTCAGCAGCTCTTAGTAGTCTACGCTCCAAATTCAGGCCATCAATGAACCAAGGCTTGGAAATCTTAGAGGAGACATTTTTTTCCTGTAGCTGTAGCGTCAAGAATTCTTAGTAAAGTGTCATTGTAGAAGGTAGTAATGTCATGTACATCAGTTATGTCCGTCATAATGTTCAGAGCAGAATCGCAATGGTTTACCAAGGAGATGGGATTGATATTTTGTAAGTTCCGTTTCCATTGCCTTGATTTTGAGGTTTATCAAACCAATCGCAAGGGGTGATGGATTCTAGTAGGATGATGTTTGATTTCGCAATGATGAGGTCCAATGTCTCTCCCTTGTTATGATATCAATATTTTTTATTTTTAAATTTCTCAGGAACTACTGAACGGATTTACACCTTTTAAAGCAAAGAGTGCACTGTGGACCAAGAGCTACTTCTCTGATAAATTTGATGTAATTCCTTTCAGCAGTTCGGGCTGTAGCCGTGACAAAAGTTCCAATGGATATTAACATGGAGAAAACTTGTTTTGGGACCCTACGTGGCGAAAACGAAACTTAGACTGGAACATTTCTTGGAACTAAACTAACTTAGTTTTGAACTGCCTAAGATAATAGTGCAGCGAATGCTAACTTACACAAGGCAATGCGCAAACATGAACATTTTTATCCTAACAGCATAGTGTTTTACAGGGGTCACTTGTGCTGAGTTATGCGGTGGGAGGGAAGACTTACAGGGCTTATAAAAGAACTCCAGAGGAAGAACAGAAATCTGGGAGAACCCTGTGCTAAGAAATTTTGCCTTAAGAGATTTGAGACAATCATTTGTTTTTTACAATAGACAACCAGACAGGTATTGTCCCACCCAGTTGCCCCTCCTGGCTATAGGAATTTGAGATGATAAGGAGTGATCAAACCCATGGACTTAGTTAGCCAGTGGAGGACATTTAAGATCAACTGTTCTCTCGACTCGGACTGGACTAATTTAATCCTGGGTACATATGCCAAAAGTATTAAATATGGGCACGATGCCAGGGGTAAATTTAAAACCTGAGGTTCCTTGCCAGTGATCCCATGGAGGGTAAAAGTACTTTCTGGGCCATTTCTGTAAGCGTGTTTCACCTGCCCTCTGCTGTGTACCTGGTCAGGTAAGCCTTCTTGTGCTGATCAAGGGGCGGATGGGGTGGGGACTTTGGGCACTAGTGTTTTTACAGACTGTGTTTGCCTGCTCTAAGTCATCAATGACAGTTCCCTTCCTGCATCGGGCCACAACGAGCAACTGATTGAGAATAACTAGGGTCTCTGTCCAATTTGCCAGAGCCATTCATGTTGCTAGTGGAGTGAGATTGAACCAGTAGTGCCTTAGAGGTAGGACTGCTAATAAAATGACTAAGCAGTTTGAAAATATTTGCCTCTATGTAGTGAACGCGGTCTTCTGATGGTTTTAAATACAATTTCATCATAGTTTCAACCCTGCTGCAGATTTCATCAGCATTAAAGGAGACGGGCATTGAGAACACATCTTCCTGCTCATCTTTGGCCCGTCTGGGTACTGGAAAATGCTTCTTATGCTAGGTCTCTCCTCTCTTCTTTTAACAGGGGCTTCAATGAGTAAGGAATTATCAGCATGGTCTGTGTATTCATTCTCCATCCTCGCTGGGGAGTAAGGCAAACCTGCAGAGGCCTCCCACAAGAATGCCCCATGACGATCATCAAAACAAGCAAGTGCAGGCGAATTTCCCCTTACCTCTGTTCACAATGCTCCCCACATATTGCTAGCCACGTATACATACCAGGACATACACCACGAAATCACTATTGCAGTTAATGAATTTCCGTATCTTTGCTTATCTACCAGTGGGTAGAGAATATGTTTTCGCATTGGTGCTGTTCGCACATGTTTTGCATTTACCCCAATTGTAGTACCCCAGGAGGTCCCTCAACCAGGTTCCAGAGCTTCCCCGCCCTTAGTTCAAATGGCTATGCACCAACATATCTCTTGCGATATGTGGGAAGCACCATTTTTCCGTTTAAGAAAAGTAGTGTTTTTGTTTTGTTTTTTAATGTATTATTTTGTTGGTTCTTTTTCCTTTTCTCATTTTTCATGTCTTTACTTTTTTGCATTGACAATTGATGGAACCATGTTGTGAGATTACCTAAGTGGAATGATAATGGATTGGGGTGTGCCACTGGGCAGAATGTACTTATCATCCTTGTATGTCCTAAGACATGGATTTTAGTGTCCAATGTATTGAACACAATCAGCAATAGATTTTCCTATAATTCTGTATGTCTGCACTTTGACTTCCCATTAGTACGGTACCAGCTGATGTTTGATGAGCAAATGGGCGTGTCTGTAGCACGGAAACACTTGACTTGGAATGAATAAAGTGCATTAGTGATTAACTTGAAAATGCTGTAGTTGAGTATTCAATTTATTTTTAAGCAATAATTAACTCTGGAAGAAGAGTATCATTTCTGTTTAATATATTACAAGCACTACGAAATTAATTGTTCTGTTCTGCATGTACATGAACCAGTCTGTTTTCCCCTCATCTAAGGAAATATACCTTCATTGAAGGAGATCCCACGAGTCTGTTCTCAATGTTTACTTTTCCTGTTGACTTCTGTTAGAGAAAATAGAACATTTTTGCTACAGGAGTAATGGCTGTGACAAAGACAGGACAGGTCGAAACGTGTCAACCAAATAAATCTATGAGCTAGTTCTTGCTCGTCAGCGCAAGTACACGTTTACATTGATATACAGGTCCTGTGCCCATTTAGTCCTGCACCAACCCTGCATGGTGGAAGAGGTAGGACGATCTGCAGGGAGCACCCACCATGCCATACTGGAGGATACAAGGCACGATGTGCCTGCAATGCATGAGAAACACAACCACAATGGCAGTGTGGAGCAGCAGGGCTGCACAGTCTACACAGACACTAACAAGACACATGGATGAGCAAGCAAGCACAACACTGATGTGCAAGACACACTCTGCACACTCATCAGTGACAAAAACAACAAGTAGGAGTCAGACAGAACAGCACGGGCACACCAACATACTGCACAGTGCACAACAGACAACTCACACACGTGCATACAACCATATCCACAGGGAACAACTCCTGGGTGACACATGAGTGTCTTTCACAATCCAGGGGCACACACACATCCACACCCGCTACAAAGTCACACCCTTCACACTGCACACCTCTTGACTACCAAGAGAACACATCTCATGTAGGCCGTGGGACCAGGATAAAGGGACAACACAAGATGACCATACACATACACAGCTGGGCACACATAAAGGAATAACACCCATACAAGATGACAGTGCCCAGCCTGCTTGCAAACCTGTGCACAGCATCACACCCTGTGCTGGCAGTGTACCCCAACCTGACATCTGAACAATGTAGCCAACAATAGCAAACCACGAAAAAGAGAACTGCATGATAGGTACAATAGACATCACAGATAACACAAGTATCCGTGTCTGAATTGACTGAAGACCCTGTCACCTCTGGTACAAATGTGATGCTGGCAAAGAGCTTGGCAATGTTGAAGTGACATATAGAGCATGGAGCACAGTCAACCAAATGCACACACCAAAATAACTTTAATCAGCAAGGACACTTACAAAACAGACAACAGGAGTAACTGTCTTTATTCACATATTGCACAGATTTGACAGTAGAACAGCAGTAGACAAGAGCAAGGCACAAAATGCTGATCATATGCAAGATAATCTGCACAGGCAAACTCCAAACTGGAAGGCCAGTGTCCATGGCAGGGGGCACAGCAGGTACATGAGAGACTGCACAGGGGAGACTCCAACACATCAGAGCAACAGGGACAGTGTCCATGGCAGGTGGCACAGCAAGTACACGAGAGGCTGCACAGGGGAGACTCTTTCACAGCAGAGCAACAGGGCCAGTGTACATGGCAGGGGGCACAGCTAGTACATGAGAGGCTGCACAGGGGAGAGTCCAACACAGCAGAGCAACAGGGCCAGTGTCCATGGCAGGTGGCACAGCAAGTACATGAGAGGCTGCACAGGGGAAAGTCCAACACAGCAGAGCAACAGGGCTAGTGTCCATGGCAGGTGGCACAGCAAGTACATGAGAGGCTGCACAGGCAAGGGCAGAGCAGCAGTGAATGACAAGGCCAGTGGGCATGGCAACGTGCAGAGTCAGGACATGAGAAGCTGCACAGGCAAGGGCAGAACAGCAGTGAATGACAAGGCCAGTGGGCATGGCAAAGTGCAGAGACAGGATATAAGAAGCTGCACAGGCAAGGGCAGAACAGCAGTGAATGACAAGGCCAGTGGGCATGGCAAAGTGCAGAGTCAGGACATGAGAAGCTGCACAGTGAGTTTGTTTGACTGTACCCTTCCATGGCCAGCAACACATCCAGGTGGTAAACAATGGGCAGGACTAGCACACCTGTATGAGAGACAGGTGTGTGACGGGGACTACCACTCACTCTTGGCTATCAGGCAGACTTGGAGCTGGCTGTGTGTCGGGGACAGCAGGACCACTTGACTGGGGAGAGAGAGGCCCATATGATGTAGGGCTATAAGTGACTTAGCAAGCTGGAGGGCTGTTTGGACCAGGTGGTGTAGTGGCACGTGGAGGTGGAGTCATGCAGACCTGTGACATAGTGTGGGTGGGAGAGGTTTGAGGGATGCCTTTCCACTTCTTGGGAATTCAAAATGCCTTCCCTGTACTGGGGTCAATGGGAACTGGTGATGACAAAACAGGCACACACACCAATAGACCTGCATCAGGTGCAGACACTGGCACTCCCTCTGGTGACATGCTGGATCCTGCGGAACGCTTTGTCTGGCTACGCCCCTGGACCACCTTCCCCTGTTTGCCAGATGTCCCCCCTACAGTGCCCTCCTTCCCCTGTTTGCCAGGTATCCTCCCTACAGTGCCCTCCTTCGCCTGTTTGCCAGAGGTAGTGCCTATAGTGCCCTCCTTCACCTGTTTGCCAGGGGTAGCCCCTACAGTGCCCTCCTTCACCTCCTTCACATGGAATTGGAGTTGATGTGGCGAGGGAATGTGGCCCTGAGCCCTTCCTAGGTGTACCTTTGCCATGCAACTCCTCCTCAGTGATCATAGACACTGCATGCCTAGCTCTGCTTCAAGTTTTAGGGACAGGAGAGTCCTTTGCTGGTGATGCCTCTGAGGCATGTGAGCATGATGTCTGCTTCATTGCTTTTTCAGCCTTGCTCTTCCTTGACGGGCTCTTGTCTTTGCATTCTGCAGTGGCTCTGCTCTTCAGTGGGGATGGTGTCTGTGGGCAGGCCCGCTTGGGTTGTTTCTGATGTGTGCTTCTTGTGCTGCATCGTGAAGCATGGGAACCATGGTCACTATCATCCGATGTGGCCACTGACTGGGGGGTGGACAAAGGCACTGGAGCATCAATGGGAGTATGTGCCTGTTGAAGGGCAGACGTCACTGTGGACGGCAAAGCCTGGACAGTACAGTGTAGCCCACCCACGTCAGAGTGCATGCCCTCCATGTAGGCAACCACCTGGCCTAATTTGTTGTCATGGTCACTGATTGAATTGAGCAGGGCTGTCTGGCCCACACAAAGCTGATGCAGGAGCTCAACAGACTCAGCACTGAGGGCAGCAGGGGGGACAGATGCAGGCTCAGCGTTGCCAGGTGTGAATGTAACTTGTCCCCTCTTACTGACACGGACACAGGCAGTACCAGAGGAAGTGGATGGGAGGGTGGGCACTGGCCGCTTTGTGGTAGAACATGATGCAGAGTCCCCATTCCCTGTGCCTGCCAACATGGATGCATCCCTGCTGGTATCAGATGATGTTGTACTTTGTGTCTCAGGCAGGGATTCCTCCTGCATACTAGGGTCCCCCTCTGATGCGCTGATGACCTCTGTGTCACTGGGCTCCTGTGCAGCTGTAGTGCTACTCTCGCCACCACTGGTTTCCGGCTCCTGTCCCTCTGTGTCCACTGGCGAATCTGCATGAGAGAGAGATGCAGGGTTGGGTTAGTGTCATCAACAGGACAAAGCAATTCAATCAATGCAGTACAGAACATGACCAAATCTACATGTTGAGCACCACACTCTGCAATCACATTGCAGCAACTCACTACATAGACCACAACAGTGCCTGTAACCCTGAATATCTGCAATGACTGAGCCATGTTAAGGCCACACAGCACAATACCCTGCCAGTGGATGAAGTTGTCGTATGGTTTATGGGCCTCTTTTGCGTGTATGTTGAGTTAGCATGGCTCATTCGAAGTGTAAACGTCATTTTTCCCTTTGCTACTTTTGCGCATGACACTGCTTAGCTGTTTTTGCTGACTTAGCTTGGATGAAGGTCTATACATGGGAAAGGAGTTGTTTTTCGACATCGCTAGACATACATCGTATCCCCAGTCTGTACAGTGAGTGCTAAGCCACCAAGGTTATCATAACAAGAGCCTGTTTATTGGATTGTCCGTGTAACACATTCTAGACACAACAATTTGGCAGCTGCAAGCCGAGTAGGTTTCTGGCGCCTTTATCATAGCACACTTGCCAGAATTGCACACACTTGGAAGATTCCAGGCATGCAGAGAGACTAACCGGTCCTGATGTAATTTACATTTACCGAGCGGACAGGTAAATGGGAACCCCCTAAGAAAGCTCAAGAGACCTCCTATAGTTTTTAATACATAGTTCCTAGATAGGGAGGATGTTATAAATAGGCGTTTTTATCACCTGTTTGAACTCTCATTGTAACATGATTCCTCCTTTTGTATTTTATGGAATTGTAACCATACTGTCCGTATTATTATTATCCATATGTATGCTGATATTGATTAAAATACTGCGCTTGAGATCACATTGTTAAAATAAACATTTTAAACTTACAGTGTCTCTTTTTTTCTCCTGTTGTGGACTGGTAAGAGCGTATAACAAAAGAGTGTTCTCACTTCCCACCATTCCTGAGATGGTCCTAAGTAGCATGTTCTAGGTTGTCTAATCATTGGTTTCCTTGCTATAGGACAAAGAGATAATGTGACACTGATTGCTAGTCTGGTAGGGGATTTGGGGTACTAAGGGGAGTTTTGGCACACCCTAATTCACTGATGTCCTAAGTCTCTGTGCACAGTTCTGTGTTTGCTCAGAATCCCTGTGACAAAGTCTTCCAGACCCACAAATTGCTCTGCCCACACCTAGGGAAATGATGTGGGCACACCACTTATTGCCACTGACAGACCTTTGGGAACAGGAGGGGACAACACAGACACCTATTAGAACATGACAGTCCACAATGGCAAATAGCCCATGCCAAACACTATGTTGTACTCTGTGGCAAATTGTTGTCAGATGTGTGGGACTCAACGATCAAGGTGCATGCAAAGTACACATACATGAAGTCACACTAAGATAGTGGACACTGCTGTGGACCCCCAAATAGATTCCCCACAATATCCCAATGCTGAATGACGGATGTATGACATCACAATGCATGCTTTCACAACGCATGCCTTTACAACGCGGTTTTCACAACGCATGCCTTTACAACGCATAGTGCTTTGGGGCGCTGGATAGTGAATTGTTTAATTTTCCTATTCCAACTCCAGTCCCCGTGGATAGTAAGGAAGGTGTTGCATAGTAAATTAAACCTATTCCCTATCCTAGAGCGCCCCCCAGCGCAATGCGTTGTAATGGTTTGCGTTGTAAAAGTTGCGTCGCAATGGCACTGCGTAGTAAAAGTTGCGTTGTAAAGGTTGTCTCCCCTGAATGACCATGTAGATCTTAACACATCCGGCTATGGGAATGCACAGCTGGGAGTATCAGCTTTGTAAGGCCAGTTTGGGCCAATGCATGACCCTGGCACTCATCCCAGCAGCCACTCACATGACACAGCACAGCACCACCCCACAAACATCACATGGGCCACCGCTGCCACAGGCCCTGTACACATGTGTCCGCTCCCTGCCAAAGTCACCCTCCCCAAATACTCACCCCTGCCTTGCTGCTGATGCTCCTTCAGACGTGCATCCAGCTCAGGATGAGTCACTGCCAAGATGCGGCCCATCAGTGGTGTCATGTTGTGCTGTGACAAACGCCCAGTGTGTGGTAGCAGCCCCAAGGTCATCTCTACCATGTTCTTTGCCAGCCGGCTGATGTCGTCCCACCTCTTGTGGCAGTGGGTGCGTCGTCGCTTAGATACCCCCAGGGCTCACACCTTTGCTGCAATGGCCCTCCACATGGTCTTAGGCTGGTGTACCTTGAGCTGAAGGCATGGGAGAAAAGAGGGGGAAATGACCAGTGAGGCAGTGTCATGTACCAACATCTATCAGTACAGTAGCAAGACACAGACTAATTACCAAATGTAATTTCTGTCCATCCCACCCTAGGGTACACCTCACATGGGCACTCTGCATGGGCCAAGCGGATGTGATTGCATGCATTTATGAGGGAGTACAGGGTCCCTGCTAATCTCACACACATGCAGGATGACTGCACTGAACCCCCTCTGTGGCTTGCACACATCTCCAGTCCTATGTATGTCTGGCCACTACATACATCACATATCCACCTGTGTCTGTGTGTGGATAACCTCGCCAGTTTTAAGAAAAACGTTAAAACTTGGCTCTTTAATAAATAATTGTGGTCTTTGACTGTTGCTGCTCTCTGTGTTTTCGGCCTCTCAGTCCTAGCGCCGGGAAACCCTTTGTGGGTATCTGTGCGCATTACAAATGCAAAAATAAATAAATAAATAAATAGACTCACTGTGTGCATGACTGGGCAGCATTCAATGAGCATGTCCTGTGAACATATCTGTATGTCATGTGTGTGGCATCGGGGTACATGGACTCATCAACAAAATATACATCAACACAAGCTTGGTCGTGTGCAATTATACAGAGCTGAGATGGTGCATATTTGGATTTCATTGTGAATGAACAAGAGTAAGGACACAGTAAGTGCAGTGAGGTTAGCTTGTCTTGGTGGGCGGGCAGTGTGCAGAGCATCTGGGTTCACACTGAGTCGGACAACAGGGGCACACAGAGACAATCAGCCAAGCAAATACTGTCTCGGCACCTGCAAGTCCAACATTCTGTGACTCTGCATGGCTGACAATGTAACATACTCCACTCAGACATACAACTGCAGGCAGGGAAAACCGTGACATTGAGACACACACTCCTTCCCCCTGGAGACAGCATGTTTGTCAGTGTATGACACAACCCCACATCCTCAGGCATATACTGCAGCAGTACTACTACATGTCTGCCACCCCTGCCCTACACGTCCCTTTACGATGACTTACCACGACATTTGGGGCACCATAAAACCTTAGGTACTGTGCAAGCACCTCGTTCACCAGGACCTCCAGCTCCTCGCTTCTAATTGGACTGGCAAGGATCTTCTCTGTGTTTGCCATCCCTGTGGACATGGAATACCTGAGGTGGAATTGGGTGGTGAGGGGTCCCAGGCAGCAGGCTCTGGAGGCAGCAGCAGATAAGGGTTCCAGGCAGAAAGGCTCTGGAGGCAGCAACAGATGAGGGTCTCTGGCAGCAGGCTCTGGAGGCAGCAGCAGATGATAGTCTCTGGCAGCAGGCTCTGGAGGCAGCAGCAGGTGAGGGTTTTTGGCAGCAGGCTCTGGAGGCAGCAGCAGGTGAGGGTCCCAGGCAGCAGGCTCTGGTGGCAGCAGCAGATGAGGGTCTCTGGCAGCAGGCTCTGGAAGCAGCAGCAGATGAGGGTTCCAGGCAGCAGGCTCTGGAGGCAGCGGCAGATGAGGGTCTCTGGCAGCAGGCTCTGGAGGCAGCAGCAGATGAGGGTCCCAGGCAGTAGGCTCTGGAGGCAGCAGCAGGTGAGGGTCCCAGGCAGCAGGCTCTGTGAGCAGTGGAAATGTGACACTCTCACATATTTATAGCCCCCTGAGGTCGTTTCTAAGGTGTCAAGCTGCAACAATTAGTTGTCCAGGTCTGCCTCTTTCAAAAGCATCGAATGTCCGCCTACCGCGATTTTCAAAATTGCATCATGCCACCGCAATAATCGCTCCCATTGGCTGTAGGCAATGCTCCATGGTGGTGATGCACCGCAGGGGCCCGGGGTGCGCAACCGTGATAGTACATCTTTCAAAAGAATCCAATGTCCACCTCCGCTGTGGCGGAGTGCACCTACCCCGATCTTCAAAATTGCATCATGCCACCGCAATCATCGCTCCCATTGGCTCTAGGCAATGCCCCATGACAGACACATGCCGCCGGGGCCAGGCGGTAGCTACCGCGAGTAGGGTGGCGTAGCATGCCCACCGCCATTTGGGCATGTCTCCATGCCAATGACTACCGCATTTGTGTAAGGGGTGGTGCTGGTGACACACCGCCGGGCCAGGTGGTAGCTAACGCAAGTAGGGTGGTGGAGCATGCCCACCGCCATTTGGGCATGTCTCCATGCCAATGACTACCGCACTTGTGTGAAGGGGTGGTGCTGGTGACACACCGCTGGCGCCAGGCGGTAGCTACCGCAAGTAGGGTGGCAGAGCATGCCCACCACCATCTTCCCATCTCTCCATGCCAATGACTACTGTACTTGTGTGAAGGGGTGGTGCTGGTGACACACCGCCGGGGCCAGGTGGTAGCTGTTGTGAGGAGGGTAGTGGAGCATGCCCACCACCTTTTGGGCATGTCTCCATGCCAATGACTACTGCACTTGCGTGAAGGGGTGGTGCTGGTGACACACCATCGGGGCGAGGCGGTAGCTACCGCAAGTAGGGTGGCGGAGCATGCCCACCGCCATCTTTCCATCTCTCCATGGCATTGACTACTACGCTTGTGTGGAGGGTTGGTGCTGGTGACACACCGCCAGGGCCATGCGGTAGCTACCGCGAATAGGGTGGCAGAGCATGCCCACCACCATTTGGGCATGTCTCCATGCCAATGACTACTGCACTCGTGTAAGGGGTGGTGCTGGTGACACACCGCCAGGGCCAGGCGGTAGCTACCACGAGTATGGTGGCAGAGCATGCCCACCGCCATTTGAGCATGTCTCCATGCCAATGACTACTGCACTTGTGTGAAGGGGTGGTGCTGGTGACACACCGCTGGGGCCAGGCGGTAGCTCCTGTGAGTAGGGTGGTGGAGCATGCCCACCTCCATATTCCCATCTCTCCATGCCAATGACTACTGCACTTGTGTGAAGGAGTGGTGCTGGTGACACACCGCCAGGGCCAGGCAGGAGCTACAGTGAGTAGGGTGGCGGAGCATGCCCACCGCCATTTGGGCATGTCTCCATGCCAATAACTACTGCACTTGTGTGAAGGGGTGGTGCTCATGACACACCACCAGGGCCAGGCGGTAGCTAAGGCGAGTAGGGTAGCGGAGGATGCCCACAACCATTTGGGCATGTCTCCATGCCAATGACTATTGCACTTGTGTGAAGGGGGTGCTGGTGACATACCGCCAGGGCCAGGCGGTAGTGACCACAATTTGTGGCACATACAATGTCAATATCCTTCAGGAACACTTCAACAGTGCACAGTGGCCACATGGAGAAGTGGACATCATCTTACACACAATATCAATACCATTGACTCCACTGGTGCCTCCATGGACCATGGTCCATGGTTGTGTATGTGTGACGTACATTGGTCTGGAGTCCCTAACATGTCACAAATGCATTAGATGGTTGGTGAGGTAGGACAGTGTTGTAGAGGACTCTACAATATGTACACATATGAATGTGTTGTGGGACAGTGATGACCTTGGCAAGGCTTGTCTCACTGTATGATGTTGTTACTTACTTATGCTTATCTGTGTGCTCTTACACGCAATTGTCAATTCACCGCCAACTGTGATCATTGTGTTTCGGATGTGTGCCAAGTTTGAATGATGCATTGAGGTGTGACAGGTACAGCAGATGAGTATGAGACAGTTGTTTTGGTTTGCTGCACAATTGCTGGATGACAAGCTTCCAGGCGTGCCCATGTGGAATGCGTCTTGAAAATATGTGCATTCACATTGACCTGTGTGGTGCTCAAACATACACCCATGCAACATGGTGTGTCACACTTCCCTCAAGTCAGTGTTTGTTCATTCTGTTTTATCCTGAACGTGATATGCTGTGGCCATCTCATGATGGATGTCATTGACATGTATCCAATTTAATCTCAACTAGGAGGAGGCCGAATCTGATACGTCACTTGACACTGCTGGAGGACATGGAGGATATAACGATCATTCGCAAGTTCCATCTCGACAGAGCCACCCTGAAGGCTCTTTGTGATCTGTTGGTGCCCCACCTGCAGCCTCGTCGCCACTACCCAACAGCTTTCACACCAACTTACAAGGTGATGGCATCTATTTTTTTGCCACTGGATCCTTCCAGGTGACCGTGGCCAGCACTGCTGGGATGTCTCAACCCATGTTCAGCAAGGTGCTGCGGGATGTTCTTGAAGCCATGACGATCTACAAGGACAGATACATACATTTCCCCCGGGGACAGAATTGGCAGGTGTGAAGTGAGACTTCTATCCCCTTGGGCACATCCCCCATGTTGTTGGGGCCATTGATTGCACACATGTCGGTCTTGTGCCACCACAGGCGAGTGAGCACATTTTCCGTAATAGAAACAATTATCACTTGATCAATGTGCAGGTGGTGTGCCTGGCCAATATGACCATCTCGCATGTGTTCAGCCCATGACTCCTACATCCTGAGGAACAGCATTGTGCCCAGGCTGATGACTAATCCGCTTCCCGATTATGCTTGGATTATGGGTGAATATGCCTAGTTGTATAGCGTGATGGGTGTGTGACTTGGTGCCCTCTGCCTGTGCAACATTGCAATGTGTGTTTGTCATTCCTAGGTGACTCTGCATATCCCAGCTGTCCATGGCTGCTGAGCCCACTGCGTAATAAAATGAGGCCCATGGCAGGACATGTCGTGTGGTTGAGCGTAGTTTTGGCCTGCTCAAGTTACATTTCCGCTGCCTTGACAAAACTTGAGGTGCACTGTCATACTCGCCTGGGAAGGTGTGTAAGATCGTAGTGGCTTGCTGCAAGCTCCAAAACCTGGCCATTCGCATGCAGATTCCCCTGCTCCTGGATGATGATGAGGACCCAAGGCCCCGGCCTTCACAAGAACCTGAGTCCAGTGATGAGGACAGTGGAGAGGAGGAAGGAGGTGAAGTGCGTCAACATCTCATCACCCACTACTTTACTTGAAGGTGGGTGACAAAGTACAACATGTAGATTGCCTGGGTGTGATTGCTGTTGTCGTGAAGGCCTATGTGCAAATGGTACAGACAGCCAGATGTAAAGTTGTCTGTGTGTGGATGTGTGACAGTGACATGTAATCTGTGAACTTATACGGGACATGTTTGTTGACACTTGTTGCCCATTGTGTCATCTGCATGTTGGGTTATGTAGATGGGTTATGTAGTGTAATATCTGCGATGCCACACTCGCACCAGTGAATGTTGTTCTGTTGTGTTTCCCTAGGTGCCCTCAAATTTATCCATTCCTACATACAGCACATCTTTCTGATACATTATGGACATCTTAAAGACTGTATATCTTGCACTAAAGACAAAGCTGACACAATGAAGGTGTGTAAGGTATTTTATTTACAAAGTTGACATGTGAGGGGGGCTGGCAGATAAACATGAAGGTGGTGATGGAACAGTGAGGTGACGGTCATGGTAAATGAGATGAATGAGTGGACACCACATCGATGTGGCGACCCAGTCCAACAGACAGGTTGCATTGCCAAGGCAGTGTGGGGAAGGATAGTCCAAACAGTCAATCTAGTGGGGAAGAGGGTTGCCATCAGGGCTGGCTCCGTGACTGGCGTTTGGCTGGTGCTTTGCTTCCAGAGACTCCCAGGCTCTTCTTTGGACGGCCCTTTGGTCGTTTCACAGGGGTGGGCCCTGCTGTGGTGTCAGCGGCGTCTGATGACTCACCCATCTCAGTGGCCGCAGGGGAGGATGGTGAACTGTCATCCTGCAGCACACCAGAGGGTGGTGGAGGTGTTGGTTGGGACACAGGCCAGTCCCTCAGTAACGCCACTTGCTGGCCCATGAGGTCCATCATTTGACCGATATCGGTGTCGATGGACCTCATCAGCAGGATGAGCTAGCGTAAGAGTTTGTCAGACTGGCCACTTTGGCCCTGGACCTGTTCGTAGTCCTTGATGACTCTGGTGAAGTGGTTCAGGGTTGGGGTCCCAACCTCCTGATATCTGGGGGTGACCCTGACACTCCCACCTGCCCTGCTGCCACGGACCTGTTTCCTCGCCACTGTGGGTCCACGCACACTTTCTCTGCCGTCCACAGTTGTTGGTGTGGGTTGGCCATCGCCCAGGACAGGGAAGGTGTTGCAGGTGGAACTGGTCGTAGTGGTGGACGCACAGGCTGTAACAGCAGGGCTCTGCTGTGCTGTTGTTGTTGCATCAGACATGGTGGTGGGAAGGATGGGGTCCTGGGACCTGGTGCTCCCTGGCACACCAGATGGGCTGGCCTTGATCTCATCGTCCTGAAAATGCAGGTAGTCTACATCTGAGAGTCCATGAACCGGGGGTAAACACTGGCTCTGCTGGTCATTGATGTTGTCCTCAGCAGTGAGTTCTTGGTCACCTGTGGATTAGATTGGGAATGGTCAGTGTTGTGCACTCAGCAAGAATTCTGTTAGCTGTTTGTCATCCAGTGTCTGTACATTACACAATTGACTGATCTTCACATCTTTTGCTATATGCAATACTGTGCCTCATGACATGATGCAGAAGTACATACTTTACTCGTACATGTAGTCAGATGTCGATGCATTGCATGCAAATCTTGCGGTGATCATGTTCACAGGGACCAGTTGCCATGTAGGGACCAGCACAAATGAGTTTAATGGTTCTCTCAATGTTAATTTGTATGCGCTGGCTGACGTCACAACTGGACATGGAGTGGCCAGTGTATTGTACTGCATGACTTTGACCTGTAATGTGCATATTTGTATTTATGAGCCCACACATGGTTCCTGTGATTTTACATGCTCCTTGTTGATTGGACCACATGGCAATGCACTCATCAGTGTGTGCTGTGCATGGTTGTGCACAGTATTCCTTGTGCATGTCCATTGGTGTGTGACTCTTTGTTATCTGTGACCGTTCCCTTTGCTTACCTGTGTGCACACTGTGTATGTCGAGTGAGGTCGGTGTGCATATTTGTGCATGGAGAGGGCTGGTGTTGGCACATGGCACCATTTTATTGGTAGCTATTTAACGGATAGATGCACAGCAATGATAATTGAAAATTTTGAAATTTAGGATCAAAAAGGTCTCTGGTTACTTTGTAGGTGCACAACAAGGTGGCGTCGAGGGCCCAACGACGTCAGACAAGATGCTTAGAACGTGAGGCTAGCCTCACGTTCTAAGCACCATTTTATTGGTGACAGACGTGTGGCTGCACATACATGCTACCTACCTGTTAGGTGAAGCAGAACAATGCAATGACTGCCAGATGCTTGAGGGTGGGAGGGAGTGATCCATCCTGCTGTGGTGTGGGACAGGGGGTATGGTAGAAGCAGTGGTACAGGCCTCCCTCCCCACACAAACCTCTCAGGCAAGATGGCTACATACCTGTTAGGTGAAGGTGAAGGTGAACAATGCCATGGCTTCCAAGTGCTTCTGTGTTGGGGTGGTGTGCTACATCCTGCTTAGGGGTGGGACAGGGGGCATGGGGGGAGTAGTGGTACAGGCCTCCCTCCCCCACACAGACCTCCCAGGCAAGAAGGCTACCTACCTGTTAGGTGAAGGTGAACAATGCACTGGCTTCCAAGTGCTTCTGGGTTGGTGTGGTGTGCTACATCCTGCTTAGGGGTGGGGCAGGGGGCATGGTGGGAGTAGTGGTACAGGCCTCCCTCCCTCCTAAACACAGACCTCATAGGCAAGATGGCTACCTACCTGTTAGGTGAAGGTGAAAAATGCAATGGCTTCCAAGTGCGTCTGGGTTGGTGTGGTGTGCTGTATCCTGCTTAGGGGTGGGACAGGGGGCATGGTGGGAGTAGTGGTACAGGCCTCCCTCCCCCACACAGACTTCCCAGGCAAGATGGCTACCTACCTGTTAGGTGAATGTAAACAATGCAATGGCTTCCAAGTGCTCCTGGGTTGGTGTGGTGTGCTACATCCTGCTTAGGGATGGGACAGGGGTCATGGTGGGAGTAGTGGTACAGGCCTCCATCCCCCACACCGACTTCCCAAGCAAGATGGGTACCTACCTGTTAGGTGAAGCTGAACAATGCAATGGCTTCCAAGTGCTTCTGGGTTGGTGTGGTGTGCTACATTCTGCTTAGGGGTGGGACGGGGGCATGGTGGGAGTAGTGGTACAGGCCTCCCTCTCCCACACAGACTTCCCAGGCAAGATGGCTACCTACCTGTTAGGTGAATGTAAACAATGCAATGGCTTCCAAGTGCTCCTGGGTTGGTGTGGTGTGCTACATCCTGCTTAGGGATGGGACAGGGGTCATGGTGGGAGTAGTGGTACAGGCCTCCATCCCCCACACCGACTTCCCAAGCAAGATGGGTACCTACCTGTTAGGTGAAGCTGAACAATGCAATGGCTTCCAAGTGCTTCTGGGTTGGTGTGGTGTGCTACATTCTGCTTAGGGGTGGGACGGGGGCATGGTGGGAGTAGTGGTACAGGCCTCCCTCTCCCACACAGACTTCCCAGGCACGATGGCACTTACCTGTTAAGTGAAGGTAAACAATGCAATGGCTTCCAAGTGCTTCTGGGTTGGTGTGGTGTGCTACATCCTGCTTAAGGGGTGGGACAGGGGGCATGGTGGGAGTAGTGGTACAGGCCTCCATCGCCTTAGCAGACCTCCCAGGCAATATGGCTACCTATCTGTTAGGTGAAGGTGAACAATGCAATGGCTTCCAAATGCTTCTGTGTGAGGAAGTGTTCCATCCTGCTGGGGTGTGGGATAAGGGGCATGGTGGGAGTAGTGGTGCAGGCCTCCCACCCACAAACGCCCTGCCTGTGAAGATGGCTACATACCTGTAAGTTTGTTTGGTGTATTGCAATGGCTTCCAAGTGCTTTTGGGTGAGGGAGTGATCCATCCTGCTGGGGCGTGGGACAGGGGGCATGGTGGGAGTAGTGTTACAGGCCTCCCTCCCCCACACAGACCTCCCAGGAAAGATGGCTACCTACCTGTTAGATGAAGGTGAACAATGTAATGGTGTTTGGGTTGTTCAAGAAAGTACATATCAGTGTGTTTTTAACATCTGTTTGTACTTACCAGCCTCTACTCCCCCGGATACTCCTGTGAGACTCTCAGGATGCAGTATGGCAAGCACCTTCTCCTCCCATGGTGTGAATGGTTTTGTTGTAATGGGAGGGCCACCGCCAGTCCTGTCAGCCAGCTCCCGGTTCTTGCTACTATTCTCTTTGACAACCCTCTTGAGATCATGCCACCGCTTCATGATCTCCTTCTTGGATCACGGGGTGTTCCCTACTTCATTGACCCTTTGGACCATCCTTTGCCACATTTGTGTCCTTGTTGCTAATGGTTTCTGTTGGACCAGGCTACCAAACAGTAGTGCTCTCACTCTGACTTTCTCATTTACCATGACTGTCAACTCACTCTTTGTGAATTTGGGCATTTTCTGTGATGCCATGGTGTGTAGTGTGCAAAGTGTTTGTGGGTGCAAGGGTGTGGGTGGTGGGTGTGGTGTTTGTGTGTGAGGTGTGTTATGTGCTGAGGGATTGTTGGTGCTGGTGTGATGGTGGTGGTGGTGGTGTGTGTGCTGTGTTCTCTTGCCTCTCCTGTCAGGTCTGGTGTATGCCCTTCTCTTCTGGAGGGTATGCAACCTTTACAACGCAACTTTTACCACGCAGTGCTGTTACAACGCATGTATTACAACGAAAACCATTACAACGCATTACACTGGGGGGCGCTCTAGGATGAGGAATAGTTTTAATTTACTATCCAACACCTTCCCTAGTGTCCACAGGGACTGGAGTTGGAATAGTAAATTAAACTATTCACTATCCAGCACCCCCAAGTGTAATGCGTTGTAATGGTTTTCGTTGTAATACTTGAGTTGTAACAGCATGCGTGGTAATAGCATGCGTTGTAACGTCATACATCCCTTCTGGAGTGTTGCAAAGGATTGTGGTCAGTGAAGGGGCTGGTTTTATACTCAGCTATGTGGGTGTGTCCCAATGGTGTTTTGCTGTCAGGTGTGTTGTGGGAGTTGTCCTGGAAATTGTATGTTCCTCTTTGGCATTTATTTGCTTCATTGGGATGTGTTTTGTGTATTGGGGGGGGCATGGCTACTTTTTTTATGTGCAATGTTTGCCATTGTTGTGGTGTTTCTGCATCGTCCGCCATGTTTTGTGAGGATCGTCCGCTGTGGTGGCTATGCTGCAGCTCTTCCGCTGGCTCTCCCATTCACTCCAGTGTGCGACTGTGGCGGTCGGAAACAGCGGATCATACCGCGGGACCATCGGGGATTTCCTAATTTCCCATGCGGTGTCTCCGCTATGCTTGCGGTGGGTTGTTGCTTTTCTGCTGCATTTCCGACTGCCACAGTTGTTTTTTGATCATCACCGCCCGCGTCGGGTGGTTTTTATTCACCCGCTACCGCCGGGGTTGGTCTTTTTTGGCGGGTGATCTTAATTTGACCGCCGGTTTATCCACGGTCCCAGCAGGCGTTTTTTTCCCGCGTCCCTGGTGGTCGAGGTGGTTTTCCGCCCGCCATCCTAATGGGGCCCATAGGGGCCGATTATGATGGAGGTCTGAAAGCCTCCAACCGAAGGTTGGATGCTTTTCTATCCTCATTGTCAGTTTCAATTCGGACTGGCTGATTATGTATCAGACACTCGGAATTGAAACCAGACGATAATTCCGGCTGCATTCCGGAGGCTCAAGTAGTCTGCTGCCCAGTCGGAACCCGTTCGTAATTCCAAAGGGCGGGCCTTTCCGCCCTTGGGATTACGACAATGCACGGTTTCCGGCATGGTTTCCATACCTGCCTGTCTGACACGGAAACCATGTTGTGTGTTTGGGGTTCCCCTTGTGTGTGTGGCCCCTGGTTGGGGGACGAGGAGGCACCTATAGTACCCCATTGTTGATCCCTCCACCCCATGACATGCATCCTGAGGTGCCTGCCACAGGGTGCAGGGATAAACAACACCTCCCATTTCCCTATTGGAGCACATCTTATGGACGGTTTACGGCCGTAATGCGTGCTCCCATAAGGAAATGTAGGGATGCAACCGAACAGTGCTTGGTTGCATTCTTATAAGGCGGTCGGTACCTCAGATCGGAGGTCGGTCAGTCCCAGGACCCAGACGTTGTAATGGCGGACTTAAGCCTGCCCAACTTCGTAATTAGGCCCATAGTGTAAAATAATAAAATATAAAAATGTAAAACAATTAATTATATGAACTCTATTTGACTAGCACACAAAAAAGTATTGTAGTGTAACAATATTAATATACTATTCGTACTCTGGTTTATGCAATGGTAGGGAAAGTATTGGCCTTCATAGGGGTCAAATTTACTATTCCTACTCCAGTTTGTGCAACAATAAGGAAAGCATTGGATTTTGGAGAGGTGACAGTTACAATTCTCACTCCAAACAGCACAACAGTAGGGAAAGCACTGGATGTTTGTGAGGTAAAATTTACTGTTCCCACTCTAGTCTGTGCAACAGTAGGAAAAGTGTTGAATTTCGGAAAGGTGAAATTTACCATTTCCACTCCAGTCACCACCAAAGAAGGGAAAGTGTTGGACTTTGGAGGGGTAAAATGAACTGTTTCTACTCCAAACAGTGCAACAGTAGGGAAAGTGTTGAATTGCAAAGAGGTGAATGTTACTATTAGCACTGCAGTCTAAACAAGAGTAGGGTAAGCACTTCAACAAACACATTACATATATAACACTATAAATATAGATAACATACTAATCTCTTATTATAAAAATCATTAATTAAAATAATTAAATATATATGTATACATATGTGTGTGTGTAGAGAAAAATAAATAAACCATTAATCAATTTATATAATTTCTACTCAATAAAGTAATCAATTATCAATTAATAGTACATTTATATTCAATTGTTCCCCAATGCCCTTACAAATCCAGCACCTAAAATATAACTTAAAAAAATAACTATTCCATATTTAAAATCAATTGAATAATTAATTACCAATTGTTTATTTAATATTACTTCATTATATTCCCAGGATCAGCCCCTAAAAAACCTAGCAGCCCACAACTAAAATAGAAATATAATAAACAAGTATTCAATACTTTAAATATTTGAAATAAAATAAAATAATTAATTTAGAAATAATAATTATAACTAATTGAATAGTAATGTATTAATTTCCCACCCTGTACCTCTACAAACATAGCATCCCACAACAAAATATCAGTAAAATAAATCAAAATTCCATATTTTACTTAAGTAAAAACCAATTCAATAAGTGATTAAAAATATCAATACATTATTAATGAATTGTTACTTAACTTTGCACCCTACACCCCGACAAACCTAGAATAATTTCCATAAATTAAAAGCAACTAAATAATTACTTAGAATCACTGACATAATACCGCAAGTCACATTATCGAACTGCAAATATTTTGAAGCAAAAATATCGATGACAAAAATATCGATGATGTACACTTAACTAAAAAAATACACAAATATCGATACTACAATATCGTCATGTAACAATATCGACAACACAAATATCGCACACATAAATATCGCTATTCACAATATCGACATTTCTAAATAAATATAGAACATGTCTAAAATATCGCCGACAAAAACATAGATATCAATAATATCGTTTTTTGGAATATATCGACAACTCAATAATACATTAAAAAATGACTTTAAACACCATAAATACTATTAAATGCATAAACATACATCCAAAATGTATTTAAACCAACATTATAACATCATAAATACATAACAGCATACTAAACACACTTATAATAACAATGTAAAATATATACTTGCAACATATTAAAACATTTTAATACATCCTATATATGTTTTATTAAATTATAATTAGTTCAACGTCTCCTTCCTCAACCCAAAAAAAAATGACTCTTAATTAACGTTTTCCATATAAGGAAAACAATTACCAAACCAAGAAACAATGTAAAAAATGAAAATAATCAGATTTGTAAAGCGCATGGTTACACTGGACAAGTGTGTCCCGGCGCTGCGGTACAATCTGAGAGGCAAAATCTAAAAACAGACCAGACAAAGCCATAAAAACAGTGGAAGGAAAGCTAATCAGGAGGAAAAAGATGAGTTTTCAACTCCTTGCAAAAAATTGTCTCCGAAGCCTCCAGCCGGAGTCCCCAAGGGAGTCTATTCCACTGCTGTGCTGCCAGAAAACGAAAGGAACGACCCCCCATCCTAGCTCTTCTGATGGAAGGAATGTTCACCTGCCCCGTCCCGCTAGATCTTAGTTGACGGGTCGGGAAGTAGGGTGTTAATAGATCATACAGGTAGGTGGGCCCCTTCCTTTGTAGGACCCGATGGCTAACAGAAAGGGTCTTGAACAAAATTTGCTCCCTGACCGGAAGCCAGTGAAGGGAGGCTAAAGCCCTCTTAGAAGGGGCTCTCTTAGGTAAAATCAGAACGAGGCACGCTGCTGCATTCATGATGCGTTGAAGTCTCTGTATGCATTTGACATTCACTCCCAAATAGAGTACATTGCTGTAATCTAGACGGGATGTCACCAGGGCATGAACTATAGTATTCCTGGCTGTGGTATGCAACACATCTAAGGTCTTCCGGAGTCCATGCAGGACTCCAAAACATGTACCTGCCACTCGCCTAGTATGGTGCTAAAAAAAAATTAACCAATAGAATTACAGAGGATCAAAATAAATCACTGAAATTAAACAAACAATTAAAAAGACACTATATAAGCCAAGAAAAATGATTCTTATTTCAATAATTAAGGAAGACAAAACTCTGCCGGACTTTGACCACAAGCAAAGTCTGCATCAAAATCAAGCCTACTACACTTGGCCAAAAGTAAGTAAATTACCATTTCTAAATAAGCAGTTAAATTAAAATGTAATACAGTTTTAAATTAATAACTCAAATTACTAACTAATATATTTGATCTATTTATACTTCCACTACAGATATTACTCAAAAGAACAAGAAAAATAATTTACCTCGCAAAAACTTCTAACTAACAAAGGGGCATATGATCAAGAAACTGTGTTAAATCTATCGCTGCTTTAGCGTCAGTAGACTGGCGCCAAAACGGCGATAATGGGCTTGATAATATGCCCTTGTGAATTCCCATAGAAGCCCATGTTCTGGTGTGTGTGAGAAGTTAGCCTGGCATATGATGTCCACTATTCTAGTGGGCACCTTGCACCTGCCTAAACAACCCTTATTGATGGTGGTTGTAAAGTCAACCTTATAGATAAGCTATCCTAGTGGTAGCATGGACCAGCAGTCTTAGGCTAAAACTTCAGAGAGCATGTGTAGCCAGCTGTTTTACCATATATAATCCCTTGAATACCAAATGAAAGGACACCACACAAGGTATATATCAAATATATATGTATTTATTACTAACACCACCCCTCTGCACTCTTTATGAGGTCAGAGTTCGAGATACGTTACAAGTTACTTATTAAGCATACTATAAGTTGCACAAATACAATTCTGCCCCAGGGGTCTCACGAACCATATACTAAGTGAGTGGTAAAAGGACCACTTCAGGAATTGTGAATATGCCTAGGGCCTAGGGAATCGCTGGGGCTACACTACAGAACCAAAGGTTAGGAAGTAGGAGACCCACGGGAGACGCGTGCAGTGTGGAAGCACAGTCGCGAGTTACCATAGAGTTATAATGGGAACATAAAAGTTACAAAGTAGTTGATTAGGGACACTACCGGATGGCCTATGGTAAAACCCTTTTAAACTAGGACACTTTGAGAGTCAACACCCCACGGGAGCACCGGAGTACTCGAGTTACCTAACCCAGGGAAGCCGGGTGCATAGGTGTCTTTTCGCGTCGGGTTTCGTCGCTGTTTCCTATGGAGAGCTGCAAAGAAGTGCTGCAGGCGACCAGGAGAAAAGTGTCCAGGTTGATCCAAGGGTGGATCGAAGATGAGAAGAACCTGAAAGCAGAGGGGACAGAGTTTGGGTCACTAGCCCGTGACCAAGAAGGAACCAGGACGGAACAAGGCGATGTAGACTGTTTCAGGTGAAGAAGGTGAAGCTTGTCTCTGGAACCACTAGGACCAGGAGGCGTCGACGACAACCAGGAGCTGGATTCGAGCTCTCCCACGAAGGATCTAGTTGACAGCGGTGTTGGTATCCGGATTGGACCCAACAAGGCTTGGCAAACACAATCCACGCAGGAAGGGAAGATGGGCTTCAGTTCAGACCAGCAAGGTCGGAGGAGCTTCTCCTTCGCAGGGAACAGTGAAGAATGGGAGAGCCGTCGGAAGAGCCACTGCATAGCCACTGCTGCGGATGCACCGCGACAAATATGGCTCCCAAATGAAAGCACCCACAATAAGGGCACAAAGTGAACTCAGCAAACTACCCATGCCCCTAAAAAACACACCCCAATGACACAACTACATGGCAAAAAGAAAAATACAAATCCCAGGACAACCCCCACAACACACCTGACAGCACACCCCCATTTGGACACACCACATAGCTGAGTATAAAACCAGCCCCTTCCCTGACCAGAGTCCCTTGCAAAACTCCAGAAGTGAAGGGACATACAGCACAGCTGAAAGGAGAGGCAAAGAACACAACACCACTACCCACACTACACACTGCACCACCACATCACCACATGCATTACTAACTCCCCTGCCCTGCAAATCACACACCATACACATCACTACAACACCCACCACTCACACCCCTGCACCCACAACCACTTTGCATACCACACACCATGGCAACAAATAAAATGCCCAAATTCACAGAGAGTGAGTTGAAGGTTATGGTAGATGAGATAGTCAGAGTGGAACCACAATTCTTTGGTTGCCTGGTCTAACAGACACCATTAGCCACAGGAGCACAAATGTGGGCAAGAATATTCGAGATGGTCAATGCAGTAGGTACCACCCCATGATAAAAAAGGAAATCATGAAGCAGTGGCATGACTTGTAGAGGGTTTCAATAGAGGGGTGGAGCAAGAACCGCGAGCTTGGCGACAGGACTGGCGGTGGCCCTCCCATGCCACCAAACTCATTCACCCCAGGGGAGTAGAAGGTTCTTGCAATACTGCATCCAGAGAGTCTCACAGGTGTACCCGGGGGAGTGGAGGCTGGTAAGTACAAACAAATGACTACCACCACACTGCTATGTACTGTCTTGCACAACTATAAAGCTACACCACCTAGGACACATCCCATTCATCTGCACCACACACTCCAAAAAACAAGTCTCATGGATCAAATATTCAATCCCTTCCATTCACTCCAAACGTAGCTAGCAATATTACCATGGGGGCATGTCTATAGGAAGCCAACACTAAAACTCTCACCATGCCCCCTGTCCCACAGCCTAGCAAGATGGATCCCTCACCCCATCCCACCCAGGAGCATGTGTCAGCCATTATATCACCCTCATCAAACTTATAGATAGGTAACCATCTTCCCTGGGAGGGCTGTTTTGGGATGGGAGGCCTGCACTACTACTCCCACCACGCCCCCTGTCCCACACCTGAGCAGGATGGAACACTCCCCCACCTAGAAGCATGTGTCAGCCATTACATCACACTCATAAAACGTACAGGTAGGTAGCCATTTTCCCTGGGAGGGTTGTTTGGGGTGGGAGGCCTACACCACACATCCCACCATGCCCCCTGTCCCACACCTGAGCATGATGGAGCACCCCCCCACCCAGAATCATTTGGAAGCAATTGCAGTACAGCAAACAAACTTACAGGTAGGTAGCCATCTACCCTATGAGGGCTGTTTGGGGATAGGAAGCCTGCAACACTACTCCCACCATGACCCCTGTCCACAGCCTAGCAAAATAGAGCCCTCACCCCACATAGAAGCATGTGTCAGCCATTACATCAACCTCAACAAACTCACCAGTACGTAGCCATCTTCCTTGGTAGGGTTGTTTGGAGGTGGGAGGCCTGCACTACTACCCCCACCATGCCCCGTGTCCCACACCTGAACAGGATGGAGCACTCCCCCACCCAGAAGCATGTGCCAGCCATTACATCACCCTCATAAAAAGTACAGGCAGGTAGCCATCTTCCCTGGGAGGTTTGTTTGGGGGTGGGAGGCCTGCACCACTACTCTCACTATGCCCCCTGTCCCACACCTGAGCAGGATGGAGCACCCCCCCCCCCACCCAGAAGCATTTGGAAGCCATTGCAGTAAAACAAAAGAACTTACAGGTAGGTAGCCATCTTCCCTGGGTTGGCTATTTGGGGATGGGAGGACTGCACCACTACTCCCACCATGCCACCTGTCCCACAGCCTAGCAAGATGGAGCCCTCACCCAACCCAGAAGCAAATGTCAGCCAAAATATCACCCGCCTCAAACTAACACGTAGGTAGCCATCTTCCCTGGGAGCGCTGTTTGGGGGTGGGAGGCCTGCACTAATTCTCCCACCATGCCCCCTATCCCACACCTGAGCAGGATGCAGCACTCCCCCACCCACAAGCATCTGAAAGCTGTTGCAGTACACCAAACAAACTTACAGGTAGGTAGCCATCTTGCCAAGGAGGGCTGTTTGGGGTGGGAGGCCTGTACTACTAATCTCACCATTCCCCATGCCCCACACCTGAGCAGGATGGAGCACTCCCCCACCCAGAAGCATGTGTCAGCCATTACATCACCCTCATCAAACTTACAGGTATGTAGCCATCTTCCCTGGGAGGGCTCTTTTGGGGTGGGAGGCCTGCACAACTACTTCTACCATGCACCCTTGTCCTACAGCCTAGCAAGATGGAGTCCTCACGCCAGCCCACCCAGAAGCATATGTCAACAATTACATCACACTCATCAAACTTACAGGTAGATAGGTATATTCCTTGGGAAGGCTGTTTGGGGGTGGGAGACCTGCACTACTACTCCCACCATTCCCCCTGTCCCACATCTGAGCAGGATGGAGCACTCCCCCACCCAGAACCGGTTGGAAGCCATTGCAGTACACCAAACAAACTTACAGGTAGGTAGCCTTCTTCCCTGAGAGGACTGTTTGGGGGTAGGAGGCCTACACTACTTCTCCCACCATGCCCCCTTGTTGTAGACGATTCTAGGACTCTAGTTAAATATTCCCGATTTATGCCCTTATGTGGTTATATAAAATCATATCCTTATATAGGCATAAAAATCATACCCATATTAAGACATACCCAATGCAGTCCAAATACGGCAAGGCTACTCCCATAGACTCCCAGAAAGCACAATGTGTTCTTAAACAAACCAAGCCTTCAGCAGCCCGGGAATTCCCCCTGCTTCTGTATTGATTTGTCCTAGAACTCCCGGAGTCCGAAAGAACTGTGAGTTCTTAGTGACGTCTTATGTCCAGCCTTACTTCAAACTCGGCACCTTCCAGGTATAAATATACCAGCATCTGCCCTAGCAAAACACACAGTGGTTTAGTGCAGATCGACTATCTACTTGCCCAATGCCCTGCTGTAGCAAGTGCCGAAGGAAGACGACCCTCCCACTGACGCACTGAGAGAGACGCTGTCTTTTCTCCTGCCGAGAAATCCAGCTCCGGTGTTTCCCTGTCACCCTTGCGGGTTGCTGGGAGATCGAGTCCTGAGAGAGAGATACAAGACCTCCTTCATTCTATAACCAAGGTACGGAGCTGGTTAGACCCCTAGAGAATTCTTGATTTAGATTCTTGGCAGAAACTATCTTAACTCAAACTACATCCCACTTACTCCTTCCCATGTACTAGGCTTAGGTTAGGTACACCGGGGTAGGCGTATCTTAGAAGCACCAGTTGAGTACGTTTAGTCATTATTTTATCATTGTATGTATTTTATCCATTTTAAACACCTTACACCTTAGAAACCATACCATGCTTTTACAGTATTATTTTATAATACTCCTTTTACTGTACGTACTTTACTTTATGACAAAGTATTGCGATTGTAGCAATTCACTTCTCTTACCTGAGAAAGAAGACTGTTCAATAAATAACCTCTTTTATTAAAAACGCCCGTCTCTCTGTTTCTCTGCACTTCTGGTGAAACTAAGCATGCACGATTGACTGAGAAAAATAGCTATTCTATTGTTTCTGGAGATATACTCCTTATTCTTGAGGGAGCAAAGTTGTCATGTTTATGCGGTTCACTTTGGTCCTTTAGGGCTCTCTACAGATGTACCCTTGGCACACTGTTTGCCTATATGTGAGTTTGAACTAACAAGCAACATCATTATTCTGATATGGCAGGCACAGCACGATATTGTACTGTTTTGACAGCCCTCTACCACTTCAGTGTTTGAAGTGAGGGGCGGATGATTCAGCCCCCCTCTTCCTGCTCCCCCCTTCCCACCATTGGCTACCTTTCTTTGGTTTCATTTGGGGATCATTATCAGAGACCACTTTGATGGATCTTT
This sequence comes from Lissotriton helveticus, assembly GCF_964261635.1. NCBI lineage: Eukaryota > Metazoa > Chordata > Amphibia > Caudata > Salamandridae > Lissotriton > Lissotriton helveticus. Next base: position 659,480,175 of record NC_136067.1, read on the forward strand.
ATAAATAGACATCAGCTCGGTCGACCATTTCGCGCTTGCAAACACTTGCGCTATGGTTAAATAAAGCACCTTTATTTTTGAACTAGTTCAAACTACAAAGATGGCCGTAATTATGTCATCTTGTAGTTCTTGGGTGAACTACAACACAGTGGATTGTGACATCACTCTGTAGTTCAATCGAATCCCGCGAGAGTACGTGATACTCCGCCCCTATCTCCTTTATAAGCTTCCTGTGGGCAGCCATTTTTTGCCTTCCACCAAGCTCGGGTCCTGCGATGAGGCAACGCCGGACAGGTTAGTGGCTCAATAGGATTTATTCTTGGCCTTTTTTCTTTTGGGGTGGCATAGACTGGTTCACCTATGTTTCTGGGATATGAGACCAGGCTTGGTCTGTGAAACTTTTGCTAGCCTAGATCTAAACCTGCTACAGTTTAGCTCCATCCTATTTAGGACACTCATATTTAGAGGAAAGCTTTTCACATTAAGTGATGGATCTTGGGAACCTGGGACTTTTATGGGCTCTGTGACTTATTCCACCCTTAGGATTTTTTGTGGCTCTGTGAAGCTTGACTGTTATAGGGGCTAGATCATGTATTGGAGGGAGAGATAGAGTAGTACTGTCCACCCTTCGGTTCATTACCCCTTCCTTGCCTTCACAGAGCGGGGCCTCCTTCTTCCTGAGCTGGGTTCCAGGAGAGGTGAGGTACACTCCCTGTACTATTCAGGTGAGTAACATTAGTAAAATAAATTGGCTTAATTAGTAGAAGCCAGTGCCAGGTCTTTCCTGTTTTGATAGGACTTACTACAATTTATTTCTTGTTTCTTGTTAACAGATGTAAGAGACACCGTTTGGTACAGAGTAACTCGATTTTGGACTATTTATGTATATCCTTTACAGATTGTCTTTACGTTCACTTTATGTATGCAGTAGCTAATGCTTAGAACTCTGGCCCTGAAGAAAGCCATGGGATCTTGTCCCTACCGGCTGAAACATGTTGGCCTTGTAAATGCAGTTATATGTTTAGACTGCTTCCTCTGCATTGTTCTTGTTTGTTTGAGGGAAAGGACAAATTACATTAGAGTTTTTCGCCTATTGATCCTTTTACCCCTTGTTTTTAACTCACACATCTTTTGATTTTTGCACTGCACTCGATCCCATCTTTATCATTTGTTCATGGGTACCTTAGCGATTGATGGTGCGACCCAATTGAGTAAGGGCGATGGATGGGTCACATTGATCAAGAGACATACCACCCCATTTTTGGATGACCAAATGAGAACACTTGATCTACATACCTATTTGATGGGAATCCAACACATCTCTGTACGGGTCTTACCAACAATCTCAGTAGGTCCTTCGACAGGTTTGTCCTGGCACACATTCTGATCTAGAGACTTATGTAGCTCTATTAGCGCCTAACTCACTTATGTAGGAGTTTTGCAGCAGCTCGGAGTACTTGAAGCTCCGTTATAGACCCCCGGTTCTTTTGTTGTTAGGATTACAGTTGGGGGGATACGAACTGGGCAGGTCTTTAAATTTCCCTCAGACCCTTCTTCAATTGTTTGTGTTTTACTGTTTAGAGCAGCTGCCAGCTGCGGGTCTTTCTCTTAGACTACACTTTATGGAGGTAGTTCTTTCGCTAGGGACACTGTGTGCTCTAGTCTGCACCACTGAATCTTCTGGGGAGGTATTAGGTTCAGTTTCCTTTGAGTCTAGGGTCACCCACCTTCACTTTGGTCCTTTAGGGCTCTCTACAGATGTACCCTTGGCACACTGTTTGCCTATATGTGAGTTTGAACTAACAAGCAACATCATTATTCTGATATGGCAGGCACAGCACGATATTGTACTGTTTTGACAGCCCTCTACCACTTCAGTTTTTGAAGTGAGGGGCGGATGATTCAGCCCCCCTCTTCCTCCTCCCCCCTTCCCACCATTGGCTACCTTTCTTTGGTTTCATTTGGGGATCATTATCAGAGACCACTTTGATGGATCTTTATAAATAGACATCAGCTCGGTCGACCATTTCGCGCTTGCAAACACTTGCGCTATGGTTAAATAAAGCACCTTTATTTTTGAACTAGTTCAAACTACAAAGATGGCCGTAATGATGTCATCTTGTAGTTCTTGGGTGAACTACAACACAGTGGATTGTGACATCACTCTGTAGTTCAATCGAATCCCGCGAGAGTACGTGATACTCCGCCCCTATCTCCTTTATAAGCTTCCTGTGGGCAGCCATTTTTTGCCTTCCACCAAGCTCGGGTCCTGCGATGAGGCAACGCCGGACAGGTTAGTGGCTCATTAGGATTTATTCTTGGCCTTTTTTCTTTTGGGGTGGCATAGACTGGTTCACCTATGTTTCTGGGATATGAGACCAGGCTTGGTCTGTCAAACTTTTGCTAGCCTAGATCTAAACCTGCTACAGTTTAGCTCCATCCTATTTAGGACACTCATATTTAGAGGAAAGCTTTTCACATTAAGTGATGGATCTTGGGAACCTGGGACTTTTATGGGCTCTGTGACTTATTCCACCCTTAGGATTTTTTGTGGCTCTGTGAAGCTTGACTGTTATAGGGGCTATATCATGTATTGGAGGGAGAGATAGAGTAGTACTGTCCACCCTTCGGTTCATTACCCCTTCCTTGCCTTCACAGAGCGGGGCCTCCTTCTTCCTGAGCTGGGTTCCAGGAGAGGTGAGGTACACTCCCTGTACTATTCAGGTGAGTAACATTAGTAAAATAAATTGGCTTAATTAGTAGAAGCCAGTGCCAGGTCTTTCCTGTTTTGATAGGACTTACTACAATTTATTTCTTGTTTCTTGTTAACAGATGTAAGAGACACCGTTTGGTACAGAGGAACACGATTTTGGACTATTTATGTATATCCTTTACAGATTGTCGTTACGTTCACTTTATGTATGCAGTAGCTAATGCTTAGAACTCTGGCCCTGAAGAAAGCCATTGGATCTTGTCCCTACCGGCTGAAACATGTTGGCCTTGTAAATGCAGTTATATGTTTAGACTGCTTCCTCTGCATTGTTCTTGTTTGTTTGAGGGAAAGGACAAATTACATTAGAGTTTTTCGCCTATTGATCCTTTTACCCCTTGTTTTTAACTCACACATCTTTTGATTTTTGCACTGCACTCGATCCCATCTTTATCATTTGTTCATGGGTACCTTAGCGATTGATGGTGCGACCCAATTGAGTAAGAGCGATGGATGGGTCTCATTGATCAAGAGACATACCACCCCATTTTTGGATGACCAAATGAGAACACTTGATCTACATACCTATTTGATGGGAATCCAACACATCTCTGTACGGGTCTTACCAACAATCTCAGTAGGTCCTTCGACAGGTTTGTCCTGGCACACATTCTGATCTAGAGACTTATGTAGCTCTATTAGCGCCTAACTCACTTATGTAGGAATTTTGCAGCAGCTCGGAGTACTTGAAGCTCCGTTATAGACCCCCGGTTCTCTTGTTGTTAGGATTACAGTTGGGGGGATACGAACTGGGCAGGTCTTTAAATTTCCCTCAGACCCTTCTTCAATTGTTTGTGTTTTAATGTTTATGCGGTTGTCAGAAACTAATCCCTTATTGTGAATTCGAGAAAGTTTTTAGTGACCTCTGAACTAGCTGGCATTCATAATTAAGTCTAACATATTCAATAGAGACCTAGTCGACCTAAGTCCTACGTCTAAACTATTGTTTATGTTATTCCAATGCGCAGAGCCTATTGGGAATATAGCAACTACACTACATGGCGCCCAACGTTTGGTAAGGCGATAATTTAACGCTAGATACTAGAGTAACTCAGTCGTGCTTTTCACACAGACCCCTTTTTCCCGTAAAAACTCCAATAGAAGTCTGGAGTGGGTGAAAGGTTAATATCCGCCAAAACTTAGTAGGAGGCGAAATCCTATGTATTAGTTTTTGGTTTGGTCAACGTTGAAGGATACAGTGTTCCAAAATATTGTGCACCTTATCTTTGTTTCCTTGAAACTTGCTCTGCAAACTTTCTGTCAGCAAAAATGACGGAAGGCGAAGACGAAACGGAAGAGCAAGAATAGCAGCTCGAGCAGTCTTAGATGACACAGCCCTCCAAAATGACACGGAGGCAATACACATCCCGATAAATGTAAGAAAAACCGTAGCTATAAAACTTATAGAAAATGGAGTATCTTCAAGAGGTGGTACAGTCATATTTGTGGTAGAGGCGCATGAAGATCGGCAGACAGAGGTATTCTATTCATGGATAACTTTTCCAGCAGCAAATGCTGTGACACACGAGTTCCACTACTACAAAGCAGAGGAACTTCCAGTGGTATACGTTCCTTTCGAGGACGTTGAAATTCCACTAACTTACCAGGAGCCTCAGCTCTGGTTTAATGGTGCCCTAAAATGTCAAAATCAGATTACCAGGCTCGGTCCACTAGGTAGACCAGGAGCCACATGGCTGGTTCTAGCCAGCTATACACCACATCCTGACATTGAAGGAATGTCAGACAGAGAACTTTTAGTTCAGCTAAAAGAATTAATTAAAATACATAGACAATTGGTCCAATATGTCATGGGGACTTTAACAGTTCAACCAGCAATAAAAATTCCACAGCACACCCCTCACCAGGGGAACACAAATAAAATTACACCACAGACTATACAATCAGTCATTGGCAAATTACCCGCAAAACGGGAACAAATTCTGTTCTGGTTAGCTCAAAAAATTACTCAAATAGAGGCAGTATTTCCTGTTAGTACACCTCATGAAAAACACAGAATTCTGACAATCTGTCTACCAATGGGGATCGCACCACATGTGGAGGACTGTGTCACTTGGGGAACAGTCTTTGCTTCAATATACACAAAAACACATGGTTTTCCGTCTATGGCGGTTATACCAGATGTACTAAGACAGATTCAAAATGAATACGGTCCGGAGCCTGCTTTAAATCTGGGTATGAAATTACTGAAAGACTTTAAGCAAGTCTCAGCTACACTACTAGCCAACATAAAAGGAGAAGCAGCATCTGTGGCGATCCACCAAAAATTAAGAGAAACAGAAATAACAGACCAACCTTTTGAACTTGCCAGAATAATTGAAAAGTGCTATGAAGAATTAGGTAGAGATAGTTTGGGTGGGAAACCACTAAAACAACAACTAACTGAGAATACTGAAAAAACCTTTATTAAAAATAGTCTCATTACTCCAAAAATTAAGTGGGAGGGTAATAAACAAACAACTCCCAGAGAAAAACAGTTTCAGTCCAGAGGAAGGTCTCCCCAACGTAGAAATAGATCTCCAGGACGAGGGGACAGGTCTCCGCAACGGGAGCCCTCTGAAAAAAGATACAACCTTAGAAATAGGGACAAATTAAGAAAACCTGACAGATATCAAGATGAAAATACACGTCCCTCTCGATCTTTTCAGACTTCCTCACAGAAATCGGAAAGAAGAGGACGGTCAGTACATAAAGAAGTACATAAAGAAGAGCGCGTCAAGTCCAAAGACAAGGAACCTGCTCATCAAAGTAAAAAATAACAATTTCCCAAAAAGAAGGTAGATAGTATTAAAATAAAACATGCCGAGGATTCTGAGGACACAACTCAAGAATGGAGAATGGGCCCAGACAATGCTAGACAGCGCAGCAGAAGTGACCATAGCTCGCAAGATCCTGATGAATCTTCTGGAGACAGTGGACACGAATGAATACATTTAGGTGAAAACTGCCGACACCAGAGTTAGTGTACCCCATATATTATATGACATAACATTACGTATAGATGGGGACAAAACTAGGAAAATAAGAGCTCTCTTTTGGGAGGATCTATCCAAAGGCTATGATATCCTTCTAGCAGAGAAAGACTGGCCACCAGAGTTTGTCAGGGAGTGCCCACATGGTGAAGAAATGATTATGCTTGCCTTCTCAAATCACATTCCAATTCATAAAAAATACACATATGCAAGAAAATGGGCAGTGGCCCAAGCCCCTGCATTATATAAAAACCATGTAGGATGGGATGAGGATTCTCCTCACCATAACATTCAGTTAAAAAATCAACCTACTGCACAGAGGCAGTATCCTGTTAAGCAAGAAGCTAAAAAACAATTCAGGGAGATCTTAGATCAACTTGAACACCAGGGGGTGATTGAAACATGCACCTCACAAATGAACAAGCCTTTGTTTCCTGTCTCCATATCGTCTAGTTTTGGATTACAGACACCTAAACTCTTGTTGCAAAACATTTGCAGTACAAAACTCACACAGTGCAGTACTAATGAATAACATCGTGCGCAAAAAATATAAAACAACATTAGATATTTCAAATGGTTTCTTCTGTCAAAACATTGCACCAGAAAACAGATATTTGACCGCTTTCTCCAGTATGGGGGCCCAGCGGCAATTTTGTCGTCTCCCCAGGGATTCAAGAACAGCCCAGGATTATTTTCAGCCAGGGTAACAGACTTACTTCAAATGTATGATGCATTATCTTATGTCGATGACATCTATCTTACAGAAGATGACCTGGAGACACACTTGAAAAGAGTGAACACCATTATACTTGGGTTTGAATCTGAAGGGTACAAATTCATCTTTAGAAAATCATGTATTGCCCACCTCACTGTCCTATTTTTAGGATATGAGTTATCAAGTGATGGCAAAAGCCTAGCAGACAACTTCTTAGAGAAGTGTGCAGTACTCTAAGCTCCAAAAACGCTGAAAAACTTACAATCAAATCTAGGTTTCCTGAATTTCAGAAGAACTTACATTCTAAACTACGCAGAGAGGGTTAAACCCCTCAACGAATTAATAAAACCTGATTTCAAACCAATTAATTGGACACAGAATCACACAAAAAGTTTACGATCAATACAAACAGACATGTTAACTAAAACAAAACTTCAAACACGCGCAAACGAACGCCACCTAGTATTTCGAGTCATCCCAGGAAGATGCGGATTTACGTATCTGGCCTCTAATGAGGGAGAAACTGTACCAATAGCATATAAATCACACTTGTACACACACGCTGAAATGAAATTCAGTTCTACTGAAAAAATTCTGACTGCGGTCCAAACTGCTATAGAAAAAGAAAGAGCCCTAGCCCAAGGGAGGAGCATATCTGTTTTAACAGCAGTATCAGCCCTTGAGGCAGTAACAAGACCGAGCATTCTAAATACTATGGCATTAGATCCAAAATGGATACAATGGGTTAATTCTCTTGCTGCAACAGACGTGATACATGCATTCGATCCCAAAATGAAAATGCTAGAACATCTAGAATACGAACATGAATGTCCGCTGTCGGACGAAATTCTGCCTCTCGAACAGTACGCCTGTGTAATCTACACAGACGTATCTGCACAACACTACGTTGTGGATAAACAAGTTTACAATGCAGCATGCGCGATTGTTAAAGGTAGCTGGCGCTTAGGTAAATTTAGACAAAAACTGAATCACTCAGAAACTGTACAGCTCAGCGAGCTGAACTACAAGCTTTAAAGATGGCGCTTGAGAATGCCGATCGCGAATTCCCCACACTAATAGTCTTACAATGATTTCATGCAGACCTGGATTGAAAACGGTTACAAAGATGAGACAGGTGTCACAATAAAGCATAAAAAACTATGGGAACAAGTAGTTCTTTTACAGAAAGAACTACAAAAGACTCACGTGATACATACACTGAGTCATCGACGTGATGGTGTTCACGTTGCAGGGGATTCATTGGCTAACAAAGCCAAAAGGACAGCTGTTCAACCGGCTTCCGTAGCTACAAAAAAGAGTTCTAAAAAACAAATAGATGGAGAAACCATGCTGGCAGTAAAAGCCTCATTAAAAGGCGACTATGCGGCATTACCTCTAAATTACTGGGAAAAATTACACACCGGGCATAGTGTTAACTATACATACTGTAGTGCTCACACCAATTCTCTGATTTGTGAATACAAACACAAAAGTAAGTGGTTTAAAAAAAAAAAAAAATTATTTCATAATTTTTTTATTTTTTATTATATTATTTTGTACGATAATTCTTTTCACATTTTCCTTTAATTTATTTTATATTGTTAAAAACACAAACAAACATGTATGCAACGATTTCATCATTACTGTTTTGATGCCTACTAACTTTCCCTATCTAGTTTTTTTAAAGACCCCAATTTTTTGATGTTATATAACAGTCTGAAAATATGGCAAACTATTTCTTTTTGCAGTTTGATATGAAGTCAAAAAGTTGCTGTTGACATAGATGAACAATACTTTACAAGTTATTCATGTAATATCTTTTGACATTTCAATTATTAGACATAAGGCTATAATACAGTTAAGCTAAAGAGACCGGTTACAGAATGTTGCATTTTTCAAGTCAGATTACCTCTAAATTATCCACTCAATAACACATACATAATTGATGCGAACTCCGTTCCTTTTGCTCGAATCCCTGGAGTGGGGGACAGAGTAATTCCAAACACGAACCGGAGGGCTTACTTGATTCAAGAAGCACACATGGGAATGGGTCTGAGGCACCAAGAGATCTTGAAATCTCTAATAGAATTACAATCAAAATACTGGTGGCCGGGGATGAGCGTGCATGTTTATAACTTTGCATTAGATTGTCAGGACTGCAACAGAGATTGCAGTTGTTAACCGGACCAGATACCAGACTCAGGCACAGTAAGACCAGCCCAGACACCTCTATTAGACAGCATTAGGCTATCTACACGCAGACGTCCACACGGAAAGAAGCGATCCCATAAATATTAAGACGAGATTCATTTGGATGTGGCCCTAGAGCTCGGCTGACGCCAGAACTGTTATAAAAGGTTTGCAAGTCTTTATCGGCACATGCGCAATTGGCATGCTACATTCTGACCAGGGTCCTGCGTTTAGCTCTCGAGCTTACAAGGAGGCCATGGCCAGCTTGGGCATTGCATTGCGGTACTCTAGTCCATTCCATCCTGAGGGAAATACAGTAGTGGAGAGAAAAAAACGTGACATACAGCAATCTATAACAGCGAGGGTATTAGGTTCAGGTGATGGGTGGGTCAAACATCTAATAAGTGTCCAACGTAGTCTTAAAAATCTGTCAAGACATTCTCTGGGTGGAATCACTCCGTATGAACTTTTGTTTGGTACAAGAATGATAATCGAAGACCTCGATAGTCAGACTTTAGTGGTGGAACAAAATACCTTTGATATCAAAGATCGTTTGGCTGTTTTACAGGACTTGAATGAGACAAGAAGAAGTCTAAGTAATACAAAGCTAAAGCCAACTGGCACTGAAGAAAAACCACCTGTTCCAGCAAGACCTGTCTGTATTCCAAAGATTGGGGATCTGGTCAGAGAAAAGATCGTGGTGAAGAAGGAATTTGGGCCTTCTTACAGGAAAGCAGTACCTGTCTTAGCAATCAGCGGAACAAGATCAGTGGTACTATCGCCCCTTGCTGTTAAAAAGGAGAACAGAGTTGTATCAATCGACCTGGCAATACCACAATCATGTGGCCAATAATAAGTAGTAGGCCCAGTGGACTCCCAAGGTGCAGCAGAAGACAAAACCTTGCTACAATTCAAGAGGTTTAAACTGAGAGAATAATCACATTTGATAAACCTGCAGTGAATAAAGAAGGACTATGCAACAAAGCCATGGAACTTGTGCCTCTTAAAACCCAAATTGCAACAGTACATCATGAAACACCTGTCTACAATGATGTAGTCTCTGACTATACTAATATGACAAAAGAAGAAGCAACTACAAAGATTAATAAGAATCCTGAAGCCATTCCAACAATTGACAGAACGGCATCTGGCTACTTCATCAATTTCGATGACTTTTCTGAAGATCCAAGTGAACATGAAGAAAAGCCAGCAAATAAAACTTTCAAAGAAAAAATAACTGAACTCTTTCATCAACTTGGAGAAACATATCTGATTACACCACGGATTGAATTGTGGATTGTGTTAGGTGTACTTTTCCTCCTACTCTGGCTCATTTTGGTTTTAAGCTTGGAAAAAATGATTGATGGAAAATTCAGTACAATGGACACAGCAAGTCAGAAAATAAACTTGGTTCTAAAGCCTCACAGATCCTCTCACATTGAAAAAAGAGAACTATCATCAGTAAACATCACAGCCATTCCTATACCTGGTGGTGTAGCATGGAACGCTACTGATTACGGCATCTATGGCCCGGTTGAACTCTTGAAATATCCACATCAGTTCAAGGTTTCTTTAAGTGAGTTTGTATCACCTAGCACTTTCTCTGATGATTGGAACTTTGAAAATATTAATAATATGATGTCAGATTTAGAAATGTCAGCACAATTTACAGAACATGATTATTTAGAAGGTTCATCAGATTATGAAGAAATGTATTGTTTTAATCATTATGGGCACAACTATTTGCATGAATCTGATAATCCTAGAAATGTTTTCACTTATAATCAATGGGAACATTGTCCAACACTGCCAAAAGGCAGCTCGAAAACATTTTATGAGAAATTCCCATACTTCTCAGGGTTTAATAACACTGATCCAGAAACAATTTATTTTAAGTTTATAAATAAGACAGGAATGAAAAACATGTTGACAAATACAAACTGATATATTCTGCAAAATTTTATGAAAAATTGTTTACATTTGGTTTTGAATTTTGGAAAAACAACATTGAGACAAAAACTCTCTGGGGTACAAAAGACTGGCAGGTACAAGGTTTAGAATCATTATTCAGAGCCTGCATGATCCCAGATAATGTTCCTGAATGCCACCATTCAACAAACAACCTGTCTTGGCCTAGCCAGGATAAAGGACTTAAACAAACCATCTATACCAAAGCCCATACCTGATAGTAATAACACTACAGATGTGGAGATAGACGTATCCCATATTTTACACCAAAATAGAACTAATCCTGTTAGGAAAAAATGGTTGATCTGGCCCCCAGACACTAATACCTGTCAAGATAGATTCCTGAACAAAACACAGGGGTTCAAACTGAACAGGCCAGATCCAAGATATTCCCAGAGACAACATCCAGGGATAATAACAACATACAGTGTAGGAAAACTATGCCTCAAATGGCTACAGAAATCCACACTACCTGAAATTAAGCAACACTTGACCTTACTTAAAGAAGGTGCTGACTTGCGAGATTTCTTATTGGGACCTCGCAAACAGCGTCAAAAACGTTTCATATACGCCGGTATATATGCTGCTTACAACGAAGCTTGGAAAGTAACGCAAATTGAAACTGCTGAAAAAATACGAGAAATTGATCGTATTAATTTAGAAGAAACACTGTCTTAGCGGACAATGGGTTAATGACTCTGTCCTCCAGAATTTATTCACTGGGCAGCATTGTATCATCTGCTATTGATATAATAGAACAGGATATGCTAATGTTACAACATGGCCAGTCCCAATTACGTTCTATTGTACAGTTAGGCTGGACGTTACAAAATCTCCGTTCAGGCTACGTGCCATAGCGTCTAATCAACACAACGTCATTGTTTTCTGTCTTTAACCTTACAGATAAACAAATCTCTTAGGCACAAAGAGGGGCAGACTATACGGTGCTGAGCATTGAAAAACTAGAAAGATTACCATTGACACACTCCGAAAAACCTGTCATTGAATGGATAATACATGGCACCATTACAATTCCAATAACGACTTTTCAGTTTCAATATTGCCAAAAGCACATTCCAGCGGGCCTGTATGAAAGGTTGGGTAAAGGGTACATCGAGTCAACCTGGAATTTACCTTACACACATAGATGTTGGAGTGGGGGAAGAAAAGAGGTATTTTTTAGTGGTAACAACTGTACAAATTTACTGAGTGGTACACTTCTGTGTAAAGGAATTAACTTGCATGGAGCCTGCGAAGGTTAATCAAATAAACTTTCATGCCATCTGCACGGCACCCCTGCTACACAAATATAGCCCTTTTTCAGACAACTTTCCAACGGCAGTTACGTTATGTTAAGTGACCGCAGCTGTGGTGGCATGCTGCCAGGAACAGCCTATCTCGTCAGTGTTACATCCAGGGTCACTTGCTGTATGCAAGTATTGTATCCAAACAGCAAGCCAGACAAGGAGGCAACGATATGGTCTTCTTTGAAAATCTCTTCTATTCAAATTGATACTTTAAGCAGAATGAAGTCCATTCTTTTGCAAACAACTGTGCCTTTAACCTCGTCTAGAGAAACGTATGATCTGCAAGTTGCAAGGACAGCAGCGGAGATACATGCATTATTATCAACAAATTGCCCCATGCATTTCGTAGTAATGTTAGGTCAAATCTTAAACATGTCTGATACCAGTGGCATCACACATGTATTTAAGACAATTTTTCAGGACTGTTAGCACCCTTTGAAGCAGTCCTGAGCCTCTTCCCTAATTTCGTGCACTCTGTGTTCGGCGGCCTACCTCTAATCTTGGGGCTTGTAGCAGGATCTTATTTTTGATCCTTCTGCTCCGATATGGCAAGTCCAGTCACAGACAAAACTCAGGCTACAATGGAAGAAACGTTCCTAGCAATGCGATACCGAGATCGAATTACTAAAGTCCTCGGCTTGGCTTGGCTAAGAGATCTGAATACTACCTGGTTTCTTTCATTCAGACCAATCTGGCAAGATTGCATCCTACCTGTTCTACGATGCCTTCTCTGTGGAGAATAATGTGTGTTAGAAGTCTGTCTCACACTCCCTTCAGCAGTACCTATGGATATCGATACTTTGCTTGGTTCGGTAACGGCTCATGCAACGTGTTGTCCCCAGCGGCTACCTATTCTGAGGACTGCATTCGTTGAGACCTCACCATTACGACTAGGTGGCGGTGAGGTACGAGATGAAAGCGGCACACAGGTACAACCTTCTGTGACCATTGCTGATCTAGACACCGATGATGGCAATGCATCTCACATATGCACTATTTCTACTTTTTCAAACATGGTCCAACTTTCACCTACTGTTGTAGACGAATTCTTTGCCAGCCTATCTGAATTAATGTTCTCTCCTAACAACGAGAATAGCTTTTAAAAACACGAGCACACAGCGTTCCTTGAACTCTGAATTCAACCCTCAGTTTTGATAAAAAGAACTTCTAAAAACTCTGGAACTATTCCCAATTCCCAAAATATTTACTTTTTTGGCACATGTTGCGCTGCTTAAAGTAGAACTATTCTTAGAGAACAAGATTTCTGTTTTTGAAAACTCTAGAGACAATATTTTGACTTAGCCTCTAGCACATATACAGTCTTGTATAAATATGTGATGAAATGGTCTCGACCCTCTCTTCTGTATTAAGAGCCATTTCATAAATGTAAATTTCGTGATTCATTCAGTCAACATTGCAATGTACAATATATGCATTATCTGAATGATACCACTGCTTGAAAACGTACAGTATGATACATCATTTTTCGTGTATATACCATTTCAAATGCATTTTATGTATTTTGGGGTGGGATGGAAAACATGCATAGATATGTTTCAAATTGCTTAGTATTTAGTAATGATGGACATTATACGTGGAGTGGCTGTTGTAGACGATTCTAGGACTCTAGTTAAATATTCCCGATTGATGCCCTTATGTGGTTATATCAAATCATATCCTTATATAGGCATAGGAATCATACCCATATAAAGACATAGCCAATGCAGTGCAAATACGGCAAGGCTACTCCCATAGACTCCTAGAAAGCACAACGTGTTCTTAAACAAATCAAGCCTTCAGCAGCCCGGGAATTCCCCCTGCTTCTGTATTGATTTTTCCTAGAACTCCCGGAGTCCGAAAGAAGTGCAAGTTCTTAGTGACGTCTTATGTCCAACCTTACATCAAACTCGGCACCTTCCAGGTAAAAATATACCAGCATCTGCCCTAGCAAAACACACGGTGGTTTGGAGCAGATCGACTATCTACTTGCCCGACGCCCTGCTGTAGAAAGTGCCGAAGGAAGCCGACCCTCCCGCTGACGCTGTCTTTTCTCCTGCTGAGAAATCCAGCTCCAGTGTTTCCCTGTCACCCTTGCGGGTTGCTGGGAGATCGAGTCCTAAGAGAGAGATACAAGACCTCCTTTGATTAGACCCTTAGAGAATTCTTGATTTAGATTCTTGGCAGAAACTATCTTAACTCAAACTACATCTCACTTACTCCGTCCCATGTACTAGGCTTAGGTTAGGTACACCGGGGTAGGCGTATTTTAGAAGCACCAGTTCAGTACGTTTAGTCATTATTTTATCATTGTATGTATTTTATCCATTTTAATCACCGTATGGCTTAGAAACCATACCATGCTTTTACAGTATTATTTTATAATACTCCTTTTACTGTACACACTTTACTTTATGACAAAGTATTGCGATTGTAGCAATTCACTTCTCTTGCATGAGAAAGAAGACTGTTCAATAAATCACCTCTTTTATTGAAAACGCCCGTCTCTCTGTTTCTCTGCACTTCTGGTGAAACTAAGCATGCACGATTGACTGAGTAAAATAGCTATCTATTGTTTTCCGCGACTCTGGAGATATACTCCTTATTCTTGAGGGAGCAAAGTTGTCATGTTTATGCGGTTGTCAGAAACTAATCCCTTCTTGTGAATTCGAGAAAGTTTCTAGTGACCTCTGAGCTAGCTGGCATTCATAATTAAGTCTAACATATTCAATAGAGACCTAGTTGACCTAAGTCCAAAGTCTAAACTATCGTTTATTTTATTCCAATGCGCAGAGCCTATTGGGAATATAGCAACTACACTACACCCTGTCCCACACCTGAGCAGGATGGAGCACTCCCCCAACGGATGCATTTGGAAGCCGTTGCAGTACACCAAACAAACTTACAGGTAGGTAGCCATCTTCCCTGTGAGGGCTGTTTGGGGGTGGGAGGCCTGCACCACTACTCCCACCATGCACCCTGTCCCACAGCCTAGCAAGTTGGAGCCCTCATACCATCCCACCCCACCCCACCCAGAAACATGTGTCAGCCATTATGTCACCCTCCTCAAACTTATAGGTAGGTAGCCATCTTCAATGAGAGGGCTGTTTGGGGGTGGGAGGCCTGCACTACTACTCCCAACATGCCCCCTGCCCCACACCTGAGCAGGATGGAGCACACCCCTACCCAGAAGCATTTGGAAGCCGTTGCAGTACACCAAACAAACTTACAGGTAGGTAGCCATCTTCCCTGGGAGGGATATTTGGGGGTGAGTGCCCTGCACCACTACTCCCAGCATGCCCCCTTTCCCACACCTGAGCAGGATGGAGCACTCCACCACAAAGAAGCAGTTAGAAGCTATTGCTGTACAGGAAACAAACGTACAACTAGGTAGCAATCTTCCCTCGGAGGGCTGTTTGGGGGTGGAAGGCCAGCACTACTACTTCCAACATGCCCCCTGTCCCACACTTCAACAGGATGGAGCACTCCCCCACCCAGAAGCATTTGGAACTGATTGCAGTACACCAACCAAACTTACAGGTAGGTTGAATCTTCCCTGGGAGGGCTGTTTGGGGTTGGGGGGCCTGCACCACTACTCCAACCATGGCCCCTGCCCTACAGCCTAGCAAGATTCAGCCCTCACCCCATCCCACCCCACCAAGAAGCATGTGTCAGTCATTACATCACCCTCATCAAACTTACAGGTAGGTAGCCATCTTCCCATGGAGGGCTGTTTGGGGGTGGAAGGCCTGCACTACTACTCCCATTCCCCCTGCCACACACCTGAGCAGGATGGAGCACTCCACCACAAAGAAGCAGTTAGAAGCTATTGCTGTACAGGAAACAAACGTACAGCTAGGTAGCAATCTTCCCTGGGAGGGCTGTTTGGCGGTGGAAGGCCAGCACTACTACTCTTAACATGCCCCCTGTCCCACACCTCAACAGGATGGAGCACTCCCCCACCCAGAAGCATTTGGAACAGATTGCAGTACACCAAGCAAACTTACAGGTAGGTTGCATCTTCCCTGGGAGGGCTGTTTGGGGGTGGGAGGCCTGCACCATTACTCCAACCATGGCCCCTGCCCTATAGCCTAGCAAGATTCAGCCCTCACCCCACCCCAGCCCACCAAGAAGCATGTGTCAGTCATTACATCACCCTCATCAAACATACAGGTAGGTAGCCATCTTCCCATGGAGGGCTGTTTGGGGGTGGAAGGCCTGCACTACTACTCCCGTGCCCCCCGCTCCACACCTGAGCAGGATGGAGCACTCCCCCACCCAGAAGCATGTGTGAGCTATTACATCACCCTCATCAAAATTAAAGGTAGGTAGCCATCATCCCTGGGAGGGTTGTTTAGGGGAGGAGGCCTTTACCACTACTCTCACCATGCCCCCTGTCCCACACCTTGTGGAGAAGTGCGGCTCATGGTTAGAGCGGCAGACCCTGATGCGGAGGTCTGGCCCGGGACCAGGGTTCAATTCCCGTCTTGGCAGGTCTTGGGCTCAATTTCCTCGGATCTGATTTCTCGCCTCGGTGCCTATTCTAATCATGGGTCCCACTCTGCAACTCTGGGCAATAGCTTGCTTAATCTCCACAACGGCCCCAAAAGCGCTGGGATGCCTGGCTGCACCTGGGGGGTGCCCAGGAGTGGACATTTCCCAGGGAAGCCAGGAAGGGTTCCTAAGCGGTATACAGACAGCGCCGGGACACCTCCGGTGGAGGTAGCTGTGCGCTTTACACATTCCGACATTTACATTTACATTTTACCTGAGCAGGATGGAGTACCCCCCACCCAGAAGCATTCTGAAGTCATTACAGTACACCAAGCAAACTTACAGGTAGGCAGGCATCTTCCCTGTGAGGGCTGTTTGGGAGTTGGGAGGCCTGCACTACTACTCCTACCATGCCCCCTGTCCCACACCTGAGCAGGATGGAGCACTCCACCACCCAGAAGCAGTTAGAAGCCATTGCAGTACAGCAAACAAACTTACAGGTAGGTAGCCATCTTCCCTGGGAGAGCTGTTTGGGGGTGGAAGGCCAGCACTACTACTCCTAACATGCCCCCTGTCCCACACCTCGACAGGATGGAGCACTCCCCCACCCAGAAGCATTTGGAACTCATTGCAACATACCAAGCAAACTTACAGGTAGGTTGCCATCTTCCATGGGAGGGCTGTTTGGGGGTGGGAGCCCTGCACCACTACTCCAACCATGGCCCCTGCCCTAGAGCCTAGCAAGATGGAGCCTCCATCCCACCCCACCCCACCAGAAGCATGTGTCAGCCATTACATCACCCTCATCAAACTTACAGGTAGTTAACCATCTTCCCTTGGAAGGCTGTTTGGGGGCGGAAGGCCTGCACTACTACTCCCACCATGCCCCCTGTCCCACACCTGAACAGGATGGAGCACTCCCCCACCTAGAAGCATGTGCCAGCCATTACATCACACTCATCAAACTTACAGGTAGGTAGTCATCTTCCCTGGGAGGGCTGATTGGGGGTAGGAGGCCTGCACCACTACTCCCACTATGCTCCCTCACCCACAGCCTAGCAAGATAGAGCCCTCATCCCACCCCACCCAGAAGCATGTGCCAGTCATTACATCACCCTCATTAAACTTACAGGTAGGTAGCCATCTTCCCTGGGTGGGCTGTTTGAGGCTGGGAGGCCTGCACAACTACTTCCACCATGCACCCTTGTCCCACAGCCTAGCAAGATGGAGCCCTCACCCCATCCCACCCAGATGCATTTGGAAGCCGTTGCAGTACACCAAACAAACTTACAGGTAGGTAGCCATCTTCCCTGTGAGGGCTGCTTGGGGGTGGGAGGCCTGCACCACTACTCCCACCATGCACCCTGTCCCACAGCCTAGCAAGTTGGAGCCCTCATACCATCCCACCCCACCCCACCCAGAAACATGTGTCAGCCATTATGTCACCCTCCTCAAACTTATAGGTAGGTAGCCATCTTCAATGAGAGGGCTGTTCGGGGGTGGGAGGCCTGCACTACTACTCACAACATGCCCCCTGTCCCACACCTGAGCAGTATGGAGCACACCCCTACCCAGAAGCATTTGGAAGCCGTTGCAGTACACCAAACAAACTTACAGGTAGGTAGCCATCTTCCCTGGGAGGGATATTTGGGGGTGAGTGCCCTGCACCACTACTCCCAGCATGCTCCCTTTTCCACACCTGAGCAGGATGGAGCACTCCGCCACAAAGAAGCAGTTAGAAGCTATTGCTGTACAGGAAACAAACGTACAACTAGGTAGCAATCTTCCCTCGGAGGGCTGTTTGAGGGTGGAAGGCCAGCAATACTAATTCCAACAGGCCCCCTGTCCCACACCTCAACAGGATGGAGCACTCCCCCACCCAGAAGCATTTGGAACTGATTGCAGTACACCAACCAAACTTACAGGTAGGTTGAATCTTCCCTGGGAGGGCTGTTTGGGGGTGGGAGGCCTGCACCACTACTCCAACCATGGCCCCTGTCCTACAGCCTAGCAAGATTCAGCCCTCACCCCATCCCACCCCACCAAGAAGCATGTGTCAGTCATTACATCACCCTCATCAAACTTACAGGTAGGTAGCCATCTTCCCATGGAGGGCTGTTTGGGGGTGGAAGGCCTGCACTACTACTCCCATTCCCCCTGCCACACACCTGAGCAGGATGGAGCACTCCACCACAAAGAAGCAGTTTGAAGCTATTGCTGTACAGGAAACAAACGTACAGCTAGGTAGCAATCTTCCCTGGGAGGGCTGTTTGGCGGTGGAAGGCCAGCACTACCACTCTTAACATGCCCCCTGTCCCACACCTCAACAGGATGGAGCACTCCCCCACCCAGAAGCATTTGGAACAGATTGCAGTACACCAAGCAAACTTACAGGTAGGTTGCATCTTCCCTGGGAGGGCTGTTTGGGGGTGGGAGGCCTGCACCATTACTCCAACCATGGCCCCTGCCCTATAGCCTAGCAAGATTCAGCCCTCACCCCACCCCAGCCCACCAAGAAGCATGTGTCAGTCATTACATCACCCTCATCAAAGTTACAGGTAGGTAGCCATCTTCCCATGAGGGAAGGGAGTGCCAGCGTCTGCATCTGATGCAGCTTTAGTGGTGAGTGTGCCTGTTGTGTCCACACCACTTCAAATTGATCCCAAGTAAAGGAAGCCATTTGGAATCCCTAAGAAGTGGAAAGGCTCCCCTTCTCAATCTCCCAGCCACACTGTGTCTCATGTCAGCATGACTCCACCTCCATGTGCCTCTATACCACCTGGTCCAAGCAGCCCTCCGGCTTGCCAAGCCACTGATAGCTCTACCTCAGCTGGGACGCTCTCTCCCCGGTCAAGTGCTCCAACTGTCCCCGATGCACAACCAGCTCCCAGTCTGCCTGACAGCCAAGTCTGAGTGGTAGTCACCCTTAAACACCTGTCTCTCACACAGGTAGTCTTGTACTGCACATTGTTAGCCCCTGACTGTGATGCTGACCATGGAAAGGTACAGTCACACACATTCCCTGTGCCGCTTCACATGGACTCACTCTGCACTTTGCCCTGCCCACTGGCCTTGTCCTTCACTGCTGTGTGACCCTTGCCTGTGCAGCTTCTCATGTACTCACTCTGTACTTTGCTCTGGACACTGACCTTGTCCTTCACTGCTGTGTGCCCCTTACCTGTGCAGCTTCTCATGGACATACTCTGCACTTTACCCTGCCCTGCCCACTGGCCTTGTCCTTCAATGCTGTGTACCCCTTGCCTGTGCAGCTTCTCATGGACATACTCTGCACCCTGGACTGGGCACTGGTCTTGTTGTTTCGCCCTTGTCTGTGCAGCCTCTCATGTACTTACTCTGCACTTTGCCCTGGCCACTGACCTTGTCATTCACTGCTGTTTTGCCCTTGCCTGTGCAGCTTCTCAAGGACATACTCTGCACTTTGTCCTGCCCAGTGGCCTTGTCCTTCACCGCTGTGTGACCATTGCCTGTGACGCTTCTCATGTCCCCACTCTGCACTTTGTCCTGAACACTGGCCTTGTCCTTCACTGCTGTGTGCCCCTTGCCTGTGCAGCTTCTCATGGATGAACTCTGAACCCTGGACTGGCCACTGGCCTTGCTGTTTTGCCCGTGCAGCTTCTCATCTACTCACTCTGCACGTTGGCCTGTTCACAGGCCTTGTTATTCACTGCTGTTTTGCCCTTGCATGTGCAGCTTTTCATGGACATACTCTGCACTTTGCCGTGCCCACTGGCCTTGTCCTTCACTGCTGTTTTGCCCTTGCCTGCGCAGCTTCTCATGGACATACTCTGCACTTCGTTTCCGGCCACTGGCCTTGTTGCTCTTTGCTGTGTTCAACTAATCCCTGTGCAGCTTCTCATGGACATACTTTACACCCTGGACTGGCCACTGGCCTTGCTGTTTTTCCCTTGCCTGTGCAGCTTGTCATGGACATACTCTGCACCCAGGACTGGCCACTGGCCTTGCTGTTTTGCCCTTGCCTGTGCAGCTTCTCATTTACTCACTCTGCACTTTGCCCTGGCCACTGGACTTGTCCTTCACTTCTGTGTGCCCCTTGCCTGTGCAGCTTCCCATGTCCTCACTCTGCATTTTGCCCTGGACACTGGCCTTGTACTTCTCTGCTTTGTGCTCCTTGCCTGTGCAGCTTCTCATGGAAACACTCTGCACTTTGCCCTGGCCACTGGACTTGTCCTTCACTGCTGTGTGCCCCTTGCCTGTGCAGCTACTCATGTCCTCACTCTGCACTTTGCCCTGGACAGTAGCCTTCTCCTTCACTGCTGTGTGCCCCTTGCCTGTGCAGCTTCTTATGGACATACTCTGTACTTTTCCCTGCCCTGTCCACTGGCCTTGTCCTTCACTGCTGGGTGCCCCTTGCCTCTGCAGCTTCTCATGGACATACTCTGCACACTGGACTGGCCACTGGCACTGATGTTCTGCCCTTGCAGCTTCTCATGTACTCACTCTGCACATTGCCCTGCCCACAGGCCTTGCCATTCACTGCTGTTTTGCCCTTGCCTGTGCAGCTTCTCATGGACATACTCTGCATTTTGCCCTGCCCACTGGCCTTGTCCTTCACTGCTGTTTTGCCCTTGCCTGTGCAGCTTCTCATGGATATACTCTGGCCTTCGTTTTGGCCACTGGCCTTGCTGCTCTTTCCTGTGTTCAACTATTCCCTGTGCAGCTTCTCATGGACATACTCCACACCCTGGACTGGCCACTGGCCTTACTGTTTTGCCCTTGCCTGTGCAGCTTCTTATGGACATAATCCGAACCCAGGACTGGCCACTGGCCTTGCTGTTTTGCCCTTGCAGATTCTCATGTACTCACTCTGCACTTTGCCCTGGCCACCTGCCTTGTCATTCACTGCTGTTTTGCCCTTGCCTGCACAGCTTCTCATGGAATTACTCTGCACTTCATTTTGGCCACTGGCCTTGTTGCTCTTGCTGTGTTCAACTAGTCCCTGTGCAGCTTCTCATGGACATAATCTGTAACCTGGACTGGCCACTGGCCTTGCTGTTTTGCCCTTGCCTGTGCTGCTTCTCATGGACATACTCTGCACCCTGTACTGGTAACTGGCCTTGCTGTTTTACCCTTGCCTGTGCAGCTTCTCATGGACATACTCCTCAACCTGGACTGGCCACTGGCCTTGCTGTTTTGCCCTTGCCTGTGCAGCTTCTCATGGACGTAGTCTGAATTTTGTGTCTTGCTCTTCTCTACACTTGGTGCCTATCTGTGCAATATGTGGATAAAGTCAGTTGCTCCTGTTGTCTGTTTTGTCAATGTCCTTATTGAATAAAGTTTTTTTGCTGTTTGTTTATGGTTTACTGTGCCACATGCTCTGTGTGCCACTTCAGCATGGCCAATGTCTTCGCACACTTACTCTATTTTTTACAGGACAGGACTTCAGTTCTTCCTGAACCTGATACTTGTGGGGGCAATGCTATCATTTTTAAATGGTATGCTGTTGTCATTTTCTTAATTTGTTCATGTTGGCTATATTGTACACACGTCAGGTTGAGGGGCACTGACAGCACTGAGTGGGAGTCTGTCCACAGGATTGCAGACAGGCTGGCCAGGGTCATCGTGCATGTGTATTCTCCCTTTGTGTGTGCCCAGTAGTGTATTTGTGTGGTCATCTTGTGATGGCCAATCATCCTAGTCCGCTGACTTACTTTCAATGTGTGCTCTTGGGTGGTCAAGAAGTGTGCTGTTTGAAGGGGGTGACTTTGTCGGGAGTGTCGATGTGTGTGTACCCGTGGATTGTCAACTACAAACATGTGTTATCCATGAGTTGAGTGCCTGTTGTTTGGATTGTTCAGCCCTGTGGGTTTGGATGTGGTTGTATGCACATGTGTGAGTTGTATGTTGTGCACTGTGCAGTGTGCTGGTGTGTACTTTCAGTTCTGTCTGACTCCTACTTGTTGTTTTTGTCACTTGTGAGTATGTAGAGTGTGTGACTGGCAAATTAGTGTTGTGTTTTGTTGATCATCCATGTG
This sequence comes from Lissotriton helveticus, assembly GCF_964261635.1. NCBI lineage: Eukaryota > Metazoa > Chordata > Amphibia > Caudata > Salamandridae > Lissotriton > Lissotriton helveticus. The sequence goes on from NC_136067.1 coordinate 659,502,620, forward strand.
TCTTGATACTGTTTGTGGAGACTGTGAAGACCTGCTGCTTCACACTGCCATTGTGGCTGTGTTTTCTCATGCATTGCTGTCACATGGGGCCTTTTTCCTTTCTTTTTCTTCCAATTTTTTAAGTATGGGTGACTTTTTGCACCACGATGCATGGGTGACTTTTTGCTCCCTGGCATAGGAACTTTGTCCTCCTTGTTGTTTAAACATTGATTTTCGGAGCACGGACACTGGACCTTATAAGCTCCTTGGTCCCCCCCTCTCCTTTTGATACATATATTTAGCACGGCTGTTTAGCCGTGGGACCGTTAATTTTATTCTGTCCTTTCTTTCTTTTCTTTTCGTGAGGCACACGAGACAGGATTACTTTTTCAGTGGGACTTGGTTTCACAGTATACCTGGACTTCATTGCCATTGCGATGCAGTGATTTTTTGCCCCACTTTCGTAACTGTAGATTTGCGCATGGTACATAATGGATAACCCTTTAAGATAGCAATTTAACAAATTGTATTTTAAGAAAGTGCTGGAGTCCATTTGAATGTTCACGATTAGGTAGCAGTATCACAGGGCTATATTACTTGCAGGACGAAGTGCGGTCCAGTCATGACATCAAGACAACCCCTTTATGGTAAATTATGTGGCGATGGAGGGCATTGCATTTAAATTATTTCATTTTGCAAATTGCCTGTATGTTTTTGGGTATTTTTTCGACAATTCCCGTTCCTTGATCATGTAGTGAGCCATTGCGCATGAGCAGGGGAGTAGTGTGCCCGATTAAAGCTCATGCGCGTTTATCTCCGGTGCTCACACATGCGCATTTAGTTGCTTCTCACTAGGATTCCTTTCCTCCCCGGAAAAGGATACCGCCTCACACCTGACCCGGCCTGTGCATTTAAACTGGCGGTTTTGCCGATGTGAGTCTCCTTTCGGCAGAAGCGTGGTCTTGGGTAGGTTGCAAGAAGGCAGCACCCGCACTCATTTGTAAGTACTTCAAAGATGAAATATCCTGCACTGTGAGCACTCGGCCCAGCACTTCAGATGATTGGCTAATGTGCCTGTATGCTGCTGTCTCTGTGTTTGTTTTTACAGCCCGGTTACTTGCGGGCGCCCATAATTCTGACCACGTAGGATTACTACACGCAGTGCTTGGTGAGCATATTCTTTGAGCACTTATCACTTTACAGTTTGTACGCCCGTTTTAAGTAAACAAACCAGGACAGATTGCTTCGTCGTATGGAGTATATATTTTAAACTTTACTAGGTTGAGGATCACTTAAACTCCTCCCCTCCTTTTTTCAATATTGATGCTATGTAAGGTAGGGGCCAAAACCACATTAAACAAAGCCCCCCCCCCCTCTTTTTGACCAGTTACGATCAACCTGTCCTGTGTGCCTTTCTACTTTATTGCTTAAGTGTAATTGATGTACACACATGTGGTACATTTTGCGGCATCAAGTTGTCATCGATGCTGTCTTATTACTTTGTTTTGTTCTTTTTCAATTTCCTAGGCTTCATTCAGGAGTGGCTTCCACCTATTAGCTGTGACCATGATAAGGGTACACAGGTTCTACTCCACCCTGATTGAGATAAGAGGGTAATTTTTATACTCACTAAATCACGTGCACTTTACATATTCTTTATGGTCCTGACGAAGCGCTAACGACCTATGGGCAACGGAAGCGTGAAACATGTTGACCTTGACAATTGACACCTAGGCATAATAGGCCTCTTGGGTCAATAACTTTTAGCAGTATTGACTGCCAAGGGTATACTTTTAAACATATCGCTGCATGTTTACCCTTGTTTTAATTTCAATCTATCACACTGGCACGATTTTTCTTTACCCTCCTCTTGACTCATTACCCGCACACCCACATGCATCATCCGGCATTCCTCTAAAAGATCTCCGATAAAGTGACCCTTCGGGGGACCCGTAGGGAATTGCAGCGCCGGCCCTACGAGGAGCAAACGCCCGATGATGAAGCATGACACTCTTCGGGGTGTGTGAGGGCAACAGAGGAAACACAATGTCTTTCCCTCTCATAGCTTTGGGTCTTTTACACCTAGGAATCCCCCTTTCTCTTTTTCCTTTCTTTTTCTTCCAATTTTTTAAGTATGGGTGACTTTTGCACCACGATGCATGGGTGACTTTTTGCTCCCTGGCATAGGAACTTTGTCCTCCTTGTTGTTTAAACATTGATTTTCGGAGCACGGACACTGGACCTTATAAGCTCCTTGGTCCCCCCCTCTCCTTTTGATACATATGTTGTGTGTGGTGTCATTCCATCCTCTATCTGTGATTCAGATGCCTACCTATTTATTTATTTATTTTTGAGATTTATAATGCGCTCAAATACCCGAGGGTGTCTTGGCACTATGGACAACAGGCAGAAACAGTAGTGAGTATGTATTGGTTGAATAGCCAGGTCTTTATCATCTTTCTAAAGATTAGCAAGGACTCACAGGATCCACTGAAAGAGTATTCCAAAGCTGTGCAACGGTGATAACAAAGTGCCTGTCGCCGCAGTAAACAGTGATGGTACGCGGTACTTTTAGATGAAATGACGTGGATGAGCGGAGTGTCCTATTCGGAATGTAGGTAGTTAAAAGATTTATCAGAAATTGAGGTCCTGTTTTGCGGGAGGCCTTATAGGCAATACATAATGCCTTGAACTTTTTCCAATTTTTCACAGACAACCAGTGGTACTTCTTGATGACATGGGAGATGGATTTGAACTTAGGGATTCCAGACAGCATTCTGGCTGCCGCATTCTGAACGGTTTGAAGTTTTTGAATGACCGTACTTTGTGCATTTGCAAGCAACCCATTGCAGTGATCTATGGAAGACATAACCAATGTGCTGACCAAGGTTTTTCCTGTGTTCAGAGGTAGAAATGGTAAAATCTTTTTGATCAATCTGAGTTTATAAAATGAGGCAGAGACCGCCAAGTTGGCATGGGGTGCAAAGATCAATCTGTCGTCAAATATGACGCCCAGATTCCTGACCTTGGTGACTGGGATCGGTGGGGGGCCTAGTGCAGGTGGCCACCAAGAGTTGGACCAGATGGGGGATAGCTTGCCAAAGGTCATAACCTCAGTTTTGTTAGAGTTCAATTTAAGGCAATTGCTGGCCATCCAGCTACTGATGGCCAGCATGCCCTTTTGGAAGCTGGCTGCCACCTTTTCTCCATTATTATTTATTGCAAGCACCAACTGGGTGTCATCGGCATATGATGTAAGACCCATCCTGTGTGCCTTGATGACTCTGGCTAAGTCTGACACGTAAATGTTAAAAAGGGTCAGACTTAGGGATGAGCCTTGTGGAACACTGCATGGGGGTCAGTTGGGCAGAATAGAAGGTGAAACTGCACTCCCTCTATTTGTGTATGGTACACTCTTGTCATGTCACATATTGACATGCAGACCACTTCACTTAGATGTCAGCTGTCCCCTTGGTTTACATATGTGTGTGCCTCCCCATCACTTCATTTGTGACACTGTGCTTTGTGGTGCAGTTCTTTGGCCAGGAACAATGTGTCACTCAGGATATTTCCCAAATAGATTACATGGGATAGTCTTGTGCTGTTTGGCAGTCATGGTTGCTCATCTGCACTTCAACTGTGTGTGCTACCCAGTCCTCTGGTCAAGTTGTGTCCACCTTTTTATCCCAGACTTGTGCATCTGTTGGTGTTGTGTTGGATGTATGTGTGTTTGCAGTGGAACTGCTTCACTTCCTGGGTGTGATGTTGTCTTTGTGCTGATTGGTGTTGTTGGGTTAATGTTATGTCACTCATATCTGGGTGGGGCTGGTATGCTTGGTGTGCATACACTGCTTGTTGTGCATGTAGTGCTGTGGGCTTATGTTGCCTTGTCATTGTCTGGTGTGCATACCCTGATGTCCTGCTGTGTTTGCTATGTGATTTTCTTGCCTTCGCATCTGTTGTTTGTTTGATGTGGCTGTGTATTTCTGTTATGGTGCACTTCTTGTCTGTTTTGTGGTATGTTGTCTGTGCATTATTCCTGACTGATGAGGTTGTGCACTCCTGTTGTGTCTGTGCTCCCATTGCCTTTCCACAGTTTAGCTGCACAGGGCATGTCTGTTGTTGTTGTGGTTATGTGTGTGTTTCTGTTGGTTTATGTGTTTGTGTTTGTCGGTTAATTTTGTGCAGAAATTTGTTCTGGCATCCCTGTGTGTGTGATGTTTGTGGCTACCCCCAGGGTGTGTGGTTGTTTGTCTGTATATTGACTGGAAAATATTGCCACCCTTCAGTGTGTTTGACACTGGTGTTGTGTGCTGCTGGTGTGAGGGGTGTGTGTGTGTAGATTCCTACTAGTGTGTGACAGTCATGGAGTGCGCCAATGCCCCCTGTGTTTTGTGCTGCTGGCGTACTCCTGTGAAGTAGTTATATAATTATGTGTGGCTGTTCACAGTGGCTTAGCATATGTTGGCAAAACAGAGAGAAAAATTAAAACAAGATTAACAGAACAGAAGAGCAACATCCGTACTAGAAGCGCAAAATCACCACTGGCAGCTCATTGTAATGCTCACAATACCACTCCGAGCCAACTCCGATTTCTGGTATTGGAACAATCGCAGATTCTCCCCGGAAGAGACAATACCCAGCATCTACTATGTCGTGAAATATTCTGGATCAATTTCTTATGTACAGTTCATCCTAAAGGATTAACTGATTGAATATACTTTAATGGTTTTTTGTGAACTTTATTACCAGCTTGGTATCCATTCAGAACGGACCATGTGCCACATGAAAACTACAGGAGAAACATTGAATTACTTATAGATTTTGCAATAGAGAAACTGCACGTAGTTCCATCATGGGGATCGATTCCCCCAATACTCGCATTTCTGAGTATTTTTTCCAGTTCCATTGTAGTTCCCAATACACCGTCGTTCCGAATCATCTATTGGAGCGTCTCATACACGTGGTTACTTCCTTCGTTTGTTTCACGTTTTTTCACGTATTTGTATGACTCGCCCTTGTACGTACTTTGAATACTTCCGGGATTAACGGCAACAGACCGCTAGCATTGACAAGTTCGTTCACGTTTACTTTTTGGTAAGTCAGCGTTTCTTATACTTGAATCCAATCACAGGTTTAAAGGTTGGTTTACGTTGACGGTAGTTTTCTTCCACATTCCACAGATTAGAAACATGATGTGAGCGTGGATCATAAAGATTATACAGTGGTAATGCCATTCGTAAGTGTTTTTCACTTTTCATACTTGTCGAAATTGAAATACACGGCATTTATCTACTGGGTACTATCTTCATACCCTCTTTTGTGTATTGTTGCATTATAGATAATCTAACTAAAATTCATGGACGCTTGAGAACTTGCCTTAACCGTATTGATTTTTAGGTACGCTCTTACGCACCTTCAATTTGAGACATCAGTCGAGTGCATTTTTTTACCACTATACATGATGTTTGAACCATAAATGTTTACGTTTTCGCACCCACTTTCTTGTTGCACCTTCGTTTCACCCATATGTTACACTGGAGCAAACCAATACACCATTTTGATTTCTGGATTTTAGACACATTTCACAGACCCCATGGGATATAAGGCCATCTATCGTTAAACCTTTATGGATATGCTTGTTTACGTGCAATATCTATGGTTTTCAGATGCTTATTATGTTGTGTACATTCTCCCTAACAGTAAAGATAGCCCCTGAGGAAGGGCACTTTGCCCGAAATGCATTGGGAAAGAATAACAGTGTTGTGTTGAACTTGTTGATGTGAATATAACATCATGAAAATTTGAGAAAAATCAAGAATCAAAGGAAACAAATGATATTCAAAATAAAACTTTATTGAAAGATTGCAACAGTTCATGAAGTGGTTTTTCAAAACATTATTTATCGAGTGCATTTGGGGATGTTGTTCACGGTTTGAATAATGCTACTAGATTCAACTGTTCACAGTTTGACATCAGGGCCTTCCTTTCATCCTTGTGTCTGTACATGGGTTTCCTTGCTGTCTCCTGGGTTGTTGCACTGAGCTATCTGTGGTTTGACTTCACTCACTGCGCCAGCCATGTGTGCTTTGATGGGCTGACGGTGTTGTTTTATGTTCCTTGTCTTGCATGTGATGTACACATTCTTGGTGGGTGTCTCCATGGCCTTCCATTTGGGTGCACCTCACTTTAGCTAACCTGTTTGTTGTGCTCCATTGCTGGTGGCATGTGGTCTGTGTATGTGTCTGTGTGTCAGTGTGGGGTATATCTGTGTGACTTGGCAGGCTGTGTGTCCAGTAGGATGTTTGTTCCTTTTATGTGTGTGTGTTCATTTAGGCATGTACTCAGTTTTCTTGCCATGAGTGTGGTGTTGTTGCGGTGTGTGTGTTGCCCTGGCACTGTGCTCCTGTGCTGCATGTTCCTCTGCAGCCACTCCTGCTGTGGCTGTCTCCCTGGTTGTTTGGTGTGTGGTGCAGGGTGTGGATTGACCTGGCTTGTTGTTGTACATGGGGTTGCACATTAGGGGCATATGGCAAGTCCCTTCCGGGGGGCTAGTATGTGGAGGGTGGAGGTGTGGCCCTGTGGTCTTTGTGCCCTGCCCATGCCTTTGGCTGGCCCAGCCTTCTGCATTGGGCGCATGTGTTCCCTTGTCTTCACCGCTGCGGTGACATGACCGGGACATTGCTGCATGATCGCGGAAAATGTGTGTCCTGGATGTGGGGGGTGACTTGGTGGCAGGTGGGTCATGTTTGGGTACACTTCTGGATGTGTTCCTGTCCCCATCAGGGTGTCTGATGTGGATTTGGACCCCTGTATCAGCCCATGAGTTGTGTGTTGTGGTTGTGTTATTGCGTACCTGCGGCGGTCTCCGCGGCAGTCCATGAGTTGCTGGTGATGTATCAGGTACAGCACCGGAAAAATGTGTATGGCTGGGTCCATTGCGGTCGTGTCCGGGTGGTGTGGACCAGGACTCTGTTTTTGAGCTCCACTGTTGAGTTTCCGCCATCTCTGATTGGGCGTTTTCTCCTCTGCGGTGAGACTAGTTGTTTGGAGCATCCTCATTTGTAGAACGGGGCAGATTTCATTCCACATGGCGGTGAGTCTCCATTGGCTCACATTGCTGCGGTAGTGGGCGCACTTTGATGGTGGTTCACGCCGCACCGTGGTGGACTGGAAATGGGCTACGTTTTGCCATATTAATTTGGCGGGCGTGAGGTCCGCTGCTCGCGGGCGGTATTATGCATTTTTCCTCAAAGCCAGTACCGCGGTGGTGCCACCACCCGCCATCCTAATAGACCCCTTCGTGTGGAATACGCAACAAATATTACATTTGCATACCAAATTAAAAATCCAATTTCCCTTTTAATTGAAAGTCCTTTTTACCAACAAAATGAACAAAAAATATCTCCCCTCCTAGACTATTTTGAGGATACCTGGGTGGGGAGATTACATAGTTCAGGCCATAGGCGACAACCAAAATTTCAAATTCCTTGGTGGAATGTGTACCTAACTATACTTAACCAAGGAGCTAAAAGAAATAGCTCAGTTGAGGGTTGGCATAATGCCTTCCTATCTTCTACAGGGCGAAGCACACCTACCCTACATAAGCTATCACTTGACATACAAAAAGAACAAAGCTTCCAAGAACTCAGAATGCAACAATCTGTCACCCAAATAAAACCAAATCTAGACAAACTAATCAAATGTATCAGTATCTACAACTGCAAGTTCAGCTATACCCTTACACAAGAGGCCTAGAATACTTACATATGATAGTCAAAACTCTACTCTAAAACATACAAACGATGTAAATATACTATGCTGAAGAATACAATTATTAGAATAGAAATAGTGCATTTTTTAATCATAAAATTAATTAACTTGTCTAATATTTCTTATAAATGAAAATATACATATATATATATATAGACAAATTAACTAAACAGTAAAGCAAATAAACAGCAACTGCAATTAAATTAAAAATATTTCCCTCCCACAAGTAAAGAATTTAAAAACACTTAACATTCCCGTAGGTGAAATACGATAATGCCACATCTTCCAAAGTAATCCATGTAGTTCACAATCCATAGACATTAAAAAGTAACCCAATACATTGTATAAATACAACTGTATCAAAAACGTAGTCCTCCACTTATAAATCTACAATACAGTAACCATAAAAAAAAACGAAAAATAGTTTAAAATTAAGATCCGTTCCCTGAAAACTTAACAATTAAGGACATAATAACTAATTATTAGTTAATATAACTAATACACACTTCCTAAATAAAAAAGAATTTGCAAAGTTCCTTAATTCCAAACTTCTTCTTCGTAAAACCGAGAAATCAAAAACAAACATTCCCACCCACACAAATATACACACAATACACTTAATAACATGATTACAAACATTATTCACACAATGGTAACGCAAAAATCACTTAAATTGAAAAAATCTTACTAGGCCGCAAATACGGAACACAACGTTAATCATTAATAAAGAAATAAAACACTAAACACACCATAACTTCTTAAACATAACTCAATGTACTCTAATTACAACATTACTACCTTCAAAAAACACCTAAAATAGTATAATATTTAAGAAAATTACTCTTAACTTCTCAGACTAAAGCAGCTTCCAACCCCAAGCTTCTTTCTTCCCAAATGACCCAAAACAACAGTGAGAGGTTACTAAATCAAAGCCCCAAACAAAGATGGCAACTATACACTTTAAATATTTAGCTTAACTTTTTTTTCTATAATATACAATGGTTTAAAAATTACTGTTACATTCTAATAAAATACTTCCACATGTACCTGATTTATTTATATTTATTATCAGTTTTTATAAAATGTAAACTTATAATGATAAATATTATGAATTAATAATATTTAATATTATAATTATTAAAATGTATATATGTCAAACAACAATTACTGAAACATTATATTAAATTAGTTTTCTCTTAAAAAATATCTACTTTGTAAATAAAAGGTACAACTGTTAATAAATGTAATACTTATTTATATTAATATTATAATATTAATATTTAAAATTAAAATGTGTTGTTTGTATTACAAAATTAAACTATGTTATTTTTATCTCAACTATAGTGTACAACTATTTACAATATAATGTTAATAAATACTTACCAAAATTTGTAACAGTTGTAAAAATATTAGAAATATCAAACAATATTTAGCACTTGTTAAAAATATATAGTAATGTCTAAAATGTGCATACACATATTCATATGCATCATGCTATATTTCTAACATATAAACAAATGTGAAATACAATTATTTGTATTGGTGAAATTATTTGTTTATTATTTACTTGTTAAAATATACATATTAATAAACCATATTTTTTCTGTAATAAATATACTCTCCAGTATATATATATGTTTTGTGTTTATTTTTCTAATGTTTAATAAAAAAATTACATTTTGCATTTATCTGTCATTTTATTTTTTTAAATAATGAAAAATAGTAATAAAAATGAGAATTGTAATTTTTGGTCTACATTTTCATTGCTATGATATTTAATGTATGTAAATACATATTTTTTAATAAATTGTTTCTTATAAAATGCATACATTACGTTGTAAAAAATATATATAATATTGTTGTCTTTTCATGTAAATATGACTAATATGTTTATACTAATTTTAACTATAATAATATTATTTTCCTATATTTTAAAACTACTCACCGAAATTATGCTTACTGCTCCACTCAACAGAAATATCCAATACTTAATTAACATTAAAATAACTTATTTTACTATTACTACTGCAGTGTGTGTTTAATGGGGGTATGTGCTGGATATTAAACTTATTTCATTTACTATTCCCACTCCACTCAGTATTTAATTTGGGTAGGTGCTGGACAGTAAATGTATTTTAATTACTATTCCCACTCCAGTCTATATGTAATTGGGGTAGGTGCTGAACACTAAACTTAATTAATTTACTATTCCCACTCCAGCCCGAATTTAATAGGGGTAGGTGCTGCACACTAAACTTAATTAATGTACTATTCCCTCTCCAGTCAGTATTTAATTGGGGTAGGTGCTGTACACTAAATTTAATTAATTTACTATTCCCACTCCAGTTTATATTTAATTGGGGTAGGTGCTAGACACTTAGGGCCCCATTAGGATGGCGGGCAGAAAACCACCCCGACAGCCATGGAGGCGGAAAACAATCATCCGCCGGGACCGTGGCTAAAACGGCGGACAAATTAGGATCAACTGCCAAAAAACATCGACCGCGGTAGAATCGGGTGAATAAAAAATGCCCGACGTGGGCGGTGATGTTCAAAAACTGACCGCGGCGGTCGGAAATGCAGCGAAAAAGCTACAACCTGCCGCAAGCATAGCGGAGACACCGCACAGGAAGTTTGGAAATCCCCGATGGTCCCACGGTACGATCCGCTGTTTCTGACAGCCGCTGTCGCACACTGGAGTGAATGGGAGAGCCTGCGGAAGAGCTGCAGCATAGCCACCGCAGCGGACGATCCTCACAAAACATGGCGGACAAAGCAAAAACACCACAACCAAGGCAAACATTGAACAAATCAAACTAGCCATGCCCCCACCAATACACCAGGAAGGACTTGAGTTCTTCTTTGTTCCTAGGGTGGGGAGCCTCTTTTACCGCTTTGTTACGGCTGCCCTTAGGTCTGAACCCATCTTCCGAAATGGAGTGGCCCAGGTATTCAACTTCTTGTACCTTTATTTTGCACTTTTCTCTTTTTACAGTTAGGCCTGCATCCGTGAGTCTTCTGAAAACTTGCCTTAATACACCATCATGTTCTTCCGCGTTTTGGCCGTAGACCAATATGTCATCTTGAAAACACATGGTGTGTTTTACACCATCCAGAATCTTCTGCATGGCTTTTTGAAAAAGAGCTGCTGCGGACACAAGTCCAAAAGGCATTCTTTTAAACATAAATGCCCCAAAAGGAGTGATGAACGCCGTGAGTGGTCTCGATTCAGGATGGAGTTCAATCTGGTGGTATGCCATGGATAAGTCTATCACACTAAAATACTTTGCAGGACCCATGGTGCTAAGCATTTCATTGATAATGGGCAAAGGATGTCTTTCTACCCAAATATTATCATTGACATTGCGCAAGTCCACACACAGACGAATCCCTTCTCCATTGGATTTGGCCGCGATGACTATCGGAGCCAACCATTCAGAACAGTTTATAGGTTGGATTATATCTAAATCACGTAGCTTACGCAACTCCTTCTCTAGAGGTTCCTTCAATTTATTTGGCACAGGACGCAACCTATGCACAACTGGTTTGGCATTGTATTTCAGTCTGATCCTAATTGTGCAGGCACCCCAGGTCATCCTTAAATAACTGCTTGAATTCTTCACAAATGTTATCTCTTTTATAGGATTTTTCTGTAAGAAGGACTTTTTCGACACCATTTGGGTCTAGAATGATTCCCAGCTCTTTTTGGTGTACCCACCCTAACAGGTTTGACCCTGATTTCACTATATACACCGTGCCATGTAGCTGCATATTTTTCATACCTAAAAGAGTATAGGTCCTCTATTGTACCCTGATGGAGAAATATCTGGCATTTTTAACTCACTGACACTACTGTTACCCAAGGAAAGAAAATCATCTTTGTTTAGTAAAGTGAACGGTGAACATGAATCAGCAAACATTTCTACACATTTGTTATCAAGGAATACGTCGCATTTTGTATAGATAGAATTTACAGTATTACTGACATCTTTCAATTGTAAAACATATTTTTCATCTCTATGCTCAATGCATTCCACTTCCTTACTTGTGACTCTTTCCAGGTTTCTCTCATGTTCTCTAACATGCCGTTCTCCGTCTCTACATACTCTTGCGAAATGCCCTCTCTTATTAAATTTTTTACATGTGGCATACCTGGCAGGGCATTGGAAAAAAGTAGCAACATGGTTATTGCTGCCACACCTGTAGCATTTAGGACTCTTCTCTCTGTTATCACTTCTGTTACTAGTATTCTCTTTCTGCTTCACCTCATAGACTTCACTCTTGTCTTCCTGATCTTTAATACTAGCTACAATCTCATTGTTGGGTTTCATCTCTTTAATGCACCTTGCAGTATGCTCAACTGACTTTGCTATCTCAATAGCTTCTCTCAAACCTGGTTTTTTTGCTAGCAATTTTTCTTGAATACGTGGATTATTTGTACACCTCACCAGCTGGTCTCTTATAATAGAATCGGTGAGGTTGCCAAACTCACATAGTTGAGTAAGACCCCACAGAGATGCAATATAATTCTGGACTGACTCTTGTTTACCTTGGAATCTTTTAAAAAACTTATGACGTTCCAGTACTACGTTTATCCTGTCTCCAAAATGTTTTTCTAATTTGCCCATGGTTTGCGCAAATGCATCTACTTCACCCACCACATCCTCCTCTTGTTCTGGGACAGGTAATGACTCATAAACTTTGTGCCCTTGCACCCCCAGATTATGAAGCAGGATGTGCTGTTTCCTCACAGAGCTGAATCTCTCGCCCCTATAGCTATAAGGTAGGATTCAAACAATTTCACCCACTCCTTCCAACTAATTCCCCAATGTCATTCAAAAAGGGTGGGGGTTGGCTCATGCTTACGGCAGCCATAATTTACCTGGGACGAAGAAAAGCACCAAAGAAAATGAATGAAAAATTCAGCACCCAACCTAGGGCTAGAGGCTCTAAATAAATTGAGGAGAACAACAGGGGCAAGGAGAACTGGAGTGGAAAACACCAATACCAAATAGATATGTACTAGAGTAAAATATAACCACAGTTTAGAATGCAGAGCACAAAGCTAACTAATATTTAAGCTTAAGCAGCTGTACCCCAATAATTATAACATTTATTTTATCCTCAGACTGGTCTACTGGTTGAAAAACGCCAAGTTCTGAAGTGGTGGGTAAGATATTCTCTGGGATGCAAAGTCGATCGAGTACTGGAGGCAGTTCAGCTCACCACACTCACCGCAATGGCAGACAAGGAAAAGTCGCTATATTTTCTTCAAATTGTGCCGATAGTTCTTCCAGAACCTGATAACACTCTCCGAGGACTGGCGGAACCGGCCCTTAATTACCAGTGCGCCGGCAAACAATGATGAAGCTCCGGTTGCGGGGGAATGGAAGGCCCACAGCGGATGGCGCGCAAGAAAACGTCCTGAATGAATCCGGCCCTCAACGGTGACGCGAAGACGGCGTTCTGACTGGCATCACGGTCCTGGAGTTTCCTGAGGAGGGCCGCTGAGGAGGAAAAAACCAGCTTGGTGCAGCAACGCTTCCTTCCCTTGATCACCTTGCACTCCCCAGCTGTCCTACGATCACCTGATGATCCCGCAGCCGTTCGCCGTGAGGGACACTTGCACTCCCCAAAAGCGAAGTCAGTCAGCTAAGTGGCATCACCATGAAGAATACTTCTTCCTTAGACTTGCCAGAACCAGGATTACGAAAAGTTTCTTCTGACAACGTGACAGTCGGCAAGTCCCGTAATACTCGCTCGCCCCTCCAATTCATCCACCACACGCGCACTAGAAAAGCTGTGGTGGACACACACCTCACTAGATGACACAACTGGCAGGGGCAGTGACCGGAAAGGTGGCACAAACTTAATGCCGCCGGCCAAGACGATTGACAATTTTGATAGTGGCAGAAAGCCAACAAATCCTATCCTGACTCTGCACTTTGCCATGCCCACTGGCCTTGTCATTCACTGCTGTTCTGCCCTTGCCTGTGAAGCTTGTCATGTCCTGATTCTGCACTTTGCAATGTCCATTGGCCTTGTCATTCACTCCTGTTCTGCCCTTGACCGTGCAGCTCCTCATGTACTCGCTCTGCACTTTGCCATGCCCACTGGCCTTCCCGTTCTGCCCTTACTTTGCAGCTTCTCATGTACTCGCTCTGCACTTTGCCATGCCCACTGGCTTTGCCATTCACTGCTGTTCTACCCTGTCCTGACTCTGCACTTTGCCATGCCCACTGACCATCCTGTTCTGCCCTTGACTGTGCAGATTCTCATGTACTGACTCTCCACTTTGCCATGCCCACTGGCCTTGTCATTCACTGCTGTTCTGCCCTTGCCTGTAAAGATTCTCATATCCTGACTCTGCACTTTGCCATTCCTACTTGCCTTGTCATTCACTGCTGTTCTGCCCTTGTCTGTGAAGCTTCTCATGTCCTGACTCTGCACTTTGCCATGCCCACTGGCCTTGTCATTCACTCCTGTTCTGCCCTCGACCGTGCAGCTTCTCATGTACTCGCTCTGCACTTTGCCATGCCCACTGGCTTTCCTGTTCTGCCCTTGACTGTGCAGCTTCTCATGTATTCACTCTGCACTTTGCCTTGCCCACTGGCCTTGTCATTCTCTCCTGTTTTGCCCTTGACTGTGCAGCTTCTCATGTACTCGCTTTGCACTTTGCATTGCCCACTGGCCTTCCTGTTCTGCCCTTGACTGTGCAGATTCTCATGTACTGACTCTCCACTTTGCCATGCCCACTGGCCTTCCTGTTCTGCCCTTGTCTGTGCAGCTTCTCATGTACTCGCTCTGCACTTTGTCATGCTCAATGGCCTTGTCATTCACTGCTGTTCTGCCCTTGATTGTGCAGCTTCTCGTGTACTCGCTCTGCACTTTGCCATGCCCACTGGCCTCCCTGTTTTGACCTTGACTGTGCAGCTTCTCATGTACTCGCTCTGCACTTTGCATTGCCCACAGGCCTTCCTGTTCTGCCCTTGACTGTGCATATTCTCATGTACTGACTCTGCACTTTACCATGCCCACTGGCCTTCCTGTTCTGCCCTTGACTGTGCAGATTCTCATGTACTGACACTGCACTTTGCCATGCCCACTGCCCTTGTCATTCACTGCCGTTCTGCCCTTGACTGTGCAGCTTCTCATGTCCTGACTCTGCACTTTGCCATGCCCACTGGTCTTGTCATTCACCGCTGTTCTGCCCTTGACTGTGCAGCTTCTCATGTACTCGCTCTGCACTTTCCCATGCCCACTGGCCTTCCTGTTCTACCCTTGACTGTGCAGCTTCTCATGTACTCGCTCTGCACTTTGCCATGCCCACTGGCCTTCCTGTTCTGCCCTTGACTGTGTAGATACTCTTGTACTCGCTCTGCACTTTGCCATGCCCACTGGGGTTCCTGTTTTGCCCTATGCCTGTGCAGCCTCTCATGTACTTGTTGTGCACCCTGCCATGGATACTGGTCCTGTCGCTCTGCTGTGTTGGACTCTCCTCTGTGCAGCCTCTCATGTACTTGCTGTGCACCCTGCCATGGACACTGGCCCTGTTGATCTGCTGTGTTGGACTCTACCCTGTGCAGCCTCCCATGTACTTGTTGTTCACCCTGCCATGGACACTGGCCCTGTTGCTCTGCTGTGTTGGACTCTACCCTGTGCAGCCTCTCATGTACTCGCTGTGTACCCTGCCATGGACACTGGCCCTGTTGCTCTGTTGTGTTGGGCTCTACCCTGTGCAGTCTCTCATGTATTTGCCGTGCACCCTGTACTGGCCACTGGCCTTCCTGTTTAGAGTCTGCCTGTGCAGGTTCTCTTGTATATGCTCAGCATTTTGTGCCTTGCTCTTTTCTACTGTTGTTCTACTGTCACATCCGTGCAATATATGAATAAAGACAGTTACTCCTGTTGACTGTTTTGTCAGTGTCCTTGCTGATTAAAGTTATTTTGGTGTGTGCATTTGGTTGACTGTGCCCCATGCTCTATGTGTCACTTCAACATTATCAAGCTCTTTACCTTCATCAAATTTTTTAACAGAGGTGACAGGGGCTTCAGTCCATTCATACACTGTTATGTTATGTTATGTTATGTTATATTTCTTTTTATATAGCGCGCGGCGACTCAAAAAGAGTATCCCGGCGCTTTAACAACGAGACCTACGGCAGAATAACATAACACGGCAGTAAAAACAGAGAAGGGAATGCAGTAATAAAAAGGGGAAGAAAGGCCTATAGAGTAAACAGCCAGGTCTTTAGACCCTTCCTAAAAGCCAACAGGCTGGTAGCGCCCCGGAGTGTCAGCGGCAGAGAGTTCCACAGCTGAGGTGTCCGCAGTCCAAAGGAGCGACCTCCGATACGAGCTCTTTCCACGCGTGGCACCACAGCCAGGAACTGTGACTCCGATCTGAGAGCCCGGGCCGGGTGGTAAAAGGACAGTCTCCTTTGAAGGTACTTTGCGCCTCCAGAGTGAAGGGCCTTATAGGCCAAAGTCAGCGTCTTGAAAATAATGCGCTTGCGGATCGGCAGCCAGTGTAAGGCCTGCAAGAGACCCGCCACACTGGCTCGCCTATTTAAGCCATAAATGGCTCTTGCCGCAGCGTTCAGCGTCACCTGGAGGCACTGTAGCAGATACTCCGGCAGGCCCAGGTAGAGGACATTGGCATAGTCCAGCCTGGACCCGATCAGAGCCTGCACAGTCAGTTTCCGGTGTTCTTCCGACAGAAGGGGTAGAAACTTCCTTAGTACCTTAAGGAGACCGAAACAGGTGCCCGTCACCCCCATAATCTAGGCTCTCATCGTCAAGCCCTTGTCCATCTTGACCCCCAGATTCTTGGCAACTAAAGATGGGGAGGAAGGTGGAAACATGTTGATAGGCCACCAGCCATGCCAGTCAGGCTCCGACGTACACCCAAAGAAGAGCACCTCAGACTTCTCAGAATTGCACTTGAGGCCACTCAGATGAAACCATCTGAAGACAGCCCCAAGGCAATCCCGGATGCTCTCTCCATTGAAATCTCCTCCCCTCTCGCAGGAGAAGAGGAGCTGTGTGTCGTCGGCATAGGACCCGATCCGGGCCCCAAAAGACTCTGCCAGTGCCGCCAAAGGGGTCATAAAGATGTTAAAGAGGGTCGGGCTCAAAATAGAGCCCTGGGGGACCCCAACACCCAGTGGCGGCATCACAGCAGAGTCCGGGGGGTCCAGACCGTTTGTCGGCGGTCGGCTAGAAATGATGAAAACCAGCTGAGCACCGTCCCCCTGAGGCCTATCTCGTGGAGTCTAGAGAGAAGGCCATCATGGGGGACGGTGTCAAAAGCCGCCGAGAGGTCCAACATGACCAGCATGGCCTTGCCTCCTGAGTCCAGAACTCCTTTGATGTCTTCCGACACCTCCAGGAGTGCTGTCTCTGTGCTGAGATTGGGGCGGAAGCCCGATTGGGAGGCATGCAGGAGCTCATGCGATTCCAGAAAATTGGAGAGCACCGTATGAATGTGCTTCTCCAAAATTTTCATCAGGGCAGGCAAGAGAGAAATTGGTCTATAATTGACCAACGCCTCAGGATCGAGGCCAGGCTTCTTCAGCAGGGGGATCACCATAGCCTGTTTCCACGCTGATGGGACCAGACCCTGGCTCAGTGATAGATTTAGAAGAGGGTTGACCAGAGGATTTAAAACTTCCGCCATTCTAGATAAAAACTTCGCCGGGCAGGGATCCAAGGGCGAACCGGATTTAAGCGCGCCCATGAGTCCTAACGACGCAGCGGCTGAAAGAAGGGGGAAGACTGCCAGCGACGGGCCTGATGAAACTGCCAGGCGCGGGTTCTCCTCTGTGCAGGTTGCACCAGCAGGCACCGCCAGATGGAAAGAGTCCTGGATGAGCTTTATCTTGCTAGTAAAAAAATTAGCAAGATCCGCGGCCCAGGACTTCAGGGGCATATCATGGGAAACATTCGAGCGGGGAGCTGTAAATTCTCTCACAATGGAAAAGATTTTCTTTGCAGGAGTTGGAGGCAGCCTCTATTCTCCCAGCAAGGTAAACCCTTTTTCCAAGGCGAATGTCCCGCTGATATGCCTTAACCGCAGTCTTATAAAGCAGTTTTGCCTCAGGATCATATTGGGCACGCCAAGCTCTTTCCGCCACCCTGCAAGACTGTCGGGCGGTCGACACTGATACTTGTGTTATCTGTGGTGTCAATTTTACCTGTCATGCAGTTCTCTTTTTCGTGGTTTGCTATTGTTGGCTACATTGTTCACATGTCAGGTTGGGGGACACTGCCAGCACAGGTTGTGATACTGTGCACAGGTTTGCATGCAGGCTGGGCAATGTCATTATGTATGTGTTGTATTCCTTTATGTGTGCCCAGCTGTGTATGTGTATGATCATCTTGTGATGGCCTCTAGTCCTGGTCCCATGGCCTCCATGAGATGTGTGCTCTTGGGTAGTCAAGAGGTGTGCAGTGTGAAGGGTGTGACTTTGTAGGGGTGTGGATGTGTTTGTTACCACTGGATTGTGAAAGACACACATGTGTCACCCAGGAGTTGTGTGCATGTTGTTTGGATTGTTCAGCTCTGTGGATGTGGTTTTATGCACATGTGTGAGTTGTCTGTTGTGCACTGTGCAGTGTGTTGGTGTGTCTGTGCTGTTCTGTCTGACTCTACTTGTTGTTTTACTCACTTGTGATTGTGCAGAGTGTGTGACTTGCACATCAGTGTTGTGTTTGTTTGATCATCCATGTGTCTTGAGTCTGTTTGTGTAGACTGTGCAGCCCTGCTGCTCCACACTACCATTGTGGTTGTGTTTCTCATACATTGCAGGTACAATGTACCTTTTATCCTCCTCTATGGCATAGTGTGTGTGGTGTAATGCCATCCCCTATTTGTGCCACTTATGCCTACCCATTGTGAGTCTGAACTCCCTCTATTTGTGTATGGTACACTCCTTACATGTTGACTACTGACATGCAAGACAGTTCACTTTGATGTCAGCTGTACCCTTGGTTTACATGTGTGTGTGCCTTCCCATCACTACATGTGTGGCACTGTGCTTTGTGTTGCAGTTCTTGGGCCAAGACAAATTTTCCACTCTGGACATTGCCCCATTGGTTTTTGTGTGATGTTCTTGTGCTATTAATCAGTCAAGATTGCTCATGTGCACCTCAGCTGTGTGTGCTGCCCAGTGCTCTAGTTACGATGGTTCTGCTCTTGTATACCAGAGTGGTGCATCTGTTGTTGATGTGTTGGATGCATGTGTGTTGGCTGTGGTATTGCTTCATTTCCTGGGTGTGCTGTTGTGTTTGTGCTATGCTGATTTGTGTTGTGTGTGTTGAGGTTGTGTCAGTCATGTCTGTGTGTGACTGTTATGCTTGGTGTGCACATACTGTTTGTTGTGCATACAGTGCTGTGTGTATGTGGCATTGGCATTGCCTGATGTGCATCCCCTGATGTCCTGCAGTGTTTGTTCAGTTTTTATTTCATGTCCATCTGTGGTTGGTTTGATGTGGCAGTGTTGTTCTGTGATGGTGAACTTCTTGTGTGGTTTGTGGTATAGTGTGTGTGTGTTGATACTGGGTGGTGGAGTTGTGCATTCCTGTTGTGTCTGTGCTCCCATTGCCATTCCACAGTTTGGCTGACAGGGTATGTCTGTTTCTGATGGGGCTCTGTGTGTGTGTGTGTGTTGTGTTTTGTGTTTGTGTGTTGTTATTGGGCAGACATCTGTTCTGGCATCCCTGTGTGTGTGTGTTATGTTTGTGGCTACACCCAGGGTGTGTGTTTGTTTGTGTGTGTATGTACTGGTAAGTATTGGCAGCCTTCATTGTGTGTGGCACTGGTGTTGTGTGCTGCTGTTGTGAGGAGGGTATTTGTGTAAATTCCTCCTGGTGTTTTTCAGTAATGGAGTATGTGTATGGATCCTGTGTGTTGTGCTGCAGGTGTACTCCTGTGGGGTTGTTGTATGCATGTCTGGCTGTTGCCAGTTACACTTCCAGGCCTTCCTTCCTTCCTTGTGCCTTTACTTGGTATGCCTTGCTGTATCCCTGTGTTGATGCACTGTGTTGGCTATGGTTTGACTTCACTGACTGTAGCAGCCATGTGTGGTTTGATGGGCTGAGGGAGGTGTTCTGTGTTCCTGGTCTTGGATGAGATGTGCACTTGCTTGTTGTGTGTCTCCATGGCCTTCCATTTGTGTACATCCCACTTTGAATTGCTGATTTGTTGTGCTCATTGCTGTGGACATTTTGGGTGTCTCTGTGTGAGTGTGTGGTATGTATGTGTGAGTATGCAGGCTGTGTGTCCATTTGTATGTTTGTTCCTTGTATGTGTTACTTTGGTGCTTGTATTCATGTTTGCTTCCATGTGTGAAGTGGTGTGTGTGTTTCATGGCACTGTGCTGTGTGTTGTGTGTTCCTGTCCAGACTCTCCTGCAGTGGCTGTCTCCCTGGTTGTTTGTTGTGTGGTGCAGGGTGTGTATTGACCTTGCTTGTTGCTGTGCATGGGGGTGCTCAGGATGGGCACCTGGCCTGTGCCTTGGGGTGTGTTGATGTGTGGTGGGGGTAGGTGTGTCCCTGGGGTCTTTGTGCCCTGTCCATGCCTTGGACTGGCCCTGCCTTCTGCATTGTGCACATGTATTCACCGCTGCAGTGACGTGACCGGGATATTGCTGCAAGTTCGTGGTCGATGTGTGTCCAGGATGCAGAGGAGTGACTTGGTGGCAGGTGGGTCATGTGTGGGTGCGCTTGTGAATGTGCTGATGCCCCCAGCCGGGTGTCTGTTGTGGATTTGGACCCTGTGTCAGCTCTTGTGTTGTGTGTTGTATTTGTGTAGTTGCATACCTTGAGAGGATAGTGCTGTAGCAGGTACAGCACAGGGAACACTTGTAGAGCTGGGTCCATGGCGGTTGTGACCGGGTGGTGCTGACTGGGACTCTGGTATCGTGCTCCGCCGTCGAGTTTCCGCCGTCTCTGGTTGGGCGGTGTCTCCGCTGCAGTGCGTCTGCTTGTTTAGGCCATCCTAATGTGTTGAGCGGGACGGACGTCATTCCGCACAGCAGTGAGTCTCCATTGGCTCACATGGTCGCAGGGCGGGTGCACTTTGATGGTGGAGCGCATCGCTCCACGGCGGACGGGAATTGACCTGTGTTTTGCAATACTAATGTGGCAGATGTGTTTACCGCTGCTCGCAGGAGGAAAAATTTGTTTTTCCGACCCGCCAGCACCGCGGTGGGGCCCCTGTCCGACATCCTAATGGGCTCCTAAGCTTATTTAACTTACTATTCCCACTCCAGTCACTATTTAATTGGGGTATGTGCTGGACATTAAACTTATTTTAATTACCATTCTCCCTCCAGGCTATATTTAATTGGGGTAGGTGCTGGACACTAAACTTAATGAATTTGCTATTTCCACTCCAGTTAGTATTTAATTGGGGTAGGTGCTGGACATGAAACCTCATTTAATTACTATTCCTACTCCAGTCTGTATTTAATTGGGTAGATGCTAGACACTATGCTTAATTTAATTACTACTCCTACTTCACTCAGTATTTAATTGTAGTAGGTACTGGACACTAAAGTTAATTAATTTACTATTTCCACTCCACTCAGTATTTAATTGGGGTAGTTGCTGGACACTAAACCTAATTAATTTACTAGTCCTACTCCACTCAGTATTTAATTGGGGTAGGTTCTGGACACTAAACTTAATTAATTAACTATTCCCACTCCCGTCTGTATTTAATTGGGGTAGGTGCTGGACACTAAACCTAATTAATTAACTATTCCCACTCCTGTCTGTATTTAATTGGAGTTGGTGCTGGACACTAAACTTAATTAATTTACTATTCCAACTCCAGTCAGTATTTAACTGATTTTAATTAATATTCCCACTCCAGTTTATATTTAATTGGGGTAGGTGCTGGACACTAAACGTATTTTAAATACTATTTCAACTCCAGTCAATATTTAATTGGAGTATATGCTGGACACTAAACTTAATTAATTTACAATTCCCAACCCAATCAGTATTTAATTGGGGTAGGTGCTGAACACTAAACCTAACTTAATTACTATTCCTACTCCAGTCTGTATTTAATTGGGGTAGGTGCTGGACACTAAACTTAATTAATTTACTATTCCCACTCCAGTGACTTTTTAATTAGGACAGGTTCACACTACTACATATATTTTCAAACATGAATGAAATTTCTATTTTGTTATAGATGTAACATTAATTTTAAAAAATTACATCACACTTTTTAAAATTAGAAACTTTATTTATACTTTACATATAAAATTGTTTAAAATCTTTAAAATTGAATTTTTTTCTCGTCACCACCCTTGTGCCCTATAAACTCAGCATCTCAATCCTACGTTTTATTTTTTTTTAAATTTATTTTTGTAAGATTTTACATTTTGACATTAATGCAAATCGTTTAAATATTTTTATAAACACTCCCCACTCTTATCCCATATAAACCCAACATCCCGCCCCTATATTTCTATTTCAAAATTTATATTACATTTTAAACTAATATTTCAAAATGTATAATTACTAAAACTTAAGTTAATATTTTTTAAAACACTTCCCAACTTTATCCCCTATAAACCCAACATCCCACTCCTAAAACAATATAAAATAATTATTTTATTTTATAACATTTAAAACAATTTACTTCTTAACTCTAAAAAAAATGTAAAAACATATAAAAACGATATTTTGACATGTCGATATTTTTTCAATCGATATTACTAGCATCGATATTTACCTAAACACTTCAAAACTATATTTACTACATCGATATACAGAACATCAACATTTAATACTGTCAATATGATTAACTCGATATTTCTGTACATCAATATAATAAAATTGATATTTTGATTGTGCACCAATTACTTAAAAATGACTAATTATTTGTTAACTTATTATTACCCACCCTACATCCCTACAAACACCTGCAAATAACGTCATAAAAATAAATCAATATTACATAATTGCCATAGTAAATATATTTATATAATAAATATTAATCATATAATAAATACAATTTTAACTGCCTACTCTTTTCCTCTATAAATCTACTAGTCTACAACAACAATATAAATTATTAGAAAACAATACGTAATATACAAAATCACTTAAAATTACAATCTATAATTAAAAAATAACCTTTATATAAACAATAATGACAAATAAAATAAATATAACAACAAAAACACATTCAAATATTAAAACAACGATTGTTTAAGCATCAGATTATCGACAACATTGATATTATTTAAAATTATATTACTTACCTCCGAAAACAATATTCTTGTCAATTATATTTTTGCATTACTATATTTGTATAGCATAATATTTTTTTACGTTATTTCTACCTCCCAATATTTTTTAATCGTAATGTGTCAAATGAGTCTCTAGAATCCCTTCCGAAACTTCAACAATCCAGCGGATGTAACAGATGGCCACATGATGGTGGAGGATGCAGAGATAGGAAAAGGCCAAGTAATTTATGATGTATTTAGCTTAGGAAGCTTTACTGAGTAAAAAGAGGATCCAGCTCAGTGAATGGGAGTAGATGAGTAAACTACAGGAAAAGGGGAGGAATGGGGAAAGAAGGGAAAACACGACAAAGGTGCAGGAAAGGGATTATGGTGGTCGAACTAATGGCTGAAGAACTATGGGCCTGATTATAGTTTCGGTTGGTCCGACACCGACGGCTCTTCGGTGTCGGTCCCATCATCATCTGCCACCACGGTCCGCCCGGGGCATTACAATGCGGCGGGCGGAGGCATCTGACAGAGGGACCATGCACTGTGCTTCCGACAGGCTTAAGTAGCATGTCGGTGTGTGGGGGGTCAGTAATCCCTACAATGAGGGCGGTTCCTGTTCAGGAGACACCATAGGGAATACAATGTCCCTTTTCACATCAACTTTCATGGCGATTCACCCCCCATGAAAAAGCAGGCAGAAAGTTACTTTGGGGGCCCCTATCAGGGCCTGCTTCCCCCTGGCCCTCCGCTATAGGGCCTGGGGGGCAACTACGGTGCACCCTAAACATCTCTGCACCATGTGGCAAGCACTGTATGAGGCCTGCCACACAGTGCAGGGATATTTTAATGTGTTTATTTTCTATTGAGGTGTGTGCTGCAGCTTCCACCACATGCCACAATAGAAAATATCCACATAGCAACCGCCATGGAGGCGGTCATATCGTAATAAGGGCAGCGGGACCGCCGACTTCTAGTCGTGCTGTCCTGCTTCTGCTACGGTGCCAGTTGGATGAGAGTCTGACCCGCATTATAGTCGGACCTCATGTAACTAAACAATTGCATGTTTAAACTCGACTGCCATTGGAAGCACACGTCTTTTCTCTATTTGGTACTTTGGCTACCTCGAAACAGAAGTCTCATTTATTCTGTCTGTGCTCCAGCTGATGCTATCCTGCCTTCCTCTGTCTTCACTCCCTTTTTCCCTATATTATTGACATCTTGGCCTCCCTTACTGCCTCGTGAACTAAGGAGATCAGTGCCTTTTCGTATTTCTCCATCTGATGATTCCTGACAACCAGACATTTAACATCAAAATAAATGTGACAATGAGAACTACACCATATCAGATCTTTTAGATATACAATAATCTTCAGATTTTTTTGAGTTTGAAATACATTAATGTGCCACGTATTGTACATTATTTTAATATGCATGTTATTGCTGCCACACCTGTAGCATTTAGGACTCTTCTCTCTGTTATCACTTCTGTTACTAGTATTCTCTTTCTGCTTCACCTCATAGACTTCACTCTTGTCTTCCTGATCTTTAATACTAGCTACAATCTCATTGTTGGGTTTCATCTCTTTAATGCACCTTGCAGTATGCTCAACTGACTTTGCTATCTCAATAGCTTCTCTCAAACCTGGTTTTTTTGCTAGCAATTTTTCTTGAATACGTGGATTATTTGTACACCTCACCAGCTGGTCTCTTATAATAGAATCGGTGAGGTTGCCAAACTCACATAGTTGAGTAAGACCCCACAGAGATGCAATATAATTCTGGACTGACTCTTGTTTACCTTGGAATCTTTTAAAAAACTCATGACGTTCCAGTACTACGTTTATCCTGTCTCCAAAATGTTTTTCTAATTTGCCCATGGTTTGCGCAAATGCATCTACTTCACCCACCACATCCTCCTCTTGTTCTGGGACAGGTAATGACTCATAAACTTTGTGCCCTTGCACCCCCAGATTATGAAGCAGGATGTGCTGTTTCCTCACAGAGCTGAATCTCTCGCCCCTATAGCTATAAGGTAGGATTCAAACAATTTCACCCACTCCTTCCAACTAATTCCCCAATGTCATTCAAAAAGGGTGGGGGTTGGCTCATGCTTACGGCAGCCATAATTTACCTGGGACGAAGAAAAGCACCAGAGAAAATGAATGAAAAATTCAGCACCCAACCTAGGGCTAGAGGCTCTAAATAAATTGAGGAGAACAACAGGGGCAAGGAGAACTGGAGTGGAAAACACCAATACCAAATAGATATGTACTAGAGTAAAATATAACCACAGTTTAGAATGCAGAGCACAAAGCTAACTAATATTTAAGCTTAAGCAGCTGTACCCCAATAATTATAACATTTATTTTATCCTCAGACTGGTCTACTGGTTGAAAAACGCCAAGTTCTGAAGTGGTGGGTAAGATATTCTCTGGGATGCAAAGTCGATCGAGTACTGGAGGCAGTTCAGCTCACCACACTCAACGCAATGGCAGACAAGGAAAAGTCGCTATATTTTCTTCAAATTGTGCCGATAGTTCTTCCAGAACCTGATAACACTCTCCGAGGACTGGCGGAACCGGCCCTTAATTACCAGTGCGCCGGCAAACAATGATGAAGCTCCGGTTGCGGGGGAATGGAAGGCCCACAGCGGATGGCGCGCAAGAAAACGTCCTGAATGAATCCGGCCCTCAACGGTGACGCGAAGACGGCGTTCTGACTGGCATCACGGTCCTGGAGTTTCCTGAGGAGGGCCGCTGAGGAGGAAAAAACCAGCTTGGTGCAGCAACGCTTCCTTCCCTTGATCACCTTGCACTCCCCAGCTGTCCTACGATCACCTGATGATCCCGCAGCCGTTCGCCGTGAGGGACACTTGCACTCCCCAAAAGCGAAGTCAGTCAGCTAAGTGGCATCACCATGAAGAATACTTCTTCCTTAGACTTGCCAGAACCAGGATTACGAAAAGTTTCTTCTGACAACGTGACAGTCGGCAAGTCCCGTAATACTCGCTCGCCCCTCCAATTCATCCACCACACGCGCACTAGAAAAGCTGTGGTGGACACACACCTCACTAGATGACACAACTGGCAGGGGCAGTGACCGGAAAGGTGGCACAAACTTAATGCCGCCGGCCAAGACGATTGACAATTTTGATAGTGGCAGAAAGCCAACAAATCCTATCCTGACTCTGCACTTTGCCATGCCCACTGGCCTTGTCATTCACTGCTGTTCTGCCCTTGCCTGTGAAGCTTGTCATGTCCTGATTCTGCACTTTGCAATGTCCATTGGCCTTGTCATTCACTCCTGTTCTGCCCTTGACCGTGCAGCTCCTCA
Source organism: Lissotriton helveticus (assembly GCF_964261635.1). Classification (NCBI taxonomy): domain Eukaryota; kingdom Metazoa; phylum Chordata; class Amphibia; order Caudata; family Salamandridae; genus Lissotriton; species Lissotriton helveticus. The sequence goes on from NC_136067.1 coordinate 659,528,965, forward strand.
TGTACTCGCTCTGCACTTTGCCATGCCCACTGGCCTTCCCGTTCTGCCCTTACTTTGCAGCTTCTCATGTACTCGCTCTGCACTTTGCCATGCCCACTGGCTTTGCCATTCACTGCTGTTCTACCCTGTCCTGACTCTGCACTTTGCCATGCCCACTGACCATCCTGTTCTGCCCTTGACTGTGCAGATTCTCATGTACTGACTCTCCACTTTGCCATGCCCACTGGCCTTGTCATTCACTGCTGTTCTGCCCTTGCCTGTAAAGATTCTCATATCCTGACTCTGCACTTTGCCATTCCTACTTGCCTTGTCATTCACTGCTGTTCTGCCCTTGTCTGTGAAGCTTCTCATGTCCTGACTCTGCACTTTGCCATGCCCACTGGCCTTGTCATTCACTCCTGTTCTGCCCTCGACCGTGCAGCTTCTCATGTACTCGCTCTGCACTTTGCCATGCCCACTGGCTTTCCTGTTCTGCCCTTGACTGTGCAGCTTCTCATGTATTCACTCTGCACTTTGCCTTGCCCACTGGCCTTGTCATTCTCTCCTGTTTTGCCCTTGACTGTGCAGCTTCTCATGTACTCGCTTTGCACTTTGCATTGCCCACTGGCCTTCCTGTTCTGCCCTTGACTGTGCAGATTCTCATGTACTGACTCTCCACTTTGCCATGCCCACTGGCCTTCCTGTTCTGCCCTTGTCTGTGCAGCTTCTCATGTACTCGCTCTGCACTTTGTCATGCTCACTGGCCTTGTCATTCACTGCTGTTCTGCCCTTGATTGTGCAGCTTCTCGTGTACTCGCTCTGCACTTTGCCATGCCCACTGGCCTCCCTGTTTTGACCTTGACTGTGCAGCTTCTCATGTACTCGCTCTGCACTTTGCATTGCCCACAGGCCTTCCTGTTCTGCCCTTGACTGTGCATATTCTCATGTACTGACTCTGCACTTTACCATGCCCACTGGCCTTCCTGTTCTGCCCTTGACTGTGCAGATTCTCATGTACTGACACTGCACTTTGCCATGCCCACTGCCCTTGTCATTCACTGCCGTTCTGCCCTTGACTGTGCAGCTTCTCATGTCCTGACTCTGCACTTTGCCATGCCCACTGGTCTTGTCATTCACCGCTGTTCTGCCCTTGACTGTGCAGCTTCTCATGTACTCGCTCTGCACTTTCCCATGCCCACTGGCCTTCCTGTTCTACCCTTGACTGTGCAGCTTCTCATGTACTCGCTCTGCACTTTGCCATGCCCACTGGCCTTCCTGTTCTGCCCTTGACTGTGTAGATACTCTTGTACTCGCTCTGCACTTTGCCATGCCCACTGGGGTTCCTGTTTTGCCCTATGCCTGTGCAGCCTCTCATGTACTTGTTGTGCACCCTGCCATGGATACTGGTCCTGTCGCTCTGCTGTGTTGGACTCTCCTCTGTGCAGCCTCTCATGTACTTGCTGTGCACCCTGCCATGGACACTGGCCCTGTTGATCTGCTGTGTTGGACTCTACCCTGTGCAGCCTCCCATGTACTTGTTGTTCACCCTGCCATGGACACTGGCCCTGTTGCTCTGCTGTGTTGGACTCTACCCTGTGCAGCCTCTCATGTACTCGCTGTGTACCCTGCCATGGACACTGGCCCTGTTGCTCTGTTGTGTTGGGCTCTACCCTGTGCAGTCTCTCATGTATTTGCCGTGCACCCTGTACTGGCCACTGGCCTTCCTGTTTAGAGTCTGCCTGTGCAGGTTCTCTTGCATATGCTCAGCATTTTGTGCCTTGCTCTTTTCTACTGTTGTTCTACTGTCACATCTGTGCAATATATGAATAAAGACAGTTACTCCTGTTGACTGTTTTGTCAGTGTCCTTGCTGATTAAAGTTATTTTGGTGTGTGCATTTGGTTGACTGTGCCCCATGCTCTATGTGTCACTTCAACATTATCAAGCTCTTTACCTTCATCAAATTTTTTAACAGAGGTGACAGGGGCTTCAGTCCATTCATACACTGTTATGTTATGTTATGTTATGTTATATTTCTTTTTATATAGCGCGCGGCGACTCAAAAAGAGTATCCCGGCGCTTTAACAACGAGACCTACGGCAGAATAACATAACACGGCAGTAAAAACAGAGAAGGGAATGCAGTAATAAAAAGGGGAAGAAAGGCCTATAGAGTAAACAGCCAGGTCTTTAGACCCTTCCTAAAAGCCAACAGGCTGGTAGCGCCCCGGAGTGTCAGCGGCAGAGAGTTCCACAGCTGAGGTGTCCGCAGTCCAAAGGAGCGACCTCCGATACGAGCTCTTTCCACGCGTGGCACCACAGCCAGGAACTGTGACTCCGATCTGAGAGCCCGGGCCGGGTGGTAAAAGGACAGTCTCCTTTGAAGGTACTTTGCGCCTCCAGAGTGAAGGGCCTTATAGGCCAAAGTCAGCGTCTTGAAAATAATGCGCTTGCGGATCGGCAGCCAGTGTAAGGCCTGCAAGAGACCCGCCACACTGGCTCGCCTATTTAAGCCATAAATGGCTCTTGCCGCAGCGTTCAGCGTCACCTGGAGGCACTGTAGCAGATACTCCGGTAGGCCCAGGTAGAGGACATTGGCATAGTCCAGCCTGGACCCGATCAGAGCCTGCACAGTCAGTTTCCGGTGTTCTTCCGACAGAAGGGGTAGAAACTTCCTTAGTACCTTAAGGAGACCGAAACAGGTGCCCGTCACCCCCATAATCTAGGCTCTCATCGTCAAGCCCTTGTCCATCTTGACCCCCAGATTCTTGGCAACTAAAGATGGGGAGGAAGGTGGAAACATGTTGATAGGCCACCAGCCATGCCAGTCAGGCTCCGACGTACACCCAAAGAAGAGCACCTCAGACTTCTCAGAATTGCACTTGAGGCCACTCAGATGAAACCATCTGAAGACAGCCCCAAGGCAATCCCGGATGCTCTCTCCATTGAAATCTCCTCCCCTCTCGCAGGAGAAGAGGAGCTGTGTGTCGTCGGCATAGGACACGATCCGGGCCCCAAAAGACTCTGCCAGTGCCGCCAAAGGGGTCATAAAGATGTTAAAGAGGGTCGGGCTCAAAATAGAGCCCTGGGGGACCCCAACACCCAGTGGCGGCATCACAGCAGAGTCCGGGGGGCCCAGACCGTTTGTCGGCGGTCGGCTAGAAATGATGAAAACCAGCTGAGCACCATCCCCCTGAGGCCTATCTCGTGGAGTCTAGAGAGAAGGCCATCATGGGGGACGGTGTCAAAAGCCGCCGAGAGGTCCAACATGACCAGCATGGCCTTGCCTCCTGAGTCCAGAACTCCTTTGATGTCTTCCGACACCTCCAGGAGTGCTGTCTCTGTGCTGAGATTGGGGCGGAAGCCCGATTGGGAGGCATGCAGGAGCTCATGCGATTCCAGAAAATTGGAGAGCACCGTATGAATGTGCTTCTCCAAAATTTTCATCAGGGCAGGCAAGAGAGAAATTGGTCTATAATTGACCAACGCCTCAGGATCGAGGCCAGGCTTCTTCAGCAGGGGGATCACCATAGCCTGTTTCCACGCTGATGGGACCAGACCCTGGCTCAGTGATAGATTTAGAAGAGGGTTGACCAGAGGATTTAAAACTTCCGCCATTCTAGATAAAAACTTCGCCGGGCAGGGATCCAAGGGCGAACCGGATTTAAGCGCGCCCATGAGTCCTAACGACGCAGCGGCTGAAAGAAGGGGGAAGACTGCCAGCGACGGGCCTGATGAAACTGCCAGGCGCGGGTTCTCCTCTGTGCAGGTTGCACCAGCCGGCACCGGCAGATGGAAAGAGTCCTGGATGAGCTTTATCTTGCTAGTAAAAAAATTAGCAAGATCCGCGGCCCAGGACTTCAGGGGCATATCATGGGAAACATTCGAGCGGGGAGCTGTAAATTCTCTCACAATGGAAAAGATTTTCTTTGCAGGAGTTGGAGGCAGCCTCTATTCTCCCAGCAAGGTAAACCCTTTTTCCAAGGCGAATGTCCCGCTGATATGCCTTAACCGCAGTCTTATAAAGCAGTTTTGCCTCGGGATCATATTGGGCACGCCAAGCTCTTTCCGCCACCCTGCAAGACTGTCGGGCGGTCGACACTGATACTTGTGTTATCTGTGGTGTCAATTTTACCTGTCATGCAGTTCTCTTTTTCGTGGTTTGCTATTGTTGGCTACATTGTTCACATGTCAGGTTGGGGGACACTGCCAGCACAGGTTGTGATACTGTGCACAGGTTTGCATGCAGGCTGGGCAATGTCATTATGTATGTGTTGTATTCCTTTATGTGTGCCCAGCTGTGTATGTGTATGATCATCTTGTGATGGCCTCTAGTCCTGGTCCCATGGCCTCCATGAGATGTGTGCTCTTGGGTAGTCAAGAGGTGTGCAGTGTGAAGGGTGTGACTTTGTAGGGGTGTGGATGTGTTTGTTACCACTGGATTGTGAAAGACACACATGTGTCACCCAGGAGTTGTGTGCATGTTGTTTGGATTGTTCAGCTCTGTGGATGTGGTTTTATGCACATGTGTGAGTTGTCTGTTGTGCACTGTGCAGTGTGTTGGTGTGTCTGTGCTGTTCTGTCTGACTCTACTTGTTGTTTTACTCACTTGTGATTGTGCAGAGTGTGTGACTTGCACATCAGTGTTGTGTTTGTTTGATCATCCATGTGTCTTGAGTCTGTTTGTGTAGACTGTGCAGCCCTGCTGCTCCACACTACCATTGTGGTTGTGTTTCTCATACATTGCAGGTACAATGTACCTTTTATCCTCCTCTATGGCATAGTGTGTGTGGTGTAATGCCATCCCCTATTTGTGCCACTTATGCCTACCCATTGTGAGTCTGAACTCCCTCTATTTGTGTATGGTACACTCCTTACATGTTGACTACTGACATGCAAGACAGTTCACTTTGATGTCAGCTGTACCCTTGGTTTACATGTGTGTGTGCCTTCCCATCACTACATGTGTGGCACTGTGCTTTGTGTTGCAGTTCTTGGGCCAAGACAAATTTTCCACTCTGGACATTGCCCCATTGGTTTTTGTGTGATGTTCTTGTGCTATTAATCAGTCAAGATTGCTCATGTGCACCTCAGCTGTGTGTGCTGCCCAGTGCTCTAGTTACGATGGTTCTGCTCTTGTATACCAGAGTGGTGCATCTGTTGTTGATGTGTTGGATGCATGTGTGTTGGCTGTGGTATTGCTTCATTTCCTGGGTGTGCTGTTGTGTTTGTGCTATGCTGATTTGTGTTGTGTGTGTTGAGGTTGTGTCAGTCATGTCTGTGTGTGACTGTTATGCTTGGTGTGCACATACTGTTTGTTGTGCATACAGTGCTGTGTGTATGTGGCATTGGCATTGCCTGATGTGCATCCCCTGATGTCCTGCAGTGTTTGTTCAGTTTTTATTTCATGTCCATCTGTGGTTGGTTTGATGTGGCAGTGCTGTTCTGTGATGGTGAACTTCTTGTGTGGTTTGTGGTATAGTGTGTGTGTGTTGATACTGGGTGGTGGAGTTGTGCATTCCTGTTGTGTCTGTGCTCCCATTGCCATTCCACAGTTTGGCTGACAGGGTATGTCTGTTTCTGATGGGGCTCTGTGTGTGTGTGTGTGTTGTGTTTTGTGTTTGTGTGTTGTTATTGGGCAGACATCTGTTCTGGCATCCCTGTGTGTGTGTGTTATGTTTGTGGCTACACCCAGGGTGTGTGTTTGTTTGTGTGTGTATGTACTGGTAAGTATTGGCAGCCTTCATTGTGTGTGGCACTGGTGTTGTGTGCTGCTGTTGTGAGGAGGGTATTTGTGTAAATTCCTCCTGGTGTTTGTCAGTAATGGAGTATGTGTATGGATCCTGTGTGTTGTGCTGCAGGTGTACTCCTGTGGGGTTGTTGTATGCATGTCTGGCTGTTGCCAGTTACACTTCCAGGCCTTCCTTCCTTCCTTGTGCCTTTACTTGGTATGCCTTGCTGTATCCCTGTGTTGATGCACTGTGTTGGCTATGGTTTGACTTCACTGACTGTAGCAGCCATGTGTGGTTTGATGGGCTGAGGGAGGTGTTCTGTGTTCCTGGTCTTGGATGAGATGTGCACTTGCTTGTTGTGTGTCTCCATGGCCTTCCATTTGTGTACATCCCACTTTGAATTGCTGATTTGTTGTGCTCATTGCTGTGGACATTTTGGGTGTCTCTGTGTGAGTGTGTGGTATGTATGTGTGAGTATGCAGGCTGTGTGTCCATTTGTATGTTTGTTCCTTGTATGTGTTACTTTGGTGCTTGTATTCATGTTTGCTTCCATGTGTGAAGTGGTGTGTGTGTTTCATGGCACTGTGCTGTGTGTTGTGTGTTCCTGTCCAGACTCTCCTGCAGTGGCTGTCTCCCTGGTTGTTTGTTGTGTGGTGCAGGGTGTGTATTGACCTTGCTTGTTGCTGTGCATGGGGGTGCTCAGGATGGGCACCTGGCCTGTGCCTTGGGGTGTGTTGATGTGTGGTGGGGGTAGGTGTGTCCCTGGGGTCTTTGTGCCCTGTCCATGCCTTGGACTGGCCCTGCCTTCTGCATTGTGCACATGTATTCACCGCTGCAGTGACGTGACCGGGATATTGCTGCAAGTTCGTGGTCGATGTGTGTCCAGGATGCAGAAGAGTGACTTGGTGGCAGGTGGGTCATGTGTGGGTGCGCTTGTGAATGTGCTGATGCCCCCAGCCGGGTGTCTGTTGTGGATTTGGACCCTGTGTCAGCTCTTGTGTTGTGTGTTGTATTTGTGTAGTTGCATACCTTGAGAGGATAGTGCTGTAGCAGGTACAGCACAGGGAACACTTGTAGAGCTGGGTCCATGGCGGTTGTGACCGGGTGGTGCTGACTGGGACTCTGGTATCGTGCTCCGCCGTCGAGTTTCCGCCGTCTCTGGTTGGGCGGTGTCTCCGCTGCAGTGCGTCTGCTTGTTTAGGCCATCCTAATGTGTTGAGCGGGACGGACGTCATTCCGCACAGCAGTGAGTCTCCATTGGCTCACATGGTCGCAGGGCGGGTGCACTTTGATGGTGGAGCGCATCGCTCCACGGCGGACGGGAATTGACCTGTGTTTTGCAATACTAATGTGGCAGATGTGTTTACCGCTGCTCGCAGGAGGAAAAATTTGTTTTTCCGACCCGCCAGCACCGCGGTGGGGCCCCTGTCCGACATCCTAATGGGCTCCTAAGCTTATTTAACTTACTATTCCCACTCCAGTCACTATTTAATTGGGGTATGTGCTGGACATTAAACTTATTTTAATTACCATTCTCCCTCCAGGCTATATTTAATTGGGGTAGGTGCTGGACACTAAACTTAATGAATTTGCTATTTCCACTCCAGTTAGTATTTAATTGGGGTAGGTGCTGGACATGAAACCTCATTTAATTACTATTCCTACTCCAGTCTGTATTTAATTGGGTAGATGCTAGACACTATGCTTAATTTAATTACTACTCCTACTTCACTCAGTATTTAATTGTAGTAGGTACTGGACACTAAAGTTAATTAATTTACTATTTCCACTCCACTCAGTATTTAATTGGGGTAGTTGCTGGACACTAAACCTAATTAATTTACTAGTCCTACTCCACTCAGTATTTAATTGGGGTAGGTTCTGGACACTAAACTTAATTAATTAACTATTCCCACTCCCGTCTGTATTTAATTGGGGTAGGTGCTGGACACTAAACCTAATTAATTAACTATTCCCACTCCTGTCTGTATTTAATTGGAGTTGGTGCTGGACACTAAACTTAATTAATGTACTATTCCAACTCCAGTCAGTATTTAACTGATTTTAATTAATATTCCCACTCCAGTTTATATTTAATTGGGGTAGGTGCTGGACACTAAACGTATTTTAAATACTATTTCAACTCCAGTCAATATTTAATTGGAGTATATGCTGGACACTAAACTTAATTAATTTACAATTCCCAACCCAATCAGTATTTAATTGGGGTAGGTGCTGAACACTAAACCTAACTTAATTACTATTCCTACTCCAGTCTGTATTTAATTGGGGTAGGTGCTGGACACTAAACTTAATTAATTTACTATTCCCACTCCAGTGACTTTTTAATTAGGACAGGTTCACACTACTACATATATTTTCAAACATGAATGAAATTTCTATTTTGTTATAGATGTAACATTAATTTTAAAAAATTACATCACACTTTTTAAAATTAGAAACTTTATTTATACTTTACATATAAAATTGTTTAAAATCTTTAAAATTGAATTTTTTTCTCGTCACCACCCTTGTGCCCTATAAACTCAGCATCTCAATCCTACGTTTTATTTTTTTTTAAATTTATTTTTGTAAGATTTTACATTTTGACATTAATGCAAATCGTTTAAATATTTTTATAAACACTCCCCACTCTTATCCCATATAAACCCAACATCCCGCCCCTATATTTCTATTTCAAAATTTATATTACATTTTAAACTAATATTTCAAAATGTATAATTACTAAAACTTAAGTTAATATTTTTTAAAACACTTCCCAACTTTATCCCCTATAAACCCAACATCCCACTCCTAAAACAATATAAAATAATTATTTTATTTTATAACATTTAAAACAATTTACTTCTTAACTCTAAAAAAAATGTAAAAACATATAAAAACGATATTTTGACATGTCGATATTTTTTCAATCGATATTACTAGCATCGATATTTACCTAAACACTTCAAAACTATATTTACTACATCGATATACAGAACATCAACATTTAATACTGTCAATATGATTAACTCGATATTTCTGTACATCAATATAATAAAATTGATATTTTGATTGTGCACCAATTACTTAAAAATGACTAATTATTTGTTAACTTATTATTACCCACCCTACATCCCTACAAACACCTGCAAATAACGTCATAAAAATAAATCAATATTACATAATTGCCATAGTAAATATATTTATATAATAAATATTAATCATATAATAAATACAATTTTAACTGCCTACTCTTTTCCTCTATAAATCTACTAGTCTACAACAACAATATAAATTATTAGAAAACAATACGTAATATACAAAATCACTTAAAATTACAATCTATAATTAAAAAATAACCTTTATATGAACAATAATGACAAATAAAATAAATATAACAACAAAAACACATTCAAATATTAAAACAACGATTGTTTAAGCATCAGATTATCGACAACATTGATATTATTTAAAATTATATTACTTACCTCCGAAAACAATATTCTTGTCAATTATATTTTTGCATTACTATATTTGTATAGCATAATATTTTTTTACGTTATTTCTACCTCCCAATATTTTTTAATCGTAATGTGTCAAATGAGTCTCTAGAATCCCTTCCGAAACTTCAACAATCCAGCGGATGTAACAGATGGCCACATGATGGTGGAGGATGCAGAGATAGGAAAAGGCCAAGTAATTTATGATGTATTTAGCTTAGGAAGCTTTACTGAGTAAAAAGAGGATCCAGCTCAGTGAATGGGAGTAGATGAGTAAACTACAGGAAAAGGGGAGGAATGGGGAAAGAAGGGAAAACACGACAAAGGTGCAGGAAAGGGATTATGGTGGTCGAACTAATGGCTGAAGAACTATGGGCCTGATTATAGTTTCGGTTGGTCCGACACCGACGGCTCTTCGGTGTCGGTCCCATCATCATCTGCCACCACGGTCCGCCCGGGGCATTACAATGCGGCGGGCGGAGGCATCTGACAGAGGGACCATGCACTGTGCTTCCGACAGGCTTAAGTAGCATGTCGGTGTGTGGGGGGTCAGTAATCCCTACAATGAGGGCGGTTCCTGTTCAGGAGACACCATAGGGAATACAATGTCCCTTTTCACATCAACTTTCATGGCGATTCACCCCCCATGAAAAAGCAGGCAGAAAGTTACTTTGGGGGCCCCTATCAGGGCCTGCTTCCCCCTGGCCCTCCGCTATAGGGCCTGGGGGGCAACTACGGTGCACCCTAAACATCTCTGCACCATGTGGCAAGCACTGTATGAGGCCTGCCACACAGTGCAGGGATATTTTAATGTGTTTATTTTCTATTGAGGTGTGTGCTGCAGCTTCCACCACATGCCACAATAGAAAATATCCACATAGCAACCGCCATGGAGGCGGTCATATCGTAATAAGGGCAGCGGGACCGCCGACTTCTAGTCGTGCTGTCCTGCTTCTGCTACGGTGCCAGTTGGATGAGAGTCTGACCCGCATTATAGTCGGACCTCATGTAACTAAACAATTGCATGTTTAAACTCGACTGCCATTGGAAGCACACGTCTTTTCTCTATTTGGTACTTTGGCTACCTCGAAACAGAAGTCTCATTTATTCTGTCTGTGCTCCAGCTGATGCTATCCTGCCTTCCTCTGTCTTCACTCCCTTTTTCCCTATATTATTGACATCTTGGCCTCCCTTACTGCCTCGTGAACTAAGGAGATCAGTGCCTTTTCGTATTTCTCCATCTGATGATTCCTGACAACCAGACATTTAACATCAAAATAAATGTGACAATGAGAACTACACCATATCAGATCTTTTAGATATACAATAATCTTCAGATTTTTTTGAGTTTGAAATACATTAATGTGCCACGTATTGTACATTATTTTAATATGCATGTTAAAAGACGTATTCTAATACAAATACTTGGGGTTTTTTACAAGTCCAATGCACTGCCGGTGAGTCACTTTTTTGACGCTCCAGTTGCGCAGAATGCAGACTCATATATACGAGGCCACTTTGTGTGGCTTTTCATGGCCTAAAGTGACCTTGTATATGTGGTGTAAGGCAATGCATAGCAAGTGACTGCCTTGACTTACAGTGCATTAAGGGAGTGTTCCATTGGCATTGTAATGGGTTTTCCCATACAGCACTCATTGGTTTGTCACTGCCCCAGATTTACAAGGGTGTTTAAACCTGGGAATGCGCCCGAGCCGTACACCTCCCTAGGGGAGGCATAACGAGGAAAAATAATTGTATTTCTCCTTGTTTTTCCTCTTTCTACGTATGCTGCATTCTGCAACATAGAAGAAGAAAAAAGCCTCCATGATTTGTTTTTGTGCAGGAAGGTGCCTCTTCCTGTACAAAAACAATCCACCCAACAACGCAGATACCCTTGAACTATGGTGCAAGGGAGCCTGCATAGGTGCTAGTCACCAGCTTGTGCGTCAGCGCTGGCTGACAGGACAGAAATGCTCCTTATATCATAAACTTGTCCATTTCAGCCCTTTGCGTTTTACACAGCACTGTGTAGCAAAATGATTTGCTGTGCTGCCAATACGTAAAAAACTCATACATGAGGCACACAGGGCCTCATTTATGAGGCTCCTACTGCCGCCCGAACGTCACTTTTTGTGATGTTCCGTGGCACAGGAGCCTCCTCCATATTTATGAGGCAGCACTAAGCCACGTTTTTGGGCTTAATGCTGTCTCGTACATATAGTTCCCTTTAATGCAGTTTTCCGCTTTAAAGGGGAGTTCAATGGGTGTTTCTGAGGGTGTTCCCAGCAACATCTGTGGCTTTTCTACACTGCACCTGATTTTTTTTAAAAACTTACACCTCCCCAGGGGAGGCGTAAAGGAGCCACAACAAGCAGAAATATCTTTATCTGCAGCACGAATAGGAAGAGGAAAAAGCCTCTTGTGAATTGTTTTTGTGCACAAAGGTTTTCCTTCCTACACAAAAATAATTATCCCTGCATCCCAGGCACCCTTGTACCATGGTGAAAAGGTGCCTGTGTTGGCACAAGGCAGCCAATTGCAAGGAAGAGGACAGAAATGCACCTTATCTGTAGCTACAGGTCATTCCTACTCTATTTTTTTTGCCTGAGGGCAGTGCAGGAGGAAATCCAGCGTCCTATGACAGAATCTCATAAACGAGGCCCTCAGAGGGGGTGTTCCATCCTTCAAAGTTGTATGATAACAGATATTAGTGCTCTCACTTAAGTCAAAATACGGTTGGAATCATTACCCTGTCCTAGCACAGGTCTCCTGCAAGATAGGCAGCATGTGATTTCCATCTTGGAGTGCCTTGCTGCCCACCCTTGTTAACTAGCTCAAATTCCCAATGGAGCCCGATATTAGTCATTTAATGAGTAGAACTTTAGGCTGAGAGTTTAGATCATATGAGCATTGCTGATGTACATGCCACAGTTTTCCAAGGTGATCTAAAATCGTTTTACCTACATTATTAAGACAAGTAGGGGAGAGGATGTAGCCTAACGTCTAGGGTGGTCGACCTCCAAGCTGGTGAACTGGGTACGAGTCTCAGGAAGGACGCTAAATATCCTGTGATTCTGTGCAAAACACTGAACCTCCCCATGTCTATGCCAGATATGGGACCTCCTCAACACCCTCCTGCCAGACGTTGCCTTCTTCAAAGAAACTTGGACTAACTCTACCTCCACCCAAGACATCACCACCGCCATCCTTGATGGATACAGGAACCAGAGGAAGGACCGTCCCAACCCTCCAGGAGGAGGACTTACCATTGCACAAAGGAGTTCCCTCTGACTCACGACTTCCAGCTTGTGCGACAGCCCGCCCGCCACCCAACACCTCAATTTCCATATCCAGTCTAGCCCCAGAATGACCCTAAGAGGAACCTTCGCCTACAGTCCTTCCATTGCATTCACTATTATGATCGCCGACCTCATCGCACCCCTTGCCATCACCTCCATGGACTACATGATCATCGGAGACCTCAACTTCCACCTCGACAACCTCAGTGACCCCAACTCTGCCACCTCCTGTACAACCTCGCCAACCTCAGACTGAAATAACTCCTCACCTCCCCCACCCACAAGGCAGGACACACCCTCACCCCATCTTCGCAGGAGATAAAAACACCCACGGTACAAAAGGGGGTGGTGATGGACGGAGCATCTGAACCAATCAAACACTCACACCCAGTCAAGAGATCTGGGTTTAATCCATCATCGTTTTTTAGCCCACTCTGCCACCCCAGTTCAGACATGGCCATATGAAAATCAGCCTGACCCTGTGCCTCATGGGAACAGTCCAGCCCAAACTGCCAAGCCATGTCTTCCCTGGACCGGAAACAAGCATCCTAGGACCGGTTTCTGGCATTTCAGCCGTCTTCAGCCAGGCTTGCTTGAATCCAGTGGCAAAGTGAGCAAGGGACTCACTTTGAGCATACCCTGCCAACTTATGGCGAACAAAGCGAAACAAAAGGGGGTGGTGATGGACGGAGCATCTGAACCAATCAAACACTCACACCCAGTCAACAGATCTGGGTTTAATCCATCACCGTTCTTTAGCCCACTCTGCCACCCCAGTTCAGACATGGCCATATGCAAATCAGTCTGATAAAAACACCTACTTCAGCCACACCACGCAATCCCCCTGGATGGACCCCGCGTCGACAACCCACCGTGTTCAAACCTGCACCCTGCACTCCATGAAGAAACTGGAGCAAGGTCACTGAGGAGCAGCTCAACTCCACCTTCAACGGGGCTGCCCCCTCCACCTCGACTGATGTCAGCCTCGCAGCCAAAGAACTCCATAGATGGATCACCAACTGCGCAAACGAGCTTACACCCCTCTGTAAACTCTGTCCTCGACTCCTCCCAATCCGGATTCCGCAGCAACCAAAGCACTAAGACAGCTATACTCACTTCTACAGACGACATCTGACCCTCCTTGACCAAGGACACACTGCAGCTCTGATCCTTCTCGACCTCTCTGCAGTCTTCCACATTGTCTCTCTGCACACTCACCGCCAGACTCCATGACGCCGACATACAGGGAACCTGCATTGACTGACTTCTCCTTCCTCACTGGCAGAACCCAAAGAATCAGACTTCTACCCTTCCTCTCCAAACCCACACAGATCAACTGTGGAGTACCCCAAGGATCATTGCTTAGCCCCAGGCTCTTCAACATCTACATTGCTCCCCTTGTCACCATGATCAGACAGCACTGATTCAGCATAGTATCCTAAACCTAAGACATCCAGATCCTACTCCCCCTCACCAAAGACCCCCTCACCACCAGACTCAACTTCCAGGAAGGAATGAAGGACATTGCATCCTGAATGAGCAGCAGCTGCCTGAAGCTCAACTCGGAGAAGACAGAGGTCCCCGTCCTTGGACCATCCCTATCTGCATGGTATAACACCTAGTGGCCCACTGCCCTCAGCAGCCCCCCACCTCCATGGACCACATCCAAAACCTCTGCATCATACTCGACTTTTACCTGTCCATGACCCGACAGGTCAACGCTGTCACCTCTAACTGCTTCATCACCCTCCGCATCCTCCAAAAGACCTTCAAATGGATCCCCCCAAATCAAGAAATACTGTCACCCTTGCAATCATAACCAGCAGACTGGACTACGGAAATACCCAGAATCAACAAGTCTCTGCTCCACAAACTCTAGACCATACAGTACACTGCAGCCAGACTTGTCATCAGCATCCCTCAACACGAACACATCTCCCAACACCTGGTAACCTCCACTGGCTTCCTGTCGAGAAGAGAGTACCTTTCAAGATACTCAGCCACACCTACAAATGCCTCCACAACACCAGACCCCAATATCTCAACAATAGAGCCTCCTTCCACAAACTCAAGAAGACCTCTGATCCGCCGACCTCGCCCTTTCCGAACCCCCTGGCATCTGCAGAGCAAGAAGTGGGTAGAAGAACCTTCTCCTGCATCATGGCCAAGAGCTGGAATGAACTCCTGATTGACATCAAAGGTGCACCCACCCTGCACATCTTCAGGTAAACACTCAAGACCTGGCACTTTTACTGACCAGAGCTGCACCCCCCAGTGCCTTGAGACCCTCATGGGTAAGTAGTGCATCTTAACCTCCCTGATTGATTGAGTCTGTAATGCCACATGTGCTCATGTAAAGATCGCTGATAACTTGGGTCTAGTTTGCGCTCTATAAAACTTTATAAAAAAAACTAAACCAAGACTTTGTGCAGACTTTGTACATAGGAAAGATTGATTTAACTACACCAGGACTGAACTGTCGACTCTGAGGCCCTCGTTAGGAGTGGCCCTGTAAATGGGCCGCTGTTTTCCCAACCCTAGAGTTACCAATACTGAGTGTACTTGTAAACTAAAAGTTTGGGGAAAGTTCGTCCCTTTAAGAGTTGGAGCCTCAGTGTCCACTAAGAGATGAGACATTCATAATGAGGGCCTACGAAGACCTTGTGGTCGAATCAACAAATCGTGAGACAGCCACGAGCACCTTTCCTTTGTTTGTTCTATAATACCTTCATCAAAGAGAAGTGTAGTTACCAGTTACGTATACCGTAGAACACTGCTCTTAACCTTGTTAGCTTTGACACTTGATTAATAAAAGGCCCAGGATGTGCACATTTACAGCCTTAGCATCAGAACAGCATATTAAGTTCTTAGAATTCTACCTCTTTATTTCATTTCCACACTCTGCGAGTAGGATGTTGCTTGCATTGATAAGAGTCTGGCTGCCAGCTGTGTTCAAAGATTCCGATAGGATATTCTAAAGCGCCCGAGCAGCATCTGCTCATAATCAGGTTCAAATACTTGAGCTGGTGGACTGCTGTAAGAGAGTGAATACGCCAGTTCGTAATATACCACCCAAAACAAAAAAAGACACATTTGGGAAACTAGTTAAAAGAAAAGTCTAGCAGGCTTCTTCTGTTCTTTATTGTTTCCTAAATGGTATGAAGGGGGATAAACTGTCCTTCTTTGATGCTTGGATAACGAGGGCGGTTTGTGGTGCAAACTATGAATATTTTATAGCTGTATCTATGCCTTGTCCAATCTTTGAGGTTGGCACTCATTTCTGGAATTTTATTTATAAATCTTAATGTGAGAAATCTGGCCTACTAGACAAACAAGAATGCACGCGCTTCCGTTGAAAAACCCTTGGTATTTTCCTGAAAACTTTTGCTCATTGTTTTGAGGCAAAGGAAACATGTTCGCCAGTGAGAATTCTAATATAAAATGCATTGGCCATGATGACTGGGCCCAGGGCATGCTCTCATGAGAAGCAATTCTCATAGTGATTCACAAAGTCCCCTTTCCACATATTGTTTTCAGTTTCATTTTAATATACAACTTCAAATTTACACAAACAAAATAAATATTAGTATGCTTTGAAATTGTAAATACATGTGGCTCAATAATGAGGTGGTCATTACAATGGCGGAAGGCCCGCCAATGCCAGCAGTGCAGTAGCGGGCCTTCCGCCATCCGAAAGCAATTTTCCCCCTGCCACATTACGATGGCAGGGGGAATCTCACCGTGACCGTGGCGGGCGCAAAGACCACCCACCACGGATCTGCCACAGGCAATCGTTACGATTGCCTGGCGGAGCGGTCAACATCAGTAAAATGGTGGCAGTGCCTAGCAGGCACCGTCCGCCAGATTAGGCAGTAACAGGATGTATCTGGGAAGGTGGGAGTTCACATGGTTGATGTTGGCGAAGACTTCAATATTACCCGTGAGGATACATCACCACTAGTGTACTTGGATGTTATGAATTATATGGAAAACTATTCACCGTTTTAGTGGATGTCGGGAACATGACCATTGTTTTAAGAAGATGCAGACAGAGAAGACCAGCCCTTCCCATAACTAGTCACTCATAGACAACTTAGGGTGCATTGTAAGTCTTGGGGGCATATTATCAATCCCAATTACGCCGATTTAGCGGCCGTTTTCGGCCGAAAAGTGGCAATTTAATTATTGCTCTATTATCAAGGACACGCTAAAGTGTGTTTCCTAGAGTTAGCAACCAGCCTTTCTCCACTTTGCATGTCAACGATATATATCGCTAAAGACATGCAAAGCGGGCATTCCTCCCTAAACCTACCTGGAAACAACTACTCACCATTTACAATGCGGTACAAAAGGGGGTGGTGATGGACTGTTCCCTTGAGGCACACATCCCCTTTTGTATCGCTTTGTTCGCCCTAAATTGGCAGGGTATGCTCAGACGTGAGTCCCTTGCTCACTTTGCCACTGGATTCAAGATAGCCTGGCTTATGAGGATTAGAATCCGAAACCGGTCCCAGGATGCTTTTTTCCGATCCAGGGAAGACATGGCTTGGCAGTTCGGGCTGGATTGTTCCCATGAGGCACAGGGTCAGGCTGATTTGCATATGGCCATGTCTGAACTGGGGGGGCAGAGTGAGCTAAAGAATGGTGATGGATTAAACCCAGATCAGTTGACTGGAGGAGAGTGTTTGATTTGCTCAAATGCTCCGTCCATCATCCCCTTTTGTATCATCATTTACAATGCGGCAGGACCCGTGACACAATAAAAAAAGTTGCGCTAAGCGGGGTTATCGCAGGATTTTAACACCTGCTTTATTCTTGACTTACCCATCATTTGGCATGGGAGGTGGATCGAATGGTTAAGTGCACACTTGCCTATTAGCAAGCTTTTCAATAACGATGTACAATTAGCGCTGCATTTCCAATGTTTTTGACGGTTAACGCCGACTATCGCAGGATTTTACATCGCCAGTGAGCTAAGCGTTGCTGATAGGCTGCTAACACAGCGATGTATTCCAGTGATAGACGACGATAATGAAAAACGTGCTAAGCACGTTTAGCAATAATTATCGCTTGTCCTTGTAAATATGCCCCTTAGGCTTTGTAGTTTAGGGTGAAACTCCTACCAATGACCTAATGAGGTAGTGCAGATTTCCTTTAGCAAGGCAGCCAGAGGTTTACCAACCACCATAATCTCTGTCTTATCAGGATTTATTTTCAAATATCTTCTTGTTAATTTCCAAGAAAGGATATCCTGAGGCAATTTTTTCTGTTTTTGGGCAGAAAGCGTGTTTAATAATAATTTGCGGGTCATCAGCACAATTCTAATACTATTTCTTCCAAAATATTTCCAATACCCTCAACGGTTTAGGCACATGTTAAACAGATGTGGCAGAGCTATGCCCCTTGCAAGGCACCACAGGTTGCAACACAGTCTTACAGTCTAAAGGGAGTCAAGCCGGGTGACGGTAGAATTAGCCACATCAAATTAGACCAGTCTTAAATGCAATTATTGATGGTGTTGAAAATGCTGACAAATTCATCAGAGCAAGAACTCCAACACCACCAACATCTGTAGTCATAGTGAGGAATGAAATCTTGCTTGATGGTTATCAAGTATTTTAAAATCAAAACACAGAACCTGGCCATCTCAAGTATGGCTCCAAGAGGCTGATATAATCTGGTAGCAAAAATCAGAATTAATAACAAATTTACCCAAAAAAAATGTCTTTCCATGAGGAAAAACCTGATGGCTACTACTTTGCGCCTATCACATTCTCGTAAGTGAGCTTCACAAATGCCACTTCCTTTCTCTCGTTATTTTTATTATTGCTTCTCTGTATCCTACTCACTTGCATTCTCTTCCATATTTCATGTAAAGCGTTCACTTCACAAGTAGCGAGGCCGCCTCTGTGTAGATCTGTCCAATAAATGCAAAATAGATAAAATATCACCGGACTATCATGGTATAGTGTGACATTTCTACACTGCAATATGATTCACATCTTTATTTGTCCTTGTGTATGGATACTGTACAAAATGTTCATAGAAGCAGTAAACCATCCAAACTGCAAATATGAATCAATCTAATCTCACCAATTCACTATATAATCAGCTCATCCATTATGTGTTTTGTTTTTGCTTTTTAAATATAGCGAAGGCTAGAATGGTTTTAAAGCTGAGGATTAAATGGCAGTGAATAGGAACTACCTGATTAGCTGAGATAGATGCTGCTGGTACAAAAGGATCCAAAAGACGGTTTCCACCAAGCCTTCAACATTTCTATATTGCAACTTATTTGTAACATTATACTATTTTACCAAATTCGCTGGATGTGACATTTGGAATACCTGTTTATATCTCTAAGAAAAGCAAACAAGTAGAGATTTTCATCATCATCATCATATTAACTATTTTTCGTTCAAAGAACCATTAAAGTAACAGTGCAAGAGACATTATACATGCATCAAAACAAAAGATCATAAAAACTGATCGTATCCAAATATCAGAGTACATATATTAAAAGATTCAGTCATAAGACAACAATTGGCAAATGCTTCTCCCCAGGTAAGACCAATTTTTAAAACAAGAACGTAAACAATATCTGGCAGTTATGATGAGTGACTGGATAAGGGGTGATGCATTGTAGCCGTGCAGGAGGGTGGACATCGCTGCTTTCAACCGGGGAGTGGTGCAGGAGGGTTTTTTCAGTCGTAAACCAGATCCGGATTCAGACATCCGGAAATGCAAGTGTAAGTCCACCACCTTCCGTCACCAGGAAAAACGTGTGGCACTCAGGCATACTGCTCTGCCTGAATTTGAAGAGGGACCCTGCAGTATTCTCAACCCTTATACCCTGAGCCTCTCTGCTTTAAAATGTCCTTGAAATGCAATAAAAGGTTTGGACTGCCGTGTTTCTGTATATACTATTGTAGCTTATTATGAGGCCTAAATCGAGTTGTTCACAATGTTGTTCTTTAAGTATCATCACTGCTGAAAAGATATTTTGAGATCAATTAGTTTCTGCCAGAGTCTGAATAGCCCGCTGATACAGGCAAGGCCTCAATACTTGTATATGAAAGTTCACAGATGTTTTGAAGTTGCTGTTTTTTCTTTTCTAGCAGCTTGTTCTTTAGCTTCCTTGGCCTGTCGCACAACTCTCCTAGCATCTGCATCATTTGAAGCTTGTAATGTCTTTTTTTGTGTTTTGAAAAGTCTGCTTCAATATGAAATGTTTTAATATTGTGACCTGTGTTTTTTAGTTGGCGTTTTATGTGCTATTTCACAGAATCCCACTTCTTTGCGATTCCTTGTGTGATATGCTTTTTAAAATCGCTTTTCTGTGATGCTGTCTCCCCTCATCAGACACTTTGGAAATGAACAAGGGACGTAAGGAGGATTAAGCCTCAAAGAGATGGTTTCTCTGCTTTTGGTGTATAATGCATCACAGGGAAGACCAGAAGGTTTAGATTAAGAATATGAAATAGGAACCAGATTAGTTTCATGGATGCTGTATCATTAAAAAAAGAACGAACGCTGTACCGTGGTCGAAAGGGAATGAGACTGCACTGTTTAAAGGATGGTTCGGTCTGTACAGCAAATGGCCACCTAATTATTTGGCACATATTACACGGAATTAGCAGTCTCTTCTCTCACTATCCCAGCATCATATCACACATTTTTTTAAAAACACTACTTACTGTCAGTTTGTTGCAGAAAAGACATTTAAAATGCCTCTCTTGAATGTACCCCCATAATATTGATCTATTGACTACAGTTTCAGACACACTAGCACACTTGTTTAAAAGGACTGGGAAGAGTGACTGAGGCACAATAATTAATTGGAACGTGCTAGGAGATCTTGGGCAGTATTGCAATGACCAAAATAATATTTCCCTTTAAAAGTACATAAAGTAACATTACATTGCAGTTTTCTTATTGGATCAGCCATTTGAAGAGGCCATTTTTTAATAGGGTGCACTGAGACAAAGACTGAACATTTCAGTTGTCCGGTAGACTTTTTGGATGATACATGTTTGACCAACTTTCAGGTTCGAACGACACATTTTGAGTTTCTGATAGAATTCTACCAGGCAAATTGAAGATAAAGTAAGTTTTACTTACAGTGTTGCTAAAGAATCATACGTGTCGAAAATCCGACACTGTCTAGCAAGAAAGTAGAAGGTGCTCACCTAATGGAAACAATATAAAAAAAACTGGTATACACAATTCAACATGGATATCAGACCATGAAAAAGTCCCAGCAAATTATGGCTTGATGGCACACCAATTTAAAACACTCCTCTCAGAATGCTATAATGATCATCAGGACTATCAACACCAGACGAAGGCTTGCTGTCCACACAGAACAATAAGGAGATATTGTTCTGAAAACAGGTATGCGAGCAGCACCACTTTTGAAACATAATTGGTTTACTTAACGGCTGGAACTAGCATAGTGCCTAGAAATCATCCAACAAGGGTGTTGGTACTACAACATGCTATAACCATATTGGAATTTTTACTGTTGTTCACGTTACTTATACACTTCTTCACTATCTTACTGCTTGTTTTCTGTGCGGTTACAATTCATATCATATGTACTAGGCTAGGATTTTAAAATAAACATTAAATGGATATTTTGTTTCCTAGTGCTTTTTGACTGTGTTATTCCTTTACAAAAGAGGGGTTGGGTGTCCATTAATTGCCCCTGACTTATTTTATGAAACTGTTTTCTTTTTATGCAAACATTGCTCAGTGGGTTGTGTATTGGTTGCAGTCCCACTGGATTTTAAGTGGGGTTGGCACATTGAGGGGCCCATTTACAGGCCCCATATGCCAAAGGAATGTCACTTTTAATGACGTTCTGGTGGCGCACACAGCAGAGCTACATCTATGAGGCCCGTAAAGTCACCTAGGATGGCTATTCATGGCCTCATTGATTTGGTGTGAGGCAACACAGCCCAAGTCACTGTGTTGTCTCACACTGCGATATGTGGATGTTCCCACTTAACACATCTGGCATTTGGCACATTCCCACATTTACAACATGCTGTAAACCTGGGAATGCATCAAAAGTCTACCCCTCCCCAGGGGGGTGGAGTAACAATTGTTTTTGTGAAGGAAGGTGTCGCTTCCTCCCTAAAAACTACCTGATTTCAGTGCAGGCACCCTTGAAGCATGGTGCAATGTTGCCTGCGTTGGTGCTAGGCAGCTATTTGTGCACCATCACAGTGCAAGAGGACAGGAATGAGCCATATCTCATAGATGTCGTGCATTCCTGCCTTTTTCTTTTAACGCACGGCAGCACAGCAAATTAGCATGCTGCGCTACCCTGTGTCAAATTATTGTAAAGGAGCCCCTGAGTACCTAGTTCCAGTGGTCAGAAAATTGAACCATATGACTCTAGGAAGCCCTAGAGAACATATCACTTTGAGTTTGACTTAGATATACTGAATCATCTTGAAAACATAAATGTAAGGATCATTACATTTATAAAACTTTTCAAATCTTTAAAAATCATAAAACATTGTTTATTGTTTTACCATCAATCCCAAGCTTTGCTTGGTGCTAGGTGTATGAGGAAAGCAGAAAATATAGCTTGTGAAATTATAGTTGACTGTGCAACAGTATTTTGAAGTGGTCAAATTGCACACATGTATATCTTTGTCATGAACGTAACAAATGGCGTGATCGCTGGTGAAATAATAATATCTGAAATAAGTTCGGTTTTGAAGATAGTTTCCAAGTTGCAATCAAATATTTATTTCCAAATGAGTTTTCTTTCGTTCATGATGTGGAGATCAGAACGTGGCCTGGACAGTGCTTAATTTGTGCCGGTGCTTTCTGGTGCTTAGCACCGGCATTTTTTAACAGGGGCTACAGCATTGTTCTACCTTGTGCGACGGGCCCAGAAATTATTCCAAATAAATGTACCAACCTGTACTGTTCAGGTTCGGATGCATGTCTGCCTGCCTGGTATGTCTAAAGGATGGCCCACCCAGGTCCAGGCATGATGACTGCATCACGTACGTTAGTGATGTCAGTTTTGCACGCCTGCGTAAGCATGTCACTCCCATTGCTTTATTATGGTTGAGACGGGGCGGGCTGATAGGTGCCATGACCTGGGATCCAGGCAGGCTGGGTCTTGGAAAGTTCAGGTCTATAACATCATGATTACACTGCACCTTTTATCTATTTATTGTGCACACTGTACGGCACACACCGCTGCGTTGTCTTCAGAGTGAGCAGATCGGGTGTGAGACTAGATTGTGTTCTGCCTATGCAGTGTAAACTGCATGTTCATCGAGCCACACGTGGTGAGATTGGCCCCCCGCGCCAGGGATTGTTTTCATCTGAGTGTTTCTGTGCTTCCCAATGGCCAGATACACTTATTTGGTAAGATCGTTCATGACTGCTGCAGGGTTGAATGCGAGGGAGGGGGAGGATTGCTCGATGACGTCACAGTCACTGTGTGACTCCCCAAGTCCACATCTTTCTGAATGCTTGCAGCGCAGCGTCCTTCTCCACTAACGCTGCAATCTATGGAACTGGTCATGCTTTTATCAGAATTTATTTTCTGTTTCTGCTGCAGCCACTGCCCAATGCCCAATGCCCTTCAGGCGGCAACAGTGCAGCTCCAAAGGCAATGAGTACAAGAATGTAGTTATTGTTATCAATCAACCCAGGTGTACCTGAAAATGAGGGTACGACTAGAATGTTACTTCTTTCAACAACATGTAATACCCATCGTGAATGTTTTTACCATTTGCATACTTTTGAAGAAGGCCCCGAACGTCATAATTCTTTCCTGTATTTAATCTGAATATGGTCACGACCTACCATTGATATGTAAAAGACAGTTCATATTATTTCTTTTCAATGACTGGTGCATTTTAATGCCAAAGTCCTTTTCATTTGTGACGGTAAAAGATGACAAAACTCAATTTGTTGTGGGTTTCTAATTTCCCTAAGCATTTCAGGTGTAAATTTAATCAGTTTGACATACGTGTATTCTAGCCCGGTTCCATGGTAGCAAGGAGCAGCTGTTTTTTTACGTCAAGGTTACCTAAATGACAAAAGTCATATAACCTCTTTAATTAAGGTTTCTGGCGGGGTTTATAAAGACTCGGGGGTAGGTAGCAAGTTTTAGCTTCAGCCGGTACTAGCTTTGCAATCAACATGCCTTTTTATATTGTTGTTTTTTTTAAACACGTGTATTACACAAAACTACAGGGACAGGCCCCGTGATGTAAAGTGATGTTGTGTACAAAGCGAGGAGTTATTGAATATGTCAAACAAAACATCAAGTCTCCTAGCTGTGTTCAAATCGCCACTCACACTTAATACTTACACAAATGATGGGAGAAGGCTCTAGTTTTAGTAAGGACAGATCAGAGACATCTTAAGGATTTTGGGGGCTCCAGGCCGAACCTATTGTGTGGGCTCCTGTTCAGAACAGGTTTAAAGTTACGATCCAGTTTCAGTTCTTTTATGCCCTCCTCGGCCAGGTCACTGACAGCGCACAGGCCTACTCTCCAAATTCTAAGAGGTCGCTCCTCCTGCCGCGTGGCCCACCCTGAGTGTGGCTGTTCTCCTCCCGCTGCCGCCGCCGCTGCCAGGAGTATTCTTGTGCCCCTGCTAGGTCTGGCCCCCTGCCCCTGACCTCCCTCTGTGCCTGCTCCACTTTAATTTGTATTCTTCGCCGTTTTCTCCTCTGTCCCCCTGCCCCTGACCTCCCTCTTTGCCTGCTCCGCTTTTAATTTGTATTCTTCGCCGTTTTTCTCCTCTGGCCCCCTGCCTCTGACTTTCCCTCTGTGCCTGCTTGTTCAATTGTACTTTGTATTGTCTTGTGCCGTTTTCTCGCTCCTCCTCGTGTTGACTCTGTGCCCCTTGTCACCCAATTCTCCCCTGCACCTCGGTGCCGCTGCCCCACCCCGCTCCCTGCCCCTGCTCCCCCGCGGCCCCAACCCGCTCCCTCTAGCATCACCGCATCCTTCCCCCCCACTCGCCACCCCGCTCCCGCCTCCCAGCTGCTCCTCCCTCCCACAAGAGTACTTAAGGCAAGGCTCACGGGCAAGGAGCTGTGACCTGACCTGACCTGGTCAGCCGGTCGCTCCTCCTGCCGCGTGGCCCAACCTGAGTGTGGCTGTTCTCCTCCCGCTGCCGCCGTCGCTGCCAGGAGTATTCTTGTGCCCCTGCTAGGTCTGGCCCCCTGCCCCTGACCTCCCTCTGTGCCTGCTCCGCTTTTAATTTGTATTCTTCGCCGTTTTCTCCTCTGGCCCCCTGCCCCTGACCTCCCTCTGTGCCTGCTCCGCTTTTAATTTGTATTCTTCGCCGTTTTTCTCCTCTGGCCCCCTGCCCCTGACTTTCCCTCTGTGCCTGCTTGTTCAATTGTACTCTGTATTGTCTTGTGCAGTTTTCTCGCTCCTCCTCGTGTTGACTCTGTGCCCCTTGTCGCCCAGTTCTCCCCTGCACCTCGGTGCCGCTGCCCCACCCCACTCCCTGCCGCTGCTCCCCCGCGGCCCCACCCCTGCTCCCTCTAGCATCACCGCATCCTTCCCCCCCACGCCCACCCCGCTCCCGCCTGCCAGCTGCTCCTCCCTCGCCCAGCCCCCCCACTCTCCATTTATGGCAGAGTGCACACGTACGCGCAGCGGGCGCGCCGATTGAGCGCCGAAGGCGCTCCAAAGGTAAGCCCGTCTGCGCCCATCCGTGCCTGGACCGTGCCCAGCACCAGAACCCCTGGCCCCCGAAGATGCCAGCCCACCCTCCGGACTTACGACTACGCCACTCTCAATGCCCTCAACACCGGCCAAATCCCGGGCTGCCACCGAGCCACCCCAGGACGCACCCACGGACCCTTCACCTGCCAATCCTGCAAGTTCTCCTGCATCCAGACCCGCACCGCACCCGCCAAGACGAGCACTAGCAGCAACCACCTGAAGTGCATCCTGCTCAACACCCGCTCCGTCCACAGACACGCCGTAGAACTCTGGAACTTCCTCGACACCACAGCCCCAGACATCGCTTTCCTCACGGAAACCTGGATGAACACCGCCTCAGCGCCCGACATCGCCATCCCGGACGGATACAAGATCACCCGGAGGGACCGCGTCAACCAGACCGGAGGAGGCATCGCCATCGTCCACAAGAACACCATCCGCATCATGACTAACTGCGACGACACCCTCACAGCCGCTGAACACCTGCACTTCCAGATCCACACCGACCCCAAGACCACCCTCAGAGGCACCCTCATCTACAGACCCCCGGGACCACGCACACAATTCAGCGAAGACATCGCCGACTTCATCAGCCCGCACGCCCTCCCCTCCGCGGACTACATCCTCCTCGGGGACCTCAATTTCCACCTGGAGAACAGCAACGACCGCAACACCACCACCCTGCTGGACAACCTCGCCAACTTCGGACTCAAGCAACTGGTGACCACCCCCACCCACTACGCCGGCCACACGCTCGACCCCGTCTTCTCCTCCAGCAAGGACATCTCCTTCAGCCACGCCACCGGACTCCACTGGACAGACCACAGCTGCGTCCACTTCAGCTTCAGAAGGACCACGCTCCACCACCACCAGCAACAGGTCCCCCGCAGAAGCTGGAACAAGATCACAGCCGACCAGCTCGCCACATCCCTGAGCCAGAACCCTCCCGCCAGTTCAGCGAACAGCAACCAAGCCGCCAACAACCTCACGAGGTGGATCAGCAACTGCGCAGACGACCTCGCTCCACTGAAAACTCCCCCTGCCAGACCCGGCACCAAGAAAGCCTCCTGGTTCACCGACGCACTCAGGAGCTCCAAGAAGAACTGCCGAGCCCTCGAGAAAGCCTGGCGCAGAGACCCAACTACAGACAACATGACCACCCTCAAGCTCGCCACTCGAAAACACCACCAACTGATCCACGCCATCAAGAAAACCGCATTCAAGGAACGACTGGACAACAACGCCCACAACAGCAAGGAACTCTTCAACATCGTCAAAGAGCACTCCAACCCTAGCGCCGGAAACAACAACATCACTCCCTCGCAAGACCTCTGCGACTCACTCGCCTCGTTCTTCCACAGCAAGATCGCAGACATACACAACAGTTTCAGCGCACAGCCGACGCACCCTACGACCACACCAACGCCCCCCACCACCACCCTCCACGCCTGCACTCCGAGCAACACCGAAGACACCATCAGCACAATGAACTCCATCCACTCCGGATCACCAACCGACCCCTGCCCTCACCACGTCTTCAACAAGGCAGACTCCGTCATCGCACCCCATCTACGGGACATCATCAACGCCTCCTTCGACACCGCCACCTTCCCAGAGAGCTAGAAGCACGCCGAACTCAGCGCCCTACTGAAGAAACCATCAGCAGACCCCACCGACCTCAAAAACTACCGCCCCATCTCGCTCCTTCTGTTTCCTGCCAAAGTCATCGAGAAGACAGTCAACAGACAGCTGGCCGCCTTCCTCGAGACGAATGGATCCCTCGACCACTCGCAGTCCGGCTTCCGGGCCAGCCACAGCACCGAGACCGCCCTCATCGCAGCCCCCGACGACATCCGAACCCTGCTCGACAACGGGGAAACAGCGGCCCTCATCCTCCTGGACCTCTCCGCGGCGTTCGACACGGTCTGCCACCGCACCCTATTGCAGCGCCTCAACAACATTGGAATCCAGGAGAAGGCACTGGAGTGGATCATCTCCTTCCTCTCCGGAAGAACACAGAGAGTCCACCTCCCCCCGTTCAGATCCGAGGCCACTGAAGTCATCTGCGGCATACCACAAGGATCATCACTCAGCCCCACGCTGTTCAACATCTACATGAGCCCCCTTGCGGCCATGGCACGCCAACACAACCATAACATCATCTCCTACGCCGAAGACACCCATCTGATCCTCTCCCTCACTAACGACCCCGCCACCGCCAGAACCAACCTACACGAAGGGGTGAAAGACGTAGCCGAGTGGATGATGAACAGCCGCCTGAAACTGAACTCAGATAAGACGGAAGTCCTCATCCTGGGGTCCTCGCCCTCCGCCTGGGACGACTCCTGGTGGCCCCCTGCCCTGGGCAGCGCACCCAAACCCACAGACCACCCACACAACCTGGGCTTCATCCTGGACTCCTCACTCTCCATGACCAGACAAGTCAACGCCGTCTCCTCATCGTGCTTCAACATCCTACGTATGCTACGTAAGATCTTCCGGTGGATCCCCACCGAAACCAGGAAGACGGTCACCCAGGCCCTCGTCACCAGCCGATTGGACTACGGCAACTCCCTCTACGCCGGAACCACTGCAAAACTCCAGAAAAGACTCCAGCGCATTCAGAACGCCTCAGCATGCCTCATCCTGGACATCCCCCGACACAGCCACATCTCCGTACACCTGAGAAACCTGCACTGGCTCCCCGTCAGCAAGAGAATCACGTTCCGACTCCTCACCCTTGCACACAAAGCTCTCCACAACCAAGGCCCAAGATACCTCAACGACCGCCTGACCTTCTACACTCCCACCCGCCAGCTCCGATCGACCAGCCACGCCCTCGCCGCCGTCCCCCGCATCTGAAGAGCAACAACGGGAGGAAGATCCTTCTCCTACCTGGCCGCCAAGACGTGGAACTCCCTCCCCATCCACCTCCGCCTGACCCAAGACCACCTCGCCTTCTGGAAGCAACTCAAGACCTGGCTGTTCGAGCAGTAGCGGACCCCCCTACCCCAAGCGCCATGAGACCCTCCGGGTGAGTAGCGCACTATACAAATGCTTTGATTGATTGATTGATTGATAGTGGGCGTGTTTTCAGTATTTTAGTTCAGCAGCTGACTAATACTGTAAATAATCTCAGTGACCCTTTCCTGTTTTGAATATGTGAGGTCTTGTTTCGAGCGAAAAGAAACTTTATGGATGTTGCATGATGTGTATGATCAAAGTCCCACAGGGCAAAGGACTGCATGATTAATCCCTCTGGTGTATTGTGGTAAAACACACTCGTGGTAGAAGCTGACAAATGCCAGAGTGGTAAAGTTCCCAGTGGAAGAATTAAGTTTCATTTGTGTGGTAAAGTGCCCCACATGTGGCAAATATCTGTGTGGTAAAGTAATTCACTAGGTTAAGATGATCCTGCATTGTAATTGTGTGTTAAACGGCTGAGTACTGGGTATTACAAATATTTTGTGTGATGCATGGTTCCTTCCATGTGGTAAATGTTCATGTGGATAAAAGGTCCCCCTTGTGTTGTAGGGTCCCACTTGGTAAAAGTGTGTTTCGAGCATAGTAAAGTGTTACTTACTGTCCATCAGAGAGACTGGTATCGAAGCATTACATGTGCCTCAGTGAACTGGGAACCACTCTATCTGTGCTGTGGTATTACATCTGGCTTATAGCAGTCCCAGTTCAGAGTTTTGAGTGGAGCCGATAAAGTAAGTGGGTGGAGCTAATTGAGAAAATGGGTGGAGCCTGGGAAGTGGTTGTGGCCTCGTAAAATAATTTGAGCTGGACTTAATATTTTACAAATTAGGCACTGGGCCTGGAGATACGGTCACTATATTTCCGATGTAATCTCCTTTTTTATTGGCGATGAGGATAATAAGGATGCTGTGTATGTCTACTAAAAACATAACAGATTGTTAGACCTGTCAGCCTTAGGGTGGTCTTGCCCCCAAGTTATTTGGGTAACTAAAGGAGTGTGAGGATGAGAGGAAAAGAGTAGAGTACAAGCAATGGTCCATAGTAATGTTGATAGTGAGTCTTGTCCTGATTCTGGCCCTGTTGTAGGTACGTAAGGTCTTATTTCAGGCCAGGTGTGTTGCAGGAAGGGTTATTGATGTTAATGCCATACAGGTCAGGTCCTATTAGAAGTTGCTCCACTAAGGAAAAAAATCCCCAGAAGTCAGTTTGACATGAAATAGATAATACTTTTGAGGGGGTGGGGCAGGTAATGACAGGCAGAGATGGAGCGGTGATCTCAGATGTTGGCATGGACTTAGTAGATGAACAAAATGTGAAGTATATTATAGAGAATTTAAACTGGAAGGAGGTGCTGGCAGAGGAGTCAGATATCTGATTGGCGGTTAGTGATGAAATATCACGACCTGACCAAACGCACAGCTGTCAAATTATTCTCTGCTACTCATTGTTAATGAAAAAAGTATTAAAACTCTTATACTTTTTGCTTAGACTTTGTGTCTTTTTATTTATCTTGTGATTTAATCTTTTCTCTTAGATTTGATCTCACAAATTCAAATATGCATTTTCTATATTGTTATTCTTTCATGACAACCCCACAAAAAGCTCATGAAGAGGATATCTGTCGATTAAAAACAAGATTCAAGAATCGAGGGTATCCGGCAACATGCATTGACAAAGCCGAAGAACGGGTTAAAACTATCAATCGCAATAAACTTCTGACAAGCACAATGAAATCAACAACTACATCACGGAACGTGTTCGTATCAAAATTCTCCACTAAATCTCCTCATATAAAAAAGATTATTTGAAAAGATGGGAACTATTTCAGAATGAAGATGACTTCAAAAGCATTTTTCAAACAAAACCTATCTTTGCATATACAAGGAGCCGCAATTTGAAAGAACAATTAAAACAGAAGGAGTCTCCGGCGAACACACAACATAAAGGGATGAGAAAATGCAACAACTGCATTCACTGCAATAACGTGATGTAACAAAACTTTGTAACCCACCCTAGAACAGGAGAAAAAACGACGTTAAAATTCACAGCAGACTGCAACTCAAGCTTTGTGATATATAGTATCAAATGTCCCTGTGGACTGATGTACATTGGGAAGATGGAGAGAAAAATAAAAATAAGGATAGGAGAACACAAAAGTATGATTCGCAATCACAACACAAACTCTAATTTAGCAGCTCACTGGTTAAAATATCAACATAACATCACTCAAGTACGCTTCATGGTGATAGAAAAGATTGAAAACAAAGAAGGGAGAGACTGTCGCAAGTTCTTATCACAAAGGGAAGTTATGTTGATTAAAAAATTTCAAACAATGGAACCACTAGGTTTAAATGACAAATTTGATTTAGCCTGTTTTCTGTAAGCTGTATAATTACTTGGAGTTTAAAGAGATACAAGATCATCGTGTCTTAATACTAAAAGTCATGTACAATGATATACCTAAATTCATGCCAGGGAGTCATAAGCAACAATGCATTAATATTAAGGTTAGGAATTTTCTGGGTCAATAAGATCTAATGTACTATATGTAACAAATGTGTATTACAAATGTTCGATTATATGTCTAATTATCATTGAAATTCTATGTATAGATCATTACCATCTAGGTTACACACCTCCACTATAGAAATAAAGGTAGTGATCTTCACACTGACACATCTAGGATTTACAACCAATAGTCTCGTATGTTTTAGAAAACCGCTGGTATTTCCTTTGAGAATATGAGGATAAGGTTCCTCATTATATCACGGGTATGCTTTACATATGCCTATATCTTTATTTCATATTATTCAATTTAGTTGATTTACAAACCTCTACCGATATCGATTTTCTATTCAGCTCAATTATACCATTGAGAATGGTCTACCATTTTGAACCTATTAATAGGGGCGCATCTAAATTATACTAGCAATTTTTAGCCTCTACAATATGGCCGCGGGAACGCACTCTTCGGCGAGAGTCCGTCCTCAAATGCCACTATATCGAATCTTGTTTTAAATTCTCGCGAGATTCGAACGCCGTGAATTGGGAAATCGAACGATGGAGTCACCGTGTATACGGAAGGCTTTTCTCGCAACTTAGGTGAGCGCTTCTCCCCGTTGTATAATCTATCTATCTGTCGATGCTGGATACGAGTATGTAAACCGTTACACCAGCGTGTATTTCCGTTATTGATCAGTGATTCTATATCTTTTTTAGATCACGGATGAACCCTTCGATTTAAGGTATTACGTTTAATTTACTTCTGTGCATATGTCACACTAAACGCCTCTAATAAGACTTACGCATAGCAATTATCCACACCGTGATGCTATTCTCTTTTAGAATATTGTTGAAGAAGTCACGTTGATAAATGCATCAATCCAGGAGTACCATTGAGGTATTTGTTCTCATATTTTAACCGGCATAACATTTTATAATGTATTGATTTGTACTAATTGTAATGAATCTGAGAACAATTGTGTATTAGGTAAACAGGAAAGGTTGATATGAAAAAATAACAATATAGAAAATGCATATTTGAATTTGTGAGATCAAATCTAAGAGAAAAGATTAAATCACAAGATAAATAAAAAGACACAAAGTCTAAAGAAAAAGTATAAGAGTTTTAATACTTTTTTAGTTAACAATGAGTAGCAGAGAATAATTTGACAGCTGTGCGTTTGGTCAGGTCGTGACATTTCATCACTAACCGCCAATCAGAGATCTCATATAACTTAGGGACAGGCAGCCCTATCACACCAAACAGCACGCTAAAGTATGCAAAGCGCAGGCCAACTATCTTGTAAATATTAGAAAAGCACAGAAGAAAAAGGAGTGCCAGTGGCCTACCATTTCAAGTTTTAGAGGAGTCAGATATGCCTCAGTTTTCTATGCTTTTGGGCGATGTGAGTTTATGGAAGATTAATTAGTTCTCTAGCACTTGTACCGAACCCATTAATCTTATTGAATCCCATGATAAACCTATTGAAAACGTACAAACTTTGAACCTTAAACAAAATAAAAAGAGAAGATCTTATCTCCCATATTTAAATGATCTATCTTCTACACAAGATGTCAGTGAACTGGAATGAAATATATTGTAGTCCTTGGTCCTATTGATGTAACTAAACCAATCTATGAGAGAGTTTGTTTAAAATAACTCAAGCTGGCTGTCATCAATAAATAACATAATATAGTCCGTTTACCATCTTTTGCCTAAATTAGTAAAGGACAACGAGCATAATGTGGACACTAAACTATTGATAGAACTACGTATGAAGGATTAGAACCATAAACCTTGGAACCTTTGATAACAATTTGCCATAAGTCGATCAAGACCGAAGCTGTAGAGGTTTCCTATTTTATTTATATGTGGAAGGAAACCTTCCTTCATTCAATAACACCCTGTTTTAAGTTGACTCAGATCGAAGCAGTAGATGTTTTTCATCTTAGTTTGTTGTTAAGAAAAGGTGGAGATCCTGAAAATATAGTTGAAGTTGATGCTTTGAAAATTGCTCCTTTAGAATGAGTCCATTAGGGTAGAAGATGCAACAGAGGGTGAAGGGATAGCAGTAGAATGTTCACATGGGTCAAAAAAAGATAAACTGTTTCCATTATTACAAAAATATTGTGAAGCAAGCAAAGTCAACTGTAAATAAAAGGTCTAAAATAGTGTGGAAGAGTAGGATCACCAAAAAAGAGAGAAGGGTGTTACGGCTGGAGTCAATGCCAGCAAGCGGAATGGAGGAAGAGGGTGCTGATGAGTAAAGAAAACTATAATTTTTATTTTTTTATTTTTTTTGGTCTCTTCACACTTTGCCACTGCTAGCCAGTGCTAAAGCACTTGTGCTCCCTCCTTTAAACATGGTTAGATTGGTTCACAACCAGTTGGCACATTTAATTTACTTATAATATCCTAATAAATGCTAGTCAGCCTGCAGCACTTATTGTGCCACCTACTTAGGTAGCCTTTTAAACATGTCTCAGACCTGCCAGGGCAGCCAGTGTGTTAAATTTAAATTGTCATTTTGACAGGGCAAATTAAATCTTTTACCAGACCCAACCCTTCCTTGATAATACATAAAAGCCACATCTAGGGCCCGATTCACAGAATGAACTTAAGACTCAATCCTAAACTTACTACTATTTTGGTATTCACAGAATGCACTTACTACTTTTGGCATTCACAGAATTAACTTACTACTTTTGGTATTCACAGAAGTTAGGATTTTGTCTTAAGTCTGTCTTAAGTCTGTCTTAAGTCTGTCTTAAGACAAACTTAAGACAAAATCCTAACTTCTGTGAATACCAAAAGTAGTAAGTTCATTCTGTGAATGCCAAAAGTAGTAAGTGCATTCTGTGAATACCAAAATAGTAGTAAGTTTAGGATTGAGTCTTAAGTTCATTCTGTGAATCGGGCCCCTAGACCCTAAACAGCCCAGAGGGCAGGGCAGTGTATTTTAAGGGTTGGGCCTGTAAGTTTAACTTTTACGTGTCCTGCTAGTGAAAACCCCCTACATTTCCTTTTCACTCCTGCACAGCCTACCTTGCTCATAGGATAACGTTGGATTCCATAGTACATTAATTAAGATATAACTTTCAATTGCTAGTAGGTAAAGTTGGACTTTAAGTCACAATTCTTAAAATGCCACTTTTAGAAACTTGCCATTTTCTTTTCCCAGACATTTGGTGACTGCAACATGGGGGACATGACTAGGTGTAGCTGTCCATTGTGTATTACTCCCAAACAGTGAGACAAAAGAGGGACACTCGTTGGCAGGATGAACCACCTCTGTGAGGATGAGGGGGTGGAGCAGTTATCTATCACTCTTGCAGACCACAAAGGCTCTACCTCAGAATATTCTCATCATACCACAGTCAAAATGGGGCCAGGGCAGGAAAGCAGGAAGTTCCAGCCTCTACTGTAGGGGCCGGATTCTAGAAGCTTTTCCCACTTCAAAGTGAGTACCAGATATAAGTAGTGGTCTCTCAGTTACAACTCCTCAGTACACTTCTGGGCCTGTGGAAGACTCAGAAGAAGGACTGCTCTGCTACTCTGCTGCTTCGAAGGACAACCCTGCTGCCTTGCTACTATGATGCTCTGTTGCCTGAGTGAAAAGAACCGGACTTGCATCTTGAATGCAGGCACACAGGAGTGACTCCAAGGGCCAGTTGGCTCACCTCCTCATTACAGCCTCAGGGACAGAAAAGGCTCAAAAGCTTTGACACCTACACCTGGACTCTGATTCCTAACCTTTCAAGTGGTGCCCCTTCAGTCCTGCACCCTCGGAAGCATGGTTAATGGTGTTTTGTCAGCCCAGCTGTGATTTCTACCAGAACCAATGTGGCATGCCACAAGCCTGAAGTCGCTTTGCAGCACCTCATCCGAACAGATGCAGCGTGATGCAGCTACAACGCAACGATGATGCAAGCCCGCATTGCGACCCTCGTAGCTCATCAGATCTATTATTACACAACACATCCTCAATGCGGACCTCACAGCTTCTCATTGGAACTGATGCTGTGAGACATACCCTCAGTATAAGTCTGCATCTAATTCCTTCAAGCCAATCCAAAACGCTGCTGCATGCTGCATCCTCGATGCTGAACTCGCATCTCTTCTCTGGACTTCTGCCTCGCACAGCAATTCTCTGTAATCAGGATTGAAAGTACATTTGTAAGCAGGGCTAACTTAGTCACTGCAACTGGCCAAGGTTGGCTCTTCCATAATGGCAGAGGATCATCACCTCACAGCCCGTGCCAGCAGGCGATATATAAAATGATAGTAACAAAATGTTATTATCATTTTACTTATGCTGTCTGAGCCCAGCAATACAATAAGTATAGGGCAGGCAGGGCTGGCATGGCAGGGAGGAGGAGTAGCCTGCACTCATAAGTCTGCATGTGTGTTTGGCCTGCCCTCCATGGTCGGCCAAACACATAAGAGCACATATGTTTCTCCAACCCAGTTGTGTTACACAGCCAGGTTGGTGAAAAGCCACAGGCTCCAGTTTACCATCTGAGCGGCAAACGAGGCCACTCTGACCAATCCTGGCGCTGCTCATATGTGAGAGCAGCATCTGGATTGGGTGTGAAGCCTGTGCCCTGAGGGCCCATCCTCTTTTGGCAGATGAGAGGATCCGCAAAGCTGGTGTCAGCGGGAGCACAGCAGCAGATAAGTCTTCTTTATTTTTTTACTTATATTTTATTTTTCTCCTCCCCTAATCGCCAAACCTCCGCCCTCTCCACCCATGGTTGCCCTACCACTTTAGGTAGAAGGCGGCCGCCAATGGTCCGGCCTGAGCTCCATTGTGGTCAACCTGAACTTGTGACTTTATCCTGGTCTGGAGCGACCTGATAACCATAGTTGGCTCTTTGTGCCTTTAAGCACTATTCTACTTTAAAATTGCATATGTATGTTTCGATATTTGTAGTTTTGGTGTCAAATACATTATGAAAGTTTACTCTATTTTTCTAAATTGGTGTAGGATTTTTCTTTGGTTGTGTTTTTACTGTATTACTGTTTGTGTGCTGGATAAATTCTGTACACATTGCCTCTAAGTTAAGCCTAGCTACCAGAGGGTTGAGCACAGGTTACTTTGGGGTTTGCTTGTGTTTCACCCTGAAAAGAATTGTGGTTGCTCCTTGAGTAGGGCTTTATCTCTCTCAACATGTCACCCAAGATATTACACATATAAATGTGTTTTTTAAAGATCTAATAAAACCATGATATGATTAACATAATTTTAATAAATGTAATCGATGTTTGAAAAAACATCAATATTATGTCTTTTCAGTATTGTGTTAACACAATTCACACACCATGAAAAATATTTAACTATACATTAGGCAGTATTGCCCCCCCCCCAAATATTCTAAAACATTTTAGTATATGATCATATATTCTTCATAATTTTTAACATACTTTTTGTTGGGATGGCAAAATTCACTGCTTGTTGACGGACGTGTACCCTTATCCTGACTGTCACATCTGCTTGGCTATCTGGACCCTTGGTACCGGTTTTTGCTCATGGATGAACACAGATTATGTATGAGTGCAATGAATCAGACCTCTCTCAAGGTATGGCAGTCATGGTAGACCGAGAGGAGTGCACCAAGTGCTACCCTCATAGTGATAGAGGCTTTATGCCCTTGCCAGGAGTTAAGTGACACTAGCGCAGTACTGGCAGCATATGCATTTTCTTTACTTTAAAATTAGTTGTGGGGACAGGCTTTTTTACCTGTGTCACTGGAGTGGCACATACTGGCCCACTGATGTAACTCTCTGCAGCTGTATCTTGAACTGATCCTTGGCCTACACATATATGTATGCAGTGCCTGGCAGCAAGGACGCTTGCAGGTGTGTGCTGTGTCGTGTTTGCGCTTGTACGTGGTGCATAACATGCTTGTGGGTTCCATTTGGGAGCTTAGGGTTTGGAAAGGTAGTAGGAGGTGATGAATGCAGAGTTGATAGTGATTGCTGACATTCCTGGGGGCAGGGGTGGGAACACAAACACTGGATGAAGGGGAACAGAGCATCCTTTGTGCACTTCAATGGTCTCTTTGATTCAAGAGTAACTGGTCACTGGGGATTTAGCTTACCAGCAAGTGATATGGTGGGTCTGATGAAGTTGGCACTATATGGCCAGTGAATCCTAATTGAGGGGGAAGGCTTAGACCTTTGAACCTTTGTGAGGCATATATCAGTTAAGGCTGACAGCCAGGGTGATTCCCAGTTATTCCCAGAGCTGATGTTGGTGGTCAGTCTGAATTCTGCATGCTCCTTTTCTGACAGAGATTGTTCCTTTGACAAATTAGAGGAGAGGACACTTCAGAAGAGTCAACACCCAGACACTAAGGGGCATATGTACAAGCACCTATCACCATATCACCACTACAATGTCACTTTTATCAATGTTGTGTGTTGCAATAGGGGCTTAGCCTTATTTACAGGGCAGCGTTAAGCCACTTAACATAGCTTAACGCTGCCTTGTAAATAAGGCCTCTTTTCACTCTATGGTTAGCGTGAAAGGGGTGGGCAGAGGGTGTTGCTGTGGGCGGTCTATCGCAACACCCATTGCTTTTGCCGCTGCCCCCATGTACAAGGGCAGCGTACATAGGAGGCGGCTCCAAAATTAAGACCAGGGAAAACCTGGCCTTAAGTTGGCGAAACAACGAGAAATGCATTATTTCTCCTTGTTTTTGCTTTTTCCATGTGTGCTGCCTTGCTGCAGCACACATAAAAAAGCAAAATGCCATCAATTGTTTATGTACAGGAAGGTCCCCGTTCCTGAACATAAACAATCTTTAAAAAATGCCATTTTGTGACTTTCATGCGTGCTGTGGAAGTGACAAATTGGAATTCCAGGATTGTTTAATACTAGAAGGGACACCTTCCTACACAAAAACAATCCTCTTCTGCACACAGACCCCCTTGCACTATGGTGCAAGGCTGACAGTGTTGGCGGTATGCTGCTAAGTGTAGCGCCATCGCAGGGGGAAATGCAAGGCTGCACCATATCATTGTAAATGTGGTGCAGCCTTGCGTTTCAGAAGTGGCGGAGTGAGGTGTTAAGCCATGACGGCTAATTTACTCCACCACTTCATTGTACTTATGGCCCTAAATCCCATCTGTCTCGATATGGACTATAAAGGTGGGAGCATGAGTCTCACAAACACATAAACACACATGCTGTTCATCAGAGTAGAAAGAAGAGCACTAAGACTTTGAGGTGTTGCAAACAGGAATAGGGCCCAAGCTTTGCTAGTTTTCATGCTGGGCATGAATTAATCACCCGGCAAATCAAGATTACTTGCCCCAAGCCTGGAGACACTAGCCTTTTTCATGCCTACACTTTGAGGGAACCCTGTGAGGAGGAGGAAAGCCCCTGGAGGGAGAAAGGGCCAGTGGGGATACTGTTGAGTGGCAGAAAAAGGTAAATGTCACCTGTGAACTACAGCACTTTTTTTGCTAACCACCAGTGTGACAAAAAAAGCATAGCTTTAGGTCTAGTATTTTAGCCTGACTGCTGAAGTTTAAACTTGCAGCCCAACCTATCAAAATAGTAAACCTTTAGACTGGAGAAAAACCTTCCTTTTTAAATATTAATGTCAAAGCTATGTAGGTCATGAAGCTGACAGGGCTGGGTGCATTATACTAAGATTTGGACATATAGAAAACAAATGTTACCACGTCCCTACAGTGACAAGGCCCCAAACTCTACTTTCACTTTGGTAGTCCCTGGCTGTCCTATAAGGAAAACTAGAGTACTGATTAAAACATAAACTGTGCTATCTCAAGTTTGGGAGCATCTAGTTCAATGATTAAATCCTATTTTTAAAATGTATTAAAAGCCTGTTGCAGTGGTGAAGTCAGATCATTAATACATATTTAGGAAACATGACCTTTAGAAAGTTACCTATTTCCTGTCTGGAGTTCCTATAGGCTAATTTGTATTAGATCACCAGCAGCTGCCCAGGATGTTACTTGTCCTTAATGAAGTTCTCAGAGCAGAAACCATGGCATGGGTGTGGAGAAGAGTTTCTTCCCCTGAAAGGAAGATCATTAGAGATGTGCCCGGGAACTTAGTTAACTTCAAAGGGGCCTGACGTGTCACAAGTAAATGTCAGGTGACCCTTGTAAAGGAACTGTCTGTTTTTCCCTAGTCAGATTGGCACCAAACCCAGTGAGAGGAGAGCTATCCCCAAAACCAGTTTTAGAGTAACCACAGAGTAGAGGTGTTAGAAATGGGATTTCTGGTTGGCTAAGGCTTGCGCCAAAGCCAGGCAGAAACCACCACTCTAGTCAGGGCAAGGGAGTTACACGCCAAAGATAACCCCTGCTCACACCCTTGGTAGCTTGGCACGAGCAGTCAGGCTTATCTCAGAGGCAATGTGTAAAGTGTTTGAGTAACACACACACACACCAGCAACACACTAGGCACACCAAAAAAAGGAACTCCCCACAAGGTTATATATAAAAATAGCCTTTGTATTACCATAAACACATTAGATCATAATCACACAGGTACACTGTGCTAACTGGCACTGGGCAGTATTTACAGGGGATTATTTACACATGACAGGGCCACGTGGGCCACTGTCAGAATCCGCCCTTAGTAGAAATAGCACTTAGCATAACTGTGTCACAAAATAACAATTGTAGGACACCACCAGTAACCACTGGTAAAAGGGAGGACCACACTACGCAATCCTAATCTCTTTAGGCATAGATCCCGCAGGGACACATAAACTGACCAGCATAAACTAGACTAGGCAAAACAACCTCCTAAGCATAAAAACACAGTTAGAGTTATCACAGGCATAAAGGCATTGCACATTACGCATAAATCACATTAGGTAATTATCACAACCACAAATCACCAATCACCTTGCGCAGAATCACAGTAAGTACTGACCTCAGGCCAACTGGCCAACACACAGTGGCTCAAACGCCCTTTGTCCAGCAGTCAGGGCTAGCTGCACAAAGCAGCGACAGCAAAGGTGCGCAAGAGTTTAGGGCCTAAACGATGCAGCTGCCCACTACTTGTTGGGCAGCTGGAAGATCACCAAGATGTGCACAGCCTAAACGTGGCAGCAGCCCACTAATTGTTCGGCAGCTGTGGAACTGTGCATGCGCACCAGCGTGCCTTTTGGGTCTTCCTCTGGGCCTTTTTACAAAACCTGCCACACATTGCAGCTGCCTGTAATGGCGGTGAAGCTGGAGAAATTAGCCCTGGTACCACTGTGCCTGTGAGCCCCACTCGGGGGACTCTTGAAACACATGATGCCAACCGTTGCAGCTGTCACTGCCAGTGGGGCAGCTGTAAAGCACTTTGGGGCCTTCTGCCCCCTCTCATTCACGGGGGGGGCACCAGCAGATTTCTCAGGGTCCCTGTGGGTGGGGGCAGGCACTAACAATGTGCCTCGGCTCTCTCTCCGACCCCAGCCCCTCCTCACCTGTTCAGGCGGTCTCCTCTCTCTGGGGGCCTCTCCTCGACATGCAGGGCCCTCTCACCATACGAGCCCTGCGTGCGTCGTGCTGCCTCCTCAATGTGGGGAGGGCTGGCACCAACAATGTGCCCCAGTCACCTGAATGCTGCGGGATGCGGGGCTCCCCCTGAGACCTGGGGGCGCCTCCGACTACTCTTTCCACCCGGGGACTCCTCTTCAGGATGCAGGGTTCTCTCCAAGCATGGGAGCCCCACGCTACACACAGCCCACGCTTCATCCGGTCCCTCTCCTTGGGACCGGGACTTTGTTCTGGAGCCCGCGAGGCTCGTGGACTCTGCAGCACGTCCCAGTGCGGGTTGGCCTCCCGGTCTTCCAATGCGGC
Organism: Lissotriton helveticus; assembly: GCF_964261635.1. NCBI lineage: Eukaryota > Metazoa > Chordata > Amphibia > Caudata > Salamandridae > Lissotriton > Lissotriton helveticus. The sequence continues at coordinate 659,569,517 of NC_136067.1, forward strand.
ACTTCCTGCCGCACGGCCCTTCCGCTTCCGTCCGCGAGGCCCCGCCCACAACCAGGCTGGCCACAGATCGCGGGTTCTTCTCTGTGTGGGCTGAAAACGAGGGGTAGGCTCCCTCTAGATTAAAGAGGAGATACAGGGGGTGGCCATCGGTTCACAATCAGCAGAAACGCGTGGTGGGCACCTGCTGTTTTGAATATGCCAACGAGCGGCACAGATGCGAGGTGGGCTCTCACTTGATCAGCAACGCAGGGGGGGGATCCCTACTCTCGGGATTCCTGCCGCAGTTGTTTCTACAACAGGGTGTTGCCAGTAACCCACTCCTCTCTGCAACCAGAAATAAAGTGCTCTTCAGGAATGTAAAGTAAAGCGCTCCCCAGTGCTGTAGTCCAAAGGAAGTCTCTCAATATGCATGGGGGTAAGGCTGGGCTGACAAGGGCCACCTCACAGGGCCCTCCAGCAGGGAGTCAGTCCCCAGTGGCAGTTCCTCCTGGCGCCCAGCAGCAGCAGGCCTCCTTCAAGTCAGGAAGCAGAAAACCCCTTACATGGGGTCACAGCCCCTTTTTATACACATATTCCTTTGTCTCCTAGCACAGTGTTAAGGGAAAATGCAGATGCAACTGGTTTTGGAGCACTTTGTTGTGCTCAGCCCCTCTCCCCATTCACAGGGCAGGCTAGGGACATCAGACGCACCACGGGGGGCGGAGCCAGCATTGTGGAGGGAAGGTACAGCCCTATTCAGGTCCCAGGTGCAGCTCCTCTCTGCCATCGACATGCAGATCTCCCTATTCACCACCAGGCAGACCCATCCTGACTCCTGGAGCCAGGCACACCAACCAGCTCCAGCCAATCACAAGCCACTCAATTCACATTCACTGCACAGACATACCAACTTCTAGAAGTGGCACTTCCACACCAGACACATTAAATCTGAGCACACCATCGCGCAGCATTTAATCTCACGAGATCGCACATACCATCTCGCCCCTGCACTCCCCACACATCAGGAACTACCATGGACACACACATTCCCCATGCATTCCTATGGGAGAGCAGGCCAATCTCACCACACGCACTGAGACTGCGCACGCACTTTACACTGGGCCACAGTGGTAAAGTGCGCAGAAGCCAAAAACAACTAGTAACAGGTCACAAATAAAAGCAAAAAGTTTAGGGGTGAACCTGCCAAAAGGGCCAAGTCCAACAAGAGGGCAGTTCATTAACCTGGCCTCATTTCTAGGTGGGCCCACAAGTTTCGCACAAGGGGAGAAGAGATTCCCCATCTGGGATTTTGGGAGTAAGCTGCACTGTGGGATTGTTTGCCATAGGGCAAATAGGAATTGCTGCAAAAGTGTGAAGGGTTGCCCCGGGAACTTTTAACTCATTGAACAAGAAAGATTTTAGTTGTGGGACTCACTCCTGAGGCGGAAAGCCGGGAGTTTAGCAATCTATTTTAAATCATTGTGTGTGATACTGTATTTTTAACTTAGAAACCTCTAATTTCACTCGGCCATCTCACCTCGTGCTAACTCTCCGCCCAGTCCAGTCAAGGCTGAGGCGAGCGCGCTGATTGGTCGAAACGCCGCCAAACCCAGCAGCGGACACGCCCACCGCGCTGGCCACGCCCCCTGCCACACCATAAGAGACGCGCTGACTGCGAGCGCGCTGTCTTTAGTTGTGGGACTCACTCCTGAGGCGGAAAGCCGGGAGTTTAGCAATCTATTTTAAATCATTGTGTGTGATACTGTATTTTTAACTTGGAAACCTCTAATTTCACTCGGCCATCTCACCTCGTGCTAACTCTCCACCCAGTCCAGTCAAGGCTGAGGCGAGCGCGCTGATTGGTCCAAACGCCGCCAAACCCAGCAGCGGACACGCCCACCGTGCTGGCCACGCCCCCTGCCACACCATAAGAGACGCGCTGACTGCGAGCGCGCTGTCTTTAGTTGTGGGACTCACTCCTGAGGCGGAAAGCCGGGAGTTTAGCAATCTATTTTAAATCATTGTGTGTGATACTGTATTTTTAACTTGGAAACCTCTAATTTCACTCGGCCATCTCACCTCGTGCTAACTCTCCGCCCAGTCCAGTCAAGGCTGAGGCGAGCGCGCTGATTGGTCCAAACGCCGCCAAACCCAGCAGCGGACACGCCCACCGCGCTGGCCACGCCCCCTGCCACACCATAAGAGACGCGCTGACTGCGAGCGCGCTGTCTTTAGTTGTGGGACTCACTCCTGAGGCGGAAAGCCGGGAGTTTAGCAATCTATTTTAAATCATTGTGTGTGATACTGTATTTTTAACTTGGAAACCTCTAATTTCACTCGGCCATCTCACCTCGTGCTAACTCTCCGCCCAGTCCAGTCAAGGCTGAGGCGAGCGCGCTGATTGGTCCAAACGCCGCCAAACCCAGCAGCGGACACGCCCACCGCGCTGGCCACGCCCCCTGCCACACCATAAGAGACGCGCTGACTGCGAGCGCGCTGTCTTTAGTTGTGGGACTCACTCCTGAGGCGGAAAGCTGGGAGTTTAGCAATCTATTTTAAATCATTGTGTGTGATACTGTATTTTTAACTTGGAAACCTCTAATTTCACTCGGCCATCTCACCTCGTGCTAAGTCTCCGCCCAGTCAAGGCTGAGGCGAGCGCGCTGATTGGTCCAAACGCCGCCAAACCCAGCAGCGGACACGCCCACCGCGCTGGCTGCGCTCCCTGCCACACCATAAGAGACGCGCTGACTGCGAGCGCGCTGTCTTTAGTTGTGGGACTCACTCCTGAGGCGGAAAGCCGGGAGTTTAGCAATCTATTTTAAATCATTGTGTGTGATACTGTATTTTTAACTTGGAAACCTCTAATTTCACTCGGCCATCTCACCTCGTGCTAACTCTCCGCCCAGTCCAGTCAAGGCTGAGGCGAGCGCGCTGATTGGTCCAAACGCCGCCAAACCCCGCAGCGGACACGCCCACCGCGCTGGCCACGCCCCCCCTGCCACGTGTCCCCCACCAACCATAAATAATGCTAAGGTACAGGAAGCGCAGCGGACGAGCGCAGCGGGCGCGACGATTGCGCGCCGAAGGCGCGCCTAAGGCAAGCCCGTCTGCGCCCGTCCGCGGCCGGACGGGGCGAGGGGCACGTCTCCATGCCAAATTTACATCGTACTCATTTGAGGAGCTTACTACCCTCCAGGGCCACTGGCCACTCTCTGAGTCTGCCCGCAGTCACATTGCCTCATTAGGGCTTGCCCCTTCATCTATGCCTACACTGACGACATCCCCACCGGCCTCTCTGCCGCTATGCTTTCCTACGCCAGTCCCCTCTTCTCCTGTTCCCTCATTATCTGTCCTTTTGCTCAACACCAGGTCGGCGGTCAAACACCACCATGAGTTGTTTGTCCTTCTTGACTCCGAGAAGCCTGACATACTTCTCCTGACCGAAACCTGGTTTTGCGATTCTTCCCTTCCCGCATTGTTGGCTGCCCTCCCCCCTTCCTATGTCGCTCTACGCGCCGACCGCCCTGCAGGTAGGATAGGTGGTGGTGTGGCTCTAATTGCTCGGTCTGAATTTAATTTTCAATTTCTTTCTTTTCCTCCTATCCCCCCTACCAAATTCCTTGTAGTCCGCTCCCTTTCTTTTTCCCCGCCTATCACTTGCCTATTGATGTACCGTCCACCCCAGCCTTCATCTCTGTTTTTGCCAGCATTTCAAGACCTTTTAGCTACTCTGGCGGTCAACTATGCCTCGGTCCTAGTGCTAGGCGATTTTAACTACTGGCCTTCGGACCCTTTAGAGTGCACTGCATCTAAAGAATTTACCGAATCTCTCCTTTCCCTTAACTTTGTCCCTCACATTTCCGTCCCCACACACTCTCACGGTCATATACTTGACCAGGTCTGGTCCCTCAATCTTCCTATTTCCCAGGTATCGGTATCTCCCTGTCCCTGGTCCGATCATGCCTTTATTTCCTTTTCCATCTCCCTCAACTCGGTGTCCAAGGCCCCACATGCCAAAAACACCTGGGCGCGGAATTGGAACCGAGTTGATTTTCTCTCCTTGACCTCCCTGCTTCGGAATTCCTGCCCGACCCTCTCTGGTCTTTCATCCAACTCTCAAGCCATTGCTATTAATACCTGGCTGGCTGGAGGTTGTGATTCGGTCGCTCCTCTACGCCGTATCTCCACCCGTCGACCCAAGGACTCCAACAGGTGGTTCACTGACCACCTGAAAGACCTAAAACTGACCGTGCGGCAAGCTGAAAGGCAATGGAGAAGAAATTACTGTCCTTTGTCAAAAACTCACTATCTAACATCCCTTACTGAGTATAAAAAAGCTATTATATATGCCAAAACTACCTATTTCTCAACAAAAATAATGACAGCGGAAAATAAACCGAGGGAGATCTTTGGCATAGTGAACGACCTAGCTTTCTCCGATAGAGTCTCACCCCAAATCCCCCCTACCCAGTTCCTTTGTGATCAATTAAATACTTATTTTGTGCACAAAATTGTAACCATCAAAGCCAACATTCCCCTCCCTTCCTCTGCCTTTGTTGATCCTTTCCCCCCCACTGCTCAAAGTCATCTTAATGCTATTCCCCCCATCACTGAGGAAGCATTCTTAGCGATACTTTTGAAAGTTAAATCGGGTTGTCCGGCAGATATCTGTCCGGCAAGAATCCTACAACAGATTTACTCTGCCTGTCCCCAGCCCCCCACCACTCTCCTTAATTGCTCTCTTACTCAGGGAGTGGTGATCCCGGCTCTTAAATCAGCCACAATAGTGCCCATTTTAAAGAAGCCTGGCGCTGACCCCTCTATCTCAGCAAACTACCGCCCCATCTCCTTGCTACCCTTTTTGGGTAAGGTGCTTTAGCGCCATGTCACCTCGGTACTCAGCGCCCATGTAGAGGCTAATGGAGGCTTAGCTTCTCGCCAGGCCGGCTTCCGTCCCAGGCACTCTACCGAATCTACCGTGTCGGTCCTGGACAACCTCAGGGAGGGTATGGATCACGACAATCGTCAGGCGCTGGTGCTCCTCGATCTCTCCGCCGCCTTTGACACGGTGGACCATACCATATTACTTTCACGTGTCAGGGCGGCGGGGATAGAGGGCTCAGCCCTGGTCTGGATCTCCTCCTTCCTGAGGGACCGCACCCAGGCGGTTCGGCTGGGGGATTTCACTTTCTCCCTTACTGTTTAACCTCTATATTATTCCTTTAATCTTTGCTCTCCAGCAGCTGGAGGTCACCGTGTACAATTACGTGGATGACCTCCAGCTCATCTTCAATCTTTCTTCTTCACCCCTTTCTATCTTAAATTTCCAATCTATTATGATTTTCATCAGGGACTGGATGAACCACAACCATCTCAAACTGAACCCGGACAAAACCGAGTTGGTTCTCACTGGTGGTTCTTCCAGTCCCTGGAATTCTCTTTTCTGGCCTTCCTCTTTTGGTACCTCCCCCACTCCTTCTTCTACAGTTAAAACCCTGGGTGTTAAAATGAATAACCAACTTACTCTCCACTCACAAATCAGTTCAGTTGTCTCCTCCTGTTTCCTCACTCTTCAAACCATTCGCACTGTCTCCCGTTTCTTTTCCCCCCAAGCACTTAAGCTGATCATGTCCGCACTGGTGATTTCGCGGCTGGACTATGCCAATGCCATATACAACGGCATCCCTGCATACATCCTGCGGAAGCTCCAGATGATCCAGAACCAAGCGGCCCGGTTGGTGTATGGTCTCCCCCGCTTTCACCATTCTACACCCCTCCTAAAGGAGCTTCATTGGCTCCCGGTCAAAGAACGCTCCCTTTTTAAAACTGGCTGCATGGTATTTCAGGCTCGCCAGGGCACTGCCCCCGCTTTTATTTCCTCTCTGATCCACGATTATGTCCCGATCAGAGAGCTCCGCTCCTCCTCTAAGTCCCTCCTGCAAATTCCACGCTTCAAGCGTAAAAAAGTGGGGTGGAACCAATTTTTCAACCTTGGCTCCCACTTTCTGGAACTCCCTCCCTGATCACCTGCGCTTGGCCACACAATATTCATCTTTCCGCAAAGATTTAAAAACGTTCTTGTTTCGACAGGCTTTTCCCTTGTAACCTGTCCATTCTCTTTTGCGCCTGGTTACTCTACCCTCAGTTGCTGGTCCCACTACTATAGCGCCAAGAAACCGTATGGTGAACGCTGCGCTCTACAAATGTTTTAAATTCCTAAATTTAGGAGTTATCCTCACAGACTAGCTCATGACAATCATAAAATTTATATCCCAAGGCACACACCTCAGAATAACTTCTGGACCTGTGAAAGAACACAGGAAGGACTCAAATTCCATTTGAGACCTGTGAGGGTACGTGAAGGGCTGAACTTGCTTCCGATTGGTGGCTGAAGGAACACAACAAGCTGCAAGAGGCCTTTCCCCTAAGTGTTCCGCAGACCAGTAGCAACCAGTACCAGCATTACGGTGGGGATTGACTGGAGTCCCTTTAGCGACCATAACCCCCTAACCGTTACACTAATACAGTGGGGTAGACCCAAGACACGCCCTCAAGTGGATAGTGTGTTGAAGTTAACCGACCAGGGAAGGCGACTTAGATGGGCAAAAATTGACAATGAAGCCTTCTATAAAGAGTTAATGGTAAAAGGAAAAGTAGAGATTGATAAATGCATTTATCCCTTGATAGAGGGGGGCAATCTGGTCAGGGCATTTAGTTCAGTGACCAAACTGGTAGATGGTCTTCTAAAAACAATAGCTCCCATGAAGAAAAACATGCAGACAAGATGGTTCGACAGCAAGTGCTCGCGAGCCCTGAGAGACTTAAAAACCAGTCTAAAATCTAACCCCAGGGACAATTTAAGAATAGTCCAGTGCAGACAAACATACAAATGCGCGCTTAAACAAAGAAAGACTACTCTTCAAAAGGAAGCATGGGCAGACCTAAGAGAGGCTGGAGAAAGAAGGGACATGGCCCAATTCTGGAGGATTGTAAACAACCCATATTTTCAGGATAGTAACACCCTTGGGATTGGGACAAACATCTTACCGGAACAGTGGGTATCACATTTTGAGGGATGGTACAATCATAACCAGAATATAGATATGGAGAGGGGGTGGGCTGAACTACAGGGCCCAGTTATCGAGTTCTCTCTACCTGAAATAATACAGGGGATTCAGGGCCTGACACGTAACAAAGTTCCAGGCCCGATGGTTCACCACCTGACTTGTATTTGAGCAATGTAGACTTTTGGGCACCCATTCTCACAAGAGTGTTAAATGCGGCAGTTCAGTATGGTTGACCTCGCTCCTGGTCTACTGCAGTTATTGTTCCCATCTTTAAGAAGGGCAACAGGGATAATCCGCAATGCTATAGACCAATCTCCCTGATTGATGTCTCAGCTAAAATCTTTGGTCGGGTAATTTTGCTGCGGCTCATGGAATGGACAGAAGATCACCATATAATAACGGATATCCAGTATGGCTTTAGAACTGGGAGGTCCACAAGCGACCAATGCCTTAATCTTTATTTGCTGGTTGCAAAATACACTAAAGCCAGCAATGAAGCTATGTATCTGGGGTTTATGGACCTAGCGGCCGCTTTTGACCATGTTAACAGGAAAAAGTTATGGTGCCTGGTGAGGGATATGGGAATTGACCCAGGTTTGATCAACATCCTTAGAGAGCTGCATAGGGACACCACAGCCAAAGTGCGTTATAACATGGAGGGGGGGAATACAGAACCATTCCCTTGTACAAGCGGGGTGAGACAGGGCTGCATCCTTGCCCCCTTCCTGTTTTTGCTTTATATTAACAACCTAGAGCAGGCTTTGATTGATCTAACCACAGATTGCCCGAGAGTAGGTCCTCGTCATATACCGGTGCTTTTATATGCAGATGACGCGGTCCTGCTTGCCCGTACCACAAAGGGCCTGCAATGTTTAAGTGATGGATTTGTTAAATTTATGGGCACTTTGGATCTGTCGGTGAACCTGGGCAAGTCCTTTGTGATGTTGGCTGGAACCCAGCCTTGTAAGAGGTTCTCATATAAAATAGGGAACCACATACTAGAAAAGCTACAGTCTTTCTCCTACCTGGGACTGCTATTTGATGGTGCACTGAAATTCAAATCCCTAGTCGAGGATTGTTGCACTAAATTAATATCCACAAATGGGGCAATAGGAAATTTTGGCCGAAGGCTACGTCGTTGGTCCCCGGACCAGGTGATGATCCTTTATAGTTCGATAGGCTTTTCGAAAGTCATGTATGGATCAGAAGTGTGGGGTTATGTCAATGTGGACCAATTGCAACTGGAGGAAAACAAATATTTGCGTAGGATTTTAAAAGTTCCCCAGAGCACCCCAGCTGCAATTGTACATAGTGAATTGGGGATCCCTTTCATAGAGGACCAGGTCAAGTTAAGACCGATCATGGCATGGTTAAAAATCTGGGTAAACCCTGAGGCAGAACTAAGCAGACAAATTTTGAGAGATTGTCTTCACAGGGATAAAGGGTTACAAATACAATGGTTAAAGTATGTTAAAGTTACCTTTGAGACTATGGCCCGGAAGGACCTTTTTATTAACCCCAGCACTATTTTGCACACTGATAAACTGAAAATTAAAAGAATGTGGTCTGACCAGTTGTCCACACGTAGAGCAGAAGAGGAGACCAAACACTCATGACCAAACACTCAGTAGGTGCCCACAGTTTTTTAAAGAACAACGAGGGCATGGAGCCATATTTGTATTTGATGCATAATGCACAGGATAGGTTTTTAAAGACCCGTTTGAGGCTTAATTTATTACCACATATACTGGCCGATCCGCCAGGTTTTACATTGACAATTGAGCAGAAGGGTGCCTACGGCTGCGACAATCGGTCTCCGCAGGACACCCTTCACTTTGTACTTCTGTGCCACTTTTGTAAGTACCCCAGACGAAAATTCTTGGTGGAGATTTAAAAAAAAGAGAAGTTCTGTCATGCTAAAACTGCCCTACTTTTTTGCAAAGAGCTAACAACCCATGGACACTTCATTGTATCATGAATTTTATTAAGATTGCTGTGAGGTTAAGAAATACAAGAGGAGAGGGCTAATCATTGGATTATTTAAAAATACTTTTTTTTCTCTGATTTTAAATGCAAATTAAGATGTTCTTCAGATGTAATTTAATTCTATTTTTAATTCTGTATATCTGTGTACTTTTATGATGTTTTTTAATCATCGAATAAAGAATTACTGAACTGAACAGTAGCAACAGGACCTGAAATGGACCCTCTGGTGGCCTCTGCCATGAGGAGTCTTGCCTATAAGTGCTGTTCCTGAGCTCCTGGGACCCTTGGTCGTATCAAACTGCACTTCTCCTATCACCCCTGAAAAGATGGGACCAACCACCCAAGTGAATCCGCCAAAGGTGCAACTTCACTGGGCTAAAGAAACAGGTTTCTCCAGCTTGAGGTTTTTCCACAGCAGCAATTCCCATTCAGATGACCTCTGGCGAGAAGTTTTCCAGCCTCATTGAACTCATTTTCGGATACTGCCTGCAACCTTGTCCTGCTAGTGGATACAGAGCTCACAAAATAGATACTTAGGGTCTGATTTAGAGTTTGACAAAGAGCTACTCCATCACAGAGGTAAAGGTGTACCCCGCCCACCTAATTTAGAGTTGGTCACAACTTAAGTCTGTCCCTGTCGCTGATATACTCCTCCGACGACCCGATAGAGTAAGGGCAATGCAAAATTTTGACATTTATCCACCTGCCCTATTTTGAGTCTACATGCAATTGGCTAGATTTTACTTTCACAAATGTCATCCAAAATGTGGCTGTATGTTAAGGTAGAAATATTTTGACAACCCCCCTCCGGCCCCTCCCCCTCCGTGCCGCTGGGTTCATTGCTTTATTTATTGTCAGAAAGAATGTCCAGCATTGGGACAATGAGTTTGAAAAAAAAAATGGAAAGTGTTCCTTTCCAAAACCATCGTAGTAACAGAGCTGTAGTACACAATTTCATTACAGACAGGATCCGCCGCTATGGTTGTTACAGCTAATGTAAGAGAGATCCACTGTGGCAGCAGACATTTATAAATATAGAGTAGGGTTACTCTATCAAGGCAACAGAGTATTTGAATCCATCACCCTGATGGAGAAAACAACGTAGTCAACAATCTTAATCTGCCTTTAAGTTTAAGTCCAAAACTCATGAATCTGGACAGGGCATGGAGCAAAATGTGTATGACTGACAAGGGGAATTCTCTGGATGTGAAAGTTACATTTTCCAACTTGTTACTTTTCCCAACCCAAGAATTGTTTTAGCGGGACTTTGCCAAAAGCTATCCAGCTTCCTGAAACTCTTCTTGGACACAGCCTGCAACCATGCCCCGCTTGAGAATTTCAAATTCTTTTTCAGGGACTAAGGGTCTTATTACGATGGCAGTGAACTTGCCACCATCAGGCATTTGGTGGTGGTCCCACTGCCATCGTTCCCTGTAGGACCTCCCGCTGCAATATGATGGCAGGCGGATGGAGAACTGGCGGAGAGACCGACTGCAACGCATCTGATGGGCTCAAGGAGCATGTCAGTGTATAGGAGAGAACTACATCTGTACAACAGTGGCAGTGCCTGCTCAGGCACTGCCGTAGGGATTACAAAGCCCCTTTCCTCCGGCCGTCTCATGGCGGTTAAGTCACCTTGAAAAGGCAGATGGAAAGGGACTTGAGGGCTCGTAGCGGGACCCCTGTCCCCCCGATCCTCCGACATGGGCTCTACAAATCCCTGTGCCATGTGGCAGGCCCCATGTGCGGCCTGCCACATAGTGCAGGGATATCTCATATGTGTTTATTTTGTTCTGCTGCATCTTAGGCGCAGGGTCAAGACTGATTTGCATATGGCTGGGTTCAAACTGAAATGGCATGGGGAGCTAATATATGATGGATTTAGGCCCAGATCTCTGTACTGAGGAGAATGTATGAAATGTTTCTGCATTTTGTCCATCAATTGTTCTTTTTGCATTTGTCACCCGGAGTGGGACGTATGCCTAGATATGGGTTCAGTGCTCTTCATGCCACTGGAGTCAAGCTATCCTGGCTGATGAGGGGTGAAACCCCGAAACGGGTCCTAGAATGCTTGTTTCCAGTCAAAGGAGTACTTGGACTAGCAGTTCGGGCTGGAATGTTCCCATTGGGCACAGGGTCAAGACTGATTTGCATATGGCTGGGTTCAAACTGGAATGTCATGGGGAGCACAAAACGATGGATTTAGGCCCAGATATATGTAATGGGGTGAATGTATGACATTGTTCTGCTTTCTTTCCATCAATTGTTTGCATTTGTCACCCCAAGTGGGACGGGTATGCCTAGACGTGGGTTCCGTGATCTCCATGCCCATGGAGTCAAGCTATCCTGGCTGATGAGGGGTGAAACCCTGAAACTGGTCCTAGGATGCTTGTTTACAGTCCAGAGAGGACTTGGCCCCGGCAGTTTGGGCTGGACTGTTCCCCTTGGGCGCAAGGTCAAGACTGATTTGCATATGGCTGGGTTCAAACTGGAATGTCATGGGGAGCAAAAAAAACATGGATTTAGGCCCAGATCTCTGTACTTGGGTGAATGTATGACATTGTTCTGCATTCTGTTCATCAATTGTTCATTTTGCAGCCCGCAGCACATGCCCCAATACAAAATATCACATTGCAACCGCCTTGAAGGCGTTCACATCCTAATGGGCCAGTGGGACCTACAACTACTAGTCCGGCGTTCCTGCTTCCACCATGGTGTCGGTTCAATGTAAGTCCAACTGTATCGTAATGAGGCCCTAAGTCACAAGGGAATAAATCAAAATGGGATGTGCCTGCGCTCATGTTGACCTGGAATCACATGTAGGTTGTGGTCAATCACGACCATAGACTATCGTTACCACTTCACTCTTTCTGGTGCTTTTTGACTTGCATCTTTAAGAATTGATATCTCCAGTTCCCCTTTTTAGATTTGTATTATTTTGGTGCCATTTTGCTTATTTTACTCTAGCTGTATAAATTGAAGTGGTATTTGTATTTGGACTTTTAACTGTTTTGGTATTTCTAATTGTTTTCCACATGTTAAATTAAGCCTCTGTGCTACCAGCGGTTGATCGCGGAAACCTTTAAACTGGACCTAACAGTTTAGTGACTTTGTTACTTGTGGTGGACTACTATCCACCGCTATTAATAATTCACTTTCCTATATGTTGATAGAAGACACTAGGCATATCAATAAAGGAGTACTTTTTGAATAATCCTTTTGTCGGTCTTTGAATTTTTCCTCTGCCATCCGTTGTGTGCTTGACCATCATCCATCATGTTGCCTCTGACATTTGTTCTGAATAGTACAGGTTCTGTAGATATATGGCATCATGACCATCAACACGATGGTCGTAACATGGCTTATAATGGCATGTCTAATAAGGATGGTTTTCCTGTCTGTTATCTTATCAAGCATTTACCTCCGTAACAATAACTAATAATCTCAGCAGAAACACCCTGGAAATTGACACACTCAGCTGCCATGGATGTATGACATCATAAGTGAAGTACAGTTCGCATGTGGTGCATGAGCAACATCAGTGATGAATGCACTGTTAGAATATTGAACATATGCATCATCCACTCTGTAACGTCCGCCCGCAAGGTTCCTACACAATCTCCATACCTAAAGAAGGTTCTGTAGCATGATGTATCTTTTAAAGAAAATATAGTTTTGTTGTTCATTTATTGTGAAAAAATGTCTGAACACACAAAACTGTTGAAGTATTCCATTATCATAACATTAGTGCCATTGCCTATAAATTTATCGGTAAACATTTGCTAGATGTTCCTCCATTATAATGGCTTTTTTTACACAAAAGATGCTGAATAAAACATATTTTTATTAAATATTTACAACAGTCTGGGATACAGTCTTTGTAGGCAAGTGGATGATTAGTAGTGATAAATAGTGACTTACTGCTAGTAATGAGGCCACAAACACAATAAAAGTGTCAGTTGAGCTCTCAATAAATTATTCTCCTGCTCAACCCTTTGGTAGCTGGCAATGAGCAGGCAGGCGTAACTTAGGACACAGGTGTGTAAAGCATTTAAAAATGCCACTGCATAAATAAGTAAGACACAATACATAATAAAAATCCAGCTACAGTTTATAACATTTATTTTTATGAACGAATAGGCACCAAAACGGCAAGCATCCAATGCAGGAGATGAGAGATGTGAATTTTTAAAGTATAAACACTTTAGTGCTTTAAAACATATAGCACCACATTGGGAAATTAGGAGCCATATTAAAGGGGTGCCACGGGGGCGCAACAGGCTTTTGTGCCTGCTTTGCGTGCCCCCAGGGCACTGTGGTATTAAGGAAGGGTTGCAGACGCTTGTACGTCCCCTTCTGTAATACCGCTGGAGCACATAAAGTGCCAGAGCTATCATCAAAGGGCATTCCCTCATTTTGCGTGGGTGCATGGTCTCATGCAAATGAAAGATTCCCTTTACCTTTGTGCCTGCATCATATTACAGATGTGAGCGCAAAGCCAAAGAAGCTGGCAGGAGGCGCACTGACAGTGCACCACCTAAAAGGTGGTGCACTGTCAGTGGGTCCCCTGATAGCAGCCCTCTGGAGGAGTAGAGTGTGTCCCATAGACCCCCCAGACATCCCCTTGCAAGCAGGTGCCATCACTTATTGTACCTTCCTGCAAGGGGCTCTCCAATCCCCCTTAAAAGTGCATATAGGTTGTCATCTGCAACATGAATGTGCTGCCCTGGGGGCAGCGTGAGGTCTTGGCTTTCCTGGAGCAGTGCATTCATCCTAATATGGTGCATTTTAATTGTTTGTACCTGGTGCCCTCCAGTACAAACAAGGAAACTGTGCTGCATGTCTGATACAGACCCTGGTTGCACTTGACTGGGACAAAGTCAAAGTTTGAGTCCTACCACCATGGATCCCTTGGTCGGATACACTAAGGGGGACACCTCAGACTTATATGTTGAGTGGTTCCCTACAGCAGGCTGACTTTGATGCAACATTGTCGAATTGCTTCTCTGCGAGGCTCCGGTCAAATCTTGGAAGTCTGCAGCTCCGGAGCTTTCAGCGGGATCAACCTAAATTCCAGACGGGTTGCAGTTGAAGGTAGTCGGCTTGACTCTCAATGTCTAGTCGATAACCTAATGGAACTTTTTCCGAAAGTTGCTCCAAACTTCTTTAACATTTTGGAACTTCTTCCTAAGGTTCTTCTTGATCAAAGTGTCCAAAATAGAAATCCAAGGTTTTGGAATCTCCTAGATGGTCCTTGGGATGTTCGAAACAACAATTCCCACAATGCATCTGACCAAATCCCTATAAGTCTACTGGACGCACTCCAGGATTGGGTCTCTCGGAAGAGATGATGCAGGTGAGCTCTGTTACCCTGAAGCTTGCAGGCAGTCCACTCCTTAATCCTTCTTGAAGCAGGGCAAAGTCCTTAGGGATGTAGTACCATCTTGTGCAGCAGGTTCAGTCCTTCAGAGTGCAGCCCTTTGGGTGCAGATCCAGATTCAACAGGGCAGTTCTTCTTCTCCTTGTAGTTTCAGGCAGCAGATCGGAGGAGCTAAGCAGCTCTTTCATATTTATCCAGTGCTCTTGGGTATCAAGCAGGGTGGCACCCCTGACCAATGGGATGCAGGGTGACACCCAGGTATATGACCACTTTTACCAAAGCGTGGCATATATTTGTGTCCCAGATAACACTAGTCTCTCAAAATTCAAAACGGAGAATGGCTCTTCAGATAAGTTGGATCAGGCTAACCCAATCTACTGGTGGGTCCAATTTTCCTAAACACTCCCCTTCCACCACCCTTCCAAATCTACTTCCAAGGGCTCCTGTGGCTGGGAAGGCATGATGTAGGGGTCAACCTATGCTGTCTTAAAGTTTCATTCTCCCTTTGAAGACCAGTTTGGCTACCCCTCACCTCCTTCCTGTCATCTGCTCTACAGCTTGTACTTCTCCACCCACAGGAAATCCATTGCCTCTCTAGGGCTTTTCACACCTCCTTAGAACAGCCTTCCCAGCCTGGGAAGAGGCTAGCCAATCATAAGAGGGCAGCTGACAGCCTGGATTTGGCTCACGGAAAAGAACGTTTACTAACTTCTTGCCTGTCATAAGAACCTCCCTGCCCTTTAATATACTAGGGACTTATAGGTAGTTTGAATCCTCCTTGCCTTATTAAATACTAAGGACTTATCGTGGTCTGTCATTACCAATTATAATTATACCAAATTACCATGTACTTTTTATACAGGCCCTGGATCTGGTCAGCACAGCCCAGGGCACAGTCAGAGAATTGTCTTGATTCTGCTGGTGGAAATATTAGACTCAGCATCACAGAGATTTTTCAAGTGGTCTAAATAACTGGACTGCAATTCCCACAATGCACATGGCCAAATCCCTAAAAGTCCACGGGAGGCACTCCCGAATTGGGGCTCTTGGTGGAGATGATGCAGTTGGGCTCTGTTAACCCGAAGCTTGCAGGCAGTCCTCACCTTAATCCTTCTTGAAGCAAGGCAAAGTCCTGAGGACTATAGTACCATATTGTGCAGCATGTGCAGTCTTTAAAAGTGCAGCCCTTTGGATGCAGATCCAGACTCCAACAGGACAGTCCTTCTTCTCCTTGTAGTTTCAGGCACTAGATCGCAGGAACCAAGCAGCTCTTCTAAATGTATCCAGTGTTCTTGGGCATCAAGCAGTGGGGCACCTGTGACCAATAGGATGCATGGTGAAACCCAGGTGTATGACCACTTCTTCCAAAGTGTTGCATATTCTTGTCCCCGATAACACTATTCTCTCAAAATTCAAAATGGAGAAAGTCTCTCCAGAGGAGCTGGATCTGGCTAACCCGATCTACTGGTGGGTCCAATTTTCCTAAATACTCAATCAATCAATCAATCAATCAATCATGTCTTTGTTAAAAGCTACTACTCACCCATGAGGGTCTCAAGGCGCTGAGGAAGGGGAGTTCCGCAGGTTTCAGTCCATCAAGAAGGGGGTCTGTCGAAGAGCCAGGTTTTAAGGTTTCTTGTGAAGATGGGGAGAGATGTTATCTGTCTGAGAGGTGGAGAGGGAGGGCGTTTCTGTCCACAAGGAAGTAGAAAGAGCGGCTGCCTGATTTGGTCTTTCTGGTGCGGGGGACCGTGGTGTAGAAGAGCTGAGCTGAGCTGATCGTAGGGTCCTTTGAGGTGCGTGGAATTTGAGTCGGCTGTTCAGGTATGCTGGTCCGGTGTCATGGAGGGCCTTTTGAGTGTGGGTGAGCATCTTGAAGGTGACTCTAGCTTCAATGGGGAGCCAGTAGAGTGTGCGCAGATAATGGGAGATGTGGCAGTGTCTTGACAGGTTAAGGACCAGTCTTACGGCGGCGTTCTGGATGTTCTGTAGCTCTCGTGTAAGGTTTTTTTATATTCCGGCATAGAGTGCATTGCTGTATTTGAGTCTGCTGGTGACCAGGGTGTGAGCGATGGTCTTTCTGTGTTCGGGGGGGATACATTTGAAGGTCTTGCATAGGAGGCAGTGGGTTTGGAAGCAGAAGGACGAGAAGGAGTTGATCTGGCAGCCCATTTTGAGTTCGGAGTCCAGGATGATTCCCAAGTTGCGTGCGTGGTCCATGGGGGTGGGCGGACTTCCGAGGGCAGGGAGCTACCAGGTGTCGTGTTGTTCCAGGCTTCAGGGTATGGGCCCATGATGAATACTTCTGTTTTGTTGGTGTTTAGTTGAAGGCAGCTGATTTTCATCCATTTGACTACGGCGTTAATGCCTTCTCAAAAATTGTGTCTGGCGGTGTTGGGTTCGTTGGATAGGGAGAGGATGAGTTGGGTGTCGTCTGCGTATGACACAATGTTCAGTACGTAGGTTTTGATGACTTCCCCTTCCACCCCTCTCCCAATCTACTTACAGGGGCTCCTGTGTGGCTGGGTTGGCAGGATGTGGGGGTCAGCCAAGGCTGTCTTAAAGGTTCATTTTCCCTTTGAAGTCCAGTTTGGCTACCCCTCATGCCCTTCCTGCCGTTTGCGCTACAGCTTATACTTCTCCACCCAGAGGAAACCTAGTGCCTCTCTAGTGTACAAAATTGGAGTGATTTAATTCTCCGATGTAGGGGTCTAATGATGATTATTAAAGGTATATCATTGTTTACTCAAAAGGAAGAAAATTTTATAAAAATGTCCCCAAAAATGTCTTTTATGAACATGTATGTGTTTTTAAGTGAAACTTTCTAAAAGAAATTAGATTATCAATCTATAAAAATGAATAAATACAAATGCTGAAAATAAAGAAATGTGATTGTCTTCCAGTTTCTGACATGTAACCCATTGAGATTTATTTCCTAAAAGGTAAAGAAATAGAGGTTTCGAGGGAGACACACTATTTTTTGTGTTTTTAGGGGGTATTTACTACCTGGGAAGACTGCCCTTGAAGGAAGCAGGTTAACTGTTTAAGTGCTAATGAGCAGATTCCATAGTTACGTAGCCGATGTATTAAGAAGCCATGGGGATGGTGTCAAACACTGCACGATCAAGGCAGTAGTATGACCTTTGTCTGCCTCGGCTCTGAGCAACTACGAGGCCAGCAACAATACTGACTCAGTGCTGTGATGGGACCAAAGGCCAGATTGAGACTGGTACAGGAGAAGGTTGTTTTCAATGACATGAGTTAGTTGGCTATTGACATGTTTATCAGCAACGTTGATGAAGAATGGAAGTAGAAATGGGTTTAAAGTTTTCCGGTAAGGCAAAGTCTAGGGAAGGTTTTCTTGAGAAGCGGCTCAACTATAGCGTGTTTCCAACATTTAGGTAGCTTACCTGACATCAACCAGATATTGAGAAGGTTGCTCGGACCAGGTAGAATGGATTTGAAATCTCATTTCAAGATCTTCAGGGTGCAGGGTCCTTGGGACCCTAATAATCCGGGCTTGTAGTTCATCCAAGGAGTGCTGGGTGAAGCTGGGCAGACCCACTGTCATGTCTAGGTCTTCCCCCCAGGCTTCCTGGCTACTGAACTTCCTGGTAAATTCTGAAAGGGATTGATATATACCCGCCACCTTGTCATGAAATAATTGAGCAATGGTATTGCAACTCTCTAGGGTGGGGGTGGCCTGTGAGGTGACCCGATCTAGCGTTGTCAATTATTTAATGATCAAGAATAATTCCCTAGCTGACTTCTGGGCAGAGTCGATTTGTTTGGTATAAAAAACTCCCCTGTTAGTGCAAATGTTTTTATGATAGATTTTCAGAGAAAAGCATGATAGTCTTGTTTACTAGTGTCAGTCTTTGCTTTATGTCAGATACGCTCAAGTTGTTTGCAAGATTTTTGTAGGGAATGTAAATCGGCATTAAACCATTTCACTGAGGGTTTGGTTCTGCATGTTATGCAGTCTTTAAGCGGGGCCACCCTATTGAGAGCACTGGTGATCCAATTTTCCAGTAGTTGGTTGGCTGATTCGCAGTCCTTACCCAACGTAGGGTTTTTGGTCTGTAAGTCTTCAGTTAAAGCCTCTGTAGATACCTTGGCCCATTTCCTATTCTTTTAGGTACCACTGGTTGTATTGATTGTAGACTCGCCAGATCTACTTGGAAGGGGATCATATACTGATCAGACCACAGAATGGGGTTGGGTATTCCATCAGACAGAGCATGTGAGTTAGCAAACACTGGGTCTAACAAATGGCCTAAGATACGCATCGAGCAGATGACCCTATGTTATAATTGGCAGATGTCCTCATTAATAATAGAAGCTGTGAGAAAACAATTGGCATCTTCAAAGTGTATGCTTAGGTCACCTAGGACCACAAAGTTGTTGTGTTGTAGAGCGCAGGAGGGAAGACAGTCCACTAATGAAGACGCAAAAATAGACGTAGGACCTGTCAATAGATGAGAAAGCCTGTCATAGAGCTAGTGCTGGAAAAGGCTAGAGTCAAGAGAGAGTCTACTCATCACACTCCTTCACCTCTGTGTCTGTAAGCGTACATCTGATGTACTGTTTGAAAATAATCGCCATCCCTATGGGGGGAGCAATCCTTTCTAACTATTGCATAGCCCTGCAGGTTGGTGCTGAGGATGTTCGGGCTCCAGCTATCTGAGTGCCAGGTTTTGGTGAGGAACAATGCATCTGAGCTAGAGTCGCTGAGTAAATCAAAGATCTAGGTCTTATGTTTAGCCAGAGACCAGCGGTTCAGGGCAATGCATTTCATTTTAGGCGCATTCAGTATGGGTGACGGGCTAATTGACCATGCGTCTAGCTGCTTACCGCATGTGAAATCACAGAGGAGACACCCGGAATACATCTAGGGATGTTAAGCCCATGCTGGCAGTCTGTGGCTAAGGATGTTGCCAGATTGAGAAGTTCTGTGGAGGAATATCGACAAACCCCTGGTACAACAAAGATTGCCGGATAGCAAAAGCAGAACTTATCCAGGTAATCAAAAATAATAATGTAATTGTAACCAGGGAAAAAAGGTTTAAATATAGGAGAACCTTAGTAAATGCTAATAAGACATGGAGTGAGAATACCTGGACAGATTTGATTAGCGCTCTGAAGTCCAAGGACCATTCTGGTTTTTGGAGATTATTAGCAAAAGGGAACGGTCCAGGAAGTGTTAAAAGGGACCTTTTTCTGGATGCTAATACCTGGACTGAACATTTTTCCCGTCTTTATTCAGACATCGATCACTTGCAATCTGAAACCATAGAAAATTGCCACTTATTACAAAGGTTCCCAATCTACACTTTAGCTTGAAAGAAACAGTAGTGGCAATCAAAGCAGTTAAACCAGGGAAAGCACCAGGACCTGATAAAATCCTGGGAGATTTATTTAAACATGATATCAGTGTTTAGGGGCCTTACATAAACCTTCTATGTAATGCAATAGTCGCAGGCACACCAATACCTGAAACATGGAAAGGGGCAGAAATTACCACGATTTTTAAAAAAGGCAATTGATATGACCCTGCAAACTATCGCACTATTAGTTTAATAGATATTTTACAAAAAAATGATGCTATACACATTTTAAATAGACTAAATGAGTGGATTGAAGACAAAAAGGTACTCTCAAAATTTCAGGCAGGTTTCAGAATCAAAACCAGTACGATTGACCAATCATTTAGATTTACATGCTTATGCTGGAAATACATACATCTAAGAGGGGGTCACTTATACATTGCTTTTGTAGATTTAAACACAGCATTTGATCTCATACCCCGAAATTTACTCTGGGATTCGCTGAGACGACAAGGGGTCCCAGGTGAATTGCTCATACAAATAATTAGGCTCCACAATGACAATTTTGCTAAAGTAAGATGGGGCCCGAGGGGTGAACTTACCCAGGCAATACCGGTGAGAAGGGGTGTGCGCCAGGGGTGCATACTGGCACCAACTTTGTTTTCACTCTATGTGAATGACATCCGTAACTATCTAAATGGCTGCCAGAACCACACACCTAAGTTGGGGGTGATGTAGTGCAAGCACTCTTATTCGCTGACAACACAATCTTAATCTCACAAACCCTAAAGGGATTGCAATGCCTAATGAACTCCTTCCTAACATGTTGTGCTATGAAAGGCCTCTAGAATAATTCCATTATTTCAAAGAACAGTGGTTCCTAGACATTCAGGGATAGTCATGACAAATAAATATATATCAGAAATGGATTCTATATCGTCTGTCCAGCCGGACAGGGTTTAATAATGCATATAGGAATGTAGTCAGAAATCTATACAATATCAAGTGGGACACAACCTGTGTCCTACTACCACATATAGACAAGTGTGACATACATAGAAGGTGGGTATCAGGCAAGCGGAGACAATCTGCATATAATCCAATATTCGCAGATTAATGAGACAAAAATACACTATTGTGACTTTTCATATAATATGGTCAAGCACATATAGTGTAGGGTGTCGACGACGTTTCGATCCCTATTTAATAATATTGGGATCATCATCAGGACATTGTAATTCATGACTAATTTTATATTTCTCGGCAGGAAATAAGGGAGCGCCGGTCATGAGTGGAGACCGGAATAAGGAAGTGTGGGTTAAAAAACACAGAAATAGATTTCCAGCGAGTCATGGGATAGTAACCGGGTGTGGTGGCGGGTGGGGGTCCTCAATGGGATTCCATGCCATGCAGTCGAGCGGATGCTCAAGAGCAATCAATTGGGAGCATCCTCTATTGGGTCTTTAACGTCAAACTTTCTGCACTTTAAAGATGTAGCACAGTTTGAACCCTTTCTGGACGAGGTACGCCCTCAACTAGCGAAACCCCTGTACATGAAGTTTAGATATGGGGTGCTCCAAACAAATGCTAACAAATCAAGATGGGGCAATACTAATGATGGCAAAAGTAGTGATTTGTGCATATTATGCTCAAATGATGACAAAGAAAATGATCTACACATATTATTTTTCTGTCCCCATGTCATACCAAGGAAAAAATGGATTAAGCCAGTTTGTAGAAATTTGAATTGTAGTGTGGCAGAACGTACACCTCACAATTGATTGTTTTTAGTGTGAGTAGATATTTATTTAATGTGAGCCTTATAAGAGCTAAAGTTGAGCTGAAACTATGACAGGTTAGGAATATTTATACTTTTGTAATTGTTTTAGAACACTATGCACTTGCACTTTATAAACTGTGTGTACCAACGGAACACTAGGATTCTGAATCAACTTAATTAAAGAGATTGTACAACTGAAATTTCCACTCAAACATAATCAAATGTATAAATGGAAGGGAAAAGCCATGAATTTTAAAAATATTGTTTTGTTAAATTGCCTAAGCATATATCTTAATATATTTATTGTGATATATAAGTTTTAAAGGCGATAGACGGAACTGGTAATATAATTGTCATTTTCTTTAAATACCCCTATCGTGCTGATTTGTAATTGACATATTTACATGAACTGTATCTCAAATGAAAAGTGTTCTAAAAAATGTATCTTTTATGGTTGAAACTAACCGAAATAAAGATTATGATAATGATAATGATAATTGCATTTTAGTCAATGGTACCGATAATACGGCCGAAACAAAGTTGTAGGCCATTCATCAGAAATATGGACTGACACTCCCATGTCCATTCACCATCATTCTCAGGGGTCTGAATTCCTTGATGTTAAAGGTCATTAGTTTTAGATTTTTCACCAACAGACTCCTGCCATAAGACTTTGCAAGGTCTCCCACTTTGGGAACTTGTTTTTGAAAAATGAAAACATTTGTAAAAATTTAAAGGGTGTTCATCATCTTTGATAGAGTTGTCAATATTGGCAGAAAGTGCCCTGATAATGTTCTATTACTTACCGGTAATCTTCATTACCCCAGGTCCCGCTGTCCTTGTCCCATTCATTTACATATTGGAGATATCCATCTCCTGACAGAAAAAAAGAGCAGAGGCATGCTGGTACCCTAATACTGCTCCTCCCACCGGGAGTACATAAGCAGTACTTACCCAGCCTCCCGGCTGAACAAGCGAGCCCAGACAGAATGGCCGGCTGGCCGGGAGGGAGGGAGGGGCGCATGAATGGGACGAGGACAACGGGACCTGGGGTAATGAAGATTGCCGGTAATAAAACATTACCCCCAGGTCCATTACGTCCTCGTCCCATTCATTTACATATTGGAGAATACCAAAGCAGAAAACCGGCCTTCCGTACCCAGAAGCACACCCAGGAAACCACCACAAAAGCAGCAACCCAAGGGAGCAATGAGAAGGAGGAAAGAGAACCGCAAGAAACAACCGACCCGCAACCCAGAACAGGACAGCGGGGCCCAAAACAAGGACCAGAGGCAACCACAAAAAAACAGAAGACCAGGGTCCCAGCAAGGAGGCCGCCAACCAGAGACACAGGAGACAGGGCAACCAGGAACAAAACCCAAAGGACACGGCCAAGTAATCCACCGGACAAGGCCGCCCAGCCCTGAACCAACGGGAAGGTACACAGGACACACCAGCCACAAAGCCACAGACCGGAAAAGACGCCACCAGCCCAAGAGGAAGGCCATCAAACCCAGAACAGCATGGAAGAGGAGGCCAACCCAAAGACCACAGGCCAGAAACACACCCAGAAGAACCAGCCGACAGCCGACCAGCAAGGAGAGGCCAACAAGCCCGGAAACCAACAACGAACAAGCCCAACAAGGGCGGGGACAGAGCCAACAGCCACAAACCCCAGAAAAAAACCCAACCCCAAATGGGAGGGAGAACAGGGCACGAACGAAGGCCAGAGCAACCGGGAACCCCCAGCAGCCCACAAACCAGGAAACAACCAGGCAGGAACCCACCTTACCACAGAGGGCAGACAAAAACAGGAACGAACATGGCAGAGGACCGCACAGCAACCCACACCCATGCCAAGCACGTAGCAAGGCCAGCAGCAGCTGAAAAAGAAACAGCCCCAGGGCTCACAGCACCCAGACCAAAAGGCCACAAGGCCCAACCCCAGCAACACTGGAGAGGAGCCAAAAAAACAGCGCAAACCAGGGCAAAAAGCCAAAAGGAGCCAGGACCAGGGCCAGGCAACCCGATGACACAGGAGGACCCGCAGACCCAACCAAACCCTGGAAGGAGCCCACTCAGCACCAAGGCCAAAGCAAAGGGCAGGGAGGAACGGAACAGAGAACCCCCAGCACCCACTGCCGGACCACACAAATGGCCGGAAAAGGAAACTGCCAAAGCAGAAGCCGCAAAGAAGGCAGAGGAGCAAGCAGCAGGAAAACCCCAGACAACCCGTAGCCGGGAGGGAGGACCCCACAGGGGCAAGAGCACCACAGAACCACACCTGAACCAGAGTGGGGCGGGAGGGCACTCAAACAGACACACACCGGGAACAAAGCCCGGGGAAGCAAGGGAGAAGCGAGCCCGGACACCAGAACCAGGAAAGAACCAGGAACGCCCAGCAAAACATCCCCAGAGCAGGCTGAGAATGACAGCACAGCCACAAAGCCAAGGAGGCACAGCCCGAGGCCACCCGAACCAGCAGGAAGCCGGCAAACACGGAGACACAGGACCCCACACAGGCCCAACATAGGCGAAACAAGCCCGGGAAGAGAATTGCCAGCAGGAGAAGGCCCGAACGAGCAAACAGGACGCGGCCACAACCGCACAGCGCCCTGCCATGACACAAAAGAGAGCCCAGGCAAGGACGCAGAGCCCAAAAAAGGTGGCCAACAGCCACCCAAAAGCCTTTAGGATCGGAAAGCCTCAGCAGACACCCAGTCAGGCAACCACCAAGGGAACAAGAGGAGACCAAAACCTCCCCGGCAGCAAACGCACCAGAGCGCAGAGGGACCAAGAGTGAAAGACAGCCAGGCCCAAACAGCAGAGGCACTAATCCCAGGGACTAAAAGGTGAACCACCACCGGAAACACAACCAGGAGGGAAGCCAAGGAAAGGAAAAGCAGGCACCCAACCACACCAGACAGAGAAGCCCCCGCCAGGCACCCACAGCCACAACCAGGAACAAACCAGGCACCAGGCGGGGCGGGCAGGCTCACCGGAAGCAAGCCAAAGGCAAGCACCAGGAGAGCCAGGGCAGGACCAAACAAAAAGAGAAGCAACCAACACACAGCAGCACGAGCCACCCAGGCGCAGGCAGGGGAGGCAGAGAACCCCAGGCACAACACCAGGAAGCCACAAGAGGAACCAGGCGCAGCCCAAGGAACGGGAGGAACAAAGCCAGGAACCAGGAGTCCACACGTGCCAAACCCCAACCAACCACCCAGAAGCCAGGAAGCAAAGGCAAACACCCAGACCCCAAAGCGGAGCAGAGGCCACAACACAACAACCAGCCCGCAGCGGAGGCAAGGCCACCCTAAAAGCAGCGGACAGACGGATCCAACACACCCAAGGCCACAACACCTGCACTCGTGGTACCCTGCAGCAAGAAAAGCAGGCAAACCTCAGGGAGGACCAACAGGAACCCAGGGGAACCAACAGGACCCCCCCCCCACCCTGCAGCCACCCAGGGAGCAGGAAAACAGATCTACCACACACCAGGGGCAAGGAGCCGCGGTGGAACCCAAAGGAGAGGGGACTAAAAGTGCACCCCAACGGGCCACCGCTGAGGAAGGGAAAGGCAACCCGACAAAAGAGCAGCAGATGAGAAGGCACAATCAAGCAGGCAGGGAGACCCGAGCAACACAGGGAACCCCAGGAGCAAGCCCAGACAGCCAGCAAAAAAAGGAACCAGCCACCATAGAGGCGACAGGAACCCATGCCAACCCGAGGCAGGCCACCATACAGAAGATCAAATGCCAACAGCCCAGAGAACCAGCAAACAAACCCAATGGAGAGGAGAACCCACCAACAAGGCCTGAAAGGGAACGCAGAAGCACATGCGGCCAGGAGCTGGGGCATCACCCGAAGGCCGCAACCCGAGGCGGAAACAGAAAAGATGAGCCGAGGAAGAGGCAGCGGCGGGCCACACAACGCAAGCCACCCAACCGAGGGCCACCAGCAACCAGGGACAACCGCGACCAGCCCCCCTCAGACCACAAACCACTGGCAGGGCGGAGGCTGGAGCCTGGAGCAACCGCAGACAGCGAGGATCACAGCCCCAACCAACGGCGCACCCGAACCAGGCCGAGCAAGCCCAGAGCAGCGCGAGGGAAAGAGCCTGCAGCATACGAACCAAGACGGAGGAGAAAAGTAGTCCCAACAGGATGCCTCCCAAGAGTAGAGGAGGAAGCAGAACAAGCACCTTCAGAAGCACAGCCCTAAGGCGCAACCAACCAGCCCCAGCATTACGCACCACAAGCTGAGCCGGCCGAAGGCACAGAAAACCGACGCCAGGCCCCAACCCAGAAACCCAGGGACTAAACAGGCAGCCAAGCAGCAAGGCAGCAACCACACCCTGAACAAACCAGCAGAGGCAGCAGCTGCCGTAGGCACAAACCCCGGCAGCAGGAGAAGTACCTGGACACACTGCAGGCAAACTGGCAGAAGGCACCGCAAGGAGCCGCGCACCCCAATACCACCAGAGCAGGGCAGCCCAAGGGAAGAGAAAAGCAGCAGCACAGCGCCAGCACACAGGGAAGCCAGGAGTGCCAACAGGGATGTAGCTCAGAGGCAGAGCGCATGCAACGGAAGCATGAGGTCCCGGGTTCAAACCCTGGCATCCCCAGGAGCCTCCGCAGCACAACAACTCGAAGAAAAAGAAAGAACAGCTGCAGCAGTTGGGACACCGACCATAGATGGGCACCGGCCCCACAGGACAAAAATAGGAAAACGGGCAGTGCAGGCAGACCGAAGCCAACCCACCGGCAGCAAGCACGGAGCGACAACCCACAACGCTAAGCAGAAGCGGGGGCCACCAAGCAACCAGGCCCCCACCACCAGCTGTAGCCAAACACACCAACAGCGCAGAAGCACCGCATTGCAGAGGTGGCGGGGAACAGAAGCGAAACAGGCAGGGAAACCAGCATATCCAAGAATGGGCTAATACAGCAGCCTTAACGAGAATCGAACTTAGGACCAGAAGATCAGCACATAACACAGTTGCCAGTGTTGAACTCACTGAGCCATCCCACTGTTAATGCTGACCGGCTGCGCCGGCCCCGGTCCTGAGCCCCCCACCCTCGGTTGTCCGAGGCAGCCCGGGAGCAGGGGGCAGGCAGAGACCCAGAGCCGGGCGGTCGACATAAATTGAAACCTGCAAGCATCACCCACCTGGAGCGGGGGCCAACCCCAGAAGCAAGGCCCCCACTCCAACCGACCATCAGGAGAGTGAGATCTTCGATGTACAGTAAAGGAATAGCTTCAACCATTCACATAGATTCCTTCAACACATAAAACCCACGCCCAAGACAGGACAGAGGGCACCCTGCAAAGGCTGGGGAGCCTGCAGCAAACGTAGCACACGGAGAAAAGATCAGTCATGCACCTCGGTGGAAAAAGTGAAACACCGCAAAGCGGGACTCACCCGGGGGAGGGGGGATCGCCAACAGCCACAAGCTACAACCCCCCTAGCACCATCCAGGAGCCAGGAAGCTGCCGTCAGACCGCAAAGGCAGCAGAGCTTCAGCACAGGAACCGGCTAGAAATCCACTCAGACAAGCCCCAGAAAAACAAGCCCCCAGTAACCCGGAAGGACCCGGGAGGCCGGCTCACCAGCCGCAAAGGGCCGCCAGAAACCACACACATCGGAACCAAAGAGCCGGCCGAGAAACCAAGCCACCCAGCAAGCCCAGCAGGCCGGGAGGCAAGGAACCAGATACCCCAACCGCACATAGCCAGGCAGCCGGATGGGGTAAAATAGGAACAGAAGCCACTCAAGCCCAGCAGGAGCAGCACCTCTACAAACAAGTCTGTCGACAGACAGAAAAAGAACAGTGGGATGCTGGGTAAGTACTGCTTATGTACTCCCAGTGGGAGGGGCAGTATTAGGGTCCCAGCATGCCTCTGCTCTTTTTTTCTGTCAGGAGATGGTTATCTCCAATATGTAAATGAATGGGACGAGGACATAAGAGACCTGGGGGTAATGTTTAGTGTTGTCCCTGGGTCCGTTCGGATGGTGCAGGCAAAATGCTCATTCATCCTGCCGGATAAACCTAAGCCCACCGAATCTCAAAATCAGCCCCATTGTGCCCACAAGGATGTCAACATGTGTGTGTCCACGCGCGCGTGTAGGTGTGTGCATGCGCGCTAGTGCGTGCATGCATGCGTGCATACAATCAATTGCATCTGTGTTTGCGGCAATGGATTCGGTTATGGAAAGAGAGCTGATTTCACGTCATTGACACAAGTAACATTAGTTTCAAGTAGAAGACAGAATTCGTGTTTAATGTATTTGCATTTGATACAAAGGCATGCTCAAAATAGTTTCAAGAGGCCTTACACATATAATGCTCAGCTAGCAATGTTTTTCTACAATACCTTTTGCTAACCCAGTTCAATAGCTCATTTTTGGTATGCAGCACAATGAAACGGTTCACAGTTTATATGCTAAAGAAATGTACAAACTCGCTCACTTAATTTCTGCCCTTATTTTTTTTCATTTTTTATAGGAAATGTTCTGATTCTGACTGGACCATAGTGAACCCCTGCTGCTAGATTTATTCCTCTTCAGTGTAATCGTTCCACTTGTTTTGATTCCCCTTTTTTGTTGTACCAATATTACAGTATATTTCAATAGAACATCACATTTATTACATAATCGCTACAAATTCTTCCTACATATTGAGCGTTTGTGGAAAAAATGTGACCGCATCTGGTGTGCACTGTACATCCCATCTGCCTCTGCGTATAATTATGTAAATGCAAAATAATCCTCTGCCCACTGAAGAATACTCCCCTGTCACATATGACACGCACGTGAAAATCTGAATATTCTCAAAAGATGGTTTGATATAATTTAAAACAATAATTAAACGATAGAGAAGAGTCAAGCAAATACATCATGTGCTTTTTCAGCTTAGTATTTATTCTATCTGGCATGTGTATCGCTAATTGAATTAGAGTATTTGTAACATTAATTAATACAAAACGCTTTGCGCAGCTTTTGAGAATTGCAGACTTTTGCAATCTGGTCTATTTCATTTCACATCTGAACTTTTCCCGTCTATATTATCTCAGTGCCAAGCCACATATTTTCAATCGAACGAATTTATGAAAGGACACCGTGATAAAGAGCATTATTGTCATCATTTCAGATAAGGTGTACCATGTATAAATGTCAGCTGCTTCGCTTTGCTGATTTGTTATTTTGATGCTTTTTCCTAATGTCAACTTAATAAAGGAAAAGCAGAATAAAAAAAAATGAAATTTCAACACATTTTGATTGACTATCAAATCAGAAACTATGCATCAATAAGCAGCAAAGCAAAAGGTGCAGCCCATCCTAGAAGAGGGAAATATGTTAAGCTGAGACCTAGATACTGGAATAGTGCATAAAGGAACAGATGTACCAACACTTTTCGTGTGTGCAAAGTAATGCAGATTATTTAGATCCAGATTTATGAAGCATTTGCGTTGTCCTTGCGTCACACAAAGCAAAGCACAGGCAACACAAAGGTTTCAGTAATAGTTACAAAACCTCGGAAGGTGCGATTTGTGTCGTCTTTCGTGGCTTTGTAAAGAAATGTAATGCAGCTCAACTGCTTGCACTGCGTTAGGTTACATTTCATTTTTGATGCATTTCGTGGATGTTCCCATGCATCCACCCATGAGTTTTGGTGCTTTCTCTGGTTTACCAATGCTAGTAAACAAGGGAATGCATTAAAATGATATGCCCTCCCCAGTGAGGTGGTTATTTCTCCTCATGATTTCCCCCTTTCACATTGAAAGAGGACAATGCCTCCAAGGATTGTTTTTGTGCAGGAAGTTGTCACTTCGTGCTCAAAAACAATACTTCCAATAAAGCAGGTTTTGGAAAAATGAGGCACAGGAAATTGTGTAAAATCTTCTTTATTTAGACAGTAGGAATGATCACTGATAAGGCAAGATCTCCAGCAACTGTGTGCTTCCCAGCTTCCCGGATACACACTCAAGATTCTAAGGGGCCTATTCACAAGGAGCTATCACCAAATTAACGGCACTTTATCGCAGCCGAAGTCGTGATAAATGTACCTCCCCATACACAAGCTTGTGTTAACAGCACCAATTAACCTGCGATAGCAGCCGCAAAAAACATTGCCACAGAGTACCCCTGCAACTATTGCTAATGAGATGCATAGTAGGCGTTCCTGTGCAAAAAGACCCGACAACACAACACCTTAATATTCTCAATGACTAGCCAGATCAGCAATAAGAACACAAAACACGCGATAAGGCGCGTTAGCAGCAGGAAATTAACACCTGCTCTGACCTGGTGTTAAGTGGGATGGCAGCCTGCACCACAAAAGGGAGCCCGGCCCAGTGCGTCATCAGAAGGGCAACGGATGCCATGGAGCCACTCATCATGCAGCCCGGACACCCAAGAGGGCCACTACACCCACCGCCACCACCCCTCCCAACCACCACAGAGGCAGGGCAGACAAGGGCAGCAGCCCCCCAGGAAACACACCTCCCTCACAGACCCATCATCTGACAATGTCACTGTCCACTACAGGCTGAAAGGGACAACCATCCTACGCATCCTAACTATCATCACCTGACAGGCCCACGGCACCAACTTAGCAGACAACCAACATCCCACCCCACACCAAGCTGCTGGCTGTGCTGACCGAGTTGGCCCCTGGCATACCCCAACCAACAACCGTCAGTGTCGGAGTAGCCTCACTGCCAGCCACATCCAGGTCCCCCACACCTGTCCTGGACATCACCATCACCTTGGCACCCCAGTCCCCATACGTCCAACACAATGCGCAGGATCCGCTGGAGACCAAGCAATGACCATATGCCATAGCCGGATGCACGCATTTGTTGGGGGCAATCCACAGCACATATGTCCTACCTGTGCCCCCTGGTGACACAGCACACAATCACCACAACAGGAAGCACACGTCACATATCAATGTGCAGGCAACATCAGAACACCGTGGGACCTTCTCCAATGTCGCCTCCAAAAACACAGCCAGTGTGCATGAAGCCTTCATCTTCCGACAGTCCATCAGGAACCAGTGTTCCCAGGATTGGCACCAAGGGAAATGCACAGCTACTTGGCAAATTCCAAATTACCACCCCACTCACCTCAACTCCACAACCATGCAATCCACAACTCTGGCAATGCACACGTCACAAAATCACAACCAACATGCACAACAACATGCCCATCCACCAGACAGGACAGAACAACTTACAATGGTAACCTGGGCAAGCCGTGAACATGAGCCATCAATGGCATGGCACCTCAGCCACACAATAGCCGAATGTAGGGAGAGGTGGCAACCAGGCATGTGTGAAGGATGCAGTAGAACTGTGAATGGGAAAGTATACAATGCCAAGAGTGGTAGTGATGTGCTGGACAGACCGCAGTATGCAGAACACACCCATATCTATGGCGACGTACACCTCTGGTGTATGGAGGGTAGTGGACAGTAGACACACCATGTCACCCAGCCAGTGGGGGTCCTCACGGAAATGTTGCCTGTTACACCCCGTAAGCATGAACAAAGTGGGATGGCCCAGCGTATGCCAGGCCAGCGTAGAGGTGTAAATAAAAAGCACATAGCCCTGGGCGTGGTCCTCTTCTGGAAAGCCCAACGTCTCTGCCAGGGCTGTGCCTCCCACCCTGCCATGAGGCTGACGCCGTCATCGTGAGTAGAGTACCCTGCGGTGCTGTGGGCCTGCCTACAGGCCAAACGACAGGCCTGCCCCTGCGCAGCCAGGCCACACTGATCACCTGCCGACACTGGTGTGTGTCAAGGAGGACCCGCCAAGTGCCTGTGTAAGCTCCAAGCACGAGGTCCCTGCCAGCCTCTCAGACATTACTCCTTCCTCATTTACACACTATACCGGCATCCTCTGTGGCCCAGTAGGTATCATATGTGAAACGGTGTCCTTGGTCCTGAATGGCAGTGACCCCAAATCCGGGCCTGCGGCCACAACACCAAACCCTCCCTGATCAGCGAGGCAAAGTTCCATATGGGTATCTTGAGACATGTGGTGCCACTAACCCTGTTCAGTGCCAGCCGGCAACACGTGGTGCCACAAACACTGTTCAACGCCAGCCAGCGACACGTGGATGAGGGACCAGGTCCAGGACTACCCTGCGGACCAGTTGGTCTCACATCCAGCACCTCATCGCGAATCACGAATGGCAGAGTCCACACCATTGTTTGCAAGGAGAGTAGTAAGAGGAAGATGCGGCTCAGTCCAGACGAAAACCGTATCATAGTCACGGAGGTGACTGAACATGTGATGCCACTGAACCTGAATGACGCAGGCCAGTGGGGCCACCAACCTATGCCAGCGTCACTCGGTGAATGGCCCGTGCTGACCACTGCCTCCGGCCTACACTGTGATCCAGTAGATCACAGAGTCTTGATTTAGCAATGGCGGAGTTCTTATCAGTGTACCGGCATCATCACAGAATGTATCCCCTCTCAGCCCCTTTGCCACTAAGTCTGTTCCCCGACATTCATGGACACTCATTGGTCGTACATTGGTGGAGTCTGATCTATGGACTAGGGGCTAGTTTTCATCTTCATGTATCTGATACGGAATTGGTGGTGAAAATGAGGCTTGCGCTCTCCACCCCACAATTTTCTGCTTCCAGATAAAATCCAACCTTCCGCAGCATGCCCTGGAGGACACCTTCCACTGTCCCCCGCAGCCCTCCGCAACATATACCTTGGACAGTGATGAGGACCCGGTCAGGTCGCATGGTAAATCTGACTGCTCCCCAAGTCACCGTCACATGGCTGGGTGCCTATGCCAGCTGCAGTGCATCCGGGGCCACTAACTATGTGCTGATCCAGGCCGGGACCCCTTCTTCTGAATAATTGGATGGCCCCTGAATCATTGACCTGGGGTCATCAACGCCATTCCTCTGTGGCCTTGCACTGTACGCCGCCTCCTGGCCCAAATGCGTCCCACGAATGCTCACACACAAAAGCGAGTCCAGACCAGCCCAGACATCGCATCACCGCAGGAGGCACACACCACCACCGCAAGGACCACCTCCAACCACCATCTGCCAGAGTCGAAACGGTGGTCCTGAAAGACTTACTGAGTTGCTCAGACCTGTCGTGGATGCCATCATCGGCCTGATAACCTGCTCAGCACTTAAGGTGCCAGTAACTCAGTGCACCGCAAGCCATTGTCCGTTACTGATTGTGTTTTGTGCTGTGGAGCGGCTGCGCAGCTATGTCACCTCAAACAGTGTGGGGGCCCTGAGGCGTTGATGGTGAAGATGATGCAGGTCTAACACACCCCACTGCATGTGCATCAGGAATATATATCAAAGGGACACAATCCAAGACTTTTTCTTCACATGAGCGCGCTCATCTCTAGTGTGCCAACCCCAGTGCACCGCAACTCACTGACACTTCTGTTTGCATGTTGGCTGTCCTCTGGTCCCTCTCCGGCTCAGGTTCAGGTTTTCAGGTTTTATAGTCTTTATTTCGATTTAAAACAAATCATAAAAGACACATCATAACATATTATAAAAAAATTCAAAATTATTTGATTATCTTAACAATGTGCATTTGTAGTATTTAATTTAAGAACAAGACAGCATCAACTTAATACAAAACTAGAGAAAAATAAAACTGAACTGAACAAAACAAAACAAAACAAAACAAAACAAAACAGACCATTTTTAAAATATTATTAAACAACAAGAAATGCAAAGACAGACCTGTCCAAAGCATAAGAAATCTCTAGAATTCGAGAGATTCGAATAAATACAATTTAGCAAAACCATTCCTAATACAAGATACATAATATATTATCCTATATTAGAGGGGGATGGAAACAGTTGGTCTTAAAGTGGGGGCATCGGAGGCTCTATCAAGGAGTTTATCTGCTTTTTAACCCGATAATTCAAGCCCACCCTAAGAATTTGGCTAGGCTCACCACAATCACCTCTGAGGTGTTGGTTCTTAGAACCCAAATGGCCTCTGCTGACTTTCTAAGGGGGAGGCGCTGAAACAGGGGTTTTAGCCATTTAGTTCGCGGTGCTGAGTAGATAGGACAAGCAAACAAAAAATGGCCCTCAGTTTCCTTATGACATGGGCACCATCTACAGAATTCATTAGCACCATTAGTCCACTTATTTGTGAAGGTGTTTAATGGCAAAGCTCCTACCCGAAACTGATGGTAGAGTTTCTTGTCCAGTGTTTTGGTAATAACATCCCAATATGACTCACAAGAGGGATCCAATTTGAAGGTCAGAAACCTACCCGTGAGACTAGAGGAGCTGGAGACAGAAACACGTGTTTGGCGGAGCGAGGCCCAATATAGTGTCTTGAATTCCTGTTCGGAAGGAAAGGTGCTAATACTAGGAGAAATCCACAACTGTTCCAACCCCATGTCTACTAGGATGTTTTTTACCATTTGGAGCCAAGGAATTCTCCCGGAACCCCCAATTGACCTTACTTCAGCCAGTTCCTTTGCAAAAAGGGTAAGATCGGGAGAGGTCCATATGCGCCTCCAAAAGGCCACCATTCTAAATCTGGCCATCTCATTAATGGGAAGGCAACCAAGATCTAAACAAAGGGAAATGGATGGGGTCGATTGGGGTAATCCTATTAAATTCCGTAAAAACTTACACTGAGTTTTAAATAAACTAGAGAGATCCATGTAACCCCAGAGGTCGGCACCATATAAGATTGCTGAATTAATTTTAGTGTCGTAGATCTTAAGTGCTGGGGTAACCCGTTTTGTAATTGATCTCTTTTGTTCATTTAATAGACAACCAGTAAGTCGGGCGAGCTTAAGCTGTTGGGCACCGACTTGGTCTTTCCATCCCAGACGGCGATCAAGAGTAACCCCCAAATATGTCATTGTCTCAACTTGTTCCAGGTTGACTCCACTCATGCTTACAGAGCTCCGGACAAGATGGTTCCTTGTAAAGACCATAAACTTGGTCTTGCCCACGTTTACCTTAAGGTCGTTAATGACACAAAACTCCTCAAAGCGGTCCATCGCCCGATGTAGTCCGCTACGTGTTCTTGAGAGGAGTAGGGTGTCATCAGCGAAGATGAGCATTGGGAACCTTGTCCCTGCCAGCAGAGGGGCATCGGTGGGAGTGTCCGCAAAGAATTTGACTACCTGATCTATAAATAGAAGGAAGAGTGTAGGCGCCAGGACGCACCCCTGACGGACGCCTCGAGTTACGGGAAACGATTCCGTCACTTGACCCTGACCACCCCACCTCACCCTTGCATAGTTGTCTTAATGCATTTTAACTATTAGATCAAGTAGCTCCATGGGTATTCCTAATTCCCTCAAGACACCCCATAGTTTGTCCCTCTGCACTAGATCGAAGGCGGACTTCAGATCGATGAACGCTGCAAAGATGGTACCACTGCCAAGCAGGACCACCTTCCAGTAGATCAGACAAAATCTGAACACCTGGTCGATGGTGCTCGTTCCCGATCTGAAGCCCGCCTGCATGGGAGATAGTATGTCCTCTAATTCGATCCAACCTTGGACCCTGCCCAGAACCATGCGTGCAATGATTTTTTGAATGGAGTCGATGAGACTAATCGGGCGATAATTGCCCGGATTAGACCTATCACCATTTTTATGTATTTGGAGTATCTCCGCCCCCTTCCATGACTTGGGATTCTAGCTCCTTTGGCTATTGCGTTAGCAATCTTGGTTATATAAGGCACCCAGAGGACGGGCTTACATTTAAGCAAATCGGCAGGGATGAGGTCCATCCCTGGCGCTTTCCCCCGCTGGGTCAAGCCGAGCGCTAATTCTACCTCATTTTCGGAGAAATTAAGTTTCTCCACGTAAATGGATGGCAAGAGCGCCTTACCCAATATGCAAGGGGGATTAGTATTCTCGACACTGAATTGTGCCGAATAAAAAGTCACCCAAGCTTCGGGGGGCACGTGGTTTGAGGGGGTGCGTGAGTCTGTGTCCTTCCCCCATTTTACTAGATCCCAAAATTTAGTCGGGTTATTCGAGGTGGAGGCATCCAAAAGGTCCAACCAATACGTATCCTCCCACTCCCGTTTGGCTTCCCACTGTATTTTCCTATATTGTAACCTAGCTGCTTTAACTGCATCCATGTTCCGGGATTTGACTGCCTTAATAAGGTGACTATGGGCCTCCCTACACTTTTTATTGTACCATTTCTGGCGGGGGACAATTGATTTAGTGGTTCCCTTCTGACACGGAAGAGAAAGTAGGGTCTTTAGTTGGTCAAAACAGCGTTCGTGGAGGTCAATAATCATATTTGTGTTTTCAGGGCTACCCCCGGCAAGTCATATAGCAGTATTTCATTAAACATTTTAAAAACCACAGTATTAACATTCTCCTGTAAGGTCTCATCCTCCACGAACCTAGACCATTTTAACCTTTTCCGATCGTTAGTCAAAAACACATCCCCTGTTTGTGAGGAACCAGGTCCCTCCAATCTCTTCGTTCCCGGTAACCTTAGTTTGAGTACCAGGGGATTGTGATCACTTTCAGGGCGGGATACCACTTCCATATCCACCAGCAAAGGCCAATATTCCAGCTTTAGCAGAAAATAGTCTATCCGGCTTTTCCTTAGGCCATTATCAAAGGTGTAATTGGCACCAAGATCTGATTTGGTGTGACCATTTGTGGCCCAGAATCCCCGGTCTAGGCAAAGAGCCGTCCAACTTACTGCTGCCTCACTCGCATTAACAGTTTTATTAGACAGCAAATCAGGAATGTCCCAAGCTGCATCCTCTGCTGATCCCCAGCTGTCCCCTATATCGTAAAGCGGCTCAAAAGTACAGTTTAGATCTCCTGCTAGGATGGTAACGTTTTCACTGCCCAGGCCAGCAAGGTTATGGTCCAAAACATCTAACATAGCGGGGCAGCGACCGCCAGGTAAGCCTCGAGCATATATGTTAAATACAACCAAATCCCGTTGGCCAACTTTACTTAGTTTAATTATCAGAAAGTCCGGATTCTCTACAAATATCTCTGTAGGGTAATATACCAGTGACTGCTTCACCCAGATCAACAAACCCCCTGAAGCTCGCCCCTTACCACCTCTAATTGCTGGTTTAAAAAAGTTGACATAGCCCAACCTATAGATTGGGTCTGGTGCCCATATTTCCTGTAATAGGATGATATCAAATGTGTCCATGAACTCCAACCAGTCTTCGGAGAGCATACGGCCCTTAACCCCGGCAACATTCCAGGATGCTATATTAAGTATTTCTGGAGAGGAGGCTGTAATAGGGATCACAGGGACTAAAGCTGCGGTAGACGCCAGTTCGCCCCTTATGCCCAGCCTACTCTCTATGCTCTTATGGTTATCCAAAGTTTTCCCCACCATCAAGGCCTCTTTTGAAACCTTAGATGCTAAAACAGTGGCTTCTTCGGTTGCTGGAGCTCCCGTACACTCCTCAACCTTATTAGTAGGCAATAGGACCTCCTGACATGGCATCGCTACCACATACCCACAATTCTCGACGGGATTGGTCATCCTAGATGGTATATGATGTCAATCTATGGCCTCGAGGTCAGAGAGGGGGCCAAAATGATTGAAGAGAAATGGGAATTGCTGGGGATGTGGTGTCTAGCAAATCTAGCTTCTCTTCGAATGGTGTCCACTACCCAGGGGTCTTTAAATGAAATTAGTATGCAGTCACCCTCCAAGTCTTTGGTGCCATGGCCCACCCAATCAACTCTCCTTACAAAGAGAATTTCAGTTGGCGAGGATGGTGGGAGGGGACGGTTTTTATTCAGCCAGAAGATCACCTTATTACGTAGGTCCCCATATGACTCCTTACTACCAGCTTTTAGGGGGGCAACACCTGTTAATACTATTGTATATTGTGTGGCCTCCAGGGGAAGGTCTGCACGGGGGATTGTATACCTAGTATTTTTTCCTGCCATTGGGATTTTGGGACTTCGATGGTTAGATGTATGCCCTGGTGGTTGCTGTCGAGGAGTGCTGGGGTTAGGTTTCACCCGATCAATTGGCCTGGCTATATGAGGTCTGACAGAATTAGATATATCAGTTACCTTCGTCTTAAGAGCCTGTGATAGAGTACCCTCGGTTGCCTTAGTGGGGGTATCTCTTGGCCTCCCCCCCCCTGTCGATTTGTTGGTAACTGCCCCTGTTACTATTGGTTTAGTGGATTTACTGGTGGAGGCGTTATTAATACATGTTTCTTAGGTGTTAGCTGTGTAGTAATACCTCCCACTGAGCATGGACTGGCTGTCCTCTGGTCCCTCTCCGGCTCACTCCATGTTGCTCAGCAGTTGACTATGTTATGCATGTATTTTCTGTTTCTGTTGTACTGGTGTCCAATGTTCAAGTAGTTGCCAGCACCAGACATTCCGTGCGGAGTGGCTTACACTCACCCTACACACATCCAGCGCAGGTGTCACAGTACATGTGGCCCTGCCAATAAAGGGGTCGGGCGCATATGCCCGTAGGCAGTTCAACATGATATATGTGTGTGTCCCTATGGTCTTGTTGTATGCATAAGGGCCCTACGACATTACATTGTGCTGTGCACATCGGATGCAGACATGTCACCGCAGGCAGCGGGTTGGAGCTTGGATATGTAGCTTTGTCGTCACCCACTCAATTTGTAAAGGGAGTGGTCAGGGCTGTCGTACACAGAGCCAAAATGGGTGTGTGACTGCTATTTGAGTGGCCCTGGGCGTGGTTTTGTACTGTAAAAGTGCATCTGCATGTGTCTCTATGGCAGTGTGAGTCTCCTTGGTGGGGTGTGGGTGGGCCCTGAAGGGTGATAGACACCTATGTATATGTCCTAGTACGCATTCAATGGGTTCGGCCCCACCAACACCTGTTGGGCCACCTCCTTTTGGCGTGCTGACACATGGCAGTAGGGGTGCCATGTGTGGGTGGGTGAAGTGTCCTGAGCCAGCTGTGCTTGCGGGTGCTTCCTGCTGTGTGGTCCATTGAAGGCTTGGTGTTCTCCTCTGAGTAACTTGGCTGGCGGGGTTTGCGTGGGACATCAATGGGTTGTTGTAGTGTGTCAGTGTCAACGGTGTGATGGTCCTCTCTAGCATCATGGATGTGTTGTATTCTATGCTATGCTGAAGGTGTTGTGTGCCCCTCTGCAATGTGAAGGGGAGATGCATGTTGACATTGTGCTGACATGTCTGTTGGCGCATTGTGCTGGTTTGCATGCAGACTGTATGGCTATGTACATTGTGACTATTTGGGGGTGCTGGATTCTTCTGCGGGACAGTGTACATTTGAACTACATGACGGATGTGAGGTCGTAAGGCATGTTTCTGTGCATGTGAGGGGCCAGTAGTGTCCTCTGTTCTGCAGTGTCGGCTATGCGCATTGTACCATGTTGTCGTCAACGTGGGTGTGCTGGTCTTGCTATGTATGTGTGCTGCAGTGTGCCAAGGGGATCTGGGACATGATCCTGGGTAATTGTGGGTGTGCAGTGTGCTACACCTCATTGTCTACATATGCCATTGAGCCCATCTTCCCCGTCCTCCCTGTCCCTGTTTGTTGCACTCCCTGTTGATGTTGTGTCAGGTCCTCTCGAGCTGTGTCCGTACTCCCTACTCCTTGCACTGTCTCCACACTGATGACTGTGGCCTGGGTTTCCACCAGCTTCTCCTGTGGTGCTGGACTCCCACCTCCTGTCGCCGTTGCTGCCTTCCTGTTGGCAGCGAGTTTTTGCCTGGTTTAGGTTGTTATGTCATGCCAGTGCCTATTGGCCTCCTCGATTGGCCTTCTCGGCACTCCAACTGCATTCCAGGTGGTCTGCTAGTGGGTCAGTTGCTGGTAGTGTTCTGTCACCTCCGTGATGCTGGTCTTGTTTTCCTGCGGCCTGCACCCTGTTTTCCTCTCCCTCTTCTCCTTGGCCTTCCCCGACCCTGTTGTACCTTGCTGGTGGCCTTTGGGGGTTGTGGGGTTCGAGTTGGCCTCTGCGCTAGTCAGGGTGCATCAATGTTGCTACATGCTTTGACTTGCTTCAGGTGTGTTTTTTCTGTGTTTTTTATGGTGCATTGTGCCAGACGCATGGGATTTGCAGGCCGGTGGCTGGTTTTGCTACTTTTTTTTACCGTGGTTGGCCTCATCGCATGTTTTTTAGGGTATGGGTATACGCATTTTTGCGGCGTGGCATTGATTTTCACGCGCACATTTGGCGCGTTATCTGGTGTCTATCGCATGCTACCACCGCGTTGTGCATTCCACATTGACACAGGGTTATTTTCCTACGATAGTCTGCGATGTTGAAAGTTGCGTTACGTGACTCTTGTGGTAGTAATCACACGTTCCTGTGAATATAGCCCTAAAAGTGGAAGCACACTGGTCGCCAGGGAACTGTGATGCCATCACTAAGGGAATACTTATATAATAAAATGTTGATAACAATAAGGATGTAACAGCAGGCAGTTTTGGGGAAGACAGCAGCAGCACCTTATGTTGGTAGATATTGCTCTGCAGAGCTTTCTCACCCAAGAAAGCAACGCAGAGTAAACGTTACTGTGCTGCATTGTGCTATTTCTTTCAGTAAAATGCGCCCTACAGTATTTAAGCTTGTCAACTCGAATGGTAGGTATTTTAATTGATATTGATTACCCAGAGTAATTTTATTGTAAGATGTGTATTACTTTTTAAATGTAGGTACTTATATGTGAGAAGAATTTTAAATAGTGGCACAATGATTTATTTCATATGTAAACATATTTAAATTTATGGAAAAACAAGTATCTAATAAACTAAACTAAACATGAAGGACTTGTTAGACCTGGCAGCCGTAGGGCAGCATTCACCTAAATGTTTTGCCTTTCTCCTTCACCTTTTCTGATCTTTTTTGCTGGCCAGAGGACTATGTGCACTTTACCACTGCTAACCAGTGCTAAAGTGCATGTGTTCACTCCTTAAAACATAGTAACATTGGTCTTTCCCCTGTTGGCATATTTAATTTATCTATAAGTCCCTCATAATAAATGTGTACTTACATGTACCCAAGGCCTGTAAATTAAATGTTACTAGTGGGCTTGCATCACTTATTGTGCCTCCCACCTAAGTAGCTCTTTAAACATGTATCAGGCCTGCTGTTGCAGCCTGTGTGTGCAGTTTTAAACTGCCATTTTGACAGTTTGCAAGGTGCATACTTCCTTTTAAGTACATATAAATGACTTCTAGGGCAGGCCCTAAACAACCCACAGGGCAGGGTGCAATGTATTTAAAAAAAGGGGATGTAATGTCAAATTTTACATGTCCTGGTAGTAAAAAACTACTATTGTAAGGCCTACCTCTTCCATAGGATAACATTGTAGTTATCTTAAGACATTTAATGAGCTTTCATTTCCAGAGGGGAACACGAAAGCAGTT
Source organism: Lissotriton helveticus (assembly GCF_964261635.1). NCBI lineage: Eukaryota > Metazoa > Chordata > Amphibia > Caudata > Salamandridae > Lissotriton > Lissotriton helveticus. Next base: position 659,610,420 of record NC_136067.1, read on the forward strand.
CATGTTTGATGTCTTTAGAATTATAATGAAAAAAGTCCTCTTATGGTAAAATCAGCTTTTAAATTACAATTTTGAAAATGGTACTTTTAAAAAGTTTTCCTGCCTTCACTATGTACTGTCTGTAGTCTGCCTCTGGGTCACATGACTTGGTGCAGCTGACAGTTGGGCTTTGTGCTTTCCTCCTAGACAGCCACACAGCTGGTGAGCCTAGATGGTCATCACTGACAGGATGGGAGGGTGGAGCTGGGCACTGTCCTACTTGCACTTGAATAGGGTATGTTCTGCTGCACACAAAGGGCTACTTACCCCCTGTAGTTAGTCTAGAGCCAATTTTGGAAAAAAGGAGCCAGGCATAGGCAGAAAGCCTGAGCGCTTCAAGGGTAAATCTCTTGAAGCTTCTCAAACTTCAAATGAATGCCCAGGTATAAATATTATATCTCAGACACTAACGCTTCAGTACACTTCTGGACCTGTGGACACCTTTCCAAGAGGACTGCTATGCTGCCTGAAAGGACTGTCACTCTGGTGGACTGCTGCTGCTCTGAAGTACTGCTGTGCTGATCTTCCTTCTGCTGCCCTCATGACTGGGTGAGAAGGACTGGACCTACATCTGTTCAACCTAGGACCCCAGAGTCGCTCCAAGGGCTAGTTTGCTGTTCTCTTGACTACAGCCTCAGGGGCAGAAGGCTCCAACAACCTTGAACCCAGTACCTGAACTCAGCCATCTCTGAGTCCTACCCTGCCAAGTAGTGCCACCCCAGTCCTGGACCCTTATAAGTAGGCCTAAACGTGTTCTGCCAGCCCATCCCTGGACCCAGCAGAACTGACCCATCTCCTTTGTTGCACAGGACAATCCCAAGCAGAACCAAGCATAGGCTCTGCTGTGGGCATTCTCTCTGCACAAGGACTCCACATAAACCTGGCAGCCCACATCAGAACTGCTGCTTCTGTGAAATGTTCCTGATGCAGGCTTTTACACTGCAAATCTCTAATTGACAGCAGCCTCAACAATGACGCAGGATCTTGCATTGCAGCCTCAGCACATTGGAACCAATGCATCTCCTTGGCTGTGCAACACATCCTTGACCGAGACCTCGCAACCCTCCGCAACCAGGATTCAACGTATTCGTGTTCAGCGGCCCTAACTTGGTCCTTGTAGCTGGCACATGCTTCATTGCAATAGGCCTGAACTTGTGACTTTGTCCTAGTCTGGTGCAACCAGACAGCCGCAATTGGTGCTCTGTGCTTTCTGGTATTATTTTCATTGAAATCTTGAAAATTGTATATATCCTGTTCTACTGATTGGATTCATGTCAGTTTGGTATTGTTTTAATTATTAAAATCTACTCTATTTGTTTAATCTGGGATCTGTTTGTGATGTGTTTTCACAGTGTTACTGTTTGAAGTGTTACACAAATACTTTACAAATTGCCTCTCAATTAACACCTTGGCTGCTGGAGCTATTCCCCTGCTGTACTGGGCCATAATAAAATCGGGTGTGGTCATGACGAGCTCAGCTCGTCATGAGCACCTGGGAGGTATATGCCATGACGAGCTGAGCTTGTCATGAGCACCGAAGGGGTTAAGCCTTACTGATCTGTGTCAAGCTACCCGCGGGTTGAGCACAGGTTAATTTATGGTTGCTTGAGACTTCACCCTGACAAGGATTGTTGTTCCTGCTTGAGTAGCGTTTCACTCTCCTATAATAGTAAACATCTTTCTTACAGAGCCCAATTCCAGTGAGCCAAGCAATGAAAGCAGTGTGCTTGCATAGATTGCATCTGCATGTTCATGCCGAATATGGCCTATTTCATGTCGTTGAAGCCCTCGGTAATACAAACTGGTCAGTGACAACTGGCTAATTGTTTTAAAAAACCTAAAAACATGACCCCCATGGTGCAGATTTAGATAAGTGAAATTGTTAATAATGGGGAGCCATAAAGTAATGAAAGTCACATAAACATTATAGATGCAGAATGACTCTGACATTTTCACAAAATCAGTCAACTTAAAAATTGACGCAGCCTTCAATCTTCCAGTGATGAACAAGAACTATCAACCCCTTTTTGGACTCCCAACAATATCTTCAGTTCTAATGTCATCTAATGTCTTCTAATATTGGTCCTCCCGTTTTTAAGACCGTTTAGAAGTAAAGACTGACCAAAATAAAGTTGCAGATGCCTTGCATAGGCCTGACTTTAAAGTGATTATGCACGCAAACAGAGGCAGGTTGAAATGTATTTCCTTGCAATAGCAGATTAAAGCTAGACCCATAGTAATACTATATACTGGTCGTTATGTTGTGTCATTGGTGTTTTTGGTGGCATTGGAGGTGGTGGTGGTAGTGGTAGTAGTCGAATTGGCATTGGTAGCATAAGTGGTGGTGTTGGTGGTGGTACTAGGGGTGATATTCGTGTTGTCAAGGCATGGTGGTGGTGCTGGTAGTGTTGGTATTGTTGGTAGTATTGGTGAGGGATGTAGTTGATTGGTGTTATTAATGTTGGTCCTGCTGGTGATTTTGGAGAATATGACATTGCAGATTCTGTTAATGATATTGATGGTGATTTTAGTTTTAATGGTGGTTTTAATACTGCTTGGGGTTATATAGGTGGTGGTGGTATTGATGCTGATTGATATTGGTGGCATTGGTTATGGTGGTGTTGTAGTATTGGTGGGTGTGGTATATTACTGATGTGGTATTGGTGATGGTGTGGCATACTTGTGGTGTGTTTTTGTTGATGATGCATTGATGGTGATATTAGTGGTCTAGATGGTATTGGTGGTAATAGCATTGGTCATGTATATATGGTGGCATATTGGTGAAGTTGGCAGCAATGTTGGTGATATTAGTAGTGGTAGTGTGGTAAGTGTGGTATTATTTAGGGACATTGTGATTGCTGTTGTAATTTTAGTTGTGGTGGCAGTATTGGTAGTGGTGGCTTAATGAGTTTGATGTGGTATTCAAATTGGTGGTATTGGTTCTGGTGGAACTGATGGTGGTAGTGGTCTTGGTGGTAATGGGGTGGTATTAGTGACAAGAGTGGTTGTGATAGATATTATGGTCAGTGGTGTTGATAATGGCGGTAGTAATGGTGGTGGTATTGGTGGTGGCATTGGCAATGGTTTTAGTGACAGTGTTTTTTTTGTGGGATTTGAACTGATGGTGTTACTAGTGGTGGTGGGATTCGTTTCACTGGTTATGTAGTTTAAATGGTTACAGACAGGATGTATTGTGGTGAATTGTAATTGGTGGTGTAACTGGTGGACTGGTGGTGGTGATCGACGTCAGCCATGATTGCATCTACAGACGGAGCAGGGAGGCCGTATCCTTACACCCGGAGACTGGTCCCAATTGAAAAGAGGCTAATCCAAGAGGCTCCCCCTTTGAAGGCAATCCACCATTTAAGTTGGATCAAGACCAATTTAGTAATATGGTCATATATCAACTACGCCTGTGCATTTAATCAGCTCCAAGATAGAGTACCCGAAATTGAAAACGGTGGCTCCTCTGTATTTTGTAACGGGGACTGATACTGAAAATAAAGGCAAATTCTAAATACGGTACCAACACTGAGAAAGGTGATGCATAGAGTTGATAAATCATACTCATAAGGGAGAATGGAAAGGTCCCCAGTGTGCTGCTAAACTAAAGAAACAGTCCTGAAGAAGGTGTTTTTAACTTCAAACAACCGAAACGCTGGGTCGACAAATTGTTTCTTTTTTTAAACCTTTTATTTGTCATTTGTACCTACAGTATTGATATACTGGTTTTATATATTTCTGTTGTGATTTTAGATTGTTTAAAACACAAAGTGTTGATTGAAAACTTTGTACTCAATAAACTTGTATGAACTTATCGTGCAAAACCTTGTGACTGTCTTATAAATGGTGCTTTGATATCAGTCTTTGATTTGTGAAATTCACGTTAATATCTGAGTGCATGAAATGAACGATTAGTCTTAGTGATGCCCATGGTTATTTAGTGGTGTACCAATAATTGTGTATATATAGGTCTTGGAAAAGTAAACCTAATTGGTTTATGTATACCTGGGACCCTTCTATTTCTACTTCTAATTGCTCCGAAAATGACAGTACTGGTGGCAGTATTAGTAACATTATTGGGGGTTAGATTGGTGGTGGCAGAATGATTAACCAAACAGTCAACCGCATTAGAAAAGAAAAAATATTTCTCATGGTGAAGCCAAGGCCTACTCAATGTAAATATTAAAGAAGTGGTAACAAAAGGTCTACCAGACAGGTAACAAGACCTAAAAAGCAAGTAAGTCATATTCCAGCACAAATAAATTAAGTTGTCAAGTAAAAAATGTTGCATGTCCACACTAGCAAATTGGGCGCAGCTTGAATAACAAGTAACTTTCACATATTAAAATAAAATCAGTCTTATCCACATTCTAAAGCCCTTTTTACATTTGTGCTCTGATTCGAAGTCATAAATATCACCCTAACAGTAGGAAGTACTTTAAAAGTAGGTTGGTAATCAGTGTTGTAACATAAGCCCCTCCAAGCCCCCAGTGTGCTCAGCAAAAGTGCTAGGGGGCAGTGGCAGCTGCGAGCTATGGAGAGTGATGAGGCAGAAATAACAGGACAGATAACAAAATATGTAAATGTATTTTTTTTTAAAAGTCACTTACTTGGCTGCACGTCCTCCCTGGTCCTGATCTTTTTGCTCCAGCATGGGCCCAGCTCAGCCGCGGTCCGTTGTGGGAGTACCTGCAGGCGGTGATGTGGGGAGGGGGAGGGGCAGGGTAGGGGGCAGTAATCTATGGATTACGGACGTTTACAGGTAAGTAAACATATAAATAAATAAAACGAATTTCGTTGCGCGCACTGCATCACATTTGGGAATGCAGTGCACCCAACGAAATTCATTTTATTTATTTATATGTTTACTTACCTGTAAACATCCGTAATCCATAGATTAATTTCCCCCCTCTGCCCTCCCCCCCCCCCCACGTCACCACCCGACAGGCACTCCCACTACCGACCGTGGCTGGCCCAGCCAACTCCCTTTACCAATCCTGGCGTTGCTCTCATGCTGTGAGAGCAGCCCCAGGATTGTATAGAGTGGGCTGGCTGGATGCTCCTTTAGCAGTGGCGGCCAGTACGTTTTGGGGGAAGGGGGCAGACAGGACACACACACACGCACAAATACACTCTTTCCCAAACATTCACACATGCACGCACGCACGCAACAAACAATGTAAAAAGAACTTAAATCACCCTTACCTTTAGCCAGCTCTGCTCTGCCTCTGAGGTTCCAGGAGACATGGGACTGCTGCCTTCCCTCATTGGCTGACCTAAGGTCAGCCAATGAGGGAAGGCAGAGGTCCTATCATCATCACAGAGTGGGATGGGGTCAAGGACACTACTGACCCCACCCCCTCAGTGATGAAGTGTCACTGATTGACACTCGACCCTTGGCGCTTAAAACTGAAGCGCCCAGGTGCGAGGCAATCAGTGACGCTATCCCTCGTCACTGAGGGGATGACCTTAGCAACCTTCGCTAAGCTGAGAAAGTCCCGCCCCACGTGACTTTCTCAGCCCAGCAAAGTTCAGTTTAGGCAGCCAGGAGCCAGCGCTAAATGCGCATGTGAGTCTCCTGGCTGCTTAAACTGAAAGTGAATAGTGTCTGTCAGGCTGACTTTTGTTAAGCCTGTCAGACACTGTTCCTATGGGGGAAAAGGGGGCAGGCGGGGCCCTTCCGCCCAAATGGACCAGCCGCGCCTGTCCTTTAGGACAGTAGGGCTGTGCTATTTCTCCACCCATATGTCTAAGACAACTAGGTGGAGAGCTTCAAAGTGTGCATATCTTTTTGGCCGGTGCAAGACAGCCGGCCACAGTGATATGCGCACTTTAAGGCATCCAGCCAGCCACTGCTTCTGTTCAATCGGCAGCAGAGGACAGGCCCTGCATGCCTCTGGACACACGCTGGCGATTCTGCAAGTGCAGATCGGAAAAATAAAATGACAATGAAATCTTTTCATTACCATTTTATTTTTTCCTGCACAGCCTGCAACGGGCGGGGGCAACGCTCCCCGCCTAAGTGAAGAAACAGCTGCAGCTACTGATGAGCCAGGGAGGGGGGCACCCTCAATGCACTTTCCAGAGGGGGGCCTCAGGTTTCTTTACGCAAATGATGTTAATTAAATTGTGTTGAGCAGAATTGAAGGTGGAATGCTCTTTAATGGCTGAAGTGTAATGTGTGTATTCATAAACAATTCAAAAAACAGTTATAATTTATTGTCGATATTAAAAGGTCAAAAAGAGAACAATTATTATGCTCAAGAAAGAATGTTGATCATCAAAAAACAAACAATTTCACAAACCAAACAAGTGGCAAGCAAACAGACATTACATGTGCAAAGGAACAACAAAGACAAAATAATGTGTCCTTTTAAAATTTTTGGCCACAGGAAGCGTCGACGGCGTTTCAATCGCTTGGTGATTATGCGGTCATCATCAGGACTTGAAATAAGCTTGAGCAATACATTGCTGTACAATAAAAAATTACAAAGATCATGAATACATACAACAAGTAGGCTTCTTCAAAGGAAAAGACTAGAAGATAGGACACCCAGTGTCAAGTCATGGAAAACGTAGTAACAGATGAGTAGAACTACCACCACACCCAATGTGAATCCAAAACCCAAAGGTCACAGTATTCGCCACTACAGCTATGTTAAAAGCACTTCCTTCCCTACCAGAAGATATCATTTGAAACTGCTCTGCTTATTGGTTTGGGGGCAGTAATGCAAGACTAAAAAAAGAGCAAAGCATTCGCTGTCTAGAGAGAGAGAGGTGCTCCAAACAATAAATAATAAATTAGCTAATGGGCTGCATTTTTATTTTCACTGTCACGGCGCATCTGTGAAATGAAAAAGTCGGATGTTTGCTCATGTTTAATTTAAGTATTTTAGAATAGTTTTGTGGGCTGCCAATACTGGCTAACTCAACACTGGAAAACAAGAAAGAGGACAATAAGTGTATGTGTATTGTTGGATATAACACTAACACATTTTAATATTTAGTATCTATTCTAGCGCATCTACCTGTAGTAACGTAAGCAGGAAGACTCAGGAAAATGAGAATTTAGAGTTCTCAATGCCTTTGGAATTACAATGATCCTATGAAATGATTCGAAGAACAGGAGAGATTAGAATTCTAATTTCTTGGCTGAGGGAACATATTACTAATTTTTACTTTCAGTCTTTGGTAACTATTATAAAATTGACTATAACTACTTTACTAAAACTAAATAATATTAATTTTAAAAGTGAGACATGACCCTCAAGTGGTGTCCTTGTGATCCAGGGGGCCTTTGAATGGGTGTCATAGTGTACTCTTCCTGTCTAACCCTAAAAGCTGGGACTTTAAAAGTTTTCAAGCATTTTTGCCAAAAGAACCAAAGGCTACTACTGGCCACTAACGTAGAACTTCGGGTCAAACAAAAGTTGCTGATTTGCCCTGTTGAAAGGATCCTGACTTCCAAAGAACTTTCTAAGTCTGAAGGTAGAGGACTTCACCGGGACCAATGGTGGGCAGCACCCAGCCTCTGATGCCAACACCTTTGTGGGCCTGATCTTCAGACTCCGTCTGTCTGAGTTTTCCTGCGTTTAAACAAAGAGCCTCAGACATTGATGCTCCCACTGAGGTCCTACCCTTAATCTCCCTCCTTTCATTTTATTGCCTATTGCCAATAGGTATGTACATGCGCTGTTCATTTTACTTAGTTATCTGTTTTTTTTTTCTTCCCATTTTTCCCTTTATATTTTGACAGAGTTTTCTGTTTCGAGATTGCTGCATTTGAGGTTGCATGCTTGATGCCCCTTTTAATCGGAGGAATTTCTCCTGATGATACAGGTTATTTCTCTTTCTCCTAAAAATATTCTGGTTTCAGTTTTGAGTTATATCTACTGCCCCTACTATTTTTGATCCTACTAATGCACTTTTTGGTGGTATACTCTTCGGAATTCTCTCTTTTTCGACTCTCATATACTCTTGGGGTATATCATATATTCAGCTGTTCAGTTCTTTGGGCCATACCAGTGACTCCTTTATCTTGCTTTTGTCTATGAACAATACCTGACGTGTATATATTTTATTACAGATACTTTATAGATATCCAGTGGACGCTCTCATTTCTAATGTTTTGTCCTGATGATGACCCTTTAATTACCTACTGGTCGAAACGCCGTTGATGCTAACATGTGGCTCTAAATGAAGAGGATACATTGTTTTGTTGTGTGTCTAAGTTTTGCTTTGAACCCATTTTTTAGTTTCCCTCAGCCATGTCTTGTTCGTTTACACATGTCATTGTTTTTAATTGTAACACTGTTTGTGTTAATTTGTGAGCGTCATTATTTAACATTAGCTCAGAACATCTTTGCTAGCATCTTTTGCAAGACAGTACACAAATTGTTTCGTAATCTACATTCACTGTTTTGTGCACACATTTCCAACTTTCCTTGCCATTCTACCTTCCTTTCAAAGGCCCCTGTATGCCGTCCATTGTCCCCAAACCTTGTCCCATTTTCTTGTACATCCTCTGGCTTTATATGTAGTTTTCTCAGCTCCAGTGCACCAGTCTAGATCCACTTCCTATTCCTTTAGGTCCAGGGGTTGACTCGCCCCCCACTTCCTGGCTGTGTTTCTTTTTGCCACCATTGTGGCTACTTTAAGCCATACTGTCATATACTTAGGCCACCCGTCACACATAGTAGCAGCCAGCACAGCTCCACCGGGACGTCTAACTTGGTGACCTCAGATATAACTCCTGTCACCCCCTTCCAGAAATCTTGGATGAAGCCGCAGTCCCAAATGATATGGAAGAAGGAGCCTATTTCCCCACATCCCCTTGCACAGTCATGGCCCATTTGAAATAATAATGTTCTTGAGGCATATAACCTATTGAGTATACAAAGGGGGATGAGACAGAATCAGGCTCTTATAGCTACTTTCCTTGGACTCTGCACTGCCTCCTCCCAATCATCATCCTCTAGGAGTCCTAGTTTTGTTTCCCACGCCCTCCTCAGGGGGTCTATTGGATTGGATGAATTATACATTATTTTCTTATATGTTAGAGAGATGGCCTTTGTTACCATTGGGTCTATTATTAATCTGTCTTAAAGGGGGGATTCATCTGGCAGATTCTCACCTTCTTTGATATGTTGGCGTAGAGTGTGCCTTAACTGTATGTACTTGAATCTCTCTGTATCCACCATCTCATATTCTGTTTTTAAATTATAATTAATTATTAAATAATTTTTAAATAATATTAATTATTTAATTGATTATGAGTTATGTTCATTTTGTAATTATTTTTTATGTTACATTTCAGGTGCGGGTTATGGGTTTTTTAGGGGTATACGGTGGGAAGTAAAATTAATTATAATTAGTTAATAATACTTTTTTGTGTAATTTGAATTATTTAATTGATGATTATGATACCTGTATTATTCATTTGTTTACGTTAACGTTAAGTGCTGGTCGGGGGTTTTGTAGGGGTCAAGGGTGGGAAGTTAATTAATAGTTAATTTGTAATTAATATTAATTACTTAAGATATAAATATTCTTGTCAATTGTGTAATTATTTTTTTTAAAGTTAAGTTTCAGGTGCGAGTTGTGGGTTTTGTAGGGTTATAGGGTGGGAAGTAAATTAATTTGAATTAATTAATATTTATTTCTAAATTAATATTAATTAAGTAACTGCTAATTAATTATGCTAATAGTGTTATTATTTTTTGTAAATATCAATTGTAAGTGCAGGTTTTAGGTTTTGTAGGGGTATAAGGTTTGCACTGACTGGAGTGGGAATAACATTTTTTACCCCTCCTCAATTCAACACTTTTTCCTTACTGTTGCTTAAACTGAAGAGGGAATAAAGCATTTTACCCCTCTGCAATATAACACTTTCCCTACTATTGAATCACTGGAGTAGGACTAATATATGTTACCACTCAGCAATCCAACACTTTCAATACTGTTAGTAGTTATTACATTTAATGTAATAAATGTTTGTGATTTTTAGTACTGTTGCGGGTTGTAGTATTTATAGGATTACAGGGTGGCATGTAATTTAACTTTAAATAATTATGAATTTCTTTTTGATTAAAATTAATTATTGAATTGATTTTCCGTTAAAGTTTAGGTGCAGGGTGTGGGTTTTGTAGGAGTATAGGCTGGGAAGAAAATTATTCTAATTAATTAATGATTAGTTTTTGATTAATATTAATTCTTTAATTGATGATTAGTTATGTAAATTGTGTAATTATTATTTACGTTAAATTTTAGATGTAGGTTGTGGGTTTTGTAGGGGTATAGAGTGAGAAGTACATTAATTACAATTAATAATACATTTTGTATTTGCTATGTGGTCACTACAAACCAGTTCAGATTCAGCACCCCTCCCACTGAGATTGGTGCCTGCATGACTAGGTGAAAAAAAGAAGGGGCTTGTTTAGGTGCCATCTGACATCTGCCTGTGACAGAATTAAATTAAGTTCCTCGGTACAGCCTAATGGTCATCCTGCAAGAGGAACAAAAACACCTTCCCACACCCCCAAGATGGCTGGCACAATGGTCCCTGCAACGTTGTGCTACTACTCTGGGACAAAAACTGGACTTTGACCTAACCTTGAACCTATCTCCCATCCCGCTTACCCATCAGGACTTAGAACCTACCTCCGACAGTGGAGATCTAGCTTTTTGGCTGTTGCCCAGTGGAGCTACCTGATAGCTAAAGAGGAGATGGGGTGTGGACTTCCCCTTGGCCGTCATCTACCAAGCCGGACATTGGGCAGACTTTCCTTCATCTCCCCATTGTATCTCCCTCTTACCCCTTCACCCTAACCCTTACCCTTCTATGCTCCATTCATCTCGTCTGCTATGCTTGTTAAATTCAAATGTTTTTCAGTTGCGACCGCGCTATTTGGCCGATGGCCGGTTGAGCTACCTTATAGCTATAGAGGAGAAGGGCTGTAGACTTCCGCCTCGGCCATCACCTACCCAGCATGACCTTTGGCAGACTTTCCCTTTGTCTTGCCATTGTATCTCCCTCCTACCCCTTTACCCTACCCCCTTACCCTTTTGCGCTCCTTTGACCTTGTCTTCAACGATCTTGAAATATTTTCCTTGCAACTGATGTAACCTGCAACAGATGTAATTTTGTAACATTGTGGAACCTCATGTATATTGCTCTGATACCTTCGGCTCTAGCCAGCGCTATATAAAACTCATCAAATAAACCCATGTCTTTGTCTCTGCTCTGTGAAAAATTCTAACTCCTCATTCAAGCTTGAGCTCTCAGAGGGCTGCAGCTGAAGGCTAATACAAATTTGTCTCCAGATACTTTAGGTAGGGGAAAGGAACTTTCTAAAAGTTGCAGTTTTGTAAAATGTATCAAAAATCTGACTTCACCAATAAATTGAGCTTTTACTAAATATTAAAAGAGCTCATGAGCCATATTTGTAGCTGGTCCCTACCGTGAGATTGCAGATTTAATATATAATAGTACTGGGCAATGTTTATTTATTGGTCAGCTATCATTCCTACAGTAAAAATAGTGTTTAGATACCTGCCATTACATTTGTACATCTCCTGCTGTTACATACCAGGCTCCCTGCATTGATGGCTACAAAGCCTACTTAGGGATGATTTATTAACATTTTAAAATTAATGTTTTAACCTGTCAACTGGGTTTATTTTGACTTGTTGAATTGCAGATTTTAAACTACTCCAGACAGGCTACAATGGTTGGCCTGATGCGATGTTTACACTGCCATTGCAGTGGCTGATAATATGCTAACTATGTTTTTGCCAATTCAACCATGGTAAAAGAGTTAGCAAAGGCACTTTACTACTGGTTAACAGGGGTAAAATGCACAGAGTTACGCAACCAGTAAATACAGATAAGGCAAAATCTGGGGGTATACCACGCAAAAGATCATCATTTCCGGCAATATTTAAAAGTACTTTAGAATGAAAAATAATTAAAGTATTGTAACCAAACCACAAAATTAAGATTAAAATAAAAATAATGCTAGGCTTCTTAAGTGCAGGTGTCGTTCAGCAGCCAACACCTGCACTCTCACCAATGCATATGTAGGCCATTGGCCAACACTGGGGAGGGGTATAAAGGGGTATAAAGGCCCATCTGATGTTATGCACCCAAGGGATTCCTTGACTTAATTTTTTTCTGGGACTGCTCAGGAAGAGCTTCCTTAGAAACGTGAGTGCTTTTTTTCACTACTGTAATGACAGTCAGCGATAGGTTCTTTTTACTTTCACTGAATCAGTGGTCAGACATATTTCAGCCCCCTGAGAACTGATGGTTTTGAGAGAGATATTATTGGAAATAAGAGGATATCTCTGCCAGTGGATACCTGCTTGGGAATCGCCACAAGAGAGCAACCATCAAGCAGGGATCCACACACTAGGCCCCAGGAACATGGGGGATAGGCCCCTTAGTAGAGGCCTTACTCCCTCCCACCACCTGCAAAAAATGTAGTTTCTCTGCCACACTGTGGGCATATGGGGGTGAGTACCCCCAATTTGCCCCCAGGAGGATAAAGTCCACTAGACATCAGGTAAATTTTTCAAAACTAAACCTATGGGTGGAGGCTGCCCACCCAGGACATTGCCATACCACCACACCAGAAAGGGCACAGACAATCTTTCTGCCACCCTGGGGATGGATGAGGGTGATTACCCCCAATCAACACCCCCATAGAGGCCAAATTCCACTAAACATCAGGGAAAATAAAACATAGGGGTGGTAGCTGATCACCATGGTCATGGCCAGGCCCCCACCCCAAAAAAGCACAGATAATCTTTCTGCCCCACTCAGGGGCGGAAAGTCCACTAGACGCCAAGGTAATATTTAAAAAACCATAGAAGGTGGGTGCATACCATGAGCATGGCCACGCCCCCACCCAGAATGGCACAGCCAGTGTTTCTGCCACCTCTGGGAGATGGATGGGACAATTACTATCAATTTGACTCTGTGGGCAGAAAGGCCACTAAACAAGAAGGGTTGCATTATCAGTATGCCATTTTGGGGGGAGCTGTCACCCATAGCCAATAGACTTTCTGCCTTCCCTTAAGGATTTGTATAAGAATATCCATTCCCAATATGCCCTCTCTGGGTTGCAGAAAGCCCACTAAACACCAGGTATTTCAAAATGGTGTCAAAACAAACAAAAGGAGGGGGCATCCTAACTCTGGCATCATGCCATACCCTGACCCCAGAAGAGGCAATAGTGTCTCTCTGCACCCCAGGAGCAGCTAGGAAGTTTGTCCCAATTGGAGAGGATGGCCAAAATCTCTCCCTTCACGGGTAGAAAGCCCACTAGACACCAGGCATTTTTCATTGGGGCAAAAGAAATGGGTGCAGGCATGTGACTCCGGCATTGCTGACAGCCCCGCTCCAAAAGGGACAAACCCACTTTCTTGCTCCTCTGGACAGAAAGAGGTTTGCCCATAATTTACCTTTGTGGGTACATGAAGCACACTAAATACCAGGGACTCAAAATGGCACCAAAACAAACAAAAGGATGTTAACATTGAGCCATACACTGCCCCAGAAAGGGCAATAGTGTCTGTCTACCACCTAGGATCAGATAGAATGTTTGACCTAATTGAGGAGCTTGCCCTATATAAGCCCTCTTTGGGTGTTAAAAAGCCCAGTGAACACCAGACATTTTGCATTTGGGTCAACAGAAAGGGGCATGGATGTTGCACTTTGGCTTTTCCCACAACCCACCCCAAAAGGGACAAATCAGTTTTCTCACCCCAATGTGCGCAGAAGGCCCACTAGTCATCAAGGATCTGCAAATGGCAAAAAACAAATAGGAGGGGGCAGCCTACACTGGCATCAAGCCATGCCCTCTCCCCAGATTGGACAATAGTGTATTTCTGCCTCCATGGGGGCACATAGGAAGTTTGTCCCAATTGGGAGGTTGCCCTAAATCTGCCCCTTTGGGGTTAAAGAGCACACTGATCACCAGGCATTTTGCATTTGGGGCAAAAGAATTTGATTCTTTTGGGTGTCGTTTTTAATAAGCCTGGGTAGAGTTTGTGTAGCTGTGCTAGGCAAAACTCTGCGAAGCTGCAAAAAAACTCCGCCATGCTACTTGAAGTTCTTTGAGCGGGCAGAATTGCTTGTCTTACCCGTGCGCATGACATTTTCTACTGTACGGCAATGCTGATTGCGTGTAGGGGGGGGAAATATAGCGCAAACTGCACTCATATTGTTTTTCTTTTCTGTTATGGTTCTGGGGCCTCTTTTGAATCCTTCCTAAATCTTTCCAATCCTTTGCTCCCAAAACTTTTTAGCTGATCTTTTTTATTAATTATCTATCCTTCTCTCTTCTTAAGTGTATATTTTGCAAATTTTTCAACTTTTTTACATTTTTAGTGAGCTTTGCTCTTCATACTTTTTTTCTATGCTAGTTATTACCTTCTTAATTGTTTCACTTTCTTCCTTCTTTTCCTTGTTCTTTTAATACTTTCTGCCCCACCGTCCCCTAGCATCATGGCAGAGAAAGAGAGCCAGGCCAAGGTGGCAAAGAGGAGCGGCCTTCCCCGCCCAGAAAGGATGAAGACCCTGGCCTTGTTTTCTGAGGTAGAGGTGGCAACACTGTTTTTTGTGTACAGCACCACCTCCCATCCACCCTGGCCTCAAGCGGCAGGCCTGGGTCTTGGTACAGGCTCCGGGAGCACCAGCGGCGGTGGTCAAGGGTGCTCCGGACAGTTTATCGCTGCTCTGGGGTCCGCGCACCCGCAACCAGCTGACATACCGGTGGTCCAACATCCTGGACCGAGAGCAGGACCTGCTAAACCTGTTAGGGATTGTGGTCACGGGGCTTGGTTTTGGTGCGATTATTTAATATTTATTTAACACCAATCATTTTTTGTCTCTTTCCTTATGTCTTAGACGATCATCAGCATCCAAGGGGAAGAGTCAAACAAGGTCATCCGAGGTGGGTACGGGAGCTGGAGGTGCCTCCCAAGAGCAAGAACATTCCTTATCCTATGGCTCTGCTTGCCCCAGTAAGTCCTCCTGTTGTTAATATTAAAATGTATATTTCCCTAACTTTTACAGCTTCTTATTTTGAACTATTATTTCCTTTTCCTAATTTTATTTTATCCCAAATCCTCTTAGATCTATGTAGTGTATCTAAATTATTGTTATCCCTGCATTATCCTATTTACTAAATTAGTTATTTTATATTTCTAGTGTCTGCATTAAAATTTTTACCTTTGTAGCTTGCTTTATTCTGGAATTTTAGTCAGCTTTCCCTCTCCCCTTATGTATTTTGTGGACTTCCTAGTGGTGGTACTGTAAGACTCGTGGAGAACTCCTTAGTCCTTACCACTATTAGTACTAGTACTACTACTCTGCCGTGCAGATTGCATGCCCAAGTATGGTATTCTTCTCATGGTTGTTGAGATGAGAAGGTTTTCTTTTACATTCTCATGCTCAATCAGTAAAACAAGGGAGTGGCCGTGGTCATGTTGGACACCCCAAAGTTTTGTCTTTTTCTCATCTAGGCCTAGTATTATATATAAATTAGCAGCAGGTGATGGTAAACTGATTACCATGCACCATGGCTGGAAGAAGTATGAGGAGGAGGAGAATGGCACAATTACATTTTCCAACCAAGAAGACCTTATGTCCGATTGTCTGCCCAGTTGCCAACTCTTATTTCTTTTCAAAAACCAATAGCTCTAGCCACTCAGTCCAATCCTTTACAGGTTGCCGTCTTGGGAGGCATTTAAAAAATTGCCATTAACAAAATGCCCAACTGGATATTTTATTATTTTTGATAGGACATACTGTCTGTACCTGAATTGTAAGGATGTGTGTGATGTGTGTATTTTCAATCTTGCTATGAAACATATCGTATTTATTTAATTTATCTATTTAGACAATAAAAACCATTACACAATCATTCATTCCTTGCATTTCATGAAATTTGATTTCAGCTTGGGTTACTGACAAATCTTCTAAAATGGACCTATGAACTCAAAAATAAAATGAACATAATAAAATCATTAATGCAGTTCTTGGGAGGCCCTAACTTGAATAATTGTTCTTTAAGAACTTGCTATTAAGAGCATGACCATTGTCCTCAGGAGGTTGTGCGGTCCCGTTATTTAAAGTGCTAATGTGCTGCAGTAAAGTTTAGTTCAATTATAACATAACGTGTAATTGTAAAGCACAAGTTCACCCCAACAAGGTCTCTAGGCGCTGAATAACAGATGTTTATTATTGCCCAACTCAATGGAACTCCCTCATGTTGTCCCGGGGTTTAAAGTGTACTGTCTTTATTCTTTTATTTAATCACTCTTATAACACTATTTTCTATTGGCTAACCTCCAATCTTGTTATGACAAAAAAAAAAAATAGGGGGAGGCGTATATGGCTTCTAAAAAATGTGTAATGTTGTTTCTAGCCAAACCGACCACCAGTGCTGGGGCAGTGGGACGGCAACGACTGCCAGCAGTGAGCAGATGTAGCAGCCGCTGGGGATGAGCCAGCAGCTTCGCGGGTGGTGGTAAGTCATTGTGCTTGCTTATCAACAATTTATACACTCGCTGCAAGAGTGTACACTGTAGACTGTACTGTTGAGACTAAATTGTTAAGCTATTTGTAAAGTGAAGCGTTTACCCGGAAGTGTCTTGGCGCTGATTTTGTAAGCAACTATGGGCGGAAAAGAGGACCTACTGATTGAAGAGCCAGGTTTACAAAAGTGTCCTGAACTGGAACAGGGAAGGAGCTGGCCTGAGATTCAGTGGAAGCAGATTCCAGGATGTGGCTGCTCTAACCACTAAGCTGCTGCAACCCCATTTGGATTTTTTAAATCTGATAGGTTTTATTCTGAAGGAGCCTGAAGATCTTAGGTTTCATGTTGGAATGTATCATAATAAGGCTTTCTTCAGAAAGGAAGGTCCTGAATCATGGAGGACTTTATATGTAAGACAGAGGAGCTTAAACATGATTCTGTTTTTAACTCTCAGCTAACGAAGATCCTTAAGAGCAGAAGAAACAGAGCGGTGCCTAGGCAAGTTCAGTAGAATTCTGGCTGTCATTTTTTTTTTTAAGAATTTGCAATTTTTTCAGGTATTGAGCTTGTAGGCAAATGTATGGGTCATTGCCGTAGTCGATCTTGGACAATGTCATGATGGAATAAATGATTTCCTGACTGAGATGGGCAGGAAGAATAATATTTGTTTAAGTATTCGGAATGGATTATACGAAGATGAGACCACTGCATTTATTAGATTGCCTAGGAGTAAGAGATCCTCAATCAAGATATCTAAACTCGTGGCTTTCCTGGTGGGATCAGGAAGGGGGCCCATGTCAGCCAGCCAGCAGCGAGCAGTCTAGAGGAGGGGATTATTGCTGAGTAAAATCACCTTGGTTTTCCAGCATTGAGCTTAAGGCAGTGTTTGTTCATCCAGCCATAAATAGATTTCATGCAGTCATGGATGTGAAGATGTGTGTGGTTGAAATTTTTAGAGGCTGATACAACTATTTGCATATCATCCGCATTGCAAGCTAGTACTAACTAAGAAATAGAATTACAAATGTCCATCAGTATCAAAATGAAAGCAACTCAATGGACTAGAAGGGGTGCTGTGGCTGCCCACATGTTGCCTTTTCTGAGCATGCAGTCAGATCAGAGGCAAATGTATTTTAAGGTATATTAAAAAAATCGCAAACTTAAAACCTCCTGACGTCACATGCCCAAAACCAAAAAATATTAAAACATTTCTTTGATGGAAGTGTGGGGGCAGTAACACTAAACTTGGGTTACTGACAAATCTTCTAAAATGGACCTATGAACTCAAAAATAAAATGAACATAATAAAATCATTAATGCAGTTCTTGGGAGGCCCTAACTTGAATAATTGTTCTTTAAGAACTTGCTATTAAGAGCATGACCATTGTCCTCAGGAGCTTGTGCGGTCCCGTTATTTAAAGTGCTAATGTGCTGCAGTAAAGTTTAGTTCAATTATAACATAACGTGTAATTGTAAAGCACAAGTTCACCCCAACAAGGTCTCTAGGCGCTGAATAACAGATGTTTATTATTGCCCAACTCAATGGAACTCCCTCATGTTGTCCCGGGGTTTAAAGTGTACTGTCTTTATTCTTTTATTTAATCACTCTTATAACACTATTTTCTATTGGCTAACCTCCAATCTTGTTATGACAAAAAAAAAAATAGGGGGAGGCGTATATGGCTTCTAAAAAATGTGTAATGTTGTTTCTAGCCAAACCGACCACCAGTGCTGGGGCAGTGGGACGGCAACGACTGCCAGCAGTGAGCAGATGTAGCAGCCGCTGGGGATGAGCCAGCAGCTTCGCGGGTGGTGGTAAGTCATTGTGCTTGCTTATCAACAATTTATACACTCGCTGCAAGAGTGTACACTGTAGACTGTACTGTTGAGACTAAATTGTTAAGCTATTTGTAAAGTGAAGCGTTTACCCGGAAGTGTCTTGGCGCTGATTTTGTAAGCAACTATGGGCGGAAAAGAGGACCTACTGATTGAAGAGCCAGGTTTACAAAAGTGTCCTGAACTGGAACAGGGAAGGAGCTGGCCTGAGATTCAGTGGAAGCAGATTCCAGGATGTGGCTGCTCTAACCACTAAGCTGCTGCAACCCCATTTGGATTTTTTAAATCTGATAGGTTTTATTCTGAAGGAGCCTGAAGATCTTAGGTTTCATGTTGGAATGTATCATAATAAGGCTTTCTTCAGAAAGGAAGGTCCTGAATCATGGAGGACTTTATATGTAAGACAGAGGAGCTTAAACATGATTCTGTTTTTAACTCTCAGCTAACGAAGATCCTTAAGAGCAGAAGAAACAGAGCGGTGCCTAGGCAAGTTCAGTAGAATTCTGGCTGTCATTTTTTTTTTTAAGAATTTGCAATTTTTTCAGGTATTGAGCTTGTAGGCAAATGTATGGGTCATTGCCGTAGTCGATCTTGGACAATGTCATGATGGAATAAATGATTTCCTGACTGAGATGGGCAGGAAGAATAATATTTGTTTAAGTATTCGGAATGGATTATACGAAGATGAGACCACTGCATTTATTAGATTGCCTAGGAGTAAGAGATCCTCAATCAAGATATCTAAACTCGTGGCTTTCCTGGTGGGATCAGGAAGGGGGCCCATGTCAGCCAGCCAGCAGCGAGCAGTCTAGAGGAGGGGATTATTGCTGAGTAAAATCACCTTGGTTTTCCAGCATTGAGCTTAAGGCAGTGTTTGTTCATCCAGCCATAAATAGATTTCATGCAGTCATGGATGTGAAGATGTGTGTGGTTGAAATTTTTAGAGGCTGATACAACTATTTGCATATCATCCGCATTGCAAGTGAGGGAGAACCCAATGGATTCAACCAGAGGAGCCATATCAGTGACGTATATATTAAAAAAAGTAGGGCTGAGAGTGGATCCCTGTGGGACACCGCAGGTTGGACGGAATGAGCTTGAAGAGAAGGCATCAATGTTGTTTATGTTTTCTCTGTCCAATAGGAATGTTGAGACTAGTTTCAAGGCAAGATTCTTTATACCTCTTGCTTCCAAATAGTGGATCAATGTGGAATGATCCACTGTATCAAATGCAGCAGATAGGTCCAACAATATAAGGGCGGCTGACCCCCCCCTCATCCAGGATGGATTTAAGCTCATCAGTGGCCTTGATAAAGGCAGTCTCTGTACTGTGTTCGGACCTGAATCTGAATTGAGTGTGATCCAGGCAGTTAGAGTCTTTAATAAACGGATTTAATTGAGTGTTCATCACATTCGCTACTATTTTCGCAGGGAAGGGAAGCCTAGAGATGGGCCGATAATTGGGTGGGTCTTCTGGGTCCAAATTAGTTTTTTTCAATAACAGCAGAATGGAGGCTCATTTCCATTGAGATTGGAAAGATACCTGTTCTGAACATGATATTGAACAGGTTTGAGAGATAGACTGCAATAATGTCAGGGACATGCTTAATAAATGGGTGCAGACAGGGATCGTCCAGAGATCCTGACTTGGTGGTTAGGATAAGCTTTTTTATTTGTGACGTAGAGACAGGGGAAAATGACTTGAGGCCATTAGTAGCCAAGTCATTAACAGAGACGGTGTCCAAATTATCTTGACTGGTGGGCAGTGGAAGATTACCACAGTGACCCAATGAGATAAAAATTAAGTCGATTTTTACCCTGAAGTGCGAAGCAATCTCATCATAAAAGGACTGAATAACCCACTCTCGTATACACTCCAGTTGTTTAGTGAGTTTATTGATAACATGAAAGAGTTCTTTAGCTGAGTTTTTGGCAAATTCAATTTGGGAAGAGAAGTAGGTTGCCTTTTCTGTAACCAATAGGGATTTATATTTAGTGTTTGTACGTTTCTCTCTCGTGGGAGTCATATTGGACTCTACATTTCCTCTCTTGGCATCTGCAACCTTGTTTTTCGAATCTAAGTGCCTCCGGGAAACACGTAGCAGACGGATTGGTCCTACTTCGGCCACCTTTTTTTCAGGACTAGTTGAGATAAGGCAGAATTAAGCGAGGTGGAATAAGTCTCAGCTGCAAGTTCAGGATTGTCCACACTACTGGGGGCCGTGAGATAACCAGTTGTTGCACTAGCTGATTTTGATCAACATTTGTGCAGGATCTATAAGTGTTCGGACCAGATCAATGGAAGTACTTTGAGACTAGAGATCATTGTTGTTCGAGAACAGCGCATCAAGGGTATGACCCTCACTGTCAGTGGGATCAGTATTAAGGTGTTTAAGATCAAAGTCATCCATGATTTCTATTAATGAGACTGTATCCTTGTCTTCCATTTGTTCTACGTAAAAAGTTTAATCCCAGAGGACCATAAAATTGGCATTGCAGATATCTGCCTCGAGTAGGGAGTTGGTGGAGTTTAAAAAGCCTGCTTTAGCACCGGGAGGGCAATCCATGAGAGAGACTTGAAATGTGTAATTGAAGGATAGTGCTTCACAGTCCTCAGACTGTATAGTAGTACATTTGATAGTACATTTCTCCTGGTAAGTTGTGAACAGCTGACAAAACTAATGGCCTCTTCTATCTTCAACTCAGCAGAGACGGTTTTATGAAGAAGACTGTGACCTTGATGGATTGGCAGAAAAGGAAAAGAAGGATGGGTGAAATTCAATATGACTAGCAGAGAAGGATGCATGGGTAAAGCGATTATGTAGGTAGGCGATAGGATGCAGGGGTGGTTGAAGGATGGGTGAAAGGTGAAAGAAAGGATGCCTGCCTGGGAGGGTGTATGGGTCCAAGGAATCCTCCGAGTTGTTTGATGGATTAACTCAAAGCAAGTACGCATGGGTGGTAAACGACAAATGTATGTTGCTGAAAGGTTTGTTGAGAATGATAGACATGTTTGGATGGATGGATGGTATTCAAACATAGATGAAGACTGGATGAAGAGATTGTAAAACCTAAACCGTGCCTGAATAGCAAAGCCAAGGGTGATAAAATAATGCTAGAAGAACAAGGCAATCATAATTGGAAAAATCTCTGGGAAGAAGAATAAACAAGGAACGTTTTTTTTATCAAGGTTGTCTAAATCAAAAGAAAAAAGGACCAGCTAATAGAGTGGTAAATCAATTGTCTCTATAGAGTTCAAGCAATGTTTTATTGTAGATTTGCTTTGCAGATATTGTGAGGAACACTCATGGTGTTGAGGGTTGACGCATTTAGCCTTGTGATTCTAGGCCACTCAGGACTTAGACAAGGGTATGTACCAATACTTTAAAAGAAAGATTGTAAAAAAAATTCTAAGTGTCATATGGTCCCATGTCTTCCTTTGAAATAAATCTATGTGTAATGTAAATAGTGAGCGGGTACATAACACATGCATGATGCAGTGACATGCAGGATAGACAAGAAATGTGTGATTTAACAAAAAATCGTTTTAAATGTAAGGAATTAAAAACTCTGGAATGCAATAAAATAGGCATTATATTAGATTGTAGTCCCACAAGTAAGTGCTAGAGGGCAGGAGTGCTAGAAAGCGGTGAAAAGACCAAAAAGGTTGGATGAAAATTAGTTTGAATAGACCCAAACATGCTCGGGTGAATGGGGACCAGAGTGATGTACTTTACAGTGGCTGAGAGCCATGCTTACCATCAGCAGCAGAAAAGGCTAGATTGTCTAATAATATCCACAATGGCACTCAAGTGAGCATATGGTGCCACAGGGAATGGAGGTGCATTCATAGAAGAAAGTACTAACTAAGAAATAGAATTACAAATGTCCATCAGTATCAAAATGAAAGCAACTCAATGGACTAGAAGGGGTGCTGTGGCTGCCCACATGTTGCCTTTTCTGAGCATGCAGTCAGATCAGAGGCAAATGTATTTTAAGGTATATTAAAAAAATCGCAAACTTAAAACCTCCTGACGTCACATGCCCAAAACCAAAAAATATTAAAACATTTCTTTGATGGAAGTGTGGGGGCAGTAACACTAAACTCTTAGACGGCTGAATTGAGAGTCATTAAACTGTAACTAGAAAGATTGGAGTCAACTACAGGGTCCACTAACAGAGACTTGAAATAGATGAGTGACAAGCTTTCTGACTTCAAGGCACAATTGCAAAACACAGACAAACCTTTTTCATGAGTTCTGGGAAATACTTTATTCTGTCATTATGACCATAAAAGTGAAAGTGAAAGCAGTACAGAAGGGTCGCATATTACCAACATAGTGCAAATACAATTTTAAGCATGATTGGATATCAATTTGAATTAAAAACAGCATCTTAATGTGGATGTTTAAAACAGTAATTTCAAAGTTACACAAATAGTGCAAATGCTAAATAGTGCAAATGTACAAAAATAGCAAATATAGCAGCAATTCATTCATAGTTTAACTACAGATTGACCAATAACTTACTTCATGTAGCTAGACAGCTAAAAGCAATAAAATCAGAAGAATTTACAGAATAAAAAATTGATAAGACAAGTGAAAGATAGACATAGATAGTTCTTGGATCAGAGCTATATCTCTTCTTTAATGCATAACTCCTAATGATCCACATTTTCCCTAGGAATTTAGCCACCTCGCAGACTATTAATGGCCTAGAATCTGTTTTTAAAATACGGAATGCTTCTTGATGGCAGCGGGTTCCCATCAGCCCACAGACATATACTAACCAATTAGATCTTGTGATGATGTATAAAGGGCACACAAAGAAGATGTGTTAACCGTCTCAAGGGACCCAGGGCATTCTGGACAATGCTGTGCAACCTCAGTTGATCGCTGCCAGCCCACTGTAAAATAATTCACAAAAGGCAGTCGAATCTCAATTGGTTATAGAGCTTCCTGTCTTGTGGTACCGAAATGACCTCTATATACTGTTTATATAAGCCTATTCATTTAAACTCCAAGTAAGGTTAGAGGGCCAGCAGAGGTTTGAGAGGCAGTTGACTGTATCATCCAATTCCAATAATGGGTCTTTATGGTTTCTCTGCAAGGCATGAGACTAAGGATCAGAGACATCCCTAAGGTTCCCAGGCCTATAGCAAAAAGCAGAGCCTGTACTTTGGTGACCCACCCTATTTTTTTTAAAGCAATCAAGTTTGTAAAGATCTTGAAGGGCTACAGCATACCAACTAAGCTCAGATGTTTGTTTAAGTCATAACCAGAAGAGACGGGGCAAAGCCTTGCTTTGTCAACTATTGTTGTTCTACCCATGTCTAGTCTTAAAGGGATGAGCGGCGTACTCTGGAGAAGCAAGCATAAAGATCTTAAAAACGTACTTTCTATGTGTAAGAGGCCCAGATTTCTGCCCCATACAGCGCTGATGCTACTACCTTCTGATCGTATATCTGCAGCGGAGCTGCTATATGTCTGGTTTGGGAGGCCCTGTGTTCTTTAATCAGTGCCCAAGGTTTTCTTCTGCTGTAAGTTCCTCTTAGTAATGTGGTGCCTCCATGTCATTGTCTCCGATAGGGTCACCCATAAGAATTAAAAAATGGCCACTCTCTCCAGAGGATCCCCCCCAATGTCAATTTGCCTTTAAACGATTTGTGGGAATTCATCGTCAGGAGTTTAGTTTTCAAAATATTGTCCTCTCTGGTTACAGAAGGGCACAAAACAATCAAGGAGAAGTTGGCGTCTGCTAGGGGTGTTGGAGACTATTAATGTATCATCCGCCTACAGTAGAGTTGTTACTTTTCCACCCCCCCGTGTAGGGGCATCAGCAGGGATTTCTCCTAGATGTTTCCCCACCCCTTTAATTAAGAGTGAGAACAGGTTGGGAGCCAGGACACATCCTTCGCGGATCCCCCTAACGACTTTCATTGGTTCTGTCACTTGCCCTTTCTCCCCCAGCGAACCCTGGCATAGGTGTCCACTTGCAGCCGAACCACCAGCGCAAGTAGCCCTGATGAGAGCCCCATTTCCTGCAGAATCTATCATAGTTTGGACCTAGGGATGAGGTCAAAGGCTGACTTTAAGTCGATGAAAGCGATATAGAGACTGGCTTGTCGATATTCACTGTTTCTGGCTATCGACAAAATGCTTTGATTAATTTCAATTAAGGAGAATAGCTCATATGAAGAATCTTCAGTATCCACTTCCACTGGTCCAGTTTACACAGCTGTGAAATGGTCTACCCAGTCGGCTACAGAAATAAATGTCGCTATTGAGAGGCCAAGATCTATTGGCCTCTACCCTTATGACCAGCAGCCAAAATTGTTGGTAATCATTCCTCTGGCAAGCTTCACGCATTTGTACCCAACGGTTTTTGACCCAATCTCTTTTCGCTACCACCTGGGAAGTCTTGTAGGTCTTCCTCATCTCTCTTATTTCTTGGACGTTGTTTGATTTAATTGCGGCAGCCAAACTGCCCGTAGTCTCTTACAGTCTTCATTAAACCAAGAGGATTGTGGGCAAGCAATTGGCCTCTTGCCTTGTGGCTGTCTAGGCAATATAAAAATGTGGCTAGCTGCTCGAAGAGAGTTGTGCTTAAATCAGTTACCTTTAAAAGCTCCTCCGGTTGGTCATACAAATTATGGAGATTTTCGACATTATCAAATAATAACCTCTACATTTTTTCACCCTTGGGTGTGTTCATTGTTACGCATGCCAACTTCAATCGGCTGTTGTCATTTGTGGGGCAGATCATCTTTTTTTGTCCTCATACCACCATTGTTTGCAAAGTCAAGCCTCACATCCAACCTGTACCACCCCAGGCTATTTGCAATTTAACATATAGTCCTGCGATACAGTCCATCGAGTTTCCTGGTTACTGGTCCCACGCAGGTGTAATCATAGGACGCAAGGGAGTAGGTTCTTATTATTCTGTTCCAATGCAAAAAATCATCCCAGATCTTGCTACGTGGTCCTCCCTGGATTCCAATATTTAACCGCCTGAAGCCAATCAGAGCCATGAGGTGGTGCAGAGTCTATCCATCTTTTGCAGATTTGTCTTCTAGCAAGGAAAATCAAATAAAAGAGTATGTCCTGCCTATTTGCCGATAGGGGCAAGTTTGGCTGATCCTTTAGCCTTAACAAAATCAACGTTAAGCTCATTTTTATATTGGTGTGCCGAATTTCATTGATTACTTTCTCTACCAAAGCCAGTACTCCTGTAACAGGGGGCATTAAAAAAACATATGTTGGTCATCCACACTTACCATACTGCATCTATGGCATCTTGGGGCAGCAGTTTCATATTTTGGCAATTTTTGGGGTGTCCAATTAAGCCTATTAGCTGTAGAAAAATGGTTTCTCTTCAGATTTGCTGGTTTGACCACCTTATAGAGTAGTTTGAAAGAAAGTTGCCAGATTCTCTGCTGCTCTGTCATCTGAATAGTACCATACCAGATCTCATATGGTGCTTTTAACTTCTTGTCTTCCGAGAGCCCCAAAGTCCAGTCCCAGTCATTGACTTCCTTTCTTCTCGGGGCCTCGTTCTGTAATTTCTTTCCAAAATCCCAGACACCGCCGATCTCCCTTCTTTTTGCCTCCACCCAAGATAGCAACTGCAGGTATTTGAATCTTGAGAGGGAATAATTACCAGGCGATATCCGAGAACTCGATACCGCCCTTCTTAATGGGACACTTAACTGGTCTTGCAGGCACTCTGGCCAACCTGGTGAATCCCATATTGGTGCACCATCTGAAAAGTAACCCATTCCAAGTATATTTCTGATACCTACCCATAGTGTAAGTTCTGCCTTAAGCATCTTCAGTCTGACTTGTTGAAAGATTTTCCTTGCCCCAAACTTATAAAGAAACCCTTTTGAGCCTCACTCCTTAACCATTTCCTCGAAAAGCCCACCCAACTCTAGGGGCCCCAGTGTGCCTAAGAGAATTCTACAATCTTTGAACTGAAAGGCCATGCAGTATAATCATAAATACTTAAGTGCCAGCCCGCCTTTTCCCAATTTACTCCTCAATTTTTTCCAAGATAACCTTGCCCATCTAACTGCCCAGACGAAACTGCCCAATTTCCCCTGTAATTTATTGATCATGCCTTTGGGGAAAGTGAGAGGGATACAATTAAAGAGATTTGTCTGCTTGGGAAGTAGCATCATTTTAACTAAGTTTATTCTTCCATATAATGACAAGGGCAGATTCTTCCATCTGGCGAATGTTTTCTTGATTTCCTCTGCTACCCTCTCTAAATTGAGCTGAGGGATTCCCTCTAATGAATTATTAATGCCTATTCCAAGGCACCTGATCTCTTTCTGGACACCTCCCTTCCAAACTGGGACATTCCAACACAGTATCCCTTTTTTTTGTTGTTTACCGAATAACCCGAAAATGCCCCGAATTCTTTGGATCGTTACAGGCAGATCTGCTGTGTAGATTACAAGGTCAACCCCATATAATGTGATTTTCTTTTCATATGTACCTGCACAGAAGGCAATAACCTGATCATCCTGGCGAAGCATCGGGGCAAATGGTTCGATATACATATTGAACAATAATGGTTAAATGAGGCCCCCCTGTCTCATCCCTCTAAGAATCGGGAAACGCCTAGTAAGGGAGCCATTGAGGAGGATCCTGGCTGTAGTATGGTGATATAGAGCTTTTAGTGTTGTTATAAAATGTGGCCCAAACCCCATAACCTCCAATACTGCCCATAGATATTCCCAACAAACACGGCGGCATCCAATGTACCTACCACTAAGGGTACTGACCTTGATGTAGCTAGGTCAATACTACCAATCAGCTGCTGGGTCACTTTGTGTATCAGGGGAGGGGCAGATCATCTTGGATGATAGTTTAGTGCCTAGGGAACTACTCTGTCTAGACATGGCAAGCTCAATCAGGTTGTCATCACTGTCAGTGGTTGTCCCAACTGTCATATCGAGCACACCGGGCCACAATCTTACATCTATCAATATTTAGTCAATTCTAATCATATTCTAAATTCCATTGAATGTATTTGCCCCTGTCCTATCGTATTTAGTGCATCCATTTGCTGCCCTTAGCACATACTCATGAGTTATGGCTGGGAGCTGCAGTACTGGTCACGTCCATTTATAGATTGACGGTAGTTCAAGCGGGGCAACAGACCACAGCTCATATTTCTGATCAGTGATGGTTAGGTCTTCAGAATCAAGTGGCTTGAAATTGACGTTAAAGTCTACTGCTATTATTAGTGAAGAGGTAGACTCTCTTTTCTTGAGGCAATCTTCCAACATTTGAAGTATTGGCGAACCACAGCCCTTCTTGGTACCACGTGCATAGACATTAAATAGGGTCACAGACAAGCCATTCCTGCCTCTATGATTAGCTGCAAGAATATCAGGACTGTTGGTCGTGATGTTTTTTATGGTACATTGTAGGTCGATTCTGCTCCAAATCAGGAGTCCTCCAGCCATTTGACCTGGTCTGTTACTAACAGCTGGGCAACATAAGGTAATATATCCAGGAATAAAAACAGGTGCGAAGGCTCAGGTTTCCTGTAGCATACAGACATCGAAGTGTTCGATGTATTGAAGCCCATGTGGTAGCGCTAC
The DNA here is from genome assembly GCF_964261635.1 of Lissotriton helveticus. Classification (NCBI taxonomy): domain Eukaryota; kingdom Metazoa; phylum Chordata; class Amphibia; order Caudata; family Salamandridae; genus Lissotriton; species Lissotriton helveticus. The sequence continues at coordinate 659,638,455 of NC_136067.1, forward strand.
CTTAGATCTTATCCCAGCCATATTTCAAGATAGTATACAGTTGGATGGTCGAGCCTCCTAAATCAAGGCTAACAGGAGGATGTCCCTCAGTAACACATCTTGCCAATGGGCTTATTGCTATAACTTGCTAGCTAGAATTTATCCAGAGGCTGTCATTCGCAGGCTGCCGGCTAGCGTATGCCTCGAAGCTAGGATTCTGATGAACCACGTCTCGTGATGAATCTTCATGAGGCCTATCGATAAGGACTGGGTAAAAGATTAAATCTGTATGATAGTGTGTTGTGTTCCCGGCAATGTTGGAATTGCCAGTCATTCAATCTTGGCTCAAGTTGAGTCCAGATCCAACAAATTGCCATGCCTTTTGCGGGCTTGAGACAACATTGTGCCCGTGGGATTATATTTCAACTGGATTCTGGTATAGGAAGGTGGGCACGTCCTTGCTTCAAGAGCTATTAATTCATGTATGAGATTCTCATCCTTCAAGTGGAGTTCAATCTAATCCATTTGGGAGGAGCGATGGGTTATCCTTTTTGCCCATTGAATATCCTTTCTGATAACAGATCTGCAACCCCATACCTTTTGAATCCAATGGATAGATTTGTTTGTTAAAGAATTATTATCTTCATGTTTTATATGTAGCTCAATTTGAGGCACATTTGTCATAAATATGCTCATGGTATTGCCAGATATCAAATCACACCTGTTACTGGGGTACAATTCGTTATCAACAGCAAGTGATTTATTTCTGCCTATGTTTCTCTGCACTAGTGCCTGAGTCTTCAAAATGGTGGAAATTGGAGGGGGCCTTGTGGAAATGCACATTAGGGGGGCTATGTTGTTCGTAGGCTTTAGGGAAACTATACTGCCCTGGTGTGTGGAAGGGTTGTTACAGGACCCACAGACTGGTGAGGAGTGTACACTTTTGTTGTGTCCCTAGCTAGGAGGAGTTTTACCTGATCTGTAAGCCCCAAAACAAGGGTGGTACTTGTGGTGCTGTCATGGGAGCCATACGCTGTTGTCCAAAAAGAAAATCTAAAGTCTGAAGGCAGGATGTCAAAAGTGGATTCAGGCAGGTACGGTCAGACCAAATTGAGCAGAGTGATGGTCCTCATAACAAAGGGGATATCAGAGGCCAATGTGTAGGACCTTGAGGAAGTAGTGCTGACCCCTCAATGAGTTTCAGCTGGATGACCGGCATCCTCTATCAATGCTGATTCCAGATACTGGTGGCTTTTTTGTTCCTTGTGCCTCGTCATCTCAGCCCCATCTCACTCATAATTTGGGGCAGAATACTTGAGCAGGCAAGTGGAGAGAAGCAGGAGCATCAGGAACCCCTCCCTCTTCTGTCTACGATCTTCTTCAACTTTACAGGGAGGAATATAACAAGGATTTTGTTGTTTTACAAACGTTTCACCTGAAAACACAGGTGAAATTGTGTAAAATGTCTAAGAATATGGACATATCAAATAGTTGAATGAACGATATTGAGTCACTATATTCGAGTCTAGCAGATTCTACACAAGTAATGCAAATATAGTCAGTAAGCATCAAGTCAACTTGCGCAACATTTTCCATGACATGGAAGATGTTGAGAATTGTGTTTGACAATAACCTTCACAAATTGGCTATTTCTGAGGGGAACAAATGGGATGATGCAAGAAGTTATATTTTTCCTCAGCTCAACAACAGGGATATTGATCGCTAGATTCAAAGGGCTCATGGATCCTCCTTTCAAAAGCCAAACAAAGATAGAGCATCAAAGTACCCTCATGGTATCATGATCTATGTGGGAAATTATATTTTAGACAACTCATTTTCCAACTGGTGCTTTTGTACAAACCTATTAAAGCATGTGGAGTGGAGTTTTTAGTTAGGTCAGACTTTTATCATGAGAAATTAGAACACAGATGGCAATTGCATGAGACAATTTAATCTTTTCAGAATCTTGATGCTGCTGTCTCATTGCTTAAACCAGCCAACCTGAAGATCTGTTATCAGTTTCAAACCTCATACAATCAAGCTTAGGCCAATGCACTGGAAATTCTTAAATAGTGGGGGAGGCTTACAACAAATTACTATATATTTTCTTCAGGGCTTTGGTACTAGGTTCACTGTAGGAGTGTCTGTAGTACATACCTAGCAGCTTTGGTCTAGAGACTACAAATGCCTCAGAAGCATTAAGCTTAAATACCTAATGTGATTTTTACATTTTTTTCTTTGGTTTTCTTGCTTCTCCTAGATAGTTTCATGAATGTAAAAGTTCACTATCAGCTGGTTCTTGCCAAGTCCTCAGGGATGACTGCAGTCAGCTCTTTCTGAAATGTGATCACAAATTGCTGTGTGTGGGTAAGGTTTCACACTGGGGGGCTCCTTTATTATACTTTGACACACAGCAGCACAACAAGCCTTACTGCTATGCTGTTGTGCATCAAAATAAAACATCAGGAATGAGCCATATCTGCAAGATACTGCTCATTCCTGTCCTTCTCACCTGCACCGGCATATAAACCGCACGTGTCCACCAATGCAGACACCCTTTCACCATGGTGCAAGGGAGCCTGCATTGGAGGGATGATTGTTGTTGTGAGGGATGGGACACCTTCCTGCACAAAAACAATCCTTAAGGGTGTTTAACTCCTTACATGTGTGCTGCAGAATGCCACACACATACAAGAGGAAAGAATGAGGAGAATATTTCTCCTTGTTGTGCCATTTCTACTCCTCTCCTGAGGAGGCGTAAGATTCTATTGAATTCCTAGGTTTACAACACTTTGTAAACCTTGGAATGTGTCAGATTCCATGGATCTTACATGGGAACACCCAAAGCATCACCCATGGAACACCCCTTTTGTGCATAATAATTCCTGAAAGAAGCCCATCTTTACAAGGCCATGACAAGTCACAAAGGGAGACATTATGTGGCCTTGTAAAAATGGGCAGGCAGACTGTGCCAGGGGTACATGTAAAAAAGTGATGCACCAGCAGTGTGATGGGATTGTAAATGAGGCCCTGGTTGTCCAAGTTCTATTTTCCCTGTGGATAACAGAAATGGGAAAGGGAGGTGGGTGAGGGGTTGGGCAAGAGGCACCTAAGAGGAGGGATGGGGGAGCGAGAGGAGTGAGTGTATTATCAAATTTAAAGTTAGGCAAACCAAGGGGTTAGTTCTGGAGTAAAATGGGGGAAAAAGGGAAGGTTCAATTGTGCTAATCTCATACATCATAGGTAAGAACATGTTCATATTTCACGGTTAGTACCCTACATTTTGTTAACCATGATGTACACATTAATCGAGGGAATATTGATAGCAGGCATATTATATATATATATATATATATATATATATATATATATATATATATATATATATATATATATATATATATAAAACACCATACGATGCTTTTACTTGCCAAAATAAGGTATAGAAAGAGAAACTATGTTAATGTAATGTCTTTAAACTACCAGACCCATAATGCATCATAATGTGCTGACAGGTTTCTCTGGTATAAAAGGAAGAAATGAAAATAGGACAATTGTCTTACACTGTGACCAAGACCTGCAGGGCGAAACGCGTAGGTGTGGAGAGTGCAAATGTATTCTGTTTTGCTGGTGGATATATATATATTATATATATATTACCTACTGGCGGTCGCCAGTAGGTATATATAGTTAGGATTTTTTCTCTATGGGTTTTTTGAAAATTCTATGTCTAATAACTTTGGCGTTTGTGGACGGAATTGGCTGAAATTTTCAGGAAAATGGCACATTTTGTTTCTGAGCAGCCCTTGAAAATTTGGGGGGGGTTCGTCAAGGGGGGGCCGAGAAAAAAGGGGGTCCCAAAACGTGTTTTTAACATTGAGTTTTCCATAGGGCGGTTGGCCTCACTTTTAGCCCGAACGGCTGAATGGATTTGCACGAAACTTGGCAAAATTGTAGGGACTGGTAGCCCGATGTGCCTTTTGTAGGTCTCAATATATGTGCTCCAGTGGATTTTGAGAAATTAACGTTTAAAAAAAGATATATATCTGTAACAGCGGACCGGGCAGCGCACTGGTTCGCGGACTTTTCGCGCAACGGAGCTTTGTGAAGCGAAGCTGATTGGTTCTCCGGCGTCTGTCAACATTCCAAACAGTCCGTAGCGGCCGCCATCTTGTCTCTCGGTAGGATCGAGAGACAAGAGGAGGTCAAAACAAAGGGGGAAATAACTATAAGGGGGCATAGTAGATCCTCGCTGACCCCCTAGTTTTGATGTGGAGGTTTTAAAAGGGCCCCGCGGGGCAAAAAAAAAACAAAATAATAATAATCGAACGGCTGAATGGATTTGCACGAAACTTGGCAAAATATTAGGGACTGGTAGCCCGATGTGCCTTTGCTAGGTCTCAATATATGTGCTCCAGTGGATTTTGAGAAATTAACGTTCAAAAAAAGATATATATCTGTAACAGCGCTCCGCTTCGCGTACTTTTCGCGTTACGGAGCTTTGCGAAGCTGATTGGTTCTCCGGCGTCTGTCAACATTCCAAACAGTCCGTAGCGGCCGCCATCTTGTCCCTCGGTAGGATTGAGAGACAAGAGGAGGCCAAAGCGAAGGGGGAAATGACCATAAGGGGGCATAGTAGATCCTTCCTGACCTCTTAGGTTTGATGTACCATTTTGCCAAGTTTGGTGTAATTCCGTTCAGCCATTCAGGCTGTAGACGTATGTAAATGTCCTATGGAAAATTGCATGGGGAAAACACATTTGAAAGTGTTGAAATTTAGAACCAATTAAAATGTTACTTTGGTTTTGTATTTGTGTGTGATGAAAGTTAATTGGTTATGTATATATGTCAAATGAGAGGAAACCACAGCCATTTTGTGATACTACTGTCTGAGGTACATTTGTGAGGAATTTTTGGTGGTGAATTTCTGGTGTTTGATTTACACAGTACTAACACTTCTGCTACTTTTAAAAAGGTGAGTTGTTAATTTGTAAGGGGAACTATGTTGTACACTGGAAGATAATTTGAAAAATGTTTTCTGTTATTTATTTGCAGTCCTTCTGTTATACTAAATACTTGATAAAGTTAGTTTTATATTATGTATTACTAAAAACGATAAATGAAAGTGATTATTTTTTTCTGCAATTTACAGCAAGCAATTTCAAAATAAAATGGCTCACAATGAAGAGACCGTGGCAATTTCTTTTGAATTGTCCAACACATTGATTGAAATTGAGAGCACCAATAATGAAATATTGTCACAAGGAGGACATGACTTGTATGATTCCATTAGATTGATTGAAATGGACAGCACCAAGAATGAAATATTGTCACAAGGAGATGACTTGAATGATTCCACTACATTGATTGAAATTGAGAGCACCAATAATGAAATATTGTCACAAGGAGGAGATGGCTTGTATGATTCCATTAGATTGATTGAAATGGACAGCACCAATAATGAAATATTGTCACAAGGAGGAGATGACTTGAATGATTCCACTACATTGATTGAAATTGAGAGCACCAGTAATGAAATATTGTCACGAGGAGATGACTTGAATGATTCCACTACATTGATTGAAATTGACAGCACCAATAATGAAATATTGTCACAAGGAGGAGATGACTTGAATGATTTTTTTGATCAATCTCTTGATGGCGAATTTATCGAGTGTTTGGAGACCATAGAGTTACAAGAATCATCATTGGAGACTTTTAATGAGGACATTGCTGATGAGGACATGTTACTAGTTCTTTCAAATTTAGAAAATTCTGAAGAATAAATTTATATTTAGAAATCAAAAATTGTTTGAGACATTATTCATTTTTATTTTTAATTTATGAGGTTGTAGCGAAGTGATTGTAGTATAAAATGAGACTTATAGTATAGAGTGCAACATTTTTATGTTACATGGTAAGTTTACTCATATTTACTTCCCTTCTGCCACTATATTATCTCCAATGTGTATTTGACATGTCTTCTTCATCTCCGGCCTCCTTTCTCTCACTGTGTGTCTCCGATGCATCTTATCGCTGGTATTTTGTGTAATTACAGAAGAGAGTAAAATAAAATAGTTCGGAACGTGAAAAGGGGGCAAAGTAGAGTACTCCTCACCCCCTAGGCCTTTTTAGGCGGTCCCAAAAGTATCAGTTTCTGCTTTCCTGAGAGATTATGGTATGAGTTCCATATACCACAATAACTTGCATTACAACATGCAAGATATCTATCTCCTATTACCAACTTTTGGAGATATTCGCGCTAAGCGCGAATATCTCCAAAAAGTAACACCTGCCCTGAGCAGTTCTTAGCCATGTTATCCAATGGGAGGTGGATAACATGGCTAAGAGCATTAGCTCGGTAATGCATGAATATCGCTGAGTTTTTAGCGATATTCATGCATTGCGGCCGTTTATTATCGCATTTGCGATAAACCTTGATAATAGTAAGGTTTATCTTCGATAATTTCTGACGATGCTTAGTGGTAAAAAATTGGTTGGTAAGCATCGTTAGCGATAAATATCGCTTAACTTTGGTAATATGCCCCAACGTCTGTTAACGTTCGATTAGAAGGAAATGAGGAAGTGTTGAAAAACATTGTCTGCGCCATCTTGCCTTTTTTGAAATGCCACACTTTTGTCGTGCACGGCAGCCATTTTAGGTGTCTTGACCAGACCCACTCTCTGCACGCTGTCGATTCGTAGCATGGCTCCTCACCCACGCAAGCATCTTCCCTAGGCACTGGTCACCACCGCTCTCTGTCTTATGCATGGGCAATAAACCTCCCCCCATCTGCGCTGCTCTTCCCTGAGAATCACACTCTGTGCCCGCCCGACACCTCCCTTTCGCCCTATTCACTACCGCACCCTCTGACACTCCTCTTTCTCTGTGTCCGATTGTCCAGGCTATCAGCTAGCCCTGCAGATGTAGTTTATGGCCCCAGCTGTAAAGAATCACCCCTCTTCAAAGGAGTTATAGTAGATCAAGGCCCACACTCGATGAGATCCGTCACACCACACGTGTTCCTACTATCTGAAAACCATCCTGTATTGTGATTGGGGAGGGGACCGAGCCTGAAGCGGAAGATTCCAGGAATGACTCTTTGTACATCAAAGTTTTTACAATAATGTGTCACATTAAAAATATATAGCACTCCAACAAAGTAGTAGGAATATAAAACTTTAATAACATATAAATATATACAACAAAACAAAAACAGTAAAAACATTTAAACAACGAAGAGACCGTGGCAATTTCTTTTTAATTATCCAATAGATTTATTGAAATTGACAGCACCAATAATGAAATATTCTTGTCAGTAGCGGTCTGTTGTGCGAATAGTTCCAAGGCAGCAGAACGCGCTGAAATCTAGATGGCACGAAAGTGATGTCTAGTAAGTTGCCGCCCAGCAAAAAACGGCGTGGGGCGCCGCGGGGGTGAGTGAGTCCAGTAGGCACCACAGCTATTCTTACCGGCATTGCAGAATTACTGCTGGGGACAATGCCTGTGCTGTAGCAGGGTCACAGCAGAAACAAAAAGGATTCTGTTGAAGATGTTGTTGGTTTTCAATTTGAAAACAGTTCTGGTGTCAACTGCTATGCTAATGTAGTGGTTAATGTTTTGTTTTCTCTAGAAAATGTAAAAGAGGGGGAGGCAGTCCAAAGTTCCGTTAAAAGGGCAAAGGAAAGGATCGGTGGTTTGAACTATCAGTCAAAAAGGGGAGGGGGTGCAATAATTTTTCCTACCGGGTCACACTGTGCTTTCACCGGAAGTGAGGTCTGCAGGATTCTAGTAATTCAAAGTGAGGCTGGCGCCAGCATGGGAGCGCCGACGTCCCGCGGATACAGTTTCGTCACTCCACGGGCGATCATGGCAGTCATTCCCCATCGGGGGTCGGAGACTCCCGCGGCTCCTCTAGAATCTTCAAGGTCGTGGAGGACTACGGTGGTGGAGTCAACCAGTGACCGGGCCATTTCTTTATGCTGGGCCCGCTCTTGCCAGGTCGACCGCCATTTTGAGAGTTCGGCAGCTACCGGCGATCGCGGGGTCACATGAGCGGACGGGCTCCACCCTGCCGGGCGAGACGTTGCAGCATGGCCACAGTGGAAGAACCGTTTTCCGGGCGCCTGGAGCGCTGAGGGTGCAGCTGGGAAGTCTCCACCTGGGGAGGCGGGAGAGGCCTGTTCGCACCGTCTCTCCCTCCCAGTGCACCCCACGGCGTCTCGCTAGAGATTTGTTATGGCCGGACCAGGCGATGAGGACGAGGGGGGGGTCGGAGGCATGTGCAAGACATCCCCCCCCAGTGTTGTCGCAGCCATTATAAAAGAAAGAAGTGTCCCGTCCGTCTTCGGGCCGGGCTTCCGGTGGATGTCGGCCGGACGCCCCTGGCTCTGGCCCCATGAACGGGTTTCTTGGTTTATCGGCTGCAGCCGGATCCCGTCGGCCTCGGCCCCCCGACCGTTGGTGGTCGGACCGGAAGAGCATGTGGCGGGACTACCTGCAACTCTCAAGGGCCACCGCGGCCGGACTGGGAGAGAGAGGGGAGGGTCGAGGAGACATTCCCCCCCCCTGCAACTGTTCAGCGTTGTAAAGGCAATCCCCTGGCCGGGTCCCGCTGGCCTCGGCCTCTCCTTCGGCTACACCCTACGTTAGGATCTCCTGGCCGAGGCGTGGCAGCAGGACCTGCCTTATATGGGCTGCTCCCGGCTGGGCGTAGCCGGAACCCTGCCCCACCTTGGAAGTTTCCAGAGTGGGGGTGGATGTTCTACTGACTTGCATTTTCCCTAGTCTATCGATTTTTTTGGCGTGGCAGGCGGTGGGACAGCGAGGGGTGATTTGGTTTCTCTTACTGTTTTTCTGGTCTCTCACCACTGGCATATTTTAACGTTTTCTTGTTTCTAGGACATTAATAGGTTTTATCATTACGTTATGTTATCGTTTCTTTGTTCGTTGTTTAATAAAAGTTCATGTTCATCAGTGGCCTACTGATTTTCGTTTTCCTATTTTTTTCTTTCCAGGTTGTTTCATGGTAAAGTTTCTGTTAACAGGATACAGTGATCACTTCGTTATTATTGCATATGTCCTTTTCACTAGGGGTGCTCTCTGGTCGGGCCAGATGACGTATCTCTAGTAAATGGTCCGGGTGAAAAAGGTGCATCAATCAGTGGGGAGTAGATAGGCATGACAGATTACAACGGGGGAGAACGGTCCGCATTACGTACCCTTTCACTACTTGCAAAGATTTTCCTACGTTTATTTGCAAACAGGGAATACCTCCAAAAAGAACTAATTCCAAACAGTCAATGTTCGGACAATCAATCAATCAATGAGGAATGAAATAGGTACGACGTGTTAAAGGCTTGCGTTACCTACCCTTCACTATCTGCAAAGGGAGATAGAATATTCCTATTCTTCCTCGTTTGCAGGTAGAGAAGATCCTTAAGAGAATTAACTTCGAACAATTCAATGCTCGATTGAAACAATCAACAAGGGGTACTGTGAACACAAATGAACGCCGCTTATATACATACGCATTGCTATTTTCAACAGGTTGTTCCTAATGTTTCTATTTTAGCAAGGTCAAAAGAGATCCCATTAGTGGCCTACTGATTTTGCTCGATTCCTTTTGTTTTTTTACACGATTTTTCGCTATCTGCAAAGACTAAACAGAGTATTGCGACTCTGTGCTTGTTTGTAAATAGAGAATGAACCAAAGAGAACAATCAATCAAATGGAGAGAGAAGCAGGCACGACGGATTACAAAGGGGGCAAAGGGCTGCGTTAACTACCCTTCACTATCTGCAAAGAGAGAGTACTCCTAATAGAAATGAGGGGTGGGGGGCAGCAATCAAAGCAGATCAGTGTGCATAAACACGAAAATGTTTTTACTTACCACGTACTTGACATTCGACAGCTTATGATATTTGCTATTAAAAAACCATTGAAATTCACTGAAAAAACCATAGGTTATAGACCATATATAGTTAGGAATTAGCATTTACAAAACCTTGAAAATTCACTGAAAAAACCATAGGTTATAGACCATATATAGTTAGGAATTAGCATTTACAAAACCTTGAAAATTCACTGAAAAAACCATAGGTTATAGACCATATATAGTTAGGAATTAGCATTTAAAAAACCTTATTTTACTCACACAAAACCATTGAAATTCCATATATAGTTAGTTGCACTAACTATATATCGCGCACCCGCAATCCACTGCTGATGATGTCACATATTACATCATTCATGACATGGTCAGTGACATCACTGATGACATCACTGATGACATCTCAAATGACATCACTGATGACATCACTGATGACATCTCATTTGACATCAATGACCACATCACTGATGATATCATTCATGTGACAATACAATGCATCTCCTCACACTTTAATATAACCTCTGTTACACCCAGTGTTAAATACAGAGTATAATTTTTGAAACCATTGACACACCAATACTAGTTACTACATACGCACTCAGTGATTCCTATGTTTACACACACATTCACTCATTTACCCATACAATCATTCATACATACAATCACTCATCTTTACAACACTATCATATGCACTCATACACCTATACAGACTCTCACACTCTGTCACTCATCCATGGAGTTACTCACACACCTAGTCAGTCCTGTAAAGAATCAATCACACTTCCATTTTCTAATCTATACAGTTAAACATAGAGCACCTTACATTTTGAAACATATACTAACACATAATTACTCTCTTATACAATCATTGATACAAGTACACATTGATCTGCACAGAGTCACACACCTCCCAGCCAGCCACACACACACTCAGTCTCCCATACAAATACTTGGGCAATCAATCAATAACCCATATAGTTACTCATATAGCTACTGATCCACACATGCAGCAGTTTACAGAACAACAGACATAATGATGCACAAATTAAGACAGTTTAGTCACTAACCCATGCACTCAGTGAGACACATTTAATCACTCACTCATACAGTCAGTCACGCACCTACTAAATCCTTCATCCAGACACTTCTACATCTACTCATTCTTCAATATGTAAAACATATTTAAACTTTACAGAAACACACAGTCACTGGATGATGTCATCAGTGATGTCATCAGTGATGTCATTTGAGATGTCATCAGTGATGTCATCAGTGATGTCACTGACCATGTCATGAATGATGTAATATGTGACATCATCAGCAGTGGATTGCGGGTGCGCGATATATAGTTAGTGCAACTAACTATATATGGAATTTCAATGGTTTTGTGTGAGTAAAATAAGGTTTTTTAAATGCTAATTCCTAACTATATATGGTCTATAACCTATGGTTTTTTCAGTGAATATATATATATATATATATATATATATATATATATATATATATATATATATATATATATATATATATATATATGTTAATTACACACATCCAAGGATCGTACATCCACAAAGGAAAGCAGCACTCGCAGGGGGTAGTTCCAAACCAATTTATTCGTGGCGGAACAGAACAGCAACGACGCGTTTCGCCGTAGGGCTTTGTCAAGTTATGCGAAGAGCAGAGACGCGCATGGACTTAACAGATGTCAGAGTGCCATAAAGAGCAAAGAAGGACTGCATACTTTAGGACGATAATGGCTGCCATCTTGGAACGTGTATGCTGATTCTATATGATGATTCATTGGATGGATTTTTCGAATTCTCAACTTTGACTTCCTTTTTGAATATTTAACGTAGCTAATAGATGTTGCATGCAGAGATGTCATTGGACTTGTTTTGTAGGTTATGCACCCGTGCCCATTGAGGGCGTAATTTAATTGTACGATTACTGTTAATTTGGAAAGTGTCAATGTTCACAAAGCACCCAAAAGCATTTGTGCTTAGATTGATTGTAAAATTAGATCAGGGGTTAAGCATATGCTTTGTAATGTGACTTACTCTCCTTTTGTGTTGTTTACTTACATTAGTCCTTGTTTGTATCGAGCATGGTAGTTGGACTGCTTTTGCCCATACAGGGCTATATTGTGTTTGGATTATATATCTTTAATTTGTAATGGCACATTTGTAAAATGCTATTGGGTAGTAACATACACGCAGCAATATGAATGCATACACGTTCCAAGATGGCAGCCATTATCGTCCTAAAGTATGCAATCCTTCTTTGCTCTTTATGGCATTCTGACATCTGTTAAGTCCATGCGCGTCTCTGCTCTTCGCATAACTTGACAAAGCCCTACGGCGAAACTCGTCGTTGCTGTTCTGTTCCGCCACGAATAAATTGGTTTGGAACTACCCCCTGCGAGTGCTGCTTTCCTTTGTGGATGTACGATCCTTGGATGTGTGTAATTAACATTGTGTAACGGGCACACCCCCGTTTGGCGTGCACCCGCCCACGAGTGCAACCGGCTGGTGTTCTGAAGCTTGGGATATATATATATATATATATATATATATTCACTGAAAAAACCATAGGTTATAGACCATATATAGTTAGGAATTAGCATTTACAAAACCTTGAAAATTCACTGAAAAAACCATAGGTTATACACCATATATAGTTAGGAATTAGCATTTAAAAAACCTTATTTTACTCACACAAAACCATTGAAATTCCATATATAGTTAGTTGTACTAACTATATATCGCGCACCCGCAATCCACTGCTGATCATGTCACATATTACATCATTCATGACATGGTCAGTGACATCACTGATGACATCACTGATGACATCTCAAATGACATCACTGATGACCTCACTGATGACATCTCAAATGACATCACTGATGACATCACTGATGACAACATCCAGTGACTGTATGTTTCTGTAAAGTTAAAATATGTCTTACATATTGAAGAATGAGTGGATGTAGAAGTGTCTGAACAAAGGATTTAGTAGGTGCATGACTGACTGTATGAGTGAGTGATTAAATGTGTCTCACTGAGTGCATGGGTTAGTGACTAAACTGTCTTAATTTGTGCATCATTATGTCTGTTGTTCTGTAAACTGCTGCATGTGTTGATCAGTAGCTATATGATTAACTATATGGGTTATTGATTGGTTGCCCAAGTATTTGTATGGGAGACTGAGAGTGTGTATGGGTGGCTGGGAGGTGTATGACTCTCTGCATAGATGTATGGGTTCAAAAGTGCATGTGGAAACAGCTGTATGGGCGGTTGACTGTGTGCATGACTGTATTGGTGAGTGAATAGATATCTCAGTGCTACATGTCAAAGTAAGTACATATGTAAAATACAGTACATGTGAGAGTTGACATATATAAATAACTGTGCATAAGAGCCAGTGAATGTGTGAGTGGCTGTATGGATCATTGTGAACTTGTATCCAGGATTGTATAAGTGAGTAAATATGTTTTAGTATATGTTTGAATAAGTAAGGTGTGTTTAACTGTATAGTTAAGGAAATGGAGGTGTGATTGATTGTTTGCATGACTGACTAGGTGTGTGTGTAACTTCATGGATGAGTGACAATCTGCGAGTCTGTGTTTACACTGAGTGTATCTAAGGTTATATTAGAGTCTGAAGAGGTTCATCGTATTATCACATGAATGATGTCATCAGTGATGTGATCAGTAATGTCAAATGAGATGTCATCAGTGATGTCATTTGAGATGTCATTTGAGATGTTATCAGTGATGTCATCAGTGATGTCATTAGTGATGTCATCAGTGATGTCATTTGAGATGTCATCAGTGATGTCATCAGTGATGTCATTTGAGATGTCATCAGTGATGTCATCAGTGATGTCATTTGAGATGTCATCAGTGATGTCATCAGTGATGTCATTTGAGATGTCATCAGTGATGTCATCAGTGATGTCACTGACCATGTCATGAATGATGTAATATGTGACATGATCAGCAGTGGATTGCGGGTGCGCGATATATAGTTAGTACAACTAACTATATATGGAATTTCAATGGTTTTGTGTGAGTAAAATAAGGTTTTTTAAATGCTAATTCCTAACTATATATGGTGTATAACCTATGGTTTTTTCAGTGAATTTTCAAGGTTTTGTAAATGCTAATTCCTAACTATATATGGTCTATAACCTATGGTTTTTTCAGTGAATTTCATTGGTTTTTTAAAAGCTAATATCTATAGCTGTAAAATGTATTCTTCTTTAAATCCAAAAATATATTTTATATGTTTATTAATAATTTTTTTTAAATATTTTTTTTGTTTCGCTCCCTGACCGCGAACCGGGAAGCTTCCCGTTAGCTCAATTTGATGCCGCGACCCGGTCCGCGAACCAGTAAGAAATCAACATAGTGACGGTATCGCGTTGCCGCGTAATGCGTCTTATGACGTACTGCGTTAGCGCACCCGGAAGTGTCCCGGGGCGCGGACCGAGGCGCGAAGCTCAGCGACCCGGAAGCTAACCGGGGCGCGTACCGCAGCGCGTAACATGAGCGTGAGAGGTCATGTGACTTGTTAATAAAACTTTTCATTGGTTCATTTCACTTTTGGTTTCATAATGATGTAAGGCTAGGTCAGGTGACCTAAAAATAACACTTTTCATTGGTTGAGAAGTATTGTTTTTCCCAAATGATGAAAACCCCTCCTTCTTTCCTCACTCTGACTTTCATCATTGTGAGAGGAAGACCTTTACTACTATATGAGAAATGGCTTCATTGGTAGCTTCAGCTGGTGGACCCCCACCACCACCACCACCTCCTCATGGGAAGAGAGGACCACCTCCCCAGGTCATGACCAACACTGAGGAGGAAGAGGAAGAAATGGATGAGGAGGGAGAATAACCACAGTTCTTAGAAGAGGTGCCCCGGGTTTCCAGAAAGAAAGCCAGTTTCATCTGGCAGTTTTATTCGATCCCTCGTGGCCAAAAAAAAGTCAATGCGAGGTATGTCACCTGCCTCATATGCAAAGAACAATTATCCAGAGGGACGGACAAGAAATATAGTTACGGAAATCACACAATGCACAGGCACATGACAAGGAAGCATCCGCTCAATTACAGCCGGGCGGAAATAAGGGATATGCAGGACAATCCAAGACCAACTCCTGTGGCCAGACCAAGAATACCAATTTCATTAACACCAGAAGAGGCACGGGAAACTGTGCCAAATATACAAGAACATTTTGGCCACATGATACACTCTTGTATGCACTGTCGTGCGTTGTTAGCGTGTGGCAACATGAGCATCAATGCACTCAACCTGGCGTATGAACACCATGATTGCCCTAACCGCCCCCAGTAATTTTTTTTTTGCTCCTGTTGAGCCCTTTTCAACGCCTGTTTTTTGTTGTTCCCCCCCCCCCAAAAAAACCCCAAAAAATATAAAATCGTTCAAAAAATACAAAAAAAACAAAAAATGTTCAAAAAATAAAAAAAAATATAAAACAACAAAAATAAAAAAAATAAAGTTCTTTTCAGAACTACCTTCCCTTTCAAAAAAAATTGATAGAATGTTTAGCACTCTGGCAAGCTCTATTTCTTTTGGTTCGCTCCCGGGTTAGCTTCCCGGTACGCGGACCGGGAGCTAACCAAAAAAAAAAAAAAAAAAAAAAAAGAGTAAGTATAAGGAAAGTAAACAGAGAGTGATGTTAAAAGAAAGACAGCTATAGGGAGTAAAGAAGAGATACTGTTTAATAGATCTATTTACCGAAGAAAAGACGGAAGAGGGTATAATTGTGAAAAACAAAATAGATAACGAAGTGAAAGAAAAAAAAAGAGAGTATAACATTAACAAAGAAGAGTTTCTTGGAGAATGTGAGTGAATGTTCAAAATAAGATTAAAACATGAGGAATAACAGAGAGAAAAAATAGAAAACAGAAAACAAAAAATAACAGAAAAAGATTAATTGAAACAGCAAAGAAATGTAAGTAACATAGAGCCATATCATCAACATAGGCAATAAAAGTTTTGCAGCTTTTATTGGCAGAAATGTGTCGCTAAAGCTGCTTTTGCGGCAGAAAACTGCCGCTAAAACCACTTTTGCACCAGTTTTCTGCCAATAAAAAGAGCAATAATTTTATTGGCTGTGTTCATAATATGCCCCTTAGTGTGCTTCAACTACACAGAGAAAGCATTATGAACAAGTAGTGATAGAGTGATCAGTCAAAGACACTAAGAGTAATAGAGACGGAGTGAGTGAACAAGAGTGAGGAACTATGAGAAGAGAGGGACTGAGAAAAAGAGTGGAAGGAGTTGAGTAAGTAGGTAATAGAGAAAGGAATGAGGGAAGTAGCAAAGGCAGGAGACTGAGGGTTAAAGAAATGAAGCAGTGGAACTAATAGTAGGTGAATGTGATAGAAATGTAACGAAAAGAGTACAAAGCATTTACCTTATAATTGTCGTTAAATTACTCACTTTTTGTTTTTATACTTTCAATCTGTGAAAGAGAGAACAAACATTTCAAAAATATTAAAACATGTATTTAAAAATTACAAAAGACAAGGGAAAAGATTGAAGGACAAACAGTTTTTCAACAACTTTGACACTTACAGAAGCTTCTGCTTCTCCAGGCCCCCTACACAGTCCTAAAGATATACATTTTAAACTAACAGTATCTTGATGCAGATGAAGTGAGGCCTATCTTAAAACATGGTGCATCTTTTGCATTGCTGTTGTCTCAGAAAAGTGTCGCAAGACACTAAAATTTTAAATAATTGCTTCAGGATGCCAATAAGATGTGTCCTATCCAGAGGTTTGTTTGAGGTGAGGCCTACTCAGGGTTGCAGATGAAATTTCGAGTTGTTGAAGAGAATAGAGGACATAATACATGTGAAGGTCTACCAATGAAGTGAGTCATGTCCACTGCACTCTTGAACAAAGTCCAAACCTGCTATGTTTCCCTGGACAGACCTAAACTTGATCTGCACAATGTGATTCGTAATGATAGGAAACACAGGTGATGTAATTGAAATACGTGCAATTTATTTTGCTCATTTCACAATCACATCACTTGTGTTTCCTTTGCTTAGGTATCTCATTGTGCAGATGTAGTCTAGCATATGAAAGAATACGCAGAAGTGCAGCACTGCATGCAACAACTTTGACACTTACAGAAGCCTCACCTTCTCCATGCCTCCTGCACAGTTCTACATATACATCATAAATGCAAACAGTACAGAATTAATTATACATGTTAAATGGTTTATTTTTGCTGTTCTCAGAATGTATCAAAATTCACTAAAAACAGTGACTTGAAGGTATTCATCATATAACAGCGGGGAAAAAAAAACACAATCAAAATGATTGTGTTTAAAAAACCCATACAACATAAGAAATCAGAATTCAGAACTCCTTAAAGTTAACTTACTTTCCATGACGTCAAAGGATGTCCTATGAACAGCTTACACTCTTTTGTGCTGTTATTACTTTCAGCCCGCCACTTTCTGAAAGAAAATCTCCATCGTTTTTAAAAACATGTTACATGCAATAAATGACTTCTTGCTCTCTACCACAAGTTTCCACAAGGCCAAATCTTGTCAGACCCATTTATAACTCTTGGATTTCTTGTAAGCCAATCCCGTCATTTGGCATTTCCGCAACTTTCAGAATTAAAATGTTGAAGATCATTTTCACAATCCTGGAATAGTAATATCTTCCCCTTCTTGCTCAGTCATGTTCTACATTTCCTATGACACTGATACTGCTTACTATGAAGCAGACTTACACTAACTCTATGACTACTACAATTATTTAATTCTCTACATCACTTTCAATCACAAAGCAATGTAAAACAGTAGACAGCGTTGCAGACTTACATTCCCTCTACTCTATGTTTTGATTGGCTTCTTCAATTAGCTTATAAAAAGAAATAGTTTTTCTGAACTCATTCAAAGTGCACTTATTTCTCCATGACGTCCAGTCTTATGGTTAGAAGTTATGTCTCTGAACTACACTTATCCTCAAGGCCAAATTGTGTAGGAGCCATTAGAACTTCTTGAAATTCCACAGAGCACATCCCAAGATTATTTCCCTAAAATGTTGGTTTTAAAAACACCAGGTAAGAGTTTTTAAGGTCATACGGCAATTTTTTTTTGAAAATTAAAACAGAATCGTTGCAGAATGACCAGCCATTTCTAGACTTTAAATAAGCTGTGTAATGTCCTGATGTTATTGAAGGGCCGTCATGATATATAATTGCTGCAGTTACAAAAGTCCTTCCTGATATTGACAACTGCGAAGCTACAAAATTTTTAATTAAAGTTGTCAATTTTGTTCCATCAGGCCTACATCGTTGGAACATTAAAATGACATACTGGCCATATGTTCGTATAAATAATGTGGACATCATTTCAGATTTACATTGGCTACACTCCATGTTGTGATCAGCTGCTTTTACTAGCTTATTAAAGGAGACTGATTTACTGTCTGGCAAAGTTAAATATATAAATCTTTCTGAGTCTACACTAGTAGTACTTGATACCATACAGTTCTCGCAGTCATGCTGCCATTGATAAGAAAGCCCAAACAGCTGATCTACATCTACACCTTCAGCATGCAATACATCAAGCATATACATTAAAAACTCCTGACAATCTTGCTGAATATTTTGAGAGAATTGTGTTTGGCCTGAACATCTGTCTAACAGATTTCGAATTTCAGACACACTTTCTATGTTTCTTCTATCAGTGCTACATTTCTCTAACACAGAATTTAACAAACTGCAAAATCTTTGATCAGAATTGACCACAATCTCTTCTTTTACATTTTCTAGAGAAAACAAAACATTAACCACTACATTAGCATAGCAGTTGACACCAGAACTGTTTTCAAATTGAAAACCAACAACATCTTCAACAGAATCCTTTTTGTTTCTGCTTGTAATTTTAGGTTCATCGACTTTTCGTCTTTTTGCTGCAACCTCCCCAGTATTGGTCACATTTCTTCGTTTCCGGCCTACCACACGTTTCTCAAACAAAGGATACTGAGGCAAATGTGGCGCATACTCTCTTCTTAACCTATTATCGCCCCGGATAAACACTACCGAGGAGAGGCCCTCTGACGTGTGGGCGGCAGATCTTGCTGTCTTTTTTACCAGCAAGATCCAATTGCTACAGGCCTCTTTCCCGGGGACCATTCCCGAGGAGCGGACTGTTAGTAAGGCCATTCGTTCGCCCCCGGCGTTGCCGGGCCCCACACTGGGCGCATTTCCATCTATTTCGGCGCCCGTTTCCTTAGCACTTCTGAGCAACTTGAAGTCCGGCTCGCCCCTGGATCCTTGCCCTGCTAAGATTCTGGCGAAACTGGCTGAGGTTATTAATCCTTTGGTTAATCCGCTGCTGAATCTGTCGTTGAGCCAGGGAGTGGTTCCGCAGGCTTGGAAGCAGGCGATGGTCATCCCGCTGCTTAAGAAGCCTGGTCTGGACCCTAAGGCCCCGGTCAACTATAGGCCTATCTCTCTGCTGCCGGCTCTGACGAAGGTTGTTGAGAAGCACGTGCAGACGGTGCTCTCCAACTTTTTAGAGTCGAACGAGATTCTGCATGCTACCCAGTCAGGTTTTCGCCCGGGTCTTAGTACGGAGACCGCGCTCCTCGAGGTCTCCGAAACAATCAAGGAGTCGTTGGATGCAGGGGGTAAAGCCATGCTGGTGATGTTGGACTTGTCGGCGGCTTTTGACACCGTTCCCCATGATGGTCTTCTCACAAGACTTTGTGAGATAGGACTTCGGGGAACGGTGCTCAGCTGGTTTTCTTCCTTTCTAGCCGGCCGCCGGCAAACGGTCTGGGCCGCTCCAGATTCCGCCGTGATGCCGCCTCTGGGAGTCGGGGTCCCTCAGGGCTCTATTTTGAGCCCGACCCTCTTTAATATCTTTATGACCCCTTTGGCGGCTTTGGCGGAGTCTTTCGGGGCCCGGATCGTATCGTACGCCGACGATACCCAGCTCCTCTTCTCTTGTAAGAGAGGAGTGGACTTTGAGGGGGAAAGTATCCGGGATTGCCTTGAGGCTGTGTTTCAATGGTTCCATCTACACAGCCTCAAGTGCAACCCCGATAAGTCTGAGGTACTTTTCTTCGGGTGTGATGTGGAACCAGAGTGGCAGGCCTGGTGGCCTATTAACATGGCCCCCCCTTCGTGCTCATCCCAATGGGCTAAGAACCTGGGAGTGAAGATGGACACGGGGCTAACAATGAAGGCCCAGATCCTCGGAGTGTCGGGTATGTGTTTCGGCCTCCTGAAGATGCTACGGAGGTTTCTTCCCCTACTATCGGAGGAGCACAGGAGGCTGACTGTGCAGGCCCTGATAGGGTCCAGGTTGGATTATTCCAACGTTCTATACCTGGGCCTGCCAGAATACCTGCTACAGCGGCTGCAAGTTGTGCAGAACGCTGCGGCGCGTGCAATTTATGGATTGAACAGACGGGCCAGTGCTACGGTTCTGTTACAGACCTTGCACTGGCTGCCAATCCGTAAGCGGATCGCCTTTAAGACCTTGACTCTGACGTACAAAGCGCTCCATGCGACGGGGGCTAAGTACCTCCAGAGGAGACTCACCTTTTATCAACCGGCGCGCTCCCTGAGGTCAGAATCGTTACTCTTGGCGACCGTTCCTCGAGTAAAGCGTGCACGCCTGGGAGGTCGCTCATTTAGTTTACTGGCGCCCCAATTGTGGAACTCTTTGCCCCTGTCTCTTCGGGGAGCATCTAGTTTATTAGCCTTCAGAAAGGACCTTAAAACGTGGCTATTCTCCCAGTAGGCCCTCGGTGTTTTATTTTTTTCTGTTGTTGATTGTGTAGCTGTTACTCTCTTTTTAATGTGTTATGTTAGTTTCACTGCAGCCTGTTAATTAAAAGCGCCGGGACACTCTTTTTGAGTAGCCGTGCGCTCTATAAAAGCCACTATAACATAACATAACATAACATAACATAACATAACATATTGTATTCCTTAACACAATCTAGATCCGCACAAATGTTTGTGACATCACACTCAATCAAGTACAATCCCGATAAAGTTCTAACTCGTGACAATGCCACATATGCCATACCCTCCTTGAACACAGAACTGCCAATATTCACCAATGCACTGTCTACACTTAAACCTTGCGATTTATGGATTGTCACCGCATATGCCAAGCAAACAGGAAACTGCTTACGGCGAACATATAAGTCTTTTACAAGCAAAAATCTAGCAGAGCAACGACCAATTAGCTGTACTTCCTCAATGCCATCAAATTTAATTTTTAAAAATTCAATTCCATCTCTATTTCTGTATTTTACAAAATCAACAACATTACCCATTGATCCATTTACCAGACCTCTTTCAACATGTAAATTCCTTCTTAAAATTATACGGCAGTTCAAGCACACATTCAGAGTCTTTTCAAAACCTGCAGTTTTAGATATACTCTTTTCTAATGAATCCAATTTTGTTTTCAGATTCTCAGACAAAATAATTGTTGATCCCATATGCTCTACTCTGTCAATAGCTTCCAGTTTCACAATCTCTTGCTTTTCTAAATGCAACATTTTGTTGTTGAATTTGGCACATTCTGCAAGAGTTGGCATCAAACATATTCCAGATTTCTTATCAGTAATTTTCTGAAAAATATTCTCAGGCACAACATCTTGTTCTGGATATAAATTTGATAGTAATCGTGCATGTAAAGCTTCTTTCCCATGCTCGGTCACTTTTCCAATTCTAACATCTTGTAGAATAGTCTTGTAAACTTCATCCTTCGCCTGACGCATATTTTCATGCAGTTCAGCATAATTGAAGTTTAACCATATATTGACGTTGCCAATGCTGCCTAGGCACTTCCTGGTATCTTCATGCGTGAGCATTTTGAACACAGGTTGCCCTTTCACTGGTGTCAGCTGCAGAAGATCTCCGAAAACAATGATGTGTTTGCCACCAAATAACACATCATACTCTGTTTTGAGAACTTCTTGCATTCTCAAATGCACAAAGGCAAGCATGACATTGGAAACCATGCTTACTTCGTCAATGATAAGAAGTTTCATTTTCCTCAAGATTCTTGAAACTTCAAAACAAGCATCTCCAGATAGCTTGTGATATTGTAATTTGTTGTCATGCTCCACTGGCAGCATCAGTAAACGATGTAAAGTAATCCCTTTAATGTTATGTGCTGCCAGTCCAGTTGGAGCGGTGACAACACAAGACAGCGATAACTCTGTCCTTTCCTGCAAATAGCATGAAATTGCTTTAATGAGGAAACTTTTTCCAGTTCCCGCTTCTCCACTCACGTACAGTCGGACAGGCTTCAACGACGTACATGAGCACTCTTTCTTGTCATGACTTAATCCATGATCAATTTGCATGGTAACTTCGTCATATATTTTCCTCTGCTCAACGTTGAGTTGTCTTTCCAACTCTTCTAAGTTAACCGCATCCTCCTGAGCATGTGCCATGGCTCTTTCCACTTCATTCATGGCAGTGGCAGCTTCATTTTCGATAACAGGTCCTCCTAGTGGATCCTGACTCAATGAAGCAGAACTCTGACTGTCCTGAGAACTGTCTCTGGCAATCTCGGCTGCAATCGTTGCTTCCTGCTCAATTTCCGCATTCAACATTTCTACATATTTGGGAAAAGCAGGACATTCTATGGTCTCCTTGGGGGCATTGAAAGAGTCTTCGTAACAGAGGAAATCTCCAAGCAGTTCCTCTTCTGCACGCCAAGGCTTGAAAAGTTGCAAAAGTGCTAAATAGAAAAACTCCTTTTTTTCAGGAGATTCGCCACTCAATTTTCGATGGTTTACCAAGTGGCATTTTCTTTGCTTGACCAGACATCCCTCACTTCCTATTACAGCATACACTCCTTTCTCAGTATCTTCTTTGATGTTCCTCTTGAATATGTAATTTTGAAGAACCTCATACAGACAAACATTGTCGAGGTGACTGCTTCTATTTGGATAATATGTATCCAACATGTTGGTCTTCAAAATGTCGGTACTGTTTGGCTCCTTTTCCGCCAAATACTCAATTTCCCGCACAGGTTTCAGAACTCGATTACGCGTTGCAGCAAGACCAAGACTCGCCCAAACGATACTCCTGGACTTGGCATAGAGACTTGCTGAAGACAACCGGTCAGAGCATTCGTAAGCTCCAATTTCTCGATGCGACAACATCTTCAGACTGAAACTGTACAACTTCTTGCTGAGGCTCTTTTCATGGGAAATGTCCTCCCACATATCCTTCAATTCTGTCTTCTCTTTTTTGGTGATGTAAGACGTCACATACCGAGCCACAGCCATACAGTTATCAGCCACAAACTGTATATCCATGTTAGCATTCCACATGGACAAAATCACCGGGTTGTAGTCGTTGATGTACTTGGACTCTTCGTTCCTCTTCAAATTGTATGTGTTTTTAGGTGATTTCTTCATGACATTATGTCGCAGCGAAGACATCAAACTGTTTACTCTTCCTTTAGAAATCACCGGTCGTGGAAAGCCGAAACGACATTTGGTGTAGAACTTGTCCTTGTTTCGGAATTTACGACGGCAGTACTTTCCACATCGATGGCTTTGGAAACGCAGAACTTTTTCTCTTAGGTTTTTCTTCTCCTTTGCGTTTGGAACAGCACACGTAGAATACTGTTGGATGAAACTCATCACTGAGTCTTCTGGATCCATTCCAAATTTAGGTGCATCCTTGATCCACAGCAACATATGTATATGAGGAGCACCTCTTGCTTGGTACTCCTTTCTCCAGAAGAAATCCAACACCTCTCCAAGAGGTGGATTCTTCTTATTCATGATGAAAGACATCATAGCTTCAAATCTATGATTGAAGTACCTACATACATTGACTGGATCCAAAGAGCACAGTTCTCCGGGTGTCTTGAATTCGATGTTATCTACGTTAGCATTTGCCTCTCGTAGAAATTCAAGTAAGTCTTCCCAGCCATACTCGGCACAGTTCAGAGTGAGGAACCATGTGGGAGTACCTAAGTTCCTCAGCATACATTTTAAATCACCATGACAACGGTACCAGTACTCATTAGTGCCACGCTGACACGCCATGAGATTAATCAGGTGAGAATCCAAAATACTGTCTTGGACATTGACTTTATCCATAAAGTCACTTGCCGAGATGTTTTGCATGTGTATACCACTTTTCAAGATGTGGTTCACTGCATATGACAGTCCAGACAGATCGCTTTCAAACAGGAGATGAAACAAATAGGGAATGCATTGTCGAAACCTAGCATCTCCTGCATACAATCGCAAAGTCCGGTATTCAGAAGCAGGAATTTGATGAGGTCGCTCATCATATCTTCCTCCCTGACCTGTTGGAAAAAGCTGTGGGAAACACCGAGCTTCCAAACTTTCCTCCCAAACACTAATGGGACTCCCTTTGGCTTGTTTCATTTGAAACAACTCAATAGCATTCCCCATGACTTCCTTGGAAGGCAAAGGATGAACACTATAATGTTCATATATTTCTTCACTAGTAGAGGGTTCTACTTTCTCAATTTGACCAGCACACAAATCGCTATCCTCTTCCTCACTTACTTCCTCTTCTGCAACATATACATTCTTATAGTATTTATTATTTTTTTTCAAATACAATGTTGCCTTTTTAACTTTCCTAACATCTACTAAATCTTGCCATATTTTCTTATTCTTTGTCGGAACCCCATTAACTAAGATAACCAGAGGTTCCTCTTCCACTTTTTCTACTCCAATTGTGTTAATGTTTTTCTTCAAATCTAGAGGCAAATAAACAACTCTTCCCTTTAATCCTCTCTGTAAATCTGATGGAGGCAATTTCCCTGTCTTTGGCTCCATTCTTACAATAGCCTGAAAGGGATGGATACTTTGAATCAAAATAGATTCATAAGTATTTAAATCCTTCAATTCAGAAGGAATCTCAACCAATTCCAGATTATTATGAACTGCTCTAGCAGGCATCTGGTTTTGATTTAATTTGCAACAACAATAAGTACACACACGTTGATCGAATCCCAAATCAAAACAATTTTCTACCATCAAGTATGTTGCAAAATCCTTCCATTCACTATTATTTTCCCTTTCACTTTTTGCATATAAATCCACTAACTTAGTCTGATTCTTATAATAAGTGCGTCGACAACACACACAAGTGAAATTAGGCCTCTCACTTGATTTCACCTGAAACGTCGCAATTTCCCTCTGGAAATTATCTGTACTGGAAACCTGTACACTATCTTCCACATTACCCTCTTCTTCTGGGTCAATTTCAACATTCTCCTCTTTACTTCCAAAGTAACAAAACTCAATTTCTTCACATATGTTCTTCACATCTATTTCAGAACCATGCAAAAGAGCAGCGCATAATTGTTTAAGCATAATTGCTGGACTCTTAGCATAATACAACATTCTAACTAATTTCCTCACTTTATTATGATGCACTGCTAGCATCCTGAAATGATGAAAAACACTCTGGCATACTCTCCTGGAAAGACAAGCCAGTGAATGACCATGCAAACCTGTCACTTCTCTCACTCTGCAAGGATCTAATTCTTGCAACAACCTTATTTTCTGCTTCAAACTTTTCTTATTAAATGACCGTACAAAATCACAAAGCAAATTGATGGAATCCTGTCGCACACTACAAATACTACTACACTTCCAGGTGTACACAGGACCCTTAGCACGTCTTCCTAAAACCTCATTACCTAACACCTCTTCTGTCTCTGTTGTCACAAGTTTTTCTTTTTCAACTGGACAACCATCTTTCACTTCATAAGCACGACCACTGGTGTCAACTGCATGCACCAAATCATTATCCTGGAAATAACTCTCCTCATTAAAAAATGCCTCACAGCTTGAACTATGCATCCATTCTCCAGAAAAAACTTCACAAAAATTACTACGATTAACTATTCTCTTCCATCTACTATTTCTTTTGAAATCATAAATTGCCTTGTTTAGCTTCCTAATTCTATTGATTATCAAAATAAATAACTTACGTTTAATTTCAAATGCCTGATCAATAACTTTCTCAACTTTTTTTTTTCTCTTATAAAAAACCAGTTTCTGTTGACCTTTCTTAATATTTTTTAACAAATTGCCAATTATCCTGTTGCGGAACATTCGTTTACGAATGTCCCTAAACTGTTGTTTCCTTCTACTATCATGCACAGATTTATCTCTTGCTCTAGCAGTAACATTTTTGATTGGCCTTTCCTTTCCATTTGATTTGCTTCGCTTTTTATGGACTGAAACATTTTCTGTAGTAATATTTTTTTTACTACACATATTTCTTATGAAATATTTTGTGCTCTTACCCGGTGCTTTCTTCGTGACTTGACAAATCTTTTTGTTAGAGGACTGCTGCTTATTTTGTTTCACCTGCTGTCTTTGACGTTTTGCAGCCTTTCTCTGTCTTTCTATTGTTGGCATGGTGAAATCTTGAAATGATCTGCAGTTGAATCTGTGGTAAAATATAATAAAAAATGTTATTAACCATTATTACCAAACAGTAAATCAATAACAGTGATCAAAAACTTAACACACTACTTGACATTTTAAATAGAAGATTTTTTAGTCCTTGGCAAATTTACAATACAGAAATAGCAGAAAAGAAATGACATTTATATTTATGTTACCTGTGCTATTTTATATGTGAATCTGATCTAATTTTATGAGCATATTTTAATATTTTATTGAAGACACTACACATAACCTGTTTTTGAAGGTGTCTTTATTTTTAAATTAAACGGTTTACATTTTTACTTTTTATTAATTATACATTTTAAAAATAAATGTTTATATTTCCATAGGCTCAAGCAGGTCAGCTTCCCACTTTATGTCATATAATTCGGACAAATCTGCATCCTCATCACGCTCTTCTTCATCCTCAGGATTTAAATCATCCAATGGATCAACATCCACTGATGTTTCAATTACAAGTTCAATGATGAGGTCAAAATCAACTGATTGCAGATTGTCGCTCATGTTGATGTTGTCTTTATCTTTAAAGAAAGATAACAACAATGAGATGTTGCAGAGTAAGAGACAAATCTCAGAGATTATAATAGTAAAATTGTTTAACAAGAGTAATATTTTGCAGCTATTATTTATCCATGTCCAGCAATGCTGATCAGGTGAAGACTATGTCTAATTTTTCAGTGAACAGGACTCATCTCTTCTTAACCTTGGATAAGCCTCACCGACTCTGTGTGTCCTGCACATACTTAAATGTAAAGGGGCAGATTTATGTTAAATGGCACATCCCCAGGCATGCACCAGTTAACGTGCACCGCTGCTCTGCCACCCATGGTGTGCCGTATTTACAATCAGATAGGAGAAAGCTGCGTCAAAACCCTGCGCCTGCTTTAAGCAGGCATAGGTCTTGACGCAACATTGTGGAGATGGGGCACCCCTGAGCCTTGCTTGAGCTGCATCGCACTTGCGATACAACTCCAGCAATCACTACCTTTACAGCACAGATACATCACGCATCTGTGCCATTTTTGCCCCATGATGCCCCGCATTGTAAATGCAGCACACCATGGGTGGCGGAACAGAGGCGCAGGATGACTGACACATCCCTGGTGATGCACCAGTCATCATAAATCTATCCCTAAGCTTCTTATCTTGTTACAGATGAACCGCCATATGTACCATCAAACTATTTTGCTATTCCTTATTTTGCATCAAACTTGTTTGATACATACCATTTGTCTAATTAGCATTCGCAAAGACCGAAATTCGCAGAATTTTGATCTTTGCGAATGCTAATTAGCTTGATACATATGGCCCCAAGTGAGGCCTGTCTTGCAACATGGTGCATCTTTTGCATCACTGCTGCATCGGTTTCATGTGGTACGTTTTTTTTACACCATGACATATCTGCCTAAATGCATCAATTTGTAATTTTGTCGCCTCATAGCAAATCTTTTGCACCGCCGCTGCATCATAAAAGTGACGCACAGTGGCGCAAAAGAGGCATACACCTATCATAAATCTGTCCCTAGCATTTTAAATGATTAATCTAGGATGACGATAAGGTGTGGCCTATCCAGAGGTTTGTTTAAGGTGAGGCCTACTCAGGATTGCAGATTAAAGTTACGCTTGATGAAGAATACAGAAGAGATAATACATGTAAAGGCCTACCAATGAAGTAAGTGATTTGCACTTTATTTTGCCAGTCATCATAAATGTATCCCTAAGCTTCTTATCTTGTTACAGATGAACCACCATATGTACCATCAAACTATTTTGCATTTCCTAAATAGCGAATTTTAAGGAATAAATAGCAATTCTTTACCATTCCTAATTTGCAATGAGCAAATTGCTAATTGCAAATTACCCATTCATTTCCATGGGCTAGGAGGCTCATAGGAATGAAGGTTGCAATTTGCGATTAGCAATTACCTCATCACAAAATAGGAATTTTTTCAAGGGTGCAGGGGTATCTCAAGAACACCCTGCTGCACCCCTGAAAAAGAAAATTGGGGGCATATGGCACACATACATGCCCTAAGGACATGTATTGGCGTCATATGGCACCTTTTGTTTTTTGGAAAAAAATGCTTTTTGAAAAGAATTCGCAAATTACCACAAACTAGAAGTTGGTGGTAGTTTCCAAATCCTTAATGTCATTTTTTACATATTTTTTGTTTGATACATTGCATTTAAGGAATCGCAAAATTTGCAAATCCTTCAGTGCAATCGCAAAATAAGGAATAGCAAATTTTGAATTAAGGACATTTTAAGTCATTTCCACATGTGCAGTGTTTTCAAATTATGATTTGAAAATCGTTTTTGGGGAAAAGTAATGGTTTGCAAATTTATGACAAGGACATAATGGTGTATGCTTCTCTATAAGGCATTTCAGTGTCTCTGATGTCATTTTTCCCATATTACATTATAAGACCTTTCCCCATGGAGCACATTCCTTGTAAATATGCTCCCACCTGTGCATGGTGAATTTAGATTTTGACTGTTTGAGTCACATAGCCATGTTAAAAGTGACCCAAAAAAATTGCAAACGCTTTAAAAAAACACATTCATGTGTCTTAAGGACATTTTAAGTCATTTCCCCATGGACAGTGTTTTGTAAGTGGCGCAAAAGAGGCATACACCTATCATAAATCTGTCCCTAGCATTTTAAATGATTAATTCAGGATGACGATAAGATGTGGCCTATCCAGAGGTTTGTTTAAGGTGAGGCCTACTCAGGATTGCAGATTAAAGTTACGCTTGATGAAGAATACAGAGGACATAATACATGTAAAGCTCTACCAATGAAGTAAGTGATGTCCACTTCATTGCGCCAGTCATCATAAATGTATCCCTAAGCTTCTTATCTTGTTAGACATCAACCGCCATATGTATCATATAACTATTTTGCATTTCCAAAATAGCGAATTTTAAGGAATAAATAGCGATTCTTTACCATTCCAAATTTGCGATGAGCAAATTGCTAATTGCAAATTACCCATTCATTTCCATGCGCCAGGATGCCCATATGAAAGAAGGTGCAATTTGCGATTAGCAATTAGCTCATCGCAAATTAGGAATTTTTCCAAAGGTGCAGGGGTGTCTCAATAACACCCTGCTGCACCCCTGAAAAAGAAATTTGGGGGCATATGGCGCACATAAATTTTAACAACATTCCTTTACCTCAAAAACGATTTTCAATTCATAATTTGAAAACACTGCCCACAGGGAAATTACTTAAAATGTCCTTAAGACACATGAAAGTGTTTTTTTATTGCCTTTCCAGCATGGTTGGGTCACTTTTAACATGGCTATGTAACACAAACATTTAAAATCTAAATTTGCCATGCACAGGTGGGAGCATATTTACAAGCAATTTGCGCCACAGAGAAAGGTCTTACATTAAAATGGGAAAAATAACATCAGGGACAGTCAATTGCCTTATAAAGAAGCATACACCATTATGTCCTTGTCATAAATTTAAAAACAATTCCTTTTCCCCCAAAACGATTTTCAAATCATAATTTCAAAACACTGCACATGGGAAAATTACTTAAAATGTCCTTAAGACACATAAAAGCGTTTTTTAATTGCCTTTGCAGCATGTTTGTATCACTTTTAACATGGCTATGTAACACAAACATTCAAAATCTAAATTTTCCATGCACAGGTGGGAGCATATTTACAAGCAATTTGCGCCACATAATTCATAATTTTCTCCTTAAAGCACACTATTCTCTATCTAAATTAAAGAAATATTTTCTCACCTTAGCAAATACTTTGAGTTTGAAAACAGTCTCAGAAACACACCAATTTGTCTTCAGCAGAGCAAAAGGTATGCACTCCAGAGTCTGCAGCTATCAAAAGCACAGAAATGCTGTAATTCTTCACACATATCTCTCATGTCACCCAATCAAAACTCTTCCCTCACTTTTTTTCAAATGAAAACCCTTCCCCCCTCTGCCCTTTCTGCCTTTTCTGCATGGCAACCACCTCTTGGAAGACTTCTGGTGTTTGCAAGTTCACACAACAATGTTGCAATTGAACTCTGAACTCTCAGTGCACCTGCATATCCAGTGCATTCTTTCATTTAATGATTTTTTATTGACCATTCAAAATACATCTTTCAAATAACTCATCCGTGCACCCTAACTTTCTGTTTTCAGCAATCAAAATACACCAATCACTGTTACTGCTTCATGAACACAGAAACTCCACAGTTTTTTTCATTTTAAACTCTCATTTTTTCAACTGCCATTTCATTGCCACACTTCATCTGACTGCAGGAGAACCTTCTCTCACCATGTTTTCTGTCTGGATTGTTGGACATAGTTATATTCACTGGGCTCAAAGGTACGCTGAAAACAGGAATTTACCTAACCTCAATTTACAAGATGTGGAAATTAAGTGGTTTGGCCACAGAGGATTAAAATGTCACCAATTGATACCATTGGTGAAAACCTTTATGCATTTGCCCAAACCTGACCTGTTAATTGTGCACTGTGGAGGTAATGACTTGGGCACTTTGACTGGTGTAGGTCTGGAAATGCTTTTAAAGGACACCTTTGAGCAATTAATGGCACTTTTTCCTCAGACTGCCTTGGTATATTCAAATATATGCCAAAGACAGAAATGGAGGTGGTCAAACCAATTTTGTCCACAAATTGAGAAGTCGAGGAAGCATGTAAACAAATCTGTTTCAGCTTACATGAGAGACCATGGAATGGGCTCCCTGTACAACAATAACTTGCGTTACTACATGCAAGATATCTACAGAGGAGATGGAGTTCACTTCTCAGATGAGGGCAACAGAATTTTCACTCTGAATTTAAGAATGTGCATTGGTACCTACTTATAAGTACCTAAATGTACCATAAACCCAAAAGCTCTTCTCAGAGCTACCCTACATCTGATCACTCACAATTGTTATTTTTCCTCTAACTTTTTTCACTAATTTTCAACAAAGTACGCTCCCTGGGACGCTACCCGGTACGCGAACCGGGAGCTAACCTCGCGAAATTTAAAAAAAAAATGGTTTTTTTTCGCACATATAAGCCTCCTCAGCCACCCTCACAAAACCTAGGGGGTCAAGATAAGTCTACCGTGCCCCCTTCTACCCATTCTGAACATTATTTGCCCTCCATTTTGTATCTTAATTCGACCGAAACACAAAATGGTGGACTCCCGTAACGCTTAAGGTTCGCGAACCGGGGCGCTCAACGGTTCGCGTACCGGGTCGCTCCCTGGGAAGCACACCATCAAAAAAGGTGGGAAAGTAGTTCACAGAAAAGCCACTGGAGACAATTTCACCAAATATAGATTAGCTCATACTACATACCAATCCCTACCATTTTCACAAATTTGATTGGAATTCCATTTAGCCATTTAGCCTGTAGACCTCTCTAAATACCGTGAGGTAAATTACTTCACAAAACACATCTGAAGTGTTGGAATTGACAACCAATTAATATGTTACTTTCATTTTCTACTTTTTTTACCTGACATTTCATTGGTTATATACCTGAATATATATAAAGGAAGAGAAGAAAACACAGCCATTTTGACTACTACTTCTTGGTGTACATTTCAATAGGATTTTCACTAATTCCTTCAACTTCTTTCTAAAGGTAAGTTTTTATTTTTAAAACTGAAGTGTATTGTGCACTATAAGTTAATATGGTAAACTTTTTCTGATAGTTATATACTATCCCTCTGTAGTAGTTATAGATTTAGATAGACTTCTCTGTTATAGTTATGGATGGAGTTAGGCTTCTCTTGTATAATTATGAATTTACTTACGTTAAATCACATACACTTTTTTATATTCCTACTTCCACTCTGATACTATACACTGCCCAAGGATAAATTCACTGATAATAACTGCCTATCTAAAATTAATCCCAACAGTGCCCTATCTCTACTAATATATATTTTTTTAATCTAAATTTCAGGCAAAATGGAAGGCGAACAGAAAGTTGAATTTCAAATTGTCCTGCAAGAGAGCAGCCAAGAAATCATTGATGAAAATGATATTGAATTTTTCGATGAAACTTTAGACAAAGAACTACTGCAATGTGTACAAGCAGTAGATAACCTCCTTGAAAATGAGGACATTTTACACCCTCAGAGACTACAATGTATATTCAATGATAATTATGAAATTTCTGACAATGAAATGTTAGAAAGTTTAATAAATTATGAAACACAATCACAATAAAAAAAAATGCTTAAAAAATAAAG
This sequence comes from Lissotriton helveticus, assembly GCF_964261635.1. NCBI lineage: Eukaryota > Metazoa > Chordata > Amphibia > Caudata > Salamandridae > Lissotriton > Lissotriton helveticus. The sequence goes on from NC_136067.1 coordinate 659,671,074, forward strand.
AAAATAAAAAATAATCAACAAAACCAACAATCAATTAACATACAGCATTTGAAAAGTCTATAATTAATTTTTCATTGTAGTACGCTGCCTAGAACGCTTCCCGGTTCGTGGACCGGGCGCTACCCACGCAAAAAAACAATTTTTTTTTTTTTTTTTTCCCCGCGGGGCCCTTTTAAAGCCTCCACATTAAACCTAGGGGGTCAGGGAGGATCTACTATGCCCCCTTATGGTTATTTCCCCCTTTGTTTTGGCCTCCTCTTGTCTCTCAATCCTACCGAGAGACAAGATGGCGGCCGCTCCGGACTGTTTAGAATGTTGACAGACACCGGAGAGCCAATCAGCTTCGCTACGCGAAGTTCCGGTACGCTTAAGGTCCGCGGACCGGAGCGCTGCCCGGAGCGCGCTTACAGATATATATCTTTTTTTAAACGTTAATTTCTCAAAATCCACTGGAGCACATATATTAAGACCTACAAAAGGCACATCGGGCTACCAGTCCCTACAATTTTGCCAAGTTTCATGCAAATCCATTCAGCCGTTCGGCCTAAAAGTGAGGCCAACCGCCCTATGGAAAACTCAATGTTAAAAACACGTTTTGGGACCCCCCTTTTTTCTGGGCCCCCCCTTGACGAAACCCCCCCAAATTTTCAAGGGCTGCTCCGAAACAAAATGTTCCATTTTCCAGAAAATTTCAGCCAATTCCGTCCACAAACGCAAAAGTTATTAGACATAGAATTTTCAAAAATCCCATAGGGAAAAAATCCTAACTATATATACCTACTGGCGACCGCCAGTAGGTAATATATATATATATATATATATATATATATATATATATATATATATATAATATTCACTGAAAAAAACAAAGGTTTTACAGACATTATAGTTTGAAATTAGCATTTAAAAAACCTTTTAAATTCACAGAACAAAACATAGTTTCCGGGATGTTATAGTTAGTTGGACATTTTACTTGTACAAAACCAGAGAAATTCCACCGTTATAGTTAGTTCAGCTAATTATAACTCACGCCTTCACAATGCACTGCTGATGACGTTACATATTGCACCATTCATGACATGGTCAGTGACATCACTGATGACATCTCAAATGACACCACTGATGACATCATCCAGTGATATTCTGATGCAACTCCTCATACCCTATTATAACTTTTGATACACCCACTCTAAAATACAGACTACCATTTTTGAAACTATAGAAACACAATTACCATTTACTACATACGCACTCACTGATTTCTAGGTCTACACACACATCTACTCATTCACCTATACAATCACTCATGCATGCAGAGAATCATCAATATAGCATTATCATATGCACTCACATATCTACACTGAAACTCATGCATAAAATCAATGACACTCCCATTTACTCACCTATACAGTTATACGTACACCACCTCACTGACTAACACATACTTACAGTCTTATACAATAAGTAATACAAGCGCACACTCATCCATACGGCCACTCTAACAATCATTCACTCTCAGATATTGTCATTAATATACTCCAACACTCACATATACTGCCCTTCAAATATGCAGTTACTCACATATGTACTAGTGAGGCATTGATTCACTCACCCTCAAAAAAGAAGCTCCTTTCTGCGTAATATTGATTCACTCACCAACACACCCAAACACTTACTCAGCCAACCATACAGCCCTTCACAGATGTCCTTTTCAACCCATACACCCAGTGAATGATCTACTCACACATCTATGCACAGAGTCACACAGCCCCCACCCACCCACACAGACACTTAGGCACACATACAGATACTCAGACAACCAATCATTAACCCATATGGACACTCATGTAGTTAATCACCAACCCATGCAGCCGCTTACACACCAACATACAGACTGATACAGACATTCACACAGTTTAGTTACTAACCCATGCATTCAGTAAGACACATTTAATCACTCACTTAAACAGTCAGTTACGCAACAAGTAAATCCTCCATTCAGATACTTATACACCCACTTATTCTTCAACACACCTTGGCATATGTATGATACATATTTAAACGTTTAACATGAACAGAGTGAGTGGATGATATCATAAGTGATGTCATCAGTGATGTCACTGACCATGTCATGAATGATGTAATATGTGACATCATTAGCAGTGCCTTGCAGGGGTGCGAGTTATCGTTATGGCGGTTTTTCTCTGGTTTTGTACGAGTAACATGTCCAAGTAATTATAACGTCCCTGAAACCTATGTTTTTTTCAGTGAATTTGAAGGTTTTTTTAAATGGTAATTTCTAACTGTAACATCTGTAAAACCTTTGGTTTTTTCAGTGAATATATATATATATATATATATATATATATACATATATATATATGTATTTATATATATATTCACTGAAAAAACCATAGGTTATAGACCATATATAGTTAGGAATTAGCATTTATAAAACCTTATTTTACTCACACAAAACCATTGAAATTCGCATATATAGTTAGTTGCACTAACTACATATTTCGCGCACCCGCAATCCACTGCTGATGACGTCACATATTACATCATTCATGACATGGTCCGTGACATCACTGATGACATCACTGATGACATCTCAAATGACATCACTGATGACATCACTGATGACATCTCATTTGACATGACTGATCACATCACTGATGACATCATTCATGTGATAATACGATGAACTTCTTCAGACTCTAATATAACCTTATATACACTCAGTGTAAACAGACACTCACAGACTGTCACTCATCCATGGAGTTACTCACACACCTAGACAGTCATGCAAAGAATCAATCACACCTCCATTTCCTCAACTATAGAGTTATACACACCTTTCTTATTCAAACAGATACTAACACATATATACTCTCTTATACAATACCTGATACAATTTCATAATGATCCATACATCCACTCACACATTCACTGGCTCTTATGCACAGTTATTTATATATGTCAACTCTCACATATACTGTGTTTTACATATGTCTTTACTTTGACATGTAGCACTGAGATATCCATTCACTCACCAATACACTCATGCACACAGTCAACCACCCATACAGCTGTTTCCACATGCACTTTTGAACCCATACATCTAGTGAATCGACTGCTCACACATCTATGCACAGAGTCATACACCTCTCAACCACCAACACACACACTCAGTCTCCCATACAAATACTTGGGCAACCAATCAATAACCCATATAGTTACTCATATAGCTACTGATCAACACATGCAGCGGTTTACAGAACAACAGACATATTGATGCACAAATTAAGACAGTTTAGTCACTAACCCATGCACTCAGTGAGACATATTTAATCACTCACTCATACAGTCAGTCATGCACCTACTAAATCCTTCATCCAGACACTTCTACATCCACTCATTCTTCAATATGTAAGACATATTTAAACTTTACAGAAACATAAAATCACTGGATGTTGTTTTCAGTGATGTCATCAGTGATGTCATTTGAGATGTCATCAGTGATGTCATCAGTGATGTCATTTGAGATGTCATCAGTGATGTCAAATGAGATGTCATCAGTGATGTCAAATGAGATTTCATCAGTGATGTCATCAGTGATGTCATTTGAGATGTCATCAGTGATGTCATCAGTGATGTCACTGACCATGTCATGAATGATGTAATATGTGACGTCATCAGCAGTGGATTGCGGGTGCGCGAAATATATAGTTAGTGCAACTAACTATATATGCGAATTTCAATGGTTTTGTGTGAGTAAAATAAGGTTTTATAAATGCTAATTCCTAACTATATATGGTCTATAACCTAAGGTTTTTTCAGTGAATTTTCAAGGTTTTGTAAATGCTAATTCCTAACTATATATGGTCTATAACCTATAACCCAGTGAATTTCAATGGTTTTTTAATAGCAAATATTAAAAGCTGTTAAATGTATTCTTCTTTTAAAGGAAAAATATATTTGATATGTATTTAATATAATTTTTTTATGTATATATATATTTTATTTTTTTTTTGTTTCGCTACCGGTCCGCGCACCGGGTAGCTTCCCGTTAGCTAATTTTTATGCCGCGACCCGGTCCGCGTACCGGGAAACGTACTGTTTGCACAACTGCCGCGTTCGAGAACAACATCGTGACGCGTCGCGTAAGCGCGGCGTATCCCGTTGCCGCGTAATGCGTCTTATGACGCGCCGCGTTCGCGCACTCGGAAGTACTCCGGTGCGCGAACGAGGCGCGAAGCGCAGCACACCGGAAGCGCTCCGGGCGCAGAGCGGGACGCGTAACGTAAGCGTAACAGGTCATGTGACCTGTAAATAACACTTTTCATTGGTTTAGAACTTTTTTTTTTCCCAAATGATGAAAACCCCTCCTTTCTTTCCTCACTCTGACTTTCATCTTTGTGAGAGGAAGACCTTAGTTATGGCATCTGTAGTAGCTGCAGCTGGTGGACCCCCACCACCACCACAACCACCTAGGAAGGAAGGACCACCTCCTCAGTTCCTTCCCAACCCAGAGGAAGAGGAAGAAGAAGAGGAAGAAGACATACAGCCGAAGCAGTTCTTACGTGAAGAGCCCTGGAAATCCCACCTCAAAGACAATTTTATTTGGCAATTTTATTCATACCCTCAAGGCCAAAAAAAGGTCAATGCCCGACATGTGACATGCCTCATTTGTAAAGATGTTTTGTCTAGAGGTACAGACAAAAAGTATAGTAATGGTAACTATACTATGCACCGTCATATGCAGAGGTGGCATCCACTCAATTACAGCGTTGCAGAGATGCGTCACCTCCAAGATAACCCACCAACTCCTGTGGCCAGTACATCGGCACAGGTAACTCTATCGGGACCAGAGGCGGGGGAGACGGTCCCAAATATCCAACAGAATTTTGTGCACATGAAGATAGTGTGCCTTTACTGTGGTGACCTACTTTCATGTGCGAATATGAGTATCAATTTGATTAATAGAGCATTTGAAAACCACAAGTGATCAAAACGCCCCAAGAAATAATTATTTTTTTTTGCTCCTGTTGAGCCCTTTCTAATGCCTGTTTTTCGTTGTCCCCCCCAAAAAAACCCCCAAAAAACATAAATTGTTCAGTAAATACAAAAAAAAAGAATGTTCAGAAAAATAAAAAAATATATAAAACAACAAAAACATAAAAAAAAGTTCTTTTCAGAACTACCTCCCATTTTTAAAAAGCACTCTTGACTTCATTTTTCTCATGGGTGCGCTTCCCGGTACGCGCACCGGTGAGCGCGCCGTTAGCGCAACACAAAAAAAAAGAAAAAAAATACAAGAGAAGGAGAGCATAAGAGAAAGAGAAAGAGAGAGTAATGTTAAGAGACAGACAGCAAGAGAGAGCAACACAGATGTACTGTGTAATACATAGTAAAACAGTGTAAAAGATATAACAAAGTGTAAGAGAGAAAATGAAAAAAATATAAGGCTGTGAAACAAAGAAAGAGAGAAGAAGAATACTAAAGCAGGGGCACATGAAGAATGTGAGTGGCTGTAAAGAGTGAAAGGAAAGAGAAAAAATGATGTACAAATAAAAGGTAATAACGGAACCAGATTTAAATAACACTGGTAAGGGAGATAGAGAAAAAAAGTAGTGTGCATAACTAAAGAGGGATGAAATAAGATGAATAACATCGAATAAAGTTAAAACATGTGGATTGACCGAGAGAAAAAAATAAAAGAAGAAGTAACAGAAAGGGAATAATTGAAGCAGCAAAGAAATGTAAATAACGTAGTGTGCTTGAACTTCAGGGAGAAAGCATAATGAACAAGTAGTGAAAGAGTGAAGAGACAGAGACAATTACAGTAAGATAGACGGACTGAGTGAACGGGAATGAAGAACTGTGAGAACAGAGGTACTGAGAAAAGGAGTGGAAGGAGTGAAGTAAGTAAATCACCCACACAACACAACAGCTACCCTACCTCAAAGCACTCTAAAATATTATTTTACTGTTTCTCTTTGTTTTCCCCTTGTTACGCTCCCCGGTGCGCTACCCATAGTAAAAGTAAAGAGGGGTGACAGAGGCAGAAATATTGAATTAGGATAACACATGGTGAGTGACAAAGAGAGAGGACAAAGAGAGTAAAGGAAACAGTACCTGAATGGGCTTGAGTACAACAGCAAAAAAAGATAAGTAATGCAGTGTGTGTGACTTACAGGGAGTTAGTGGGTGTAGGTCGGAGTGTGGGTGTGTAAGGTGTGTCTGTGGGTGTGGTTGTGTGGAGTGTTTTGGTGTGGGTAGAGATGAGGGTGTGTGAAATATGTGTGAGAAGTGTATGAGTGTGGGGTGTATATGTGTTCGATGTATGTGTGTGTATGGAATGTGTGTGTGTTTTTGAGGAGTGTGTGTGGGAGTTTTTTTGTGTGTATGAGGTGTAGGTGTGGTGTGTGTATGTGGGGTGTATGTTACAGGTGTGTGTATGTGTTGGGAGGGGGATGAGGTATATGTGTAGGAGTAAGGTAAATAATTAAGAAAAAGAGAATGAGTAAAGAAGCAAAGGAAGGGAACAGAGGGTAAGTGAAGTAAAGAATAAGGATCAAAAGAAGTTGAATATAAGAGGGTAAATAATGAAAGGGGAGTAAACATGGAGAATAAGAATAAGTGAGAGAAGCAGAGTAAAAACACAGGAGTGAGGTAGATTGAGAAAATGTTAGTGACCTTAAAGCAAAGGGTGATAACAAACTACATTTTTTTAGTCATACTTACCATATAATAAATGTAACTATAATTTTTTTTACTACAGTTGGTATCTGTGAAAGAGAGAGAAAAAAAAAAGTTATAATTAGTAAAATATGCATTTTAAATTAAAAGATACAAATGAAGAGCTAAAACATCATAACACTCTATTTAGAAATAAAGTTAGAGTGAAGAACACAGAAAGGTAAATAAACTAAGGTAGAAGGACAAAAAGAGGGAAAAAGAAATAGAAGGAGAACAAATTACAAAGAGTAAGGCATATAGATTCACTAAGAAAAAGAGAGAGAAGTACAGAGAAATGAACTGAAGGTAAGAAAGATACTAAAACAATGTGAGTTAGCAAAACTAAATCAGGAAACAGAAGTAAGTAAAAAGATAATGACTGAGACAGAAAACAGTCTAATTAAGGATGCATTTAGAAGAATGAGGAATAGAAGATAACTGAGAGTAAGAGAAGAACAGTCATACAGTGAAAGGATGAAGGGAGACAGAATAATATACAACAATTGAAGGAAATGGACTGAGGAAGTTATAACGTAGACACACTAAGAGAAAAACTGAGTGAGGTGGAGTACAATGAGTGAGAAAAGAAAAAAAGTAAGTCTGCAAAAAAAAGGAAAGAGAGGAGAAGACGACTAAAACAGTGGTACTGAGAGAAAATAATTTGGTGATGAAAGTAAAGAGAAGGACATTGAAAGAAAGGAAATGATGGATAGTAACGGAACCAGAGTAAAAGAAATGGGATGAAGAACGATGAGAGAGGAGCAGTGAAGTTGTTGTAAAAGAAGTGATAGAAGGTAGATAAACACAAGTGAAAATAACACAAGTAGAGTGAGCCACTGAGGACATAGAAGTAGTGAACGAAAAACAGAGAGAAGAGGTCAAAAGTAAAGAGCAAACAAAGATAAGCTAAGGAGAGTGGGTGATTTATAGTGATAGAGTGCAATAATACTGCTGAGTGAGTAAACAGGAATTACTAAAAGAGCAAAGGAGGAAAATACGGAAAAGAGAAGAAAAGCAGTAAGACTGAAAGACTGAAAGCTGAAAAGTTATGCAAGGGAGAGACGGGATACACACTGTTGAAATGAAAATGAGGGGTTGTCAAAGAAGTGGAGTAAGGGAACGGGGGTTACAGAGAGTGAGAGAAAGACATTATAAGTGAGTAAAAAGAGCTGAAAGAAGATGAAAAAAGGAAAGTAAGTGTCAGAGAATGGGAATACAATTTAATTTACACAATCCAAAGTATAGAATAATTTCTACAACATGTTACATAGTTTATTTTTGCTGTTCTCAGAATATATTGAATTTCACTTAAAGCAGTGAGTTCAAATTACTCATCATATGACAGCGGGAAAAAAAACACAATCTAAAAGATTGTGTTTTAAAAAAAAACCTTATATACTGACAAATGACAAATGTACGCTAATCTTTGATTGACTTACTTTTCCTTGAGGCCAAATAGTATATCATGGAGGTCCTTTTCTCGTTACATATTATTTTGCTGTTCACTTAGAAATCCATTTCATTGACTTTCTACAAGAAAAGCTTCAAGAACATCTGAAATATTTTCAAAATTTTAATATACTCCTTTTTTTTAGTCATGACTCTTTACTCATTCTTGCACCTTTCCATTTGGTCAAATAGTGTCAGATGTATGAGTATATATGAGTACTCCTCCCGTCTTCATAGGCCAATTACCTTTACCTAAATTTTGGCTGTAAAAACACTAGATATGAATTTATAAAGCCAAAAGGCAAACGTTGTTTGAAAGTCAAATGATTGTCGTTACATTGGGTCCAACCTTTAGAAGTTTTTAAATAGCATGTGTAATGCCCTGATGTTGTAGAAGGACCGTCATGAAAAATAATAGCTACAGTTGCAAAGGTTCTTCCTGATATGGATAACTGAGAAGCCACAAAATTTTTAATAGAAGTTGTCAATTTAGTTCCATCAGGTCTATATCGTTGGAACATTAAAATAACATAGTGACCATAATTTTGTAGAAATAATGTGGACAGCATTGCAGACTTACATTGGGTACACACCATATTGTGATCCGCTGCTTTAACTAGATTATTGAAAGACACTGATTTGCAGTCTGGTAAAGTTAAATATATAAATCTTTCAGAGTCTATTCTAGTAGTACTTGATGAAGCACAGTTATCACAGTCATGTTGCCATTAATAAGAAAGGCCAAATAGATTTTTTATATCTACTCCTTCATCTTGTAATACATCAAACATATACATTAAAAATTCCTGACAATCCTGCTGAATATTCTGTGAAAATTGATTTTGACCTGAACATATATCTAGAAGATTTCTAATTTCTGAAACACTTTCTATTTTAGCTCTATCACTACTACATTTGTCTAACACAGAATTCAATAAACAGCACAATGTTTGTTCCCGATTTTCAACAATCTGTCTTTGTAAATTTTGAAGAAAAAAAACAACATTAACTACTACATTAGCATAGCAGTTGACACCAGAACTTTTTTCAAACTGAAATCCAACAACATCTTCAACAGAATCCTTTTTGTTTCTCTTTACAATTACACTTTTATCTACTTTATGCCTTTTTGCTGATACCTCACTGCAATTACTATCATTTCTACTTTTTCGGCCTTCCACACGTTTTTCAATCAGAGGATATTAAGGCAAATGTGGAGCATACTCTCTTCTTAACCTATTGTATTCTTTTACACAATCTAAATCTGCACAAATCCTTGTTTCATCACACTCAATCAAGTACAATCCTGATAAAGTTCTGACTCGTGATAATGCCACATATGCCATACCCTCTTTAAACACAGAACTTCCAATGTTCACCAAAGCGCTATCTACACTTAAACCTTGAGACTTATGAATTGTCACCGCATATGCCAAACAAATAGGAAACTGTTTTCGGCGAACATATAAGTCTTTCACGAGCAAAAATCTAGCTGAACAACGACAAATTTGTTCTATTTCATCAATGTCATCCAATTTAATTTTTAAAATTTCAATTCCATCTCTATTTTTGTATTTCACAAAACCAACAACATAACCCATTGCTCCATTTACCAGACCTCTTTCAACATTTAAATTCCTTCTTAAAATGACACGACAATTCAAACACACATTCAGAGCCTTTTCAAAACCAGCAGTTTTAGATATAGTCTTCTCTAATGAATCCAATTTTGATTTCAAATTTTCAGACAAAATAATTGTTGCTCCCATATGCTCTATTTTATAAAAAGCTTCCAGTTTCACTATCTCTTCATTTTCTAACTGTAACATTTTGTTGTTGAACATGGAACATTCTTTCAGAGTTGGCAACAAACATATGCCAGATTTCTTCTCGTTAATTTTCTTAAATATGTTCTCTGGAAGAATGTTTTCATTTGGGTACAAATTTGAAATTGATCGTGCATGTAAAGCTTCTTTCCCTTGCTGACTTACTTTTCCGATCCTTACATCTTGTAGAATATTTTTATAATCTTCATCCTTTGCCTGCCGCATATTTTGAAGCAGTTCTGCATATTTAAAGTTTAACCATATATTAACGTTTCCGATGCTCCCTAAGCACTTCCTGGTATCTTCATGAGTGAGTATTTTGAACACAGGTTGCCCTTTTACTGGAGTCAACTGCAGAAGATCTCCAAAAACAATAATATGTTTTCCTCCAAATAAGACATCATAGTCTGTTCTAAGAATTTCTTGCATCCTCAAATGCACAAAAGCAAGCATGATATTTGACACCATGCTTACTTCATCAATGATAAGAAGTTTCATTTTCTTCAGGACTCTCGAAACTTCGGAACACACATCTCCTGATAGCTTGTGATACTCCAGTTTGTTATCTTGCTCCACTGGCAGCATCAGTAAACGATGTAAAGTAATCCCTTTAATGTTATGTGCTGCCAGCCCAGTTGGAGCAGTAACAACACAAGACAGCGGTGATTCAGTCCTTTTCTGCAGATAAGTTGCAATGGCTTTATTCAGAAAGCTTTTTCCAGTTCCCGCTTCTCCACTCACGTACAGTTGGACAGGCTTAAATGATATACATGAGCACTCTTTTTTCTCATGACTGAATCCATGTTCAATCTGTTCTGTGACTTCGTCATATATCTGTTTCTGCTCAAGGTTTAGTTGTTTCACCAAATCTTCTAAGTTAACTTCATCATCTTGACCTTGTTCCATAGCTCTTTCCACCTCATCCAGGGCAGTAGCAGCTTCATTTTGGATAATTGGTCCTCCTAGTGGATCCTGACTCAATGAAGCAGAACTCTGACTGCCTTGAGAACTGTCTCTCGCAATCTCTGCAGCAATTGTGGCTTCTTGCTCTATTTCTTCATTCAACATTTGCAGATAATTTGGAAAAACAGGACATTCTATGGTATCCTTCGTTGCATTAAAGGAGTCTTCATAACAGAGAAAATCTCCAAGAAGTTCCTCTTCTTCACGCCATGGTTTAAACAGTTGCAAAAGAGCCAAATAATAAAATTCTCTTTTATCTGGATTATCACAACTCAATTTGCGATGATTAATCAAATGACCTTTTTTCTGTTTCACTAGACATCCTTCACATCCAATGACTCCATATATTCCATTATTGATATCTTCTCTGATGTTCCTCTTATAAATATATCTCTGCAGAACTTCATAGAGACAAGCGTTCTCAAGGTGATGACTCCTATTTGGATAGTATGTATCCAACATGTTTGTCTTCAAAATATCTGTACTTTCTGGTTCTTTCTCCGCCAAATACTCTATCTCTTGTACAGATTTCAAAACTCGATTTCGTGTTGCAGCAAGACCTAGACTCACCCAAATGATGGTTCTAGATTTGGCATAGAGACTTGCTGACGACAATCGATCAGAACATTCATACGCTCCAATTTCTCGATGCGACAACATCTTCAGACTGTAACTGTATAATTTCTTGCTTAGACTCTTTTCATGTGAAATGTCCTCCCACATTTCCTTTAGTTCTGTCTTTTCTTTTTTTGTGATGTAAGACGTCACATATCGAGCCACAGCAATAGAGTTGTCAGCAACGAATTGAATATCCATGTTAGCATTACACATGGACAAAATCACTGGGTTGTAGTCGTTGATGTACTTGGACTCTTCGTCTCTTTTTAAATTGTATGTATTTTTTGGTGATTTCCTCGTCACAGTATGTCGCAGAGAAGACATCAAATTATTTACTCTTCCTTTAGAAATCACTGGTCGTGGAAAGCTGAAACGACATTTTGTGTAGAAATTGTCCTTGTTTCTGAATTTCCGACGACAGTACTTTCCACAACGATGGGATTGAAAGCGTAAAACTTGTTGCCTTAAACTGTTTTCTACCGTAGTTTTCGGAACAGCACATGTTGAATACTCTTCAATGAAACTCATCACTGTCTCATCCGAATCTGTTCCAAATTTGGGTGCATCTTTAATCCACAACAACATATGTATGTGAGGAGCACCTCTCGCTTGATACTCCTTTCTCCAAAAGAAATCAAAAACCTCTCCAGGGGAAGGATTTTTTTTGTTGGTAATAAAAGACATCATAGCTTCAAATCTATGATTAAAATATCTGCATACATTCACTGGATCCAAAGAACACAGTTCTCCAGGTGTTTTGAATTCTATATTTTGTATATTAGCATTGGCCTCTCGTAGAAATTGAAGTAAGTCCTCCCATGCATACTCGGCACAGCTAAGAGTGAGGAACCATGTAGGAGTTCCTAAGTTTCTTAGCATACATTTCAATTCCCCATGGCGACGGTACCAATACTCATTTGTACCACGCTGACATGCCATGAGATTGATTAGATGAGATTCTAAAATATTATCTTGCAGATTCACTTTCTCCATAAAGTCCCTTGCCGAAACATTTTGTAGATGTGCTCCACTTTTCAGATTATGGTTTACTGCATAAGAAAGCCCAGACAAGTCACTTTCATACAGTAGATGAAACAAATAGGGAATGCATTGACGAAACCTTGCATCTTCAGCATATAATCTTACAGTTCAATATTCAGATGCAGGAATTTGAAGTGGTCGATCGTCATATCGTCCACCTCGACCTGTTGGAAATAGCTGTGGAAAACAACGAGCTTCCAAACTTTCTTCCCACACACTAATGGGACTTCCTTTTGCTGTTTTCATTTGAAACAATTCAATTGCATTCCCCATTACTTCTTTGGAATGCAAAGGATGAACAGTATAATGTTCATATATTTCTTCACTTCTAGACACATCAACTTTTTCAATTTGGCCGCCTGAACAATCACTGTCTTCATCTGTAGCTGTTTTCTCTGCTGCAACACATACATCTTTGTAGTACTCATTGTTTTTGACTAAATACAACGTTGCCTTTTTGACTTTCCTAACATCCACTAAATCTTGCCAGATTTTTTTACTCTTTGTTGGAACCCCATTAACTAGAATAACTAAAGGTTCCTCTTCTACTTTTTCTATACCAATTGTATCAATATTTTTTTTCAAATCTAGGGGCAAATAAACAACTCTTCCCTTTAATGCTCTCTGCAAATCTGTAGGAGGCAATTTCCCTATCTTAGGCTCCATGCGAACAATTGCCTGAAAAGGATGGACACATTGAATCAAAATAGACTCATATGTATTTAAATCCATCAATTCACGGGGAATGTCTATCAACTCCAGATTATTATGAACAGCTCTAGCAGGCATTCTGTTTTGATTTAATTTGTCATAACAATATTTACAAATACGCTGATCAGAACTCAAATCAAAAGAATTCTCCACCCACAAATAAGTTGCTAAATCTTTCCACTCATAATTATCCATCTTTTCACTTTTTGCATATAAATCAACTAACCTGGTCTGAATCTTATAATGAGTCCGTCGACAACACACACAAGTAAAATTCGGCCTTTCACTTGATTTCACCTTAAACCTGGTAATTTCCTTCTCAAACTTTTCTGTATTTAAAATCTGTACATTGTCTTCCACATTACCTTGAATTGCTGTCTCAATTTCTACACTGTCCTCTTGCTCACGAAAATAACAAACCTCAATTTCTTCACAAATCTTCTTCACATCTAATTCTGTTCCATGCAAAAGAGCACTGTTTAATTGTTTAAGCTTAAGTGCTGGACTTTTTGCATAATACAACATTCTCACTAATTTCCTCATTTTGGTATGATGCACTGCTAACATCCTAAAATGATGAAAAACACTCTGACAGACTTTTCTAGAAAGACAATCCAGTGAATGGCCTTGCAAACCTGTGATTCCTCTCACTCTGCAAAGATCTAAGTCTTGCAACAACTTCATTTTCTGCTTTAGACTTTTCTTACTATATGTACGTAAGAAATTACAAAACAAATCAAATGATTCCTGTCGCACACTACAAATACTACTACACTTCCAAGTGTACACTGGACCCTTAGTACGTCTCCCTAAAACTCCATCAGATAACTCCTCTTCTGGTTCTCTAGGCACAAGTTTCTCTTTTTCAATCGGACAACCGTCTTTCACTTCATACGCTCGACCACTGGTGTCAACTGCATGCACTAAATCATTCTCCTGGGAGTAACTCTCCTCATTAAAAAATGGCTCACAACTTGAACTGTTCATCCATTCTCCAGAAAAAACTTTACAAAAATTAGTCCGATTAATTACTCTTTTCCATCTACTGTTTGATTTGAAAACATCAATTGTCTTGTTAAGTGTCCTAATTCTATTGATTATTAAAATAAATAATTTCTTCTTAACTTCAAAAGCCTGATCAACAATCTTCTCTACACTTTTCTTTTCTTATAAAAAGCAGCTCTCTGTTTACCTTTCCTAATGTTTTTAACAAATGTAAAACCACCCTATTGCAAAACATTCGTCTACGAATGTCTCTAAACTGATTCTGCCTTCTATTCCTATACATATTATTCTCTCCTGCTCCAGTTTTAGGATTCTTTGAAGTTCTCTCCTTCCTTTTCAATTTTACTCTCTCATTTTCTTTTTCTACATGGTGTCCATTATTTTTTCTGGATGTACATATGTTGCGTAAAAAAGACTTAGTTGTCTTACCAGGAGCTTTGTTCCTGTTTTTTGAAGTATCTGTTGTGGAAGAATGCTGTAATTCCGTTGCTGTTTTTGATTTTTCCCGGTTACGTTGTTTCTTTGTCGTTTCCTTTGTGGGCATCTTTGCTTTTTCTTCAAATAACGATTTCAATCTGTGTTAAGAAAAACAGTAGCACATTATAAACCACTATTACCAAACAACAAAGCAATGACAAAAAGCAAACGATCAATACAGGGTTTCAGTTCAGGTGAGGATTCTCCAGTGGTGCACAAAAGGTGAGGACTGTATTGAAAAATATAGTGGAAGCCAGCTCTGTCCACAACTACAAAGAAGATCAGACCTATGTCTAACTCCACTGCACTCTTATACACAGGCTTCACCACCTATGCTTCCCAAGAAAATATTGAGTTATATAGTTATATAGAATTGTATTTTATAAAATTGTGAAGCTTCATGAGAAAGAGTTTGCCTCAGTCCTATTCCTGTTGTGAGGCAGGTGCAAGATTTTGCCTCAGTCTTATCCCTGCTGTGAGGCAGATGATTGTAAATAGGATCTGTGCTGTGTTTCCTAAATGTGATGTCAAAAACGATTTTGGAGAAAATTATTGGTTTTTACATTTTTGATTATAATGTGGCGCAGAGGTTTAAAAAGTGACGCATCTACCTACATGCATCAATTTTTAAATATGGAGCAAAAAGGTACTTGTTTGGGTTTTCCTGGGGAGCGTAGTTGGTGAAGCTTGTGTCTAAGAGTGCAGTGGACTAGGCTTCATGAAGCATATACCTGTCTGCATTCTTAGACGCAGGTGTCAATTTGACTCTTTACAGTGATGTTAGCTGTGTTTTAAATCAGTGTAGGAATCATATTGAGTTTGTTTCCATAGAGGAATTGTATTTTGTAAAATTGTGAAGCTCCATGTGAAAGCGTTTGCCTCAGTCTTATTCCTGTTGTGAGGCAGGTGCAAGATTTTGCCTCAGTCTTATCCCTGTTGTGAGGCAGATGATTGCAAATATGATCTGTGCTGTGTTTCCTAAATTTGATATCAAAAACGATTTTGGGGAAAATAAATGTATTTTACATTTTTGAGTATAATGTGGCGCAAAGGTTTAAAAAATGATGCATACATGCGTCACTTTTTAAATATGGGGAAAAAAGGTACATGTTTGGGCTTTCCTGGGGAGCCTAGATGGTGAGGATTGTATCTAAGTGTGCAGTGGACTAGGCTTCATGAAGCATATCCCTGTCTGCATTCTTAGAGACAGGTGTCAATTTGACTCTTTACAATGATGTTACCTGTGTTTTAAATCAGTGTAGGAAGCATATTGAGTTTGTTTACATAGAGGAATTGTATTTTGTAAAATTGTGAAGCTCCATGAGAAAGCGTTTGCCTCAGTCTTATTCCTGTTGTGAGACAAGTGCAAGATTTTGCCTCAAAACACCTGTGTCTAAGAATGCAGCAGAGATAGGCTTCATGGAGCCTAATCCACTGCACTCTTAGACACAAGCCTCAACACCTATGCTCCCCAGGAAAACCCAAACAAAGTACCTTTTTTGCCCCATATTTAAAAAGTGACGCATGTAGGTAGATGCGTCACTTTTTAAACCTCTGTGCCACATTATACTCAAAAATGTAAAAACCATTTATTTTTCCCAAAATCGTTTTTGACATTACATTTAGGAAACACAGCACAGATCCTATTTACAATCATCTGCCTCACAGCAGGGATAAGACTGAGGCAAAATCTTGCACCTGCCTCACAACAGGAATAAGAGTGAGGCAAACGCTTTCTCATGGAGCTTCACAATTTTACAAAATACAATTCCTCTATGCAAACAAACTCAATATGCTTCCTACACTGTTTTAAATCACAGCTAACATCATTGTAAAGAGTCAAATTGACACCTGTGTCTAAGAATGCAGACAGGGATATGCTTCATGAAGCCTAGTCCACTGCACACTTAGATACAATCCTCACCACCTAGGCTTCCCAGGAAAGCCCAAACATGTACCTTTTTTCCCATATTTAAAAAGTGACGCATGTATGCGTCATTTTTTAAACCTTTGCGCCACATTATACTCAAAAATGTAAAATTCATTTATTTTCCCCAAAATTGTTTTTGACATCACATTTAGGGAACACAGCACAGATCATATTTACAACCATCTGCCTCACAGCAGGGATAAGACTGAGGCAAAATCTTGCACATGAAGCTTCACAATTTTACAAAATACAATTCCTCTATGCAAACAAACTCAATATGCTTCCTACACTGAGTTAACACCGCTAACATCATTGTAAAGAGTCAAATGTATTTCTATTAAACATGCACACATTCTTTATTCCTTTTAAAAAATGTAAAAACTATTTTTATGCTTCATGAAGCCTAGTCCACTGCACACTTAGATACAATCCTCACCACCTAGGCTCCCCAGGAAAGCCCAAACATGTACCTTTTTCCCATATTTAAAAAGTGACGCATGTATGCGTCATTTTTTAAACCTTTGCGCCACATTATACTCAAAAATGTAAAATTCATTTATTTTCCCCAAAATTGTTTTTGACATCACATTTAGGGAACACAGCACAGATCATATTTACAACCATCTGCCTCACAGCAGGGATAAGACTGAGGCAAAATCTTGCACATGAAGCTTCACAATTTTACAAAATACAATTCCTCTATGCAAACAAACTCAATATGCTTCCTACACTGAGTTAACACCGCTAACATCATTGTAAAGAGTCAAATGTATTTCTATTAAACATGCACACATTCTTTATTCCTTTTAAAAAATGTAAAAACTATTTTTATGCTTCATGAAGCCTAGTCCACTGCACTTTTAGACACAAGCCTCACTACTTACGCTCCCCAGGAAAGCCCAAACATGTACCTTTTTGCACCATATTTAAAAAGTGACACATGTAATTAGATGCGTCACGTTTTAAACCTCTGCGCCACAATATACTCAAATATGTAAAAAACATTCATTTCCCCAAAATCGTTTTTGACATCACATTTAGGAAACACAGCACAGATCCTATGTACAACCATCTGCCTCACAGCAGGGATAAGACTAAGGCAAAAGCTTTCACATGAAGCTTCACAATTTTACAAATTACAATTCATCTATGCAAACAAACTCAATATGCTTCCTACACTGAGTTAACACATGTAACATCATTGTAAAGAGTCAAATTCACACCTGTGTCTAACAGTGCAGTCAGGGATAGGCTTCATGAAGTCTAGTTCACTGCACTCTTAGACACAAGCCTCACCACCTACGCTCCCCAGGAAAGCCCAAACATGTACTTTTTTGCACCATATTTAAAAAGAGACACATGTAATTAGATGCGTCACGTTTTAAACCTCTGCGTCACAATATACTCAAATATGTAAAAAACATTCATTTCCTCAAAATCGATTTTGAAATCACATTTAGGAAACACAGCACAGATCCTATGTACAACCGTCGGCCTCACAGCAGGGATAAGACTAAGGCAAAAGCTTTCACATGAAGCTTCACAATTTTACAAAATACAATTCCTCTATGCAAACAAACTCAATATGCTTCCTACACTGAGTTAACACATGTAACATCATTGTAAAGAGTCAAATTCACACCTGTGTCTAGCAGTGCAGTCAGGGATAGGCTTCATGAAGCCTAGTCCACTGCGCTCTTAGACACAAGCCTCACCACCTACGCTCCCCAAGAAAGCCCAAACATGTACCTTTTTGCACCATATTTAAAAAGAGACACATGTAATTAGATGCGTCACTTTTTAAACCTCTGTGCCACAATATACTCAAATATGTAAAAAACATTCATTTCCCCAAAATCGTTTTTAACATCACATTTAGGAAACACAGCACAGATCCTATGTACAACCATCTGCCTCACAGCAGGGATAAGACTAAGGCAAAAGCTTTCACATGAAGCTTCACAATTTTACAAATTACAATTCCTCTATGCAAACAAACTCAATATGTTTCCTACAATGAGTTAACACAGGTAACATCATTGTAAAGAGTCAAATGTATTTCTATTAAACATGCACACATTCTTTATTCCTTTTAAAAAATGTAAAAACTATTTTTTCCCCCCAAAATCGTTTTTACATCACATTTACAAAACACAGCACAGGTCCTACGTAGAAGCATTCCATGTCACGACTAAAAATTCACAATTTTACAAAATACAATTACTCTATGCAGTAAAAACTTTTTACCAAGCATTATCAAAAAGCATGACACAAAGCAACATGTAAAGACCACAATTTCCTTCCAAATCTTCTCCATAGAGTATACAAGTCTCTATGTATATTAAATGAATCATAACTCACCTTTACAAATGCTTTAGGAGATTCACAACAGTGTCAGATACACACACCAACATTTCTTTAGCAGAGCAAAAGGTATGTTCTCCAGGCACTGCAAACCATTAAGGCACAGAAAACCTCTAATTCTACACAGATATCCCTTTTTGTTAACCAATTAAAACTCTTCCCTCTCTATTTTCAAACCAACACCCTTCCCCCCTCAGCCCTTTCTACCTGTTACCATAGCACCTCCCTCCTCACTGAGCTCCCAGGGTTAAAATTTTATTCTACAATGTTGCAAATCACCTCTGCAAGGATGTTTGACCTGCAAATACACCAGCTTATCTGGTGTAAGGTTTCTTTAAATAACTTTTTTTTAACCATTCAAATTACTTCTTACACAGAACACAACCATGAACCCTAACTTTCAGTTTTCACCTATCTCATTCTACCAATCATTGCTTGTGATTCAAGAGCACTGAAACTCCACAGGTTTTTTTTTGCAAACTCCTATTATTCCAACTGCCATTTCTTTTCCACACTTCATCTAACTGCACCAGAATCTCCTCTGACCATGTATTCTGTCTGGATTATTGGACAAAGCTATATCCACTGGGCTCAAAGGTATGCTAGTACCAGAAATGTACACAACCTTGATTTATCAAACGTGAACATAAAATGGATTGGCCACAGAGGATTAAAATGTCACCAATTGATTCCATTGGTGAAAACCTTTTTGCATTTGCCACACCCTGACCTGTTAATTGTACACTGTGGAGGAAATGACTTGGGCACTTTGACTGGGGTAGGTTTTGAAATGCTTTTAAAGGACACCTTTGAGCAATTGATGGCACTTTTTCCACAAACTGCCTTGGTATATTCCAATATATGCCAAAGGCAGAAATGGAAGTGCTCCAACCAATTTTGTCCACAATTTGAAAAAGCACGGAAACATGTGAATAAATCTGTTTCTGCTTACATGAGAGACTATGGAATGGGTTCAATATACAACCACAACTTGCGTTACAACATGCAAGATATTTACAGAGAAGATGGTGTGCACTTCTCAGATGAAGGGAATAGAATATTCCTCCTGAATTTAAGACTGTGCATTGGTACCTACTTGTAGGTACCTAAATCAGCCACAGAACCCAAAAGCCCTTTTCAGGGCTACCCTATCTCTGATCACTCCAAATGACTATCTTTTTCTAACTTTTTTCACTATTTTTCACTAGAGTATGCTCCCCAGTACGCTTCCCGGTGCGCGTACCGGGCGCTCCCCCCACGAAAAAGAAAACCTTTTTTTTACTTGTTTGCCTATTTCGGCCTCCTAAGACCCCCTAAGAAAACCTAGAGGGTCAAGCAGTGCCTACGATGCCCCCTTATACCCATTCCCAACATTGTTTGTCCTCCATTTTCTGTCTGAAATCTACCGAAACACAAAATGGAGGACTCCCGTAGCGCTGCCGGTACGCGTACCGGGGCGTTCACCGATGAGCGCTCCCTACATTTTTTAAAAGTTAATTTACATAAAAACCTCTGTAGAAAAGTTCACCAAATATAGAATAGGCAATACTACATACCAGTCCCTACCATTTTCCCAAATTTGGTGGAATTCAATTCAGCCATTTGGCCTATAGCCCTGTTTAAATATCCTGAGGTAAATTACATAACAAAAACACATCTGAAGTGTTAGAATTGACAACCAATTAAAATGTTACTTTCATTTTCTATTTTTTTTCCTGACATTTGATTGGTTATGTACATGAATATAAATGAAAAATGAGAGGGAAACACGGCCATTTTGACTACAACTACCTGAGGTATATGTTGAAAGGATTTTCGCATTTTGTCTTCTTCACTTCTCTGTAAAGTAAGTTGATAATTTGTAAGGGGCACTTTAAGTTATTTTTTAAAAACGTTTTCTGATAGTTATTTACTGTCCCTCTGCTATAGTTATAGATAGAGATAGGCTCCTCTGTTATATTTATAAATTGACTTAGGCTTCTCTACTATAATTATGAATTTACTTACGCTTCTTCACAGGCACTTTTTAATATTTCTACTTCCTGCCTGTTACCATACATTGCCCAAAGTTAACTTCACTATTAAAAAATCAAAACTACCTGTCTGAACCTAAACCCAACAGTGCCATATTTCTACTGATTTTTTTTTTAATGTAAATTTCAGCACAAAAATGGAAGGAGAACAGAACATTTCCTTTGAAATTGTCCTAGAGATGAACAATGAGGAAATCATTGAACCCATTGACTTGGAATTCATGGATGAATCACGGGACCATGAACTTCTACAATGTGTAGAATCTGTGGATTTGTTAATTCAATATGAGGACGTTTCTGACAGTCAAATGTTGGAAGTTATGTTCACTCAACAAGAGAACATTTCGGACAGTCAAATGTTAGACGTTCTATTAAATTTTGAAAAAGAATCAGAAAAATAAATTTATATTTAATAATCAAAAATTGTCCGAGACATTATTCATTATTATATGTAATTCATAAACTAGTACCAAATTGATTATAATATAAAGTCAGACTTATAGTATACTGTGCAACGTATTTGTGTTACATAGTAATTTTGCTCATAGTTACTTCCTTTCTCCCACTATATTATCTCCAATGTGTATTTGACATCTCTTTTTCATCTCCTGCCTCCATGTTGTTTCTGCTTCCCTGACAGACTATGGTATAGATTCCATATACCACAATAACTTCTGTAAAAACATGCAAATTATCTACAGAGAAGACGGTGTACATTGACTTTAAGACTCAGCATTGGTACCTACATGTTGGTACTTAAAACACCCAAACAACACAACAACTCTATTCAGAGATACCCTACCTCTAAGCTCTTTAAATTATTATTTTAGTGTTTCACTTAGTTTTCCCCATGTGTAGATGTGGGGGAGGTGTGTGTGGGGGATGTGCGGGGGGTGTCTGTGAGGTGTGTATGTGTGTGTGTGTGTGTGTCTAGGGGGGATGAGGTGTATAGGTGTGTGGGGTATATGGATAAGGGTGGGGATATGGGTATGTAAGGTATGTGTGTGGGTGTGACTGTGTGGGGTGTTTGAGTGTAGGTGGGAGTGTGGGTGTGTGAGGTGTGTGTGGGGTGTGTGTGGGTATGGGAGGTATATGTGTAGGATGTGTATGTATGTGTGAGATGTGTAGATGTGTCTGTGAGTTGTCTCTGTGTGTGTGGGGGGGGAGATGTGTGTGTGGGATGTGTGGGGTGTGTCTGTGAGATATTTGTGTGTATGTGCATGTGTGTGTGTGTGTGGTGGAAGGGGGGTGAGGTGTGTGTTTGAGTGTGGGTGTGTGGGGTGTGGGTGTGGATGTGTAAGGTGTCGATGTGGGGGTGTGGAGTGTTTGACTGTGGGTGGAAGTGTGCATGTGTGAAGTGTGTGTGGGGAGTGTGTGGGTATGTGGGTGTGGGGTTGTGTGCATGTGGGTGTGTGTGGGACACACTTGTACGTACCTAAAACAGCCACAGAACCCAAAAGCTCTTTTCAGAGCTACCCTACCTGTAATCACTCAAAATGATTATTTTACACTATTATTTTCACTATTTTCCACCTAAGTATGCTCCCTGGTACGCTCCCCGGTGCGCGTACCGGGCGCTCCCCCTGCGAAAATCGGAAAAAAAAAATGTTGTCCCACGGGACCCTTTTATGGCCCCCACATCAAACCTAGGAGGTCAGGGGGGGTGTACCCTGCCCCCTTTGCTCATTTCCCCCTTTGATTTTTGCCACCTCTTGTGTCTCAATCCTACCGAGACACAAGATGGCGGCCGCTGCTGACTGTTTCGAATGTTTACAGACACCCGAGAACCAATCAGCTTGCCGTGCGCAAGTCGCGTGGCGCGCCCGGAGCGCTCCCCGGTACGCGTACCGGGGTGCGCTTACAGATATATAATTTTTTTAAAAGCTAAATTACTCAAAATCCACTGGAGCACATATCTTGAGACATAGCAAAGGCACATCGGGCTACCAGCCCCTACAATTTTGCCAAGTTTGGTGCAAATCCATTCAGCCGTTCGAGCTAAAACTGCGACAGACCGCCCTATGGAAATTAACATGGGGAAAACACGTTTTGGGACCCCCCCTTTTATCTCAGCCCCCGCTTGACGAATCCCCCCAAACTTTCAGGGAAGGAGCGGAGAGCCGCGAGGCAAAGTTGCTGAAAGATTCAGCCTGATTGCTCAACCGGCGCCAAAGTTATTCCAAATTGAATGTTGCGATCTCCCTATGGAAATCGATCCTAACTATATATATATTCACTGAAAAAACCATAGGTTATAGACCATATATAGTTAGGAATTAGCATTTAAAAAACCTTATTTTACTCACACAAAACCATTGAAATTCCATATATAGTTAGTTGTACTAACTATCTATCGCGCACCCGCAATCCACTGCTGATGATGTCACATATTACATCATTCATGACATGGTCAGTGACATCACTGATGACATCACTGATGACATCTCAAATGACATCACTGATGACATCACTGATGACATCTCAAATGACATCACTGATGACATCACTGATGACTACATCCAGTGACTCTATAATTCTGTAAAGTTAAAATATGTCTTACATATTGAAGAATGAGTGGATGTATAAGTGTTTTGATGAAGGATTTAGTAGGGGCATGACTGACTGTATGAGTGACTGATTAAATGTGTCTCACTGAGTGCATGGGTTAGTGACTAAACTGTCTTAATTTGTGCATCATTATGTCTGTTGTTCTGTAAACTGCTGCATGTGTTGATCAGTAGCTATATAATTAACTTTATGGGTTATTGATTGGTTGCCCAAGCATTTGTATGGGAGACTGAGTGTGTGTGTGGGTGGCTGGGAGGTGTATGACTCTCTGCATAGATGTGTGAGCAGTTGATTGACTAGATGTATGGGTTCAAAAGTGCATGTGGAAACAGCTGTATGGGCAGTTGACTGTGTGCATGAGTGTATTGGTGAGTGAATGGATATCTCAGTGCTACATGTTAAAGTAAGTACATATGTAAAATACAGTACATGTGAGAGTTGACATATATAAATAACTGTGCATAAGAGCCAGTGAATGTGTGAGTGGCGGTATGGATCATTGTGAACTTGTATCCAGGATTGTATAAGTGAGTAAATATGTTTTAGTATATGTTTGAATAAGTAAGGTGTGTATAACTGTATAGTTGAGGAAATGGAGGTGTGATTGATTCTTTGCATGACTGACTAAGTGTCTGAGTAACTCCATGGATGAGTGACAGTCTATATGGCTGAGATACCCGCCACCCCCTCTCGACACAATCCCCAAGGATGCGAAACCGAAACGGTTCTGAACTTTTGGAAGGCGGGAGGGAGTGACCCTCCCGGCCGTATTTATTAAAATATGAAACAAAATCAAAACATTAAAATAACAGTTTCATATTATGTACAATTTCATTTCCACATTACGATGTTTGGCTAACCTTAAAAGATCTCTAATACAAAGATTCTCCTAGCCGATCCAACATCCTACAAAACATGTGACTTGAAATTGTACATCCTAACGTTAAGGGCCAACGGCAAGGTCGTAACCGGTGTCAGATCCCTAAACCAGAAATACAACCCTCACTTGTGAGAGGACCAACCGCACAGAGGCGTACCTCAAGTGCATCTACCAATTTCCCTTGGACTTGACGGGGGCCCCAATGAACTCGACGCCATTTAACGGTCGTCCGAGGACTCGTGTGAGGTGTCTAAGCGGTAGCGTAAACCCCCTCCCGAACCCCACACAACTTACCCATCTGCCGTCGCAGATGTCCTGGCCCCGGGAAATTCCCCAGGAGGGCCCGTAGCCCCTCCTATCCAGGAAGGGGCCTTGACCACCTTTCCTTTCCTTCCGGCGGCCTATCCTTAGACGGGACCGCCTCCCCGTTGAGGGGCCAATGGCCACCTCCCCCGAGCGCTCCCATCCGTAATGGGTGACGCCCCCCCATAGGGATCTTCCAATTACTGCTCACCGATCATGACCTTACCGCCCGACAATAAATACGACAGATCTACCTAACTTACTAAATCACGAAACAATTATAGCCTATTAAAGGCATGATTACTGCTCAACACCACTGCAAAATCCTTTATTTGCACAACATACTGAAAGTGACCATCTTTATTGCATACTCAAAAAATCATCACGACAATCGTCTCAACCTGTAAGAAAATAGAGTTACCACATCAAAACTTTATTTCAAAACAACTAGCTGTCCTCAGGGGCTGGTGGGTGGGTCAAAATTGGCTCTTCGTTCCATCTTGAGCTCACGTGCAGTGGGGAGGTGCAGCTTCAGAGCACAGGAACGAGAGGATGTTTTCTTGGCTTGTTGCTTCTTTTATCCGTCTTCGGGGCGGGCGTCAACCCGCCCCCGCCTACCACCGAGGGCGTGGCCGAGTGCGTCAGTGTCTAGGACAACCCACTCCAGGGCGGGAAAAGGCGCGCCCCGGCTACGCCGCTTCGGGCATACCAGCCGAGACTCGCCTCCCGCACAAGATGGCTTCCCGGGGGGATCGTGGTACTCCACCATACGTTCGGGGGGACCGAATGGTCGCCCCTTTCCATATGGCTGAGATACCCGCCACCCCCTCTCGACACAATCCCCAAGGATGGGAAACCGAAACGGTTCTGAACTTTTGGAAGGCGGGAGGGAGTGACCCTCCCGGCCGTATTTATTAAAATATGAAACAAAATCAAAACATTAAAATAACAGTTTCATATTATGTACAATTTCATTTCCACATTACGATGTTTGGCTAACCTTAAAAGATCTCTAATACAAAGATTCTCCTAGCCGATCCAACATCCTACAAAACATTTGACTTGAAATTGTACATCCTAACGTTAAGGGCCAACGGCAAGGTCGTAACCGGTGTCAGATCCCTAAACCAGAAATACAACCCTCACTTGTGAGAGGACCAACCGCACAGAGGCGTACCTCAAGTGCATCTACCAATTTCCCTTGGACTTGACGGGGGCCCCAATGAACTCGACGCCATTTAACGGTCGTCCGAGGACTCGTGTGAGGTGTCTAAGAGGTAGCGTAAACCCCCTCCCGAACCCCACACAACTTACCCATCTGCCGTCGCAGATGTCCTGGCCCCGGGAAATTCCCCAGGAGGGCCCGTAGCCCCTCCTATCCAGGAAGGGGCCTTGACCACCTTTCCTTTCCTTCCGGCGGCCTATCCTTAGACGGGACCGCCTCCCCGTTGAGGGGCCAATGGCCACCTCCCCCGAGCGCTCCCATCCGTAATGGGTGACGCCCCCCCATAGGGATCTTCCAATTACTGCTCACCGATCATGACCTTACCGCCACAGGCCGGATAGTTGACCGGCTATCCGGACCCCCCACAACAACTCCTGCCTAAAGGTCATGTTATAAACTTTTTAACCAAGCTATGAGGTCTCCTATGAGTAACTCATTCCCCACCCGGGACAAATGAACACCGTCCCCCAAATACATACTGTCCCCTCTGATACAACCATGCGAGACAGAATGCAGAGTACTTGAACGAATTAATCTACTCACTTTGTTATTTATTTTCCTTACTGAATGATTCAGAGCAGAAACAGAAATAGCCCCCCGCCACACTTTTCGTGGGATCATGTGGGACCATGCAATTGTGCACCCTGGAACTCTCCTTGCCAACCAACTTACTGTGGAAAGCATTGCCTCAAGAAGAAGTCGTCTACCAGTGGCCACCAAATCGTTGCCCCCAAGATGAACTATGATTATAGACGGCGGTGACCTTGTCCGCCCTAACAAATCCTCGAAAAAGGATTGAAACTGGTCAATACAGAGCCCGCCCTTTCCGTAGAAAGACACACTGTACCCGTATTCCCCAGCCACGTGAATCATGTCACCTGCTTTGAATACGTCCGCGGCACGCCTCACGTATGAGTGGCCCACGACCCACACCTCCTTTTTCCCAGCCGGTGATGTCTGACCGCTGGTCCCCATGTGTCGGGTCGACTGCACAGTCCGCCCCGCCTCGTAGGCTTGCGCAACTGAAAACCAAACAAAACAAGAAGCGTGAGTACATCATTACAGCTTCATAACATGTGCAACCGCACATACCTTTTATAACAGTTCGAAGACCAACGCCCTACACGTTTTACTTCTTCTACACTCAGACCCCTGGCTGTAGCCTCTGTAGCAGCCCCTATCCGAAAAGAATGGGTCCCAAACTCGCCGGGGTTCAAGCCCGCGGCCGAAATCGACATCGCAAGCACCCGCTGGAACTGAAACCTTGTCAGTGGGGTGGTGTCAGCGTGTCTCAAAAAGGTCCCCCCCCATGATGCCACTCTCTGCGCTAAATATTCCTCTACGCAAACCACAGGGCACATGGGGGACCCGGGAATCCTCTGTATGATTATGCAGTCCCCAAACGCACCCTGATCGGTTTTGGACCTGACAAACGAGACAGTCATTGTCTCCCCCTTGACCTGAACGTGCTCTTGGCACAATCCCCCCATCGTATCCCGCTTGTTCCTCGCCACTAGTTCGCTTACCCGCATAGCCCCATGGAATGCTAGCGCAAAAGCGGCTCGGAATAACACTGTCTCATACTGTGATGAACACGTTGCCGGGAGTACGGAAAATAACAGGGCCAACCTATCCAGACCTATCGGGCGCCTCTCATCTGCTTTGCGACCCTCCAGGCGTTGCCACCCCCGTAGCGCTTTCTGGACTACGAAAGACGCTGTCGGGTCCTGGATCCCATGAGCCCTTGCCATAAAGGAAATGGCGGCCCGATGCCTCTGGGCCGTAGCTACTGATTTGCCTGCCTGATGTAACGACAGCAAAAATTTAACGACAAGCTCCTCCTGGCCCCAAAGCTCCCCCCTAGCAGAACCCAAAAAGGACCAATAGGAACGGAACGCCCCTTCGTATGCCTTCCTTGTCCTGGGCGCTAAACTCTCTCCCACAAGGTTTTGTAGTTCGGGGCACCGAGAGACCAGAGAGCTTCGGGAAAGGGTGCTGCCACCGGGTCCGCTGCGGGCAGAAAACCCCAGAAGGCCTGCATATGGAAACGAGAAAGCGCATCAGCCGCTTGGTTCAATACCCCCGGGACATGTCTTGCCCTAAAGAGCACATTCAACTGCATGCACAATAACACAATTTCTTTAAGCAGTCTCAGCATCCATTTGCAACGTGCTGCCTGGCTATTGATACACTCTACGACGGTCATGTTGTCAGACCAAAACACCACAGACTGATCCCGGAACCCCTCAGGCCAAGTTTTCAGGGCCACCAAAATAGGGAAAAGTTCGAGAAAAGCAATGTTCCTCGTCAATCCGCACTCATGCCACCTTGACGGCCATTTTTGAGCCGTCCATTGTGTGCCGAATATGGCGCCAAAACCTATACTCCCCGCCGAATCTGTCCAAGCCCCAGCTCCTCAGAGGACACCGCCGGTTTTATCCAGACAATTCGACCATTGAAATCCGCAAGAAATGCCAACCAAATGCGCATGTCCTGGCGAACCTCTGCCGAGAGCCTCGTGCGGTGATGACCCTCCTTCAGGCCGACCATGGCTTGTGCAATCGAGCGGGAAAAGGGGCGGGCCATCGGCATTACTCTCAGGGCAAAATTCAACTGGCCCACCACTTGTTGTAATTGATGCAGTTTTACTTTAGTCTCACTGATACATGTTTCAAGGGATGCCCTGAATTTCAAAACCTTATCTCTTGGTAGTCGAAAACAACCCTCTACCGAGTCGAGCTCGATCCCCAGAAACTCGAGGGAAGTCGAGGGACCCACGGTCTTACCTGGCGCCAATGGCACACCAAATTGGTTCATCAAGACACAAAATTCATTTAAAGCCTGTCCACATTCTGGATCCCCGGTTGCCCCCAAGAACAAAAAATCATCGAGATAATGCATAACATGTTGAAAACCCGTCTTCTTAGTGAAGACCCATTGCAAAAAACAACTGAACATTTCAAAATAGGCACAAGATATAGAACATCCCATTGGCATACATCTGTCCATGTAATAGCGACCCTGAAACCTAAAACCAAGGAGACGCTGATCGTCTGGGTGTACCGGGAGCAACCGGAACGCTGACTCGATATCTGATTTTGCCATCAGCGCCCCGGGCCCCAGGCGATGCAACATGGCGACGGCCTCATCGAAAGATGCGTACCGCACCGAACATACTTCCGGGTCTATCGCATCATTCACGGAAAGACCACGTGGGGCTGACAAGTTATGTATCAGCCGAAACTCACCCGGGTCCTTCTTGGGGACCACCCCTAGAGGGGAACAAACAAAATTATCACCCGGTGGCAAGTCAAATGGACCGGCGACACGACCTCGAGTCACCTCCTTCCCAATCTTTGCCTGTACCACAGCCGAATGCTGTAGGGCCGATAGCTGATTCGTACAGTTAGCTACACCCTGAAAATCCCCCACTGGGATGCGGAAACCATATGAAAACCCGTTCCGCAACACCCCAGCGGAAGCATAATCCGGGTATTCACTGAGCCAAGGAATCATTGCCATGGTATCAATTGGAGTAGGTAAAGTCGCCCCTCGGACTATTTCAGACCTGTTTGGCGCTTCCCTTACCACCGTTATCACCCGTTTTGGCTCTGCACATGGACTCAGGATGGGATGGCTGCCCACACCCCCCACATTCATGTCTGAACTTGCACGACCCCTGGGGCCTCGTACATTTACCTCTGTTAAAATTCCAACAGATTCCCCTTTTACCTGCGTTGCCACTCGCCTTCGAGTGGTACTCGCTACCTGCACCCGTCCGAAAGGGTGTCCCAGAGTACTGGCGGGAAGATTCACCCCCGCTACTCCCTGACAATGGTACTTTTAACATTCCAGTACTCTCCATTTTTTGCCATGACACGGAGTCGTAACAATCCCAAGTCAAAACTGGGTCATGTTCCTTAGCTTTTCTAAAAATATTGTCATAGCAGAACCACTGATTGCCCCCATACGCTACGGAGTACTCCATGATACGCGATTGATAAATTGGCAACTCGGTCAGCAACTCGGGCCTGCGCTCACCCATGATGGAGGTAAAAATGCCCCATGCTCTGCCCCACGTACCAATGTTTTCGTCAACCTTAAAGGCGGCCATTTTTGCGCGCCAAACACTCGGATGCATGAGCTCCTTTTGGCTCTTAACATGCTCCATCTCGTAATGGTCGGTAAGCAAAGAAAAAATATTAACATACTTAATCGCCCAAATCTTTTCCTTAATTTCCAGTGGAACATGCTGAGCCACCTTCTCCCTTCGTGAAGGTACAGACCCTTCCCCCGCGATCGGCAATGGCCGCTTACCTGAACCAGAAGCTGCATTTGCCGCCGAAACTGGGCCCGTTGCATTTTCTGCCGCCATAACTGGCGGGGTAACAGAAGCCGGTGTCTTCCCAGCCTCCCTAGAGTCCCGCAGTTGTCTCATTACTGCCCGGGCGTCGTCAGCCGTGGTGCCCTCGTTATCTTTTCCCAACCACGCTGCCAATTGTGCCGCTAACTCGGGAGGCATATCCTCCCTGGTCACGGGGGTGACCACCACGGGGATCGGATTCCCCCCCTTCGGCACCGGGGTTGGCTCCTCAAGTGGGGTATCAGGGACCGGAGTTTCACCCCCAAGCGTCCCCTTTCTGGACCTCTTGCCTCTCCCACCGGGGACTACTCCCGGCAAAGGCCGTTTCGGTCCTCCCTCCCCGTTCGTAGCCGCCATCTGCTTCTTCAAATCGGCTACCTCCTTCATGAGCATGCGGAGCATCTGATCGGTACTGACCCGCTGTCCGACTTTCTTAGGCATTCCCAGACGGATATCTGTAAGACAAAAAGAAAGATTACAACGCTCAAAATTGGCTCTTCGTTCCGTCTTGAGCTCACGTGCAGTGGGGAGGTGCAGCTTCAGAGCACAGGAACGAGAGGATGTTTTCTTGGCTTGTTGCTTCTTTTATCCGTCTTCGGGGCGGGCGTCAACCCGCCCCCGCCCGCCACCGAGGGCGTGGCCGAGTGCGTCAGTGTGTAGGACAACCCACTCCAGGGCGGGAAAAGGCGCGCCCCGGCTACGCCGCTTCGGGCATACCAGCCGAGACTCGCCTCCCGCCCAAGATGGCTTCCCGGGGGGATCGTGGTACTCCACCATACGTTCGGGGGGACCGAATGGTCGCCCCTTTCCATGAGTGTCTGTTTACACTGAGTGTATCTAAGGTTATATTAGAGTCTGAAGAGGTTCATCGTATTATCACATGAATGATGTCATCAGTGATGTGATCAGTAATGTCAAATGAGATGTCATCAGTGATGTCATCAGTGATGTCATTTGAGATGTCATCAGTGATGTCATTTGAGATGTCATCAGTGATGTCATCAGTGATGTCATTTGAGATGTCATCAGTGATGTCATCAGTGATGTCATTTGAGATGTCATCAGTGATGTCATCAGTGATGTCACTGACCATGTCATGAATGATGTAATATGTGACATCATCAGCAGTGGATTGCGGGTGCGCGATATATAGTTAGTACAACTAACTATATATGGAATTTCAATGGTTTTGTGTGAGTAAAATAAGGTTTTTTAAATGCTAATTCCTAACTATATATGGTCTATAACCTATGGTTTTTTCAGTGAATTTTCAAGGTTTTGTAAATGCTAATTCCTAACTATATATGGTCTATAACCTATGGTTTTTTCAGTGAATTTAATTGGTTTTTTAAAAGCTAATATCTGTAGCTGTAAAATGTATTTTTCTTTAAATCCAAAAATATATTTTATATGTTTATTAATAAAAAAAATTTTAATACTTTTTTTTTGTTCGCTCCCGGTTCGCGAACCGGGAAGCTTCCCGTTAGCTCATCTTGATGCCGCGACCCAGTCCGCGAACCGGTAAACGTTCCGTTAGCGCAACTGGCGCGTTAGAAATCAACATCGTGACGCGTCGCGGAAGCGCGACGTATCACGTTGTCGCGTAATGAGTCTTATGACGCGCGGCGTTAGCGCACCCGGAAGTGCTCCGGAGCGCGAACCGGAAGCGATCCGGGGCGCGTTCCGCAGCGCGTAACTTAAGCGTAAGAGGTCATGTGACTTGTTAATAAAACTTTTCATTGGTTCATTTCACTTTTGGTTTCATAATGATGTAAGGCTAGGTCAGGTGACCTAAAAATAACACTTTTCATTGGTTTAGAACTATTTTTTTTCCCAAATGATGAAAACCCCTCCTTCTTTCCTCACTCTGACTTTCATCTTTGTGAGAGGAAGACCTTTTTGGATAGTTGAGCAATGGCTTCATTAGTTGCTTCAGCTGGTGCACCCCCACCACCACCTCCACCTCCTCATGGGAAGAGAGGACCACCTCCCCAGTTCATCAGCAACACAGAGGAGGAAGAGGATGAACTAGAGGAAGAGGAGACAGAAGGACCACAGTTCTTACAAGAGGTGCCCCGGGTTTCCCATCGGAAAGCCAGTTTCATTTGGCAGTTTTTTAAAATCCCTCGAGGGCAGAAGAAAGTAAATGCTAGGTATGTCACCTGCCTCATTTGTAAAGACCGGTTATCTAGAGGCACTGATAAAAAGTATAGCTTCGGTAACTATACAATGCATCGTCACATGAACAGGTGGCATCCATTGAACTACAGCCAGGCAGAGATACGTGACATGCAAGATAACCCAACAACAACTCCTGTGGCCAGGTCAACATCACTGATATCGTTGACAGGAGCAGAGGCACGGGAAACCGTGCCAAACATTCAGGAGAACTTTGCTCATATGAAATTTACCTGTATGTATTGCGGTGCATTGCTGTCATGTGGTAACATGAGCATTACGTTAATCAACCTAGCTTATGTAAATCACAATTGCCCTAACCGCCCCAGACAGTAATTTTTTTTTTTGCTCCTGTTGAGCCCTTTTCAATGCCTGTTTTTTGTTGTTTCCCCTCCATCAAAAACAAAAAAAAAACATAAAACTGTTCAAAAAATACAAAAAAACAAAAAAATGTTCAAAAAATAAAAAAAAATATAAAACAACAAAAACATTAAAAAAAAAGTTCTTTTCAGAACTACCTCCCCTTTCAAAAAAAAATTGCTAGAATGTTTAGCACTCTGGCAAGCTCTATTTCTTTTAGTTCGCTTCCCCGTTCGCTTCCCGGTTCGCGAACCGGGAGCGAACCAAAAAAAAAAAAAAAAAAAGAAGAGTAAGTATAAGGGAAGTAAACAGAGAGTAATGTTAAAAGAAAGACAGCTATAGGGAGTAAACCAGAGATACTGTTTAATAGATCTATTTACCGAAGAAAAGACGGAAGAGGGTATAATTGTGAAAAACTAAATAGATAAGGAAGTGAAAGAAAAAAAAGAGAGTAGAACAATAACAAAGAAGAGTTTCTTGGAGAATGTGAGTGAATGTTCAAAATCAGATTAAAACATGTGGAATAACAGAGAGAAAAAACAGAAAACAGAAAAGAAAAAATAACAGAAAAAGATTAATTGAAACAGCAAAGAAATGTAAATAACATAGAGCCATATCATCAACATAGGCAATAAAAGTTTTGCAGCTTTTATCGGCAGAAATGTGTCGCTAAAGCCGCTTTAGCGGCGGAAAACTGCCGCTAAAACCACTTTTGCAACAGTTTTCTGCCAATAAAAACAGCAATAATTTTATTGGCTGTGTTCATAATATTCCCCTTAGTGTGCTTCAACTACACAGAAGAAGCATAATGAACAAGTAGTGAAAGAGTGATCAGTCAAAGACACTAAGAGTAATAGAGACGGAGTGAGTGAACAAGAGTGAGGAACTATGAGAAGAGAGGGACTGAGAAAAGGAGTGGAAGAAGTAGAGTAAGTAGGTAATAGAGAAAGGAATGAGGGAAGTAGCAAAGGCAGGAAACTGAGGGTTAAAGAAATGAAGCTGTCGAACTACTAGTAGGTGAATGTGATAGAAATGTAACGAAAAGAGTACAAAACATTTACCTTATAATTGTCGTTAACTTACTCACTTTTTGTTTTTATACTTTCAATCTGTGAAAGAGAGAACAAACATTTGAAAAATATTAAAACATGTATTTAAAAATTAGAAAAGACAAGGGAAAAGATTGAAGGACAAACAGTTTTTCAACAACTTTGACACTTACAGAAGCTTCTGCTTCTCCAGGCCCCCTACACAGTCCTAAAGATATACATTTTAAACTAACAGTATCTTGATGCAGATGAAGTGAGGCCTATCTTAAAACATGGTGCATCTTTTGCACTGCTGTTGTCTCACAAAAGTGTCGCAAGACACTAACATTTTAAATGATTGTTTCAGAATGCCAATAAGATGTGTCCTATCCAGAGGTTTGTTTGAGGTGAGGCCTACTCAGGGTTCCAAATGAAATTTCGAGTTGTTGAAGAGAACAGAGGACATAATACATGTGAAGGCCTACCAATGAAGTAAGTCATGTCCACTTCACTCTTGAACAAAGGCCAGACCTCTTCTGTGTCCGTGGACAGACCTAAACTTCATCTGCACAATGTCATTCGTAAACTTAGGAAACACAGGTGATGTAATTGAAAAATGTGGAGTTTCTTTTCCTCATTTCACAATCACATCACCTGTGTTGCCTTTGGTTAGGTATCTCATAGTGCAGATGGAGTCTAGCATATCAAAGAGTACATGGAAGTTGAGCAGTATATACAACAATTTTGACATTTACAGAAGACTTAGCTTCTTATCTTGTTGGAGATGAAGTCAGACCTGTCTTGCAACATGGTGCATTTTTTGCATCACTGCTGCATCGGTTTCATGTGGCACGGGTTTTTTACAGCATGACACATCTGCCTAGATGCATCAATTTGTAATTTTGTCGCCTCATAGCAAATCTTTTGCACCGCCGCTGCATCACAAAAGTGACGCACAGTGGCGCAAAAGAGGCATACACCTATCATAAATCTGTCCCTAACATTTGAAATGATTGATTCAGGATGACGATAAGGTGTGGCCTCTCCAGAGGTTTGTTTAAGGTGAGGCCTACTCAGGATTGCATATCAAATTTATGCTGGTTGAAGAATACAGAGGAGATAATACATGTGAAGGCCTACCAATGAAGTAAGTCATGTCCACTTCACTCTTGAACAAAGGCCAGACCTCTTCTGTGTCCGTGGACAGACCTAAACTTCATCTGCACAATGTCATTCGTAAACTTAGGAAACACAGGTGATGTAATTGAAAAATGTGGAGTTTCTTTTCCTCATTTCACAATCACATCATCTGTGTTGCCTAGGCTTAGGTATCTCATAGTGCAGATGTAGTCCAGCATATGAAACAGTACCCAGAAGTGCAGCACTGCATGCAACAACTTTGACACTTACAAAAGCTTCAGCTTCTGCATGCCCCCTACACAGTGCTAATTATATACATTTTAAACTGATGGTATATTGCTGGAGATGAACTGAAACCTATCTTGCAACATGGTGCATCTTTTACACAAAAGTGACCCACAATGGAGCAAAAGAGGCGCACGGCCACCATAAATCTGACCCTAACATTTTAAATGATTGTTTCAAAATGCCAATAAGGTGTAACCTATGCACAGATTTTTTTCAGGTAAGTCCTACTCAGGGTTGCAGATGGAATTTAGGTTTGTTGAAGAATACAGAGGAGATAATACATGTGGAGGCCTACCAACGAAGTGAGTCATGTCCACTGCACTCTTGAACAAATGTCAGACCTCCTCTGTCTCCAGGAACAGGCCTAAACCTCATCTACACAATGTGATGTGTAATGTTAGGAAACACAGGTAATATAATTGAAAAACGTGCAATTTCTTTTGCTCATTCCACAATCATATCACCTGTGTTTCCTTTGCTTAGGTATCTCATTGTGGAAATGTAGTCTATCATATTAAAGACTACGTAGAATATGAGCACTGTATGCAACAACTTTGACACTTACAGAAGCCTCTCCTTCTCCATGCCTCCTACACAGTTCTAAATGTACATCATAAATGCAAACAGTACAGAATTAATTATACATGTTAAATGGTTTATTTTTGCTGTTCTCAGAATGTATCAAATTTCACTAAAAACAGTGACTTGAAGGTATTCATCATATAACAGCGGGGAAAAAAAACCACAATCAAAATGATTGTGTTTAAAAAACCCATACAACATAACAAATCAGAATTCCGAACTCCTTAAAGTTAACTTACTTTCCATGACGTCGAAGGATGTCCTATGAACAGCTTACACTCTGTTGTGCTGTTATTACTTTCAGACCGCCACTTTCTGAAAGAAAACCTCCATCGTTTTGAAAAACATGTTACATACAATAAATGACTTCTTGCTCTCTACCACACGTTTCCACAAGGCCAAATCATGTCAGAGCCATTTATAACTCTTAGAATTCTTGTAAGCCAATCCCGTCGTGTTGTATTTCCGCAACTTTCACAATTAAAATGTTGAAGATCATTTTCACAATCCTGGACTAGTAAGATCTTCCCCTTCTTGCTCAGTCATGTTCTACATTTCCTATGACACTGATACTGCTTACTATGAAGCAGACTTACACTATCTCTATGACTACTACAATTATTTAATTCTCTACATCACTTTTAATCACAAAGCAATATAAAACAGTAGACAGCATTGCAGACTTACATTCCCTCTACTCCATGTTTTGATTGGCTGCTTCAATTTGCTTATAAAAAGAAACAGTTTTTCTGAATTCATTCAAAGTGCAGTTATTTCTCCATGACGTCCAGTGTTATGGTAAGAAGTTATGTCTCTGTACTACACTTATCCTCAAGGCCAAATCGTGTAGGAGCCATTAGAACTTCTTGAAATTCCTCAGAGCACATCCCGAGATTCTTTCCCTAAAATTTTGGTTTTAAAAACACCAGGTAAGAGTTTTTAAGGTCATACGGCAATTTTTTTTGAAAATTAAAACAGAATCATTGCAGAATGACCAGCCATTTCTAGACTTTAAATAAGCTGTGTAATATCCTGATGTTATTGAAGGACCGTCATTATATATAATTGCTGCAGTTACAAAAGTCCTTCCTGATATTGACAACTGTGAAGCCACAAAATTTTTAATTAAAGTTGTCAATTTTGTTCCATCAGGCCTACATCGTTGGAACATTAAAATAACATACTGGTCATATGTTCGTATAAATAATGTGGACATCATTTCAGATTTACATTGGCTACACTCCATGTTGTGATCAGCTGCTTTTACTAGTTTATTAAAAGAGACTGATTTACTGTCTGGCAAAGTTAAATATATAAATCTTTCTGAGTCTACACTAGTAGTACTTGATACCCTACAGTTCTCACAGTCATGCTGCCATTGATAAGAAAGCCCAAACAGGTGATCTACATCTACACCTTCAGCATGCAATACATCAAGCATATACATTAAAAACTCCTGACAATCTTGCTGAATATTTTGAGAGATGTGTGTTTGGCCTGAACATCTGTCTAACAGATTTCGAATTTCAGACACACTTTCTATTTTTGTTCTATCAGTGCTACATTTCTCTAACACAGAATTTAACAAACTGCAAAATCTTTGATCAGAATTGACCACAATCTCTTCTTTTACATTTTCTAGAGAAAACAAAACATTAACCACTACATTAGCATAGCAGTTGACACCAGAACTGTTTTCAAATTGAAAACTAACAACATCTTCAACAGAATCCTTTTTGTTTCT
This sequence comes from Lissotriton helveticus, assembly GCF_964261635.1. Taxonomy (NCBI): domain Eukaryota; kingdom Metazoa; phylum Chordata; class Amphibia; order Caudata; family Salamandridae; genus Lissotriton; species Lissotriton helveticus. The sequence goes on from NC_136067.1 coordinate 659,708,894, forward strand.
GCTTATAATTTCAGGTTCATCGACTTTTCGTCTTTTTGCTACAACCTCCCCAGTATTGGTCACATTTCTTCGTTTCCGGCCTACCACACGTTTCTCAAACAAAGGATATTGAGGCAAATGTGGCGCATACTCTCTTCTTAACCTATTGTATTCCTTAACACAATCTAGATCCGCACAAATGTTTGTGACATCACAGTCAATCAAGTACAATCCCGATAAAGTTCTAACTCGTGACAATGCCACATATGCCATACCCTCCTTGAACACAGAACTGCCAATATTCACCAATGCACTGTCTACACTTAAACCTTGCGATTTATGGATTGTCACCGCATATGCCAAGCAAACAGGAAACTGCTTACGGCGAACATATAAGTCTTTTACAAGCAAAAATCTAGCAGAACAACGACCAACTAGCTGTAGTTCCTCAATGCCATCAAATTTAATTTTTAGAAATTCAATTCCATCTCTATTTCTGTATTTTACAAAATCAACAACATTACCCATTGATCCATTTACCAGACCTCTTTCAACATGTAAATTCCTTCTTAAAATTATACGGCAGTTCAAGCACACATTCAGAGTCTTTTCAAAACCTGCAGTTTTAGATATAGTCTTCTCTAATGAATCCAATTTTGTTTTCAAATTCTCAGACAAAATAATTGTTGATCCCATATGCTCTACTCTGTCAATAGCTTCCAGTTTCACAATCTCTTGCTTTTCTAAATGCAACATTTTGTTGTTGAATTTGGCACATTCTGCAAGAGTTGGCATCAAACATATTCCAGATTTCTTCTCAGTAATTTTCTGAAAAATATTCTCAGGCACAGCATCTTGTTCTGGATATAAATTTGACAGTAATCGTGCATGTAAAGCTTTTTTCCCATGCTCGGTCACTTTTCCAATTCTAACATCTTGTAGAATAGTCTTGTAAACTTCATCCTTCGCCTGACACATATTTTCATGCAGTTCAGCATAATTGAAGTTTAACCATATATTGACGTTGCCAATGCTCCCTAGGCACTTCCTGGTATCTTCATGCGTGAGCATTTTGAACACAGGTTGCCCTTTCACTGGTGTCAGCTGCAGAAGATCTCCGAAAACAATGATGTGTTTGCCACCAAATAACACATCATACTCTGTTTTGAGAACTTCTTGCATTCTCAAATGCACAAAGGCAAGCATGACATTGGAAACCATGCTTACTTCGTCAATGATAAGAAGTTTCATTTTCCTCAAGATTCTTGAAACTTCACAACAAGCATCTCCAGATAGCTTGTGATATTGTAATTTGTTGTCATGCTCCACTGGCAGCATCAGTAAACGATGTAAAGTAATCCCTTTAATGTTATGTGCTGCCAGTCCAGTTGGAGCGGTGACAACACAAGACAGCGATGACTCTGTCCTTTCCTGCAAATAACATGAAATTGCTTTAATAAGGAAACTTTTTCCAGTTCCCGCTTCTCCACTCACGTACAGTTGGACAGGCTTCAACGACGTACATGAGCACTCTTTCTTGTCATGACTTAATCCATGATCAATTTGCATGGTAACTTCGTCATATATTTTCCTCTGCTCAACGTTGAGTTGTCTTTCCAAGTCTTCTAAGTTAACCGCATCCTCCTGAGCATGTGCCATGGCTCTTTCCACTTCATTCATAGCAGTGGCAGCTTCATTTTCGATAACAGGTCCTCCTAGTGGATCCTGACTCAATGAAGCAGAACTCTGACTGTCCTGAGAACTGTCTATGGCAATCTCGGCTGCAATCGTTGCTTCCTGCTCAATTTCCGCATTCAACATTTCTACATATTTGGGAAAAGCAGGACATTCTATGGTCTCCTTGGCAGCATTGAAAGAGTCTTCGTAACAGAGGAAATCTCCAAGCAGTTCCTCTTCTGCACGCCAAGGCTTGAAAAGTTGCAAAAGTGCTAAATAGAAAAACTCCTTTTTTTCAGGAGATTCGCCACTCAATTTTCGATGGTTTACCAAGTGGCATTTTCTTTGCTTGACCAGACATCCCTCACTTCCTATTACAGCATACACTCCTTTCTCAGTATCTTCCTTGATGTTCCTCTTGAATATGTAATTTTGAAGAACCTCATACAGACAAACATTCTCGAGGTGACTGCTTCGATTTGGATAATATGTATCCAACATGTTGGTTTTCAAAATGTCGGTACTGTTTGGCTCCTTTTCCGCCAAATACTCAATTTCCCGCACAGGTTTCAGAACTCGATTACGCGTTGCAGCAAGACCAAGACTCGCCCAAACGATACTCCTGGACTTGGCATAGAGACTTGCTGAAGACAACCGGTCAGAACATTCGTAAGCTCCGATTTCTCGATGCGACAACATCTTCAGACTGAAACTGTACAACTTCTTACTGAGGCTCTTTTCATGAGAAATGTCCTCCCACATATCCTTCAATTCTGTCTTCTCTTTTTTGGTGATGTAAGACGTCACATACCGAGCCACAGCCATACAGTTATCAGCCACAAACTGTATATCCATGTTAGCATTCCACATGGACAGAATCACCGGGTTGTAGTCGTTGATGTACTTGGACTCTTCGTTCCTCTTCAAATTGTATGTGTTTTTAGGTGATTTCTTCATCACATTATGTTGCAGCGAAGACATCAAACTGTTTACTCTTCCTTTAGAAATCACCGGTCGTGGAAAGCCGAAACGACATTTGGTGTAGAACTTGTCCTTGTTTCGGAATTTACGACGACAGTACTTTCCACATCGATGGCTTTGGAAACGTAGAACTTTTTCTCTTAGGCTTTTCTTCTCCTTTGCGTTTGGAACAGCACACGTAGAATACTGTTGTATGAAACTCATCACTGAGTCTTCTGGATCCGTTCCAAATTTAGGTGCATCCTTGATCCACAGCAGCATATGTATATGAGGAGCACCTCTTGCTTGGTACTCCTTTCTCCAGAAGAAATCCAACACCTCTCCAAGAGGTGGAATCTTCTTATTCATGATGAAAGACATCATAGCTTCAAATCTATGATTGAAGTACCTGCATACATTGACTGGATCCAAAGAGCACAGTTCTCCGGGTGTCTTGAATTCAATGTTTTCGATGTTTCCATTTACCTCTCGTAGAAATTCAAGTAAGTCTTCCCAGCCATACTCGGCACAGCTCAGAGTGAGGAACCATGTGGGAGTTCCTAAGTTCCTCAGCATACATTTTAAATCACCATGACGCTGGTACCAGTACTCATTAGTACCACGCTGACACGCCATGAGATTAATCAGGTGAGAATCCAAAATACTGTCTTGGACATTGACTTTATCCATAAAGTCACTTGCCGAGATGTTTTGCATGTGTATACCACTTTTCAAGATGTGGTTCACTGCATATGACAGTCCAGACAGATCGCTTTCAAACAGGAGATGAAACAAATAGGGAATGCATTGTCGAAACCTAGCATCTCCTGCATACAATCGCAAAGTCCGGTATTCAGAAGCAGGAATTTAATGAGGTTGCTCATCATATCTTCCTCCCTGACCTGTTGGAAAAAGCTGTGGGAAACACAGAGCTTCCAAACTTTCCTCCCAAACACTAATGGGACTCCCTTTGGCTTGTTTCATTTGAAACAACTCAATAGCATTCCCCATGACTTCCTTGGAATGCAAAGGATGAACACTATAATGTTCATATATTTCTTCACTAGTACAGGGTTCTACTTTCTCAATTTGACCAGCACACAAATCACTATCCTCTTCCTCACTTACTTCCTCTTCTGCAACATATACATTCTTATAGTATTTATTATTTTTTTTCAAATACAATGTTGCCTTTTTAACTTTCCTAACATCCACTAAATCTTGCCATATTTTCTTATTCTTTGTCGGAACCCCATTAACTAAGATAACCAGAGGTTCCTCTTCCACTTTTTCTACTCCAATTGTGTTAATGTTTTTCTTCAAATCTAGAGGCAAATAAACAACTCTTCCCTTTAATCCTCTCTGTAAATCTGATGGAGGCAATTTCCCTGTCTTTGGCTCCATTCTTACAATAGCCTGAAAGGGATGGATACTTTGAATCAAAATAGATTCATAAGTATTTAAATCCTTCAATTCAGAAGGAATCTCAACCAATTCCAGATTATTATGAACTGCTCTAGCAGGCATCTGGTTTTGATTTAATTTGTTACAACAATAAGTACACACACGTTGATCCAATCCCAAATCAAAACAATTTTCTACCATCAAGTATGTTGTGAAATCCTTCCATTCACTATTATTTTCCCTTTCACTTTTTGCATATAAATCCACTAACTTAGTCTGATTCTTATAATAAGTGCGTCGACAACACACACAAGTGAACTTTGGCCTCTCACTTGATTTCACCTCAAACGTCGCAATTTCCCTCTGGAAATTATCTGTACTGGAAACCTGTACACTATCTTCCACATTACCCTCTTCTTCTTGGTCAATTTCAACATTCTCCTCTTTACTTCCAAAGTAACAAAACTCAATTTCTTCACATATATTCTTCTCATCTATTTCAGAACCATGCAAAAGAGCAGCGCATAATTGTTTAAGCATAATTGCTGGACTCTTAGCATAATACAACATTCTAACTAATTTCCTCACTTTATTATGATGCACTGCTAGCATCCTGAAATGATGAAAAACACTCTGGCATACTCTCCTGGAAAGACAAGCCAGTGAATGACCATGCAAACCTGTCACTTCTCTCACTCTGCAAGGATCTAATTCTTGCAACAACTTCATTTTCTACTTCAAACTTTTCTTATTAAATGACCGTACAAAATCACAAAGCAAATTGATGGAATCCTGTCGCACACTGCAAATACTAATACACTTCCAGGTGTACACAGGACCCTTAGGATGTCTTCCTAAAACCTCATTACCTAACACCTCTTCTATCTCTGTTGTCACAAGTTTTTCTTTTTCAACTGGACAACCATCTTTCACTTCATAAGCTCGACCACTGGTGTCAACTGCATGCACCAAATCATTATCCTGGAAATAACTCTCCTCATTAAAAAATGCCTCACAGCCTGAACTATGCATCCATTCTCCAGAAAAAACTTCACAAAAATTACTACGATTAACTATTCTCTTCCATCTACTATTTCTTTTGAAATCATAAATTGCCTTGTTTAGCTTCCTAATTCTATTGATTATCAAAATAAATAACTTACGTTTAATTTCAAATGCCTGATCAATAACTTTCTCAACTATTTTTTTTCTCTTATAAAAAACCACTTTCTGTTGACCTTTCTTAATATTTTTTAACAAATTGCCAATTATCCTGGTGCGGAACATTCGTTTACGAATGTCCCTAAACTGTTGTTTCCTTCTATCATGCACAGAGTTATCTCTTGCTCTAGCAGTAAAATTTTTCATTGGCCTTTCCTTTCCGTTTGAATTGCTTCTCTTTTTCTGGACTGAAACATTTTCTGTAGTAATATTTTTTTTACTACAGATATTTCTTATGAATGTTTTTGTACTCTTACCCGGTGCTTTCTTGGTGACTTGACACATCTTTTTGTTAGAGGACTGCTGCTTTTTTTCATTGACCTGCTGTCTTTGACGTTTTGCAGCCTTTCTCAGTCTTTCTTTGGTTGGCATGCTGAAATCTTGAAATGATCTGCAGTTGAATCTGTGGTAAAATATAATAAAAAATTTTATTAACCACTATTACCCAACAGTAAATCAATAACAGTCATCAAAAACTTAACACACTACTTGACATTTTTACATAGAAGATTTTTTAGTGCTTGGCAAATTTAGAATACAGAAATAGCAGAAAAGAAATGGAATTTATATTCATTTTACCTGTGCTGTTTTATATGTGAATCTGATCTAATTTTATGAGCATATTTTAATATTTTATTGAAGACACTACACATAACCTGTTTTTGAAGGTGTCTTTATTTTTAAATTAAACGGTTTACATTTTTACTTTTTATTTATTATACATTTTTAAAATAAATGTTTATAGTTCCATAGGCTCAAGCACGTCAGCTTCCCATCCTATGTCATACAATTCTGACAAATCTGCATCCTCATCACGTTCTTCTTCATCCTCAGGATTGAAATCATCCAAAGGATCAACATCCACTGATGTTTCAATTACGAGTTCAATGATGAGGTCGAAATCAACTGATTGCTGATTGTCGCTCATGTTGATGTTGTCTTTATCTTTAAAGAAAGATAACAACAATGAGATGTTGCAGAGTAAGAGACAAATCTCAGAGATTATAATAGTAAAATTGTTTAACAAGAGTAACATTTTGCAGCTATTATTTAGCCATGTCCAGCGATGCTGAGGAGGTGAAGCCTATGTCCAATTTTTCAGTGAACAGGACTCATCTCTTCTTAACCTTGGATAAGCCTCACCGACTCTGTGTCCCCTGCACATACTTAAATGTAAAGGGGCAGATTTATGTTAACTGGCACATCTCCAGGGATGCACCAGTTAACGTGCACCGCTGCTCTGCCACCCATGGTGTGCCGCATTTACAATCAGATAGGACAAAGCTGCGTCAAAACCCTGCGCCTGCTTGAAGCAGGCATAGGTCTTGACGCAGCATTGTGGAGATGGGGCACCCCTGAGCCTTGCTGGAGCTGCATCGCACTTGCGATACAACTCCAGCAATGCGCCACCTTTACGGCACAGATGCGTCACGCATCTGTGCCGTTTTTGCCCCATGGTGCGCCGCATTGTAAATGCAGCAAACCATGGGTGGCGGAACAGCGGCGCAGGATGACTGGCACATCCCTGGTGATGCGCCAGTCATCATAAATCTATCCCTAAGCTTCTTATCTTGTTAGAGATGAACCGGCATATGTATCATCAAACTATTTTGCATTTCCTAAATAGCAAATTTTAAGGAATAAATAGCGATTCTTTACCATTCCTAATTTGCGATGAGCAAATTGCTAATTGCAAATTACCCATTCTTTTACATGGGCCAGGAGGCCCATAGGAATGAAGGTGCAATTTGCGATTAGCAATTAGCTAATCGCAAATTAGGAATTTTTCCAAGGGTGCAGGGGTGTCTCAAGAACACCCTGCTGCACCCCTGAAAAAGAAATTTGGCGTCATATGGCACCTTTTGTTTTTTGGAAAAAAAGCTTTTTGAAAAGAATTTGCAAATTACCACCAACTAGAAGTTGGTGGTAATTTGCAAATCCTTAATGGCATTTTTTGCATATTTTTTGTTTGATACATTGCATTTAAGGAATCGCAAAATTTGCAAATCCTTAAGTGCAATTGCAAAATAATGAATAGCAAATTTTGCTATTCCTTATTTTGCATCAAACTTGTTTGATACATACCATTTGTCTAATTAACATTCGCAAAGGCCGAAATTCGCAGAATTTCGGCCTTTGCGAATGCTAATTAGCTTGATACATATGGCCCCAAGTGAGGCCTGTCTTGCAACATGGTGCATCTTTTGCATCACTGCTGCATCGGTTTCATGTGGCACGGTTTTTTTACAGCATGACACATCTGCCTAAATGCATCAATTTGTAATTTTGTCGCCTCATAGCAAATCTTTTGCACTGCCGCTGCATCTCAAAAGTGACGCACAGTGGCGCAAAAGAGGCATACACCTATCATAAATCTGTCCCTAGCATTTTAAATGATTAATTCAGGATGACGATAAGGTGTGGCCTATCCAGAGGTTTGTTTAAGGTGAGGCCTACTCAGGGTTGCAGATCAAAGTTACACTTGTTGAAGAATACAGAGGAGATAATACATGTAAAGGCCTACCAATGAAGTAAGTGATGTCCACTTCATTGCGCCAGTCATCATAAATCTATCCCTAAGCTTCTTATCTTGTTAGAGATGAACCGCCATATGTATCATCAAACTATTTTGCATTTCCTAAATAGCAAATTTTAAGGAATAAATAGCGATTCTTTACCATTCCTAATTTGCGATGAGCAAATTGCTAATTGCAAATTACCCATTCATTTCCATGGGCCAGGAGGCCCATAGGAATGAAGGTGCAATTTGCGATTAGCAATTAGCTAATCGCAAATTAGGAATTTTTCCAAGGGTGCAGGGGTGTCTCAAGAACAGCCTGCTGCACCCCTGAAAAAGAAATTTGGGGGCATATGGCGCACATACATGCCCTAAGGGCATGTATGGACGTCATATGGCACCTTTTGTTTTTTGGAAAAAAAGCTTTTTGAAAAGAATTTGAAAATTACCACCAACTAGAAGTTGGTGGTAATTTGCAAATCCTTAATGGCATTTTTTGCATATTTTTTGTTTGATACATTGCATTTAAGGAATCGCAAAATTTGCAAATCCTTAAGTGCAATCGCAAAATAAGGAATAGCAAATTTTGCTATTCCTTATTTTGCATCAAACTTGTTTGATACATACCATTTGTCTAATTAGCATTCGCAAAGGCCGAAATTCGCAGAATTTCGGCCTTTGCGAATGCTAATTAGCTTGATACATATGGCCCCAAGTGAGGCCTGTCTTGGAACATGGTGCATCTTTTGCATCACTGCTGCATCAGTTTCATGTGGCACGGTTTTTTTACAGCATGACACATCTGCCTAAATGCATCAATTTGTAATTTTGTCGCCTCATAGCAAATCTTTTGCACCGCCGCTGCATCACAAAAGTGACGCACAGTGGCGCAAAAGAGGCATACACCTATCATAAATCTGTCCCTAGCATTTTAAATGATTAATTCAGGATGACGATAAGGTGTGGCCTATCCAGAGGTTTGTTTAAGGTGAGGCCTACTCAGGGTTGCAGATCAAAGTTACGCTTGTTGAAGAATACAGAGGAGATAATACATGTAAAGGCCTACCAATGAAGTAAGTGATGTCCACTTCATTGCGCCAGTCATCATAAATCTATCCCTAAGCTTCTTATCTTGTTAGAGATGAACCGCCATATGTATCATCAAACTATTTTGCATTTCCTAAATAGCGAATTTTAAGGAATAAATAGCAATTCTTTACCATTCCTAATTTGCGATGAGCAAATTGCTAATTGCAAATTACCCATTCATTTCCATGGGCCAGGAGGCCCATAGGAATGAAGGTGCAATTTGCGATTAGCAATTAGCTCATCGCAAATTAGGAATTTTTCCAAGGGTGCAGGGGTGTCTCAAGAACACCCTGCTGCACCCCTGAAAAAGAAATTTGGGGGCATATGGCGCACATAAATTTTAAAAACATTCCTTTACCTCAAAAACGATTTTCAAGTCATAATTTGAAAACACTGCCCACGGGGAAATGACTTAAAATGTCCTTAAGACACATGAAAGTGTTTTTTTAAAGCCTTTGCAACTTTTTTAGGTCACTTTTAACATGGCTATGTAACTCAATCAATCAAAATCTAAATTTACCATCTAACATCAGAGACACTGAAATGCCTTATAAAGAAGCATACACCATTATGTCCTTGTCATAAATTTTAAAACCATTCCTTTTCCTCAAAAACGATTTTCAAGTCATAATTTGAAAACACTCCACATGGGGAAATGACTTAAAATGTCCTTAAGACACATGAAAGCGTTTTTTGATTGCCTTTGCAGCATGTTTGGGTCACTTTTTACATGGCTATGTAATGCAAACAATCAAAATCTAAATTTGCCATGCACAGGTGGGAGCATATTTACAAGCAATTTGCTCCACAGGGAAAGGTCTTACATTAAAATGGGAAAAATAACATCAGAGACACTGAAATGCCTTATAAAGAAGCATACACCATTATGTCCTTGTCATAAATTTTAAAACCATTCCTTTTCCTCAAAAACGATTTTCTAGTCATAATTTGAAAACACTCCACAGCTCCTATGCACAAAAACACCCTGTCAGTACTAATACTTCACATTTTCTCCAATTACAATTTCTCAAAGAAACAAAATCTATTTGTAAAACACTTGAGGCAAAGCAACATTTTAAAAACACAACTTTCTTCATAATTTTCTCCTTAAAGCACACTATTTTCTATCTAAATTAAATAAATCTTTTCTCACCTTAGCAAATACTTTATGAGTTTCGAAACAGTCTCAGAAACACACCACTTTGTCTTTAGCAGAGCAAAAGGTATGCACTCCAGAGTCTGCAGCTATCAAAAGCACAGAAATGCTGTAATTCTTCACACATATCTCTCATGTCACCCAATAAAAACTCTTCCCTCACTTTTTTCAAATCAAAACCCTTCCCCCCTCTGCCCTCTCTGCCTTTTTTGCATAGCAACCACCTCTTGGAAGACCTCTGGTGTTTGCAAGTTCACACAACAATGTTTCAATTGAACTCTGAACTCTCACTGCACCTGCATATCCAGTGCAATCTTTCATTTAATGATTTTTTCTTGACCACTCAAAATACATCTTTCAAAGAACTCATCCATGCACCCTAACTTTCTGTTTTCAGCAAACAAAATCCACCAATCACTGTTACTGCTTCATTAACACAGAAACTCCACAGTTTTTTTCATTTTAAACTCTTATTTTTTCAACTGCCATTTCATTGCCACACTTCATCTGACTGCAGCAGAACATTCTCTCACCATGTTTTCTGTCTGGATTGTTGGACATAGTTACATCTACTGGGCTCAGAGGCATGCTTATAACAGAAATTTACCTAACCTCAATTTACAAGATGTGGAAATTAAGTGGTTTGGCCACAGAGGATTAAAATGTCACCAATTGATACCATTGGTGAAAACCTTTATGCATTTGCCAAAACCTGACCTGTTAATTGTGCACTGTGGAGGTAATGACTTGGGCACTTTGACTGGGGTAGGTCTGGAAATGCTTTTAAAGGACACCTTTGAGCAATTAATGGCACTTTTTCCTCAGACTGCCTTGGTATATTCAAATATATGCCAAAGACAGAAATGGAGGGGGTCGAACCAATTTTGTCCACAAATTGAGAAGTCGAGGAAGCATGTAAACAAATCTGTTTCAGCTTACATGAGAGACCATGGAATGGGCTCCGTGTACAACAATAACTTGCGTTACTACATGCAAGATATCTACAGAGGAGATGGAGTTCACTTCTCAGATGAGGGCAACAGAATTTTCATTCTGAATTTAAGACTGTGCATTGGTACCTACTTATAAGTACCTAAATGTACCATAAACCCAAAAGCTCTTCTCAGAGCTACCCTACATCTGATCACTCACAATTATTATTTTACTCTAACATTTTTCACTAATTTTCAACAAAGTACGCTCCCCGGGGCGCTACCCGGTACGCGAACCGGAAGCTAACCTCGCGAAATTTTTTTAAAAAATGTTTTTTTTTCGCACATATGGGCCTCCTCAGCCACCCTCAGAAAACCTAGGGGGTCAAGATAAGTCTATCGTGCCCCCTTCTACCCATTCTGAACATTGGTTGCCCTCCATCTTGTATCTTAATTCGACCGAAACACAAAATGGTGGACTCCCGTAACGCTTCAGGTTCGCGTACCGGGGCGCTCGCCAGTTCGCGTACCGGGGCGCTCCCCGGGAAGCGCTCCATCAAAAAAGGTGGGAAAGTAATTTACAGAAAAACGACTGGAGACACTTTCACCAAATATAGATTAGCTCATACTACATACCAATCCCTATCATTTTCACAAATTTGATTGAAATTCCATTTAGCCATTTAGCCTGTAGACCTCTCTAAATACCGTGAGGTAAATTACTTCACAAAACACATCTGAAGTGTTGGAATTGACAACCAATGAAAATGTTACTTTCATTTTCTACTTTTTTTACCTGACATTTGATTGGTTATATACCTGAATATATATAAAGGAAGAGAAGGAAACACACCCATTTTGACTACTACTTCCTGGTGTACATTTCAATTGGATTTTCACTAATCACTTCAACTTCTTTGTAAAGGTAAGTTGTTATTTTAAAAACTGAAGTATATTGTGCACTATCAGTTAATATGGTAAACTTTTTCTGATAGTTATATACTATCCCTCTGTAGTAGTTATAGATTTAGATAGACTTCTCTGTTATAGTTATGGATGGAGTTAGGTTTCTCTTGTATAATTATGAATTTACTTACGTTAAATCACATACACTTTTTTATATTCCTACTTCCACTCTGATACTATACACTGCCCAAAGATAAATTCACTGATAAAAACTGCCTATCTAAAATTAATCCCAACAGTGCCCTATCTCTACTAATATATATTTTTTACACTTTTTTATATTCCTACTTCCACTCTGATACTATACACTACCCAAAGATAAATTCACTGATAAAAACTGCCTATCTAAAATTAATCCCAACAGTGCCCTATCTCTACTAATATATATTTTTTTATCCAAATTTCAGGCAACATGGAAACAGAAAGTTTCATTTCAAATTGTCCTGCAAGAGAGCAGCCAAGAATTAATTGATCCAAATTATATAGAATTTATGGATGAAACTTGGGACCAAGAACTACTGCAATGTGTGCAAGCAGTAGATGACCTCCTTCAAAATGAGGACATTTTACACCCTCAGAGATTACAAACTATGTTCAATGAAAATGACGACATTTCAGACAGTGAAATGTTAGAAATGTTATTAAATTTTGAAACACAATCACAATAATAAATAATTGCTTAAAAAATAAAGAAATTAAAAAATAATCAACAAAACCAACAATCAATTAACATACAGTATTTGAAAAGTCTATCATTCTTTTTTCCTTTTTTTTTTTTTGCCCTGCGGGGCCCTTTTAAAGCCTCCACATCAAACCTAGGGGGTCAGGGAGGATCTACTATGCCCCCTTATGGTCATTTCCCCCTTTGTTTTGGCCTCCTCTTGTCTCTCGATCCTACCGAGAGACAAGATGGCGGCCGCTCCGGACTGTTTAGAATGTTGACAGACACCGGAGAGCCAATCAGCTTCGCTTCGCGAAGTTCCGTTACGCGTAAAGTACGCGAACCGGAGCGCTGCCCAGAGCGCGCTTACAGATATATATCTTTTTTTGAACGTTAATTTCTCAAAATCCACTGGAGCACATATATTGAGACCTAGCAAAGGCACATCGGGCTAACAGTCCCTACAATTTTGCCAAGTTTCGTGCAAATCCATTCAGCCGTTCGGGCTAAAAGTGAGGCCAACCGCCCTATGGAAATTAACATTGGAAAAACACGTTTTGGGACCCCCCTTTTTTCTCGGCCCCCCTTGACGAACCCCCCCCAAATTTTCAGGGGCTGCTCAGAAACAAAATGTTCCATTTTCCTGAAAATTTCAGCCAATTCCGTCCACAAACGCCAAAGTTATTAGACATAGAATTTTCAAAAATCCCATAGGGAAAAAATCCTAACTATATATACCTACTGGCGACCGCCAGTAGGTAATATGTGTGTGTGTGTGTGTGTGTCTATGGTTTTTTCTGTGAATTTCTAGGGTTTTTTAAATGCTAATTCCTAACTGTAATCTGCCTGAAACGTATGGCTTTTCAGTGAGTTTTGAAGGTTTTTTAAATGCTAATTTCCAACTTTAACGTAACTGAAACCTATGGTTTTTTAAGTGAATTTCAAAGCTTTTTTAAATGCTAGTTTCTAACTATGCCTACAGAGGAAAGACATGAAGAAAGAAGAAAAAAACACACAAAAAGAAGGAAAAGAAATGCAGAAAGAAGCAGCAGAAGTCCTCAAAGACGAAGAAAAGTACACGAAGAAGGAAGACATGCAGAAAGAACAAACAGAGGAGCAGAATGAGGCCTTGTTGCAAAATCATCCTGTACCCTCAACTTTTTCAGATGGGTACTGGTGTTAACACTTAGAATACAGTTAAAACACCTACATACACTAGGGAACACAATGGCAGGGAGATTAAAACTACCTCTTGAAACGCGCCACAGGGCGCATTTGCACACTGGTGAAGAGAGGGGGTGGCTGAGCTGACGTGTGCAAACACGCTCTGTTGCCATTTTAATTTGGGAGATTAAGTCCCCTTGAATCTATTGTGTCCCTTGGGTACAACTAACCCCACAGATATCTCTAGTTAGCACCACAGAGCTGCGTTGCACAGAAAATGGGCTTGGCCTGCACCACCTCTCTGCAACACAGTACAGTGGTGCTTCCTGGAATCACCTGGTGGGCTAGTCCCTCAGGATTGAAGGTGAATTATTTCCCCAACTTAAAACGCTCCATAGGGTATTTGCACACGTCACCTCAGGCCCCATCCCCTCTCTTTACCACTGTGTAAACGCACCCTGTGGCCATTCTAAGTTGAGAGATTAAGTTCCCTTGAATCCTAACAGTCCCTGGGGTCAAACTAGCTCACTAGGTACCTCCAGTAAGCGGCACAGAGCTGCGTTCCAGAAAGGTGTAAAAGGGTCGTGGCCTCTGAACACCTGTCTGCAACGCAGCTCCCTGGCGCATACTGGAGATACCTGTTGGGCTAGTTGGCCCTCAGGGACCCTCAGTATTGCAAAATAATTACTTCTCGAACTTAAAACGCGCCATGGGCGCGTTTGCATAGTGGTGAAGGAAGGGGGCGTGGCCTAAGGTGACACGTCTGCAAACACACCCTGTGGCGCGTTTTAAGTTAGAAAATTACATCCTCCTCAATCCTGTGGGTCCCTGGGGTCCAACCAGCCCACCAGGTACCTTCAGTATGCGCTGCATTGTCAGAGAGGTGTTCAGAGGCCACGCCCTTTTTTACAACAGTCTTCAACACAGCTTTTATTGCATTTCAGTCATGCAAGCTAGAGGGGCATTGAAAATATATTTCGATGAGTCCAATGAATGTTTTGAATTTCAATATTGTGAACAAACACTTGTATGATTTGTATGTATATGAATTCTATTCATTTAAAGATGGCGCGTGCTATAATTGCACTTGAGAGGCTAGTCCCCTTTCCATTTCCATGAAAGTACCTCTTAAAGATGGCGATCGTCAGCGCGCTTGTGTAAACACACTGACAGAAGGAACCTTTCCGAAACGCGTTTGTGTAAATAAACCGCTGCTGCTGCAACTGACACCGTGAGTGCCGTTTACTTTTTCCGTGAATGGGAGAGAGAGAGAGCGACAAGATTACATGCGGCGCATCCCCGCTATCGGCGCCCACCTTTGCAGTGCCCCGCCTGTGATGCAACTAGGAGCATGATATATATATTACCTACTGGCGGTCGCCAGTAGGTATATATAGTTAGGATTTTTTCTCTATGGGTTTTTTGAAAATTCTATGTCTAATAACTTTGGCGTTTGTGGACGGAATCGGCTGAAATTTTCAGGAAAATGGCACATTTTGTTTCTGAGCAGCCCTTGAAAATTTGGGGGGGGTTCGTCCAGTGGGGGCCGAGAAAAAAGGGGGGTCCCAAAACGTGTTTTTAACATTGAGTTTTCCATAGGGCGGTTGGCCTCACTTTTAGCCCGAACGGCTGAATGGATTTGCACGAAACTTGGCAAAATTGTAGGGACTGGTAGCCCGATGTGCCTTTTGTAGGTCTCAATATATGTGCTCCAGTGGATTTTGAGAAATTAACGTTTAAAAAAAGATATATATCTGTAACAGCGGACCGGTTAGCGCTCTGGTTCGCGGACTTTTCGCGCAACGGAGCTTTGTGAAGCGAAGCTGATTGGTTCTCCGGCGTCTGTCAACATTCCAAACAGTCCGTAGCGGCCGCCATCTTGTCTCTCGGTAGGATCGAGAGACAAGAGGAGGTCAAAACAAAGGGGGAAATAACTATAAGGGGGCATAGTAGATCCTCGCTGACCCCCTAGGTTTGATGTGGAGGTTTTAAAAGGGCCCCGCGGGGCAAAAAAAAAACAAAATAATAATAATCGAACGGCTGAATGGATTTGCACGAAACTTGGCAAAATATTAGGGACTGGTAGCCCGATGTGCCTTTGCTAGGTCTCAATATATGTGCTCCAGTGGATTTTGAGAAATTAACGTTCAAAAAAAGATATATATCTGTAACAGCGCTCCGCTTCGCGTACTTTTCGCGTTACGGAGCTTTGCGAAGCTGATTGGTTCTCCGGCGTCTGTCAACATTCCAAACAGTCCGTAGCAGCCGCCATCTTGTCCCTCGGTAGGATTGAGAGACAAGAGGAGGCCAAAGCGAAGGGGGAAATGACCATAAGGGGGCATAGTAGATCATTCCTGACCTCTTAGGTTTGATGTACCATTTTGCCAAGTTTGGTGTAATTCCGTTCAGCCATTCAGGCTGTAGACGTATGTAAATGTCCTATGGAAAATTGCATGGGGAAAACACATTTGAAAGTGTTGAAATTTAGAACCAATTAAAATGTTACTTTGGTTTTGTATTTGTGTGTGATGAAAGTTAATTGGTTATGTATATATGTCAAATGAGAGGAAACCACAGCCATTTTGTGATACTACTGTCTGAGGTACATTTGTGAGGAATTTTTGGTGGTGAATTTCTGGTGTTTGATTTACACAGTACTAACACTTCTGCTACTTTTAAAAAGGTGAGTTGTTAATTTGTAAGGGGAACTATGTTGTACACTTGAAGATAATTTGAAAAATGTTTTCTGTTATTTATTTGCAGTCCTTCTGTTATACTAAATACTTGATGAAGTTAGTTTTATATTATGTATTACTAAAAACGATAAATGAAAGTGATTATTTTTTTCTGCAATTTACAGCAAGCAATTTCAAAATAAAATGGCTCACAATGAAGAGACCGTGGCAATTTCTTTTGAATTGTCCACTACATTGATTGAAATTGAGAGCACCAATAATGAAATATTGTCACAAGGAGGACATGACTTGTATGATTCCATTAGATTGATTGAAATGGACAGCACCAAGAATGAAATATTGTCACAAGGAGATGACTTGAATGATTCCACTACATTGATTGAAATTGAGAGCACCAATAATGAAATATTGTCACAAGGAGGAGATGGCTTGTATGATTCCATTAGATTGATTGAAATGGACAGCACCAATAATGAAATATTGTCACAAGGAGGAGATGACTTGAATGATTCCACTACATTGATTGAAATTGAGAGCACCAATAATGAAATATTGTCACGAGGAGATGACTTGAATGATTCCACTACATTGATTGAAATGGACAGCACCAATAATGAAATATTGTCAGAAGGAGGAGATGACTTGAATGATTTTTTTGATCAATCTCTTGATGGCGAATTTATCGAGTGTTTGGAGACCATAGAGTTACAAGAATCATCATTGCAGACTTTTAATGAGGAGATTCCAGATGAGATGATTGAAGAGGAAATTACTGATGAGGACATGTTACTAGTTGTTTCAAATTTAGAAAATTCTGAAGAATAAATTTATATTTAGAAATCAAAAATTGTTTGAGACATTATTTATTTTTATTTTTAATTTATGAGGTTGTAGCGAAGTGATTGTAGTATAAAATGAGACTTATAGTATAGAGTGCAACATTTTTATGTTACATGGTAAGTTTACTCATATTTACTTCCCTTCTGCCACTATATTATCTCCAATGTGTATTTGACATGTCTTCTTCATCTCCGGCCTCCTTTCTCTCACTGTGTGTCTCCGATGCATCTTATCGCTGGTATTTTGTGTAATTACAGAAGAGAGTAAAATAAAATAGTTCGGAACGTGAAAAGGGGGCAAAGTAGAGTACTCCTCACCCCCTAGGCCTTTTTAGGCGGTCCCAAAAGGATCAGTTTCTGCTTTCCTGAGAGATTATGGTATGAGTTCCATATACCACAATAACTTGCATTACAACATGCAAGATATCTATCTCCTATTACCAACTTTTGGAGATATTCGCGCTAAGCGCGAATATCTCCAAAAAGTAACACCTGCCCTGAGCAGTTCTTAGCCATGTTATCCAATGGGAGGTGGATAACATGGCTAAGAGTATTAGCTCGGTAATGCATGAATATCGCTGACTTTTTAGCGATATTCATGCATTGCGGCCGTTTATTATCGCATTTGCGATAAACCTTGATAATAGTAAGGTTTATCTTCGATAATTTCTGACGATGCTTAGTGGTAAAAAATTGGTTGGTAAGCATCGTTAGCGATAAATATCGCTTAACTTTGGTAATATGCACCAACGTCTGTTAACGTTCGATTCGAAGGAAATGAGGAAGTGTTGAAAAACATTGTCTGCGCCATCTTGCCTTTTTTGAAATGCCACACTTTTGTCGTGCACGGCAGCCATTTTAGATGTCTTGACCAGACCCACTCTCTGCACGCTGTCGATTCGTAGCATGGCTCCTCACCCTCGTAAGCATCTCCCCCAGGCACTGGTCACCACCGCTCTCTGTCTTATGCATGGGCAATAAACCTTCCCCCATCTGCGCTGCTCTTCCCTGAGAATCACACTCTGTGCCCGCCCGACACCTCCCTTTCGCCCTATTCACTACCGCACCCTCTGACACTCCTCTTCCTCTGTGTCCGAATGTCCAGGCCGGTCCTAGGCTATCAGCTAGCCCTGCAGATGTAGTTTATGGCCCCAGCTGTAAAGAATCACCCCTCTTCAAAGGAGTTATAGTAGATCAAGGCCCACACCCGATGTGATCCGTCACAGCACACGCGTTCCTACTATCTGAAAACCATCCTGTATTGTGATTGGGGAGGGGACCGAGCCTGAAGCGGAAGATTCCAGGAATGACTCTTTGTACATCAAAGTTTTTACAATTATGTGTCACATTAAAAATATATAGCACTCCAACAAAGTAGTAGGAATATAAAACTTTAATAACATATAAATATATACAACAAAACAAAAACAGTAAAAACATTTAAACAACGAAGAGACCGTGGCAATTTCTTTTTAATTATCCAATAGATTTATTGAAATTGACAGCACCAATAATGAAATATTCTTGTCAGTAGCGGTCTGTTGTGCGAATAGTTCCAAGGCAGCAGAACGCGCTGAAATCTAGATGGCACGAAAGTGATGTCTAGTAAGTTGCCGCCCAGCAAAAAACGGCGTGGGGCGCCGCGGGGGTGAGTGAGTCCAGTAGGCACCACAGCTATTCTTACCGGCATTGCAGAATTACTGCTGGGGACAATGCCTGTGCTGTAGCAGGGTCACAGCAGAAACAAAAAGGATTCTGTTGAAGATGTTGTTGGTTTTCAATTTGAAAACAGTTCTGGTGTCAACTGCTATGCTAATGTAGTGGTTAATGTTTTGTTTTCTCTAGAAAATGTAAAAGAGGGGGAGGCAGTCCAAAGTTCCGTTAAAAGGGCAAAGGAAAGGATCGGTGGTTTGAACTATCAGTCAAAAAGGGGAGGGGGTGCAATAATTTTTCCTACCGGGTCACACTGTGCTTTCACCGGAAGTAAGGTCTGCAGGATTGTAGTAATTCAAAGTGAGGCTGGCGCCAGCATGGGAGCGCCGACGTCCCGCGGATACAGTTTCGTCACTCCACGGGCGATCATGGCAGTCATTCCCCATCGGGGGTCGGAGACTCCCGCGGCTCCTCTAGAATCTTCAAGGTCGTGGAGGACTACGGTGGTGGAGTCAACCAGTGACCGGGCCATTTCTTTATGTTGGGCCCGCTCTTGCCAGGTCGACCGCCATTTTGAGAGTTCGGCAGCTACCGGCGATCGCGGGGTCACATGAGCGGACGGGCTCCACCCTGCCGGGCGAGACGTTGCAGCATGGCCACAGTGGAAGAAACGTTATCTAGGTCGTTCCGAAACTGTGCAGCACTGTAGTTGTTAGGATGCCACCGCCTGGAGCGCTGAGGGTGCAGCTGGGAAGCCTCCACCTGGGGAGGCGGGAGAGGCCTGTTCGCACCGTCTCTCCCTCCCAGTGCACCCCACGGCGTCTCGCTTGAGATTTGTTATGGCCGGACCAGGCGATGAGGACGAGGGGGGGGTCGGAGGCATGTGCAAGACATCCCCCTCCAGTGTTGTCGCAGCCATTATAAAAGAAAGAAGTGTCCCGTCCGTCTTCGGGCCGGGCTTCCGGTGGATGTCGGCCGGACGCCCCTGGCTCTGGCCCCATGAACGGGTTTCTTGGTTTATCGGCTGCAGCCGGATCCCGTCGGCCTCGGCCCCCCGACCGTTGGTGGTCGGACCGGAAGAGCATGTGGCGGGACTACCTGCAACTCTCAAGGGCCACCGCGGCCGGACTGGGAGAGAGAGGGGAGGGTCGAGGAGACATTCCCCCCCCCTGCAACTGTTCAGCGTTGTAAAGGCAATCCCCTGGCCGGGTCCCGCTGGTCTCGGCCTCTCCTCCGGCTACACCCTACGTTAGGATCTCCTGGCCGAGGCGTGGCAGCAGGACCTGCCTTATATGGGCTGCTCCCGGCTGGGCGTAGCCGGAACCCTGCCCCACCTTGGAAGTTTCCAGAGTGGGGGTGGATGTTCTACTGACTTGCATTTTCCCTAGTCTATCGATTTTTTTGGCGTGGCAGGCGGTGGGACAGCGAGGGGTGATTTGGTTTCTCTTACTGTTTTTCTGGTCTCTCACCACTGGCATATTTTAACATTTTCTTGTTTCTAGGACATTAATAGGTTTTATCATTACGTTATGTTATCGTTTCTTTGTTCGTTGTTTAATAAAAGTTCATGTTCATCAGTGGCCTACTGATTTTCGTTTTCCTATTTTTTTCTTTCCAGGTTGTTTCATGGTAAAGTTTCTGTTAACAGGATACAGTGATCACTTCGTTATTATTGCATATGTCCTTTTCACTAGGGGTGCTCTCTGGTCGGGCCAGATGACGTATCTCTAGTAAATGGTCCGGGTGAAAAAGGTGCATCAATCAGTGGGGAGTAGATAGGCATGACAGATTACAACAGATAGGACAAAGCTGCGTCAAAACCCTGCGCCTGCTTGAAGCAGGCATAGGTCTTGACGCAGCATTGTGGAGATGGGGCACCCCTGAGCCTTGCTGGAGCTGCATCGCACTTGCGATACAACTCCAGCAATGCGCCACCTTTACGGCACAGATGCGTCACGCATCTGTGCCGTTTTTGCCCCATGGTGCGCCGCATTGTAAATGCAGCAAACCATGGGTGGCGGAACAGCGGCGCAGGATGACTGGCACATCCCTGGTGATGCGCCAGTCATCATAAATCTATCCCTAAGCTTCTTATCTTGTTAGAGATGAACCGGCATATGTATCATCAAACTATTTTGCATTTCCTAAATAGCAAATTTTAAGGAATAAATAGCGATTCTTTACCATTCCTAATTTGCGATGAGCAAATTGCTAATTGCAAATTACCCATTCTTTTACATGGGCCAGGAGGCCCATAGGAATGAAGGTGCAATTTGCGATTAGCAATTAGCTAATCGCAAATTAGGAATTTTTCCAAGGGTGCAGGGGTGTCTCAAGAACACCCTGCTGCACCCCTGAAAAAGAAATTTGGCGTCATATGGCACCTTTTGTTTTTTGGAAAAAAAGCTTTTTGAAAAGAATTTGCAAATTACCACCAACTAGAAGTTGGTGGTAATTTGCAAATCCTTAATGGCATTTTTTGCATATTTTTTGTTTGATACATTGCATTTAAGGAATCGCAAAATTTGCAAATCCTTAAGTGCAATTGCAAAATAATGAATAGCAAATTTTGCTATTCCTTATTTTGCATCAAACTTGTTTGATACATACCATTTGTCTAATTAACATTCGCAAAGGCCGAAATTCGCAGAATTTCGGCCTTTGCGAATGCTAATTAGCTTGATACATATGGCCCCAAGTGAGGCCTGTCTTGCAACATGGTGCATCTTTTGCATCACTGCTGCATCGGTTTCATGTGGCACGGTTTTTTTACAGCATGACACATCTGCCTAAATGCATCAATTTGTAATTTTGTCGCCTCATAGCAAATCTTTTGCACTGCCGCTGCATCTCAAAAGTGACGCACAGTGGCGCAAAAGAGGCATACACCTATCATAAATCTGTCCCTAGCATTTTAAATGATTAATTCAGGATGACGATAAGGTGTGGCCTATCCAGAGGTTTGTTTAAGGTGAGGCCTACTCAGGGTTGCAGATCAAAGTTACACTTGTTGAAGAATACAGAGGAGATAATACATGTAAAGGCCTACCAATGAAGTAAGTGATGTCCACTTCATTGCGCCAGTCATCATAAATCTATCCCTAAGCTTCTTATCTTGTTAGAGATGAACCGCCATATGTATCATCAAACTATTTTGCATTTCCTAAATAGCAAATTTTAAGGAATAAATAGCGATTCTTTACCATTCCTAATTTGCGATGAGCAAATTGCTAATTGCAAATTACCCATTCATTTCCATGGGCCAGGAGGCCCATAGGAATGAAGGTGCAATTTGCGATTAGCAATTAGCTAATCGCAAATTAGGAATTTTTCCAAGGGTGCAGGGGTGTCTCAAGAACAGCCTGCTGCACCCCTGAAAAAGAAATTTGGGGGCATATGGCGCACATACATGCCCTAAGGGCATGTATGGACGTCATATGGCACCTTTTGTTTTTTGGAAAAAAAGCTTTTTGAAAAGAATTTGAAAATTACCACCAACTAGAAGTTGGTGGTAATTTGCAAATCCTTAATGGCATTTTTTGCATATTTTTTGTTTGATACATTGCATTTAAGGAATCGCAAAATTTGCAAATCCTTAAGTGCAATCGCAAAATAAGGAATAGCAAATTTTGCTATTCCTTATTTTGCATCAAACTTGTTTGATACATACCATTTGTCTAATTAGCATTCGCAAAGGCCGAAATTCGCAGAATTTCGGCCTTTGCGAATGCTAATTAGCTTGATACATATGGCCCCAAGTGAGGCCTGTCTTGGAACATGGTGCATCTTTTGCATCACTGCTGCATCAGTTTCATGTGGCACGGTTTTTTTACAGCATGACACATCTGCCTAAATGCATCAATTTGTAATTTTGTCGCCTCATAGCAAATCTTTTGCACCGCCGCTGCATCACAAAAGTGACGCACAGTGGCGCAAAAGAGGCATACACCTATCATAAATCTGTCCCTAGCATTTTAAATGATTAATTCAGGATGACGATAAGGTGTGGCCTATCCAGAGGTTTGTTTAAGGTGAGGCCTACTCAGGGTTGCAGATCAAAGTTACGCTTGTTGAAGAATACAGAGGAGATAATACATGTAAAGGCCTACCAATGAAGTAAGTGATGTCCACTTCATTGCGCCAGTCATCATAAATCTATCCCTAAGCTTCTTATCTTGTTAGAGATGAACCGCCATATGTATCATCAAACTATTTTGCATTTCCTAAATAGCGAATTTTAAGGAATAAATAGCAATTCTTTACCATTCCTAATTTGCGATGAGCAAATTGCTAATTGCAAATTACCCATTCATTTCCATGGGCCAGGAGGCCCATAGGAATGAAGGTGCAATTTGCGATTAGCAATTAGCTCATCGCAAATTAGGAATTTTTCCAAGGGTGCAGGGGTGTCTCAAGAACACCCTGCTGCACCCCTGAAAAAGAAATTTGGGGGCATATGGCGCACATAAATTTTAAAAACATTCCTTTACCTCAAAAACGATTTTCAAGTCATAATTTGAAAACACTGCCCACGGGGAAATGACTTAAAATGTCCTTAAGACACATGAAAGTGTTTTTTTAAAGCCTTTGCAACTTTTTTAGGTCACTTTTAACATGGCTATGTAACTCAATCAATCAAAATCTAAATTTACCATCTAACATCAGAGACACTGAAATGCCTTATAAAGAAGCATACACCATTATGTCCTTGTCATAAATTTTAAAACCATTCCTTTTCCTCAAAAACGATTTTCAAGTCATAATTTGAAAACACTCCACATGGGGAAATGACTTAAAATGTCCTTAAGACACATGAAAGCGTTTTTTGATTGCCTTTGCAGCATGTTTGGGTCACTTTTTACATGGCTATGTAATGCAAACAATCAAAATCTAAATTTGCCATGCACAGGTGGGAGCATATTTACAAGCAATTTGCTCCACAGGGAAAGGTCTTACATTAAAATGGGAAAAATAACATCAGAGACACTGAAATGCCTTATAAAGAAGCATACACCATTATGTCCTTGTCATAAATTTTAAAACCATTCCTTTTCCTCAAAAACGATTTTCTAGTCATAATTTGAAAACACTCCACAGCTCCTATGCACAAAAACACCCTGTCAGTACTAATACTTCACATTTTCTCCAATTACAATTTCTCAAAGAAACAAAATCTATTTGTAAAACACTTGAGGCAAAGCAACATTTTAAAAACACAACTTTCTTCATAATTTTCTCCTTAAAGCACACTATTTTCTATCTAAATTAAATAAATCTTTTCTCACCTTAGCAAATACTTTATGAGTTTCGAAACAGTCTCAGAAACACACCACTTTGTCTTTAGCAGAGCAAAAGGTATGCACTCCAGAGTCTGCAGCTATCAAAAGCACAGAAATGCTGTAATTCTTCACACATATCTCTCATGTCACCCAATAAAAACTCTTCCCTCACTTTTTTCAAATCAAAACCCTTCCCCCCTCTGCCCTCTCTGCCATTTTTGCATAGCAACCACCTCTTGGAAGACCTCTGGTGTTTGCAAGTTCACACAACAATGTTTCAATTGAACTCTGAACTCTCACTGCACCTGCATATCCAGTGCAATCTTTCATTTAATGATTTTTTCTTGACCACTCAAAATACATCTTTCAAAGAACTCATCCATGCACCCTAACTTTCTGTTTTCAGCAAACAAAATCCACCAATCACTGTTACTGCTTCATTAACACAGAAACTCCACAGTTTTTTTCATTTTAAACTCTTATTTTTTCAACTGCCATTTCATTGCCACACTTCATCTGACTGCAGCAGAACATTCTCTCACCATGTTTTCTGTCTGGATTGTTGGACATAGTTACATCTACTGGGCTCAGAGGCATGCTTATAACAGAAATTTACCTAACCTCAATTTACAAGATGTGGAAATTAAGTGGTTTGGCCACAGAGGATTAAAATGTCACCAATTGATACCATTGGTGAAAACCTTTATGCATTTGCCAAAACCTGACCTGTTAATTGTGCACTGTGGAGGTAATGACTTGGGCACTTTGACTGGGGTAGGTCTGGAAATGCTTTTAAAGGACACCTTTGAGCAATTAATGGCACTTTTTCCTCAGACTGCCTTGGTATATTCAAATATATGCCAAAGACAGAAATGGAGGGGGTCGAACCAATTTTGTCCACAAATTGAGAAGTCGAGGAAGCATGTAAACAAATCTGTTTCAGCTTACATGAGAGACCATGGAATGGGCTCCGTGTACAACAATAACTTGCGTTACTACATGCAAGATATCTACAGAGGAGATGGAGTTCACTTCTCAGATGAGGGCAACAGAATTTTCATTCTGAATTTAAGACTGTGCATTGGTACCTACTTATAAGTACCTAAATGTACCATAAACCCAAAAGCTCTTCTCAGAGCTACCCTACATCTGATCACTCACAATTATTATTTTACTCTAACATTTTTCACTAATTTTCAACAAAGTACGCTCCCCGGGGCGCTACCCGGTACGCGAACCGGAAGCTAACCTCGCGAAATTTTTTTAAAAAATGTTTTTTTTTCGCACATATGGGCCTCCTCAGCCACCCTCAGAAAACCTAGGGGGTCAAGATAAGTCTATCGTGCCCCCTTCTACCCATTCTGAACATTGGTTGCCCTCCATCTTGTATCTTAATGCGACCGAAACACAAAATGGTGGACTCCCGTAACGCTTCAGGTTCGCGTACCGGGGCGCTCGCCAGTTCGCGTACCGGGGCGCTCCCCGGGAAGCGCTCCATCAAAAAAGGTGGGAAAGTAATTTACAGAAAAACGACTGGAGACACTTTCACCAAATATAGATTAGCTCATACTACATACCAATCCCTATCATTTTCACAAATTTGATTGAAATTCCATTTAGCCATTTAGCCTGTAGACCTCTCTAAATACCGTGAGGTAAATTACTTCACAAAACACATCTGAAGTGTTGGAATTGACAACCAATGAAAATGTTACTTTCATTTTCTACTTTTTTTACCTGACATTTGATTGGTTATATACCTGAATATATATAAAGGAAGAGAAGGAAACACACCCATTTTGACTACTACTTCCTGGTGTACATTTCAATTGGATTTTCACTAATCACTTCAACTTCTTTGTAAAGGTAAGTTGTTATTTTAAAAACTGAAGTATATTGTGCACTATCAGTTAATATGGTAAACTTTTTCTGATAGTTATATACTATCCCTCTGTAGTAGTTATAGATTTAGATAGACTTCTCTGTTATAGTTATGGATGGAGTTAGGTTTCTCTTGTATAATTATGAATTTACTTACGTTAAATCACATACACTTTTTTATATTCCTACTTCCACTCTGATACTATACACTGCCCAAAGATAAATTCACTGATAAAAACTGCCTATCTAAAATTAATCCCAACAGTGCCCTATCTCTACTAATATATATTTTTTACACTTTTTTATATTCCTACTTCCACTCTGATACTATACACTACCCAAAGATAAATTCACTGATAAAAACTGCCTATCTAAAATTAATCCCAACAGTGCCCTATCTCTACTAATATATATTTTTTTATCCAAATTTCAGGCAACATGGAAACAGAAAGTTTCATTTCAAATTGTCCTGCAAGAGAGCAGCCAAGAATTAATTGATCCAAATTATATAGAATTTATGGATGAAACTTGGGACCAAGAACTACTGCAATGTGTGCAAGCAGTAGATGACCTCCTTCAAAATGAGGACATTTTACACCCTCAGAGATTACAAACTATGTTCAATGAAAATGACGACATTTCAGACAGTGAAATGTTAGAAATGTTATTAAATTTTGAAACACAATCACAATAATAAATAATTGCTTAAAAAATAAAGAAATTAAAAAATAATCAACAAAACCAACAATCAATTAACATACAGTATTTGAAAAGTCTATCATTCTTTTTTCCTTTTTTTTTTTTTGCCCTGCGGGGCCCTTTTAAAGCCTCCACATCAAACCTAGGGGGTCAGGGAGGATCTACTATGCCCCCTTATGGTCATTTCCCCCTTTGTTTTGGCCTCCTCTTGTCTCTCGATCCTACCGAGAGACAAGATGGCGGCCGCTCCGGACTGTTTAGAATGTTGACAGACACCGGAGAGCCAATCAGCTTCGCTTCGCGAAGTTCCGTTACGCGTAAAGTACGCGAACCGGAGCGCTGCCCAGAGCGCGCTTACAGATATATATCTTTTTTTGAACGTTAATTTCTCAAAATCCACTGGAGCACATATATTGAGACCTAGCAAAGGCACATCGGGCTAACAGTCCCTACAATTTTGCCAAGTTTCGTGCAAATCCATTCAGCCGTTCGGGCTAAAAGTGAGGCCAACCGCCCTATGGAAATTAACATTGGAAAAACACGTTTTGGGACCCCCCTTTTTTCTCGGCCCCCCTTGACGAACCCCCCCCAAATTTTCAGGGGCTGCTCAGAAACAAAATGTTCCATTTTCCTGAAAATTTCAGCCAATTCCGTCCACAAACGCCAAAGTTATTAGACATAGAATTTTCAAAAATCCCATAGGGAAAAAATCCTAACTATATATACCTACTGGCGACCGCCAGTAGGTAATATGTGTGTGTGTGTGTGTGTGTCTATGGTTTTTTCTGTGAATTTCTAGGGTTTTTTAAATGCTAATTCCTAACTGTAATCTGCCTGAAACGTATGGCTTTTCAGTGAGTTTTGAAGGTTTTTTAAATGCTAATTTCCAACTTTAACGTAACTGAAACCTATGGTTTTTTAAGTGAATTTCAAAGCTTTTTTAAATGCTAGTTTCTAACTATGCCTACAGAGGTAAGACATGAAGAAAGAAGAAAAAAACACACAAAAAGAAGGAAAAGAAATGCAGAAAGAAGCAGCAGAAGTCCTCAAAGACGAAGAAAAGTACACGAAGAAGGAAGACATGCAGAAAGAACAAACAGAGGAGCAGAATGAGGCCTTGTTGCAAAATCATCCTGTACCCTCAACTTTTTCAGATGGGTACTGGTGTTAACACTTAGAATACAGTTAAAACACCTACATACACTAGGGAACACAATGGCAGGGAGATTAAAACTACCTCTTGAAACGCGCCACAGGGCGCATTTGCACACTGGTGAAGAGAGGGGGTGGCTGAGCTGACGTGTGCAAACACGCTCTGTTGCCATTTTAATTTGGGAGATTAAGTCCCCTTGAATCTATTGTGTCCCTTGGGTACAACTAACCCCACAGATATCTCTAGTTAGCACCACAGAGCTGCGTTGCACAGAAAATGGGCTTGGCCTGCACCACCTCTCTGCAACACAGTACAGTGGTGCTTCCTGGAATCACCTGGTGGGCTAGTCCCTCAGGATTGAAGGTGAATTATTTCCCCAACTTAAAACGCTCCATAGGGTATTTGCACACGTCACCTCAGGCCCCATCCCCTCTCTTTACCACTGTGTAAACGCACCCTGTGGCCATTCTAAGTTGAGAGATTAAGTTCCCTTGAATCCTAACAGTCCCTGGGGTCAAACTAGCTCACTAGGTACCTCCAGTAAGCGGCACAGAGCTGCGTTCCAGAAAGGTGTAAAAGGGTCGTGGCCTCTGAACACCTGTCTGCAACGCAGCTCCCTGGCGCATACTGGAGATACCTGTTGGGCTAGTTGGCCCTCAGGGACCCTCAGTATTGCAAAATAATTACTTCTCGAACTTAAAACGCGCCATGGGCGCGTTTGCATAGTGGTGAAGGAAGGGGGCGTGGCCTAAGGTGACACGTCTGCAAACACACCCTGTGGCGCGTTTTAAGTTAGAAAATTACATCCTCCTCAATCCTGTGGGTCCCTGGGGTCCAACCAGCCCACCAGGTACCTTCAGTATGCGCTGCATTGTCAGAGAGGTGTTCAGAGGCCACGCCCTTTTTTACAACAGTCTTCAACACAGCTTTTATTGCATTTCAGTCATGCAAGCTAGAGGGGCATTGAAAATATATTTCGATGAGTCCAATGAATGTTTTGAATTTCAATATTGTGAACAAACACTTGTATGATTTGTATGTATATGAATTCTATTCATTTAAAGATGGCGCGTGCTATAATTGCACTTGAGAGGCTAGTCCCCTTTCCATTTCCATGAAAGTACCTCTTAAAGATGGCGATCGTCAGCGCGCTTGTGTAAACACACTGACAGAAGGAACCTTTCCGAAACGCGTTTGTGTAAATAAACCGCTGCTGCTGCAACTGACACCGTGAGTGCCGTTTACTTTTTCCGTGAATGGGAGAGAGAGAGAGCGACAAGATTACATGTGGCGCATCCCCGCTATCGGCGCCCACCTTTGCAGTGCCCCGCCTGTGATGCAACTAGGAGCATGATATATATATTACCTACTGGCGGTCGCCAGTAGGTATATATAGTTAGGATTTTTTCTCTATGGGTTTTTTGAAAATTCTATGTCTAATAACTTTGGCGTTTGTGGACGGAATCGGCTGAAATTTTCAGGAAAATGGCACATTTTGTTTCTGAGCAGCCCTTGAAAATTTGGGGGGGGTTCGTCCAGTGGGGGCCGAGAAAAAAGGGGGGTCCCAAAACGTGTTTTTAACATTGAGTTTTCCATAGGGCGGTTGGCCTCACTTTTAGCCCGAACGGCTGAATGGATTTGCACGAAACTTGGCAAAATTGTAGGGACTGGTAGCCCGATGTGCCTTTTGTAGGTCTCAATATATGTGCTCCAGTGGATTTTGAGAAATTAACGTTTAAAAAAAGATATATATCTGTAACAGCGGACCGGTTAGCGCTCTGGTTCGCGGACTTTTCGCGCAACGGAGCTTTGTGAAGCGAAGCTGATTGGTTCTCCGGCGTCTGTCAACATTCCAAACAGTCCGTAGCGGCCGCCATCTTGTCTCTCGGTAGGATCGAGAGACAAGAGGAGGTCAAAACAAAGGGGGAAATAACTATAAGGGGGCATAGTAGATCCTCGCTGACCCCCTAGGTTTGATGTGGAGGTTTTAAAAGGGCCCCGCGGGGCAAAAAAAAAACAAAATAATAATAATCGAACGGCTGAATGGATTTGCACGAAACTTGGCAAAATATTAGGGACTGGTAGCCCGATGTGCCTTTGCTAGGTCTCAATATATGTGCTCCAGTGGATTTTGAGAAATTAACGTTCAAAAAAAGATATATATCTGTAACAGCGCTCCGCTTCGCGTACTTTTCGCGTTACGGAGCTTTGCGAAGCTGATTGGTTCTCCGGCGTCTGTCAACATTCCAAACAGTCCGTAGCGGCCGCCATCTTGTCCCTCGGTAGGATTGAGAGACAAGAGGAGGCCAAAGCGAAGGGGGAAATGACCATAAGGGGGCATAGTAGATCATTCCTGACCTCTTAGGTTTGATGTACCA
Source organism: Lissotriton helveticus (assembly GCF_964261635.1). Lineage (NCBI taxonomy): Eukaryota > Metazoa > Chordata > Amphibia > Caudata > Salamandridae > Lissotriton > Lissotriton helveticus. Next base: position 659,739,199 of record NC_136067.1, read on the forward strand.
TTTTGCCAAGTTTGGTGTAATTCCGTTCAGCCATTCAGGCTGTAGACGTATGTAAATGTCCTATGGAAAATTGCATGGGGAAAACACATTTGAAAGTGTTGAAATTTAGAACCAATTAAAATGTTACTTTGGTTTTGTATTTGTGTGTGATGAAAGTTAATTGGTTATGTATATATGTCAAATGAGAGGAAACCACAGCCATTTTGTGATACTACTGTCTGAGGTACATTTGTGAGGAATTTTTGGTGGTGAATTTCTGGTGTTTGATTTACACAGTACTAACACTTCTGCTACTTTTAAAAAGGTGAGTTGTTAATTTGTAAGGGGAACTATGTTGTACACTTGAAGATAATTTGAAAAATGTTTTCTGTTATTTATTTGCAGTCCTTCTGTTATACTAAATACTTGATGAAGTTAGTTTTATATTATGTATTACTAAAAACGATAAATGAAAGTGATTATTTTTTTCTGCAATTTACAGCAAGCAATTTCAAAATAAAATGGCTCACAATGAAGAGACCGTGGCAATTTCTTTTGAATTGTCCACTACATTGATTGAAATTGAGAGCACCAATAATGAAATATTGTCACAAGGAGGACATGACTTGTATGATTCCATTAGATTGATTGAAATGGACAGCACCAAGAATGAAATATTGTCACAAGGAGATGACTTGAATGATTCCACTACATTGATTGAAATTGAGAGCACCAATAATGAAATATTGTCACAAGGAGGAGATGGCTTGTATGATTCCATTAGATTGATTGAAATGGACAGCACCAATAATGAAATATTGTCACAAGGAGGAGATGACTTGAATGATTCCACTACATTGATTGAAATTGAGAGCACCAATAATGAAATATTGTCACGAGGAGATGACTTGAATGATTCCACTACATTGATTGAAATGGACAGCACCAATAATGAAATATTGTCAGAAGGAGGAGATGACTTGAATGATTTTTTTGATCAATCTCTTGATGGCGAATTTATCGAGTGTTTGGAGACCATAGAGTTACAAGAATCATCATTGCAGACTTTTAATGAGGAGATTCCAGATGAGATGATTGAAGAGGAAATTACTGATGAGGACATGTTACTAGTTGTTTCAAATTTAGAAAATTCTGAAGAATAAATTTATATTTAGAAATCAAAAATTGTTTGAGACATTATTTATTTTTATTTTTAATTTATGAGGTTGTAGCGAAGTGATTGTAGTATAAAATGAGACTTATAGTATAGAGTGCAACATTTTTATGTTACATGGTAAGTTTACTCATATTTACTTCCCTTCTGCCACTATATTATCTCCAATGTGTATTTGACATGTCTTCTTCATCTCCGGCCTCCTTTCTCTCACTGTGTGTCTCCGATGCATCTTATCGCTGGTATTTTGTGTAATTACAGAAGAGAGTAAAATAAAATAGTTCGGAACGTGAAAAGGGGGCAAAGTAGAGTACTCCTCACCCCCTAGGCCTTTTTAGGCGGTCCCAAAAGGATCAGTTTCTGCTTTCCTGAGAGATTATGGTATGAGTTCCATATACCACAATAACTTGCATTACAACATGCAAGATATCTATCTCCTATTACCAACTTTTGGAGATATTCGCGCTAAGCGCGAATATCTCCAAAAAGTAACACCTGCCCTGAGCAGTTCTTAGCCATGTTATCCAATGGGAGGTGGATAACATGGCTAAGAGTATTAGCTCGGTAATGCATGAATATCGCTGACTTTTTAGCGATATTCATGCATTGCGGCCGTTTATTATCGCATTTGCGATAAACCTTGATAATAGTAAGGTTTATCTTCGATAATTTCTGACGATGCTTAGTGGTAAAAAATTGGTTGGTAAGCATCGTTAGCGATAAATATCGCTTAACTTTGGTAATATGCACCAACGTCTGTTAACGTTCGATTCGAAGGAAATGAGGAAGTGTTGAAAAACATTGTCTGCGCCATCTTGCCTTTTTTGAAATGCCACACTTTTGTCGTGCACGGCAGCCATTTTAGATGTCTTGACCAGACCCACTCTCTGCACGCTGTCGATTCGTAGCATGGCTCCTCACCCTCGTAAGCATCTCCCCCAGGCACTGGTCACCACCGCTCTCTGTCTTATGCATGGGCAATAAACCTTCCCCCATCTGCGCTGCTCTTCCCTGAGAATCACACTCTGTGCCCGCCCGACACCTCCCTTTCGCCCTATTCACTACCGCACCCTCTGACACTCCTCTTCCTCTGTGTCCGAATGTCCAGGCCGGTCCTAGGCTATCAGCTAGCCCTGCAGATGTAGTTTATGGCCCCAGCTGTAAAGAATCACCCCTCTTCAAAGGAGTTATAGTAGATCAAGGCCCACACCCGATGTGATCCGTCACAGCACACGCGTTCCTACTATCTGAAAACCATCCTGTATTGTGATTGGGGAGGGGACCGAGCCTGAAGCGGAAGATTCCAGGAATGACTCTTTGTACATCAAAGTTTTTACAATTATGTGTCACATTAAAAATATATAGCACTCCAACAAAGTAGTAGGAATATAAAACTTTAATAACATATAAATATATACAACAAAACAAAAACAGTAAAAACATTTAAACAACGAAGAGACCGTGGCAATTTCTTTTTAATTATCCAATAGATTTATTGAAATTGACAGCACCAATAATGAAATATTCTTGTCAGTAGCGGTCTGTTGTGCGAATAGTTCCAAGGCAGCAGAACGCGCTGAAATCTAGATGGCACGAAAGTGATGTCTAGTAAGTTGCCGCCCAGCAAAAAACGGCGTGGGGCGCCGCGGGGGTGAGTGAGTCCAGTAGGCACCACAGCTATTCTTACCGGCATTGCAGAATTACTGCTGGGGACAATGCCTGTGCTGTAGCAGGGTCACAGCAGAAACAAAAAGGATTCTGTTGAAGATGTTGTTGGTTTTCAATTTGAAAACAGTTCTGGTGTCAACTGCTATGCTAATGTAGTGGTTAATGTTTTGTTTTCTCTAGAAAATGTAAAAGAGGGGGAGGCAGTCCAAAGTTCCGTTAAAAGGGCAAAGGAAAGGATCGGTGGTTTGAACTATCAGTCAAAAAGGGGAGGGGGTGCAATAATTTTTCCTACCGGGTCACACTGTGCTTTCACCGGAAGTAAGGTCTGCAGGATTGTAGTAATTCAAAGTGAGGCTGGCGCCAGCATGGGAGCGCCGACGTCCCGCGGATACAGTTTCGTCACTCCACGGGCGATCATGGCAGTCATTCCCCATCGGGGGTCGGAGACTCCCGCGGCTCCTCTAGAATCTTCAAGGTCGTGGAGGACTACGGTGGTGGAGTCAACCAGTGACCGGGCCATTTCTTTATGTTGGGCCCGCTCTTGCCAGGTCGACCGCCATTTTGAGAGTTCGGCAGCTACCGGCGATCGCGGGGTCACATGAGCGGACGGGCTCCACCCTGCCGGGCGAGACGTTGCAGCATGGCCACAGTGGAAGAAACGTTATCTAGGTCGTTCCGAAACTGTGCAGCACTGTAGTTGTTAGGATGCCACCGCCTGGAGCGCTGAGGGTGCAGCTGGGAAGCCTCCACCTGGGGAGGCGGGAGAGGCCTGTTCGCACCGTCTCTCCCTCCCAGTGCACCCCACGGCGTCTCGCTTGAGATTTGTTATGGCCGGACCAGGCGATGAGGACGAGGGGGGGGTCGGAGGCATGTGCAAGACATCCCCCTCCAGTGTTGTCGCAGCCATTATAAAAGAAAGAAGTGTCCCGTCCGTCTTCGGGCCGGGCTTCCGGTGGATGTCGGCCGGACGCCCCTGGCTCTGGCCCCATGAACGGGTTTCTTGGTTTATCGGCTGCAGCCGGATCCCGTCGGCCTCGGCCCCCCGACCGTTGGTGGTCGGACCGGAAGAGCATGTGGCGGGACTACCTGCAACTCTCAAGGGCCACCGCGGCCGGACTGGGAGAGAGAGGGGAGGGTCGAGGAGACATTCCCCCCCCCTGCAACTGTTCAGCGTTGTAAAGGCAATCCCCTGGCCGGGTCCCGCTGGTCTCGGCCTCTCCTCCGGCTACACCCTACGTTAGGATCTCCTGGCCGAGGCGTGGCAGCAGGACCTGCCTTATATGGGCTGCTCCCGGCTGGGCGTAGCCGGAACCCTGCCCCACCTTGGAAGTTTCCAGAGTGGGGGTGGATGTTCTACTGACTTGCATTTTCCCTAGTCTATCGATTTTTTTGGCGTGGCAGGCGGTGGGACAGCGAGGGGTGATTTGGTTTCTCTTACTGTTTTTCTGGTCTCTCACCACTGGCATATTTTAACGTTTTCTTGTTTCTAGGACATTAATAGGTTTTATCATTACGTTATGTTATCGTTTCTTTGTTCGTTGTTTAATAAAAGTTCATGTTCATCAGTGGCCTACTGATTTTCGTTTTCCTATTTTTTTCTTTCCAGGTTGTTTCATGGTAAAGTTTCTGTTAACAGGATACAGTGATCACTTCGTTATTATTGCATATGTCCTTTTCACTAGGGGTGCTCTCTGGTCGGGCCAGATGACGTATCTCTAGTAAATGGTCCGGGTGAAAAAGGTGCATCAATCAGTGGGGAGTAGATAGGCATGACAGATTACAACGGGGGAGAACGGGCCGCATTACGTACCCTTTCACTACTTGCAAAGATTTTCCTAAGTTTATTTGCAAACAGGGAATACCTCCAAAAAGAACTAATTCCCAAACAGTCAATGTTCGGACAATCAATCAATCAATGAGGAATGAAATAGGTACGACGTGTTAAAGGCTTGCGTTACCTACCCTTCACTATCTGCAAAGGGAGATAGAATATTCCTATTCTTCCTCGTTTGCAGGTAGAGAAGATCGTTAAGAGAATTAACTTCGAACAATTCAATGCTCGATTGAAACAATCAACAAGGGGTACTGTGAACACAAATGAACGCCGCTTATATACATACGCATTGCTATTTTCAACAGGTTGTTCCTAATGTTTCTATTTTAGCGAGGTCAAAAGAGATCCCATTAGTGGCCTACTGATTTTGCTCGATTCCTTTTGTTTTTTTACACGATTTTTCGCTATCTGCAAAGACTAAACAGAGTATTGCGACTCTGTGCTTGTTTGTAAATAGAGAATGAACCAAAGAGAACAATCAATCAAATGGAGAGAGAAGCAGGCACGACGGATTACAAAGGGGGAAAGGGCTGCGTTAACTACCCTTCACTATCTGCAAAGAGAGAGTACTCCTAATAGAAATGAGGGGTGGGGGGCAGCAATCAAAGCAGATCAGTGTGCATAAACACGAAAAAAAAAATTCTTACCACGTACTTGACATTCGACAGCTTATGATATTTGCTATTAAAAAACCATTGAAATTCACTGAAAAAACCATAGGTTATAGACCATATATAGTTAGGAATTAGCATTTACAAAACCTTGAAAATTCACTGAAAAAACCATAGGTTATAGACCATATATAGTTAGGAATTAGCATTTAAAAAACCTTATTTTACTCACACAAAACCATTGAAATTCCATATATAGTTAGTTGCACTAACTATATATTGCGCACCCGCAATCCACTGCTGATGATGTCACATATTACATCATTCATGACATGGTCAGTGACATCACTGATGACATCACTGATGACATCTCAAATGACATCACTGATGACATCACTGATGACAACATCCAGTGACTATGTTTCTGTAAAGTTAAAATATGTCTTACATATTGAAGAATGAGTGGATGTATAAGTGTCTGGACGAAGGATTTAGTAGGTGCATGACTGAATGTATGAGTGAGTGATTAAATGTGTCTCACTGAGTGCATGGGTTAGTGACTAAACTGTCTTAATTTGTGCATCATTATGTCTGTTGTTCTGTAAACTGCTGCATGTGTTGATCAGTAGCTATATGAGTAACTATATGGGTTATTGATTGATTGCCCAAGTATTTGCATGGGAGACTGAGTGTGTGTGTGGCTGGATGGGAGGTGTGTGACTCTGTACAGATCAATGTGTACTTGTATCAATGATTGTATAAGAGAGTAAGTATGTGTTAGTATATGGTTGAAAACGTAAGGTGCTCTATGTTTAACTGTATAGAGTAGAAAATGGAAGTGTGATTGATTCTTTACAGGACTGACTAGGTGTGTGAGTAACTCCATGGATGAGTGGCAGAGTGTGAGTGTCTGTATAGGTGTATGAGTGCATATGATTGTGTTGTAAACATGAGTGATTGTATGTATGAATGATTGTATGGGTGAATGAGTGAATGTGTGTGTAGACGTAGGAATCAGTGAGTACGTATGTAGTAACTAGTATTGGTGTGTCAATGGTTTCAAAAATTATACTCTGTTTTTAACACTGGGTGAAACAGAGGTTATATTAAAATGTGAGGAGATGCATTGTATTGTCACATGAATGATATCATCAGTGATGTGATCATTGATGTCAAGTGAGATGTCATCAGTGATGTCATTTGAGATGTCATCAGTGATGTCATCAGTGATGTCACTGACCATGTCATGAATGATGTAATATGTGACATCATCAGCAGTGGATTGCGGGTGCGCAATATATAGTTAGTGCAACTAACTATATATGGAATTTCAATGGTTTTGTGTGAGTAAAATAAGGTTTTTTAAATGCTAATTCCTAACTATATATGGTCTATAACCTATGGTTTTTTCAGTGAATTTTCAAGGTTTTGTAAATGCTAATTCCTAACTATATATGGTCTATAACCTATGGTTTTTTCAGTGAATATATATATATATATATATATATATATATATATATATATATATATATATATGTATATATATATATTTATATATATATATATATATATATATCATATTCCATGCCCCGTGTAGTCGCCACAGTCTGCGATAGTGCTGCCTTCCGGCTGGCGACGTATTCAAATCATAACTCACAACTCTGCCACAGAGAACAGAGACGCACTCTTCTTCAAAGCATATTTTAATCCAGTAAAGCAGCAATTTGGGTAAAAGTGATCAATGCAGGCCCAACGCGTTTCAAACTACACAGTCCTTGGTCACGGGCCATTTAGAACACTGCTGAGCTGCCGCGCTTTATAGTCCTTCATTAGCATATCTTCAATCAAGCTCATGTGAGTGTCATAGTGCATTCTGGGACCACAAGTCTACGGCAGGAAAATCAATCTCAATCATCCTGAAATAGGTAAAATATAGTGTTTTAGTCCATAAGCATATTTACCCAAACTGTCTCTGCAATGATAAAGTTGCTGAAGAATACAATCAGAGGCTCCTTTCCATGCCCCATGTAGTCGCTACAGTCTGCAATGGTGCTGTCTCCCGGCTGGCGACCGTATTCAAATCATAACTCACAACTCTGCCACAGAGAACAGAGACGCACTCCTGCAGTGTCCCTGGGTGCCTACCCCCGGGACACAGCTGTTTGCCTCGCGGCTCCCGCCCTACCATAGCAAACCATAGCAAACTGCAAAACTGCTATAGCGTATTTCTTTTCTGCATGAGGAGCAGCATGTTAGCTGCTCCCCAAGCAGAAAAGCAATGCCGTCTCCCGCAGGAAGCGGGGAGCCGGCAGGGACCATGAGGGGCTTGGGGACCCCCCACGGTCCCCAACGGAGAGGGCAGGCCCCAGGGGATGGGGTCCCCGGGGCCATAAGTTGCCCAGGAGGGGGGCCACGGGGCCCCCCTCTACCATTAAAATAAAAACATTTTTTAAAAAGCAGGCCCCGGGTATGGGGTCCCCGAGGCCTTAAGGGGGCAAGGAGCAGCCCCCCTCCACAAAAAAATAAATCAGAAAAGTTGCCCATGCTCTGGGGGATGGGGTCCCCGGGGCCGGAATTAGCCACGGGAGGGGGCCATGCGGCCCCCTTCCCGTAAAAAAAAAGGATTGGGGGCAGGCCCTGGGGGATGGTGTCCCCAGGGCCCAAAAAAAAGTTTAAAAAGGGGGGCTACACAGCCCCCTTCTTAAAAGTAGTTTTAAAAAAACAGGATCGGGAGGAGGCCACGCCCCCTCCCTGCACCTCTCTGCAAACCCACTCCCTGGCGCGTTTGCAGAGGTGGAACTAATTCCACTTGCATACTGGGGGTCCCTGGGAGCCAACTAGCCCACCAGGAGCCTCTAGTATGGGCCATGGGCTCCCTTGCAGAGAGGTGTAATGGGGCCACGCCTCTTTTTACACCTCTCTGCAACGCAGCCACATGGCGCATACTGGAGGTTCCTGGTGGGCTAGTTGGCCCCCAGGGACCCCCAGTATACAAGGGGAATTAGTTCCCCCTCTGAAAAAGCGCCAGGGGCTGTGTTGCAGAGAGGTGTAAAAAGGGGCGTGGCCTCATTACGCCTCTCTGCAACACAGCCCCCTGGCGCATACTGGAGGTTCCTGTTGGGCTAGTGGACCCCTAGGGACCCCCAGTATGCAAAGGGGAATTAGTTCCCCCTCTGCAAACACGCCAGGGGGCTGCGTTGCAGATGGCTGTAAAAAGGGCATGGCCTCATTACACCTCTCTGCAAGGCAGCCCCCTGGCGCATACTGGAGGTTCCTGGTGGGCTAGTTGGCCCCCAGGGACAGCCAGTATGCAAGGGCAATTAGTCCCCCTCTGCCCATGTGCCAGGGGCTGCGTTGCAGAGAGGTGTAATGAGGCCACGCCCCTTTTTGCACCTCTCTGCAACGCAGCCCCCTGGCGCATACTGGATGTTCCTGGTGGGCTAGTTGGCCCCCAGGGACCCCCCGTATGCAAGGGGACCTAATCCCCCAACTTAGAACACGCTACAGGGCGCGTTAGCACAGTGGTGAAGGTAGGGGTCGGGACTTGAGGTGATGTGAGTGCGAACATGCCCTGTGGCGCGTTTTAAGTTGCAGAATTAATTCCTCTTCAATCAAGAGGTCCCCTAGGGGGCAACTAGTCCAACAGGTATCTCCAGTAAGCGCCATGGAGTTGTGTTGCAGAGTGTTGTGAAAAGGGGCGTGCCCTCTGAACACCTCTCTGCAACACAGCTCCCTGGCACATACTTGAGGTACCTGGTGGGCTGGTTGGCTCACAGGGGACCTCAGGATTGAATAGGAATTAATTTCCCAACCTAAAATGCACCACAGGGTGTGTTTGCACACATGTTACCTCAGGCCCCGCCCCCTTCCTTCACTATTGAGTAAAATATTCCTGTAAAATCAGCCGAACTACGAATTCCAATTTACTCACCTGTTATAACAAGAGACATCAGTGCTGCATCTTTGAGCACACTACTTATCCTGAAAAGTAATTCTAACCATACTTACAGTAACTTGGGTTTCCTTCTATAGGCTAACATTGACTGGTTTCACTTGGACATTTTTCTAAGTGTGGAGTTTTGGAACTTTAAAAAATTCCTCTAAAATCAGCCGAACTATGAATTCTGATTTACTCACCTGTTATCAGGAGAGACCTCAGTGCTGCATCTTTCAGCTCACTACTGATCCTAAAAAGTTATTCTAATCGTAGTTACAGTAACTTGAATTTCCTTCCATAGGATATCATTGCCTGCTATGTAAAATATATATAAATTAAGAAAATATAAAAAAATATATATTTATTATAATTCCAATATTTTTTAAACATTTATTTTTCAATTTATATAAAAAATATGTAATGTAATTAAAAAATAAAATATGTAAAAATAAATAATTTAAAATAATGTAGTAAATCAGTATAAAAAAATATAACAATTAATACATTTAAAAATTATCATTTACAAATCCTTTGAAATACACTGAAAAAACCATAGGTTTCAGCCACGTTATAATTAGGAATTAGCATTTAAAAAACCTTAGAAATTCAATGAAAAAACCATAGGTTTCACACATGTTATAGTTAGCTGGACATTTCACTCATACAAAACCATTGAAATTCCCCCGTTATAGTTAGTTAAGCTAACTATAACTCGCGCGCCCGCAATGCACTGCTGATGACGTCACATATTACATCACTCATGACATGGTCAGTGACATCACTCATGACATCACTGATGACATCACAAATGACATCACTGATGACATCATCCTTGTGAAACAGTGGCAGACCTCCTCTCAGCGTAATATAACCCTTGATATACACACATTCAAAAATAGAAACTACAATTTTCAAAAAAATGGAGATACCGATACCAGTTAGAACAACCAATTCAGTAATTCCAAAATCTACATACACATCCACTCATCCACCAACAGTTCTATATAGTCACTCATACATGTACTCACTCATCATATGTACTCATACACCTATACATCCTATTACACACCGACACTCATCCATAGAGTTACTCACACACATACTCACACATGCAAATAAACTATCAAGCATCCATTTATTTGCATTTACAGCTATACACACACCCCTACACTTACTTTTACAGAAACGTACACATACTTACTCTCTTAAACAATCACTTATAGAAACACATACTTATTTATACAGGAACTCGTCCAATCTCTCACTCTCACATATCATTACTTATATACATCAATACTTACAAATACTAGATTAAAACGCATGCAGTTACTCATAAAGATACTATTGAGACAGTCATTCACTCACTAACACACCCATATACACACTCATCCACCCATACAGTCCTGCACACATGCTGTCTTCAAAACACATAGAAACAGTGAGTCACTCATTCATGCATCTATATGCGAAGTAATATCCCTCACCGAACCATACAGACACTCATACTGATACTCAAAAAACAATCTAATAACCCATATACACACTTATGTAACTACTCACCAACCCATGCAGCCACCTATAGACAAAGTGAAACACTGATACAGATATTTACATATTTAAACATTACTTGCTAATACATGCATTCACAAAGATACACTTAATAAGCCAGTTATGCAATCATTTTTACAAAAAGAAATCCATTCAGACACTTATTTACCCATGTATTCTTCCAGCGACCTTTAGATATACATATATAAGAAATATGTATTTTTCAGAAAGACACACATTCACTGGATGATGCCATCAGTGATGTCATCAGTGATGTCATTTGAGATGTCATCAGTGATGTTATGAGTGATGTCACTGACCATGTCATGAGTGATGTAATATGTGACGTCATCAGCAGTGCATTGCGGGTGCGCGAGTTATAGTTAGCTGAACTAACTATTTTAATGGTTTTGTATGAGTGAAATGTCCAGCTAACTATAACATGTGTGAAACCTATGTTTTTTTTCAGTGAATTTCTAAGGTTTTTTAAATGCTAATTCTTAACTATAACGTGGCTGAAACCTATGTTTTTTTCAGTGAAGATATATATATATGTATATATATTCACTGAAAAAACCATAGGTTTCAGGCCTTATATAGTTAGGAATTAGCATTTAGAAAACCTTTAAAATTCATTCAAAAAACTATAAGTTTTAGGGGTGTTATAGTTAGCTGGACATTTCACTCATACAAAACCATTGAAATTGCTCCTATATAGTTAGTTGTACTAACTATATTTCGCGCACCCACAATCCACTGCTGATGATGTCACATATTACATCATTCATGACATGGTCAGTGACATCACTGATGACATCTCAAATGACATCACTGATGACATCATCCAGTGAATGTGGTTTGCTTCATTATTTAAATATGCATTATATATATATAGTAATTTGCATTGAAGAATGAGTGGATATATAAAAATAAGTAGTTGGATGGAGGATTTAGTAGCAGTGTAATTGACTGTTTACTTGACCAATTTATAGTGTTTCACTAAATATAGTGGATAGTGACTAAACTGTTTGAATATCTGTATCACTTTGTCAGTTGTTTTGTAAACTGGTTCTCCAGTTGGTTACTAGCTATGTGAAAGTCTGTATTAGTTATTGATTAGTTAACTGAGTATTTGTATGGGAGAGTGAATGTGTGTGTGGTTCTGTGGGGGGGTGTGATTGCCCAAAGATGTGTGAATAGTTGATTCACTAGATATATGAAGTTAAAACTACATGTTCTAACAGTTGTTTGGGTGAGTGAATATCTTTATGGGTGTGGTGATGAGCAAATATATTTCTCAATGGTACATGTCCAACAAACTAGAAAAATAAAAGGCAGTGTATGTGTCAGTTGTTGTATATTAATAAGTATACATAAGACTCAATGATTGTGTGAGTGACTGTATGGATAGCTTTATACTTGTAATAATGATTTTATAATTCACTAAGTATAACTTACTATCTAAATGAATAGATGAAGTTGTGTTTGTATAAGTGTGTAGCTAAGTAAATATGTAAGTATGATCCATTGTTTGCATAAGTGAGTAGGATGACTTCATATGTGAATAGGATGTGTGCTGGTGTGTAATGTCGAATTAGGTGTATAAGTATTTTTGATAGTGTTCTATTGTTCATTGACAGCATGTATGAGTGAATCTACAGGTAAGGGATTAGATGTGTGTATACATCTAAAATCACTGAGTGGGTTTTTAGATACTTGTATTGCTGTAACAATGGATTCAAATATGATACTCTTTATTTTACAAAGAGTGATGAAAGATTTTACTAGTGTATGAAAAGGTGTATGTGATTGTCACGTGGATGATGTCATCAGTGATGTCATCAGTGATGTCATTTGAGATGTCATCAGTTATGTCACTGACCATGTCATGAATGCTGTCATATGTGACATCATCAGCAGTGGATTGCGTGTGCGCGAAATATAGTTAGTACAACTAACTATATAGGAGCAATTTCAGTGGTTTTGTATGAGTGAAATGTCCAGCTAACTATAACACCCCTAAAGCCTATAGTTTTTTGAGTGAATTTTAAAGGTTTTTTAAATGCTAATTCCTAACTATATAAGGCCTGAAACCTATGTTTTTTTCAGTGAATTTCAAAGTTTTTTTTTAAATGCTAATTCCTAACTATATAAGGCCTGAAACCTATGGTTTTTTCAGTGAATTTGCAAGGTTTTTTAAATGCTAATTCCTAACTATATAAGGCCTGAAACCTATGTTTTTTTCAGTGAATTTCAAAGTTTTTTTTAATGCTAATCCCTAACTATATAAGACCTGAAAGCCCACCAGGAATCTCCAGTATGCGCCAGGGGACTGCATTGCAGAGAGGTGTAATGAAGCCACGCCCCTTTTTACACCTCTCTGCAACGCAGCCCCCGTGAATGTTTGAAGAGGGGGAACTAATTCCCCTTGCATACTGGGGGCCCCTGGGGGCCAACTAGCCCACCTTGAACCTCCAGTATGCGCCAGGGGGCAGCATTGCAGAGGTGTAATGAGGCTATGCCCCTTGTTACATCTCTCTGCAACGCAGCCCCCTGGCACGTTTGCAGAGGGGGAACTAATTCCCCTTGCATACTGGGGGTCCCTGGGGGCCAACTAGCCCACCAGGAGCCTCCAGTATGCGCCAGGGGGCTACATTACAGAGAGGTGTAATGAGGCCACACCCTTTTTTACACCTCTCTGCAACTAAGCCCCCGTGCATGTTTGAAGACGGGGAACTAATTCCCCTTGCATACTGGGGGTCCCTGGGGGCCAACTAGCCCACCTGGAACCTCCAGTATGTGCCAGGGGGCTGCATTGCACAGAGGTGTAATGAGGCTATGCCTCTTTTTACACCTCTCTGCAACGCAGGCCACTGGCGCGTTTGCAGAGGGGGGACTAATTCCCCTAGCATACTGGGGGTCCCTGGGTCATATCTGCCCAAACGCCGAAATTCCGAACGATTGAAAATGACTTTTCTTGAGAAACATTTCGATTTGGATTATCATGTCCTATACTTTGGAATTTTTGAAAGACTGACTTTGAGGATGCTATAAATTACTCAAATCTGCCCGAATTGTGTGGGTAAAATTGATACCTAGTCACTTTGAATAAGAATGTACTTACGTCTCGTCTAACATTTGGAAGAAATATCTAGTTATATGACAACAGGATACCGACATAACTTGAAGGAAATAAGAAAGCCCTGAAGAAGTTCTGTTGTACAGAACGAAACGCGTCAGCTGGCTGTGGTACATAAACTTAAGGAAAATAAAAGCATTTGAATATACACCAAGATTCAGCACATCAATAAGGACTCTAAGTGATATGATTTGATTGGACTTATTGTGCAAGTGGTGCTGTGCCAAACTTTGGAATATTCTCCACTACTCTCTACTACTCATTCTCTACTACTCTATTACTCTCTCCTACTCTCTCTCTACTACTCACTCCCTACTACTCACTATCTACTACTCTCTACTACTCACTCTCTACTTCTCTCTACTTTCTACTACTCACTCTCTACTACTCTCTCTCTACTACTCACTCTTTACTACTCACTATCTACTACTCTCTACTACTCACTCTACTTCTCACTCTCTACTACTCTCTACTACTCACTCTCTACTACTCTCTCTCTACTACTCTCTACTACTCACTTTCTACAACTCATACCCACTCTCTACTACTCTCTACTACTCACTCTCTACTACTCTCTCTATACTACTCACTCTACTACTCACTCTCTACTGCTCTCTACTATTCTCTCTATCTGCTACTCACTCTCTACTACTCTCTACTACTCACTCTTTACTACTCTCTACTACTCACTTTCTCCTGCTCTCTACTACTCACTCTACTACTTACTCTCTACTACTCTCTACTACTCACTCTCTACTACTCACTCTCTACTATTCTCTACTACTCACTCTACTATTCACTCTACTACTCTCTGCTACTCATTCTCTACTACTCTACTACTCTCTCTCTACTACTCACTCCCTACTACTCACTATCTACCACTCTCTACTACTTACTCTCTACTACTCTCTACTCTCTACTACTCACTCTCTACTACTCTCTCTCTACTACTCACTCTTTACTACTCACTATCTACTACTCTCTACTACTCACTCTACTTCTCACTCTCAACTACTCTCTACTACTCACTCTCTACTACTCTTTCTCTACTACTCACTCTACTACTCACTCTCTACTACTCTCTACTATTCTTTCTCTCTGCTACTCACTCTCTACTACTCACTTGTTAGAAATGGGGGTCTCTAGTTGGTAGAGGTAGGTACCACTGTCCAAATAGGGACCCTTGCTTCTAGTCAGGACAAGGAGATAACTCTCTGAGATAACCCCTGCTCGCCCTCTAGGTAGCTTGGCCTGAGCAGTCTAGGCTAATCAGAGGCAATGCGTAAAGTATTTGTACCAACACTCACAGTAACACAGTGAAAACACCACAAACTGATTCCACAAAGGTTTAGAAAAATAAAGGTATTTAATCTAAAACTACACAAGACCAAAACGATAAAAATCCAACACACACAGTTCAAGAATATGGTTTCAAAGAGTTCTTAAGGTTGCTTTAAAGTTCTTCAAGTTGCGGTAAAAATAACCACAGTTGCGTGAAAAGTTCACAGTTGCGTCACGTTTACTCACAGTACCTTTAGTTGCAACAAAGTTCCAAAAGCAGAAGCTGGTGCGGTGGAAAACAAGCGATGCGTTGCTCCTGAGACCCTGGGGAGGCGTTTGCGACAGCCCCGCTGCAGCAGCGGGCGTGTTGCGACGAATCCGGTCTGTATGGGGAGGAAGGCCACTTGTATGGATTCCGGTGTGTAGGTTCCGTAGGAAGTCTGTTCTCGCAAAGGCACGATGCGACGATCTCGTAGGTGCTGCGACGATCTCCGGGGCGACGATGCGCGGTCCAGCGGTGATCCTCTCTCTCGCAGCTCCTCGATGCGATGATTCTGCGACGACACTCGCAGCGACGTGATGCGGTCCGCAAGCAAGCGGTGCGGCGTTCTCACCCAGCGACGACAGGCTCTGCGACGATACTCGCAGCGATGTTCGATTCTCCCGCACCGGTCTGGTGCGTCCCGCAAACGAAGGATGCGACGTCTCTGGCAGCGGCGTCAGGCGCTGCGACGATCTCGACCTCCGTAGCGGCGGGAAACTTCCCGCACTGTCGGGGATGCGCTCCGCAAGCGAGTGATGCGACACTTTTCAGTTTCAAAAGTCACTCAAGCTTAGTTTCAAGCTTCCCAGCACAGGTACAACCTCCAGAGGCCCCACAACTGGATCAAGCACTCTAGGAGGGACAGAACTCTCTCAGCAGAGTTCAGGGAAGCTGGGGGTGAAGTCCTTTTGTTCCTGGGACTTCAAAACAGGGAGCCAGCTCTTCTCAGGCCCTTGGAGATTCCTTCAAGACAGGGGACACAGCTCACAAGCAAAGTCCTTCCCCTCTCCTTGGCAGCAAAGCAACAGGTCAGTCCAGCAGAGCAACAGCAGGACAATCTTCCTTCTCCAGTTTCAGCTTTCTCCTTGGCAGAGGTTCCTTCTTGATTTCCAGGATGATCTAATTTTCTGTTGTCAGGGGTCCTGTACTTATACCCCTAAAGTCTTTGTTCTCTTGGTGCATGTGGGCCCTGTGCCCGGTCTGAACCAGTTCTGGGTGGATCCTGAGTACTTTGTTTTGCTGGCTGCCTCTTTCCTTTCAGAGTGAGGGGCAGGGTCCTCAGCCGCCCAGCAGGGGGGTGGAGCCAGCATTGTGGAAGGCAGGCACAGCCCTATTCAGCCCAGGTGCTAACTCCTCCCACCACTCCAGTTGCAACTGCAGTCATTCAGCCTAGTGCTGACTCATCCATCCTGCTGGGGAATTCCCCAGCCCCTGTCACTCACAAACCAGACAGTCAATACACAAACAGGCCCAGGCACACAGAAGGGTCAGACAAGAGAACAGCAACTTTCTAAAAGTGCTGTTCTCAAACACAGGATTTAAAAACAACCTTTCCTAAAAGATGTGTTATTAAATTCTGAGTTCAGGGATACTAGATACTTATGTCCTATCTTGTTCCTATGGGAAGAAATGCTGTTAACCACTGTAGCCAGCATCCCCCATGTTAATCTATGGAGCAAGATAGCCTTACAATAGTGAAAAACGAAAATGGCTGTAATTCACTACCAGAACATGTTACCTGCTCTACCTTTCACATACACTGCACCCTGCCCAGGGGGGTACCTTGGGCCTTCCATAGGGGTGACTGATGTGCACGAAAAGGGAAGGGTTAGGCCTGGTCAGTGGGGACACTGACCAGGAGGACATGGCAGTTCTAAACTGCCCATAGGCACTGCAGTGGCAGGCCTGAGACACCATTTTAGGGCTATTCATGTGGGTGGCACAATCAGCGCTGCAGGCCCACTAGTAGCATTTGTCATCACCAGCCCTGGCACACCCAGTGCACTTTACTAGGGACTTCATGGTGATACAAATATGCCAAACATGTATATCCAATCACAATAACAATTTACATAGAGAGCATATGCACTTTAGCACTGATCAGCAGTGGTAAAGTGCGCAGAGTCCTATTGCCAACAGCCACGGGTCAGGAAAAATAAGGGAGGAAGAAGCAAAAAGTTTGAGGATGACCCTGCAAGAAGGGCCAGTTCCAACACAACCCCCTTCCAGCCTAAAGCCAGGGTAGACCAAACGATACCTCGATGGTATTCCCTGCTTAAGGCGATAGAACACGGAAACTGGCCCACACAGCAGGGCAGTCCTGTTCTATGCCGTCCTAAACCCAGTTCAATCACTCTATCCATGCTCTCAGGGTCCACCATGCCCATCCATGTGGAACCCTTCTCCTCACCTGTGGACACCACCTGTGCAGCACCTAACCTTAATTTTTTCACGGGTGTGTCCCAACAGACCGAAAGCAAGCCACAGTGGCTACCAACAGTGATCAGGGATGAGACCTAAGCCTCATGCCTCTCATGGCTCTCAAACCCCTGTGGCATCAGAGGATGGGGGGCAGTAGCCCCAGGTGCTTGGCATCCTTTGTCCACTCCCTCTCTTGTCAGGTCAGGTCTGACACTCTGGCACTGACCCACCAGTCCCGGACCTGTATCCGGTGGCTGGACAGGAGGCTGGGGTGGGCTTCTCCACACCCGGTCCTCCTCTTCCTTGGGGTTCTGTACCCTCCAACCTGGAGCGGTACCCCCTTCTAGAAAAGCCAGGGCACCTGTGGCAGGTGTCCCGCACCATTCATCCACCAGTTCAGGGGTGCTATCCTGCAACTGGTATTCCAGGTCAGGGGGGATATCCCGGGCCTGTCCCTCAAACCTAGGCTCCAAAGCCTCCAGGTCAGACAACACCTGAACCTGGCTTCCCCACCCAGGGACCAACCCTTGCAATGGAACATTTGCCTGGCGCACCAGGACTTTACTCACGGATATGCCTACACTGGTTTCCAGGGGCAACCCTGTCCACCAAGACAACCAAGAACACAACTTTCCTACCAGTTCAGGACCTCCCTCCAGCAACTGGTTTCTCAACCTAGGGTTTAACCCCTCAGGTTGTACCGGGGTCAGAAGCGAGGACTCCCTCCCTCTGCACCTCCTTCCAGAGCGCTGCACCCTCCCTACTGGAGGGGTGCCCCTGGTAACCATATTGGTCAGGGCACTGGTTATAGATGCCCTTCTTTCCAGGTCAGGCAGATCCTGAACCTGGTCTCCCAACCCAGGGACCAATACCTGCGGTTGTGCACTTGCCTGGCACGCCAAGACTTCTGGGGACTTACACAGTACCCCCATGAGGGTGACACACAACTCATGTGTCCTGTGACAGTCTGCCTGGCGCAGATCTCCCGACCCCTGTCCACCTGACAGCGCGGGAAGATCCCCCAGGACAGAAGTGAGGTCACCAGGGTCACTCACTGGGGACTCAGCCCTTCTGACTGGTCCCTGACCCACTGGTTCTCCCACTGGGGACTCCAGCCCCCTCTCACCCCTCAGTCTGGACTTCGGTACCCTCCCAAATGGAGCGGCACTGCCAGACACCAGAACTGATGGAGGCCTGGTTACAGGCACTCCCCGTTCAACAGACACTAGGAGATCCTCCTCAAATGGCCTACTAGTACAGTCTAGGCCCCCAACCCGGTGTTCCCTTAAGGAACCCTCCAGGCCCTGAGACTGGGTTTCGGGCACCGTGAGACACACCGTCCCACACTCACTCCTTCTCCACTGAGACCGGACATGAGCCCCTACACCCCTCCCACTACACTGGGACCTAACTGGGCTACACTGAACCTCTTCCACCTCACAGGTCTGGAAGATATCTAAGCCACTCCTTTTGGGATCACTCCCCAATGCCTCCTCAGACTCTCTGGAATCCACCAAGAGGTCTGCCTCCAACGCAAGCTCTCTGGGATCAGAGAACTCACACTCCACCGGGTGTTGGCATAGCTCTGGAAAACAGGGACTTAAAATATGCTCTCCAACAAATGAATCACACAGCCCCCCACAGTTGTTAACCAAGCTACCCTTTGCCTTACCCTCCAGTGCCTCACACAAGTACCCCACACCACTCTCCTGAGACTGGCAAGACAGTATCTGACTGCCTCTGTCACACAACCCACACTCTTCTGGCTGGTCTTCACACACACACACCAAGGTTTCTACCATGGGGGAACCCCTCTCCCTGTACCTCTCATCTAGAGTCAGTAGAGTGTCCCTCCCACCACTAGGAATATGGTCCCCTGTGCCAGTCCCCCAATCTACTTCAGGGACACTGCACTCCACTGGAACCACATCATAAACCTGAACCCCCTGGTGTATGTCGACCCCCTCCCTCAAGTCAGGCGCCACATCTCTGGGTGTTTGTACCTTTCTCTCAGCACTAGATATCATAAACATGCTGCCACCATCTGAGCTGGACTCCACCTCCAACTCAGCAAAGCTCACCTCTTGAGCTGCCCATGTTTCTTCTGCAGCTGAGACCCTCATGGCCTCACGCCTCTTGAGCTCCAACTCAAGTTTCCTCATTCTTAATTCATGGGCCAAGGTAAATTTCAATTCCTCTAGGGCACGGGCATGTTTGCTCTCCTCCGCCGCCCTTTCTATTTTCATGACTTCCAAGTCATATTCTCTCATTCTCTGATTTTCTTGTAACTCTTCTGGGGTGAGGCCCCTACCGGAGTGGTAGCTGCCAGCTCCTGAGCCTACTCTGCCCACTGGCAGATCCTTGCTGTGAAAACTGTTTTCCACATCCACAACATCATCTCCCTCTTGAGCCTCCCAATGGGCCCTCAAGATTTTCTGCAGCTCCTCCTTTCTGTAGGCGCTTTTTATGGGGCACTCAAACTCAAGGCAGAATTTCCTAAGTTGCTCAACTTTGTATGAACACAAATCTTCAATGCAAAACTCTAATTCTTCTTCTGCCTCCTGACTGGGTGCCTTTCCTTTCACAGACATGATGCTTGGAAGAGTTACTCAAAAATAGAAAAATCAAAACCAAAAACCAGTAGTATGCGGTGGCGTAGTGGTCTGCACTCACTAGTGATGTACACCAATTACTGTGGGTCAAGTACAAATACAAGTTCAAATCCCACCGCCTGACCACCAATGTTAGAAATGGGGGTCTCTAGTTGGTAGAGGTAGGTACCACTGTCCAAATAGGGACCCTTGCTTCTAGTCAGGACAAGGAGATAACTCTCTGAGATAACCCCTGCTCGCCCTCTAGGTAGCTTGGCCTGAGCAGTCTAGGCTAATCAGAGGCAATGCGTAAAGTATTTGTACCAACACTCACAGTAACACAGTGAAAACACCACAAACTGATTCCACAACAGTTTAGAAAAATAAAGGTATTTAATCTAAAACTACACAAGACCAAAACGATAAAAATCCAACATACACAGTTCAAGAATATGGTTTCAAAGAGTTCTTAAGGTTGCTTTAAAGTTCTTGAAGTTGCGGTAAATAATAACCACAGTTGCGTGAAAAGTTCACAGTTGCGTCACGTTTACTCACAGTACCTTTAGTTGCAACAAAGTTCCAAAAGCAGAAGCTGGTGCGGTGGAAAACAAGCGATGCGTTGCTCCTGAGACCCTGGGGAGGCGTTTGCGACAGCCCCGCTGCAGCAGCGGGCGTGTTGCGACGAATCCGGTCTGTATGGGGAGGAAGGCCACTTGTATGGATTCCGGTGTGTAGGTTCCGTAGGAAGTCTGTTCTCGCAAAGGCACGATGCGACGATCTCGTAGTTGCTACGACGATCTCCGGGGCGATGATGCGCGGTCCAGCGGTGATCCTCTCTCTCGCAGCTCCTCGATGCGATGATTCTGCGACGACACTCGCAGCGACGTGATGCGGTCCGCAAGCAAGCGGTGCGGCGTTCTCACCCAGCGACGACAGGCTCTGCGACGATACTCGCAGCGATGTTCGATTCTCCCGCACCGGTCTGGTGCGTCCCGCAAACGAAGGATGCGACGTCTCTGGCAGCGGCGTCAGGCGCTGCGACGATCTCGACCTCCGTAGCGGCGGGAAACTTCCCGCACTGTCGGGGATGCGCTCCGCAAGCGAGCGATGCAACACTTTTCAGTTTCAAAAGTCACTCAAGCTTAGTTTCAAGCTTCCCAGCACAGGTACAACCTCCAGAGGCCCCACAACTGGATCAAGCACTCTAGGAGGGACAGAACTCTCTCAGCAGAGTTCAGGGGAGCTGGGGGTGAAGTCCTTTTGTTCCTGGGACTTCAAAACAGGGAGCCAGCTCTTCTCAGGCCCTTGGAGATTCCTTCAAGACAGGGGACACAGCTCACAAGCAAAGTCCTTCCCCTCTCCTTGGCAGCAAAGCAACAGGTCAGTCCAGCAGAGCAACAGCTGGACAATCTTCCTTCTTCAGTTTCAGCTTTCTCCTTGGCAGAGGTTCCTTCTTGATTTCCAGGATGATCTAATTTTCTGTTGTCAGGGGTCCTGTACTTATACCCCTAAAGTCTTTGTTCTCTTGGTGCATGTGGGCCCTGTGCCCGGTCTGAACCAGTTCTGGGTGGATCCTGAGTACTTTGTTTTGCTGGCTGCCTCTTTCCTTTCAGAGTGAGGGGCAGGGTCCTCAGCCGCCCAGCAGGGGGGTGGAGCCAGCATTGTGGAAGGCAGGCACAGCCCTATTCAGCCCAGGTGCTAACTCCTCCCACCACTCCAGTTGCAACTGCAGTCATTCAGCCTAGTGCTGACTCATCCATCCTGCTGGGGAATTCCCCAGCCCCTGTCACTCACAAACCAGACAGTCAATACACAAACAGGCCCAGGCACACAGAAGGGTCAGACAAGAGAACAGCAACTTTCTAAAAGTGCTGTTCTCAAACACAGGATTTAAAAACAACCTTTCCTAAAAGATGTGTTATTAAATTCTGAGTTCAGGGATACTAGATACTTATGTCCTATCTTGTTCCTATGGGAAGAAATGCTGTTAACCACTGTAGCCAGCATCCCCCATGTTAATCTATGGAGCAAGATAGCCTTACAATAGTGAAAAACGAAAATGGCTGTAATTCACTACCAGAACATGTTACCTGCACCAGTACATGCTCTACCTTTCACATACACTGCACCCTGCCCAGGGGGGTACCTTGGGCCTTCCATAGGGGTGACTGATGTGCACGAAAAGGGAAGGGTTAGGCCTGGTCAGTGGGGACACTGACCAGGAGGACATGGCAGTTCTAAACTGCCCATAGGCACTGCAGTGGCAGGCCTGAGACACCATTTTAGGGCTATTCATGTGGGTGGCACAATCAGCGCTGCAGGCCCACTAGTAGCATTTGTCATCACCAGCCCTGGCACACCCAGTGCACTTTACTAGGGACTTCATGGTGATACAAATATGCCAAACATGTATATCCAATCACAATAACAATTTACATAGAGAGCATATGCACTTTAGCACTGATCAGCAGTGGTAAAGTGCGCAGAGTCCTATTACCAACAGCCACGGGTCAGGACAAATAAGGGAGGAAGAAGCAAAAAGTTTGAGGATGACCCTGCAAGAAGGGCCAGTTCCAACATCACTCTTTACTACTCTCTACTACTCACTTTCTCCTGCTCTCTACTACTCACTCTACTACTTACTCTCTACTACTCTCTACTACTCACTCTCTACTACTCACTCTCTACTATTCTCTACTACTCACTCTACTATTCACTCTACTACTCTCTGCTACTCATTCTCTACTACTCTACTACTCTCTCTCTACTACTCACTCCCTACTACTCACTATCTACTACTCTCTACTACTTACTCTCTACTACTCACTCTCTACTACTCTCTCTCTACTACTCACTCTTTACTACTCACTATCTACTACTCTCTACTACTCACTCTACTTCTCACTCTCAACTACTCTCTACTACTCACTCTCTACTACTCTCAATCAATCAATCAATCAGAGCATTTATATAGCGCACTACTCACCCAGAGGGTCTCAAGGCGCTAGGGGAGGGGGGTCCGCTACTGCTCGAACAGCCAGGTCTTGAGTTGCTTCCTGAAGGCGAGGTGGTCCTGGGTCAGGCGGAGGTGGGTCGGGAGGGAGTTCCATGTCTTGGCGGCGAGGTAGGAGAAGGACCGTCCCCGTGTGGTGGCTCTTCGGATGCAGGGGACGGCGACGAGGGCGTGGCGGGTCGATCGGAGCTGGCGTTTGGGAGCGTAGAAGTTGAGTCGACTGTTGAGGTACCCTGGGCCTTGGTTGTGTAGGGCTTTGTGTGCGTGGGTGAGGAGACGGAAGGTGATTCTCTTGTTGACCGGGAGCCAGTGCAGGTCTCTCAGGTGTCCGGAGATGTGGCTGCGACGGGGGATGTCCAGGATGAGTCGTGCTGAGGCGTTCTGGATCCGCTGGAGTCTCTTCTGGAGTTTGGCGGTGGTTCCGGCGTAGAGGGAGTTGCCGTAGTCCAGGCGGCTGGTGACGAGGTCCTGGGTGACCGTCTTCCTGGTCTCGGTGGGGATCCACCGGAAGATCTTACGTAGCATGCGCAGGATGTTGAAGCACGACGAGGAGACGGCGTTGACTTGTCTGGTCATGGAGAGGGAGGAGTCCAGGATGAATCCCAGGTTGCGTGCGTGGTCTGTTGGTTTGGGTGCGCTGCCTAGGGCGGGGGGCCACCAGGAGTCGTCCCAGGCGGAGGGTGAGGATCCCAGGATGAGGACTTCTGTCTTGTCCGAGTTCAGTTTCAGGTGGCTGTTCTTCATCCATTCGGCTACCTCTTTCATCCCTTCGTGAAGGTTGGCTCTGGCGGTGGCGGGGTCGTTGGTGAGGGAGAGGATCAGCTGGGTGTCATCGGCATAGGAGATGATGTTGAGGTTGTGCTGGCGTGCGATGGCTGCGAGGGGGCTCATGTAGACGTTGAAGAGGGTTGGGCTGAGCGAGGAGCCTTGGGGAATGCCGCAGATAACTTCGGTGGCTTCAGATCTGAACGGGGGGAGGCGGACTCTCTGTGTCCTTCCGGTGAGGAAGGAGGTGATCCTCTCCAGTGCCTTTTCCTGGATTCCGACGTTGCTGAGACGCTGTACTAGTGTACGGTGGCAGACAGTGTCGAAGGCCGCGGAGAGGTCTAGGAGGATGAGGGCTGCTGTTTCTCCATTGTCAAGCAGTGCTCGGATGTCATCGGTGGCTGCGATCAGGGCGGTCTCGGTGCTGTGGTTGGCCCGGAATCCAGACTGTGAGAGGTCGAGGGATCCGTTTGTCTCGAGGAAGGCGGCCAGCTGCTTGTTGACGGTCTTCTCGATGACTTTTGCAGGGAACGGGAGGAGCGAGATGGGGCGGTACTTCTTGAGGTCGGTGGGGTCGGTTAATGACTTCTTGAGAAGAGCGCTGAGTTCGGCGTGCTTCCAGCTCTCCGGGAAGGTAGCGGTGTCAAAGGAGGTGTTGATGATGTCCCGCAGGTGGGATGCGATGACAGCGTCGGCCTTGTTGAAGACGTGGTGGGGCAGGGGTCGGTCGGAGATCCGGAGTGGATGGAGTTCATCGTGCGGACGGTGTCTTCGGTGCTGATCGGGGTCCAGGCGCGGAGGGTGGTGGTGGGGGGTGGTGGTTCGGACGTGGCGTGCGTCTCTACTACTCTCTACTACTCACTTTCTACTACTCATACTCATTCTCTACTACTCTCTACTACTCACTCTCTACTACTCTCTCTCTACTACTCTCTACTACTCACTCTCTACTACTCTCTACTATTCTCTCTCTCTGCTACCCACTCTCTACTACTCTCTACTACTCACTCTTTACTTCTCTCTACTACTCACTTTCTCCTGCTCTCTACTACTCACTCTACTACTTACTCTCTACTACTCTCTACTACTCACTCTCTACTAGTCACTCTCTACTACTCTCTACTACTCACTCTACTATTCACTCTACTACTCTCTACTACTCACTCTCTGCTACTCTCTCTACTGCTCCCTACTACTCTCTACTACTCACTCTCTACTCTATTACTCACTCTCTACACTCTACCTCTCTACCTCTCTACCTCTCTCTTCTTCTCTCTCTACTAGTCTCTACCTCTCTACCTCTAACTCTCTACCTCTACACCTCTACCTATCTACCTCTCTCTACACGCACACATATACACATATATATATATGCATATATATATATGCATATGCATTTATGTATGTGTATATATATTCACTGAAAAAACCATAGGTTATAGACCATATATAGTTAGGAATTAGCATTTACAAAACCTTGAAAATTCACTGAAAAAACCATAGGTTATAGACCATATATAGTTAGGAATTAGCATTTAAAAAACCTTATTTTACTCACACAAAACCATTGAAATTCCATATATAGTTAGTTGCACTAACTATATATCGCGCACCCGCAATCCACTGCTGATCATGTCACATATTACATCATTCATGACATGGTCAGTGACATCACTGATGACATCACTGATGACATCTCAAATGACATCACTGATGACATCACTGATGACATCTCATTTGACATCATTCTTGTGCTAATACGATAAACCTCTTCAGACTCTAATATAACCTTAGATACACTCAGTGTATACAGACACTCACACACTGTCACTCATCCATGGAGTTACTCACACACCTAGTCAGTCATGCAAAGAAACAATCTCACCTCCATTTCCTTAACTATACAGTTATACACACCTTACTTATTCAAGCATATACTAACACATATTTACTCTCTTACACAATCCCTGATACAAGTTCACAATGATCCATACAGCCACTCACACATTCAGTGGCTCTCATGCACAGTTAATTATATATGCCAACTCTCACATGTACTGTGTTTTACATATGTACTTACTATGACATGTAGCATTGAGATATCCATTCACTCATCAATACACTCATGCACACAGTCAACTGCCCATGTAGCTGTTTCCACATGCACTCTTGAACTCATACACCTAGTGAATCAACTGCTGACACATCTATGCACAGAGTCACACACCTCCCAGCCACCCCCACACAAACTCAATCTCCCATACAAATACTTGGGCAACCAATCAATAACACATATAGCCTCTCGTATAGCTAATGATCAACACATGCAGCAGTTTACATCACAACAGACATACTGATGCACACATTCAGACTGTTTAGTCACTAACCCATGCATTTAGTACGACACATTTATTCACTCACTCACAGTCAGTCACGCACCTACTAAATCCTTCATCCAGACACTTATACATCCACTCATTCTTCAATATATCAAACATATTTAAACTTTACAGAAACACACAGTCACTGGATGATGTCATCAGTGATGTCATCAGTGATGTCATTTGAGATGTCATCAGTGATGTCATCAGTGATGTCATTTGAGATGTCATCAGTGATGTCATCAGTGATGTCATTTGAGATGTCATCAGTGATGTCATCAGTGATGTCACTGACCATGTCATGAATGATGTAATATGTGACATGATCAGCAGTGGATTGCGGGTGCGCGATATATAGTTAGTGCAACTAACTATATATGGAATTTCAATGGTTTTGTGTGAGTAAAATAAGGTTTTTTAAATGCTAATTCCTAACTATATATGGTCTATAACCTATGGTTTTTTCAGTGAATTTTCAAGGTTTTGTAAATGCTAATTCCTAACTATATATGGTCTATAACCTATGGTTTTTTCAGTGAATTTCAATGGTTTTTTAATAGCAAATATCATAAGCTGTCGAATGTCAAGTACGTGGTAAGTGAAAACATTTTCGTGTTTATGCACACTGATCTGCTTTGAATGGTGCCCCCCCCCCCCCTCATTTCTATTAGGAGTACTCTCTCTTTGCAGATAGTGAAAGGTAGTTAACGCAGGCCTTTGCCCCCATTGTAATCCGTCGTGCCTGCTTCTCTCTCCATTTGATTGATTGTTATCCAAGTATTTACTGTTTTAGAATTAGTTCTCTTTGGTTCATTCTCTATTTACAAACAAACACAGAGTCGCAATACTCTGTTTAGTCTTTGCAGATAACGAAAAATCGTGTAAAAAAAAAGAAAAGGAATCGAGCAAAATCAGTAGGCCACTAATGGGATTTCTTTTTGACCTCGCTAAAATAGAAACATTAGGAACAACCCCTCATGACAAATACAAAACTAGTGAGATGAACTGAACTCCACACAATGATGGCTGCAAAACAGCTCGGCTCCGCCACCCACCCCGCCCAAAATAACGATAAAGAACGGCTGCCATGATTGGTTGCGGAATGACCACGACGGAGCTACGAAATGGTGCTGCTCTCATGCTAACCCCAGCTTCAGTCTGAAACATCCAGAAACACTGTAGACTACCAATTCGATCAGTTCCGGTAGCGCCCCAATGTAACCCGGTAGAGAAGAACTAGCCCTCCCCTCTTTCACTGATGGTTCTTGTTGCCTGTCCCTTCTGTTGTCATTTAACAGAACTATTTAGCCTGCTGAAAGGGGTTGTGTTCCGACCGCTGGTTGGTGGAGACATTTTGACTATATTCTGTACCTGCGTTGTCGCGTAATGCGTCATATGACGCGCCGCGTTAGCGCATCCGGAAGTCATCCGGGGCGCGCAGCGCGTAACGTAAGCATAACAAGTCATGTGACTTGTTAATAAAACTTTTCATTGGTTCATTTTACTTTTCTTATTGTAATGATGAAAGGCTTGGTCATATGACCTAAAAATTACGCTTTTCATTACTTCCGAACATTATTTTTTCTTAAATATATGTTATAATGTTCCAGGCTAATGTACTTTCCCGGAAATTTTACAACTGTCCTGCAAGTAAAATATATTCTTTTTTCGAGAAAAAGAGCGTTTCTTCGTCCCATGACGGAGCCGTTGAGCAAAAGAGGGTCGACCTGCTGTCTTAGTCGCCGATAAGCCTGAATATGAGATTCTTATCGATCACTTTATGTTGCAGGAATAGAAAACACAACAGCCCTTGACCATTTATCTTTACTGCGTTCCTTCGTATTATACCTTTTACCCTTCATGTAATTGGTCTGCTTTATTTCACTTGCCTTTTAATGATTCTAAAACAGTCACTATTATTAAAAACTTTACCAATGTATATACTACTACCATGTTTTCTTTTAAAAACCTTTATTGTGAAAATTTCATTATACAAATACGAGCCTATAACCACGTGGGCCTGCCACAGAGCAAACTGTAATCGTATATGATGAATAGACATTTACACTGTAGAGGAACGTAACGGGCGAGCCATTAGGTTGCAAGAACTAAGGTGTCTAACAGTTACGGAATCGGTGGACGTACATTTTATAATTAAAATACGACAGGGCCAGTTACAATAAAATTATCTAGATATACATTTGCGGGCAAGTACCATGGGTGACGTTAATTCGAACTTTCAACAGTACAGTAATCAATAACACATCAGAACTTAATATCAATAGGGATGTCGAAATATTCAATCAATTCTCGTCCCCGCCCGCCATGTGCTTCAAAACTGCATACGTATCTCGTGATTTCAAGGTTCTGCAACCAGTACACAACAAGGAGTTACGAGTCCCATTTATTCCGGCGCCATTTTGGGCGAGGACGGGCAGGTCCAGGATATAGTCAAAATGTCTCTACCAACCATCGACTATGATGATGTTCATATGCTGTATTTATTAGAGTAACACTCATCTGTCCACATGAAATTAATTTGCCACAATCTAAACATGTCATTTTAATCTTTCCAAAGTTCTTCTAAATATTTGGGACCGTTTCCCTTGCCTCTGAAGCTCTCAGTGCCACTTCTTTGATGAATGTACTAGCAGGTCAGGGGTTCTCCTCCAAATCTCTCTTTTATGCAGCACTATAATTAATTGGTGCCACCTCTCCATATGACGATGCATGGTATAGTTACCACAACTATATTTTTTTTCGGTTCCTCTGGAGAGTTCATCGTGGCAGATGAAGCGTGTAACGTACCGGGCATTTACCTTTTTTTGCATGTACAGGAAAGGAAAAAAAAATCGAGCGTCCGAGTTCTAAGGTGTCCCAGGGCCATTTTAGTGGACCAGGCCCAAATCCAAAGAACAGGCCGCCATTTTGAGAGTCCTCTTGCAGCCGCCTGTCGCTGTAGCATCAAGAGCAGCCGAAACTCAGCTGAATGGCAACTGAAACGGTAAAGGGGCGCCCCACTACAGCAGACGAGCCTCCACCTAGGAAGGCCCATTCACGCCGGCCCCCCCCCCCCTTCGGGCACCCCACGCCGTTATTCGGAGCAGTATTGTAGGATGGCCACACCAGTGCGGCAACTTGCTAGACATCACCTCGGTGGTAACCGAATCTCAACACCTTGTGGTGTCTCCTATTCAGAAAACATTGTTATGCTGCCTTCGACCTATTCGCCGCAAGTGCGCACACAACTCAACTGCATAGCTTGCTAGACACCACCTCGGTGCCATCCGGATCTTGGAATGTCAGCACCTTTTGGTGTCTTCTCTTCAGAAAATATTATTGCGCTGCCTTTGGCCCCATTCGCACATCAGTCCGCTACTGACGCCATCTCACAGGCTAATGGGGCGCCCCACGCCGACTTTCAGCATTGTAGAATAACCACACCAGTACAGCAACTTGCTAGACATCACCTCGGTGCCATCCGGATCTCGGCGCCCCACTGCAGATGAAGTGCCTCTCAACTATGAAACCACCACGGTGACATCCGGATCTTGGCGCGTTGTGCTGCCTTCGGCCTATTCGCACATCGGTCCGCTACTGACGCCATCTCACAGGCTAATGGGGCGACCCACGCCGAGTTTCAGCATTGTAGGATGACCACACCAGTACAGCAACTTGCTAGACATCACCTCAGTGCCATCCGAATCTTGGCATCTCAACGCCTAGTGGTATCTTCCATACAAAAAATATTGTTACGCTGCCTTTGGCCCCATTCGCACATCAGTCCGCAACTTAGACACCACCTCGGTGCCATCCGGATCTTGGAATGTCAGCACCTTTTGGTGTCTTCTCTTCAGAAAATATTATTGCGCTGCCTTTGGCCCCATTCGCACATCAGTCCGCTACTGACGCCATCTCACAGGCTAATGGGGCGCCCCACGCCGACTTTCAGCATTGTAGAATAACCACACCAGTACAGCAACTTGCTAGACATCACCTCGGTGCCATCCGGATCTCGGCGCCCCACTGCAGATGAAGTGCCTCTCAACTATGAAACCACCACGGTGACATCCAGATCTTGGCGCGTTGTGCTGCCTTCGGCCTATTCGCACATCGGTCCGCTACTGACGCCATCTCACAGGCTAATGGGGCGACCCACGCCGAGTTTCAGCATTGTAGGATGACCACACCAGTACAGCAACTTGCTAGACATCACCTCGGTGCCATCCGGATCTCGGCGCCCCACTGCAGATGAAGTGCCTCTCAACTATGAAACCACCACGGTGACATCCGGATCTTGGCGCGTTGTGCTGCCTTCGGCCTATTCGCACATCGGTCCGCTACTGACGCCATCTCACAGGCTAATGGGGCGACCCACGCCGAGTTTCAGCATTGTAGGATGACCACACCAGTACAGCAACTTGCTAGACATCACCTCAGTGCCATCCGAATCTTGGCATCTCAACGCCTAGTGGTATCTTCCATACAAAAAATATTGTTACGCTGCCTTTGGCCCCATTCGCACATCAGTCCGCAACTTAGACATCACCTCGGTGCCATCCGGATCTTGGCATCTCAGCGCCTTGTGGTGTCAGTCAGAAAATATTGTTGCGCTGCCTTTGGCCCCATTCGCACATCGGTCCGCTACTGACGCCATCTCACAGGCCAACGGGGCGCCCCACGCCGACTTTCAACATTGTAGGATGGCCACAGAAGTGCGACAACTTACTAGACACCACCTCGGTGCCATCCGGATCTTGGCGCGTTGTGCTGCCTTCGGCCTATTCGCACATCGGTCCACTACTGACGCAAACTCACAGGCCAACGGGGCGCCCCACGCCGACTTTCAGCATTGTAGGATGGCCACACCAGTGCTGCAACTTGCTGGACACCACCTCGGTGCCATCCGGATCTTGGCACGTTGTATTGCCTTCGGCCTATTCGCACATCAGTCCGCTACTGACGCCGCCTCACGTGCCAACGTATTTTCTCCGCATTTTATACCCTATGCCGCATAACAGGTCATGTGACTTGTTTATAAAACTTTTCATTGGTTCATTTTACTTTTGGTTTCCTAATGATGGAAGACTTGATCATATGACCTAAAAACAACACTTTTCATTGGATGAAAACTTTTTTTTTCCCCCAAACGATGAAAGCCCCACCTTGTTTCTGGATGTTTCAGACTAAACTGGCGTCAGCATGAGAGCACCACCATCTCGTAGCTCTGTCGTGGTCATTCCGCGAGCAATCATGGCAGCCGCTCCCCACCAGAAGCCTGCAGGAGTCGGGGCCCCCAAAACTTTTGATGAATTCTCAAGGCGGAGGGGACGCTTTCGAGAATGGGGTCCAAGACCTAGCAGACAAGCGTCCGATTTCCAAGGTGTCCCAGGGCCATTTCAGTGGACCACGCCCAAAAAGGAAAGAGCCTGCTGCCATTTTGAGAGTCCTGTGGCAGCCGCCTATCGCTGCACCGCAAGAGTGGGCGCAACTCAGCTGAATGGCGGATTTTGACACAGTGGACCAAAAGCGGACGGAATGGCAACTGAAACGGTAAAGGGGCGCCCCACTAAAACAGATGAGACTCCACCTGGAGAGGCCCGTTCACGCCGCCTCCCCCGGGGCGCCCCACGCCGTTATTCGGAGCAGCATTGTAGGATACCAAAACCAGTGCGGCAACTTACTGGACATCACCTTGGTGCCATCGTTCTGCTGCCTTGGAACTATTCGCACAACAGTTTGCTACTGATGACCCACCCCCCGCGACGCCCCACGCCGTTATTTGCTGGGTGGCAACTTACTAGACATCACTTTCGTGTCATCTAGATTTCGGCGCGTTCTGCTGCCTTGGAACTATTCGCACAACAGTTTGCTACTGATGACCCACCCCCCGCCGGAAATCTGGACGTTGTGCTGCGTTGGGACTATTCGCACAGCCGACCGCTACTTCGTTGTTTTTCCCTAAAAATGTTTATATGTTATTACTATTTTTGTTTTCTTGTATATATTTATAAATTATTAAAGTTTTATAATCTTACTACTTTGTCGGAGTGCTATATATTTTTAATGTGACACATAATTGTAAAAACTTTGATGTACAAAGAGTCATCCCTGGAATCTTCCGCTTCACGCTCGGTCCCCTCCCCAATCACAATACAGGATGGTTTTCAGATAATAGCAACGCTTCTGCTGTGACGGATCTCATCGAGTGTGGGCCTTGATCTACTATAACTCCTTTGAAGAGGGGTGATTCTTTACAGCTGTGGCCATAAACTACATCTGCAGGGCTAGCTGATAGCCTAGGACCGGCCTGGACAATCGGACACAGAGGAAAAGGAGTGTCAGAGGGTGCGGTAGTGAATAGGGCGAAAGGGAGGTGTCGGGCGGGCACAGGGTGTGATTCTCAGGGAAGAGCAGCGCAGATGGGGGGAGGTTTATTACCCATGCATAAGACAGAGAGCGGGGGTGACCACTGCCTGGGTGAGATGCTTGCGAGGGTGGGGAGCCATGCTAAGGATCGACAGCGTGCACAGAGTGGGTCTGGTCAAGGCATCTAAAATGGCTGCCGTGCACGACAAAAGTGTGGCATTTGAAAAAAGACAAGATGGCGCAGACAATGTTTTTCAACACTTCCTGATTTCCTTCGAATCGAACGTTAACAGACGTTGGGGCATATTACCAAAGTTAAGCGATATTTATCCCTAACGATGCATTGCAAAGATTTTTTTACCGTCAGAAATTATCGCAGATAAACCTTGCTATTATCAAGGTTTATCGCAAATACGATAAAAAACGACCGCAATGCATTAATATCGCTGAAAACTCAGCGATATTCATGCATTACCGAGCTAATGCTCTTAGCCATGTTATCCACCTCCCATTGGATAACATGGCTAAGAACTGCTCAGGGCAGCTGTTACTTTTTGGAGATATTCGCGCTTATCTCGAATATTTCCAAAAGTTGATAATAGGAGATAGCGATGTTAGCGACTGTTTCCAGTCGCTAACATCTTGGCATGCCCACTTTGCATGTCATTAGTGATAAATATCACTCACATGCAAAGTGGGACCCAAGATGGTCGCTATCTCCTACTAGCCGTCGCTAACTGGTGTTAGCAACAGCTAGGTAATACAGATATAATTTTATCTCCGCGAAGCGGAGCGCTGTTACAGATATATATCTTGTTTTTGAACGTTAATTTCTCAAAATGCACTGAAGCACATATATTGAGACATAGCAAAGGCACATCGGGCTACCAGTCCCTAATATTTTACCAAGTTTCGTGCAAATCCATTCAGCCGTTCGATTATTATTATTATTATTTTTTTTTGCCCCGCGGGGCCCTTTTAAAACCTCCACATCAAACCTAGGGGGTCAGCGAGGATCTACTATGCCCCCTTATGGTCATTTGCCCCTTCGCTTTGGCCTCCTCTTGTCTCTCGATCCTACCGAGAGACAAGATGGCAGCCGCTACGTACTGTTTGGAATGTTTACAGACACCGGAGAGCCAATCAGCTTCGCTTCGCAAAGCTCCGTAACGCGAAAAGTACGCGAAGCGGTGCGCTGTTACAGATATATATCTTTTTTTTAACGTTAATTTCTCAAAATCCACTGGAGCACATATATTGAGACCTAGCAAAGGCACATCGGGCTACCAGTCCCTAATATTTTGCCAAGTTTCGTGCAAATCCATTCAGCCGTTCGATTATTATTATTTTGGTTTTTTTTTGCCCCGCGGGGCCCTTTTAAAACCTCCACATCAAACGTAGGGGGTCAGCGAGGATCTACTATTCCCCCTTATGGTCATTTGCCCCTTCGCTTTGGCCTCCTCTTGTCTCTCGATCCTACCGAGAGACAAGATGGCGGCCGCTACGGACTTTTTGGAATGTTGACAGACGCCAGAGAACCAATCAGCTTCGCTTCACAAAGCTCCGTTGTGCGAAAAGTACGCGTCCTGGGAGGCTGCCCGGTCCGCTGTTACAGATATATATCTTTTTTTAAACGTTAATTTCTCAAAATCC
Source organism: Lissotriton helveticus (assembly GCF_964261635.1). Taxonomy (NCBI): domain Eukaryota; kingdom Metazoa; phylum Chordata; class Amphibia; order Caudata; family Salamandridae; genus Lissotriton; species Lissotriton helveticus. Next base: position 659,773,606 of record NC_136067.1, read on the forward strand.
ACTGGAGCACATATATTGAGACCTACAAAAGGCACATCGGGCTACCAGTCCCTACAATTTTGCCAAGTTTCGTGCAAATCCATTCAGCCGTTCGGGCTAAAAGTGAGGCCAACCGCCCTATGGAAAACTCAATGTTAAAAACACGTTTTGGGACCCCCCTTTTTTCTCGGCCCCCCCTTGACGAACCCCCCCCAAATTTTCAAAGGCTGCTCAGAAACAAAATGTGCCATTTTCCTGAAAATTTCAGCCAATTCCGTCCACAAACGGCAAAGTTATTAGACATAGAATTTTCAAAAAACCCATAGAGAAAAAATCCTAACTATATATACCTACTGGCGACCGCCAGTAGGTAATATACATACATATATAAACATATATAATCTGCATATCTATATAAATACAAATATAAATGCATGCATACATATACATATATGCATACATATGCATGTTATTTACATGAAAGTTTTATAAACACTAATAAAAGCAAAGCTAAAAAGCCACCTCATTACAAACAGTATGGCTTTAACTTAAACGAGGGCAAGATCTATTGCATTTTCAATGCTTGTTTACTTTGGTTCCATCAAGACGGCATTCAGATGTGTCACAAATTTGCCATAAATTCTGAATGTTAGCACTCTAGTTTCTCATTAGATCACTGTAGTAAAGCTACTGCTCACCAGGGAAGTCTGCTGCTAATCATGCTTTCTATGGCAAAATGAACCCCCTCATGTTGTTCCTTTTTAAATTAAATGTTTTCAGACTTACCACTTCATTCCAATCAAGATGGCTTCTGGTGTGCCATACTTTAGTCATAAGTAAGATTGTTAGCGCTCTAGTTGTTCTTTAGAACACTCTGGAACATTCTGTCATTGGGCTACACTTGGGCTACATCTGGGTGATATTTGGGCTACATTTGGGCTCTTTTGTCTCTGGTGGCCATCTTGGGAGACTGCATGTCAGAATGTTTTAATGAAATAGAAGAGGATTTGGGAAGTCACTCAAAATGTGCCCTAATTTTTCTTTCTGCAGCACTAATCATACTTTCTATGGCAAAATATACCCCCTCATTTTGTTCCTTTTTAAATTAAATGTTTTAAGAGTTACCACTTTATTCCAATCAAGATGGCTTCAAGTGTGCCATACCTTTGTAATAAGTAGGACTGTTAGCGCTCTAGTTGTTCTTTAGAACACTCTAGGAGGCTTCAGTAGAACACAAAGGAATCAACTGCCAGTTTCTGTCCTTGTTGGATGTACATGTTTTACTGAGAATGTCAGACTTGATGCTCACATGACTGAGAAAGATAATGTGAATTTACAGAAAATATGCTTTCAGTTTAGCTTATAAATCCCCTTCCAAACCACTGTGGGAAAAGCATGAGATAATAGTTTTCTTTCAAACATGATTTATGATATCCCAGCAGAAGGCTTTTTCACATGGTAAAATCACCTTAGAACACACCACAATTCCTAAAATGAGTATGATACCATCAACAAATGATTTATAATGTAACTAAAGTCCTAAAACCCTCTATTAACTACAATGCTTTTTAATGTGGAGCTATCATGTATATTGGTCCCAAGATGGCTGCCAACACTTCTTGGATGAAGTGCTGACAGCCAATCAGATCTCACGATGAAATGTGTGGTTAGGCTCCGCCCAAATATATATGTGTTTTTGAAGTTAATTTTCATAAAAACCACTGGAGCAATTTTCACCAAATATAGCAAAGGCACTTCTGCGTACCAGTCCCTACAATTTTGCCACGTTTGGTGTAATTCCGTTCAGCGGTTCGGGCTGTAGCCTTGTCAGAACCTCCTATGGAAATTAACATGGGGAAAACACGTTTTGGGACCCCTTTTTTTCTCAGCCCCCACTTCACGAATCCCCCCGAAACTTCAAGGGAAGGAGCGCAGTGGAAAATTACACACAAATTCCTCAACCGGCGCCAAAGTTATTCCCAATAGAATGTTGCGGATTTCCTATGGTAGCTGGGTCCTAACTATGTATACCTACTGGCTATCGCCAGTAGGTAATATATATATATATATATATATATTCACTGAAAAAACCATAGGTTATAGACCATATATAGTTAGGAATTAGCATTTACAAAACCTTGAAAATTCACTGAAAAAACCATAGGTTATACACCATATATAGTTAGGAATTAGCATTTAAAAAACCTTATTTTACTCACACAAAACCATTGAAATTCCATATATAGTTAGTTGTACTAACTATATATCGCGCACCCGCAATCCACTGCTGATCATGTCACATATTACATCATTCTTGACATGGTCAGTGACATCACTGATGACATCACTGATGACATCTCAAATGACATCACTGATGACATCACTGATGACATCTCAAATGACATCACTGATGACAACATCCAGTGACTGTATTTTTCTGTAAAGTTAAAATATGTCTTACATATTGAAGATTGAGTGGATGTATAAGTGTCTGGATGAATGATTTAGTAGGTGCATGACTGACTGTATGAATGAGTGATTAAATGGATTAAATGTGTCTCACTGAGTGCATGGGTTAGTGGCTAAACTGTCTCAATTTGTGCATCATTATGTCTGTTGTTCTATAAACTGCTGCATGTGTTGATCATTAGCTATATGATTAACTATATGGGTTATTGATTGGTTGCCCAAGTATTTGTATGGGAGACTGAGAGTGTGTATGGGTGGCTGGGAGGTGTATGACTCTGTGCATAGATGTGTGAGCAGTTGATTCACTAGATGTATGGGTTCAAAAGTGCATGTGGAAACAGCTGTATGGGCGGTTGACTGTGTGCATGAGTGTATTGGTGAGTGAATGGATATCTCAGTGCTACATGTCAAAGTAAGTACATATGTAAAACACAGTACATGTGAGAGTTGACATATATAAATAACTGTGCAAAAGAGCCAGTGAATGTGTGAGTGGCTGTATGGATCATTGTGAACTTGTATCAGAGATTGTATAAGAGAGTAAATATGTGTTAGTATATGTTTGAATAAGTAAGGTGTGTATAACTGTATAGTTGAGGAAATGGAGGTGTGATTGATTCTTTGCATGACTGACTAGGTGTGTGAGTAACTCCATGGATGAGTGACAGTCTGTGAGTGTCTGTTTACACTGAGTGTATCTAAGGTTATATTAGAGTCTGAAGAGCTTCATCGTATTATCACATGAATGATGTCATCAGTGATGTGATCAGTAATGTCAAATGAGATGTCATCAGTGATGTCATCAGTGATGTCATTTGAGATGTCATCAGTGATGTCATCAGTGATGTCATTTGAGATGTCATCAGTGATGTCATCAGTGATGTCACTGACCATGTCATGAATGATGTAATATGTGACATGATCAGCAGTGGATTGCGGGTGCGCGATATATAGTTAGTACAACTAACTATATATGGAATTTCAATGGTTTTGTGTGAGTAAAATAAGGTTTTTTAAATGCTAATTCCTAACTATATATGGTGTATAACCTATGGTTTTTTCAGTGAATTTTCAAGGTTTTGTAAATGCTAATTCCTAACTATATATGGTCTATAACCTATGGTTTTTTCAGTGAATTTCATTGGTTTTTTAAAAGCTAATATCTATAGCTGTAAAATGTATTCTTCTTTAAATCCAAAAATATATTTTATATGTTTATTAATAATTTTTTTAAATATTTTTTTTGTTTCGCTCCCGGTCCGCGAACCGGAAAGCTTTCCGTTAGCTCAAATTGATGCCGCGACCCGGTCCGCAAACCGGTAAGAAATCAACATCGTGACGCGTCGCGAAAGCGCGACGTATCGCGTTGCCGCGTAATGCGTCTTATGACGTACCGCATTAGCGCACCCGGAAGTGCCCCGGGGCGCGGACCGAGGCGCGAAACGCAGCTCCCCGGAAGCGATCCGCGGCGCGACGCGAAAGCGCGACGTATCGCGTTGCCGCGTAATGCGTCTTGTGACGTACCGCGTTAGCGCACCCGGAAGTGCTCCGGGGCGCGGACCGAGGCGCGAAGCGCAGCGACCCGGAAGCTAACCGGGGCGCGTTCCGCAGCGCGTAACATGAGCGTGAGAGGTCATGTGACTTGTTAATAAAACTTTTCATTGGTTAATTTCACTTTTGGTTTCATAATCATGTAAGGCTAGGTCAGGTGACCTAAAAATAACACTTTTCATTGGTTGAGAACTATTGTTTTTCCCAAATGATGAAAACCCCTCCTTCTTTCCTCACTCTGACTTTCATCATTGTCGGAGGAAGACCTTTATTAATACTTCAGAAATGGCTTCAGTAGTTGCTTCAGCTGGTGCACCCCCACCACCACCTCCACCTCCTCATGGGAAGAGAGGACCACCTCCCCAGGTCATGACCAACACAGAGGAGGAAGAGGAAGAAATGGAGGAAGAGGAGGGAGAAGAACCACAGTTCTTAGAAGAGTTGCCCCGGGTTTCCCATAAGAAACCCAGTTTCATCTGGCAGTTTTATTCAATCCCTCCTGGCCAAAAAAAAGTGAATGCGAGGTATGTCACCTGCCTCATCTGCAAAGATAAATTATCAAGAGGGACGGATAAGAAGTATAGTTATGGGAACTATACTATGCATAGGCACATGACCAGGAAGCATCCACTTAATTACAGCCGGGCGGAAATACGGGATTTGCAGGAAAATCCAACATCAACTCCTGTGGCCAGATCAAGATCGTCAATTTCATTGACAGCAGCAGAGGCACGGGAAACTGTGCTAAACATACAAGAGAATTTTGGCAACATGAAACATACTTGTATGCACTGTGGTGCGTTGATAGCATGTGGTAATATGAGTATAAATGCTATCAACCTGGCTTATGAACATCATAATTGCCCTAACCGCCCCCAGTAATTTTTTTTTTGCTCCTGTTGAGCCCTTTTCAATGCCTGTTTTTTGTTGTTTCCCCCCCCAAAAAAAACAAAAAAAATATAAAATCGTTCAAAAAATACAAAAAAAACAAAAAATGTTCACAAAATAAAAAAAATATTTTTCAGAACTACCTCCCCTTTCAAAAAAAATTGCTAGAAAGTTTAGCACTCTGGAAAGCTCTATTTCTTTTGGTTCGCTTCCCGGTTAGCTTCCCGGTACGCGGACCGGGAGCTAACCAAAAAAAATTTTCAAAAAAAAAAGAGTAGGTATAAGGAAAGTAAACAGAGAGTGATGTTAAAAGAAAGACAGCTATAGGGAGTAAAGAAGAGATACTGTTTAATAGATCTATTTACCGAAGAAAAGACGGAAGAGGGTATAATTGTGAAAAACAAAATAGATAAGGAAGTGATAGAAAAAAAAAGAGAGTATAACATTAACAAAGAAGAGTTTCTTGGAGAATGTGAGTGAATGTTCAAAATAAGATTAAAACATGGGGAATAACAGAGAGAAAAAATAGAAAACAGAAAACAAAAAATAACAGAAAAAGATTAATTGAAACAGCAAAGAAATGTAAGTAACATAGAGCCATATCATCAACATAGGCAATAAAAGTTTTGCAGCTTTTATTGGCAGAAATGTGTCGCTAAAGCCGCTTTTGCGGCAGAAAACTGCCGCTAAAACCACTTTTGCACCAGTTTTCTGCCAATAAAAACAGCAATAATTTTATTGGCTGTGTTCATAATATGCCCCTTAGTGTGCTTCAACTACACAGAGAAAGCATTATGAACAAATAGTGATAGAGTGATCAGTCAAAGACACTAAGAGTAATAGAGACGGAGTGAGTGAACAAGAGTGAGGAACTATGAGAAGAGAGGGACTGAGAAAAAGAGTGGAAGGAGTTGAGTAAGTAGGTAATAGAGAAAGGAATGAGGGAAGTTGCAAAGGCAGGAAACTGAGGGTTAAAGAAATGAAGCAGTGGAACTAATAGAAGTTAAATGTGATAGAAATGTAACGAAAAGAGTACAAAACATTTACCTTATAATTGTCGTTAAATTACTCACTTTTTGTTTTTATACTTTCAATCTGTGAAAGAGAGAACAAACATTTGAAAAATATTAAAACATGTATTTAAAAATTACAAAAGACAAGGGAAAAGATTGAAGGACAAACAGTTTTTCAACAACTTTGACACTTACAGAAGCTTCTGCTTCTCCAGGCCCCCTACACAGTCCTAAAGATATACATTTTAAACTAACAGTATCTTGATGCAGATGAAGTGAGGCCTATCTTAAAACATGGTGCATCTTTTGCATTGCTGTTGTCTCAGAAAAGTGTCGCAAGACACTAAAATTTTAAATGATTGCTTCAGGATGCCAATAAGATGTGTCCTATACAGAGGTTTGTTTGAGGTGAGGCCTACTCAGGGTTGCAGATGAAATTTCGAGTTGTTGAAGAGAATAGAGGACATAATACATGTGAAGGTCTACCAATGAAGTGAGTCATGTCCACTGCACTCTTGAACAAAGTCCAAACCTCCTATGTTTCCCTGGACAGACCTAAACTTGATCTGCACAATGTGATTCGTAATGATAGGAAACACAGGTGATGTAATTGAAATACGTGCAATTTCTTTTGCTCATTTCACAATCACATCACTTGTGTTTCCTTTGCTTAGGTATCTCATTGTGCAGATGTAGTCCAGCATATGAAAGAGTACGCAGAAGTGCAGCACTGCATGCAACAACTTTGACACTTACAGAAGCCTCACCTTCTCCATGCGTCCTACACAGTTCTACATATACATCATAAATGCAAACAGTACAGAATTAATTATACATGTTAAATGGTTTATTTTTGCTGTTCTCAGAATGTATCAAAATTCACTAAAAACAGTGACTTGAAGGTATTCATCATATAACAGCGGGTAAAAAAAAACACAATCAAAATGATTGTGTTTAAAAAACCCATACAACATAACAAATCAGAATTCAGAACTCCTTAAAGTTAACTTACTTTCCATGACGTCAAAGGATGTCCTATGAACAGCTTACACTCTGTTGTGCTGTTATTACTTTCAGCCCGCCACTTTCTGAAAGAAAACCTCCATCGTTTTTAAAAACATGTTACATGCAATAAATTACTTCTTGCTCTCTACCACAAGTTTCCACAAAGCCAAATCTTGTCAGAGCCATTTATAACTCTTGGATTTCTTGTAAGCCAATCCCGTCATTTGGCATTTCTGCAACTTTCAGAATTAAAATGTTGAAGATCATTTTCACAATCCTGGAATAGTAATATCTTCCCCTTCTTGCTCAGTCATGTTCTACATTTCCTATGACACTGATACTGCTTACTATGAAGCAGACGTACACTACCTCTATGACTACTACAATTATTTAATTCTCTACATCACTTTTAATCACAAAGCAATGTAAAACAGTAGACAGCATTGCAGACTTACATTCCCTCTACTCTATGTTTTGATTGGCTGCTTCAATTAGCTTATAAAAAGAAATAGTTTTTCTGAACTCATTCAAAGTGCACTTATTTCTCCATGACGTCCAGTCTTATGGTTAGAAGTTATGTCTCTCAACTACACTTATCCTCAAGGCCAAATCGTGTAGGAGCCATTAGAACTTCTTGAAATTCCACAGAGCACATCCCGAGATTCTTTCCCTAAAATTTTGGTTTTAAAAACACCAGGTAAGAGTTTTTAAGGTCATACGGCAATTTTTTTTTGAAAATTAAAACAGAATCATTGCAAAATGACCAGCCATTTCTAGACTTTAAATAAGCTGTGTAATGTCCTGATGTTATTGAAGGACCGTCATGATATATAATTGCTGCAGTTACAAAAGTCCTTCCTGATATTGACAACTGCGAAGCCACAAAATTTTTAAAAATTAAAGTTGTCAATTTTGTTCCATCAGGCCTACATCGTTGGAACATTAAAATGACATACTGGCCATATGTTCGTATAAATAATGTGGACATCATTTCAGATTTACATTGGCTACACTCCATGTTGTGATCAGCTGCTTTTACTAGCTTATTGAAGGAGACTGATTTACTGTCTGGCAAAGTTAAATATATAAATCTTTCTGAGTCTACACTAGTAGTACTTGATACCATACAGTTCTCGCAGTAATGCTGCCATTGATAAGAAAGCCCAAACAGCTGATCTACATCTACACCTTCAGCATGCAATACATCAAGCATATACATTAAAAACTCCTGACAATCTTGCTGAATATTTTGAGAGAATTGTGTTTGGCCTGAACATCTGTCTAACAGATTTCGAATTTCAGACACACTTTCTATGTTTGTTCTATCAGTGCTACATTTCTCTAACACAGAATTTAACAAACTGCAAAATCTTTGATCAGAATTGACCACAATCTCTTCTTTTACATTTTCTAGAGAAAACAAAACAATAACCACTACATTAGCATAGCAGTTGACACCAGAACTGTTTTCAAATTGAAAACCAACAACATCTTCAACAGAATTCTTTTTGTTTCTGCTTATAATTTCAGGTTCATCGACTTTTCGTCTTTTTGCTACAACCTCCCCAGTATTGGTTACATTTCTTCGTTTCCGGCCTACCACACGTTTCTCAAACAAAGGATATTGAGGCAAATGTGGCGCATACTCTCTTCTTAACCTATTGTATTCCTTAACACAATCTAGATCCGCACAAATGCTTGTGACATCACACTCAATCAAGTACAATCCCGATAAAGTTCTAACTCGTGACAATGCCACATATGCCATACCCTCCTTGAACACAGAACTGCCAATATTCACCAATGCACTGTCTACACCTAAACCTTGAGATTTATGGATTGTCACCGCATATGCCAAGCAAACAGGAAACTGCTTACGGCGAACATATAAGTCTTTTACAAGCAAAAATCTAGCAGAGCAACGACCAATTAGCTGTACTTCCTCAATGCCATCAAATTTAATTTTTAAAAATTCAATTCCATCTCTATTTCTGTATTTTACAAAATCAACAACATTACCCATTGATCCATTTACCAGACCTCTTTCAACATGTAAATTCCTTCTTAAAATTATACGGCAGTTCAAGCACACATTCAGAGTCTTTTCAAAACCTGCAGTTTTAGATATACTCTTCTCTAATGAATCCAATTTTGTTTTCAGATTCTCAGACAAAATAATTGTTGATCCCATATGCTCTACTCTGTCAATAGCTTCCAGTTTCACAATCTCTTGCTTTTCTAAATGCAACATTTTGTTGTTGAATTTGGCACATTCTGCAAGAGTTGGCATCAAACATATTCCAGATTTCTTCTCAGTAATTTTCTGAAAAATATTCTCAGGCACAACATCTTGTTCTGGATATAAATTTGACAGTAATCGTGCATGTAAAGCTTCTTTCCCATGCTCGGTCACTTTTCCAATTCTAACATCTTGTAGAATAGTCTTGTAAACTTCATCCTTCGCCTGACGCATATTTTCATGCAGTTCAGCATAATTGAAGTTTAACCATATATTGACGTTGCCAATGCTGCCTAGGCACTTCCTGGTATCTTCATGCGTGAGCATTTTGAACACAGGTTGCCCTTTCACTGGTGTCAGCTGCAGTAGATCTCCGAAAACAATGATGTGTTTGCCACCAAATAACACATCATACTCTGTTTTGAGAACTTCTTGCATTCTCAAATGCACAAAGGCAAGCATGACATTGGAAACCATGCTTACTTCGTCAATGATAAGAAGTTTCATTTTCCTCAAGATTCTTGAAACTTCAAAACAAGCATCTCCAGATAGCTTGTGATATTGTAATTTGTTGTCATGCTCCACTGGCAGCATCAGTAAACGATGTAAAGTAATCCCTTTAATGTTATGTGCTGCCAGTCCAGTTGGAGCGGTGACAACACAAGACAGCGATGACTCTGTCCTTTCCTGCAAATAGCATGAAATTGCTTTAATGAGGAAACTTTTTCCAGTTCCCGCTTCTCCACTCACGTACAGTCGGACAGGCTTCAACGACGTACATGAGCACTCTTTCTTGTCATGACTTAATCCATGATCAATTTGCATGGTAACTTCGTCATATATTTTCCTCTGCTCAACGTTGAGTTGTCTTTCCAACTCTTCTAAGTTAACCGCATCCTCCTGAGCATGTGCCATGGCTCTTTCCACTTCATTCATAGCAGTGGCAGCTTCATTTTCGATAACAGGTCCTCCTAGTGGATCCTGACTCAATGAAGCAGAACTCTGACTGTCCTGAGAACTGTCTCTGGCAATCTCGGCTGCAATCATTGCTTCCTGCTCAATTTCCGCATTCAACATTTGTACATATTTGGGAAAAGCAGGACATTCTATGGTCTCCTTGGCGGCATTGAAAGAGTCTTCGTAACAGAGAAAATCTCCAAGCAGTTCCTCTTCTGCACGCCAAGGCTTGAAAAGTTGCAAAAGTGCTAAATAGAAAAACTCCTTTTTTTCAGGAGATTCGCCACTCAATTTTCGATGGTTTACCAAGTGGCATTTTCTTTGCTTGACCAGACATCCCTCACTTCCTATTACAGCATACACTCCTTTCTCAGTATCTTCTTTGATGTTCCTCTTGAATATGTAATTTTGCAGAACCTCATATAGACAAACATTCTCGAGGTGACTGCTTCGATTTGGATAATATGTATCCAACATGTTGGTCTTCAAAATGTCGGTACTGTTTGGCTCCTTTTCCGCCAAATACTCAATTTCCCGCACAGGTTTGAGAACTCGATTACGCGTGGCAGCAAGACCAAGACTCACCCAAATGATACTCCTGGACTTGGCATAGAGACTTGCTGAAGACAACCGGTCAGAACATTCGTACGCTCCGATTTCTCGATGCGACAACATCTTCAGACTGAAACTGTACAACTTCTTGCTGAGGCTCTTTTCATGGGAAATGTCCTCCCACATATCCTTCAATTCTGTCTTCTCTTTTTTGGTGATGTAAGACGTCACATACCGAGCCACAGCCATACAGTTATCAGCCACAAACTGTATATCCATGTTAGCATTCCACATGGACAAAATCACCGGGTTGTAGTCGTTGATGTACTTGGACTCTTCGTTCCTCTTCAAATTGTATGTGCTTTTAGGTGATTTCTTCATCACATTATGTCGCAGCGAAGACATCAAACTGTTTACTCTTCCTTTAGAAATCACCGGTCGTGGAAAACCGAAACGACATTTGGTGTAGAACTTGTCCTTGTTTCGGAATTTACGACGACAGTACTTTCCACATCGATGGCTTTGGAAACGCAGAACTTTTTCTCTTAGGCTTTTCTTCTCCTTTGCGTTTGGAACAGCACACGTAGAATACTGTTGTATAAAACTCATCACTGAGTCTTCTGGATCCGTTCCAAATTTAGGTGCATCCTTGATCCACAGCAACATATGTATATGAGGAGCACCTCTTGCTTGGTACTCCTTTCTCCAGAAGAAATCCAGCACCTCTCCAAGAGGTGGATTCTTCTTATTCATGATGAAAGACATCATAGCTTCAAATCTATGATTGAAGTACCTACATACATTGACTGGATCCAAAGAGCACAGTTCTCCGGGTGTCTTGAATTCGATGTTTTCTACGTTAGCATTTGCCTCTCGTAGAAATTCAAGTAAGTCTTCCCAGCCATACTCGGCACAGCTCAGAGTGAGGAACCATGTGGGAGTACCTAAGTTCCTCAGCATACATTTTAAATCACCATGACGACGGTACCAGTACTCATTAGTACCACGCTGACACGCCATGAGATTAATCAGGTGAGAATCCAAAATACTGTCTTGGACATTGACTTTATCCATAAAGTCACTTGCCGAGATGTTTTGCATGTGTATACCACTTTTCAAGATGTGGTTCACTGCATATGACAGTCCAGACAGATCGCTTTCAAACAGGAGATGAAACAAATAAGGAATGCATTGTCAAAACCTAGCATCTCCTGCATACAATCGCAAAGTCCGGTATTCAGAAGCAGGAATTTGATGAGGTCGCTCATCATATCTTCCTCCCTGACCTGTTGGAAAAAGCTGTGGGAAACACCGAGCTTCCAAACTTTCCTCCCAAACACTAATGGGACTCCCTTTGGCTTGTTTCATTTGAAACAACTCAATAGCATTCCCCATGACTTCCTTGGAATGCAAAGGATGAACACTATAATGTTCATATATTTCTTCACTAGTAGAGGGTTCTACTTTCTCAATTTGACCAGCACACAAATCGCTATCCTCTTCCTCACTTACTTCCTCTTCTGCAACATATACATTCTTATAGTATTTATTATTTTTTTTCAAATACAATGTTGCCTTTTTAACTTTCCTAACATCTACTAAATCTTGCCATATTTTCTTATTCTTTGTCGGAACCCCATTAACTAAGATAACCAGAGGTTCCTCGTCCACTTTTTCTACTCCAATTGTGTTAATGTTTTTCTTCAAATCTAGAGGCAAATAAACAACTCTTCCCTTTAATCCTCTCTGTAAATCTGATGGAGGCAATTTCCCTGTCTTTGGCTCCATTCTTACAATAGCCTGAAAGGGATGGATACTTTGAATCAAAATAGATTCATAAGTATTTAAATCCTTCAATTCAGAAGGAATCTCAACCAATTCCAGATTATTATGAACTGCTCTAGCAGGCATCTGGTTTTGATTTAATTTGCAACAACAATAAGTACACACACGTAGATCCAATCCCAAATCAAAACAATTTTCTACCATCAAGTATGTTGCGAAATCCTTCCATTCACTATTATTTTCCCTTTCACTTTTTGCATATAAATCCACTAACTTAGTCTGATTCTTATAATAAGTGCGTCGACAACACACACAAGTGAAATTGGGCCTCTCACTTGATTTGACCTGAAACGTGGCAATTTCCCTCTGGAAATTATCTGTACTGGAAACCTGTACACTATCTTCCACATTACCCGCTTCTTCTTGGTCAATTTCAACATTCTCCTCTTTACTTCCAAAGTAACAAAACTCAATTTCTTCACATATATTCTTCACATCTATTTCAGAACCATGCAAAAGAGCAGCACATAATTTTTTAAGCATAATTGCTGGACTCTTAGCATAATACAACATTCTAACTAATTTCCTCACTTTATTATGATGCACTGCTAGCATCCTGAAATGATGAAAAACACTCTGACATACTCTCCTGGAAAGACAAGCCAGTGAATGACCATGCAAACCTGTCACTTCTCTCACTCTGCAAGGATCTAATTCTTGCAACAACCTTATTTTCTGCTTCAAACTTTTCTTATTAAATGACCGTACAAAATCACAAAGCAAATTGATGGAATCCTGTCGCACACTGCAAATACTACTACACTTCCAGGTGTACACAGGACCCTTAGCACGTCTTCCTAAAACCTCATTACCTAACACCTCTTCTGCCTCTGTTGTCACAAGTTTTTCTTTTTCAACTGGACAACCATCTTTCACTTCATAAGCACGACCACTGGTGTCAACTGCATGCACCAAATCATTATCCTGGAAATAACTCTCCTCATTAAAAAATGCCTCACAGCTTGAACTATGCATCCATTCTCCAGAAAAAACTTCACAAAAATTACTACGATTAACTATTCTCTTCCATCTACTATTTCTTTTGAAATCATAAATTGCCTTGTTTAGCTTCCTAATTTTATTGATTATCAAAATAAATAACTTACGTTTAATTTCAAATGCCTGATCAATAACTTTCTCAACTTTTTTTTTTCTCTTATAAAAAACCACTTTCTGTTGACCTTTCTTAATATTTTTTAACAAATTGCCAATTATCCTGTTGCGGAACATTCGTTTACGAATGTCCCTAAACTGTTGTTTCCTTCTACTATCATGCACAGAGTTATCTCTTGCTCTAGCAGTAACATTTTTGATTGGCCTTTCCTTTCCATTTGAATTGTTTCTCTTTTTCTGGACTGAAACATTTTCTGTAGTAATATTTTTTTTACTGCAAATATTTCTTATGAATGTTTTTGTACTCTTACCCGGTGCTTTCTTGTTGACTTGACAAATCTTTTTGTTAGAGGACTGCTGCTTTTTTTCAATCACCTGCTGTCTTTGACGTTTTGCAGCCTTTCTCAGTCTTTCTTTCGTTGGCATGGTGAAATGTTGAAATGATCTGCAGTTGAATCTGTGGTAAAATATATTAAAAAATGTTATTAACCACTATTACCCAACAGTACATCAATAACAGTAATCAAAAACTTAAAACACTACTTTACATTTTTACATATAAGATTTTTTAGTGCATGGCAATTTTAGAATACAGAAATAGCAGAAAAGAAATGGAATTTATAATCATGTTACCTGTGCTATCTTATATGTGAATCTGATCTAATTTTATGAGCATATTTTAATATTTTATTGAAGACACTACACATAACCTGTTTTTGAAGGTGTCTTTATTTTTAAATTAAACGGTTTACATTTTTACTTTATTTTTATTATACATTTTTAAAATAAATGTTTATAGTTCCATAGGCTCAAGCAGGTCAGCTTCCCACCCTATGTCATATAATTCGGACAAATCTGCATCCTCATCACGTTCTTCTTCATCCTCAGGATTTAAATTATCCAAGGGATCAACATCCACTGATGTTTCAATTACAAGTTCAATGATGAGGTCAAAATCAACTGATTGCAGATTATCGCTCATGTTGATGTTGTCTTTATCTTTAAAGAAAGATAACAACAATGAGATGTTGCAGAGTAAGAGACAAATCTCAGAGATTATAATAGTAAAATTGTTTAACAAGAGTAACATTTTGCAGATATTATTTAGCCATGTCCAGCGATGCTGAGCAGGTGAAGCCTATGTCTAATTTTTCAGTGAACAGGACTCATCTCTTCTTAACCTTGGATAAGCCTCACCGACTCTGTGTCCCCTGCACATACTTAAATGTAAAGGGGCAGATTTATGTTAAATGGCACATCCCCAGGCATGCACCAGTTAACGTGCACCGCTGCTCTGCCACCCATGGTGTGCCGCATTTACAATCAGATAGGAGAAAGCTGTGTCAAAACCCTGCGCCTGCTTTAAGCAGGCATAGGTCTTGACACAACATTGTGGAGATGGGGCACCTCTGAGCCTTGCTGGAGCTGCATCACACTTGCAATACAACTCCAGCAATGCGCCACCTTTACAGCACAGATACGTCACGCATCTGTGCCATTTTTGCCCCATGCTGCGCCGCATTGTAAATGCAGCACACCATGGGTGGCGGAACAGCGGCGCAGGATGACTGGCACATCCCTGGTGATGCGCCAGTCATCATAAATCTATCCCTAAGCTTCTTATCTTGTTACAGATGAACCGCCATATGTATCATCAAACTATTTTGCATTTCCTAAATAGCGAATTTTAAGGAATAAATAGCAATTCTTTACCATTCCTAATTTGCAATGAGCAAATTGCTAATTGCAAATTACCCATTCATTTCCATGGGCCAGGAGGCCCATAGGAATGAAGGTGCAATTTGCGATTAGCAATTAGCTCATCGCAAATTAGGAATTTTTTCAAGGGTGCAGGGGTGTCTCAAGAACACCCTGCTGCACCCCCTGAAAAAGAAATTTGGGGGCATATGGCGCACATACATGCCCTAAGGGTATGTATGGGCGTCATATGGCACCTTTTGTTTTTTGGAAAAAAAGCTTTTTGAAAAGAATTCGCAAATTACCACCAACTAGAAGTTGGTGGTAATTTGCAAATCCTTAATGGCATTTTTTGCATATTTTTTGTTTGATACATTGCATTTAAGGAATCGCAAAATTTGCAAATCCTTCAGTGCAATCGCAAAATAAGGAATAGCAAATTTTGAATTAAGGACATTTTAAGTCATTTCCACATGTGCAGTGTTTTCAAATTTTGATTTGAAAATCGTTTTTAGGGAAAAGGAATGGTTTGTAAATTTATGACAAGGACATAATGGTGTATGCTTCTTTATAAGGCATTTCACTGTCTCTGATGTCATTTTTCCCATATTACATTATAAGACCTTTCCCCATGGAGCACATTCCTTGTAAATATGCTCCCACCTGTGCATGGTGAATTTAGATTTTGACTGTTTGAGTCACATAGCCATGTTAAAAGTGACCCCAAAAAATTGCAAAGGCTTTAAAAAAACACTTTCATGTGTCTTAAGGACATTTTAAGTCATTTCCCCATGGGCAGTGTTTTGTAAGTGGCGCAAAAGAGGCATACACCTATCATAAATCTGTCCCTAGCATTTTAAATGATTAATTCATGATGACGATAAGGTGTGGCCTATCCAGAGGTTTGTTTAAGGTGAGGCCTACTCAGGATTGCAGATTAAAGTTACGCTTGATGAAGAATACAGAGGAGATAATACATGTAAAGCTCTACCAATGAAGTAAGTGATGTCCACTTCATTGCGCCAGTCATCATAAATGTATCCCTAAGCTTCTTATCTTGTTAGAGATCAACCGCCATATGTATCATCAAACTATTTTGCATTTCCAAAATAGCGAATTTTAAAGAATAAATAGCGATTCTTTACCATTCCTAATTTGCGATGAGCAAATTGCTAATTGCAAATTACCCATTCATTTCCATGGGCCAGGATGCCCATAGGAATGAAGGTGCAATTTGCGATTAGCAATTAGCTCATCGCAAATTAGGAATTTTTCCAAAGGTGCAGGGGTGTCTCAAGAACACCCTGCTGCACCCCTGAAAAAGAAATTTGGGGGCATATGGCGCACATAAAAATTAACAACATTCCTTTACCTCAAAAACGATTTTCAAGTCATAATTTGAAAACACTGCCCACAGGGAAATGACTTAAAATGTCCTTAAGACACATGAAAGTGTTTTTTGAAAGCCTTTGCAATTTTTTTGGGTCACTTTTAACATGGTTATGTAACTCAAACAGTCAAAATCTAAATTTACCATGCACAAGTGTAACCATATTTACAAGGAATGTGCCCCACGGAGAAAGGTCTTTTAATGTAATATGGGAAAAATGACATCAAATGTCCTTAAGACACATAAAAGCGTTTTTTGATTGCCTTTGCAGCATGTTTGTATCACTTTTAACATGGCTATGTAACACAAACATTCAAAATCTAAATTTGCCATGCACAGGTGGGAGCATATTTACAAGCAATTTGCGCCACAGAGAAAGGTCTTACATTGAAATGGGAAAAATAACATCAGAGACAGTCAGTTGCCTTATAAAGAAGCATACACCATTATGTCCTTGTCATAAATTTAAAAACAATTCCTTTTCCCCAAAAACGATTTTCAAATCATAATTTCAAAACACTGCACATGGGAAAATTACTTAAAATGTCCTTAAGACACATAAAAGCGTTTTTTGATTGCCTTTGCAGCATGTTTGTATCACTTTTAACATGGCTATGTAACACAAACATTCAAAATCTAAATTTGCCATGCACAGGTGGGAGCATATTTACAAGCAATTTGCGCCACAGAGAAAGGTCTTACATTAAAATGGGAAAAATAACATCAGAGACAGTCAATTGCATTATAAAGAAGCATACACCATTATGTCCTTGTCAGAAATATTATAACCATTAATTTTCCTCAAAAACGATTTTCTAGTCATAATTTGAAAAGACTCCACAGCTCCTATGCAGAAAAACACCCTGTCAGTACTAATACTTCACATTTTCTCCAATTACATTTTCTCAAAGAAACAAAATCTATTTGTAAAACACTTGAGACAAAGCAACATTTGAAAAACACAACTTTCTTCATAATTTTCTCCTTAAAGCACACTATTCTCTATCTAAATTAAAGAAATATTTTCTCACCTTAGCAAATACTTTGAATTTGAAAACAGTCTCAGAAACACACCAATTTGTCTTCAGCAGAGCAAAAGGTATGCACTCCAGAGTCTGCAGCTATCAAAAGCACAGAAATGCTGTAATTCTTCACACATATCTCTCATGTCACCCAATCAAAACTCTTCCCTCACTTTTTTTCAAATGAAAACCCTTCCCCCCTCTGCCATTTCATGCCTTTTCTGCATGGCAACCACCTCTTGGAAGACCTCTGGTGTTTGCAAGTTCACAGAACAATGTTGCAATTGAACTCTGAACTCTCAGTGCACCTGCGTATCCACTGCAATCTTTCATTTAATGACTTTTTATTGACCATTCAAAATACATCTTTCAAAGAACTCATCCATGCACCCTAACTTTCTGTTTTCAGCAATCAAAATCCACCAATCACTGTTACTGCTTCATTAACACAGAAACTCCACAGTTTTTTTCATTTTAAACTCTCATTTTTTCAACTGCCATTTCATTGCCACAGTTCATCTGACTGCAGCAGAACCTTCTCTCACCATGTTTTCTGTCTGGATTGTTGGACATAGTTACATCTATTGGGCTCACAGGTATGCTGAGAACAGGAATTTACCTAACCTCAATTTACAAGATGTGGAAATTAAGTGGTTTGGCCACAGAGGATTAAAATGTCACCAATTGATACCATTGGTGAAAACCTTTATGCATTTGCCAAAACCTGACCTGTTAATTGTGCACTGTGGAGGTAATGATTTGGGCACTTTGACTGGGGTAGGTCTGGAAATGCTTTTAAAGGACACCTTTGAGCAATTGATGGCACTTTTTCCTCAGACTGCCTTGGTATATTCAAATATATGCCAAAGACAGAAATGGAGGTGGTCAAACCAATTTTGTCCACAAATTGAGAAGTCGAGGAAGCATGTAAACAAATCTGTTTCAGCTTACATGAGAGACCATGGAATGGGCTCCCTGTACAATAATAACTTGCGTTACTACATGCAAGATATCTACAGAGGAGATGGAGTTCACTTCTCAGATGAGGGCAACAGAATTTTCATTCTGAATTTAAGACTGTGCATTGGTACCTACTTATAAGTACCTAAATGTACCATAAACCCAAAAGCTCTTCTCAGAGCTACCCTACATCTGATCACTCACAATTAATATTTTACTCTAACATTTTTCACTAATTTTCAACAAAGTACGCTCCCTGGGGCGCTTCCCGGTACGCGAACCGGGAGCTAACCTCGCGAAATTTTGTAATTTTTTTTTTTTTTCGCACATATAAGCCTCCTCAGCCACCCTCAGAAAACCTAGGGGGTCAAAATAAGTCTACCGTGCCCCCTTCTACCCATTCTGAACATTATTTGCCCTCCATATTGTATCTTAATTCGACCGAAACACAAAATGGTGGACTCCCGTAACGCTTAAGGTTCGCGAACTGGGGCGCTCACCAGTTCGCGTACCGGGTCGCTCCCTGGGAAGCGCACCATCAAAAAAGGTGGGAAAGTAGTTTACAGAAAAGCAACTGGAGACAATTTCACCAAATATAGATTAGCTCATACTACATACCAATCCCTACCATTTTCACAAATTTGATTGGAATTCCATTTAGCCATTTAGCCTGTAGACCTCTCTAAATACCCTGAGGTAAATTACTTCTCAAAACACATCTGAAGTGTTGGAGTTGACAACCAATTAAAATGTTACTTTCATTTTCTACTTTTTTTACCTGACATTTGATTGGTTATGTACCTGAATATATATAAAGAAAGAGAGAGAAACATAGCCATTTTGACTACTACTTCCTGAATTACATTGCAAGATCATTTTCACTCACAACTTAAACTTGTTTTTAGAAGGTGAGATATTATTTTATAAATTTGAAAACATTTTCAGATAGTTATATACTATCCCTCTGTAAGAGTTAGACATTGAGAAAGGCTTCTTTATTATAATTATGGATTGATTTATGTTTCTGTGGTATAATTATGAATTTACTTAGGCTTCTTCACAGGCACTTTTTAATAGTACTACTTCACGCCTGAAACCATACAGTGCCCATAGATTACTTCTCTGTTATAAACTCACAAGTACCTGTCTGAACTTAAACCCAACAGTGTCCTATCACTACTGATATATTTATTTTTTATGCAAATTACAGCAATAAAATGGAAGGTGAGCAGAATGTTTCCTTCGAAATTGTTCTGGACAGCAACAATGAACTAGTTATGGAACCCATTGATGACTTAGAATTCATGGATGAGTCACGGGACTATGAATTACTTCAATGTGTAGAATCTGTCGATCATTTACTCCATTATGATGACGGTCAAATGTGGGAACTTATGTTCACTCAACAAGAGGACATATCGGACAGTCAAATGCTAGACGTTCTATTAAATTTTGAAAAACAATCTGAAAAATAAAATTGTATGTAAAATAAAAAAATTGTTTGAGTCTTTAATCATTTTTATATGTAATTCATAAACTAGTTAAATGTTAGAAATGTTATTAAATTTTGAAACACAATCACAATAATAAATAATTGCTTAAAAAATAAAAAAATTAAAAAATAATCAACAAAACCAACAATCAATTAACATACAGTATTTGAAAAGTCTATCATTCATTTTTCATTATAGTACGCTGCCCAGAACGCTTCCCGGTTCGCGGACCGGGCGCTACCCACGCAAAAAAACAATTTTTTTTTTTTTTTTTTTGCCCCGCGGGGCCCTTTTAAAGCCTCCACATTAAACCTAGGGGGTCAGGGAGGATATACTATGCCCCCTTATGGTCATTTCCCCCTTTGTTTTGGCCTCCTCTTGTCTCTCGATCCTACCGAGAGACAAGATGGCGGCCGCTCCGGACTGTTTAGAATGTTGACAGGCACCGGAGAGCCAATCAGCTTCGCTACGCGAAGTTCCGGTACGCGTAAAGTCCGCGAACCGGAGCGCTGCCCGGAGCGCGCTTACAGATATATATCTTTTTTTAAACGTTAATTTCTCAAAATCCACTGAAGCACATATATTGAGACCTAGCAAAGGCACATCGGGCTACCAGTCCCTACAATTTTGCCAAGTTTCGTGCAAATCCATTCAGCCGTTCGGGCTAAAAGTGAGGCCAACCGCCCTATGGAAAACTCAATGTTAAAAACACGTTTTGGGACCCCCCTTTTTTCTCAGCCCCCCCTTGACGAACCCCCCCCAAATTTCCAGGGGCTGCTCAGAAACAAAATGTTCCATTTTCCAGAAAATTTCAGCCAATTCCGTCCACAAACGCCAAAGTTATTAGACATAGAATTTTCAAAAATCCCATAGGGAAAAAATCCTAACTATATATACCTACTGGCGACCGCCAGTAGGTAATATATATATATATATATATATATATATATATATATATATTCCTGCTCCGTGTACACCTGCCTGCCGCACTCGTGGGGTGGTGCTTGCTTGTCGGGGGTGTGCCCGACATGTAATATCTGCTCAAAAGGGGTCCCAACCGCTATCACGCGGAAAAAGAGATAGCAGCACTCAAGGGGTAATGCACAAGATTTATTCAACAAGAACGCGCTTTCGGCACTCGGCCTTCTTCAGTTATCACTTAGTTGCCACAAACAACATTCATTTAAAAGAAACAATCACGTGACTTATGGACAGAAAGGACGGACTCAATTACAATAATCAAAGCAAATAGTCGCCATTTTGGAGTGGTAAATACATGAAGCTGCATGCAGCACGTTATATCGTGTCATTTCCTATGTATTCATAGCCAGTTATTTAACCCTAGATGGGCCCCAAATAAATATCTTGCTTATACTTGGCCATTAATTTGCTTTCATATACTAATCTCGCCCTGGATGGGCTCGTCCCAACTTATGTGTCCATGCCAACATATTATATACAAACAACATTTCATATTTTTGTCATGTTTCCAATTCATTACAGAATATCTTAGTTTATATAATCACGAAACCCTATTACATCTACAGTCATATCAAATGAACCCCCAAATCTTCATGTATGTTTAATCCCATCGGTATCTTCGTTTGAAGATCGATTATGTATCGCGACTCGAGTCGCCTTAATTTTTGTAACCTGTCTCCCCCTCTCTCATTTGGCGGAACAGCATCCAGACAAAAATATGATAACAGATCCCTGTTACGAGCATGTTCTAAGTCAAAATGTCTGGCTACCGGATAACTGAGGTCTGCGTTTTGGATCGCCCTCTGATGCTCCAAAATCCGCAATTTAACTGGATTGGTGGTACTGCCGACATACCTTCTGCCACAAGGACATGTCAGACAGTACACCACATATGGTGTGGTACAGGTTAGAAACTTCAATATCTTTCTTGGTTTTCGCATCCCCGGAACAGTATATTGTAGGGTTCGCTTACTCCCCTTGCACGCTTTACAGCGCCCACAAGGAAAGAAGCCTTTCAAGGGTTCTGTTTTTGGATTGGATTTCTGTTCTTTATGGTGACTGTGTACCAGATAATCTTTCAAAGCCCTAGCTTTTCTAAAAGTTACCAATGGATGTGGAGGTAAATCGTTTTTCATGATATTGTCTGTCATCAGTATATTCCAGTGCTTCCGCATAATGCGTTTTAGATCTGAAGCATTGCTGGAATAGGTGGTAATGAGTCTGAATTCACCACCTTTTGATTTTGCCTGTTTTTTGGTTAACAGTGTCTTTCTGTCTAATTTCTTGACTTTGTTTAAAGCCTGTCTTAGGATCCCATTTTTATATCCTCTAGCCTTGAACCTCTGTATACAGTTGTCTGCCGCTTTTAAGAATTCTTCATCATCAGTGTTATTTCTTTTGATGCGAAGTAACTCGCCATACGGTATGCTATTTACCAAGCTGGTAGGATGACTGCTGGAAGCATATAGGGTGGAATTTCCAGCAGTAGTTTTTCGGAACAGCTTTGTTTGTAAATGACCATTCTTAATGAATATAGTCAAATCCAGGTAATTTACCTCAGTCTGACTCACTTCACCCGTAAATTTCAGGTTACATGCATTGCGATTCAGTACTTCAATGTACTCTTCGGCCATTGCTACCGACCCCTCTATAATAATAAAAAGGTCGTCAATGTAACGATGCCATCCTTTTATGACATCGTTCCATTTCTTGTTGTTAGGTGACCAAGCAACCTGCTCCTCCCACCATCCCACGAAAAGATTCGCGAAACTGGGGGCGGAGCAGGTGCCCATCGCCACGCCTGTCAGCTGTCTGAACAATTCCTTACCAAAAAGAAAAATGTTATTATCTAGGCAAAATTGCATGAATTCAAGTAGCATTTTGTTGTGTTCAAAGTACTTTACAGGTCTCGTTTCAAGAAACCAAGCAATTGCTGATAATCCAGCTTCGTGTCCAATACAAGTATATAGTCCTGTAATATCTATGACCAACATAGTATATCCATCATGCCATTCAAATTGATCTATACAATTTAAAAAGTGTTTCGTGTCTTTTAGGTAGGACTTCAAATTTGTCACCAACGGAGAAAGAAAGGAATCTATGTACATGGATAAATGTTCTGTTAAACTGCCTATAGAGGCAACAATTGGTCTTCCCGGAGGGTTCATTAAGTCTTTATGTACCTTGGGTAGGTAATAAAATGTTGGAGTTACCGGATTCAGGCATCGGAGAAAGAGATGTTCATCACAATTAAGCATGTCTTTGTTGTACCATTTAAGAATCATTTTATGGTATGTCTGAATGCTATTATTATATGTGGCTTCAGTGACCCTTATATATGTATTAGGATCGTTTAGTTGTCGTAACGCCTCCCTCTCATATTGAGTCTTAGTAAGCAAAACAATGTTCCCCCCCTTGTCGGAGGGTTTGCAAACCAAGGAAGAGTCCTCACATAATTTTTTCAATGCCATGTGATGTTTATTTGAAAAATTATTTTGTGTCGCTTGTTTATATTTCAATGTCCCTCTCATTTTCCTCAGATCCTGAATCACTGCCTCCGAAAAAGTATCGATAGCATCGGATCCCATAGTAGGCATGAAGGTTGACGTAGGTTTGAAAGCTGTGGCACCACCTTTTTGCTGTATATCCGTTTCCTTGACTAATTGGGTGTCTCTCAAACTCGCAACGTCGTCTTCCATTATTTCAAGTCTCAGTTCTTCCAATGTTCTTATGCCAGCCAAATCCCTACATGTCAGGGTACTCTCTTCTGAGATATTCGCCGCCAATGTTTTGCCTGGTTGAGGTTTCAATTTGAAATATTTGAATAATTTCAATTTGCGGATGAACTTGAAAAGGTCTATACGAGTTTGCGTGAATTCTAGATTTTTTTGAGGACAAAAGGTAAGTCCCAATTTCAGAATATTTTGTTCTTCTTCGGTCAAGACTTTCGGAGTTAGATTGATTATAGTTAGATTGTCGTGTGTCACTGTGACTTCTTCTTGAAGAAGTTCCTTTTGCTCCTTGTCATGGGTGGCGATCCTGCAGTGTTTGCGGCTCCAGCCCCCCCTCCTCGTTTTCCTCTTGTTCCTCTTTAGTCCGGCGGTTTGCCCCTGCCCCCCTGCAATTGCTGTTTTCGCATTACTTGATATTCCTCGCGAAAAGCCGAAGTTTCTTGCAGACCATCCTGACCTTCTTCACTCGAGCCTTCATCCCCAGTGACAGAAGAGTCTGAGGTTTCTGGAATTGGAACAGATATTTCTGGTTGCTTCTTCTTTCTTACTTCCTTCCTGGGATTATCATATTTTCTGGCGAAGGTGAGAACCCTTCCCCTGCTATAGTCTTTCTCATCCCTCTCGAATTTCTCTTCTTTTCTTTGTTTAATCTTATCTTCATATTTTTTCAAGAAGAAGGCACAGTGACACACGACAATCTAACTATAATCAATCTAACTCCGAAAGTCTTGACCGAAGAAGAACAAAATATTCTGAAATTGGGACTTACCTTTTGTCCTCAAAAAAATCTACAATTCACGCAAACTCGTATAGACCTTTTCAAGATCATCCACAAATTTAAATTATTCAAATATTTCAACTTGAAACCTCAACCAGGCAAAACATTGGCGGCGAATATCTCAGAAGAGAGTACCCTGACATGTAGGGATTTGGCTGGCATAAGAACATTGGAAGAACTGAGACTTGAAATAATGGAAGACGACGTTGCGAGTTTGAGAGACACCCAATTAGTCAAGGAAACGGATATACAGCAAAAAGGTGGTGCCACAGCTTTCAAACCTACGTCAACCTTCATGCCTACTATGGGATCCGATGCTATCGATACTTTTTCGGAGGCAGTGATTCAGGATCTGAGGAAAATGAGAGGGACATTGAAATATAAACAAGCGACACAAAATAATTTTTCAAATAAACATCACATGGCATTGAAAAAATTATGTGAGGACTCTTCCTTGGTTTGCAAACCCTCCGACAAGGGGGGGAACATTGTTTTGCTTACTAAGACTCAATATGAGAGGGAGGCGTTACGACAACTAAACGATCCTAATACATATATAAGGGTCACTGAAGCCACATATAATAATAGCATTCAGACATACCATAAAATGATTTTTAAATGGTACAACAAAGACATGCTTAATTGTGATGAACATCTCTTTCTCTGATGCCTGAATCCGGTAACTCCAACATTTTATTACCTACCCAAGGTACATAAAGACTTAATGAACCCTCCGGGAAGACCAATTGTTGCCTCTATAGGCAGTTTAACAGAACATTTATCCATGTACATAGATTCCTTTCTTTCTCCGTTGGTGACAAATTTGAAGTCCTACCTAAAAGACACGAAACACTTTTTAAATTGTATAGATCAATTTGAATGGCATGATGGATATACTATGTTGGTCATAGATATTACAGGACTATATACTTGTATTGGACACGAAGCTGGATTATCAGCAATTGCTTGGTTTCTTGAAACGAGACCTGTAAAGTACTTTGAACACAACAAAATGCTACTTGAATTCATGCAATTTTGCCTAGATAATAACATTTTTCTTTTTGGTAAGGAATTGTTCAGACAGCTGACAGGCGTGGCGATGGGCACCTGCTCCGCCCCCAGTTTCGCGAATCTTTTCGTGGGATGGTGGGAGGAGCAGGTTGCTTGGTCACCTAACAACAAGAAATGGAACGATGTCATAAAAGGATGGCATCGTTACATTGACGACCTTTTTATTATTATAGAGGGGTCGGTAGCAATGGCCGAAGAGTACATTGAAGTACTGAATCGCAATGCATGTAACCTGAAATTTACGGGTGAAGTGAGTCAGACTGAGGTAAATTACCTGGATTTGACTATATTCATTAAGAATGGTCATTTACAAACAAAGCTGTTCTGAAAAACTACTGCTGGAAATTCCACCCTATATGCTTCCAGCAGTCATCCTACCAGCTTGGTAAATAGCATACCGTATGACGAGTTACTTCGCATCAAAAGAAATAACACTGATGATGAAGAATTCTTAAAAGCGGCAGACAACTGTATACAGAGGTTCAAGGCTAGAGGATATAAAAATGGGATCCTAAGACAGGCTTTAAACAAAGTCAAGAAATTAGACAGAAAGACACTGTTAACCAAAAAACAGGCAAAATCAAAAGGTGGTGAATTCAGACTCATTACCACCTATTCCAGCAATGCTTCAGATCTAAAACGCATTATGCGGAAGCACTGGAATATACTGATGACCGACAATATCATGAAAAACAATTTACCTCCACATCCATTGGTAACTTTTAGAAAAGCTAGGGCTTTGAAAGATTATCTGGTACACAGTCACCATAAAGAACAGAAATCCAATCCAAAAACAGAACCCTTGAAAGGCTTCTTTCCTTGTGGGCGCTGTAAAGCGTGCAAGGGGAGTAAGCGAACCCTACAATATACTGTTCCGGGGATGCGAAAACCCAGAAAGATATTGAAGTTTCTAACCTGTACCACACCATATGTGGTGGACTGTCTGACATGTCCTTGTGGCAGAAGGTATGTCGGCAGTACCACCAATCCAGTTAAATTGCGGATTTTGGAGCATCAGAGGGCGATCCAAAACGCAGACCCCAGTTATCCGGTAGCCAGACATTTTGACTTAGAACATGCTCGTAACAGGGATCTGTTATCATATTTTTGTCTGGATGCTGTTCCGCCAAATGAGAGAGGGGGAGACAGGTTACAAAAATTAAGGCGACTCGAGTCGCGATACATAATCGATCTTCAAACGAAGATACCGATGGGATTAAACATACATGAAGATTTGGGGGTTCATTTGATATGACTGTAGATGTAATAGGGTTTCGTGATTATATAAACTAAGATATTCTGTAATGAATTGGAAACATGACAAAAATATGAAATGTTGTTTGTATATAATATGTTGGCATGGACACATAAGTTGGGACGAGCCCATCCAGGGCGAGATTAGTATATGAAAGCAAATTAATGGCCAAGTATAAGCAAGATGATTATTTGGGGCCCATCTAGGGTTAAATAACTGGCTATGAATACATAGGAAATGACACGATATAACGTGCTGCATGCAGCTTCATGTATTTACCACTCCAAAATGGCGACTATTTGCTTTGATTATTGTAATTGAGTCCGTCCTTTCTGTCCATAAGTCACGTGATTGTTTCTTTTAAATGAATGTTGTTTGTGGCAACTAAGTGATAACTGAAGAAGGCCGAGTGCCGAAAGCGCGTTCTTGTTGAATAAATCTTGTGCATTACCCCTTGAGTGCTGCTATCTCTTTTTCCGCGTGATAGCGGTTGGGACCCCTTTTGAGCATATATATATGTATATATATATATATATATATATATATATATATATATATATATATATATATATATATATATATATATTTATATATTACCTACTGGCGGTCACCAGTAGGTAGTTATAGTTAGGACCTAGTTTCCATAGGAAATCCCCAACATTCTATTGGGAATAACTCTGGCGCCGGTGGAGGAATTTGCGTGTAATTTTCGAAAATTTTGCCCAGCTCCGCTCCGCTCCTTCCCTGAAAGTTTCGGGGGGATTCGTGAAGTGGGGGCTGAGAAAAAAAAGGGGGTCCCAAAACATGTTTTCCCCTTGTTATTTTCTGTAGGACCTTTAGACACGGCTACAGCCCGAATGGTTCAATGGAATTCTAAGAAATTTCGCAAAAAAGGAGAGTCCGGCTTGCAGATTACGCTTTTGTTTAAATGGTGTAAATCCCTCCAGTAGTGGCTGAGAAAATTAAAGTTAAAATCAATTATATATCTATAAGCGCGCACCGTGCGCGCACATTCCCGCGCGCGAGCGGAATTCTGATTTGTTGTTTGACGTCTGTCAACATTAGATTTGGAGGATATCAGGAAGTATTGACCGCCATTTTGTCAGTGCGAGTCCACATATTGTAGATAACAAAGGGGCACAACATGGAAAGGGGGCAGGGTGGAGACTCCCTGACCCCCTAGGTATTTTCAGGGGGTCCATTAAGGACCCCCAAGGCCCCAAAAATCTTTTTTTTTTCTAAAAAGTTGTTAGGTGCGTGCACCGGGTCGCGCACCTCGATTTACTAGACTGTTAAAAACTATAGCGGAGATCGTGGAAAGGGGGCAGGGTAGAGACTCCCTGACCCCCTAGGTTTTTTCAGGGGGTCCATTAAGGACCCCCAAGGCCCAAAAAATTATTTTTTTATTTTCTAAAAAGTTGCGAGGTGCGCGCACCGCGTCGCGCACCTCGATATACAAGACTGTTAAAATCTATAGCGGAGACCATGGAAAGGGGGCAGGGTGGAGACTCCCTGACCCCCTAGGTTTTCTCAGGGGGTCCATTAAGGACCCCCAAGGCCCCAAAAAATCTTTTTTTTTCTAAAAAGTTGCGAGGTGCGCGCACCCGGTCGCGCACCTCGATTTACAAGACTATTAAAAACTATAGCGGAGATCGTGAAAAGGGGGCATGGTGGAGACTCCCTGACCCCCTAGGTTTTCTCAGGGGGTCCATTAAGGACCCCCAGAGCCAAAAAGAAACATTTTTTTTGTTTTCTTCTCGCAAAAAAGTTACGAGGTGCGTGCACGGTGCGCTCACAGCGACAAAAAAAGATTACAAAAATTGAGTTAAATTACAAGTTTGAGTGTTTAGATGTTAGATGGCTCTAAAAAGAGCCGTTGTGTTTATTGGGTGTTTTTTGTACTTACAAGTAAGTACCGATGCAGAGTCTTATGTTACAGAGGAAGACTCTATTCCCCTCATCGGTGAAATGTACACCATCTCTCCTATAGATGCCTTGCATGTTGTAACGCACGTTGTTGTGGTATATACTACCCATTCCATAGTCTCTCATGTACGCAGAAACAGATTTATTTACATGTTTCCTTGCTTTCTCAATCTGTGGACAAAATTGGTTGGACCAGTTCCATTTTTGCCTTTGGCATATATTAGAATATACCAAGGCAGTTTTGGGAAAAAGTGTCATCAATTGCCCAAAGATGTCCTTTAAAAGCATTTCCAGACCTACACCAGTCAATGTGCCTAAATCATTTCCACCACAGTGCACAATTATACGGTCAGGGTGTGGAAGATGCATAAATGATTTTACCAATGGTATCAATTGGTGACATCTCAATCCTCTCTGTCCAATCCATACAATGTCCACATTTGGTAAATCAAGGTTGTAATTACCTCTGTTAGCTGTGTATTTTTGACTCCAGTGGACAAAGCTGTGACCCACAAACCAGACTTTTGGCATCTTCAAGGTAGATGTGCTTGTATTCAGATGAGTTGTGGAAATGAAATGGCAGTTTGAAAGTGGGAGTTATGAAAAAAACTGTTTGAGATTCAGTGCACTTGAAAAACAGGAAATGATTGGTGCTTTCTTAAAATTCAGCACTGAAAATTAGGGTTCATGCTTTTTTTTTGAAAGAAGTCATTTCAATGGTTGAGAAAAAGTCATTTAAACAAACATGGCACATGATTAGATAGTACAGTGAGAGGTCAAACACCCTTGATGGAATATTTTGCAACATTGTATGATGAACTTCTGCAGGTGTGCTGGGTTAGGAGAGAGTTACCATGGTTACAGGGGAATGAGCACTGGGGGATGGGTGAATGTTATGTGACTTTCAAAGTGTTCAAATGTACAACCAATTAAAATGTGCAGTTTGGTTTTGAATTTGTGTGGGAAGAATTTTTATTGGCTATGTGCAAGAATATGGGTCTGAAATGAAAAAGAATCTGTGCCATTATTATCAGGCTCTAGTGTCAGAAGCATAATTCAGAGATTCTACATCTTCCAAAGCATTTTTAAAGGTGAGTAATTATTATTTTAATAAAGATAGAGTGCTGTATGGACTATGGGGAAGATTAGAAGCTTATTGTGCTTCTTTATTCTTGTATTTTGTGTCATGTTATTTTGTAATGCTGTTTAAAAATAGAATGGTGCATATTGGAAATGTATTTTCAAAATGTGTTAGGTTTCTGCTTTGTTTCTGTAGTGGTAATTTAAATGAGCTGTGCTCTGTGTCAAAAATGATTTACTATGGAAAATGTTTTCTGGTAAAAAGTGTGGTGTTTAAATTTTGGTCAAGGATTACTCTGAGTGTCTGTTTAAAGTCAGAAATCATATTTATATAATTTTCAATAATGTCACATGTGCTTTGTAACAGTTTGCCTCTTTTAGCTTAAAGGGTATTCTGTGCCTGTGTCTCATCTTACACTGTGCCTGGGTGGTATCTGAAATATGATTTATTTAATGAAGATACACTGCTGTATGCAGTATGGGGAAGATTAAGAAGCATATTGTGTTTTTGTATGGTGTATATTGGAAATGAATTTTGGAAATGAGTTAGGTTTCTGCTTTGCTTTGTAGTGGTCATTTAAATGGGTTGTGCTCTGTGTTAAAAACGATTTAGTATGGAAAATGTTTTCTGGTAAAAAGTCTGGTATATATATATATGCTTATATATAGGTGGCCTGTTTTTGGCCAGTATAGACAGTGAAATATTATGAGCAGAGACACACTTGCTGAGACAGAGATGGTAAATTGCATGCAACATGCTGCTCATGTGTTTAAGATGACAATGTGAGTCAAGCTGTAATGAGACATTAATCTTATGTGTTGCTTATATGTAGGTGACCTGTTTTTGGCCAGTAGAGACAGTGAAATATTATGAGCAGAGACACACACTGCTTGCTGAGACAGAGATGGTAAATTGCATGCAACATGCTGCTCATGTGTTTAAGATGACAATGTGAGTCAAGCTTCATTTGAAATGGATCTGGGTGAATAATATGGTTACTTGATGTCTTTAAAAATAAGGAAGTACGTGTTTTTTAAATACATGGTAGATTACATGTGACATTCTGGTCATCTGCCTAACATCACACTGATGGGTGAATCAAGCTTCAGTCACAGTGTTATTTTAGGCACATGGGCAGGATGTTACATGGAATGAGAAACTAATGGTATGTGTTGCATATATATAGGTGGCCTGTTTTTGGCCAGTAGAGTCTGAAATATTATGAGCAGAGACACACATACTGCTTGCTGAGAAAGAGATGGTAAATTGCATGCAACATGCGTCTCATGTGTTTAAGATGGCAATGTGAGTCAAGCTTCATTTGAAATGGATCTGGGTGAATAATATGGTTACTAGATGTCTTTAAAAATATGGAAGTACGTGTTTTTTTAAGACATGGTAGATTACATGTGACATTCTGGTCATCTGCCTAACATCACACTGATGGGTGAATCAAGCTTCAGTAACAGTGTTATTTTAGGCACATGAGCAGGATGTTACATGTAAGGAGAAATTAATGTTATGTGTTGCTTATATATAGGTGGGCTGTTTTTGGCCAGTAGAGACAGTGAAATATTATGAACAGAGACACACATACTGCTTGCTGAGACAGAGATGGTAAATTGCATGCAACATGCTGCTCATGTGATTAAGATGACAATGTGAGTAAAGCTTCATTTGAAATGGATCTGGGTGAATAATATGGTTACTTGATGTCTTTAAAAATATGGAAGTACGTGTTTTTTAAAGACATGGTAGATTACATGTGACATTCTGGTCATCTGCCTAACATCACACTGATGGGTGAATCAAGCTTCAGTAACAGTGTTATTTTAGGCACATGGCAGGATGTTACATGTAAGGAGAAATTAATGTTATGTGTTGCTTATATATAGGTGGGCTGTTTTTGGCCAGTAGAGACAGTGAAATATTATGAACAGAGACACACATACTGCCTGCTGAGACAGAGATGGTAAATTGCATGCAACATGCTGCTCATGTGTTTAAGATGACAATGTGCGTCAAGCTTCATTTGAAATGGATCTGGGTGAATAATATGGTTACTTGATGTCTTTAAAAATATGGAAGTACATGTTTTTTAAAGACATGGTAGATTACATGTGACATTCTGGTCATCTGCCTAACAATACACTGATGGGTGAATCAAGCTTCAGTCACAGTGTTATTTTAGGCACATGGGCAGGATGTTACATGTAATGAGACATTAATCTTATATGTTGCTTATATGTAGGTGGCCTGTTTTTGGCCAGTAGAGACAGTGAAATATTATGAGCAGAGACACACATACTGCTTGCTGAGACAGAGATGGTAAATTGCATGCAACATGCTGCTCATGTGTTTAAGATGACAATGTGAGTCAAGCTTCATTTGAAATGGATCTGGGTGATTAATATGGTTACTTGATGTCTTTAAAAATAAGGAAGTACATGTTTTTTTTAAATACATGGTAGATTACATGTGACATTCTGGTCATCTGCCTAACATCACACTGATGGGTGAATCAAGCTTCAGTCACAGTGTTATTTTAGGCACATGGGCAGGATGTTACATGGAACGAGAAATTAATGGTATGTGTTGCTTATTTATAGGTGGCCTGTTTTTGACCAGTAGAGACAGTAAAATATTATGAGCAGAGACACACATACTGCTTGCTGAGACAGAGATGGTAAATTGCATGCAACATGAGGCTCATGTGTTTAATATGACAATGTGAGTCAAGCTTCGTTTGAAATGGATCTGGGTGAATAATATGGTTACTTGATGTCTTTAAAAATATGGAAGTACATGTTTTTTAAAGACATGGTAGATTACATGTGACATTCTGGTCATCTGCCTAACATCACACTGATGGGTGAATCAAGCTTCAGTCACAGTGTTATTTTAGGCACATGGCAGGATGTTACATGTAATGAGAAATTAATCTGATGTGTTGCTTATATATAGGTGGGCTGTTTTGGGCCAGTAGAGACAGTGAAATATTATGAACAGAGACACACATACTGCTTGCTGAGACAGAGATGGTAAATTGCATGCAACATGCTGCTCATGTGTTTAAGATGACAATGTGAGTCAAGCTTCATTTGACATGGATCTGGGTGAATAATATGGTTACTTGATGTCTTTAAAAATATGGAAGTACATGTTTTTTAAAGACATGGTAGATTACATGGGACATTCTGGTCATCTGCCTAACATCACACTGATGGGTGAATCAAGCTTCAGTCACAGTGTTATTTTAGGCACATGGGCAGGATGTTACATGTAATGAGAAATCAATATTATGTGTTGCTTATATATAGGTGGCCTGTTTTTGGCCAGTAGAGACAGTGAAAATTTATGAGCAGAGACACACATACTGCTTGCGGAGACAGAGATGGTAAATTGCATGCAACATGCTGCTCATGTGTTTAAGATGACAATGTGAGCCAAGCTTCATTTGAAATGGATCTGGGTGAATCATATGGTTACTTGATGTCTTTAAAAATATGGAAGTACATGTTTTTTAAAGACATGGTAGATTACATGTGACATTCTTGTCATCTGCCTAACATCATACTGATGGGTGAATCAAGCTTCAGTCACAGTGTAATTTTAGGCACATGAGGAGGATGTTACATGTAATGAGAAATCAATATTATGTGTTGATTATATATAGGTGGCCTGTTTTTGGCCAGTAGAGACAGTGAAAATTTATGAGCAGAGACACACATACTGCTTGCGGAGACAGAGATGGTAAATTGCATGCAACATGCTGCTCATGTGTTTAAGATGAAAATGTGAGTCAAGCTTCATTTGGAATGGATATGGGTGAATAATATGGTTACTTGAGGTCTTAAAAAATATGGAAGTACATGTTTTTAAAGGCATGGTAGATTACATGTGACATTCTTGTCATCTGCCTAACATCACACTGATGGGTGAATCACGCTTCAGTCAGAGTGTTATTTTAGGGACTTGAGCAGGATGTTACATGTAGTGAGAAATTAATGTTATGTGTTGCTTATATATAGGTGGCCTGTTTTTGGCCAGTAGAGACTGTGAAATATTATGAGCAGGGACACACATACTGCTTGCAGAGACAGAGATGGTAAATTGCATGCAACATGCTGCTTATGTGTTTAAGATGACAATGTGAGCCTAGCTTCATTTTAAATGGATCTGGGTGAATAATATGCTTACTTGATGTCTTTAAAAATATGGAAGTAAATGTTTTTTAAAGACATGGTAGATTACATGTGACATTCTTGTCAACTGCCTAACATCATACTGATGGGTGAATCAAGCTTCAGTCACAGTGTTATTTTAGGCATATGGGCAGGATGTTACATGTAATGAGAAATTAATGTTATGTGTTGCTTACATATAGGTGGCCTGTTTTTGGCCAGTAGAGATAGTGAAATATTATGAGCAGAGACACACATACTGCTTGCTGAGACAGAGATGGTAAATTGCATGCAACATGCTGCTCATTTGTTAAAGATGACAATGTGAGTCAAGCTTCATTTGAAATGGATCTGGGTGATTAATATGGTTACTTGATGTCTTTAAAAATAAGGAAGTACATGTTTTTTTTAAATACATGGTAGATTACATGTGACATTCTGGTCATCTGCCTAACATCACACTGATGGGTGAATCAAGCTTCAGTCACAGTGTTATTTTAGGCACATGGGCAGGATGTTACATGGAACGAGAAATTAATGGTATGTGTTGCTTATTTATAGGTGGCCTGTTTTTGACCAGTAGAGACAGTAAAATATTATGAGCAGAGACACACATACTGCTTGCTGAGACAGAGATGGTAAATTGCATGCAACATGAGGCTCATGTGTTTAATATGACAATGTGAGTCAAGCTTCGTTTGAAATGGATCTGGGTGAATAATATGGTTACTTGATGTCTTTAAAAATATGGAAGTACGTGTTTTTTAAAGACATGGTAGATTACATGTGACATTCTGGTCATCTGCCTAACATCACACTGATGGGTGAATCAAGCTTCAGTCACAGTGTTATTTTAGGCACATGGCAGGATGTTACATGTAATGAGAAATTAATCTGATGTGTTGCTTATATATAGGTGGGCTGTTTTGGGCCAGTAGAGACAGTGAAATATTATGAACAGAGACACACATACTGCTTGCTGAGACAGAGATGGTAAATTGCATGCAACATGCTGCTCATGTGTTTAAGATGACAATGTGAGTCAAGCTTCATTTGACATGGATCTGGGTGAATAATATGGTTACTTGATGTCTTTAAAAATATGGAAGTACATGTTTTTTAAAGACATGGTAGATTACATGGGACAT
This sequence comes from Lissotriton helveticus, assembly GCF_964261635.1. Classification (NCBI taxonomy): domain Eukaryota; kingdom Metazoa; phylum Chordata; class Amphibia; order Caudata; family Salamandridae; genus Lissotriton; species Lissotriton helveticus. Next base: position 659,808,936 of record NC_136067.1, read on the forward strand.
TCTGGTCATCTGCCTAACATCACACTGATGGGTGAATCAAGCTTCAGTCACAGTGTTATTTTAGGCACATGGGCAGGATGTTACATGTAATGAGAAATCAATATTATGTGTTGCTTATATATAGGTGGCCTGTTTTTGGCCAGTAGAGACAGTGAAAATTTATGAGCAGAGACACACATACTGCTTGCGGAGACAGAGATGGTAAATTGCATGCAACATGCTGCTCATGTGTTTAAGATGACAATGTGAGCCAAGCTTCATTTGAAATGGATCTGGGTGAATCATATGGTTACTTGATGTCTTTAAAAATATGGAAGTACATGTTTTTTAAAGACATGGTAGATTACATGTGACATTCTTGTAATCTGCCTAACATCATACTGATGGGTGAATCAAGCTTCAGTCACAGTGTAATTTTAGGCACATGAGGAGGATGTTACATGTAATGAGAAATCAATATTATGTGTTGATTATATATAGGTGGCCTGTTTTTGGCCAGTAGAGACAGTGAAAATTTATGAGCAGAGACACACATACTGCTTGCGGAGACAGAGATGGTAAATTGCATGCAACATGCTGCTCATGTGTTTAAGATGAAAATGTGAGTCAAGCTTCATTTGGAATGGATATGGGTGAATAATATGGTTACTTGAGGTCTTAAAAAATATGGAAGTACATGTTTTTAAAGACATGGTAGATTACATGTGACATTCTTGTCATCTGCCTAACATCACACTGATGGGTGAATCACGCTTCAGTCAGAGTGTTATTTTAGGGACTTGAGCAGGATGTTACATGTAGTGAGAAATTAATGTTATGTGTTGCTTATATATAGGTGGCCTGTTTTTGGCCAGTAGAGACTGTGAAATATTATGAGCAGGGACACACATACTGCTTGCAGAGACAGAGATGGTAAATTGCATGCAACATGCTGCTTATGTGTTTAAGATGACAATGTGAGCCTAGCTTCATTTTAAATGGATCTGGGTGAATAATATGCTTACTTGATGTCTTTAAAAATATGGAAGTAAATGTTTTTTAAAGACATGGTAGATTACATGTGACATTCTTGTCAACTGCCTAACATCATACTGATGGGTGAATCAAGCTTCAGTCACAGTGTTATTTTAGGCATATGGGCAGGATGTTACATGTAATGAGAAATTAATGTTATGTGTTGCTTACATATAGGTGGCCTGTTTTTGGCCAGTAGAGATAGTGAAATATTATGAGCAGAGACACACATACTGCTTGCTGAGACAGAGATGGTAAATTGCATGCAACATGCTGCTCATTTGTTAAAGATGACAATGTGAGTCAAGCTTCATTTGAAATGGATCTGGGTGATTAATATGGTTACTTGATGTCTTTAAAAATAAGGAAGTACATGTTTTTTTTAAATACATGGTAGATTACATGTGACATTCTGGTCATCTGCCTAACATCACACTGATGGGTGAATCAAGCTTCAGTCACAGTGTTATTTTAGGCACATGGGCAGGATGTTACATGTAATGAGAAATTAATGTTATGTGTTGCTTATATATAGGTGGCCTGTTTTTGGCCAGTAGAGACAGTGAAATATTATGAGCAGAGACACACATACTGCTTGCTGAGACAGAGATGGTAAATTGCATGCAACATGCTGCTCATGTGTTTAAGATGACAATGTGAGTCAAGCTTCATTTGGAATGGATATGGGTGAATAATATGGTTACTTGAGGTCTTACAAAATATGGAAGTACATGTTTTTTAAAGACATGGTAGATTACATGTGACATTCTTGTCATCTGCCTAACATCACACTGATGGGTGAATCACGCTTCAGTCAGAGTGTTATTTTAGGGACATGAGCAGGATGTTACATGTAATGAGAAATTAATGTTATGTGTTGCTTATATATAGGTGGCCTGTTTTTGTCCAGTAGAGACTGTGAAATATTAGGAACAGGGGCACACATACTGCTTGCAGAGACAGAGATGGTAAATTGCATGCAACATGCTGCTCATGTGTTTAAGATGACAATGTGAGCCAAGCTTCATTTTAAATGGATCTGGGTGAATCATATGGTTACTTGATGTCTTTAAAAATATGGAAGTACATGTTTTTTAAAGACATGGTAGATTACATGTGACATTCTTGTCATCTGCCTAACATCATACTGATGGGTGAATCAAGCTTCAGTCACAGTGTTATTTTAGGCACATGAGGAGGATGTTACATGTAATGAGAAATTAATGTTATGTGTTGCTTATATATAGGTGGCCTGTTTTTGGCCAGTAGAGACAGTGTAATATTATGAGCAGAGACACACATACTGCTTGCTGAGACAGAGATGGTAAATTGCATGCAACATGCTGCTCATGTGTTTAAGATGAAAATGTGAGTCAAGCTTCATTTGGAATGGATATGGGTGAATAATATGGTTACTTGAGGTCTTACAAAATATGGAAGTACATGTTTTTAAAGACATGGTAGATTACATGTGACATTCTTGTCATCTGCCTAACATCACACTGATGGGTGAATCATGCTTCAGTCAGAGTGTTATTTTAGGGACTTGAGCAGGATGTTACATGTAATGAGAAATTAATGTTATGTGTTGCTTATATATAGGTGGCCTGTTTTTGGCCAGTAGAGACTGTGAAATATTATGAGCAGGGACACACATACTGCTTGCAGAGACAGAGATGGTAAATTGCATGCAACATGCTGTTCATGTGTTTAAGATGACATTGTGAGTCAAGCTTCATTTTAAATGGATCTGGGTGAATAATATGCTTACTTGATGTCTTTAAAAATATGGAAGTAAATGTTTTTTAAAGACATGGTAGATTACATGTGACATTCTTGTCAACTGCCTAACATCATACTGATGGGCGAATCAAGCTTCAGTCACAGTGTTATTTTAGGCACATGGGCAGGATGTTACATGTAATGAGAAATTAATGTTATGTGTTGCTTACATATAGGTGGCCTGTTTTTGGCCAGTAGAGATAGTGAAATATTATGAGCAGAGACACACATACTGCTTGCTGAGACAGAGATGGTAAATTGCATGCAACATGCTGCTCATTTGTTAAAGATGACAATGTGAGTCAAGCTTCATTTGAAATGGATCTGGGTGAATAATATGGTTACTTGATGTCTTTAAAAATATGGAAGTACATGTTTTTTAAAGACATGGTAGATTACATGTGACATTCTTGTCATCTGCCTAACATCACACTGATGGGTGAATCAAGCTTCAGTCACAGTGTTATTTTAGGCACATGGGCAGGATGTTACATGTAATGAGAAATTAATGTTATGTGTTGCTTATATATAGGTGGCCTGTTTTTGGCCAGTAGAGACAGTGAAATATTATGAGCAGAGACACACATACTGCTTGCTGAGACAGAGATGGTAAATTGCATGCAACATGCTGCTCATGTGTTTAAGATGACAATGTGAGTCAAGCTTCATTTGACATGGATCTGGGTGAATAATATGGTTACTTGATGTCTTTAAAAATATGGAAGTACATGTTTTTTAAAGACATGGTAGATTACATGGGACATTCTGGTCATCTGCCTAACATCACACTGATGGGTGAATTAAGCTTCAGTCACAGTGTTATTTCAGGCACATGGGCAGGATGTTACATGTAATGAGAAATCAATATTATGTGTTGCTTATATATAGGTGGCCTGTTTTTGGCCAGTAGAGACAGTGAAAATTTATGAGCAGAGACACACATACTGCTTGCGGAGACAGAGATGGTAAATTGCATGCAACATGCTGCTCATGTGTTTAAGATGACAATGTGAGCCAAGCTTCATTTGAAATGGATCTGGGTGAATCATATGGTTACTTGATGTCTTTAAAAATATGGAAGTACATGTTTTTTAAAGACATGGTAGATTACATGTGACATTCTTGTCATCTGCCTAACATCATACTGATGGGTGAATCAAGCTTCAGTCACAGTGTAATTTTAGGCACATGAGGAGGATGTTATATGTAATGAGAAATCAATATTATGTTTTGCTTATATATAGGTGGCCTGTTTTTGGCCAGTAGAGACAGTGAAAATTTATGAGCAGAGACACACATACTGCTTGCGGAGACAGAGATGGTAAATTGCATGCAACATGCTGCTCATGTGTTTAAGATGAAAATGTGAGTCAAGCTTCATTTGGAATGGATATGGGTGAATAATATGGTTACTTGAGGTCTTAAAAAATATGGAAGTACATGTTTTTAAAGACATGGTAGATTACATGTGACATTCTTGTCATCTGCCTAACATCACACTGATGGGTGAATCACGCTTCAGTCAGAGTGTTATTTTAGGGACTTGAGCAGGATGTTACATGTAATGAGAAATTAATGTTATGTGTTGCTTATATATAGGTGGCCTGTTTTTGGCCAGTAGAGACTGTGAAATATTATGAGCAGGGACACACATACTGCTTGCAGAGACAGAGATGGTAAATTGCATGCAACATGCTGCTCATGTGTTTAAGATGACAATGTGAGCCAAGCTTCATTTTAAATGGATCTGGGTGAATAATATGCTTACTTGATGTCTTTAAAAATATGGAAGTAAATGTTTTTTAAAGACATGGTAGATTACATGTGACATTCTTGTCAACTGCCTAACATCATACTGATGGGTGAATCAAGCTTCAGTCACAGTGTTATTTTAGGCATATGGGCAGGATGTTACATGTAATGAGAAATTAATGTTATGTGTTGCTTACATATAGGTGGCCTGTTTTTGGCCAGTAGAGATAGTGAAATAGCAGAGACACACATACTGCTTGCTGAGACAGAGATGGTAAATTGCATGCAACATGCTGCTCATTTGTTAAAGATGACAATGTGAGTCAAGCTTCATTTGAAATGGATCTGGGTGAATAATATGGGACCTTGATGCCTTTAAAAATATGGAAGTACATGTTTTTTAAAGACATGGTAGATTACATGTGACATTCTTGTCATCTGCCTAACATCACACTGATGGGTGAATCAAGCTTCAGTCACAGTGTTATTTTAGGCACATGGGCAGGATGTTACATGTAATGAGAAATTAATGTTATGTGTTGCTTATATATAGGTGGCCTGTTTTTGGCCAGTAGAGACAGTGAAATATTATGAGCAGAGACACACATACTGCTTGCTGAGACAGAGATGGTAAATTGCATGCAACATGCTGCTCATGTGTTTAAGATGAAAATGTGAGTCAAGCTTCATTTGGAATGGATATGGGTGAATAATATGGTTACTTGAGGTCTTAAAAAATATGGAAGTACATGTTTTTTAAAGACATGGTAGATTACATGTGACATTCTTGTCATCTGCCTAACATCACACTGATGGGTGAATCACGCTTCAGTCAGAGTGTTATTTTAGGGACATGAGCAGGATGTTACATGTAATGAGAAATTAATGTTATGTGTTGCTTATATATAGGTGGCCTGTTTTTGGCCAGTAGAGACTGTGAAATATTAGGAACAGGGGCACACATACTGCTTGCAGAGACAGAGATGGTAAATTGCATGCAAAATGCTGCTCATGTGTTTAAGATGACAATGTGAGCCAAGCTTCATTTTAAATGGATCTGGGTGAATCATATGGTTACTTGATGTCTTTAAAAATATGGAAGTACATGTTTTTTAAAGACATGGTAGATTACATGTGACATTCTTGTCATCTGCCTAACATCATACTGATGGGTGAATCAAGCTTCAGTCACAGTGTTATTTTAGGCACATGAGGAGGATGTTACATGTAATGAGAAATTAATGTTATGTGTTGCTTATATATAGGTGGCCTGTTTTTGGCCAGTAGAGACAGTGTAATATTATGAGCAGAGACACACATACTACTTGCTGAGACAGAGATGGTAAATTGCATGCAACATGCTGCTCATGTGTTTAAGATTAAAATGTGAGTCAAGCTTCATTTGGAATGGATATGGGTGAATAATATGGTTACTTGAGGTCTTACAAAATATGGAAGTACATGTTTTTAAAGACATGGTAGATTACATGTGACATTCTTGTCATCTGCCTAACATCACACTGATGGGTGAATCATGCTTCAGTCAGAGTGTTATTTTAGGGACTTGAGCAGGATGTTACATGTAATGAGAAATTAATGTTATGTGTTGCTTATATATAGGTGGCCTGTTTTTGGCCAGTAGAGACTGTGAAATATTATGAGCAGGGACACACATACTGCTTGCAGAGACAGAGATGGTAAATTGCATGCAACATGCTGCTCATGTGTTTAAGATGACATTGTGAGTCAAGCTTCATTTTAAATGGATCTGGGTGAATAATATGCTTACTTGATGTCTTTAAAAATATGGAAGTAAATGTTTTTTAAAGACATGGTAGATTACATGTGACATTCTTGTCAACTGCCTAACATCATACTGATGGGCGAATCAAGCTTCAGTCACAGTGTTATTTTAGGCACATGGACAGGATGTTACATGTAATGAGAAATTAATGTTATGTGTTGCTTACATATAGGTGGCCTGTTTTTGGCCAGTAGAGATAGTGAAATATTATGAGCAGAGACACACATACTGCTTGCTGAGACAGAGATGGTAAATTGCATGCAACATGCTGCTCATTTGTTAAAGATGACAATGTGAGTCAAGCTTCATTGGAAATGGATCTGGGTGAATAATATGGTTACTTGATGTCTTTAAAAATATGGAAGTACATGTTTTTTAAAGACATGGTAGATTACATGTGACATTCTTGTCATCTGCCTAACATCACACTGATGGGTGAATCAAGCTTCAGTCACAGTGTTATTTTAGGCACATGGGCAGGATGTTACATGTAATGAGAAATTAATGTTATGTGTTGCTTATATATAGGTGGCCTGTTTTTGGCCAGTAGAGATAGTGAACTATTATGAGCAGAGACACACATACTGCTTGCTGAGACAGAGATGGTAAATTGCATGCAACATGCTGCTCATGTGTTTAAGATGACAATGTGAGTCAAGCTTCATTTGGAATGGATATGGGTGAATAATATGGTTACTTGAGGTCTTAAAAAATATGGAAGTACATGTTTTTTAAAGACATGGTAGATTACATGTGACATTCTTGTCATCTGCCTAACATCACACTGATGGGTGAATCACGCTTCAGTCAGAGTGTTATTTTAGGGACATGAGCAGGATGTTACATGTAATGAGAAATTAATGTTATGTGTTGCTTATATATAGGTGGCCTGTTTTTGGCCAGTAGAGACTGTGAAATATTATGAACAGGGGCACACATACTGCTTGCAGAGACAGAGATGTTAAATTGCATGCAACATGCTGCTCATGTGTTTAAGATGACAATGTGAGCCAAGCTTCATTTTAAATGGATCTGGGTGAATCATATGGTTACTTGATGTCTTTAAAAATATGGAAGTACATGTTTTTTAAAGACATGGTAGATTACATGTGACATTCTTGTCATCTGCCTAACATCATACTGATGGGTGAATCAAGCTTCAGTCACAGTGTTATTTTAGGCACATGAGGAGGATGTTACATGTAATGAGAAATTAATGTTATGTGTTGCTTATATATAGGTGGCCTGTTTTTGGCCAGTAGAGACAGTGTAATATTATGAGCAGAGACACACATACTGCTTGCTGAGACAGAGATGGTAAATTGCATGCAACATGCTGCTCATGTGTTTAAGATGAAAATGTGAGTCAAGCTTCATTTGGAATGGATATGGGTGAATAATATGGTTACTTGAGGTCTTACAAAATATGGAAGTACATGTTTTTAAAGACATGGTAGATTACATGTGACATTCTTGTCATCTGCCTAACATCACACTGATGGGTGAATCATGCTTCAGTCAGAGTGTTATTTTAGGGACTTGAGCAGGATGTTACATGTAATGAGAAATTAATGTTATGTGTTGCTTATATATAGGTGGCCTGTTTTTGGCCAGTAGAGACTGTGAAATATTATGAGCAGGGACACACATACTGCTTGCAGAGACAGAGATGGTAAATTGCATGCAACATGCTGTTCATGTGTTTAAGATGACATTGTGAGTCAAGCTTCATTTTAAATGGATCTGGGTGAATAATATGCTTACTTGATGTCTTTAAAAATATGGAAGTAAATGTTTTTTAAAGACATGGTAGATTACATGTGACATTCTTGTCAACTGCCTAACATCATACTGATGGGCGAATCAAGCTTCAGTCACAGTGTTATTTTAGGCACATGGGCAGGATGTTACATGTAATGAGAAATTAATGTTATGTGTTGCTTACATATAGGTGGCCTGTTTTTGGCCAGTAGAGATAGTGAAATATTATGAGCAGAGACACACATACTGCTTGCTGAGACAGAGATGGTAAATTGCATGCAACATGCTGCTCATTTGTTAAAGATGACAATGTGAGTCAAGCTTCGTTTGAAATGGATCTGGGTGAATAATATGGTTACTTGATGTCTTTAAAAATATGGAAGTACATGTTTTTTAAAGACATGGTAGATTACATGTGACATTCTTGTCATCTGCCTAACATCACACTGATGGGTGAATCAAGCTTCAGTTACAGTGTTATTTTAGGCACATGGGCAGGATGTTACATGTAATGAGAAATTAATGTTATGTGTTGCTTATATATAGGTGGCCTGTTTTTGGCCAGTAGAGACAGTGAAATATTATGAGCAGAGACACACATACTGCTTGCTGAGACAGAGATGGTAAATTGCATGCAACATGCTGCTCATGTGTTTAAGATGACAATGTGAGTCAAGCTTCATTTGACATGGATCTGGGTGAATAATATGGTTACTTGATGTCTTTAAAAATATGGAAGTACATGTTTTTTAAAGACATGGTAGATTACATGGGACATTCTGGTCATCTGCCTAACATCACACTGATGGGTGAATCAAGCTTCAGTCACAGTGTTATTTTAGGCACATGGGCAGGATGTTACATGTAATGAGAAATCAATATTATGTGTTGCTTATATATAGGTGGCCTGTTTTTGGCCAGTAGAGACAGTGAAAATTTATGAGCAGAGACACACATACTGCTTGCGGAGACAGAGATGGTAAATTGCATGCAACATGCTGCTCATGTGTTTAAGATGACAATGTGAGCCAAGCTTCATTTGAAATGGATCTGGGTGAATCATATGGTTACTTGATGTCTTTAAAAATATGGAAGTACATGTTTTTTAAAGACATGGTAGATTACATGTGACATTCTTGTCATCTGCCTAACATCATACTGATGGGTGAATCAAGCTTCAGTCACAGTGTAATTTTAGGCACATGAGGAGGATGTTATATGTAATGAGAAATCAATATTATGTTTTGCTTATATATAGGTGGCCTGTTTTTGGCCAGTAGAGACAGTGAAAATTTATGAGCAGAGACACACATACTGCTTGCGGAGACAGAGATGGTAAATTGCATGCAACATGCTGCTCATGTGTTTAAGATGAAAATGTGAGTCAAGCTTCATTTGGAATGGATATGGGTGAATAATATGGTTACTTGAGGTCTTAAAAAATATGGAAGTACATGTTTTTAAAGACATGGTAGATTACATGTGACATTCTTGTCATCTGCCTAACATCACACTGATGGGTGAATCACGCTTCAGTCAGAGTGTTATTTTAGGGACTTGAGCAGGATGTTACATGTAATGAGAAATTAATGTTATGTGTTGCTTATATATAGGTGGCCTGTTTTTGGCCAGTAGAGACTGTGAAATATTATGAGCAGGGACACACATACTGCTTGCAGAGACAGAGATGGTAAATTGCATGCAACATGCTGCTCATGTGTTTAAGATGACAATGTGAGCCAAGCTTCATTTTAAATGGATCTGGGTGAATAATATGCTTACTTGATGTCTTTAAAAATATGGAAGTAAATGTTTTTTAAAGACATGGTAGATTACATGTGACATTCTTGTCAACTGCCTAACATCATACTGATGGGTGAATCAAGCTTCAGTCACAGTGTTATTTTAGGCATATGGGCAGGATGTTACATGTAATGAGAAATTAATGTTATGTGTTGCTTACATATAGGTGGCCTGTTATTGGCCAGTAGAGATAGTGAAATAGCAGAGACACACATACTGCTTGCTGAGACAGAGATGGTAAATTGCATGCAACATGCTGCTCATTTGTTAAAGATGACAATGTGAGTCAAGCTTCATTTGAAATGGATCTGGGTGAATAATATGGGACCTTGATGCCTTTAAAAATATGGAAGTACATGTTTTTTAAAGACATGGTAGATTACATGTGACATTCTTGTCATCTGCCTAACATCACACTGATGGGTGAATCAAGCTTCAGTCACAGTGTTATTTTAGGCACATGGGCAGGATGTTACATGTAATGAGAAATTAATGTTATGTGTTGCTTATATATAGGTGGCCTGTTTTTGGCCAGTAGAGACAGTGAAATATTATGAGCAGAGACACACATACTGCTTGCTGAGACAGAGATGGTAAATTGCATGCAACATGCTGCTCATGTGTTTAAGATGAAAATGTGAGTCAAGCTTCATTTGGAATGGATATGGGTGAATAATATGGTTACTTGAGGTCTTAAAAAATATGGAAGTACATGTTTTTTAAAGACATGGTAGATTACATGTGACATTCTTGTCATCTGCCTAACATCACACTGATGGGTGAATCACGCTTCAGTCAGAGTGTTATTTTAGGGACATGAGCAGGATGTTACATGTAATGAGAAATTAATGTTATGTGTTGCTTATATATAGGTGGCCTGTTTTGGGCCAGTAGAGACTGTGAAATATTAGGAACAGGGGCACACATACTGCTTGCAGAGACAGAGATGGTAAATTGCATGCAAAATGCTGCTCATGTGTTTAAGATGACAATGTGAGCCAAGCTTCATTTTAAATGGATCTGGGTGAATCATATGGTTACTTGATGTCTTTAAAAATATGGAAGTACATGTTTTTTAAAGACATGGTAGATTACATGTGACATTCTTGTCATCTGCCTAACATCATACTGATGGGTGAATCAAGCTTCAGTCACAGTGTTATTTTAGGCACATGAGGAGGATGTTACATGTAATGAGAAATTAATGTTATGTGTTGCTTATATATAGGTGGCCTGTTTTTGGCCAGTAGAGACAGTGTAATATTATGAGCAGAGACACACATACTACTTGCTGAGACAGAGATGGTAAATTGCATGCAACATGCTGCTCATGTGTTTAAGATGAAAATGTGAGTCAAGCTTCATTTGGAATGGATATGGGTGAATAATATGGTTACTTGAGGTCTTACAAAATATGGAAGTACATGTTTTTAAAGACATGGTAGATTACATGTGACATTCTTGTCATCTGCCTAACATCACACTGATGGGTGAATCATGCTTCAGTCAGAGTGTTATTTTAGGGACTTGAGCAGGATGTTACATGTAATGAGAAATTAATGTTATGTGTTGCTTATATATAGGTGGCCTGTTTTTGGCCAGTAGAGACTGTGAAATATTATGAGCAGGGACACACATACTGCTTGCAGAGACAGAGATGGTAAATTGCATGCAACATGCTGCTCATGTGTTTAAGATGACATTGTGAGTCAAGCTTCATTTTAAATGGATCTGGGTGAATAATATGCTTACTTGATGTCTTTAAAAATATGGAAGTAAATGTTTTTTAAAGACATGGTAGATTACATGTGACATTCTTGTCAACTGCCTAACATCATACTGATGGGCGAATCAAGCTTCAGTCACAGTGTTATTTTAGGCACATGGACAGGATGTTACATGTAATGAGAAATTAATGTTATGTGTTGCTTACATATAGGTGGCCTGTTTTTGGCCAGTAGAGATAGTGAAATATTATGAGCAGAGACACACATACTGCTTGCTGAGACAGAGATGGTAAATTGCATGCAACATGCTGCTCATTTGTTAAAGATGACAATGTGAGTCAAGCTTCATTGGAAATGGATCTGGGTGAATACTATGGTTACTTGATGTCTTTAAAAATATGGAAGTACATGTTTTTTAAAGACATGGTAGATTACATGTGACATTCTTGTCATCTGCCTAACATCACACTGATGGGTGAATCAAGCTTCAGTCACAGTGTTATTTTAGGCACATGGGCAGTATGTTACATGTAATGAGAAATTAATGTTATGTGTTGCTTATATATAGGTGGCCTGTTTTTGGCCAGTAGAGATAGTGAACTATTATGAGCAGAGACACACATACTGCTTGCTGAGACAGAGATGGTAAATTGCATGCAACATGCTGCTCATGTGTTTAAGATGACAATGTGAGTCAAGCTTCATTTGGAATGGATATGGGTGAATAATATGGTTACTTGAGGTCTTAAAAAATATGGAAGTACATGTTTTTTAAAGACATGGTAGATTACATGTGACATTCTTGTCATCTGCCTAACATCACACTGATGGGTGAATCACGCTTCAGTCAGAGTGTTATTTTAGGGACATGAGCAGGATGTTACATGTAATGAGAAATTAATGTTATGTGTTGCTTATATATAGGTGGCCTGTTTTTGGCCAGTAGAGACTGTGAAATATTATGAACAGGGGCACACATACTGCTTGCAGAGACAGAGATGTTAAATTGCATGCAACATGCTGCTCATGTGTTTAAGATGACAATGTGAGCCAAGCTTCATTTTAAATGGATCTGGGTGAATCATATGGTTACTTGATGTCTTTAAAAATATGGAAGTACATGTTTTTTAAAGACATGGTAGATTACATGGGACATTCTGGTCATCTGCCTAACATCACACTGATGGGTGAATCAAGCTTCAGTCACAGTGTTATTTTAGGCACATGGGCAGGATGTTACATGTAATGAGAAATCAATATTATGTGTTGCTTATATATAGGTGGCCTGTTTTTGGCCAGTAGAGACAGTGAAAATTTATGAGCAGAGACACACATACTGCTTGCGGAGACAGAGATGGTAAATTGCATGCAACATGCTGCTCATGTGTTTAAGATGACAATGTGAGCCAAGCTTCATTTGAAATGGATCTGGGTGAATCATATGGTTACTTGATGTCTTTAAAAATATGGAAGTACATGTTTTTTAAAGACATGGTAGATTACATGTGACATTCTTGTCATCTGCCTAACATCATACTGATGGGTGAATCAAGCTTCAGTCACAGTGTAATTTTAGGCACATGAGGAGGATGTTATATGTAATGAGAAATCAATATTATGTGTTGCTTATATATAGGTGGCCTGTTTTTGGCCAGTAGAGACAGTGAAATATTATGAGCAGAGACACACATACTGCTTGCTGAGACAGAGATGGTAAATTGCATGCAACATGCTGCTCATGTGTTTAAGATGAAAATGTGAGTCAAGCTTCATTTGGAATGGATATGGGTGAATAATATGGTTACTTGAGGTCTTAAAAAATATGGAAGTACATGTTTTTTAAAGACATGGTAGATTACATGTGACATTCTTGTCATCTGCCTAACATCACACTGATGGGTGAATCACGCTTCAGTCAGAGTGTTATTTTAGGGACATGAGCAGGATGTTACATGTAATGAGAAATTAATGTTATGTGTTGCTTATATATAGGTGGCCTGTTTTTGGCCAGTAGAGACTGTGAAATATTATGAGCAGGGACACACATACTGCTTGCAGAGACAGAGATGGTAAATTGCATGCAAAATGCTGCTCATGTGTTTAAGATGACAATGTGAGCCAAGCTTCATTTTAAATGGATCTGGGTGAATCATATGGTTACTTGATGTCTTTAAAAATATGGAAGTACATGTTTTTTAAAGACATGGTAGATTACATGTGACATTCTTGTCATCTGCCTAACATCATACTGATGGGTGAATCAAGCTTCAGTCACAGTGTTATTTTAGGCACATGAGGAGGATGTTACATGTAATGAGAAATTAATGTTATGTGTTGCTTATATATAGGTGGCCTGTTTTTGGCCAGTAGAGACTGTGAAATATTATGAGCAGGGACACACATACTGCTTGCAGAGACAGAGATGGTAAATTGCATGCAACATGCTGCTCATGTGTTTAAGATGACATTGTGAGTCAAGCTTCATTTTAAATGGATCTGGGTGAATAATATGCTTACTTGATGTCTTTAAAAATATGGAAGTAAATGTTTTTTAAAGACATGGTAGATTACATGTGACATTCTTGTCAACTGCCTAACATCATACTGATGGGCGAATCAAGCTTCAGTCACAGTGTTATTTTAGGCACATGGGCAGGATGTTACATGTAATGAGAAATTAATGTTATGTGTTGCTTACATATAGGTGGCCTGTTTTTGGCCAGTAGAGATAGTGAAATATTATGAGCAGAGACACACATACTGCTTGCTGAGACAGAGATGGTAAATTGCATGCAACATGCTGCTCATTTGTTAAAGATGACAATGTGAGTCAAGCTTCATTGGAAATGGATCTGGGTGAATAATATGGTTACTTGATGTCTTTAAAAATATGGAAGTACATGTTTTTTAAAGACATGGTAGATTACATGTGACATTCTTGTCATCTGCCTAACATCACACTGATGGGTGAATCAAGCTTCAGTCACAGTGTTATTTTAGGCACATGGGCAGGATGTTACATGTAATGAGAAATTAATGTTATGTGTTGCTTATATATAGGTGGCCTGTTTTTGGCCAGTAGAGATAGTGAAATATTATGAGCAGAGACACACATACTGCTTGCTGAGACAGAGATGGTAAATTGCATGCAACATGCTGCTCATGTGTTTAAGATGACAATGTGAGTCAAGCTTCATTTGGAATGGATATGGGTGAATAATATGGTTACTTGAGGTCTTAAAAAATATGGAAGTACATGTTTTTAAAAGACATGGTAGATTACATGTGACATTCTTGTCATCTGCCTAACATCACACTGATGGGTGAATCACGCTTCAGTCAGAGTGTTATTTTAGGGACATGAGCAGGATGTTACATGTAATGAGAAATTAATGTTATGTGTTGCTTATATATAGGTGGCCTGTTTTTGGCCAGTAGAGACTGTGAAATATTATGAACAGGGGCACACATACTGCTTGCAGAGACAGAGATGTTAAATTGCATGCAACATGCTGCTCATGTGTTTAAGATGACAATGTGAGCCAAGCTTCATTTTAAATGGATCTGGGTGAATCATATGGTTACTTGATGTCTTTAAAAATATGGAAGTAAATGTTTTTTAAAGACATGGTAGATTACATGTGACATTCTTGTCAACTGCCTAACATCATACTGATGGGTGAATCAAGCTTCAGTCACAGTGTTATTTTAGGCACATGGGCAGGATGTTACATGTAATGAGAAATTAATGTTATGTGTTGCTTACATATAGGTGGCCTGTTTTTGGCCAGTAGAGATAGTGAAATATTATGAGCAGAGACACACATACTGCTTGCTGAGACAGAGATGGTAAATTGCATGCAACATGCTGCTCATTTGTTAAAGATGACAATGTGAGTCAAGCTTCATTTGAAATGGATCTGGGTGAATAATATGGTTACTTGATGTCTTTAAAAATATGGAAGTACATGTTTTTTAAAGACATGGTAGATTACATGTGACATTCTTGTCATCTGCCTAACATCACACTGATGGGTGAATCACGCTTCAGTCAGAGTGTTATTTTAGGGACATGAGCAGGATGTTACATGTAATGAGAAATTAATGTTATGTGTTGCTTATATATAGGTGGCCTGTTTTTGGCCAGTAGAGACTGTGAAATATTATGAGCAGGGACACACATACTGCTTGCAGAGACAGAGATGGTAAATTGCATGCAAAATGCTGCTCATGTGTTTAAGATGACAATGTGAGCCAAGCTTCATTTTAAATGGATCTGGGTGAATCATATGGTTACTTGATGTCTTTAAAAATATGGAAGTACATGTTTTTTAAAGACATGGTAGATTACATGTGACATTCTTGTCATCTGCCTAACATCATACTGATGGGTGAATCAAGCTTCAGTCACAGTGTTATTTTAGGCACATGAGGAGGATGTTACATGTAATGAGAAATTAATGTTATGTGTTGCTTATATATAGGTGGCCTGTTTTTGGCCAGTAGAGACTGTGAAATATTATGAGCAGGGACACACATACTGCTTGCAGAGACAGAGATGGTAAATTGCATGCAACATGCTGCTCATGTGTTTAAGATGACATTGTGAGTCAAGCTTCATTTTAAATGGATCTGGGTGAATAATATGCTTACTTGATGTCTTTAAAAATATGGAAGTAAATGTTTTTTAAAGACATGGTAGATTACATGTGACATTCTTGTCAACTGCCTAACATCATACTGATGGGCGAATCAAGCTTCAGTCACAGTGTTATTTTAGGCACATGGGCAGGATGTTACATGTAATGAGAAATTAATGTTATGTGTTGCTTACATATAGGTGGCCTGTTTTTGGCCAGTAGAGATAGTGAAATATTATGAGCAGAGACACACATACTGCTTGCTGAGACAGAGATGGTAAATTGCATGCAACATGCTGCTCATTTGTTAAAGATGACAATGTGAGTCAAGCTTCATTGGAAATGGATCTGGGTGAATAATATGGTTACTTGATGTCTTTAAAAATATGGAAGTACATGTTTTTTAAAGACATGGTAGATTACATGTGACATTCTTGTCATCTGCCTAACATCACACTGATGGGTGAATCAAGCTTCAGTCACAGTGTTATTTTAGGCACATGGGCAGGATGTTACATGTAATGAGAAATTAATGTTATGTGTTGCTTATATATAGGTGGCCTGTTTTTGGCCAGTAGAGATAGTGAAATATTATGAGCAGAGACACACATACTGCTTGCTGAGACAGAGATGGTAAATTGCATGCAACATGCTGCTCATGTGTTTAAGATGACAATGTGAGTCAAGCTTCATTTGGAATGGATATGGGTGAATAATATGGTTACTTGAGGTCTTAAAAAATATGGAAGTACATGTTTTTAAAAGACATGGTAGATTACATGTGACATTCTTGTCATCTGCCTAACATCACACTGATGGGTGAATCACGCTTCAGTCAGAGTGTTATTTTAGGGACATGAGCAGGATGTTACATGTAATGAGAAATTAATGTTATGTGTTGCTTATATATAGGTGGCCTGTTTTTGGCCAGTAGAGACTGTGAAATATTATGAACAGGGGCACACATACTGCTTGCAGAGACAGAGATGTTAAATTGCATGCAACATGCTGCTCATGTGTTTAAGATGACAATGTGAGCCAAGCTTCATTTTAAATGGATCTGGGTGAATCATATGGTTACTTGATGTCTTTAAAAATATGGAAGTAAATGTTTTTTAAAGACATGGTAGATTACATGTGACATTCTTGTCAACTGCCTAACATCATACTGATGGGTGAATCAAGCTTCAGTCACAGTGTTATTTTAGGCACATGGGCAGGATGTTACATGTAATGAGAAATTAATGTTATGTGTTGCTTACATATAGGTGGCCTGTTTTTGGCCAGTAGAGATAGTGAAATATTATGAGCAGAGACACACATACTGCTTGCTGAGACAGAGATGGTAAATTGCATGCAACATGCTGCTCATTTGTTAAAGATGACAATGTGAGTCAAGCTTCATTTGAAATGGATCTGGGTGAATAATATGGTTACTTGATGTCTTTAAAAATATGGAAGTACATGTTTTTTAAAGACATGGTAGATTACATGTGACATTCTTGTCATCTGCCTAACATCACACTGATGGGTGAATCAAGCTTCAGTCACAGTGTTATTTTAGGCACATGGGCAGGATGTTACATGTAATGAGAAATTAATGTTATGTGTTGCTTATATATAGGTGGCCTGTTTTTGGCCAGTAGAGACAGTGAAATATTATGAGCAGAGACAAACATACTGATTGCTGAGACAGAGATGGTAAATTGCATGCAACATGCTGCTCATGTGTTTAAGATGACAATGTGAGTCAAGCTTCATTTGGAATGGATATGGGTGAATAATATGGTTACTTGAGGTCTTAAAAAATATGGAAGTACATGTTTTTTAAAGACATGGTAGATTACATGTGACATTCTTGTCATCTGCCTAACATCACACTGATGGGTGAATCACGCTTCAGTCAGAGTGTTATTTTAGGGACATGAGCAGGATGTTACATGTAATGAGAAATTAATGTTATGTGTTGCTTATATATAGGTGGCCTGTTTTTGGCCAGTAGAGACTGTGAAATATTATGAACAGGGGCACACATACTGCTTGCAGAGACAGAGATGGTAAATTGCATGCAACATGCTGCTCATGTGTTTAAGATGACATTGTGAGTCAAGCTTCATTTTAAATGGATCTGGGTGAATAATATGCTTACTTGATGTCTTTAAAAATATGGAAGTACATGTTTTTTAAAGGCATGGTAGATTACATGTGACATTCTTGTCAACTGCCTAACATCATACTGATGGGTGAATCAAGCTTCAGTCACAGTGTTATTTTAGGCACATGGGCAGGATGTTACATGTAATGAGAAATTAATGCTATGTGTTGCTTACATATAGGTGGCCTGTTTTTGGCCAGTAGAGATAGTGAAATATTATGAGCAGAGACACACATACTGCTTGCTGAGACAGAGATGGTAAATTGCATGCAACATGCTGCTCATTTGTTAAAGATGACAATGTGAGTCAAGCTTCATTTGAAATGGATCTGGGTGAATAATATGGTTACTTGATGTCTTTAAAAATATGGAAGTACATGTTTTTTAAAGACATGGTAGATTACATGTGACATTCTTGTCATCTGCCTAACATCACACTGATGGGTGAATTAAGCTTCAGTCACAGTGTTTTTTAGGCACATGAGTAGGATGTTACATGTAATGATAAATTAATGTTATGTGTTGCTTATATATAGGTGGCCTGTTGTTGGCCAGTAGAGACAGTGAAATATGATGAGCAGAGACACACATACTGCTTGCTGAGACGAAGATGGTAAATTGCATGCAACATGCTGCTCATGTGTTTAAGATGACGATGTGAGTCAAGCTTCATTTGAAATGGATCTGGGTGAATAATATGGTTACTTGATGTCTTAAAACATATGGAAGTACATGTTTTTTAAAGACATGGTAGATTGCATGTGACATTCTGGTCATCTGCCTAACATCACACTGATGGGTGAATCAAGCTTCAGTCACAGTGTGATCTTAGGCACATGAGCAGGATGTTTCATGTAATGAGAAATTAATGTTATGTGTTGCTTATATATAGGTGGCCTGTTTTTGGCCAGTAGAGACAGTGAAATATTATGAGCAGAGACACACATACTGCTTGCAGAGACAGAGATGGTAAATTACATGAACATGCTGCTCATGTGTTTAAGATGACACTGTGAGTCAAGCTTCATTTTAAATGGATCTGGGGGAATAATATGCTTACTTGATGTCTTTAAAAATATGGAAGTACATGTTTTTTAAAGACATGGTAGATTACATGTGACATTCTGGTCATCTGCCTAACATCACACTGATGGGTGAATCAAGCTTCAGTCACAGTGTTATTTTTGGCACATGAGTAGGATGTTACATGTAATGAGAAATTAATGTTATGTGTTGCTTACATACAGGTGGCCTGTTTTTGGACAGTAGAGACAGTGAAATATTATGAGCAGAGACACACATACTGCTTGCAGAGACAAAGATGGTAAATTACATGTAACATGCTGTTCATGTGTTTAAGATGACACTGTGAGTCAAGCTTAATTTTAAATGACTCTGGGTGAATAATATGCTTACTTGATGTCTTTAAAAATATGGAAGTACATGTTTTTTAAAGACATGGTAGATTACATGTGACATTCTGGTCATCTGCCTAACATCACACTGATGGGTGAATCAAGCTTCAGTCACAGTGTGATCTTAGGCACATGAGCAGGATGTTACATGTAATGAGAAATTAATGTTATGTGTTGCTTATATATAGGTGGCCTGTTTTTGGCCAGTAGAGACAGTGAAATATTATGAGCAGAGACACACAAACTGCTTGCAGAGACAGAGATGGTAAATTACATGCAACATGCTGCTCATGTGTTTAAGATGACACTGTGAGTCAAGCTTCATTTTAAATGGATCTGGGTGAATACTATGCTTACTTGATGTCTTAAAAAATATGGAAGTACATGTTTATTAAAGACATGGTAGATTACATGTGACATTCTTGTCAACTGCCTAACATCATACTGATGGGTGAATCAAGCTTCAGTCACAGTGTTATTTTAGGCACATGGGCAGGATGTTACATGTAATGAGAAATTAATGTTATGTGTTGCTTACATATAGGTGGCCTGTTTTTGGCCAGTAGAGATAGTGAAATATTATGAGCAGAGACACACATACTGCTTGCTGAGACAGAGATGGTAAATTGCATGCAACATGCTGCTCATTTGTTAAAGATGACAATGTGAGTCAAGCTTCATTTGAAATGGATCTGGGTGAATAATATGGTTACTTGATGTCTTTAAAAATATGGAAGTACATGTTTTTTAAAGACATGGTAGATTACATGTGACATTCTTGTCATCTGCCTAACATCACACTGATGGGTGAATCAAGCTTCAGTCACAGTGTTATTTTAGGCACATGGGCAGGATGTTACATGTAATGAGAAATTAATGTTATGTGTTGCTTATATATAGGTGGCCTGTTTTTGGCCAGTAGAGACAGTGAAATATTATGAGCAGAGACAAACATACTGATTGCTGAGACAGAGATGGTAAATTGCATGCAACATGCTGCTCATGTGTTTAAGATGACAATGTGAGTCAAGCTTCATTTGGAATGGATATGGGTGAATAATATGGTTACTTGAGGTCTTAAAAAATATGGAAGTACATGTTTTTTAAAGACATGGTAGATTACATGTGACATTCTTGTCATCTGCCTAACATCACACTGATGGGTGAATCACGCTTCAGTCAGAGTGTTATTTTAGGGACATGAGCAGGATGTTACATGTAATGAGAAATTAATGTTATGTGTTGCTTATATATAGGTGGCCTGTTTTTGGCCAGTAGAGACTGTGAAATATTATGAACAGGGGCACACATACTGCTTGCAGAGACAGAGATGGTAAATTGCATGCAACATGCTGCTCATGTGTTTAAGATGACATTGTGAGTCAAGCTTCATTTTAAATGGATCTGGGTGAATAATATGCTTACTTGATGTCTTTAAAAATATGGAAGTACATGTTTTTTAAAGGCATGGTAGATTACATGTGACATTCTTGTCAACTGCCTAACATCATACTGATGGGTGAATCAAGCTTCAGTCACAGTGTTATTTTAGGCACATGGGCAGGATGTTACATGTAATGAGAAATTAATGCTATGTGTTGCTTACATATAGGTGGCCTGTTTTTGGCCAGTAGAGATAGTGAAATATTATGAGCAGAGACACACATACTGCTTGCTGAGACAGAGATGGTAAATTGCATGCAACATGCTGCTCATTTGTTAAAGATGACAATGTGAGTCAAGCTTCATTTGAAATGGATCTGGGTGAATAATATGGTTACTTGATGTCTTTAAAAATATGGAAGTACATGTTTTTTAAAGACATGGTAGATTACATGTGACATTCTTGTCATCTGCCTAACATCACACTGATGGGTGAATTAAGCTTCAGTCACAGTGTTTTTTAGGCACATGAGTAGGATGTTACATGTAATGATAAATTAATGTTATGTGTTGCTTATATATAGGTGGCCTGTTGTTGGCCAGTAGAGACAGTGAAATATGATGAGCAGAGACACACATACTGCTTGCTGAGACGAAGATGGTAAATTGCATGCAACATGCTGCTCATGTGTTTAAGATGACGATGTGAGTCAAGCTTCATTTGAAATGGATCTGGGTGAATAATATGGTTACTTGATGTCTTAAAAAATATGGAAGTACATGTTTTTTAAAGACATGGTAGATTGCATGTGACATTCTGGTCATCTGCCTAACATCACACTGATGGGTGAATCAAGCTTCAGTCACAGTGTGATCTTAGGCACATGAGCAGGATGTTTCATGTAATGAGAAATTAATGTTATGTGTTGCTTATATATAGGTGGCCTGTTTTTGGCCAGTAGAGACAGTGAAATATTATGAGCAGAGACACACATACTGCTTGCAGAGACAGAGATGGTAAATTACATGAACATGCTGCTCATGTGTTTAAGATGACACTGTGAGTCAAGCTTCATTTTAAATGGATCTGGGGGAATAATATGCTTACTTGATGTCTTTAAAAATATGGAAGTACATGTTTTTTAAAGACATGGTAGATTACATGTGACATTCTGGTCATCTGCCTAACATCACACTGATGGGTGAATCAAGCTTCAGTCACAGTGTTATTTTTGGCACATGAGTAGGATGTTACATGTAATGAGAAATTAATGTTATGTGTTGCTTACATACAGGTGGCCTGTTTTTGGACAGTAGAGACAGTGAAATATTATGAGCAGAGACACACATACTGCTTGCAGAGACAAAGATGGTAAATTACATGTAACATGCTGTTCATGTGTTTAAGATGACACTGTGAGTCAAGCTTAATTTTAAATGACTCTGGGTGAATAATATGCTTACTTGATGTCTTTAAAAATATGGAAGTACATGTTTTTTAAAGACATGGTAGATTACATGTGACATTCTGGTCATCTGCCTAACATCACACTGATGGGTGAATCAAGCTTCAGTCACAGTGTGATCTTAGGCACATGAGCAGGATGTTACATGTAATGAGAAATTAATGTTATGTGTTGCTTATATATAGGTGGCCTGTTTTTGGCCAGTAGAGACAGTGAAATATTATGAGCAGAGACACACAAACTGCTTGCAGAGACAGAGATGGTAAATTACATGCAACATGCTGCTCATGTGTTTAAGATGACACTGTGAGTCAAGCTTCATTTTAAATGGATCTGGGTGAATACTATGCTTACTTGATGTCTTAAAAAATATGGAAGTACATGTTTATTAAAGACATGGTAGATTACATGTGACATTCTGGTCATCTGCCTAACATCACACTGATGGGTGAATCAAGCTTCAGTCACAGTGTTATTTTTGGCACAAGAGTAGGATGTTACATGTAATGAGAAATTAATGTTATGTGTTGCTTACATATAGGTGGCCTGTTTTTGTACAGTAGAGACAGTGAAATATTATGAGCAGAGACACACATACTGCTTGCAGCGACAGAGATAGTAAATTACATATAACATCCTGCTCATGAGTCTAAGATCACACTGTGAGTCAAGCGTGATTTTAAATGAATATGAGTGTATAATTTACTTATTTGATGTGTTTAAAAATCATTTCTTGAAGTCAGTTAGGCTTTAGGATATGTACTGCTAGAGAATCTTAGGTAGCATGTCTGTTAGGCCTCTTACTTGCCAAAAAGGCTCTATGCTGTGTAATAAAGATGTGTGTGGGTAATAAAATTTGTGTTTTTTGTTTTGTTTTAGTGTTTGCTGCTCAAATCCAAGAATCTAGGGTCATATTATCAAGGGGGTTTATCTCCGCTTTTTTGGCTTTAAAATCCAAGAAAGCGGAGATAAAATTATCTCCCTATTACCTAGCTGTCGCTAACAGGAGTTAGCGACAGCTAGTAGGAGATATCGACCATCTTGGGCCCCACTTTGCATGTCAGTGATATTTATCACTAATGACATGCAAAGTGGGCGTGCCAGGATGTTAGCGACTGGAAACAGTCGCTAACATAGCTATCTCCTATTACCAACTTATGGAGATATTCGCGCTAAGCGTGAATATCTCCAAAAGCTAAGACCTGCCCTGAGCAGTTCTTAGCCATGTTATCCAATGGGAGGTGGATAACATGGCTAAGAGCATTAGCTCGGTAATGCATGAATATCGCTGACTTCTCAGCGATATTCATGCATTGCGGCCGATTTTTATTGCATTTGCGATAAACCTTGGTAATACCAAGGTTTATTTGCGATAAAAATCGCCGCAGCTCAGCGGTAAATTTTTGTCTCTAACCAAGCAATAACGCTAATTATCGCTATTGCTTGGTAATATGCCCCCTAGAGTGTAATTGAGAGTGTTCTGAACCTTCGAAACCATTTTTAAAGGTGAGTTGCTAATTTGTAAAGGGGATCTATTTTTGTGTAGTTTAAAATAATAGGAAAAAATTCTCCCAATCTTTCCACCATTTGTTTTGTGTTGTATCATTTTATCTTTTATGTGTACCTTGTCTGTATCTGCTTGCATTTTTTATGTATGTTCTCATACTATTTTACTGTCTCTTGGCGCTATCTTTTTATGGCACTGCTCCATGTGTTGTATTCTTTGCAGTCCTGCTTTATCTATCCTCTGCTTGTAACAGTTTACTATCTACATGCATTATTTCTTCTAAATCTGCATTATCTCTCTAACTCTGGCTGTACTATCTGCCTGCATCCGTTCTTGTATATTTGCAGAGGCCTATTATGATATGGCTGTTGGTGTGTGTTATGCAGTCCTACCATGATAAATATTTTTACTCTCTGTCTGTAGTTTCGCTCTCTCTGGTTGTACTGTTTTCTCTCTGTCTTCTCTATCTGCGCCTCTGTGTGCTTCTTGTAGCCTGTGGATGTAACATTTCAGTGTCTGTTTCTAGTAATTTTTCTGTATTATACTATTTTATCATCTATGTCTATTTTCATACCATTTCACCGTCTCTACTGGCAAAAAACAGACCATATACCTGAACAACATAGAGCCTTTTTAGCAAATAAGAGGCCTAACAGATGTGCTGCTTAAGATTCTCTAACAGTACATATCCTGAAGCCTAATTGTCTTCTAAACATGATTTTAAAACACATCAACTAAGCAAATTATTCACCCAGATTAATTTTAAATCAAATTTGACTCACAGTGTGATCTTAGACACATGACCAGCATGTTACATGCAATCTACTATGTCTGTCTCTGCCTGCACTATGTGTCTCTCTGCTCATACCATCTCACTGTGTCTCTACGCCTTCTTTTTTTGTAACTGCTGCATCTGTTCTTTTACTTGCAGCAGTGCACCATCTTTTCTCTGACTGTAACAGTTTACTGTCTGCCTGCGTTATTTTATTTTTCGTCAGCACCATCTCTCTATATGTGTGCCTATTCCATCTCTCTAGATCCTTTTATATGCATTTGCAGAGGTCTAATATGATATGATTGCTCATGTTTAGCATGAAATTTTGTACATGCTGTGCAATTTAGATTCTGAGTGTGCTGTTCAAAGGCAAAAGCAACTGTCTCTGTGGCAAGTAGTAATCTTTTTAGTGAATTTACATTTCTGCACTGTGAGTTCCACCTTCAGTCTGTACACAGTTTAAACACCAGTTTATTGTGCTAATCTTAGAAAATCCATTCCTAGAAATAAATTATAAAGTCTTTTATCAGTTCTATAGTCCAGAAAACCCTTAAACAAAACTCACAGTAAGACCTCCTTTGACTGCAGTAATTGCAAAGGATAGTGTTATGTGACTAGGATCACAGTGTGAGTCTGTTTTCAAAAAAGAGGAAGGTGACAGAATAATTTGTGTAGTTAATGTATTTAAAAGTATGGTAATGTATGTACTTATAAAATTGGTAAAGGTAGTTTTTAATTATCTATTTGTCAAAAAGATATAATTAAGTCTTTATATTTTTTTGGAAGGACCAGCAACATAATATTATTGATACAATGGAAGAGCATCAAGAAAACGTTGCTTTGAAGTTTGACATCTCAAGTGATTTATAAGAGGAACTGAAAGATGAACTTTTTCCAGAGGAAAATGATACTGGAAATGAAGATTTTATGGATGAGAGTTTGGACAGTTCTTTTGTTGAAGTGGTAGAAGCTTTTGAATTGGAAAATCAAAATGTTGTTTATGATCAAAATGAAATACCGGATGATGTCATGTTGCAAGTTTTATTGGACTATGAAATGTTTGACGAATACATTTTTAATTTATAATAAAACATTTTTTGAGTCAGTCTTCTTCTAGTATTGATCGTTCATGTTTTTAATTAATATGAGAATAAATGTTTTAATGAAGTGTGTTAGAGATTAGGGTCACAAACATTAATTCCACTATGACCCCCTACACCGCCTGAAAACTACTGTACTATTTTTAACCCTGAAATATTATTCTCAGCAAATACGTCTATAATTTTGACATATCAATGCTCTGCCATCAAGTCAGAAATAGCACTCACTACATGATTTCCTACTCTGTTCAGAGACTGTTGCTATGCCTGAATTTTACTTATAAACTGAACTAGTGTTTACATTATTTAGTGGCTATAATTTCTATGTTATATGTTAGTAGAGGTCTATATTATTTTTTTTCTTTATTCATAACAGATTATAATTTTGAACAGAAAGAAAAATCAACATGCCGAACAAAAATGAAAAAAGGAAAAAACAAAAACAAACATACTATTCCAAGAGAAAACAATTAGAAGAATTACGTAATCAACAAAAGACAGACAAAAAGAAGAGTGCTCCTGGTAAGACAACGAAGGATTTTCTAAAAAAATTATGTCAAAGTAAAAAAAAATTGGATAATGTGGGAAAGGAAAAACATTTGGCAGAATCTACAAGGACAAATCAGAGAAAAAAGAAAAATGTTTCCCAACTCTGCGGTGAACAAATTAATAGACGTACTAATCAGTTTGCGGAAATCAGCAAATGTATGTTTTATAATAGAGTAGTTTCGAATTCATTAAAAAATGAAAAAAATTCTAAAAGGAAATCTGCTTTTTATAAGAAAAAAAAGTATATTGAGAATGTTGTTGAATGCGCATTTTAGACAAAAAAAAGTTATTTGTTTTAGTAATTAATAGAATAAATATACTGAATAAGGGAATCAAAGTAATTAATCGGACTAATTTCTGTGATGTTTTTTCTGGAAAATGGATGCATAGTTCAAGTTGTGAGCCGTTTTTTAATGAAGAGAGTTACTTTCAAACTAATGATTTGTTGCATGTAGTTGACACCAGTGGTCGAGCATATGAGGTGAAGGACGGTTGTCCTATTGAAAAAGAGAAAATTGTAACTAGAAATACAGAAGAGGTGATAGCTGATGAAGTTTTAGGGAGACGTCCTAAGGCTCCTGTGCACAGTTGGAATTGTAGTAGTATTTGCAGTGTACGACAGGATTCAATTGATTTTTTTCGCAATTTCTTATGTAAGTATGCTAAGAAAAGTCTTAAACAAAAAGGTAAAATGTTGCAAGAATTAGACCCTTGCAGAGTGAGAGAAAAAACAGGTCTGCAAGGGCATACTCTGGCTTGTCTTTCTAAAAAAGTATGCCAGAGTGTTTTTCACCATTTCAGGATGTTAGCAGTGCATCATACCGAAGTAAGGAAATTAGTGAGAAGGTTGTATTATGCAAAAAGTCCAGCCCTTAAGCTCAAACAGTTAAATAGTGCTCTTTTGCATGGATCTGAATTAGATGTAAAGAAGATATGTGAAGAAATTGAGGTTAGTTACTTTGGTCCAGAAGAAGACAGTGCAGAAACTGATACAGTAATAGATAGAAATGTGGTAGAAAATGTCCGGAATTTTAATACTGACATTTTTGAACAGGAAATAACAAAATTTAAGGTTATTGCAGGTGAAAAACCAAATTTTCCTTGTGTGTGTTGTCAACGCACTCATTACAAAAATCAAACCAGGTTAGTTGATTTATATTTAAAAAGTGAAGAGGAAAATAATAGTGAGTGGATACATTTTGCAACCTATTTGTTGGTAGAAAATTGTTTTGATTTGGGTTCTGATCAACGTATTTGTAAATATTGTTATAATAAATTAAGTGATAATAGAATGCCTGCTAAAGATGTACATAATAATCTTGAGTTGGTGAGTATTCCATCTGAACTGAAGGATTTAAATACCTATGAGACTATTTTGATTCAGTGTGTTCATCCATTTCAGTCTAGTGTGCGTATGGAGCCTAAGACAGGGAAATTAAATCCTTCAGATTTACAAAGAGGATTAAAGGGAAGAGTTGTATATTTGCCTCTTGATTTAAAGAAAAACATTGAGACAATTGGTGTTGAAAATGTACAAGAGGAACCTTTAGTTATTCTAGTTAATGGTGTGCCTACAAAGAGTAAGAAAATCTGGCAAGATTTAGTGGATGTTAGAAAAGTCAAAAAGGCTGTGATTGGATGTGAGGGATGTCTGGTGAAACAAAGAAAAGGATATTTGATTAATCACCGAAAGCTGAGTGGTGAAACTCCTGACAAAAGAGAATTTTACTATTTAGCTCTTTTGCAAATCTTTAAACCATGGCGTAAAGAAGAGGAACTACTTGGTGACTTTGACAGTTATGAAGATTCATTCAACGCATCTCAAAATAGTATAGAATGTCCTGTTTTTAGTAATTATCTGCAAATGTTGAAGGACGAAATAGAGCAAGAAGCAACAATAGCAGCAGAGATTGCTAGAGACAGTTCTCAAGATAGTCAAAGTTCTGCTTCTTTGAGTCAAGATCCACTTGGACAACCAATTATCCAAAATGAAGCAGCCATTGCCATGGATGAGGTGGAAAGAGCAATGGAACAAGTTCAAGAGGATGTAATAAACTTAGAAGAATTGGAAAAGCAACTGAATCTTGAGCAAACAAAATATATTATGAAGTGACAGAGCAGATTGAGCATGGTTTTCGTCATGAGATAAAAGAATGCTCATGTATGTCATTTCAACCTGTCCGACTATATGTGAGTGGAGAAGCTGGTACTGGAAAAAGTTTTTTAATTAAAGGAATTGCGACATATCTACAGCAAAGAACTGAGTCATCACTCTCTTGTGTTGTTACTGCTCCAACTGGGTTGGCAGCACACAACATTAAAGGGACTACTTTACATTGTTTATTGATGCTGCCAGTTGAACATGAAAATAAATTACAATACCACAACCCATCTGGAGAAGCTTGTTGTGAAGTTTCTAGAGTCCTTAAAACAATGAAACTTCTCATTATTGATGAGGTAACCATGGTATCAAATTTAATACTTGCCTTTGTGCATTTAAGAATGCAATAGATTCTTAAAACAGAGTATGATGTGTTATTTGGAGGCAAACACGTCATAGATTTTGGAGATCTACTGCAGCTAACTCCTGTAAAAGGACAACCTGTATTTAAAACTGTGACACATGAAGACACCAGAAAGTGCCTGGGAAGTATTGGAAATGTTAATATATGGTCACATTTCAAATATACTGAACTTATTCAAAATATGCGACAGGCAAAGGATACTAAATATGGAAATATTCTCCAAGATATAAGAATTGGAAAACTAAGTGAACATGCCAAAGAAACTTTACAAACATGATTACTTTCCAATTTGTTTCCAAATGAAAATAATGTGGCAGAGAAAATATATAGTAAAGAGGCAGAAGAGAAATCAGTTATATGCCTGATGCCAACTCTACACGAATGTTCTATGTTCAATGAAAAAATGTTGACGTTAGAAAATCAAGAAATTAAGAAACTGGAAGCGAAAGATAGAATAGAGCATGAAGGAAGTACTATTATTTTGTCAGAAAGGTTGAAGTTAAAATTGGATTCTTTAGAGAAATCAATATCTAAAACTGCTGGTTTAGAAAAGAATCTGTATGTATGTTTAAAATGTCGTATTATTTTACGAAGAAATTTACATGTGGAAAGAGGTTTGGTGAATGGAGCAACGGGTAATGTTATTGGTTTTGTGATTTACCCAAATAGAGATGAGATTGAATTTACAAAAATCAAATTTGATAGATTTGAAGAGGTACAACAAGTCAGTCGTTGTTCAAATCGATTTTTGCTTGTAAAAGATTTATATGTCCGACGAAAACAGTTTCCTGTTTGTTTGGCATATGCGGTGACTATTCATAAATCTCAAGGTTTAAGTGTAGATAGTGCTTTGATAAATATTGGAAGTACTGTGTTCAAAGAGGGTATGGCCTATGTTGCTTTATCTCGTGTTAGAACTTTATCTGGATTGTATCTGATTGATTTTGATTAGACAAAGATTAGTGCAGATCTAAATTGTGTGAAAGAGTATAACAGGTTAAGAAGAGATTATGCTCCTAGTTTACCTCAATATCCTTTAATTGAAAAGTGTGTGGTAGGTCAAAAAAAGGAGACATGAGGAAAAATGTACTGAAGTAGTAGAGAAACGAAAAAAAAAAATGAACCTGTGATTGGTAGCAAAAAGCAAAAAGTTACTACTGAAGAGATTGTTGGATTTAAATTTGAAAACAGTTCTGGTGTCAACTGCTATGCAAATGTAGTGGTTAATGTTGTTTTTTTTCTTAAAACTTTACAGCAACAGATTGTTGAAAATTGGGACCAAATATTTTGTTGTTCACTAAATTCTGTGTTTCAGAAATGTAACAGTGATAATAGTCAAATAGGAAATGTTTCTGATCTTCAAAATGTTTTAGACATATGTACTGGACTAAATCAATTTTCTCAGAATATTCAGCAAGATTGTCAAGAATTTATTATGTATATGCTTACAGTTTTACAAGATGAAAGTGTAGATATTGAGAGTCTTTTGGGCCTTTCTTATAAATGGCAACATAACTGCGACAATTGTTCACTTTCAAGTTTTACTGATATACACACTGAAAGATTTATATATTTAACATTACCAGACTGTAAAGCAGTGTCTTTCAATAATCTAGTTAGAGATGCGCATCGAAACATGGTCTGTTCTCAATGTAACTTAGAAATGTTATCAACATTATTTATCAGAAGATATGGACAGTATGTAATTTTAATGTTCCAACGGTGCAGACCTGATGGAACAAAATTGACAACTTCAATAAAAAATTTGGTGGCTTCTCAACTATCAATTTCTGGAAGAACTTTTGTAACTGTAGCTATTATCTTCCATGATGGTCATTCAACAACATCAGGACATTACACAGCTTATTTGAAATCTCCAACAGGCTGGACTCACTGTAATGATAGTCAATTGACTTTTAAAAAACGTTTGCCTTTTGTCTTACCAAATTCTTACCTGGTGTTTTTGCAACCTAAATTTCAGTAAAATTACTTGGCGTAGGAAGATTACTACTGTTAAGAAAAGATACTCTGTTGTTCAGAAATATCGTGTGAGTGAGGGTGATGGAATTTAAAAACTGAAACTTGTATTTGGCATAGTGAGAATATCAGGTACAGGTTTAAGTAATGTTTCATGGTACAGAACACGTTGGAACGTTTTATTCTAAAGGTCGGGAAAAGAATGGTTAAGAGTACAATTTAGTAATTTGCAAAATAAGGACTTTACTCATACTATTTGGCAGTGAGGAATAGTATCTGAGAAAAAAATGACTACTTCAGATAAATGTTGGTAAAACATGCTTGTACGGAAGTTTATTGAGAGGTATTTAAAAATAAGTCATATTATTTTATTACTTTGTGATTGTTGAAGATGTAGCAAACTTACACAAGAAATTGCGATTTAGAGAAAAACATTTAAGACATGTTTTTTTCTCATATTTACATTATGTAATCAAATGTTGTCTGGGTTTTTTAAACACAATCATTTTGATTGTGTTTTTTTTCCCCGCTGTTATATGATGAGTAGTATTGAGCTCACTGTTTATAGTGAAAATCAATATATTCTGATAACAGCAAAAATAAATCATATAACATATTGTACAAGTTAATTTGTATTTTGTATTCACAAATATTTATTATAACTGTTTTGTTTATTCTCTTCCACAGATATTACATTTATAAGGTAAGTACGACTAATACAAAATACTTTTTCATTAGTTTTTTATTTCTGTTTCTCCCTATACTTTCCTCACTCCTTCTCTGTTACCCTAACTCCCTTCCTCTCCTCACTTTGTTAGTCCCTTTCTCTCATGGTCACTCCCTTTAACTCATCTACATTTCGTCATTTACCTTTATTTGCTCCTTCCCTGAGTCCCCTTCTGTCACTGTTTCATTCACTCCCTCTGTCTCTTTCCTTTCTCACTCCCCTTGTCTCATGCTCACTCACCTTTATCCACCCTCTATCACCTCTGTTTCCTCAATCTCAATGCCCTTCTCTTACCCAACCTCACCCCTGTTCCCTTACTCTGCTTCCTTCACTTCTCCCCATTCTCCATACTTCAATCCATACTTCAGTTCCCTTAGCCTACTCTATTTCTGTTTGTTCATCCCTTACACTCCTTCCCTGTCTCTACCCCATACACCTTCTCTCACTCACTCTTCTTAACTTTATTTCTCTTAGTGCCTTAACACTCTTCCTAACTCACTCCTCTACCCTTAGTCCTTTTGTTTTACACATTGTTTCTCTCATCTTCCATTTTCTCATCAAACTCTCCTTTCCTCCCTCACAATACTTTCCTTTCCACAGTCATTCCCTCACCCTTCCTCTCTTTCACTCAGTCATCTTAGTCATTGATTTATACACTACACATTCTGTCTCTCTCTCTCTTTCCCTTTCTCTTCCTTTGTTTCACTTTCTGTTTCCTGCAGTCCTATTTTTGTTTGTTTTTCGAAATGTATATTATAACTCAATTTTTTCTTTTCTTCCACAGATAGTATATTTTGAAAATAAATTTACTATTAGTTTGTTACTATTTCTAAGGTAAGTATGAGAAACAGAAATACTTTTTAATCACTCTCTTACTTCTCTTTGTGTCTTGGGCATTGTTAAATCTATCTCTTATTCGCCTTCCTTAACTCTTTTTACTTTCCTTTAGTTTCCTTTACTTATTCCCATTATTTCCCTTCTTTATTCTTTACAGTCTTTCTTTCATTATTAATACTGTTTTTTCAGCCTCACTCACCTTGTCTAACTACCTTTTTCTCTCTCTGTCCTTTTCTTGTCTTTCCTATCTTCTAATATCACTACGTTTGTCTTGCTTTTTTTTCCATTACTCTGTTCCCCTCACTCTTATATCCCTTCCCTCACTATCACTGCCCTTTACTGAATCTCACTCGTCTAATCCCACTACCTGTTCTCTTCTCTGTGCATCACTCCCATTCCTTTTCTTCTTCTCCAATTTCTTCAGTACCCCTCATTTTCTTTTCCTCACTTTATCTGTCAATCTTGCTCCCTAATTTCTTTTTCTCATTCCCTTGTGCTACCTCCTTTTCATTTACTCTCTCACTCATATTTTGAATATTTTTTTTCTCCTTCTTTTATTGTGTGTAACTCAGTCTGACTTCTCTTCCTGTCTGTATCTCACCCCTTTTCCCTTTTCCTCTCTCTTTCCATTACTCTCCCTCACACTCTTTCATTCATTTAATTACTCAGGGGCAAATTTAGAAGCCCATTGCGCCTCTTTTATACCGCCTGTGCGTCACTTTTCTTACGCAGTGGCAGTGCAAAAGAAGTGCCATAGTACAGGGAGATGCATCGCGTTGTAAAACCCTGCACCACATGAAACCGGTCTCAGGTTTCATGTGGGCATTTCCACGCAGGGGTAGGTGTTCCATCACAAGAACTCCTTTAAAAAGTGATTCAGTGAAATCTACAAGATTTCACTGAGTCACTTCACCAACACTAATGTGTCAAAACATTGCATCTGTTGAAGCAGGTGTAAAGGTTGACATAGCACGTTACAGATAGAGGAAGTTGGAAAAGTGCTGGAGTTGCGTCCTGCATGCAACAGAATTTCAATACTGTGCAAACTTTCAGCCCTAGATGTGATGTGCATCATGAGTGGTGCAAGGATGTGTATCGCATCTTTCCTGGTGCATCTTTACTATTTTGCAGAGATGTATTGGGTAACATAAATCTGTCCCTCTGTTCCATTCCCTTTCTATGCTTTCCTAAGTCCCTTCATTCTCTTATTCAATTTTTTAATCACTAATTTCCCAATTCTCACTTTAACTTACCTCCCTTTTATCATCCTCAAATCCCCTTCCTTCATCATCTTTCCATTTCCTTTACCTTCACTCCCCTAACCCTACTCCATGTATCTCTCTTTGTCCCTTACTGTCCGTCCATATATTCATCCTCACTCCCCTTCTGTGAGTCCTGCACCTTTACTTTCTTTTCCATACTGTTCTTCCCATAATTTTTAATTTCCTTTAACTCACTACCCTACCTTTAAACATCTTGGGGCAGATTTACAAGCCCTTTATGTCTCTTTTGCGCCGCTGTTGCGTCACTTTTGTGACACAGCGGCGGTGCAAAAGATGCGCCATGGTGCGTGTTTTTTACAACGTGACGCATCTGGGAGATGCGTCACGTTGTAAAGCCCTGTGCCTTAAGGAGGCGTTATGGTGCAGGGGGGGATGTTCCTGCGCAGGAACGCCTGCTAAAAATGGCTAAGTGAAATATACAAGATTTCACTCAATCACTTTTAGGCCAATGTTATGTCAAAACCCTGCGCCTGATTGAAGCAGGCGTAAGGCTTGACGCAGCATTAGTTGAATGGGCCCCCCAGGAGCATTGCTGGAGCTGCATCGCGCATTCGACGCAACTCTAGCAATGCGACACCTTTACGGCACAGATGCGTCACGCATATGTGCCGTTTTTGTCCCATGGTGTGCCACATTATAAATGTGGAACATCAGTGGTGGCGCTTGGGTGGTTTTGCTTGTCGTAGGTTACTTGGCGCATCGCTGCTGATTTGCAGAGATGCACCATGTAATGTACATCTGCCTCATTGTTTGAGTCACTCTTTTACTTCACTTTCTTCAGTCACTATACTTCCTTTACCTCACTCATTTGCTCAGTCCCTTACTCCATTTTTGACATTCATTTCAGCTAGCCATTTATACACTACACAATCATTCAAAAGAAAGATGACACAGTGCATAAGA
This sequence comes from Lissotriton helveticus, assembly GCF_964261635.1. Taxonomy (NCBI): domain Eukaryota; kingdom Metazoa; phylum Chordata; class Amphibia; order Caudata; family Salamandridae; genus Lissotriton; species Lissotriton helveticus. The sequence goes on from NC_136067.1 coordinate 659,843,821, forward strand.
AATAGAGCTCTGTTTGGAAAAATGGGTTAGTTCTGAAAATAACTTTTTTTTGGTTTTGTTATTTTGTATTTTTTTTTAACAAAGTTTTATACTTTTTTGGGGTTTTTTGAAACGCAAACTGAAATCCTGAACTTCAAAAGTGTTCAACAGGAACAACAAAAAACTGAAATTAAAAAAAATTATCGCCTTCTTGTGCACACATGCTCCATGATGTGCTTTTCAACAAGCACAAGGCTTTGTTCTGAGTATACAAGAATTTCGTTGCACTTGTTGCAACTCATGTGCACCTTCTTTAAATATGGCCTCAGGTCCAGTTCGGCAGTTGAAGGAGATGGAGGTGTTGCCGAAGAAGTGCTGGCCACAGCTGGTGGCAGTTGTGTGGCCAGGTTTCTGGTGGATGCCTTCGTAAACTGTGTAGGATGAACTTGCCTCACATGCCTCATCATTGTATGTATGTAGAAGGAATATTTTTTGGAAGGGTTTCCCCTTGAAAGAACTGTGTCACAAAGGTTGCATGTGACCTTTGGCGCATTCACCTTTTTTTTGTCCTCTGGATAGCAAAAAAATTGCCAAATGAAGGATTCTTTGACTCGCCGATGAGGAACACGATGTTGGTCATCAGATTCTGATGAAGATGAATCTTGTCTGGCAGCCATTTCAAGTTCTTGTCAGTGAAGCTGGAGAGGGTCCTTCTTCCACAAGACTGAAACAGATAGTGAGGGAAATGGGTGGGGTTCCTGAAGATTCTAGAGCTGAAACTATTATAAACCAATGAAATTTTTTTTGTGTCACATGACTTATCGTGGGCGCTCGGGTGCACGCACGTGGTGCGCGCACCCGGTCGCGCACGTTACTTTAAAATGGCGTTTTGCCCGATTTTCATAAAAGTTTCAAAACGTAAAAAGGAGGCAAGGTAGAGACACCCTGACATCCTAGACCTTCTCAAGGGGTCACAGAAGAATCTCGACGGGCCAAAAAAATGTTTTTTTTTTTTTTTTAAATAGAGGGGTGCGCTTACCCGGTCGCGCACCCCATCTCAAAATGGCGTTTAACTCAATTTACATAAAAGTTTCAAAACGTGAGAAGGAGGCTTGGTAAACACTCCCTGACCCCCTAGGTATTTTCAGGGGGTCCATTAAGGACCCCCAAGGCCCAAAAAATCCTTTCTTTTTTTACTAAAAAGCTGCGGGGTGCGCGCACCCGGTTGCGCACGTCGGGTTAAAATGGCGTTTTACCCGATTTACATAAAAGTTTCAAAATGTGAAAAGGAGGAAAGATAGACAGTACCTGACCCCCTAGAGTTTCTCAGGGGGTCCCTAAACAACTCCTACAGGCAAAAAAAACTTTTTTTTTTTTTTTTATTTGCGGGATGCGCGCACCCGGTCGCGCACCTCACAATTGAATAAAAAAAAAAATCACGTCATGTGACTCAAAAACAACATTTTTCATTGGTTGATAGTAGTTTCAGATCTAGAATCTTCAAAACCCCACCCATTTCCCTCACTATTTGCTTTATTCTCCTGGAAGAAGGACCCTTTTTGGAGCTGGATGCAGAAAAAAAGTACAGGATGGCAGAAAGACAAGAAACATCATCTTCTTCATCTGACTCCCACATGGAATATCGCCAGCCAGCTAAGAAAGGGAAATCTTCTTTTATTTCGAAGTTTTTTACTTTTCCTGAGCATCAAAAAAAGGTAAATGCCCCTAAAGTAACGTGTACCCTTTGTGGTACTGTTCTTTCAAGGGGAAACCCTCTTAAAAAATACTCTTTTTCTATCCATACCATGGTAAGACATGTAAAAAATGTGCACCCTGTGCAATATGCCCAAGCAGCCACAAGAACTCTGGCCCAGCAGATTCCACCGGCTGTGCCCAGCACATCTACAGCTCCATCGCCAGCAACAGCAGAAATGGACGTTAGGCCATATTTAGCACATGTGCATATGCGGTGCAACAAATGTTTTGATATTATTGTTTATGGAGAACAGAGCCTGAATCTAATTGAACGCATGATTCAGAATCATAAATGCTCTGAAAGGAGATAATTTGTTTTCTATTTTTCATTTATTTTGTTCTGGTTGAACAGTTTCCTTGTTGCAGTTCCTGAATTTTCTTTAAAAAAAAAAACCTCAAAATTTAAAAAAAGGAAAAAAAAATATAAAACAACAAAAGACAAAAAAAACAGTTCTTTTCAGAACTCATTCAATTCTCTAAAAAGAGTTATATTCTTAAACACTGTGTCGTTCATTTTTTTGAATGAAAGCGTAGTGCATAAATGAGTGATTGAAATGACTAAGGGAAGGAAGGGACTGAGGGAAAGAGTGAGAAAAGGGGAGTATGGTGAGTGACAAAAAAGGAGTTGAAGAGTAACTGAAAGAAGGGGACTAAGGGTAGGGAAGTGAGTTAAGGGGACCGAAAAACTAAAGGAAGGGCAATAAAGAAAGGAGAAAAAAAACTACTTTCAGTGTTTTGATGTTGTATTTAAATTCATAATAAAAAAAAAGAATTTTACACATATTTTATTTAGGGGTTAGCATTTAAAAAACCTTCCAAATTCACAAAAAAAACCATAGGTTTTACACACATTATAGTTAGGAATTAGCATTTAAAAAACCTAGCAAATTAATTGAAAAAACCATAGGTTTTATATCAGTTATAGTTAGTTGTACTCACTATAACTGGCGCGCCCGCAAAGCACTGCTTATGACGTCACATATTACATCACTCATGACATAGTCAGTGACATCACTCATGACATCACTGATGACATCTCAAATGACATCACTGATGACATCATCCTTGTGAAAAAATGGCAGACTCTCTCTCAGTGTAATATAAGTTTTGATACACACATTGAAAAATAGAATCAAATAATTACAAAACAATGGAGAAACTAATTCCACTTACAACAATCTATTCAGAAATTGCAAAATCTAAATACACATTCGCTCATTCACCAACATATCTATATAGTTACTCAGACACATACTCAATCATCATAAATACTCATTCATCTATACATTTTGTTACAAAACAACACTCATCCTTAGAGTTACTCACACACATACTCACACAAGCAAATACATTATAAAACAACCATACACTTGCTTATACAGCTATACATACACCACTACTCTTACTTCTCCAGAAACGTACATATACGTTTTTTACTAAAACTATCTCTTATAGGAACAAAAAAGTATTTATACAGAAATTCTTACAATTTCTCACTCTCACACATACTTACCTATATACATCAATTCTTACTTATAGTAATTTAAAACATATGTAGTTACTCATAAAGAAATGATTCTGACAGTCATTCACTCACTAGCACACCTATACACACACTCATCCATCCATACAGTCGTGCACACATGCTGTCTTCAAAACATATGCAAACAGTAAGGCACTCATTCATTCAGATATGCACAAAGTAATACCTCCCACCAAACTTAACAGACACTCATACTAATACTCAAAAAAATAACTAATAACCCATATAGACAATCATGTAGCTACTCACCAACCTAAGCATCCGTCTACAGATAAAGAGATAAAGAGAGACAGTGATACAGATATTTACAACTTTAAACAATAATTAGTAATATATATATTTAGTAACATACACTTAATAAGTTAGTTATACAATCAATTAAAAAACCCCATCCATTTAAACTCTAATTTAATCGTTTGTTCTTCCATCGATGTTTAGGTACACATATATAAAATATATTTTTTTTATCAGAAAGATACACATTCACTGGATGATGTCATCAGTGATGTCATTTGAGATCTCATCAGTGATGTCATGAGTGATGTCACTGACTATGTCATGAGTGATGTAATATGTGTCGTCATTAGCAGTGCTTTGCGGGCGCGCCAGTTATAGTGAGTACAACTAATTATAACGTGGGAATTTCAATGGTTTTGTATGAGTAAATGGTCCAGCTAACTATAACTGATATAAAACCTATGGTTTTTTCAATAAATTTGCAAGTTTTTTTAAATGCTAATTCCTAACTATAACGTGTGTAAAACCTATGGTTTTTTCAGTGAATATATATATATATTCACTGAAAAAACCATAGGTTAGAGACCATATGTAGTTAGCTGGACATTTTATTGACATAAAACCAATGAAATTCCATATATAGTTAGTTGCACTAACTATATATCGCGCACCTGCAATCCACTGCTGATGATGTCACATATTACATCATTCATGACATGGTCAGTGACATCACTGATGACATCACTGATGACATCTCAAATGACATCACTGATGACATCACTGATGACATCTCAAATGACATCACTGATGACATCATCTAGTGTCTGTGTGTTTTTGTAAAGTTTAAATATGTTTTACATATTGAAGAATGAGTGGATGTATGGAAGACTGAGTGTGTGTGTGGCTGGCTGGGAGGTGTGTGACTCTGTGCATATCAATGTGTACTTGTATCAGTGATTGTATAAGAGAGTAAGTATGTGTTAGTATATGTGTGAAAAGTATGGTGTTCTGTGTTTTACTGTATAGATGAGGAAATCGAAGTGTGATTGATTCTTCACAGGACTGACTAGGTGTATGAGTGCATATGATAGTGTTGTAATGAGTGACTGTATGTATGAGTGATTGTATGGGTGAATGAGTGAATGTGTGTGTAGACGTAGGAATCAGTGAGTGCGTATGTAGTAACTGGTATTGGTGTGTCATGATGTCATCAGTGATGTCATTTGAGATGTCATCAGTGATGTCATTTGAGATGTCATCAGTGATGTCATCAGTGATGTCACTGAAGTATGGTGTTCTGTTTTTAACTGTATAGATGAGGAAATGGAAGTGTGATTGATTCTTTACAGGACTGACTAGGTGTGTGAGTAACTCCATGGATGAGTGGCAGTGTGTGAGTGTCTGCATAGGTGTATGAGTGCATATGATAGTGTTGTAATAATGAGTGACTGTATGTATGAGTGATTGTATGGGTGAATGAGTGAATGTGTGTGTAGACGTAGGAATCAGTGAGTGCGTATGTAGTAACTGGTATTGGTGTGTCATGATGTCATCAGTGATGTCATTTGAGATGTCATCAGTGATGTCATCAGTGATGTCATTTGAGATGTCATCAGTGATGTCATCAGTGATGTCACTGACCATGTCATGAATGATGTAATATGTGACATCATCAGCAGTGGATTGCAGGTGCGCGATATATAGTTAGTGCAACTAACTATATATGGAATTTCATTGGTTTTATGTCAATAAAATGTCCAGCTAACTATATATGGTCTCTAACCTATGGTTTTTTCAGTGAATTTTCAAGGTTTTGTAAATGCAAATTCCTAACTATATATGGTCTATAACCTATGGTTTTTTCAGTGAATTTCATTGGTTTTTTAAAAGCTAATATCTATAGCTGTAAAATATATTCTTTATTACGTGACGTATCACGTAGCCACGTGAGACGCCTCATGACGCGTCGCATAACCGTGACGTATCGGCTCTGCAGCGCAAACAAAACCCGTAACGTAAGCGTGCCGGAGCACGCTTACAGATATATATATATTTTTTAACCTTAATTAGACAAAATCCACACGTGCACATATCTTGAGGCCTTGCAAAGGCACATCAAACAAACAGTCCCTACAATTTTGGCAAGTTTGCTGGAAATCTATTCCCTTAATTTTTTTTTTACTGTTTCTCTTGGTTTTCCCCTTGTTACGCTTACCGGGACGCTACCCGGTACGCGAACCGGACGCTCCAAAAACACAAGATGGCGGACTCCCGTTACGCTGCCGGTTAGCTGCCCGGTTCGCGTACCGGGAAGCGCCTCTACCGCGAAAAATCGCGGGGGACTTTAATATCCCCCTCATCAATCCTAGGGGGTCAGGAGGGGTTTACCTTGCCCCCTTTCCTTCATTTCCCCCTTCTTTTTTCACCACATCTTGTCTCTCGAACCTACCGAGAGACAAGATGGCGGCCGCTCCGGACTGTTTACAATGTTGACAGCTACGCTGCCGGTTAGCTGCCCGGTTAGCTGCCCGGTGAGCTGCCCGGTGAGCTGCCCGGTTCGCGTACCGGGACGCGCCTCTACGGGGTAAAATCGCAAAAAACATTTTTATTTTTTTTTTTGCCCCGCGGGGCACTTTAATATCCCCCTCATCAATCCTAGGGGGTCAGGAGTGGTCTACCTTGCCCCCTTTCCTTCATTTCCCCCTTCGTTTCTCACCACATCTTGTCTCTCGATCGTACCGAGAGACAAGATGGCGGCCGCTCCGGACTGTTTAGAATGTTGACAGACACCGGAGAGCCAATCAGCTTCGCTTCGCGAAGTTCCGTTACGCGTCAGGTACGCGAACCGGGGCGCTAACCGGAGCGCTGTCACAGATATATATATTTTTTTAAACATTAATTTCTCAAAATCCACTGGAGCACATATATTGAGACATAGCAAAGGCACGTCGGGCAAACCATATCTACAATTTTGCCAAGTTTCATGTAAATCTATTCAGCCGTTCGAGCTAAAAGTGAGTCCAACCGCCCTATGGAAAAATGAATGGGAAAAACGCGTTTTGGGACCCCCCTTTTTTCTCCCCAAATTTTCAGGGGCAGCTCAGAAACAAAATGTGCCATTTTCCTGAAACTTTCAGCCAATTTCGTCCACAAACGCCAAAGTTATTAGACATAGAATTTTCAGAAATCCCATAGAGAAAAAATCCTAACTATATATACCCACTGGCTATCGCCAGTAGGTAATATACATATATAAACACATATAATCTGCATATCTATATAAATATAAATGCATGCATACATATACATATATGCATACATATGCATGTTATTTACAGGAAAGTTTTAAAAACACTAATAAAAGCAAAGCTAAAAAGCCACCTCATTACAAACAGAATGGCTTTAACTTAAACGAGGGCGAGATCTATTGCATTTTCAATGCTTGTTTACTTTGGTTCTATCAAGAAGGCATTCAGATGTGTCACACATTTGCCATAAATTCTGAATGTTAGCACTCTAGTTGCTCATTAGATCACTGTATTAAAGCTAGTGCTCACCAGGGAAGTCTGCTGCTAATCATGGTTTGCAGCCATTTTCCCGCATTTTTTATCCCGCAGACTTTCAGTCCGCATACCATTATCCCGCAAGGTCATTGACCTCGCATACCATTATCCCGCATTTTTTCAAAACGCATGTGCATTTATCGCGCATGCCTTTACAAAGAATTACGTTTTAAAGGCATGTATGGTAAATGCATTTGCGTTGTGAAAACCACGATGACGAGAGAGGTAAGTGGGTTTGTGTTAATTTTTTCGTGGGTTAGTGATTGTGTAGTGTAGTGTAGTGTTGTGTAGTGTAGTGTTGTGTTAGTGTAGTGTAGAGTTGTGGTGGTTGTTTAGTGTAGGGTCATGCTGGGGGTAGTGTTTTAGGGTTTAGGGTTGTGTTGTAGTGTTTGCGTAGTGTAGGGTCATGCTGGGGGTAGTGTTTTAGGGTTTAGGGTAGTGTTGTAGTGTTTGCGTAGTGTAGGGTCATGCTGCGGGTAGTGTTTTAGGGTTTAGGGTTGTGTTGTAGTGTTTGCGTAGTGTAGGGTCATGCTGGGGCTAGTGTTTTAGGGTTTAGGGTAGTGTTGTAGTGTTTGCGTAGTGTAGGGTCATGCTGGGCGTAGTGTTTTAGGGTTTAGGATAGTGTTGTATTGTTTGCGTAGTGTAGGGTCATGCTGGGGGTAGTGTTTTAGGGTTTTGGGTAGTGTTGTAGTGTTTGCGTAGTGTAGGGTCATGCTGGGGTGTAGTATTTTAGGGTTTAGGGTAGTGTTGTAGTGTTTGCGTAGTGTAGGGTCATGCTGGGGGTAGTGTTTTAGGGTTTTGGGTAGTGTTGTAGTGTTTGCGTAGTGTAGGGTCATGCTGGGGGTAGTGTTTTAGGGTTTTGGGTAGTGTTGTAGTGTTTGCGTAGTGTAGGGTCATGCTGGGGTGTAGTGTTTTAGGGTTTTGGGTAGTGTTGTAGTGTTTGCGTAGTGTAGGGTCATGCTGGGGTGTAGTGTTTTAGGGTTTTGGGTAGTGTTGTAGTGTTTGCGTAGTGTAGGGTCATGCTGGGGGTAGTGTTTTAGGGTTTTGGGTAGTGTTGTAGTGTTTGCGTAGTGTAGGGTCATGCTGGGGGTAGTGTTTTAGGGTTTTGGGTAGTGTTGTAGTGTTTGCGTAGTGTAGGGTCATGCTGGGGGTAGTGTTTTAGGGTTTTGGGTAGTGTTGTAGTGTTTGCGTAGTGTAGGGTCATGCTGGGGGGTAGTGTTTTAGGGTTTTGGGTAGTGTTGTAGTGTTTGCGTAGTGTAGGGTCATGCTGGGGGTAGTGTTTTAGGGTTTTGGGTAGTGTTGTAGTGTTTGCGTAGTGTAGGGTCATGCTGGGGGTAGTGTTTTAGGGTTTAGGGTAGTGTTGTAGTGTTTGCGTAGTGTAGGGTCATGCTGGGGGTAGTGTTTTAGGGTTTATGGTAGTGTTGTAGTGTTTGCGTAGTGTAGGGTCATGCTGGGGGTAGTGTTTTAGGGTTTAGGGTAGTGTTGTAGTGTTTGCGTAGTGTAGGGTCATGCTGGGGGTAGTGTTTTAGGGTTTAGGGTAGTGTTGTAGTGTTTGTGTAGTGTAGGGTCATGCTGGGGGTAGTGTTTTAGGGTTTAGGGTAGTGTTGTACTGTTTGTGTAGTGTAGGGTCATGCTGGGGGTAGTTTAGTTGTTTAGTGTATGCTAAAGGCATATTCATTCTAAAAGTTTTCGTTATTTTAATTTGCGGCCTAATAGTACATGCGGGATTTTTTTTGCGGACTGATTGTATGCGGGATTTCGTCATATATTCGCTAATCATACTTTCTATGGCAAAATGAACCCCCTCATTTTGTTCCTTTTTAAATTAAATGTTTTAAGAGTTACCACTTTATTCCAATCAAGATGGCTTCAGGTGTGCCATACCTTTGTAATAAGTAGGACTGTTAGCACTCTAGTTGTTCTTTAGAACACTCTGGGACATTCTGTCATTGGGCTATAGTTGGGCTACATCTGGCTGATATTTGGGCTACATTTGTTTTTTTTGTCTCTGGTGGCCATCTTTGGGCTACATTGGGCTACATTGGGCTACATTGGGCTACATTTGGGCTCCAACATATATATAGCCCAATGTAGCCCAATATATATTTTTCAAAGTTAATTTTCGTAAAAACCACTGGAGCCTATATCTTGAGACATAGCAAAGGCACATCGGGCTACCAGTCCCTACAATTTTGCCAAGTTTGGTGTAAATCCATTCAGCCGTTCAGGCTAAAAGTGAGGCCAACCGCCCTATGGAAAATTGCATGGGAAAAACACGTTTTGGGACCCCCCTTTTTTCTCGGCCCCCCCTTGACGAAACCCCCCCAAATTTTCAGGGGCTGCTCAGAAACAAAATGTTTCCTGAAAATTTCAGCCAATTCTGTCCTCAAACGCCAAAGTTATTCGACATAGAATTTTCAAAAATCCCATAGGAAAAAAATCCTAACTATATATACCTACTGGCTATCGCCAGTAGGTAATATATATATATATATATGTATATTCACTCCAAAACTCCTCCTGATAAGGATGATACTCGGACACCCAGGTTAACTTGCAAGTGTAGTTTATTAGGCAAGTAGAAAAACGACGCGTTTCGCCATTACGGCTTGTTCACGCTCACCAAGTTAATCTAGACGCCATCTTAAATACATGATCACGTAAAAACACCAAAGTGCAATGTGAAAACAACGGCGGACATTTTGACATGGAGTGTTGGCAATTGTAAATACTTGTAAATGCATATTATAATACATTTTATAATAAATCGTTACCCATTCTATCATGAGCACTAGTATTGTTCAATAGTAAAATTACATTGGTAACCAAACTTATGAATCATATAATTTTCGTCATAATTCATGAAATTTACATCATAAAATTGCCAACAAAATTTCAATTGAACCGGGTAAGCGGACATGGAATAATATAAGTTCATGGTTGAAAAGAAGCCGAAAACCAGGACTACAATGAAGCCCCTGCCATGTGATAGTATCCCCGAATAAGCAATACTGTCATTGGTTGTTGTCATACTATTATAGTATCGTGGCAATTCATTGGTCTCCAGAATTACTTCCGTAACCATAGTGTCGAGTAAACACGAGGGTTTCATTGTTTCCACGCCCAAGTGGGCTTTTCAATCAAAATTATATGATTCATAAGTTTGGTTACCAATGTAATTTTACTATTGAACAATACTAGTGCTCATGATAGAATGGGTAACGATTTATTATAAAATGTATTATAATATGCATTTACGAGTATTTACAATTGCCAACACTCCATGTCAAAATGTTCGCCGTTGTTTTCACATTGCACTTTGGTGTTTTTACGTGATCATGTATTTAAGGTGGCGTCTAGATTAACTTGGTGAGCGTGAACAAGCCGTAATAGCGAAACGCGTCGTTTTTCTACTTGCCTAATGAACTATACTTGCAAGTTAACCTGGGTGTCCGAGTATCGTCCTTATCAGGAGGAGTTTTTGAGTGAATACATTGGGATACCGGTTACCCTTCTCGGACCGCCTGTGACAGCCGTTGATCTTTTTACCGGTAATGGTGGAGGAGCATATATATATATATATAAATATATATATATATATATATATATATTAACTGAAAAAACCATAGGTTTCACACCAGTTACAGTTAGCTGGAAATTTTACTCGCATAAACCATTGAAATTCCCACGTTATAGTTTGTTGGACTCACTATAACTTGCGCGTGCAATGCACTGCTGATGACGTCACATATTACATCACTCATGACATGGTCAGTGACATCACTCATGACATTACAGATGACACCATCCAGTGAATGTGTGTCTTTCTGAAAAATAAATATGTTTTATATATGTATATGTAAAAGTTGATGGAAGATTAAATGTTTAAATAAGTGTTTACATTTTGATTGGTTAACTGGCTTATTAAGTGTATCTTAGTGAATACATATATTAGTGAGTAATGTTTAAATATTTAAATATATGTATTAGTGTTTCACTTTGTGTATAAGTGGCTGCATGGGTTGGTGGGTAGCTACATGTGTATGTATATGGGTTATTACATGTTTTTCTTAGTATCAGTATGAGTGTTTGTATGGTTTGGTGGAGGTATTACCTAGCACATAAATGCATGAATGACTGACTCTTCTTTGTATGTGTTTTACAGACAGCATATGTGCAGGACTGTATGGATGGATGAGTGTGTATATGTGTGTGTTAGTGAGTGAATGAGTGTCTCACTAGTGTCTTTATCAGTAACTACATATGTATTAATGTAGTGTATGTGAATATTAATGTATATAAGTGAGTATATGTGAGTAAGAGATTGTAAGAGTTCCTGTTTAAATTAGTATGTGTTTCTATAAGTGATTGTTTAAGAGAGTAAGTATGTGTACGTTTCATTAGAAGTAAAGTGGTAGTGTGTGTATAGCTGTATATGCAAATAAATGGATGTTTAATAGTTTATTTGCATGTGTGAGTATGTGTCAGAGTATCTTTTAGATGACTGCTGGTGTGTAACAGGATGTATAGGTGTATCACTACATATAATGAGTGAGTATATGTATGAGTTACTATATAGAACTGTTGGTGAATAAGTGGATGTGTATATAGATGGTGGAATTTTTTGAATTGGTTGTTGTTACTAGTATGGGTATCTCCATTTTTTTGGAAAATGTTAGTTTCTATTATTGAATATGTGCTTCAAGGGTTACATTACAGTGAAAGGAGGTTTGTCACTCTGTCACAAGGATGGTATCATCAGTGATGTCATGAGTGATGTCACTGACCATGTCATGAGTGATGTAATATGTGACGTCATCAGCACTGCATTGCACGCGCAAGTTATAGTGAGTCCAACTAACTATAACGTGGGAATTTCAATGGTTTTATGTGAGTACAATTTCCAGCTAACTATAACTGGTGTGAAACCTATGTTTTTTTCAGTGAATTTATTAGGTTTTTTAAATGCTAATTCCTAACTATAACAGGTGTGAAACCTCTGGTTTTTTTCAGTGAATTTCAAAGGTTTTTTTAATAGCAAATCTCTACAGGTATGAAATGTAATATTTTGTATAATGAATTTTTTATTGTATAATTATGTAATACTTTTTTTTATGTTTATTTATTTATTTTTTTGCGTACCGGTGAGCGTCCCGTTAGCGCTATTGCCGCGAACGAAAACAACATCGTGACGTTTCGCGTAGCCGCGTGATGTGTCTTATGACGCACGGCGTAAATGCACCCGGAAGCGCCCGGACGTATACGATCGCGCAACTTCCTGACGCGCTTACGCTACGCGCCCCGGGGCGCGTAGCGTAAGCGCGTACGGTCATGTGACCTGAAAATAACACTTATCATTGGTTGAGATCAGTTTTGGTTTCCAAATGATGAAGGCCCGAGTCATGTGACCTGAAAGTAACACTTTTCATTGGTTCAGGACAGTTTTGTTTTCCAAATGATGAAAACCCCACCTATTTTCCTCATTCTCACTTTGTACTTTGAGTGAGGAAGACCTGTTGAAAAACCTCTCTGTACCTATTTGTCTGAAAAATGGCTACATTAGCAGCAGCTGCAGGAGCATCTGCTCCACCTCCACCACCACCACCACCACAAGGACCACCCCAACACCACAGTGGTGGAGACCAAGAAGAGGAGGACAAGGAGGAGCAAGAGGAGGGGGGTTCCTACGAGAAGATAATACCCCATATAAGCCAAAGGAGCACTTTATCTGGCAGTTTTTTTCTATCCCAAAGGACAAGAAGAAAGTTAATGCGCCAAAGGCGACTTGTTTAATCTGTGGTTTTGAACTTTCAAGGGGGAACCCTAATAAAAAATACTCTTTTGGCGACAACACCATGATTCCGCACATGCAACGCCGGCAACCTAATAACTATGCTAGGCCGGAGGTCAGAGAACTTGCCAGAAACCCTGCCCAATCTTCTGCCAGCACCTCCCAAAGTAATCAACCCACCCCATCGGGTCCAGAAGCGAGGGAGATGAGCACAACTATTCAAACCAAGTTTGCCAATTTAAAAATCGTTTGTATTTTTTGTGGAGCGACAATATGCTATGGTGAGCAAAGCATTACACTTATCACCCGTGCTTGGGATCACCACAAGTGCCCGAAGAAACATTAATTTTTTCCTGTTTTTTTTTTGCTCCAGTTGAGCCATTTACAATTCCCTGTTTTTTGTTTCTCCCCATAAAAACTACAAAAAAAATATAAAACTGTTCTGAAAAGCCAAAAAAGTAAAAAATGTTCAAAAAAACAATAAAAAAAATATAAAACAACAAAAAGAATAAAAAAACAGTTCTTTTTAGAACTACCTCAAATTTATAAAAAAATGCTACATTTTTTGGAAACTCTGTCATTCTTTTTTCTCCATGGTAAGCTCCCCGGTACGCTCCCCAGTGCGCGTACCGGGCGCTCCGCCCGCGTAAATCGAAAAAAATATATCTTTTTTTGCCCCGCGGGGCCCTTTTATGGCCCCCACATCAAACCTAGGGGGTCAGGGGGGGTCTACCCTGCCCCCTTTTGGTCATTTCCCCCTTTGTTTTTGCCACCTCTTGTGTCTCGATCCTACTGAGACTCAAGATGGCCGCCGCTCCGGACTGTTTGGATTGTTGACAGACACCGAGAGCCAATCAGCTTTCTGCTCGCGAACTCGCGTAGCGCGGTGGTGCGCGCCCCGGTGCGCGTAGAGGGGCGCGCTTATAGATATATATATATTTTTTTTACCTAAATTGAGTAAAGTGATGCTTTGCTCACCATATGAAATTGTTTTGTTGCAATATATGCAAACAAATTTAAATTTTGCAAACCTGGTTTGCAAATTAGGGAACATCTCCCTCTGGACCCGATGGAGTGGGTTGATTGGAGGCGCTTGAAGAAGAAGGATGGGGAGGGTTCCTGGTCAGTTCCCTGACCTCTGCTGCCGAATAATTGTTCGGGTGCTTCCTCTGCATATGTCGAATCATAGTGTGGTTTCCAAAAGAGTATTTCTTGTTAGGGTTCCCTCTTGACAGTTGTTCGCCACAGATGAGGCAAGTCACCTTAGCTGCATTCACTTTTTTTGCACCCCTTGGCATCTTGTAAAACTCCCAAATAAAATGTTCCTTGGGTCTGTATGGGGGATTGTCCTCAGGCAGAAAGTGCCTCTCCTCCTCCTCCTCTTCGTCCTCCTCTTCTTCTTGACCACCAATGTGGTGTTGTGGTGGTCCTTGTGGTGGTGGTGGAGGTGGTGGTGGTGCAGATGCACCTGCAGCGGCTACTAGTGAAGCCATTTCTCACAGAATAAATGCAGGTCTTCTTCACTCAAACAACGAAGTGAGAATGAGGAAAAAAGGTGGGGGCTTTCATTATTTGGAAAACAAAACTGTTGTGAACCAATCAAAAGTGTTATTTTCAGGTCTCATGACCTGGGCTTTCTCATCATTTGGAAACCAAAACTGATCTGAACCAATGAAAAGTGTTATTTTCAGATCACATGACTCGACGCGCTTACGCTACGCGCCCCGGGGCGCACCCGGCGGCGCTTACGTTGCACGATCGTATGCGCTCGGGTGCTTCCGGGTGCGCTTACGCTGTGCGTCATATGACGCATCACACGGTTACGCGATACGTCACAATGTTGTTTTTGTTCGTGGCAATAGCGCTAGCTGGACGCTCACCGGTACACGCGCCGTAACAATGCGCTCACCGCTGAGCGCATCCAAAAGATACTCTCACACATACTCACGCATGCAAATAAACTATTGAACATCCATTTATTTGCATATACAGCTATACACACACAACCACCTTACTTCTAAGGAAACTTACACATACTTACTCTCTTAAACAATCACTTATAGAAACCCATACTTATTTCAACAGGAACTCTTAAAATCTCTTACTCTCACATATACTCACTTATATACATCAATATTCACATATATTAGATTAAAACATATGTAGTTACTGATAAAGACACTAGTGAGACAGTCATTCAGTCACTAACACACACATATATACACTCATCCACCCATACAGTCCTGCACATATGCTGTCTTCAAAACACATACAAACAGAGAGTCAGTCACTCATGCATCTATGTGCCAAGTAATACCCCCAGCAAACCATACAAACACTCATACTGATACTAAGAAAAACATCTATTATTTATTTATTTTTATTTATTTAAAACATTTGTATAGCGCGGCTGTCACCTTGCAGGTATCCTGGCGCTGGACAAGAAATTACTCCTCAGGTGGAAAGTAGGAGGGAACTGAGAGCAGGTGGCCATCGTGAGTAGTTAGGGGAAGAGCCAGGTTTTAATACGTTTTCTGAAAGGAAGGAGTTGCGATATTTGGCGAATGTCCATGGGCAGTCTATTCCATAATTTTACAGCTGCAACTCTAAAGGATCTTCCCCCAGTCCTGACCTTGTTGAATCTAGGTACTGTGACAAGGTAGGCTGAGGCTGAGCGAAGAGCTCTGGTAGGGGTGTACCAGGTGAACATAGCTTGCAGGGGTCTGGGCCCGACTCCGTGCAGTGCTTTAAAAACGAGACAGAGTGCTTTGAAAGCCACTCGTTGCTTCAGAGGGAGCCAGTGCAGCTCGGCTAAGGCCGCTGTGGCCGAGGATCTCCTGGTCCAGCCAAGGGCTAATTTGGCGGCGGCCGCCTGATCCCTTTGGAGTCGATCTAACAGTACAGCTGGGGACTCGAGCAGCAGAGCGTTGCAATAGTCAAGGCGACTGAGAATAGTGCACCTGACTATTAACGCTCGGGCCTGTGCGGGGAGGAGTGGCATGATCTTGCGCAAACAGCGCAGCAGGGCTGAGCAGGTGGACACTGTTTTCGCAACCTGAGTCTCCATGCTAAGCTTGTTGTCCATCATGACACCCAGGTTGCGGACAGTGGTGACTGGCTGTGGTTTTTCCGGAGCTTCCGGGGACCAAAATTCAGTTGGGAACAGGCGGGGAATCCGACTTCCAGCGCAAAACAGAACCTCGGTTTTGACGGAGTTAAATTGCAGGGAGTTTTTATGCAGCCAGCCAGCAGTGTCTCTCAGGCAGTCATGAAATGATTCTAGAGGGATCGATTCTTCCCCCTCCCAGGAGAAAATGAGCTGGGTGTCGTCCGCGTAATTTATGGCTTTTAACCTATGGGGTTTTATTAATGTGACCAAAGGTTTACGTAAACGTTAAAAAGAATGGGGCTGATGGACGAGCCCTGGGGCACCCCATGGGGCACTGAGGAGAAGGCAGATTGAAATGGAGGAAGGGACACAGCCTGCTTCCTGTCCCGTAGATAGGACTGGAACCAAAGCAGGGCGGTGCCATCAACCCCCGCCTCCCTTAGTCTCTTCAGCAGGATCACATGATTGACCGTATCGAATGCGGCAGACAGGTCCAGTAAGATCAAAGCTACTGCTTGGCCCCTGTCTGCACGCATACGAAGATCCTCCATGGCCGTGAGGACAGCTGTTTCGGTGCCGTGGGCTGGACGAAAGCCAAATTGAATATCGTCCAGGGTGTGATTCTGCTCCAGATGTGTAGAGAGACAAGAGCTTACCCAGCGCTCGGCAACCTTTGCCGGGAATGGCAAGAGAGAGATAGGCCGATAGTTTAGTAAACACTCGGGGTTCAAGGAGGGTTTTTTCAACAGCGGGGTGATAAGAGCCTGCTTCCAAGGAGTCGGAACAAATCCGCAACGCAGGGATTGGTTACAGATCCTGCGAAGGGTGCAGAAAAGATCTGTTCCAAAAGCTTTCCAAGTTTTAGGGGGCAAAGGGTCGAGAGGGGAGCCCGAAGTGATCCCATGCACCAGACTCTCAAAGTCCACTTCCAAAATGGGGGGGAAGTCCTGCAGACATACCGTGGGTAGGTTCCCTAGGTTCACCGAGTCGGATTCAGCGGGGACAGTCCCAGGGCCGTGGAGATTATCCAGTGAGGGGGAGGTATTCAGGTTGTGGATAATGGTTTCAATTTTATCCTTGAAGAACAGTGCGAGATTATCGCAGAGTGCTTGTGTAGGAGGTATTGTTTTTTTGGCACAGTCGGGGAGGATGAGGTTGTTAAGAATCTGGAAAATGCTTTTAGAGCTGTTAACGGCATTAAGTATAGTGGAGCAGAAGTAAGTAGATTTACGTTTGACAATCTCAATTTTGTAATCCCGGACTTTATTTTTCCAAAGTAGCTTATTTGTGTCGGAGTAACTTTGCCTCCATTTCCTCTCGGCCTGTTTGCAGGCTGATTTGAGGGCTTTCAGAGAGTCGTCAAACCAAGGGGCTGATGGATATCCTCGAACAAAAGGCCTCGTAATTGTCCTCTACCGGGTTGGCGGGAGAAAAACTATCTTTCACGTGGAACACCGCACCAGTAGAGCTCAGCTTTTCCAGAGCTTTCCAGTCTCTGTACCAAAATTCTGAGGAGGTGCTGTGTGCCGGCAGTCTGGGCCCTTTACTGATAATATAGAATTTGAGGAGAGCATGGTCGGTCCAGCCCATAGGCAGGATATCGTTCAGGTGTACTAACTAAGGGGTGGAGAAAGCGAGGTTGAGTCAGTGACCTGCTTTGTGAGTGGGTTCTTTGACCAATTGATGGAGTCCCACGCTTTCACAAGAGAGTAGGAGATTGTGCAGTCCGGTATCCAGACTACCGTTCGGCCAGAGATTAAAATCACCTAAAATGATTTGCTTGTTGTGGGAGGTCGCCATATTTGTGAGGGTGGTGAGTAACGATTGTTGTTGTTGGGAGTTAAAGGTCCCCGGAGGGCGATAACAGATAATGGCCGTGAACGTGGCTCCAGTGTGACAATTTATGGAGAGGCCGAGGAGCTCGATCCCAGCGACCGGGTCCATGTCTAAGATATTGATGAGCCACGAGGCTCTGTGGATAATACCGACTCCACCACCGCGGCCTTTGGGCCTGGGAAGATGCAGAATTTTGAAGTCCTGAGGACAGGCCCAGTCTAATTCGATGTCACAGTCGGCGTGGGTCCACGTCTCAGTAAGGAAGAGAACGTCTAAATGATGGTTATCAATAAGTAATTGAATTTCATTAGCGTGTTTTGGCAAGGATCTGACATTGAGAAGACCTCCCAAGAGCAGACCCCTACTAACGAAATCATGCAATGGAAAGGCATTGTCAATAAAAGTAAGATGACCTTCGTGCGCGTACTCTCTCAGATTGAGTAAGGTCTCACGAGTATAAAGCGGGGTAGATACCCTAGGCCTCGTGGGGATCTGAGCAGTGTGGACCGCGTTAGTCGCGTCCTGATCGCGGACGAGCGCAGACGAGCTTGCCTTAAGCGCGCCTTCGGGGCGCCATCGTCGCGCCCGCTGCGCTCGTCGCCCGGCGCTTCCGACAGAGACTCATGATTTATGGTAGAGGCTCTGGGCGTTGGAGGGGGGGGTGTGGCCGACCGAGGTGGGCATGTCTCGTGGCTCCCTCACCAGGCAATGGCGGCAAAAAACGAGCGTTTTGGTCGGGGCAGCGTTCAATCTGCTCCTCGGTGACAAATTAGGTAAGTGCCAGGGGGTCAGGGGGTCAGTGCAAAAGTATTTAAAATACACAGTATCACAATTTTAAAATCAATAAGAGTTTGGTAATCACAGCTCCCGGCTTCCGCCTCAGGAGTTTCTCAGTTTAGCAATGCAGCGCTAGTGTTCAGCGCGCACTATTTATACCTGTGAGGGGGGGCGTGGCCGACCGAGGTGGGCGTGTCTCGTGGCTCCCTCACCAGGCAATGGCGGCAAAAAACAAGCGTTTTGGCCGGGGCAGCGTTCAATCTGCTGCTCGGTGACAAATTAGGTAGGTGCCAGGGGGTCAGGGGGTCAGTGCAAAAGTATTTAAAATACACAGTATCACAATTTTAAAATCAATAAGAGTTTGGTAATCACAGCTCCCGGCTTCCGCCTCAGGAGTTTCTCAGTTTAGCATCTAATAACCCATATACCTGTACACATGTAGCTACTCACCAACCCATGCAGCCACTTATACACAAAGTGAAACACTAATCCATATATTTAAATATTTAAACATTACTCACTAATATATGTATTCACTAAGATACACTTAATAAGCGAGTTAAACAATCAATTTTTTTTTTAAAAACATCCATGTAAACACTTATTTAAACATTTATTCTTCCATCAACTTTTACATATACATATATAACACATATTTATTTTTTAAAAAGACACACATTCACTGGATGGTGTCATCAGTGATGTCATGAGTGATGTCACTGACCATGTCATGAGTGATGGAATATGTGACGTCATCAGCAGTGCAGCAGTGCATTGCACGCGCAAGTTATAGTGAGTCCAACTAACTATAACGTGGGAATTTCATTGGTTTTATGCGAGTAAAATTTCCAGCTAACTATAACTGGTGTGAAACCTATGGTTTTTTCAGTGAATCTATATATATATATATATATATATATTACCTACTGGCGGTCGCCAGTAGGTAGTTACAGTTAGGACCCAGTTTCCATAGGAAAAACGATTTTTGTTTTTCCAATAACTTTGGCATCGTTTGACTAAGCTTTGCGAAATTTACAAAACTAGTGGCCCGCTCTGGTCAGCTCCTGTCCTGAAAGGTTCTGGGTGATTTGTCAAACGGGGGGGGCGAGAAAAGAGGGGGGTCCCAAAACATGTTTTCCCCATGTTAATTTCCTTAGGAAACTTTAGACAAAGCTACAGCCCGAACTGCTGAAAGGATTTACATCGAATTTGGCAAAATGGAGCCCTTGGATCAAAAAAGACTTTTTTTTTAAAAATGGTGTAAATTCGTTCAGTGCTTTTTGAGATATTAAAGGAAAAACATCTTATTACACATCTGGGCCGAGCCTAACCCCTCCACCACAAGCTTGGCTCTAATTGGCAGCCAACACTTCAAACCAGTAAGTGTTGGCAGCCAACTTGTGCCTCGCATGGAGTGAAACTCTTCACAGGGCTACTGCTGGAGGCTGGAGGCTTTTAGGGTAGTGATAGTCTTGATGTCACCTTATCAAAGCTCCCTTACTTCTATAGTTTATAACTTTGTTGCTGGGCGCTATACAGAACTCAAATAACGCGCAAAAGTGAAACGATCGATAGCAGTGAAGCAGAAGGGATGTATAATGTATAAAATAAAAGAGTGCCAGAAGAGATGCGGCTCGGGTGCGGGGCATCTCGCTGCCATATTATATAGTTATTTCCTACTAGAGGGCCGTGCCATCACAGAAGAGATGGGGCTCGTAGTGCGAGGTGTCCCGCTGCCATATGCGGGGGATGGACATTTGTTTTTGTGTGGTGTCCCGCGCCATCACAGAAGAGATGCAGCTTGGGTGCGAGGCATCTTGCTGCCATATTAAATAAATATTTCCTATAAGAGGGCCTCACCATCACAGAAGAGATGCAGCTCGTAGTGCGAGGCATCCCGCTGCCATATGCGGGGGATACACCTTTGTTTTTCCAATTCTTCCTGTGCCACCACTGAAAAGATGCGGCTCATGGTGCGAGTCGTCGCGCTGCCATATGCGGGGGACGCTCCTTTGTCCTCGCATGGTTTTCCGCTAATGTTGAATAATATTGCTCTTTTCACTCTTAATTGATGCAGTGCAATTGTTGGTTTTAAAGCAGCGTCTATTCTGCTTTACACAGCCGATTTCCTTTCATTGGTTGTTTAGTTCCAGATGTGCACTTTTAATTACATTATGCAAACAGTGCTTTCTTTCTTTATTTCACCAACAGATCAAGCCCTTGTTCCATATTAACCACGGAACATACTCCTGCAGCTACAAAATGGTTTTTGATGTAACAGTGAGGTACAGTACGCTATTGATTGTGCTGCTGGGGCTGGGGCAGAACTACAGGTAGGGGTGGAAACTACAGCTGCTGGCTGTGTTGGTGTTGATGGTGCACTCATGTTGGGATTTGTGAGAGGTGTGCATTGGTCCCGGCCAGAGGAGAGGTCATGGGTGGCCTGCTGCCTCCACGGCCAGAGTGGTGTCGCCCTCCACGATGGTAGTGGTTCTGTGGCGGGGTCGGGAAGCGACGGTGGACTAATTTGGAGTGCCTGGTCTACGCATGTAAAAAATGTGGCACATCGTTGCATGGTACACACATGGACGATGTCTCCTTGTACATTACTGCCATTTTGTACTTGGGACAGGAGCTAAGAACGGATGTCAGCTGGGGGCTCAGTGCGCATGCCACTTTCAGGAGCGGATGGCTATTGGCGTGATCATGCATGTTGTGGAGCAGTGGTCGACGCGGGATGTGTTGCAGGTTTATCCAGTGGTTCGGATGAGGTAGGCCTATGTTTTTTTCAGTGAATATATATAAACCGTAGGTTTCAGGGATGTTATAGTTAGTTGGACATGTCTCTCGTACAAAATCATAGAAATTCCCCCGTTAGTTCAGCTAACTATAACTCGCGCCCCCACAATGCACTGCTGATGATGTCACATATTACATCATTCATGACATGGTCAGTGACATCACTGATGACATCTCAAATGACATCATTGATGACATCATCCAGTGACTGTGTGTTTCTGAAAAGTTTAAATATGTTTTATATATCTGCCAAGGTGTATTAAAGAATGAGTGAGCGTATAAGTATCTGGATGGATGATTTAGTAGGCGTGTGACTAACTGTATAAGTGAGTAATTAAATGTGTCTTACTAAATGCATGGGTTAGTTACTGTTAGACCTGGCACCATTGGTGTGGGTCTCCCTTCCATTTTTGCTGTTGCCTCATGTATTTTTGCTGGTGTTAGATGCTTTGGGCACTGTGCCACTGCTATCCAGTTCCACAGTGCAAGTGCTCCCTACTGTAAATTGATGTACTAATCAGTGGTTCCATGTTTGGCTATTTGGTTTACTTGTCAGACCCTAGTCAAGTGCACTGAGTGTGCCCAGGGTTTGTAAATCCGAATGCTGCTGTTGGGCCTGCAGCACTGGTTGTGCCACCCAGAGAAGCAGCCTTGTAAAATGTGTCTAAGGTCTGCCATTGCAGAGCCTGCGTGCAGTCTGGTACTGTCATGCTGACTGGGCAAGTGCACCCACTTGCCAGTCCCTAAACCTTCCCTTTTCTTCATACCAGTCACCCCTATGGTAGGCCCAAGGGCAGGGTGCATTGTAAGTATAAAGTAGGACAAGCCCTGATGTGTGTGGCATGTCCTAATAGTGAATTACAGCCATTTTAGTTTTTCACTATTGCAAGGCTACCTGTTCTCCATAGGCCAGAATTGGCTGTTAGAGTTATTACATTTTATAATCCTAACTGTCTCAGAGAACATGGTAGAAATTCGAGTTTAGTATGCCTTAACTCAGAATAATAAAATACATCTTTTAGTAAAGTTTATTTTAATAATCTGTGTTTGCAAATACCCTTTTTAGAAAGTAGGTATTTGCTTGTCTAACAATTCAAACCTGCCTCTGCTAGGTTGTGTATTCCTATGTCTGGTTTTGTGAGTTACAAGGCTGGGGAACTCCAGGAGACAGGCTGAGTCACCCAGTGGTGAATAGAGAGATCTGCATCTAGATGGGAGGGAGCAGTTGCACCTGATCCTTGAATAGGGCTGTGCCTGCCTTCCACAATGCTGGCTGGGGAGTGGCTGATCTCTCTGCCCTGCACACTGAAAGAAGAGAAGGAGTCTTGTAAACAAAGTGCTCCAGGACTGTACTTGCCTTCCACAATGCTGGCTCCACCTCCTGTGGGACGTCTGATGTGCATGCCCTGCAATGTGAAAGGAAAGGAGAAGTCTGGTAAACAGAGTGCTTCAGAACTTGTTTGGACTGGGAAAAGGACCCTCTCCCCTCAGAGAACAAAGGATTTTGGGGTATAAATATTGGGACCCTGATCCCATGAAATTAGATCACTTTTGACTACAAGAAGAAACCTTTACTGAGGAGAAGAACCTGAAGGAACTGAGGAGAGACTATTCCCAAGCTGAACTGCTGCTTGGGGGATTGGCCTGCAGTGGTTGCCTAACTGCCAAAGGAATGAGAAAGGAACTTTGTGTACTTTGCTTTCAAGTTGTGAAGGATCTCCAAGGGCTTGGAAAAGAGCTTGCCTCCTGCTGAAGTCTCAGGGACAACAGACTTCCCCCCCAGCTCCCCAGAGTAGTTCTTTGGAAGTGCCTGCTGCTGTTTTGGGCCTTCTGAGGGACTGCGTGTCGCAAGGAGCTGGAAGCGCGACTGAACAAGAAGCATGTGGCCGTCGCTGGGCCTGCTGTCGCAACTCCGAAGGAGGGTGTCGCCGCTGGAACTGTCCGATTGCACCGCATCGGAGAGAAGCATGCCGCAACGAAGAGGAAGTGTGTCACCGTCGCTGCTACTGCCGTCGTAATTCCGAAGGAGGGTGTCGCCGATGTAGTTGTCACACTGCACCGCATCAGGAGAAAAATCTCGCAACGAGGTCGGAGCGCGTCGCCGTGCCTGCCGTCGCAACTCCGAAGGAGGGTGTCACCGCCGGAACTTTTGCATTGCACTGCATCGACCAAGAGCACCTTACATCTCCGAGAAGCAAGCCGCTGTCGGAGCTGCTGCCGTCGCATCTTGGATGTCACCCTGTAGTTGTCACATCGAGCGTAAGCTTCATGCATCGTGGGAGAAGAGCGTCACCCCTGGAGGTGTTGTCGTCGCATCGTAAGGGTGTCGCTGCTGCAGTCCATGCATCGAACCGAGAACTTCTCACATCTCCAAGAAGCGTGCCACATCTGGAAGATCTTCACGTCTTTATTTCTTTGTATCTCAATTTTGCCGCATTTCTTATTGCTGCAACATCGCTTGTCGTGGAAGTGCAACGCTTGACCCTGTCACCAGGTAGGTCACCCCCCCTAGCCACCCCATGGTCCTCCCGTGCCGTGTGCTGTGCTCGAACCACTGTTTCCTCTGTATCTCGCATTTGACTTGTGCCTGTGATTTTTGTTGTTACCCGTTTGCCTTCTGTGCCCTCCCGCCTCTGATCGCTGTTTTTCCTTTTTGTAATTTCTACTTTGTGCCTGTGACTTCGTCGCTCCCCATTTTTGCCTCTGTTATCTGTTTTATTTTTTCCCTCGTTCCCCTTGCCTTCTGTGCCCTCCCACTTCCCGCCGCTGCTCCCTGCAGCCCCGCCCCCCCGCCATTCCCATTCGCCACCCCGCTCCCGCTTCCCAGCTGCTCTTCCCTCCCTCAGCCCCTCATATGGAGGCCGCATGGTGGTAAAGGGAGCGACCCTTGACCCTGTCACCAGGTAGGTCGCCCCCCTAGCCACCGCGTGGTCCTCCCCGTGCCGTGTGCTGTGCTCGAACCGCTGTTTCCTCTGTATCTTGCATTTGACTTGTGCCTGTGATTTTTGTTGTTCTCCGTTTGCCTTCTGTGCCCTCCCGCCTCTGATCTCTGTTTTTCATTTTTTTGTCATTTCTACTTTGTGCCTGTGACTTCATCGCTCCCCATTTTTGCCTCTGTTATCTGTTTTATTTTTTCCCTCGTTCCCCTTGCCTTCTGTGCCCTCCCTCTTCCCGCCGCTGCTCCCTGCGGCCCCGCCCCCAGCCGTTCCCATTCGCCACCCCGCTCCCGCCTCCCAGCTGCTCCTCCCTCCCTCAGCCCCTCATCTGGAGGCCGCACGGCGAACGCGCAGAGGACGCGCGCAGCGTGAGCGCCGATTGTGCACCGAAGGCGCGCCAAAGGCAAGCCCGTCTGCGCCCGTCCGCGCCTGGACCGCGCCCAGCGCTGGGACCCCTGGCCCTCGAGGATGCCAGCCCACATGACGGACCTACGACGTCGCCACCCTCAATGCACTCAAACCTGGCCGGAACCCCGCCTGCTACCGAGCCACCCCGAAACGCACCCACAGACCCTTCACCTGCCAAGCCTGCAAGTTCACCTGCATCCGGACCCGCACCGCACCCGACAAACCGAGCACCAGAAGCAACCACCTCAAGTGCATCC
This sequence comes from Lissotriton helveticus, assembly GCF_964261635.1. NCBI lineage: Eukaryota > Metazoa > Chordata > Amphibia > Caudata > Salamandridae > Lissotriton > Lissotriton helveticus. The sequence continues at coordinate 659,868,811 of NC_136067.1, forward strand.
TGCTCAACACCCGCTCCGTCCACAGACACGTCGTTGAACTCTGGAACCTGCTCGACACAACATCACCACACGTCGCCTTCCTTACAGAAACCTGGATCAATGCCTCCTCAGCGCCTGACATCGCCATAGCCATCCCGGACGGATACAAGATCACCCGGAAGGACCGCGTCAACCAGACTGGAGGAGGCATCGCCATCGTACACAAGAACACCATCCACATCACGACCAACCCCGATGACACCTTCACCGCCGCCGAACACCTCCACTTCCAGATACACACCGATCCCAAGACCACCCTCAGAGGCACCCACATCTACAGACCCCCGAGACCAAACACACAATTCAGCAAAGACATCGCAGACTTCATCTGCCCGTACGCCCTCCCCTCCACTGACTATATCCTCCTAAGGGACCTCAACTTCCCCCTGGAGAACAACAAGGACAGCAACACCACCACCCTGCTGGACAACCTCGCCAACCTCGGACTCAACCAACTGGTGAACACCCCCACCCACTACGCCGGCCACACGCTCGACCCCGTCTTCTCCTCCAGCAAGCACATCTCCTTCAGCCACTCCACCGGACTCCACTGGACTGACCACAGCTGCATCCACTTCAGCTTCTGAAGAACAACAACCACCACCACCCGCAACAGATTCCTCGCAGGAGCTGGAGCAAGATCACCACCGAGCAGCTCACCACCTCCCTCCGCCAGAACCCTCCCACCAGCACAACGGACCCCAACGAAGCAGCCAGCAACCTCACACGGTGGCTCACCAACTGCGCAAATGACCTCGCACCACTGAAGAACCCTCCCAGCAGACCTGGCAGCAAGAAAGCCTCCTGGTTCACCGACGAACTCAAGAACTCCAAGAAGAACTGCCGCACCCTTAGGAAAGTCTGGCGCCAGACCAGACCACAGACAACATGACTGCCCTCAAGCACGCCACCCGCAAACACCACCAGCTGATCCGCACCACCAAGAAGACAGCATTCACAGAACGACTGGACAACAACTCCCACAACAGCAAGGAACTCTTCAGCATTGTCAAAGAGTTCTCCAACACCAGCGCCGGAAACAACGACATCACCCCCTCGCAAGACCTCTGCGACTCACTCGCCTCATTCTTCCACCGCAAGATCGCCGATATACACAACAGCTTCGGCGCACCTACCACGCACCCAACCACTGAACCAATGCCCCCCACCACCACCCTCTGTGCCTGGCCCCGGTCAGCACCGAAGACACCACCCGCACGATGAACACCATCCACTCCGGATCACCAACCGACCCCTGCCCCCACCACGTCTTCAACAAGGCTGACTTCATCATCGCACCCCAACTCCGGGACATCATCAACACCTCCTTCAACACCGCCACCTTCGGGGAGATCTGGAAGCACGCCGAGCTCAGCGCCCTCCTGAAGAAACCAACAGCAGACCCCACCGACCTCAAGAACTACCGCCCCATCTCGCTCCTCCCTTTTCCTGCCAAAGTCATCGAGAAGACCATCAACAGACAGCTTGCCACCTTCCTCAAGACAAACGGATCCCTCGACCCCTCGCAGTCCAGTTTCCGAGCCAACCACAGTACCGAGACCGCCCTCATCGCAGCCACTGACGACATCAGATCCCTGCTCGACAACGGGGAAACAGCGGCCCTCATCCTCCTGGACCTATCTGCGGCGTTCGACACTGTCTGCCACCGCACCCTAGTACAGCGCCTCAGCAACATCGGAATCCAAGAGAAGGCACTGGAGTGGATCATCTCGTTCCTCGCCGGAAGAACCCAGAGAGTCCGCCTCCCCCGTTCAGATCCGAGGCCACCGAAGTCATCTGCGGCGTACCACAAGGATCATCACTCAGCCCAACCCTCTTCAACGTCTACATGAGCCCTCTCGCAGCCATCGCACACAAACACAACCTCAACATCATCTCCTACGCTGACGACACCCAGCTGATCCTCTCCCTCACCAACGATCCCGCCACCGCCAAAACCAGCCTGCATGAAGGGATGAAAGACGTTGACAAGTGGATGAAGAACAGCCGCCTGAAACTGAACTCAGACAAGATGGAACTCCTCATCCTGGGATCATCGCCCTCCGCCTGGGACGACTCCTGGTGGCCGCCTGCCCTGGGCAGCGCACCCAAACCAACGGACCACGCACGCAACCTGGGCGTCATCCTGGACTCCTCCCTCGCAATGACCAAGCAAGTGAACGCTGTCTCATCATCCTGCTTCAACACCCTGCGCATGCTCCGAAAGATCTTCCGATGGAGCCCCACCGAAACCAGGAAGACGGTCACCCAGGCCCTCATCACCAGCCTTCTGGACTACGGGAACACCCTCTACGCTGGAACCACAGCCAAACTCCAGAAAAGATTTCAGCGCATCCAGAACACCTCAGCATGACTCATCCTGGACATCCCGCGCGCAGCCACATCTCCGCCCACCTGAAAGACCTGCACTGGCTCCCCGTCAACCAGAGGATCACATTCAGACTCCTCACCCACGCACACAAGGCTCTCCACGACTTGGGCCCAAAGTACCTCAACAGCCGCCTCACCTTCTACACCCACCTGCCAGCTCCGCTCCGCCAGCCTCGCCGTTGCCTCCGTCCCAAGAATTCGGAATCCACCGTCAGAGGAAGATCCTTCTCCTACCTGGCAGCCAAGACATGGAACTCCCTCCCCACTCACCTACGGCTGACCCAGGATCACCTCTCCTTCAGGAAACTACTCAAGACCTGGCTGTTCGAGCAGTAGCGACCCCCCCCCTCCTTCAGCGCATTGAGACCCTTACAGGTGAGTAGCGTGCTATACAAATTGTGTGATTGATTGATTGAACGCAACTTAAGGTACATTGACACAGAGTGTCGCACCTAAGAACTGAACTGAACTAAGCTTAAGTCTACCATCTTAAAGTAATCATAGTGTGTATTTTTGTTGTTCATGGTCTTGTGGTAACTCTATATAAAGTCTACTTATTTTTTTATAAAAAACCTGGGTCGTGTCCATTTGTAGTGTTGTCTCTGGGTTACTGTATGTGGTCACAACTGCTTAACTGACAACTCCTCTGAAATAAAGCCCTTCTGCTCATGCCAAACTACCAAGGGGGTGAGCAGGGGTTGTTTCAGGAGTGCAACCCCCTTATCCTGACTAGAGGAATGGGTCTCTATTTGTCACAAGTACCTACCTGTGCCAACTAGAGACCCCCAAATCTAAAACTTACTGATACAGACATTCACACAGTTTAGTTTGTCAGTTGGTGTGTAAGTGGTTGCCTGGGTTGGTGAGTAGCTGAATGAGAATCTATATAGATGATTGATTGGTTGTCTGAGTATCTGTATGGGTGCCTCTGTGTCTGTGTGAGGGGGTTGGTATGACTCTGTACATAGATGTCTGAGTGGATGATTCACTGGGTGTATGGGTTCAAGAGTACATCTGTGAAGGGCTGTGTGGGTTGGTGAGTGTGTGTATGGGTGGGTTGGTGAGTGAATAGAAGTCTCAATGTTACATGTGTGAGTAATTGCATATGTGAAAGGCAGTATATGTGAGTGTTGGAGTGTTTAAATGACTATATGTGAGAGTGAGTCATTGTGAGAGTGGCTGTAAGGACCAGTGTGTGCTTGTATTAGTTATCGTATTAGAGAGTAAGTATGTGTTAGTATATGTTTAGATAAGTGACGTGGTGTGTGTGTAACTGTACAGGTGAGTAAATGGTAGTATGATTGATTATTTCCATGACTGACTAGGTGTGTGAGTAAGTCTATGCATGAAAGGCGGTGTGTGAGTGTCTGTATAGATATGTGAGTGCATATGATAATGACGTATTGATGGCTGATTACATGTATGAGTGACTGTAGGGTGAATGAATGGATGTGTGTAGAGCTAGAAATTAGTGAGTAGATATGTACTAACTGATATTGGTGATCAGCATTTGATATTGGGCACTTACTGAGCTACACCTATCTTTGGCCCCCTCATCAGCACGTAGCTCCGACCCCACCAGGCGTTTCAGAACCAGACTACTTCCCCCAGCATCCCGCTCACAGCAAGGACACCGCTGATGCGGGAAGCACGCGCCAGGAGGCGCATAAAGGGGTGCTCTGGTCCGAGTCCCCTGTGATCAGCATTTGATATTGGGCACTTACTGGGCTACACGTATCTTTGGCCCTCTCATCAGCACACAGCTCCGACCCCACCGAGACCAGCATTTCAGAACCGGACTACTTCCCCCAGCATCCTGCTCGCGGCGAGGACGCCGCTGATGTGGGAAGCACACAGCTCCGACCCCACCGGGACTGGCGTTTCCCCCAGCATCCCGCTCATGGCGAGGACGCCGTTGACACGGGAAGCACGCACCAGGAGGCGCATAAAGGGGCGCTCGGGGCCGAGTCCCTTGTGATAAGCATTTGATATTGGACACTTACTGGGCAACACAAATCTTTGGTCCCCTCTTCAGCACCCAGCTCCGACCCCACCGGGACCAGCATTTCAGAACCGGGCTACTTCCCCCAAAATCACGCTCGCAGCGAGGACGCCGCTGATGCGGGAAGCACGTGCCAGGAGGCGCATAAAGGGGCGCTCGGGCCGAGTCCCCCGTGATCAGCATTTGATATTGGGCACTTACTAGTCTACAGGTATCTTTGGCCCCCTCATCAGCACGCAGCTACGACCCCACCGGGACCGGCATTTCAGAACCAGACTATTTCCCGCAGCATCCCACTCACGGCGAGGACGCCGCTGACCTGGTAAGCACACGCCAGGAGGAGTATAAAGGGGCGCTCGGGGCAGAGTCCCCTGTGATCAGCATTTGATATTGGGCACTTACTGGGCTATACGTATCTTTGACCCCCTCATCAGCACACAGCTCCGACTCCACCGAGACCAGCATTTCAGAACCGGACTACTTCCCCCAGCATCCTGCTCGCGGCGAGGACGCCGCTGATGTGGGAAGCACGCGCCAGGAGGCGCATAAAGGGGCGCTCGATCCTCGTCCCGCAGGACGCGCCGGGAGAAGCCCGGGACAAGTGTGGGGCCATCTGCGGCCGTCCGAGGCCGAAGCAGGCTGGGCTGGGCGACCCCTCTTAGCCCCCACGAAAGCAAGGTACTGTTTGAGTGACGCTTAGTTGTTAAATTGCAGTAAGTGTTGTAGGTTACCCAGGTGATTGGTGCGGCTGCTAATTGTAATTCTGAGCCCCGTAAATTTCCCAACATGAGCAAACGGAAGGGTACTGCCGGCACGCTCGATGATTTCATAACTAGAGTTGAATCTGTATTGAGCCATGAGATTGAACTGGTACACAAAAGGTTATCACTGGACCCATCCAGCCTTTCAATTTACAGGCAACCTGCTACTCTCTTACTGTCTCGCATCAGAATGACAGTTGTGTGCAAATCCCCCCAACCACTATAAATAACTCTGTGGTAGAAGCACCACAATTTAAAGAGGGTCTACTAAGTACTGACGAATCAGGGATTGCTGGGATATTTACAAGATCACGGGTCCAAAAAACAGCAGGAGCACCAAACAAGAGAATAAAGAATTAAAGAAAGGAGAAAAACACGGGTGAAAAGAAGGGAAGCCCGGGGCTACACTAAGAACCAACAAAGGGGACGTTAATGTGCAAGAACATGAAGAGGTCTAATGCAGGACAAATTGAGTACAAACAGATGTTGACTTTTGCTCAAACCAAGGAAAACAGAATGAAGTAGAGGGAGGAACTGACCGTACTGTGGTGGACATTTTTAAAAATGCCTTAGATTCAATACAGACCCATATAGAGGAATGTTTGAATATAAAAATGAAGGCTCTAGATAATAAAATCAATCAGTTAAATCTTACCATAGCCAAGCAGTGCACAGTGATTGAAGATGGTAATAGAACAATAGAGGAGGGAGCCCGTTTACTATCATATTTGAGGACCGTGCATAAGGAATTTGAGAAAGCAAAAGACATAAAATCCCCAAAGCAACCCAGATTCCTACCAGCAAATCATGCTAGGGCAGGGAGAAGACTAGAGGGATCGGGGGGTAGTGTGCTTCAGACAACATTGCAGCTCGAACTGACAATAGAACAAATTAGGTGGCCGAAGATAGTGTGAATTCAGTTATGCACAGCCCAAAGGTGACTGACCTGATTCCCCAGTCTAGATAACTTGAAATTACCTCCGGCTGCATGTTCCTACGTATTAGTATTAGTGGATGTTCCAGTCCTAAATAGAGATCAGAAGGAATCTTGGGACAACCGTAGGAATAAAGGGCCAGATGTAGGTATCCAAATACCGGTTGGTAACGGCTGAAAATACAGATTTTTGGCCTTTACCTACCGGTATTTGGATACTGAGATGTAGGGCATCTCAAAATACAGATTTGGTAATTTTACCGAATCGGTAAATTTACTGAATCGGTAAAATTACCGAATCTGTATTTTGAGATGTAGGTGGCACTGTAAACAGTGCCACAGGGCTTTAAGGATTCGTTATTTACCACCAACCATTAGTTGGTGGTAAATAACGAATACCTGTGTGTTGGACCCGGCCTCATGACGTGGTCCTACCCCTCCCGCATGGCGGGCCCCGGACGACATCGGCCCTCCACCCAGCATCGGGCAGCCCTTTTGCCCGACACTGCAAGCACCAACATTGTTGGTCCGGTCACTATCCCAGACCCCCACTACCGGGGGTCGACCTCACGGCGGGGTATTGGCAGATCGGCCTCACCCCTGGAGCACAAGAGCGATCGGCCTTCTCGACCCCTGATGGCCACTACCACTTCAAAGTGATGCCCTTCGGCATGAAAAATGCCCCGGCCACCTTCCAGAGACTCGTGAACGGGGTACTGGCCGGACTAGAAGAATTCAGCGCCGCCTATCTAGACGACTTTGCGGTGTACAGCCGCCACTGGGGTGAGCACCTGACCCACCTCTGGGAGGTCCTGTCGGCCCTCCGACGGGCCGGACTAACAATAAAGGCCAGCAAGTGCCAGATCGGCCAAGGGTCAGTGACATATCTGGGACACCAAGTGGGGAGCGGCCTGGTGGCTCCCCTCCAGCCAAAGATTGACGCCATCCGGGCCTGGGAGCCCCCGATCACCCAAACAGCCGTCCGAGCCTTCCTGGGGCTCACAGGATACTATCGGCGCTTCATAAAAGACTATGGAAGCATTGTGGGGCCCCTCACAGAACTGACCTCCAAAAGGCTACCCCAGAAGGTGAGCTGGACCCCAGAGTGCCAAACAGCCTTCGAGGCTCTAAAGACGGCCATGTGCACCGCCCCTGTGCTCCAGTTCCCCGACTACAGCCGAGAGTTTGTGGTCCAAACCGACGCCTCGGAGCACGGCATTGGGGCGGTCCTCTCACAAGTGAACCCTGAGGGAATCGACCTTCCCGTTGCCTTCATCAGCCGGCGGCTGCTGGCCAGAGAACAGCGCTGGAGCACCATCGAGAGGGAAGCCTTCGCCGTCGTGTGGGCCCTAAAGAAGCTCCGGCCCTACCTCTTCGGCACCCACTTCCGGGTCCAGACCGACCACCGGCCCCTGCGGTGGTTGATGCAGATGCAGGGAGAAAACCCGAAACTGTTGCGATGGTCCATCTCCCTGCAAGGGATGGACTTCACGGTGGAGCATCGCCCCGGCAACGACCACGCCAATGCTGACGGCCTGTCCCGATTCTTCCACCTCGGCGAGGATAATCCCCAAGAAGATGGGTGACTCTCCCCTGCCTTCAGCTGGGGGGGACGCGTGTTGGACCCGGCCTCATGGCGTGGTCCTACCCCTCCCGCATGGCGGGCCCCGGACGACATTGGCCCTCCACCCAGCATCACGCAGCCCTTTTGCCCGACACTGCACGCACCAACATTGTTGGTCCGGTCACCATCCCAGACCCCCACTACCGGCCTGGCTCCATCATGGGCCCCTCACGACCTAAGCACGAGGCCGCACCCGACTCCATCTTGGGCCCACCACGTCCCGACCACGTGGCCTCGGCCCCGGCCCAGGTCCAGCGAAGCCCAGACATTGAGGCACCAAGATCCACCCAGGTGGTCGAGTGGCCACTCGACAGATCCCAGAGAAAAGGGAGTTTCGATGGCCCTCCAGCCGTCCCCGGACGCCTGGTTTCGATCGCCCTCCGGCCTCCCTGGGCGCTGGCTCCACCCCCCTGCTGGGGGTCTGGACACCATCATCCCGGCCCCTCTGACCCCCAGGCGCGAGGGTCCGGACATCAAAGGACTCCAGTCCTATATCTGGGCCAGCCCCAGAGTAGGACGCCAGTTGTATCCTGGACTGGAAGCCCTGCTGTTGCTGTCACAGCCAACACCAGAAGAACTCATTGCCTGTATCCTGAAGAGACCCTGAGAGCCTGCTGGCGCTGCCGCGGCCCACCTTTGCTGTACCATCCTAGGAGCCTGCTGGCGCTGCCGCGGCTGAACCACCTGAGAGCCTGCTGGCGCTGCCGCGGCTGAACCATCTTGAGAGCCTGCTGGCGCTGCCGCGGCCTCCTCTCCGTTAAGACCTCCTGAGAGCCTGCTGGCGCTGCCGCGGCTGAACCATCTTGAGAGCCTGCTGGCGCTGCCGCGGCCTCCTCTCCGTTAAGACCACCTGAGAGCCTACTGGCGCTGCCGCGGCTGAACCATCTTGAGAGCCTGCTGGCGCTGCCGCGGCCTCCTCTCCGTTGAGACCACCTGTCGAGTCCTGCTGGCGCTGCCGCGGCTCGACCTCTCGGAACCCCCGGCTCAAAGATTGAGAGCTGTGCGCAGGGTATCCCTTCCTGTATCCACACCGAGACTGTCCCGCTACCCTGTCCCTTTTACGAGACTCTACAGATCCCTCGATCTGCCTGTATATACCGCTGAGACCCAGCAACCTTTATTCTGGATAAAGCCTAAGAACTTAACCTCTTGTGTGGTGTCCGTTTGTAGTGTTGTGGTTACCCTGCTGTACGATCCTAGGAGAGGACCCTCACCCAGGAGGCCTCTCGATAACGCTCGGCTACTTCTCGACGGAGGGGTGGACCTAGGGGTGGTCAGTCAGACATCTTCTGCCTCCCCCGGGATCGCCTTTCTAACACTGTGTATATGCAAAGCTGTGCATGTACACCTGTGCCATGTGACAGACATACATGCCCTTAGGGCATGTATGTGTGCCACATTGCACACAAGCACTAATCAGGGGTGCAACAGGGTGTCAAAGTGACACCCTGCCACCCTTGACTTTTTCGGTATTTACCGAATCGGTATTTACCGATTCGGTAATTGACATTCATTCCTATGAGCCTGGGGGCCCATAGGAATGAATGGCAATTACCGAATCGGTAAATACCAATTCGGTAATTACCGAATCTTACCGATTCGGTAAAAAATAACGAATCATTACCTACATCTAATTTACCGATTCTAAAATACCGAATCAGTAAAATTCTGTATTTTAGAATCGGTAAAAAAGATTTACCTACATCTAGCCCACAGTTGTGAATTGGCTTTCTAAGTTCAAAAAGTTTGACCCCCGCAAGATGAATGAAATATTAATGGTGCGTAGGGTGGGGTGGGTGGGCGATTCATCATAAGACATACAAGGTGACTGTATTGTTGTAAATTTCAGGTACCCCCATACTGTTTGTAAGCTTCTGAAAGCGCATGAGGAGATGTCATCCCAAAGTACTAGCATACATGCTTTACCGTTGGGTTACTTCTACAAACCTGCTGTAGTAGGACCAACCCACATCCTTAGAAATCTTTCATTCCCTGAAACCTTTAACAGATTCCAAGAATGACCTTCTTTGTGATTATGAACCTATTATAGGGCTTGATAATATTTTTGATGATGACAACAGCGCCAATAAGATACCCAATATGAATAGCACTGGTAATGTTCCACGTACTACCTTAGCTCTCCAAGTCATGAAGGTAATATCTGGCCATGGTTTGAGAGCATTTAACGGACACTTACCATCCGATAGTCCAAAGGCTCCAACCTTCTTTAGAAGTAAGTGTCAGAGTAAAATTGATTATATTATCTTATCCTTGGACATTTGGGCGTATGCTGTAGATACGGAAATTAGACCAAGAATAGAAAGTGACCATCACCCGCTTGAGCTTCTCTTCTACAGCCATCTAGTGCACAGTGCATCTGAAAGCGATAGTATAATTCATACTAGTCCAGACGACATTATAGTCTGCAATAATCGCTGTTCAGTTAAATGGGCTCACATTTTGGAGCATGACGAATCGTTGGCAAATATTTATAGTACTTTTGCCAACATTTTTGGCCCGTACCAAACCACCCGAGATGGGAAAAAACATTCCTAGATCTACATACGTTTTTTTTTAAAGAACTTATCCCGTTGGTAACAAAAAAAACAAAGAGGTCTGGTAGCGATAGTAATCCCCAGCTGTTGGGGAAATCCTGGTACAACAAGGATTGCCGTACCGCAAAAGGCTGATTTAGTCCACGCATTAAAAAACAACAACATGTCGGTAGTCAAAGAGGTGAGGCTTAAATACAGGAAGGTACAAGAAAAGGCAAAAGTATCTTGGGACGAAGAGATCTGGTCCAACATGTTAATTGCTGCTAAAAAAAAGGGACCAAATGTCGTTCTGGAAAATAACGGCCAAAAGAAACAAAAAAGAAAAAGGATCGAGGGAAGTCTTTCTTGATGAGACCACCTGGATCGAGCATTTTTCTAAGTTATATGATGCGCCCAAGAAGGATCGGGTTTCTCCAGAGGCCGAGTTATTGTTGATTCCAAGTGAGGATAAATTAGATTTTCACCTACAGGAAACTGAACTAGCTATCAATCTAGTAAAAAATGGGAAGGCCCCTGGACTAGATAAAATTCCGGGAGACTTACAAAAAACATGAAACTAATATTTGAGGCCCCTATATAAATTGCTTATGCAATGCTGTAGCTGCGGGCGAAGATATTCCGGAAACATGGCGGGGGCGGAAATCATTAAAATGTTTAAAAAGGGCAATAGGAGCAATACTGCCAACTATCGTCCAATTAGTTTAATCGATATCTTACAGAAGATTTATGCAAGGCATATTTTAAATCGTATAAATATTTGGATGGGTGAAGAAGCGGTGCTCACAAAGTTTCAAGCAGGGTTTAGAGCCAAAATAAGTACTATAGATCAGGTCCTCAGATTTTGCAGTCTGTGTTGGAAGTATGTCACTCTAAGAAAGGGTCACTTGTACGTAGCCTTTGTAGACCTTCGGGCTGCGTTTGATCTAATCCCCGAAAATTGCTATGGGAGACTCTCAGACATCAAGGGCTACCAGCCAACCTTTTAGAGCAGATTATAAAGTTACATGAAAATAATTATGCTAAGGTTAAGTGGGGCCCAGGAGGGGAGTTGACTAGATCAAAACCGATAAAGAGAGGGGTTCGTCAAGGATGTGTGCTGGCCCCCACACTGTTTTCACTGTTTGTTAATGATATACCAGCTTTTTTGGATAATTGTGGAAATGATTCTACAAAATTGGTGGGTGAAAGGGTACCAGCCCTTCTTATCGCTGACCACACTATACTCAATCCCAAACACCCAGAGCCCTACAGAGTCTACTAAACACATTTCAGACACACTGTAGCAAAAATGGCATTGAAATCAATGCTAAGAAAACGAAGAACATGGCTATAAACCCCCACAAAAATTTTAAGGAAAATCAGACTCTAAACGGCCATAAATTAGAACATGTTAAGAACTGGGTGTTTCCTTGGATTCTAACTTATTATTGAAAACACAGATAGAAAATAGTAAAATAATACTCAAGCAAAATATGTTACCAATCATGAAAAGGCGTGGAAATAGTCTCAGCAAAGCAGTCTCGCCAGCTTTGGAGGTCTTTAAACTTAAAGTGCAATCAGCTGCATTATATGGGGCAGAATTGTGGGGACCCATGTGTAAAATAAGCGTTTGAAATTGGCGAGAACAAATTCTATAGAGCATTGCTAAGCCTACCTGTCAGCACACCATTAATACCACGTATTTTAGATCTTAATATAAAACGTACTGACCACTAAGCAATCTTGAGACCTCTAATGCTCTGGGTTAGACTTTAGTCGACCCCCGAGCTGTTAATTTATATGGATGGTCTAAAAGAAATAATGGAACTAGATTGCTGTAACAATATTTTATGGCTTCAACATGTGAGAATTTGGTTGATTAAGATTGGCCTAGCACATTTCTGGGATGATCCGCATAGCTTATCTCGAATCTCGAAGAAAATACTGAAATCTTTATTTTGGGCTTATTTGGAGCAGAATGTGTTGGATGGAAGAGTGTATGGATCGTTAACGACTAGCTTCCTCATGTTTAAAGATACAGCGCATTATGAATGCTTTCTTCATGAGGTATACCCACTGCTTGCCAAGCCACTCTATATGAACTACAGATACGGTATCTTAAGGATAAATGCAAGTATAGTAAAGTGGACAAATAATTGTAACGATCTGTGCACTTTATGTTCCGGTAAAGCCGGCCAGGGAAGATGATTTTCATGTTTTTTTCTTTTTTTGGCCTATGCGGCACCCAGAAAAATATTGATCAGACCTCTCTGCTCAAACATAGGTGTAAGATCATACAAAGAGGCAGGAAGGATCTTAAAAAGTGACACCAGCAAGGTCACTATCTTTGGCATTAGTACATTTTTGTTAGCCACCAATTTTATAAGAGTCAAATTGGGTCTGAAATTTTAATAGAACATTTTTAGTCTAGGTATTTATGAACTGCTCCATGTGTAATTGTATTAAAGTACTATATTTTAAATTGTATATATGCCTTTTTAATTTTTTAAGTATTTAATAATGTTTTTAAATGTAATGACAACTGCCCCCGTAATTGTTCCGGTCATTTTGGTTGAATTTCATTCTTACCCCGCTTGGTACTTTTTAATTATAATAATCACACCTTAATTCATATGCATGTGTTTAAGGATGTCTCTTTTATGGTACTAATGTACCGAAATAAAGATCATGATGATGAGATGTCTCAATGGTACATGTGTGAGTAATTGCATATGTGAAAGGCAGTATATGTGAGTGTTGGAGTGTATAAATGAGTATATGTGAGAGTGAGTCATTGTGAAAGTGGCTGTATGGACGAGTGTGTGCTTGAATTAGTTATCGTATTAGAGAGTAAGTATGTGTTAGTATATGTTTAGATACGTGACGTGGTGTGTGTATAACTGTACAGGTGAGTAAATGGTAGTGTGATTGATTATTTCCATGACTGTCTAGGTGTGTGAGTAAGTATATGCATGAAATGCGGTGTGTGAGTATCTGTACAGATATGTGAGTGCATATGATAATGACCTATTGATGGCTGATTAAATGTCCAACTAACTATAACGTCCCTGAAATCTATGTTTTTTTCAGTGAATTTCTAAGGCTTTTTAAATGCTAATTTCTCACTATAACGTGCCTGAAACCTATGGTTTTTTCAGTGAATTTCAAAGATTTTTTAAATGCTAATTTCTAACTATGCCTACAAAGGTAGGACATGTGAAGAAAGAGGAAGAAAAGGGCAGAGAGAAGGAAGACAAATGCAGAAAGAGGCAACAGAGGTCCAGAAAGATGAAGAAAAGTGCAGGAAGAAGAAAAGATGCGCAGAAAGAAACAACAGAGGAGCAGAAAGTCCTCCTGTGCCCCCAACCTTTTGCTGATGGGTACTGGTGGTAACTGACTCTGACTAACCATGCCTACAGCCAGTGCTATGCTAAAAGACACTTAGAATACAGGGAAAACACCTACATAAACTATTGAACACTATGCGTTTGGGTACCCTTGTGATTAGCATGACCTCCTCTGTATTTTCCATGAGTTAATTCCTGGGTCATTGAATGAGCACATGAGTAGTGACTGGATGATTAGAGTGCTACAAAGAGAGTGCATGGTGATTTTATATGTGCTTGGGTTTTGGCGCAGTGATTGGATAATCACATAGGATTGGCTGGGTGATTGGAGGACTGCAGAGATAGTGCCAGGGAGATTACTGGACTGCATAGGTAGTCCTTAAGGTATTGCAGCAGTGTATGTGTTAGTGACTGGGTCATTGCATGAGTACATGGGTACTGAGTGGATAATTAGAGTACTGCAAGGAGAGTACGTGGTGAACTTGTAAGTGCTTGGCTATCGGAGGAGTGTTTGACTTTGTATATAGTAGTGGCTGGGTGACTGGAGGAGTGCACAGGGAGTGACAGTGTGATTGCGGGACTGCACGGGTATTAGGAGCCAATGAGAAGTGTGTAAGTGGGTACTGGACTGTATGGGTAGGGCATATGGGATTGTAACAGTGATCAGTTAGTGTCCTGGATCATTGCATGAGTGCAAAGCTACTAACTGAAAGATTAGAATACAGCAAGGAGGGTGCCTGAGTGAATTTATAAGTGCTTGGGTATTGGCAAAGTGTTTGGATTAGTACATGGCAGTGGCTGGGTGACTGGAGGACTCCACAGGGAGCGACAGGGTGATTGCTGGACTGCATGGGTACTACCAGGGGAATTGAAGGACCGAATGAGAAGTGTGTAGGTGGTTAAAGAACTGCATGGGTTGAACACAGGGATCGTAGCAGTGCATGTGTAACTGCCTGGATCATTGCATGACTACATGGGTAGTGACTGGATGATTAAAGTACTGCGAGGAGAGTGCATGGTGAATTTATAAATGCTTGGGTTTTGGCGCAGTGATTGCATAAGGACATATGACTGGCTGGGTGATTGGAGGACTGCATAGGTAGTACCAGGGAGATTACTGGACTGCATAGGTAGTCCTCAATGGATTGCAGCTGTGCATGTGTTAGTTACTGGATCATTGTATGAGTAAATGGGTAGTGACTGGATGATTAGAGTGCTGCAAGGACAGTGCATGGTGATTTTGTAACTGCTTGGGTTTTGGCGTAGTGATTGGATAAGTACATAGTGCTGTCTAGGTGATTGGGGGGGTGTATGGGTAGTGACAGAGGGATTTCTGGAGTGCATGGGTACTACCTGGGTAATTAGAGAAGTAAATCAGTAGTGTGTATGTCGTTAGAGGTCTACATTGGAAGTGCTTAGGGGATTGTGGCAGTGCTTATGTTAGTGCCTGGGCCATTCCATGAGTACATGGGTAATGACTGGAAGATCAGAATACTGAATGGAGAGTACATGGTGAATTTATAAGTTCTTGGGTTTTGGTGGAGTGATTGGATAAGTACATGGTGCTGGCTGGGTGATTGAAGGAGAGTATGTGTATTGACAGGGTGATGGCTGGACTGCATGGGTAGTGCTCAGGGTATTGTAGTAGCGCATGTGTTAATGCCTGGGTCATTGCATGAGTGCATGGGTACTGACTGGATGATTAGAATACTGCAAGGAGAGTGCATGGTGAATTTATAAGTGCTTGGGTTTTGGTGTAGTGATTGGATAGGTATACACATGCCACATCAACCATGCCCCCTCCCTTCACCACTCTGCAAACACACCCCCTGGCAGGTTTTAAGTTGGGGGATTAATTCCCCTTGAATCCTGAGGGTCCCTGGGGGCCAACTAGCCCACCAGGTATCTCCAGTAAGCACCACAGAGCTGTGTTGCATCAAGGTGGTCCAAGGCCACGCCCCTTTTTACACCTCTCTGCAACGCAGCTCTGTGGCACTTACTGGAGGTACCGAGTGGGCTAGTTAGACCCAAGGGACCCTGAGGATTCAAGGGGACCTAATCCACCAACTTACAACGCACCGTAGGGCCCATTTGCACAGTGGTGAAGGGAAGGGGTGGGCCTGATGTGACAAGTGTGCAAAAGCGCCCCGTGTAAGTTTTAAATTGGGAGATTAAGCCCCTTGAATCCTGAGAGTACATGGGGGCAACTAGCCCACCAGGTACCTCCAGTAATTATTTTTGAAAGGAAGGGGGCTGCGTGGCCCCCTCCTTAGGTCTAAAGTGCCCCGGAGACCCCATCCCCGGGGATGTGCCTGATTTAAAAAAAAATTGTTATTGATGGCGGGGGACCGCGTGGCCCTACTTCTGAGCCACTTCTGGCCCTGAGGACCTCATCCTCCGAGGCCGGCCCTTTCCATTATGGACTGTGGGGGAAGCCCCATTGCCCCCATAGTCACACTGGCTCCCCGCCTCCTGCGGGAGCCGTTATTCCTTTTCCACAATGGGAGCTGCTAACATGCAGATCTCCATGTGGAAAAGCAATCTGGTTTGGATTTTGTAAGCGAGAGAAGGTTTCCAAACCAGTGTTTGCTATGACAGGGCGGGAGCCGTGCCGCTCCCGCCCTGCCATAGCAAACAGTAGTGTCCCAGGGGTGTGCAACCCAAGACACTGCAGGAGATGGCCCTGGGGGGTGGTAGTGCCAACGGCCATGGAGGGCTCCAGGAGGGGAGTCGTGCAGCTCCCCTTCCACCTAGTGCACAGCCCAGGGGAGGTATGGTGTCTGGGGCTCAGGGGTCCGTAACGCGATCGCATTTTAGTGCCCCAGGGAGGAGGGGGTCCCCGGGGCATGTGGGGGGCTCGAGCCCCCCACACAGTTTTATTTGTGATTTTTAAAAAAGCCCCAGGGGTGGCAGTTGCAGGAACAGCGGAGGTCCATGGGCTTGGGGGGGCTTTGGAGCCCCCCATACATTAAAAAAGAAACCCACGGGGTGGCGGTCCCCGGGGCTGCGGGGCGGCCCTCCTGCACATATTGTTAATCAAGCCCTGGGGGGTGGCGGTCCCCGGGTTGCTGCAAATGCTCCTGGGATCTGGCCTACCCGGGGGCCTCAATTAAATCAATTAACAATTAATTAATAAACAATACCAATTAATAAAAAACATATTAATAATTAATTATAATAAAATTACTTCCCACCCTATTCCCCTATAAACCCACAACCGCTCTGTTTACTAATTTCTAAACATTTATTATAAAATGTATGAAAATACATAAAAAATGTTTAACATACATGTAAAATACATACTAACATACATAACACTAATTTTTTTTCGATATTGTTGACAACAATATTTCTGCTTACAATATTACATACTTCGATATTACCTACTTCGATATTAAAAGAAAGGATATTACTTAGCTTTGGGTTGATATTCTGGTCAACGATATTCTTGACTTTGATATTCTGTCTCTAAGCTATTAAAAACTCGATATTATTGTAGGTCGATATTGAAAAATTGATATTTTGACTGACCACCTGCAGGTCCAGTGTTATGCAATGACTCAAATGCATATGCAAGATGTTTGAACTGGCAGCGCTCTAAGATGGGGAGCCAGTGGCACTGAGTGATGATTTCTTTGGGGCTCTGCAGATGATTTCCTTAGGTTCTTATATGACCGGCATGAGCCTGACCCGCTGTGTTCTTCTGTATAGGAAGGAAGCTATCCATTTGAGCGCTGGTCCTTGTATTCTGCCTGCATGAAGTTTGGAGAGGAGCGTGTGGTGGGAGACTATGTTGCAAGTGGTGGAGGGGTGAAGGTGGATTAGGGCGATGGTCAGTCCATGGTCAAGGTTGGTGCGTATGTAGTTTGTGGCAATGATGAGGGCTCTTTCGGTGCTGTGGTTGTTTCAGAATCCTAATTTTTAGTCATCCAGAAGTTTGTGGCATTTTAGGAAGTCAGAGAGTTGTCTGTTAATGGTCTTCTCAATTACTTTGGCTAGAAAGGGAAGCCGCAAGATGGTTCTGTAGTTCCTGAGTACCTGTGGGTCAGCAGAAGTTGTTTCAGGAAGTCAGTGACTTGGCGTGTTTCCAGCTCTCAGCAATCTTGAAAGGTGCCTGTCTTGAGGAAGGTGTAGATGATGGAGGTGGGTGCAGCGCTGATCGTGGCTGTTTCCCGTTTGTAGCTAGGGTAGGGGCAGGGCCCCTGGGTAGACTGTCTTGAATATTTCTGTATTTTTCTTGATGAATGGAGGGTTCCATGCTATCAGTTGGTAGTTTTTGATTGATGAGGTTAGCCGACTTGGAGGGTCATTGCAGGGTGCCTGTGGTTTGAAGTTATTTATTTTTTATTTTTGTGTTTTGTAGAGCGCCTGGTGACCCGAAGGTATCCCCGTGCTATTGAGTTGTGAGATCCTGGAGAGGAAGACCGAGGGGACTATTTGGGGAAGAGGAAGGTTTTAAGTTTTTTCCGGAAGTGTGGGAGACAAGGTTCCAGACGCAAGTTGCGAGGGAGAGCGTTCCAGTTGAGGTTAAAAGATACAAGCAATCATAGGTGCTGCTTCAATGCAGGCATGTCTTGGGTTATTATATAAATATTGACAAAAGCAAGATATTGGAGAATATACCCCTACATATTCTGGGCACCCATTTGGTGTCATTGTTACGTAGTTATTTACAACAAGGGGTGGTGATGGACAGAGTCTCTGAATTAAGCAGAGTACTCTCACCCAGTCAAGAGGTCAGGGCTAGATCCAACACCGTTTTTTTAGCTCATTGCACCATCCCAGTTTCAGAACCTGGCTGTATGCAAATTAGTCTGTCCCTGGCCCAGTGCATCATGGGAACAGGGCAGACCAGACTACAAAAGCCAATTCTTACACTGGGAAGGAAACAAGCTTCCGGGGACCGGTTTCTGCCATTTCAGGCGTCTTCGGCCCGGCTTGCTTGAATCCTGATGGTGCAATGAGCAAGGGACTCACATCTGGGTATACCCTTCCACGCTTAGGGTGGACAAAATTATTTACAACAAGGGGTGGTGATGGACAGAGTCGGTGTTGGATCTAGCCCTGATCTCTTGACTGGGTGAGAGTATTCTGCTTAATTCAGAGACTCTGTCCCTCACCACCCCTTGTTGTAAATAATTTTGTCCACCCTAAGCGTGGAAGGGTATACTCAGACATGAGTCCCTTGCTCATTGCACCATCAGGATTCAAGCAAGCCGGGCCGAAGACGGCTGTAATGCCAGAAACCGGTCCCCGGAAGCTTGTTTCCTTCCCAGTGTAAGAATTGGCTTTTGTAGTTTGGTTTGCCCTGTTCCCATCATGCACTGGGACAGGAACAGACTAATTTGCATACAGCCAGGTTCTGAAACTGGGATGGTGCAGTGAGCTAAAAAACGGTGTTGGATATAGCCCTGATCTCTTGACTGGGTGAGAGTATTCTGCTTAATTCAGAGACTCTGTCCCTCACCACCCCTTGTTGTAAATAATTGTTACGTAGTTAGGCATACTTATTTCCATTAATATGGCGGAAGGTACTATCTTCATTTATGATGCATTACATTT
Source organism: Lissotriton helveticus (assembly GCF_964261635.1). Lineage (NCBI taxonomy): Eukaryota > Metazoa > Chordata > Amphibia > Caudata > Salamandridae > Lissotriton > Lissotriton helveticus. The sequence continues at coordinate 659,888,005 of NC_136067.1, forward strand.
GGATTCTTTTGCCATATTTAAAAAATGGGAGATATTGGTTAATAGGTTTGTTATTAAAATGGGTCATCATACCTCAGTATCTCCACCAGGTCCATTCCTTTATTCCTTTCTAGAGGTTTTTTCAAGAAGGTCAGAGCAAGGCTGGCAGAAATGTATTTGGCAATATAAAATACTACAATGTGCTCTACACTATTTACAATTGTCTCCCAGAGAGGGATGTATAGTTCTTCCTTCACTCTGGTTTGACAAAAACTCCTCATTTATACTTGAACTCACAGCTATTTTTGGTTAACGCAAGTGGGATTATCAGATTTTCTGGCATGTGACTATTCAGGAGAAAGATCTAATAGATATTGCTTACTTTGAACATACAAGGTATGAGTCAACCCTTCTTTATCATAAAATCTGGCAGGCTATTTGGAAGATATATCAAGATTCCATCAATATATTTTCTTCATTTCAACCTTCACCTGCTGATGTTTGTCCATGCCAGTTATTTAAATTCTTGTTGCGAGCTACAATTTTTTACCCTTGGTAAGCTGTATAAAAATAGAATAGTCCTTCGAAGAACTGTGAAATAAATATGGAATGCTGAAAAGAGTAGTTTTTAAATATTTAAAATTAAAAGATTTCTCCTACATCTCCCATTAATGTCTCATAATTAATTTATCAAAGTACATAGTTGTTGTCTCTTAGCATTTTCTCTCAAATTCTGATGAATTTCAAAGATAAGGCAAATATTTCTGACTATTTTGTCACTAAATGGTCCTGCAGCCTGAATACTAAATTCTCCCTTATGGGCACTAGGTGGACCAATCAGCTTTCGCAAACAATTTCTAATGACTCTAGGCTTCAGATACACTTTTAAAAAAAATTACAATCACTTCTGCTTGATTCGGGGTTGCATGAGTATGGCTTCAGGGGAATGCTCCTAACTATCAACCATGGTAACAGGAATATGCTTTGTTCTGCAGATTAGAACTTGCTATTATATATAATATTCTTTGACGTGGTAAGCTAAAAATTGTCTGGGCCCAGCTAGGCAGTGGTTACTTAATTTTAATACCAGGAAAAGACCCAGGGCCATATGTAGGTAAATCAAGAATACTGATTTTTACCGAATCGGTATTAAGAATTCGCTAAACGTGATGTAGATAAAAAATCGGTAAACATTACCGATTCGTTAAAATTTGGTATTAAATACCGAATGTGAACGAATCGGTAAAAAATTAAAATACCGAAAGACAAATACCGATTCGGTGTTACAGAATACATTACCGATTCGTAATTCGTTGAATCAGCCAATCCTGTATCACCCAATTACCTCCCAAACAGGAAGTGGCCACACCAAGGCAGGTGCACAGGACCTGGAGCTCACTGTGAGGCAGGCAGGCAGGCAGGTGACCGGAGGAGCCAGCAGAAACAGAGCCTCACAGCTACAAGCAAGAAAAAAAACAAGATAACAAGCATTGAAATGGCAAGCCAGGACAGGGAGAAGGAAGGAGGTGATAGGAAAAGAAAACTGAAGTTCAGTGAAAAGGAGCTGGAGGTACTGATCCAGGATGTCAGCCAAGACTATCACAAGCTTTTTGGAGCCCAGTCCCACCAAGTGGCCGAGTCACAGAAGAGGCAAATCTGGATTGGCGTTCGGGACAAAATCAATGCCATAGGTGTGACCCAGCGCACCATAGAGGACATCAAGGAGAGGTGGTACGACCTCAGGAAGACAGCAAAACTAAGGATGGCAGAAAGACAGAGGCAGGCTGCCAAAACAGGTGTAGAAAAGAACCGAGCCCCAGCACCAACACCACTGGAACTGATGGTGGAGTCCACCATCCAGCCGGAGAGTATGAGTGGCGTGGGTGACGCAGACAGCTCCGCCAGAGCAGCAAGAAAACAAGGTAAGAAGCATGCCCAGCATGCTGTGCTACCCCCTCCCCAACCCCAATCCCCATAGTGGCTCCCACTCCACTCCATGTCTTACTGATTACCTGCAATGCATTGTGGGTGATGTAGTCAGAGGGAACTTATGTATAGGACAGTCAGGCTAGCAAACACAATAGCATGGTTAAGTAATTGGCTACGTCAGGACAATCACTGTGCTCTGTAGGCATGATGTTTAATGTAATTCCATTGCAGACAGAGCAGTGAGTATATCTACATTTGTGTCATTACAGGCGAGTCATCTCGCAGTGCAGCAGAGGGCAGCAGAGCTAAGTCAGCGAGGCCAGAGGGGAGGCAAAATGAGGATGACAGCATGCCTGCAGGGACCACAGGCTCGGCGCCATCACAGCCATCAAATCCTCCACCACAGCCATCACCACAGCGCCAGGGAAGGCCGCAATCCCCTCTCACCCAGTCCCCACTGCGACGATCACCAACACCACCACCACCACAGTCAGGCAGGAGGCATGCTGTGGCCACCCTCCAGCAGATGGAGGAGTCGTCAGAGGATGGCACAGTGGGCGAACAAAGTCCAAGACATGAGGGATCCAACGGGGATAGGGCTGGTACTCCATCCGAGGGCGCCCACAGTTCATCCAGATGCCGCAGGGCAAGGCCGGACAGTCCAGAAGCATCCGAGCAGGGTGAAAGTGTGTTTGCTGGACTGGAAGGCAACATACTGAAGGTCCAGCGCCTGCAATAGAGGGAGATGAAATCAATGCACAGGGAGGTGGCACACATCAATAAGCACATGCACAGGATGGAAAAGGGCATCAGTGCAATGGTAGTCAACTTGTGTGCGGAAATGGAGAGAGTGGCAACCTCTGTGGACAACCTCTGCAGCCAGCTGGAGCAGGACCGTCTTGGCAGGCGCAGGGAGAGGCAGAGGCTCCAGGCCTATACCAAATCCGTGAACCGGCTGGCAACTGCAACATCACTGATGTGTCGCAGGTCCATCGCCATGCAGGAGGAGATGGCGCATTGCAGCAGGGATGTGGCCAGGGGGATGGTGTCTATGACCTCAGCTTTGGAGCTCCTGCAGAATGCTAAGGCGGCCACAATGGAAGGGGGGGGGACAGTGAGGAGGCTACCAGCCGTGGTAGCATTACGCCCTCACCCACTGAGTGCAGGAGGCGCAGTGAACGCCACGGGGCTGCACAGGAACAGTCCAACACACCAGACAGTGTTGATAGGGAACGTGCACGTGCAGCGCGTGGATGCAGGAAGTAGAGACCTATGCCTGTTGCCATACATGAGATGGGTGATGTAAACCATGTCCGATTGGACATTGATCACAATACTGGAGGTGTGCTTAATAAACACCTTAACATGTAACAGTTACTGGCTCTGTCTCGTTACTCACTCAGAAATAGTTAGACGTAATCTCTGACCGTCTCTGTCTCCCATCATGTTCATTTGCAACACCAGCTACGCAGGGCTCTGGCTGAGGGTTGTCCTCGTCCTCGTCCTTTGAGTCAGTTTGTTCCACTGCTGTTCCTTTTTTTGTGGCCAGATTGTGTAGCATTGCACATGTAGCAATTATCTTGCAACATTTGATGGGGCTGTACAGACGTGCACCTCCAGTTTTGTGGAGGCAACGGAATCTGCTTTTGAGCAATCCAAATGTGCGCTCCACCATGTTGTGTGTGCTCCTATGTGCCACATTGTATCTCCTCTCCCTTGGGGTGGTTGGGTTGAGATATGGTGTGAGTAGATAAGGCCGGAGGGCATATGCGCTGTCACCTATGTACAGAGGATAGTGCCATTAATTTGTGTGACCAAGAGCTTGAGCCAGGGTGTACATCAGGGTGTGTCACATTGACTTACCTAGAAGGTATCCGTCTCCAAATTCACCAGCAAGCAGACGTGTGTGGATGCCACTGTTCCGGAAGATGTACGAGTCGTGGCTACTCCCGGGGAATTTGGCCACGATGTCAGTTATAATGTACTTGGCATTACATATCACCTGCACATTGATGGAGTGTGTGGATTTGCGGTTTCTGTAGATTTATTCACTTGCTGCAGGTGGGCAGATGGGTATATGGGTCCCATCGATGCAGCCAATTACGTGTGGGAACTGCGCAAGTTGGTAGAACTCCAGCTTGGTCATTTGCAGCTCCGCCTGTGTACTGGGGAAGGTAATGTAATGTTCCATTCTGTCCATCATGGCATCCAGGAAGGTGTTGAAGAAACGGGATAGACAGCTCTGTGACACACCACCCACTGCGGATATCACACCCTGGAAACTTCCTGATGCAAGGAGGTGCAGGCAACAGAGTACCTGGACATGGGTGGGGATTGCGTGGGCCCTTGGTGTCTGATGCTCCAGATAGGGTTTTAGGTCCCGTATTAGGTCAAGGATGGTATCTGGGTGCAGTCTGTACCGTTCATGGATTTCAGGTTCAGTCAATTGGAACAATGTGATGCGTAGTCTGTACACCCGCTCTTCCCGTCTCCAGATCCTCACTCCTGCTGCTCTCAAGCGTAGCCGCCTTGCTATGAGGTAGAGGGCTGCCATTGTGTTCACACAGATGCATTTTGGGCCTGTTTTTATGCACTGCACCTGATTACCACCTGCTCAGGAAAAGTGGTAAATACCAAATCGTTATTACCCAATTTGGTCATATTCAGTAATAACGAGGTTTGCTACATCGCATTTTTGGGGTTTTTACCGATTCGTTATTTCCGATTCGGTATTCATTGTTTCGGTATTCCCCGATCGGTAAATAAGGAATCGGTAATATTCGATTCGATTCAATTCGGTATTACGTACATCTCACATGGCTAAATACCGGTTGGTAACGCCGAAAATGACCCATTTTCGGTGTTACCGACCGGTATTTGGCCACCTACATATGGCCCCCAATGTCTTGTGAATCTTATAGATCAATTTCCCTACTTAATTGTGACTATAAGCTTTTTGCTAGTATCTTGACTAGCAGGCTGAGTAATGTAATCGGAGGGCTGATAGCAGAAGATCAAAAAGGTTTCATGACAGGGTGATGTATGCATCATCTAAGCCACAAGTTAATAGGGACTAGCGAGTTGACAACTGCAAATAAAGTACCACTGGCGATTTTTACGCTTGCCACCACCAAGGCATTTGATAGGGTGAATTGGCAGCATCTGTGCACCTTTCAAGGCCATTATATTATGGGCAATAAGTTCAGAATGGCAACCTTACATCAAGCTTTAAGATAACAAGAGGGGCTAGGCTGCCCCTTTTCCCCATGCTTTTTAATTTATATATTGAGCCCTTTGCCAAAAAGATTAGACTGGAACAGTGGATTGTACCCGTTGCAAATGGTATATGAGTTAGGAAAGTATCCCTATATGAGGATGATGTAATGGTATATATGTGAGATTTAGCTCAGATTTAGGAAAGCCTAGACCACCTGATAACAAGCTTTGGGAAGGTGGCTGGATATGGGACCAACTTCCAAGACAAGAGATTATGGTGTGGAGTATTATTGTGTAGTTCCTACAAATCTATGTAGGATCTACACATTTATACAACATATACGAAGGGACTGGTGTCCAGACTGATTCCAGCCACTCCACATATCCTGGTTAGTCTGTTAGTCCTTCTAGCTCACAGTGCCACTATGTTCTCCTCTTACCAAGGAGCAAATAGTTTCTGGCAACTATCAAACATGTCAATCTTAACCCCTCAGGGATTGTAGAAACAGTAAAGTACGTTTCGCTCAGTCCCTCATGCTCACTTTGTCTCAGTGAGATATACAGAATACATGATGGGGACGTTTTCAATAAGCATTCATTGAATCACTGTCATTCTAGTGTAAAATATGTGTGCCGCAACAACCATAAGAGAGAAACAAATGTATATGGTTATTTAGCACCAACAGAGTAAAGAAAAGGTAGAATTCTACCATAGTGCTACAACAATGAATGTATGCAGGCATATAGATACATGACAGTAATAATGCAAACTCCTACGTTGCAACCCTAACTTGAAGTATGTAAGTGTACCTAGAATGTATGTAGGTGTATAGCCAAGAATCCTGTTAGCATAAAGCCAACCCCATTACCTCTTGTGAGAGAACGAAGAACCCAGGAGCATATTATCAAGGGGGTTTATCTGCGCTTTTTTGGCTTTAAAAGCCAAGAAAGCGGAGATAAAATTATCTCCCTATTACCTAGCTGTCGCTAACACCAGTTAGCGACAGCTAGTAGGAGATAGCAACCATCTTGGGCCCTGCTTTGCATGTCAGTGATATTTATCACTAATGACATGCAAAGTGGGCGTACCAAGATGTTAGCGACTGGAAACAGTCGCTAACATCGCTATCTCCTATTACCATCTTTTGGAGATATTCGCGCTAAGCGCGAATATCTCCAAAAGCTAACACCTGCCCCTGAGCAGTTCTTAGCCATGTTATCCAATGGTAGGTGGATAACATGGCTAAGAGCATTAGCTCTGTAATGCATGATTATCGCTGACTTTTCAGCGATATTCATGCATTTCGGCCGATTTTTGTCGCTTAGGAGATAAACCTTGATAATAGCAAGGTTCCTAAGCGATAAAAATCGCCGCAGCTCGGCGATAAAAATATCACCACTAAACCAACATAGCGATAATTATCGCTAGTTGTTGGTAATATGCCCCCCAGTCTTTTTCCCAAGATGGACACTCCACGAGGGATGTCAGACCACTGCGTGCTGGAGTGTCTGCATCCAGGAACCTCAGCGTCTCGCGTTGAGTGTCAGCATGGAATTCTTTTTCTCCTCTAGTTTGCCCAGCGAAGAAGTAGTGCTTATATACCTGAAAGGTACCCTCAGGGGTTCTAGCTAAAAGTGTACTGTAGGTATGTCAGGAAAGGATTATGATAGAGGTGACCCTTATATAGTTATTATGCATTAGATGGTAATCCTGTGTTGATACAGAGAATCCTCATGCATAATGCATGAGGCTAGTTTTCAGAGAATACCACACAACAGTCATGTAGCACATAACTAGGTTAAAGGTCAGCGTCCGACCTGTTATGTAGAACAATGGTAGGTCAGATGTAGGGAAAAGGTTGTTAACTACATTGGTCTATATTGGGGTACAGTGGGGTTTAAAACACCCACTCCTCATCCGACTGGACGACATATTAATAAATGCTAAAATATGCCTGTCTAAAAAGCATAATAACATTGCTAAAGTATGAGTAGAAAAACATAAAAAAAACACGGTACATGTTAAAAAGGTAAATTATGTTGTTCTAACAAAGCCCTATAAGTCATCTAGAAAGTTAATATACTGTGAGACCAACTGATCATGCTGAAAGCCATAGCGCTCAATGAGAGCAGAAGAGGAAAAATAAACTAAAAGAATGTTATTGAATTCTAGTTTTAGTCGTTTTCAAAAAAAGGCCAATAGTTCCTAGCACACGGAGAGAAAAATGTTTATGTGCCCTTTGCTGGAGAAACAACATCACTGTTGCCTACCTTTGTAGACTACTGTCCTTATAACACCTCACAGATCAGGTCAATTGAGCAAAGGTGATCTTCTTCCGTTTTATATTCAAAAAAGGGGGAGAGAGGAGATCTTGATCGATCAAGAGGGCAGATTTAACACTTGAAGGAAGTGGAAGGTCCAAGCCACAGTTGTTGCCCTAGAAATGTATGCAACAAAGGAGGTACTGGGCTGTTCCTAGGGTATGGGTGCAGGTCAAAGGTATGTGGATGTAGAAGGGTGGTTAAATGGTAACCATCCAATGGGTATCCATTTAGTTGGATATAATGGCCTAACACACCCTTGCAGGTGTCATGCTTCATCATGGGCCAGTGCTACTCGTTGGCTGGGCGGTGCAATACCCAACGGGCTACACCTCAAAAAGAGGGGCTCTTTAGCGGAGATCTTTTTTCCAACTGCCCATGGGTGAAGTGTGGGTGAGGGGCCAGGAGTGGTAGTAGACGGATAGTGAAGTTAAAATAGCGCAGGAGTACCAGAAGGAACTTTATTCTGATGGTCCCATGCGTTAATTAAAAACAATAGTTAGTCTGGGAGTTATGGAAAGTAATGTTTTCCGTACTCAAGACTGTACTACAAAGTGGTGATAGTGGTCGACATGTTTCTCGCATAGGGCGAAGTTACCCGCGATTCATCAGGACCTAAAGAATAACTGTCTACTGTGTTTCTGATCTGCCTAAGTATCAGTGTTCACGTCAATAGTATGGAAAGTACCTGTTTATACAATGTTCCAAGCCTAGAGGTCAGTGGTAACATGTATCAACAGGGCCTGGCGGGAACGACGACCGGTCCTGGCGGAGAAGGGTAGGCGTTCCTACTCTGACACGGGAGAATCAACCTTAGCAACAGAGGCTTTACTCACCGATGTCGTTCCCGCCAGGCACTGTTGATACATGTTACCACATGTGACCTTGTTGTGATGGATCATACGAAAATAGGCTTACAAAAGGCCCTCAGGGCTATAGATTCCTATAATCTATGCAATGAATTAAAGATAAATCTAGAAAAGACCAAAGTTCTTATCTTTGGTAATTGTAAAAGAAGAACATTCCTAAAATGCCACCTGGGAAAGGAGAGAATAACTGTATCAAAGTTCTACAACTACCTTGGGTGCTGGTTGAGCGACTCAGGAAAAGCCAATATGCACTTACATAAAATGGAATCGAAGGCTGAATCAACAATATACGCTTTGTGCAAACTACTGGAAAAAATGCAGAGCCCGACAACCTTACCAATCAGAAAAGTAATACAAGCAAAAGTAAGGGCAGTTGCGGGATACGTCCAGCAGGCCTTCCCAGGCAAAATGAGTACTATGATGGATAAAGCACAGTGTCGGGCGTATAAACGTATTTTTAAATTACCAAAATACACACACAAGAGCGGGATCTGCCTGGAATATGGCCTGGTGCAGCAGAGCAAAGAATGCCTAGGCGCACATGCAAAATACTAATATTCGGTACTTAAAGCGCCGTCAGGGAGCTTGAAGAGCAGGTTAAAAAACATCTATGATGGCCCAATCAATCTATGGCAGGCTTATTTGCAGGAAGCAGTGGAAGGTTTACGCTTGGCAATTCAAAATTCGAGTCTGGGAGGCCTAACCTATCCGATTATCAAAAATGCAATAAACAAACAGTGCCATCGATTGTCAAGAGAAATCGATTTAACAAATCTGGAAAAAGGAAGAGGCCAACCTGGGATGATAACAACTAACAAGGAATACAAACTCCATCCCTATCTTGATCAAGCACTTGGGAGAAAGGCCCTAAAAAACATCCAGTGGGTCAGACTTGTAGCTTTCCCTATAAAAGTTGGAAAAGCTTGGAAAACAAGAATCGATGCAGAATATGTGATGTTAAAGCAGAATCGCTGCTACATTTGTTGTGCTGTTGCACAGGGCTCTTACAATCCCGGCCGAAACTATTAAAACATATATGGCTACGCAAAGGTGTTCGAACAACAAAAGAGGCAGTCACAGCTATATTTGATTGCACATTAACAACTGATCTGGCCAGAATAGGGAGATACATGCAGGAAGTCCGCTCAATACTGGACAAAGCTAATGAAACAGACAATTGCATAAAAATACACTCGATCTGTACAAAAAAAGTGATAACTCAGTGATAAGGTTTTTTAAATTAATTAATGATCTAACTTTTATATTGTTTTATGTTTGGTTACAGAAAGACAAGATTTATAACTGTCATTTAATCATTCTGTTAAATTTTAAAGTGTAATATATTGCAAAGGGTTTTAAGTAACTGTGCAATAAATACATTTTTGACTTGACTTGACTTGAGCTTTGTAAGTTGGCCCAAATTATTTTTTGTCCACAATCCTTTCTTTGACCAGGTCCCCAATCTTTGGGAGCCATGCAGGTCTTGCCGGAACTGGTTTTACTTCCCCAGTGACATTGCAGTTTACTTGGACGTTGCTTTGTGGTGCCCGAAATTCCTTGAGTTACCGTAAAACAACCAAACTATCATTGATGTCAAATGACCTTTCATCCACCAATGTGCTGTCACCATCGAGGTCAAGCACCCACATTCTTGTCACAAACAGGACCTTGTAAGTAGTACGGCCTCCCAAGGAGCTTCTTGGCATGTTATTATGTGCAGTCTGGCCCTATATAGGTGTATGATCCAACTTCTACCCGAGCCAAGTACCTTCGCTGTTAAGGATTGCTCTAACTCCCAGTTTTTCCTTTCCACAATTCAATTTCCCTCTGTATGATATGGAGAGGAGTACCGCAATGCCACACTCAAACTTCCTATGGCTTCCTTGTTAGCTCGAGAGTTAAAGGCGGGGCGCAATCAGAATGTAATGTGCAAATTGCATATGTCCCTATGAAAACTCTCAAATCCTTTATAACAGTTTGGGTGTCAGCCTAACTCTGAGGCCAAACCCACAGGAATATAGAGCTTGAATCTACTGTTACCAAGATGTAGTTGTACTCCCCATCAGATGTAAGGGTCCGCAGTGGTTCAAATAGACACATGTGAGTGGTCTGTCTGAAATCAATAGTGGTGTTTGTAGTGGACGTGCTACGTGGAACCCTTCATGTGCTGAAAGAAGTTGCACTTAGGGACAAATGTTTTTGTCTGTTTTGTTTAACCTGGCCATCAATAGCATTGTTTTAATAGTGAAACTGTTGCAGTGATCCCTGAGTGTGCCGTACCCAGACCCTTGTGTGCAGATAGAATTAAACCTAATCTGCGATCCATATTTGGTATTACTCTATCCCCCACTCCTGGAATTTGAGCATGCAGAATATTTTGTGCATCTAACTTGTAGGAGTATTTGAATGGAAACCCTCTTGGCAAGGCTGTGCTGTTTTTGCGTGAAACGATGACAGCTACCATTATCTGTCCATCCATTCTTGTGCGAGAATGAGTGATTGCAGCTATGGCAGCAGTTCTCACTGTCGCCCAGGCAACTTCATTAGCCAATGAATTCCGTTCAACGTGCACACCAACACGTTGATGACTCAGCGAATGAACCACGTGAGCTAGCCGCAAGCCTTTTTTCAGCTCTGCCACCTGTTCCCAAATCAACTTGTGCTTTATTGTACAACCTTCAGAATCTTCAAATCCATTCTGGCCCCAGTAGTGAAGATATTCATTGTATGATTGGACACAATAAAGTGAATCTCACACAATAAGTGTGGGGATTTCTCGATCCATTTTTTTTAGTGCCAGTAGTAGGGCTTTTAGTTCTGCCAGCTGAGCTGTCCAATCTCCTAGAGACTGTATCTGTGTATTGCTTGGATGAAACTTGCTGACCCTTTACAATCACACATGCTACGCTGTTTTGCTGTTTACTTCCTACAGCTATCTGAGCTGAACCGTCAGTGTAAATGATTCATACTGATTTAGAGACATTATTTGATTCGGGAGAGGATATTCTTGTTTGCACTGCAGAAATGCTTGTGTTTTTAATGTAGAAACAAATTTATAGTCTATGTCTGTTGCATTGAGAGAATTAGCCCATTGTATCCATCACGGATGTAGTGCGTTAGCGTTAGGAATGCTTTCTATGGTTGGTACTGGAGTCACAACAATTATTTGTTTGCCCTGAGTCAATGCTCTTTCTCTGTCTACAACAGTCTGTACTGCTGTTGAGATCCTTTCAGCTGATGCAAAGCACATCTCAGCGTTTCTGTACAAATGAGATTTGTATGCTATGGGCATTGTTTTTCCTTCATTAAAGGTGAGGTAAATGTACCCGGAGTGACCCGCGATTACACGGATCATCTAAAATGTATTTTCTGCCAAAATTTAAGAATGCTAAAATGGATTGTAAATCTTTCAGAGTCTTTGAAGGTCAAAATTTTGAAGCAACTCTGTACTCTTGCTGAGAACAATCACGGGCTATTCTCATAACCTTAGGGTAATCCACAAAATTGGCACTGGGAGCCTAGGGCTGAGAATGCCGTCAAATATCTGCTCTCAGGTGCTATATTTTGGCAGAAAAATCCATTTGAGAAATCAAGTGTTGTTTTGTATTTCTTACTTGCAATGTTATTCATTAATGCTGCACTGTGTGCATTTTGTACGCGCAAATATTTTTGTGCATGCATTCAAATGTCTGTAGTCTAAAACTAGACAATATGAATTATCGGGTTTTATTACGGGAAACAAAGGATTATTCATGGGAGATGTGCAATTCTTCATTACACCCTGGTATTCAAGTTCATCTAGGATCTCCCTAACTTCTTTTTTCACGTCTTGTTTTATGGGGTATTGTCTCTCTCTCGATAGAGTATTTTTTACTGGGATTACGTGGTGAGGTGACTCAGCTTTCCACCCTACATGATTGTGGTATAATGCACGAGCAAGTGCCACCGTTCACTCCTCCGTGTCTGAATATTTTAGTGATTCTGGAACGAGGTCGAAGAAAGCTGGTAAAATGACTATTTCTCCCTTTGGGCAGTCCATAACAAACTCAGGCAGGCAATCTCTTTCTGCTAAAAGAATGTTGTACCCAAAAGATAGGTTCCCCCAAAAGAGACCTTTAACTTTCCTGGGTTTGTCCCCCTCCATATGGAGTGTTATTTTGTATAACAGGTGTGGGACACTTACCTTAGTATCAGGTGTTTCCACTGTTCAATGCCGGTGTCACCAGAAATTCCATCCAGTTCTGGTGAGTTATTGTTACTTCTGCTGCATTGTCTTGCATCGTCAGAGCCCATTCCCAATTCAGAAGTTGAGTCCTCAGCAGCCTGGGCATTTCTTATCTTAAGGCAAGTTACTTCCTTCTTTTTAAATTGAGGTTTAGAATTGGGTGTATCTTCTTTTTTGATATTATAGTTTGCAACACGACGTGCATCTTTGGACTTTGTTTACTCTTCTGATCAGTGTTCTGACCTTTCTTCTCTCTCTGAGTTTCTTGATGAACTCTGAAAGGAACGAGTGGAACGTTTATCATTATCCTGATACCTCTAAGGTTGTTTAACGTTATCACAATTTCTAAGGTTATACCTCCTTTCGGAGGGCTTATGTCGAGGAGACCCAACCCTTGATTGTGATTAATTTGTCTATTTTTTTGTTGTTTATTATCCCATTTCTTTTTTTAAGAAACTGGTGCTTTCTTGGCGTTATCCTTTTCAGGACTACCCATTACTTATCTCTAACTAATGTATCTAACTAATGTATCTTTGATCATTTTTGATCATTTTTGATAATTCATGCTCCTGTTGTGCAGGAGCGCACTCCCTCATGCATTGGCATATAACCACTGCTCCTGTCTCCCCTTTTATGTTAGATAACATAATTTTTGATACCTGGGAAAAATTGCCAATAATTTCATCCCCAAGTTTAGAGCAGGTTCTGCTCCATGCTCATTTTGTATTTGTCTTAATAATTCTGGTATGTTATGTTATGTTATCCGCATTTATAGGGCGTATCACTGCTATTGAGAGGATACCATGAGTTCTGATATAAACGGCAGTGAAAACTGTGCCCCAAGTGTACAGTCCTCTAGTGGGGAAGCTATTCCCATTGGCAAGCAAATGTCAGTATTCTGTGTTTTTCTTGTGGGCCTGTGTGTGGAAACACTGCCTCTAACTGCTATTTTTGCGCTATCCAGAATGGCATTTGCTCATGTTTAGTGGGCATTATTTCCATAACTGCGTTCAGTGTTTGTGGTGTTATTTTAATTGCAGTCCCTTGTAGTTGGGGTCATTTTAGTTGGTTGAAGTGTGAGTGTTCTCATAATGAACTGTGCTAGATTTCTGTAAAGTTTTATAATTTTTTTGTAAAGTGGACGTATGTCTGCTATTGGCAATGTGCCAATGTCCGGATGTGGTGTGTAAGCCGCTTGGACTGGCCAAGTAAGTAAAGACCAAGTCTTACTTTTTCTGCCGTGTGTGGGAGGGCACCTTTAAACCAGTTTATATGCTCCTAATAACTGAGTGGAACTTCAATGTCCTCATTTGGACAGTATTCCTCTGGTGTTTCATCTGGGGTGTAAGAATGAACTGTGTTTGTGCGTGTTCCTGCAGGTGGGAATTTAACCTGTGAATAGAATGCCTCTGTTCTGAATGACTCATGTGCCTTAATCACAAATGTTACAGTCCCACCTAATGCTGAGACTCCAAGCTCTGCTAGTTTTAAAGTAAGTGCAAATGTTTATAGCACCTGTCTGCTCCCCATCCCCGCTGCATTCACATTTATTGCAGCCGCAGCGTTCTCTTCGACAGACATTATTGAAAAGAGTTTCAAGGTGAATGAGATGAGGTTTTATGCACAATGTAGGGATAATTCTTCAAGCTTGAACAAACCATTTGCCAATACACAGGATATGCCTACTCAGCTGTGGTGGATTTTTTCCCTCCCTGCTCCAGACGTGTCTGGGTAAATGTGAGTAGGGGTCTCTGAGAAAAGCACAACTGACCTACTTAGATTTCACTGTTAAATAAGAACCAAACCAATGTTGGCGGTGCCATGTTGTGTAGTTCCTACTAATCTATATAGGATGTGTGCTTTTAGACAGCATAAACTAAGGGATTGGTATACAGACTGATTCCAGACACACCCACAGGATATGTTAGTCTGTTAGTCCTGCTAGCTCACAGGTTCACTATGTTCCCCTCTTACCAAGGAGCAAATAGTTTCTGGCATATCTATAGAACATGTCAACCCAGACCTCTCAGGGATTGTGGAAACAGTGCAGGCCATTTCGCTCAGTCCCTCATACTCACTTTGTCTCAGAGAGATATACAGAATAAATGGTGGGTGTGTTTTCAATAAGCGTTTATTGAACAAGCATCATTCTAGTGTAACATATGTCTGCTGTAACAACCATGAGACTGAAACAAATGTATACGTTAATTAGCATCAACAGAGTAAAGAGTAAAGAAAAGGTAGAATTCGACCATAGTGCTAAAAACAATTCATATACTAATCAACTTCTGAAACTACAAAGAAGTATTTTGTTTTATCCCCCCACATCGCTTTGTTAAATCACACCTAGACTCCCCCACACAGACCAAACTACAGATAAGACTCCCTCCCAGCAAGAGAGGATCTGGTCTTGCTCAAACAGAATCTAGAATCTGACTCTGCCCTCCCTGTGCCTAAAGCAACAGAAACTAACAGAGGACTGCCGTAGCTATCTCCTCTACTCTGGTGGCCATTTTGGAGTGGTCTGACCCTATCTCTCCTCTCTCCTAATCTCAAGTACCGAGTGTCTACCGTTTTTTGCAGTATTACTCCTCTACATGTACTTAATGCACTGTCGGATACCTCATATATTTCTGGCTGTTCACTAGGAGCATCTCTGACTCCTGCTGCTTTTCTTTTGCACATGTATTATGTATATATACTTTGACCTGGTATATCATTAATATTATACCCCTTATGTATATTACACCCCTCGCACTTTCAATATAGTATTGCACCGTTAACTACCTCATATTTCTAAAAAACTACATATCTCTTCACTCTGTATACCTGTATCTTGTTCTAGTGTATCACTAATATTACTCCTCTAGACTATACACTGCTATAAGCTGTACCCTTCTTCCTCTATCTCAGTACTGCACCAACTGCTACCTCATACTTTTATTATTATTATTACTATGCTACCTCATACCTGTACTATTACTACCGGTATTTTTATGCCTATTCTACGTCGATCTCCCTTCACATATTTCTGACTCCATCCTTTGCGGTAAGGTGAACCCATTCCACGCCTCTCCTTGGACTGCACCAATTACCACTTCCTACATCCTGTTTTCGTTGTATTTTGAGTCTGATTGTGATTGTTGTATTTAGATTTTGATTCTGTCCATGTTTACAATGACTGCTGAGTCTGATTGTGATTATTGTATTTAGATACAGTGATTTAGAGTTAGATACATACTACCTCATATCTCTTTTGGACGCTACCTCATATCTCTTTTGGATGCTCACTAGTGTCACTTAGGACGCCCTAGCTCCTACACCCAACATTACAGCCTCTAAAATGGAGCGCAACGGCAAGCACACTTTTAGAATTAACTACCCTTCCACCCTCACCAAAAAAGCCACTAAACGTTTTAAACATAACTTCATGAGGTCGCACCCTGAAACACCCTTTGCCGACACCTACTTCTCACCGGGCAATGGAGCCCTGAATACCGATATCATCTCCCACACCTCACGCAGAGCCCAATGGAGAAAAGCGTTCCTAACCCTACTCACCGTCTCCTCCACCAGGAAAACAACTCATGGCCTAACTCTCTCTATCACACCTTCCCACCTCTTCCCTGGCAGGACTTCCATTACTATCTATAACAACGGGATTGTCCTAATGCAATCCACGGACAAGAACCTGGAACTACTAGACAACCTGTTCCCCAAGTTCAAAGAGCACCTCTCCAATATGCGGACCCCCACCCAGATCTCCACCAGCACTATCACCCCTGACGTCGCAGCCCCCACCTACAACACCTCTACCCCCAGCACCCCAGTAAATGGCCCTCCTGCTGTTAACACCCCACACTCCCCAAGGACAGACACCCCCAGCACCCCAGTAAATGGCCCACTTGCTGTCAACGCCCCACATTCCCCAAGGACAGACACAAATGTCGCCACTTCTTATACTAACCGCCCCTCTAACATGACCCCTTTTACCCCCATTCACATCCCCCCTATCCCTCTCCTCCCTGACATAACTACCCCCACCCGCAACACGTCACCTGAACACACCACCGCTCGGAGTTTATCCACCCCCCCTCCCATCTCCCCCACGACAGACGCCTCTCCCTCCCCAGCTCCCTCCCCACTCTCACCCACGACACTCCCACACCTGACAGAACAACTCTCACCGACATCACGCCACCATATGACAACATCACCACTCGGAGTCTATCCACCCCCCCCTCCCATACCACCCACGGCGGATACCTTTCCCCCCCCAGCTCCCTCCCCACTCCCACCCACGACACTCACACCCTCCCAACAACACACACAGAACATACCACCTCCCCTACCTTAGCATCCCCCTCTCTCCCACCTCCTATTCTCAGCCCTCACTACCCTCCGGTCTCCCCCACTGTCTTCAGCCTTCACTCACTCTTCCACTCATCCACTTCCGCCCACAAACACGCCCACTCTTTGAATGCCATCCCACCCATTTGCACCGCAGAACATTCCAACAACGCTAGTATATCCCCCCCTTCGATTCCCTGCCCGCTTTCCAGCTCACTACACAACCATTCACCAATGGCTCTCACCACCTACGCCATCCCCAATGCAGCCCCTGACCTGACTTTACCCACCCTCCAACAAGTGAAAGAGGATATTCTACAAATCAAAAAAGATGTCCACGCAATCAAAGACCTTCTCTCATCACAGCCCAGTCCACCTCCCATCATCCCTCTACCCTACAAAGGACGCACCCGCCCTACATACCCTCGCCTCAAACGACATCCACGCTGGCCGACTATCCCTGTTCGCAACAACTCCCACCGCCCCCGCCGTGTCCCCAACCCATTGTCGGCCCGCGACCTATGCTCTCTCCTAAGCTCTTACGGCCCAGGTCCGGTAAAACACATATCCAGCACGCACATCCCCATACCCACAATTCTCACAAACCCTCTGAGGCTCCCAACACTCAACAACAGAGGTTCCGTCCCTAACAACCTCAGAAAAGTTCCCCTCACTCTAGAAAGCTCGACCACCCTTCTCTCCCCCAAACTCAAATGCATCCTACTCAACTGCAGATCGGTCCAGAGACACTCCTCCGACATCGCTGATCTCGTCTCAGCTAGGGATCTGGACCTAGCCATTCTAACAGAAACTTGGCTCAATGAAGCCTCTACCCCGATTATGGACATACTAGTCCCCCCCAACTATCACATCATTAGGCTAGACAGGTCTTCGGACAAGACGGGCGGGGGAATTGCATGCATTTTTAGAAGCAACCTCTCCGTTACTAAAATCCCCTCCCCCTCCCTCTCCTCCTGTGAACTCCTCTGCCTCGACATCACCAGCGAGGGCAAACAGGTTTGTGCTTTACATCTCATCTATCACCCGCCTGGTGACAATCTCATATTCACCCAACAACTCATGGACATGATCACTTCCAATGCCGATCGGCAGACCACCCAAGTCTACCTGGGTGACTTCAATCTCCACTGGAACGATCGAAAAGACACAGTGGTGAATAGTCTCAAAACTTTCCTTAATGCGCTTGACCTCACCCAAATATGCGATAGACCAACACACGACAAAGGCTCGATACTTGATCTCATCATTGCCAAAAAGAATTCTACACAACTGGAGACGATTCTACCCTGCGACTGGTCAGATCACCACATTATCACCTTCTTTATCAATGAAAAAGTTAAACCTAACCCGGCTCAACCAATCAAAGCCAAAACATGGAAAAGGGACATGAAGAATCTCAACCCCTCTACCCTGCCTCCCCACATCGGCAATCTCCTCCTTCCCCCTTCAGGTGCCTCGGATGTTCAATCACTGACTGACCACTACCTTGAATCTATGAATACATTAGTCAATGAAGTCGCCCCACTGCAACTGAAGAGAGTCTCCACCAAAACTTCTAACCCCTGGTATGACGACAGACTCAACGACGACAGGCGTTCGATGCGAATGGCAGAGCGCACCTGGAGAGCGGACCCTTCAGCACTGCACCTCAAAAGGCTTAAAAACAAGAGAAATGCCTACTTCAGGAAAATAAAGCGCACAAAGTTGGACTTCTTCAGCCGCCAGTTGGACCAAGCAAAAAACAGGCCAAGAAAACTGTTCGAACTAATCAAGACCCAAACAAAGGCACAACCCTTACAATCAAATAGCACAACAAGCGACACCCCACACTGTGAAGACTTCTCTGCTTTCTTTAAGCTAAAGACTGACAACATAAGAAATGACCTCATCATGGATGTAAGCTGATTCCCCAACCACACCAGAATGGCTAACACTCAACCTAAAAACATGGCATCTTGGCTGTACTTCGATACCTACTCGGAAGAAACAATACACAAACTGCTCGGCACCTTGAAGCCCTCTAATCACCTCACAGACCCTCTACCTGCTAATGCTGTAAAATACTTCATCCCCTTGCTCCTCCCTCTCTGGACCAAAATAATCAACTGCTCCCTGCAACAAGGCCTCATTCCAGACGCCCTCAAGGTGGGGCAAGTCACGCCTATACTCAAGAAACCTACAGCTGATCCGTCTGACCTAAACAATTACCGGCCCATCACCAATATCCCCACCCTGGCCAAACTGCTGGAGAAATGTGTCCAACTCCAACTAACAAGACACATTGACCAATTTGACCTCCTCAACTCTCATCAATCAGGCTTCCGAGCGAAACATAGCACGGAAACAGCTATGACACACATAATTGATGACGCCCTCCAAATTCTTGATCGGAATGAGTCCTGCCTCCTCATCCTTCTTGACCTCTCGTCAGCATTTGACACGGTCAAACATGAGAACTTGCTGGAGCTGCTAAGCACTAGAATGGGTCTATCGGGAACGGTTCTCAAATGGTTTTCGTCCTTCCTTCACAACCGGTCTCAGAAGTTCAAGATCGACAATGTGCTATCTTCACCTGTGCCTGCAGATCTAGGGGTTCCACAAGGATCCTCCCTCTCCCCCACATTGTTCAACCTCGTCATGGAACCGCTCGCCACCTTGCTCCAAGCTTCTAATGTCCAATTCCATATGTACGCCGATGACACACAACTGTACCTAAAGCTTCAATCCCCGGAAGATATCAAACATCTGAATTCCACGCTTATTAACACTCAATCTTGGCTAGCCGATAATCACCTCAAACTAAATGCTCTGAAAACTGAGTTCCTTCTCATCTCACCCCCGGTGAAAATTTCCACCACCCAAACATGGCTCAACAACCTAACAGCACTCAATGTCCAACCCACCATCGTGGACTCAGCGAAATCCCTGGGCATCACACTGGACGCCAAGCTCAACATGCAGCAGCACGTTAGCAAAGCCACAAAAGCAGCTAATTTCCAAATCAACACACTGAGGAAAATCAAACCCTTCCTCCCTGCTGAAGACTTCCAAACTGCTGTACAAGCGTTAGTCATCCCTCGAATAGACTACGGAATTGTGGCCCTCAGCGGACTCCCTCTATCCACAACAGCACCCTTAAGAGCCTCCCTGAACGCTGCCGCAAGACTCATTACTGGCTCAAGAAAACATTCGCATATTTCCCCAGACTTAAAGTCCCTAAAATGGCTGCCTTTTGAAGCCAGAATACAACTAAAAATTGCAGTTATGACACACGCGGCTGTGCACCACAATGCACCCAACTACCTCGCTCAAAAGTTGTCTATATCAGGAGGTTCGAGATCCAATAGAAGCTCAAAAAATCTACTCCTGAAACCCCGTAGATTCCGGAAAGAGAAAACCTACAAGCGCTCCTTCTCAGGAATGGCACCCAGGATCTGGAATGCGCTCCCTCCTGAAACAAGGCGTATCTCCTCCACTGCACTCTTCAAGAAAGAGGTGAAAAACATCCTTCTGGCCAAGATCTCCTGAACCTTATAGGTGCTGGATCAGAGACTCTGCATTGCCTTGTGTCAATGCTCACCTTGTCCTTTGGCAATATACCTCTACTTGATGACTATACTAAAACACTGCTATAAGCCTTCCACACACCCAAGGTGTACCTGAACACCTCTGTAGTGGGATCAATGACTTGTGCCGTCTCATATTACTTGTTTACCTGACTGTATATTGATATGTTTTATGTATGTTATTATTATCCTTTCATGTTAGTGACTACTACATTGCTCCCACTACCTCTGTTCATTCCTACTGCCCCTACCCTGTCATTGTGAAGCGCTCTGATATCTGTAAAGATCTTGTTCGCGCTATATAAAACTTTGAATAAATAAATAAATATATGCAGGCATATAGATACATGACAGTAATAATACATACTTCTACGATGCAACCCTAACTAGAAGTACCTAAGTGTATCTAGCATGTATGTAGGTGTGTAGGTTTGTAGTCAAGAAACCCCATTACCTGTTCTGAGAGAACCAAGGACCCCGTCTTGGTCTCAAGAAGGACACCCCGCAAGGAATGTCAGACCACTGCGTGCTAGAGTGTCTGAGTATAGGAACCTCAGAGTCTCTCATCAGCGTGTCAGCATGGAAGTCTTTTTCTCCTCTAGTTTGCCCAGCACAGATGTAGTGCTTATATATCCGTAAGGGAACCCTCAGGGGTTCTACCTAAAAGTGTCCTGTGGCATGTTGTGTAAGGGTGATGATAGAGGTGACCCTTATAAAGAGTTATTATGTAGAAGTTGGTAATACTACTGTAATAAAGAAAATCCTCATGCATAATACATGAGGCTAGTTTTCAGAGAAAACCACACAACAGTCATGTAGCACCTAACTAGATAAAAGGTCAGTGTCAGACACGTTATGTAGAACAATGGTAGGACAGATGTAGGGAAAAGGTTGTGTAACTACCTAGGGTACATTGGGTTTCAGAACAATATAGATAAGAGCCACAGGTTGATAAAGAGGGAACTAAGATATTTGGGCTTGAAGGTCTGTTGCTCCTTACAGAAACTGGCAGAGTTAAATTTCCACAAGACAGTGGTAGAAACAAACAGGTTCTTGCTTATTTGGTCCCATCTTCCAATAACAATACTTGGGAGAACGAATTTAATACAAATGCCAATACTTCCGAAATTACTTTTATTTTCAATGTGATGCTTCATTGTAGAGTACTTTAATTTATATGGGCCTATAAAGGAACGAGCATTTGCAAGAATTGCAAGAAGAAAGTTGAGGAGAAAGTATGATAAAGGGTGCATTACACTGGTGGGTTTTTGAGTATATGCATGGGCTTTTCAACTAAAAAACTTTATGTTTTTGTTAACTGAGAAGCAGGGCCAGGGAGTGACCAGCCATGGGAGGTCTTGTTAAATGAAGTGGAAGATAGTGGGTCCACATTTATCTATGAATTCAGGGACTAGAGGTACTTCAAAAAAGTAAGGCTAAAAGATGTGGCCCGTTTGTGAACCCAGATTTGGCAAGTAACTAACCTATCATACTATAGTAGGTACGCTCCAATATGGAATTCCTTGGACTCCTCAGAATGTTTGAAAGAAACGCAGGCTGTGGATCTGAAGGAAGCAGGTATTATTGAATGGGGCCAGATCCTTCAAGAGGGTAAGCTCTGTCCATGGGATCAATTTCAGCATGTAACCAATTAGATGGTGCTCAAGTTTAAATGTATTCATCCACAAAGTTGGTCCCAAGCCATGGCAGGAGATAAATCTGATACCAACAATTTGGAGTAGCACTTGATCAACAGCCCACAACGGAAGAAGGTAGTGGCAAGCTGGTATGGGTTAATTATGGATATCTCAGAGGAAGGGCAGAAAACACCTAATTCTTTGTGGGGAGGAAAATTGCTAAATATAAGTCTCAACCAATTATGGCAAGTATCTTTCTGGTTATTATATTTGAGTGGTTAAACCAGCATGTTTCAGAAAGTACCAAATTGTCTAGCACAACTGAAGGGTTCTGAAGAGGCATATTGCAAGAAATGTGACCTTTAGTAGGCTGACGATGTCCATATGTTTGTAATTTGCCCCAATATTCATGACTTGAGGAGGGATGTTTGTTAGTTTGTAAGCACACTCTTACAATCTCAAATCCAGGTAAGCCCTGAATTATTTTTGGGATGTCACCAGAATTTGGAGACCCTTTGGGTTATGGCACCAAATGGGTATTCTATTTAATGTTTTTAGAAAGAAGACCGATTTGTAACTATTGGATCCAGTCAATGTCCCCCTCAAAAACAGGGGGCTCTGTGAATCAGCTGTTGGGGGCTTCAGCAGGCAATCTGCCTTTCTCCTCCCGTGTCCCGCCGGTAATCTCGCCGGTCCCCCCGCCGCTGCAGCACCTTCCATCAGTGCAGCGCGGCCGAGGGGGGGACTGCAGCTACCAGGAGCCTTAGCAGGGAAATCTGCCACTGCCCACACCGCGCCCGGAGGTGCTTAAGTTTGGAGAGAGCCCCGGTGGAGCGGGGCTCTGTGAATCAGCTGTTGGGGGCTTCAGCAGGTAATCTGCCTTTCTCCTCCCGTGTCCCGCCGGTAATCTCGCCGGTCCCCCCGCCGCTGCAGCACCTTCCATCAGTGCAGCGCGGCCGAGGGGGGGACTGCAGCTACCAGGAGCCTTAGCAGGGAAAGCTGCCACCGCCCACACCGCGCCCGGAGGTGCTTAAGTTTGGAGAGAGCCCCCGCGTCGCGGGACCGCGCGCGGGCTAAGCCCGGGCAAAGGGCAGGCCCTCTGTGGCCCTCCGGAGGCCAGAGGAGGCCGGGACGGGCCACCCCCCTTGGTTCCCCGCGACAGAAGGAGGTAAAATAAACTCATCTATACACAGCTATTGTCGCCTCATACCCAAGGGGCACTATTATGTGAAACATTGGACATCTTAGGTGCTGTTGCCATTCTCATTACAAACCTGAGAAAAACTACCACATCATGACTTGTAAGTGGGTGCCCAAATATACAATCCCTCAGAGGGTTTCGCGCAAGGGGACACTGGACCACTATGTGAACAGGGCAACACTTCCCTCTGCTTGTGAACTAGAGAGTCCAGTACGATGCCCGTCCACCGAGAGCATACCTAGCATGAGATCTCCTCGACAGACAACGGACCTAGCAGAAATTCCATCTTGGTTAGAGGAACTAAACTTTCTATGTAAATCTACGTTTGTTCCTGTGGAGGCAGGAAGTATGCGGACTAGAACCCCCACCACTCCTACATGCTCCACAGATAACACAAGTCCCAAGACTACTACCCCCTCCGAACCATATGTAACATTGTCGGGTACTCCCCCCTTATTACCAGTAAAAGCTATTAGGCAACCTTTAGTGTCCCCGCAGGTTTCCTCCACTAAAAGAAAGAGAGCAGAGACTAACCACACGGAGAGCCAACCTAAACAACAAAAGCTGCACCTAAGCCCACCAACGCTCATCACTACCACCCCAAAACCCTCTAGGGTACTTGCTAACCCAGATTCTCCTGTACTCCCTATTCAGCCAACACTCTTGGCCCAGATCGCAAATATGGTTACATCCATAATATTTATTTATTTGGGCATTTGTAAAGCGCCTGGTTACGCCAATGGCGTGTCCCCGCGCTATGATAAGTGAGTGGTTGCCGTCCCCCCCTCCCTCAGAAGCTACCTGCTAAAAAGGTGAGTTTTAAGTTTTTTCCTGAACAGGATTTCTGATGGTTCAAGACGCAGTTCTGGTGGTAAGACATTCCAGCATCTGGGAGCAAGATGTCTGAAAGATCTCCCTCCCATTCGTGCCTTCCTAACTCTGGGCACCCTTAGTAGCCCAGTCTGAGAGGACCGTAGGTTGCGGGTGGGCTCATAATGGGACACCAGACTCTGGAGTGGTGCAGGGGCTTTGCCGCTCAGAATGCGATGGCATGTTGAGAGGGCCTTGAACTCAACCCTCTTCTCCATAGGAAGCCAGTGGAGGGCTTGAAGGGCGGGTTTGGAGGGTGACCTCCTGGGGAGTCTAAGCACAAGCCGCGCTGCGGCATTTTGGAGCACTTAGAGGCGACCCATGACCTTGCTCGAGGCCCCCAGATAGAGCAAGTTCCCATAGTCTAAACGCGAGGTGACCAAGGCGTGCACCAGGGTCCTTCGGGCAGAGATGGGAAGCAGGTCTAGGACTTTCCTCAGAGCTCTTAGGACACCGAAACACATCCCCGTCACCCGGCTGACCTGGGGACCAAAGGCAAGGTCTTTGTCCAGCCACATGCCAAGATTCCTGGCCTCCCCTTGCTAGAAAAAATAAACAACTTAGGGGACAGGATGACAGGTTTAGAGGAAATGATTAAAGCCAATTCGCCACACTTAAAAAGCATGGGAGGCCTCAGCCACCCACAATCTTTAGTTGACAGGGAAGTGCCCAAAACAACTGCATGTTGTAACACTGTTAAAAATCACCCTGCAGTAGCGCAGATGCGAACCTCAAACACTCTGAAGGCTCTAATAAAACCCCCAATAGCACTGAGCACCTCCCCCAGAGTAGGGTTGAATAAAGATCCCACATCCCATAAGGAGAGAGCTGTAAACCGTGGCATCATGACACAAAAAGCTAATCATATACACTTACCGCCAGAGGCCGCTCCATTTGTGTGTATACTTTCGGGAGTGCCAGCACTCACAAATGGAAAATCGGAAAAACAAGAGGATCTAAGAAATAAGGTTGCGTTTTGGTTATCTAAAAACAGACCCCTACCTGCTAACATCGATGGTAGAATAGCAAGTGTCAAAAGGGTGGGCTGGCTCGGTCCCCTTCGTAAAGATATACCAGGTGACCTAGTTTTAGTCAAATTCAGGAAGAAACACGTTGTCCAACACCTACACAACTGGCAGCCAAGAATAGGAGATGGCCCCATATCCACCTGGGATCTTCGTGATTTTTACCCGTGAGCATCATTCTTCCCCCCTCTGAAACCATATGTAGTGAGTAACCGTTCCCTGGGTAGAAGTAGTCTTGTCTCAAGCGGGTATACCATTCCCACCCTCAATCGTTTTGACATACTTTCAGTCTAATTCGGATGAACTGAACAGATATGGTCATTACCTTCAATGAAATTGTTTTCTCTTCTTTTCCAACATGTAATGAATGATCCTACTTTTTCCAATCAAATTGGATAATTTGAAATGCGTATCCATAGGGAAAACTTGTATTTTATATTGTGAAGTAAATTTTAATGCCTTGTTGTTTTATGCTTTTATGGTTATACATTCTAACCGAATAAAGTACTTGATACTGATACAGTATTATATGTTTTTAGGATTGATTTGAGTCATGGCTCTTCAAAAACAGTGGCTAAGTTATGGGCCCACTTGTCTACTTGGGTGAGAAGGGTAATTTTCGAGTTCAATTGGGAAGGAATTGAATTGGTTAATTTTTGATTGAGTCCTATGATTACGGCCATTTATGAACATGACAATCAAGACCCCCTTTCCATAATGCTGTTTTCTCGAAGGTTTCCTCTAAGGGCAGTCTACCAAGGCTGAAGGGGAAGCTTGGAAGTTTCAGCTGGAAGCAAGCATCGCAAATGAGGAGAAAAAAACAGATTAGTGATGATTCAATTGAACTACATTCCTTCAAAATCTATTCAAATTTACTCTGTCTCCTTTTTGATATCGCCTGAATCTATGATCTTAGAGAAGACAGTGTTAAGGGATATCGAACATACTTAATTAATACAACAGCATCATGTTAAACACTTGAGCAAAGTCTTACAAATCACTGTACACATCATTCTCTTTAAGGATGATGTAGTAATAAAAGCTTCTTACTAAGAGAGGGCTACTGTCATCAAGGACAGGGAGAGATACAGGGACGAAACTCTCCACATTCTTAATGACCATGCCAGTTGACACTGTACGCTGTATCAATGAAAGTCTCATATCATATTAATAATCCAATAATTTGTGGCAGTGGCCACTGAAAATAATTGTATACCCAACAATCTATCATAGTTTTTGATAAAATAATATCTGTACATCACCCTCGCTCATATGCTCAGAAAGATACACAAAAACAGAATTCCAACACTAGGCTGTGTGAGGTAGTTGGGAATTATAGTTTGGAAGCTCTGCCTACATTTACAACTGTTTTCTTTGTGAGTCCCTTTTAAAAAAGCCTACATGCTTTGTAGACACAACAGATATGCTTATATAGCTCAGTTTTGAATGCATTACAGGCATTTTGCTCCCTTAGGCCCTATCAACCATGTTGAAGACTGTAGAACTGAACGTTCGAAGAAGAGAATGATAAAATGCATACCTATATTAAACTTGAACAAACAAAAAATTACATTAACTGTGAGATTTATATTTTACAGAATCTGCAGGAAATCAAAAGATTGACAAATTGATATATCCATCAGTTTGAGATTGAACATGTTCTACATTGTGATGACTCCTTAAAAGGCCAGAATGTGAGGTGCTGCCAATGATATATTCAGTACATTTGTATTTATTAACAAGGCACAGACAGTAATTCCAAGAATTTCACAGGTGGATCGAACACATCAAAGGGTCACAAGCAATTTTGATAAAATGCAGTAAACTTTCTTGGATCTGGTGATAAACAAAGTCAATGGTTTCTTGTGAACTATACAACATATAGATGCAATTGACAGGAACTCCCAGCTACAGTTCTAAAGCTTCTTTCTTAGATATCTGTATGACAATTTACACTTTGGTATATATTGAAGGACTTACAAAAACTATCCGTGGCTGAATTAAACGCTACCTGTGCTGACACTCTGAATAGAAATATTTCAGTTTATGGGTATACCTTCGGGTTGTGAACAAGGCAATGAAAAGGGCATTGAATAATAATATTTGTGCCTTATTTGGGCATAGTTCATTTTGTTTTTATGCTTCAACCCCTATTATTCATGGTTAAGGGCCTGATTTATAGTTTGCTGGGTGTGTTACTCCATCATAAATGTGAGGGATATCTTGCTCGTCTTATTACGAGTGCATTGCATCCTATGGAACTTGTATTCAGCCCGTAAGGGATGGAGTACCCATCTGTCAAATGAGGTAATGGTCTGTAGGAACCTCTGTTTTATACTTATTTGCTTCCTATACGCATAATAATTTCATCTTTTACTGGGTATTTCTCTTGATGTAATATTTTTTGCAGAAGAAAAGCCTTTACAAGTACGTGTCTGGAGCTCTTACTACTCACAGCAGCAAGCAAATTGTAACTCTCAGAATGGTATTTGTTTAATATAATGTCCATGTCGAAATACGTATGCCATCATGTCCACCAAAATACTGAAAATTATACAAATCTGCGTGAAATGGCACACATGTACATTTAGAAAGGAGAACCTAACAACAATATTAGAAACCCATGTTTACATGAATGGACATTCTAAACAACAGTCATTAGATAAATATTGAACAATTACAACCAAATATGTTTCAACAAACATTCATTATCACCCTACTATCACTCACATGTGCTCTTTCCACACAAATGTGACCAATATACCACGCATTACGATTCAGCATTGTCTTGTGTGCTATTAAATGACTAGGCATTAACCGCCATCTTATAGGTCAGCCTATTCACAGCATCGTATTGTGCCCGCCAGGCTCTTTCGGCTACCTTACACTGCTGCCGCACAGCCGACAGTGCTGCGGTAAACCAGGGAGCCGACACCCGTTTCGATGTCAAGCGGGGGGCCAACACCGGGGCAAGATCGTTTAGCCTATCTAAAAGCCATGCTTGCAAGGACTCCAAGTCCTTCTCCAGGTCGCCTGAGAGGGGGCAGGGGTGATCCAGGGCAGCCTGGGCCAGCATCGCAGGGGTCACTCGATGGTAAGCCCTAGATACTCGGCCCTGCTGCTGTGGCACAGAAATAGACAATTTAGCTGTGCCTCTAATCGAGAATTTAGCAAGCCGATGGTCTGACCATAACACCGGGAGAATCTCTTTCACCTCAAGAGGGGATGTTGAGAAGACCTGGTCAAGAGTATGCCCCTTATCATGCGTGGGCCCCTGAAGGTAAGGGATAAGGCCCAGCGGGGCCATGGCCTCTAATAACTTAGTAGCGGCCGGGTCCGACGGAGCATCCATCCGGAAGTTGAAATCCCCGGCTACTATACAGTGTTCTGCTTTCAGGGCCAGTCCCAGCAAAACCAGATCAAGGTCTTCAAAAAACGTTCCAGATGGGCCAGGTGGACGGTATACTAATAATCCTTTTACTGATTGATGAGGAGCCAGAGTGATCGAAAAAGCGAGGGTCTCGGAGCCACGGATATCATCCACTGGCAGGATAGCACATACCGTGCCTTTCTTCACCACCAGTGCCACTCCGCCGCCCCTTCCCTTCGCTCTATCCTTCCTGAAGATATTATAATCAGGCGGAATTGCCATAGTGACGTCCGGATTAGAAGATTCTCCCCACCACGTCTCAGTGAGCATGAGACAGAGTGGCTTTTCCGTATCGAGAAGCTCAAAAATGTCTTGTGCGTGTCTGCACGCAGATCTGGTATTTAACAGCATGCAGGGGTATCCAACACAAATGATGTTACTGTTGGAAGATGATAATGCGGCGCGGTTGGGGCGCCAACCACAGCGAGGGCAGCATGACTTACCTCTGTGGCGGCCGGGAAAGACAGTGCAGCAGCCGATATCTAGATTGTGGAGAGAGCGAAGCTCCTCAGACGTATATCGCAGCATGGGTAGCCCAGATATACACATGCCTGGTACCAGAGCCCCACCCGCCACCCCGAGAGCCTCCGGGACGCTGACGGGCGCAGACGGGCAGGACTCTGCTTGACTCAGGCGCGAGTCAGGCACCACCGCTGCGCGTCTCCGCTGCGCGAATAGATGTGAGCTTTAAGTACAGCCTCCCCTGGTCTCCAAACGGAGCACTAGAGCGCTGGGTCAGGTGGCCCGCTGGAAAGACAGCACCCCCAATATGGCGGCCAGTCTCCACGAGTAAATAATACCGGCCCAAAGAACTCCGCTCTACAAGCGGTGGGGGTTACGATTATGGTACAAGTCTGTGGGCGCGGCGACAATATTAAAAGCAGGGGCTAAGAAAGTAATTTAAACAAAGATACAAAAAACGGTAATTTTTAAAATTCAAAAGGGCTGCGCGCCTACTGCAGCATAGAAGATGTGGCAGGTTAAAAATGCAGGTGTCTCCTTACCGAAGGTCGAGCTGCTCTGAATGCTCGCCTTAAGTACAGCCTCCCCTGGTCTCCAAACGGAGCACTAGAGCGCTGGGTCAGGTGGCCCGCTGGAAAGACAGCACCCCCAATATGGCGGCCAGTCTCCACGAGTAAATAATACCGGCCCAAAGAACTCCGCTCTACAAGCGGTGGGGGGTACGATTATGGTGCAAGTCTGTGGGCGCGGCGACAATATTAAAAGCAGGGGCTAAGAAAGTAATTTAAACAAAGATACAAAAAACGGTAATTTTTAAAATTCAAACGCGCTGCGCGCCTACTGCAGCATAGAAGATGTGGCAGGTTAAAAATGCAGGTGTCTCCTTACCCATACACATGCAAACAAACATATATAGGTGCACAAAATTATCTCTGCTCACGTCTGCCATGCTTCACACAGCCAGATTGGACAGGACACATTAATGAAGTTGCTTCTTTTAACCACTTGGATGCTAAGGCTATTTTGGATCTTCAATGTAATTTCCATTGAAATCAATGGAAACTCCATGACGAGCTGGGCTCGTCATGAGCGTCGAAGGGGTTAAAAAGAAAGGCTTGAATATTGTGAGACCTTATAACCTGATGGTTGTTTGGCCTTTAAATCAAAGATTAGTGATGGTGGAGCCAGTTGAAGCTTCACAGCTTAAAACCCACCAATTCACCCTTCTTTTTTTAAGTTCAAATAGTTCTTTTGAAAATAAAAAACAAGGTGGCCATACAAAATATACATATGAATCTTACATTGTGAATCTTACTACATCACATTCCAAAGTACAAGTTAGAAAAAGAAGGAATTTGACTGATAATACAAATACAGAAGAAAAACAAAGAGAAATCACTATAAATGAAACAAATATGCTTTCAGGATATATATATATAAAAAGAAACTTGTGGAACTATCAGGGGAGTCAGGGAGGTTTAGAAACCTCCTGTTTAGAAGGTTTAGGTAGAGAACATTGTTTGGCCCTTTCGTCAATGTATGTTGTGACAGGTACTGGAAAACAGGGGGGAGAGAACAAGGGATGGTGTTCACCCGGGATGAACGGAGAATACTCCTATTCCCCTGGTCAAGGACTAAGTTAAACAAAGAGAGGAGTACCACCAGAAGTAAAGCTGAAGGTTCCCTAATGGGGTGTTTTGAATGATAAAAGGAAGGGATTCATCCTTTTGTAAGAAACCCCTCACTCACCAACCTAGTGGTGACATGCTTCATCATCGGGGTTCACCGTGGTGGCCTAGCATCACCAGGGTGTGCTTCAACACCTGAGGTACAGTGGAGCAGGTTGTGAATGTAAGTGCAAAAAAAGGAGTGTTAAAAATTGTCCTGGTTTAACTTATAAAAATGTGAATTTTATTTTAAAGCAACTGGACAATATTAAATAGGGGGGTGGCGAGATACTGAGAGGGAAGTTACGGCCAAAGTATCTCTATATGTGTATTTGTGTGTTGGTCAACATGTTTCCACCATAGGGGTGAGTACCCGGTATTCATCAGGACCATAAACAAGGAGATGGACGGTGTGGGCCCCATAAAAGGCACACCCTATCCTATATCCTCATGTACCTGTTGGCAAAATCGCCAATGGTAAGATGCTCGATTAAAAATGGATGAGCATAGGTATTAAAAGCAAAAGACTTCTTAGTGTGCTTTCTGTCAGGATTGCGCTCCTCAGGATCCGCATGCAACAACAATGCTCCACCTCCGGACCTTCCGAACACCCTGAATGTATCTCACAGGGTGTTCAGACGATACTGTGAGGGAAAAACCCCAAAAGGGGAAAAAACCCAAAAGAAAAAGGGAAGAGGGAAGGGACAGCAGGGGAAAAGAAGCTGCAAGAAAAAACACACAATGGTTAATACGATTCTTAACCCTGCTCTCATTACATTCTCACTAGATAAAGGGCACTATGAATTACCTGTAGGAAGCCTTGTGCCTTAACCTTCATACAGCTGTTTTCTTCTGACTCCCTTCATTCCTGCACAACACAAGAAACCTTTTTAACATATGTGATGAACTCTATCTGCCTATAACACAGGTTCTCACTAAAAACCTACCCCATAGCCTGAAAGCTGAGAGCTCTGAAGAATAGTCCAAAACGCAATGCATGCAAAGTGATTCGATCCAAGAACATAAAGTCACAATGAAGTGCAACAAGCACTGTGCTTTAGAATGAAAGAGAATCCTTAGTCACTGCCAGCAGAATCCTCCTTCGCTATGAAACGTACTAATGTGCCCAACACCGTACCAGAGGTAACAATGTTAAACCAAACACGGCATGGCGTAGTTCCTTCACTACTGCCATCCGCTTTGGCATTTATATTCCACAAGGTAATGTACATGCAACGTCATGTCTTCATGACGGTAATGCGGAGGACCTCTCCCCCTTGCATTCCGCCACTGGAACGTGAAAACAAACACCCCCCAAATGTGCACACCTCTGAGTCACTCTTCCCGAGCGTACTAACCATACTCCTTACATCAGTCCTCACAGCCGCGAGGCACTGTTGAGCTCGTGCAGACTTGCTCCGAGCCGATTGCAGTTATATAAACAAACGCGCTAGCCAGCGCGTGATCAAATTACCAGATGCTTTCTTCCACGGGATGAACGGAGACCGTGTTAAATCCCCACGGGTCTAATAGGATCCAGGAACCTCGGGAACCAGGCACTCCCGCAACCACAGTAGAATCACGAGCCCCGATCACCCGGTTCCGCCCTGCAATATCCTGCAGTACCGCTGAGGATCATGGGACTTGTAGTTCGGGCCCTATGAATCATGGGAACTGAAGTTCTGGTAGGTGCACACTGCTCTAAACCCTGACAGTACGCCCTCCTCCCAAGCGCCTCCTAGGACCGGGCTTGGTAGGAAACCTTGAGTGGAAGGAACTGACCGCCCTAGGAGCATGAATGTTATGCCACGGCTCCCAAGAGTCATCCTCGGTCCCATATCCCTTCCACGAGACCAGATACCAAAGCACCCCCCTACGTAGCTTGGAGTCATGAATAGACCTCACCTCGTACTCCAGATTCCCATCGCAAGCAACAGGGGGAGGCGCCGTTCTGCGCGATGTGAGGGCTCTCTTCAACAAGTGCACATGAAACACCGGATGAATTCTCAACGTGTTGGGCAACTTCAATTTGTACGCTACAGGGTTAATTTGTCTCACGATGGGATAGGGTCCAATGAAACGCGGATGGAAAACACTCCTGAACTTGAAGCGAATGTACCTTGTTGAGAGCCACACCTTGTCCCCTCCTTGAACTGAGGACCCAGATCACGGTGTTTATCCTCCCATCGTTTGTACACCTCTTTTGCCTTTAGCAGATGTTTTTGTACCCCTTTATGCACCTTCCTTAAGGTCTGAACACGTTCCCTCACAGAGGGCTGATTATTCAAATCAGCGGGGATATTGATTGGCAAAGTGTTAGCATCATAGCCAAAATTAGCCTTGAAAGGCGACATGCCTGTTGAACTGTGCCATGAATTGTTGTACGCCAACTCAGCCATCCATAACAATTCCACCCAAGATTCATGTGCTTCCTTGGAATAGCAGCGCAAATACTTCTTTAAAGTCTGGTTTAGACGTTCAGTCTGTCCATCTGTTTGGGGATGGAAGCTGGTAGAGAGCGCTGACTCAATACCCAACGCCTTGCACCACATTCTCCAAAAACGAGCGATAAACTAAGGTCCCCTGTTGGACACTATTACTCTAGGGATGCCATGTAATCTTATGACCTGAGAGGCCAGCAACTGAGCTGTTTGACCAGCCGTGGGGAGATTTACACAAGGTATAAAATGTCCAATTTTCGTTAAGTTGTCCACCACCACCAATACAGCAGTTTTTCCCTGATCCAAAGGTAAGCCTGTGATAAAATCTAGACTTATGTTCTGCCATGGGCGATCAGGTGTGGGCATAGGCATCAACAGACCTTTCCTTTTGGTAGATTCCCCTTTTGCTCTGGCACAAGTCCCACACCTCCCTACCCATCGGGTAGCGTCCCTGACCAAGGACTCCCACCAAAAATGTCTTCTAAGCAGGCTCACAGTCTTGGTAACCCCTGGGTGTCCTGCCAACGGAGCGTCATGACACCAACAAAAGGCTTTCTTTCGTATCTCATCGGTAGGTAAAAACAAACACTCCCCCTGAAACGGCAATCCCTGTCTCACCTTCCGGCCCGGCTTGGTAGCAGCCCAACGGACCCAAGACCCCGAAGACCTAGAGCCCTTGATTTCGTCCAAAAATCTCTCAGCTCTAATCACACATACCACCTTAGCAGAAGGGATGATGGATAGTTGTTCTTCCTTATGCTGTTCTACAGGTATCTCTTGCCTGGACAATGCATCTGCCTTCCTATTCTCTATGCGGGGTCTAAAGGTCACCACAAAGTTGTATTCGGAAAAGAAAAGCATCCAACGCATTTGCCTTTGCGTCAGATTTCTCGCTGAGGTCATATATTGGAGATTCCGGTGATCGGTATATACTGTCACCGCCTGACAAGCCCCCCAGAGATAAGGCCTCCATTCCTGAAAGGCCCTCTTTATAGCCAAAAGTTCTTTCTCTGCTATAGTATAATTGACCTCAGCCGAGCTCAACTTCTTTGACAGGTAAGCAACAGGATGGAGCTGACCATTGTGTGGATCTCTCTGGGAAAGGATTGCCCCTATGGCTTCATCCGAAGCATCTGCCTCGACTATGAAGGGATGTTCTAAAACAGGGTGTGCCAACACCAGTGCTGTGGTGAAAGCTCTTTTCAGAGTCTGGAATGCCTCCTCAGCCTCCCTTGTCCATACAAAAGGCGTTCCCTTTCTTAACAACCTGGTAATGGGGACAGCTGTCTGAGAGAAGTGTAGAATGAACTGACGATAATAATTGGCGAACCCCAAAAAACTCTGCACCTCCCTCACGTTCTTAGGGGCTGGCCAATCCTGTACCGCCTGTACCTTCCTCCCAGACATCTGCAATCCGCGTGGGCTGAGATTCACACCCAAAAACTCCACCTCCTGTACACCAAACTCACATTTGCTCAGTTTCACATATAGGCAATGCTCTCTTAGTTTGTCCAGAACCTTACACACCTGGGCCGTATGACATGAGACATCCTGAGAATAAATCAAAATGTCATCTATATACATCACCACAAAACGATCCACATACTCTTTCAAAACGTCATACTTCCTGTGGGGAGGTATGGTTTCCGCTTTAGTCTCACTGAAAACATCCCTATAAGACACATATTCAATATGGTAGTTGAACATCCGTTTCCACAGCGGTTGCTGCCAAAAATGGGGTAGCTAACACTGCAACATGAGCTGGAGCACATAGCACTAAGTGATCCTGGCAATTATCGAGTACAAAATGGAACGTTTTCGTCTGCCAGTCCACCACAGGATTGTGTTTACGTAACCACAGCATGCCCAAAATGACCTCATACTGAGGCGCAGCGATAATGTTCAGAGTCAAGTTCTCAGAATGCACAAATCCCTGCAATACCAAAGACAACCCCAACTCACTAGTTCTTTCAGTTATTTGACCAGATGTTAAAGGTTGCCCATCAACCGCTAAGACTTCTTCGGGATTCTCCCTAGGAACACGAGGCAAGGCCAGACGTGTTACCAGACCGTCGTCTATGAAATTGCCTGTGGCTCCGAAATCCAACATCACCAAAACATGATGTTGCTCTAGTTCACATTCAAGTGTCATGACAACCACAAGATGCGATTTTGTTTAATCTTTTCCAAAAGAGGACAGAGAGGTGAGTTTCCATTCCTGTCCTCCTTCATTCCGAGGTTTATTGTCCTCCTTCTGTTCTATGTCCTGCACCGTCTTAGATACAGCCACCTTTTTAAATCTGTTGACATTACCCGAAGTCTAGGGTTTGGAGGGGCATTCCCGAACATAATGCCCCTTCTTCCCACAGTACATGCATAAGCCCTGTACTCTTCTTACTTACCTCTCTTCTCTTGACAAAGGCGCCCTGAGTGCTCCTATTTCCATAGGTTCAGGAGTGGTCTCTGATCCCCCCGTTACCTTACGAGGGATCCTTTCACTACTGTATGTTCCTCTTTCCCATCTTCTTCTATTGCTCCCTCGTTCAGACAAGCGGCTATCCAGTCTTAACACCAGATTCACCATATCAACATAGGAAGTAGGCTGAGGATCAACCTGTGCCACCACATCCTTTAAGTCTTCTTTTAACCCCTGATAAAAAATGGGACATTCTTTTCTCCTCTGGCCATTCCGCTTCAGCCACTAGCCTGTTGAAAGCAGTCAGGTAAGTAACTAGTTCTCCCCTGCCCTGCCTCAATTCCAAGAGCTCTCGGTCAGCACTGAATGACGTAGCCCTTCGGTCGAAAACCCTTTCGAATTCTGCTTTAAACGCTGTCCAATCCGACAGGATAGCATCATCGCGTTTTACTAAAGGCACCGCCCAATCAGCCACATCCCCAACTAAATATGAGATAACAAAGCCCACCCCTGAATGATTAGTAGGGAATGAAGATGGCTTACAAGAAAAATGCATGAGAACTTGAGTCAGAAACACATGCACCTTGCAGGGATCACCTGAGAACCTTTCGGGAGTAGCCAGAGGAATGGGTGGAGGCACAGTAACCTGTGCAGTAGAGGATGGGGCGGAAGCGTTAAAAGGATTACCACTCAAACGTTCCACCTTTTCCCGCAAAGCAGTGGTCTCAGCTTTAGAGGAGGCCAACTCCTGCTGTACCAATACCAAAGCATGCAACACATCCTCCATGGACGCCATTGTTCCTACACACGGACCGAGCAGAGCGAAATTCTTGGGCTCGTGATTCTGTCAGGATTGCGCTCTGCAGGATCCGCATGCAGCAACAATGCTCCACCTCCGGACCTTCCGAACATCCTGAATGTATCTCACAGGGTGTTCAGACGATACGGTGAGGGAAAAACCCCAAAAGGGGAAAAAACCCAAAAGAAAAAGGGAAGAGGGAAGGGACAGCAGGGAAAAAGAAGCTGCAAGAAAAAACACACAATGGTTAATACGATTCTTAACCCTGCTCTCATTATATTCTCACTAGATAAAGGGCACTATGAATCACCTGTAGGAAGCCTTGTGCCTTAACCTTCATACAGCTGTTTTCTTCTGACTCCCTCCTGTCCTGCACAACACAAGAAACCTTATTAACATATGTGATGAACTCTATCTGCCTATAACACAGGTTCTCACTAAAAACCTACCCCGTAGCCTGAAAGTTGAGAGCTCTGAAGAATAGTCCAAAACGCAATGTATGCAAAGTGATTCGATCCAAGAACGTAAAGTCACAATGAAGTGCAACAAGCACTGTGCTTTAGATTGAAAGATAATCCTTAGTCACTGCCAGCAGAATCCTCCTTCGCTATGAAGCCTACTAATGTGCCCAACACCGTACCAGAGGTAACAATGTTAAACCAAACACGGCATGGCGTAGTTCCTTCACTACTGCCATCTGCTTTGGCATTTATATTCCACAAGGTAATGTACATGCAACTTCATGTCTTCATGACGGTAAGGCGGAGGACCTCTCCCCCCTGCATTCCGCCACTGGAACGTGAAAACAAACCCCCCCCCAAATGTGCACACCTCTGAGTCACTCTTCCAGAGCGTACTAACCAAACTCCTTACATCAGTCCTCACAGCCGCGAGGCACTGTTGAGCTCCTGCAGACTTGCTCCGAGCCGATTGCAGTTATATAAACAAACGCGCTAGCCAGCGCGTGATCAAATTACCAGATGCTTTCTTCCACGGGATGAACGGAGACCGTGTTCAATCCCCACGGGCCTATTAGGATCCAGGAACCTCGGGAACCAGGCGCTCCCGCAACCACAGTAGAATCACGAGCCCCGATCACCCGGTTCCGCCCTGCAATATCCTGCAGTACCGCTGAGGATCATGGGACTTGTAGTTCGGGCCCTATGAATCATGGGAACTGAATTTCTGGTAGGCGCACACTGCTCTAAACCCTGACACTTTCAAATGCTTCGGCAGGCAGGGGGTAGTCTCCTCATGCAGTTGAACATATTAGTTCTCAGGTGGCGCATAGGGCCATTAACCTACTTCTACCGTCCGCTAACGGTAGAAGTAGAAGTAGGTTAATGGCCCTATGTGCCACCAGATAACTAATATGTTCAACTGCATGAGGAGACTACCCCCTGCCCGCCGAAGCATTTGACAGCACACTAAGAAGTCTTTTGCTTTTAATACCTATGCTCATCCATTTTTGATCGAGCATCTTACCATTGGCAATTTTGCCAACAGGTACACGAGGATATAGGATAGGGTGTGCCTTTTAGGGGGCCCACACCGTCCATCTCCTTGTTTATGGTCCTGATGAATACCGGGTACTCACCCCTATGGTAGAAACATGTTGACCAACACACAAATACACATATAGAGATACTTTGGCCGTAACTTCCCTCTCAGTATCTCGCCACCCCCCTTTTTAATATTGTCCAGTTGCTTTAAAATAAAATTCACATATTTAAAAGTTAAACCAGGACAATTTTTAACACTTCTTTTTTTGCACTTACATTCACAACCTGCTCCACTGTACCTCAGGTGTTGAAGCACACCCTGGTGACGCTAGGCCACCAGAGTAGACCCCGATGATGAAGCATGTCACCACTAGGTTGGTGAGTGAGGGGTTTCTTACAAAAGGATGAATCCCTTCCTTTTATCATTCAAAACACCCCATTAGGAAACCTTCAGCTTTACTTCTGGTGTTGTGACAGGTAACCACAAGTCAGCTCGTCTTACAGCCATATGGGGAGGGTGTACAAAAGCAGTGTCCAACCTATGATTATAGCAGACATTATACCACCAAGCTCTGTATGACATTTGCGAAAAGTCCTTCCAGTTGGTGGTAATTAGTTGAAATGCAATCGCTAATAGTAAATCAATAATCTGAACATTAAATGAAGCCTCATCCCATATAGAAGACAAACTGCCTATAAAAATATGAGTAAAGGCAAAAGGAAAATAGTACAGTAAATTAGGTTAACTTGAGATCATACCTGCTTCCAAAAAGTGTGTACTCTTGGACATATAAGCAACATATGAAAAAGGTCAGCATTAGGAGAAGAACAGGTCCAACATATATCCGGAGTATCTGAAAAGCGTTTGCTTAGAGTGGCAGGTGTAAATAAAAGACGGTTGTTAACAAAAAAGAATGTTTGTGTGATATTTGCTGCTTTAGAAGCTTTACGTAGTTTGGACCATATGCCCTTCCAAAGAGAGAGTGACCAACAAACAGCGAAGCCTCGTTCCCAAGCCTCTTCAATTTTGGTTTTCTGCCTGTCAGTATCATTGCCTTGCAAATGGGTATAAATAGTAGAAGCTTTGGGTGTAGTCAATAAGAGGGCTTGAAGTTGTAAAGAGGGTTCTAGGTTAATCGAGAAGTCTGGCTTGGCAATGGGGTAAGAGTAGGAATCCAGTACAACTGTTTTGAGTAAGTTATATTTATGTCAAAAGGGGGACCGTAAGTTGTATATCTGCGTGAGGGTAGTGCAGGGTATAAATTCCGCTTCCGAAAAAAGTTGATGAATCCATAACAAACCTCTTTCTCTCCAAGTCTTCCAATAAAAAGGTTTTTTATGGATCAATAACGGTTTTATTATGCCATATTGTTGAGTTTAAAAAGGAGTCTTTGGAGTCACGAGTAGGTTGAGAAGGGAGGTCAAGTAGTCTGGTAGTATATTTTAATATAGGGGTAGAAATAGACTGGTTTGCGTGAGAAAGAGAGATAGTCGCAAAATGAGAAAGGAGATATGAATAAGCGCTCTGTTGAAAGCCAAAGAGGACAATCATCTGCAGAGTCAAGCAGCCATAAAGAGGCTTGTCAAAATAAAAAAGCTTGTTGGTATGCCTGAAAGTCTAGGAAGTTAACTCCACCTTCTATTTTAGGTCAAATTAGTTTTAATAAAGACATTAAGGGATTTTTATTGTTCCATAGAAAAGAGGAGAAAACTGAGTTAATTTTTTTAAATTAATTAAGAGTAATAGGGACTGGTATAATCGAAATAGAATATAAAACTATGGGCAACCCCACCAAGATAGGTAGAGGAGGTGCCATCTAGAAGTCAATTCCGAAATCTTTTGAAGACACTTATTCATACATAATGTTACCGTTTCTAAGATTGAGGGTGTAAAATGTAAACCTAGATATTTAATATGTTAGGACTCCATTTAAATTGAGAAGCTTGAAATTGTGAGCTGAAGGTATATTTTGTTAGAGGTAGTATTTCACATTTATCATTATTTAGTTTATATCAGGAAATAAGTGAATACGATTTCTCCTCTTCCAAAAATGTTGGAATTGACTGTTCTGGGGATGTATGACATTACAACGCATGCTTTTACATCGCATGCCTTTACAACGCAAGTATTACAACGCAGTCCATTACAACGTATAGTGCTTTGGGGTGCCGTGGACACTAGGGAAGGTTATTGGATAGTAAATTAACCTATTCCCTATCCTAGAGCGCCCCCCAGAGCAATGCGTTGTAATAGTTTGCGTTGTAATGGTTGCGTTGTAAAGGCTCTGTGATGTAAAAGGTGCGTTGTACAATTGAGCAGAGAAAGAAACATTTTGTACAGTCATATCAACATGTAACCCAAAAGTTGCCACAAAATCTAGAACATATAGTAGCCCAAAAGTATCCCACACTAAAGGGACCGGTCCTTCTAGTACACTGGTCCTTGCAGAGATTGTGCTTCTCTGGAACTGTCAAAACACTATGAGGATCAATTTGCAGAGTGGTTTGATTATGCCCACACACATGCACATGGATGCATACGCATGCATACACACACACACCAACACACCCCACC
The DNA here is from genome assembly GCF_964261635.1 of Lissotriton helveticus. Taxonomy (NCBI): domain Eukaryota; kingdom Metazoa; phylum Chordata; class Amphibia; order Caudata; family Salamandridae; genus Lissotriton; species Lissotriton helveticus. The sequence continues at coordinate 659,928,507 of NC_136067.1, forward strand.
AGAGTTCACAAGATAGGTTTCAACTCTCACCAGGCTACAGACAGGCAACTCAAAAATCTATCGTACCTGACTAATGTCACCCTTTATGGAAAATTACCCACAAATAAAAAAATATATATTTGGTGCCACAACCAATGTTCCCTCTAATTTATTTTCCCTCAGTGATCCAGCGAATGGTCTCTGTGCACTGCAGTCAAAGTCATGTCGTAAAAGACATGACAACTCACTAGCCTAGTAAGTGCGCTACCAGAATCAGTGGTATTTTCCGGAAGTGAGATCACCCACACTTTATTACAGGATGTCACCACCGGGCTAGCCCCTTGTCTGACTCATGGCCCTTCAGCTGACATCTATTGATAAGTTGTTAGGGGATGAAAGGCCCAGAGAGTGGACACTATGGACAGTTAATAGATTGTTTATTGAGTATTGTATTTCAATTACATTTTATTAGCCCTAACAGGGTGTTGAAGTGCTTTATGCCAATCAGCACTTTGCTCAGGAACCAAGGTAAGTAATTAATCCAGTGGTTTTTTGTACAGGGTTTAATATAATTTTCTCAACGAGAACATTTCATGTTTCCATGTCCACTCTAGTGTCTTTGAGGTGGGTTAAAATGAGTATCTGTTAGGCATGATCATTAGTGTGGAGGTATACAAGTTCATGCAGATGGTTGGTGCACATAGTAGATGAGCTAGAGCAGATTAGGTATTACTATCTTCCAAGAAGGACCAGTTTCAAGGTTTGAGATGAGTTGTGGGCAATTTGCACAAATACAATAACAGAGATTGAAGTAAACATGCACATGAATCAGAGGGAAGGCATACAATGGGTGGACAGCAAGGACAGGGTCATTCAAAGAAAAAAGAGAGGGGACAATTAGAAGTTTTACATTGAAAATCAAGGTTTAGATTTTCAGGGAGGGTTTTCGGCACATAGATTAGAATTTTGACTTAACATGCACTCTGAGGATACCAAATGGTAAAAAGAAACATCATAATTTGCATGTGATATTGTTCTACATTGGGCACCTTAGATAGACCCTAGAGTTAGATGAGGAGTAAGTCTACTTCTAGGCTATTGCTAGAACACTGCTTCAGCATGGACAGCGGATACACTGAGGAGTTGGAAGTGTAAAGTAATGGCTGGATGCATATATAGGGAACTGTTAAGCACTTTAGGTTACTAGAGAATGATGCAATACCTTCATGATCAAAGCAACATGAGGGAATATACAGGGGGCCAGATGTACGACCATTTGTGCATGTGCAAACTGGTTTTCGAACCCGTTTGTGCATGCAAAAACAGCATGGGAATGTACAAATACTATTTTGCGACTTGCAAATAGGATTTTGCAACTCGCTATTAGGAAGGGGTCTTCCCTTCCTAATAGCGAGAGAAACCCTATGTAAGAATATTTTGCGTCTACAATTGTGGTTGCAAACCACTCACAATTTACCACCCTCTTCAAGAGGGTGGCAATGAAGTCGCAAAAAGGGAAGGGGTCCCCAGGAGACCCCTTCCTCTTTGCAAATGCAGGGGAAAATATTTTTTAAGGGCAGGCAGTGGTCCCAGGGACCACTGCCTGCCCTTAAAAAATGAAACGTAAGATGTTTAAAAATGTCTTTTTATTGAAATACATCCAGTTTTCTTTTGAGGATAACGGGCTGCATTAAAAAAAACTGCTTTATTTAAAAGCAGTCGAAAACATGGTGATCTGCTGAGCCCAGCAGGTCACCATACCTGGGAGGGCCTGCCATTCCCAATGGGGTTGCAAATTGCGAGAGGCTCATTAATATTCATGAGCCTCTTAATTTGCGACCCCATTGTGATTCCCTAACAGTGTGAAACACACAGTTGTACATTGGAAATAGCGCCTCGCAAATGAGCGCAAAAAACTCACAATTTATAAGGCGCTATTTCTAGGGGCGTCGATCTGGCCCAGAGTAAATAATGCACACATAGAAAGGAGAATCTACAAGTGCTAGAGCTATGTCTTCTGATGTTTACTCTTAAAAGTTACATTATAAATCCTTTGCCCAAGTACAAAGAGAAAGCATTTGGATGCCCTTGGATTGGCATTGCATAGGATTGAGTTGAGAATAGCTTCCCAGACAGTGGAATTCAATTGTCTGCATCCCTGTAGGCAAAGGGAGGAAACCAAGACACTGAAGTGAGGATAGAGAGGAAGAGCTACCATAAAAAATGAAATGACACTTCATTTAACAAGGGAATGCAGATTAGTCTACTTGAGCACTGCCATTCAGTGAATGGCAAGGAGAATAGATTTGACTGTTTTCAAGGTGAGGACGTTCCTAGATCAGGTGTATCATTAATCTGTCCTTGACTACTGCTTCGGCAAGGATGATGACAGCCAGGTGCTGAAATCTCTACTTCCTTGTGCCCATGTTGTAGCCGCTCCAGGTTAGAGACTGTATTTTCTGCTGTGAGAATCACAGCTTGGACAAAGGAGTGCAGCCCAAGTAAGATATTAAAAGTCCCAACCTATCACAAGGCTCATGTATAGAAACAAGGAATGCATGGAGAGGACAAGGCATGTAATTTGGTGAGCAGATTTAATTTCTACTCCTAGAAGTGAAATAATTACACAGGCCTATATAGGTGTGGTACTGGTGCACCGAGAGTTGAGAGGCAAATATCTTCTGTCACCAACACTCCTGTAAAGAACTTTCTTAAGTAACTCCCGACCAGTAGCTTGCAAAACAACACTGGGCAAGTTACACACAATTGACCCACACAATTAAGCTCTTTGGAACATACTGTTTTAACGTGTGCATGAGGTGAGTATTGTCAGGGCTGCAGTACACCACTTGCATGTGGAGAAACAAACTTCAACAGCTTTACAGATTACTACATTTTAAGAATAAAACCAGCCAGACATATTTTTTCAACATGGTATGTATGCCTACAAATCAGCCAGTAATTTTTTTTTTTAAATCCAACCAGCATCTGCTTCTTTTACAATTATTAGTAATATAATGGAGGAGCAGCTTTACGAATTGAATAGGTACCAAGAAATTCATCACTCTTCAATTTTCTTAGCCAAAGTATAAGCAGCCTTCATATCAGAAAAGCACAGACACAGATCTATTTGCAGACTAGTTGTAATAAAGTTTGCTCTCACAACACAAACATGGTGTGTCTTTATATTCTTAGGAGGGAGGAGTGTAAAATGATATTAAAATAATGAGAAGATAACTTGTATTTCTACATTTTAATACCTGAAACTCGTAATGTCTGGCTACACGGACCCTTTTGCGCTATTTAAGTTAAAGGTGTGTGAGCTAACATATTAAGTGGTAGAGTCAAACCAGAGCCTAGCCAAGGGTCTGGCCTAATGCCCGTGCACGAGCCTAGCCCTGCAAATGTTTGGTATGGAAATCATACAACAAACGTCATTATCATGTGGAAGCTTTGACATGAATGTGTCACATGACAGCAATGCACTGAGAAGTACTAATTCAAAATGATAGGAGCTTATTTACTTGCCCATTGCACCCCAAGTGCATCACATTTTTGGATGTACCAGCGGCACAGTGTGCCTGGCCATATTTACAAGGCCATGTAAAGCCACCCTACGTGTCTTTCATGGCCTTGTAAATATGGCCCCCCTTTCACACTTTACTCTGCTTGAAAAGGGTTTTTCATGGGTGTTGTTCTGGGTGTTTTCACACAACATCCATTGAACCTGACACATTCCCAGATTTACAAGGTTTTGTAAACCTGGGAAACCCTGGGAATGCATCACATTCCAGGCAAAATGAGGAAAAATACCTTTATTTCTCCTATTGTTTCCTGTTTCTATGTGTGCTGCAGTATGCAGCACACATAGAAGAGGAAAACATGTCTCATGGGTGCCTGTGTTGGCAAATGGCAGCCCATTGTGCGCCAGCACCGTGGAAAAGGACAGGAATGTATATATCTTGTAGATATGGTGCATTCTTGCCCTTTTCTTTTGACGCACCGCAGTCCAGCAGGAAGGCTTGCTGCGCTGCTGTGGGCAGAGAAATTGTAAATTAAGCCCATCATATTTAAACATGAACCACTAGTGAATTAATAGGTAAGACAGTTGTGATGTAAATTCTGTAGGTGGCAAAGATTGTTAAAGAGCAACAATATAGTCTTTTACATCACACACAATAGGTTTTTTTTTAAACTGGTATTCTGAACTCACATATTTGTGCTTTCAAATGCAATAATGATGAAAAATAAAATATTCACCTAAGATCGCATAATTTAAGCAGGACAGCTATGATTTTACCAGGTTTTAATTTCAATCAATCAGGAATTTATAAAGCGCGCTACTCACCCATGAGGGTCTCAAGGTGCTGGGGAGGCGGGCGCTCCGGATCTTTCGATGAGTCTAACAGCCAGGTCTTGAGGCTCTTCCTGAAGGTGTGCAGGGCGGGGGAGCGCCTGATGCTGTTTGGGAGCTTGTTCCAGGTGTTTGCTGTGATGCAGGAGAAGGCTCTTCCACCTGCTCTGGTTCTGCGGATGGCGGGGTATCTGCCAGGGCGAGGTTGGCGGAGCGAAGGTTCCTTTTGGGTACATGGAAGGAGACTCTATTGTTGAGGTATTTGGGTCTGATGTTGTGGAGGGATTTGTAGGCTTGGGTGAGTAGCTTGAAGGTTACTCTCTTCTTGATGATGCGCCAGTGAAGGTCTCGTAGGTGCTGGGTCATGTGCTCGTGCCGTGGGGTTCCTAGGATGAGTCTGGCTGCGATGTTCTGAATGGTCTGGAGCTTGTGTAACAGGGTCTTGTTGATTCTGGTGTAGAGGGTGTTGCCGTAGTCCAGTCTGCTGGTTATGAGTGCCTGGGTTACGGTCTTCATTTGAGGGGGGTCCACTTGAAGGTCTTGCAGAGTATGTGGAGGGAGTTGAAGCAGGTGGAGGCGACAGCGTTGATCTGGTGGGTCAGTTTGACGGAGGAGTCTAGGATGATGCCTAGGTTCCGGGGTTGGTCCATCAAGGTGGTGGGTGGGTTTCCGAGGGCAGGGAGCCAGTAGGAAGTGTTCCACGCAGTGGGGGAGGGTCCAATGATGAGGACCTCTGTCTTCTCAGAGTTTAGTTTTAGGCAGCTGACCCTCATCGAAGCTGCAATGTCTTTCATTCCTTTTTGGAAGCTGAGCCTAGTGTCTTCGGGGTTCTTTGAGAGAAAGGGGATGAGCTGGGTGTCGTCGGCATAAGATAGTATGCTGAGCCCATGCTGTCAGATGATGGCGGTGAGGGGGACCATGTAGATGTTGAAGAGTGTGGGGCTGAGCGAGGATTCTTGGGGTACTCCGCAGTTGATCTTAGTAGGTTCAGAGAGGAGGGCAGGGAGTCTATTCCATTGGGTTCTACCGGAGAGAAAGGAGTGGATCCAGTCAAGGGCTGTTTCCCGTATACTGGGGTCATGTAGTCTGGCTGCAAGGGTGCAATGAGAGATGGTGTTGAAGGCTGCGGAGAGGTCTAGTAGGATGAGGGCCGCAGTCGGGCCCTGGTTGAGTAGCATGCGGATGTCGTCGGTGGCAGCAAGAAGAGTGGTCTCAGTGCTGTGGTTGCTCCACAATCCAGACAGGGAGGGGTCAAGGATGCCGTTCTCTTTGATGAAGGTGGTCAGTTGGGTGTTGGTGAATCTCTCCGTGACTTTGGGTGAGAAGGGGAGGAGAGAGATTGGCTGGTAGTTTTTCAGATCCGTCGGGTCACCAAGGGTTTTTTGAGGAGGGGCTTGACCTCTCCCCGCTTCCAGTCATCAGGGAAGATGTCAGACTCGAGGGAGGTATTGATTGTCTGGCCTGGTTCGGGTGCTATGGCGGCGGCAGCTCTGTGATAGATGTGCGGTGTGCAGGGATCAGTGGGGGCTCCAGAGTGGATGTTTTTCAAGGTCCTTGTGGTGTCTTCTGTGGTGGTCGGGTTCCAGGTAGTGATGTTCGGATGGTTAACGGTCATGAAGAGGGGCGTGGTGTCCGGAGTCGGTTCGCTGAAGCTGTTGTAGAGGGCCTTCATTTTCGGGTGGTAGTATGAGCTGAGCTTGTTGCAGAGGTCCTGAGAGGGTGTGACATCCGTGGCTTCGCTGGGGGTTTGGTGGATTGCTGTATGATGTTGAAGAGTTATTTTGCGTTGCTTGTGTTGGTGTGGATTTTGTTCTTGATAAAGGTCCGCTTGGCGGCTCTTATGTGCTGTTGGTATTCAGTCATGGTGTTCCTGTACTTGTTCTGGTCTTTGGGGGTTTTTCTGTTCTGCCAAAGTTTCTCAAGGTGCCTGCAGGAGTGCCTGTCCTCTTGGAGGTCTGTGGTGAACCAGGCAGCCTTCGGCGGCCGTTGTTTGGCATGGTGGTGGAGGGGTATGAGCTTGTCGGCACAGCCGGCGATCCAGCGTGTAGTTCCTTGTCTGCGGCGGTGGCATAGTTCGTGGTGGAGGGGGGTCAGGGAGTAGGGTGGTGTTGAGGAGTTCTTCTGTGATCTTGCACCAATTTGTTCGTGGCGGGGGTGGGCGGGTTTAGTCACTGTGGTGGTGTTGAAGGTGAAGTGAACGCAGTGGTGGTCTGTCCAGAAGGAGTGCATGGTGTGGCTAAAGTGGATGTTAGTCCCTCCTGTGAAGATGGGGTATAGGGTGCATCCTGCATTGTGGATGGGTGTGGTGACCTGCTGTTTCAGTCCGAGGTTGGCGAGGTCGTCAAGGAGTGTGGTGGAGTCGGGGTCACTGTGTTTATCGAGGTGGAAATTCAGGTACCCGATCAGGATGTAGTCTGTGGAGGTGGTGGCATGGGGTGCGGCTAGGTCGACAATTGTGGGAGAGGCGCAAGGTCTGGGGGGTCTGTAGACAAGGGTCCCAGTGGTTCTGGGGCTGGTTTGGATCTGGAAGTGGAGAGGAGGATCACTCATGCTGGAGGTGGAGAGCCAGGGGGAGCTCTTGTGTGCTATGGTGAGTCCTCCTGGGCAGTGGGGGCAGTCCTTGCTTTGGATCCTGTATCTCTTGGGGATGGTGGTGGCGATGTCGGGGGCAGAGGCGGACTTTATACAAGTCAAATGTGCATCTAGTTGTCTTTACTCTTTTATGCTAATTCTTTGATTTTATGGCCTTATGCATTTGTTTGCTGTTTTTATTTAGGGCAAGACATTGGAATATTTTACATGAGCACCAGTTACATTGCTTTTGTAAACACAGGGCCATTAAGTGATCTGCCCAGAATCACAGGATGTTAAGCGATGCCAAGAATCGAACTTGGTTCATCAGCTCCATAGTCAGCAGCTCTGGCCAGAACTCCGCAGAAGCAACATGGAAGCTTGCTGACAAGGAATTGTGCTTGAAAGTGCTTCTAAATGTTCAGAGTGCTACCACATCAGAATGTGCTTCACACCAGCAGGACAGCAGACAGCATTTGTAACAGCCGCCTGCTCCCAAAGTCATGTTTTCCCCTTCCAGAAGCCCCCATCAGAACAGTTTTGGAAGACCAGGTGTACTGTTCCTATAATAGCACTCCAGCAGAGGCCCTGCTCTCTGGCAAACAGTGGGGTGTGCACGTATGCGCGCACCCCACAGGGAACATAGGCCACAACCCTTGTCTCTTCTCACATCCTCCCACAATTGAAACAAAGGAAAAGCAAGTAAAGCTTAGTCCACAAACATACAAACCAGTTATACATATAGGGGCAGATTTATGACGGTAATGCGCCACGTTTACGTCACGCAACTGCGGCGTAAACATGGCGCATCCCTACGACCCATTTACAACGTGACGCATCTAGGCAGATGCGTCACGTTGTAAAGCCCTGCGCCACTTGTGGGCGTTCCGGCGCAGGGTGGGCGTTCCGAGGCAGGTGCGCCTCGCAAAAGTGGCTGAGTGAAATCTATGAGATTTCACTCAGTCACTTTCGGGACAATGCTGTGTCAAAACCCTGCGCCTGCTTGAAGCAGGCGTAGGTCTTGACGCAGCATTGGTCAGATAGGGCACCCCGAGCCTTGCTGGAGCTGCATCGGGCTTGCGACGCAACTCCAGCAATGCGCCGCCTTTACGGCACAGATGCGTCACGCATCTGTGACGTTTTTGCCCCATGGTGTGCCGCATTGTAAATGTGGCGCACCATGGGTGGCGGAGCAGCGGCGCAATATGACTGGCGCATCCCTGGGGATGTGCCAGTCATCATAAATCTGCCCCATAGTATCCTGGGGCCTACATGAGTGCAACTCAAGAGACACACCCACCTGCCTTTTGCCCCTAACGCTGAAAGAGGAGATAAGATTTTAAACGAAAATGTTTCCAATTCACCCTTGATCCTGGACCCAAACTCCTACGTATAGAGACTCACTATATCTCGGCCCTCATCAACCTGCATTCAACAATTATGTCTATTAAGGTCTTCCCAAATTCTTAGGTCAAAGTGTGCACAAACTTACTGCATGCTGCCAATTGCCTAAATTTAGTGCAGTGCTAGCATTTGGGTGTAGAGGGCAAGACATTACCTTGCGATCTCGAGTGTCTTCGAGAATGGTGTTGTAGTCCCCCCCCAAGTATTGTGTCGCAATACATTTTCATTATGTTGCCCCCGAGGTCTGTAAAAAATTCAGGTGCGTCCGAGTTAGGACCATAGATTGTCACGAGAACCACCCTTGGCGTTCCAAGTGTACCCTCAAGTAGGATGTGGCTGCCTTCTGGAACAGACGTCAGTGAAATCTGAGTCCAGCCAATACCTCTACGGATAAGTATCACGGTGCCGCTAACGTAGTTGGAATAGGCCGCTAGGTGACTATTTCCCCAGTGTCGGTGTTGGAGTGTGGTATTCGTCGTGCACGAAAAGTGCATTTCCTGAAGAAAGTCGATGTCTATTTTGTGTCTGACTAAATTGTGGTGTGTCGATTTAGATAATGTTTATAGGTTTCCCGATTTATGGTCTTATATAGGCACAATTCGCATTGCCCGTATATAGGCATAGAAATCCAGCCCTTATTTAATTATTATTAATTACCACCAAATACAGGCATGGTCACCTACATCCGTCCATCCATGTGGAAAACAAGACTCCTAAGCCTTCAGGACTTCCCCTTGCTTGGATTAATGATTTCTTTATTATGCATGAACATCTATTCCTTAGGGGTTCATTCATGACGTTCCTCTGCCCGACTTTTACGTCAATACTGGCATTCCTAAACAACTTCAAGGTATAAATATACCTTCACTTACCATGGCAAGGCACGGCTACCTACCGACTGCATAACTGCATACTTTCACGGCTTGCCTGCAGCTCGCCATGGTAAGTTCAGAAGGAATTCAAGTCCCCCGCCTGACGCACTGACCAGACGCAGTCATCCTCCTCGCAGAGAAACCAGCTCCATTGTTTCTGACTCCCCTTGCGGGGTGTTAAAGATCGAGACTCGGAAAGAGATTCCAATCTCTCTCATTCTAAGGTATGAAGCAGACTAGAACCTAGAGGGACTCTTGGCAACTCTGGCAAAACTAAACTATAGCTAACTATACTTTAGAAAACAGCACCTACTTCTTACCTCGTACTATACCTAGGTTAGGTACATTGGGGTAGAACTATTTAGAAGCATTTTAGCCTGTGTTATTTATGTATATATTTTTATGTATATATGTCATTGCTACAAACCATGCTATTGAAGTATTATCTGATATTACTGCTAACACTGTACGTATTATACTTCACATTCTGTCTTATGATTGTAGCAGTTCATATCTCTTGCATGAGAAATAAGACTGTTCAATACACCCTTTTTATTGAAACGCCTGTCTACACGGTTAATGCTAACCAAATACAGGCATGGTCACCTACATCCGTCCATCCATGTGGAAAACAAGACTCCTAAGCCTTCAGGACTTCCCCTTGCTTGGATTAATGACGTCTTTATTATGCATGAACATCTATTCCTTAGCGGTTCATTCATGACGTTCCTCTGCCCGACTTTCACGTCAATACTGGCATTCCTAAACAACTTCAAAGTATAAATATACCTTCACTTGCCATGGCAAGGCACGGTTAACTACCGACTGCATAACTGCATACTTTCACGGCTTGCCTTCAGCTCGCCATGGTAAGTTCAGAAGGAATTCAAGTCCCCGCCTGACGCACTGACCAGACGCAGTCATCCTCCTCGCAGAGAAACCAGCTCCACTGTTTCTGACTCCCCTTGCGGGGTGTTAAAGATCGAGACTCGGAAAGAGATTCCAATCTCTCTCATTCTAAGGTATGAAGCAGACTAGAACCTAGAGGGACTCTTGGCAACTCTGGCAAAACTAAACTATAGCTAACTATACTTTAGAAAACAGCACCTACTTCTTACCTCGTACTATACTTAGGTTAGGTACATTGGGGTAGCACTATTTAGAAGCATTTTAGCCAGTGTTATTTATGTATATATTTTTATGAATATATGTCATAGCTACAAACCATGCTATTGAAGTATTATCTGATATTACTGCTAACACTGTACGTATTATACTTCACATTCTGTCTTATGATTGTAGCAGTTCATATCTCTTGCATGAGATATAAGACTGTTCAATACACCCTTTTTATTGAAACGCCTTTCTACACGGTTAATGCTAACCAAATACAGGCATGGTCACCTACATCCGTCCATCCCCGTGGAAAACAAGACTCCTAAGCCTTCAGGACTTCCCCTTGCTTGGATTAATGATTTCTTTATTATGCATGAACATCTATTCCTTAGGGGTTCATTCATGACGTTCCTCTGCCCGACTTTTACGTCAATACTGGCATTCCTAAACAACTTCAAGGTATAAATATACCTTCACTTGCCATGGCAAGGCACGGCTACCTACCGACTGCATAACTGCATACTTTCACGGCTTGCCTTTAGCTCGCCATGGTAAGTTCAGAAGGAATTCAAGTCCCTGCCTGACGCACTGACCAGAAGCAGTCATCCTCCTCGCAGAGAAACCAGCTTCACTGTTTCTGACCCCCCTTGCGGGGTGTTAAAGATCGAGACTCGGAAAGAGATTCCAATCTCTCTCATTCTAAGGTATGAAGCAGACTAGAACCTAGAGCGACTCTTGGCAACTCTGGCAAAACTAAACTATAGCTAACTATACTTTAGAAAACAGCACCTACTTCTTACCTCGTACTATACTTAGGTTAGGTACATTGGGGTAGAACCATTTAGAAGCATTTTAGCCTGTGTTATTTATGTATATATTTTTATGAATATATGTCATAGCTACAAACCATGCTATTGAAGTATTATCTGATATTACTGCTAACACTGTACGTATTATACTTCACATTCTGTCTTATGATTGTAGCAGTTCATATCTCTTGCATGAGAAATAAGACTGTTCAATACACCCTTTTTATTGAAACGCCTGTCTACATATTTCTGTGCAAACTCTGTAGAAACGATGCATGCACGATTGACTGAGTGAAACTGTTATCTATTGTTTCCATTCTGAGACTGTTCCGATTCTAAGGGAAACAAAGTTGTCATGTTCATGCAGTTTGTCAGAAACTAATACCTTTTTGTTTATGCGCGAAGTTTCTAGTGACCTCTGATTTAGCTGGCACACACAAGTAATTAAGTTTAACCCCTTGTATGCTCATGACGAGCTCGTCATGAGCCCCACCCACGGGGGGAGCGCTGGTGCACCCCCCCCCGTGGGCGCACCAGCGTCATCAATTACGTCAGCGCGCAAGGCGCAGGGAAGCCATTTGCAAGGCAAGTTTGGGGGCTGGGTAGGGGGGATTGTAACTAAAGAGGCATCGGGGGAAAGGAAAGGGTTTTCCTTTCCCTCAATGCCTCTTTAGAGCATTTCTGCTGCACGATCGCAGTGTTTGTGCGTTCGGGGAGCTGCCCTTGGGCAAGGGTCGCTCCCCCTTTTGGGGACAAATTCTTTCGCTTTGTCTATCCCCCGAGGGGGGCAGAATTGTAATAATTTTAATTTTATAGGCATTCTGGGGCAATGAACAGGGGAGTGGCCCCTTGGGCAAGGGTCACTCTCATAATGGGGGCCATTTTGTGCAGTCCTATTGTTTTTTGTTTTTGTTTTGGGGAGCGACCCCTTGGACAAGGGTCGCTCCCCTTTCGGGGGCAGTAGAATTTAAATGTTTTATTATAAAAACCATGCACTGGGCAAAGAGCAGGGGAGTGGCTCCTTGGGCAAGGGTCACTCTCCTTTTGGAGGCCATTTTGAGTAGCCCTAATGTTTTTTGTTTTGTTTTGGGGAGCAACCCCTTGGACAAGGGTTGCTCCCCTTTAGGGGGCAATTACTTTGCTTTGTCTAAATGTTTTATTATAAAAACCATGCACTAGGGCAAAGAGCAGGGGAGTGGCCACTTGGGCAAGGGTCACTCTCCTTTTGGGGGCTATTTTGAGTAGCCTTAATGTTTTTTTTTGTTTTGGGGAACGACCCCTTGGACAAGGGTTGCTCCCCTTTAGGGGGCATGTTGTAAGCCTTTGGCTGCCCCCCAGGGGGGGGGTGTCAAATTTTTAGAAAAACAACCATAATGGGACTGGTTACTGGCTAATCAGCCGTTATCAGCCAGGTTAGCTTGAGTCCAGTGGCAAAGTGAGCAAGGGACCCATGTCTGCCAACTTAGGGCAATCAAAGGGCACAGGGTCAGTCTGATTTGCATATGGCCATGTCTGAACTGGCTTGGTGAAGTGAGCTAAACAATGATGATGGATTAAATCAAGATCAGTTACCTGGGGGTGAGTGTTAGATTTGCTCATGCGCTCCGTCGATCATCCCCTTTGGTATCACCTGGAAGGGCAGTTCTGCTGGGTTTTTTTTGTAGGGCCACTAGGGCACCAGGGTTTTTTTTATTTTGGGGATACGCCCCTTGGTCATGGGTCGTTCCCCTTCCTTCATGGAAGGATGATTGTGGCCTTTTCTGCCCTCTTTGAGTGGCAGAGTAGCAGTATGTGTTTAGTCCCATCTGTCCCCACCGGGGGGGCAGAAGCCAGTAGACACCAGCATTTTTTTTATTTTTGTTCTGGTGGGGGTGGCTTAGGGCAAGGGTTGCTCCCCTATTGAAGTTATACTGTTAGGCCCACCTACCCCTTAACTTGGCAGGTTGGACTGATGTATTTTTTGTATATGTGATTCTAATGGTTTTTTTTCTTCTTTTTAAATCTAGTCTAAAGCTTTTGATTCCTGTTTGCGGTTTCGACAGTGGTTGTTCTGAAGTTTTGTGTAGTTGCATTTTTTAGGTAAGAAAAATATTTTTGTTGTATGTACTCCAAATGAGTAATATTGCAATGTATGAATTATTTTTTGTAAGTGGTGTCTTAGTGGCATTTAGTTAGTCTTTTGAGCATGAACATTTTTGTGATGTGTTTTGTGTCTATTTTATTTTCTCTTTCTTTTTTAGTGGGATATTGTTGATCCATACTGTGCCTGTGCAGACTACGTGGTGGTGAGTTTAGCTGCTTCTGGCAAGTGAGTGCTATTGTTTTGCACTGTGGGGGTATTTTTGATAAAGGTGAATTTTGTTCATTGCTTATTTTACTTAGTGATTGTAGTTGTTGACTTGTGTGCCAAGTTACCTTTATTAGTAAGCATCATGGCTAGCAGTAGAATGACTGCTCAGCAAGTGGTAGGTATGTTTCTTGAATCTTCCTCTGAGCCGGATTATGACACAGACAGTGCGTCTGAGGGAAAGGAGGGAGCAGAAGATTCTGGCAGTGAGTTTTCTCTCCACATGGAATCATTGGATGAGGAAGGTTCTCTCAGTGCAGATGAAGGGCCTGTTTTAGAGGAGGATACTGCTGTGCCGATGGTGCAAGAGGCATCTGGATTGCAGCCTGAGGCTGCTAGCCTTCTTACTGGAAGTGCTGGACTCTGGGTTGATCCTAACATGGTGCAGCAGGTGTTGCCTGCCTTTAGCGGTGATGCAGGGTGCAGAGTGGATTGTGAACATTTTTTGCCCATACAGTATTTTCAGTTATTTATGGATGATGTATTTTTGGGTGAGATTGTTGAGCAGACCAATTTGTATGGTCGGATGCGGTCTGGGATGATCAGCAATTCCCACATGACGTAATTTCCACCATAAGGGTGGTCTGATGGGTATTGTCCTAGCTTGTGTTCTTAACAATATTGTGTTTTGAATCACATTCTATTTTCAGCGGTACTTCACACACATACATCCAACTGCATCACAGTCTGGTATAGTCACACACCATCTTAAGACCCGGTCTGCTCCTTTGTGTTATGTATCTTGTAAGTAGGGGATTGAGCAGACAGGTCGTAAAACATTCCCCTTGACCCCCCACACTTTGTGTAATGTTTGATCAATTTGTATGCTGAACAGTTTTTGAGGGACAACAGTGACACACTTAGGCCCCACTCTAGAGCTACAAGGTGGACTCCCACAAATCTGGAAGAGCTGAAGAAGTTTTTGGGTTTGACTTTATTGATGGGTTTGGTAAGGAAGCCGAACCTGGCTTCATATTGGTCTTCCAGTCCCTTGATGGCAACAGTCATATTTCCAGCAGTTATGACTCGTGATCGGTATTTACTTTTGCTACTCATGTTGCATTTTGTGGATAATTCTTTGGCGTTGCCACGTTGTCATCCTGACTGTGACCGTCTTTTTAAGATTCGGCCTGTTCTTGATCATTTTGTTGATCGTTTTTCAGAGATTTTCATTCCAGGGAAAGAAATATCTATTGATGAGTCTTTGGTTTTGTTCAAGGGTCGTTTGTGTCTTAGGCAGTACATCCCTAGCAAGAGGGCACGCTATGGAATTAAACTGTATATGTTGTCTGAGAGTAAGACAGGATATGTTTTTAATTTTCATGTGTACACTGGTAGAGATTCCACTATTGACCCCCCTGGTTGTCCGTCCACTTTTGGAGTGTCAGAGAAAATTGAGCGGGATCTTACTAGAAGACTGTTCAACAGAGGTCACCATTTGTACCTTGATAACTTCCACACTGATGTGCAATTGTTTAAGGAGTTGTTTAAAGTGGACACTTTTGCATGTGTTACAATCCGGTCTAACGGCGAAGGTTTTCCGAAAGTGCTTGTTTGTAAGAAACTTCAGAGGGGTCAGTGCAGTTCCTTGCGTAGTGAAGAACTACTAGCAGTGAAATTTGTAGACAGGAGGGATGTGTACATGCTGACTACCATCCATGATGAGAGTACTTTACCTGTGCCTGTTTGGAGTCAGGCTGCTGATGTGTACAAACCTGTGTGCGTTGTGGACTACAATAAGTTCATGGGTGGTGTTGACAGAGTAGATCAGAGGTTGGAACCTTACACAGCTATCCGGAAGGCTTCTGTTTGGTATAAGAAGTTGGCCATCCATTTTTTCAACTTAGCAACTTTCAATGCTTTTATTGTGTTCAAGGAGTGTTCTCCTGCATCCAAGTTGACATTTCTTAAGTTTCAGCACTCTGTGATATCTAGCCTTGTTGTTGTGGAACAAGTAAGTGTTCCTAGATTTGGAGTGGAAGAGGATGTGGCCCGATTGAAAGATTGCCACTTTCCTGATTACAATCCTCCCACATCTACAAAAGACTTTCCCACTAGGAGATGTAGAGCCTGTTGGCGAAGAGGTTTGCGGAAGGAGACTTGTCTTTTCTGCCCTGGGTGTCCTTCTAACCCTGGGCTGTGTGTGCCTGCTTGTTATAGAGCTTAACACACACAAAATACATTTTGGAAGTATCCATGAGTGGTAAAATGAGCTGCCTGGTCTGGGTTTTTTAAAATGTGTATTCTGTTTAAAGGTTGGCATTTGTGCAATGTATTTAGTTACAGATTTTGTGTTACTAGATTTGTCTCTATTTGCAATTTGTTGTGTTTGTTTTGTAAAAAAAAATTCAAAATGTGATGGCGGTGTGCATAGGCTGGCACTTGGCTGGTGGTGTGCATGCAGTGGCGCTTGACTGGCGGTGTGCGTGGAGTGGTGCTTGGGTGGCGGTGTGCGTGGACTGGCGCTTGGCTTGCGGTGTGCGTAGACTGGCGCTTGGCTGGCGGTGTGCGTGGACTGGCGCTTGGCAGGTGGTGTGCATGGACTGTCACTTGGCTGGCGGTGTGCGTGGAATGGCACTTGGGTGGTGAAGTGCATGGATTGGTGCTTGGCTGGCAGTGTGTGTGGACTGGCGCTTGGCTGGTGGTGTGCATGGACTGACACTTGGCTGGCGGTGTGCGTGGAATGGCACTTGGGTGGTGAAGTGCATGGATTGGTTCTTGGCTTGCGGTGTGGTGTGCGTGGTTTGGCGCTTGGCTGGCGGTGTGCGTGTACTGGCTCTCGGATGGTGGTGTGCGTGGATTGGTGCTCGGCTGGCGGTGTGTGAGTAGTGACTTGCTGCTGGTCACTACACACATTGCTAGCTGAGTGCCACTCCACACAATCCATCAGTTTGTGTAGTTGCTGTGTCTGGAATGTGGGCGTGTGAAAGTGATCGGCCCTTGAATGGCGCTGTCTGCTGGTGTGAGTGTTGTAATGTGATGGGTCCGCGGCTGGCGGTGTCAATGTTTTGTATGTGTCACACGTATGAAAGGTGTATGAATGGCCTGTAAAGAGGTTCAGTTTCTTGTCCTTTCAATTATTAACAGTGCATTTCACTTTTGTGAAATGACTTGCTAATACAATTGTATATACTGAATCATCACTCACCCTCATGCCAAATCCAACCAGTATGTGTGTGTGCTTGAGGAGTAGATGGTTGTGCATTAATATTTGTCTTTTTTGTCTTTTTGAAGCAGGTTGTACTTTGTCCCTTTTTGTAAATAATTTAATGTCTTGGTTTTGTGAACTGTCTTGTGTGTATCAGGTATGAAAGGTGCATGAATGGCCTGTAAAACGGTTGCTGCCTTGTCGTGGCTTTACAGCTCACGAGCTGCGAGTCATTGGTTCAGTTTTGTCCATGTAATTGACAGTGCATTTCATTTTTGTTAAATCTCTTGTTAATAAAATTAAAGGTACTGAACCATCACTCGCCCTCGTGCTAAATCCAACCAGTATGTGTCTTTGTTTGAAAAACTTATAGCTGTGTTGGAATCTTTGTCTTTTGAGTCTCTCTGTCAAGGTGTACATTCCATCTAAGAATAACCTCCTAAATGTAGATATTATTGTTAACCCATGGGAGTACATGGTGATGTCTCTCGTGTGAATATCAAGTTATTTTTTCATCCACAATGTCCTGCAAACTTGACAATGTCTGTCACAATTTCCATGCAATATTGTGCCAAAAATCTCCCGCTGTAGAACTGAAAACATAACTAGGTCAAAACTATTTGGTGGTGCAAGGGGGTCACCTGGGTTTTTGGCCCGTGCTCGATGGCCATCCAGGAAAACCTATCAAACCCATACATTTCTGTAAAGTTGACACCCGGGGGCTTCCAAAGAGGTATGGCTTGTGTGGATCCCCCACGTTCCCTTACCTAGAATCCCTTGTAGCTGAAAAAATTTGTGTTTTCACACATTTTTGTGTGGGAAAGTGTGGCATCACCGGGCTCACACAAACTCTGGGTAGGAAAAAGTTGGGGGACCCACACATGCCATACCTCGCTGGACTCCCCCGGGTGTCTAGTTTTCAGAAATGTTTGGGTTTGGTAGTTTCCCAAGATGGCCACCGAGCCCGGGGCAAAAAACTCAGGTCCTCCCCAAAAAAAACTGGTAGTTTTGCTATAGGTAATTTTAAAGTCTCCTCCGTACGATTTGGGCCTTTTCCTGTTGCAGCCACTATGCCTACCCATGCTAGTGAGGTACCATTTTTATCAAGAGACCTGGGGGAATGCTGGGTGGGAGGAAATTTGAGGATCCACGCAGATTCCACAACTTTACCACACAGAAATGTGAGAAAAAAAGTGAATTTTTAAGCAAAATATTAGGTTTGCAGTGCATTCTGGGTAGGAGAATGATGAGGGACACATGCAAGCCATACCTCGCTGGACTCCCCTGAGTGTCTAGTTTCCATAAATGTGTGGGTTAGGTAGGTTTCCCCAGATGGCCGCCGAGCCCCAGGCCAAAAACTCATGGAAACCCCCTTGCAAAACCAAGTTGGATTGTGATAGGTAATTTTGTTGTTGCCTCATTAGGTCCTTGAGCCACCCACGCAAGTGAGGTACCATTTTTATCGGGAGACCTGGGGGAACGCGGGTTGGGTGGAAATTTGTTGATCCACGCATATTCCAGAAAGGGATTCTGGGTGACAGAACCTGGTGGGAGGCAGTCGAGTCACCCCATCCTGAATTCCCCTGGGTGTCTACTTTTGAAAAATGTATAGGTTTTCTAGGTTTCCCTAGGTGCCGGCAGAGCTAGGGTTAAAAAACTACAGGTAGACACTTTGCCAAAAAAGGGCCATTTTTCACTGCGAAATTGAGGTGCGACCACGTTGCGTTTTGCGCCGTTTCCTGTCGCAGGCACTAGGCTGACCCATGCAAGTGAGGTACCATTTTTCTCAGAAGACTTTGGGGAACGCGGGGTGTGTGGAAATATATTGATCCACGCAGATTCCAGAACTTTCCACCACAGAAATGTGAGGAAAATGCATTTTTTTGTTAATTTTTAAGGTTTGCAAGGGATTCTGGGTAACAGAACCTGGTGGGAGGCAGTCGAGTCACCCCCTCGTGAATTCCCCTCGGTGTCTAGTTTTCAAAAATGTATAGGTTTGCTAGGTTTCCCTAGGAGCCGGCAGAGCTAGGGTTCAAAAACTACAGGTAGGCACTTTGCCAAAAAAGGGCCATTTTTCACTCCGAAATTGCGGAGCGACCATGTTGCATTTTGCTCCGTTTCCTGTCGCAGGCACCAGGCTGACCCACGCAAGTGAGGTACTATTTTTCCAGAAGACTTTGGGAACGTGGGGTGGTTGGAAATATGTTGATCCACGCAGATTCCAGAACTTTCCACCACAGAAATTTGAGCAAAATGCGTTTTTTGTAAATTTTTTAGGTTTACAAGGGATTCTGGGTAACAGAACCTGGTGGAAAGCAGTCAAGTCACCCCATCCTGGATTCCCCAGAGTGTCTACTTTTCAAAAATGTATAGGTTTGCTAGGTTTCCCTAGGTGCCGGCCGAGCTAAGGTACAAAAACTACAGCTGGGCACGCTGCCAAAAAAGGGTCATTTTTCACTGCGAAAATTGAGGTGTGACCACGTTGTGTTTTGCGCCGTTTCCTGTCGCAGGCACAAGGCCGACCCACACAAGTAAGGTACCATTTTTATAGGGAGACTTGAGTTAATTCATATTTGTAAATCAACTGTTATTACCTGTTGAGTTTTGATGCATTTCTGCCTTCCAAATGAAAGACATTGTGTAAAAAAGAAGTCATTTTGGAAAATGACCAATAATTCTCAAGCTAGTATGAGTATTCCCAATTTTGAAAATGTCCAAATATGTACTGTTTCTAAACTCTATAATTTGTACCCATTTCAGAAATACATGGGTGTCTTTCATACCAATTTTTCCATGTATACATTTTTGAAGAATATTTGCTCTAAACCCTGAACATAATAAAATTCCATTGCAAGTTGTTGCGCAGTTTTTGGCTCTGGGTTCATCGGGTTCTTGGTAACCCTACAAGTCTTATATATCCCCACATCCAGGAAGGTCCAGCAAAAACGTTGACACAAAAGGCTGTTTTTTTCAACTAATTTTCATTTTTTCCAATATTTAACTGCTAGTTTCTATAAAGAAACCTTCATGGATTTAGACAAATGACCCCATTCTGTATTCAGAATTTAGAATTTTGTCTACTTTAATAAAATAGAAAAAATAGGCTATATCCCAGAAAAATGCTAAACTGTGTGAAAAATGTTTGTTCTCTGACAAAAGACTGTCATTCCCTAAAAGCTGGGAACATGGTGATTTCAGCCCCACAAACCCTTTTTTGCTAACATTTGCAGGGAAAAACCCAGAGACCTTCCTTTGCAGCCCGTCTTTCCCATTTTTCTGAAAAAAACAAAAATTTCACTGTATTTTGCTTAATTTCTAGGGCTCCTCCAAGGGAATCCACAAACCCTGGGTACCTTTAGAATCCCCATGATGTTGGAAGAAAAGGACGCAAAAATGACGTGGATACCTTATGTGGTCAAAAGGTTACAGGGGCCTAAGCACACACTACCCCAAATAGCCAAAAAAAGGCTTAGCACAGGAGGGGAAAAGGCATAGTAGCGGAGTGGTTAATGTACTCGATAGAGGCATACTGAACTCAGTCCTATGCCACAACTATATTGCATATTATTCCAATGAGCAGAGCCTATCAGGGATATAGGAACTACACTGCATGGCACCCAACATTTTGGTAGGGCACTAATTTAACGCTAGATACTGAAGTAACTCAGTCGTGCTTTTCTCAGAGACCCCTACTCATAATACTCCATAAGACGTCTGGAGTGGGTAGGGATAATAACCACCATAGCTGAGTAGGACGAAAATCCTATGTATGAGCTGTTTGATTTGTTCAACGTTGAAGGATACAGTGTTGCAAAATATTGTGCACCTTATCTTTGTTCCCTTGAAACTTGCTCTGAAATTTTCATTAAACAATGTCCCAAAACGGGGATAATCATACCGTGACCGGTGAGGCTGCGGCTGACCCAGTCGTAGCAGGTTTTAATTATACAGGTTTTAATGAAAATGATGCGGATGCGATTCCTATCCATCCAAATTTAAGGAAAGCCATCACTCTAAAACCTATAAAACATGGTCTAACACCTAGAGGTGGTAGAGCAGTTTTTTGTGATAGAGGCACAATAATCTCACCAGACAGAGGTATTCTACTCATGGATAGTATTCCCTGAATCACATCCAGTAACAAAAATGTTTCACTTCTACAAAGAAGATGAACCACCTGAGGAATATATTCCTTTCGAGGATGTTGAAATTCCACTCACATATCAGGAGCATCAGCTCTGGCTTAAAGGCACCCTAAAACATTTAAATCACATTACCAGGCTCGGTCTACTAGGTAGACCAGGAGCAACATGGCTGATTTTAGCCAGCTACACACCTCATCCTGACATCAAAGTAATGTCAGACGAGGAATTACTCACTCAACTCAAAGAGTTTATACAAATTTACAATTAGTCCAATATGTAATGCAGACTTTCACAGTCCAACCACTATTAACCATTCCAAATCAAACCTCTCACCAGGGGAATATGCTAAAAATTACACTACATACGTTACACACAGTCATGAGTAAAATGCCCACAAAACGTGAACAAATTCCATTCTGGATAGCTCAAAAAATTACTTAAATCATAGGGGAATTTCCTAATACCAGCCCTTATGAGAAACACAGAATTATAACAATCTGTTTACCAATGGGGATAACACCATATCTGGAAAACTGCACCACTTGGGGCACAGTCTTTTCTGCCATCTACACTGAAACACTTGGTATTCTGTCTATTGCGGTAATACCTGATGTCCTGAAACAAATTCAAAATGAATACGGGGCAGAGCCTGCTCTGAATTTAGGTATGAAGTTAGTGAACAAATTTCGACCAGGTCTCAACAATAATATTATCTAATATTAAAGGAGTAGCAGCATCACCAGAAATTAAGGGAATTTGATGTAGCAGATCACCTACACAAACTATCCAGAATAATTGAAAAATCCTCTGAAGAATTAGGCAGGGACAGTTTGGGTGGGAAACCAATTAAACTACAACTGTCAGGAGGTCCTGAGAAGGACTCTATTAAACAAAATCCTACATCTTCTAAAAAGTAATGGGAAAATAACATACAATCAAAAGAGAAATGTTCTCGATACAGAGGGCTCTTTTTGAGGAGGCCACCTCGGGGGTAGGCCTCCTCAAAAAGAGCCCTCTGAAAGGAGGCATAACCTCAGGAATGGGGATAATTTGAGAAAACCTGATAGGTGTCAAGATACTGATACACGTTCCTTTTGTACCTTTCAGATATCATCACAGACATCGAAAAGAAGAGGACGGTCAGATAAAAAAGAACGCGTGAAGTCCATTGACGAACAACACATTCAGAAAAACAAACCAAAACCTCAATTCTCCAAAAGGAAGGTAGCAGGTCTAAAGATTAGACATGCTGAGGATTCTGAGAACACAACTCAAGAAAGGAGAATGGGTTCAGACAATGTTGGACAAGGCAGTAGAAGTAACAATAGCTCCCCAGAACCTGAAGGAAGTTCTGGAGACAGTGGACTTGAATGAGTACATACAAGTTGAGACTGCAGACACCAGGGTTAGTTCTCCACATAGGTTATATGAAATAACACTCCGGATGGAGGGAGACATACCAAGAAACGGGAAAGCACTCTTTTGGGAGAGACTTTCAAAGGGTTATGATATACTTCTAGCAGAAAACGACTGGCCACCAGAATTTGTCAGGGAGTGCCCACATGGCGAAGACATCATTATGCCAGCCTTCTCCAACCATGTTCCAGTACATTTAAAATATACTTATGCCAGGAAATGGGCAGTTACCCAGGCCCCAGCATTATACAAAAGTCATGTAGGATGGGATGAGGACTCACCTCATCATAAGATCCAGTTAAAAAATCAACCAACTGCACAAAGGCAGTATCCAATTAAACAAAAAGCTAAAAACAGGTCAGGGAGATCTTAGATCAACTTGAATACCAAGGGGTGATTGAAACATGCACCTCATTGATGAACAATCCTTTGTTTCCTGTTTCCAAACCAGATAATACATATTGTCTAGTTTTGGATTACAGACACCTAAACTCTTTTTTTTTTTGTCCTCATCTCACCATAGAGCGACTGCAAATAGACGCGAGAAGCCATCAATCCGACCGGGGCGCCCCAGGCTTCTGCAGTTACATTGGCACTAGGCCTGACCCGGCCAGCTTCTTTGGATAAAGCTTAGGTGTAATCATTGGACTTAGGGGTTTCGGATTAGTCTCATTTCTCTGGCCCATATCAGGAACTCCGACCATATGTTACAGCCATCGTCGACCCTGTTACCCAAGTCCAAATGTGCCATACCCAATACAGCCCTCAGCCAATTCTCATACGACGGGGGGCGTGGATCTTTCCAGAGCTTGCAAATCTCCCTCCTAGCGGTTAGGATCAGATACATAGTCAGACCTTTTTGTACAGCCGACAAGGAATTAATCAAGATGTTATCGGTGCCAAATATCACAATTGGAAGATTCAAATTGAACTTAAATTTAAAAATAGCTCCAAGAGTAGATACCACATTCTGCCAAAATTGTTTTAACTCTTCAAATCGAAAGAATATATGGACATCATCTGCCGGAGAAAAATCGCATCTTGGGCATTTTGAGGAGGAAAGGGGGGCAAATTTGGCTATCTTCTTTGGTGTATAATATAGTCTATTTAAAACAAAGAAATGATTATTTTTCAAAGAGGCGGGTTTAATTGATTTATGCAAAATATAGAGAGAGGGCTCGTAAAGTTTGATGGTGTCGGCTTGCAGGTCTGACATATTCCAAATTAAATGCTGTGGGGGACATTTTATATCCTCAGCCTCGATGAGCTTCATAAACCAAAACCTCACCTCCTTCTTGATGGTACTTGTATTCTGGCACCGTGACTCAATTTCCCAATTTCCTCCTATAGAGTCTTTCTCTGCTATAAACCAGGAGCTTAATTGTAAATACTTAAATCTTGAGAGGGAGTCCCCGATTTTTGATTTCAATACTTCCCAGGGGTGAATACCATCAATGGATAGAAGGTCCGACCAGATTGTAATGCCCGCATTCTTGATGGGTGAGGCGAGGCTATCCTTTAAACATGCAGGTAGGCCGGGAGAGTCCCATATCGGGGCAAAATCTGAATAATATCCAATCCCCCATTGTTTCTTGACTCTATGCCATATATTTAACGCGGACTTTAAAACTTTCAACCGAACCCTTTTAAAAAACTTTGGAGCACCGAATTTATAAAGAAAACCTACTCCCCCGCCCTCTATGAAAGTCATCTCAGTTAACAACTTCCCCCAATTAGAATCTCCTGTATTGCCCAGTAGTGACCAAATGTTTTTAAACTGGAAGGCAAGTAAATAGCAATGGATATCGGGGAGTGCTAAACCTCCTTCCAGGAGCCTACGCCTTAGTTTTTTCCATGAGAGCCTTGCATTTTTATTCGCCCAGATAAAACTTCCAATTTTGCCTTGGATTAAACTCAACTCTTTATCTGGAAAGTCAAGGGGGGTTGTACTAAAAAGATAGGTCAGTTTAGGCAAAACAACCATTTTGACCAGGTTTACCCTGCCATATATTGTTAGAGGCAGATGTTTCCATCTTAAAAACAGGCGATCGATCTCTTTAGTAACCTTTTTAAGGTTGATTTTAGGTATATCCACTATGTTCTTAACTATTGTTATCCAAAGATACCAAAATTCTTTGCTTACTTTCCCACTCCAATTGTGAACATGCCAACACATGATCTCTGTCTTAGAGGAATTAGCCAGATATCCAGAATATAGACCGAATTCCTCCAATAGTGCCTCCACTCTAGGGAGAACTTCTGCTGGATTGTCTGTATAGAGGAGGAGGTCGTCGGCGTATAGAGCTAATTTGCAATTGTAATGATTAGAAATAAAAGACACCTAAACTCTTGTTGTAAAACATTTGCAGTGCAAAATGCACACAGTACAGCATTAATGAATAACATTGTACGTAAAAAATATAAAACCACATTAGATATTTCTAACGGTTTCTTTTGTCAAAACATAGCACCTGAAAGCAGGTATTTGACAGCTTTCTCAATAATGGGGACCCATCATCACTTCTGTCGACTCCCTCAAGGGTTCAAGAACAGCCCAGGGTTATTCTCAGCAAGGGTAACAGAGTTACTACAAATTCATGATGACGAGGCATTGTCATATGTCGATGATATCTATCCGGCAGATGATGACCTGGATAGGCATTTGAACAGGGTGAATACTATTATACTGGGCTTCGCCTCTGAGGGTTATAAATACAATTACAAGAAATTTAAGAATTGCCCATCTAAACATCCTTTTTCTAGGATATGAACTATCAAGTGAAGGCAAAAGCCTGGCAGCCAACTTTTTAGAAAAGTGTGCACTGCTCCAACCTCCAAAAATGCTGAAAAGCTTACAGTTGATGCTGGGTTTCCTGAATTTTGAAAGAACTTACATTCTTAAGTACGCAGAAAGGGTTAAACCTCTCTACGAAATAATTAAACCTGATTTTAAAATCACAAATTGGACACAAGAACACACAGAAATGTTGCATTCACTTCAAGCTGACATGTTAGCAACAAAACACTTACAAACATGCATAGGCGTACGCAACTCAGTGATCCGAATCATTCCGGGTCAATCCGGATTCACCTACTTAACTTTTAACGGGAAAAGTTCATGGGTTGCACACTACTCCGTCTCACCAGCGGGTGTAACCCAAGAGCATCGCGGTAGATGCAGTCCTTCTAGGCGTGTGCGCATTTCGTAGATCTGGAAGTGTAGAAAGCAAAGTTGCAGCACCAACTCTGTACACTGGTGTTTCGGAATTATTGTTCCTCATCAGCAGAGTGAAGGTTTCTTCAGGGTTTGCTGTGCAGGCTGCCAAAGTATTAACAGGTCTGGTACCACTCATGGCGCGTAGGTGCGTTGTCCGAGCTCGTCAGCCCAATGGTTCGAGGGAACCATTTATAAGTGAAAAGTTCATGGGTCGCACACTACTCCACCTCACCAGCGGGTGTAACCCAAGAGCATCACGGTAGATGCAGTCCTTCTAGGTGTGTGCGCCTTTCGTAGATCTGGAAGTGTAGAAAGCAAAGTTGCAGCACCAACTCTGTACACCGGTGTTTCAGAATTATTGTTCCTCATCAGCAGAGTGTAGGTTTCTTCAGGGTTTGCTGTGCAGGCTGCCAAAGTATTAACAGGTCTGGTACCACTCATGGCGCGTAGGTGCGTTGTCCGAGCTCGTCAGCCCAATGGTTCAAGGGAACCATTTATAAGTGAAAAGTTCATGGGTCGCACACTACTCCACCTCACCAGCGGGTGTAACCCAAGAGCATCACGGTAGATGCAGTCCTTCTAGGCGTGTGCTCCTTTCGTAGATCTGGAAGTGTAGAAAGCAATGTTGCAGCACCAACTCTGTACACAGGTGTTTCGGAATTATTGTTCCTCATCAGCAGAGTGTAGGTTTCTTCAGGGTTTGCTGTGCAGGCTGCTAAAGTATTAAAAGGTCTGGTACCACTCATGGCGCGTAGGTGCGTTGTCAGGGCTTGTCAGCCCAATGGTTTGAGGGAACCATTTATAAGTGAAAAGTTCATGGGTCGCACACTACTCCACCTCACCAGAGGGTGTAACCCAAGAGCATCACGGTAGATGCAGTCCTTCTAGGCGTGTGCGCCTTTCGTAGATCTGGAAGTGTAGAAAGCAAAGTTGCAGCACCAACTCTGTACACCGGTGTTTCGGAATTATTGTTCCACATCAGCAGAGTGTAGGTTTCTTCAGGGTTTGCTGTGCAGACTGCCAAAGTATTAACAGGTCTGGTACCACTCATGGCGCGTAGGTGCGTTGTCCGAGCTCGTCAGCCCAATGGTTCAAGGGAACCATTTATAAGTGAAAAGTTCATGGGTCGCACACTACTCCACCTCACCAGCGGGTGTAACCCAAGAGCATCACGGTAGATGCAGTCCTTCTAGGCGTGTGCGCCTTTCGTAGATCTGGAAGTGTAGAAAGCAAAGTTGCAGCACCAACTCTGTACACCGGTGTTTCGGAATTATTGTTCCTCATCAGCAGAGTGTAGGTTTCTTCAGGGTTTGCTGTGCAGGCTGCCAAAGTATTAACAGGTCTGGTACCACTCATGACGCGTAAGTGCGTTGTCCGAGCTCGTCAGCCCAATGGTTCGAGGTAACCATTTATAAGTGAAAAGTTCATGGGTCGCACACTACTCCACCTCACCAGCGGGTGTAACCCAAGAGCATCACGGTAGATGCAGTCCTTCTAGGCGTGTGCCCCTTTTGTAAATCTGGAAGTGTGGAAAGCAAAGTTGCAGCACCAACTCTGTACACCGGTGTTTCAGAATTATTGTTCCTCATCAGCAGAGTGTAGGTTTCTTCAGGGTTTGCTGTGCAGGCTGGCAAAGTATTAACAGGTCTGGTACCACTCATGGCTCGTAGGTGCGTTGTCCGAGCTCGTCAGCCCAATGGTTCGAGGGAACCATTTATAAGTGAAAAGTTCATGGGTCACACACTACTCCACCTCACCAGCGGGTGTAACCCAAGAGCATCATGGTAGATGCAGTCCTTCTAGGCGTGTGCACCTTTCGTAGATCTGGAAGTGTAGAAAGCAAAGTTGCAGCACCAACTCTGTACACCGGTGTTTCGGAATTATTCTTCCTCATCAGCAGAGTGTAGGTTTCTTCAGGGTTTTCTGTGTAGGCTGCCAAAGTATTAACAGGTCTGGTACCACTCATGGTGCGTAGGTGCGTTGTACGAGCTCGTCAGCCCAATGGTTCGAGGGAACCATTTATAAGTGAAAAGTTCATGGGTCGCACACTATTCCACCTCACCAGCGGGTGTAACCCAAGAGCATCACAGTAGATGCAGTCCTTCTAGATCTGGAAGTGTAGAAAGCAAAGTTGCAGTACCAACTCTGTACACCGGTGTTTTGGAATTATTGTTCCTCTTCAGCAGAGTGTAGGTTTCTTCAGGGTTTGCTGTGCAGGCTGCCAAAGTATTAACAGGTCTGGTACCGCTCATGGCGTGTAGGTGCATTATCCGAGCTCGTCAGCCCAATGGTTCGAGGGAACCATTTATAATTGAAAAGTTCATGGGTCGCACACTACTCCACCTCACCAGCGGGTGTTACCCAAGAGCATCACGGTAGATGCAGTCCTTCTAGGCGTGTGCGCCTTTTATAGACCTGGAAGTGAAGAAAGCAAAGTTGCAGCCCCAACTCTGTACACCGGTGTTTCAGAATTATTGTTCCTCATCAGCAGAGTGTAGGTTTCTTCAGGGTTTGCTGTGCAGGCTGCCAAAGTATTAACAGGTCTGGTACCACTCACCCCTAACTATTTTCTCTACTGATGAGGGAAGTTATCCCGAAACCCGAGCCATGTCTCGGGCAATATCCAAAAACCCGGGACATGTATCGGGTCTAGAGATCATCAGTTCAACAAGTACCTACTTGCACCCACTGGGGTGAACCACTTGAGAACTCCATGTACCAGATTCCCTAGGGGCGATCCGGAGGAGGGGCTAGCGGTGTGTGGTCCATCGCGATTGTATCTACAAATTAGCTCCCTTGAGCTTTGAGCCGACGGGCTCCTGGACGACGCACCTGCGTGCCGGTTCGGGCATCGAGGCCTTTGACGGTTGCGTGGCGGCCTTCTCTTCCACCCCTAACTATTTTCTCTACTGATGAGGGAAGTTATCCCGAAACCCGAGCCATGTCTCAGGCAATATCCAAAATCCCGGGACATGTATCAGGTGTAGAGATCATCTGTTCAACAAGTACCTACTTTCCTCCTCTGGGGTGAACCACTCGAGAACTCCATGTACCAGATTCCCTAGGGGCGATCCGGAGGAGGGGCTAGCGGTGTGCGGTCCATCGCGATTGTATCTACAAATTGGCTCCCTTGAGCTTTGAGCCGACGGGCTCCTGGATGACGAACCTGCATGCCGGTTCGGGCATTGAGGCCTTTGACGGTTGCGTGGCGGCCTTCTCTTCCACCCCTAACTATTTTCTCTACTGATGAGGGAAGTTATCCTGAAACCCGAGCCATGTCTCGGGCGATATCCAAAAACCCGGGACATGTATCGGGTCTAGAGATCATCAGTTCAACAAGTACCTACTTGCACCCACTGGGGTGAACCACTCAAGAACTCCATGTACCAGATTCCCTAGGGGCGATCCGGAGTAGGGGGCTAGCGGTGTGCGGTCCATCACGATTGCATCTACTTAACTTTTAACAAAGGTAAAAAAGTACCAATTGCATACAAATCACATTTGTACGCACAAGCAGAAAGGAAATTTACATTACCAGATAAATTCTGAAGCAAACCGCTGTAACAAAAGAAAAAGCCCTAGCTCAGGGGAAACGCATTATTTTCGTAAGTCCTGTACCAGCCTAAGAGGCAGTTACAGAAGCGAGCATTCTGAATGCAAAAGCTTTACATCCAAGATGAATAGAATGGTTTAATTCACTTGCTGCAACTGATGTTGAATATGTTTTTGATCCTTATTTGAAAACACAAGTGTTCCTGCAATACGAACATGAATGTCCTCTGCCTACTGATATTTTCCCCCTTGATCAGTACAAATTTATAATTTATACTGACGGATCTGCACATTCCGCTACGGGGGGAAGGCAAGATTATAGTGCAGCATGTGCGATCCTAAAGGTCGTATGCGCGATGGTAAATTCACTCCGATGGTCACAATAACACAATCTCTAGGAGATTGTACAGCTCAGCTAGCTGAACTACAAGCATTCAAAATGGCACTTGAAAATACGGATCACAAATTCCCCACGCTCATAGTGTGCGATTCTTTTTACAGTGTTCAATCATATAATGAATATTTACAGAATTGGCTTCAAAATAGTATAAAAGATGCAAAATCTGGCGCAATCAAGCACAAATTGCTTTGGGAACAAGTGGTTCAGTTGCAAAACGGACTACAAAACACTCACATGATACACACACTGAGTCATCAACGTGATGGCGTTCACGTTGAAGGGAATTCATTTCCTGATGAAGCCGCAAAGGGGGCTTTGCAAACGGCTTCCGTAGCTGCAATCACTCCCTCAAAAAGGAAAATAGACAGTGAAATACTACTGACTGTCAATGCTTCAAGCAAAGGCAGCGGTACAGCGTTACCTAAAAAGTTTCCACGCAAATACTTGTATATAATTGATGCAAACAGTGTTCCGTTTGCTCGAAATCCCTGGAGGGGGGATAGAGTAATCCCAATCATGGAACGAAGAGCAGCTTTGATTTACATAGCACATCTGGGAGAGGGCCTGACACATCAGGGGATCACTGAAACCATTTTAAAACTAAAAGAGATGTACTGGTGGCCAGGAATGAAAACACTGATTCATATCTTCATCAATAACTGCATAGACTGCAATAGAGATTGCAGTACAGAACGCCACCAGACACCTGACTACAACATATCCAGCCCAGTGCAGACACCATTGTTAGACAGCATTAGACTATTTACGTGGAGACATCCTTTTGGACAAATGCAGTCCCACAAACACTAAGCTAAGGTTCCTATAGATGTGGCCTCAGCACTCGGCTGACGCTCAAACTGTTATAAAAGATTTGCGAGTCTTTATCAGCACATACGCAACAGGCACACTACACTCTGACCATGGCCAATTTAGGCGTAGCATTGCGGTATTCTTCTCCATTCCATCCTGAGGGAAATTCTGATGTGGAAAGAAAAAACTGGGACGTTAAGCAGTCTCTAACAGCTAGGGTATTATGTTTGGGTGATGGGTGGTTCAATGCTCATTAAACAATTTGCCAAGTAGTTCTCTAGGGGGTGTCACTCCATATGAGGTCCTATTTGGGACTTGAATGTTGGTACCAGATCTTGACATGAAAGGCACAGGGGTGGGAAATAAAGAATTTGATATCAAAGATTGTTTGGCTGTTTTACAGGACTTAAATAAACTAAAATTGAAAGAAAGCAACGTGTTCCTGAAGCCAACCACCACAGGGGAAAAACAGCCATCCCAGCAAGGTCTGTCTGTATCCCAAAGCTTGGTGATCTAGTCAGAGAAAAGATTGCGGGCCTTCTTACAGACCACCAGTAGCTGTCCTAGCAATCCACGGATCAAGAACAGTACTTTTGCCTCCCCTAGCTGGTAAAAAGGAGAAAAGATTTGTGTCCATCGACCTGATCAAATCACACTATGTGGCCGATACTAAGCAGTAGGCCAAGTGGACTCCAACAATGTAGCAGACACCTTCCTCTAGCTACCATCCTAGAGGTCCAAATTGAAAGACTCATCACCTTTGAAGATTCTACAGTGAGAAATGAAGGACTAAGCAACAAAGCTATGGAACTAGTTCTTCTTGAAACCCAAATAACAGTTCGTCCTGATACACCTGTCTACAATGAAGTAACAAGTGATCAACTGGTTCCAACGATTTAAACGAATCCTGATGCAATTCCAACCATTGACAGAACTGCCTCTGGCTATTTCATTAACTTTGATATGTTTTCTGAGGATCCCAGCGAACCTGAAATGATGCCAGCACAAAGAACTTTCAAAGAACTAGTAACAGATTTTTTTCTCAACTCCTGAAAAAGACTTATCTGGTTTTACCATGGTTTGAACTATTGATTGTTTTGGGAATATTCTTCTTTCTACTTTGGTTAGCTCTGGTAATACCTCTGGGTATGCTAATAAACAGAAGATATATTCAAATGGACACAGCATGTAAAAGGGTGAACTTACTTCTCCAGCCACACAAATCATTCCCATTGTGAAGCATAGAAAAAGGAAAAGGAAAAATGGCCGCTGTTTAGGAGCTCACTACGAGAGCTCCTGGGGTTCGGGATAACTATTTTTTAGTTTAAATCCCTGATTAAACCCCCCTAACCCCCGTCACTGAGATATCTGCGGATAATGAGGTAGAAGAGGAAGGGTGCTACGACCTACCTTGGGGGAAACGACCCTGGTGTGGAGTAGCTGTCACTCTCGGAACTGCGAGACTGCCACCTCCAGAGGCTGCCGAGGGCACCAGGCGACACAGGAAGGCCACGAGATGATCCACCGGCGATTGACTTGCATCGTCGAGGGCTTGGGACACGGAGGAGCGGATTGCCGCATGCCCCAGGAGTTCATTTGCAATCACTGACATTCTGCCGCGCTAACAACGGGATGCCCTCAGCGCTGACCACGGGTCCAGGATTTGGTATTGCTGCGGGAGCGGAGAGGCGCACTGATAGAGAGGAAGAGGGTCGTTGATCGAAGAGAATGCTGGAGACGCTCAGAGGCGGCACCAAGGCAAGACTAGGGGCGGGAACTGAAGCGGAACGTAAGTTCACCCAATGGCAATTGTTATTTGAAGGGACCCGACGATCGTGAAAGCAACACGGGCAGAGTCTGAAATAAATGCTCTATATGAAAGATCTGGATGTTAAATCGCGAAGCGGGGCGCCTGACTTTAAAATGGTGGCCGCTTAGGACAATTTGAAGTGACTATCCACCTTAAGAAAGGTAATATAGCCCCTACTGCATACAGAGAGAACACTTCAAAATGGCACCATTACAGAGGCAGGAGCAAGTGAAAGAGGACTAACGTATTTACTGGGTAGGAAGGAAGGAGCCAACCCCTGACCCCTACAGTTGATGAAAAGAAAAAGAGGACAAAGTCAAAAAGTAGAAAGAGAGAAGGGTTGCATCACAGAAAAATAATCAAAACGGCAGACATCTTGAAACGTAGCTAGTTGCTCAACTTTATAGTGAGAACACATGCTAGTGGAATACTGAAGAAACTACAGAGAAGAAGAAACTATAACAAGAATATACCAAGGACTACAACAATTACCACAATTACTAAGATAATCCTATTTATCACAACACTTGATATAATTATATTATACTATTATCTTAATACTTGATATAATTTGTGATAATTATTAGCCAGTAATTGATGTTAAGAGAATTACAATACCACTTGAAGAAAGAATCCACGGTCTACAACGCCAACACATAGCACAAGATGGAAGACAATTACCTGGAAAGAATGGTGCATGAACCCTTACAATATACAATATCCTACAAATCTGTCCAAAAATGAAGCCAAAAAACTTAAGCATAACATAATGAGGAGAAACCCGGACACATTGATCTCTGACACTTCCTTTTGTATGGACAAAGGGATCATCATGAACGATTTGATTTTCTTCACCAGAAGAAGGGCGAAATGGCGCAATACCTTCACAAACCTGTTGCATATTAAAACCACTACCAACATCCCACATGGAACGAAATTCTTGACCAGAGCATCGTCTAAACTTAGAGCGGACATTTGCATAACTATCTTTAAGAATGGAATAGTGTTGATCCAAGCCGCTAACGACGATCTGGAAAAATTCGACAACATCTTCCCTACCCTAAAAAGAAATGTGGAGAAATCGAGCCCACTTCCCCATCACAGTAGCCCAGAAGAAGACAACCCCGGCCCACCCGACAATTCCACTACAGGTAGCTCAACAGCTAGAGACCACCAGGAACTGAATCAAGCCACAATAAGAAAAGACACTAGGCTACCCGACAATTCCACTACTAGTAGCTCTACAGTAAGAGACCACCAGGAAATGAAACAAGCCACACAAATAAAAGCCCCTAGGTCACCACAATGCCAGAAGCTGTCATCAGACAACCCAGTCTCATCTGACAACAACCCTAGAAATACTAGCCCAACCAAAGTCCGACTAGAACTGGATCAAGCTATGCAAAGAGAAGGCACCTGGCCAATTTAACCCCAGGACACGCCAACAGACAACATAAGCATAGCCGAATCCAAAACGATAAATATTACTCCAACCAGAGAACAACAGGAACCTGTACAAAAGAAGAACCCATCGAATAACCCACGGGAACAAGGCCCTCAACCTGGAGCCATAGACGAAATTGGGAATTCATCAATCGAGAATAATTCAGAGAGAAGACAAAATACACAGAACAACAAATATAGCAATGGTACAACAAAACATGACAGAACAGCTAACCCAGAAATCAATGAGAGAGAGAACAATTGGCCGAAGGGAATGAGCAAGAAACCAATGATACACGACTCTAAACGAAAAATCAGAAACAGAAATAAAGAAAATGGGAACCTACAGAGGATTATTCACACTACGGCACCCAAGGTCATGAAAAAAATCTGCGAGATCCAAACACAAATCAGCAACTTAGCACAAGATATACAAAACTCCACGAAAGGGATTGTAAAACTATGTGATAACACAAAGAAGACTCAGAATGAAGTAGAACTCAGCGGAGAGCTAGTAAATACTTCCATAGCGATAAACAATAAGGGATCTCTTCCACTGACAGAAGGACAAAACAGACCAGATAGGAACCAAAATCATCTAACCGAAGAAGACATAACATCACTTCTTCAGGAATATGAATCATCAAACCCGATGATTACACAGGAAATCAAAAGAGTAGCAATAGACATTAACAGAACATCTACAAGGAAGGAAAATAAAGTAAACTTCAACAACTTACAGCAAATCCAAATATCCATAGATCCGTTAACAACGACCACAAACAGAACGGAGAAATCTCTAAAATGTCTGCTGCTCAACTGTAGCTCTGCAGCGAAACATGCGTCGGACATTGCCGACATCATCATCAATCAAGAAATAGACATAACAATCCTGACGGAAACCTGGTTATCTGAATCCTCATCACCAGTCATGGACCTTCTGGTACCACCGCAATACAACATATTAAGACTAGAAAGGCAGATAAGGACAGGGGGAGGTATTGCCTGTATCCATAAATCGACTTTTGAAGTTGGCCAATTTCAATCAGATCCCCTAGAATCATGCGAATGCCTAGGGCTCAACGTAAGATAGGCTAACAAACATATCTGCAACCTACACGCCCTATACCACCCACCAGGAAACAATACGAATTTCATTGACCAAATGATGGAGATCATCACTGCCAACACCAACGCTGACATCAACAATATATTTTTAGGTGATTTCAATCTTCATTGGAACGACAACAACGACAAACAGGTCAACGCCTTTAAAGAATTTTTAAATGGCCGTAAACTATACCAAGCTTGTCATCAACCAACGCACTCAAAAGGAGCTACACTGGACTGGATTATCTCGAAGAACAAGGACATATCAATACTCTCCATTGAAAAGTACGACTGGTCAGATCACCACGCCATAACCTTCCGAATACCATCACAGGAGAAAATAAAAACGACACAAACTACCAAAATGAAAAAATTGATCCGAGATTCCAGAGACGCTAATATGGATTTGCTAGCTGAAAGCTGCAAGAGAGACTTGTACCCACCCGACAATTTGATAAATGTGAACGATCTAACGAACCATTACAATTCCACAGTAACAAAAATAGTCATTGACACCATAACACTCAAATTAAAAAGAGTAACGGAAAAGAATAAAAATCCATGGTTCAATGGAATATTGAATGAAGAAAGACGAAATTTGAGACGAGCAGAAAGAATATGGAGACAACACCCTTCCTCTCCTACACTGAAATCACTCAGAAAAATCAGAAATGAATATAACAAGAAGATTATTAACACTAAAAAGGAATTTATCAGAACTGAATTGGATGACGCCAAAAATAGACCACGTAAATTATTCGAAATCATAAAACAACAATCTAACAAACTGGCAAAATTTGTCCATGAGGTCACTAAAACACAACTAAGTTGCGATGAATTTTCTACCTTCTTCATTAACAAAGTCAATAAGTTGGAAGAAGAGCTCAAGACCGCCGCACATAATATCAAAGACAACACTAATACATTACCTTCTGTTCCGAATTTTGAGAACATGACGACTAAAAACAATGCCTACTGGAACACCTTCGAACCATTAGACCAGAATGAAATTGCTAAAATAATTGCAACCACAAAACCCAACAACCATTATAACCACCCACTACCATCGAAATGTCTGAAAGAAATTAGCCATAATATGATTCCAATATGGACAGACATCATAAACGCCTCACTCACACAGGGGTGCCTGCCTGAAAGCCTGAAGACGGGACAAGAAGTCCCGATCATCAAAAAACCCACAGTGACCAACATCCCTTTTCTCGCCAAACTCATAGAGAAATGTGTACAGAATCAGCTGAATAAACATATCGACACCTACTCCTTACTAGATGACTACCAATCGGGATTCAGAGCTAACCACAGCATGGAAACAGCAATCCTTCACATTGTCGATGATGCACTTCACGCGCTAGATAGAAATCAATCTTGTCTACTCATCCTCCTAGACTTGTCAGCAGCATTTGACACAGTCAATTACGAAAAATTACTGAACAGACTCCATGTTAGGATGGGAATGTCTGGCAGGGTACTGAAATGGTTCAAATCATTTTTAAAGAACAGAACTCAGAGATTCCTAGTAAACCAAGCACTATCGCCTTCATGCCCAAACACACTCGGAGTGCCGCAAGGATCCACCATATCTCCTTCTCTGTTTAATTTATACATCGAACCTCTTACAGAAATTCTACGGAAATCAAAAATATCCTACCACATGTATGCAGATGACACGCAACTGTACATCAAGATTGCTAGCCTGGAAGACATAACCACAATGAACGATGCCCTCAAACTATCGATGAAATGGTTAACGAGCAATCATCTCAAGCTTAACGCTAACAAAACAGAATTCTTGCTCATCTCACCACATAAAAATCAATCCTTAGTGAAAGAATGGTCCAAAATTATTACAGCATTAAATTGCATCCCAACCTTAGTGGACTCGGCGAAATCTCTCGGAATCACACCGGATGAGAACATTGATATGAAAACGCACATTAACTCCATGGCAAAAAATGCTCGTTTCCACTTGAACTATCTGAGAAAGATTAAATCTTTTTTAACGTAGACAGACCTGAAACTAGCGGTTCAGTCGCTGGTTATCTCCAGGATCGAATACGGCTGTACTACACTGGCTGGTCTACCAAAAATTTCAACTGCACCCCTAAAAGCCTGCCTCAATGCAGCGGCAAGGCTTATTGCATGGTCGAGGAAATTTTACCACATAAAACCTCACTTGAAGGCCTTAAATTGGTTACCATATGAAGCCAGAGTACAGATGAAAATGGCTTGTATAACCCATAAAGCGATTCATCACAACACACCTAAATATCTCGCCCACAAAATAGAAATCACAGGAAGAAACAGACTTGTCAGGAGTGCCAACTATCTGCTCCTGAAACCTCCTATCTTTAAGAAGAAAAAAACATATGAAAGGACTTTCTCAGGCATAGCTCCCAGGATTTGGAACTCCCTCCCTGCAAAAATCAGAAAAATTAGAAACACAACAACATTCAAGAAAGAAATAAAGAACTTTCTTATGAGCAAGTTCCTCCCATAAACAAGATAATCGAAACCGAAGAATTGTCATGGATTTTATGACCATAGGATCTGATTTAACCTCAAAAAACTCTACCACAGAACTTTATTAACTCAGGTCTTAACTCAATACCTTACATGTTGCAAGCCCAAGATATTAACCTATAATTACTATGTCTAAATCGCCATTACTAAGTCAGCACGTTTTCTACTCTTTGAACAATGCATTTGTAATCTATACCTCATGATGTTAAGCGCTCTGATACCCATGGGTCACGTACGCGCTATATAAAACTGTAAATAAATAAATAAATAAATAAGAGACTTGTCAGCAGTGAACATCACAGTAGTTCCTATACCAGATGGTATAGTTTGGGACAAAACAGAATATGACATTCTGGGCCCGTCAGAACTCTTGAACATTCCACACTTATTTCAAATTTCTTTAAGTGACTTTATTACCTCTAGTACTTTTTCTGATGATTGGGACTTCGAGGATGTTAATAACATGATGTCTGATCTGGAAATGTCTGCACTATTCACAAATCATGAATATTTAGAGGGTCCATCAGGCTATGAACACATGTACTGATTTAACCATTATGGTCATCGTTTCTTGCATAAATATGCAACACCCAGAAATGTACTTATTTATAACTAATGGGAACATTGTCCTATACCTCCAAAGGGTAGCTCAAAAACTTTTGCACAGAAATTTCCATATTTGTCAGGGTTTAACTTGTCAAATCCAGAAAAAATGTTCTTTAAATGTGTGAACAAGACAGGAACGAAAAATATGTTAACCAATCCAAAACAGATTTATTCTGCAGCCTTAATTGCCCAACTGTCTAGACAGGGTTTTGACTTTTGGAAAGACAACATTGAGACAAAATCTGTCTGGGGTACAAAAGATTGGCAAGTGCAGGGGTAGAAGCTTTATTTAGAGCCTTTATCATCCCTGAGCAAATTATATTTTTGAATTACACTGTCCAACAAACGTCTTGCCTTTGGATAGCCAAGATCAAAGACATGAACACTCCGTCCATACCTGCACCTGCAAGTTATAGCACTACACAGGGGGAGATCGACATACATAATATTTTGCATCACAACAGATCAGATCCAGAATGGAAAAAATGGTTGCTCTGGCCCACAGACACAAACACCTGTCAAGATCGATTCCTGAACAAAACACAGGGGTTCACCATCAATAGGCCAGACCCACGATATGTTCAAAGACAGTATCCAGGGGTAATAAAAAAATACAGTTTAGGGAAACTTTACCTTGATTGGCTACAGAAAGCTACACTAGAGGATCTAAAACAACACTTAACTTTACTTCAAGAAGGCTCAGACCTTAGAGAATTCTTGCTAGGTCCAAGAAAACCGTGTCAAAAATGTTTCATATATGCTGGTATCTACGCTGCTTATAATGAAATATGGAAGATTACCCAAGCGGAGACAGCAGAAAGAATACGAGAAATTGATCTTTTTAATTTAGAGAAATCTCTCGCTGTAGTAGACAATGAGTAAACGACTCTGTCATCCAGGATATATTGATTGGACAGCATTGTATCCTCTGCCCTAGACATTATGGAACAGGACTTGGTCATGCTGCAACATGGTCAGTCTCAAGTACGTTCTATCATGCTATTAGTCTGGACACTACAAAACTTGCGCGCAGGCTATGTGCCTTGGCATTTAATCAACACTACGTCACTGTTTTCAGAATTCAATCTCACTGATAAACAGATCAAACTGGCACAAAGGGAAAAAGACTGTACGGTGCTGAGCATTGCGAAACTGGAAAAATTACCATTCACAGTGGCAGAAAAATTAGCTATTGAGTGGATCATACATGGTAACATGACTCTGCCTGTTACAACTTTCGATTTTCAGTATTGCGTAAAACATATATCAGCAGGCAATTATGAAAGGTTGGGTAAAGGATACATCAAGACATCCTGGGATTTACCTTACACACACAGATGTTGGAGTGGGGGGCGTGAAGTGTTTCTTATTTTTTATTTTTTTTGTAAAACATTTTTTATTGCAGAACCACAGATATTAGTTGTAGTAGCAGTTTACACAGCTTAGTGGTACGTACAGGTTCCAGCATTAATATGATACACAGCCATTCAGCCCACAACCCGGAGGTCGGGCGGCGATTCGTGTGGGTCAGGTACGCTCGTGGGTGTGTTGAGCTACTTATGAGAAGGATAGTACAATCAGTTTCTGCTTTATGTTTACTTCTTCCTTCCCCCGTACTGCTTCTATTCTCAATCGACGGAGTTCTGTGATGCCTCAGGTGGTCTGTGCCCTCCCCCCTCCCCCGTTGTGTGTCTACGCCTATGTCCAGTGCTGATGCCTACGTCCATGGTACATGCTGAAGGAATGTCATGTGTTCTCTTGTACGTGTGTGTCTGGTATCGGTGCTGGGTGGGCGATGGGTGCTAAAGGAGTCGGGGGGCCCTCCGCTTCTTCCTCATCTAGTCCCTCCAGTGTATTATCCCTCAAGGCCTGGACCAACGCCTCCCATGCTCTCGCCGAGTCCTATGCTTTCTCGTCTGAGCTAAGGTGGGCCAATTGGTATCTAAGCGTGCTTTCGGCTGTGGCCCATTTCAAGAATTCGGAGAGCCATCCCCTGTGTGTCGGGCCCTTCTTCGACTTCCAGCCCTTGGTCAGCTCCCGTTTGGCTAGAAGCAGCCCCATGTCTATGAATTTGCTTGTTAACTTATTTTTGCGTGTGTGCGGGAACCAGTGGAGCAGTGTGACCCCATTATCATACTGTAGTTCCCTGTCTGTTACCGTGTTCAATGTGTCGCCTATCTCTTCCCAGTATTCTTGTACGTGAGGGCAACCCCGGAGCATGTGGAGTAGATCTGCCTCCACCAGGCCGCACCTCGGGCACGCCGCATCTATAACTCCGAAATATGTCACCACCTTGCTCGGTGTCAAGTAGGCCCTGTGGAGGATATACAGATGTATGAGTTGGAAGCGTGTGTTTCTCGTACTTTTCCTAGCCCTGCGTACAAGTTGGGACCACGTTGTGTCAGGTATTTCTTTCTGCAAGTCTGCCTCCCATTTCGTTTTGAGTGAAGTGAGGGGTTGAATGTTTTCTAAGGATAGTCGGGAATAAAGGCATGTGACTGCTTTGAATGTCCCCGCCGCCATCATTGCGTATTGGCACACCTGAGTTGTCCGTGGTTCGGTCAGCCCCTCACCCCAGTGAGTTTGAATGGCCCTCACTACTGCTGCGTGTATTAGATAGTCGCCTCTCCGAAGGTCGTAGCGCTCTTGCAGCGTCTGGAAAGGGACCAGAACGCCGTCGTCATAAAGGTCCCCTATCATTTGTAAGCCTGCTTCCTCCCAATCTTGCAGCCCTGACCAATCCCCCCGTGTGGTAGTGCCGTCACCATGCCCAGTGGGATTTCGGGCGCATACGGGTGTTTCAGCCCCGTCCGCTTCTGTGACTTGTTCCAGCATAGCCGCAGTGTTCGTTCCTCCAGGGACAGATCTCTAAGGACCAATTTCTGTTGCATGGTAATGTATGCTAGAACATGGCGGGGTGTTCCGGTGTCCCGTTCGTGCTCCGGGCCTCGGTAGGCTCGTGCAACCTCCTGCGTAAAGTACTGCAATTGGGCTGCCAGGTAGTATGATTCAAAGTCCGGGACCGCCAGACCACCTTCGTTTTTCGAGCGGGTCAGTGTCGCTAGAACGATTCTACGCCTTCCTGATCCCCATAAAAAGGAGACTACCATCGACCTAAGCCGTTTAAAGATTGTCCCCGGGATCCATATCGGGAGG
This sequence comes from Lissotriton helveticus, assembly GCF_964261635.1. Lineage (NCBI taxonomy): Eukaryota > Metazoa > Chordata > Amphibia > Caudata > Salamandridae > Lissotriton > Lissotriton helveticus. The sequence continues at coordinate 659,969,313 of NC_136067.1, forward strand.
GTCCGGAAAAAGTACAGTAGCCTCGGAAGGGCTATCATTTTCAGTAGTGATACTCGTCCTGACATGGATAGGGGCAAGGTTGCCCAGAAGGAGATACTACCCTGCAGGGCTCTGGTGCAGCGTCCGATATTGCCGTCTAATAAATCCGCTGGGTCATGGTAAATGTGCACCCCCAGGTAACTCAGACAATTGGGCTCCCATCTCACCAACGAACGGGACGAGGGATGCTCCCCCTCTCTCCGCAATGGGAAGAGACAGGTCTTCGACCAGTTCACCCGAAAACCAGAGATGTCGCCAAAGCATTCCAGCAGCCTCTCGGCACCTGCCACTGCTTCCTCCGCATTCTCTAAGAAGAGGAGCAGGTCATCTGCATATTGGGAGATAAAATGGCGGGCATCCCCGGTGTCCAGGCCACAATAGTATTCCCCCCGTCTGGCAGTGGCCGCTAGAGGTTCCATTGCGAGTGCGAATAGTAAGGGGGAGAGTGCACACCCCTGTCTGGTTCCCCGATTCACCTCATACCTTTCTGATATCAAGGCTCCAATTCTCACTCTGGCACTCGCTGACGCGTACAGCACTTTCGTCCACGCTATGTATCCTTCACCCAGTCCAAAGATTCTCATAACTCTATAAAGGTAATCCCACTCTAGGCTGTCGAATGCTTTCTCTATATCGACCGCTAGCACCAGGGGGGACTGTGCTCCGGGAGGAGGGTCATCTACCAATCTGAGGAGCCGACGTATGTTGTGTGTTGTGTTTCTTGTGGGTATGAATCCCGACTGATCTTTGTGGATTAAATGTTGCATGTGGGATAGTAATCTGGTGGCTAAAATGGTGCTGAGGATTTTGTAATCCGCCGTCAACATAGAGAGCGGTCGGTAGGACGCCGGGTCCGTGCTGTCTCTCCGAGGTTTTAAGAGGGGAACCATTATGGCCTCGCGCATGGAGCAAGGGAGGCAGCCCCTCTCCTTGGCTTCATTATAGATTATTCGGAGGCGTGGGGCCAGTTGGTCAAGGTATTTGACATAGAATTCAGCGGGCAGTCCATCCATTCCCGGCGTTTTGTTGCGCGCCAGATGTTTCACTGCACTTCTTATGTCCGTTAGATCTATCGGAAGGCCCAGGGACTCTGCGTCCTCTCGAGTTAGTTGGGGCAAGTTCAGGTCCGCCAGGAAGGCGTCCGTTGCTGCGCCCCGGTCCATCAGCCTGGTCTGATATAACCGGTCATAATAGGAGCGGAAGCAGGTCAGTATCTCCGGCTGTGTTTGGAGTATACAGCCCCCGCCCTCCTTAAGGGACATAATTGGCTTGCTGTGTCGGCTGGGGTTCGCCAACCAGGCCAGGAGTGCTCCGGGCTTATCTCCTTCTGCGAGGGTTCTCGTCAGGTACAGTTTATAGTCAAAGCTGCGCAGGCGCTCTACTTCTACCGCCACTGCCTCCCGCGCATTGCTGACCCTATCCTGAAGTTCAGGGTGGTTGGGGCGTTCCCGCTCCGCCTTCCTCAGTGTTGATTCTGCTTTTTCTAGATCCCCAATCAGTGTTCTGCGCGCCCCCGCAAACTTCCCTATACAGTGTCCCCTCACCACTGTTTTAAATGCGTCCCACTCTATAGATCTAGAGGAGGCAGTGTCTTCGTTTTCCGCGAAGTATTGTTCAATTCTCTCTCCCAATGCCTCGCGGAAAGGTGGGTCATCGAGCGTGTCCGGCCGTAGCCGCCACGTTGGGATAAGTGTGGGTACGTTCATCCAGTTCAGTGTAAGGAGTAAGGGATTATGGTCGGATATCGTTCGCGCTAAATATTCTGTTCGGGCCACCGACGGGAGCACCGTTTGTGAGCATAGGAAGACATCGAGGCGGACATGGAGATCATGAATACCGGAGTAGAATGAATAGTCTCGGTCCCTCGGGTGTTGTATCCGCCAAACATCCGATAAGTCCCATTCTCCCTGCCAGTCCGCTCGGAGCTTTGCTAGTCTATGTACTGGGGATGTCTGCAGTGGTGGATGCGATCTATCCAGGGAGACGTCCACTATTGAGTTGAAGTCTCCCCCTATCAGCAGTGGACCAGTGAAATAGCTAGCCAGAGCCCGAGAGAGTTTCGTGAAATATGTCGCTTGGTCTACATTCGGGGCATATACGCTAGCAAGTGCTATGTGTCGGCCTCTAAGCAGGCCCTCGATTGCCACGAACCGCCCATCTGGGTCCACAGTGTGTCTAGTGACCTGGAAAGGGACACCCGCCCTGATCCAGATTAACACCCCTCTGGCGAATGCCGAGTATGTAGTGTAATAGAGGTGGCCCCTCCATCTACGCTGTAGCGCCACTCCCTCCTTCTGTGTCAGATGGGTTTCCTGTAGGAATGCGATGTGCACCCCCCTGCGGACCAGATAGGAATGGATCTTGTGTCTTCTCGTCATCGTAAGCAACCCCCGCACATTCCAGGACACACAGTTCAATGATCCCATGCTAGCCATTGTCCCATTGGGTACGAGTCAATTCAGGTTTGGTTGGCAACCAGACAATAGGTTCGACAGCACTTCCCACCCTCCCCACAAACCCTACAGTCCCTCCCCTTAAACTGTGCCCCGAGTGGCCCCAACTACTCCAGGCTCCTTCCCCCCCCAGAACAGGACCTAACTGTAACAGAGTAGTTCCCATCCAAACAGGCGAGCAATCGTGCTCAAAACTTCAATGTGTTCGTGATTAGAATCACGGAAGCCTTATGGGCTCTGGGGAGCGTGAGCTAGTTACTAGTATATTCCAATTCCGTCTCCACAGATCCCTCCCGCCGTATGCAGTGCAACTTACGAAACTGCAGTCTAACATCGTCCTGCTCAGGTGTGCGTAGAGGCCAATCGGCTTGTCATCTCCAGGTGACCGGTGGCCACGGGCGGGAGGTTAGCTGCCAATGATAACTTCCGAGGTTTGTGGCGTGAGCCTCGGACCGCCGGATTTGCCCATTTCCGACAATTCAGTCTCCGATCCTGAGCCCCGGTTCTCTGACCCTGAGTCCTTCTCCGAGTGGTGCAGAGTCGATCCCGAGACATCCTTCACCGCCTCGAGCGCTGCTTGCCGCTCACCTTCCGTTTGGGATTGCGTCGGTTTTCCGGTGCGCTGTCTCAGTCTTCGGAGCCTCCGCGATTTTCTCGTAGGTTGGTTTCGGCGCTCCTCCTCGGCCCTGAAAAGCGCTCCGTCCGTGCCCGTTTTGTAGGTGTCCCACCAGGCCCAGGCCTCCTCCGCAGTTACAAAGAACTGAGCTTTTCCATCCAGTTCTATCCTGAGCCTGGCGGGGAACAGCAGAGAGTACTGGATGCCCTGCGTGCGGAGTTCCTTCTTGATGGAGAGGAAGGAGGCGCTCTGTTTTTGCGTTTCGAACGTATAGTCCGGGAACAGGGTTACTTTGCTGTTGTCCACTTGGAAGGGACCCGCTTCCCTGGCCCGTTGCAATAGCCAGTCTCTGTCTTTGTAGTGCAACAGCTTGATGACCACGGGGCGAGGAGGCAGGCCCGGTTTCGGGGGTCTGGCTGGGACACGGTGCGCTCTTTCCAACGTGAAGAAGGGGGAGAGACCCTCCGGGGCCACTACAGTTCGCAGCCAGTCATCTAGGTAGCCCACCATGTCTGTACCTTCTTTTTTCTCCGGAAGGCCCACTAGGCGCACGTTGTTTCTGCGGCTGCGGTTCTCGGCATCCTCGGCCCGTCTCTCTAGGGCTTGAACGCGGTCCAGTGCCTCAGTGAGCCGTCCCTCCATCGATTTCTGTGCCGGCGCCAAGGTTGCAATGGTATCCTCCGTCTCCTTGAACCTATCTGCCAATTTTGCGTGGTCCGCACGAAGGAGACCAAGGCCCGTCGACACCTGTGCAATATCGCGGTGTAGGGCATCCCTCGTATCCGCAATCGCCTGGAGGATAGTGTCTTGCATGCTCTGCAGGTCTGTGGGTGGCGGAGGTGTTTCTTCCGGAGGATCCGTAGTGGGGCTGGCATCTCCCTTCGAACCCTTTGGTTTCCCCATAGTGGCGCGCTAGCAGGAGAACTATGCAGTGATGCGTGAAGGGGGGGCTCGGCGGTCGTTATGCTGTGCAGCCGTGGGTGTCTGCTGTGGGAGTATCCGGGGGAGCCAGTCGTGTGGTCCGCCGCTTCAGGGGCCGCTGGTATGGAGCATGTGTCGCGGGCAGTGGGCTCGCCCCTCGGCGCCTCTCGGCCACTCCGCCGCCCGCCAAGGAGGGCGATCCACCTCTCACCACAGGGTTCCTAGGCCCCTAAGCCCTCCGTGTGGCTTCGGGTGCACTGTGGGTTCCCGCTCCAGCGGGGTGTGGTCAGCTCGGGCGGGGGGGGCTCCCCTGGTCCGGTCACGCACTATCGCCCCACAAGGCTCCCACCAGGTATAGGACAGCTCAGGTCGTCGCCGCGGGCCCTCCGCAGTTGGGCCGGCGTGCACACCCCTGGTTGCGTCAGCCCTTCAGGGCGGCAGAGGCGCGGCACGGTCGCCACACCGCTTAGTCCACCGCAGTGTTCCTCAGGTCTACTCTGGCCTCCCCCAGCTCTCTCAGTGCTCCTTAAGGAGGGCCACTTCAGTTCAGTCCCATGGACGGGGGCAGGGCTGTTACTCCCCCGGGCCTCCCTGAACCACCCGTCGGGCCCACGTCACGGGAGTCGGGCCAGTGGCCTCAGGGGCCCGGCACGGGGAACGCACCCATCCAGAGGGGCGACATCCGCGCCGGAGCAGCGGTCGTGGGCTTCCGCGCCGGCCAGGAGCGCTCGCTCACACAGAGGGCGGCAGGCCTCGGTGGCGCCGGGGACTCGAGTTCGGCCTCCCGGGCAGGGAGGAGTCGCCCCAGGGCCGGAGGGGCGCTCAGCTCAGCTCACCAGGTGCTCTTCCCCTCGGTCGCAGAGGGCATCGGATCCCATCGTCGGGCGGTCCTCTCCGCTCCTTCCTGGGCCGCACGGCGTGCTCCTATGCAGGCTTCTGGGTCGCGCTGGAGGTCCCGGCGTCTCGGAGTCTCGGGGTCGCCGCCATTTTGCGTCCCCGGGCCGCCGGACTCTGCAGGGCAGCTCGTTCCTCTTGATGGCAGAAAAGGCTCCGCTGCAGCACCGGAGCAGGCAGCAATGTATCGTCGGGGTCACCCGAGATTTCACGGGGCCCCCGAGCTTTAATGCAGGATAACTTGGCGGATTACGGGCGGTGGGTTCGGGAGCCTCGTTAGGCTGCCACCATCTTCGTTGGCTGCTAGCCACGCCCCCCGTGCAGTGTTTCTTAGCGGTACAAACTTGGGGAGAGGAGTTGGCCTAACGGCTAAGGCACTCGACCTCGGACCTGGGGATCTGGGTTCGAGTCTCAGTAACGACGCCAAAACCTCCTGTGATTCTGGGCAAATCACTTAATCTCCCCGTGCCTAAAAAAAAAAAAATATATGAAAGTGTGTGCCCTAATGTAAAAACGTAACTTGTACTATGTAAAGCGCTCTGATACCTGATTTGGTCGGGTCTAGTTCGCGCCATATAAAACTCTACAAAAAAAAAAAAAACTGTGAAAACGCACTTAGCAGTTCTCTCTTATGCCAGGGTATTAATTTACACGGAGCCTGTGATGGTTCCACTACAAACTTATCCTGCCACCTGCAAGGCTCACCAGCTGCGGTGATTAATCCAGTTTTTGGCCAACTTTCGAATGGAAGTTACATTATGTTGAATGATCACAGCTGCTGTGGCATTCCATATCTAGTAAAAGTTACATCCAGGGTCACTTGCTGTATGCAAGTCTTGTTCCCTCAAATAAAGACATCCAGGGAGTCGCCTTTATGGCCTTCACTGAACATCTCTTCTATATGAATTGACACCCTAAGCAGAATGAAAGCCATTCTTTTGCAACAAACAGGGCCTCTGACCTCGGCCAAAGAAACCTATGATCTACAAGTCAAAAGGACTTTAGCCGAGATACAAGCCCTTTTGAATACAAACTGCCCTCGATATTTCTCAGAAATGTTGGAACGTATCTTAAACATGTCTGATACAAGCGGTATTGTACATGTATTTAAGAACGTGTGTTCAGGAATGTTAGCACTATTTCAAACAGTCCTCGGAATATTTCCCAACTTCGTGCACTCTGTGTTTGGCGGACTGCCACTACTTTTAGCACTCGTTGCAGGGATACTATTTTGGCTCCTACTGCTGCGATATGGTAAGCCAAATCCTCAGCATCACTCCAAGCACCATAGACAGAGCTCTTTTGGAGATGAAGTGTCGTGAGCGCATCATCGGAAATGTAGGTGTATTACGTCTACGAGAATTAAATAACACATGGTTTCTGTCATTAAGTCCAATCTGGCAAGATTGCATCTTACCTGTTCTATGCTGCCTGCTTTGCGGTGAAGAATGCGTCCTAGACATCTGTCTAACACTCCCATCAGTCATGCCTACGGATATCGATACTCTGCTGGACCCGGTAACAACCCATACTGTGTGTTGTCCCAAGCGGCTACCAATCCTGATGATGGCATTCATTGAGATCTCAATTGCTACTGCTGATGTACGAGAGGAAACAACAGACACGCAGGTAACATCCGATACAAACATTGCTGATGCGACCAATGCTGAAGGCAATGCTTCTCATCTATGTGCGGTTAGTCTTCTAAACGAGGTAATACAACTTTTTGTCGACAGGATTAGAAGATTTTATGTTTCTCCAAGCCCTTTGATTCAGGCACACAGTGTTCCAGAAAGACTCTGAATTTGGCCTTCAAAACAAAGACTAAACTTGGAACTTTTTTCTATGAATCATTTTTATTTCCAAATTTGTATTTTTCATTTTTGGCAAAGTAATCTGCTTATAGTAGAACTATTCATAGAGAACAGAATTCGTTGAAACACTTTCAGAGACAATTTGTCAACTTGTCAAACAACACATTGTGTAACCTGACATGAAATGGTTTCAGCCCTTTTTCTTCAGTATTTACGAGCCATTTCTTAATATATATATGTTTATAATTCATTCAGTTAGCACTCAAATGCCAACTTATGCATAGAATGAAACATTGCTTTAATATGTACAGCACCATTGCATTTTTATGCATCGCAACAGCTTTAAATGCATTTTTAGAAATATGTTTTAGACATGTTCTTAGCAATTCATGTGTTGCTATATTTTAGATATGTTTAGCATGTTTAGAATTTAGTAATGTCGTTCATATGAAACTGGAGTGGTTGTTGTATGTCGATTTAGATACCGTATATTGGTTTCCAGATTTACGCCCTTATATAGGCAAAATTCGCATTGCCCGTATATAGGCATAGAAATCAAGCCCTTATTTAGGCATTCTACATGCTAACCAAATACAGGTATGGTCACCTACATCCGTCCATCCACATCAAGTTCTTGGAAAACCAGAAAGATAGAAACCAGTCCTAGGATGCTTGATTCCGGTCCAGGGAAGCCATGGCTTGGCAGTTCGGGCTGGACTGTTCCCATGAGGCACAGGGTCAAGACTGATTTGCATATGGACATGTCTGAACTGGAGTGGCTTGGTGAGCAAAATAATGATGGATTAAACCCAGATATGTGACTGGGGGTGAATGTTTTGCCATTGTGCAACATTCCGTCCATCATCTTGTTTGTTTTGCACCGGTGCAGATAGCCAGCGGTACCCTCCATGTTCCCCCTTACTTGCAATGCTAGGGACACTCTGCAGGCACCTCGGTTCTGGCTGGAACACTGTGTAGGCCGTTGCTTGCATTCCTATCATCGGATCTCTAGGCTAAATGAGCTGCAGGGCTTCGGCTTGCCCATGAGGCACAACAGGGCCCACCTCTCCGCTTCTCACGTAGGTCAGATCTCAGCCCTCAAGACGTCTTGTTCGTGGCTTTTTCCCAGTGCGCGGGATTCACAGATCTCTTTCAATACTTGGTGGATGAGAGGCAACATAAAATAACACAATCATGTATATAAATCTTTGCTTTATTTTAGGTCCATGTGCTTTCCAAATTGAAATATTCCTGATCCGGGACTTTGCACATTTTGGACCAGGTATGCATTATTTCACTAGGGTCATTTCTGTCCTCTAGTTCATTGTCCTCTGTTTTTCTTAACACATATACTCTATCTGACAGGTATTCAACGCACTTACAGAAATCATTCCAAGATACTACCGTCTTTGTCATTGGATCTTGGTAAGCTACTCTGGCATACCCTGGCTGAGTAGTATGACCTACGGCATGGGTCTCACTCTCTTTAGATTCACCGATTAGTCTTCTTAATGTATTAACTCACGGTATATATGCCATGGTTGTTTTCTTTCACTTTTGAGTTGCCAGAGTTTGGTTTTCAACCATTCATTTTTGCACGGACCCTTTTCTTTTCCATTTTCCCTTATCATTTTTTGGGATCCCGCTATCTCCTCTATTCACTTTCGGTTTCTATCTTTTTCTTTTTACTCTTCAGACGTCTCAATCCTGCCACACTAAGGTGTTGTTGTGCTGTGTTACACACTATCTCTCTTTTGGCTAATCTTAGCTTTTTGCTTTTATTTTTCCTTCATAATACGGCAGCACTCTATGTACAGAAATGCACTAGCATCTTTCAGGTTTTTACCCTTTCTTCTCTTATCTCTCCCTTTTCACGCTCTTGAAACTAGTATCTTTTTGTCTGTAAAATATACTGATGTATATTCTTATATTATATGCTATTACAGCCCTAAAGAAGCCTGTTGACAGGGCGAAACGCGTTGGCTGATTTCTATTCCTGTGCATACTCCAGATACATCAAAATAAAAGATATCAACACAAGAAGAATTGTTGTCAACTTGGATTTATATACATGATTGTGTTATTTTATGTTGCCTCTCATCCACCAAGTATTGTATTTTTTCATGATCTCCTGGCAGCAGATCATTTGAGGTGGGCAATATAGGTCAGTAAGTTTGTGACTCAGTTGGTTAGTGCTGTCATCTAGAACCCAGCTGCCTTTCTCATATTTTTATTGCTTATTGCGGGTCAACTAGCACACCAACTCACGTATACTTAACTATTACATGATGAATTTTGACGATGGGAGAGAAAAGCTCGCGAAAGACTTGTTTAAACAAAATAGTGTGATGAAACAAGCGGCCGCCAGTGGAGTAACTAAGACTGAAGGCCTGACAATAAAATTTCTGTAATTAGAAAGGCTTAAAAAGAACGAGCTGTCTACGTTGTGGGACGGGGTCACCCTTAAAAGATACCTCGACAATAAGAAAGTCCTTAGGGAGTTGAGGTTATTAACATTCCCCAACTTTGAGATTATTGATCCGGATCTTCTATCAGAATGGGAGGATAATCTGCACAATTCGTCATTTACCATGATGAAAATTCTAATAACCCATGCCGACAGAAAATGTACTAAGCTGCAGGCAAAAATTAAGATTCTTGAGGACGAAATTAAACTCTTAAACTTACCAGAAGTAACAGCCAAAAATTATGCGATACTTAAAGATCAGATCGCGAACCACCAGACATTGGTTAAAAACAGGAAAATGCATAAAATTATGCGGGATGATCGCGACTATGACCATGGCCGCATTTTTACTTTTGAAGCTAAGTTTGATAATATTCAAGTACCTAAGAATGTCACCCCTAGCCCATCAAATGCAGGGTCAATCTCTAGCATTAGTGTGAGCTTTGATGCATCATCTATTGATAAGACCAACAGAGATGGACTAACAGAACCGGGGGCTCAGGGTGAGTCCTCGTCGTCTTTTTTAGAGGAGGTCCGCAGATTCAGAATTGGAAACAGGAAACAAAGAGACAAACCAGGAGAGGGGGAGGAGAAAAGCCTGTGGAAAAGGAGTGGGTAATGACAAGATATCAAAAAAGCCAGATGATGAAACGCCCGTAACGAATGTTATAAATACAGACAGCATGACTGTGACTAATGATGATGTTGAAATTGAAAATTTGGTAGTGAATCTGTCCACCTATTCTCTCAATGTAAATGAAGTGAATGCATTAAATAAAGGGCTTGGATACTGTCCAGTGTACGGGGATATGTTTAGCGACCTGCATGTGGATTTGTTTAAATTTGTAAGACGCGCTAAACTTAAATGCCATTTTGCTCTGAACGGTTATGAACCACCACGACCTGCGGTCAATATGCCTGCAATTAATGTTGATGTGTCACATGTTAAGAATGTCTCCCTTCTTCTTTCGCTTCATAGTGATGATGATTTTTCATATGATCATGTCCTTAAAAGCATGGACATTAAGCAAGTTCAAGTTCAAGTTCAAGTTCATCAATTTGTATAGCGCGCTATTACACGTGTGACAGTGGTCTCCACAACAGAACTAAGTTCACACCACAAGGTGCTCATCTGAACAGTTTGAATGTTTTTTACAAATTGGTGACAGAAGAATTGCATCACATAGAAGATAGACATCCTAATCAATCTTGGAAATACATCAGGGATAATCTCACGCCACTTGAAAGGGCAGAAATACAGAGTCTCCGTCTCAATGGGGACATTATAATCAGGGAAGCGGACAAGGGCGGCAATGTGGTCGTAATGAATAGATGTGATTATGAAGGAGAAGTTTTACGACAACTAAGCAACACTGCACATTACACCAAATTGGGACACAATCCCTATAAAACGGCTACTGTTAAGATCAACACTAAGCTTAGCCATTGGAAGGAGATTGGTTTGCTTTCAGACACTGAACATAAGTTTCTCACTATAAGCAGACCTAGATATCCTTGTATTTACCTACTCCCGAAAATTCACAAAAACTTGCCCTTTCCCCCGGGCAGGCCAAATATTTCGGGAATTGGTTCGATAACAGAGGCACTGGCCAAGTTTGTAGACACTTTTCTGCAACCAATAGTCACAAATCTGCCATCTTACGTGAGAGATAGTACAGACCTACTGAACAACCTGAGTGATCTGGATTGGGATGAGGGGATGTGGTTTGCTACCTTGGATGTAGAATCCCTTTACACTTGTATCAAAAGAGACTTTGGGGAACAAGTGGTTGAATCTTACCTTGCAACAAGACAGGCTTCCCTGTATTACCATAACCTGATGATACTAGAAATGACAGATCTTATTCTAGATAATAACTTCTTCATGTTTAACACCACGTGGTACAAATAAGAGCAGGGGACCGCCATGGGTTCAAAATTTGCACCTTCATACGCTAACCTCTTTATGGGGTGTGTGGAGCGAACCCATGCGTGGTCCAGAGCGGCCGCAGAATGGACAAGACATGTCCATTTCTGGGGTCGCTATATTGACGACATTATCATCATTTGGACAGGTTCTGGGGTTGAACTACAAGAATACTTTCAGTACCTCAACAGCAACAACCTCAATGTCACATTCACGTTGGAGATGTCACAGAGCAGAATACACTTTCTGGACTTGGAACTGTGTATACATGGAAACACAATACATAGCACACTACACAGGAAGGAGACATCAGTTAACAGTATTTTATACTATAATAGCTCACATGCACCATCAACAAAAAAAGCAATCCCCTTTGTCGTGCTTTTGCGAATACGCAGGAATTGTAGTGAGGACTCCAACTTCACCCTGCAAGCTAGGGTGGCAACTGATCGTCTGAGAAAAAGGGGTTATGATGCTGACATACTCGGGAAAGCCAACAATAGAGTCAAAGCCACTAAAAGAGAAGAAATGTTGAGAAATAGACAAAAGAGGATGGATAGCAAGACATCGAGACTCTCCTTTATCACCACCTATTGATCCCTGAACCACGAGGTGTTCAAAGCACTTGGAAAACACAGGGCATTGCTAAAGGGAGTGCCAGGGGTGGGTCTATCGATCACTGACAGACCCTCTATGACCTTCAAAAGAAGCAAGACCACTAGGGATCTCCTCTGCCCAAGCTATAGCTTACCAAGGGTCCCACAGAAGCAAAGTAAAACATGGTTGACCAAACCCAACGGTTTCTATACCTGCAGTGGCTGTAACATCTGTGAACTAGGCTGTAACAAGACTGTTAGATTCAAATATAACACCAACACGGAACACAACATCAGGCAATTTATCAACTGTCTCACTTGCTTTGTAGTCTACGTCATCATTTGTGGCTGTGGTAAGATTTATGTGGGTAGCACCACCGGGCAGCTTAAGATAAGCATTCAGGAACACCGCAGAGCAGTACTCAACAAAGATGCATCTTATGCATTAGTGTCACATGATTGTAAGAGGGCCACTGATAGAGCGCACTTCAGATTCCATGGCATTGACAGTGTTGGCACGGATCAGAGAGGTGGAGACAGATCGCTGACACTAAGACAACTTGAAGCTAGATGGATATGTACCCTGCGTTCCTCAAGTATGCGGCTTAACTCAGACAGTGAGATGCACTACTTTCTGTAAATTTCCATCTCTCTCCTGGTTAGAGGTAGGGCTATATGCGGTAGGATTAGTCTTCAGTTAACTGAGATTAGGTTTCAGTTGCTACATCATCAAGCATCTCACTTACTGGATGACTTTTCATAACTAACAGACATATAACTCACTACGCATAGTAAACACTAGGGAGTGTATGAGTCTACTTTCATGAAAAACCCCTCTCTCCCTATGTTAGTTTCAAGTCACTTCTGTTTTTGCCTTTATGTGTATATTTCACTCAACACACGTAGCAATTGGTGGCTTTGCAAGCGTCCAGTTGTGTGTGTTAGTGTCCAAAGGCTTATGCTTTACCCTCACTGATGTATTTAAAATGTAAATGTACTATTTTCTCTTACCAATATGTCCATGGCACTGTAAACCTCTATTTTTTCCTATTGTTGGTCAAGTGTTTGCTTGTCATCTCATCTTTATGTTCTATGGACTAAAACGCAGTGCTTTAGACGGCTATTTAATTATACTGTGTTTTAATATGTTTGGTCTAAATGTTTGCCTGTCATCTTATCTCTCCACTCTACAGTTCAAACCTCAGTGCTCTAGAACGCTATATAATTGCACTGCAATATATTGTGTATAAGCGCATGCGCAGTGTATATAATGTTGCCAAAGTTTTTGTGCCAATTGCGACATGGCATTATAGCCTTTCTATCTCCTGTTTCTGTTATTTTACTTTCTTTTCATTCTCCCTAATTATGGCTGTTACGGCATTCACCCATACTCTTGCGAACTCTAACTGAGGTTTCAGATAAATACAAGAATACTTAATCGCCTTTTCTGGCTCGTTGTTAAGATCTAAAGGCTGCCCGCTTCACTTCATTACGGCTGTCACAGCACTGATTTATACTTTTTTTAACTCTTACTGAGGAAGTATTAAAATACAAACATTTCTTTTGGGCGCTTTATCAATTTTAGTGCTGTACGCTTCTACCACGCATTTTACGAGGGCCGCGCTTCAGTTCGAGGGAATTAGCTGATCCGAAACGATTGCGTCGTATGTTCAGCATTCTAGTCTTTGCTTTCCGGAAGTGAGGACGTTGCAGAATATTATACCGCCCGTACCACCGGAAGTGATTCCTATCACTTCCGGGACATTTTTGGTATTTCAGCAAAACACGCGGAGCCTCCGTTTGTACCTCGCCCCAGCTACTCTGGCAGCTAGAAGTACACCGGACACGGCTCCCGCTCGTGTTAGGACATAGAACCACTCGCTGGTATGTTTAACGACGGGACATGGGATTGTGATTTTTCCAACTGTAGGTTAAGCTTAATTTCCGTTTTATTTAAATTGTAGTACTTTACCGTAGCTCGTTTAGACCCCACGGTATTACTGTTAGCGTTACTTGCTCGTCTTTGCTATTTATCGTCAATTAAATCAGCACTGTGTTGTTAGCGTTTGTAAAGTACACGTGCCAGTCGTAATACCATAACTTTGGTGCATGTTAGTAGTGTGTTTCTTTCATAGGCTACAACTGTTGTATCCTCGTTTTAACCGGAATAGCGTTACTGGCCAGTGCCAGTCGTAATACCAAAACTTCGGCCCATGCCAGTGGTGTGTTTCTTTTATAGGCTACAACTGTTTTATCCTCATTTCAACCGGAATAGCGTTACTGGCCTTAAAATCTCTACCCGGCTACTACTATTTGCAGAGTTATAATATCGGAGCACACCCAATAGTGTTGGGGGACTTCCTTTTTACTAGTGGTTTTTCATACTTTTAAAGGTTCCAGTGATCATTCATGTTCATGGTTTTACGTTTTTTCCGCAGTGAACGTACCTGAATTCTGTAGCATTAACCCTATATGGCAGCTCTAGGACTACTGCTGCTATCCACAACAGTCCTAAAAGGCGATGACTCTTTTACTTCCGTTTCTTTTTACACACGACCGTCTCATATTAGAATGACTTTTCGTGAATTAGATCTTTCCCTTTTAGAGCCAGTTGGTAGCTGTACCTTTATGTAGACTGAGCTTAGTAGATTTGTGTGCCTTGCTGAGTATGAGTAGAGTAAGAAATTTGTGTTTTTTTGTCCTTCTGTTTGTTTCTAAAAACATAAGCGGCCAAGATAAGGATACTTAAGCAATCTTTGCTTTATTTTAGGTCCATGTGCTTTCCAAATTGAAATATCCCTGATCCGGGACTTTGCATATTTTGGACCAGGTATACATTGTTTCACTAGGGTCATTTCTGTCCTCTAGTACATTGTTCTCTGTTTTTCTTAACACATATACTCTATCTGACAGGTATTCGACGCACTTACAGAAATCATTCCAAGATACTACCGTCTTTTTCATGGGATCTTGGTAAGCTACTCAGGCATACCCTGGCTGGGTAGTATGACCTACAGCATGAGTCTCACTCTCTTTTGATTCACCGATTAGTCTTCTTCACGGATTAACTCACGGTATATATGCCATGGTTGTTTTCTTTCACTTTTGAGTTGCCAGAGTTTGGTTTTCAACCATTCATTTTTGCACGGACCCTTTTCTTTTCCTTTTTCCCTTATCATTTTTTGGGATCCCGCTATCTCCTCTATTCACTTTCGGTTTCTATCTTTTTCTTTTTACTCTTCAGACGTCTCACTCCTGCCACACTAAGGTGTCGTCGTGCTGTGTTACACACTACCTCTCTTTTGGCTAATCTTAGCTTTTTGCTTTTATTTTTCCTTCATAATATGGCAACACTCTATGTACAGAAATGCACTAGCATCTTTTCAGGTTTTTACCCTTTCTTCTCTTATCTCTCCCTTTTCACGCTCTTGAAACTAGTATCTTTTTTTCTGTAAAATATACTGATGTATATTCTTATATTGTATGCCATTACAGCCCTGAAGAATCCCGTTGACTGGGCGAAACGCGTTGGCTGATTTCTATTCCTGTGCATACTCCAGATACATCAAAATAAAAGATATCAACACAAGAAGAATTATTGTCAACTTGGATTTATATACATGATTGTGTTATTTTATGTTGCCTCTCATCCACGAAGTATTGTATTTTTTCATGATCTCCTGGCAGCAGATCATTTGAGGTGGTCAATATAGGTCAGTAAGTTTATGACTCAGTTGGTTAGTGCTGTCATCTAGAACCCAGCTGCCTTTCTCATATTTTTATAGATCTCTTTCAACACTTGCGGTGCAGGATATTTGCAGACTCTGTCTCGTGTAGAGCAGGATTATTGGCAGATTCTTTCTCGACCCGCAGAGCCCTCTCAATAAGTGGCCATCTTGCTGCACGTCAAGACCACGCCCCCATCATCCATTAATAATAGATTCAGCAGGTGAGACAAGACCACCTTGTAGAATAACAGGGGACACAAAATGGTTTCTAGAAATCCTGTGCTATATTCACCTTTGCAAGGCCTGTAACCCAGAGAATAGCACCAGTTTATGTCAAGAATGTGGCTGAACGTACCCTTTCCAGTAGTTAGTCTATTCACAAGCATTCCTTTGATCACTTTTTGTGCATTTGTGTAAGTGGCCAAGTGGATGCAAAGACATGGGACCCATGCTAACTGTGCCATTGTAAACAAGGTGTCCCGGTTGAAGAGGTAAAACTAACCTGAAAACAGTCTTGGGTTGCTTGTGATACAGTTCAGATAGGACCTGTGTTGTCAATGTGTGCTGGACTGTTTCCTCTGGAGTAAATTCATCTGCATATGCTTGAGTTTAATTTGTGGAGGTACAGTGGGCTTAACCACAATAGGTTTGAATGCTACTTTCAGATACTGCCATAGGATATTTGGAAGCATTTCTACCAATACTGTTTCCCTATGTTATGTTATATTGATTTGTATAGCACACTAATCACTTGAGAGGGTATCCAGGCACGTGGGCAAGTGTGTATGTGTGTGGTCCCCAAGGCGCTTATATAAAGAGCCAGGTTTTCAGCTTATTGCACAAATTAGGGAGTGAGGAGGCGGCTCTGATATGTTGAGGGAGGTCGTGCCATATCTTGGGTGCGATATACGAAAAAGACTGACCAGTTTTGCTTTTACGGATGCGGGCAATGTGTGCAAGTGAGGCCGAGTGTAGGTGTCTGGTGGATTGGTGAAAGTGTATGTAGCTGTTCAGGTATTCTGGTTTGTGTTGTGTTGGGCTTTCATGTGGGTATGAGAAGTTTGAATTGGCTGGGATTGTGAACTGTGAGTCAGTTAAGCTTCTCGAGGTGGGGGATGATGTGGGGTTGAACGTGGAGTATGAGTCTTGCAGCAGTGTTCCAGCTGGTCTGGAGTCTGTGTAGGAGTTGTTTGGAAATTCCAACATTGAGAGTGTTACCATAGTCAAGCCTGCTGGTGATGAGTGCTGGCATGATGGTCTGTCTGGTGTTCTGAGTCAACCATTTGAAGATCTTTCACAGCATGTGATCCAGTGTGGCTCTCAAACAACCCTCCCAATTAATCTCAGTTTACTCAGGAGCTAACTTACTTTACTCATCAGTGGGGCCCATAGCACCGCGAGTTACTCATTCACACAATCACACCACTTCCAAGATCAGTAAGACTAGAAGGTGAGCTGCTGGACAGGGGAGCACCCTATTAATCTAAATTTAAACTCTATATGTACATATGCATATATTTCATAGGAAATAACATCAAGGCACCCCACTGTTTTGGTCGATGGACCAGATAGTAGAAGTTAGTTGATTGAAATCAAGACCAGCATAATGCACTATTTCCCATTTATCTTTATTTTCTTATTATGCTCAATTATTCTGTCATGACTTCATTTATTAACTCAAACATTTAACTCGTAAAATTCTTTAAAACATTTATCTAAAATTTTAGTCAAGTTGGAAAAATAACCTTCAATAAATCTAACATTTATTAGCATACATTAGGAAATAAGAAATTTTGAAAACATATTACCAAGCTCCGTTGATGGAAAACACAGGATTAAACGACATAGGTTCCGAAATCTGACTCTCTGTCCTCCTTGATGTTTACCTCCCATCAGGACTGCCCCATCAGGTCTATACCTCATCAAAAGTTAAAGTCAGGAAAAATGATTTGCATCAGAAAATCATTCAGTTCAACAGCATATTGTAGTGCAGAAATAAATTCACAAACAGCTTTTTTTCTCTCTTTCGTACTGGCTCTTTTATACCCTTTTCCCCTACTATCTAACTAAATTTTGAAACTTTTAGGGTCCATACTCATTTCTCATTGGTCCATTAGAGGGGTGGTGAAGAACACCTCATCTCCTTATTGTCCAAATGTTGCACTGTCACGTCCACGTTTCCCATACGATCAAAATTGTCCATTCTGCAACTCGTCATCCTGTCCTTGTAATTTTTATACATCATGTAGATACAACACTCAACATTCCCAAGCTCACAAACACAAGCATCCTTTTTGGCACTTGTCTGATGTCCTAGGCCAAACTGACCTTAACATTAGTAGGCCGAGTACACGCCGTAAAAACATCTCTTGAGCACAGTCGCGCATGCGTAGACCATACTTTCTCGGAGTCTCGCATAAGCAGCCATTTTCAAGGTAGGCCGCACGGGCCACAATGGGAACTAATATGAAAACAAACACAACAGACGTTAGATTTTAGTATTAAAACCCTTCTGTTTACCTCCAACCATTCTAATTTCACCCTATTAGATGTTACCTAGCGGGAAGCTAAATAAATGCATTGTTTACTTACCGAATTTGTTTGTTTTGCCACAAAATACTCACAATAAACATAAAGGCATTGCTCTTATTTTCATTTGAAGCATTACGGCACTATATTAGTATCATATTTTGTCACATCATTAATCCATTAGTGTTTGCAAATTAGCCAGTTAGTTTTCCCACGTGTACCTTTTTCTGTGTATGTTTCTCTTGTAGGTTAATTAAAATGCTTCACACAGTTAATACATTTTATGGTTATGAGAACTTGATTTCACAAGGGGTACACAAACATTTTTGTCACTCCCCTGCTCCATCAATTCCCCCCTTTGATGATTTTTATCACCACACAACACCCAAAATTACGATTTTTTTTTTTAATAAACATGTTTCAGGTTCTTTCATCTGGTTAGCTTTAGACTCTTGTGTCGTTTATTTCCATTTTTCTTGTATCATTATAAATTGTATCTTTGTACTCTTGCAACTCTATTTCTCCCTTTTCACGTTCTCTTTCTTTATTTTCTTCAATTTTTATTTTGTATTGATTTTCTAAAGTTTCTCCTTCTTCTGCACTTACAAATTAGTCTTAATATTAATATCATAAAAATTACAACCGTCAGTGGAATTAATACTCTCCCTATTATTGATCTACCTATCTCTAAGAACCATTTCTTCACAGCTGAAAAACTCTTACCGAGTTTCTCAAGAACACCGTCAACCTCCAGTGGAGTAATTTCTTTATGTAATTCAGTAATATTTGTAATATACTTTTGAATATTTTTGCTTTTGTCTGAGATATATGTACAACAGTGCTGTACCTTTAAAATTCCAATTGCCAATATTATAACAAGAGCAAATCGATTTTGCATCACCAAGCTCTCATAGCAACCATTTTAGTCTTTACCATTAAAAATCCTCCAGCTGTATCCGTTGATAAACAATCTACTATTGTTGACAATTTTTCTATTTTGTTCGCATTAAAAGATATACCCACTGCTGGTATCAATACTCCAAAAACATCACCTATTATTTCTAAAACACTTTCCCTTCTTCTACGTGTTAATGGTTTACCTATCTCATGGATTCCATTTGTTCCTCTATCTACGTGAAATATTTTCGGAAAGACCAGACCTATGTAGCAAGATCCATACCAGTGGTCCGGCAACCTATAATAAGCTTTGTTTCCACACAAAAAATAAATTCCAGGAAAAACAAAATCATTTCCACCTTTAAATCCCCATCCCCCTTTGATAATATATGTGTCTTCACATTCACTTACTCCTACAAAAGTTGTCATACAGAGTGTTATCTCTTCGAATACGTAATTTCCCTAATTGTGGTGTATCTATATTAATTGCCACATTGACATTATTTCCCTCAATATTTTCCTCTTCAAAGTTCTACAATGTTGATTTTGCTTTATTTGCAGTTGATTTTCTTTGATATTGGGTTCTCCTTTCTTCTACCATGTCCAAAAAGGCTTTTTATTCACAGTGTATTCTACATGTTAACTTGTTCTTAAAAGCACACTCAAAAGATAGTTCTTGTATCTCAAGGAAGTATTCACTAGAAACTTTACCCATCTTAATTTTGTTTAGTTCTTGTAAAGCTTTCAATGTTGCAAAGGTGTCATCCGAATCAGAATAGTAATATTCCAATTTGCCTGTTTTGTAAAATAAACTAGCCAAAAACTACATGTTATTCCATACATCAAAGGAAGATGATATTAAGTCAATCCCTCTGATACAGATACAGGTAACCACATACAGACATAGCAGTCCCTTACATCCATAGTTTTCACATATCCATACAAAAGTTTAGAAAAAACATTCTTTGAAAAGTCACTAATGGAATTATCTCTATGCAAATCAGTGTTTTTTCTCTTCCTTCTTTAATTCATGAATCTTTTCTCCTTTACTATCATTCATCTTGGCATGTTCAAAATCCGGTCTGAAAGGGTTCACTATTGCTAAAATAAGCCACACTAACATTAATAATCCTGTACATATTAACCACATTCCACATCATTTCCGAAAAATAGCACATTTTGATCTATCAACATCATTTGTAGGCATTTTCAAAATCTTTCCCCCACAACATTTTCTTTTTCAAACATTTTTTTTTCTTTTTACTCAATATAATACAATATAATACATAATTCACAGTCTTTTACCGTCACTATAGTTTCTTTATCCTTCACACTTGGAAAAGTGTCTTTAAATCTCTTTCTTTGATATTCATTTCTTTTTTATGATTCTCTTTACTTCTTTTGGTTTTATCGTTTTTCAGTTTGCAGTTTTACACAAATTGTCTTTTGCTTTATCCTTTTACTCACTTTGATAATTCGGATCTTCTCGACTACTTTCAACTTCCACTATAGTGGGCAAGGCAACATATGTCCACTCAGGCGATTTATACTTTTGGTTTGGTCTCCTTACTCTTTTTGGCCTTTGCACAGTCTCCTTATTTTCACTTGACAACTTCTTTTTCACTGGTAATTTCATTTAGATTTTTATTGTTATTAACCAGTTTGAATCTTAAACCATCATTTCCTTTAGGCCAATTGTCTCCTTTATGTGGCTTTTTGTTTTCAGGTTCTACTATTTCACGTTCTAATTTCCAAGCTCTTGTCCTGGAGCTTCTCCTTAGGATTGTCTCATCACCACTGTCTTCAGACTCAGTTTCAGACTTTTCTCCACTTCCTCTTATTCTGAATTTTATTATCCCTGTCTCATTCACTGAATCTGTGTTTTCTTTTACCGATTCAGTTATTCTGCTAGGAACTTCTCCAGAGCTGGTACGCGGAAGCTCATCCTTTTATGAGTTCTTTCCTTTTCACCAGTTTCAAGATTTATGTTCCTGCTTTCAGTACTTTCAATTTGTCATTTAGAACTATTACCTTTACCAGTTTTCTTTTTTGCTTTTGTCAGTGTCCAAACTGGTACTTGGTTTTTCCATATGTCGACTTTCAGGTCGATCTTCAAGATCTGGAACTTCAACTATTTAACTTTCCTTGCTCAATCATATTGTCAACTACAGGGGTTATTCCTTCAATTATCTCAGGTGTTAATTTATACTGTGGAATATTTGGGTAACTTCTTTCACAGAAATCTTTACAGGACATGCATCTTTCATTAGCCCTATTTCTTCTCCTGTAAAGTCCCACACTTCCTCTCTGACTGTTTCTTTTAATTCACTAGGAATTTTCTGTTGATCAAACACAGGAAATATTTCACTTCGTTCTGAATCAATTATAGACATGGTCATTTTATACAGAATGTCATCATCAGCAGTTTGAAATGCATTGCCATCTGGTGAACAGTAAATGGCACAATTCATTTTACAGAGTGTGTCACGTCCAAGCAAATTAACAGGACTGCTGTCACATACCACATATTGATGCATCTCTTTAAAATTGCCAATTTCCACTTCTACTGGTTCTGTAAGTGGTGTTTTAATCTGCTTGTTTGTTACTCCTACAACTTGGATATACTCACCTGAGAGAAAGGTTTTGAATTTCTACTGATCTAACGGTAGAAGGGGTAGCACCTGTATCCACTCGGATGGTAATATTTACACCATTCACCTTTCCATATACAAAAGGACCAGACTGATCTACCTCCAGAGTTGCGCCAAGCACGCACTCCACTTCCTCTCCTAGGCACGGTCAACAACTTTCATCTGACTCATTTCCATCAGACCTTAACCAATACTGCAAAATTGCAGTTACATGTGGTGGTCAGTTTACCTGTTCTCCTCCATAGAATCCTGTCTCTGCACTGTATTTCTGAAGATGTATTACACTGTGTGGGAGTGGTGGTGCTGGCACCTGACTCTGCTGGGTAACTACCTGCTGCTGTAGCGATGACTGTTGATTTACCTCATTCTGCACTTGTGGATTTAACAATTTATTTTCTGGATTAACCTTTTGGGGTAACTTAAACTCGTTCTTCCAATGCCCTATCCTGCCGCAGTTGTTACATGGCCATTTCTTCTTTGCCTCATCTATATACAATTGTCCCTTTCCTTTATTCATACCACCTTTCGTTTTTGCTTGATTTCCGTCATTACTTTGGTTACCAAATTGAGCTCCCTGTTGTTCAGCTACTTTCACTTGTGCCCATTTAGCTTTCACTTTAAGCTATCTCTGTTTGGCATCAAGTTCATCACTACAATAGTTTGCATATCATAATACTTCATCTACTGAGCTGAATTGCCAACACATCATGTTGTATTTTATCATGTCACTTATTTCTGGTCTTAAACCAATACAAACCTGTATACAAAATGACTCATATACTTTTCACTCAATGCTTCATATCCACTAAATTGTTTAAAAACTAGAAGTAGTCTTTCATAATAAGCATGTACAGATTTTTTAGGTTCTTGCAACATTCTATCAATTTTTACCCAATCTGTTTCTTGAGGAGGAATTTCGTTTTTCAAAAACGTTATTACTTGATTGTATTTTCTCATAACTTCGGGACCTGGAGCACCTGTTTTAGCATCTCTTGGATATTTTGCTTTTGGCCAGTCAACAGTAATTTTACATTCTGTCCATAAATCTGCAGGCACAACAATGTCAAACAATCCATCTAAATCTTCCCACAGCACTTTTGAAGCCTGGGTTTCACTCTACGTGCAGCACAAATAAGGACAGCACAAATAAAGGACCGTACTATGTTCTGGTGGGCAGTAAATGCCCCCTTCTTTGCGAATAATGAGGGACCGAGAATTGAAGTTGCCATTGACGAGGTGTCTTGGATTAATTTCCTCTCAAATGTATACAGCGATAGGGGGACTTGAGAATCTGTCGCTGATTCTATTCAACAGTTACAAGGAGGGGTGGATTGTTTTGTGTCTATAGGACTAAACGCCACAATAGAAGAGGTTATGGCAGTGTTTAATGAAAGTAAAGGTGGTAAAGCGCCTGAGCCAGATGCCGTGCCCATTGACCTATTTAAACATCTTCCAGTGCTTTGTGCCCCATTGCTGACACAGGTATTGAAGGCCTGCTGCAAGAAGGTCTTTTTTAAAACATGGTCCGAATCTGTGATCATACCAATCTTTAAAAAGGGAGAACGTGACAACCCCGCATGTAATTATCCGATTTCTTTGTTGGACTCCCTGGTTAAGGTAGTAGGAAGAATAGTCCTGAAAAGATTACAATCCTTGCTGAGGACAATAGTATTTTATGTAAAGTGCAGTATGGTTTTAGACAGGGGTTAGGGACCATCGAACAGGCGCTGAATTTTATAATGTTAACTGGGAAATATACCCAAGCTAAAGAAGGGAAAATGTACATGGCATTCGTGGAACTTACGTCCGCCTTCGACTGCGTTAACCATAATAGACTGTGAGATATTTTGCGGGATTTAAAGGTAGACCCAATTTTAGTCCAGTTTTTGAGGCAACTGTATACTGGGGCCTCGGCAAAAGTGAGATATGGAATTGGAAGCGAATGCACTGCGTTGTTCGCGGTGGAGAAGGGTGTGAGGCGGGGGTGCGTTCTGGCCTCGTTCCTCTTCTCTCTATATACCAACGCTTTAGAGGAAGAATTAACGGCCAGGACAAAAGACCCTCCTCACTATAACTACAAGCACATAGTATCACTACCTTACGCAGACGACGCGGTGCTCATGGCCAGAACCCTGCTGGGTCTACAGAGTGCTCTTAAAACCTACATTGATTTTATGGGCAGTCGAGGACTAAAACTTAATGTCAAGAAGACATATGTGATGACATGTGGGAATGGGAGAAATAGCTGTAAAAGCTTGCCGCTAGGGAAGGTTAGGATCGGTGCGACCAATACATTTTCATACTTGAGGGTTTTACTTGACCAATCTGGGTCATGGATTCCAGTGGTTAAAAACAGAGCTCTCCTTTTTAAACGATCAATTGGGGCACTGACAAATTTCTCTAATAATATGGGCAAAAGACCCCCGGGGATCCTCCTCAAGATTTATAAAGCAAAATGCTTGAGCGTGGTGATGTATGGGGCGGGTGTCTGGGGATACCAGGATGTGGCTATGCTGCAAAAAGAAGAAAATATGTTTTTGCGATTTATTTTAGCAGTACCACAGAGCACATCCATTTACATTTGCCACAACGAATTGGGGATTTCTTATATTACCGATGCGATCAAGATGCAGCCCCTTATGTTATGAGATAGAGTTTGGACATCCAATAACACAGAATTAAATAGAGATATTATTAGAGATGCCATGAGCTTAACTCATGCTAATAAGATCCCCTGGTTAATGTTCATTAGAAGGTTTTTAACAGACTTGGGCAAATCTGACTTTTATAGCAATCCTGGTACATTGATTACAATTTCTAGGAAGGATTTTTGAGCTTTGTGCCAAGATCATTTAGAGCTTCTAAGGGCGGCGTCAGAAATGCATAAAAGTACGGTCATTCCACACCAGCTAACCTTTGTATCATCTACCATTAAACCCTACCTGGAATGGTGTACAGGAAGTTAAGATAGGTTTGTACTCACAAGACTTAGAATTGATAGCTTTCATCGATTAGTCAGCTTTCCCACACAAAATGACTGGACAAGTGAGCTCCGTAGGTGCCCCTGTGATGAAATGTCCCTTCAGAAGACAATACATGTGATTTTATAGAGTGGAAAGATCAAGATGGATTTTGCCAATGCTGAAGGACGGGGTTGGAGGCAATACCGCACTGCCTACCTCTATTTACAAAAATTGGAAAATGTTTATTGTGTGGAGGTATGACTGGACTTTTGAAGGCTATACTGAACAAAAGAAAAAGTATAACAGGGGAAATCCAACACGAGGCTGATTAATGTTTAGAATACCTGTTATAATAATTAACTATAAACATGATTTTAAGACTTCAAGATTTTAGTAATATATAATGATGTAATCATTCATGGTACTGGAATTCATTTTAAATAATAGATTGTAAATTTTGTAATGTGTGACTTTTATGATTTTTAATCTAAAAATCGAATAAAGTTTATTTGATTCGATTTGATTTGAAACCTTTACAAACCTATCGACTTGTCTACACCATTCTACAGGTTTTTCTCGTAAGCTTGGAAAATCATATGTAAACAACAATATATCTTGTCTAGTCCAAGGTACATAAAGGCTAGAAGGGTTTCCAGAAATTTCAGAAAATGGCGCTCTGCCTGGAGTATACGCTGGACAGTATGTGGAGATGAGTTCTTGAGTGTGGCGCGTAAAGAGCGAACGGATTAACCCAAAAACCGTTCTAAGACAATCAGAGATTACCCAAACTGTAACACAGCAATGCTCTCGCAGCCACAAAAACAGTGTAAAATTATTTGAAAAACGACAATTAGTAGCAATAAAAATGAAAGAAAGCAGCAGATCTTTCTGTTCAGGTTCTTTTTCAATGATGTTTTAATTGGATCCAAGCTCAGCCGACACGTGTTTCATCGTGTTAAAGTGGAGTCAACACGACTCTTCAGGGCTGATGAAAGTAAATAAAACATATGTATAGTACATTTCAGTAGGTCACAATTTGTACATGGATTCATGACATGTATGTGCATGAAAGTGATAGTGACGGATTGTTACGTGCCTTCGTGGTCGTCTTCGTGATAAATAAACCATGCACAACCACAAGCTCATCCTGGTAACGGTGGTGAATTGTGAATAGTGTCAAAATTATATTTAGCCAGATGGCGTTTCCGTATATTATTGGATAGAGTACATAAACTCTTATAAGGTCGCATCAATTGATATCTCATGCTCACTAGAAATCCGCGTTTGTGGGGTGTCAGGGTGTATGAGTGTTCAAACGCTCTAAGCAATAGGCATGCCAGTGAATATCTCATGCTGTGAGTTGGTGATATGTATCTAAAGAAAGTGGCAGTTAATGCATACCTAGTGGATAGCTTCAGGCATCCACGGTTAGATGCGTGTTATTCAGCGCGGTAGATGGCGTGTCTACGTTTAGAATGAAGAAAAATGTACACATGAATATGTATACATATTACACGGGAGAAAAAATAATAAGTGCGGGCAATTCGTGCTTTTCGCAGGGAGCACAAATGTGGAGATTGCAAAGGCTCACCCTGATAAGATGTTGGCGAGTCTGCCAATATAACTAATCGATCAAAAACCTGGTTCCGGGTTCAGGAGTATCTATGACAGAGGTAATTATGAAGTAAGCACACAAATTGTTGCACGTCTGCATTCGACGATGACTGCATGAAAAAGAAAGAAAAAGAAAGAAAAACGGGCTGTTTTTCAACTAGGGCACAAACACCTTACCAGATCATGGGAGAGTAAGCAAAATATACAAAGTGTAAGAGAAGAACCGCATGGTACATACCTATGCACGAGTGCGTGAATAGCTGTACCGGGAGGGGACCCGACTGTTGGAGTTGCGAGTTCTAATTGTAGGTATAGGATTCTTCACGGGTAGCTTTAGGCTGAATATTAGAAAAATAACATAAAAGGACTTTAGCTTAGGGTCGTCTTCGTATACAGAAACCTTAAGAATCAAAGGGAAACGCAGGTATGCAGAGTGTTGCATCTTTACCTGACAGTCGGTGTCCCTCCTCCGTTGGTTCCCGGTCGCCGTGTTCCAAGAACGGACACGTGACCGGAAGTCGGAGGGCTTGAAATAGTCTTCGCAAATCATTGCCTAGACTGCAATGATCATATCTCGTGTCCCAAAGAGACCGCCATCTTGGGTGTGTTAATGACGGTAGTCTAGAGCCTCAAAGCCAGCAAAAAAGGGCGCACAGATTAATGTAATAACCGAAAAAAGTTTGTAGAAGTGGGGGTATACTGGATTTATCATTCCGGGCAAAAGATGTAAAATAATAGTAGAAGCGCAAACCAGAAACTATAGTGGTTTACCTTTAATTACGCAACAATGCTAGCGTGAAGATCATAACGATGATCCCGTGTGTCATAGAAGACTAAGTGAGAGTAAGTGGCAAAAGGCACTAGTAACCAAGTATATTTAATTGAGTCGTGTCACCGTTCTCAGATACTCATCACTCATAAATCGGTCAAATTTAAGAAAGGAAATTGAACTCAGTGTTTAAGTCCATTCAAGGATCTCAAACACGAGAGCTTGCCCTTTATAATCCATAAGCGCTTAACGTGAATGAGTCATTACATGAAGTGATAAAAAATAACTGTAAAAAGATAGAAAAAAAGGGGAACAATATTTATAACCCAAAAGGTGGTCGTGACAAAATGGTGACCTATGGCTTGAGCACCCTTGAATGACAGACACACAATCCATGCTGTGACTCGTGACATTAAAATTCATGGGTAAAATCACGTCATTATGTCTGTCAGGTAGTCAGGTATAAATATAAGGGTTGATGAGGCTTCAGTTAGGAATTACTTCATAGATGCCAAAATTACAAACATTCATAACTTAATTATAGAACACAAGAAAAGAGAAAACAGCAGTTAAAACCAAAGTAAGTTCATGTGGACATATTTACAATGAAATCGTTCATGCAGTGCCCATTGAGTCAGACGATTCCATCTCCTTACTACTGTTAAGTTTTCATATAACAAAGGTTGTCAATCACAGGCAACAATCTGTACATACAGTGGGACGGTTAGTTCCCTAGGAAGAACTGAAGCTCCGGGTCATAGTTAAGCCCGTGTTCCACGCATTGCAAACGCATGATCCACGTGGCCTCCCTACGCCTCAAAGTCAGTTCTCTGTTCCCACCCCTAATATTTGGGGGGATGACGTCAATCCCAAAGAAACGCACCTTAACTTCATCCTCCAATGGTTGGCAAGCTGCCACATGCAGCGCAACCGGATATTTGGGATCCCTTTTCTGGATAGCCCGTATGTGTTCCGCTAGCCTCTCCTTAAGGGGTCTGATAGTGCTGCCCACGTATATCAAGCCACACTGGCATTCAATAATATATACAACGTACCTGGTTATGCATGTGATATTGTGTCTGATTGAATATGTAAAACCATCATGGCCTTTGAATGTCTTGGTACCATGTTTACACCACACACATAACGAGCAGAAACCACATTTGTAAAAACCCAGACTACGTGTAGTGAGCCAGTTTGTGGCCCTGAGACCCCTTAAGGAGAGGCTAGCGGAACACATACGGGCTATCCAGAAAAGGGATCCCAAATATCCGGTTGCGCTGCATGTGGCAGCTTGCCAACCATTGGAGGATGAAGTTAAGGTGCGTTTCTTTGGGATTGACGTCATCCCCCCAAATATTAGGGGTGGGAACAGAGAACTGACTTTGAGGCGTAGGGAGGCCACGTGGATCATGCGTTTGCAATGCGTGGAACACGGGCTTAACTATGACCCGGAGCTTCAGTTCTTCCTAGGGAACTAACCGTCCCACTGTATGTACAGATTGTTGCCTGTGATTGACAACCTTTGTTATATGAAAACTTAACAGTAGTAAGGAGATGGAATCGTCTGACTCAATGGGCACTGCATGAACGATTTCATTGTAAATATGTCCACATGAACTTACTTTGGTTTTAACTGCTGTTTTCTCTTTTCTTGTGTTCTATAATTAAGTTATGAATGTTTGTAATTTTGGCATCTATGAAGTAATTCCTAACTGAAGCCTCATCAACCCTTATATTTATACCTGACTACCTGACAGACATAATGACGTGATTTTACCCATGAATTTTAATGTCACGAGTCACAGCATGGATTGTGTGTCTGTCATTCAAGGGTGCTCAAGCCATAGGTCACCATTTTGTCACGACCACCTTTTGGGTTATAAATATTGTTCCCCTTTTTTTCTATCTTTTTACAGTTATTTTTTATCACTTCATGTAATGACTCATTCACGTTAAGCGCTTATGGATTATAAAGGGCAAGCTCTCGTGTTTGAGATCCTTGAATGGACTTAAACACTGAGTTCAATTTCCTTTCTTAAATTTGACCGATTTATGAGTGATGAGTATCTGAGAACGGTGACACGACTCAATTAAATATACTTGGTTACTAGTGCCTTTTGCCACTTACTCTCACTTAGTCTTCTATGACACACGGGATCATCGTTATGATCTTCACGCTAGCATTGTTGCGTAATTAAAGGTAAACCACTATAGTTTCTGGTTTGCGCTTCTACTATTATTTTACATCTTTTGCCCGGAATGATAAATCCAGTATACCCCCACTTCTACAAACTTTTTTCGGTTATTACATTAATCTGTGCGCCCTTTTTTGCTGGCTTTGAGGCTCTAGACTACCGTCATTAACACACCCAAGATGGCGGTCTCTTTGGGACACGAGATATGATCATTGCAGTCTAGGCAATGATTTGCGAAGACTATTTCAAGCCCTCCGACTTCCGGTCACGTGTCCGTTCTTGGAACACGGCGACCGGGAACCAACGGAGGAGGGACACCGACTGTCAGGTAAAGATGCAACACTCTGCATACCTGCGTTTCCCTTTGATTCTTAAGGTTTCTGTATACGAAGACGACCCTAAGCTAAAGTCCTTTTATGTTATTTTTCTAATACTCAGCCTAAAGCTACCCGTGAAGAATCCTATACCTACAATTAGAACTCGCAACTCCAACAGTCGGGTCCCCTCCCGGTACAGCTATTCACGCACTCGTGCATAGGTATGTACCATGCGGTTCTTCTCTTACACTTTGTATATTTTGCTTACTCTCCCATGATCTGGTAAGGTGTTTGTGCCCTAGTTGAAAAACAGCCCGTTTTTCTTTCTTTTTCTTTCTTTTTCATGCAGTCATCGTCGAATGCAGACGTGCAACAATTTGTGTGCTTACTTCATAATTACCTGTGTCATACATACTCCTGAACCCGGAACCAGGTTTTTGATCGATTAGTTATATTGGCAGACTCGCCAACATCTTATCAGGGTGAGCCTTTGCAATCTCCACATTTGTGCACCCTGCGAAAAGCACGAATTGCCCGCACTTATTATTTTTTCTCCCGTGTAATATGTATACATATTCATGTGTACATTTTTCTTCATTCTAAACGTAGACACGCCATCTACCGCGCTGAATATCACGCATCTAACCGTGGATGCCTGAAGCTATCCACTAGGTATGCATTAACTGCCACTTTCTTTAGATACATATCACCAACTCACAGCATGAGATATTCACTGGCATGCCTATTGCTTAGAGCGTTTGAACACTCATACACCCTGACACCCCACAAACGCGGATTTCTAGTGAGCATGAGATATCAATTGATGCGACCTTATAAGAGTTTATGTACTCTATCCAATAATATACGGAAACGCCATCTGGCTAAATATAATTTTGACACTATTCACAATTCACCACCGTTACCAGGATGAGCTTGTGGTTGTGCATGGTTTATTTATCACGAAGACGACCACGAAGGCACGTAACAATCCGTCACTATCACTTTCATGCACATACATGTCAAGAATCCATGTACAAATTGTGACCTACTGAAATGTACTATACATATGTTTTATTTACTTTCATCAGCCCTGAAGAGTCGTGCTGACTCCACTTTAACACGATGAAACACGTGTCGGCTGAGCTTGGATCCAATTAAAACATCATTGAAAAAGAACCTGAACAGAAAGATCTGCTGCTTTCTTTCATTTTTATTGCTACTAATTGTCGTTTTTCAAATAATTTTACACTGTTTTTGTGGCTGCGAGAGCATTGCTGTGTTATAGTCCAAGGTACATGTACATAACTTCCTCCTGGTATCTCTCTCATAGGGAACTCACTCACCACAGAATCCTTTTTTTTTTACAGGAAATGCTAATGATGTTTTATCACTAGACTCTTCTCTTTTCTTTACCCACTTGCTTCTCCATCGTTCCACATCTCCCCATTTCCTCAATAACACAATGAGCTCTTTTAGTTGGGGCAATCTTCCTGGAGTAGTTAGATTATCTATATCTTTTTCAGTAAAATCTACTCTGTAGGGTTTTTGTAAAATTTTTATTTTTGCAAATTCTATTCCTAATTCGTTTGCCGTTTTTTCGAATCTGTCATGCAGATTCTTAGCCCTCCATGTAATGCTTTTACACATAAACATGAGTTCATCATCCTGATATGTTTTTAATCTCTCAGTTCCAATTGTCCCAATAATCAATTCTTCCATATCTATTTTCAGTCTAACTACATCTAAAAGTTTTGGTTCCTGATCTTTTAATTCCAAAGTTTTAACCCAATCACTCAATTCTTCTGCTGTTGGTCCTACCGGAGTTTTTGTCAAGTCAATTCTGTTTACGCTTCTTTCTGGTGTTTCAGATTCGGACTCTTCACCCATAGGAGTTCTATATCCTGGACTTTGACTTATAGTTAATTCAGGTGGTGTCATACTAGGAGTATTTCTAACTTCATTTAAATCTGGATAAACCCTTTCCTTTACTTTTTGTAAACTTGGGTTGAAAGGGATTATTAATGGTTCATTTATTCTTTGGTTTTGGAAAACAGGAATTACAGGACTTATTGTTACTGGCACAGTCATGGCTTCTATGTTTTTAGTGAGTTCTTGTATTTTCTCAGTTAATTCATTTGTGCATCTCATTAATTGAGAACTACTGGGATTTTCATCAATTTTCTGTTCTCTCTTTTGTAGAGTACTTCTAATCTCAGAATACAGTGTTGTGGTTCCAGTAAATCTAGTCTCCATTGGTGGGGCATTTAGTATCACCCTTATAGAACTTGGCTGATACGGAGGGGGTCTTCTACTTAAAATCTCCTCCATCACCTCATGCTCTGTGTCACTGATCCCACAACTCCTTCTCTCCATTTTCATATTTTTCCTTTTCTCTGTACATTTCCATCCTACAACCTCATCAACTGTTCTCATCAGATACATTCCATCCCAAATGTCAGCATTACTCCATCTTCTAATTCTACCCTCATGAGATGTTCCCCATAAACCTCTCAAGTTACACCTTCGTTCCTTTAAACCCTCAAATCTCTCTCGCTCTGTTGTGTTTTGGCAGCTCCTGAGTTAGCGTTTAGCACAGCTACACGGTCTTTTCTGTTAACTTGACCAAAACGAACGGGGGCCATTTTGAATCCCTCTGACTTCCGTTTCCTATGAACGCTGCCTCGTGGTCAGTGTGCCCTTTCGTCCTTTCTCGATACCCATGGTCACTAGTCTGCTCGGCAACAGGCTATTTTTAGTACTGGTCAAGCGCACATGCGCACTACGCACCAATTGGTCACTCTTTAGGAATGTTCACACTAACTGACCAGTGCTGTTGAAACTCCTCCCACATGTTGGCTGTGTTCCAAAAATGACCTTATATGTATCTAAAATGTGTAACTTGTACCCGCCTATCTTTTTATTGCTATTAAACTGTATAAAAGAGGTCGCGCATCGATGTTCGGTGTGCTACTTCTTACATTGCCGAAGGGTGCTGTAGGAATGTATCACCACCCCATGGGGTCTTAATAAACTTGTCTTTTACCTTTTCCAGTGTCCGTGCCAACTTCTATACTAAGGTGTTCGAGAGTTTAGCAGAGTATGTAGGCCTGATTTGAACCCTATACCACAATTGGCGACCACGAAGGGACTCATCGGCGACTCGGATGCCCGAAGGAGAGGTCGTGACGAAGGTCAGGAAACTCGCCATGGACGCGTACGCTGCCACTGAGTGACCCGAGTCTCGGCACCCACGGTGTGTTTTCCCGTCCTTCCGATCTGACCTTCCAGGTGGCGCCGGTCTTCGACTGAGATTCTGATCTTGGATTGTCGTGATGTGCCGTTTTGGCTGATTTGACCACAGAACTTGGCAGTTGGACTTTGGACGTTTGAAAAGAAAATTGGTAAGCTTTTGATTGGTGAGGTAGTCTACTGACACTTACTGTGGCTTTTTGAAACTTTGAATTTGAATTTGAATTTGTTAGCTAACGTTTTGAATCTTTGAATTTGAATTTGAATATGTGAAGTGCACCTCACATAGGCAGGCATGTAGGGATATTTCTCTGATTTATTTGATTTGAACAGTGCACCGTGTTAGGTGGCATTTTTGTAGTATCGCGTTTTCGTGGTACTTTTTGAAACATGCCTGTTTTTAGCACACTCCGTAGGATGTGCTGTTCTGAAAATGGTACCAATTATCGATTAAGTGCAAAACAGCCGGCTCCCCCAGAGGGGACTCCAAATCGTGAAATGTATGTCAAATTCGGTATTCCACCAATAATGTATAGTACATTATGGCATAAGTATACTAAAACTGATCGTGAATTACAGTGGCCACTATATGGGTCGTTTGACCTTCGAAAGGTACAGTATGTAGAACAGTGTTTGTTTCAGCGAAGGTCTAGGCAAGATATGTTTGATTGTGTACGTATGTGGGAGAAAGAGGTGCGTGAACGAGCGAAGCGTGAGGTAGCCTTGGCGGAGAAAGTGCAGCAGAAGGCTGCACATGACAAAGCTTTACAGCTGCAGGAGAAGGAATTACAGGAAAAGAAAGAGAGGGAGAGACGAGAACGAAATTTACAGGTTAATGGTCAATTCCCTATCAGGCGTCCTCTTTATCCGGTCCTTACTAATGAAATAGATGATTTTTCCTTACTAGATCGTTGTCCGCCTCCGTACGTCGTACCTACGGCTCCGAACGAGGACTCGGACGAGGATAGTGATCGAACACAGCGTACCAGGTTACATGCGGAACGAGCTGCGGAATTACGCTCATTTGCACGAAAGCTAAATATTAATACTGTTACTGTTTCTGATGTTACTAAACAAATGGAACAGTGGCCTGATAAGGAACGACTGTATTTTTTAGATCATTTTGGAGATGAAGTTGTTGAGCGGTATAGAAAATATTCTCTCGAGTTAGAACCAAAGGAGATATCCAAGAGTCGTGAGAATTTTCGTAAAGGTCTTTTTGTTCTTTCAGATGCGGACGACTTCTTCAAGCGTTTGATTGAACTACGTAATGAGGCGACACGACTACGGGAGGTGGCAAAGTCGAAGAATTCGTCTGCGTCCGGAGCGACGGGGATATCCAAAGAATGCCCTATCTTTGAAACAGATAAGATCGCTGCGATTAATGTTAGACCTATGCGAGAAGCTGCGCCTTTATATGTCCCTCATAAAGGGGATGGCACAGATGATGATAAAAGATCCAAAGACGCGAAAGGGTATTTTGTATATAATTGGGTTTATACGCCTTGGAATAGAGCAGATGTCATGGCGCTTAAGAATGCTTTACCTGATCCCCGTAAAAACCCTGCGGCTTTTTATGAAAATGTTGAAAGTGCAATTTCTTCGTGTATCATGACGTTAGTTGATATTGATCTATTTTTCGGGTTGATATTGCCCCCTGATATGTGGAGAGCGATTCGTAGGTTTGATGACCTCACGACTCTCGGGGCCACTTGGAAAGATCTTGTTCAGGCTGATTTAGATAGAGAACCAGCATGTAAGCCGTGTCAATTAATATTAGACCTTCCAGGGGCCATACTGACAAAACTAAAAACTCTTGCCCCCGCTAAAAAGATTGATTGGACTATATTAGCCTCTTGTAAGCAGAAAGCGGATGAATCAGTTTCCGATTTTTTCTCTCGCTTCGAGGAAGCGTTCCATGATTACAGTGGTCAATTATTGACAGAAGATACTGGCAGGCATCTATTCGTTGATAAGTATGTAGCTAATCTCCTACCGGAGATTGCGAAACGATTAAAAGCGAGTGAAAGTTCATGGACCACAGCAACCCCTGCTTCTTTATTTACTATGGCTCAATATTATGAAAGACAGGAATTGGAGGCGAAAGAAAGTAGTGAAAAGAAGGCGAAGGAATTGAAAACGAAGGTAATGTTAGCTCAGGTTCAGGCTACGAGAGGGAACAATAGAGGGGGGCGAGGATCGTACAGTAATGCCCCTCCCCCTCGTTCTGACATTTCTGTGAATCAATGTGCATACTGCAAACAGTTTGGGCATTGGATTGCAGACTGTCCGGTGTTTCGAGAGCAGCGTAATTTGAGGGGACGAGGAAGTGGAAGGTCTAGAAGTTATTATGGAGGGTCAAGAGGAGGTTATGGCACGAATGATCGTGGGGGATATGCAGCAAGGGGTCGTGGTCAGTCAGATTATAATACGTTTGATAATCGCAATCAATATCAGATAAATGAGGGTGGTCCTGCTGAACTACGGGATGAGCATTACGCATAGGATTGCGTAGGATGGGGTGTGGAATCGGTTGAGGTACCAGTTGATCAAAGGGGTCCATACATAGAAGCACATGTTCTGGGTTCCACTGATCAATTTCTGGTCGATACAGGAGCTACTCGTAGCGCTTTGTCCAAATACATGGTTCCAAGGGCTCCCCTGTCTGGCGAGGTAATTACAGCAATAGGGTTCGATGGAACACCTACTTCTAGCCCACTGTCTCAACCAGTTACATTTCATGTTGATAAATTTGCTGCCCCTTGTCCCTTTTTGTTGTCTCCAAATACACCAGATAATATTATTGGACTCGATATGTTAAAACACTTTCGAGCTACTATTCGCTGTGCCCCAGAAGGAGTGCGAGTTGTGTTGAATGAGAATTACCCGGAATTAGAGCGAGTGTGTTTTCTCCATGAATCTGAAGTTCTGGCCTCCTTACCGAAAACGTTGTGGGCCACTTCCGATACGGATGTAGGGCAGATGATAATTCCTCCAGTGCGTATTACTGTAAAGGAGGGAGTATCTCTGCCACGTGTCCCACAATATAAGATTTCTAGAGAAGGTGAACTTGCTTTGATACACATTGTGGATGATTTAATTTCGGCAGGAGTAGTTGAGGAAGTCCCCTACAATGTTTGTAATAGCCCAATTTTACCAATCCTTAAAAGAGATACAGATGCTAAGGTTTACCGTTTCATTATTGATTTGAGGGAAATAAACAAGATAGTAGTGCCTCAGTATCCGGTGGTGTCTGACATCACCACATTGCTTACGTTGGTTCCACCGACGGCAACTACTTTTACAGTCATCGATTTGAAGAATGCCTTCTTTTCGATCCCTGTACATCCTGACAGTCGATATCTATTCGGCTTTACATTAAATAATAAATCGTACAGATTCTGTCGAGTTCCTCAAGGCTATACTGAAAGTCCTAGCATTTATAGTCAGGCATTAAAAAGACAGCTTGATTCCTTTGACTTACAGGAGGGAGTGGTTCTCATTCAATATGTAGATGATATCTTACTTGCTGCAGACACGCCAGAACAATGTGAGAAGAGTACCTTTTCCTTGCTTTCCTTCCTGGCCAAACATAATCATAAAGTTTCGAAGAAAAAGCTGCAATATTGTAGACCAAAGGTGACCTACCTCGGTCATCTTTTGTCTAAGGAGGGCCGTGCATTGACACCAGATCGAATTCAAGCAATTCTAGATACTCCAGTCCCTCGCACTCAGAAGGATGTTCGCGCCTTTATAGGTTTGACGTCTTTTTGTAGGCAATGGATATTGGGTTTTTCACATATTGTTAAACCATTGTTAGCATTGTTGTCTAAAGATACACCGATTCCCATTGAATGGACGGATGAATGTCAGAATGCTTTTGAACAATTGAGACAAGCTCTTTGTTCTGCACCAGTGTTAGGTACACCTGATTACACGAAGGTTTTCACATTATATGTACACGAGAAGGATGGGTGCGCATTGTCAGTCTTAGTGCAGACACACGGAGACAAACAGAGGCCTTGTGCATACTTCTCGGCGGTACTCGACCCTGTGGCTCGAGGATTGCCTGGATGTTTTCGAGCAGTTGCAGCAACAGCAGTTGCGATACGACAAAGTGAGGGAATAGTTTTGTCGCACAAATTGTTGGTGCTAGTTCCCCATGCGGTAGATGCGTTAGTGAATCAAACGAAAACGCAGCATCTAACCAGTGCCCGTCTGACAGGATATGAGCTAACGTTGTTGGCGCCTCACATCACACTAAAACGATGTGCAACACTAAATCCTGCTACTTTATTGCCGGACCCTGTTGCTGAGACCCAGAAGGAAGAACAACATGATTGTGTTTTTCTGACTGAGGAACAGACAAAGGGTCGTATCGACTTACAGGATACGCCATTTCCAGATGTAGATGGGGAACTGTGGGTTGATGGATCGTGCGTGAGGTTACCAGATGGTACGACTTCCGCAGCTTATGCGATCACGACACTTAAGACTGTGGTAGAAGCAGCACGGATACCCCAAAAATCGGCTCAAGCAGCTGAGTTGATAGCCTTAACGAAGGCATGTGAGTTAAGTGCTGGACTATGTGTGAACATTTACACGGATAGTCGTTACGCTTTTGGAGTAGTGCATGATTTTGGCCTACTTTGGAAGGAACGAGGATTCCTGACTTCACACGGAGTACACATCATGCATGGAGAATTGGTACGCGATCTCCTTAATGCACTGTTATGCCCAGAGAAAGTTGCAATAGTCAAGTGCAGTGCACACAAAAAGGTGACGGACAAAATAGGACAAGGCAATGCTTTTGCAGACCGTATTGCAAGAGAGACCGCTATGCTGCAAAATAATTTCCCCATGTATGTGGTGAAGTCACAAGCTGAACGGTGGCATGATGCTAGAGAAGAAATATTAGATATACAGAAGTCAGCATCAGAGGCAGAACTTGTGAAATGGGCCACTGAAGGAGTATTGGATGATGAGGGTTGCTGGCGTAGTAAAGATATGGAGAGATGGAAACTACCCATGGCCTATTTACAAACAATGGTGCAAATGACACACGGGCTGGCACACATTGGAGCTCTCGCAATTACTAAATTGCTTACACGAGTTTGGGAAAATGCTGACATTGCTAGCACGGCTAAGAGAGTAGTGCAGACCTGTCTGATATGTTTGCAGCACAATCCTGGACAAGGGACTCATACTCCTAAAGGTGGGTTTGTTCCACCTACTGCACCATTCGAAGTACTACAAATGGATTACATCCAGCTGGAGCGCTGTAATAATCTCAAGTATGTCCTAGTAGTGGTGTGTGCCTTCAGCAAATGGATTGAGGCTTACCCTACGAAAGACAATACAGCATTGACAACAGCTAAGGTGTTACTCAAGGAATACTTCCCGCGCTACGGAGTTTGTAAACTTATGTGGAGTGATAATGGCCCTCATTTCATTGGAAAAGTAGTGGAATATGTCCTGAAGGGATTGGGAATCAAGCAACGATTCCATGCTGTCTTTCATCCGCAATCAGCAGGTTTAGTAGAACGATACAATGCAACTCTGAAGCTGAAGTTAGCAAAGATAGTGGCATCGACATCTCTGAAATGGCCGGACGCTTTGCCTCTGGCATTGCTGTCCATTCGGTCAGTGCCACATTCTCGATCTGGCCTCACACCCTACGAAGTGGTGTTTGGAAGGCCTATGAATATTTGGGGGGTTCCAAAGCCTCGTTTGATACATGATATGCCTTGTATAATGATGAACGATTATCTGGCACGATTAACAAATGATTTGCTTTCTATTCATCAACAGGTTCGAGAGGCGCTCCCTGATAACTCCACTGGTGAGGCTCACGATCTCCGCCCTGGAGACCACGTGATGGTCAAAGTATTTGAGCGATCCAGCAGTTTGGAACCGAGATGGCATGGCCCTGAGCAAGTGCTGCTGGCTACGCAAACTGCTGTGAGAGTCACCAACAAGAAGCGGTGGATACATTCAACGCATTGCCGACGTGTCTCTCCGGATCTGGTGAGCCCTGTGGTGCTATCCGACTACAGAAAGATTTTGGATACAGAAAAGAGCCCAGCTGTCACGCCTGATGAATTGGAGGGAGCCTTCCCGGACCACGTTGTTTCAGATAAAGTGAAGTACAATCTACGCCCCAGGAAATAAGATTCCTTTGTGTTTTTGAAACTGGTTGGTAACCGCTCTGAGGTTTGTGAAACGGAAGCCGGGAATATCAAGGGGGGGGGATCAGTTCTGCCCAGTGTAGCGACACCCGTCTTGAATCCCGGAGAACAAATCAACGGCAGCCTCGGTTCAGAACCATCGTTTTATTTTTTCTCGCTTAGTGTTGCTTGTGAAGAGTATTGTTTTGTGAACTATGGCATCTCCTTCGACACAAAAAGGGAGAATTCTTGGTGCTGTTTTGTTTGTCTTGACCGTAGTGGTGATCGCAGTATTAGCCTGGACTATAGAACTATTGTTTCCTGTACGAGAACATTTGCTGCCCACCACTCCAAGTCCATCTGAACATTTTCATTTCACTCTGCCTTTTCACGAAGAAAGACATAGGCAGACTTATTTGAACAACAGCTTTATTAAGATTTTGCATCATACTCATAATATGACCAACACGTCCAATTGTTGGGTATGTGGAATGTTGCCCGGACACCAGAAGAAGGGAGGAACACCACTCATTCCTCTCCCGTTTTCTCATAATGGTTCTTGTCATGCTTGGTACACTCTTCTTTTTACTCTGCGATGGCCAACGAAAGGTGGATTACTTTTTCGGTTGAATAAAATATGCTATAACGATAAAGATGGCTATCCACACGCTGAAGGAACTAAATTCGAATGGGAAGAATATCGTCCGGACAATGTTTCTACACCTCGTGTATATACGAATCGAAGACTTATAAATGTGATGAGCATACATATAATAACCGTTATCGATACAAAAGCAGATTTGTGTATTAGAAATAAAGGTACAATCCCTGTACGCCGCAGTGAATGTAATATTACACTTACCTTTGATACACCAACTGGAATTGCATTTGTAGCTTCACGTAACACATATTTCATTTGTGGAAATAAGGGATACCATCGTCTACCGTTGGGATGGTTAGGAACGTGTTATATAGCTTTTGTATTACCACCTGTATTTATTGCTCCTCCCATGTACCACAATGATTATGTTCTGTACCATGATTTCATACTGAACAGAGTAAAACGAACAATAGATCTTGATTAAATAGACCAGACTGATACCACATTACAACAATATGTAGATTTCAATTTGGGGTTATTTTCATTCGTAGGAACTGCACTGAATAGCAGGAAGATAAGGCGGCTTACCCGTGTGGTGGAAGCCGTCGCTAATGAAACTGCCTCTGCTTTAGGGAATATTACTGAGGAATTACAAATTACCAGAATTGTGGCGCTCCAGAATCGAATGGTTCTTGATGTGATACTAGCTGATAGGGGTGGAGCATGCCGCGTCATCGGAAGTAGTTGTTGCGTTTACGTACCAGATAACTCACCTTCTGTATATGATTCGATTACAAAATTACATAAGATAGCTGCTGAGATCCACCCAGAAAATGGAACATGGACCTTTTCTGGTTGGTTCTGGACCCTGCTTAGTACTTGGGGTTGGAAATTATTAACGATTCTCTGTGTTTTTATTGGAGTACTATTTTTCCTTTGTTTATGTATTCAATGTGGCCCTACATTATGTTCTGTATGTATCACAGCCTGTATTCCGTCCAAACGAGCTATTGTCAAGCAAGAGAAAATGATCAATGATGAAGTATTGAAAATAATGGCTATTGACATTGAGGATGAACATTCCGACTACGTTCACTATGAGGTAGCTTTTGCTAAACGCTAAAAGGGCCGTCTGTCGTGTTTTGGCAGCTCCTGAGTTAGCGTTTAGCACAGCTACACGGTCTTTTCTGTTAACTTGACCAAAACGAACGGGGGCCATTTTGAATCCCTCTGACTTCCGTTTCCTATGAACGCTGCCTCGTGGTCAGTGTGCCCTTTCGTCCTTTCTCGATACCCATGGTCACTAGTCTGCTCGGCAACAGGCTATTTTTAGTACTGGTCAAGCGCACATGCGCACTACGCACCAATTGGTCACTCTTTAGGAATGTTCACACTAACTGACCAGTGCTGTTGAAACTCCTCCCACATGTTGGCTGTGTTCCAAAAATGACCTTATATGTATCTAAAATGTGTAACTTGTACCCGCCTATCTTTTTATTGCTATTAAACTGTATAAAAGAGGTCGCGCATCGATGTTCGGTGTGCTACTTCTTACATTGCCGAAGGGTGCTGTAGGAATGTATCACCACCCCATGGGGTCTTAATAAACTTGTCTTTTACCTTTTCCAGTGTCCGTGCCAACTTCTATACTAAGGTGTTCGAGAGTTTAGCAGAGTATGTAGGCCTGATTTGAACCCTATACCACAGCTCTAACTCATGCATTTCATCTTCCCATTCTGTCAATGCTTCAAATTGTGTTGGTCTAGGTCTTGGTTCAAGCTTAGTCATTTTCTCTCTCAAATTTCTGAATACTGCTGTGCTAAATGAACCTACTTCTGGAAATGTCAATACTCCGTTATTTGTAGTATACTTTGCCCAATTCTCTAACCAAATGCAAGTATGATAGCCATATTTTGTCATCATATATGAAGCTGGCGTTTTTGGTGGAGGAAGTAATTTTACCTCTCTAGCGACTATTTCCTTATCCTTTTTAAACAAATTCTTAATTTTCTCAAACCATGTTGGTTTCTCTCTTTCTTCTCCGTAATAAAAATCAATTTTCCACAGGCTTCTTGCTTCTAAACAACCGTACGCTCTATCCCAGACTGTTCCGCTATACCAACCTATCACAGAGCAATTCACACTAACGCACCAATCAGAACAGAATACGTCACAGTTATTTCACCCTATGCTTGCACAATTCTCGCTAAAGCACCAATCAGCACTCAAAACGTCTTAGTCACGTGGACCTATCCCAGCGCAACTCTTGCTTACGTCAGCTCTGCTCGGCTTCTACTGACCCCTCCTTTACAAAATATATCAGCAGAATATTTCTGTACTATATACAACTTAAATCAGGGGGTCCTTGTTTTTTCACACCTATATACAACTTAAATCAGTTAGTTATGACATAAAACAAAAGTGATAGTTTACTCAAACTCGCAAAAATTCTGTATTTCCAGTAGACAGCGCTTACTTCTCCTCTACCACAGAATTTTATTTTCACCGATAAAGCAGCACTTCTCTCTACCTTACCCTTCTAACAAGTTTTGGTAACAAACCTGCTACTCTCCCAGGGCTAACTTTTAGTCAGAGTACATTCAACTCCTGTTCTTAGAGCCAAGATTTTACAGGTTTACTTTGCTATAAATTCACCACTTTCACACTGAAAATGTCCCTACCTGTTACAACTTTAAAAATCAGACTATGTAATGTGCGATTTAACTTGCCACATGTTCCCCACTGCCTGCAGACAGAGTAACCAGCTTCCTACTTCCCAGAAGCTTCAAAATTCCGACTT
Source organism: Lissotriton helveticus (assembly GCF_964261635.1). Classification (NCBI taxonomy): domain Eukaryota; kingdom Metazoa; phylum Chordata; class Amphibia; order Caudata; family Salamandridae; genus Lissotriton; species Lissotriton helveticus. The sequence continues at coordinate 660,011,523 of NC_136067.1, forward strand.
CACATAACGTAATACAAACTCAACATGCAATGTTAGTCATAATTCTGTACATCTGAACTCTATATACATTAACCTTGTCAATCTATACATTGCTTATCCAAACTAACCTATAGCAACCAGACTCCTGCTACCAAGAAAATGAATCTAGCGCGGCTTTCAAACAATCCTCCCAATTAATCTCAGTTTACTCAGGAGCTAACTTACTTTACTTGTCGGTGGTGCTTGTAGCACCGCGAGTCACTCATTCACACAATCACACCCCTCCCAAGATCAGCGAGACTAGAAGGTGAGCTGCTGGACAGCGGAGCACCCTATTACTCTAAATTTAAACTCTATACATCATGTACATATGCATATATGCACTAGTTCTCTTTCTCTAGATTCATAGGAAATAACATCAAGGCACCCTACTGTTTTGGTCGATGGACCAGCTAGTAGAAGTTAGTTGATAGAAATCAAGACCAGCTTAATTTCCCATTTCCCATTTATCTTTATTTTCTTATTATGCTCAATTATTCTGTCATGACTTCATTTATTAACTCAAACATTTAACTCGTAAAATTCTTTAAAACATTTATCTAAAATGTTAGTCTAACATTTATTATTATACATTAGGAAAGAAGAAATTTTGAAAACATATTACCAAGCTCTGTTGATGGAAAACACAGGATTAAACAACATAGGTTCCCAAATCTGCCTTTCTATCTTCCTTGATGTCTACCTCCCATCAGGACTCCGCCCTCAGTTCTATACCTCATCAAAAGTTAAAGTCAGGAAAAATTCAAAGTCTTTGCAACAGAAAATCATTCAGTCCGACAGCATGTCGTGGTGCGGAAATACATTCAGGAACAGCTTTTTTCTCTCTTTCATACCGGCTCTTTTATACCCTTTTCCCCTAACTATCCAACTAAATTTTAAAACTTTTAGGGTCCATACTCATTTCTCATTGGTCCATTAGAGGGGTGGTGAAGATCACATTATCTCTTTATTGGCAAAATTTTGCACTGTCACTACCACGTTTCCCATACAATCAAAATTGTCCATCCTGTCCTTGTAATTTTTATACATCATGTAGTTACAGCAGTCAACTTTCCCAGGCTCGAGCATCCTTTTTGGCATTTGTCCGATGTCCTATGCCAAGCTGACATTAGCAGTTCGAGCACAGGCTGCTTAAACATCTCTTGAGCACAGTCGCGCATGCGTAGAGCCATACTTTCTCGGAGTCTCGCATAAGCAGCCATTTTCAGGCTAGGCCACCAGGGCCCTCAATGGGAACTAATATGAAAACAAACACAACAGACTTTAGAGTTTAGAATTAAAACCCTTCTGTTTACCTCCCACCATTCTAATTTCACCCTATTAGCTGTTACCTAGCGGGAAGCTACATTCATGCATTGTTTACTTACCAAATTTGTTCGTTTTGCCACAAAATACTCACAATAAACATAAATGCACAGCTTTTTTTTTCATTTGAAGTATAATGACACTATATTAATATAACTTTTTTACATTATTAATACATTAGTGATTGCAAATTAGCCAGTTTGTTTTCCCACGTGTACCTTTTTCTGTGTATGTTTGTTTTGTTGATTACTTAACATGCTTCACACGGTTAATACATTTAATGGTTATGAGAACTTGATTTCACAAGGAGTACACACAAATGTTCGTCACTCCCCTGCTCCATCACATGCATAGGTTGTGGAAGCAGGAGGTGCACACTGCATTAACTTTGTGTGTTGGTTGTGGAAGCAGGAGATGCACACTGCATTGACTTTGTGTGTTTGATGCAACCATTTGACACCAGGAACTGGGCCACCACCAACAAAATGAATTAAAGTATGGAATATGGGAGTGATCCTGGTCTCAAGCATGTTCCTAGTCCCTTAAGCAAACCAATTCACAGGAAGCGCATTGGACACCATGCAAACACTTCAATACATTTTCCTTCATCTAGGTTTCTAACTGAAATCCAGGTTACCAGTCCCGTAGCTATGTCTTGTTTAGACTATGCAAAGGAACTGTCACTAGGGGCCCTGCTCTTTTTACACTGGAACCTGAGAGAAATCAAAATGCAGAAGCGTAACTACTCCTATATTTTCTCCTACATGAACACATGTCATAGTTATCCAAAGTCTTCACTGGCTATCTATAATTAGACACTGTACCTACCAGGCAGCATGTCTTAAGCAGTTGGCCATCTATGTCAAAGCTTCAACTTTCATATAAGTAAAGCTGCAAATATATTTACAGAAAGCCCCTTTCTAGAATGGCCCTTTGGCTGATGGTCCTTCACTGCCAGAAGATATGCCTCTGTTGAAGCTCTTTTTACTTATTCAAAGCAAAACTATGGCTCTTTGTCCCAGCAAAGACAAGAAATGTCCATGGTACTGTGTGATTCAGGAAGGCATTTATCTTGCCAGACATTTGATGGTGGTGAAGGATAGCACCAAGTAGCAGACAGAATCATTTCATCATCACAAGGACGGCATGGATGGCACAAAAATGATATTGGATAATATGTGCCATACAAATGAAAACAAATTTCCCATCAAAGTTAGTAGGTCTAATACATGAACATCTTTCTCTCCCTCCCATTTGGCCTGTGAACGGCATAACAGTGCAGCTACTCATCTGCAATGAAACAATGTAATTAGCATATTTTTTCCCCTCCATACATCAAACCATTTCCCACAGAGGCAATGCCCCATTCCTATACTATCTTAAATGAAACAATAATGCCAATATATTTCATCATATTTCTCACAATTTTTGCAACACCAATGATGGTCGCATCTGGAACCACAGTCGTGTTGTTCGCGTTAGGCCAAACAACGACAACATTTGTGAGTCAGAGTATTTTGATGGAGCCTCTTCTTGTTTGGAATGTGAACCTACTTGCAAGAGTGTTAGAACCTGCAAAAACCCAAGTTATTTAAATGATTTTGTGAAAAGTTAATTTTGCATTTGTTGTGTATTACTGATTTACTGTTTTCTCCTTCTTTTGTGTTTAGCAGGTCTATGTTTAGTCCCTTGCTTTTATCTCCTTGTTAAAAAAATGTATTCCAAATGTAAGAAGGAAGACATGTGATATGGCCTGGCTCCACATTCTATGTTCTAGCGTGGAACCACAGCCTCGTAGAGCTCTCAGTTTGTCAGTTTTCTCAGCTTGACGATAGTTGGGGTTGCTGAATAATGTCTCTCCCAGACATTTTATCTATTTGTCTCACTTACTTCATTTCACCTAGATCTTCAGAAGCAGATATTTTGTTTTTTAAGGATAAGCCACACTTTGGCGATTTGCCTTCAAAAAGGTGCTGACCAGTAAACGATGCTGCCCCATAATAGAGGGTCCCCCAGCAATGTGAAATGTTCCCAAAAGTATTCATGCTCTGTCAGTGGAAGTACATAATTGATAAATCCACAAGGGCCAGGCAGATCATTCTTAATGTGGCTGGCAGGATGGCTATGACCGGACAATTGCGGTGATGCCTCCACCTACCCAGCCAATTGGCAGGCTGCTCACATAGGAGAAGACCTTTGTGAGTTTGTAACCAAAGCTCTCATATGTTGTTCCAGGCATGGAAATGCATACCTTGATTTAGGTCACTTTTGAAAACTGAACGTTTCAGACAGTCATATAATAACTGGAAACGTGTATGCCCTACTTGGAAGTGTACATTCATATATTATAAGCATCCGCCTATCCAAATTATTGGCACTACGTGTGTACTGTATCTACAGTCGAAATGGCGCAATTTGACTACCTTTGTGCTTTGCTCTTAGCGCCAGCAGCTGACCTTTCCTGTGGCTTCTGTTACTGCTCGCGAAACCCGCTTCGCGGGTCCCGCTTCATGTGGGAACTTTACAACATTACTTTCAGACGTTTGGTTGAGGATTTAAGAACACAACACCCGTGGTGGTAGCTGTGGGCGTTTGACTCTGCAGGGCTGCGAGCGAGCGTGGGCGCAGGACTACTAGTCCCAGGAGCGCCCGCCAGCCTCAATTATCAACAGCTGAGCCGCTCTCCCTGCAGGCTCCTCCCTTCTCCCACTTATACAATAAAGTTAAAAGACCAGTCCCGCTGCGCGGGAGCGACCGGGAGAAGCCCGGGACAAGGGCGGGACCGTCTGTGGCCGTCAGGGGCCGAAGGATGCCGGGCTGGGCCACCCCCCTAAATAGTTCGGTTTTATAGTATTTTATATTATATATATAATATTTATGTTTTATACTTTGGGCTCATACTTACTATTTATTAGTGTTTATCTCTGAAATCAATTTATGGGAAAGAGTATTGTACTGAATTGTTTACTGAATATAGTAACCTGGTTTGCTTTTTCCGACTATATTCCCTCCTCTTTTTATCTTTTATTTTTTCATTTTTCCGTACTAATAACCAGGGATGTCTAGTCCTATTTCTAACTCCCTCTCTAATTCTCCCCCTAATTGTGTAGGTGTTTCTATACTCGGCCCCCTCGATAAGTACTTTGTTAGAGCTACTAAAGATATTGATAGAGAGTTAACTCTAGCTGAGAGGAGGGCCGAGCGTCGTCTCTCAATTGAGTTGCTTAAGAGACAGGCACCTCCCATTCATGAGAAGGTTGCTATGAGTACTTTGATACATGATAGCACGCATATTGAGACGGATGCGGAACTATTTAATACAGAGAATATTCCCTTAATTTTTCAGGTTAGTCCGCCACCATTGGAGGTTTTGGATATAGCTGTGGAAGGTGAAGCTAATCCGCCCACGACTGCATCCAATAATCTTATCGATCTTAATACCCCTTTATCTCTAAACCCTGCCCCCTACTCTAATAGCATTACTTTACCTCCACCTCTGAAGATCCAAACCGAGGTAGTCACATTGCTTGAATCTCAATCTACGGTTAAAAATAGTAGAATACGTGACATAAGTATAGGGAGCAGAGGAGTTGTACGCTCCCCAGGTAGGAAGAGAAGGAGGAAGGGTGACCAAAAAAATGAGGTTGGTAACCCATGGAAGGCGCCCCTTTTGGATGCTTCCAAACAAACTCCATCAGATGTAGTGGGGAAAGAGGTAAATGTTGGGAAATTTACACAAGATGAGAGGTTTTTGGGTGCAGTTGAAAGTCTCTTGAAATCTCTCATTCTTCCACTTACCGAGAGGCTTAAAAGACTGGATGAAAAATTGGAACGGCTTCTTCCGGTCTCTACCCCGCTAGTGATTTCAAAATCAATTATTCCAGTTATCCCAAATGAAATTTTGAAATCAGTTGCTCCAGCTATCCCAAATGAAATTAGACCCACAATTAAACAACCGATAACAAATCAATGTAGGCAATGTCCATCTACTGTTAGATCTGATAAATTACCTACTGATGGGAATCCTATCAAATCAGTGGGCATATCAGATACTACAGTTACAAAAGTTACAAATAAAGAAAAGACTCGATTAGCGATCCCTAAGCCTGACTACATAAATAAACTACCCTCTACCCAATTAAATCCTTTAAATAGAGGAAAATCTAATGCTAAAAATATAGTACATTTGCCCCCGGATTCATCCAATTTTGTCATTATCCTAACAGGTGTTCCTGTCGTACAAGACGGTAATGTGGAAACAAATAACAGCTTGAAAAATAAAGTCATTCATTGGCTGCGTCTGAACAGACCATTACCCTCATACCTGAATGGAGACATCGTCTCAGTGAGAAGATGTTACTGGGTGGGCTTACGCCCCAAAGATATAGAAGGTGACTTAATTATTGTAAATTTCCGGGACCATAGGGTTGTCACTTATATTAGTGACTGGTTTCCGCGTAGAAGTGATGGAGGAGTTTCATCTCGAAACTTGACATTCTTTTACCCGGAAAACATGATAATTCCCTCAAATAAATCTCAGATGAGGCATGGCTTGAACATCCCTTATCATCAGAAAAAATTTATGAATTTGGCTATTCCTACCCATTCTAATAGAAATGTTAACCTTTTTCCATCACCCATTTATCAAAATAGATATTCTTTTTCAGATAACTATCCTCTTACAGACCCAAAGGAATTTTGGAATATTCCTTTATCTAATATGTTTTACCCCTTAACCTCTATGGATGTAAATGATTGACTGAATCTAACTCCCCTACAAAGAAGATCCGCTCGGGATAAGTTGTCTACATTTTCCAGACAGGTTGAGGAGGTTATGTTTACCTCGGTATCTCACTATGAATTTAGTCAGTGGGACAATCCGAAGCACAGAATTGATAATGAAAATGAAGCAGAAGATCTTAGGTCTAGTAATATATTCCAATATCTTCACGAGCAACATATTAACTCTGTAGTTAATTGTGGAGAAAGGGATGAGGTTATTTATGTGAACATGGGTTCTATGGGTAAAGACAATGCTACCTCTGATTTGGACTATTGGTGTGGAGATAATCCCTGTATATCTAGTGATATAAATCCCCTCTATCCCGAAGTAGTAACTGAAGGTATAGAAATAAGATATGTGGATCTAACTTAACCCAGTCTAAAGGGAAACTCTTACAGGGAAAAATGGGTAATTGGGCAGAGGAAAGGTGTTTCCGTCTAATCTCCTGGAATATAGCTGGCCTTGGGCGGAGATTAGGTGATCCTGCTTGGTTAGACTATATTGAATCTTTTGATATTGCCTGCCTCCAGGAGACATGGAGTACTGTGGATCAGAGTCTGGATGGCTTCCAAATGTTTAATGTTTGTGCAATACCATCACAAGCTGGGAGAGCAAAAGGTGGACTTGTTACAGCTATTTCTGTAAAACACAATTCAACACATGTGACCCGAGTGGTGGAATCACCTTGGTATCAATTGCTTATGATTGAGGATCTATTCCCAGTAACCATTCTCCTTATAAATTGGTATTACAACGTTTTTGATTCCCAAGTAATCGTGGTTATTGAAAATCTGCAGGAAGAAATTACTAAGGTAACAAATAGGGTTTTCCCCCTTTTTATTATATGGTTAGGTGATTTTAATTATGAGCTATGTAAATACAGTGGCTCTAAAGTATGTGGTCTGATGGATCTAGCAGATCAACCCATGGCTCATTTTACTCACTCAAAACAGGGGGAGGCTCTAAATAGTATTATAATGAATAATGATCTATGTATTTTGGATATGCCTAGTTTCTCTGGTGCACAGAATATACCTACTTTCCAAGGTACTGGGGGCAGAATGAGTATAATTGATTTTGCCATGGTATCTAAGGGTTTCTATCATTTTCTAAAAGATTTTAAAATTGAGGCGAACCCTGTTAGTGATCACAGTCCCTTGATTTTGTGCTTTAACCTGGTTTAAAAAAAAACACAAATTGTGGAACAACCAATAGTATATAGCCAAAATCAGGGTGTGTCTATGAGGTGGGAGAAAGTAGATGTGGGGCAACTGTAGATAGATGTTTTTAAGGATAACAAGGACAACATAGAATCTTGTCTGATGCCTGTATCTGACCCAGATTGTATAATTAAGAATTTTGAATTACTACTGTGAAATGTTGCTTCACATCTTGTAAAGCTAGGAGGGAGGAAACAACATAGGGGACCTAAATGGTTTAATGAGGAATGTTCCTCTGCTCCCACACTCTTACTAAAGGCTTTACGCCAAACCCCACGTGATAGGGACTTGGTCAAATCAGCTAGGAAAATATATAGAGATGCAGTTGGTAAAAGGAAAAATGATTTACGGACCAAGGCATGGGAAGATCTAGAAAAAGCAGCAGATTTAAGGGATAATATACTTTTTTGGGAGGTAATAAACCGGCCTTTTTTGAAAACAGGTGAAGAAAGTACTATTTGAGTGCATATACCTGAAGACTCCTGGGTAGCTCATTATAGCAAAATCTTCAATCCAAACGAGATATTGCTGACTGCTATCACGGGAGTAGGTGATTTTAATATGGCGTCAGCATAATTACTTAGTGACTCCTTAACGCTTTCAGAGGTTAAATTAGCCCTAACCAAGGGGGCTGCTTTAAAGGCCCCCGGCCCAGATGCAGTACCCTTGGATCTTTTTAAACATAATTCGGAGGTTTGGTCCTCATTACTTTTGAATGTTTTTAAGGCAATAGTCCTTGGCCCTATCCCGACCTCTTTGAAAGAAGCAGTGGTGGTACCCATTTTTAAGAAGGGTGACAAGTCTGACCCACGCTGCTACAGGCCAATATCACTAATAGATGCATCATGCAAATTAATGGGAAGGGTGATATTGGCTCGTCTTGAAACCTGGGCAGAGACGCAGGGGGTTATAGTGGATTCCCAATATGGATTTAGAAGAGGGAAAGGAACCACTGAGCAGTGCTTGAATTTGGCATTAATTATGGGCAAGTACATGGGTGCCAGGAGTAGTTCTATTCATTTGGCATTTATGGACTTGTCCAGTGCTTTTGACACTGTGTGTAGGGATAAGCTGTGGCGGATGATGGAGGCCATGGGGTTTGAGGAGCCTTTGGTTACCTTGCTTCGTAGGCTCCACGCCGCAACAATGGTGAGAGTTCGATATGGCCCTGGTGGGGAGAAGACTAGACCTATATTGTCCACTGAAGGTGTCCGTCAGGGATGCATTTTAGCTCCCTTTTTATTTCTGGTCTATACCAATGGATTAGAAGGTTTTCTGTTAGAGACTTGTGCTGATTTTCCACAGATTAATGGCAAAAGAATTCCTATGTTATCATATGCAGATGATACTGTTCTAATGACCCTCACCCCTAATAGCATGCAGATTTGTTTAAATGCTTTTGATAATTTTATGGGGAATCTGGATTTGGGGGTCAATTTTACTAAATCATTTGCCATGACTTGCGGTTCAAGAAGTGTCAAAACCCGCAAGTATATAGTGAGGGATTCAATTATAGAAAAAGTTGATAACTTTAATTATTTGGGCAACCTTTTTAACAAAAAATTGAATTGGGAACCCTTGATATCTGTCCGGGTCCAAAAGGTTACTCAATTAATTGAAGCTCTTTTCCGTTTTGCCAGTAAATTAGGACAGCGGCGAATAGTGGAAATAATATCCTTGTATAAAGCTAAGTGTGTTTCTGTTATAACTTTTGGTGCAGGAGTTTGGGGATCACAAAACTGTGAGAAGCTCCAGATTATGGAGAATAAATTTATAAAACGTCTCCTATCAGTACCATCGGGTACTTCCAACAGTTTTTGTCATGGGGAAGTTGGAATGGAGTTTGTGACCGACATTATACATATAGCTCCATTATTATTATGGGCTAAAGTTTGGCAATCGGAAGAATTAAAACTGACAAAAGAGATCCTCCAAGATTGCCTTAAACTTGATTACTATAGAGAGATTCCATGGCTTCGATATGTTGGGGATACCCTTTATAAGATTGGCCTAGGAAACATGTTTAAAAACCCTGACGTGATCAAAAAGGATGTTAAGTTAATTATAAAAAATGCTTATGGTTCCAAATTGGGTACCTTAGGGAACAGTGAACATGCTTTATGTGTCAGGGGCAAATTGGTGCGACCCTTTTATTTGTCATATATCATCAATACACAATGGCGTTTTTATTTAACAAGGTTTTGCCTTAATACTCTACACTTCCTTTTTGCTTATCCAAAGCAAGGGGGGTGGTGTGAGAAACTACCCTTCTGCCCCTGTAATAATAAGGTGTCGCAAAATACTCTGCACCTTATTCTTTTCTGTGCTCTGTATAAGGTCCCAAGAAATACTTTTATTAGACCTTTACTATTATCCCTTGGATCATGTTATTACAAAGAGGGATACGAATACTTATTATCTTTGTCAACCCCAAACATTTGTAATGCTGTACTTAGTTTTATTAGATCCGCACTTGCTATTAGAAATCGATATTAAATGTATTGGAATCCAGAAATATGCAAAATGTACTGTAATTTTATATTGTGTTTTTTATATTGATGTATACTTTTATGATTCCTTTGTGGAATCGAAATAAAGTTATTTGACTGACTGACTACCGTACCCACGGTCCATGACAAACAATGGGTAATTAATCAGTATAGTTATACAAACACTTACCAGCTGAAGTCACCCCTCAAATGTCATCACAACCACTGTACTTGAATGAATTTCAAGTTCTCCTGTTTGAAAGAAGAGAACAGAAAGTATGTTTTCACTGTATAAAACACCAAAATGAATCAATAAGTAAATACATCTTTAAGTATGGAAGGCTATGCCTCCCACGTAACTGTAGTTGACACAGCCTAAGCAAGCCATTGACTTACACCCAGCTCCTATTCCCAAAAGTCATGTCACCAACAATAGAGCCAAAAATCTAAAATAAATATTGGGTTCCTAAAAGTGCCACAGCCCCACTCCGCCACTCTCGTCCTCATAACAATGTTTTAGAACTTTCCTCGTTATGCCCTAAATGAGAAAGAGACCTCAAAATAAAGGATGACTTCAAGATGCTTCAATTCACCAGAATGTCAAACTCTGGTGGGACACAACCCAGAACAGGAAGCGAAAGTAATAGACTTTAAGCGCCATATTTATGACCCGGTTTGAGTCGCTTTTCCAACACATACTGTGATGAAAGAGCAACGCACACCTTAAGTCAGATTTTTGAAGTCAATCACAGCCACTTTGAGTGGCTCTGAGTGGCCTTAAAAATCTGGAGTATCGCAATGCAGAGCAAGTGTGTGGAAGTTCCAATGCCCCATCCATGGTTTTTTACGCATTCCCAGATTTGCAAGCACTTCTACACCTGGGAATGTGCCCAGGAGAGGCCTAATGAGGTGAGATACTTCTACGTGTTACTTCCTCTTTCTAAGTGTGCTGCCCACATAGACAGAGAAATATCCCTCCCAGGATTGTTTTTGTGCAAGAAGCGCTAGCGCTAGGCAGCCCATTGTGCACCAGCGCAGGGGGGAAAAGTGAAGCATGTACTGTATGCCTTGTATAGGGTGAATTTCCACCATTCCCCAGTGACGCAGTGCAGTGCTGCAAGGTGACTAGCTGTGCTGCACTTCGCCACTAATAAATATGTCCCCATGCACTGTGAATTACAGTGCCTGCTCATTTCTATAGTTCTTTGAGCTATATGCAACATTTTATGATTTACAAAAATAAGCAACACTTTCAATGTTTTAGGAGAAAGAAATAGCCTGAAAATACTTTTCTTAAAAAAGATAAATCCGCCAAACTATCCATTTAGAAAAAAAATAAAGAGGATTTATTTGTAAATGGAAAATATGTTAGCTAATAACTAAGTACCTCTTCTGCTGCCCGGATTTATCATGTTAAATGCACTCTTCATCCACTCAGAACTCTGGATTATGCAAGTGAAATGCATTTTTTTAAGTTTCCTATAGAACTACGTATTTACCTTCATTACTTTTACAGCTGTGTTATTTGGTTTCTGCACAACCACGTATGATAAACATGTTCAACTGAAAAATGCACGTTTACAGGTCTTAGTTGTTCTCCACCGAAAACGGTGATACTTTTTAAGTGAAATTGGATAGGTGGCCTAGTAAAACTAGCTCTTTACATGTCTCAAATGCTGGCTAGTCAGAGTGCTGGAGATCATCAACAATATTTCTCATGACACTAGCTTCAAATTGAGCCACCATAAAAATATCCTCATAAACGCAGCATTTGTAGCCAAAATCCACATATATTTTAGAGTCTCTCTCATTTTATTACTCTTTGAAGGCTGTGTTGCCAGAAAAAGAAAAGTATTAGAATTTCCCCAACATTCCTACTTAAGGAACTCTTGGCTACAATAATACATAGATAAGAAAGAAATTAAAAGACCAGAAAACATGTTTTGTGCTCACAACCAACTGTTTTTATACATTCAAATGTTTTTAAGTTAACAGACTGAACTAAAGTGAATATCCATTTTAAAACAATGTTTAAAGTACATCATGTATTGAGCATTTCACAGTTATTGGGTTTGAACAACGGATCCTAACTGGATATATTTATCCATTTACCAAAATATTTACATTCTATAACGTGTAAAGCTTAGCAGCAGAATGATCGTACGTAAAAAACCTAGCAAAATCCAGAGCTGGAATTTGTCTGACTGGCCTTCCATTAGCAGATAATTTACCAGGTGGACCATGGCAGTGGTGCGAAATCCACCCTATTTATTATTTCCACCACAATGGTGTAACAGAAGCAAAGTCACTGCTGAATTTCATCCAGTGGGTACCTATGCGGGCAGAATTTATGAAAAGTTGCATTTTTTAATTGTTTCATTATATTGAGGCACCACAAATGCCCACTTAGGACATACACTGGTGAAACTCAGTGTCACTATCCGTGGAAATGCTGTGGAAGTTTCCCCGGATGAGAGGGTTTAAATGATACATTTTGTAGTGATTTTCTTTTTTTGTACGGGGAAGCCACGATTATCATTGCAAATTTCCACCTCTTCATACAACAGATTTATCGTCACATTTTTTACCACATATCAATAGAAGCTGTAATGTACAGGACGACATGGTACTCCACATTTAGTCACTGAATCAGTACAAAATTAAATGAGTACGAGCTTGGTTACTAGCGCAAGTGTAAACCATGCCATTTCCGTTTTGCAATCTGCTGCAAATATGACCTTAACATTTATAGTCAAGAATTAAGCTGTTGAAGATGGCAAACATGCAGAGGACTTCTGCACTTCGACTCAAATCTTTTTTTTTCTGTTCTCACTTAACAACAGATGGTGTTCTTACATTGTAGTACCCGAAAAGGCCAGAAAACCATGTTATTTATTCACTGGGATGGTTGGCTAGATCTTATATTAGGATCATATCAGTCCCACCGATCTTGGTTTAATTATTGGATTTAACAGATTATATCTATATTTGTGGAGACTGGTTCACCATCTCAAGACATCTGACCTTTGATTTTGGAAGGAACATCGCAGTTTTCGGATCCACACCAAAAAAATAAGATACACACTCCTACCTTAATTGCTTGCCCCAAGATCCCTGACAGAATAAGGTGCACAAACATAATATCGAGTCTGGAATATCGAAGATCCAGAATATCGAGTTGGAAATATTGAAGTGGCAGAATATGGACTTCAAGAATATCGGTGACATGATTCAAAATTTCTAACCCCAGGCGGCGGGAGAACAAGGCGGCCGCGTAGCGCGCAGGTCGCAATTGCTCCGCAGGCTCCCAGCACCCAGCGCCAAGAAGATATGATCAAACTCAATTCTACCCCTAAAACTGCCGCTTAAATTACATGAGAGAGACTTCATTCTTCATTAGGGTGACCAACTGGCATTGGTGTAAATTCATGACGGTGAGTGTAAAAATTCAGGACACATGGTCAAAATTCAGGACACAAATTCAGGACAGGAGGTGAAAATTCAGGACAAAACTTCAGGACAGTTGGATACGTTTTTCAGACACATCAGAGGTCACGCATTAGCATATAAGTAAGCCCAGCCATATTCAAACATATTCAACCATTTGCAAACCTATCCATCATGTATCCTGCCATCTATCATTTCACTCATTCATCCTTTCACTCATCCATCCATTATCCATCCACCCTTTCACCCTATCCATCTGTACACTCATCCATCCACTATTCTACCCATCCATCCATTCACTCATCCATCCTTTCTCTCATTCATTTATCCTTTCACTCCTTCACTCATCTATTCATCCTTTTGTCCATCTACCCTCCCTTTCACTCACTCATCCATCCTTACATCCACCCTTTCACTCACCCGTTTATGCATTCACCCTTGCACTTATCAATTCTTCAATCCATCCATCATTTCACTCATCCACCCACTCACTCATCATACACCCACTCATCCATCCTTTCACTCATCCATCCACCCAGCTACTCCTCCACCCATACATCCAGCTATTTACCTTTTCTCTCTTCCATCCTTCAACTCAGTCATCAATCCATCCATCCATCCTCTCTCCTTATCCATCTATTCAATCTTTAATTCATCCATTCACCCTTTCACTAATTCATCCAGCCTTCCACCCATCCCTTCACTTACTCACTCGCCCACCTTTTCATATTAATTTTGAGCTGAGCCTTTTTGAGAAGAGGCCCGTCCTGGATATTCCTCGCTGCAGGAGCCATTCCAGGACAGGGACAGAAGCCACCCAGGGCAGAGACAGGATCCACCACAGGGGGGCACAGGAGCCATCACAGGTGCGGGGGGGATAGGAGCCACCACATGAGGGGACAGGAGCCATCACTGGGGGGGGTGGAGGGGCAGGAACCATCACAGGAGGGGGAACTGGATCCACCAGGTTGGGCACAGGGGTGGGCATGCAGTATTCTAGTATCATCTAGGTCTCTTCCAGGGTGGGTAGGGCTCCTCAACCCCTCCTGGACAAGACAACGAGAAGACAGTCGCTCTCTCCAAAATGTTAGTTGTGCCATACCCCACTGTGATGTAGAGTACTTACAGGAGATACTCCAAGAGAACTGATTTAACTGATTGTCCTCCATACTTTGTTAATCAGTGTGGGTGTGATTGTGCCATTTCTATATTTTATTACATTATAGACTGCATGTTTGAAGAATCGAGGTTTGTTTTCAATTTAGTGACAGTAATTAAGCTCTGTGAAAAGAACCACGTGCTGCCTCGGTGTAATAAGACCAGTTTGAGGATGTTTGGTGCCCTGAGAAGAGGCGCTGACTCCACGCTGGTGCCCTGAGAAGAGGTGCTGACCTCCCGCTGGTGCCCTGAGAAGAGGCATTGAACCCCCCTCTGGTGCCCTGAGAAGAGGCGCTGACCCCCCGCTAGTACCCTGAGAAGAGACGCTGACTCCCCTCCCGCAGGTGCCCTGAGAAGAGGCGCTGACCCCCCCCCCCCCGCTGGTGCCCTGAGAAGAGGCGCTGACCCCCTGCTAGTACCCTGAGAAGAGGCGCTGACCCCCTCCCGCTGGTGCCCTGAGAAGAGGCGCTGACCCCCCCGCTGGTGCCCTGAGAAGAGGCGCTGACCCCCCCGCTGGTGCCCTGAGAAGAGGCGCTGACCCCCGCTAGTACCCTAAGAAGAGGCGCTGACCTCCTGCTGGTGAACTGAGAAGAGTCTCTGAACCCCCCCCGGTGCCCTGAAAAGAGGCACTGAAGCCCCTTTGGTGCCCTGAGAAGAGGCGCTGACCACCGCTGGTGCCCTGAGAAGAGGTGCTGACCTCCCGCTGGTGCCCTGAGAAGAGGCACTGAACCCCCTCTGATGCCATGAGAAGAGGTGCTGAACCTCCGCTGGTACCCTGAGAAGAGGCACTGACTCCGGCTGGTGCCCTAAGAAGAGGCGCTGACCCCCTCCCGCTGGTGCCCTGAGAAGAGGCGCTGACCTCCCGCTGGTGCCCTGAGAAGAGGCACTGAACCCTCTCTGGTGCCCTGAGAAGAGGCACTGAACCTCCTCTGGTGCCCTGAGAAGAGGCGCTGACCCCCCCGCTAGTACCCTGAGAAGAGGTGCTGACCCCCCCTGCTGGTGCCCTGAGAAGAGCCACTGATCCCCCTCTAGTACCCTGAGAAGAGGCGCTGACCCCCCCCGCTGGTGCCCTGAGAAGAGGAGCTGACCCCCCCGCTGGTGCCCTGAGAAGAGGCACTGACCCCCCGCTAGTACCCTGAGAAGAGGTGCTGACCTACCGCTGGTGCCCTGAGAAGAGGCTCTGAACCCCCCTCTGGTGCCCTGAAAAGAGGCACTGAACCCCCCTCTGGTGCCCTGAGAAGAGGCGCTGACCACCGCTGGTGCCCTGAGAAGAGGTGCTGACCGCCCGCTGGTGCCCTGAGAAGAGGCACTGAACCCCCTCTGGTGCCCTGAGAAGAGGCACTGAACCCCCTCTGGTGCCATGAGAAGAGGCGCTGAACCTCCGCTTGTACCCTGAGAAGAGGCGCTGACCCCGGCTGGTGCCATGAGAAGAGGCGCTGACCCCCTCCCGCTGGTGCCCTGAGAAGAGGCGCTGACCCTCCGCTGACCCTGAGAAGAGGCGCTGACCCCCCCGCTAGTACCCTGAGAAGAGGCGCTGACCCCCCGCTAGTACCCTGAGAAGAGGCGCTGACCCCCCCGCTGGTGCCCTGAGAAGAGGCGCTGACCCCCCGCTAGTACCCTGAGAAGAGGTGCTGACCCCCTGCTAGTACCCTGAGAAGAGGCGCTGACCCCCCCGCTGGTGCCCTGAGAAGAGGCGCTGACCCCCCGCTAGTACCCTGAGAAGAGGCGCTGTGCTCCTGCACAGATGAGATCGGAGAGCTACGAACTCTGAGCCCAGGCTGAGCTACAGAGTGAAAAGTTTGACTTTGATGTTTCTCTCTGTGATTCCTGTTTTTTGTGTACATCTGTACAGCTCAGATCAGTGAACAAAAAGAAACAAGCGTTGCCAGGTCTGGCCATTTTTGTCTCACACAAATTGCAGAGACATGACGCATTCAGGGCTGTTTGCATCTGAATAGATGCCCCTACTCCTGAAGCTGCAGCCCCTCCCTCTCAGTCACCTTCAAGCTCCTTTTAACAGCTCATCAAGGGCTGAAGGTGTGAGGGTTGCCATCCCGCTGTGCCTCTCCAATGCTGCTGGGTGTGTGAGCTTTGGTACAGCATCGAGACTGTTACGCCCGACCTCAGCAGCATTGGAGTCAAGAAGGGAGGTGGGTGGAAGCTGTGCGGGCTTTAGGGGTAAAGCGTTAAAAGTTTGGGGTTAAAATTACGGACAAATGGCGTCTGTTAAATAATCTTTCATGGACAACGGACAGACGGCCGAAATTACGGACTGTCTGTGAAATTTACGGACGGTTGGTCACCCTATTCTTCATGTGTGTAATTTTGGTGATTTGTTTCGGAAGCGCCGTCCCCTGGCTGCCTGTACCCAGACGCAGGTCCGCCCTGTATCTAGGCTGCCCTGGAGCTCAGGAAGAGCCGCAGGGCAGCAGCGCGAGGCTACCCCAGGGCTAGCAGTGGCAGCGTCAGCACATTCACTGTAGCCGCAAGCTTGGGTGGTTTGGAGGTTAGAGCTCCATCGGAGCAGCCAGCCGCCATTAACAGCAAAGGACGCTAGGAGTAGAAAGGTAGGGGGGCCATTGCTGGGGTCTTTCTTTTCGGGCCCAGAGGGAAGGCTACAGTGGGACCCGAAGTTGGAAAACAGGTACAAATTGGGCATATAGAAAGGCAAACTCCCTATCGTGACTTGGCTGTTCGGTCAGCATCCCCAGTCTCCTTAGCGAACTCCCCAGAAAATACTCAAAAGAATCTCCCCAGGGAAAAATTAAGGCCATAAATAAAAAAGAAAGGCAAAAAACAAAGAAAAAAGGAGAGCTCTCAGAGCCAAAACTTAAAATTACACCATCCCTGCGCTCTTTTTTTTAAAGTGCAACCAGTAGTACTTGATCTAAAAGCACCATCACAAGTTGAATTAGAGGTTCCAAACCAAAACCCACTCAGGGTCCTATAGCTAGTACTATCGCAGACACCATACCCTAATTTATGGAGAGTGGTGAAAAACCCAATTAGGACTTTGCCGAAAAAAGTGCTAAAAGTATCACTGCTGATAACCTTGACACTCCTGATGGAATAATAAGCCAAAATGGTGATAACACTCAGGGTACCCAAGTTAAAAGGAGATAATGATTGTGGCGACTATGGTGGGCGTAGACCAGATACAAGCATTATAACTTCTTAGGAATCCGGGTAGACCTTTGATCAACCCATTAGATGCAATGATGGGAAATTTAACTGCAGAGATCAGGAATGGGTTCTCAGTATCAGAGATAAATCAGTGCGAAGTCAGAGGGTTTTGTGAGACTCTGGAAAAAAAATTAGATATGCTATCTAACAGGACATAAATCCTCGAAAACAAAGTAGAGGAGCTAAAAAAAGACCTTGCTAGTAACAGAATGGAACTTCAGGCACTGCGCAGGAAAAGGATGAACAGCTAGAAAATAAATCTGGAAAAACTAATCTGAGGATATTAAATGTACCGGAAGGTAAAGAGAGAAAGGATTTGAAATCCTTTGTGGTAACTCTCATAAAAGCCACAGTCTAGGTAGAGGAAAGTGAAGTGGATAGTGCTAAAGACATACAAAGAATACATAGGGATCCCTTCAGAAAAAACCTGGGTAGAACAAAACCAAGGAAGATTCTCCTTAATTTCAAGACTTATGCGCTTCAAGAAAAAATATTGATGTCTGCACTAAAATTAAAAACCCTGAAAGTCTCTGACTTCTCTTTTGAAATAAGATCAGATTTATCGCGAGCCACTCTAGACAGACAGTGGGAACTTGGCAGGCGCATGGTTGACTTTAAAAAAGCTGGGGCAACTGTGCAACTTAAATTTCCAGCATCTCTGTGAATAATGTTTCCAAAAAATGCATATGGTGAGGAGTACAAGGGAAGCAGATGACCTACTAGAAAGTATTAAGGGAGGTGGCGGAGTAATTAGGGAAAATAGAATAAGTAGATATTCATTTGATAGGTACACTGAATGTTATAGTTATTTTGTTTGGTGATGCTGGGAGCTAACGGAACAAAGGATTAAGTTGGACTAACATCAAGTCCAAGAAGAAGAAGCAGGGGTGGGTTATCTGGTGCGAGCTGGGAGGGGGGGTAGTAAAAGGGTGTCACAGGGTGGGGAGCATTTGGGATAAAAACAAAATAAATTCCTCAAACACCTTACTATCAGATTCAGTAATTGGAATCAGAATATTAAAGATATGTCCATACAGATATTAACGTGAATTGTTAATGGGTTACAGGTAAAGGGGTGAAGGGATAGGTTACTCCAATACCTTAGTGATTCCCCTGCACAAATTTTGGTTTTACAGGAGCACACTTGTTAAACAAGGAATGTGTTGATCTCATTGAAAAACAAAGATGGGTACAACACGTTTTTGTACAGATCAGAGCGGAACTGTCAGAGGAATTGCAATAATTGTGAAAAAACTAGCAAAAATATGGGTAACATGTACGAAAGCAGACAAAGGGGGAAGGTGGATTATAGCGGATGCTCAAGTAGATGATAGGCCATTAACTCTAGTAGGCTATTATGGCCCAAATCACAATGATTGTGAACCATTAACAAATCTGTTTGCCAATCTCTTAGATTTCCCTGGTCCAATAATTATGGGAGGGGATTTTAATGTTGTATTAGATATAAAATTAGATAAATCGAGCAGAGCTAGAACAACATCGACTCCCAATTCACGTGCATTACTAAAATATATGATGGCTCAACATACACTGTGTGACCTCTGGAGAGAAAGCATAGAGGATATTAGCCCACAGCCTCAAAGAAATCTAATTACAGTAAGTGCCAAAGAACCAATGAAACCAAAAAGGTCCTCTTGGGACGATTAATTTAATATACCATATAGCAATGTTTGAAAATCAATCTAACTATGTACATATATTTACACAAATCATAACGCAAATTACAATTTTATAAAAAGAGGAGACGTGCACAGAGAAAGATAAAGTGAGTGCTCAAGTGAATGATCAAGAGGATCAGAAAATAGTGTAGATGATTTATATACAAAGAACTAATGAGCCTGTCCTAGGTAATGCTTGTAAAAAATACTTCTTTTTTACTAGCTAAATGCTATATACAATTCCTTGGTCCTTCAATTGCACCATTGGCAATGGGGTGGCCAGGAAGAGAGAGGGGGGGACAATGGACAGGGATTAGTAGGTACAGGCTCCCAAGGGGGAATGTCGTCGACGTTTCGACCCAACCATGAAGTGGGTGGTTCAAGTCCTCAACAATGGGTCTTCATCAGGACGGAGTGGGAAAGGGGAATGTCTCTCAGAGTGCACGTCAAATAGAATTCATTGGGCACCCTTCAGTGGTGCCTTGGCAAGACAAGGTACGTCGATTGATCCGCACCCACAATGTTAAAATATCCAAAGTTATACCAGTACGTGTGTACACTGCTGTTATTCAAAAAAATCTTTTTCAAGCCAAACTGACACTGAATGTCGAGGCGTTAGTTCGCTGGTTTGGTTAAATTTCGGGCAAAACAGACACACAGTGCCCGTTTTTTTCTGAGGGCGAAAGATATTGTTTCTTTCGTCTCACTCTGGCTCCGCTGAGTGGTGCACAGCTTCCCTCACCGATCCGCGTTATGGAATGCGGAAGCTGAATTCAACTCCCGCATTTTTTGGGTAGCTTTCCATGTCCCCCAAACCCCTTCCAGAATCTTATACCGGGCCTTCTTATAGTATCTCCGGTCTACCTCACTCAAAAGTAAGCCAACAGCCTTCTTCCCTAATAGAAGCTCAAAAATGGAAGGGGGATCCTGCCTATCCCCCCAAACCTCTTGCGGGCTTGGGGCCGATTGGAACAGTATAGACATTTGAGCCAAAAGGCAAGACAGATGATATAGACGGAGGTTTGGTAATGCCATGCCCCCCCTTTCAAACAGGAGCGACATAAGCTTCATGGAACGCCTGGTCTTCCCATATTGCCAGATGAACTTGTTGAAGATTAATTCCAGATTTTTTATTAGTTTTTCGTCCAGCAGTAATGGGATTGCTCGAAACAGGTATAGGACCTTGGGAAATATTGACATTTTGAGGACATTAACCCTCCCTACCAAAGAGAGGTGTAGTACATCCAGCCTTTTTAATTCTGTTTCAATCGATCCCATAAGGGGGCAATAATTATCAGTGATGATCTTATCCACTGAAGCATTAATTCTTACCCCCAAATAAACTGCTGAGTCTGTGTATCTGCTGTCTGATTTAAAGATGTTCTGTGTGCAAATAATCTGGGTTTTCCCCTCATTTAGCAGATACCCAGACCTACTTCCAAAATCCTTCGCCAACTCAGAAAGTACCGGCATCGCCTGCTGTGGATCGGTGGTAAAAACCGCCAGATCGTCAGCGTATGCTAGCAGTTTATTTGTGAACCCATTCAGCATCACAGGATTAATCTGTGGGCATCCCTGAATTTTTTGGATCAGGGGATCTATATATAATGAGAAGAGGATCGGAGAACAGGGGCATCCCTGGCGAGTTCCCCTCTTTATCACAATTTTCTCCGAGCTCTCTCCCATTACTGACACCCTTGCCACCGGATCATTATACATCGCTCTGAGAGCTCTAATGGCCTTAGGGCCAAAACCCCTACCTAACAGGATTCCCCACAAGTATTCCCAGACCACGCGGTCAAATGCTTTCTCCGCGTCGAGGAGGATCATGGCCATCCCTCCCCCCCCGGCGGCATGGGCGTCAAACAGCGTTATAGCTCGTTGAGTATGGTCGGTCGTGCCTCGACCCGGCACAAACCCATGCTGCCAAGGAGAGACGAGACCGCCAATGATCCTCGCCAACCTTTTGGCCCAGATTTTCGAGTATAGCTTCGTATCCGCAATAATAAGCGAAATGGGGCGGTAAGAGCCCTGGTTCTCCTTGGGTTTGCCCTTCTTGTGAAAGATAATGATATTGGTCTCTTTCCAAGAATCGGGGATGTCCCCTGTACACAGTATCCCATTGAAAAGATCTTGTAAAATTGGCAGCAAGATCCCTTAGGGCAGCCTGAATCTCACTTCTAGTTATGTCCCATTCCAACTCCTCTCTCGATAGTGCATCCAATATTGGGCCCCTGTCCCCACTCTCCGCCACTTGCTGTTCTTGATGGCTCTCTTCATCATACAGTTTTTGATAGTAATTTTTGAAAACCTTTAAAATTTCCTTTGACTCCGAGTAGTTCTTACCATCCTCTTGTATACTCTCTATGATATTCCTGGTTCTGTCCTGTCTGATACGGAGCGCCAGCACCCTGCCTGCCTGTTCCCCTGTCTCATACCTCTTTGCCCTAGATGCCTGATAATCCCCTACAGCCTTCTGCGTAACAAATTTTTGGAGCTCCGCTTTGATAATTGCCAGGCCTCTTTGGCTTTCTGTCCCATCGACACCCCTACCTATATCACTAATATGCAGTTCTTCCGCTTTTGCTAGTTCGCCCAAAAGTCTATCTAACTCTCCCCTATCCGCTTTCCTAAGTCTCGCCGTACAACTAATGGTTTCCCCCCTAAAAGCCGCCTTAAACGTATCTCAGACACCATTCCTGGATGTACTATAACGATTTGCATCAAAGAACTCCCCTGTCCATTTTTTAATATGTTCTAAATAGATGGCATTCCAATGGAGTTGTATAAAATCTTAGCAGAGGTGGTATCCCCTCTCTTGACATTAGTGATGAGTGAAGTATTAGGTCAGGGAATACAAGTACCGAAATCGTGGAATGAGGCCACGATTACCCTTATCTTGAAACCGGGTAAAGATCCAGCATTTTCTGAGTTGTACAGACCAATATCTCTTTTAAACTCAGACTATAACATTTTTACAAACATTTTATCCGGTAGGCTAGCTAAAATTGTGGGCTGTATAATACAAGAAGATCAGAGAGGCTTTGTGAAAGGGAGATACCTACATATGCTCACCTACCAGCTTATTGGGGCTATCGATTTCACAACAACTTTTTACACACCTCTAGCTATAACAACATTGGATGCTTCTAAGGCATTTCATAAGGTGAGATGGTTCTATCTATTCTCATATTAAAGAGATAAGATATAATCTGGGAGGTAATTTCTGTCAAGCTATAAAGCTAATATACAAAGAACCTGTATCTAGAGTCCTTGTGAATGGAAAATGATTCTCACCGCTCAAAAGTCTAAGGGGTACAAGACAGGGCTGCCCTCTCTCCCCCTTCTGTACATTTTTTACATGGAGCCCTTGGCCTTTAGAATTAGACACTCAACTGACATTCCACCTTTTTGCCAGGGAAGTTGGGTTAAGAAATCGCACTATATGCAGACGGCCTCATGATATATTCATCTAATTTGGGCGCTGCACTAATAATAATTTTAAGAATAGCGACAGTATTTAGAGAAGTGTCGGGGCACTCAGTGAATGAGCTCAAGACTGAAGTAATGATATGGAATCAAGTAAGCAGCAAACCATTAATTAAAAAGGAGATGCAATATCTTGGCTTAAGAAAAGTCCAAGATATCAATGTAATTGTAGAAACTAACTTAAGGAGGGTGTTTAAAGAGATCGTCCAATTCATAAAGAGCTGGTTACACCTTTCGTTGATGATCCCAGGGAAAGTTAGCTTGGTCAAGATGAGCATCCTGCCAAAGATTACTTTCATATTTAATTCATTACACTACACTTCGACAAAACCATAATATACAGCATACAATAGGCAATAAATTCATTTATCTGGGGTAATAAAGGGGTTAGGATCTCTTGGAAGAAGCTACGAACAATAAGGGAGAAGGGAGGCCTATCTTTGCCAACATACAATATTGTGTGTGGGCTTTCCAATAAAAAAATTCCAGAATGCTCTTAAAGACTCCAGATGGATCCATAATATGTTTAACATACTCAGTAATGTTAAAAGAGTTTAAAATACATTCAGATGGTTTCCTCTTTAAATTTGGAGATCCCAAATAAAAAATAAGTTGAACTTTAGGTGCTACAGTCGATAGCAATAATGTGGTATCACATCGGACGTCTTTCGAAATTAGATTATTACTCCTACTTTGCCCCAGTGTCGGATTTCCCAGGAACCCCAGAGTGTCTCAACGACAAGTTGGCGTTACCAATCACAGATCACGACCTAAAAGTCTGAGGGGATTTGACTAGAGAAGAAAACCTGTTACCCTGGTACGATTTAAATGGACTGATGAAGGGTACCCTTTCAAATTTTAAATATCTACAACTAAAAAGTAGGGTGCAAAGCAGAGATTCGATATTGGGCGCTAGCAATATTTTAGAAGATCAATTGGTAACCAAACAACCAGAATAGAAAGAAGTAGCACTCTGGAACTGGCATCTTCAGGATACCATGGATGGAGAATTCAATCTGGCGGAGGAGCTGTGGGGAAACTTTTTGTCAAGGGAGCAGTTGCAGAATATTTGGCATGTATCTATGTATAAACTTTACATCATAGTCAAACCTGCTTTTTAAAGAAGAAACCACCCTTTTTCACTATTTAAGATGGGGAAAGGAAGCCAAACTAGCTGTGCTAAACACTTTCCCTACTCCAGCAAAAGTGCACAATCCTGTACTCTTTCTTCCTTTCGTTGCCAATTAAAATTTCTCTTTTGCTCCAACATGACATTAACTGGTAATACTTAAATCTAGAGATCGTCCCTCTTGTGATTTCTACAAATGCCTCCCATCACAGTAATTGTGAAAGATTTTTCAGCTAACCCCAATATAGAAACTTTGCCTCTCTTAATGGGAGGCTGAGCTATCTTCTAAACAGACTGGGGTACCTGGAGAGCCCCAAATGGGGCCATACATTACATAGTTATCGAGCACTAGAATTCTCCTCATGCTATACCATATTGCCAGGGCAGCTCAAAGAACTTCTAATCATACCTTTTTGCAAAATCGTGGGTCCTAAAATTTATATAAGAAACCCTCCAGCGTAAAATTGTACCATAGAACTAAAATAATCTCACCATTGCATGAGTTATTTGGTCTGGAGAGCAGCATTCTACAGTTGGCGAATCGAAAAGCTGAATACTACATGCACAAATCAGGAAGAGCTAGACCATATTTTTCCAATGTACTTTTAGGTTTCTTCCAGCTAAGTCTAGTCCCTTACTAGCCCATACCAACATTCTCAATAACATCCCCTGAATCTTTAAGATGATATCTTTTGGGACAGGTAACAGTATGTTATTAAACACGGTTGTAAACTTTGGGAGTATTCCTAATTTACTCAGGTTTGTACATCCATATATTGTCAAGGGACAGCTGCTTTATCTATTAAGCATCTCCCTGATTTCACTCATCACCCTCTTAAGATTTATGCTTGGCAAATACTCTAACTTATCAGTGATTGTAATGCCAATATATATTTGATAGTAGATTGCATTGAGCCCTTGTAATTTAACAAGTTCCAACCCATATCCTCTGTTTTTGACATGTTATAGGGTATCACATACCCTAAAAATGACCCAAACTCAAAAGTTGATTATTGCACTAGAGGCACAGTTAGCTCATTGTCTTTAGTATAGAGAATAATATCAGACGCATATAAAGCTATCTTTTTATAATAATTCATTGATCAAAAGTCTATATTCCCGGTGTCCATCCTAAAAGCCTATGCCAAGGGTTCTATATATGGGGCAAAAAGAACTGGCGAAAGGGGACAACCCTGACGCGTCCCTCTCGTGAATTTAATTCTGACAAATTAAAACCCTATTACCCACGATCCTTGCTGAAGGTGCGCTAGATAACTTTTTAATCATTATAATTAAAAAGTGGAGAGCACCCAAATATCTCCATAACTTCCCATAGATCAGCCCAACACACCCTGTCAAAGGCTTTGGTGCATCAAGTGTAACTATTACCAGCAATTGCCATGGTGTCCTCTCTTGCGTTGGTGGGATCAATGATTGATATCAGCTGGTGTGCAAGGCTGTACATTTGTCTACCGGAATAAAAAAAACTTTTTGGTCTAAATGTAAAACTATTCCAGCTGCTTTCTCAAATCTTTTTGCTATAATCCCAAAGTATATTTTATAATCATGATTGAGCAGGGATATTGGGTGGTAGGACTCAGTATTGTTGGGTCTCGGCTGGGCTTTAAAATCAAAGTAATTATTGCCTCATTCCAACTTGAGAGTGTTTCTGCGGCATTCTTATGTTTAAGATTAAACTTTTCCACCAACACTTGGATTGTCACCTCTTTCAGAGCTTTGTTCAATTCAGTTGGAAGAGCATCTGGGCCAGCAGCTTTCCCATTACCCAATTTGTTCATCTGCTCAAGTGCTTCCTCTGATGGTTTTTCCCAAACTGGCAGCTGCTTATCTCTTAACCATTCTCTCCTACCCTGCCGACCTGGCTTACTTCTCCCTGTATATCAGGATTTGAAGACTTTCCTGACAGCTTTTTCTATTCCTGCTGGACCATCCAAGAAGCTCTCCTGCTCACCTACCATTAATTTGTTGATTTAATTCTTTGTTCTATCTATCATTAATTTGCCCATTTAATTCTTTGTTCTATCTGCTCTTGCTTTCTGAGCAAGCAACCAACCACTCTTTTCCCCATATACATAACATGCTAAATGGGAAGCTTGCCATTTTGCTCTAACCCTGACCATAATTAGCCATTCAGATCTTCATGCTTCTCAATCAGCTTATTATGCTTACTTTAGGCTTCCTCTCCTGGGTTTCCTTCTAATATTGCCCTCTCTACTTGTGCAATATCCTCATCTTTTCTCCTAGCTTCCTCTTGTAGTTCCCATTCTTATTTGAGGGTATATTAAGCAGAATTCCTCAAATGTAAGCCTCAAAAGCATCCCATTTTATGGCAGGAGATGCAGTACCCAAAGTATTTTTTTAAGTCTACTTAACATTAAGCATTTTGTACAGCAACATGGTCATTTAGAAGTGTTCTATCAACTATCCACTTATAACAGTTACAAAGTTACCAGGACAACTGAATAATCCAAGCAGGGTGATGGATATGAATTACATCTATCATTTTACTTCTCCAAATGTCATCTGCCAAATTCAAATCAATTCTATGGTAGCTGTGATAACATTACTATAGAAGATGTACCCCCTCTCTAATCAACTTTTGCTCTCCATGCAGCAAATACGCCCTATTCTTGGATCAGTCCCTTTAGCTCCTTAGTTACCTTAACCGAATTGACCCTCCATTTAGATGAAGCATCTGAGGGGCATATTGTCAAGAAAGCGTGATAACCATTGCAAAAGTAACTTAAAGCAACTGTGCATTTCGAAGTCTATCACAAGAAAATTACATCGTCTTAACATCCAGTTACCAACCCGGCGTCACTATGTGACAGTAGCATGATAACGCGCCAAATGACAGAGAAAAATCCAATGCGACTAACAAAAAATACAAAACACGAACGCCAAAAAAGTTGCGATGCCCCATAGCGCGATACTAAAATCAACAATAACCAGTGACAGCACTGCAATACCTAAGCGTCATGCGAGAAAACACACTGTAAAAGCCGAAACAAAAAAAATGCCAAAAACAATTCAAACAGCGTAGCACCATAGATGCACCCGGACCGAGTTCAGAGGAGAAGCCGAACCCCACAAGTCCCAAGGAGGACCGACCAGGAACCCCATGTTTGGGGAAGGGCAAGGAGAAGAGGAAGAGGAAGACCGGGTTCAGGCCGCAGGAAGACCAGATCATCGTCACAGAGGTAGTAGAACATTACCAACAACTGTTTGTCACCTCCCCTGCGGCACTGGCAACCCAAACGGAAATATGGCAGACCATCTTCACCAACGTCAATGCAGTCAGAGTGGCAAGGAGGTCAATGGAGGAGGTCAAGAGGCGCTGGCATGATGTGCAAAGGCAGACCAAACAGAAACTCACTGCCAACGGGAAGGCAGCAACTAGGGAGATGGGAGAGATGGGCACAATGGCACACATGCACAATCATTTGAAGTACACCGTACATGCACAATGACAGTGGAACATGTCCCTGATACCCTTGGCACAGTGCAGCAAACATAGAAACACCAAGTAGGCCCCGTCCACCATTTGCACATATGGGCCCCCTCCGAATAACCAACGACACTACAATCCATGCACATGTTATGAAAGCAGGAAATCAGCGGCTGTGTGAGCCACACTGACACAGCAAGTGACACTGCATGACCGATAGCATGGCAGCAGCCCAAATAAATGAACTCATGCACGAATCAACATGGAGGTAGCCCTGTGAGGATCGCACCCGTAAAGGAGCAGGTCACACTCTGACACATCCACGTGCACCTAAGTGCACCTACAACCCATGCCGTCCAATACACCCAGCAGACATACAATGCACAAGGCCACAAAATCAATGCAATAGTGCGAATGACCCAAGTCACAAATGTTCCAGCCCCCGAAAAGAACACAATTTAAAGGCACATCCCCTCATAGAGACAAGGGTCAACAAAATCAGAGCCACAATGCAGCCCACACACATAGTTACCATAGAACATCACCAATGATGGCAATGTGGGACAAAGTGCAACACCTACACCACAGGACAGAGGACAAAACAGGTTTCACTTGTGTGTAGTAACTGGCCACTCACATCTGACATTGCCTGACACTGTGTGATGACAATGTACGGGTACCACCACACATCCAACATGTACTCGGAAAACCCACTGTCTGCCATCAAATAGCCAGCTCCACCAAAACAGTCACAATGTGCATTGTCATGCAGTCTGCATGTAAACATCTGCAAAGCAGCAACATACATGGGAACCTCTGTTAACATGCATCCCCCCTTAACATAGCAGGGAGACAAGCAACACTTACTGCAGAGCAGACCACAAATCCCATCAGTGATGATGAAGAGGACAACCTGCACATCTGTTCGGACACCCTCCAACGGATAATGGATAGCCTCCGCACCCCACCCCCAGGAGTAGGGCAGCCCAGCTGCCTTTAGGTGACCCCACCCCCTACACAGACCACACAGCAGGAAACACACACCACTATGGATGTCTCCCAGGACCCCCACAAACAACACATGGAATTCCAATGCCAATTGTTGGGTTGCCAGGTGGAGTTGGCTGATCAGCTGCAGGTGGGTTTCAAGCTCGTGGCAGCCAACCTTGATACCATACGTGGGTGTCTGAGTCCCATCAGGGACCACTTACAGTCCCTAACGGATATACACTGTCCGCACCATGCTCCAGGACAATCCTTGGCTGACATCGCTGGGGCCATCTCTCGGATACAAAAACTGTCTAGTCAGACAGGCACCAGCAATGACAGCACAGAGTTGGCACAGATGCACAGGACAATTGAGACCATGGAGCAGATGCAGACTGGAAGTTTGGCTGCCACGGCTGAACAACCACGCAATGTAGCTGGGATCTTCCATGCCTTGCAGTACATCATCCTGCCATTGCAGCCACTAAGCCGGGCCAGATTACTGCAGTGGAACTGTGACACACACCTTACCGGCCCCTCATCTGGCAGTGGCACACAGTGATGCAGCCCTATCACCATCGCACCCTGATGTGTCAGTGGCACCAAGTGTTGCAGCCATTACCCTGCCACACACACCGGACACACCGGACACTGAGGAAGTATGTGAATGGTAATTCGTATGTGAGGAAGGAGGTAGTAGCCTCCATCACCGCCATATGACCTGTTCCTGCCTGGTTCTGCCACATGCATCATGCCCTGGGACAACACTTTCCAATGACCCCAGAACACTCAGCTACATACGCCTGGACCACAACATGGAACCCAACACAGCACTCCTGCAGCGGACTGCACTCTCCCTCTCCCAAATCACTTACCAATCCCCAGCGGACTATGGTTGGCCCACCACTGGGCTCCCATGTAATGTGGGCTTGGCATGGCCATTTACAGCTTCAGCTTCAGAATGCGCCGGAATGTGAATGCAACATTCGAAATCACACAGATGTGTCATGACTATGTTCACTCAAGTGTGAAAGTATGGATGTATGTATGGACAATTATTGCATAAGAAGGTACACCCGTGTAAATGACATCAATGCTCATGTTGAACCCTGAGTCACATGGCCAGTTGGATGTCTGTGAAGGTGAGTACTAGCTGTGGCCTCATTGCACATTAATGAAAATCTGCTACCCCCCAATGGGGGCACACATCCATGTATTGAATGGGGCTGTGAGTAGGAATGACCAAATCGGTAGCAGGCCAGAAGTGGTGTCCTACATTACATGTGGCACCAGAACTTCACGTCACATACCTACTCACACACATCTGTGTGGACACAATCTGTTTTGATTCATAGCATTGCTCCACATTTCTGAGGTTGGACACCATACTCACAGTGCTGGAGACACATAAGAGCACAGGCCTGCCAGAAACAATCCCAAACACAGTGTGCCAAAAGGGACCCATCCCCATTGGACAGGCATCACTCAGTCCCTCCCTGTGTAGGGACGATCCTCATTGTGGCACACAAATCGTGCATCTAATCAACACTCATCACATTTGGACAGTAGTGAAGTTGCGGAGACTTTAGTGGCATGTGCGTGTCAGTATGGACAAGGCAAGGGCCACAACATGCAGGGACATGCTTGAGGCACTTACACGCAGCATGGGAACATGTCGAGGTGCAAGACATGGCGGTGCAAAAATGTACACAAATCGTTACGGGTGGCATTGGTCTCAGCCCACCTTGCCTTGCTGGACGAGTCATGTAATGTTTGGCGTCTGCCCATTGCCCCGTGTCAGGAGACATGACTCACAGCCCATGGAGTCTACATAGTGCTGTACCATTGGACTGTGCCGACTGTCTGCTCTGCTGACAGTGATCAGGAGGGAGGGTTCGACAAGGTCACATGTCGAGCTACATTGCCATGTGTGTACTACCCCCCAGCAGTATGTCCAATTCGTGAACATTGCCAAACGGCGCTGTACTGCTCCAACCATGGAAGTGCCTCACCTTGCACAGGTGTATGTACACATGCGTAGTTCCTCGCACATGCATTCTGAGTCCAGAGGAAGGCAGACATGTCCACTGTTGTGGTGGGTTATGTGAGTATTCCCCACGATGTGACAAAGTGTTGGGACCTGAGCTGTGGGTGACAATCCGATGTGGCGGCAGGAACGTAGTTACTCGTCCATGAATGCCAGCGCAGCTTCATGGGCAATGTGTTCTAATAGTACGTCCTTGTCGGGTTCAAGGAACACCAGGGTGACCCAATTAATCAACTGGTCTGGGCAGATGTGCTCTGCCCACGCCGTTTCCCCAATCCGCAGCACAGTCCAATAGGGTAGCACCTCGATGTGGTGACTGCACACGAGAAGTTGTGCAATCTCCCATGCACAACTGCCAGCACATACGTCAAAGATCAGTGCATCCCATTCACGGGTATCCCAGTGACACTCCTGTTCGTGGGCCAACAGGGGGCGCACTGTCAGGTCATAATCCAATTCAGCTACCGTTGCATTGGACAGTCAGACCTCCATGGGGCATTTGAATGTGCATGATCAACAGTGGAACAGTGGAATTTCGAGACACACAAAGATGTTTGCATGGGCCAAGGGAACGTTTGGCATTGCGCTCCTTGTTCAGTCTCTCTCTTTCTCTCTCTCCCTGTCCTTTGCTGAGTGCCTGACACAACTTCTTATCTTGGATATTGTCTTTCAGGCTGTGACACCCAGATTGTCCAGGGGTTCCCTGCCATGACTCTTCACAATTGTTGTTTGGAGACAAATTAGTATGTGGCCTTTTGTTTTCTCTTCCAATGGTTCATGAATGACTCAGGATTTCTATACTAACATGTGTGTTGATTGCTACAATTGTGTGACATTAGGCGAGTGCTTTTTTCCATGTTTTCGGGCCATTGATGTGCAGTGTCTTGGTCTGATGGTGGTGGGGAGTGCCACTGGTGGGTGCCCGCAGGGTGTGTGTGGTCCTGGGGGGTTGTGGCGGTGGGTGTTGTGGCCCTCTTGGGTGTCCAGCCCGCATGATCTGTGGCTCCATGGCATCTCTTGTTATTCATGTGTGGCTGTGGGCTGGGCTCCATTTTGGTACGGGAACGCTTACTCTGCATCTCATTAGGGATAGTTTTGGGGGTCATCTGTGGCGTAGGTAAATTGGTGCTATGGGCTGTTAGCACCAGCTTGTGAATGGGGTGATACATTTATCGCACCTTTGGCTGCAATGAAGTGCCGTTAACTTGGCGATTGCTACTTGAGAATATGCCCCTCAGTCTTTATCTAAAAGAACATTAAAGCCACCACCTACAGATACTGCCACAGGAAATTCCACAGAAGTTAAACAAAGCATTACCTGAGGCCCCATATCATCACAATTTGGCCAATGAAATCCTGAACATGTAAAAACCATCCTATTGCATCTAAGCTTTCCAACTACCCACCTACCTGCTATGTTGGTTCTATATTACAGCAACTTTATCCCAGAGTTTTTCCTGATTAACAGAATTGGTATTGGTTAATTTATCAGAACACACTATCTGCTGTATCCATCTCTGCCTCAAGTGAGTTTTGAGTATCTCAAAGACACTGCAGGATTAAATTCTCTTTATATTTTTTTTCATAGTCCATATACATACCAGCTTAGGGGTCCATTATGATGTCGGGCGGATTGCCTCCGCCAGGCTGGCGGTAGCCACTGCCGGCCTGGTGGAGGCAATCCGCCCGACACCTATGCCCGTATTCCCCCCAGCCGTATTAGGATGGCGGGGGGTAGCGCGGCGGACGGAAAGACCGTCCGCCGCTTTACAAGGCGACCGCGGCGGTAATGGAATATTATGGTGGCGGTGTCCAATGGACACCGCCAGCCATATTACAATGGCCACATATAGGTGCCTTTCCGCTGCGGCAATGCTGCCACGGAAAGGCAGGTGGTGTTTGCTGCGGCGGCCCCCTGCGGGGCCCCCAGGTGATGCCGGTTTAGGGGGAGGACAGGGGGGGTACCTATGGTACCCCTCCACATTTGCATATGCAAAGCGGCAGGCACCGCGCGATGCCTGCCGCTTTGCACATGCAAATGCATTCACAAGTGTTTTGCATTGCACCGCCCGCCACAATGCAAAACATGGAGGACGTGCCCGCCACAGTGGCGGGCTCATCCTAATTCCCTCTACGGGACCCCCGCCCTTATGGCGGGCGGTCCCTTATCCACACTTTAGTAGTATGACCTCCCATCTCTCATATGAATGCATCATCCGTACTAAAACGGACTACATTGTTTGCTCTTTGCTCACAACTGTGCTCCCCTGCTCCTCTCCACCCCGTAATTCTCAGGGAAACCCTCCCCAAACTAAATGACATGTTCCTGTATGCCACTATGGATCATTGTGTTTTGGAGTACCGATTTAACCTTTACACCAAATCTGTGAGGGAATTTATCAAAACTAACAACATTGACTAAAGTACCTTTCTGCATAGCTGCATGCATATTTAAAAAATATCATCAGCCTATTCTGTATTCCTAATATTAAACATTTCATAACTTCACATTACTTTTAATATAGAACAGAACCTTCATTAAACTTTAACCCGTGCTGTGTTACACACTACCTCTCTTTTGGCTAATCTTAGCTTTTTGCTTTTATTTTTCCTTCATAATATGGCAACACTCTATGTACAGAAATGCACTAGCATCTTTTCAGGTTTTTACCCTTTCTTCTCTTATCTCTCCCTTTTCACGCTCTTGAAACTAGTATCTTTTTTTCTGTAAAATATACTGATGTATATTCTTATATTGTATGCCATTACAGCCCTGAAGAATCCCGTTGACTGGGCGAAACGCGTTGGCTGATTTCTATTCCTGTGCATACTCCAGATACATCAAAATAAAAGATATCAACACAAGAAGAATTATTGTCAACTTGGATTTATATACATGATTGTGTTATTTTATGTTGCCTCTCATCCACGAAGTATTGTATTTTTTCATGATCTCCTGGCAGCAGATCATTTGAGGTGGTCAATATAGGTCAGTAAGTTTATGACTCAGTTGGTTAGTGCTGTCATCTAGAACCCAGCTGCCTTTCTCATATTTTTATAGATCTCTTTCAACACTTGCGGTGCAGGATATTTGCAGACTCTGTCTCGTGTAGAGCAGGATTATTGGCAGATTCTTTCTCGACCCGCAGAGCCCTCTCAATAAGTGGCCATCTTGCTGCACGTCAAGACCACGCCCCCATCATCCATTAATAATAGATTCAGCAGGTGAGACAAGACCACCTTGTAGAATAACAGGGGACACAAAATGGTTTCTAGAAATCCTGTGCTATATTCACCTTTGCAAGGCCTGTAACCCAGAGAATAGCACCAGTTTATGTCAAGAATGTGGCTGAACGTACCCTTTCCAGTAGTTAGTCTATTCACAAGCATTCCTTTGATCACTTTTTGTGCATTTGTGTAAGTGGCCAAGTGGATGCAAAGACATGGGACCCATGCTAACTGTGCCATTGTAAACAAGGTGTCCCGGTTGAAGAGGTAAAACTAACCTGAAAACAGTCTTGGGTTGCTTGTGATACAGTTCAGATAGGACCTGTGTTGTCAATGTGTGCTGGACTGTTTCCTCTGGAGTAAATTCATCTGCATATGCTTGAGTTTAATTTGTGGAGGTACAGTGGGCTTAACCACAATAGGTTTGAATGCTACTTTCAGATACTGCCATAGGATATTTGGAAGCATTTCTACCAATACTGTTTCCCTATGTTATGTTATATTGATTTGTATAGCACACTAATCACTTGAGAGGGTATCCAGGCACGTGGGCAAGTGTGTATGTGTGTGGTCCCCAAGGCGCTTATATAAAGAGCCAGGTTTTCAGCTTATTGCACAAATTAGGGAGTGAGGAGGCGGCTCTGATATGTTGAGGGAGGTCGTGCCATATCTTGGGTGCGATATACGAAAAAGACTGACCAGTTTTGCTTTTACGGATGCGGGCAATGTGTGCAAGTGAGGCCGAGTGTAGGTGTCTGGTGGATTGGTGAAAGTGTATGTAGCTGTTCAGGTATTCTGGTTTGTGTTGTGTTGGGCTTTCATGTGGGTATGAGAAGTTTGAATTGGCTGGGATTGTGAACTGTGAGTCAGTTAAGCTTCTCGAGGTGGGGGATGATGTGGGGTTGAACGTGGAGTATGAGTCTTGCAGCAGTGTTCCAGCTGGTCTGGAGTCTGTGTAGGAATTGTTTGGAAATTCCAACATTGAGAGTGTTACCATAGTCAAGCCTGCTGGTGATGAGTGCTGGCATGATGGTCTGTCTGGTGTTCTGAGTCAACCATTTGAAGATCTTTCACAGCATGTGATCCAGTGTGGCTCTCAAACAACCCTCCCAATTAATCTCAGTTTACTCAGGAGCTAACTTACTTTACTCATCAGTGGGGCCCATAGCACCGCGAGTTACTCATTCACACAATCACACCACTTCCAAGATCAGTAAGACTAGAAGGTGAGCTGCTGGACAGGGGAGCACCCTATTAATCTAAATTTAAACTCTATATGTACATATGCATATATTTCATAGGAAATAACATCAAGGCACCCCACTGTTTTGGTCGATGGACCAGATAGTAGAAGTTAGTTGATTGAAATCAAGACCAGCATTATGCACTATTTCCCATTCATCTTTATTTTCTTATTATGCTCAATTATTCTGTCATGACTTCATTTATTAACTCAAACATTTAACTCGTAAAATTCTTTAAAACATTTATCTAAAATTTTAGTCAAGTTGGAAAAATAACCTTCAATAAATCTAACATTTATTAGCATACATTAGGAAATAAGAAATTTTGAAAACATATTACCAAGCTCCGTTGATGGAAAACACAGGATTAAACGACATAGGTTCCCAAATCTGACTCTCTGTCCTCCTTGATGTTTACCTCCCATCAGGACTGCCCCATCAGGTCTATACCTCATCAAAAGTTAAAGTCAGGAAAAATGATTTGCATCAGAAAATCATTCAGTTCAACAGCATATTGTAGTGCAGAAATAAATTCACAAACAGCTTTTTTTCTCTCTTTCGTACTGGCTCTTTTATACCCTTTTCCCCTACTATCTAACTAAATTTTGAAACTTTTAGGGTCCATACTCATTTCTCATTGGTCCATTAGAGGGGTGGTGAAGATCACCTCATCTCCTTATTGTCCAAATGTTGCACTGTCACGTCCACGTTTCCCATACGATCAAAATTGTCCATTCTGCAACTCGTCATCCTGTCCTTGTAATTTTTATACATCATGTAGATACAACACTCAACATTCCCAAGCTCACAAACACAAGCTTCCTTTTTGGAACTTGTCTGATGTCCTAGGCCAAACTGACCTTAACATTAGTAGGCCGAGTACACGCCGTAAAAACATCTCTTGAGCACAGTCGCGCATGCGTAGACAATACTTTCTCGGAGTCTCGCATAAGCAGCCATTTTCAAGGTAGGCCGCACGGGCCACAATGGGAACTAATATGAAAACAAACACAACAGACGTTAGATTTTAGTATTAAAACCCTTCTGTTTACCTCCAACCATTCTAATTTCACCCTATTAGATGTTACCTAGCGGGAAGCTAAATAAATGCATTGTTTACTTACCGAATTTGTTTGTTTTGCCACAAAATACTCACAATAAACATAAAGGCATTGCTCTTATTTTCATTTGAAGCATTACGGCACTATATTAGTATCATATTTTGTCACATCATTAATCCATTAGTGTTTGCAAATTAGCCAGTTAGTTTTCCCACGTGTACCTTTTTCTGTGTATGTTTCTCTTGTAGGTTAATTAAAATGCTTCACACAGTTAATACATTTTATGGTTATGAGAACTTGATTTCACAAGGGGTACACAAACATTTTTGTCACTCCCCTGCTCCATCAATTCCCCCCTTTGATAATTTTTATCACCACACAACACCCAAAATTACGATTTTTTTTTTAATAAACATGTTTCAGGTTCTTTCATCTGGTTAGCTTTAGACTCTTGTGTCGTTTATTTCCATTTTTCTTGTATCATTATAAATTGTATCTTTGTACTCTTGCAACTCTATTTCTCCCTTTTCACGTTCTCTTTCTTTATTTTCTTCAATTTTTATTTTGTATTGATTTTCTAAAGTTTCTCCTTCTTCTGCACTTACAAATTAGTCTTAATATTAATATCATAAAAATTACGACAGTCAGTGGAATTAATACTCTCCCTATTATTGATCTACCTATCTCTAAGAACCATTTCTTCACAGCTGAAAAACTCTTACCGAGTTTCTCAAGAACACCGTCAACCTCCAGTGGAGTAATTTCTTTATGTAATTCAGTAATATTTGTAATATACTTTTGAATATTTTTGCTTTTGTCTGAGATATATGTACAACAGTGCTGTACCTTTAAAATTCCAATTGCCAATATTATAACAAGAGCAAATCGATTTTGCATCACCAAGCTCTCATAGCAACCATTTTAGTCTTTACCATTAAAAATCCTCCAGCTGTATCCGTTGATAAACAATCTACTATTGTTGACAATTTTTCTATTTTGTTCGCATTAAAAGATATACCCACTGCTGGTATCAATACTCCAAAAACATCACCTATTATTTCTAAAACACTTTCCCTTCTTCTACGTGTTAATGGTTTACCTATCTCATGGATTCCATTTGTTCCTCTATCTACGTGAAATATTTTTGGAAAGACCAGACCTATGTAGCAAGATCCATACCAGTGGTCCGGCAACCTATAATAAGCTTTGTTTCCACACAAAAAATAAATTCCAGGAAAAACAAAATCATTTCCACCTTTAAATCCCCATCCCCCTTTGATAATATATGTGTCTTCACATTCACTTACTCCTACAAAAGTTGTCATACAGAGTGTTATCTCTTCGAATACGTAATTTCCCTAATTGTGGTGTATCTATATTAATTGCCACATTGACATTATTTCCCTCAATATTTTCATCTTCAAAGTTCTACAATGTTGATTTTGCTTTATTTGCAGTTGATTTTCTTTGATATTGGGTTCTCCTTTCTTCTACCATGTGCAAAAAGGCTTTTTATTCACAGTGTATTCTACATGTTAACTTGTTCTTAAAAGCACACTCAAAAGATAGTTCTTGTATCTCAAGGAAGTATTCACTAGAAACTTTACCCATCTTAATTTTGTTTAGTTCTTGTAAAGCTTTCAATGTTGCAAAGGTGTCATCCGAATCAGAATAGTAATATTCCAATTTGCCTGTTTTGTAAAATAAACTAGCCAAAAACTACATGTTATTCCATACATCAAAGGAAGATGATATTAAGTCAATCCCTCTGATACAGATACAGGTAACCACATACAGACATAGCAGTCCCTTACATCCATAGTTTTCACATATCCATACAAAAGTTTAGAAAAAACATTCTTTGAAAAGTCACTAATGGAATTATCTCTATGCAAATCAGTGTTTTTTCTCTTCCTTCTTTAATTCATGAATCTTTTCTCCTTTACTATCATTCATCTTGGCATGTTCAAAATCTGGTCTGAAAGGGTTCACTATTGCTAAAATAAGCCACACTAACATTAATAATCCTGTACATATTAACC
Source organism: Lissotriton helveticus (assembly GCF_964261635.1). NCBI lineage: Eukaryota > Metazoa > Chordata > Amphibia > Caudata > Salamandridae > Lissotriton > Lissotriton helveticus. The sequence goes on from NC_136067.1 coordinate 660,049,522, forward strand.
ACATTCCACATCATTTCCGAAAAATAGCACATTTTGATCTATCAACATCATTTGTAGGCATTTTCAAAATCTTTCCCCCACAACATTTTCTTTTTCAAACATTTTTTTTTCTTTTTACTCAATATAATACAATATAATACATAATTCACAGTCTTTTACCGTCACTATAGTTTCTTTATCCTTCACACTTGGAAAAGTGTCTTTAAATCTCTTTCTTTGATATTCATTTCTTTTTTATGATTCTCTTTACTTCTTTTGGTTTTATCGTTTTTCAGTTTGCAGTTTTACACAAATTGTCTTTTGCTTTATCCTTTTACTCACTTTGATAATTCGGATCTTCTCGACTACTTTCAACTTCCACTATAGTGGGCAAGGCAACATATGTCCACTCAGGCGATTTATACTTTTGGTTTGGTCTCCTTACTCTTTTTGGCCTTTGCACAGTCTCCTTATTTTCACTTGACAACTTCTTTTTCACTGGTAATTTCATTTAGATTTTTATTGTTATTAACCAGTTTGAATCTTAAACCATCATTTCCTTTAGGCCAATTGTCTCCTTTATGTGGCTTTTTGTTTTCAGGTTCTACTATTTCACGTTCTAATTTCCAAGCTCTTGTCCTGGAGCTTCTCCTTAGGATTGTCTCATCACCACTGTCTTCAGACTCAGTTTCAGACTTTTCTCCACTTCCTCTTATTCTGAATTTTATTATCCCTGTCTCATTCACTGAATCTGTGTTTTCTTTTACCGATTCAGTTATTCTGCTAGGAACTTCTCCAGAGCTGGTACTCGGAAGCTCATCCTTTTATGAGTTCTTTCCTTTTCACCAGTTTCAAGATTTATGTTCCTGCTTTCAGTACTTTCAATTTGTCATTTAGAACTATTACCTTTACCAGTTTTCTTTTTTGCTTTTGTCAGTGTCCAAACTGGTACTTGGTTTTTCCATATGTCGACTTTCAGGTCGATCTTCAAGATCTGGAACTTCAACTATTTAACTTTCCTTGCTCAATCATATTGTCAACTACAGGGGTTATTCCTTCAATTATCTCAGGTGTTAATTTATACTGTGAAATATTTGGGTAACTTCTTTCACAGAAATCTTTACAGGACATGCATCTTTCATTAGCCCTATTTCTTCTCCTGTAAAGTCCCACACTTCCTCTCTGACTGTTTCTTTTAATTCACTAGGAATTTTCTGTTGATCAAACACAGGAAATATTTCACTTCGTTCTGAATCAATTATAGACATGGTCATTTTATACAGCATGTCATCATCAGCAATTTGAAATGCATTGCCATCTGGTGAACAGTAAATGGCACAATTCATTTTACAGAGTGTGTCACGTCCAAGCAAATTAACAGGACTGCTGTCACATACCACATATTGATGCATCTCTTTAAAATTGCCAATTTCCACTTCTACTGGTTCTGTAAGTGGTGTTTTAATCTGCTTGTTTGTTACTCCTACAACTTGGATATACTCACCTGAAAGAAAGGTTTTGAATTTCTACTGATCTAACGGTAGAAGGGGTAGCACCTGTATCCACTCGGATGGTAATATTTACACCATTCACCTTTCCATATACAAAAGGACCAGACTGATCTACCTCCAGAGTTGCGCCAAGCACGCACTCCACTTCCTCTCCTAGGCACGGTCAACAACTTTCATCTGACTCATTTCCATCAGACCTTAACCAATACTGCAAAATTGCAGTTACATGTGGTGGTCGGTTTACCTGTTCTCCTCCATAGAATCCTGTCTCTGCACTGTATTTCTGAAGATGTATTACACTGTGTGGGAGTGGTGGTGCTGGCACCTGACTCTGCTGGGTAACTACCTGCTGCTGTAGCGATGACTGTTGATTTACCTCATTCTGCACCTGTGGATTTAACAATTTATTTTCTGGATTAACCTTTTGGGGTAACTTAAACTCGTTCTTCCAATGCCCTATCCTGCCGCAGTTGTTACATGGCCATTTCTTCTTTGCCTCATCTATATACAATTGTCCCTTTCCTTTATTCATACCACCTTTCGTTTTTGCTTGATTTCCGTCATTACTTTGGTTACCAAATTGAGCTCCCTGTTGTTCAGCTACTTTCACTTGTGCCCATTTAGCTTTCACTTTAAGCTATCTCTGTTTGGCATCAAGTTCATCACTACAATAGTTTGCATATCATAATACTTCATCTACTGAGCTGAATTGCCAACACATCATGTTGTATTTTATCATGTCACTTATTTCTGGTCTTAAACCAATACAAACCTGTATACAAAATGACTCATATACTTTTCACTCAATGCTTCATATCCACTAAATTGTTTAAAAACTAGAAGTAGTCTTTCATAATAAGCATGTACAGATTTTTTAGGTTCTTGCAACATTCTATCAATTTTTACCCAATCTGTTTCTTGAGGAGGAATTTCGTTTTTCAAAAACGTTATTACTTGATTGTATTTTCTCATAACTTCGGGACCTGGAGCACCTGTTTTAGCATCTCTTGGATATTTTGCTTTTGGCCAGTCAACAGTAATTTTACATTCTGTCCATAAATCTGCAGGCACAACAATGTCAAACAATCCATCTAAATCTTCCCACAGCACTTTTGAAACCTGGGTTTCACTCTACGAGGCAGCACAAATAAAGGACAGCACAAATAAAGGACTGTACTATGTTCTGGTGGGCAGTAAATGCCCCCTTCTTTGCGAATAATGAGGGACCGAGAATTGAAGTTGCCATTGACGAGGTGTCTTGGATTAATTTCCTCTCAAATGTATACAGCGATAGGGGGACTTGAGAATCTGTCGCTGATTCTATTCAACAGTTACAAGGAGGGGTGGATTGTTTTGTGTCTATAGGACTAAACGCCACAATAGAAGAGGTTATGGCAGTGTTTAATGAAAGTAAAGGTGGTAAAGCGCCTGAGCCAGATGCCGTGCCCATTGACCTATTTAAACATCTTCCAGTGCTTTGTGCCCCATTGCTGACACAGGTATTGAAGGCCTGCTGCAAGAAGGTCTTTTTTAAAACATGGTCCGAATCTGTGATCATACCAATCTTTAAAAAGGGAGAACGTGACAACCCCGCATGTAATTATCCGATTTCTTTGTTGGACTCCCTGGTTAAGGTAGTAGGAAGAATAGTCCTGAAAAGATTACAATCCTTGCTGAGGACAATAGTATTTTATGTAAAGTGCAGTATGGTTTTAGACAGGGGTTAGGGACCATCGAACAGGCGCTGAATTTTATAATGTTAACTGGGAAATATACCCAAGCATGCATTTCATCTTCGCATTCTGTCAATGCTTCAAATTGTGTTGGTCTAGGTCTTGGTTCAAGCTTAGTCATTTTCTCTCTCAAATTTCTGAATACTGCTGTGCTAAATGAACCTACTTCTGGAAATGTCAATACTTCGTTATTTGTAGTATACTTTGCCCAATTCTCTAACCAAATGCAAGTATGATAGCCATATTTTGTCATCATATATGAAGCTGGCGTTTTTGGTGGAGGAAGTAATTTTACCTCTCTAGCGACTATTTCCTTATCCTTTTTAAACAAATTCTTAATTTTCTCAAACCATGTTGGTTTCTCTCTTTCTTCTCCGTAATAAAAATCAATTTTCCACAGGCTTCTTGCTTCTAAACAACCGTACGCTCTATCCCAGACTGTTCCGCTATACCAACCTATCACAGAGCAATTCACACTAACGCACCAATCAGAACAGAATACGTCACAGTTATTTCACCCTATGCTTGCACAATTCTCGCTAAAGCACCAATCAGCACTCAAAACGTCTTAGTCACGTGGACCTATCCCAGCGCAACTCTTGCTTACGTCAGCTCTGCTCGGCTTCTACTGACCCCTCCTTTACAAAATATATCAGCAGAATATTTCTGTACTATATACAACTTAAATCAGGGGGTCCTTGTTTTTTCACACCTATATACAACTTAAATCAGTTAGTTATGACATAAAACAAAAGTGATAGTTTACTCAAACTCGCAAAAATTCTGTATTTCCAGTAGACAGCGCTTACTTCTCCTCTACCACAGAATTTTATTTTCACCGATAAAGCAGCACTTCTCTCTACTTTACCCTTCTAACAAGTTTTGGTAACAAACCTGCTACTCTCCCAGGGCTAACTTTTAGTCAGAGTACATTCAACTCCTGTTCTTAGAGCCAAGATTTTACAGGTTTACTTTGCTATAAATTCACCACTTTCACACTGAAAATGTCCCTACCTGTTACAACTTTAAAAATCAGATTATGTAATGTGCGACTTAACTTGCCACATGTTCCCCACTGCCTGCAGACAGAGTAACCAGCTTCCTACTTCCCAGAAGCTTCAAAATTCCGACTACACATAACGTAATACAAACTCAACATGCAATGTTAGTCATAATTCTGTACATCTGAACTCTATATACATTAACCTTGTCAATCTATACATTGCTTATCCAAACTAACCTATAGCAACCAGACTCCTGCTACCAAGAAAATGAATCTAGCGCGGCTTTCAAACAATCCTCCCAATTAATCTCAGTTTACTCAGGAGCTAACTTACTTTACTTGTCGGTGGTGCTTGTAGCACCGCGAGTCACTCATTCACACAATCACACCCCTCCCAAGATCAGCGAGACTAGAAGGTGAGCTGCTGGACAGCGGAGCACCCTATTACTCTAAATTTAAACTCTATACATCATGTACATATGCATATATGCACTAGTTCTCTTTCTCTAGATTCATAGGAAATAACATCAAGGCACCCTACTGTTTTGGTCGATGGACCAGCTAGTAGAAGTTAGTTGATAGAAATCAAGACCAGCTTAATTTCCCATTTCCCATTTATCTTTATTTTCTCATTATGCTCAATTATTCTGTCATGACTTCATTTATTAACTCAAACATTTAACTCGTAAAATTCTTTAAAACATTTATCTAAAATGTTAGTCTAACATTTATTATTATACATTAGGAAAGAAGAAATTTTGAAAACATATTACCAAGCTCTGTTGATGGAAAACACAGGATTAAACAACATAGGTTCCCAAATCTGCCTTTCTATCTTCCTTGATGTCTACCTCCCATCAGGACTCCGCCCTCAGTTCTATACCTCATCAAAAGTTAAAGTCAGGAAAAATTCAAAGTATTTGCAACAGAAAATCATTCAGTCCGACAGCATGTCGTGGTGCGGAAATACATTCAGGAACAGCTTTTTTCTCTCGTTCATACCGGCTCTTTTATACCCTTTTCCCCTAACTATCCAACTAAATTTTAAAACTTTTAGGGTCCATACTCATTTCTCATTGGTCCATTAGAGGGGTGGTGAAGATCACATTATCTCTTTATTGGCAAAATTTTGCACTGTCACTACCACGTTTCCCATACAATCAAAATTGTCCATCCTGTCCTTGTAATTTTTATACATCATGTAGTTACAGCAGTCAACTTTCCCAGGCTCGAGCATCCTTTTTGGCATTTGTCCGATGTCCTATGCCAAGCTGACATTAGCAGTTCGAGCACAGGCTGCTTAAACATCTCTCGAGCACAGTCGCGCATGCGTAGAGCCATACTTTCTCGGAGTCTCGCATAAGCAGCCATTTTCAGGCTAGGCCACCAGGGCCCTCAATGGGAACTAATATGAAAACAAACACAACAGACTTTAGAGTTTAGAATTAAAACCCTTCTGTTTACCTCCCACCATTCTAATTTCACCCTATTAGCTGTTACCTAGCGGGAAGCTACATTCATGCATTGTTTACTTACCAAATTTGTTCGTTTTGCCACAAAATACTCACAATAAACATAAATGCACAGCTTTTTTTTTCATTTGAAGTATAATGACACTATATTAATATAACTTTTTTACATTATTAATACATTAGTGTTTGCAAATTAGCCAGTTTGTTTTCCCACGTGTACCTTTTTCTGTGTATGTTTGTTTTGTTGATTACTTAACATGCTTCACACGGTTAATACATTTAATGGTTACGAGAACTTGATTTCACAAGGAGTACACACAAATGTTCGTCACTCCCCTGCTCCATCACATGCATAGGTTGTGGAAGCAGGAGGTGCACACTGCATTAACTTTGTGTGTTGGTTGTGGAAGCAGGAGATGCACACTGCATTGACTTTGTGTGTTTGATGCAACCATTTGACACCAGGAACTGGGCCACCACCAACAAAATGAATTAAAGTATGGAATATGGGAGTGATCCTGGTCTCAAGCATGTTCCTAGTCCCTTAAGCAAACCAATTCACAGGAAGCGCATTGGACACCATGCAAACACTTCAATACATTTTCCTTCATCTAGGTTTCTAACTGAAATCCAGGTTACCAGTCCCGTAGCTATGTCTTGTTTAGACTATGCAAAGGAACTGTCACTAGGGGCCCTGCTCTTTTTACACTGGAACCTGAGAGAAATCAAAATGCAGAAGCGTAACTACTCCTATATTTTCTCCTACATGAACACATGTCATAGTTATCCAAAGTCTTCACTGGCTATCTATAATTAGACACTGTACCTACCAGGCAGCATGTCTTAAGCAGTTGGCCATCTATGTCAAAGCTTCAACTTTCATATAAGTAAAGCTGCAAATATATTTACAGAAAGCCCCTTTCTAGAATGGCCCTTTGGCTGATGGTCCTTCACTGCCAGAAGATATGCCTCTGTTGAAGCTCTTTTTACTTATTCAAAGCAAAACTATGGCTCTTTGTCCCAGCAAAGACAAGAAATGTCCATGGTACTGTGTGATTCAGGAAGGCATTTATCTTGCCAGACATTTGATGGTGGTGAAGGATAGCACCAAGTAGCAGACAGAATCATTTCATCATCACAAGGACGGCATGGATGGCACAAAAATGATATTGGATAATATGTGCCATACAAATGAAAACAAATTTCCCATCAAAGTTAGTAGGTCTAATACATGAACATCTTTCTCTCCCTCCCATTTGGCCTGTGAACGGCATAACAGTGCAGCTACTCATCTGCAATGAAACAATGTAATTAGCATATTTTTTCCCCTCCATACATCAAACCATTTCCCACAGAGGCAATGCCCCATTCCTATACTATCTTAAATGAAACAATAATGCCAATATATTTCATCATATTTCTCACAATTTTTGCAACACCAATGATGGTCGCATCTGGAACCACAGTCGTGTTGTTCGCGTTAGGCCAAACAACGACAACATTTGTGAGTCAGAGTATTTTGATGGAGCCTCTTCTTGTTTGGAATGTGAACCTACTTGCAAGAGTGTTAGAACCTGCAAAAACCCAAGTTATTTAAATGATTTTGTGAAAAGTTAATTTTGCATTTGTTGTGTATTACTGATTTACTGTTTTCTCCTTCTTTTGTGTTTAGCAGGTCTATGTTTAGTCCCTTGCTTTTATCTCCTTGTTAAAAAAATGTATTCCAAATGTAAGAAGGAAGACATGTGATATGGCCTGGCTCCACATTCTATGTTCTAGCGTGGAACCACAGCCTCGTAGAGCTCTCAGTTTGTCAGTTTTCTCAGCTTGACGATAGTTGGGGTTGCTGAATAATGTCTCTCCCAGACATTTTATCTATTTGTCTCACTTACTTCATTTCACCTAGATCTTCAGAAGCAGATATTTTGTTTTTTAAGGATAAGCCACACTTTGGCGATTTGCCTTCAAAAAGGTGCTGACCAGTAAACGATGCTGCCCCATAATAGAGGGTCCCCCAGCAATCTGAAATGTTCCCAAAAGTATTCATGCTCTGTCAGTGGAAGTACATAATTGATAAATCCACAAGGGCCAGGCAGATCATTCTTAATGTGGCTGGCAGGATGGCTATGACCGGACAATTGCGGTGATGCCTCCACCTACCCAGCCAATTGGCAGGCTGCTCACATAGGAGAAGACCTTTGTGAGTTTGTAACCAAAGCTCTCATATGTTGTTCCAGGCATGGAAATGCATACCTTGATTTAGGTCACTTTTGAAAACTGAACGTTTCAGACAGTCATATAATAACTGGAAACGTGTATGCCCTACTTGGAAGTGTACATTCATATATTATAAGCATCCGCCTATCCAAATTATTGGCACTACGTGTGTACTGTATCTACAGTCGAAATGGCGCAATTTGACTACCTTTGTGCTTTGCTCTTAGCGCCAGCAGCTGACCTTTCCTGTGGCTTCTGTTACTGCTCGCGGAACCCGCTTCGCGGGTCCCGCTTCATGTGGGAACTTTACAACATTACTTTCAGACGTTTGGTTGAGGATTTAAGAACACAACACCCGTGGTGGTAGCTGTGGGCGTTTGACTCTGCAGGGCTGCGAGCGAGCGTGGGCGCAGGACTACTAGTCCCAGGAGCGCCCGCCAGCCTCAATTATCAACAGCTGAGCCGCTCTCCCTGCAGGCTCCTCCCTTCTCCCACTGATACAATAAAGTTAAAAGACCAGTCCCGCTGCGCGGGAGCGACCGGGAGAAGCCCGGGACAAGGGCGGGACCGTCTGTGGCCGTCAGGGGCCGAAGGAGGCCGGGCTGGGCCACCCCCCTAAATAGTTCGGTTTTATAGTATTTTATATTATATATATAATATTTATGTTTTATACTTTGGGCTCATACTTACTATTTATTAGTGTTTATCTCTGAAATCAATTTATGGGAAAGAGTATTGTACTGAATTGTTTACTGAATATAGTAACCTGGTTTGCTTTTTCCGACTATATTCCCTCCTCTTTTTATCTTTTATTTTTTCATTTTTCCGTACTAATAACCAGGGATGTCTAGTCCTATTTCTAACTCCCTCTCTAATTCTCCCCCTAATTGTGTAGGTGTTTCTATACTCGGCCCCCTCGATAAGTACTTTGTTAGAGCTACTAAAGATATTGATAGAGAGTTAACTCTAGCTGAGAGGAGGGCCGAGCGTCGTCTCTCAATTGAGTTGCTTAAGAAACAGGCACCTCCCATTCATGAGAAGGTTGCTATGAGTACTTTGATACATGATAGCACGCATATTGAGACGGATGCGGAACTATTTAATACAGAGAATATTCCCTTAATTTTTCAGGTTAGTCCGCCACCATTGGAGGTTTTGGATATAGCTGTGGAAGGTGAAGCTAATCCGCCCACGACTGCATCCAATAATCTTATCGATCTTAATACCCCTTTATCTCTAAACCCTGCCCCCCACTCTAATAGCATTACTTTACCTCCACCTCTGAAGATCCAAACCGAGGTAGTCACATTGCTTGAATCTCAATCTACGGTTAAAAATAGTAGAATACGTGACATAAGTATAGGGAGCAGAGGAGTTGTACGCTCCCCAGGTAGGAAGAGAAGGAGGAAGGGTGACCAAAAAAATGAGGTTGGTAACCCATGGAAGGAGCCCCTTTTGGATGCTTCCAAACAAACTCCATCAGATGTAGTGGGGAAAGAGGTAAATGTTGGGAAATTTACACAAGATGAGAGGTTTTTGGGTGCAGTTGAAAGTCTCTTGAAATCTCTCATTCTTCCACTTACCGAGAGGCTTAAAAGACTGGATGAAAAATTGGAACGGCTTCTTCCGGTCTCTACCCCGCTAGTGATTTCAAAATCAATTATTCCAGTTATCCCAAATGAAATTTTGAAATCAGTTGCTCCAGCTATCCCAAATGAAATTAGACCCACAATTAAACAACCGATAACAAATCAATGTAGGCAATGTCCATCTACTGTTAGATCTGATAAATTACCTACTGATGGGAATCCTATCAAATCAGTGGGCATATCAGATACTACAGTTACAAAAGTTACAAATAAAGAAAAGACTCGATTAGCGATCCCTAAGCCTGACTACATAAATAAACTACCCTCTACCCAATTAAATCCTTTAAATAGAGGAAAATCTAATGCTAAAAATATAGTACATTTGCCCCCGGATTCATCCAATTTTGTCATTATCCTAACAGGTGTTCCTGTCGTACAAGAGGGTAATGTGGAAACAAATAACAGCTTGAAAAATAAAGTCATTCATTGGCTGCGTCTGAACAGACCATTACCCTGAGAAGATGTTACTGGGTGGGCTTACGCCCCAAAGATATAGAAGGTGACTTAATTATTGTAAATTTCCGGGACCATAGGGTTGTCACTTATATTAGTGACTGGTTTCCGCGTAGAAGTGATGGAGGAGTTTCATCTCGAAACTTGACATACTTTTACCCGGAAAACATGATGATTCCCTCGAATAAATCTCAGATGAGGCATGGCTTGAACATCCCTTATCATCAGAAAAAATTTATGAATTTGGCTATTCCTACCCATTCTAATAGAAATGTTAACCTTTTTCCATCACCCATTTATCAAAATAGATATTCTTTTTCAGATAACTATCCTCTTACAGACCCAAAGGAATTTTGGAATATTCCTTTATCTAATATGTTTTACCCCTTAACCTCTATGGATGTAAATGATTGACTGAATCTAACTCCCCTACAAAGAAGATCCGCTCGGGATAAGTTGTCTACATTTTCCAGACAGGTTGAGGAGGTTATGTTTACCTCGGTATCTCACTATGAATTTAGTCAGTGGGACAATCCGAAGCACAGAATTGATAATGAAAATGAAGCAGAAGATCTTAGGTCTAGTAATATATTCCAATATCTTCACGAGCAACATATTAACTCTGTAGTTAATTGTGGAGAAAGGGATGAGGTTATTTATGTGAACATGGGTTCTATGGGTAAAGACAATCCTACCTCTGATTTGGACTATTGGTGTGGAGATAATCCCTGTATATCTAGTGATATAAATCCCCTCTATCCCGAAGTAGTAACTGAAGGTATAGAAATAAGATCAGGTGGATCTAACTTAACCCAGTCTAAAGGGAAACTCTTACAGGGAAAAATGGGTAATTGGGCCGAGGAAAGGTGTTTCCGTCTAATCTCCTGGAATATAGCTGGCCTTGGGCGGAGATTAGGTGATCCTGCTTGGTTAGACTATATTGAATCTTTTGATATTGCCTGCCTCCAGGAGACATGGAGTACTGTGGATCAGAGTCTGGATGGCTTCCAAATGTTTAATGTTTGTGCAATACCATCACAAGCTGGGAGAGCAAAAGGTGAACTTGTTACAGCTATTTCTGTAACACACAATTCAACACATGTGACCCGAGTGGTGGAATCACCTTGGTATCAATTGCTTATGATTGAGGATCTATTCCCAGTAACCATTCTCCTTATAAATTGGTATTACAACGTTTTTGATTCCCAAGTAATCGTGGTTATTGAAAATCTGCAGGAAGAAATTACTAAGTCAACAAATAGGGTTTTCCCCCTTTTTATTATATGGTTAGGTGATTTTAATTGTGAGCTATGTAAATACAGTGGCTCTAAAGTATGTGGTCTGATGGATCTAGCAGATCAACCCATGGCTCATTTTACTCACTCAAAACAGGGGGAGGCTCTAAATAGTATTATAATGAATAATGATCTATGTATTTTGGATATGCCTAGTTTCTCTGGTGCACAGAATATACCTACTTTCCAAGGTACTGGGGGCAGAATGAGTATAATTGATTTTGCCATGGTATCTAAGGGTTTCTATCATTTTCTAAAAGATTTTAAAATTGAGGCGAACCCTGTTAGTGATCACAGTCCCTTGATTTTGTGCTTTAACCTGGTTTAAAAAAAACCACAAATTGTGGAACAACCAATAGTATATAGCCAAAATCAGGGTGTGTCTATGAGGTGGGAGAAAGTAGATGTGGGGCAACTGTAGATAGATGTTTTTAAGGATAACAAGGACAACATAGAATCTTGTCTGATGCCTGTATCTGACCCAGATTGTATAATTAAGAATTTTGAATTACTACTGTGAAATGTTGCTTCACATCTTGTAAAGCTAGGAGGGAGGAAACAACATAGGGGACCTAAATGGTTTAATGAGGAATGTTCCTCTGCTCCCACACTCTTACTAAAGGCTTTACGCCAAACCCCACGTGATAGGGACTTGGTCAAATCAGCTAGGAAAATATATAGAGATGCAGTTGGTAAAAGGAAAAATGATTTACGGACCAAGGCATGGGAAGATCTAGAAAAAGCAGCAGATTTAAGGGATAATATACTTTTTTGGGAGGTAATAAACCGGCCTTTTTTGAAAACAGGTGAAGAAAGTACTATTCGAGTGCATATACCTGAAGACTCCTGGGTAGCTCATTATAGCAAAATCTTCAATCCAAACGAGATATTGCTGACTGCTATCACGGGAGTAGGTGATTTTAATATGGCGTCAGCATAATTACTTAGTGACTCCTTAACGCTTTCAGAGGTTAAATTAGCCCTAACCAAGGGGGCTGCTTTAAAGGCCCCCGGCCCAGATGCAGTACCCTTGGATCTTTTTAAACGTAATTCGGAGGTTTGGTCCTCATTACTTTTGAATGTTTTTAAGGCAATAGTCCTTGGCCCTATCCCGACCTGTTTGAAAGAAGCAGTGGTGGTACCCATTTTTAAGAAGGGTGACAAGTCTGACCCACGCTGCTACAGGCCAATATTACTAATAGATGCATCATGCAAATTAATGGGAAGGGTGATATTGGCTCGTCTTGAAACCTGGGCAGAGACGCAGGGGGTTATAGTGGATTCCCAATATGGATTTAGAAGAGGGAAAGGAACCACTGAGCAGTGCTTGAATTTGGCATTAATTATGGGCAAGTACATGGGTGCCAGGAGTAGTTCTATTCATTTGGCATTTATGGACTTGTCCAGTGCTTTTGACACTGTGTGTAGGGATAAGCTGTGGCGGATGATGGAGGCCATGGGGTTTGAGGAGCCTTTGGTTACCTTGCTTCGTAGGCTCCACGCCGCAACAATGGTGAGAGTTCGATATGGCCCTGGTGGGGAGAAGACTAGACCTATATTGTCCACTGAAGGTGTCCGTCAGGGATGCATTTTAGCTCCCTTTTTATTTCTGGTCTATACCAATGGATTAGAAGGTTTTCTGTTAGAGACTTGTGCTGATTTTCCACAGATTAATGGCAAAAGAATTCCTATGTTATCATATGCAGATGATACTGTTCTAATGACCCTCACCCCTAATAGCATGGAGATTTGTTTAAATGCTTTTGATAATTTTATGGGGAATCTGGATTTGGGGGTCAATTTTACTAAATCATTTGCCATGACTTGCAGTTCAAGAAGTGTCAAAACCCGCAAGTATATAGTGAGGGATTCAATTATAGAAAAAGTTGATAACTTTAATTATTTGGGCAACCTTTTTAACAAAAAATTGAATTGGGAACCCTTGATATCTGTCCGGGTCCAAAAGGTTACTCAATTAATTGAAGCTCTTTTCCGTTTTGCCAGTAAATTAGGACAGCGGCGAATAGTGGAAATAATATCCTTGTATAAAGCTAAGTGTGTTTCTGTTATAACTTTTGGTGCAGGAGTTTGGGGATCACAAAACTGTGAGAAGCTCCAGATTATGGAGAATAAATTTATAAAACGTCTCCTATCAGTACCATCGGGTACTTCCAACAGTTTTTGTCATGGGGAAGTTGGAATGGAGTTTGTGACCGACATTATACATATAGCTCCATTATTATTATGGGCTAAAGTTTGGCAATCGGAAGAATTAAAACTGACAAAAGAGATCCTCCAAGATTGCCTTAAACTTGATTACTATAGAGAGATTCCATGGCTTCGATATGTTGGGGATACCCTTTATAAGATTGGCCTAGGAAACATGTTTAAAAACCCTGACGTGATCAAAAAGGATGTTAAGTCAATTATAAAAAATGCTTATGGTTCCAAATTTAGGGGTATATTATCAAGGGGTTTTATCTCCGCTTTTTTGGCTTTAAAAGCCAAGAAAGCGGAGATAAAATTATCTCCCTATTACCAAGCTGTCGCTAACACCAGTTAGCGACAGCTAATAGGAGATAGCGACCATCATGGGCCCCACTTTGCATGTCAGTGATATTTATCACTAATGATATGCAAAGTGGGCGTGCCAAGATGTTAGCGACTGGAAACAGTCGCTAACATCGCTATCTCCTATTACCAACTTTTGGAGATATTTGCGCTAAGCGCGAATATCTCCAAAAGCTAACACCTACCCTGAGCAGTTCTTAGCCATGTTATCCAATGGGAGGTGGATAACATGGCTAAGAGCATTTGCTCGATAATGCATGAATATCGCTGACTTTTCAGCGATATTCATGCATTGCGGGCGTTTTTTATCGCATTTGCGATAAACCTTGCTAATAGCAAGGTTTATCTGCGATAACAATCGCCGATGTGCGGCGATAATTTTTGTCTCTAAACAAGTTAGAGACAAAAATTATCGCTAGTTGTTGGTAATATGCCCCTGGGTACCTTAGGGAACAGTGAACATGCTTTATGTGTCAGGGGCAAATTGGTGCGACCCTTTTATTTGTCATATATCATCAATACACAATGGCGTTTTTATTTAACAAGGTTTTGCCTTAATACTCTACACTTCCTTTTTGCTTATCCAAAGCAAGGGGGGTGGTGTGAGAAACTACCCTTCTGCCCCTGTAATAATAAGGTGTCGCAAAATACTCTGCACCTTATTCTTTTCTGTGCTCTGTATAAGGTCCCAAGAAATACTTTTATTAGACCTTTACTATTATCCCTTGGATCATGTTATTACAAAGAGGGATACGAATACTTATTATCTTTGTCAACCCCAAACATTTGTAATGCTGTACTTAGTTTTATTAGATCCGCACTTGCTTTTAGAAATCGATATTAAATGTATTGGAATCCAGAAATATGCAAAATGTACTGTAATTTTATATTGTGTTTTTTATATTGATGTATACTTTTATGATTCCTTTGTGGAATCGAAATAAAGTTATTTGACTGACTGACTACCGTACCCACGGTCCATGACAAACAATGGGTAATTAATCAGTATAGTTATACAAACACTTACCAGCTGAAGTCACCCCTCAAATGTCATCACAACCACTGTACTTGAATGAATTTCAAGTTCTCCTGTTTGCAAGAAGAGAACAGAAAGTATGTTTTCACTGTATAAAACACCAAAATGAATCAATAAGTAAATACATCTTTAAGTATGGAAGGCTATGCCTCCCACGTAACTGTAGTTGACACAGCCTAAGCAAGCCATTGACTTACACCCAGCTCCTATTCCCAAAAGTCATGTCACCAACAATAGACCCAAAAATCTAAAATAAATATTGGGTTCCTAAAAGTGCCACAGCCCCACTCCGCCACTCTCGTCCTCATAACAATGTTTTAGAACTTTCCTCGTTATGCCCCAAATGAGAAAGAGACCTCAAAATAAAGGATGACTTCAAGATGCTTCAATTCACCAGAATGTCAAACTCTGGTGGGACACAACCCAGAACAGGAAGCGAAAGTAATAGACTTTAAGCGCCATATTTATGACTCGGTTTGAGTCGCTTTTCCAACACATACTGTGATGAAAGAGCAACGCACACCTTAAGTCAGATTTTTGAAGTCAATCACAGCCACTTTGAGTGGCTCTGAGTGGCCTTAAAAATCTGGAGTATCGCAATGCAGAGCAAGTGTGTGGGAGTTCCAATGCCCCATCCATGGTTTTTTACGCATTCCCAGATTTGCAAGCACTTCTACACCTGGGAATGTGCCCAGGAGAGGCCTAATGAGGTGAGATACTTCTACGTGTTACTTCCTCTTTCTAAGTGTGCTGCCCACATAGACAGAGAAATATCCCTCCCAGGATTGTTTTTGTGCAAGAAGCGTTAGCGCTAGGCAGCCCATTGTGCAGCAGCGCAGGGGGGAAAAGTGAAGCATGTACTGTATGCCTTGTATAGGGTGAATTTCCACCATTCCCCAGTGACGCAGTGCAGTGCTGCAAGGTGACTAGCTGTGCTGCACTTCGCCACTAATAAATATGTCCCCATGCACTGTGAATTACAGTGCCTGCTCATTTCTATAGTTCTTTGAGCTATATGCAACATTTTATGATTTACAAAAAACACTTTCAATGTTTTAGGAGAAAGAAATAGCCTGAAAATACTTTTCTTAAAAAAGATAAATCCGCCAAACTATCCATTTAGAAAAAAAATAAAGAGGATTTATTTGTAAATGGAAAATATGTTAGCTAATAACTAAGTACCTCTTCTGCTGCCCGGATTTATCATGTTAAATGCACTCTTCATCCACTCAGAACTCTGGATTATGCAAGTGAAATGCATTTTTTTAAGTTTCCTATAGAACTACGTATTTACCTTCATTACTTTTACAGCTGTGTTATTTGGTTTCTGCACAACCACGTATGATAAACATGTTCAACTGAAAAATGCACGTTTACAGGTCTTAGTTGTTCTCCACCGAAAACGGTGATACTTTTTAAGTGAAATTGGATAGGTGGCCTAGTAAAACTAGCTCTTTACATGTCTCAAATGCTGGCTAGTCAGAGTGCTGGAGATCATCAACAATATTTCTCATGACACTAGCTTCAAATTGAGCCACCATAAAAATATCCTCATAAACGCAGCATTTGTAGCCAAAATCCACATATATTTTAGAGTCTCTCTCATTTTATTACTCTTTGAAGGCTGTGTTGCCAGAAAAAGAAAAGTATTAGAATTTCCCCAACATTCCTACTTAAGGAACTCTTGGCTACAATAATACATAGATAAGAAAGAAATTAAAAGACCAGAAAACATGTTTTGTGCTCACAACCAACTGTTTTTATACATGCAAATGTTTTTAAGTTAACAGACTGAACTAAAGTGAATATCCATTTTAAAACAATGTTTAAAGTACATCATGTATTGAGCATTTCACAGTTATTGGGTTTGAACAACGGATCCTAACTGGATATATTTATCCATTTACCAAAATATTTACATTCTATAACGTGTAAAGCTTAGCAGCAGAATGATCGTACGTAAAAAACCTAGCAAGATCCAGAGCTGGAATTTGTCTGACTGGCCTTCCATTAGCAGATAATTTACCAGGTGGACCATGGCAGTGGTGCGAAATCCACCCTATTTATTATTTCCACCACAATGGTGTAACAGAAGCAAAGTCACTGCTGAATTTCATCCAGTGGGTACCTATGCGGGCAGAATTTATGAAAAGTTGCATTTTTTAATTGTTTCATTATATTGAGGCACCACAAATGCCCACTTAGGACATACACTGGTGAAACTCAGTGTCACTATCCGTGGAAATGCTGTGGAAGTTTCCCCGGATGAGAGGGTTTAAATGATACATTTTGTAGTGATTTTCTTTTTTTGTACGGGGAAGCCACGATTATCATTGCAAATTTCCACCTATTCATACAATAGATTTATCGTCACATTTTTTACCACATATCAATAGAAGCTGTAATGTACAGGACGACATGGTACTCCACATTTAGTCACTGAATCAGTACAAAATTAAATGAGTACGAGCTTGGTTACTAGCGCAAGTGTAAACCATGCCATTTCCGTTTTGCAATCTGCTGCAAATATGACCTTAACATTTATAGTCAAGAATTAAGCTGTTGAAGATGGCAAACATGCAGAGGACTTCTGCACTTCGACTCAAATCTTTTTTTTTCTGTTCTCACTTAACAACAGATGGTGTTCTTACATTGTAGTACCCGAAAAGGCCAGAAAACCATGTTATTTATTCACTGGGATGGTTGGCTAGATCTTATATTAGGATCATATCAGTCCCACCGATCTTGGTTTAATTATTGGATTTAACAGATTATATCTATATTTGTGGAGACTGGTTCACCATCTCAAGACATCTGACCTTTGATTTTGGAAGGAACATCGCAGTTTTCGGATCCACACCAAAAAAATAAGATACACACTCCTACCTTAATTGCTTGCCCCAAGATCCCTGACAGAATAAGGTGCACAAACATAATATCGAGTCTGGAATATCGAAGATCCAGAATATCGAGTTGGAAATATTGAAGTGGCAGAATATGGACTTCAAGAATATCGGTGACATGGTTCAAAATTTCTAACCCCAGGCGGCGGGAGAACAAGGCGGCCGCGTAGCGCGCAGGTCGCAATTGCTCCGCAGGCTCCCAGCACCCAGCGCCAAGAAGATATGATCAAACTCAATTCTACCCCTAAAACTGCCGCTTAAATTACATGAGAGAGACTTCATTCTTCATTAGGGTGACCAACTGGCATTGGTGTAAATTCATGACGGTGAGTGTAAAAATTCAGGACACATTTGTATTTTGTATTTGTATGTCGATTTGTAGAGCGCGATTGCTGCCCGGGGGCGTCCAAGCGCTAAGAAACCAACAGAACAAGAGGAGGTAGCCCGGTGTTATTGGGCAGCAATGAAGAGGAATGTTTTTAGCTGTTTTCTGAATGAGGTGAGATTGGAGTTTTTCCTTAAGGGGAGGGGTAGGGTGTTCCATAGCCTGGAAGCGTTGTAGGTGAAAGTCCTACCGCCAGTTCTGGACTTTTTTATTTTGGGAATTGTGGCCGTGAAGGTCTGGTTGGAGCGCAAACTCCTAGTGGGAAGGTAGTGTGACACTAGGTTGCGAGTGATGAGAGGGCCAGTTTTCCAGAACGCCTGGTGCGCAATGCATAAGGCTTTGAATTGTATTCTTTGGGGAGTGGGTAGCCAATGCAGTTTTTTCAGTCCATTTTTGACTGATTGACGTCGAGGGATCTGTAGCAAAGTGCGCCCGGCACAGTTCTGCACCGTCTGTAATCTCCGTATCGTGGTCCACATGGTCAAAATTCAGGACACAAATTCAGGACAGGAGGTGAAAATTCAGGACAAAACTTCAGGACAATTGGATACGTTTTTCAGACACATCAGAGGTCACGCATTAGCATATAAGTAAGCCCAGCCATATTCAAACATATTCAACCATTTGCAAACCTATCCATCATGTATCCTGCCATCTATCATTTCACTCATTCATCCTTTCACTCATCCATCCATTATCCATCCACCCTTTCACCCTATCCATCTGTACACTCATCCATCCACTATTCTACCCATCCATCCATTCACTCATCCATCCTTTCTCTCATCCATTTATCCTTTCACTCCTTCACTCATCTATTCATCCTTTTGTCCATCTACCCTCCCTTTCACTCACTCATCCATCCTTACATCCACCCTTTCACTCACCCGTTTATGCATTCACCCTTGCACTTATCAATTCTTCAATCCATCCATCATTTCACTCATCCACCCACTCACTCATCATACACCCACTCATCCATCCTTTCACTCATCCATCCACCCAGCTACTCCTCCACCCATACATCCAGCTATTTACCTTTTCTCTCTTCCATCCTTCCACTCAGTCATCAATCCATCCATCCATCCTCTCTCCTTATCCATCTATTCAATCTTTAATTCATCCATTCACCCTTTCACTAATTCATCCAGCCATCCACCCATCCCTTCACTTACTCACTCGCCCACCTTTTCATATTAATTTTGAGCTGAGCCTTTTTGAGAAGAGGCCCGTCCTGGATATTCCTCGCTGCAGGAGCCATTCCAGGACAGGGACAGAAGCCACCCAGGGCAGAGACAGGATCCACCACAGGGGGGCACAGGAGCCATCACAGGTGCGGGGGGGATAGGAGCCACCACATGAGGGGACAGGAGCCATCACTGGGGGGGGTGGAGGGGCAGGAGCCATCACAGGAGGGGGAACTGGATCCACCAGGTTGGGCACAGGGGTGGGCATGCAGTATTCTAGTATCATCTAGGTCTCTTCCAGGGTGGGTAGGGCTCCTCAACCCCTCCTGGACAAGACAACGAGAAGACAGTCGCTCTCTCCAAAATGTTAGTTGTGCCATACCCCACGGTGATGTACAGTACTTACAGGAGATACTCCAAGAGAACTGATTTAACTGATTGTCCTCCATACTTTGTTAATCAGTGTGGGTGTGATTGTGCCATTTCTATATTTTATTAAATCATAGACTGCATGTTTGAAGAATCGAGGTTTGTTTTCAATTTAGTGACAGTAATTAAGCTCTGTGAAAAGAACCACGTGCTGCCTCGGTGTAATAAGACCAGTTTGAGGATGTTTGGTGCCCTGAGAAGAGGCGCTGACTCCACGCTGGTGCCCTGAGAAGAGGTGCTGACCTCCCGCTGGTGCCCTGAGAAGAGGCATTGAACCCCCCTCTGGTGCCCTGAGAAAAGGCGCTGACCCCCCGCTAGTACCCTGAGAAGAGACGCTGACTCCCCTCCCGCAGGTGCCCTGAGAAGAGGCGCTGACCCCCCCCCTTGCTGGTGCCCTGAGAAGAGGCGCTGACCCCCTGCTAGTACCCTGAGAAGAGGCGCTGACCCCCTCCCGCTGGTGCCCTGAGAAGAGGCGCTGACCCCCCGCTGGTGCCCTGAGAAGAGGCGCTGACCCCCCCGCTGGTGCCCTGAGAAGAGGCGCTGACCCCCGCTAGTACCCTAAGAAGAGGCGCTGACCTCCTGCTGGTGAACTGAGAAGAGTCTCTGACCCCCCCCCGGTGCCCTGAAAAGAGGCACTGAAGCCCCTTTGGTGCCCTGAGAAGAGGCGCTGACCACCGCTGGTGCCCTGAGAAGAGGTGCTGACCTCCCGCTGGTGCCCTGAGAAGAGGCACTGAACCCCCTCTGATGCCATGAGAAGAGGTGCTGAACCTCCGCTGGTACCCTGAGAAGAGGCACTGACTCCGGCTGGTGCCCTAAGAAGAGGCGCTGACCCCCTCCCGCTGGTGCCCTGAGAAGAGGCGCTGACCTCCCGCTGGTGCCCTGAGAAGAGGCACTGAACCCTCTCTGGTGCCCTGAGAAGAGGCGCTGACCCCCCCGCTAGTACCCTGAGAAGAGGTGCTGACCCCCCCTGCTGGTGCCCTGAGAAGAGCCACTGATCCCCCTCTAGTACCCTGAGAAGAGGCGCTGACCCCCCCCGCTGGTGCCCTGAGAAGAGGAGCTGACCCCCCCGCTGGTGCCCTGAGAAGAGGCACTGACCCCCCGCTAGTACCCTGAGAAGAGGCGCTGACCTACCACTGGTGCCCTGAGAAGAGGCTCTGAACCCCCCTCTGGTGCCCTGAAAAGAGGCACTGAACCCCCCTCTGGTGCCCTGAGAAGAGGCGCTGACCACCGCTGGTGCCCTGAGAAGAGGTGCTGACCGCCCGCTGGTGCCCTGAGAAGAGGCACTGAACCCCCTCTGGTGCCCTGAGAAGAGGCACTGAACCCCCTCTGGTGCCATGAGAAGAGGCGCTGAACCTCCGCTTGTACCCTGAGAAGAGGCGCTGACCCCGGCTGGTGCCATGAGAAGAGGCGCTGACCCCCTCCCGCTGGTGCCCTGAGAAGAGGCGCTGACCCTCCGCTGACCCTGAGAAGAGGCGCTGACCCCCCCGCTAGTACCCTGAGAAGAGGCGCTGACCCCCGCTAGTACCCTGAGAAGAGGCGCTGACCCCCCCGCTGGTGCCCTGAGAAGAGGCGCTGACCCCCCGCTAGTACCCTGAGAAGAGGTGCTGACCCCCTGCTAGTACCCTGAGAAGAGGCGCTGACCCCCCCGCTGGTTCCCTGAGAAGAGGCACTGACCCCCCGCTAGTACCCTGAGAAGAGGCGCTGTGCTCCTGCACAGATGAGATCGGAGAGCTACGAACTCTGAGCCCAGGCTGAGCTACAGAGTGAAAAGTTTGACTTTGATGTTTCTCTCTGTGATTCCTGTTTTTTGTGTACATCTGTACAGCTCAGATCAGTGAACAAAAAGAAACAAGCGTTGCCAGGTCTGGCCATTTTTGTCTCACACAAATTGCAGAGACATGACGCATTCAGGGCTGTTTGCATCTGAATAGATGCCCCTACTCCTGAAGCTGCAGCCCCTCCCCCTCAGTCACCTTCAAGCTCCTTTTAACAGCTCATCAAGGGCTGAAGGTGTGAGGGTTGCCATCCCGCTGTGCCTCTCCAATGCTGCTGGGTGTGTGAGCTTTGGTACAGCATCGAGACTGTTACGCCCGACCTCAGCAGCATTGGAGTCAAGAAGGGAGGTGGGTGGAAGCTGTGCGGGCTTTAGGGGTAAAGCGTTAAAAGTTTGGGGTTAAAATTACGGACAAATGGCGTCTGTTAAAGAATCTTTCATGGACAACGGACAGACGGCCGAAATTACGGACTGTCTGTGAAATTTACGGGCGGTTGGTCACCCTATTCTTCATGTGTGTAATTTTGGTGATTTGTTTCGGAAGCGCCGTCCCCTGGCTGCCTGTACCCAGACGCAGGTCCGCCCTGTATCTAGGCTGCCCTGGAGCTCAGGAAGAGCCGCAGGGCAGCAACGCGAGGCTACCCCAGGGCTAGCAGTGGCAGCGTCAGCACATTCACTGTAGCCGCAAGCTTGGGTGGTTTGGAGGTTAGAGCTCCATCGGAGCAGCCAGCCGCCATTAACAGCAAAGGACGCTAGGAGTAGAAAGGTAGGGGGGCCATTGCTGGGGTCTTTCTTTTCGGGCCCAGAGGGAAGGCTACAGTGGGACCCGAAGTTGGAAAACAGGTACAAATTGGGCATATAGAAAGGCAAACTCCCTATCGTGACTTGGCTGTTCGGTCAGCATCCCCAGTCTCCTTAGCGAACTCCCCAGAAAATACTCAAAAGAATCTCCCCAGGGAAAAATTAAGGCCATAAATAAAAAAGAAAGGCAAAAAACAAAGAAAAAAGGAGAGCTCTCAGAGCCAAAACTTAAAATTACACCATCCCTGCGCTCTTTTTTTTAAAGTGCAACCAGTAGTACTTGATCTAAAAGCACCATCACAAGTTGAATTAGAGGATCCAAACCAAAACCCACTCAGGGTCCTATAGCTAGTACTATCGCAGACACCATACCCTAATTTATGGAGAGTGGTGAAAAACCCAATTAGGACTTTGCCGAAAAAAGTGCTAAAAGTATCACTGCTGATAACCTTGACACTCCTGATGGAATAATAAGCCAAAATGGTGATAACACTCAGGGTACCCAAGTTAAAAGGAGATAATGATTGTGGCGACTATGGTGGGCGTAGACCAGATACAAGCATTATAACTTCTTAGGAATCCGGGTAGACCTTTGGTCAACCCATTAGATGCAATGATGGGAAATTTAACTGCAGAGATCAGGAATGGGTTCTCAGTATCAGAGATAAATCAGTGCGAAGTCAGAGGGTTTTGTGAGACTCTGGAAAAAAAATTAGATATGCTATCCAACAGGACATAAATCCTCGAAAACAAAGTAGAGGAGCTAAAAAAGACCTTGCTAGTAACAGAATGGAACTTCAGGCACTGCGCAGGAAAAGGATGAACAGCTAGAAAATAAATCTGGAAAAACTAATCTGAGGATATTAAATGTACCGGAAGGTAAAGAGAGAAAGGATTTGAAATCCTTTGTGGTAACTCTCATAAAAGCCACAGTCTAGGTAGAGGAAAGTGAAGTGGATAGTGCTAAAGACATACAAAGAATACATAGGGATCCCTTCAGAAAAAACCTGGGTAGAACAAAACCAAGGAAGATTCTCCTTAATTTCAAGACTTATGCGCTTCAAGAAAAAATATTGATGTCTGCACTAAAATTAAAAACCCTGAAAGTCTCTGACTTCTCTTTTGAAATAAGATCAGATTTATCGCGAGCCACTCTAGACAGACAGTGGGAACTTGGCAGGCGCATGGTTGACTTTAAAAAAGCTGGGGCAACTGTGCAACTTAAATTTACAGCATCTCTGTGAATAATGTTTCCAAAAAATGCATATGGTGAGGAGTACAAGGGAAGCAGATGACCTACTAGAAAGTATTAAGGGAGGTGGCGGAGTAATTAGGGAAAATAGAATAAGTAGATATTCATTTGATAGGTACACTGAATGTTATAGTTATTTTGTTTGGTGATGCTGGGAGCTAACGGAACAAAGGATTAAGTTGGACTAACATCAAGTCCAAGAAGAAGAAGCAGGGGTGGGTTATCTGGTGCGAGCTGGGAGGGGGGGTAGTAAAAGGGTGTCACAGGGTGGGGAGCATTTGGGATAAAAACAAAATAAATTCCTCAAACACCTTACTATCAGATTCAGTAATTGGAATCAGAATATTAAAGATATGTCCATACAGATATTAACGTGAATTGTTAATGGGTTACAGGTAAAGGGGTGAAGGGATAGGTTACTCCAATACCTTAGTGATTCCCCTGCACAAATTTTGGTTTTACAGGAGCACACTTGTTAAACAAGGAATGTGTTGATCTCATTGAAAAACAAAGATGGGTACAACACGTTTTTGTACAGATCAGAGCGGAACTGTCAGAGGAATTGCAATAATTGTGAAAAAACTAGCAAAAATATGGGTAACATGTACGAAAGCAGACAAAGGGGGAAGGTGGATTATAGCGGATGCTCAAGTAGATGATAGGCCATTAACTCTAGTAGGCTATTATGGCCCAAATCACAATGATTGTGAACCATTAACAAATCTGTTTGCCAATCTCTTAGATTTCCCTGGTCCAATAATTATGGGAGGGGATTTTAATGTTGTATTAGATATAAAATTAGATAAATCGAGCAGAGCTAGAACAACATCGACTCCCAATTCACGTGCATTACTAAAATATATGATGGCTCAACATACACTGTGTGACCTCTGGAGAGAAAGAGCAGGAACTTTACAGGGTAGATTTTTACACAACAAGGAATAAGGTATTAGGTCAAGAATTGATTACTTTCCAGTAGACTGGAGCCATAGAGAAGATATCTCGGACGTTGAATATAAGGCTGCCCACCTATCAGACCATTCAGCAGTTCTTCTAACACTCAAAAACAGCATTAGGTGTGAAGAGAATAGGTGGACTCTGGACCGGACCATAGTGGCAGATAGTGAAGCAATGGAAAACCTTAAAGAAGAGGTTAGAGAGTTTATTAAGGTCAATAGTGGCTAAGAATCAAATGGAATAGTGTGGGACAGTCTAAAAGCTTTTATAAGAGGTAAGATCACCAGTGTAACATGCCATAGAAATAAAGTACACAGAAGAGAAATTTCATGACTAGAGGATGAGATGAGGAGAAAATAGATTTGGAAATAAAAATATCAGACTCGGAGGTGATTAAAGTAGAACTAGAAAAGCAGCAACTACTAATGAGGAATCAATTATCTGAGATCCTCTAAATAAGAATAATGAAAAGTTGAGAGGCTAGCAAGCTAGCGCACTTCGAATACAGAGAGGGAGCAGGTAAACTTCTTTCCTGGAAAGTTAATACTGAATGGAACGAAAACAGGATTAAGGAGATCAAGGAAGACCTGTCTGGAGATACCCTGAGTAGGGATATTGAGATTAAAGAGGCCTTCAAGGATTTCTTTAGTGACCTATATATTGAGGAGAAAGAAGATACAGTAGACACTGAGGTAGAGTGCTGGCTTGCTGAATCCATTCATCCCATATATGCTAGTCAACAAAGAATTCTAAATCAAGAGATCACCAAGGAGGGAGTAGTTAAGGTTATTCAAATTAGCAAAGGGGGTAAAGCGGCAGGGCCAGATGGCATTCCTTTTTAAAAAAAAAAAAAAATTATTGAGATAATTGATGTCATACAAAAGAGAAATATATACAAATACATTATATCCTTATTCCAATTAGACCTTAAAAATAAAATTCATGCTACAGGATAATATCAATTCTGTAATAAATATATATTATAAAAAAAAAACTGTGCTATTAAAATATTCTGACAGTAGTTCAGTAAACAATACATAATCGGGATACCATTTAAAACCGTGTTTAGGCACTCGAACTTCTCCACCTAGCAAGTGGTGCCCAGATATTTCGTCCTAGTTCTCTATATTTTTTGCCTTTTAACTCATAGAGGCACGCCTCAATATTATGCAGTCCTAGCAACCTTGCGATCCACATTTGAAAGGTGGGGGGGGGGAATCTTTCCAACCTGCTGAAATAGGGATGCGAAGTACAGCAGTAGATATAAAAACCAGAGCTTCAGCAGCACTTCCCAACTTCAATTTCTTATGGACACCTAATAACATTAATGAAGGGGATAGAACAATCCTACATTCTAGCAGCCCCTCCAAAAAGTTTTCAAAGATAGCTGATCACATTGATGGAACATGTGGATTAAATCGGCTGGGCCCTTATCACATCTAGGGCACTTATCGTTCTCCACCAGGCCCCAGGCATGCAGCTTCGCGGGAGTGTGATACAAATTAAACAGCGTTTTGTAGTGCTGAGCCCGTAGGTTAGAGGATTAAAAAAGTCTCTTGTCTAATGCAAGTGCTAGATCTAAATCAATATCTGGATCGCCTAACTTCACCGCAATTGCAGATTCCGTTTTTTCCAAATCATCCTGGATGCCCACCATTAAATGATTATAAACTAGTTTAATTTTATTACCTCCATTCCATAAATAATCAATTAGGGGGATACGATTCAGCATTGAAATCCTTGGCCTAAATGCCATCAATGTTTGAGCCAGTTGTCTATATAAAAACCAGTGATTTGGGGGGATCCCAAACTTATGCTGAATCACTTCAAACCTAAGTACCTCCCCTCCCGCCATAATGTCCCCTATGGTCCTTATTCCATGTTCTTTCCAGAACTGGCAATTCCTGTCCAAACCCAAATAGGGGAAGACGTTGTAGTTCCAGAGGAGATGATGAGCATTGATCTTAGGGATCTCCAGCATTTTTTGGGTAGCTTTCCATGTCCCCCAAACCCCTTCCAGAATCTTATACCGGGCCTTCTTATAGTATCTCCGGTCTACCTCACTCAAAAGTAAGCCAACAGCCTTCTTCCCTAATAGAAGCTCAAAAATGGAAGGGGGATCCTGCCTATCCCCCCAAACCTCTTGCGGGCTTGGGGCCGATTGGAACAGTATAGACATTTGAGCCAAAAGGCAAGACAGATGATATAGACGGAGGTTTGGTAATGCCATGCCCCCCCTTTCAAACAGGAGCGACATAAGCTTCATGGAACGCCTGGTCTTCCCATATTGCCAGATGAACTTGTTGAAGATTAATTCCAGATTTTTTATTAGTTTTTCGTCCAGCAGTAATGGGATTGCTCGAAACAGGTATAGGACCTTGGGAAATATTGACATTTTGAGGACATTAACCCTCCCTACCAAAGAGAGGTGTAGTACATCCAGCCTTTTTAATTCTGTTTCAATCGATCCCATAAGGGGGCAATAATTATCAGTGATGATCTTATCCACTGAAGCATTAATTCTTACCCCCAAATAAACTGCTGAGTCTGTGTATCTGCTGTCTGATTTAAAGATGTTCTGTGTGCAAATGTCTGGGTTTTCCCCTCATTTAGCAGATACCCAGACCTACTTCCAAAATCCTTCGCCAACTCAGAAAGTACCGGCATCGCCTGCTGTGGATCGGTGGTAAAAACCGCCAGATCGTCAGCGTATGCTAGCAGTTTATTTGTGAACCCATTCAGCATCACAGGATTAATCTGTGGGCATCCCTGAATTTTTTGGATCAGGGGATCTATATATAATGAGAAGAGGATCGGAGAACAGGGGCATCCCTGGCGAGTTCCCCTCTTTATCACAATTTTCTCCGAGCTCTCTCCCATTACTGACACCCTTGCCACCGGATCATTATACATCGCTCTGAGAGCTCTAATGGCCTTAGGGCCAAAACCCCTACCTAACAGGATTCCCCACAAGTATTCCCAGACCACGCGGTCAAATGCTTTCTCCGCGTCGAGGAGGATCATGGCCATCCCTCCCCCCCCGGCGGCATGGGCGTCAAACAGCGTTATAGCTCGTCGAGTATGGTCGGTCGTGCCTCGACCCGGCACAAACCCATGCTGCCAAGGAGAGACGAGACCGCCAATGATCCTCGCCAACCTTTTGGCCCAGATTTTCGAGTATAGCTTCGTATCCGCAATAATAAGCGAAATGGGGCGGTAAGAGCCCTGGTTCTCCTTGGGTTTGCCCTTCTTGTGAAAGATAATGATATTGGTCTCTTTCCAAGAATCGGGGATGTCCCCTGTACACAGTATCCCATTGAAAAGATCTTGTAAAATTGGCAGCAAGATCCCTTAGGGCAGCCTGAATCTCACTTCTAGTTATGTCCCATTCCAACTCCTCTCTCGATAGTGCATCCAATATTGGGCCCCTGTCCCCACTCTCCGCCACTTGCTGTTCTTGATGGCTCTCTTCATCATACAGTTTTTGATAGTAATTTTTGAAAACCTTTAAAATTTCCTTTGACTCCGAGTAGTTCTTACCATCCTCTTGTATACTCTCTATGATATTCCTGGTTCTGTCCTGTCTGATACGGAGCGCCAGCACCCTGCCTGCCGGTTCCCCTGTCTCATACCTCTTTGCCCTAGATGCCTGATAATCCCCTACAGCCTTCTGCGTAACAAATTTTTGGAGCTCCGCTTTGATAATTGCCAGGCCTCTTTGGCTTTCTGTCCCATCGACACCCCTACCTATATCACTAATATGCAGTTCTTCCGCTTTTGCTAGTTCGCCCAAAAGTCTATCTAACTCTCCCCTATCCGCTTTCCTAAGTCTCGCCGTACAACTAATGGTTTCCCCCCTAAAAGCCGCCTTAAACGTATCTCAGACACCATTCCTGGATGTACTATAACGATTTGCATCAAAGAACTCCCCTGTCCATTTTTTAATATGTTCTAAATAGATGGCATTCCAATGGAGTTGTATAAAATCTTAGCAGAGGTGGTATCCCCTCTCTTGACATTAGTGATGAGTGAAGTATTAGGTCAGGGAATACAAGTACCGCAATCGTGGAATGAGGCCACGATTACCCTTATCTTGAAACCGGGTAAAGATCCAGCATTTTCTGAGTTGTACAGACCAATATCTCTTTTAAACTCAGACTATAACATTTTTACAAACATTTTATCCGGTAGGCTAGCTAAAATTGTGGGCTGTATAATACAAGAAGATCAGAGAGGCTTTGTGAAAGGGAGATACCTACATATGCTCACCTACCAGCTTATTGGGGCTATCGATTTCACAACAACTTTTTACACACCTCTAGCTATAACAACATTGGATGCTTCTAAGGCATTTCATAAGGTGAGATGGTTCTATCTATTCTCATATTAAAGAGATAAGATATAATCTGGGAGATAATTTCTGTCAAGCTATAAAGCTAATATACAAAGAACCTGTATCTAGAGTCCTTGTGAATGGAAAATGATTCTCACCGCTCAAAAGTCTAAGGGGTACAAGACAGGGCTGCCCTCTCTCCCCCTTCTGTACATTTTTTACATGGAGCCCTTGGCCTTTAGAATTAGACACTCAACTGACATTCCACCTTTTTGCCAGGGAAGTTGGGTTAAGAAATCGCACTATATGCAGACGGCCTCATGATATATTCATCTAATTTGGGTGCTGCACTAATAATAATTTTACGTATAGCGACAGTATTTAGAGAAGTGTCGGGGCACTCAGTGAATGAGCTCAAGACTGAAGTAATGATATGGAATCAAGTAAGCAGCAAACCATTAATTAAAAAGGAGATGCAATATCTTGGCTTAAGAAAAGTCCAAGATATCAATGTAATTGTAGAAACTAACTGAAGGAGGGTGTTTAAAGAGATCGTCCAATTCATAAAGAGCTGGTTACACCTTTCGTTGATGATCCCAGGGAAAGTTAGCTTGGTCAAGATGAGCATCCTGCCAAAGATTACTTTCATATTTAATTCATTACACTACACTTCGACAAAACCATAATATACAGCATACAATAGGCAATAAATTCATTTATCTGGGGTAATAAAGGAGTTAGGATCTCTTGGAAGAAGCTACGAACAATAAGGGAGAAGGGAGGCCTATCTTTGCCAACATACAATATTGTGTGTGGGCTTTCCAATAAAAAAATTCCAGAATGCTCTTAAAGATTCCAGATGGATCCATAATATGTTTAACATACTCAGTAATGTTAAAAGAGTTTAAAATACATTCAGATGGTTTCCTCTTTAAATTTGGAGATCCCAAATAAAAAATAAGTTGAACTTTAGGTGCTACAGTCGATGGCAATAATGTGGTATCAAATCAGACGTCTTTCGAAATTAGATTATTACTCCTACTTTGCCCCAGTGTCGGATTTCCCAGGAACCCCAGAGTGTCTCAACGACAAGTTGGCGTTACCAATCACAGATCACGACCTAAAAGTCTGAGGGGATTTGACTAGAGAAGAAAACCTGTTACCCTGGTACGATTTAAATGGACTGATGAAGGGTACCCTTTCAAATTTTAAATATCTACAACTAAAAAGTAGGGTGCAAAGCAGAGATTCGATATTGGGCGCTAGCAATATTTTAGAAGATCAATTGGTAACCAAACAACCAGAATAGAAAGAAGTAGCACTCTGGAACTGGCATCTTCAGGATACCATGGATGGAGAATTCAATCTGGCGGAGGAGCTGTGGGGAAACTTTTTGTCAAGGGAGCAGTTGCAGAATATTTGGCATGTATCTATGTATAAACTTTACATCATAGTCAAACCTGCTTTTTAAAGAAGAAACCACCCGTTTTCACTATTTAAGATGGGGAAAGGAAGCCAAACCAGCTGTGCTAAACACTTTCCCTACTCCAGCAAAAGTGCACAATCCTGTACTCTTTCTTCCTTTCGTTGCCAATTAAAATTTCTCTTTTGCTCCAACATGACATTAACTGGTAATAATTAAATCTAGAGATCGTCCCTCTTGTGATTTCTACAAATGCCTCCCATCACAGTAATTGTGAAAGATTTTTCAGCTAACCCCAATATAGAAACTTTGCCTCTCTTAATGGGAGGCTGAGCTATCTTCTAAACAGACTGGGGTACCTGGAGAGCCCCAAATGGGGCCATACATTACATAGTTATCGAGCACTAGAATTCTCCTCATGCTATACCATATTGCCAGGGCAGCTCAAAGAACTTCTAATCATACCTTTTTGCAAAATCGTGGGTCCTAAAATTTATATAAGAAACCCTCCAGCGTAAAATTGTACCATAGAACTAAAATAATCTCACCATTGCATGAGTTATTTGGTCTGGAGAGCAGCATTCTACAGTTGGCGAATCGAAAAGCTGAATACTACATGCACAAATCAGGAAGAGCTAGACCATATTTTTCCAATGTACTTTTAGGTTTCTTCCAGCTAAGTCTAGTCCCTTACTAGCCCATACCAACATTCTCAATATCATCCCCTGAATCTTTAAGATGATATCTTTTGGGACAGGTAACAGTATGTTATTAAACACGGTTGTAAACTTTGGGAGTATTCCTAATTTACTCAGGTTTGTACATCCATATATTGTCAAGGGACAGCTGCTTTATCTATTAAGCATCTCCCTGATTTCACTCATCACCCTCTTAAGATTTATGCTTGGCAAATACTCTAACTTATCAGTGATTGTAATGCCAATATATATTTGATAGTAGATTGCATTGAGCCCTTGTAATTTAACAAGTTCCAACCCATATCCTCTGTTTTTGACATGTTATAGGGTATCACATACCCTAAAAATGACCCAAACTCAAAAGTTGATTATTGCACTAGAGGCACAGTTAGCTCATTGTCTTTAGTATAGAGAATAATATCAGACGCATATAAAGCTATCTTTTTATAATAATTCATTGATCAAAAGTCTATAATCCCGGTGTCCATCCTAAAAGCCTATGCCAAGGGTTCTATATATGGGGCAAAAAGAACTGGCGAAAGGGGACAACCCTGACGCGTCCCTCTCGTGAATTTAATTCTGACAAATTAAAACCCTATTACCCACGATCCTTGCTGAAGGTGCGCTAGATAACTTTTTAATCATTATAATTAAAAAGGGGAGAGCACCCAAATATCTCCATAACTTCCCATAGATCAGCCCAACACACCCTGTCAAAGGCTTTGGTGCATCAAGTGTAACTATTACCAGCAATTGCCATGGTGTCCTCTCTTGCGTTGGTGGGATCAATGATTGATATCAGCTGGTGTGCAAGGCTGTACATTTGTCTACCGGAATAAAAAAAACTTTTTGGTCTGAATGTAAAACTATTCCAGCTGCTTTCTCAAATCTTTTTGCTATAATCCCAAAGTATATTTTATAATCATGATTGAGCAGGGATATTGGGTGGTAGGACTCAGTATTGTTGGGTCTCGGCTGGGCTTTAAAATCAAAGTAATTATTGCCTCATTCCAACTTGAGAGTGTTTCTGCGGCATTCTTATGTTTAAGATTAAACTTTTCCACCAACACTTGGATTGTCACCTCTTTCAGAGCTTTGTTCAATTCAGTTGGAAGAGCATCTGGGCCAGCAGCTTTCCCATTACCCAATTTGTTCATCTGCTCAAGTGCTTCCTCTGATGGTTTTTCCCAAACTGGCAGCTGCTTATCTCTTAACCATTCTCTCCTACCCTGCCGACCTGGCTTACTTCTCCCTGTATATCAGGATTTGAAGACTTTCCTGACAGCTTTTTCTATTCCTGCTGGACCATCCAAGAAGTTCTCCTGCTCACCTACCATTAATTTGTTGATTTAATTCTTTGTTCTATCTATCATTAATTTGCCCATTTAATTCTTTGTTCTATCTGCTCTTGCTTTCTGAGCAAGCAACCAACCACTCTTTTCCCCATATACATAACATGCTAAATGGGAAGCTTGCCATTTTGCTCTAACCCTGACCATAATTAGCCATTCAGATCTTCATGCTTCTCAATCAGCTTATTATGCTTACTTTAGGCGTCCTCTCCTGGGTTTCCTTCTAATATTGCCCTCTCTACTTGTGCAATATCCTCATCTTTTCTCCTAGCTTCCTCTTGTAGTTCCCATTCTTATTTGAGGGTATATTAAGCAGAATTCCTCAAATGTAAGCCTCAAAAGCATCCCATTTTATGGCAGGAGATGCAGTACCCAAAGTATTTTTTTAAGTCTACTTAACATTAAGCATTTTGTACAGCAACATGGTCATTTAGAAGTGTTCTATCAACTATCCACTTATAACAGTTACAAAGTTACCAGGACAACTGAATAATCCAAGCAGGGTGATGGGATATGAATTACATCTATCATTTTACTTCTCCAAATTTCATCTGCCAAATTCAAATCAATTCTATGGTAGCTGTGATAACATTACTATAGAAGATGTACCCCCTCTCTAATCAACTTTTGCTCTCCATGCAGCAAATACGCCCTATTCTTGGATCAGTCCCTTTAGCTCCTTAGTTACCTTAACCGAATTGACCCTCCATTTAGATGAAGCATCTGAGGGGCATATTGTCAAGAAAGCGTGATAACCATTGCAAAAGTAACTTAACGCAACTGTGCATTTCGAAGTCTATCACAAGAAAATTACATCGTCTTAACATCCAGTTACCAACCCGGCGTCACTATGTGACAGTAGCATGATAACGTGCCAAATGACAGAGAAAAATCCAATGCGACTAACAAAAAATACAAAACACGAACGCCAAAAAAGTTGCGATGCCCCATAGCGCGATACTAAAATCAACAATAACCAGTGACAGCACTGCAATACCTAAGCGTCATGCGAGAAAACACACTGTAAAAGCCGAAACAAAAAAAATGCCAAAAACAATTCAAACAGCGTAGCACCATAGATGCACCCGGACCGAGTTCAGAGGAGAAGCCGAACCCCACAAGTCCCAAGGAGGACCAACCAGGAACCCTATGTTTGGGGAAGGGCAAGGAGAAGAGGAAGAGGAAGACCGGGTTCAGGCCGCAGGAAGACCAGATCATCGTCACAGAGGTAGTAGAACATTACCAACAACTGTTTGTCACCTCCCCTGCGGCACTGGCAACCCAAACGGAAATATGGCAGACCATCTTCACCAACGTCAATGCAGTCAGAGTGGCAAGGAGGTCAATGGAGGAGGTCAAGAGGCGCTGGCATGATGTGCAAAGGCAGACCAAACAGAAACTCACTGCCAACGGGAAGGCAGCAACTAGGGAGATGGGAGAGATGGGCACAATGGCACACATGCACAATCATTTGAAGTACACCGTACATGCACAATGACAGTGGAACATGTCCCTGATACCCTTGGCACAGTGCAGCAAACATAGAAACACCAAGTAGGCCCCGTCCACCATTTGCACATATGGGCCCCCCTCCGAATAACCAACGACACTACAATCCATGCACATGTTATGAAAGCAGGAAATCAGCGGCTGTGTGAGCCACACTGACACAGCAAGTGACACTGCATGACCGATAGCATGGCAGCAGCCCAAATAATTGAACTCATGCACGAATCAACATGGAGGTAGCCCTGTGAGGATCGCACCCGTAAAGGAGCAGGTCACACTCTGACACATCCACGTGCACCTAAGTGCACCTACAACCCATGCCGTCCAATACACCCAGCAGACATACAATGCACAAGGCCACAAAATCAATGCAATAGTGCGAATGACCCAAGTCACAAATGTTCCAGCCCCCGAAAAGAACACAATTTAAAGGCACATCCCCTCATAGAGACAAGGGTCAACAAAATCAGAGCCACAATGCAGCCCACACACATAGTTACCATAGAACATCACCAATGATGGCAATGTGGGACAAAGTGCAACACCTACACCACAGGACAGAGGACAAAACAGGTTTCACTTGTGTGTAGTAACTGGCCACTCACATCTGACATTGCCTGACACTGTGTGATGACAATGTACGGGTACCACCACACATCCAACATGTACTCGGAAAACCCACTGTCTGCCATCAAATAGCCAGCTCCACCAAAACAGTCACAATGTGCATTGTCATGCAGTCTGCATGTAAACATCTGCAAAGCAGCAACATACATGGGAACCTCTGTTAACATGCATCCCCCCTTAACATAGCAGGGAGACAAGCAACACTTACTGCAGAGCAGACCACAAATCCCATCAGTGATGATGAAGAGGACAACCTGCACATCTGTTCGTACACCCTCCAACGGATAATGGATAGCCTCCGCACCCCACCCCCAGGAGTAGGGCAGCCCAGCTGCCTTTAGGTGACCCCACCCCCTACACAGACCACACAGCAGGAAACACACACCACTATGGATGTCTCCCAGGACCCCCACAAACAACACATGGAATTCCAATGCCAATTGTTGGGTTGCCAGGTGGAGTTGGCTGATCAGCTGCGGGTGGGTTTCAAGCTCGTGGCAGCCAACCTTGATACCATACGTGGGTGTCTGAGTCCCATCAGGGACCACTTACAGTCCCTAACGGATATACACTGTCCGCACCATGCTCCAGGACAATCCTTGGCTGACATCGCTGGGGCCATCTCTCGGATACAAAAAATGTCTAGTCAGACAGGCACCAGCAATGACAGCACAGAGTTGGCACAGATGCACAGGACAATTGAGACCATGGAGCAGATGCAGACTGGAAGTTTGGCTGCCACGGCTGAACACCCACGCAATGTAGCTGGGATCTTCCATGCCTTGCAGTACATCATCCTGCCATTGCAGCCACTAAGCCGGGCCAGATTACTGCAGTGGAACTGTGACACACACCTTACCGGCCCCTCATCTGGCAGTGGCACACAGTGATGCAGCCCTATCACCATCGCACCCTGATGTGTCAGTGGCACCAAGTGTTGCAGCCATTACCCTGCCACACACACCGGACACACCGGACACTGAGGAAGTATGTGGATGGTAATTCGTATGTGAGGAAGGAGGTAGTAGCCTCCATCACCGCCATATGACCTGTTCCTGCCTGGTTCTGCCACATGCATCATGCCCTGGGACAACACTTTCCAATGACCCCAGAACACTCAGCTACATACGCCTGGACCACAACATGGAACCCAACACAGCACTCCTGCAGCGGACTGCACTCTCCCTCTCCCAAATCACTTACCAATCCCCAGCGGACTATGGTTGGCCCACCACTGGGCTCCCATGTAATGTGGGCTTGGCATGGCCATTTACAGCTTCAGCTTCAGAATGCGCCGGAATGTGAATGCAACATTCGAAATCACACAGATGTGTCATGACTATGTTCACTCAAGTGTGAAAGTATGGATGTATGTATGGACAATTATTGCATAAGAAGGTACACCCGTGTAAATGACATCAATGCTCATATTGAACCCTGAGTCACATGGCCAGTTGGATGTCTGTGAAGGTGAGTACTAGCTGTGGCCTCATTGCACATTAATGAAAATCTGCTACCCCCCAATGGGGGCACACATCCATGTATTGAATGGGGCTGTGAGTAGGAATGACCAAATCGGTAGCAGGCCAGAAGTGGTGTCCTACATTACATGTGGCACCAGAACTTCACGTCACATACCTACTCACACACATCTGTGTGGACACAATCTGTTTTGATTCATAGCATTGCTCCACATTTCTGAGGTTGGACACCATACTCACAGTGCTGGAGACACATAAGAGCACAGGCCTGCCAGAAACAATCCCAAACACAGTGTGCCAAAAGGGACCCATCCCCATTGGACAGGCATCACTCAGTCCCTCCCTGTGTAGGGACGATCCTCATTGTGGCACACAAATCGTGCATCTAATCAACACTCATCACATTTGGACAGTAGTGAAGTTGCGGAGACTTTAGTGGCATGTGCGTGTCAGTATGGACAAGGCAAGGGCCACAACATGCAGGGACATGCTTGAGGCACTTACACGCAGCATGGGAACATGTCGAGGTGCAAGACATGGCGGTGCAAAAATGTACACAAATCGTTACGGGTGGCATTGGTCTCAGCCCACCTTGCCTTGCTGGACGAGTCATGTAATGTTTGGCGTCTGCCCATTGCCCCGTGTCAGGAGACATGACTCACAGCCCATGGAGTCTACATAGTGCTGTACCATTGGACTGTGCCGACTGTCTGCTCTGCTGACAGTGATCAGGAGGGAGGGTCCGACAAGGTCACATGTCGAGCTACATTACCATGTGTGTACTACCCCCCAGCAGTATGTCCAATTTGTGAACATTGCCAAACGGCGCTGTGCTGCTCCAACCATGGAAGTGCCTCACCTTGCACAGGTGTATGTACACATGCGTAGTTCCTCGCACATGCATTCTGAGTCCAGAGGAAGGCAGACATGTCCACTGTTGTGGTGGGTTATGTGAGTATTCCCCACGATGCGACAAAGTGTTGGGACCTGAGCTGTGGGTGACAATCCGATGTGGCGGCAGGACGTAGTTACTCGTCCATGAATGCCAGCGCAGCTTCATGGGCAATGTGTTCTAATAGTACGTCCTTGTCGGGTTCAAGGAACACCAGGGTGACCCAATTAATCAACTGGTCTGGGCAGATGTGCTCTGCCCACGCCGTTTCCCCAATCCGCAGCACAGTCCAATAGGGTAGCACCTCGATGTGGTGACTGCACACGAGAAGTTGTGCAATCTCCCATGCACAACTGCCAGCACATACGTCAAAGATCAGTGCATCCCATTCACGGGTATCCCAGTGACACTCCTGTTCGTGGGCCAACAGGGGGCGCACTGTCAGGTCATAATCCAATTCAGCTACCGTTGCATTGGACAGTCAGACCTCCATGGGGCATTTGAATGTGCATGATCAACAGTGGAACAGTGGAATTTCGAGACACACAAAGATGTTTGCATGGGCCAAGGGAACGTTTGGCATTGCGCTCCTTGTTCAGTCTCTCTCTTTCTCTCTCTCCCTGTCCTTTGCTGAGTGCCTGACACAACTTCTTATCTTGGATATTGTCTTTCAGGCTGTGACACCCAGATTGTCCAGGGGTTCCCTGCCATGACTCTTCACAATTGTTGTTTGGAGACAAATTAGTATGTGGCCTTTTGTTTGCTCTTCCAATGGTTCATGAATGACTCAGGATTTCTATACTAACATGTGTGTTGATTGCTACAATTGTGTGACATTAGGCGAGTGCTTTTTTCCATGTTTTCGGGCCATTGATGTGCAGTGTCTTGGTCTGATGGTGGTGGGGAGTGCCACTGGTGGGTGCCCGCAGGGTGTGTGTGGTCCTGGGGGGTTTTGGCGGTGGGTGTTGTGGCCCTCTTGGGTGTCCAGCCCGCATGATCTGTGGCTCCATGGCATCTCTTGTTATTCATGTGTGGCTGTGGGCTGGGCTCCATTTTGGTACGGGAACGCTTACTCTGCATCTCATTAGGGATAGTTTTGGGGGTCATCTGTGGCGTAGGTAAATTGGTGCTATGGGCTGTTAGCACCAGCTTGTGAATGGGGTGATACATTTATCGCACCTTTGGCTGCAATGAAGTGCCGTTAACTTGGCGATTGCTACTTGAGAATATGCCCCTCAGTCTTTATCTAAAAGAACATTAAAGCCACCACCTACAGATACTGCCACAGGAAATTCCACAGAAGTTAAACAAAGCATTACCTGAGGCCCCATATCATCACAATTTGGCCAATGAAATCCTGAACATGTAAAAACCATCCTATTGCATCTAAGCTTTCCAACTACCCACCTACCTGCTATGTTGGTTCTATATTACAGCAACTTTATCCCAGAGTTTTTCCTGATTAACAGAATTGGTATTGGTTAATTTATCAGAACACACTATCTGCTGTATCCATCTCTGCCTCAAGTGAGTTTTGAGTATCTCAAAGACACTGCAGGATTAAATTCTCTTTATATTTTTTTTCATAGTCCATATACATACCAGCTTAGGGGTCCATTATGATGTCGGGCGGATTGCCTCCGCCAGGCTGGCGGTAGCCACTGCCGGCCTGGTGGAGGCAATCCGCCCGACACCTATGCCCGGATTCCCCCCAGCCGTATTAGGATGGCGGGGGGTAGCGCGGCGGACGGAAAGACCGTCCGCCGCTTTACAAGGCGACCGCGGCGGTAATGGAATATTATGGTGGCGGTGTCCAATGGACACCGCCAGCCATATTACAATGGCCACATATAGGTGCCTTTCCGCTGCGGCAATGCTGCCACGGAAAGGCAGGTGGTGTTTGCTGTGGCGGCCCCCTGCGGGGCCCCCAGGTGATGCCGGTTTAGGGGGAGGACAGGGGGGGTACCTATGGTACCCCTCCACATTTGCATATGCAAAGCGGCAGGCACCGCGCGATGCCTGCCGCTTTGCACATGCAAATGCATTCACAAGTGTTTTGCATTGCACCGCCCGCCACAATGCAAAACATGGAGGACGTGCCCGCCACAGTGGCGGGCTCATCCTAATTCCCTCTACGGGACCCCCGCCCTTATGGCGGGCGGTCCCTTATCCACACTTTAGTAGTATGACCTCCCATCTCTCATATGAATGCATCATCCGTACTAAAACGGACTACATTGTTTGCTCTTTGCTCACAACTGTGCTCCCCTGCTCCTCTCCACCCCGTAATTCTCAGGGAAACCCTCCCCAAACTAAATGACATGTTCCTGTATGCCACTATGGATCATTGTGTTTTGGAGTACCGATTTAACCTTTACACCAAATCTGTGAGGGAATTTATCAAAACTAACAACATTGACTAAAGTACCTTTCTGCATAGCTGCATGCATATTTAAAAAATATCATCAGCCTATTCTGTATTCCTAATATTAAACATTTCATAACTTCACATTACTTTTAATATAGAACAGAACCTTAATTAAACTTTAACCCGTATTTCTCCATCTCATTCTTCCTCCCCCTATTTCTCAATGATGCTGACCTGTTAGTCTGCTTAAATCTGATCTAGTTCTGTGTGTGCCCTCCCACTGTAATCGCTCTTGACATAAGTGCTAATCCTAGTATCTGTTCCTTAACAGTGTATGACAAAAAAAAGAAAGAGGACTTTCCTGGGTTTCTTCCACTTCTCCTTTAATTTAAAAGGGTCACTGTTTACCCTATCAATCTTCCTTTCCAAATCTATCTCCTTCATTTCTTTAAGGATCCCGGCTCTGAGAAGTTGGATGAAGAAGCGCCTTTAGTCATTACCCTCCACACACTCTGGGACATTCAAGATTCTCAGATTATTTCAGCGTAAATGATATTGTTGTAGTACTTTATACAATAAAACATTTATCATAAAAGTATAAGCCTATTTCAAGTGCAAACAACCTTTAAAAATGGATACAAAAAAGAATATAAAACACAAATACAATAAAAGACATATGTACAATTAAAAGTGAACAGGCCAGGAGGGCCATTAAAAATGGAGTAGCAGCGGAGTCAGACACAGATAGCCTAACTTTTCTTTTGTTACTCAAATTCATCTTTATCTGTTTTGATCGTGTCCGCCAGGCTCTTCCCAAGAATTCTGCAACCCCACACACAATGGGCAGTGAAGTTACCTCTGATATAAGGATGCGTAGGGCATTAAGGTGCTGTCTGAAGCCCAACTCCCTGCAAATCGGTTTTAGCCACCATCTTCTTGCCCCCCTATAGGCTCTGCAGGTGAATAGAAAGTGGGCTAAAGACTCTTTGAGGCATGGGCAGCATGGGCATTTAGCATAATCAGACAGGGAAGATTTCCACATCTCAGTGAATGAGTTTAGTGGTAGGCTTCCATACCTAAATTTTAGGAAGAGATTTCTATCACTGGGTGATTGGATAAAATCCAAAAATGGTTCAAGCTTTCTGTCAAATTTGTTGTTCAAAAATTGGTCGGTCAGAGGTCCCCACCTTTGTCCCTGTAATTCCTCCTTCTGCACCCAATCCCAGTACATTTTCTTGACAGTATTTTTGGTGGGGGGGATTGCGTCCGCCAAGGCTCACCCAAACCTAACTGTGTGACCAGCTCCCTCAACTTGCTCAGCCATCGGATCTTAATGCAGCCGCCCAAGCTGATGAGTTCGTCGAGCACTGCAGCATAATTGGCCAGATCTGGGCATCTTCTCAAGCGCACCCAGAACAATAGTGGGCGCAGGCGGACTATATCCTTAATTGAGCATCTGCCCAAGTCAAGAAAAAGCGGCTTTAAAGGGGTTGAAGCAGGAAGGGAAACTAAATCTCGAAAAAACGTATTCTCTGCCCTAACCAGATCGGAGATATTCTCGAACCCCCACAGTTTGGAGCCATAAACTTCTGAGGCCAATGCCTTCCCTTCGTAAACTGCCAGGGCCGGGGATATGGGTCTACTAATCGAGCCTCGCTGGTCTCTTGAGATAGCTCCTGACACTCTCTTATGGTTCAGGAGCATTTTTGAGACGTGGGAATTCCAAGTCATTTTGTTGTTACTCTTATTCCCAAGTAATCAAATGCCTCAACTACCTCCAAGGGGGCCCTATTGAGTGAAATGTTTAGCCTTTTTACTTTTTTAGATGAGGAGAGTGCCATCAGCTTTGTTTTGGAGGTGTTGATGGTTAAACCATGCTCTTCACAAAACAAGCTGAACCTGTCCAGGAGTTTCTGAAGGCCCATAGGGGTCTTAGACATCAGGAGGGTATCATATGCGAAGAGGAGGGTTCGTGTTTTCTCCCCCGCCAGGACGGGGGCATCGGCCGGGTCCTCCCTCAAATGGTCCACCACCCCATTCACAAAGAGGGAGAACAGGGTTGGCGCCATCACACAGCCCTGGTTAGTTAAAGTCACAGTATGCTACAAGGGACTTATTTTGAAACATAGAGTCTTAGTTGCGAGTCGTACATTTGTAACTGACTCAAATGTATCAGAGTATCACGCTGAGTCACTAACTAGTGTCAATCAAGGGAAGGAAAATGAAAAAGAACACACGGAGAAAGTAAGTTATATTTCTGAAAAACTTATTCTGTATTTAGTGATGGAAACAATGGATTTACATCTTGGGAGACAGATACAGGGAAATAAATTCAAGCAAAAACTGAGAACAGAGGTAGAGATAACAATGAACCTTCAGTTCACAGATTAAACATCAACTCCTGATAAATAAAACAGACAACCAAGAAATAATTAATAAACAATGGTCGTGTGTTGGTGGCAACGCAGCACTTTTGGAGATGATGAAGGTGTCAACAGCCCTGGCGCACCCCTCTATTCACAGGTACCCCCTCAGTCATCTCTCGCTGGCTCCCCCATCTAATCTTGGCATAGTTACCCTTGTGTAATCTCTTTATTAGTTCTAGGAGATAG
Organism: Lissotriton helveticus; assembly: GCF_964261635.1. NCBI lineage: Eukaryota > Metazoa > Chordata > Amphibia > Caudata > Salamandridae > Lissotriton > Lissotriton helveticus. The sequence continues at coordinate 660,091,424 of NC_136067.1, forward strand.
CTCGGAAAACCCATGTCATGTAGCACCTGCCACAGTTTGTTGCGGGGCACCAGATCAAATGCGGTTTTCAGGTCAATAAGGCCAGGTAAAGGGAACCCCTCCCGATGGACACAGATTTCCAAAAAAACGCAAAGAATCTGAAAACCTGGTCCATCGTACCCACTCCCCGCCTAAAGCCTGCCTGAAAATGTGACAAGATGTTCCCTTCTTCTAACCATGCTCCCATTCTGGAGACAATGACCCTGCCAACTACCTTCTGCACCACGTCGATTAAACTAATCGGCCTGTAGTTGGCAGGGTCCTCTCTGTCCCCCTTCTTGTAAACTGTTACCACCTCGGCCGCCTGCCACGACTCAGGGACATCCTGGCCCTGGACAATTAGGTTCAACAAGAGGCTAATGTAGGTAGCCCAGGTCGAAGGGTCATGTAAGAGTAGGTCACCTTGCAGGCCATCCGGACCTGCAGCCTTGCCTGGGGCCATGTTCTTAATGGCTCGTTCGACCTCTTTTGGGGTGAAAGGGTCAGGGTCGAGAAGGCTTTCCGAGCCAGATTCTAGGTAAGTCACGGATACTGGCTCTGGTTCTAACTCCAAGACCGCAACGCCACAAAATAAATTGGAAAAATTATCATGCCATTGTTGTGCGGTGATATGGTTTACAATTGGGTCAGAACCTCTCCTATTAGAAATGGTAATTAAATTCCAGAATTTGGTTGAATCTTTTGCTTGAGTTGCAATTTTTAAGTTTTGCCAATGGTCTTCCTCCCATTCCCGCTTTGCCACATTTAAGATGTTTTTGTAGTCCTTCCTAGCCTCCCTTACTGCTTCCATGTTTTTTTGCCGTAGTGCTAAGGATATGGCCTGTCTCTTTTTCCTACATAGGGGACTATACCATACATTTCCCTGCTTCAATCCTTTACCATTGTGTCCTCTTGGAACATTTGTAGAGAAAAACAAACCCAACTACTCCACCAATTCCCTATAAAGGGTACATGCATGTGAGCTCTGCTTAATGCCCGGGGAAACATTGAAAGAGGCGAGATCTAAGTTCCCTAAGAGCACTGTATCTCTAATGCTATCTAGTGTGTCTTTTTGGCTCACAATCTTGTTCCATTTTAATCTGCGATTGCAGTGGGAAAGGACTACTTCTTTTGATGAAAAAGCGGGATTTTGGGAGCTTCCCCGATAGCTCCCCATCTAATTTTCATGCATAGTGGATTGAGGTCGCTATCCTGTGAATGCTTTACCTCCATATCCACTAGGTCCCCCCATGAATGCATATCCAACAATAAATAATCGATACGCGATGGGCTGTTAATTCTGTTAAAATTATTGGCTCCTACTGGGTCCGATAATGTTCTGCCATTTAGTGCTCGCAAATTAAACTCCATAGTCAGGGCATTGATTTGGATTGCCCTGGGTGACCACATTTTTATTGGGGGCAGACTTAGCAGGGGTATAGAATGTTTTGCATCGTCCTCACTGGTTCCCAGTAAGTCATCTTCACTCAGGGGCTCAAAAGTGCAATTTAAATCTCCTCCCACAAGTACTTTGGACTGTGGCTGGATACTCGCCAGGGCTGATTCCAAAAGGGAAATGGTGCCCGATATTTGGGCCCCCGGCGTACCTCTAGCATACACATTGAAGAGTTCCATCTTATAATTATTCCGGGACCCTTTAATTGATAAATGTAAGATATCTTCCGATCCAGAGTCATTCATTGTGATGGCCCAATTTAGAGCCACATTAACCCAAATGGTGAGGCCCCCTGCTGGCCGGCCTTTCCCTGAGCTCGACGCCGGGATAGAATAGGTAGTGTACCCTGATTTGAATAGGGGGATTGTACTCCAGGTTTCCTGGAACATGCAGACGTCATAATTGGAGATGAAACCATTCCATTCCGGGATTACCATTTTTTTCTCAAGCCCTGCAATGTTCCAGGAAAGGAGCTGAATTACTTCAGCAGTGCTACTCTGCTCGAGAAGGGTGCCCTGGACAGCTTGGCCATGAGATGCCCCACAGGAGGGACTTGTGGTCATCTGCACTATGGACGATACAAGCTCTTGCTTCACGAGTGCAAGTGTTTCTGCAGGGGGGGATCAGGGCAATATCACTATCACTGGCTAGTCAATCAATTCTATTGAGCTCGGAGTCGTCATGTTCCCTATCAAAAGTCCAAAGTGGCATATGTCTAATTTGGATATTTGAGTGTTTCGGAGGGCAGGACCGGAACTCAAGGGCCAGCAAATTCTCAGCGATTTCTCTGTTACATAACTCAATTTTAATACAATCAGTTTGGGAACTGAACAGGAACATTCTTTCGACCTTAATCATGTCTTCTCTAATAATTGAACGGCACCCCCTCACATGACGCATCCAATGTATGGCTTTATTATGAACTGCTTCCCTATCCTCTTTGATAGCACTTATGCCAAGCTTTGGGACTTTGGTCATGTAAACAACTAATGGGTTGTCTCTGGTGGGAGTGTGATGATTAGATGGAATAACCTGCCCAACTCCTGAGTTCATTCCTCCCGACGTTTTTTCTTTGTTTATATGGCAGCCCCTGCGCTTGTCTTCCTCCAGTATAGATTTCACCATTCCCACATAAGTGCTCGGTTTAGGTTGCCCCATTACAGTATTTTCATTTGGAGGCTTTTGCCCTAAGCTCCCTCCCAATCTGGCCTCTCCACCTTGTAGTAGAGTAGTGGGAGCGATTGGTCCCCTCTTAGCAGCCCTAGGCAAAGGTAAGGGAGCTTTATAAAGAGGATTATTGGTCGTGTCCAATTTCTGTCTCTGAACAAACCCTTTCAGAGTGTTTTTAATGAAGGCCATTTCGCTCTCTAACTTCTCTAATTTCTGCACTAGTATCCTGATGAGATGGAGACAGTTCGAACAACCCACAGCCCCAGCGGGACTTAGCTCCAATTCCTTAGTACCAACTGCAGGGTTATCTGCTGGATCGCTCGAAAGGCCTTCTAAAACTGCAAATCTGTTTGAACAGTTGATACCCGTACTAGCTGATAACTCAGCCTCCTCCCCTTGGAGCCCAGACTCTGGTAATATGTTCTGAATATTTTAACAACTGGGGATTCTGATGGCCCTTCAAGGGGATTGTGAACTTCACAGATGGGGGGATATATGGGTTTTTTTAACTGAAAATTGCAGGGATTACTTTTTTACGGTGTAAGTTTAAGGCATCGGAAAGAGGGTCACGGGTCCCAACCATATTCGTATTTGGGTCCCCAGCCAAAACCTCGTCATATTCACTAACAATGCTTTCGGTTCTTGCGAGAGCACAGTTAGTTGATGCATGAGCTGATTTCTTAGATTTTTTCCCCCTTTTTTGCATGCAGAAGTGTAAGGCCCCCTTCAGTTGCCTTCCTTTTGCCCATACTTCACACTTTATATTAAGCACTCCCCTTCACAATGTTATCCAGGTGAACAGTCTCACTGCAGTGAAGTAGCCCCAACAGACAGTGTAAGTTCATGAAACCTCCTCCTTATGAGCCTCACAGTACCTTGCTCCCTGCTCGTGGGATGTCTTTGTCCAATGCTTAGGGAGGGGGCCCTGCCTCAGACGGCCCGCCCTTTGCCCGGGCTTAGCCCGGCGCGCGCAGGGGCTCTTGCTGCACTTTAAGCGCCTCTGGGCGCGGGGCAAGGCCTGCGCGACTTGCTGTCACAGGGGCCGATGGGAATTGCAGTCCCAGATCAGTGCGGCCGCGCCATGCTGTCCGTCGGCTGCGGCGGCAGTGGAAAGCCTCAGGAATGGCGTGGTCTGACCAGCGGCACTCTCCGCTTCACCCAGGTCAGTTTGAGAGCGTAAATGATATTCAGCCACTCCAAGTCTTTTAAAAGGCCTTGATTCTGGTGCTTCAGAACTGAAGTCTCAGAGAACTTGTCTCTAAGTTCAATGCTCATCTTGTCAATTTTCAACTCTAAAGTCACAGTTCAGTGATTAACATCATCCAGTCTAGACTCTGAAGTCTGACATATACTTCAAATGTCCCATTAATTACTCTGAGACCACAAATCTTTTCTGAATTGCCTTCTGCATGCCTACTAACAAGCACTCAAAATTCTGGGCACCTGCCTACATTAATGCTTCATTAACCTCAATGGAGCCTCTTGCAGCACATACGGATGCTGACTCAATCTCTATGCTCCTGTCTGAGAGTTTGCCAAAACTTCATATCTGTTCTGCATCTGTATCCCTAGGTCTGAAGAAACATTTGCAGTCTTCAAAGTTGAAACATCCAGACCCTTATCACCCTGGGGTCAGGTATTTGCGACAAAAGGGCCAACTTCTCTGCTGATTGCTGGGCTTGCTCATTAATCAGTATCCTTAAGGCTCAACATTCTTCTTGATAATATTTCCCTTGGCCATGACTTTGAAAAATTGAGTTCAGGGAGAGTGGATGTTTTACCTTTTAAGTTGAGTTTACTCTACTCCTCTCCCTCTCCCTATAGCTGGAAGCCCTGCTACCGTGCATGTCTGAAAGTTTGGTCTCCCCTTGACATGAGGCTTAAGTACAGGGGTCTCATTAATCAGGCCCTACCAGTACTTTTGCTCCGTAGGAATGTCACTTTTTTTATGTTCTGGTGGCGCAATGTGCCTCTGTCGTATTTATAAGACCAAGTTAAGCCACACTAGGTGGCTTTTCATTGTCTTATAAATATATGCCACTATAACGCAGAAACTACATCAAGGGGGTGATCCATGGGTGTTGCCAGCAACATTCATGGCTTTTTGACACTGCCCCAGACATATGGGAAATCGTAGGTCTGAGGCTGCACCAAAAATTACAACACCCCAGTGAAGGCGTAAGGGAGGCACAACAAGGAGAAATATCTTTATTTCTCCTCATTTTTCCTCTATCTATGTGCCCTGCACAAAAGCAATCCTGCTTACATTGCAGGCTCATTTGTACCATGGATCAAGGGTTTCTGTGTTGGCACTAGGCAGCCAAAAGTATGCCAGCACAAGGATAGGAGAGGAAGGTGCCATATGATGTGAAATACACTACATTCCTGCCTTTTTTTGCAGCGCAGCAAGGTAGTGCGTTGAGCTGCAAGAAAGTATGATAAATAGGCCCTATTGTGCTATGGAGCAGAAGTCAGTATTAAGTTCACCATAGGGGATAAGTGGAACCTTGAGTTCTTTTATTTCACCGAGATACAAATTGTGGGAAGAACACAGAATCAGGGCACCCTTCTCAGGCCTAAATGAAAGGCATGACTTCTACTTCACAGCATGAGACAATCACTTGTTTGCCATGGATTGTTTATGGTCTTGACAATATGATCAAAAGGGGGTTAGTGCAGGGGATGCTTGCAATGCACAAGGCTGACAGGATCCATCTCTCGAAATCCCCTTCTTAGGTGACCAATGTCAGTTTATTAGGTGAGGGAGATACAAAGTCCTTTGTCGCGTCAATAATTCTAAAAGTTAAGAAGGGTTGCAATAATGACCAGAATATTGGTGCAATTACACTTAGAGGAAAGATGAAAGAATACAGAAGAGAAGTTTGCCTTCATCCTGGAGAAACAAGAGGGTGAGCACCTCCTTGTTGTTAACATATTTTTACTCTCAAGGCTACAGGAGACTACACTGAAAAATACTGACACAGTCCTCATCAACGCCCAACCAGCTCTGATGTAGCTAGGTGGGGATTTCAACCTAGTAATGAAGGAGAAGATCAGTTCAAACTGAAGTAACCCCTGGAAAAAACATGAACAAAGCGGGGGAGGGAAAGGATTTGAGGGCACTGAAAGGGGCTACGTGACAAATGTAGGGTAACCAATAGAGAGAGGAAATGTTGCTCATACTATTCATTTCATTTCAAGAATCTTTATTCGGTGTTTAGAAAACACCATAAAAGCACACATATATATACATAAATGAACAAAACATTAAATCTTAATCAAAAACATGACACCATAGAAACACACAAATATGTACACAGCTAAAAGAAGCATTAAATCTTTGTCAAGATCCTTGTACATGAATACAATAAAAAATCCCAACATACAGGGCCCTAAATTTAAAATATAAAATCCTTAGTCGTTCATTCCTCTCCCTTCGTCATCCTTAAACGAACCGCCACCTTAATAAAATTCATAATACAACATAAGGTTAGCGGATCAGAAGCTTGTTGTAAATAAACTAAAGCATCCATAGCGTGTTCCAATTTAGCTTTTTTTAGTATGTCTACTAAAAATCTGCGCCTGGGCATAGAGAAATAGGGGCAAAGCAAAATAAAATGAAGGGAATCCTGCGGAGACCGATTGTCGCAGCCGCAGGGTCCCTTCTGCTCAATAGACATGGTAAAACCTGGTGGGGAGGCCAACATAAAAGGAAGTAAGTTCAGTCTGAAACGACACATAAGAAATCTGTCCTGTGCATTATGTACAAGATACAGATAGGGCTCCATACCCTCCACACTCTTGATCAAGTTATAAGCCCTCACAGACTTTTTCTCTCCTTCAACCTCCGCACGACATTCGGTTTTCCACTCTAGGAAAGTTTCCCCTACTTGTTTTTTGTGCTGTGCTAAGATGGTTGTGGGGTTCCTGTAAAAATTTCCGAACCCTAACTCTTCAAGAGTGTTTCTCACATATTTGAGCCAGGGGATACGCATACAATGAGTCCTACTCAGGCAATCCAGTAGAATTTCTCTGGTTAAATATGCGTCTGGATTTGCCCAAATTTTTAGCCATGCCACAATTGGCCTCAATTTTAATGAGTCCCCCAGGTATGGCCTCCCTAGCTCCCTATGAGCAATATATCCAGCAGTACTGGGTGGTACCCTCAGGACAGATTTTATGTGTCTATTCTCTTCCTGTTCAATACTAGCCGTATTCGCAAAGCCCCAGACTTCTGCCCCATAGCTTACTTTGGAACATGTTACCGAGTCGTACAGGACCATCATCTGTTCCGGGCTCCACCTGCCCAGCCTCCTGCCATAACCAGCTATGGCCCCATTGGAGGCAATCATTTTGTTACGGCGTTCCTCCACCAGGGACTTAAATTGGAGAAGACCATCAAAGGTTACTCCAAGATAGGAGAACGTTTTAACCTCCTCTAAGCGGTGGGTGCCTATTGTATAAACTGATTTCGAGGAGGGTTTTTTGCCTGCCAGGAGCACGTAAGACTTGCTTAAGTTGACAGATAGGTCCAAGTCACTCATAAAGTTGACGAACCCATCTATCAAAATTTGCAAACTTCGGGGTGTGCGCGCGAGCAAAACCGCGTCGTCCGCATAAAGCAGGACGGGGATTTGCCGCGACCCAATCCTTGGAGAATCTGCTTTTAGACCCAAGAGTGATTGTTCTAAGTTATTAATATAAAGGGAGAACAAAAAAGGGGCGAGGATGCAACCCTGTCTGACTCCACTTTTGCATGGGAAGGACTCAGTCAATCCCCCCTCCCTATTAAATCTTACTGTGGCCGTGGTGTCAGTGTGTAGCTCTCTTAAGATGGTAATTAGACCGCTCTCAATCCCCAGACCTGTCATCATGTCCCACAACTTCCCTCTTGTCCCACAACTTCCCTCTCATACTATTCCAGTAGCTACAACATCTACTACACAATTGGAAATGTCTTTATGCCCTGTCTCAGGTTAGGAAATTTCAAAATGCAAAATATCTGGCCACGGGGATGTTTAACTGCTCCCCACTAACAATCAAATTGAATGTCAGAAAAAGAAAGTATGCAGCAGATTGAAGGTTAGACACTCTGAGCCACACTTAGAGTTTGGCTGTGAGAGTACTTTGTCGCAAAGGCACAGAGAACCCTCTCTGCCAAACTTAAGGTCCATTTGTCTAATTTAAAGCCAGGCAGATCTTCAGTATGTCGACAGCAGAGACTACTCAGACTTTGACATTGATAGATTTTGACGTGGCATCATGGGTGTGGTTTACCCCTAAGTGTTTTCCTTCAGACCTCCTGTTTTGCTAACTTTGTTAGCTGCGCTTAGGGCTCCCCTCTATGCACTTTACCACTGCAAGCCAGTGCTAAAGTGTGAGTGCTCTCCCCTTAAAACATGGTGGAATTGGCTTCTACCCAACTGGTATATTTAATATACTTGCAAGTCGCTAGTGAAGTGGCACTGCCTGTGCACAGGGCCTGTAATTTGAACACTACTATTGGACCTGCAGCACTGATATTGCCACCCCCTTAAATAGCACTTTAAACATGTCTCAGGTCTGCCATTGCAGGCTATGTGTACAGAAACTCACCCCCAGTCACAGATCTGGGTTGAAACCATCGTCGTTCTTTAGCTCACTTTGCCACCCCAGTTCAGACCCAGCCAATATGCAAATCAGTCTTGAGCCTGTTCCTCATGGGAAAAGTCCAGCCGGGAACTGCCAAGCCAGGTCTTACCTTCAAAGGAAACAAACATTTTGGGGTAACACCCCTCATCAGCCAAGCCAGCTTGAATCCAGTGGCAAAGTGGGCAAGGTACCCACATCTGGGCATACCCTGGCAATTTAGGTCGAAAAAAGCAAAGGAGATGATGGATGGAGCAATGTAACTTTTCAGACACTCACCCCCAGTCACAGATCTGGTTTGAATCCATCATCATTCTTTAGCTCAATTTGCCACCCCAGTTCAGACCCAGCCATATGCATATCAGTCTTTACTCTGTTCCTCATGGGATCAGACAGGCCTGAACTGCCAAGCCAGGCCTTCCATGGACTGGAAAAAAAGCATCCTGGGACCTGTTTGGGGATAACACCCCTTATCAGCCAGGCTAGCTTGAATCCAGTGGCAAAGTGAGCAAGGGACCCATATCTGGGAATAACCTGCCAACTTAGGGGTCGCTTACGATGGCGGACGGAAGGACGACCACCGGCCTGGAGTAGGCGGAAAATGCCTTTTTACAGTCCACCAGCCTCGGCCAGTCCGTCTGCCATTTTAGGATGGGAATCACCGTCAAATGTCCGTACGCCGCGGAAGAGCACGCTTCGCCGCGGAACTACACCTGAACCCGCGGCGGACGTAACCAATCCAGAGACACCGCCATACGGAATGACATCTCCGACCGTCCTCTAAATCACGATGGCAGAAAACACACATCAAAATGCTGCAGAAAAACAACCTGCCTGAACACGGCGGATTCACCACAGCGGAGATACAACACATTGCAGAGATACCCACCACAGGCAGATCGCCGTCATGGACCCAGCGCTACACGCATTTCCGATACTCTTCCTGCTCCATCACCAGCAAGTCATGGACCATCCCGACGACGACGCAGGTACGCCAACACACCAATTGCTGTCGGAAGGGGAGTACCTCCTGGGGTCGTGACATGGGGAGGGTCATGTTGGGGAAACAGCATTTACGATAGCACCAAGATATCAACAATGCAAGGAGACAACCAGGAATGACATAGACAAACCACTACACACGATTGACTTTCTTTATTGCACATAATAGGGGTATAATCCTAGATTAGCCAAGAGCATGGGCAGTGTCCATAACAGAGCAGGTACATCAGAGGCAGCACATGAGAGGGCACAATGCAGTATCATAACAGCAACAGGGCAGTGTCCATTACAGAGCAGGTACCTCTGAGGCAGCACATGAGAGGGCACAATGCAGTATCATAACAGCAACAGGGCAGTGTACATAACAGAGCAGGTATATCAGAGGCAGCACATGAGAGGGGCTAACTGCATCAACAGTCCATGGCACAGAGCAGGTACATCTGAGGCAGCACATGAGAGCGGCTAAGTGCATCAACAGCCCATGGCACAGAGCAGGTACATCAGAGGCAGCACATGAGAGGGGCTAAGTGCATCAACAGTCCATTGCACAGAGCAGGTACATCAGAGGCAGCACATGAGAGGGCACAATGCAGGATCAGAACAGCAAAAGGGCAGTGCCAATAACAGAGCAGGTACCTCTGATGCAGCACATGAAAGGGCACAATGCAGTATCATAACAGCAACATGGCAGTGTTCATAACAGAGCAGGTACATCAGAGGCAGCACATGAGAGGGGCTAACTGCATCAACAGTCCATGGCAAGGCACAGGTACATCTGAGGCAGCACATGAGAGGGGCTAACTGCATCAACAGTCCATGGCAAGGCAGAGGTACATCTGAGGCAGCACATGAGAGGGGCTAACTGCATCAACAGTCCATGGCACAGAGCAGGTACATCAGAGGCAGCACATGAGAGGGGCTAAGTGCATCAACAGTCCATGGCACAGAGCAGGTACATCAGAGGCAGCACATGAGAGGGCACAATGCAGGATCAGAACAGCAACAGGGCAGTGTCCATAACAGAGCAGGTACTTCTGAGGCAGCACATGAGAGGGCACAATGCAGTATCATAACAGCAACAGGGCAGTGTTCATAACAGAGCAGGTACATCAGAGGCAGCACATGAGAGGGGCTAAGTGTATCAACAGTCCATGGCACAGAGCAGGTACATCAGTGGCAGCACATGAGAGGGCACAATGCAGGATCAGAACAGCAACAGGGCAGTGTCCATAACAGAGCAGGTACTTCTGAGGCAGCACATGAGAGGGCACAATGCAGTATCATAACAGCAACAGGGCAGTGTTCATAACAGAGCAGGTACATCAGAGGCAGCACATGAGAGGGGCTAACTGCATCAACAGTCCATGGCACAGAGCAGGTACATCAGAGGCAGCACATGAGAGGGTCTAAGTGCATCAACAGTCCATGGCAAGGCACAGGTACATCAGAGGCAGCACATGAGAGGGGCCAACTGCATCAACAGTCATGGCAAGGCACAGGTACATCTGGGGCAGCACATGAGAGGGACTAACTGCATCAACAGTCCATGGCACAGAGCAGGTACATCAGAGGCAGCACATGAGAGGGGCTAAGTGCATCAATAGTCCATGGCACAGAGCAGGTACATCAGAGGCAGCACATGAGAAGGGCTAAGTGCATCAACAGTCCATGGCACAGAGCAGGTAAATCAGAGGCAACACATGAGAGGGCACAATGCAGGATCAGAACAGCAACAGGGCAGTGTCCATAACAGAGCATGTACCTCTGAGGCAGCACATGAGAGGGCACAATGCAGTATCATAACAGCAACAGGGCCGTGTTCATAACAGAGCAGGTACATCAGAGGCAGCACATGAGAGGGGCTAAGTGCATCAACAGTCCATGGCACAGAGCAGGTACATCAGAGGCAGCACATGAGAGGGCACAATGCAGGATCAGAACAGCAACAGGGCAGTGTCCATAACAGAGCAGGTACCTCTGAGGCAGCACATGAGAGGGCACTATGCAGGATCAGAACAGCAACAGGGCAGTGTTCATAACAGAACAAGTACATCTGAGGCACCACAAGTACGTGGGTCAAGCGCCCCGTACCATGGACATTTATAATGCAAGGGTGGTAACAATGGACAATCTAGACACCAAGTCCAATGACATGTGAGTGATGGGAGCTACACCTCACAGCACAGAATCTGGTGGACTGCTTGACTTAGTCGCCTCGGACACACTGACAGCTGTACTGGAGCGACATTGGGGTGGTCAGGTGTCACTGGTGTGTGTCTCCGTTTCTTTGGGATATGTAGGGGCACACAGGACATGACTGGACTGGTAAGTGGTGTGGCCTCATCAGAAACATCACCCATCAAAGGTGCATCATGTGCTGGTGGGGGTCTTCTCACTGGGGACGTGCTGGAAACTGCTTGACGTTTGCTGTGGCCCTGCCTTCTGCCCTCTGCATCATGTGTAATGGGGATGCAACGACAGTGTACTCCTTCCTCTGCTTCGGCGGTGTGTGGATGGGAGTAGAGGTATGAGGGGACTCCACCGCTGACACATGTGTTTTACGTTCCTTCACCAACATCAGCCTAAGGGCAGGCAGGGGTGATGTATGCCTGTCCTTGATGGAGCTCGTGTCCATGGGAGAACCCTTGGCATTGGGAGGTGCCTTGGCAGTAGGAGGTGTTCTGACTCTGGAATGTGCCTGATCCGTGGGCGGTGCCCTGTCCCTCGGAGTTGGCTTGTCCTTTGTAGTGTCCCTGTCCATTGTAGTGTACCTGTCCTTTGAAGTGTCCTTGTCCTTGGGAGTGTCCTTGGCCTTGGGAGGTGCCCTTTCCTTTGAGGTGTCCTGGTCCTTGGGAGTGTCCCTGCCCTTGGGAGGTGCCCTTTCCTTTGAGGTGTCCTTGTCCTTGGGAGTGTCCCTGCCCTTGGGAGGTGCCCTTTCCTTTGAGGTGTCCTTGTCCTTGGGAGTGTCCCTTCCCTTGGGAGGTGCCCTTTCCTTTGTGGTGTTCTTGTCCTTGGGAGTGTCCCTGGCCTTTGGAGGTGCCCTTTCCTTTGTAGCGTCCTTGTCCTTGGAAGTGTCCCTGCCCTTGGGAGTTGCCCTTTCCTTTGTAGTGTCCTTGTCCTTGGGAGTGTCCCTGGCCTTGGGAGGTGCCCTTTCCTTTGTAGTGTCCTTGTCCTTGGGAGTGTCCCTGGCCTTGGGAGTTGCCCTTTCATTTGTAGTGTCCTTGTCCTTGGGAGTGTCCCTGGCCTTGGGAGTACCTTTTGAGGGGGATGTCTGTGTTACATGTGAATCCCTGTCCCCCAACACCCCTTGAGGATCCTGTGTGTCAACTCCAGGGTAGCTGATGTCGTGTTCGGTGAAATATTTCCTTGTCCTAGGGGATGGTGTCTGTGCCCCCCATGCCCTCCCTTGCTGCCTGTGGCTGCTTCTGGTGCAATACACAGAAAATGAGGCCTGGTCTGAAATCTCACTCCCCCCTGACACATCAAGTGGTGTGGACGGGGGAACTGAAGTAGAACCTTGTCCATGGGACTGTAGAATGGCTGCAGACACTGGGTTAGCCAATGACTGAACTGTTCTGTGGAGACCAGCAACATCGCCATGCATCCCCTCCATGAATGCTACCACCTGCCTCAACTTCCTATCGTGGTCTTGGAATGCATTGATCATGTTGGTCTGCGCTACACACAGCTGTCGGAGCAGATCAACAGCCTCCACACAAAGTGCACTTTGTGTCACAGGGGCAGGGGCAGCGGTGCCTGCACCGAAGGCAACTCTGCTCCCCCTACTCTGGCAAGCACGAGCAGTACTTGTTGCAGTTGGTGGCAGTGTGGGCCCTGTGTGCTGTGTACCGACTGAAGGTGTTGACTGCCCACTCCCTGTGTCTTCCAACAGTGCTGACTCACCACCACTGTCTGAAGATGAAGACGATGGTGTCTCCACATGTGAGTCCTCAGGGACAGTTCTGTCCCCCTCTCCGGGGCTGCTCTCTTCAGTCTCAGTCAGCGTGTGTGTGATCTCGGATCTGGATGCATTGCCACCACTCATCTCCGTCGTCTGTGGGTCAGTGCCCTCTGCCAAAGCTGAAAGAGAGAGAAAAGAGGTTTACCTAAGTGCCACACTCACGTACTGAAGGTTACAAAATCAAAACTTTCCTCACAGTCGACTAACATGTCGCACCCATCCTGCACATGAACTACCCCTACCAGACATCCTCATGACAAAGAACCGGGGGTGCCTGTGAAACATGTACATCAAACAAACAGGGCAAGTGCATGCAGACCACCACACATATGATGCCATGGTACCACAGACCTCAACCGCATGTCCTGGGACCCTGCACTACAATGCAACTTGTATGTCTGTTATGTTATGTTATGTTATTTATTGTTTTGTATAGCGCAATGGTTACTCAAAAAGAGTGTCCCGGCGCTTTAGGTAAGGGGAAGTAATGTAGGATAACACAACACAGTTTAAAAGAACATAAACAACCAACAGATAAAAAGAAGAACTACCTGGAGGCCTACTGGGAGAACAGCCAGGTTTTGAGCCCTTTCCTAAACTCAAGAAGAGTAGTAGCCCCCCGAAGTGGGAGCGGCAACGAATTCCACATCTGTGGGGCCAATAGACTAAAAGAACGGCCACCCAGTCGGGCCCTCTTAACACGAGGGACCGCCGCCAAGAGTAAGGATTCCGACCTCAACGAACGAGCCGGATGGTAAAAGGCCAGTCTCTTTTGGAGATACTGCGCCCCCACCGCGTGGAGCGCCTTATAGGCCAAGGTCATAGCCTTGAAGGCGATCCGTTTGCGAATGGGTAACCAATGCAGCGTCCGCAGTAGCCCAGAGACGCTAGTACGTCTATTTAGACCAAAAATGGCCCTGGCCGCCGCATTCTGCGCAACTTGAAGCCGCTGTAGCAGGTACTCTGGTAGGCCCAGGTAAAGAATGTTGGCATAATTCAACCTGGAGCCTATCAGGGCCTGCACAGTCAGCCTCCTATGCTCCTCTGACAGAAGAGGCAAAAACCTCCGCAGCATTTTTAATAGGCCAAAGCAAGTGCCGGTCACCCCAAGGATCTGGGCTTTCAACGTCAACCCCTTGTCCATCTTAACCCCCAGGTTTTTAGCCATAGGGGAAGAGCTGGATGGTGGAAACATGTTGACGGGCCACCATGCCTGCCAGCTAGGCTCTGCATCGCACCCGAAGAAGAGTACCTCCGATTTGTCGGAATTGCACTTGAGGCTGTTCAGTTGGAACCATGTGAACACCGCCCCAAGGCAATTCCGGATACTCTCCCCGTCAAAGTCAGCCCCTCTCTCGCAAGAGAAAAGGAGCTGGGTGTCGTCGGCATACGACACGATCCGGGCACCAAATGACTCCGCCACCGCCGCCAAAGGGGTCATAAAGATGTTAAAAAGGGTCGGGCTCAAAATAGAGCCCTGAGGGACCCCGACTCCGAATGGCGGCATCACGGCAGAGTCAGGTGGTGTCCAGACCGTCTGCCGGCGGCCGGCTAAGAAGGACGAAAACCATTTGAGCACCGTCCCCCGAAGACCAATCTCAAAGAGTCTTGCGAGAAGGCCATCATGGGGGACGGTGTCAAAAGCCGCCGACAGATCCAACAACACCAACATGACTTTGCCCCCGGTATCCAACACCCCTTTGATGGTTTCAAAAACCTCAAGGAGCGCGGTCTCGGTGCTACGATTAGAGCGAAAGCCTGACTGGGAGTCATGCAGAATCTCGCGGGACTCCAAAAAATTGGAGAGCACCGACTGAACGTGCTTCTCCAAGATTTTTACACAAGCCGGCAGCAACGAAATCGGCCTATAATTAGCTGGGACCTTTGGGTCAAGGCTAGGTTTTTTAAGTAGCGGGATAACCATGGCCTTCTTCCACTCTGACGGAACCACTCCCAAACTCAACGAAAGGTTGAGAAGAGGGTTCGCCAGTGGGTTGATCACCTCCGCCAATTTACCCAAGAGCTTAGCTGGGCAAGGGTCCAACGGAGACCCAGATTTTAAATTGCCCATAAGCGCTAGAGAGGCGGGGGCTGACAAAGATGGAAACTCGGTCAGCATGGCGCCCTGCGCAACAGATGAAAACATACCATCCTCGGGCACCGGCGGCCTGACAGGTACTACAGATGAAAAAGAGTCCTGTATAAGTTTTATCTTGCTAGTAAAAAAACAGGCAAGATCCGCCGCCCAGGAACCTAAGGGCACCTCTTCCGATGTAGTGGTCCGAGGGGAAATGAATTCTCTTACGATGGTAAAAATCTCCTTGCTGGAGTTCCCGGCCGCTTCAATTCTCCCCGCAAGATAGGCCTTCTTTGCGAGGCGGATGTCCCGGTGGTAAACCTTAACCGCAGCCTTATAGGCAGACCTGTCCATGCTGTCATAGTGAGCCCGCCAGGCCCTTTCGGCTACCTTGCACTGCTGCCGCGTAGCCCACAGTGCAGAAGTAAACCAAGGGGCCGACACCCGCTTAGATGTCAAGCGGGGGGGCTGCATCGGGGCCAGGTCATTAAGCCTCTCCGTAAGCCAATCTTGCAAGGACTCCAAGTCACTCTCCAGCTCACCCGAGAGAGGACAGGGGTGATTCAAAGCAGCCTGAGCCTGGTGTCTACCTGGCGGACATGGATGCTAACGCTAACTCCGCTAATGGCACCACCATGCAATTGCAGCAAAACATAAGCACCACGGATGTCACTACTGTGTGTGAGCACCAATACATGCATGCACGCACAAGTCACAGACACAAACAGTCTGCCTACCGCTAGTTTGCTGTTGATGCCCTCTCAGCCGGGCGGACAGGTCAGGATGCGTCACAGCTATGATACGGTGCATTAGAGGGGTCATGGTGCGTTGTGAAAACTGGGTTGATCTTGGAATCAGCCCCAGTGTCATCTCCGCCACATTCATGCTGAGCCTGGAGATGTCGTCCCAGCGCTTGTGGCAGTGTGTGTGTCATCTATTGCACACCCCCACTGCCCGTACATCACGTGCTATGGTCCTCCACACGGCCTTGCGAAGGTGCAGCTTGACCTACCATGATGGGAGACAAGAGGGGAACGTCAGTGGACAGTTGGACATTCACAAACATAGTAGCAACACGTATCTCTCAGCAGCCATGCACAGTACAACACATGTGAAGGTCCAACAGCACACCGCCAAGCTTGCAGAAGCCAGGAGTCAGTGAACACTTCATGCACACCAACATGTCCCCCACTGCACTTACCACCTGTCCGGGGGCACCGTAGAGCCGTTCATAGTGGTGGAGCACACCGTCCACAAGGACATCCAGCTCCGCTGAGGTGAAGGGATGAGACCGGATCTCTCGCACTCTCGGCATGGCAATGTCCTGGACTGTGGTACTACAGCAGCAGTTGTTGGATAGCTCAGCAGCTGCAGGTCAAGGTGATGTGTGCAGGCAGCAGTTGTTGGATAGCTCAGCAGCAGCAGGTCGAGGTGATGGGTGCAGACAGCAGTTGTTGGATAGCTCAGCAGCAGCAGGTCGAGGTGATGGGTGTAGGCAGCAGTTGTTGGATAGCTCAGCAGCAGCAGGTCGAGGTGATGGGTGCAGGCAGCAGTGGCTGGAAGCAGTGGATGTGTGCTGCTGAAATTCACACATTTATAGGGCCCTGAGCTCACATCAGTGGCACACGTCTGCAGCAATTGGTTTTCCCGGGATGCCTCATTCAAAATGAACCAATGACTGGCCCTGGTGTGGCGGTGCTCGGCTTCCGTTATTTTTGAATACGCTTACGCGCCCCGTGTTACCTGTTTCCATTGGCTACATGTGCAGGGACCGTCACGGTCACACACCGGCAACCGCATGTGCGCGCTACCGCGATGGTGCATTATTTGAAATTAATCACTCACTGGCGTCGCTATGGCGGAGCACGCATTCCGCGGGGGCAGGGCAGGCTAACACATACATTTGAATGTGCAAGTGGAAATGGCAGTTGGTGCACCCCCTTACAGTCACATTGTAGCACCCACCGCAGACCGCTGGCCCTGGCCAGTCACCCACCGCCTGCCCTGGCCGGGCACCCACCGCCGGGTGCTGGCGGTGGGTGAGCGCCCTGTGCATTGAGGTAACCCTGGCATGGAAGGCCCTGGCTGGTCACCCACCGCCGGGTGCTGGCGGTGGGTGAGAGCCCTGTGCATTGAGGTCACCCTGGTATGGATGGCCCTGGCCGGTCACCCACCACCGGGTGCTGGCCGGTCATCCACTGCCGGGTGCTGGTGGTGGGTGACCGGCTAGGGCCAGCTGCGGGTGACCGGCCAGGCCGGCGGTGGGTAACCGGCCAGGGCCATCCATGCCAGGGTGACCTCAATGCAAAGGGCGCTCACCCACTGCCAGCATCCGGTGGTGAGTGACCGGCCAGGGCCAGCCGTGGGTGACCGGCCAGGGCCAGCAGTGGGTGACCGGCCAGGGACATCCATGCCAAGGTGACCTCAATGCACAGGGTGCTCACCCACTGCCAGCATCCGGCGGTGGGTGACTGGCCATGGCAAGCGGTGGATGACCAACCAGGGCGGCGGGGGGTGATCGGCCAGGGCCGGCGGTGGGTGACCGGCCAGGGCCGGCGGTGGGTGACCGGCCAGGGCTGGCGGTGGGTGACCGGCCAGGGCCATCCATGCCAGGGTGACCTCAATGCACAGGACGCTCACCCACCACCAGCATCCGGCGGTGGGTGACCGGCCAGGGCCGGCGATGGGTGACCGGCCATGGCCAGCGGTGGGTGACCGGCCAGGGCCGGCAGTGGGTGACCAGCCAGGGCCGGCGATGGGTGACCAGCCACGTGTGTCATTCATGTCCATTGGTTGCATGTGTGGTCATACTATTGACCTTGCCAGTGGTTAACAAAGGCCAGTGATGTGCACCCAAGTTGCGTCAGATGTGCATGGCGATGTGTTGCTTCTTGGTTTTGCGGACACACGTTTCTATTCCTACACATCTACACAGTACCTCAAGGCTGTGTAACTACATTCAGAAGCTGTTGTGAGTGTGTTGTTTGTGTGTGCAAGTAGCAATGATGGGGGTATACATGCATTCTGTGTATGCGTATGTGTGTCGCCTGTTGTGTGCCCATGCATGTCATGTGAGGATGTCCAGCATTGTAGGTGGGGTCATGGGTGCTTGAAGACAAGGAGGGTGTGTTCCATGTTCGTGTTGTGTGTGCACGTCCATGTGTGTCTGCAGGGACGCTTGTCCACACTTGTGCCCTCAGTCATGTGATGTTGGCTGTTCTTTCAACATGTGTGCATGTTACATTGTACATGTTTGCACACAGGATGATGTTTGTGGGTGAACATTGTGTGTGTAGTTAGCTGTACTGCCTTATATTTCGGTCACGTCACACATACAATCAATGCCTGCAACATGTATTATTTGTATAGTGTTGATCAAGATGTGATAGTGTGGAACAGCAATGCGGTGTTGGTCAATTGACATCTGCTCCCATCTACTCCCACACAGGAGGGCTCCAAATGTGCATTGACCCTACACTGTGCTGGAGGACATGGTTAACGAGGAAGTGATCCACAAATTCCGGCTTGACCGACGTAGATTGCAGGAGCTTGTAGCCCAATTGGCACGTCATCTGCAGCCACGCAGTACATATCCAGGAGCTATTACACCCACAGCAAAGGTGATGGCGGCACTTCACTTCATCGCAACAGGCACTTTCCAGTACACAGTTGGTCATGCCGGGGGGATGTCACAATCCATGTTCAGCATGGTACTGTGGGATGTGCTGGATGCCATGATGCATTACAAGGATGATTACATCCATTTCCCATGGCCGGCAGAGTTGGCTGCAGTCAAAGGTGACTTCTATGCCCTGGGCCAGATTCCACACGTAGTGCGTGCCATTGATGGCACACATATTGGTCTCATTCCGCCCCAGGCACGTGAACCCGTATATCGCAATCGGAAGCACTACCATTCGATCAACGTGCAAGTGGTGTGCCTGGCTGACAACATCATCTCCCATGTGTGTGCCAGATTTCCCTGGTCCGCACATGACTCCCACTTCCTGCGGAGCAACATTGTCCCCCAACTGATGGCCAATCTGTGTCAAGAACGTGCGTGGCTTGTAGGTGAGTGTACTGTGATGACTACTGTGTTGTATGTGTGCCATGCTGTTCACACCAGTCCTGGTAATGATGTATGTGTCTGTCATCCCCCCACCTAGGCGAGTCTGCGTACCCGAACCGGCCGTGGCTGCTAAGCCCCCTACGGAATTCTACTACCCCACGAGAAATGCTCTATAATGAGGCCCATGGGAAGACACGTCGGGTGGTGGACTACTGAAGTCTAGGTTTCGCTGCCTGGATAAAACCGGAGGGGCCCTGCCATACTCACCCGGCAAAGTATGCAGAATAGTGATTAACTGCTGCATGCTCCACAACCTGGCCTTACGCAACAATATTGAACTGATCATGGACCCTGCAGACCAACAGGTTGCTCCGCCTCCCATCGCACCCATGTCCAGTGATGAGGATAGTGGGGAGGAAGAAGGTGTGGACCAGAGGCGTGAGCTCATTGCTCGCTACTTTCCTTGAATGTGAGTAACTACCTCTTGTGCTGCTGTTCAATGCGTGACGTATGTCTGCTGGAGATGGTTGGATGTGGTGTGTGAATGCTGCCTGTTATGTTATGTTTGCACATGGGTGTGGGTCATGGTGTACGAGCAATGCTCCCTGATGTGTGTCCTGTGATCCGCTTACTTTGTGATGATTGTGGTGTGTGGGATGTTGCAGTACGTTCTTTTGTAATGGTTGTGATTCAGTTTCTTGACCTGTGCTTGTTGTTCTCTATTTGTCCCTAGGTCACTCACACTGACCCAGAATTCAAGACAACATTGATCCCTGCACCTGCTGATGACAAAAACTGAGACATACCTGTATATGAACATGGAGATCACACAGCATTGAGCGTTACAGTGAATTTTATTTACAGGGCGTGAATAAGTGTTTGTGCATATTTACAAAAAGGTGGTGGTGGGGAAGAGTGAGTTGAAAGTCATGTCAGATGAAAACACCGATGGGGACACAACATTGTGTGTGTACACCTAGTCCAACAGACATGTGACAATGCTTGGCAATGTGGGACAAGATAGTTTGCAGGGTCAATGCCAGGCTCAAGGAAGAGTGAAGCCATTTTCGGCCCCTCTTCGGGCGGGTGGATGGGGCATTGCCACTGCTCTGTGCTGGATCCAGCCTCGGACGGCCCCTCCGTCTTGGAGCCGGAGCAGACCCAGCTGTGGGGGCAAGTTGTTCAGGGTCCACCTCCCTGTCAGTGGCCTCAGGTGATGGTGGCGGTGGTGTTGGTGACCTGTCCCGCTGGGCACTTGGGGGAGGGGGAGGTGGTGTGGCACGGGATAACCACTCCCTCCAAAGTGCAGTTTGCTGCCCCATGAGGCCCACAATTTGGCCCATACGGGTGTCCATGGACCTCAACAGCTGGCAGGTCTGTTGCGAATCTTGATGTGCCCGATCAGCCTGTGCCTGCGACCGCTGGTAGGAGGCATTCACTCTGGCAATGGCTTCCAGGGTCTCGTTCCCAGGATGGGCTGGGTCTTGCCCCCGACCTCCCCTTACACCTCCACTCCTGTTGATGAGCTGTGGCCTCACCTGTGTCCTCCCACGTCCACTCACCCTGCTTGCCTGAGACGTTGATGGCCCATCATCATCCGATGGGTCAGGCAGGGTGGCACTGGCAGGGGTGGTGGTGGTGGTGGTGGTAGCTGCACTGCTCACAGTGGCAGTTGTTTGTGTAGTACCACTGGCCAAGGTGGTGGAGGCTGGGAGGTCCTGGGAGCCTGATGGCCCTAGAAGTGTGCTTGGCCCAGCATCGTCCTCTGCACCCGAGGTGTCCTGGGAATACTCTCCAGAGAGACCTGGCTGTGAGGGGGGCGACTGGTGCTGCCGGTTGGTGTTTTGGCATGTCAAGTCGTGATCACCTGAGGGACAAGAATGTAAGAATCAATGCTGTGGACATGACAGGTTTCTAGTAGTTACATTTCAAATCTCCATGGAATCAGGACATGGTTGTTGGTGTCTTCATATTGGTGTTGCACACATGAGTGGACATTTAGGTGGTGTGGAGGTGGGGAGACAATACTAGGCTTTGTGTGTTCCTGTCCTGCTATTGGATGGTGCCCCTGTGCAAATGGCTACCTACCTGTAAGTTTGAAGGGGGAGATGCACTGATCACCAAATTGTGGGCGGACTACATCTTGCTCTGGGATGGGACATGAGGGCCTGTTGGGAGTTGTGGTGATGGACTCTCACCACCCCCACCCCCACCCTCCCAGGAGACATGTGGGCCTGTTGGGAGTTGTAGTGCTGGACTCTCACCACCCCCACTCCCACCCTCCCAGGAGACATGTGGGCCTGTTGGGATTTGTAGTGCTGGACTCTCACCACCCCCACCCTCCCAGGAGACATGTGGGCTGGTTGGGAGTTGTAGTGCTAGACTCTCACCCCCCCCCCCACCCCCACCCTCCCAGGAGACATGTGGGCCTGTTGGGAGTTGTAGTGCTGGACTCTCACCACCCCCACCCCCATCCTCTCAGGAGACATTTGGGCCTGTTGAGAGTTGTAGTGCTGGACCCCCCACACACCCCCACCCTCCCAGGAGACAAGTGGGCCTGTTGGGAGTTGTAGTGCTGGACTCTCACCACCCCCACCCCCACCCTCCCAGGAGACATGTTGGCCTGTTGGGAGTTGTAGTGCTGGACTCTCACCACCCCCACCCCCACCTTCCCAGGAGGCATGTGGGCCTGTTGGGAGTTGTAGTGCTGGACCCCCCTACACACCCCCTCCCTCCCAGGAGACATGTGGGCCTGTTGGGAGTTGTAGTGCAGGTCACCCCCACACACCCCCACCCTCCCAGGATACATGTGGGCCTGTTGGGAGTTGTAGTGCTGGACCCCCCCACACATCCCCACCCTCCCAGGAGACATGTGGGCATGTTGAGAGTTGTAGTGTTCGCTGCTTGACCACATGCGAGCATGGGAAGGTAGGAGGCAACATTTGTGGTTGATCATGGTGGGTGCATTTGAGCCCTGGCCTTTACATTTGGGTGACTGTGTGATTCACATGCATGGATTGGAGCCTGGGAGATGTGTCTTACAGTTGTGCAAGGCAGAACATGACAGTGTGATAGTGGTCGTTGATATGTACTTACCAGCCTCAAGTCCCTCTTCTATTCCTTCCAGGCTCTCGGGTGCAGTATGCCAAGCACCTTCTCTTCCCATTCGGTAAATGGTATGGGATCCGGGGGAGTGCCGCCGCCAGTGTGGTGTGCCCGCAGGTGGTTCTTGGCCCTGATGCCCTTCACCCTTGTCTTAAAGTCATGCCACCGCCTCTGGATGTCGTGTTTGGTGCGTGGCATGGTCCCTGAAGCATTGACTCTGGTCACTATCTTGTCCCACATGGTGGTTTTAGTTGCCAAGGTGGTCTGCTGGACTAGGGTACCAAACAAATGGGGTTCAACAGGGATGATTTCATCCACCATGACCTTCAACTCACTCTCAGTGAACTTGGGGTTTTTCTTGGGTGCCATGGTATGTGATGTGCAAGGTGTTGGTGGTGTGGGGTGTGCAGATGTGTGGTATGTAGGGATGGTGCTGTGAGGGTTGGTGTGGTGGGTGTGTTGGTGTGCAGGTTGTATGTGTGTTTGTGTGTCTGTTGTTTCTGATGTTCTGCCTCTTTGTTCCAGCTGTGCTGTGATGCAAAGGATTGTGGTAATGGGAGGGATTCCTTTTATACTCTGTGTGGTGGTTGTGTCCCAAAGGTTTATGGCGGTCAGGTGTTTTGTGGGTGTGTTGACTTGGGTGCTCTTGTTTGTGCTGGGGGGGTGTCATTGGAGCAAGTAGTTGTTGGAGGTGGTTGTTCTAGGTGGGTGTGTCTTCTGTTATTTTTTTTCCTATTTACTACCGTCTGCCATTTTTGCTTCGGTTTGTCTGCAGGGGTGATGTTCGTTTGGTCCTTCCGCAGCCAAGCTCCGTTCGTCGATGCATTTTTTCGCAACGGTCGTGGAAGTTGGTGAGTTCCGTTGGGATGGCGGGGTTATCCTAATCGTGTGTCCGGAACCTCTGAAGGTATGGTGGCGTTTGAGCCTGTTTCCGCGGCGGACGGTGTTTCAGTGGTTCCGTCCGCTTGTGGC
The DNA here is from genome assembly GCF_964261635.1 of Lissotriton helveticus. NCBI lineage: Eukaryota > Metazoa > Chordata > Amphibia > Caudata > Salamandridae > Lissotriton > Lissotriton helveticus. The sequence continues at coordinate 660,114,882 of NC_136067.1, forward strand.
GGTCTTTGGGGTGATCCGTCCGCCGCGGTCGGTGCGTGTTGACAAAAATATCCTAATCGCACCGGCGGTTTATCCGCGGAGCGGTCGGGAGTATTTTTGCCGCGACCATGGCGGACGGAACCCGTTTGCCTCCGCCATCCTAATAGGCCCCTTAGTGCGAACAAAGGAAAGACAAGGAGATGATGGATAGAGCACTGAAACTTTTCAGACACTCACCTCCAGTCACAGATCTGGGTTAAATCCATCATTGTCCTTTAGCTCAGTTCAGACCCTGACATATGCAAATCATTTCCTTCATTTCATAAAAAAATATTTTGGCACACAAGGCCATAAAAGCATCATTAAAAACACCCAATAAAATACATTGAATTCATAAAACTTACACAATTTAAAATTTGACATAAAAATGATCAGTATTCCAGTTTCTGGTGTAGCCATTCCCACCTTTGCCCAGATTGTGTCTGGGGGAGTACAATGTTGAAGACAATCATGCAAATTCTACAGTGCTATTCTGGTGAGCCATATTTTTTAGGATGGCTCTGCGGGTGCACCACATGGAGAATAAGAACAGTGAAATGGAGAAGACAATGTGTGTGTCAGATTTCAGTAGCCTATACACTTCGCTACAGTGTCTAGACCCCAGGTTCCTACAAAGTTGGAGTAACCAGCGTGACCTAGCCCTCCTGTAACCCTTGCACCTCGCAGACCCATAACATTGATCAGTTTATCCCTATATGCAGCTACTTCTGGCGTGCTCCAAAGACAGCGCCAATAGAGAAGAGGTCTGAGAGCAACCTCATCCGCATGGGTCTGACCCCAAGATCCAAGCGGAGCAGCACTCCTAGCCTGGACTTTTGTTATGTTTACTGTCACTTTAAAGAACACTGTTCATTACATCATTGATGGAATTATTACATTCCAATTGCTGTGAATCAGTTACTGCATCTCTTGTTGTTGATGGTTGTACATTAAAGCGAGCTCTTCAACATTTTCCTGATTGAGTGCTTTTATCACTGGCGACGAGGGTCAAGGCTTGATTAGGGAAAAGCATCTACAACCATCAAGTCCCCTACAATTGGAATTTTGGATTGGATTTGGTTTGGACAGATTTGGACTTTGAATTCACTTTGGACTTACTACTGTACTTGGATACTGTACAGATACTGTGGATAATTTGGACTTGGTTGGACTTTCACCTCCTACTTTTTGTGGATTAATTATATACGTTATTTTTTGGAAAATTCTGGGACTTTATGATATTGATAGGCTGTTATGTTTGCCTGCAATCGTCTACATTTCTACATCGGAGGAAGTGCCTGTAATTTCTGCCTGCGTGCAAAAAATCGGGTGTTTTAATACTCAAATTGAGTTCACCTGATCGACGGATGCAGTTGTCACTGTGCACTGTTTTGATTTGAATCTCCTTGTGGCTCGCGTGTGGCATCGCCTGTAGCCTGCACGCTCCTTCGGCTCATTCTCCGGCATCTCCATTCCAGGATCGGTGACTTCATCTTCACTGTATGCGACGCTGGAAGCTCTGACCCGGCGTGCAACGTTTGTGTCATCACGCAACGTCCCGCGTCATCCCGTTAAAGAGGCCATTTTGTATTTCCATGGCAACGATCTCACATTTCAATGCCGATGCGCATGGCGGTGCATCGGTGTGTTTTTATGTATGAAAACTGGACTTGTGATATCAACACTCACTACTGCAACGTCGATGTGCACAACAGCACATTCATTTTAACATGAGTTGTGAGTACATTCTCAGGAAAAGACACAATTGAATAATTTTAGGATTTTATTTTCTATTTTACCATGCATTTACTGAAGACACTTTTGGATTTTGATATTTATTATTGCATTTACAATATGGCTACTACATCCAGCATGTCACAGCCACCACCATTTCTTTCAGAGGAGGGGGAACCTATACTCCCTTGGAAGAGATGGAGAAATGTATTTGATTCATACTTAGTGGCAATAGGAGGGGAAATGTTTTAAGCTTTTAGAAAGCAAGCTATTTTGCTGCATAATTAAGGGGTTGAGGGCAGGCACACATATGACAGTAGGGATACTATACCTGTTGGTGGAGCTAATGGTGAACCTGCAGACATTTTTGAAATGTCTATGACTATGTTAGAACATTATTTTTGGTCCTAGAATTAATGTAGTTTTAGAACGTCATAGATTTTTCACTCGAGTACAAGGTCCAGTTGAACGGGTTGGAACATATGTTGCTGCTTTAAAAACTCTTGCACGTACTTGTGATTTTGGAGAGTTATCTGAATCACTTGTGAGAGATCAACTTGTTAGATGTACGACTAGTTCTAGGGTTTAGGAGAAGTTGTTGTCAAAAAACCCTACGTTGAAGGAGGCTGTAGCCATTGTAGAGGGCATGGAGAATACTTCGACATGGGTTAAGGAAATAAGGAAAAATAAAGAGGAAGAGAGTCGCACCATAAGTGATAATAAGGAGAAAACTCATGATACGGTGCACATGTTGGAAGAAGTTGACCTTGTTGGAGAGTGTCACGAAGGGGTTGCTAAAGTGGGTGTGGGTCCAAAGAACAAATCAACCCAAAATACCTCATTCTCCCAGAAGAACACTCCTGATAGTCGTCCTTCTTTTAGTAAAGAGAGTCCTATGTCCAAAGAGCGCGATTTTCGTCAACAACGTCCATTTAGCAATCAGAGAATACGTTGTTTTAGGTGTGGTAGTTTCTCTCGTACTTCTAATTTTCCAAATTGTTTTGCAAGAGACAGCATTTCTAATAACTGTGGAAGCAAAGGGCATTATGCTTGTGTGTAAGTCTGGAAAGAAAAGAGAAGGAAGTGAATCTGCTTCTGACATTGTACGTACAGTTGTGGTGTCGAATGTTAAAGATGATGAGATGGTGGTTGATTCAGAACCAATTACTATGCCATTTTGTGATGTTGGAATTGACAGATATGTATTTAAGCTCATGGCAGACTCAGGGTCTCCTTTCACTTTAATTGGGAACAAGATTTGGGATGAAGTGGTTGGTCTAGAAAATGTTCAACTTTTACCTCCAGACATTGCTCCTGTGAGTTATGCTGGGTCAAAAATAGACATCACCTTCAGGAGCAAGGACATCTTTGGCAAGGTATATGTTGCTGTTAGAGGAGACAACCTTCTTGGATGGAGACATCAGCATGACTTGGGTATAATTCTTAATCCAGGGGCCAAAAATCCTCAGAATCAAGTCATGTTGATGGAAGATTTTATGTCCAGTTTTCTTCCAGTTAAAATTGATACTGTGTGTGATTCTAACAAATATTTTGTAGATTATCCCAATGTGTTCTCTGATACTTTGGGATGCTTGAAAGGATTCAAACACAGAATTATCCTTAAAAAATCTGCCAAACCATGTGTACACAAAGTCAGGAAAGTACCCAATATGAAGCTTGAACCACTGAGACATGAGATTGAGAGGTTACTGAACTAAGGTGTGATAGAAGAGATTGAATCTTCAGAATGGTTAAGTCCGATGGTTTTAGCACCCAAGGATGGTGGGAAATCGATAAGGATGTGTGTGGACTTGCGCGGATTAAATGAATGGATCTGGGATGATCGACAGCCATTGCCAAATATAGCTGAATCAATTAGTATTTTGAAAGGAGCTAAAATTTTCAGTGTGCTGGACCTTTCTTCGGCATATCACCCAATTGTGTTACATAAGGATTCCAGGCACTTAACATCTTTCGTTACACCTCTAGGTGCTTATCAGTTTCTAAGAATGCCTTTCGCGTTAGCTTCGGCTGCTGCATGTTTTCAAAGGGTGATGAAAATGGTCCTTGGCAGTCTTCAGAATGTGATGCTTTTTCAGGACAATATTTTGATTCATGGTGTGAATGTTTGTGAGCATGATAAGGTGTTGAGATCAGTTTTGGACAAATTAAATGAAAGGGGGCTCACACTTAAAAAGGAGAAATGTCGTATTGACTTGGAGTCAGTCACATATCTAGGACATGTTATTTCTGGGAATAGAATACAACCTAAATTGGAATTGGCTGAGAGCATTGTAAAGGCACCGACTCCGGTGGATAAAGACCAAGTCAAGTCATTTTTGGGTATGGCGGAATTTTATTCCAAGTTTGTTAGAGGTTTTGCTAGTATTGTTGAACCTATAAGATCTCTTTTAAAAAAGGGTGTACGGTTCACCTGGTCTGATAAATGTGAGAAAGCCTTTGAATCTGTTAAGAAAGAGATTGGTAAAATGCCAACTTTGGGTCATTTTGATTCCAAATTTAAGACCATTCTGAAAACTGATGCCAGTCTTAAGGGACTTGGTGCCGTGCATTCTCAAATTGTGAATGGGGAAGAAGTTGTTGTGGCATTCGCTTCTAGAGCTTTGAAAGAAGCAGAGTTGAATTACTCTTGTATTGAAAGGGAGGTGTTGGCAGTATTTTGGTCAATACATCATTTCAAATTTTATTTGTGGGGCATTTCGTTTGTTGTTAAATCTGACCATCGTCCTCTTGTTCACATTTTTTCTTGCCATCAGAGTGACCATATGACACCGAGGTTGAAAAGGTGGAGCGAGGGGTTTCAAGAATTTAATTTTCATGTACTATATATTCCAGGGCAAAACATTAAGCCTGCAGATTGTTTATCACGTCTTCCGATTGAAAGAGATTTTGTTGCGGATGGAGTTGGAGTGTGTATAAATTGGGTATTGGAGTCTACCATATCGAAGGAGGAATGGTTGCAGTGTGTTAAAGATGATACCACTTTTCAATCTTTAGGGAATGTCATTAGAAATGGTTGGCCAAATTATGATGTACTTGAGTGTGAGTTGAAGCCTTATTGGACGGTAAGAAATGATTTACCTTTTTGCCAGGATAATTTGATGAGAGGAGACAGGGTAGTGCCTCCGGGCGAATTGAGGGAGAAAGTTGTTAACCTGGCTCATGAGGGGCATTTGTGAAGGAATCTCACCAAAGCTCGCATCATAGAAAGATACTGGTGGCCCGGAATGGATCGAGGCAGTGGTGGAGGCAGTTGTGAAGGATTGTCACTTGTGTGCGGTCAATGACAAATCACGCACCACTAGTCAATCTCCTCTTTCTCCTGTTGAAGTTCCTGTTGCTGTGTGGACTAAGTTGGGGTTGGATATTGCAGGCCCTTTTGAACTTATGCCTTCACATGAGAGATTTGTTGTATTGTTGGTGGATTACACCTCTAAATGGGTGGTTTCAAAATGTATGGTTGTTGCGATTTCTAGAACTGTGATTGAGTTCTTAAGGGATGTGTTTGTGTCAGAAGGGATGCCTAGGTACTTGCTCACAGATAATGGCGTACAATTCACCTCCAATGAAATGGATATTTTCCTTAAAAGTCTTGGAATTGTTCACCAGAAAACAGGCCTTTATTCTCCGCAAGCGAATGGTCTCACTGAGAGAATGAATAGGGTTGTGAAGAGTTGTGCGCAAAGGGCTTTGGAGTCTAAGGTTTCATTTAACAGTGTTTTAAGGGAAACATGGTGTGCTCATCGTACGACTCCCAATGTTATCATGCAGAAGTCTCCTTTTGAAGCCTTGAGGGGTAGATTGGCTAGTTCAAAACTCAACCCAGCTTGGCTTCCGGAGAAGGTCTGTGATGATAGTGTGGAGATGTGTTAACAAAGTATCAACAAAAATATAAACAACGTTATGATGACAAGATGGCTGTGAAATTTAGGAAATGGAATGTGGGCGACAGTGTTCTGGTGAAAAAAACAAAGTTTGGTCACAAGGGTGTTTCCAGTTTCAATGGTCCTTTCACCATTATTGCTATTAAAAAAAATGTTGTGACTTTAGATAATGGTTGCACTTGGAATATGTCTAAATTAGCAAAGTGCAATGATTTCAAGAATCACTTTAATAAGGGTTCTAGGTTTTCTGACAATTCCGGTGATGTTTCTCCTAGGCATTTACCGCGCTGCAGTTTTAGAGGCAGCTGCGGGATTTGTTGTGTTGCCGCGATTTTCGGGACACTGAGGCCACGCCCACCAACACCAGGCCACGCCCCTCCCCACACCAGCATTTAAAGCGCGCTGATTCGCTAGCGCGATCCCTGACATCAGACCTCTTGAGGCGGAAGCCGGGAGGGTTACTACGCTGTGTTTTTAACTAGAATTGTGCATTTAGTTATTTCTGTGATTTTAAAAACAAACTTGCACCTTCTCTGGGCATTTACCGCGCTGCAGTTTTAGAGGCAGCTGCGGGATTTGTTGTGTTGCCGCGATTTTCGGGACACTGAGGCCACGCCCACTAACACCAGGCCACGCCCCTCCCCACACCAGCATTTAAAGCGCGCTGATTCGCTAGCGCGATCCCTGACATCAGACCTCTTGAGGCGGAAGCCGGGAGGGTTACTACGCTGTGTTTTTAACTAGAATTGTGCATTTAGTTATTTCTGTGATTTTAAAAACAAACTTGCACCTTCTCTGGGCATTTACCGCGCTGCAGTTTTAGAGGCAGCTGCGGGATTTGTTGTGTTGCCGCGATTTTCGGGACACTGAGGCCACGCCCACCAACACCAGGCCACGCCCCTCCCCACACCAGCATTTAAAGCGCGCTGATTCGCTAGCGCGATCCCTGACATCAGACCTCTTGAGGCGGAAGCCGGGAGGGTTACTACGCTGTGTTTTTAACTAGAATTGTGCATTTAGTTATTTCTGTGATTTTAAAAACAAACTTGCACCTTCTCTGGGCATTTACCGCGCTGCAGTTTTAGAGGCAGCTGCGGGATTTGTTGTGTTGCCGCGATTTTCGGGACACTGAGGCCACGCCCACTAACACCAGGCCACGCCCCTCCCCACACCAGCATTTAAAGCGCGCTGATTCGTTAGCGCGATCTCTGACATCAGACCTCTTGAGGCGGAAGCCGGGAGGGTTACTACGCTGTGTTTTTAACTAGAATTGTGCATTTAGTTATTTCTGTGATTTTAAAAACAAACTTGCACCTTCTCTGGGCATTTACCGCGCTGCAGTTTTAGAGGCAGCTGCGGGATTTGTTGTGTTGCCGCGATTTTCGGGACACTGAGGCCACGCCCACCAACACCAGGCCACGCCCCCTCCCTATTACTTACCCCTACTTAATATGTGTAATTTCCGGAAGCGCAGCGGACGAGCGCAGCGGGCGCGACGATTGCGCGCCGAAGGCGCGCATAAGGCAAGCTCGTCTGCGCTCGTCCGCGCCGAGGACGGGCCCGGGGCCACCCCCCCTGTTCTGCCTGGTCCACGACCCACCATCAATACTCCTCTGCTATGTTACTCCTCCGCAGAACTCCGGAGCTATAAACCTTATGCCGAAATAGCCCATCCCACACCCCTCTGTAATTACGACTCTTGCATTGGACCACTTATATGTCCCACATGCATAAAGATACCGTCTACAGACACTACCACCTCCATACCCACAGTGTCTGCAGCTTTAATAAACGTTCGTTCCTTACCCAAACACAAAATGGAAATCGCCGAGTTCATTGACTCTCATGACCTGGACCTATTATTTATCACCGAAACATGGGGAAATGAATCCTCTGGACCTGATTTCAGAGATGCCATGCCTAACAATTACTGTGTAAGCAAGCTAAACAGACCCCTAAGAAAAGGCGGAGGAATAGCAATTATACATAAAGAGCACCTAAAATTAACAACATCAGAAACTACTCTCCTTGAGTGTGAAGCTCTCCTCTTTGCCATACGCACCTCCAGTAAAACTACCTTTAGAGGTTTGTTAATTTACCGCCCCCCAGGATCCAGATCTAAATTTCTCTCAAATGTAGACAAAATCATTGAGATGTCTATTGGAGCCCAACACTTCACCGTATTAGGTGACTTCAATTTTCATCTTGAATCTCATGATGACCTTGATACAGGAACATTATTAGGTGACATGGAGTCAGTAGACCTCCTACAAATCGTCAAATCACCTACCCACTCAGCAGGGCATACCTTAGACGGCCTATTCACCAACGACAGAGATATTACAATCAATAAGGTTCTTCCTCTAACATGGACAGACCATTCGGCAGTTTGTTTTTCAGTCCCCATTACTCCTTGTCCACCCTCCCAGACTACTTCTGGACCAATAAAATTCAGAGACTGGAAAAACATTAATATCGACCAGCTCACTGAGATCATACGGGACAGTCCTCCGCTAAACAAGCAAGACCCTGTAGCTGCGTCAGCCACCTACTTAAACATCCTGAACGCAGCCTGTAACAAACTAGCCCCCACAAAAATATCTAACAGGAACAGAAAGCATCCTTCAGCCCCTTGGTTCTCGGAATCACTCAGATTGCAGCGCCAATATTGCAGGAACTTAGAAAGACAATGGCGTCGACACTATAATAACGCAGACAAGATCAGCTATAAAAACGCCCTTTCCATCTATAAAAAACTGATCACATCCGAGAAAACCACTTACTACACCAACCAAATCAACCAGGCCAAAAATTCATCAGGAAAACTGTTCCAGGTAGTAACATACCTGTCCAATCCTCCTCCACCCCCCTCAGAGGGATCTCAGGACCTCTCAGATGCACTGGCCAAATTTTTTGAAGATAAGGTCAGAGCCATTTTCTCCACTTTTGCACCTGACCCTTCCTTATCCCCTACCGAGCACCCTACGACAAATAACACTCCTAATTTCCCAGCCTTCGAAAACATCACGAAAGATACGGTTCAACCCCTTATCGCCAGAACCAAATCTGGATCCCCATTTGATCCATGCCCTCCTGCTGTTCTCAACCTTATCCCAGAAGCTGTTGCCCCGTCACTCACTACGATCTGCAACGCAATGTTCACATCCGGCACCTACCCTTCAGTATGGAAGGAAGCCATTATCAAGCCGCTACTCAAAAAACCCAGTCTAGACCCATCTCTCCCATCCAGCTACAGGCCTATTGCATGCCTTCCTTTTCCAGCCAAAATCTTTGAAAAGATCATGAACCAGCAACTGGCAACATACATCCACAACAACAACTTACTGGATGACACCCAGTTCGGGTTCCGTCAGGGACATGGCACAGAGACAGCTCTCCTGAAGGCAGCGGACGAGATTCGATCCATTATGGACAATGGAGGAGCTGCAATCCTCATACTTTTAGACCTGTCCGCAGCCTTCGACACGGTCGATCATGCCACTCTGATCGACCGTGTCGCGGCCATAGGAGTAAGGGACAAGGCTAAGGAGCTTCTGGCCTCATTCTTGTCAAACCGCCCACAAACGGTGAAGCTGGGACAATACACTTCCCAGACCTTCTCCCTGCCTTGCGGTGTACCACAGGGATCCTCGCTAAGCCCGACACTGTTCAATATATATGTGTCTGACTTAGCGAGGGTCATCAAGTCCCATGGTATCTCTCTCACTACATACGCAGACGACACACAGCTGGTGTTGTCCGTATTCGATGATGGCCAAACAGTAGCGTCAAACTTCCAATCTGGCATGGAAGCAATAAGCTCCTGGATGTCATCAAACTGCCTCAAGCTAAATTCTGATAAAACAGAAGTGATGACATTCGGGAGACTACAACCAACCTGGTCTCCTCAATGGTGGCCCCAACAATTGGGACAACCTCCAGTACCAGTGGTCAAGGTACGAAACTTGGGGGTCATCTTCGACAACAAACTGTCCTTCCAGCAGCACGCAAACTCAGTGGTCTCATCTGCCTTCCACACCTTAAAAAAAATCAAAAAACTCATTCCGTACCTACCATCTTCCGCAGGCAAAACTTTAGTCAGCACGCTAGTCTTTTCCAAGACTGACTATTGTAATGCCTTACTCCTAAATGCACAACAAAAGGTCCTTAATAAATTACAGACTGTACAGAATGCAGCAGCTAGGACCCTGCTACGCATTCCTAAATTTGCATCTGTCTCCCCCTACATCCAACAGCTGCATTGGCTGCCGGTAAGGAGCCGCATCAAATTTAAAGCCTTGTGCATAGCGTACAAAGCCATTCATAACCATGGCCCCCTATTTCTAAAACAAGCCTTTCGCCCACCTGAACAGCAAAGAACATTGCGTTCATCTTCTGCCCATCTGCTAACAGTCCCCCGCACAAGAAGGGCTAACTGGGGAGACAAACGTTTCACCGTTGCCACAGCTAGACTGTGGAACACTCTCCCTCTCCACCTTAAGTGTGCACCTACCCTGCTTAAGTTCAGAAAAAATCTGAAAACATGCCTATTCCATGCCTAGTTTCCTTTCCTACGGAGAGTTCTGTGACACAGCGCCGAGACACCCTCGGGTATTTGCGCGCTCTAAAAATTGCCCCAAATAAATAAATAAATAGTCGTGACCAGAGTAACATTCATGGTAGATCCATACAACTTCCTAGGAGATTCATGGATTATGCTATGTATTAATTTTTATGTATTCATTTTATTGTTATCATTATTATTTCCACATCCTTTTCTTAGGCTTCATTTTTTCCTTCTTTTACTGTGTATAGGGGATGTGTTATGTTTACTGTCACTTTGAATAACATTGTTCATTACATCATTGATGGAATGATTACATTCCAATTGCTGTGAATCAGTTACTGCATCTCTTGCTGTTGATGGTTGTACATTAAAGCGAGCTCTTCAAAATTTTCCTGATTGAGTGCTTTTATCAACTTTATAGATTTCCACCACTGGGCTAACCAATTTTTCAGTGCAGCTCCTGTATAATTTTAAAATACCGCCCATTGTTTGAGTTAGTTTCAGCCCTGCTTTGTTGATTTGGGCACCTAAATCCATTCTTTCTGCCAGCGTCATTCCCAGATACTCGAAGATGGTTATCCTCTCCAGTGTTCTACCATCCAAGGCAAGAATTGGGGCGGGTGGAATTGTTAATCTCCAGTCCCGAATGTTTGCAGTAGGCACTGAAGTTGTCATGGGTCCTCTGGATTCCCATGGGTGATTTTGCAAGCAGGAGCGTATCATCTGCAAACATCAGGGCTGGGATTTTACGCTTCACCAACCTAGGGGCATCAATGTTCTTCCCTGCTCCCAATGTGTCTATTAGGCCATTAGTAAAAAGGGAGAAGAGGATCGGTGCGGGGACGACAACTCTATCTACGGGCAGAGGGGCTGTGAGTTTGCCATTTTTGCCGTATCTAATTCAAGCAAAATTACCCTCATGTAGGCGTTTAAGATGCTGGCACAAGTACTCTGGTACTCCCATGTCTGATAAAATTGCCCACAGTTTGTCCATCAGTACCAGGTCAAAAGCCGATTTTAGGTCTACAAAAAACAAGATAGAGGTTGCCACCCTCATTGCAGACAGATTTCCAATGTATCAGCTGTAGCCTTGATCGATCGTTGATGTTCTGGCCCTGAACCCAGCTTGTAGTGGAGTAAGGATATTATATTCCTCCATCCAGGCCTGGAGTCACCCCAATAGGACTCGGGCAAATATTTTCTGGCCAACATCTATGAGGCTAATAGGGCGATAGTTGACAGGCAAGAGTGGGAAACCCTTTTATAGATTGGTATTATTTCTGCCCCTGCCCAATTGGTGGGAATTGCCATGCCTTGTAATATAGAGTTGAACGGAATGGCCAGGTAGGGTGCCCAAGGGGTGGGTTCAGAGTGGAAGAAGTCACCAGGGATCTTATCCAGACCTGCCGCTTTGGCAGGTGTTATCATTAATAGGGCATCAGTGACTTCTCTCACCGAGATTGGGGGACATCGTCAGGAGTTAAACCCGGGCGTAGTGGTTCTCCTGCCACGTTCACTTCCTCATCCTCGGCCTTTGTGTAGAGGGCTTCAAAATGTGCCTTCCATACTCATTTGTCTATATTGGGTTCAATTGCCAGTGTACCAGCCTGGGAACTGGTATTTATGATGTTCCAGAAGGACCTCAGGTCGTGTGAAATTAGTGCATTTCGAGCTTCCCAACATTTTAGCTTTGGCCGTGGCGCCCTTTTATGAAGCTCTTGCTACTTTAATCATTGCCTTGTTACTACTTTTGATGGCAGCGATAAGGTCGGATTTGGCAGCTCGGAAACAAGCATTAAACCATTGCTGCTTAGGATTGTTAAGCATCCTAGACTTTTTATTTTGATAAAAGAAGACCGCCAGAGATACAACCAGATCTTAGTGATTTTTAAAAATCCTTGAGAGGGGATTGGGGAATACTTTACTTTCTACTGCTTGGATTGTGACCGAGAGGTATGGAATTACTTGGTGGTAGAGTTTGGCCAGTGTAGCTTGCGATTGGGAGATTTCATCCCAACTGACTCTCCTACCTCCATTATTCTGGATTAAACTTTGGGCTGGTACTGGCAACTTATCCTGCACCTTCCTTGCACATGGCAGTGCTATTTCTAGGATAAATAACGGTGATGGATCAAGCCCTGATCTTTGGACTGGGTAAGAGTGGTCTGCTTAATTCAGACACTCTGTTCATCACCACCCCCTTTTCTGAATCGTTTTTGGCCACTATAGGTGTGGCAGGGTATACTCAGACATGAGTCCCTTTCTCACTGCTCCATCAGGATTCAAGCAAGCCGGGCCGAAGAGGCTGAAATGCCAGAAACCGGTCCCCGGTAGCTTGTCTCCTTTCTGGTGAAGAATTGGCTTGGTAGTTTGGTCTGCCCTGTTCCCATGATGCACTGGGCCAGGGACAGACTAATTTTCATATAGCCAGGTTCTGAGCTGGGATGGGGCAGTGAGATAAATAACGGTGATGGATCAAGCCCTGATCTTTGGACTGGGTAAGAGTGGTCTGCTTAATTCAGACACTCTGTTCATCACCACCCCCTTTTCTGAATCATTTCTAGGATGAGACCATTGTGGTCACTATCATAGCAGGGACTGACTTTAAAGTCTATCACCCTGTGCCATGACAGAGACGCTAGCATAATGTAATCAATGATTGAAATATGTCCCGATCTATTAGAAGTGTGTTTTCCCGGGCTATCAGATGTGGTGCGTCCATTGCATGCTCTCAATGAAAAGTTTAATGTTAAGGTGCATATCTGGAGTACCAGCGGTGTCCAGGTCCTCACAGGGGGAATATTAAGCTCTGGGATGGACCAGTATTGGTCTTCCTCATTCATTGTGCCTGTGACCAGACCGTTCAGGGGCTCAAATTGGCAGTTGAAGTCACACACAATAAATACCCCACAGTTTGGAGAAATGGTTGGAAGAAGGGTACTTAGTTGGTCAAGGGTGGTAGACTCTTGGCCGTGGGATGTTGGTCGCGAATATAAGTTTATTAAGAGGATACTTAATCTTGTTTGAAAAGTTAAAAGGACACAGAGGATGTCACATGAGGAGCTCTCAACTTGTTTAGCCTCACAACCCAGATGCATAGCCCCCTATCTATTTGATTCATCCCTAGCCCATGGTTCTTGGAACATCCAGATCTCGTAATGTTCAATGAAGAGTCCCCAGTCTGGACTATCCAGTTTAGACCCAAGTCCTGCTATGTTCCAAGAAATTATTTTTTTACTTGAGGGGTGCACTAGATTTATATGCGAGGGGAGTTCAGTGAGATTGCTGACTAGGGTGCACTCCTTTAGCTCAGGTGGGCTTAAGCTGGGTTTCAAGGGATGTGTACCTTTGGCTACTGATGGAGAAACTACTTCCCAGAATGCTGATTTAGTTATTTGCGTGTCCTTGTGAGATGTGTAGGTGTTCAATGTACCCCTAATGTGTAATTTCAGTTTGCCCTCAGATAATCTATGTTTCCTTGGTTCATTTACCTGGACCATAGCCACAGGCTGAAGCAGGAGGTCTCTACTTTGATCAGACTTCCTTAGCTGGGCGGTGAGCGCTCTACAGTGAGTTTGATCTTCTATTGGGGCCTCTGCCTTCAGGAGTCAATCCACTGGCTCAAGAGGGCTAAACCTATTATTTAAGGGGATATTAAAGTATGGTGGAGTCAGTTGTGCCTGCATAAATGGGAAGAGATGATTACATTTTTGCTATTCCGTCCTCGTGTCATTGTATCCTCTAAGGGCCTGCAGGATCTGGCCTGGGGGTAGAAAAAGGTGTATGGCAGTGAGCTAATGGACCCCCTAATCCTGTAATTATGGCGATCTAGGAGGGAATGTGCAATCGCCATGTTCCTGAAATTATTCACAACATAGTCACCAGTAATGTCTTTCGGTCTTAATCCCACCCAGCCCACCCTGTGAATCATGGGAATTTCATTTATATCTCTAAGGGAAAACTGGTTGTGATTAGCTAGCCAATGTAGGTATTTATTCCTTAGATCAAAATAGGATTCCCTAGTCCCTTTTTTTAGTTCCGGACTCCTGGTAGAATTACTTCATAAGGGGCTGAAGCTGGGGGGAGGTTGATACACGAGAGGGTTGTCCCTGCATCGTTGGGTCCCTCCTGTGGCACGATCTTCTGCCTAGCCCTTTCTCCAGTAAGGTTTCTTGCATGGGGCCTTACGGCCCCTGGATCTTTGACGTTTCCCATCTGTGCCCCCTGCATAAGTACCTTTCCCCAACCCCTTAGGGCTACTGGGTCGATTTCAGTCATTCTCCTGATTGGGTTGTGTTACCTTGCTGGGTGGAAGCATGTTATCCTTTAAAGGCTCAGGGCTGGGGCTTTTGGGAATCATCCGATTGGCCGTTTCCTTTTCCCTCAGAAACACCTCAGTCCTGTCCACCAATCGTTCAACCAATTTGGCGAACTTACCAACCCGATCCCATGGATTTTTTAATTTGTCCCTCACAATTGTCCTTACTTGGACCTGCAAGTCCACCACCACATCCATGACCCAGGCTGGCTGTACTGGACCTTCTATAGGTGATGGTCTTGGTCCATCGGTCCGTGCAGTTCCAGGTGTTTCAAAGGTCGTAGCTTTATGTTTGTGCCCCGTAGATGCAGTGGTTTTGGGTTTCCCTTTATTTGGGCGGGTGCCCCATGGGTACAATTCATCCGCCCTACTCGCTGTGTGGCTTCTTTTAACTCTGGTTGTATGTTCCTGGTCGATGGACAGATGCAATCCTATTGTTTCGAGAGGACTAAGGCGATGGGCTAAGTCCAGTGTGAGGGACAGTCAGCTTTCTGTTAATTCGATCTCTGTTGTCACTACACCAATGGCTCTCTGTAACATCCGGTCTATTGATGTTTGTTGGACAGAAGAGACTGATGACGCATTAGGTTTCCCACACCCCTGCTCGTCTCCCCATATTTGCAAGGAGGTCAGGATAATACCCAATAGTATTCTGCACCTAGAGCCTAGTAGTGGCTTTTGTAGAGTCCACTCTCCATGGATCGGTTGGTCTCTCCTTAGGAAGCTTAGAGGGGTGGCTCAGCCCGGCCTCCTCCGGCCACTGACGGGCAAGGACGGGCCTGCCCTTGGCCTGGGCTTTGACCGGGCGCATGCCGCGCTGTGGGTAGAGAAGCAGTGCTTTGAGCATGATGGTAGCTCCTCCCACTCGTTAACGGTGGTGGGAGAAAGAATCTGTTGCACCCTGGGACTTGTGGTCCTCCAGAATGTGGTGCGGGTTGGCAGGAATGAGGGCAGCGGCAGGCGATGCTCCCTGGGACTTCGGTCCCAGCAGGGTGTTGCTAGAAATGCCTCCAATCACAGTCCCGGCATGCAAAATCACAATTTCAGCATCCCGCACCGCGGGGAGCGTAGCTGCGCTTTGAGCGCAATCGTAGCTCCTCCCCCTCGTTAGCAGTGGCGGGCGAAAGAATCTGTGGCACCCTGAGACTTCTGGTCCCCCAGGATGTGGTGTGGGTTGACAGGTTTGCGGGCAGTGGCAGGCGTTGCTCTCTGGGACTTCAGTCCCACTAGGGTGTTGCTGGAAATGCCCCAAATCACAGTCCCAGCATGCCAAATCACAATGTCATCGTCCCGAGCCATGGGGGGCGAAGCTGTGCTTTGAGTGCAATGGAAGCTCCTCCCCTCTATTAGCGGTGGTGGGAGAAAGAATCCATTGCACCCTGAGACTTGTGGTTCCCTAGGGTGTGGTGCGGGTTGGCAGGAATGCGGGCGGCGGCAGGCGATGCTCTCTGGGACTTCGGTCCCACCAGGGTGTTGCTGGAAATGCCCCTAATCACAGTCCCAGCATGCAAAATCAAAATGTCTCACTTTGCCAACCCAGTTCTGTTTTTAGCTGCCATGTCGATCAAGCAAAATTAACCTTTTGCCAGGCCCAAACCTATCTCTTTAATACATATAAGCCACCTGTAGGGTAAGCCCTGAACAGCACAGAGGGTACAGTGCAATTTATTTAAAAAGTAGGACATATACATTTAGGTTTTACATGTCCTATTTCTGAAAAACTCCTAAATCCCTTTGTCACTACCAAAAGGCCCACCTCTCCTATAGGATAACATTGGAGTTAATATATTCCATTTCATAAGTTGTAATTTCCAAATGGGAAATAGTAATGTATTTGTCTTTGGAGATGTAATGAAAAATCCAAACTTATGGTGAAGTTGGATTTTAAATTAGAATTCTGAAAATGCACTTTTAAAAAGTTAGCATTTTTCTGCCGTAGCCATTTGGCGCCTGCAGCCTGTCTCTGGGTCACATGACTGGGTGTACTTGACAGTTCGTGTATTCCTCATAGACAGCCAAACAGAATTGGAAGCTTAGGTGTGCCTGGATGGCTGATCCCTGGCAGGATGGGAGGAGGAGCTGGGCACAGCCCCACCTACTATTGAATGGGCTGTGTCCTGTCTCCACACAAAGGGCTATGTATCCCCTGGATTGGGCTGGAGCCAGGGCAAAGAAAGCATGGTACCTTTGTCCTTCAAAGGCCTGCCTCAATAATCTTCTCCTCACTTCAAAGACACAACAGAGTATAAATGCTGGACCTCAGACACCAACTCTTTATTACACTTCTGGACCTGTGGAAACTCTGCCAAAAAGAAGGACTGCTGTGCTGCCTAAAAATCTGCCACTCTGCTGGACTTCTGCTCTGAAGAACTGATGCCCTGCTGTGCTAGGTATGCAGACAACATATCCATGTTTTAATAGCGATATACCATAACATCGAGTTTTAAATATCGAAGGGACATAATATAGAAGGTAAGTAAAATCAAATTTTTTAATATCGAAGGGACAGAATTTCAGAGGTAAGTAATATCTATTTTGTTAATATCGATGTAAGTAATATCGATGTTACTAATATCGATTTTTATATTATTTTTATGTATATTATTATGTATTTAATATGTATTTTTAAAAAAATGTAATTTAAGTAAATTTTGTATTTTAGTACCGTAGCGGGTTGTGGGTTTAAAGGGGAATAGGGTGGGAAGTAATTTAATTATACTAAATGAATTATTAATTTTTTACGAATTATAAAATCTTTTAAATTAATTGGTAATTAATTTTTATTAATTGGTAATTTATTTTAATTAATTGATTAATTGATAATTATGTTTGTAGTGGGTTATGGGTTTATAGGGGAATAGGGTGGAAAGTAATATTAATTATACTAAATTAATTATACATTTTTTAGGAATTATAAAATATTTTAAATTAATAGGTAATTAATTTTTATTAATTGGAAATTTATTTTAATGAATTTATTAATTGATAATTATGTTTGTAGCGGTTTATGGGTTTATAGGGGAATAGGGTGGGAAGTAATTTCATTATACTAAATTAATTATTAATTTTTTAGGAAGTATAAAATCTTTTCAATTAATTGGTAATTAATTTTTATTAATTGGTAATTAATTTTAATTAATTGATTAATTGATAATTATGATTGTAGCGGGTTATGGGTTTATAGGGGAATAGGGTGGGAAGTAATTTAATTGTAATTAATTAATAATTTATTTTCATTAATTGTTATTGCTAATTATATTATTGTTAATCAATTATTAATTGTGAATTAATTTTCAATATTTGATAATTAATTTGAATTAATTGATTAATTAATACTTATGTTAAGTGTATTATTTTATTATTGCTGTTTGTTGTGCGTTCATAGGAGAATAGTGTGTTAAGTATTTGATATGTAATTAAGTAGTTATTAAATATATAGGAGTTTATTAGGATTCGGTAATGTGGACCGGCCGCCTACAGGGCGGGGGAACAAATTTTGGCATTAGGATGCGCCCAACACACAGGCGGGCGCATCCTGTATATTTACCATTGCAGCGGGCGGAGCTGAAATCTCCGCCCGCCGCAATGGTAAAAATGCACGTTGTGCATTTCAAGGCACAACATGACAGGCACCGTGCGGTGCCTGCCATGTTGCACTTTGAAATGCGGGGGGGTGCCATAGGTACCCCCCATGTGCACCCCCCAAGCCCCAGAGTCGCAGGGGGCCCGCAAGGGGCCCCCGCAGGGAGTCTCTGCATGTTTTTCCGTGGTGGCTTCGCCGCCACGGAAAAGCATTTGTAAATGCCCATAGTAATATGGCGGGGGGTGTCTAACAGACACCGCCACCATGTTAGTCATTTTCCGCCCTGGCCGCAAGGCGACCGAGGTGGACATCAGGCGGGCGGTGTTTGACACCGCCGCAGTCCTCCCCGCCATCCAATACGGTGGGGAATTGGGCAGTGGATATCAGGCGGAATTCCTCCGCCAGGCTGGCGGTGGCCACCACCAGCCTGGCGGAGGAAATCCGCCTGACATCGTAATGGACCCCATAGTTGGGTAATGATAATTAATTTTTGGGATATTCATTATTAATTGGTAATTATTTTTAAAATAATTATTTATTGGTTTTTGGAAACTATTTTTATAAGTATGTTATTTTTAACTTCTACGCTATCCAACACTTTCCCTACTGTTGCACTCTCTGGAGTGGGAATAGTAATTTTTACCCCTACGCTATCCAACACTTTCCCTACTGTTGCACTCTCTGGAGTGGGAATAGTAATTTTAACCCCTACGCTATCCAACACTTTCCCTACTGTTGCACTCTCTGGAGTGGGAATAGTAATTGTTACCCCTACGCTATCCAACACTTTCACTACTGTTGCACTCTCTGGAGTGGAAATAGTAATTTTTACCCCTACGCTATCCAACACTTTCCCTACTGTTGCACTCTCTGGAGTGGGAATAGTAATTTTTACCCCTACGCTTTCCAACACTTTCCCTACTGTTGCACTCTCTGGAGTGGGAATAGTAGTTGTTGCCCCTATGCTATCCAACACTTTCCCTACTGTTGCACTCTCTGGAGTTGGAATAGTAATTGTTACCCCTACGCTATCCAACACTTCCCCTACTGTTGCACTCTCTGGAGTTGGAATAGTAATGTTTACCCTTACGCTATCCAACACTTTCCCTACTGTTGCACTCTCTGGAGTGGGAATAGAAATTTGTACCCTTACGCTATCCAACACTTTCCCTACTGTAGCACTCTCTGGAGTGGGAATAGTAATTTTTACCCTTACACTATCCAGCACTTTCCCTACTGTTGCACTCACTGGAGTGGGAATAGAAATGTTTACCCCTACGCTATCCAACACTTTCCCTACTGTTGCACTCACTGGAGTGGGAATAGTAATTGTTACCCCTCTGCTATCCAACACTTTCCCTACTGTTGCACTCTCTGGAGTGGGAATAGTAATTTTTACCCTTACGCTATCCAACACTTTCCCTACTGTTGCACTCTTTGGAGTGGGAATAGTCATTTTTACCCCTACGCTATCCAACACTTTCACTACTGTTGCACTCTTTGGAGTGGGAATAGTCATTTTTACCCCTACGCTATCCAACACTTTCCCTACTGTTGCACTCTTTGGAGTGGGAATAGTAATTTTTACCCCTACGCTATCCAACATTTTCCTTACTGTCGTTTTTTTGGAGTTGGAATAGTATTTTATTCCCTCTGTTATTTAATATTTTTTGTAATGTTTTAGTTAATGCATTACATAATTAATGTTAAAAATATTAAAAGGAAATTATTTTTTTTACATTTGATTTGCATAAATATTTTATTTTTATTTATATTATTATTTTATGTGTGTAGATGAATTTGTAATTTATAATATTTAAAAATATTTATACGTTTTTACAAAAATATTAAAACTAATTATCAAGTAAGTATATATATATTATATGTATATGTTTAATACATTGTTTATTAAATTATGTATATTACTTATTAATTTCAAATAATATCAGGAGAAGAATTGAGTTTAAGGCCCCGTGAATGTGTCACCGTAATATTGGGGGCAGAGCACCGGGGCCTTTACAGAGTCTTATTACACAGTACAGACCGGCTCGGTCCCTTAGATCCACAGGTACTGGCCTGTTAGTGATTCTTAAAATTAAAAAGGCCCGTATGGGGGGCAGGTCTTTCCAGCTCCTGGCTGCAAGGAGCTGGAATAAACTCCCGCTGGAGCTTCACCTGCCATCAGAGGCAAGGTTCAGGGGAAAACTCAAGACTCATCTGTTTGTGCGGTAGCTGAGTTGCAGTGAGCACAATTGAGGGCAGGCTGTTTCCACTTACCACAGCGCGGGGACACGCCGGTGTGCGTAACCAGGCACTTTATAAGTTTCCCTATTATTAATATTATTGTTATTATTAATATAAAATAATTTTAAATATGTTTATTATATTTTTATTTATTAATTTCACATTTTTTTTAGTAAAAAAAAGCAATATTTTTTTAACGATATTTTTGACATCAATATTTTTTTTCAATATTTTAGTACTTACCTTGTTGTAGATAGGATATCGATATTGTTCACATCGATATTATTGCTCCGATATTTTTTAATTTTGATATTTTGGGTTTCTATATTTTGTCATAGATCCACTGTGCTAACCTGCTGCCTCTTGCCTGGGTGAGAAAGACTGGACCTGCATCTCCCGAATCCAAAACCCCAGAGGTACTTCAAAGGCTAGTTGACTGGCCTCCTGATTTGAGGTCACAGGGACACAACAGGCTTCCAACAACCTTGCTGCTGCACTTGGATCTGCCATCTGTGAGTCTGCCCTGCCAAGTAGTGCCACCAAAGTCCTGGACTCTCTCTGGATGCAGCAGAACTGATGTATTTCCTCTGCTGAGTGGCACATACCTGAGCAGAATTGATGCATCAATGCTGCTGTGTTGATTGCACCTGTCCTAGCTGAATTGGAGAACTACAGTGCTGCTTATCTTGCGATATTGCAGTCATCATTTCCATCTGGGAGAACCACCTGTGCCTTCTCAGGGAAGTGATTGAGGCTGTGAACTGGAACCATCGAAAAGACCTGCTTCACCACCGCAGCCCATAGTCTCTTATGAACTACTGCTGCATGATGCATCCTCTGTGCAGGCCATCACATCTCTCATCAACAGCAACCTCAATGACAATGATAGACACTGCACTGCAAGCTCTCATCTCCTGGGAACCGATATATTGCCTCGACTGCATGACGAATCCTTTGACACTGGACTTCCGATTGCAAGCCCTTGTCGATGGGATCCTCAACAATGATGCAGGAACTCGCATCACAACCTCACTGCACCACAGAGTCAATGCATCACTTTGGCTGTGTGATGCATCTTCAATGTAAATCTCACAGCACTCCACAAACCAGGATTTACTGTACTTTGTTCAGCGGGACAAACTGGGCTTTATAGCCGGTCCATGCTCCATTGCAGTCAACCTGAACTTTGTGACTTTTGGTGCTCTTTTCACGAAAATCTTTTAAATTGCATATCTCTGCTTCTACTGATTAGATTTCTGTTCTTTCTGTCTTGTTACAGTTTTTTTTTATTGAAGATCACAAGGAGCCTATAAACAATCTGTCAGAGGATACAGTTATGCATCACAGTTGGTGCTACACCCTGTCGGGTAAGGGATACACGGCCATTTAGCCCACACCCCGGAGGTTGGGCGGCAAGCATGGTTAGTGCAGTATATTTACCCAAGTTATTACCCAGATGCCAACATTCCATGGGCGTTCCAAGTTTCTGCATTTTTGATTTTGAAACACAAATGACCCCCCCCCCCCCCCTCTCCCCTACCTCCCTAGGGTGAACAGTAGAAAACCCAAGTCAAGATCATTCAAAAACACATACATGAAAATTGGTTCAGTTACTCTTCCTTGTCCCTCCCCATCCTCCCCATTACCAGCCAAGGTCTTACACCATCCAAGGCCCGCAACAACAGGTGGCTCACGGCATCGCATACGATCAGAGTCATTAGTCGTGTCCCTACCACATATCCCATTAGTCCCGGGGTCGTAACCCGCTCCCCCCCGTTAAACCCACCTACAGCCCTCCATCCAGCCCATGATAACGTCTCCACTTTGACCAAACTCTATGGAATTTTTTCGGGCAACCCCTGGCCTTATAGGTGACCCTCTCCGCTGCCATATATAGGTCCAAACCTCTTCTCCACTCCTCCAGAACTGGGGGCTCAGGTGCACCCCAATGTTTTGCAATATCTCGTTTGGCAACAACCAATGTTAGGACCAGAAAGGTAAGTAGTGGGCGGGTCAGATCAACCTCGTTCGTCATTCCAAGCAGCGCCAGCTTGGGATCTCGAGGGATCGAAGCCTCGAGGACCTCCTCTAATTCCCTATATATCTGGGCCCAGTATCTTTGTATTACAGCACAGGTCCATACAGTATGAAAGAAATCTCCCTCCCCCTGAAGGCATCTAAGGCATCGTGAGTCCTCTATCCTTCCCATCTTGCACAGACGCACCCTATCAAAGTATGTTCTATGGAGAAAGTTAAATTGAATAAGTCATAGTCTAGATTTGATTGCCACCTCCCGGGGATGCATCAAGACCATCTCCCAATCCAGATCCTCCATCTCCCCCACTTCTGCCTCCCAGGTGTCTCTGAGTCTTGTCAAGTCACCCAGCATATGGTTAGTCAGTGTTTTATAAGTTAGTGAGACTGCCTTTCCCACCATCTGTTCTTGAAGGAGCCTCCCCTCCAGTGGCGCATACTCAGGGATATCTGTAAGCGTTATACTTTGGGCTATCCAAGCGTGCTGTAGTTGGACATATTTAAACTGCTGCGTGCTATTCAGCCCAAACTCTGCTTGGAGGACTTGGAACGATTTCAATTTCCCCCTGGCTATTACGTCTCCTATGTTGGAGATGCCGATATCGTCCCATCTCTGGAAGCCACGTAGTTTATGTAACTCCGTCAACCATTGGCAGTACCACAGCGGCGTCTGCCGTGTGGGCTTCTTCTCCCAGCCCATGCGTCGTGTAGCCCTCGTCCACGCACTAAGCGTTATAGAGGTGGCCGGGAGAAGGAGCGCACTCCCAGTGCTCCCATAGAGATAACTCAATATATACTTGGATGCCAGTTTATTTCTTTCTAACATGTAAGTTGGGTGATCTGCTGGGGCATGGAGCCAGTCATTAATTGGAGTCAGATGTTCCGCCCAATAGTAAGCCTTCAAATTAGGCAGTGAGATCCCTCCACTATACTGGTGCCTCTGAAGCGTGGACATGGCCACCCTGGCCTGTTTGCCCAGTCAAAGGAAGGATCTCAGATCCGCATGGATCCTGTTGAAGATCGCCACTGGTATTGGGTAATATTCGTTTTGTAGGGCGTAGAGGAATTTCGGGAGAGTGATCATTTTGTACATGGCCGCCCTACCCAGGAGTGTCAATGGGAGCTGTCTCCAGCAATCCATATCCACCACCGCATTAGTTATGATCCGTTCCAAATTTCTCTGGAACTAGAGGGTCGCATCCGTAGTTATACAGATCCCAAGGTATTGGAAGCCCTCCACTGTTGTCAGCAGTTCCTCAGGCAGTCTCCCCCAGTGGTTGTGTCCCCCTGGATCATAGAGTACTGATTTGTGCCAATTTGTTTTGTGGCCCGCCATCTCTCCATATCGTTCTAGTTCTCGGAAGAGCTCTGGTACCGTGATCTCTGGTTTAGTAATATAGAGCAATACATCGTCCGCGTAGAGCGAGACCTTTTCTGGCGTCAGTGTGGTATCCCTACTAGTAAAGCCGTGGATGTCCTTATTATGTCGGATTCTGGCCGCAAGCACCTCGATAGCGAGCGTGAAGAGGAGAGGAGACAGGGGACAACCCTGTCTGGTGCCTCTCTGGATTTGAAACTCACGTGAGAGTATCCCGTTCACCCTCACCCTAGCCCTCGGGCCAGTATAAAGTAACCGGATCCATTGAATAAACTTTGGCCCGAAGCCAAACTTATGGAGCACTGCAAACAAAAAGGGCCAATGGACAGCGTCAAATGCCTTTTCGGCATCCAGGGAGAGGAACCAGTGTGGATCGCTTCTCCCCCTCTCCTCCTGCAGCCAGTTGTGGGTTCTCCTAAGATTAAGTTTCGTTGCTCTATCAGGGAGGAAGCCCGATTGGTCTGGGTGTATAAGGCCCGTAATGACCGCCCTCAAGCGGACAGCCAAGATGGTTGCCAATAATTTCACTTCCGTATTAAGTAGGGAGATCGGCCTGTAGGAGGCACAATCCTCTTGTGGCTTGCCATCCTTGTATATTGGAATTATCGTGGCCGTAGCGAGATCCGGTGGGAGCTCTCCCTCCTCGAAAACGCTCGTAAAGAGGCCCCTGAGATGGCTGGTCAGTAGGTCAGCCGTGCGCTTAAAAAGCTCTGCCGGAAAACCATTCGGGCCTGGGGTTTTGCCCGGTCCCAGCCTGGCTATGGCGTTAGTGATCTCCTCAGACGTTATGTCTGCTTCCAGGGTCGCCATGGCCTCTGGGGGAAGGACCGGTAGGGTGGTATCGTCTAGATATTGGAGAGCCACCTCATGGGTAGCAAGGTCTCAGACTGCGTAGAAAGTTTCATAGTGGGTAGCAAAAGCCTCTGCTATCTCGGCATCAGTGTTGACCACCGTCCCCTCCGCCGTGGCGACATTGTCTATCCACCTCACCGCTCGCTCTTTTGTGCTGACCCATGCCAAGAGTTTCCCTGACTTGTCTCCCACGTCATACAATCTATGGAGGGTGGCGAGAGATTGGGTCTTGGCCTCATTAGTTACCAGTTTCCTATATTGTTTCTGGGCATCAAGTAACTGTCGTAGGGTTTTGTTGGTCATGTGGGTTAAATACTCTCCTTCCCATCTCAGGATAGCCTGCTCTAGGGCCGCTACTTCGGCCTGGAGTCTCCGTCTTTCCTCGCCCAATCTAGATCTAATCCTGTCGCGTAGGACCGGCTTTAGGGCTTCCCAGAGAGTGACATTCGAGTCCACCGAGCCTTCATTTTCTGCAATATATTCCTTAATGTCTGCCCTCACGCTTCTCAGGATCGCCGTGTTTTCAAGATCCCAGGCCGCGAGGCGCCAGGATCCCGCGTCCCTACCTCGGTCGTGTCCCACTTTCACATGTAACGGTGAATGGTCGGAGATGCCCCTAGCCCTATATTCTGCGATATCCCCTACTCTCAAATACTGTCGGGACATAAAAACATAGTCAAGGTGCGAGAACGTCTTGTGAGCCCCGGAGTAGTATGAGTAGGTGTGCTGTGTCGGGTGGAGCCATCGCCATACGTCTGTCAGGCCTACGGTGGTCATCTGGTTGAATAGCGCAGTCCGGTGCTCCTCCCCCCCTGTGCTTCCAGATCTATCAAGGTTTATGTTCATGACGTCGTTAAAATCTCCCCCCACCACTTGTATGGTGTCTGCTGTGTCTAGGAGTATGTTTGCCAGCGCTGTACTCGTGCGTGACTGCAGTTTGGGTGGTGCGTAGATCGAAAACAGGGTATATGTGCGTCTGTTCCAGGTGCCCTGCACTCCAGCGTACGTTCCCTGTGGGTCAATCCATGTGCGAGAAACTGAGAAGGGAGGGGATTTTTTAACAATGACTGCCACTCCCCTAGAGTCAGATGTGTAGCCCGCATGGACCAGTACTCTGTACCGGCCTCTAGCGATGAAGGCACATTGCTTACCCTTGAGGTGGGTTTCCTGAAGGAAAATTATGTCTGGGCTGACCTTTTTAAAATAAGCGCTCACTAGGCCTCTCTTGATCTTAGAGCCTAGTCCATTAACGTTCCATGTAAGGATATTCAGCCTCCCGCCTTCCTCCCTTGGTGTATCTATGGGACCTGCCATTGGAAGATGCTGTAACTATGAATGATCAAGCTCCGGCTTGTGTAGGTGGTGTGGAGGCGCAGTGCGTGCAACTGAACTCCTACCTGTGTTTTCTGTTCCCCCCTACTGTCCCCGCCCGGACCCCTACCCGAACAAACTTGGATACCCCTTCCCCCCTCCCCCTCCCCACCTCCCTCCCCTTCCACATGTGTCCCAAAACCGGACATAGCTTTCCGTAGGAGTAGGCCTGTCGCCCACCCTCCGAACCCACCCTAGCAAACACCAAGAAACACTACAAACGTGTAAAACAAAAACAGAAGGGCGTGCCCACTTGCGTGCTTCTCTGTGCCAGGCTGCCACTCCAGTTCTCCAAATCCACCAACTTTCAGAGCCTCAGTCAACGTGTCCGTGTACTAAGATGTGTGGCTTGCTCTGTACTCCGGGCCCTTATTCATTAGGACTTGGAGTCCTGAGTCCCAGTTTCAGGCGTACTGTGTTGTCCTGACACGTCCTGTTCCAACACACGGATCTCTTGCACCAACGGGTGGTCAGATTGTCTCTCTCCTTCTTCCTCCTCACCGCCTGACGTGCGGCTATCTAGAGCCTCTTCGTCTTCGCCCTTCGAATGTGCCGTGGTGCATAGGACAGCAAATCTCGACCCCGTCTCGGCTGCACCTCTTGGGGAGGCAGAACGTCCTTTCCGCGCCGTCCCAGTGCCCCGGCCTCTGTATGGCGTTGCTGGGGTTTGCCTCTTGGATCTCCTGGATTTTAGTCTCTGCGCCTTAGGGCTTTCCCAGTGGGTTGCGTTCTTCAGGGATCTGTCTAGCAGACCTTGTCTTGCGATCTCTCTGCTATTAAGGATCGGACGCTCCTCTAGCCACTGCCAGGCGTCCTCCAGGTGTGTGAAGAAGAGTGTCTGGGCATTGTATAGCACCTTGAGTTTCGCCGGGAACAGTAACATGTATGCGATTTTCAAGTCTCCAAGTTTAGCCTTAACCGCATCGAAAGATCTTTTCTGTTTTTGTACCTCCTGACTGTATTCTGGGAATATCATGACGTGTGAATTTTCCAGTCGGATCTCTCCCATCTTCCTCGCCTCTCTCAGTATCAAGTCTCTGTCGGCAAAGTTTAAGAAGCGTGCAATAACCGGGCGCGGTCTTGCCCCAGCCGGCGGCTTTGCGAGGAGGGCCCTGTGCGCCCTTCTCTATTATGAAACATGTCGAGAATTGTGCCGCGGGGAAGGTTTCCATTAACCACGCGTGGAGGAAGGACACCATATCCTCCTTCTCAATCCCCTCTCTAAATCCGACAAAGCGCAGGTTGTTGCGCCGGGTCCTGTTTTCGGCGTCGTCTACCTTCCAGAGCAGCTGGCGATGGGAGGCCTGAAGTTCCGCCATGTCTTTTCGAAGGGTCGTGATTGAATCTTCGGCCTCGCCCATCCGTGCCTCCGCGGAGGTAACCCTGTCGGACAGATTTCGAAAATCCTGCCTCAGGAGTGTCACTTCCGAGCCCACCTCGCTTATCTTGACCTCCAGGGCCGCCCTGGACTCCTGGATATCATTCCGCGAAGCCTGAATAGCCCCCATAAGTAGTTCAGTGTCCGAGCGGGGGACCGGGGCAGCAGGAAGGCCATCCGCCACCTGGCGCGGCGCAGCGAAATTGTCCATTGGGCCTTGTTTGGGCACTTTAGGCTGAACACCCTTTTTCCCCATGGTGTGGAGAGGCGGCACGACCTGATCCCTTTGCAAGTAGTGTGCCCCCTTCCACCCGGGCGCTGGACGTGGTCTAGGAACGATCTCTTGCGTTTCGGTGCCTCCGTAGCCCAGACCCCGCCGTAGCTGTTGCTCAGGCCTCCGTCTTGAAGGGCCAGGGAGAACTGCCCGCCACTTCCCTCTCGTCGTCTCTTCTCCGGTGCCGGGCCCCCGGCTTCCGTGCTTTTCACCGCTGCGGCGATGGCCGCTCCCCAGTCTCCGCGCCGTTCAGGGGTCTCCTCAATCTACCATGTATGTTAGGCAGTCCTGAAGGATGTTAAGCACAGCCAGAGTCATCTGCCGGACCGATATGCCATCCAATCCGCCACATTGGAGGGGATGCGGGGCACGCACTGCACTCCCACTGGTCCCGAGGGGGGCCCACACTGACACCGACACCGGGCTCCCAGTCTCACCGGCAATCTCAGCGCCGCCACTCACCGCCTCGACGCCTCACCGGATCGGTGACCGAGTTCTCCCATCCGCTCACAGCGCCATACTGCTTTGCCCCCGGTCTATCGGTCGGGGGTGGGGAAGGAGTAGGGGGAGGCTCGCCGGAGCCCCCGGCGTCTAAATCAAGTGCTTCCAGGGCCCGTTGGCATCGCCCCAGGTAGCGTGTCTCTCTTCCCGCTTGCCGGAGTTTGCTACCGGACTGTAGCACCCCCGTGCAGCACTGTCATCGGCGAACCTGTGTCGCGGCCGCCATCTGGCCCGCAGCCCGGGTCCCAGAGCGCCGCCGAAAAATTCCGCGTTTGCGGCTGTGCGGACCCTATTTCCTTATGTTTTTTCCGCCTGCAGAGGACACCGAGCGATTCCGCTCAGTCCGGAGTAGTCAGTGGCAATTTAGGAGTTGTACGATCGTCGTATTAGTAGGCAGCCCTCCGGAGCTCCGGAGCCGCACGTCTCAGCCCGCCATGGTGCTGGCCACGCCCCCAATGTCCTCTGTCTTGTTATAGTTAATCAAAATCACCCCAATGTCATAATCTGGTGTAGGATCATTTTTATGGGATCTTTTCAATGTATTAGTGCTGAAAGTATTTCACAAATATTCTACACATTGCCTCTAAGTTATGCCTGACTGCTCTGTGCCAAGCTATCAGAGGGTTGAGCACAGGTTAATTAAGTGTTGGCATGTGCCTCACTCTGACAAGGAATGTGGTTGATTCTTGGCCAGGGCTCACACCCCAGTCAACCACCAACCCAATTTTTTACAATGTAACCTTTGATGGCCAACAGAGTCAGAGCTGTCAGAGGTTTGCCATATCTCTACCTGTCCTATTTAGACTGGGCATACGAATGGCAAGTTTTCACTGTACGTCATGGCCAGGTACAACCTGTTAGTAAAGGGCAGTGAAGACTGCAAAATAACCCCCATGCCAGGGGTGAAAACTGCCATGATGAGGGGGCCATTATTTGGGGGGGGTTATATTTAAAAACAATATCCCTCATTTGGATTTTGTTTTTTTAACTAAAAATAAAAACATTTAAATTTGGATGTTCTGCTCTGTTATGTTGACCATCAAACTTCCCATGCCTCCACAGGAATCACCATGAAGGTGGTTCCTGGAAATGCAAGCGATATCTGCTGGGCCGACGTATATCTCTATATTTAACAGGTGGAGTATCCACACCATGGCAGGAGTAGAGTACTCGGCCAGGGCAATGACAGATACACTATACACCAAACTCTAAATCAGTCCCTTATTATTTAAATAACCATATTTAATGGAGGACATTCCATTCTTGTCATAAAGATATATATTGTTTTAAATGTGGCTTGACTATGAGTGTCAATTCATTTTGTTTAAGCCTAGAAAGAGGTAATCAGGAGATGAATAATATAGGTGGGGAAGTTCAGAGCAAGAAATAAGTAGGCCCAAAGGTTTGAAAGGGAAATACTACATTTGAAAGAGATTTAGATGCAAACCCAAACCATGGCTAATGTGGCAGATGTAATTTAAGAAAGACGAATACAAATCACTAAAAACTAAGCACACACACAATATCTGGGCACAAAAAGGAGATTAGATAACATAAGGGACAATACTAGGAAACCATTGGCTTGGCTAATCAGATGAAATAGAAGGATGAGACATACAGTGGAAATTACCACATATATCACAACAATATTGATTGACATGGCAATCACAGTAAGACTCTCATTACTTTGAAAAATATTATGAATCTAAACTTTGGTGTGATAGACTTGATTCATTTTGTCATAGATTGCCTCACCTGCCATCTGAGTGCGGAGCAAAGAATGGTCCTAGAGTAGGAGCCCATTACAAGAAGTTAAAGCAATATCAGATTTCCAATCTGGCAAGATGATGGATTCCAATGTACTTTGCATGGGGTTGCACAATTGGCTGAAGTGTGAACAAAACTAATGCTGGACATGTTCCAGGACATCCACTAAAATGCCACTCTAACTGCAGTCATGGGAGCAGCAATGATAGTCCTGATCTTTAGAGAGGTGAAGCCAACCCTTGTTACTGAATAGTGGATCAAAAATTCTTGAGAAGATGCAAGCTAAATTAATGCACCTGGGACAAATAGGTTTAATGGCCCACAGATCCACCAAACCAAATTTAAGATCACTATACAACAACATAGAATATGCCCCGAAAGTAAAAATACTTAATTTCTTTGTTGCCACTTGATCTAACAAAGGGTTTGGGTTCTGGAAAATATGCATTGTTTACCTTATTTTCTGTCCTGGATTAGAATACTTTATACTGGAACCAAACACCAATGTGAGGGTAAGAGGCACTCCCCAGTGCTCCATACACTGGGGTGCTCCATACACCGAGGAACAAGACAGTGATGCCCATGACCATGTGAGCACTGACAATTGAGCTTTTGGCAAAGTGAGTAATAGAAGACTCTCGTTTGAGGAGGTGAGGTGAGACCAGGACTAGAGTGAAAGAATATCACTGTGTGCTAACCACATGTTTCTGTTCATAGACTCATTGGAAACTCAAATGCCTACTCAAAATCAAGGTCTAAATTTAGAAAGACCGACACAATACTGCATTGTGTTGCTTCATAAAAAGATACTCTGCATTACGTAGCTTTTTTGCAGCATTTACAATATGATGCGCAACAAGTCAAACGCCACACAGCGATGACAAAAGTCTTTGGGGCAGATTTATGTTAACTGGCGCATCCCCAGGGATGCGCCAGTTAACATGCGCCACAGTGCGCCACAGCTCCGCCACCCATGGTGCGCCGCATTTATGATGCGGCGCACCATGGGGCAAAAACGGCACAGATGCGTGACGCATCTGTGCCGTAAAGGTGACGCATTGCTGGAGTTGCGTCGCAAGCGCGACGCAGCTCCAGCAAGGCTCGGGGGTGCCCCATCTCCACAATGCTGCGTCAAGACCTACGCCTGCTTCAAGCAGGCGCAGGCTTTTGACGCAGCATTGGCCTGAAAGTGACTGAGTGAAATCTTATAGATTTCACTCAGTCACTTTTGCGAGGCGCACCTGCCCCGGAACGCCCACCCTGCGCCGGAACGCCCACAAGCGGCGTAGGGCTTTACAACGTGACGCATCTGCCTAGATGCGTCACGTTGTAAATCGTTCGTAGGGATGCGCCACGTTTACGCCGCCTTGCGTGACGCAACAGCGGCATAAACGTGGCGCAAGTGCCTCATAAATCTGCCCCTTTGTGTGGCACAAGTCAGAGTTCTGTGCCTCAAGCCAGTTGGGTGCTGCAGCGTGGATTACATCATGCAAGAGTAATTTGCATCAATGCCTGTAACAAAATGTGATGCATTCTCATGCCACATTTTCCAATTTTTCAACATGGCAAGTAATGAAACCGCTATCCTCTAGAATGGTCTTGACACACATGGAGGCATAGTCCTGAAAAAAGTTACTTTAACGGAAGAGGGAAATGACATTTTAATTTATGAGATCATAAAACAAGAGATGTATCACTTTGTCACCTCTAACACCTCTAAATTATTCTTACCTAATCAGGATGCTTCATGGAATGCAATTGTGGTCAAAATAATTGCAGCATCACCAACATGGAGAACTGTAGTGGAATGCAAAAGGTGCCAATATTATAAGCACAGGACCAAGGAGAAAGAGGCCAGGAATCTGAAGACTGTAATGGCAAAAGAAGGAGGACCAGAACTTCAAAAGGGCTTGGCCACAATGGATTGGCAAGTGGAAGCACTCACTGGACCAGAGTTAGTTGCCGGAGCTGTGCACAGACTCTGCTTTTCTTGCTTACTAGTGGTAAAGTGCATATGCTCTCCCTTTCAAATATGTGAAAAGTTGTATACAACTGAATGGGACATTTAATGCACTTGCAAGCACGGATTTCATTTGGGGGTAGTCTTGTGTCGCTGGTGCGATCTCAAGCTTGCTCCCTGCTACTCCTGGTACTTCCTTTGTGTCCCCTGGCCTCAGAGGGGGCAAATCCTTTGCTTCCTCTGAGGCCAGGGTTATTTAAGTCTCTAGATGTGCTACTACGTGTACCCAGGTATGTAAATTAAATACTACCTGTGAACTACAGCACTCATTATGCCATTCACTAAAGTAGCACTGGAAAAACCTTCCTCCCGGCGTGCCTCTGCAGCCTGCGAGTGCAGTTTACACTGCCATTTCGACTTGTCAAAGTAACTGTTTTGGAAAGCCTTTCTTTTTAATACTTATAAGTGACCCCTAACTTATGACTTAAATCCCCATAGGACAGAATTCATAGTATTCAAAAGTAGAGCATACATATTTCCACTGTGAAAAGGCTGTCTCTCCACTAGGCTAAAAATAATTTACACTATTACACTTAATAAGTGCTAAATTAAGTTTGGCCACAAGCTAGAAAATAATGTAACCACTCATTTTAATAGTAATATAAATCAAATGTAAGAGTCAAGACTGATTTAACATTCCTGTTTTGGAAAAGACACCTTTAGAATGATGTCTTGTTCCTTTCTAAAACCAAAAAGCATGTTTGCCTGTGTCCAGCTGTCACCTGACTACTGATGGCTCCCCTGTGGTGAGATGACTTTTGCTCCTACAGTGCTCCAACATTGAGGGGAAAGGACTTTTGTGTGGGGAGGGAGTTTGCATGGGGGCCTGGGGGGCTGTGCCCAGTCCCTTCATGACCTTCAAGGATACCTACTGTTACACTGCCAGCTTAAGCCCAAATCAGGCCTACCTCCCTTGTGTTGTTCTTTGAAGGTTGGCTCTAAACCCAGTTTGAGGGCAGAGCTCTCTTAAAGTGGTTTAGAAGGTGGACAAAGGATTTCCCCCACGCACAAACAAGCACTGGGCATCACCAGAACGCTCCCAAGATCATCCTGGGCCTGAAAAGAACCAGAAGAAGACCACCCTGATGTCTGAAAAAGTAAGATTGAAACCTGCTTAACTTGACTTCAGGACTCCATAATTGACACCAAAGGTCAGTTGGCTGTCCTCCTTTTTGAGCACATGGCCACATTAAACTACCAGAGGCATTTTTCCAGCTTTCCAGCTGATTAATCCCAAATGTACCTGACCTGGTCCCCTCTGGTGGCCTTCGCAGGAGTGAGTTGTGAACCCCAAGTACTGTCCCTGTGGTTCTGGACCATTGACTGTGTTCAGAGTGTACTCCTCCCTACCTAACTAAAGACTCAAAGCTGAGCAGTACCTGATCAATATTCAAGCAATTTCGATGGGTTCAGAGTGCTCGCACTGTAATTTCTTGGCATTTTTGATGCCCCTCATCGAATCTAGCCTGCTGTCTGATCACACTAAAGTTGTTCGATCTCCATAAAGTCCAAAGGTAACTTTCAGCAGGGCAGACCTGGTTCCTGTTTGCAACAGGCAAGCAATCATGGATAGACTTAATTCTTGACTTTGACCCGGTCTAGTGTTGAAAAATACCTGCAGTAGGTGCTTTTTAGTGTTTGGCACTATTTTTATCTCAAACTTTAAAAATTCATATCTCAGTTTCTACTTATTCCATTTTATTTTTGTTGTTTTGATTTTATTTTATCTATTAAAATGTTCTCTATTTTTCTATATTGGTTTGGGATGCTTCTTGAGTTGTGTTTTCACTTTATTACTGTGTAGTTGCTGCATGATTACTTTACACATTTACTCTAAGCTAAGCCTGACAAAGATTATGATTAATATTTGAATGGGTCTCACCCCCACACCTCAAATAATACTCCAGTTTCTTATTTATTTTATTTATTTTGAGAGTTTTATATAGCGCGAACAAGATCTTTGCAGATAACAGAGCGCTTTACAGAATACAAAAGCAATGGAGAAGAAAAACAAGCAGGTATTGAACAAAGTATCTGATCACGACATAAATGAAGATAAATAAAAGGCATCTAAAGAAAGGGGGAATTTATAACGAGGAGCATAATAAATTCAACAGATACATACAGATAATACAAAGGTGCAAAAATATCCAAGATCAATGTTCAGGTGAATTTAGCCATGAGGATATCTTTAACTTCCTTCTTTGAAAATGAAGTGGAGGAGATAAGTCTGGTTTCTGGGGGGAGTGAGTTCCAGATCCTGGGTGCCATTCCTGAAAAGGATCGTTTATAGGTTTTTTCCTTCCGAAATCTTCGAGGTTTCAGAAGAAGGGTTTTTGTGCTTCTAGTGTTTCTTAAGCCACCTGAGATGGTCAGCTTCTGAGTGAGGTAGCTGGGTGAGTTATGGTGTACAGCGCTGTGAGTCATACAGGCGATTTTCAAATGGATTCTGGCTTCGAAAGGCAGCCAGTTCAGGGATCTCAAGTCAGGGGAGAGATGGGAGCGTTTCTTTGAACCAGTGATGAGTCTCGCAGCAGAGTTCAGTGAGGCTTTTAGTGGTGCGGTTGTTGATAGGGGTAGTCCGCAGAGGGCGACACTTCCGTAGTCTATCCGAGGAATGACTAGGGCTTGTACTGCAGTTTGGAAGTCTTTAGCTGGGAGGAAAGGTTTAAGTTTCCTCAGAGTATTTATTTGGAAGTTAGCTCCCTTTATTGCCTTGCTGATATGGTGTTGCATATTGAGGTTGGTGTCCAGGGTGATGCCAAGGGATTTCGCGGAGTCTACGATGGTAGGTTGGATGTTGAGTGCAGTTAGGTTTTTAAGCCAGGTTTGTGTGGTGGAGATTTTTGCGGGAGGTGTGATCAGAAGGAACTCAGTTTTCTGAGCATTAAGTTTGAGGTGATTCTCGGCCAGCCATGTTTGGGTGTTTCTGAGCATTGAATTCAACAGATTGATGTCTTCCGGGGATTGTAATGTGAGATAGAGCTGGGTGTCGTCAGCATACATATGAAAGTGAACATTGGATGCTTGTAACAAGGTGGAGAGAGGCTCCATGAATAGGTTGAACAATGTTGGGGATAGGGAAGAGCCTTGTGGGACGCCTAAAGTAACAGGCATAGGTGAGGACATCAAGTTGTTGCTCTTGAATTTCTGTGATCTGTTATGCAGAAAGGAGGTAAACCACTTGAGAACGGTCCCTGATAGACCCATTCTGGTATTTAACAGCTCGAGTAAGCTCTTGTGAAAGACAGTGTCAAATGCGGAGGATAGATCAAGTAGGATGAGGAGGCATGGATCATTCAGATCTAGGATTTGGAGGGCATCATCAATAATGTGTGTCATAGCTGTCTCTGTGCTGTGACCTGATCAGAAGCCTGATTGATGAAGATTGAGGAGGTCAAACTTTTCAATGTGTTTTGTTAGCTGGAGTTGTAAGCATTTTTCCAACAGTTTGGCCAGGGTGGGGATATTGGTAATAGGACGATAGTTGTTCAGGTCCGTGGGGTCCGCTGTTGGTTTCTTGATAATAGGAGTGACTTGACCCACTTTGAGGGAGTCAGGGATGAGTCCTTGTTGAAGTGAGCTGTTAACAATTTTGGTCCACAGTGGGAGGAGCAGAGGGATAAAATCTTTTACAGTGTTAGCTGGAAGAGGGTCTGTGAGGTGATTAGAAGGTTTCAGTGTACTGAGCAGTTTGCCAATTGTTTCTTCTGAGTAGGTTTCAAATGAGGACCATGCGGCATTGTTTTTTGTTTCAGTGGGAGTTATGCTGTGTGGGCTAGCGTAAAGGCTAAGGTCTTTTAGGAGATCCATCCTGATGTTATCGGTCTTTAGGGTAAAGAAGGCTGAGAAGGCTTCACAGGATGGCGTATTGAGCAATGAACTATGTGGTTGTTTGGGCTGTTCCTTGGATTGTGTTTTGATTAGATCAAACAATTTCCTCGGTCGGTTCTGTGCTTGGTCAAGCTGGAGGCTAAAGAAGTTTGCTTTAGAGCGTTTGATTTTCCTAAAGTAGGCATTTCTCTTTTTCTTAAGAGCTTTAAGGTGCAATGCTGAAGGGGCTGATCTCCAGGTGCGCTCTGCAAGTCGCATGGCACGTCTATCTTCGTTGAGTCTGCCATCGTACCAGGGGTTAGAGATCTTAGTGGGGACTCTCTTTAGTTGTAGGGGGGCTGCCTCATTGATTATAGTGGTCATAGTGTTGAGGTAGTGGTGGGTCAATGCATGAACATCTGAGGTGTCGGTAGGGGGCAGGAGGAGATTGCAGCTGGAGGGAGGTAACGAGTTAGGGTTAAGTTTCTTCAGGTCTCTTTTCCAAGTCTTCGATTTGGTGGGTTGAACTGAGTTAAGTTAGATTTTTTCATTGATAAAGAATGGGATAATGTGGTGGTCTCACCAGTCACAGGGTTGTATTGATTCCAGTTGGGTGGAGTCCTCTTTGGAGATGATAAGGTCGAGGATAGAGCCCTTGTCATGGGTGGGGCTATTGCATATTTGGATGAGGTCAAGAACATTGAGGAAGTTTTTGAAACTATTAACCAGCGCGTCATTGTGATCGTTCCAGTGGAGGTTAAAATCTCCAAGGAAAATTTGAGAGTTTTGATGACTGGAGTTGGTTGTGATTATGTCCATGATTTGTTGGGTGAAGATGACGTTGTCCCCCGGTGGATGGTAAATGATGTGCAGAGAGCATACAGGTTTGCCTATGCTAATGACATCAAGGCAGATGTATTCACATGAGGTGAGAGTGGGGGAGGTGATTCTAGTAATGGAGAGGTTGTTCCTATGAATGCAAGCGATTCCACCACCTGTCTTGACAGTCCTGTCAAGTCTAATGATGTGATAGTTGGGTGGAACTAGAATGTCAATGATAGGTGTAGAAGTTTCTGTTAACCAAGTTTCGGTGAGGATCATTAGGTCAAGGTCTAGTGTTTCTATGTGATCAGCAATGTCTGAGGAGTGTCTATGAGCCGATCTGCAGTTTAGTAATGTGCATTTGAGCCGAGGGGTGATTTGGGAGGTAGAGGGTTCCATAATGAGGGGGACTTTTTTAAGGTTGATAGGGACGGAGCCTCTGTTGCTGTGTGTAGAGGGCCTGAGAGGGTTTGATTGAATTGTGGGGATGGGCAGGTGTGTGTTGGTTATGTGATTTTGGGTAGTGGGGTCATATGAGTGAAGGAGGGTGCGTATGTCGTGTTCCGAGTGTGGATTGTATTTGTAAAGCGCACAATCACCCGTAAGGGTCTCTAGGCGCTGGGGGGCCGTCGGGAAGATTAAGCGAGCTATTGCCCAGAGTCACATGGTGCTGGGCTAACCTGCCGCCGGAGCCGGGGATCGAACCGTGGTCCCCAGATTCCAGCGTCAGTCGCCCTGGCCGCGGCGCCACACCTCTCCCTGTGTGAGTGCAGCGGTTGGTTGTATTAGTGACAGGGTTATTGGACGGTTGGGAGGGGTGTAGAGGGATTAGTGGGGGGGTAGGAGTAGTAGGGGGGGTAAGAGGCAAGGGTGATAAGGAGTTTGGGGGATGGGTGTAGGTTCAGGGTGGTGGGGGTGTAGGTGTGGAGATGGGGAATGAGTATAGGGGGGTGTTGGTCCTAGGGTGGGAGATGGTCCTGTTGCGGGGAGGGGGAGATGAATTAAGGGAAGTGGGGCGTTCAGGGAGTCCAGCTGGTAACGGAAGGGGGGTGTTAGGGTGAAGGGCAAGGGGAGTGGGGGTGGGTTGAATGAGAGAGGAGGGACGATTGACATCTGGGGTAGAGGGGCGTGATGTTATGATGAGGGGTGGGTGGGTGATAGGGATATTAGCGGTGGGGGGAGGTGAGTCGATCTGATGATGTGCTATGTTATTGGGGGGAGGGCGGAGGGGTGTGTTGTTCTGGTGCTGTGTAGGGTTAGGAGGAGAGAAGGTGGGTGAGGATAGGTGGTTGGTGGTAGGAAGTGGAATCGAGTCGAGGGTGTTGGGGTTGGGGGTGAGATGGGTGTGTGTCAGAGGGTTGGAGATATGTTCTTTGAAAGTGGGGAACAGGTTGTCGAATAGGTCAAGGTTCCTGTCTGTGGATTGCGTTAGGATAATACCATTGTTGTAGATAGTGATGGTAGGTCTCGCTGGGAAGAGTTGGGATGGTGCGGTG
This sequence comes from Lissotriton helveticus, assembly GCF_964261635.1. Lineage (NCBI taxonomy): Eukaryota > Metazoa > Chordata > Amphibia > Caudata > Salamandridae > Lissotriton > Lissotriton helveticus. Next base: position 660,152,957 of record NC_136067.1, read on the forward strand.
GTAAGTGTTAGGCCATGGGCAAATTTCCTAGTGGCGGAGATGTTGAGTAGGGTGAGGAACGTTTTTCTCCATTGTGCTCTTCGTGGAGTGTAGAAGATAATGTCAGTGTTCTTGGCTCCATTGTTAAGTGAGAGATAAGAGTCCACGAAGGGGGTTTCAGGATGGGATTTCAAAAAGTTATGTTTAAAACGTTTGGTGTTTTTTTGGGAAGCTCGGTGGGGGTAATTGATTTTATAAGTGTGCATGCCAGTGCGTTCCATGTTGTGGGTAGAGGTGTAGAGCGGTGGAGGAGGTAGTGAGGGTAGGAGTAGAAACAGCACGATAGTAAGTGTGAGTTAAGTGAGGGGTGAGGACTAAAGAGTACGCATGAGGATGAGGGATATTGACTAGACTAAGATGGCCGAGTCCTTACGCCAGGTAAGGTAGAAAAGAGTGACTAGTCTAAGATGGCCGACTCCTTAGGCCAGGTTAGGTAGGAAAGACTAGTCTAAGATGGTCGAGAAATCGGAGGGATAAACAAGATAATCCTCTGTTTGTTTCTATGATTATAGATAGTAGGGGAGAAGAATAAGGTAGTCCTCTGTTTGTTTCCTGATCCTGGGCCGGTTAGGATAGTCCAGTTTCTAGCTTGCTGAGAGACTGAGTGGGGAGTACAAGTCCTATTTCGATTTTGATGTAGCTATAGCCAGTAGGATTGTTATTCAGGCTTGTGTGTGCCTGGTAGAAGATGGAGGCAGTTTATTGCTGTATTTTAAGGCCCCGGCCATTTTGGGCCATAGTTTTCGGGTTGAATGGGCAAAAGAAATGCAAAAATACAAAAATAGAGCGAGAAAAAGGAGCAGGAACAGTACCTTGGGAGATTAATGAGGAGTAGTCATGATGATGTCATCCGTTTTTGCAGTGTGTTCAACGGTGCCGTCTTCGGAGTTCCCAGGACTCCAGCCTGCTCCAACTGTCCATCCAGGTCGATGTGAGAAAACAACGCAGTCCCCAGGAGTCTATTGATGTGCTAGATCGGCAGCGCGGGATCGGCTAGGTGCCAGTATGACGATGAAGGTGCCGGCAAGATGCGGGAAACGTCGCCCGATGTAGTGGGAGACTTGCGGGGTCTGCAGCCTCAAGGGGGACGAAGGGTGGCTCCGGGCATTAGTGTAGATAGCCAAGGTGAGGAACAAAGGACGCCACCCTCATGGGCGGAAGCTCAGCGGTGTCCGCAGAAGCAGAATGACGGTGTGGCAGTAGTATGTGCCGGCTCAACGGTGTCCGTGAGTTATAAGAGTCTTAGAGTTATTAATCTAGGATTAACAGGATTAAACATATTTCAATGTGATTATAACATTTCCTTCGTTGTTTAGATATATGTTTATAATTTCTTCCTCATTATGTGACCTGCTCACAGTAGGCCGATGAGCACATCTTAAAAAGTAAAGGATCAAACACGTGATTTTCTTTTTTTAGGAAATAGACTGGACCACACAATATGCAAAGTGAAGTATACTTCCTTGATGCTTGGAGACTCAGTACACACTTTATTTTAATATATTTTTTCATGTATTGAGCATTAAAAAAGCAATACCTGTTACATTTGTTTGATACTACTAATACATATAAACAGGCCCCAGGAACTAATACATATTTTAATTATTTGATCTCGGTGTAATATATCACAAAACTTTCACATACGACAAAAACATACCCATGATAGTTACTCCAAGTGATCCTAATAAGATATTTTTAAAATCCATCATGTCAGGATGTCAGAACAGGTTTAATCTGTTGTCACAATATTTTCCTGTGAGCATATGTTTGTGAATATATACCAATTGTTCTCCTAATTCATAGTAAATGTATTATTGAGAAATATTTTTATATAAAGGAATTTGAACTATTTCATTGTTATACAGCAATGTGTAAGTGATAATCAAGTCTTTTTTTGTGCTGAACAGAAAACCCCCTTTTGCTTTTATTGAAACTTTCATTGACTGAATAATCTATACATTGCCACTGGACCAAATGTAAGTACATACCTCTAGCTTATCTCTTTCTCCATTGCACATGCAGGTGCATGCTTCCAAATAGGTGGTGCCACACTGTGGAGCAAGCATAGTTGTTGTGATGAATTGCATCACTGTAGAGAGTAGAACTGTGCATTATCTACACATAAATGTTGCATTTCTGCTCTCTCCATGCGCTACCACACTTTGGGGTCGATTCCGATTCGGGATAAAAAACTGTCGTACGATTCGTATTCGTAGCCGTCTCCGTACGAATGAAAAAAGTCCATCCGAATTGCGTAGTACGATCCGAATCCCGAAAATACGTCCGAATATCAGCGAACCATACGAACCACAATCGAAGACCCGTATGAAATGTCGTTGGAACTCCCACCGTACGATTTGTAAACATGGCGTACGAACTAACAAGTACGATCCAGACCAGGGACCAAGTACGCGATTTGTACGGGCAAACGTAGTCCCGCATGAAGCATGATTCGTACGGAAAACATCACGTATGAGCGAGCCGCACCAACAAATACGACTCGCACACCCCTCAACCAAGCGTACACGAACCACGGGCCTGAAAACGGACCGTAACTGCCAGCCGCACCAACAAATACGACTCGCACACCCCTTAATCAAGCGTACACGAACCCCGGGCGCAAAAACGGACCGTAACTGCCAGCTGCACCAACAAATACCACTCGCACACCCCTCAACCAAGCGTACACGAACCCCGGTCCCGAGAACTGACTGTAACTGCCAGCCGCACTAAAAAATACGACTCGCACACCCCTCAACCAAGCGTACATGAACCCCGGTCCCGAAAACAGACCGTAACTGCCAGCCGCACCAACAAATACGACTCGCACACCGCTCAATCAAGCGTACACGAACCCCGGTCCCGAAAACGGACCGTAACTGCCAGCCGCACCAACAAACACGACTCGCATACCCCTCAACCAAGCGTACACGAACCGCGTCCCGAAAACAGACCGTAACTGCCAGCCGCCCTAACAAATACGACTCGCACACCCCTCAATCAAGCGTACGCGAACCCCGGTCCCGAAAACGGACTGTAACTGCCAGCTGCATCAACAAATACGACTTGCACACCCCTCAATCAAGCGTACACGAACGCCGGGCCCGAAAACGGACCGTAACTGCCAGCCGCCTCAATAAATACGACTCGCACACCCCTCAATCAAGTGTACACAAACCCCGGTCCCGAAAACGGACTGTAACTGCCAGCCGCACCAACAAATACGACTCGCACACCCCTCAACCAAGCGTACGCGAACCCTGGTCCCGAAAACGGACCGTAACTGCCAGCCGCACCAACAAATACGACTCCCACACCCCTCAACCAAGCGTACATGAACCCCGGGCCCGAAAACGGACTGTAACTGCCAGCCGCACCAACAAATACGACTCGCACACCCCTTAATCAAGCGTACATGAACCCCGGGCCCAAAAACGGACTGTAACTGCCAGCTGCACCAACAAATGCGACTCGCACTCCCCTCAATCAAGCGTACATGAACCCCGGGCCCGAAAACGGACGGTAACTGCCAGCCGCACCAACAAATATGACTCGCACACCCATCAACCAAGCTTACATGAACCCCGGTCCCGAAAACGGACTGTAACTGCCAGCTGCACCAACAAATGCGACTCGCACACCCCTCAACCAAGCGTACATGAACCCCGGGCCCAAAAACAGACGGTAACTGCCAGCCGCACCAACAAATACGACTCGCACACCCCTCAACCAAGCGCACACGAACCCCTGTCCCGAAAACGGACTGTAACTGCCAGCTGCACCAACAAATACGACTCGCACACCCCTCAATCAAGCGTGCATGACCCCCGGGCCCGAAAACGGACCGTAACTGCCAGCCGCACCAACAAATACGACTCGCACACCCCTCAATCACGCGTACACGAACCCCGGGCCCGAAAACTGACCGTAACTGCCAGCCGCACCAACAAATGCAAACCGCAAAAATGTCCCGTATGAGCCAGCAACAACAACGAACTGCACACCCCCCACTAATAAAGTGCACACAAACCCCGAGTCCAGCACAAGGAGGGTGCAAACGAGTCGCACAACCCCACAAAACAAGTCTACTGTGTACACACCATAGGAAAACAATGTCCTGGCCACATCCAAACAGGCAAACAGAGGGCCCAAGTCACAACCACCCATTATAAGACTGTCCGTACCTGTGATCATCAGAGTGGTGTGATGCTGGAAGTGTTCCATCTCCCAATATCCCCTTGGTCTGACTACAAATGACAGACACATTAGGGCGATCAGGCGAGGGAAGGTGAGGATGGGAACTGCAGGGAGGGAGATCTGAAACAAAGCAAAACAAGCATAAGGATTCCATACTTTTTGTTACAGATTCACAGATTACCTTGGCACCTAGACTGTACCACTCACGCCTGTGTAGTGTAACCACTGCCACTGTGTCCTATTACTGATCACAGATCTTGCAATGAGACAAGATCAGATCCTTCAACACGGACACATGAGAGTTAGTAGAGGTTGTCACCAAAATCGAGCATGTATGACGCTCACTAGGCTGCTACAATGCAATTAGATCCATGCAGTCATGAACGACGTCACAGTGTATGATTGATTCTCGCTATCTCAGTAATTGTGACGTATTTCAGTGCAAATGACACAAAGCCAACATTCCGTAGTCAGCCCTGTGAATCAGTAAGGGTCATGAAGGGAAAGTAGACATCACCCGCAAGAGCCGTAAGCAGCTCCTCAAATGAGGAAGGAAATAACCTAAACACCAGGAAGCCCCATAGGGGCCAGTCATTACCTCTTGCAACTGTGCCTTACTATGCTAGATTGGACAAGCATGTGTAACCAAAATCAACAGCGAGTAAATAGGAACAAAGCAACAAAAACAACCCTACCGTGACCAGGATATGCTGCATGGCACAAGAGATTTCGGGCAATGACCTCACCCGACTGGTGCCACGTAAGTGTGAACATTTGCTACAGTCCAACGTTGTGATGTAATCAGCGCAACATACCTGGCATCATGAGAATGGAAAGTTAACATCAACTTACTGAGAAGGCTAGCGAAGCAGTGTTCTCTACCGGCACTGAGGTAACGACATGACAGTGACATGACATACTGCCACAAGGGGCAATGCATCCATGCAAACAGACTCACAGGACAGTTGACAGAACATGTGGGACATACACTGGCCCACACCGGCACAACATGGTTTACTGGAAATCAAACTGTACTGGCCCACAAGGTTGAGTGGATGATTCAGACACATCCTGCTGCACACAGTGAGGCTGCAATTCTCCACGGAGCCTGTGTTTGTGATGTCACACACAATGGCAACCCGTGCCATCCACAATGTGTCAGGGTCAATGTTAACACACATTGATGCATTCACCAAAGTCAAAACTCTATTACAGATGACTGTCAAGAAAGGTGACTGTCTTGTCATGGGAGTGGCGCAACATGAAATTTGATACATGGTAATGTGACATGTATGTATGGGCCTACAACATGCGCATGAACAGTTTCCAGACAATCAAAAACCATACCAACAATAAACTGCCTGTTTGGAATCCTTACCCAAACTGACATTTCCACATGTCTGTGCAGGGTACGCAGATTCATCCGAGGTTGCTATCATCAAGAGGAATTGTAGGAGGACCAAGATGACACGAACAGACAACAGGCAGGGCGACCTGGAAAGGACAGGCACACAAGGTGTCACGTACTGAATATATTCATTCAGACATGGTCATGTAAAATACACTAACAATGTAGTACACTTGTATATTCAAAGTTTAATCATTGCGCTCATGTGTGTGGCATGACATCGTCACTTGTGTGACACTGCACCACAAACATCAAAGTGACATTGTATACAGTCTGCTGGACACACAGTATGCTACACATGTCAGTCTATGGTAGTAGGTTGCACACTATTTTACAGGTACTCACCGTTATGAGAAGAAGTTGCGTATGAGCTGACTCCGGATATCATCCTCCTCCTCCTCATCGCTAGCATCCTGGCCAAGGCCTTCATCCTCAACAGGTGGATGTTCCTCATCATCAGGATCCAGGATGAGTGGCACGTCCCCCTCCACTGCCATGTTGTGCAGCAAGCAGAACATGGTGAAGATGTCACACACCTTGAGCGGGGAGTATGGTAGGGATCCACCTGTCTTGTCGAGACACCTGAACCGGCTCTTCAGGAGTCCAAACGTACGCTCTATCACACGCCTGGTCTGCCCGTGTGCATTATTGTACCGCTGGTCTGCAGCACTTCTGGGGTTGCGTAGTGGAGTCATGAGCCACGGCATGTTCGGATATCCGGCGTCTCCTACAACAATACATCATGGCAATGAGTGTGTAATGAGAAGCCGTGAGAGAGATAAATTACATTGAGACATACATGAGAAACAGTGTTTACCCACCAACAAGACATGCCCGATGGTTGTGCAGCTGCAGCATCATCTTTGGTACCCTGCTCCGCCTCATGATGAATGCATCGTGTCATGATCCTGGAAAACGTGCACAAACATGGGAAATCATCATGTTAGCAAGACACACCACCAGGGCATTTATGGAGTGGTAATGTTTCCTGTCGCGGAAGGCCTGCTCCTGAGCCTGTGGTGGCACCAGTACAACATGTGTCCCATCAATGGACCCAATTACATGTGGCATGTGTCCCAGGGCATAGAATGCACCCTTGACATTGTTCAATTCTTGTGGAGTAGGGAACTTAATGAATTCATCAATGTGCTGCAACATAGCAGCTAATACATCATGTAGTACATGGCTGAACATGGTCTGGGACATCCCCCCCACATCACCTATGGTGTATTGGAACATACCTGTGGCAAAGAAATATAGGGCTGCCATCACCTTTACCTTGGGTGTCAGCGCAGTTGGATACCTGTGTCGCGGTTGGAGATGTGGTTCCAGCCTGTCCGTCAAATTCTGAATCAACTCTTGAGGGAATCTGTAGCGGCGGATGCAATCACGTTCCCTCATGGCATCCAAGTCAGGCAATGGCCTTGGCAGAGGGGGTGCCCTGCACGACATGTTGGGGTAAAAAGGTGTACAACTATCAGCAAACAATAATTACAATGTACATAGCACAATCAACACTGCTTAAACACATGAAATCACTTATGAATCTGCCGTGGGCTATACATCATGGACACTTATGCCAGCTAGTTGGCACTCCTACAACAAAACTGATTCACCTGTTGGCTGTGAAATGGACATGGCATGCACACAAATGATCATCTGGGCATGTCTGAGTTAGCAGACCAATGTATCACGTCAGTGACACACGTCACGTGACGTGCATGAGAAGGTGGTCAACACATCCAGACAACTGACTGCAAGGAACACACCCACGTCACATGTGCTATATATTTTACATTTCAGTGATATTGTGCATGAGTTGTGCATTGTACAAAACTACACCACAGCCATCCTATGAATGCAGATCTGTATGTCTGTGGCCAAATGCTCTATGATGCCATCACACATATGACCTGTAGAAATGCCCCTGTGGCATGGTGTGCGTACATGTGAGACACTTGCAATCACGACACAGACCCATCATAGATGCACCTAAAGAGGATTACGTTTACCCGATACAAACAGCATGTCCAATCTATTACATCGCACACACATTACATTGTCACACAGGGTCATGCAGAGCGTCAATTGGTAAAGTGAGACAGTGCCCCTGGCATCATGTGACAGATGCCTGTACTGAAGAGTGTGTCATCCCAGTGTTCATGTGAATAACAACATGTTCATGATGTTACTCATGTGACAAGTGTCAAGGTAATGTGAACCACATTGTGGCACATCACAAATGTCATGTCTCCACAGCACTGTTGGACTTGGCCGTTCTGGCAGGTTCACCCCTGAACTTTTTGCCTGGTATTATTAAATAGTTATGGTGATTCTTGGATTCTGCGCACTTTCACTGTGTCTCAGTGGAAAGTGCGTGCGCACACTGAGTGCATGTGGTGAGATAGGCCTGCCCTCCCATAGGAATGCATGGGGAATGTATGTGTCCCTGGTAGTTCCTGATGCGTCTGGTGTGCAGGCTCGAGTCTGGTATGTGCGGACTCGTGTGATTGAATGCTGCGAGATGATGTGTGCAATGTGTATGTGTCTAGTGTGGAAGTGCCACTTCTAGACATGGGTGTGCATGTGCAGTAAGTATGCTGGCACGTGATTGGCTGAAGCTGGCTGGGGAGCCTGGCTCCAAGAGTCTGTGTGGGTCTGCCCCGGTGGTGAATGGAGAGATTAGCATGCTGATGTGAGGGAGGGGCTGCACCTGGGTCCTGAATAGGGCTGGGCCTTTCCCACACAATGCTGGCACAGCCCCCTGTAGTGTGACTGATGACCCTAGCCTGCCTGGTGAATGGAAAGGGTGGCTGGGGAAAACAAAGTACTCCCAAAACCGGCTGCGACTGGTTTCTCCCCCACCCTGCACCTTTAGACAAAGGTTTTCAATGTATAAAAGGAGGCTGTGACCTCTTGTCAAATGTTCTTGTTCTCAACTCGGATCTACCAGGGGCGTGCTGCTGCTGGGGCCCAGGGGATGGCTTGCCTCCCTGGGCCCTGCCCTGCCCAGCCCCTGGACTACTGAGGTCCTGGACCCCTGAAGGACTTTGCGGTTTTTCTGCGTGCCTAGCACTTTCCTTTGGGCCCCCCCAGCGCTTGAGAGCGCTGTTCCTCCTACATAGCGCTTTGGAGCGCTGGTTCTTGCCCTCTAGCGCTTGGGAGCACTTCATTTCTGCTGCAGCGCTGGGAGCACTTTGTTTGTCAAGCCGGTGCCCAACCGGCATTTGCCCATACCGTGAAGATCTCTGGGACCCCCAGCGAGTGCCTACCTCGCTTATTTCCTTATTTCCCGTATTCTCGAGGGAGCCTACCCCTCGTCATCCCCCCGAGTTCACTGCCGCTGGCCCGGGACCCCTTGTGACATCCTCCCCGGGCCACGCTAGGATTGGCTGCCGGCCCAGGATTCCCTGATGACGTCTTCCCCGGGCCGCGCCGTGATTGGCTGCCAGCCCGAGGAGTTTGGGAGTCCGGCCCCCGAAGCACGACGAGGCAGGGAGCGGCGGGAGCCTATTCCGCACCCCTGCTTCCCCCTGAGAAACTGCCGTCTCCCCCCCGGGTCCCCCAGGAGTGAGGGAGAGCCCCAGAGAGCGAGAAGAGACCGACGCGTCTCCGTCGCTGCCAGACCCGGTGAGTGCTGCAGTGAAGGAGAGGAGGGGTGTCGGGGCACATTGCCGGTGCCCGCCCCTCCCCTCCCCTCCAGCGCGAGCTCCTGGGTGCTCAGAGGCCCCTGGGGCCTTCCCTGATGCCGAGTCCCCCGAGTCTTACTCCACCAACCCCTCCACCTATTTAGTCAGAGCCCGAGAGGCTCAGGGGGCAGTTCACGATCGCGAGTCCCCCGAGAGGGACTCCACCAACCCCCCCCTGTTAATTCATGAGCCCGAGAGGCTCCCAGCGCCGCATGTGTTTTAAGAGCCCACGAGGGGCTCAAGGCGCTAATTGTTCACGGAGCCCCGTGGCTCCAAGAGGGCACCCAGTGAAATCGAGTCCCCCAGGGAGAGACTCCAACGACGCCACAGTTGTTTGTTTGAGCCCAAGAGGCTCCCAGACCACATTATTTGTTCTAGAGCCCTGAGAGAGGCTCAGAGTGCCATTCTGTTGTTTAGAGCCCAGAGAGGCTCCCACGTTGGCCCCATCATCTACAGCTGCCCAGCACTTTGTGGGCAGCTGCCACGTTTAGGTGTTCTTGGCTACCTGCAGCCTGCCCTGACATTGGGACGCAGGGCGTCCTAGCCCCAGTGAGGCCAGTTGGCCTAGGTATAGTTATAAGTTCATGCTAATATGATTTCTGCGAAGTGTTCTTTGCTGCACATCTGAATGTGTTGTAGATGCATCATGTGCCTTGTTCTTACACCTCTGAATGTGTTGTTTATGCATCATGTGTTCTCCTGTGTTGCACCTCTGAATGTGTGTTGATGCATCATGTGCCTTGTTTCCTACACCTCTGAATGTATGTTATGCATCATGTGTTATGTGCTTATACCCCTACAGGTATTGTGATACTTAGGTGGTTGTTCTTGCTAGTACAGGTGGTGCTAGTGAGGTCCTGGTTCCCTGCGTAACATTTTCCTAACCTAAGGTGGTTAAGGTTGTGTAGGTGGTACTACTGCTTACCAGTGCTTACTGGTTGTGTGCTACATGGTTATTTGGTGTAAAACTATCTCCAAGGGCTTGATACTGAGCTCGCCCCCTGACCAGAGTCCCAGGACCAGTGGACTCTATTGTGCCTTCCCTGACAAATTGCTGGAACTTGTCTGATCTCCTTGGGCCACTGGGGCCTCGCCTGAAGTGTGCCTCGTGCACTCCCCTTGGCAGCTCGTGCCCGGCCGCCCGTCCAAGCCTCCAGCCGCGCCGCTCTCCTCTGAGCCGCGCCGCTTCGCTGGGCCGCCCGCACCCTGCCCTCCTCCTCCTCTGAGCCCCACACGTTGGTCGCCCCAGACAAATGCTTGTAGCCAGCCGGCCGCCCACTCAAGCCTACTAAGGAGATCACTCGCATTATACCGCGCAACCAGGATGGAAGGTACTGTCCGATAGGCCCTATGTTCTAAGTTCTAGGCCTACAAGTATTGTATGCTAAGTTCTAAAAGTGCTATTTCTTTACCAAGTGCTTATTCCTGACAATGGCCCATGTGGCCCTGTCCTGTGTACATATAATCCCTTGTAAATATTGCCCGTGCCAGTTGGCACAATGTACAACCTGTGTTTATGATTCTAATGTGTTTTGGTGTAATATAAAGGCTATTTTTATACATAACCTTGTGTGGAGTTTCCTTTGTGGTGGGCCTTGAGTGTTGTTGCTGGGGTGCGTGCGCAAACACTTATCTCACATTGCCTCCGAGTTTAGCCTTACTGCTCGTGCTACGTTACCAAGGGGGTGAGCAGGGGTTATCTTGGCGTGTAACTCCCTTGCCCTGACGTGGAAGTGGTGGTCTCTGACTGACTTTGGCGCAAGCCCTGGCCAGCCAGGAATCCCATTTCTAACAAGCACATCACACATCAACTGTGCCACTATATCACATGCCCTCTGCTATATAACTGTGTGCCACACCCAGGGCCTGCTCATGTAAGTATGCCATGCCAACACATACATGGACATCCTCATGATGACCTCTCACCCACATCCCTGCCATGTGTTTTTCTGTTATCACTATAGTAATGGTGCCATGCGTGAGCTTGTGGAACGCACTGTACACATGCATTCACTAGAGCATGTGAGACACCCAGTACCCCACTGGTGCGTGCGTGTGTACGGGTCGTCTCACTGTTGCATTTTAGCCATACGTGTGTGGAGCATACCTCACTGGTGCGTGCGTGTGTACGGGTCGTCTCACTGTTGCATTGTAGCCATACGTGTGTGGAGCATACCCCACTGGTACGTGCGTGTGTACGGGTCATCTCACTGTTGCATTGTAGCCATATGCGTGTGGAGCATACCCCACTGGTGCGTGTGTGTGTACGGGTCGTCTCACTGTTGCATTGTAGCCATATGCGTGTGGAGCGTACCCCACGGGTGCGTGCGTGTGTACGGGTCGTCTCACTGTTGCATTGTAGCCATAAGCGTGCGGAGCGTACCCCACTGGTGCATGCGTGTGTACGGGTCGTCTCACTATTGAAAACTGTCGTTTGCAACGACTCACGCACCGTACTTGTGTGTGGATCCCTGAAAATATATAGGGAACACTTAGGGGACGAGTAGAATGCCCAGAATGCAGGCTAGTTGTCAAGGAAACAGAGATTTGAGTGTGCTACAGGTGTTCTGCAAAATTCAGTTGGCCAAAACTATACAATGTTGCAATGTTTGTTGTGTAGCTAGAGCTCACATTTTAAACCATGCACATGTGTGTCAGGGCCTTATGTGGAATGGGATTGGATGAAACATAGGATGCAAAGTAATCTGCCCTATCACACTGTCTTCCTGAGACTGACAGCCCCTCAGCAGCACAGATTTAAGGCTGCATGTGGCTGTGAGAGGGCACTTGCCTGCACAACATTGGAGTGGACAACACTGCTGCTGTCTCTGCATTCCCTGGACCCTGATTTTGCTGAGCATGGAGAGGGCACCTGCATTCAGTGAGGAGGAGAACCAGGCCCTGCTGGATGCCCTCCTACCTAACTACAGCAAGCTGTATGGGAAACCAGTGGATCAGATGAGTGATGAATGTGTGAGTGTCACTACAGCCATTGTGTATTTATGGGACAGAGAGATGCATTGTACTTTGGAGTGAGTGCCTGGTGCGTGCATTAAGGTATCTATCATACAGTGAATGATGTAGCTAAATAGTGTTTACTGCTTACCGGCATTGTGCTAAGTGCATTCACTAGAGCATGTGTGGTCTGCTGAGAGTTCTTAGCACCCCTTAGGGCATCTGTTGCCTTTCAAAGGCATGTCGTGCATTGGTGTTTGCTCACAGGCCACATTCACATGGACAATGATGCAAGTCCTGTCAGCATCCTCTGCCCTGTTGTCATCGTCAATGTGGTGCAAGTGTGTGTCTTTGGGACATGAAGCAGGTGTACTGATGTTGTTTCACTCTGTCTTCCTCACAGGTATCTGCCTATGAGAAGGGGGAGATCTGGCTGCACATAGCCAGGGCTGTCAGGTCTGAGGGGGGCCCTCACCGCAAGATCCGGAACATTCGCAAGAGGTGGCAGGACATCCGGTGCTGGAGCCGCCGTATCGCCCGGGTGCAGGTGAAGCTTGAAGCTCCACGCCGGCATGGCGGCACACGTCATCTCACCCCCACCCTGCTCCGGGTCCTGGACGTGGTTTTCCCAGACCTCCATAGGCAGTTGCAGGAGGGACAGCAGCAAGGAGGGGGTAGGTACATGTCTGTTAGCATGTGTGTCACTTGCTACCTGCAGTGTTCCGAAGCCTGTTAACACTCCCACAGTTGTGGTGGTCTGGTCAGACAGGCACTTTATGCATTGTCATTGCAATGCCCCATATTCAGCAGATGCTCTTTTACATCCCTTCCCCTCCTCCACATTTGTCCCCTGCTTTGGGTATTTCATTTTTGAGCATGTCCTCCTAGGGTGCAATGTATTAGTATGCATATTGCTTAGCACATCATCATGTTGGAGGGGGGGTCTGTGAAACTTGTTGGTACCTTAACTGTTCCACGACCTATGCACTGTGGTTGCCCTTCATGATATTTTGGCACTGATCATGAGTCTCAACATGGAGTTCTGCACGGGTCTGCCTCAGTGGACTTTGTCCCTGGTATACTTTGTATTTCTCATGTGTTAGCTACATGTGCACACTGTCCATGTATACAAAATCTGGCTTGTGCATACTCACACTGGGCTGTGCGTGTGTGCATATTCACAAGAAATGTTGCAGGTTGTATGGGACTAATATTGATGGACAGCCACACATTGTGACCTTGGCTTAGTTAATATAGCTGCCCAGTTATTGAGACCCAGATTCTGAGTTTTCACTACTTGAGCTGTATCACTCACATTGACGGAGTGATTGGGGTGTTGTGCATGGGAGGTGTGATGGGCCTGCCTGTTTAGCCTTGTCAATGGTGTGCTGTGTATGTTATTTCTGATGCGAACTTGTCACTATGCACTTAGCCTGTGCTGCTGGACAATGCAGTCTTTGTAGGATTTACTGATGATGTTATTGGCTCACAGAGATGATTGTTCCACATCAATTTATGCTACATGTATGGGTTGGTGGTGCAACGCAGTTTTGTCTTGGTGTCCACACTACTGTATTCACATTGCCCATGTGGTTGTGGATGTGTCAAGAATGCATCAATGTTTTTCACATTCACAATTGTAGGCACATTAGCTTTGTCTTTTTCTGGATTTTGTACATGTGTGCCACTTCACTTGACAGCCAGTGTGTGTTATGTGCTAGCAACTGTATGGTCTGTGGATAGATGCCCCTGTGAGGAGTGTCACTAAAGTGTGTGGTGATAGAGGGAGCCTCTGTACCAAATACTCACACCCAGTCAACAGGTCAGGGTTTTATCCATCACCTCTCTGTTGCACACTCTGCCCCCAAGTTCAAACATGGCCATGTGCAAATCTGTCTGTCCATGTGGGAACAGTCTAGCCATAATTGTCAAGCCATGCCTTCACTGGACTGGTAACAATCAATCAAATCAATCAAAGCATTTATATGGCGCACTACTCACCCGGAGGGTCTCAAGGCGCTGGGGGAGGGGGTCCGCTACTGCTCGAACAGCCAGGTGTTGAGCTGCTTCCTGAAGGCGAGGTGGTCTTGGGTCAGGCAGAGGTGGGTCGGAAGGGAGTTCCAAGTCTTGGCTGCCAGGTAGGAGAAGGACCTTCCTCCTGTGGTGGCTCTTCGGATGCGGGGGACGGCGGCGAGGGCGTGGCTGGTCGATCGAAGCTGGCGTTTGGGAGCGTAGAAGTTGAGGCGGCTGTTGAGGTATCCTGGGCCTTGGTTGTGTAGGGCTTTGTGTGCATGGGTGAGGAGCCGGAAAGTGATTCTCTTGTTGACCGGGAGCCAGTGTAGGTCTCTCAGGTGTCCGGAGATGTGGCTGCGGCGGGGGATGTCAAGGATGAGTCGTGCTGAGGTGTTCTGGATCCGCTGGAGTCTCTTCTGGAGTTTGGCGGTGGTTCCGGCATAGAGGGAGTTTCCGTAGTCCAGACGGCTGGTGACGAGGGCCTGGGTGACCGTCTTCCTGGTCTCGGTGGGGATCCATCGGAAGATCTTACGTAGCATGCGCAGGATGTTGAAGCACGACGAGTAGACGGCGTTGACTTGTCTGGTCATGGAGAGGGAGGAGTCCAGGATGAAGCCCAGGTTGCGTGTGTGGTCTGTGGGTTTGGGTGCGCTGCCCAGGGCGGGGGGCCACCAGGAGTTGTCCCAGGCGGAGGGTGATGATCCCAGGATGAGGACTTCCGTCTTGTCCGTGTTCATTTTCAGGCGGCTGTTCGTCATCCACTTGGCTACGTCTGTCATCCCTTCGTGCAGGTTGGCTCTGGCGGTGGCGGGGTCGTTGGTGAGGGAGAGGATCAGCTGGGTGTCGTCGGCGTAGGAGATGATGTTGAGGTTGGGCTGGCCTGCGATGGCTGCGAGGGGACTCATGTAGACGTTGAAGAGTGTTGGGCTGAGAGAGGAGCCTTGAGGGACGCCGCAGATGACTTCGGTGGCCTCCGGTCTGAACGGGGGGAGGCGGACTCTCTGTGTCCTTCCGACGAGGAAGGAGATGATCCACTACAGTGCCTTCTCCTGGATTCCGACGTTGCTCAGGTGCTGTACTAGGGTACGGTGGCAGACAGTGTCGAAGGCCGCGGAGAGGTCCAGGAGGATGAGGGCCGCTGTTTCTCCGTTGTCGAGCAGGGCTCGGATGTCATCGGTGGCTGCGATCAGGGCGGTCTCGGTGCTGTGGTTGGCCTGGAAGCCAGACTGCGAGAGGTCGAGGGAACCGTTCGTCTCGAGGAAGGCGGCCAGTTGCTTGTTGACGGTCTTCTCGATGACTTTTGCCGGAAACGGGAGCAGCGAGATGGGGCGGTAGTTCTTGAGGTCGGTGGGGTCGGCTGATGGTTTCTTAAGTAGAGCGCTGAGTTCGGCGTGCTTCCAGCTCTCCGGGAAGGTGGCGGTGTCGAAGGAGGTGTTGATGATGTCCCGCAGGTGGGGTGCGATGACAGCGTCGGCCTTGTTGAAGACGTGGTGAGGGCAGGGGTCTGTCGGCGATCCGGAGTGGATGGAGTTCATCGTGCGGACGGTGTCTTTGGTGCTGATCGGGGTCCAGGCGCGGAGGGTGGTTGTGGGGGGCGGTGGTTCGGTCGTGGCGTGCGTCGGTTGAGTGCTGAAGCTGTTGTGTATGTCCGCAATCTTGTTGTGGAAGTAGGAGGCGAGGGAGTTGCAGAGGTCTTGCGAAGGGGTGATGTCATTGTTTCCGGCGTTGGGGTTGGAGAGCTCTTTCACGATGTTGAAGAGTTCCTTGCTGTTGTGTGCGTTGTTGTCCAGTCGTTCCTTGAATGCGGTTTTCTTGGTGGCGTGGATCAGTTGGAGGTGTTTTCGGGTGGCGAGCTTGAGGGCCGTCATGTTGTCCGGTGTCGGGTCTCTGCGCCAGGTTTTCTCGAGTGCTCTGCAGTTCTTCTTGGAGCTCTTGAGTTCGTCGGTGAACCATGGGGTTTTCTTGCTGCCGGGTCTGCTCGGCGGGGTCCTCAGAGGGGCGAGGTCATCTGCGCAGTCGCTGATCCATTTCGTGAGGTTGGTGGCCGCTTGGCTGGGGGTCGTTGTGCTGGTGGGAGGGTTCTTGCTCAGGGAAGTAGCGAGCTGGTCTGCAGTGATCTTGTTCCAGTTTCTTCGGGGAACCTGTTGCTGGTGGTGGTGGACCGTGTTCTTTCTGTAGCTGAAGTGGACGCAGCTGTGGTCCGTCCAGTGGAGTCCTGTGGCGTGGCTGAAGGCGATGTTCTTGCTGGAGGAGAAGACCGGGTCGAGTGTGTGTCCGGCGCAGTGGGTGGGGGTGGTCACCAGTTGCGTGAGTCCGAGGTTGGCGAGGTTGGCCAGCAGGGTGGTGGTGTTGCGGTCGTTGTTGTTCTCCAGGTGGAAGTTGAGGTCCCCGAGGAGGATGTAGTCGGCGGAGGGGAGGGCGTGTGGGCTGATGAAGTCGGCGATGTCTTCGCTGAATTGTGTGCGTGGTCCCGGTGGTCTGTAGATAAGGGTGCCTCTGAGGGTGGTCTTGGGGTTGACGTGGATCTGGAAGTGCAGGTGTTCGGCGGGTGCGAGGGTATCGTCGGTGTTGGTCGTGATGCGGATGGTGTCCCTGTGGATGATGGCGATGCCTCCTCCGGTCTGGTTGACGCGGTCCCTCCGGGTGATCTTGTAGCCGTTCGGGATGGCGATGGCGATGTCGGGCGCTGAGGTGTCGTTCATCCAGGTTTCCGTGAGGAAGGCGAAGTCTGGGGCTGTGGTGTCGAGCAGGTTCCAGAGCTCGATGGCGTGTCTGTGGACGGAGCGGGTGTTGAGCAGGATGCACTTCAGGTGGGTGCTGCTGGAGTTCGGCTTGGTGGGTGCTGGTGTGGCGTGGGTCCGGTTGCAGGTGAACTTGCAGGAGTGGCAGCTGAAGGGTCCGTGGGTGCGTCTCGGTGTGGCTCGGTAGCAGCCCGGGGTTCGGCCGGTGTTGAGTGCGTTGAGTTCGGTTGCGTCGTAGGTCCGACGGGTAGGCTTCCGCCGGTGGGGGCCAGGGGTCCTGGCGCTGGGCGCGGGCCAGGCGCGGACGGGCGCAGACGGGCTTACCTTTGGCGCACCTTCGGCGCACAATCGGCGCGCCCGCTGCGCGTCAACGCTGCGGGTTTGCCACTCTGCCATATGAGGAGAGTGGGGGGGGTGGAGCGAGGGTTCCTGGAACCACTTTCTGGCATTACAGACGTCTTCAGCCATGCTTGTTTGTATACACATCTGCGTTTCATGACCATGTCTGGACTTGGGTGGCAGAGTGGACAACTGAACGGTGATTGATCAACACCTATCCTGTTGACAGGCAGTGGCTCATCATTGTGACTGTCATCCAAGTTGTGGCCTGGTCTGTTACTTGTATCTTTGTATACAATGAGCGTTGTGTCTATTACAATTGCGGATTGCTAGACTTATATATGTGCAGAGTTATGTGGCATGTGACTCATGATGCATGCCATGATTAGAAATGTCCCCAAATGATTTGTTGCTGATATGTCTGCTGTGTACAGGTGACTGATATATTTATCATTTTCTCGTTGGCAGCAGCATCATCACCACAACCTGAAGGAGACACAGGCCCGGACTAGACAGAGGGACCCAGCAACAGTGCCACCAGCTTTGAGGAGTCGGAGGGAGGCAGTGGCACAGAGGGTGAGGGGAGTCAGGCGGCCGGACCTTATGAGCACGACACCTCATACCATGCGGACGGCTCGGATTCGGACTCCCAGGAGGAGGGGGAATATGCAGCTATGCCATCTACAACAACTATGCCTGTCCCCTCCTCCTCCAGTGGAGGAGTGTGGCTCAATGGTTAGAGCGGCAGACCCTGATGCAGAGTTCTGGCCAGGGACCAGGGTTCGATTTCCGCCTCGGCGGGGTCTCGGGCTCAATTTCCTCGGACCTGTTAATTCTCGCCTCGGTGCCAATTCTAATCACGGGCCCCACGCTGCAACTCTGGGCAATAGCTTGCTTAGCCTCCACACCGGCCCCAACAGCGCTAAGGATGCCTGGCTTCACCCTGGGGGTGCCCAGAAGTGGACACTTCACAGGGAAAGCCAGGAGGGGTTCTACAGCGGTATGAGTATGCATCCACAGACACATGACTCCTGACTCACAGCCCTCTACCTCCACCCCTATTGTGTCCCCGGGTTCAGGTAGAAGTTTGTCAGAACTGGCAGCAGTGTGCAGCGCAGAATATTTGTCATTCTTTTGTGCTGCACCGGCCACTGTGGAGGAATCCACCCCACGTGCACCCACTACACCTGCCCTTCCCTCTCCTGTCCCTGCGGTGCCAGACCCTGACTCCGATGATGCCCCCCATGTGTCCACAGACATCTGAACTCCATGTGCAGGCAATTGGGTGTGTCAACGTCCACAACGCCACCACTGTTGGGGACATTTATTTGGACTGACCATTGGCCTTTTGTGAGCCTGGACTCATTACTTGCATATTTTAGATTGTTGGGCTGAATAAAGCTTTTCATTTTTCATTCATAATTTTAGCTTTTCAGGAAATTACTTTAGCTGCTGTGTGCCTACGAGTTGGTGTAATGTTCATTTTTGGGTATTGTAACATATGTCTATTTCCTGATGCTAATGAGGTGGACCATGGTATGTTTGTGCTATCCCAATGTTGCAGCAAAATTTCTAGATTGGTGTGTGTGCAGTTTGCATGCAGACATTGTCCCTAAGAGTGTCCCTTCCTCAGTGACACATGTGATCTTCACTACGGACAGTTACACAATTGTTGTGATGACGTTTGTGTTGATTCCCTATAGATTTGTAGCTTCCCTTCGGCAATGGCCATGCTGGCTCACAAATCCATTCAGATAATTGGTCAGTGCCATCAATGCTACTCACTGTGCTTGGGGTTGTAGTATGTAGTAATGCCTTCAGGGAGACCATCATACTTTATCACACTATGCATGACAATGTTATCAGCCTTGACGTTATGATTCAGATTGTAAATTTTTTAAATTTGGACACACAAAATACATGTCGGTTCTTTGTATCTAGGGGATTACTACCCTGTTATATCCATGAGGGAGTACATGTTGCACCACCTGGACATTGACATCATGTCCGGGATGTACATGACACTTCATTAGTCCATTTGTGCTTAATTTCTTTGGTGGTCTGTTACATGACTACACACTATTGAGTCATGATGGAGGGGTGTGTGCCAGTGAACTAGACGGGAGGATATACATGTGGGAACTGACAATACACCCACATGTGGTGTGTCACCCAGTGTGTGACAGGATACCATTCTCCGTGGAGTAGGTGACTGCTGTGTGTGATGTGTTGATATGCAACTATCATGAGTGTTCCCAGTTAGGGATGTACAGATACAGGCATGTACTTGCTGTATGATGTTGGACATGCACACCCCTATGACTGGGCACTGCTGGGAGTCCTCTGCACCCACCCCCTATACTGTTGGGCACTGTTGGGCACTGCTGGGCCCTGCTGGGAGTCCTCTGCACCTACCCCCTATACTGTTGGGCACTGCTGGGAGTCCTCTGCACCCACCCCCTATACCCTTGGGCACTGTTGGGAGTCCTCTGCACCCACCCCCTATACTGTTGGGCACTGTTGGGCACTGCTGGGCACTGCTGGGAGTCATCTGCACCCACCCCTTATACTGTTGGGCACTGTTGGGCACTGCCGGGAGTCCTCTGCACCTACCCCCTATACCCTTGGGCACTGCTGGGAGTCCTCTGCACCCACCCCCTATACTGTTGTGCACTGCTAGGCACTGCTGGGAGTCCTCTGCAGCCACCCCCTATACCCTTGGACACTGCTGGGAATTCTCTGCACCTACCCCTATACTGTTGGGCACTGTTGGGCACTGCTGGGCATTGCTGGGAGTCCTCTGCACCCACCCCCTATACTGCTGGACACTGCTGGGCACTGCCGGGAGTCCTCTGCACCCACCCCCTATACTGTTGGGCACTGCTGGGAGTTCTCTGCACCCACCCCCTATACCCTTGGGCACTGTTGGGAGTCCTCTGCACCCACTCCCTATACTTTTGGGCACTGCTGGGCACTGCTGGGAGTCCTCTGAACCCCCCCAATACCCTTGGGAACTGCTGGGAGTCCTCTGCACCCACCCCCTATACTGTTGGGCACTGTTGGGCACTGCTGGGCACTGCTGGGAGTCCTCTGCACCCACCCCCTCTACTGTTGGGCACTGCTGGGAGTCCTCTGCACCCACCCCTATACTGTTGGGTACTGTTGGGCACTGATGGGAGTCCTCTGCACCCCCCCCCCCTATAGCCTTGGGCACTGCTGGAGTCTTCCGCACCCCCCCTATACCCTTGGGCACTGTTGGGAATCCTCTGCACCCACCCCCTATACTGTTGGGCACTGCTGGGCACTGCTGCGAGTCCTCTACACCCACCCCCTATAGCCTTGGGCACTGCTGGGAGTCCTCTGCACCCACCCCCTATACTGTTGGACACTGCTGGCAGTCCTCTGCACCCACCCCTATAATGTTGGGCACTGCTGGGCACTGCTCGGAGTCCTCTGCACCCACCCCCTATGCCCTTGGGCACTGTTGGGAGTCCTCTGCACCCACCCCCTATACGCTTGGGCACTGTTGGGCACTGCTGGGAGTCCTCTGCACCCACCTCCTATACCCTTGGGCACTGTTGGGCACTGCTGGGAGTCCACTGCACCCACCCCCTATACTGTTGGGCACTGATGGGCACTGCTGGGCACTGCTGGGAGTCCTCTGCACCCACCCCCTTTACCCTTGGGCACTGTTGGGAGTCCTCAGCACCTACCCCCTATACTGTTGGGCACTGTTGGGCACTGCTGGGCACTGCTGGGAGTCCTCTGCACCCACCCCCTATACTGTTGGGCACTGATGGGCACTGCTGGGCACTGCTGGGAGTCCTCTGCACCCACCCCTATACTGTTTGGCACTGTTGGGCGCTGCTTGGTGTCTTTTCCACCCACCACTCAGATGTGACGAACCGTACCCCGACATTTCAGACATGTGTGAGGCACGTATCACTGTTACAATAGTGATATGCGCTAGCGTGTGACGCATCGCACCACGACATTTCAGACGTGTGTGCGCACGCGTCACTATTGCAATGGTGATATGCGCTAGCTCGTGACGCACAGTACCCCGACATTTCAGACGTGTGTGCTGCACGTATCACTGTTGCAATGGTGATATGCGCTAGCGTGTGGCGCACTATACCCCCCACGTTAATGGCGTATGTGCGGAACGTATCACTATAGCAATGGGGATATGCGCTAGTGTGTGGCGCACCGTACAGGTATACTTCCGTTGTTGCGTTGGGTTGTACTCCCCGTCTGCGCCGTCGTCGGTTTCTATATACGAGGGCAAAGGCGTACAGGGCTGAATGACACGCTCGAAGGGGTTCATGTCGTGTATGTTGCATAGCGGGGTGCAGTTCGGGCCGAACTCTGGTTTTACGGCAGTTTACAGCTCTCATAGCAAAGGGGCCGTACGGAGTGTCTTCAACACAGATCGTACTTCCTGATCCGGAAATGGCTGCCTATTTATGTACGGACGTAGTGTACAGCGTCGCCCGGAGTAAATCCGTATGTACTTTCTAGTTGTACGGTGTTTGGTACGAGTCATACGGAGTGGCGCTTTGGGTTAGGATCGTACTTGCTCGTTCGTACGGGGACGTTGTACATGTACGATTCGTACGGGAAAAACGCTCTGTACAGCTACACTTTTTAAAGCTGCGCTTTTTCCCAGATCGGAATCAACCCCTTTGTGTTGCCTTGTGCCAATGCAGGCACCTTTGAGAAATACAGCAGGTTTTTATTTTTCAGGAAGTGCTTCCTTGCTGCCCCAAACATAGTCCTTGTGCGTTTTGCTCTCTATGGATGTGTTCCTCAGAATTGATCACACATGTAAAGAAGAAATAATATGGTGATTTACAAATATATTTTTGGAGTTACCCCAGACTCATCCATGAGCAGGCTTTTTGCTCAAGTCTGTGTCTAAATGTTTTTGCAGATATGCATGTGTGTAAAATTTGATATGTGTATGCATGGGAACATCCATGGTACTAGGTGAACAGTAAGCTAAGTCGGCACAATGGGCTGTGTTACTGCATTTCTTTCTAATATTGCAATGCACATAGTGTTTTGTGTGTATGTGTCAAGGTTAAAGTTTTTTTGGGGTTGGGCCTATGTTACAAATTAACAATAAACCACGGCAAAACAGTTGTCAATATTTGGGCTAATATCATATTTGGAAACATTTATTGTAATTGTTGTTTTCAATTAGTGGGATAGGCTAACGTATACATTTTGTTTCAGAAAATTAAATTTTTCAATATTGATTGAATGGTTGTCTAGATAGCTTTAAAATGGTGTTCTGATATAAGAAAATCCAAACATAGCAGTTTACTAAATCCTAGGAAGAACATCATTGTCTTAAGGAAAGGTCTAATAATGGTGTGCTTGATGCCTTCAATTCCAACCTGCACTCCTTGCAAGAGGTCACCGTCATCGACCTACGGGAGCTTGTGGGTGATTCTGGATCAACAATATCACTGTGTCTGAAAGTGAACTGAGACAGCATCCTTCCAAGACAACATCTGTAATGCTTGTTTCTGTAGATCAAGGAGACCCTGAAGTCAGCTTCAAATGCAAAGTTTAAAGGACACAGCAACGACTGGTGGAAGAGATCAAGTCACGAGTGGAGATATTGACAAACATTCTTGAAGAAGTCAAGAGTTGTCTAGGTCCCAACAAGACATTGGCTCAGGCTGTCAAAGACAATCATTCTGGCCTCCACAAAACTGATGAGTCTCTAGTTGACATTGCTCAAGTCATGAAGGAGGAGAGGGAACAACACCAGTCTTCTACTTCTGTTAGTAGTTATGTACCAAAGCAGCTAAAGCTCATCAATTTCTCTATCCAATATTTATACCATGGAATGGATACCAAGATAGACTCCTATCTGTCTACCATTAGTGTACTCAACCAGCAACATTGTTGCCGTTTTACAAACTCAGCAACACCTTGTCAGGGAATCAGCTGTAGCCTTCAGTGCACTCTTTGGTGTTTTAGCTACCATTACAGCCTACATCTTTTTCCCCTGTTGGTCACAAATGCTCCTATGTCTTCTCCTTAAGCATTTTTGGGCATATTTATGAGCCCCTTTGAGTTGCTTTTGCACCACGCAATGTGATGCAAGAGCATTAAAGATGAAGACTTGGATTTATGAAGCCAAGCAAGACCAACTTGTGCCAATTCATAAATCTTGAGTAATGTAATGCAGCGCAAATTGCTGGGTTGCATTAACCTGCACTCGGAAGATATTTCTATGGGTGATGCGTGGGTGTTCCCATGCAACATCCATAGATGTTGATGCATTCCCAGATTTACAATAACAGGTAAATATGGGAATGCACCACCACTGAGATATGCCTGCCCAAGAAAAGTGTAATAAGGAGAAATATCTTTATAATGCTTTAAATCCAGTGCATTCCTATCATCTCCCAGTGACACAATACAGCAAGGTGACTTGCTGCACTGCGCCACTTTTTCATAAATATGGACCAATGTGAGGATCATGCTAAATCATCATATGAAAAAGATGTAGGAATTATTATTGTGCATTGCAAGGTGGCAAAATAAAAAATAGTGAGGTCTTCTTGCTCGTTTGTTTCCTTAGTCCTGTTATGCATTTTATCTGCAATCCAGTGTTGGTGTTATGGTGTACATTTTGGCCAGATATTTCTTGCATAAATCTTCCTTCGTAGCTAATTCACATTTTACGTTTTGACTTTTTAGAACACTTACTGTTGTGCTGAGCTTTCATTAATCTTCCAAACTCGTTCCTCTGCTGTAAAGTTAAGTGTCATTTCGGTTTTAACGAATACACTGATAATTAACTTTTTGAAAGAAGTTAGTTACTTACTTTCTTACTTACTTAATAAAGAAATGTAATACACATTTGTTTCCTGTGTCTTTATTTCAACTTGATGTTTAATCACATTTTCCACCTAACCATGAATTATCTATTTATAGTCATTAAATTATATTAGTTATAATATATATTTTTTTTACGGTGTGATAATACATCTTTATTCAATACCACAATGTCATTATTCTGACAACATACATATACATTTATTTTTGTATTACCTTTATTTATCTTTTCAACAAAAATGCAACAGGTGTACAGCTTTAATCAGCACATACTGGTGAATAGTACAGCAGAATCCCATGCTTTAAGTAGAAGCTCTTGATTTTTTATATAGCAAAGCATTAGGATGCAAGGAGCCCGACAGCAAACTCATTCCAGTTCTCCCTCAGTCATATCTTCACTCATTTTGATCTCTTGCATTTGAGTCGGCTGTTAGAAATGCGTTACAAAGCTCCCTCCATGTTGCAAAATGCTTGTTCTGGTGTTAACCTGGGCTTCTATGGGAATTAACAAGGGCGTATTATCAAGCCCATTATCGCCATTTTATCAGCAGTTTCCTGCCAATAAAACGGCGATAATTTTAACACCGGTCCTTGATAATATGCCCTCAAGTTTGTTATCTTTGTAAAAGGTATTGTATATCAATATTTGTCTGTATATCAATATTTGTCTGCTTTGTCTTTGATTTTGTGTGTGTTTTGTAGTTGTCTGTTAGTCGGTGTCTCTATCTTATAGATTTAGACAGTTTAGAGGATTGAGTATGTAGTGGAGGTTTGTAGGGATTAGTTGCGGGTAGTTTATTAAGTAGTTGTGTAGTAAATATGTCTGATAAAACAGAGGAGAGTTAATTTTGCAGGAACAAAGGTGGGAGCACTAATTTGGCAGGTAATGCACTACCTCATTCAAATGATAGCATCTGGTGGGTGAGTGGAACAGAAATATCCATTGAGGAAAGAAATTAGCAGAGGTAGTGGATGCGTTGGTGTTAGCCCTGGCATCTTTTGGCACGTTTTCCCTGTCTTTTTGAATTTTGACCTCCTGTTTTAATGGTGTGCTGGACATTTTGCTGGTTTAGTGCTATTCACTGCTAAAGTGCAAGTGCTCTTACTGTAAATTGTGTTATGATTCGTTATGATTGGGATATTTGATTTACTAGTAAGTCCCTAGTACAGTGCACTGTGTGTGCCCAGAGCCTGTAAATCAAATCCTAGTAGTGGGCTTGCAGCACTGATTATGCCACCCACACAAGGAGCTTTCCAAAGGTGTCTCAGACCTGCCACTGCAGTGCCTGCACACATTTTTTACTGCAATGTCGGCCTGACAAGTGCACCCATTTGCCAGACCCTAACCTTCACTTTCTGTATTTATAAGGCACCCGTCATCTAGGCCCACAGTACCCCATGGGTAGGGTTCAGTGTATGTGAAGGGTAGTACATGTACTGGTGTGTTTTACATGTCCTGATAGTAAAATATTGTACATTTAGTTTTTCACTGTTGAAAGTCTGTCTGTCCCTTCGGCTATCTTTGGAGCTGCACGGTAACAGCTTACATGTGTAACTTTCAATTGTGACAAGATAGAGAAATAGAGTTTAGGCTCTCTGAACTCAGAATTCAATAACATATCTTTTAGAAAAGATGTTTTCTTTTTTTAAATAGTGTTTTTGAAAATGCCCCTTTTAGAAAGTGGGCATTTCCTTACGTAACCATCCTGTGTGCTTCTGCCTCTTTGTGTATACAGCTCCTGGTTTTGGACTGACAGGGCTGGGGATGTGCATTCACACTAACTAGACATTCACAGGGGTGGTTGAGGTGTGACCTGTCTTTCCTTGGTGATTCATTGCCAGGCAGAATAGACCTTGTCTGCAATTACAGTGGCGTTATGAGTTTGCTGTAGGACTTCAATAGGCTGTGTCTGTTCTGCACAATGCTGTCTCCACCCCCTGTTGTGAAGCTGGACTAGAGAGGACAGAACTGGTTTCTACTGAACTCAGAGACCTTCTGCCTAAAACGTCAATGGGGAAAGCAGTATAAATGATTGATACCTGACCCCAGAACATATAAACTCTTTTGGACTAATGAAACTTCCAAGAAGAAGAGCTGGAGAAGCTGTGAAGAGGACTACCACCTTGCTGTGTACTTTGCTGTGTTGGCCTGAAGTGGTTGCTTCTGTCTTGAGCAGTGAAAGTACTGGACTGTACTTTCTACAAATTATTTTCCTGAGTTTCTCCAAGGACTTGAGGTAGAGCTTGTCCCCTGTTCAAGAAGTCTCAGGAACAGCAAAGAATTTAAGTTCATCTGTCATCATCATTGGGAACTGTGCGTTTTGTGCTGCAACAGAAGAAAAAGCAACCTAAAGCTGTTGACGACATCTCTGCCAGCTCTGTGACCTGTTGGCACTACAGGGAGCATTGCCCCACTTCGCACCACAACGCGGATCTCACCGCTGATTCCGCCACCACCAAGCCACTGCATGCACCATGACCTCGGGGCACCCCGGTTCTCACCTCCTCACTGCACATCGCCGACCTGGTATCACTACCGCCGCCACTCCATGCCAATTTTGACACCACTGCCTGCACTGTGGCCTGAGGGCACTGCTCGTAAGTTACTCGATGCGCTGCCCCATCCTACACCGCAGCCTTGGTCTATTGATGCCAGAGCCATCTACTTCAAATCTTCTACAGATGACAGCGCTTCAGCAAAGATGAAGTCACGGCTTGCACCGTGACCTGCCAGCACTGCGACCATCATGGCCGCGTTTCTTACCACTGCCCTGGTCTCGCCAACACTGCTGGATGCTGTCACCAAGCCACTGCCTTACCCGCGACCTGAGCGCACCGAACGTCGCACCGCTATACTTCACATCGCAACCCCAATTCCTGCCGAGGTTCCTAACTTCAACCTCAGAGAGTTTGACATGCAACACTTTTGACTCGAAGGGCCCAAAGACTCCTGCACCAACCTCGGCAACCAACGCCGATGACGCCAATCCTTTGGAGCACACTGCAAGGTCCACAATGCCCTGCTTGCCCGCGCCACCACAGTCAGCCTGAACTGTTGGATTTGTTTGTTCACGATGCCGTGAACTTCAAGGAACTGAATTTCAAGGTTATTCTTGCAATATTTATATTTTGATTATTGTATGCTAAATCGTTTTGTTCTTATTTTACACAGATAAACACTGGCTATTTTTCCAAAACTGGCGTGGTGTCCGTTTGTAGTGTTTTCACTGTATTACTTTGCATTATGTGCAAATGCTTTACACATTGCCTCTGAGATAAGGCTGACTGCTCATGCCAAGCTACCAAGGGGGTGAGCCGGGGTTATTTCACAAGTGTGATCTCCTTACCCAGACTAGAAGGAAGGGTTCCTACTTGGACAAGTTTTACATGTCTCCTGACTAGAGAACCCGATTTCAAACAGTTGGCACCTAGTGAATGTCTCAAAAACTGAGCATATGGTTGAGCAGGTCTATCATCATTAAGTCCGCTGCACAATATAGGCACCCATTGGTAAATAATCTTGTTCTTGCATGATTTATTTAGTTGCTTAAAACACATTAACTTAGCTAAATATTTTCATAGTATATAGATTTTGCTTATTTTTTATAGGTGAAATTTCTAAATATATGAAGCACATTGGACACTATTTGTGAATATTTCGAACATACACCTCAGGAATTGAAGGTGCTAGGCTGCGTTGTCGGTCAAAAGCGTGTCCAAAAATATGGATTTACATAAAATTATATGTGTGTATGCAAAAGAATGATCAAGCACCACCAATGTTATTTCTCCCTGATGCTAAGTAACACAAGGCAGTGTAAAACGTTGTTTTTTTAAAACTTTTAATACAAAGCTGCACACATACCCTTTTACGTTGCTTTAAAATAACAGAAAGGTTTTCACATTGGCTCTGCGTCCTAAAACTGATTCAAAACCTTTGCAAAATCTAAGAAAATGAGACCCTCCTACGTAATTATGTATAATGAAAAATATATAACTCCGACGTAATTATGTATAATGAAAAATATAAAAAGCATCCAAGAAGTTAATACTGTGCTCATGTAATAAGACATAGCTCTATGTAGCACACTGTTTCAGATTTATGTGCTGTGTGAGGTGAAGTAGAGAAAGTACATTTGCAAATAAATAAAAAATAAAAACAGTTCTACTTCTAACTACAACTTGTGGTGGTACATTCTCATTAGCCAGGCAGCAACACAGTCACCTCTGCACTATGGCATTTGAGTTATTGACTAGCACCATGGCTAACAAGATTGCAGTATGGATTGGAATTTTTCTTTGAGTTCTACAACATAAATTACTGTTGAACATGTGAAAGCTGCTCAAGAACATCCATTTTTCATTAATAGTAGAGAACAATGTAAAACAAAATGTATTTTAAATTGGTAGCATATTTAAATTCTAGATGGCAACTGATGCTGATGGTTCCACATTTTTATTTTATGTGGCACCCTTCATTTTGATACCACCTTCCAAAACCCTGCTGGTGATCTTTCTTTACTGTTAACTTTTCATACCTAATCATATTTTTGAGCAGGTTGCTTCAGCAGTCCTCTCATCATGCATTACTAACAAAGAGAGTTTTGGCAACCTATTTTAGAAACTGTGAGAAATTGGGTTGTTGGTTGAATGGGAGATGACCCATGTTCAAGCAACAGCGACAATATCTGTCAGGGTGTAATGTAATGTGATGATGTAAATTAAATGTATAAAGCGCGGCATATGCCCAAAGGCTTCTTGGAGCTGTAGTATTCTGATCAAAGGACAGCAGAGCTAAGCATTATGTTAGACGTGAGCAAAAAAACTCTATCTGTCCTGTGTAAAAAGCCACGTTTTTAGTGACTTCCTGAATCTGTTTTTAGAGAAAGTGGCAGATAATTCCAGAGCTTTGCTGTTGTCCTGTAAATACTTTTCCCCCTCAATGTGCTCTTTTTAAATGGGGGGACCACCATGTTCCTGGCTGAGCATGAACTCAGTGTTCTTGCTGGAGCATACCATTTAAATCTTTTCATAAGCCGGTCTGGCCCTAGTCTGTGCAAAGACTTAAACGCCAAGCAGAGGGCTTTAAACTCACACCTTTGTCTAACTGGCGACCAGTGTAGTCTTCTGATTGCTTCTTTTGCTGACTCATATTTAGGTATTGTAAAAATAAAGCGGGCCGCTGCATTCTGCAGAATCTGGAGTCTGTTCAGGAAGCCTGATGTCAAGGTGAGTTAGAGAGCATTACAGTAGTCTATCCGTGTAAGGACCAAAGCTATGGTCACTGTTTTTAAAAGATCAGGGGGTAGATACTTTGTTGATTTTTTTTCAACATCCTTATGCAACAAAAACAAACTGATGTTATTTCGTTAACTTGTTCTTTAATTTTGAACTCGCTGTCCAGCACAACTCCCGGGTTCTTTACCTCGGTCGAGGGTGTGGACAATGTATCTAGCTACGGCGGCCACCAATCTGGTGTCCAGAGAGAGGGTTGGTTGCCGAAGATGATCACCTCATTTTTTGAGGCATTCCGCTTCAGGCAATTCTAATCCATCCAAATGCTCACCTTTTTCATGTATGAGCTGAAAGCTGAAAGCCACATTATTGCTAGTTTCCCTGTTGGTCAAAGACACTATAATTTGGGTGACGTTGGCATATGAGGCCAGGGTGAAGGCTGTGTTTTTGATAATCGACACCAATGACGTAACATATAGATTAAAAAGTGTAGGGCTCAATGCAGATTCCTGTGGAACTCCACATGGCAGGAAGAATTGCCTGGAGACACAGTTGCTCAATGCTACGTTTTGTTGTCGGTTTGTTAAAAATGATTTTAAGAGATCCATAGCTGTTCTTTTTAACCCAAGTCCTGGAGCCGGCCGACCAGAATCTCATGGCTGACTGTGTCAAAGGCTGCCGAGAGATCAAGTATCACCAGTGCCGCCATCCCCTCGCCATCAATAATTTCACGTATGTCTTCCGTAGCCACAATTAGTGCTAATTCAGTACTATGGTGTTTCCTATATCCGTGTTGTGTGTCATCTAAAAAATAGTTTTCTTCTATATTTGTTGACATATGTTGATTCATAATTTTCTCTGCCAATTTAGCAGCAAAAGAGAGTCTTGAAATAGGGCGATAATTGCTCGAGTCATCGGAGTCCCAGTTATCTTTCTTTAGAAGTGGGACGATAGAGGCTAGTTTCCACTGAGCTGGGATTCCATTAGTGAACATCTGGTCCAGACTAAATCCCAAGTTTTTTGCCACTTGGATAGGCAAAATATGCATTATATTAGGCGGGCAGGGATCATATAGTCAGCCAAATTTGATTGACAGGATTTGGTCTCTAAGTAGTTCCTCCGAGGGGTTCGTGAAAGTGGACAAACTCCTTCTGTCCTCTTGGTTGGTTGTCAGCTGTTCCGCCTAATGGTTGACTACTATGTTTGCAGCAAATTTATTACAGATGTTAACAATCTTTTCCTGAAAAAAAATAGCTAGAGTGTCGCAAAAGTCTTGGTTTATCCCAACGTGATTGGCACTGGTAGGTGTAACCAGTTTCTTTATAACAGAAAAGAGAGTTTTATTAGAATCACAGGCGGCTTTTATGTGCCCTGTGAAATAGATGGTCTTTGCAGTTAAGATCCTCTCTTTATGCTTAGCTAGTTTAGCTTTACAAATGGTCCTTTTTTCTGCCTCATAATATTTTCTCCATCTTTGCTCTTGTCTGCGGCAATCCTGCCTAGATTACCTGAGCTTCTCATTATACCATGGTTGTGATTTTTTTTCCCTTGTGAATTTCTGTCAGTAATTGGTGCTACGGTGTCTAAAGCAGTTTTTAACCAAAACGAGAAGTTCCCCACATTCTCTTCCAGGTTGTCTTCTAGTTGACTGGGAATTAAAGTAGTGGTCTATCCTAATTCTGCCGGGTGTATTTTGTACCAAGCTCTACCTCTTGCTTGTTGAGTGGGGGGCCTATGTTGGATGTTTTCTTTAATTTTTATTAGCCATTTAATCACCAAGTGGTCGGACCATGACACTGGAAAGGATGGAAATAATTTAATGGCCTCATCTGTGGAAAAGATGCCATCCAACATATATCCAACCTTATGTGTTGCACCCTGATCGATTACGTAAGTCCAAAGGAGTCCATAGTATTAATCAATTTTTGAGAATCTGGGTCGGTATGTTTTTCCAAGTGGAAGTTAAAATCACCTAGTACTGTGAAATTATCATTAATGATTGAAGACTCAATCACCGTACTGCGATTACTAATGAAGCTGCTCCTTACTCCAAGTGGGCGATAAATTAGCATCCCCTTAATAGCTGATAAATCTGGAGGCTGTACCGAAAAGTTTAATGCCTTAAAGCCCGTCTAAGTAGTGGTTCAAACTTTGTTTTAAAATGATTGCAATAAAAAACCGCCAATCCACCTCCCTTTTTTTCTGCCTATCCAGTCTAAAAACAGGATATCAGGGTGGTAGGCAGCCACAATATCTGGGCCAGAGCTCTCATCTGCCCAGGTTTCTGTTACAAATGCCACATCAATGTATTGGGTTTGGACAAGATCATAAAACCATAACTGGTGTTTTACCAGAGATCTTGTATTTAATAGTATGCAACAGACATTGGAGCTATAGGGACCAGAACTCTTTTCTTGCATTTGGCCAGACTTTCCTATAGGGACTGCCAGGCTTTCAAAATGAGGTGTGGGCTGTTCCTTATTGATACTATATTAAGGAGGGCGTACGGGGCTATCTGTATTAGTGGGTCTTAAAGCCATTAATGAATTAATGATTCTCGGGAGTAGCAATGGTTACCTGACTCGATTTGATGCGGAGGACCAGGGGGACCGGCACTGGGTGCGGTCCAAGCGTGGATGGCCGCAGACGGACTTGCCTTTGGTGTGCCATCACCCCCTTTTAACTTGGCAAGCTGTGCTAAAAACAAAGGACTAGACCGCCTCTTCTTAAAGATGGCGGCTAGCCCATGGCACAATGGAAGTAGGTCACTTTTCCAACTTCCCCGGATATCTCCCTCCACTCAATCAGCCCGCTAATGACTGCGGTGGACCGGGAGATATCTATCAAAGGAAAAGGATGCTGAGCACATAAGTGTTCAAAGAATAGGTCAGTGCAAATTACAACTTATGCAAACATTTTAAAAACTTTCGGTTAAGCCAGATAAATAACAGGATAGCAGCAAGAGCTCATAAAGGGTTACTTCATGATTATACAAACACAGCAAAATATAGATGACTGTTTTCTGTCTTGTGCAGTCCCTACTGCCTAGTTGATCAGGTGAACCACAAAAGTAATTAAATTAACGTTTGCTTAGATCTTGGTAGCTTGGCAAGTCAATTTTAATCAATTATGTGACTCCAAAATGACCAAAGATCAATCTGTGGAACAGGAGTGATTATTTTGTAAAGATTAAAGAGAAATCTAGCACCTAGAAGATCAAAGTGCCAACCATGGATATCTAGTTGCACAAGACTGGGACAAAGACAAAAAATATGGTGGACAGCGATGGGGCGCGGTTCAGATACAAGAAGTGGATTGGGCTTGGCCTGCACTTATCTTCAAATTTATAAGACATTTTGAAGAAAAAGTTCTAAGAAGGTAAAGTTCAGCGGGGTATGTCTGCAGGTGGTGTCCGAGGAAGAGGCATCGTCGTTGGGGTGCAGCTTGATGAAGTGGCGGTAAAGAGATCTACTTTCAGAATTAGTCTCTTTTATAGAAGTCGAAAATCTGCAGTGGAATAAAGCTGTAGGGTGTAGCCAGAGACAGTTCCATGAGGCCTGATACCTTTTTTGTCAAGGGACCACTGAACAGGATTTGCTGCTGTGGAGCAGAATGTAGTGGGAGCTACCACAAAGTCAGGCTGACCAGTGATGCACCTTGGGCGGGTAGACATGCAGGTTGGTCCCTGTCTTCCATCTGTTCTCAGAGCAATTTTTGGCCCAAAAACGTAAGTCCCAAGTTTTAGATTGTGGCTACCTGATCCGCTTTAACACCACATCCAAGGCTCTAGGACTGAGGGGGCAAAACCTGGGCATTCAGGAAACACTCAGGCTAGGTCCAGAGGTGAGTTCAAGATGGTTGGAGTCTTTTGGTTCCTTGAGGTTCTGATCAGGGACTTATGAGTACATTAAATATGCCATTTAGGTTTAAGGCAATTTTACCATTTTTAGAGGATTGAGCACAAGTACTTGGCAGTGGTAATATGCACAGAGTCCTAGGGCCAACTAAAACGAATTTCAGAAAAAGTAGAGGGCGCAAGGCAAAATGTTTGAGGGAAGACCAGCTTAAGGATGATCGTTCTAAAAGAAAGGTGGTGTTATTCAAATGTATTTTGTGACATTACTTTATATATGTAATGATAATAATGTTTTAGTATGTGACACATTGGTGGAGCTCACATTCATGGGGCCCTCACTGTTGAACTGCTTTTCAGATACTTTGATTACACAGTCCAGTCATCACTATCCACCCTGGACCTCCCTTAATCCAGGCACTCTCCTCACCCTTACATGGTCCTCTGGTGTTGCCAGGCCACCAAAAGCTGGTTATCCAAACTCCATGGTAGGTTGTTTAAACAACATGGTGTACTTTTCCATCACAATGCAGTGGGAATAGCAAACACGGGATTGCAGGGAAATGCAAACTATGTCTGTAATGACTTGTCCACATCCCTATGCCTTAATACAGGCCTGTGTTTCAGTTTCACATGCACGCTCTACAGTACTACTACATAGCAATAAGATATAGATGGAGGGAGGGTTAGGTACAGAGCAGCAGAAACTAACTTGTGTGGGTTGTGCCGGACTCCTGTTTCACATGCCCAAATAACTGCTCACAGTACTGTTCACAATTACCAGCAAACTATTCTTTCACCACCACACCCATGCTATTTAACTATTAGTAAGGGCAATAGTTTTTAGTATTGCAATGGTGGCGCTAAGTGTGACCCTCCTGACCTAACATGACCACAATCCATGAAACAGGCCTAGGTCATAGAACCCATGCAATATCAATATGTGCCATTTATTACTAATACCTAACAATGATACAGAGTCCATTTGTAAATGGTGTGCTTAGGGCAGGTGGGCACATCAGTCACCATGTTTGTTGAATTTTTAATTACACCATTATTTCTAAATTAAGTATGTCTCGCAATTGAAGATTCTGTTGGCTTAGCTTACTTTTATTTCCTTTAACCTAGAAAAGTCACTAATATGGGCATCTCATAAAAAAAAACGTTTTCTGTATGGAGAATAAAATGGTCTCACATCTCGAATGTTCAACCAAACAGTTTCTTAGTGCATTCATTATGTAATTAATATAGAGTCTGTATAAATATGGGCAAAGTTGAGATTTAATTGTTGGACATCAAAATCAAAGCCATTTTTTATCATTATAATTTAAAACGTAAAAGTCACACCATTTCATCCAAATGTTTGAATTTGAAACGTAAAGAATTATGCAACATAGATTATATTTTTTTGGAACCTCTCTTCCTAGAAACAGTTTACAATATTCAGGGGCATATTCTCAAGGACTTATCACCGAGTCATTGACACTTTAGCGCAGCAAAGTGGTGGAAGAATTATCGCCCCATTCTGAAGCTGGTGCACACTGCCGATATCGCCAGTTTTACAGTGATAGCTTCCGCAAAAAACTTTGCCATGGATGAGAGCGACAACTAACGCCAATGATATGAAAAGTAGGCATTCTTGTGCAAAAACACATGAAAACACCACTTCGCGATATTCTCAATGAACAGCCAGATCTGCAATGCGTTCCAAAAACAGGCAATAAGGCCCATTAGCAGCAGGGATTTAACATCTGCCTTTTACTGGTGTAAAGCAGGGTGACTACCTGCAGTATGAAAGGGAGCCCAGCCCAGAGCCACACCTGAAGACCAATACATGTCATGAAGACACTGATCATGCAGCTCGGAGACTCAAGAGGTCCACAACACGCACCGCCACCCCCCCGGACAACACCCCCTCCGGACCACATCCCCCTCGGACTACCACCGAGGCAGCGCAGAACAGGACAGCGGACGTTCCGAAAACTGCATGGCCCCTCAGCTACACAATAGCAGAATGTGGGGAGAGGTGGGAACCAAGTATGTGTGATGGAGGCAAGTCACCCATGAATAAGAATGCACACAATGCCAAGTGTGGCAGTGGTGTGCTGGACAGACCTCAGCATGCAGAGCACAGACCTGTCAATGTGGACATATACTGCTGGTGTTTGTAGTGTTGTGAACAGTGGACGCAACCATGTTACCTCAGGCAATGGGGAAGACCTCGGTCATGTAGCTGTGTCCTCCCCTGTACGCGTAAGCAGAGTGGGATGGTCCGGCATATGCCAGTCTGGGGTAGGAGTGTGAATTAATAGACCGGGCCCTGGATGTGGTTCATTTTCGGGATGGCCAACGCATCTGCAAGGGCGGCGCCCCTCATCCTACCATAAGGCTGCCGCCGTGACTGCCGGCCTCCTCAGCCGATCACTGGCATCCAGAGAACCCAACGGCACAGCACCGCGGAGTTATGTCTGTGCTGACTACTG
The DNA here is from genome assembly GCF_964261635.1 of Lissotriton helveticus. Lineage (NCBI taxonomy): Eukaryota > Metazoa > Chordata > Amphibia > Caudata > Salamandridae > Lissotriton > Lissotriton helveticus. The sequence continues at coordinate 660,188,767 of NC_136067.1, forward strand.
CCTTTGACCTACACTGACACTGCGGTCAGCAGGGCTCACAATTCAGATCAAGTTGCGATTGTAGATGACGCTATAGTAGGCAACAGACATTGCTACCAGTGCGGCCCACCCAGACCACGCACCATTGCTGGATGAGCACACGCTGAGCACCACAGGTGTCACTAACTCTGTGCACCACAAGTCAACGTCACATGGCTGTAGGCCCCTACCTACCTCTGCCTCCTGCCTACACTGTGGTCAGCAGGGCTCACACACATCCAATCCATTCCTGACCTTCACCGATGATGCATGATCGCTGGCTGCGCACCCCCTGAGCACTTCAGATGCCACTAACTCTGTGCACCACAAGTCAATGCCATATGACTGTGGGCCCCTGCTGACCTCTGCCTCCGGCCTACACTGCGGTCAGCAGGGCTCACACACATCCAATATTTTCCTGACCTTCATGGACGACGCATCATCACAGGCTGCACACCCGCTGAGTGCCACAGGTGCCACTAACTCTGTGCACCACGACTCATGGACCCTTTATGATTGAGTTACGTGCTGCAGACTGAGGATGCAAAAATGTCACCTCAGGCAGTGTGGAAGACCTGGGAAAATGATGATGATGACGATGAGGCAGATGTAACACACCCAACTACAGCTGCAGCAGGAATATCCCAAAGGGACACAATCATTGACAATATCTTCACATGAGCAGCTCAGCTCTGGTGCCCCTACCTCAGTGCACCACAAGTCATGTTCCCTTTTGATTGAATATTGGGTGACCTCCATGATGCTTCGCAGTTGTTTGTATTATGTTGGTGTTTTCTGTTTTCGCTTTAATAGTGATCAATGTTCAAGTTGTTGCCCGCACCAACCACTCCCTGAGGGCTGGCTCACACTCACACTGACCCCACATTCATCCAGCACAGGCGTCACTGGATATGTTATCCTGGTAATAAATAGGGGCCTGGCGCATGTGCTCGTAGCAAGTTCCACTACCTATCCAAGTGTGTCTGTGTGGTCATTATGTATGAATGATGGCCCCTGGGCCCTACCACATTACATTGTACTGTGGACAGGGGACGCAACCATGTCACCTCAGGCAGTGGGTAAGAGCTTGGACATGTAGCTAAGTCATCCACCCCTGTAAGTGACACTGTTGCAATGTAGCATTCACCCGGAGGGCGGGCTCGCACAGAGTAATAAAGGAGCGCTAGACCACTTGGCGTCCAGGATCATACATGCCAAGTGTTGTATGTATCTGTATTGCCACAGCATGAGCCAAATGCCTAGCCACATTAGCAGCGCCAGTTCAACCTGGCATGTACTCTACATCTGTGTCCAAATGCTTACATTCACGTGGCCCACCACCTTTAATGGCCAACATCACAGTGTTGTTGTCAGGCTTGTGGACATGCTCAGAGAGGCATGACAATACTGTGCCTTAGGAGTGCAAGTGATGCAATCGGGCAGTGCACATAAGTAAATGGGTTTTGGGGAGGGAGAAGCAGCTGTGAGGCAATGTAACACACAGTGATGCTGCTCATATGCCACATGCAAGACCTGTCAAAAATAAATCTCAAAGTCACACTCATCCCACCCCACCCCCAACAAGCCACTTCACATTTCATGAATGCAAGCAGATTACAAACACACTGGGTATGAAAGCTCCTTTGTCTGAACTATCATGCGGAGGCACATCTGCACCTCCGACCTCGGAATTGCATGTGCCCGGCAACCTCTGACAGATCCTATAGCAGCTGATGCCGACTACTACACTACGCACAGCCCGACAAGAGACAAACGTTTACACACCCCACACACAGGAGTCCTTGCTCGAAGTTATCTTGCATGGAATGGCCTTCACACTTACTCCCACAACATCCCAGGCGTACAACCGATGCACACTAATAGAACTCATTAATTCGACATGTGGCATTTCATCCACAGAACTGGCGCAGGTCAGAATAGTGCCGCTTCAACAAGAGCCACTAAAGAAATGGCCGAACATCCTGGACACATGCACAACCCCTGTCACGTGGAACTGTTCCTTGCTAAATTTACTGGGGGCACTGCCATTGGCAGTACTGCAGATCAGTTACCACCCAAGCTTCCGCCTTACCAACGTCACCTTCTTTCAGCCTGTGTTGCATTGTCGATCATGCATATTCGAGTTGTCCATGGATGTCTGCCTATCCAACAGGAAGGTAGCTGAACTGGATTTTGACATGTGTGTGCGCCCCCTGTTGGCCCATGACCAGGAGTGTCACAGTGATTCCCGTATATGGGATGCCTTGATACATGGCATACATGCTGGCAGCTGGACCTGGGAAATTGCACAAATCCTCGTGTGCAGTGACCACATTGAACCGCTCCCCTATTGGGCTGTCGTGCATATTGGTGTAAAGGGGTGGACGCAGCACATCTGTCTGGACCTGCTAATGGATTGCCTCACCGTCCTAATTGATGCACATGTCCTGACACCTTGTTGCATCTTGGAGATCTAGTCACATATCCCATGACAACAGTGAACATGGCTGCATTGGCCTGGACTCAGAATACATGAGCAGACAAAAACGCAGCTTAACACACACCTGTGAAAGGCGAGGCACTCCCCCAGAGTGGACAGCAGTGCTTGGCAAAGTTCCGCATTCTGACATACTGATGCATTGGTCTGCATGTTGTGGCACTTATCTTGCCTGTACTGACACGCATATGCTAATAAAGTCTACGCACCTTCACTTGTATTCAACTGTGTTGAGTGTTGATTTGAATGACAATGTGTGTCTCAGTGCCTATCTGGGTCATGGCCATCGTGTCCATTGATAGCATTACCCAGGGAGTACCTTTTTGTGGAATCACTGTCCCTACATTCATCCATACTTTCATTCTTGATTGATCATGGCTATAACACATCTTTGTGAATTCGAATGTTTTATTCACATTCAGTGGAGTGTTGAAGCCGGACCAGTACAGGGCATGCAAACCCCACGTTACATTGTTGGCCTGTGGAGGGCCAGCCAGAGTCCTTTCAGGATTGATAAGTTCATAGGGAGTGGAAGACTAAAGTCCGCAGTGTGATTGCTGTGTCATTGGTAACCAAACCAAATATGGCAGTCCATGTCGAAGTCCAAAGTGAGTGTTCCTCAGTGTATAGGGGGACAGTGGGAGGTGTTATTCCAGGGCATGATGCAGAGGGGAGAACCAAGCTGAACCTGGCCATATGGCAGAGATGAATGATACCACTTCATTCTAGCCACAAAGCCAGATTCATCATTATCTACGTCCTCTGATGTGTCAGGTGCCTCAAATGCGGGTGGTGGTGTTTTGTCTGCATCACAGTGTGGCAGTGACACATCAGGGGATGGAGGAGGAAAATCTGCCGCACTGTGTGGGGAGGAGATGTAGTAGTAGCACCAGCATCTATCCGCGCCAGACCTTGTGGTGGCAATGCCATGACGAGGATCTGCAGGGCCTGAAAGATCACAGCTAAATCTCGCTGGTGTGCAGCCATGGCAAACATTATTTCTGCCTGCATCTGCTCCATGTTCTCCATGATCCTCTGCATGTGTCCCAACTCCGGGTGACATCGCTGGAGCCACTCTGACTAGACAGTTGTTCTTGGCTCAGAGTCATGACTCCAGCGATGTCAGCCATGGCTTGTTGTAGAGCAAGGAGCGGACAGTTGGTGTCCATTAAGGACAGTGAGTGGTCCCTGATGGGACTTATACACCCAAGTATGCCATCTAGTTTGGCTTCCATGAGGTCGAAACCCACCTGCAGCTCGTCAGACACCTCCTCCTGGCACCCTAAAACACGGCGCTGGAAGGCCATGTGTTGGTCGTGGGGGTCCTGGAAGACAGCTGTGGTGGTGGGTGTTTCCTGCTGTGTGGTCTGTGCGGGGTGGGGTCTCATGGATGCCGCTGGACTGACCTGCTCCTGAAGGTCAGGTGCCGGAACCGTCCCTGAGCTGTTGGAGTGCATTGGTGTAGATGTTGGGGAGGTCCTCTTCATCATCAGTATTGTGTTGTTTGGTCTGCTTCGCAGGAGGTTTTGGTTCACTCTCTGCAATGTGAAGGGGAAATGCGGATTGACATTGTGCTCACATGTATGTTCACGCATTGTACAGGTTTACTGTCAGGCTGCATGGCAATGTACATTGTGACTGTTTATGAGGAGACGCCTATTTGAAGCGGGACACTTGGCATTTCTACACCATCAGGGATGTGAGGTTGTACTTGTACATTGTCATCTCACAGTTTCCTGCTATGCCAAAGGTGTCCTCTGTTCTGTTGTGAAAGTGTTGCAGTTTGCACCACATTGTTGTGAAGGTTGGGTTGCTCTGCATCATATGTATGTGTGCTGTATTGTGGGTGAGTTGCACCTTCGGCTCAGATTTGGCTGGCCCTTATCCCTTTCAGGCGGTGTGCCTTTCACTTCTGTGCTTTTACAGTGCTAAGATGCTGCAGACTTGAGTACATTGGGTTCTTGGTCAGAGTTGTGACTCTTGGGCATGGTTTGTCCGCAGATGTGCTATACTTACTTGTGCATGTGTGCCATTGTGCACATCTCGCCCCATCCCCCCAGTCCCTGGAATTACTCACCCTGTTGCTGTTGGCTCAGGTCATGTTGTGCAGTGTCCGGTACCCCAACTCCTGCCACCGTCTCCCCACTGATGGTCCCAGGCTGGTACTCCGTGGGGCTTGTGGGGTTCTGGCTGTCCTCTGTACTTGCTTCAGCTACCTCCATGGTGCTTCACAGTTGTTTGGGGCTTGTTTGTGTTTTTGGTTGATGCTTTATAGTGATTTTGGCCGCCTGACTTGTGGCACTTGCAAGCTGGCACTGCTTCTAGCTGGATTTTTTATCGCAGTTGTGCTCATCGCAAGTTTTTTCACGTTGGGGTTTAGATTTTTATCACCAACCAGGGACTTTTATCGCAGACATTTGACCGATTGTCAGAAAACTATCGCATGTTACCGCTGTGTTGAGAATAGAACATTGACACTGAGTTGTTTTACCGTGATGGACGGCAATATGAAATATTGCGTTAACCGATTTTGGCGATTATTATCGCACGTTATCGAGAATTTCCCCCTGGTGTCTTGGTGAATATTAAGCCCAAGTGTGCTAAAAATCTGCCAAATAAAACACTTTTAATATTATTTGTCACTATGCAAATGTAGAACGATTTTGACATATTTCTGAGATTGTGCAAACACACAATAAACACAGTGGCCTTGGTGATTCATTTATATAAGTCTTGCTTGTGCTTTTTAATGACACGCTTTATAGTATCGCCAGAATTTGTTTAGAATATTAATATTTGTATGTGTTTTGCTTGACCAGTATGTTGCAGATTTAGGCACTTTCATCAGGATTCCATTTCCTTTCCATGTGTATGTATTCAAATAATATATGTTTCTTTATTTAGAACCAAAATATGCTTAAATATAAGAGACATGCAAGAACGTAACATTATTGAAGATATATTATTCTTGACACTTGCAGTAATGTGTCCATATGGTTACGTTGTCAGTAAAATAAACATTACTTTTAGATGTTTCAACCCAAAACAATTCAAACTGATTTTTTTAGCTAAATGAAACCAAATGATTTTTTAAATATTATGTCTGTTTTAATTACTATGTGAATATTTAGCAATAGCACAATCATTTCGGTCATCATATCAATCTCATGGTGCACATCAATGTCTTGAAGTATGATATATTTATTTCTCTTGAAGGCCTATTGAGTGTCAGACCACCAATGACCAAGTTAATAATGATTGTGTACAGTCTTTGCAATATACTAAATTTGCTTGACCTTTCAAGATTATTGCACAGTTGTTAAAAAACATTTCGAAAATCAAATTATTCTTTTCTGGGAGTAAAATAAATTATTACAAGGTGTAATTATGTTTGATGTATTTTAACCTCTGGGTAGCATAAATGATCAACAAAGGAAACACTTTGGAATATGGAAGACTAGATACCACAGAGGGGAATCTTATAAAATGGCCTCAATTTATGAGAGTCTAAAAACTGAAGAGTGAGCAGCAAGATCAACACAAACGCTGGGAACAACAAATACAGCCACACAACCTAACCAACCTAGCAAATCATCCAGAGTAACATCCCAAATGCACAACAGCCTTCTATAGCAGTAGCAGCTACCATCAGTACAGTCAAGAATTGGAGATCCAAATGTCTTTTTGCACAATATAAATTATAGAGGAAGAATAACAAATTTATTAAGAGCCTTTCAAAATACTCTTGAAGCCACAATCAGTAATCGAGTCGGATTACTATTATTGTGAGGCGATGTCAGTAGGCAATCTATTCTATTGTTATTGTTGCTATGATGAAGAGTCCATTTGCCATGTTTTTTTTCCTTCAGAATTATGTGCTGTTTTAAATTAGATTTTTATATATTAGCATAGTTTTATCCATTTGAAGGTCTTTCGCAACATCCTAAGGATGTGGAAGAAAGTGGAGGTCATTGCGTTTACTTGAGCTGTCATGGTGAGCTTGTCATCTGGGATGATCACAACATTTCTTGTATTGGGTAGCATGGGTGGGTGAGAGGCCAAAGTTAGTTGACCACCAAATGGAGTTCCAAGTAGAGGCTTTACATCCAAAGATCACCACTTCAGTTTTGTTAGAGCTTAGTTTTAGGCATTTGAATTTCATCCATGTGGGTACTGTGGTCACTCACATTGCAAAATAGTTTCTTCAAGTGAAGGTCTTGTCTGTCAGGGAGAGTATCAGTTGGGAGTTTTCTGCACTGGAGAGTATCTAGATGTTGTATGATATGATGAGGTCCTCCAGGGGAGTCATATATTTGTTGAATAATGGTGGACTGAGAGATAATAATTGGTGCACTCTGCATATGAGGTTTTTGGCTTCTGATCTGTAGTGTAGCAGGTTGGCTCTGTGTGTCTTTTATGTGAGGAAGGAACAGATCCAGTTGAGGGTAGGTCCTTATATGCCTGTTTTGTGCAGTCTCCTGATCAGGGTGGAGTGGGAGACTGTGTCGAAGGCTGCAGAGAGGTCAAGCAGTATAAGGGCCCCTGTGTCTCCACAGTGGAGGATCAGCCTAATGTCATCAGTTGCTGCGAGGACTGCATTCTCAGTGCTGTGTTTGGGCCGGAACCCTAAATGTGTGGTATCTAAGTGCTGGTGTTCATGTAAGTATTGAGAGTGTTGGCTGTTTATGGCTTTTTCCTTGACCTTAGCCTTGAGGGGTAAATTGGAGATGGGTGGTAATTTGCTAGTTGTGTTGAGTCCGTCAAAGGTTTTTTAAGCATGCTTTCTCCATTGCGTGTTTCTAGGCATTTGAGAATGTCTCGGAAGTGATGGAGCTGTTCAGGATGTGAATCTGGATTTCGCTGATAGTGGTGGTGTCACTTTGCAGATGTGGTGGGAGCAGGGTTCCGCAGGTGCCCCGGACTAGATGGTCCTCATGATGTTGGCTGTTTCTTCCGTGGTGACTGTTTCCTAGGCAGTCAGGGTTTTTTATAGGTGTTTCTGTACAGGGCTTTTGTGGGTGATGGTACAGGGGATTGGATGGGGGTCAAAATGGTTATAGGTGGCTTTATTTTGTTGCTTAAAAATTATGAGAAGTTGTCAAAAATTCTTAAAAGGTGTGTTAGTGGTGGCAGCCGGTGAAGTGAAGTCTTTGATAATCCCAAAAATGTCTTTGCTGCTGTTGGAATTTTTTTTCTGTGTGCTCTGCTAGGGCCTTCTTCTTGGTTTCTTTGATGTGTTAGTGGTAGCATTTCAGGACTGTGTTGCATTTTATTTTAATTTCTAGGTAGTTAATTCTTCATTTTCTTTCCAACTGTTTGCAGTGTTGTTTTGTTGCGCAGAGATTCTCAGTGTACCAGCTGGCCTGGTTGTGTGCTCTTCTTTATGTTGTGTTTATATGGTGCCAATGAATTAGCGCATTTTGTGATCCACTCATCCAGATCTTGATGTCACTGTTGAGGTCGTCAGTAAAAGTTGTTAGATTCAGGCATCAGGCCAGTTGTAAGAAGCATTTTACCGGTTGCAAATGGCCCACAGAGGCATTTGCGACAGGTAAAATGCATTTAGCTTTGTACAAAAGGCAAAATGAGACTTTGTAATTGTTACTGAATCGCATGGTAGGGGCATGCATGTTAGGGCATCCCTTACTAATACCAAATAGCACTGGTATGTATGAATGTTTTGCAACTGGGAATGCTGTCGCAAAACATTCGCAGTTATCTCCAACTTCAAGTGGGTGGTAACTCATTCGCAAACTAGAAGTAGTCCCTAAGGGACCCTTTTTCCTTTAAAAATGTGGGCAACAACATGTTTTAAGAGCAGGCAGTGGTCCCATAGCTTTTCATTTTTATTTTTGAAATGCATCCCATTTTTCTTTGAGTAAAAAACAGCTGCTTTACAACAAAAAATATTGTTTGTTTAAAAACAGTCACCGACATGGTGGTCTGGTGACCCCAGCAGGACAACAACCCTGTGATTGTAGCCATTCACAATGAGTCACAAATTGCTACCTGCCTCATGAATATTGATGAGGCAGCTCCATTTGCGAGCCACTGCGATTCACTAACAGTGTCAAACACACTCGGTTTGCGCTTTCCTAATACCAAATCGCTAAAATTCGTTATTAGGATATCACAAACACCATGATTTTGTGCATCTGGCCCAGGGTGTATACCAAGTTGGAATCCAAGTGGTGTTCAGCTGCATTTTACTTTGCATAGGTGGTGGATTTTATTAAGCGAGTGGGTCGGTCGATGTGAGTTGTGTGGTTGTGATCATTTCTTTTTTTTATTGATTCTTATACCTGGTACAATACATTAAATACGTTAATTCGTAGGAAAACATTTCAAGTACAAAGTATCAAAGTTAGATATCGAAAGATCATAGGAAATACATGATATATTAATAATTCAAAGTTACTTAATATGATGATGAAATAAGATAAGATCAGGAAGATAAATTCATATATATATACATACACAGAAATAACCTGTCAAGAGGTTTCTCTCCACACAGTGAGGGGAGCCCAAACATGAAGGCCCCACTCCATCATGTTCCTTTCCCTTCTTTTAAAATTGCTAAATGTATGAATCTTGTTTTTAAAATACTGATTCTTTAGAAATTACCTGCATTACTGTGATAGTGTGTATTTTGATTGGCGTGCTCTCCCCGGTCCACCGCAGTAATCTTGTGCTGTTTGCGTGGAGGGAGGCACTCACTTCCTGGTGGAGTCGCTTAGAGCGGCCATTATGGCAGGGTGGCGCTCTAGTGGTCGACCACTTTCATACGTCCATAAAACACCATGGCGCCTACGCGCAGCGGACAAGCGCAGTTGGCGCAGCAGACAAGCGCAGCGGGCATGCCGATGGTGCGCCGAAGGCGCGCCTAAGGCAAGCCTGTCTGCGCCCGTCCGTGCCCGACTGGGACCTGGGGCCATGGACTATGCACAAAAATACACCTATTCGGCGGGTAAGCTTCTTTCCTTAAGGCCTCCACCTGACCTTTGTCCTCCTATCGCCCCTCATATACAGAGACGTACTGCAATTTATGGTATTTCCCAGGACACACTAACCCACTCAAACATTCAACATTTTAATACTCCATTGGTGAACGATTCTCAACTAAAACTACGGTGCCTATACATTAATACTAGATCTATGGTTAAGCACCAAATGGACAACTTTTTATTGCTCACCACGGAAAAACCTGACATCCTACTGGTCACAGAGACTTGGCTTACCCAGGACTCATTACCGGATATTCTCGCGGCTCTCCCATCTGAATATTATATCATAGCTGAGAATCGTCCGACGAGTAAAAGGGGTGGGGGGGTAGCAGCCATTATTCGTAAAGATCATAAGTTTGTACTGCTGCCTTCTCTGACCTTGAGTGACACAGAAAACATAGTAATTAAAACTGACACAGCTGGCGGAGCGTTGTTACTTGTCCTGCTCTATCAACCTCCTCAAACCATGACTACTTTTCCAATGTCACTGGCAGAGCAGATTGCTCATCTTGCAACCATATATCCAAAACTACTTTTGGTTGGCGATTTAAACTATTGGTTTGATAACACTATCAGTGACCCCCAGGCAATGGAACTTTCAGAATTACTCTCAGACATTAATCTGACTCAGCATATACATTCCAATACTCATGTAAAAGGTCATATTTTGAACCAAGTCTGGTCCCTTAATCTTTCCTTTTTATTACTTTCCATTTTGCCCTGTATTTGGTCTGACCATTCTCTTATCCAGTTCACATTAACTATCAGTGGGCACACTAAATTACCATTCTTGGTGGGTGGAAAAACCAGGAAATGGAAAGCTATTAACACACCTGCTTTTATCAAAACTTTGGCATCTACGTTGCCAGTACCCCACAAGGAGGTAAACCTTACGGAAGAGGAGATCTCACAATGGCTCCTAAAGGCTACGGATATACATGCGCCTTTAGTAAAATTTACACGTGCACGCACTATGGATGCTCATAAGTGGTTCACCACTGACCTTAAGATTTTAAAACTTGAGGTTCGTCAGAAAGAAAGAAACAGGAGAGCAAATTATGAGCCCCAATATAGGGTGGATTACATCACGGCTCGTAGAAATTATTTAAAGATCATTCTACAAAGTAAAACTGATTATTTCTCTGGAAAAATTTTAAACTCACAAAATAAAACTAAAGATATCGTCAACATAGTGAACGATCTGTGTAACAATGAAAGAACTATGCTTCCTATGGCTTCCTCGCAGGAAATTTGTAATTCATTAAATGATTTTTTTATAGATAAAATTGCCATCTTAAAAAAGATTATCCAAAGTCTCCCTTGCGGGGACCCTATTGAAGACATCTACTATAATCCAGCTACTCTAGACACTTTTCCACCCATTGATGAAAAAATGTTCCCAGAACTTCTCTCACGTGTTAAATCTGGCTCGCCCCATGATAGTTGCCCTCCTCACATCTTAAAGGAGGTGTGTTCAGCTATTCCATCAGGAATTCTTTCTCTTTTGAACGAATCACTTACACAGGGCAAAGTCCCTGACAAATTTAAAAATGCCACAGTGATCCCACTACTGAAAAAACCGGGAGCAGACCCCCTGGATCCAGCCAATTACAGGCCCATTTCCCTTCTTCCTTTCTTTTTTAAACTCCTGGAGGCTCATGTATCCAGGTGTATGTCTAACTTTATCTAGAATTCAGATTATTTAGAACCGAATCAAGCGGGATTTCAACCATCTCACTCAACAGAAACTGTCATTTTGGAGGTCCAAGACACATTAAGATCTAACGCAGACAAGGGCATCCATCAGGCCCTGGTGCTCCTTGATTTGTCGGCCGCGTTTGACACGGTTGACTATAATATTCTGATCAGCCGTGTCAAGCAGGCCGGCCTCAGGGGCTCCGCACTGAAATGGACTGCCTCTTTTATTACTAATCGTACACAGTTAGTGAGATTAGGGTCTTTTACAGCCCCCAGGATGTCATCTACCTGTGGGGTTCCCCAAGGTTCGTCACTTTCTCCTTTATTATTTAATCTTTATCTTCGTCCACTGATTCACTCCTTAAAAAACTATAAAATCACCCTCTACAATTATGCTGACGATCTTCAGTTAATTATCCCCCTAAACACCCCAGATTCAGCCGCCGAATGCTCAGCCGTAATGTCACACATACAGAGATGGATGACCCTAAATCATTTCAAACTTAACCCCGGCAAGACAGAATTGATCTTGCCTGGGAAAAGTGAACCGAGCTGGGGTCGACATTTTTGGCCAACCGATATGGTAATCCCTCCCATAAAGACCTACTCGGTTAAAAGTTTAGGGATCATACTTAACGAGGATCTATCTCTTAAAGGACAGGTAGGAATGGTGGTTTCTTCTAGTTTTTTCCAACTTAGAAAGATTAGGAAAATCGCCCACTTTTTAACACACTCTGCACTCATTCAAGTAGTGATTGCCCTTGTCCTTTCCCTTCTGGATTTTTCTAACAGTATCTACTTGGGCCTCCCAACTGGTCTATTAAAACGCCTCCAGTTGGACCAAAACCAGGCGGCGAGGCTCATCTGGAAACAACCCAAGTGGCAATCAATCAGAGCTGGGTTGGAAAAACTCCACTGCCTGCCTGTGGCTCAGCGAATTGCTTTTAAGGCAGGCTGTATCACCTTTAGGGCGCTCCGCGACATTGGCCCGACATTTATCAGGAAATCCATTACTAACTATAAACCTCAGCGCAACTTACGCTCAACACATTTAAGCCTTGCAAATGTCTCTTCATTTAAGAGGAAACGCCAGGGTGGCAGCTGCTTTTACCATCTGGCTGCCTCTTTTTGGAACGCTCTTCCACTTTCTATCAAACAGAGTAACGATCTACTGCCATTCCGAAAGTCTTTAAAAATGTGGCTTTACCAACAGGCTTACGCGTAGAATTGTGTTTAGTGTCTTTAATAAATAGTGCCAAGAAACCCATGGGTGTACGTTGCGCTTTAGAAATAGTTATTAACATAACATAACATATAAAGAGCGGCTTCAATGTTATGAATGCCCAGCAGCCTAACTAGCCACACCTGAAAAGTAGGTGCAGTATTATCCTTCCATCCAGCTGACACCAGGATCCAAAGGACTGCTAGACATATAAACAAAAAGTCCTCCTTATCACTATCAAGGTCAAGATTCTTACCAAAGCCAGATATCATAAAGGTAGGGGATCGGTTAATATGGATACCTAGCAGCCCCAAAAACTTCTCAATCTCTACACATACTCCCCTCATCTTTTCACATTGAAAGAACATATGGATCAAGTCAGCAGGTCCCTTCTGACATCTTGGACATTTATCGTCCTCACTATTGCCCCATTTTAAAAGCTTAGCTGGGGTGAAATACAGATCAAAGAGGACTTTATATTGTTGTGCCCTTAAATTTGTAGAACAGAACACTTTATTCGCTAGTTGTAGAGTTTTATCTAGATCAAAATCCGGATCCTCTAGTTTTGCGATCCATGATGATTCGACTTTGTCCATATCATCTTGTGCCGAATCGATTAGGGCTTTATAAATTATTTTAATTCGAGCTACGCGTTCTAGCAGATAATCAATTATTTTTATTTTGCCGCCTGGATGAATACGTGGTCATAACCCATGCATTGTTTGGTGAATCTGGAGATACTTAAACCCGTGATTAGATGGAATACCGAATTTAGCATGAATATCAATGAAAGTAAGTAATTTCTCCGTGCCGTTATAAAAAATTTACCCCACTGTTCTAATTCCTCGTTGTTCCCATATAAACCCTATCCTATCACTACTGAATTGAGAGAAGACACTAGAATTCCATAATGGCGTGTAATAATTTATTTTAGGAATTGCTAATGTCTTCTGGACAGCTTTCCAAATTTTCCAAATCCCATCCATAATTTTATATCTAGTTCTATTATAGTATCCTCTTTCTGGTTGACGCAACAGCAGCCCCTGAGCATCGCTACCCACAAGTAATTAAAAAATGGATGGGGGATCTAGAGACTGACTGGGATTAGGAGAGGAATCAAATAATACAGCCATCTGGATCATTAGGCATGCCCACTGGTAGAATCTGATATTGGGGGAACCAGCCCACCCCTGTCTTGCAGGAGTGATAGATATCTTAGGGACCTTCTAATTTTGCCGTAGGACCATAAAATGTTCGAAAATAGTCATTCTATGTTTTTGATCCACCCCTCACCAACCAGAAGCGGGATCGAGCGAAAAAAGGTATACAATTTTTGGCAGCATAGTCTTCTTCAATACATTTACTCACCCAATTACAGATAGATGGATAGTGTCTATTCTTATTAACTCCTGTGTGATGAAGGCAACCAATGGAGCAAAATTCTCTTCTATGATTGAATTGATAACCGGAGTTATCCTGATCCCAAGATAAATTGTTGAGCCGACCCACCTCCCATCCTGTCTCACCATATTGCTAGTGCAAACTATTTGAGTCTTATTTTCATTCAGGCGGTAACCAGAGTAATTGCCAAAGTCCCTAGCCATGTCCGTAAGAGCTATCATTGCTGCATCTGGATTTGGAGTTATTATAGCCAAATCATTGGCATATGGCAGAAGTTTTGTCTCATGGCCCCTACATACTACTGGATTGATTGCCTCACAGCCTAAAATTCTACAAATCAGGGGATCTATATAAAGGGCAAAAAGTATTCGGGAGCAGGGGCACCCCTGTCGGGTCCCGCGAGATATTAAGATCTCTTCTGAACTACCCCCATCAGCTGGATCCGGGTTCATGATACATAGCTTTGACGGCCTTAATCATTTTAGGGCCAAAACCCCTCATCACCAATATCCCCCATAAAAATCACCATGTGACACGATCAAATGCCATCTCGGCGTCTAGGAGGATCATTGCCATCCGACCCCCCTCAGCAGCATGTACATCGAATAAAGTAATTATCCATCTAATATGGTCCGTTGTTCCCCGACCTGGGATGAACCCATGCTGCCAAGGGGATACCAGACCACCAATGACCCCCCAATCTCTTAGCCAGGACCTTGGCATAAATCTTTGTATCAGAGTTTATGAGGGATATTGGTCGATAGGCTCCAGGTTCATCCTTACGTTTACCCTTTTTATGAAAGACCACGATGTTTGTTTCCTTTCATGAATTTGGGGTATCCTTAGTATAAATTATACCATCAAATAAATCCACCAATAAGAGTACTATAATGTCTTGTAGACACTTATATAATTCCAACGGGATCCCGTCTGGTCCTACGGCTTTCCCTATTGCTAGATCCATTATAGCTTCGATTACTTCCTCCCTTGATACCTCTTCCTCCAGCCCAAGTCTATCCTGTTCAGCCAATTTCGGCCCTAGATCATGCCAGATTGTATTAGAAAATCTGACCTAGCCTCCTCTTTATATTATATAGTGCTTGATAGTAGTTCTTAAAGGCTTCTCGAATCTCTTTTGGCTCGGAATAGTTCTGGGTTCCCTCACGAATATTGTTGATGACATTTTGGCTATTCTTCTGTTTAATCCTGAGGGCCAATAGTTTGCCCGCCTGCTCCCCGGTTTCATACAGTGAACCCCTATCTGTTTGGTATTGATCGGCTGCTCTTTGGGCTATCAAATGATTTGGTTCGGCTTTAATAACCATAACTTTCTGTTCGGTCTCTGTGACCTCTCCCCCCTGACTATAGCTCTGACAAGTAGTATTTCTGCATCTGCTAATTGAGTCAGGAGATTCTCATTGGTTTCCCTCCTAAGTCTGGTAGCAAATCTAATTACCTCCCCTCTTAGAGTCGCTTTAAATGAGTCCCATACCATATTACAAGATGTAATATAGCGATTGGTGTCAAAGAAATTTTGGGCCCAATTTTTTAGATGGGCAATAAATTTACTGTCAGCTAGTAACCTTCTTTCAAAGGTCCACCTTAATAGTGGTCTAGACAGGGTATCAGTATGGTATTGAAGGATCAGTGGGTTGTGGTCAGAAATTACTTTTGGTAACAACATTCGCAGTTATCACCAACTTCAAGTGGGTGGTAACCCATTTGCAAACTAGAAGAGGTCCCTAAGGGACCCTTTCCCTTTATAAATGTGGGCACCAACATGTTTTAAGAGCAGGCAGTGGTCCCATAGCTTTTCATTTTTATTTTTGAAATGCATCCCATTTTTCTTTGAGTAAAAAACGGCTGCTTTACAACAACAAAAATATTGTTTGTTTAAAAACAGTCACCGACATGGTGGTCTGGTGACCCCAGCAGGCCAACATCCCTGTGATTGTAGCCATTCACAATGAGTCGCAAATTGCGACCTGCCTCATGAATATTGATGAGGCAGGTCCATTTGCGAGTCACTGCGATTCACTAACAGTATCAAGCACACTCGGTTTGCGCTTTCCTAATAGCAAATCTCTAAAATTCGCTATTAGGATACCACAAACACCATGGGCCCGATTCACAGAACTAACTTAAGACAAAATCCTAAACTTACTACCATTTTGGTATTCAGAGAAGGCACTTACTCGTTTTGGTATTCACAGAAGGCACTTACTCATTTCGGTATTCATAGAAGTTAGGACTCCTAACTTTAGGACTCCTAAATGCCTTCTGTGAATACCGAAAGTCTTAAAATTAGGATTTTTCTCAATTTAGTAGTAGTAAAGTTAGGACTCCTAACTTTTGGACTCCTAAATGCCTTCTGTGAATACCGAAAGTCTTAAAATTGGGGTTTTTCTCAGTTTAGTAGTAGTAAAGTTAGGACTCCTAACTTTCGGACTCCTAAATGCCTTCTGTGAATACTGAAAGTCTTAAAATGTGAATTTTTCTCAATTTTACTACTACCAAACTGAGAAAAATCCTAATCAGCTAAATGTAAGTGCTCCATGTCGAGAATTGCGGTTTCTATGGTTGTAGTGCCGTTGAAGTTGTCTTTAAACTCTATTGTGATTTATCCTCCTGGTGCCTCTGCCTGCACAAAATCAATTCTGCCTTTAATGCAGGCACTGTTGCACCACTGTGCATGGGTGCCTGCATTTACGCAAGCAGCTCTCAGTGCATCAGCACAAGGAGAGAGCAGGAATGTGTCATATTTAGCAGATTTGGTAGATATGGTGCATTCCTCCTCTCTGTCATGCAGCACAGCCACTTGCCTGTATGGGTATGTGGATGGGTGTGTGAGTGGCTGTATGGATCTGTAGTGGGTATGTGAGTGGCTGCATGGGTATGTGAGTGGCTGTATGGATGAATGAGTGGGTGTGGGTGGTTATGTATATGTGAGTGAGTGTGTGAGTGCCTTTATGGGTGTGTGTATGGATGTGTTAGTGATTTTGTGGGAGTGGGAGTGACTGCATTGGCGTGCAAGTGGATGTGTAAGTGGTTGTGTGGGTCTGTGAGTGTATGTGAGAGTAGCTGAATGGACATATGAGTGGGTGTCTGAGTGTCTGTGTGGGCGACTGGGCCTGAACAGGTCATCATCTGCTCATTTATCTAACAAGAGTCCACAGTTTTGCACAAAATGTCTACCTAACTGGAGTGCTCTCTACTAGTTAATTTGTAACTGCTACCTGGGTGATTATTGAAGGTTGCTGCGTTGCTTCTTGCCCCCTGACCTCGGAACCGAGTGCTGCCGTTGCCGCTGCCTCTGCCTCTCGCCGCACCCGCTCCGCGGGTGCCGCTTCGCAGGCTTAAACGAGGGAGCGCCGCCTGAGGCGTTGGCCAGTGGGAGGTCCAGGAAAACATCAACGGCGCTGCAGCAGGGACTCGGAAGTCCAGGAGTCCCTGCTTCCTCAGGTGCGCGCGGACGCGTCCACCAACAGACACACCCCCCGTCTGGCCAGAGTGAAAAGGCGCGTGTTCCTCCACTGGTTGGGACACACCTGGGTGATTATTGAAGGTTGCTGCGTTGCTTCTTGCCCCCTGACCTCGGAACCGAGTGCTGCCGTTGCCGCTGCCTCTGCTTCTCGCGCCCACCAACAGACACGCCCCCCGCCTGCAACGCTCCTACTTCACGTTCTGCACAACGCTCAGCGGGACGCGAGCGGGACGCCGAGCGAAGGGCGGGCAGTCTGTGGCAGTCCGGGGCTGTCAGAGGCTGGGCTGGGCCACGTCTCTTACATTCAGCACCGAGCACAGGTGGGCCGTGTGTGACTCCCTAGGGTTTACCCCCAACCATGTCTACCCGTTCTGGCAAATTGCTCAGGAGTGAGGGCGAAAGGGGAGTTGCGGGTGGGAACCCAGTGATCGGATCTATGGACCGTTTTATTACCAGAGTGACGGCTGTCATAGAAAAGGAGATTGCTATGTCCGAACGCCGTCTATCCGAGGTCTATCTCCCGTCCAGACGTTCATCCTTGGGGGCCGTTGCACAGGCCTTGACTCCGGCTAGTGAGCGGGACCAATCTGCCCCCCTTGCTGGTGTCCCGGGCTGCTCTATAGACCCCCCCGAGCTGTAAGAAGTAGGGCAAAACATAGACAGGTTGGATCATCTGGCCGCATTTCTACCGAGTGGCATTGAGGAAGAGGGTGGCCCTAGCACTCCACCTCTACCTGCATTATGTACGCCCCTAAATAAAGCTAAAACCCAGCCACCATTGCCAACATTGCCCACTCCCATCACAGTAATCCCACATGGGGTGCCTTCGGTAACTGACGCAAGTAGGCAGAATAAAAGGGCTAAAAGCAAAAAGGCAGGTAACCATAATAAGGGCAGGCTGGTGAGACAGGCTGCGCTCTATAAACGAACAAGTAAGCCTTTTGGCCAAGGCGGGAAAGACGCAAAGGGCCTGATCCTAGAGGATAAGGCTGAGGAGGAGGGGGACGCCGTGGTTTCACACATGGGTTTAAATAACTGCCCACCTTCTAGTAATGGTACTGACAATGTCCCCAAATTGATTGATCCCATGACTATTGATTCCATTTTGGAGAGGGTAAATAGTCTCTTGATGCCCTTGCTGACTCGGGTTGAGGGCCTGGGGGCTAGAATAGACAAACTAGAGCAATCAACCCTCGATGGGTTTTACTCACTTAAAACTATATTTAAACAGCAAAAAAGAGTGAGTGACAATCAGGACATGGGACCAAAGGGGAGTGTGCCCCCAGTAGCTTCTTTACCACCACAGGCAGATTCTATTCCTCCAAACAGAACAAATAAGGCTGAAACCAGCAGAGTGCAAGCTCCAGCACCTAAAATTCCTTCCCCTCCTAAAGTAGGGCCAAAACCCAAGGGAATGTCAACACCCACAGAGGCTGCCAAGACTTCATCTAAGCAACATCCGCAAGTGCAGCCCCTGGCAAGTAGTGTGAAAGCTAAAGCTAGCCAAACACCTGGCATACAAGATAAAGCAAAGGGAACAGCGACAGGAATGGTCGCCAAAACTGCTCCTCAATCTATAACTCCAGCTGTTACTACAGTGGCCCCTCAAAACTTCACACGGCGGATCCCCCCTGTAAACCTCCCACCAGATTGCCAACCTTTTGTCGCTGTTCTAGTAAATGTTCCCCTTTTGAAGGAGGGCCAGTTGGAAAACCACCAATCACTTAAGAATAAGTGCATCCACTGGTTAAAGTCAAACAAGCCAATTCCGGCTGGTGTGGATGGGCTCATTCTAAGTGTTCGCAGAGTAGGGTGGGTAGGGCAAGGAAAAAAATCACAGGAGTGGGACTGTATAATAATAAACTTCCAAGATCCCAGAGTAGTGAGCGCCATCTGTAGTCCGATAAAAAGTATGGATTCAGTAGGGGTTAAAGTAGTGGACTTAACCTTTTTCTACCCTAGGCAAATTACCATGTCACCATGGGAGGGTCCTAGTACCCTTGGTTTTTGTCAAAACTGGGACACACGCTGGGTTGGGAATCTTGGGTGCAATGGGCTGAACCCCTCGTGGGTGCCGGGGAGTTGTTGACTGGACGAGGGCGACATGAGGGAAAATACAGCTGCAGATATGGCAGCTGTTAATAGAATAGGCCCAATGGTAGCATCACCGCCCCGAACAGTCTCACCCCCAACGGCAAGCGCTAGTGGGTTGGTAGCCTCCCTGCCCCTTTCTTCAGATTGTTGTTTCCATGTTCCTCCTGTGAGGCCTGCGGATAGTAGTGTTCTCGCGACACATCAGCTGTGACGGACCGAGTTTTCAAGGTTTGCAGCTGGAATGTCGCAGGGATCGCAAGAAAGCTGGCCCTCCCAGATTGGAATTCCTTGGTCGATGAGTACTCCTTGTGCATCTTCCAAGAGACCTGGAGTTTGGAGTCGGTACATAGGGTGGGATTCTCTTCCTACTCTGTGCCCGCGTTAACCTCGGAATCAGGGAGAGGACGCCCCTCGGGTGGCTTGCTTATATGGGTAGCAGCCTCCCTAGACTGCAGAATAGAGGAGCCACAGACAGGTAGTCCGGACATTCAAAATATTATTTTAAGAGACCCTAGGGGGCGAATGATATTAAATGTCTACAATGTGTACGCCAGAGGGACTAAGGGCGGGAGGAAGTCCTCTGTATTATCTCTCCTAGAGACCCTTTTGAATATAACTCCGCACAAGTCATGTATCCTGGTCGCGGGGGACATGAATTGCACGTTCGAGCCCTTGGGCTCAGACGTTGCCCTAGACCAGGATGAGGAGGATACTAGGATAGGGATCCCTGTTTTAGAGATTCCACCCATTAGGAGATGGTCACAGGTGGCGTTACAGCTATACTCCCTGAGCCTTGAATTAAACCTAAGGGCAGTGAATGGAAGGACAACTTCAGATAGGGGGGGGGGGGCATACATATAATAGACCAGGACACACCTCTAGAATAGACTATATCTTACTAGATGTATGTCTCTGGAGCCAAGTGAGGGATATGGTTGTGGTCCCGACGATTGAAAGTGACCACAACCTACTTTCCTTAACCATGGCCCAGTGGTGGTGCCTTCCTAAAAAGGGTCCCATTAATCCTGTAGTATCTCCCCCCGATGAGTCTGTAGTCTCTCTCTGTGGTAGGCGCTTAAAATGGGCCAAACTGGTCCTCTCTGAGGAAAGGGTTGGAGAAATCTCAACCCTCTTAAATCAAGCAGTGTCAAACCTGGGGTCTCTACCTGAAGGGGTGGGTAAGGTGAGTGGGGTCTTTGTCTCCCTAGTAGAGGCTCTGACAAAGGTGTTTACAATCCCCTCTAGTAAGTCAGGGAATAAAAGAGGTAAAAAGCAAGGCAATGGTTGGTACACTCAAACATGCAGGGTACACAAAACAAGTCTTGTAGAGGCAGTGAAGTGCAAATCTCACAGCGACATACTGGAAGCAAGGAAGGCTTACAATAGATCCCTTAAAATTGCGAGGATGGAGTGGGAAGAGAAATTTTGGGAGGACCTACTCCTTGCTAGCAAAAGTAAAGATTCAAGGGGCTTTTGGAATCTTGTAGGCTCCCGGAACAGGCCCGAGGAAACTATGAGACCCTGTAATATTCCCCCACAAAGCTGGGTAAAACACTTTAGGGCTTTATACCTCCCGGCGGATGGGGAACTAAATGTCAGGGTGACCTCCCCATTGGTATCCGAACCCCATACCTATAATCTCTTTACACCTCTGGAGATCGAAAAGGTAATTGGGTGGGTAGCCCCCTGCAAGGCAGCAGGCCCAGATGGTCTACCGGGGGATCTCATGCGGGCACATCCAGTGGTGTGGGGAAGGGTTATTGCAGCTCTCCTTAATGACATTATGACGGGAGGGCCAGTGCCCGATTCCTGGAAGGGGGCGGTGGTGGTCCCGATCTATAAAAAAGGATGCAGAGAATCCCCGGGGAACTACCGCCCCATAAGCCTGATAGACTCCACCCAAAAGATAGCAGGAAAAGCTATACTTGGCAGGATTCTTCATTGGGTGGAGGAAAATAAAATATTATCAGACTTCCAGGCAGGCTTTCGAGCAGGAATGGGGACGATAGAGCAGGTGTTTAGGTTGGCACTTCTTGGGTGGAAGGTGGTGGAGCTAGGCAAGGGCAGTCTATATCTGGCCTTTATAGACCTGAGGACTGCCTTTGACCTAGTTCCCCGGGAGGAGTTATGGAGGGTGCTTTATGGGTTGGGAATGCCTCCTTACATCGTGTCCCTCCTTATTAGCCTTCATGCCCACACCTTTGCCCAGGTCCGCTGGGGAAGAAATGGAGAGCTATCAGAGAAAATACCAGTGTCCAGGGGTGTGAGACAGGGATGCGTTCTGGCACCCACCCTTTTTTCATTATATGTAAATGGGGTGGTGGAATATCTCCAGCAAGAACCAGCCGACGCCCCCTGTCTCGGAGGAGTGCGGATCCCCACCCTGCTTTTTGCGGACGACACGCTCTTGATTTCTAAGATCCCGCAAGGCCTCCAGAAACTGCTAACCCGTTTCCAGAACTTCTGTGTCGTAAAGGGCCTAGTAATCAATGTGGATAAAACTAAGCATGGGCGTAAAATCCGCTCCGCTCGCGGATTTTTCGGATTTTCGGCAAATCCGCAATCCGCGAACGCTCGCGAATTTGTCGAAAATCCGTGAATCCGCTCGCGGCGGATTTTTTGCTTGGTTGCGGCGCGCGGCGTGGTGCACGGCGTTCACTTTCCGTCATATTAGCGTTTGCCGAGTTGTTTTTCTTTGCGAGTGACGCGCCATTTTAGATCTTGCTGCGTGTTCCCGCGGGAGTTTGTCGCCCGCGAATACGTACTCGCGGCTTGCCACCTTGCACAGCACACCTCGCGAGAGTTCGCAATTGCGAACACGTAGTTGCGGCGGAAAGGAACAATCTCGCACTTGCGAAATAGAGATTTTGCAATTTCGCACAAGAAAATCACCAGCAAACAGGATAAACCTTCAGAAAATTATGATTTTTATCAGAATCACTCCTCAGGTTGACATTTGCATGGCCTTTTTCTTTTGCAAGGAGTCCATTTTGGGGGGGGGGGAGGAAGGAAGTGCCCCACAGTCTCCAACTTCCTGTTCCTGTCCAGCAGGCTCCTCCCAGTGCTTTGTCCATCTCCTGGTCACTTTCATTTGGATCTGGAGCTGGAAGGATTACTTTTTGTGGGTGCTGCTGGATATTTGGATTTGAGGCCTTTTTGACTGTCTTTGGATCACTTTTGGATTAGAAATCAACTTTCACAAGTAAGTTTGTTTGGGGCATTACAGTTGCTGCAAGTAAAATTTTGGAACTTTTTCAGAACATTAAATAAATTATATTGTGGGTAGCCACAGTATCCAGTAGGACCAGGGTTGGTTAGGGGTGCATGATACAACTGTTTTGTTGAATTTAAACACCATTTAGGCCATGGATGGGCTGGGATTGTGCTGATTTTTGTCTTTTTTTTGGGACTGCTGGTGGGGCCCTTTGCCCAGGGGTGGTGAGTGTTGCATGGGCCTAGTCTTTCTGTGGGGTGTCTTCTTAAATGTAAACATAATTGAGGCCATGGATGGGCTGGGATTGTGCTTATTTTATTGTTTTTTGTCTTTTTTGGGGGGCTGCTGGTGTGGCCTTTTGCCCAGGGGTGGTGGTGCATGGACTGAGTGTGCCTGTGGTGTGGTCTCACTCTCTTTAATGTAAACATCATGGATGGCATTGGATTGTGGTGATTTCTGGCTGTTTTTCTGTTTTTTGGGGGTGTACTGTTGATGTGGACTGGTCATGTGGGTGGTGGTGGTGGCCATCTTGAGTGCTGGCTGGTACAGGCAACATGTGCCTGGGGTGTAAGGGGCCATTTTGAGGAGAGGCAGTGTCTGAGGCCTGCACTTATTTTGCCTACTTTTCATCCATTATGCCCAGGGGTAGTGAGTGTTGCATGGGCCTAGTGTTTCTGAGGGGTGTCTTCTTGAATTTAAACACCATTGAGGCCATGGATGGGCTGGGATTGTGCTGATTTTATTGTTTTTTGTCGTTTTTTTGGGCCTGCTGGTGGGGCCCTTTGCCCAGGGGTGGTGAGTGTTGCATGGGCCTAGTCTTTCTGTGGGGTGTCTTCTTGAATTTAAACATAATTGAGGCCATGGATGGGCTGGGATTGGGCTTATTTTATTGTTTTTTGTCGTTTTTGGGGGGCTGCTGGTGTGGCCTTTTGCCCAGGGGTGGTGGGTGGTGCATGGACTGAGTGTGCCTGTGGTGTGGTCTCACTCTCTTTAATGTAAACATCATGGATGGCGTTGGATTGTGGTGATTTCTGGCTGTTTTTCTGTTTTTTGGGGGTGTACTGTTGATGTGGACTGGCCATGTGGGTGGTGGTGGTGGTGGCCATCTTGAGTGCTGGCTGGTACAGGCAACATGTGCCTGGGGTGTAAGGGGCCATTTTGAGGAGAGGCAGTGTCTGAGGCCTGCACTTATTTTGCCTACTTTTCATCCATTATGCCCAGGGGTAGTGAGTGTTGCATGGGCCTAGTGTTTCTGAGGGGTGTCTTCTTGAATTTAAACACCATTGAGGCCATGGATGGGCTGGGATTGTGCTGATTTTATTGTTTTTTGTCGTTTTTTTGGGCCTGCTGGTGGGGCCCTTTGCCCAGGGGTGGTGAGTGTTGCATGGGCCTAGTCTTTCTGTGGGGTGTCTTCTTGAATTTAAACATAATTGAGGCCATGGATGGGCTGGGATTGGGCTTATTTTATTGTTTTTTGTCGTTTTTGGGGGGCTGCTGGTGTGGCCTTTTGCCCAGGGGTGGTGGGTGGTGCATGGACTGAGTGTGCCTGTGGTGTGGTCTCACTCTCTTTAATGTAAACATCATGGATGGCGTTGGATTGTGGTGATTTCTGGCTGTTTTTCTGTTTTTTGGGGGTGTACTGTTGATGTGGACTGGCCATGTGGGTGGTGGTGGTGGTGGCCATCTTGAGTGCTGGCTGGTACAGGCAACATGTGCCTGGGGTGTAAGGGGCCATTTTGAGGAGAGGCAGTGTCTGAGGCCTGCACTTATTTTGCCTACTTTTCATCCATTATGCCCAGGGGTAGTGAGTGTTGCATGGGCCTAGTGTTTCTGAGGGGTGTCTTCTTGAATTTAAACACCATTGAGGCCATGGATGGGCTGGGATTGTGCTGATTTTATTGTTTTTTGTCGTTTTTTTGGGCCTGCTGGTGGGGCCCTTTGCCCAGGGGTGGTGAGTGTTGCATGGGCCTAGTCTTTCTGTGGGGTGTCTTCTTGAATTTAAACATTATTGAGGCCATGGATGGGCTGGGATTGGGCTTATTTTATTGTTTTTTGTCGTTTTTGGGGGGCTGCTGGTGGGGCCCTTTGCCCAGGGGTGGTGGGTGGTGCATGGACTGAGTGTGCCTGTGGTGTGGTCTCACTCTCTTTAATGTAAACATCATGGATGGCGTTGGATTGTGGTGATTTCTGGCTGTTTTTCTGTTTTTTGGGGGTGTACTGTTGATGTGGACTGGTGGTGGTGGTGGTGGCCATCTTGAGTGCTGGCTGGTACAGGCAACATGTGCCTGGGGTGTAAGGGGCCATTTTGAGGAGAGGCAGTGTCTGAGGCCTGCACTTATTTTGCCTACTTTTCATCCATTATGCCCAGGGGTAGTGAGTGTTGCATACTTGCATGTCCGTAGTCTTTCTGTGGGGTGTCTTCAATGTAAACATCAAGGATGGCATGGGATTGTGCTCATTTTTCTGTGTTTTGTCGAATTTTTGGGGTGTATAACTGAACTGATGTTCCTCTGTCTTCCATTGCTTTTAGGTGCACAAGAAGACTCAAGAGAACCACCAGTGCCAGGAAGAAGTCCTGCAGCGGTGTGTGCAGCATAACGTCACGCGACGTCACGTCTGGACACAGAACCCTCTGCAACTCGTGCAACTGCTGCCTGCTGACCTGCTCTGAAGAGGATGGCCCCAAAAAAAGTAACCCGTAGCTCCTCTAGCAAGAAAGGTGCCAGTAAGGAGCAGAAGAAGCAAGTTACCAAGGAGACTGGTGTGCCGCCCGCCCCTTTTTTTGGGAGTAAAAAAAAAAGTATGCCTGCAGCAGCAGCAGCGGGATCTGCTGGGGACCAAGCTGGCAGCAGCACCCCCGCTCCATTGGGCTCAGTGCCACCACCACCACCACGCCAACTTAAGTCCAAGCCCTTGAGTGCTGCAGAGGCAGCCAGTATAGTTGTTCAATCACCATCGACCAGTGATGTTGGCTCATCGCAAGAAAGCAGCAGCAATGTCCCTCAATCAACACAGGTTGTTGTAGCTCATCTGACGAGTGTTGAACAACCACAGCCGCAACAACAATCACATGTGCAAGTACAAGCCCAAGTACATGTGGAAGGAGAGGCAGCGCAAGGAGATGCGCAAGCAGAGGTGCATGGAGGGTCACAAGTGCCCACAATAGTTGTTCCTCCCGAAGTAGGGGCACATCAGGAAATCGACAATCAAGGCGAGGTATCATTTGAGGAAGCCACTCCTCCTGCTGATCCTTCATTGTCTTCCACAACCCTAGCAAGGAAGAGATCAAGGGTGGTGTCTACATCCTCTTCAAGCACACCTCCTTCTGATGATACGGATCAAACTTGGGAACCAGCACCACAGCCGTCTGAGAGTGAGGCACACCATGATCCAACAAAGGTACTTAAGCGTAAAAGGAAGCTCGTCCAAAGTCTCAGACTTATGGAGTGTGATGAGGCTCAACAAGAAGTGGCGGATACTGCTGCTGATGAAGACTCTGCCAACGACGACGACCCAGTCATCATAAAGGTCACTGCAGCCCCAGCGGGCATGCAGCAAACAGACATTTTGACCCTAGCCCGAAGAGCTGCTGCGCGTGATGATGATGATGATGATGTTGTCGATGAGGAGGCAGTGGAAACACCACAATCATTGGAGTTAAGTAGTACACCAACTCGTCCCGCTTCCATATTTCTTTCTGGCAAGAAGAGACCTGCGTCAACCTCGACCTTAATTAGTGGCGGTGAAAGTGGAAAACGTACAAAAGTTGGGCAATCCAGATCCTCCACTTCATCTGGCATTAGCTTCATGACCACCACCACCAGTATCGCCGCCTCCTCCAGGTCCCACAGACACTTCAAGTCCCCAGTTTGGGACTTCTTTACTGTTTGTCCCAAAAATCCAAAGTTTGCCATTTGTACCCTTTGTAAGCTTGCAGTTAGTCGTGGTAAGTCAGGTACCAACTATGGTACCGGCGGCCAGAGTGGTCATCTTGAGAGAAAGCACGCTGTCCAATGGTTTGCGCACCTAGCTGCGATCAAGAAAGGCCAAAATCAAGGAAACGTTGATGTTTCATCTGATGTTGACGAGCAGGAAGAAGACGTGTCAAACACTTCCCTTACACCCAGTACCCCTGTCAGCAGCACACCCAATGTGAGGCACACTAAGAGTGTTGGAGCGAGTGAGACACCAACGCACAAAAGTTCACCAGCGAGCAAAATTGGGTCAACGAAGTCATTATCAGCCCGTAAATGCTTGGTCCAGGCCAACATTAGAACAATGCTTACTTCAGACGTGCCATATGAACGCAACCACCCACTGACGCGTCTGTATAACACTAAGCTGGCTAAAATGCTAGCTGTGGACCTTCTACCTTTTTCTTTTGTAGAAGCGGTAGGTTTTCTTGAATTAGTTGCAACGCTCTGCCCTAAATGGAAGGTTCCGAGCCGGTTCTATTTTGCCCGAGTTGCGGTTCCAGCACTACATGAAGATGTGCTGCAGGCGATTGGGGCAGCTTTGCAGAAGAGTGCTGTTCACACAATACATCTGACAACAGACATGTGGACCAGTGGCCCAGGCGATGATTACATGTGCATCACTGCACACTGGGTCTCTTTTTCAGGTGTTATAGCAAAGCTAAACGCAGGTGTTGACCCGGACTAAGTTTTCAAAGCTGCTCGGAAACATGCAACACTAGCCATGTTTGGCTTGGAGAAAAGTCACACAGCAGAAAACCTTTTGGAAGAGTTTAACAAAAAGGTCTTGACAATGCTATCCCCCCTAAAACGCAAGATTGGTTATGTTTCCACGGATAATGGCGCCAATGTAGTTAAGGCCATGTCGAAGGGTGACCATGTTAGAGTGCCGTGTTTGGCGCACTGTATCAACCTGGTAGTTCAAAAATTCTTGAGTGATAAAGAGAGTCCAGCGTTCGAGGTAATGGCCACCTGCCGCAAAATGTGCAACCATTTCAGCCATTCTTTTAAGGCCCGGAAGCATCTGCGGAGACTGCTACTTGAACGTGGAATGCCAGTGAAAGCACTCATCCAGGAGGTGGCAACACGTTGGAACTCAACCTTCTACATGCTTGAGCGTCTGTATGAGCAGTATACGGTACTCGATTACTATTTCTTGACAGAGACTACATCTCAGAAGGAGGACCTGCGGATGAGTAAGGTGCAATGGGCCATAGTTAAAAGCCTGACAGACATGCTTCGTCCTTTTGAGTTCTTCACGCGTGCAGTCAGCCAGGAGGACTGTAATTTGGGAAAAGCTATCCCATTGTTGTGCATACTGGAGCACCAACTGATGGCGGTTTCTTCTGAGTTTCAAAAAGATGAAAAAAAAAAAACCCATTTCATTTTGTCTGAGAAATTATTACATCGCCTACGTGGTGATGAACGTCTTAAAAACATCAACTCAGATCAGCATTACATTTGTGCTACTATTCTGGATCCACGCTACAAAAAGGCGCTGGCAGACAACGCATTCTTTCCTTTCGCTGATGCAGATGTTCAAAAGTACAAACATTGGTTAGCCTGGTCAGCCAAGAGGTTTGAAAAAGAACGGCAGGTTATTGAAGGAGAAGCCAGTACATCAGCATCAGCATCAGCAGGCCATCCGCAGTCACAAGAATCCACTTCTGCACCTGTGGCTGGGGCACAAGTGACCTCTCAGCCGTTAAAGACACCGGCAACTGGATCATCTGCACCACACACAATGACAACACTAACAGTGGCTGGGGAGGAGGATTGGCTAAGTTTGATGGGGTATGGTTCTCGAAAAAATGTCACAGCCAGCACAGCAAAAAGTAAGCAAAGTGGAGGAACAGTTGATGACCTTGAGTCGATGGTGCAGGACTATCTGAATGACTCAACAGTGGTCTTTCTTAATGAGGAGCCATTGCAGTATTGGCATGGCAAAAAACAATTGTGGCCACAGCTCTACAACCTGGCTATAAACTATTTGTCTTGCCCACTCGCAAGTGTGTCTTCTGAACGTGTTTTCAGTGCTGCTGGTGGCATTGTAACTCCCAAACGGAGCCGCCTCTCGCCCAAAAATGTGGAGCGGCTGACAATGATCAAGATGAATCAGCACCTCATACCACCAGATTACAAAGTACGAGAAAGCACGCCGCATGAAGACGAGGAGGACAGCAACGTAGATGAGGGGATTTTTTCTCTGTTCGGTGCCACTGACCTCATCCAGCCTGAATTCGCAGAGTATGATGACGAAATCTTGTTCTTATTCCCTGACACCGAGCCCTGAAAATGAGACAATCAATCAAGAACTTTCTTTTTCGTCCTTATTCACTTTTATTCCTGTGTGCTTTGTGTCTCTCTTTCTTTGTTTTGCACAGTTAATTTAATTCAAACTTTAATCACCTAATCCCAAAAACAAGACCATCATCAGAACTGTCTTCACTTGTTTGCTTATTGATTTGAAGGTGCCGCAGTCTACATTCCTCAGGTTCACAAGTTCTGAAGAACATGCTCCTCTATCCTCCTCCTCCAGACTGCGATTTCCCTCCAAGCAGAGTGCTGGATTACGCACAATGAAGAAAGACTCAGCACTTGTGGGGGTGTTGTACTTCTTTGCGGGTGAGTTGACGGTTTTGGGCCCATTGCTGTGAAGCTCTAATAATGGACAAAAGTGTTTTGGACCAAATATGAGGTGGAAATTTCTTGCCGTTTTTGCTGACTTGCTTGCCTTTGAGGTGCTCTTTGGCGGGGTTCCGGGGGTTTGTGTGTAATTTTTGGTGTCTGTCGAAGCACTGCTGCGACAGTCTAATCTTGATTGCATTTGCTTTTCAGGAAATCCGTGGTGGAAAACAGGAGTTATGATGATTGATGATGATGACGACCTAGCTGCACAGCGCCGCGTTTGGACCGAAGGCCGAGAGACATTGTAAGTATGAGATTTAGCTTTTCCGCTGTTTGGGGGTGTTGTGTCGGGGGTTTTTTTGTGGGTGGGTTGGCGGGTCTTGCCTGGGGCATTCCTGGGAAGGTCTAATACCGGATACAAGTGTTTTGGACAAAATCCATAAGGAACAGCCTTTTTTTTGCCATTTCTTCAGACATCTTGCTCAATGTAGCGTTTTGGGGGGCTTCCTGCTGTTCGTGGGTGGGTTGCGGCCGGGGTCTCTGTCGAAGCACTGCTGCGACAGTCTAATCTTGATTGCATTTGCTTTTCAGGAAATCCGTGGTGGAAAACAGGAGTTATGATGATTGATGATGACCTAGCTGCACAGCGCGTTACTTTGGACCGAAGGCCGAGAGATATTGTAAGTATGAGATTTAGCTTTTTCGCTGTTTGGGGGTGTTGCCGCGTGTTTTTTTGCGGGTGGGTTGGCGGGTCTTGGCTGGGGCATTCCTGGGAAGGTCTAATGCCGGATAGAAGTGTTTTGGACAAAATCCTTAAGGAAAAGCCTTTTTTTTGCCATTTCTTCAGACATCTTGCTCAATGTAGCGTTTTGGGGGGCTTCCTGCTGTTCGTGGGTGGGTTGCGGCCGGGGTCTCTGTCGAAGCACTGCTGCGACAGTCTAATCTTGATTGCATTTGCTTTTCAGGAAATCCGTGGTGGAAAACAGGAGTTATGATGATTGATGATGACCTAGCTGCACAGCGCGTTACTTTGGACCGAAGGCCGAGAGATATTGTAAGTATGAGATTTAGCTTTTTCGCTGTTTGGGGGTGTTGCCGCGTGTTTTTTTGCGGGTGGGTTGGCGGTCTTGGCTGGGGCATTCCTGGGAAGGTCTAATACCGGCTAGAAGTTTGTTGGACAAAATCCATAAGGAAACACCAGTTTTGGCACTTTTTGTAAGTTAGGGTTCGTTAGGGTTAGCCCTAGCAGCAGGATTGCATGTGTTTAGGGGGGTTCTATTGCAACGCGGTTCTGTTGTTGTAGAGCACTGTTGGAGCGATGCTGGCTATGGATACTTTTGCTTGCAGGCAAGTGGTTTGAATACAATCCACGGTCTGTATTTGGGTCTACTGTTACTTTCAAAGTACGTTTTGTAACCATTTTTCTGCTAGGCATCGTTTTTGGAGATATGATTGGGTTCTTCTACATTTTTGCGACTGGCTTTAGTAAGGGTCTTGGTGGGAGCATTGCTGGGAAGGTCAAATTTTGTTCTAAAACACAGTAGTACACCCACCTTGAGGGGAAAGATCCGCTATAATATTTTGGCCATACTTATTGATCCTTAAAAAGGTGACTCAGACAGAGCACGCAATTTCAAAAATATTGTACTGTCTATTAGGGAAATCAAAGTGTCACTTTTTGAACCACACAGCGTACATACCTTTTATTTATTTATCAGTGGTATTGTAATAGCACTTCCTGTTTTCCGTTCAATAATTACAGGCCGGGTTTCAGTCAACATCCGCCAGGCAGGCAGTGGACAGGGTGTCTCTTCTGTCAGTGGTCACCACCACATTGATGGACGAAGCGTCAGCTGGAATGGAGGAGTGCCGCCAATAAGAGGAATTGTTTGCTGCATGCAACTTACTTACCAATTTCAACAGGACAACTCCAACAACATACGCAATACAGATACAGTATCCATTGTTGTCTTTTATTCTATGAGTGTGACTGCATGTGCTTACCTTTAGTTTGTAACCAAAGATTGTCTGTAAACTCTGTATCTTCAATTATTGTTTGTCCATGCTCTGCTTTTTTTTTCTTCTCTCAACAAAACCTACCCAAAAAGAAACCCCCATTCCCATCCATTTTACAAACCCTAACCCTCTTCCCCCGGGCTGTGTTGTTTTGCTTGATGTCTGACTAAAATGACATCAATAATTCCACACACTTGCTGGGGAGGATAAGGTGATAGCAGCAACAGGCTGGTGAAGGAATACGAGGATATCTTCTAGACTTACTCAGCTTCAGTACTATATCTTCTAGTAGTAGTAGCCAATGTCAAATAAATTCAACGCAAGTACTAGTTATACTTGCAATACTTTACCATTTGTTAGGCTACATTATGGCACTGTTCTAGTGTACTGTCACCTGCTATTTTCTCGATCGTACCGTAACCGTTGTAATGCTACAGTAAGGAGTACAAACAAGGTTTCGTTTTCTTTTTTTCCATAGGCATGCAACTGCCACTGTGTCACACCACTAGTACCACCGCAATGAGGAAATGTCACCCGCCCAGGAATGACAACGTTAATCCCCATTTCACCTGGAGCCAGCCCTGGGCCTAGCCCTAATTTCTAACACAAATTACAGGTAAGATAAGCGTTTGGTGGGAGGTAGTATAATGGAGTATTATTTCGGAGTAGACAAGAGATTGACGGTTGTACTACTAAAGTCCTACGACTGTTCAGGAAAACAAAGTTACTGTTACACCCCCGCCCCCCACCCACCAGACTGAAAAGCAGTAAAAAACAGGTATGGTCAGATAAAGTTGAAAAATATATTTATTTATCCCTAACAAAATAATCTCCCTCACCCACCCTAACCCCAACGATTGTCTCTGAAACGTCCCAAAACGATCCCAACTCCCAAATCCCACCCCCCAAAAGTCTATAAAAAAAGGGCAAGGGACACTCCACTACTGGAGGGTGCTGGTGCTGGTGCATGATGCGGCATGGGCATCATACTCCTTGCGGAGGGTGGCAAGCTCGGAGCGGAGGCCCTTAACCAAGGTCTTATACCTCAGGACCTCCTGCTCCAGGTTGGACATGCGGACTCGTAGGCGGCGTTGGCGTTCCTTGCAGCTCCTGTGGGGGGCAGCTGGTATTTCGGTTGCTTGGCGGTGGCGGTCGGCTTTCTTAGCCCGGCTCGGTCCCGCTGGCTTAGTCACGGAGGAGGATGCAGTGGTCACAGTCGAAGATGTTGCCCCGCTCGACTGCGTGTCCTCCTCCTCCTCCAGGGCCACCAGCCGCCGATACTCGGCGACTGTGGCCTCCAGCCTCCGTTGCCGGGCCAATCTAGCCTGCTCCCTCCTTGTTGTTGATTTGGAAGGAGCAACTATATGAAGAAAGAAAGACATAGTCTGTAACCAATGCTCCTTATTAATAACACAAAGTGATTGAGCCGAAAGTTGGGTCACAGAGTACAAGTAGCAAATTGAAAGCACAGTACATAACTATTGAGGACAGTATCTATGTAACCTCCCACTTCTGCATCCTTGCTCTAACAGTAGTGGTAGTTTAATGAACTAATCCTACGACCACTATGGACTTCCATTACAGTCGACTATGACAGTACACCAGTCTTATTCTTCTTCTTCTCTCTTGTTTAGGGAAATGGGTACGTTATCTTATGCAAGCCGGCAGAATGACATGGACACAGCACAGTGAAGTTGCACCCGAGAAAAAAAGTTGCACACCATGATGATGGAGACAGACTTGCGTTACTGTACCGGTCCAGTACATGCAGGTGGTGAAGCTATTACTTTTCTATTACGGGTGGCACTGAGAATACTCTGTTACAAGGGCTACTGCTTAATTAATTTACCTTTCACCCTACAGTGCAAATGAGTACTAGAAAAGGAAACTGAAGAAGCTAACTAATTTGATTATCTATCACTTCACATGGGACGTATTTAATGACAGATGAGATGACTTTAGGTGCTTTGCTTAATATTGAGTGAACAGTGATACACCCACACATGAATGACGTACTACAAGTAAACTAAAGTTATTAAGAGAGGTACGGAGTGTCCACCGTAATAATTAGATATATGCTGTGAATGCAAACGCAATACAAAGTACTGCTACTATTCATGGTAGTATTGGACACATTTACAATTTCTTTTCCTTGCCTTCCCTGCACTGGGACGGACGTGCGGGTGCGGTGGTACATGCTCTTCAAGGTAACACTTACTTCACCTGGCGACCATCTACTCTCTCTAGATACACATGTGCTATGTAAGAGTCAGAGAATACCATGCTCCAGGCATCCATTCAGTCAAAGTATACGCACACATACAGTTTCTGTTTCACCCACCCAGGCTGCTGTCCTTCCACCCATCCTTGCTTCATCATTGACCCAGCCATGCACCATACCATATTCTTTCCTTCCCAGCCACCTCTGGGTCCAAGCAAACACATATCGTTCTTCTTTGCCAGCCATCATACAAGTTCGCGTCCCACTTACTTACACCCTTCTTTCGCTTTTCGTTCATCCCATCCATCACGTTCGTCTAAGAACTTATTGGGATTCTTCTCACCAAAAACTTCACAGCTAAGTCGAAGTACATTTCGAGGATGCTACTACCTGGTTGATTTGTAATTGTAATACACCCGTGCAGAAAGCACACTATGCAGTCTTCAATCTCAATAAGTAAGGAATATATAGCTTACCTGTTTCCGCCACCACCGTTTGATCCCCCACAGGAACGGCCACCAGCTCTTCTAACGCCGCCTCCTCCCCAGAGGCCTCCGAGTCCAAGTCCAACACAGCCACCTCCGCGCTGGCCCCGTCACCAGATGTTACACCTACAAAGTACATTTAAGAAAGTTAGAATACACCACTCACTACTATATAATATTTGGTCTAGGAGAAATGTTAAAAAAACAGAATACAATGTAATAATTTGTGACTGTCTACTCCATAGTAAAAATGTCCCATTTTCCAGGGAAGGCTGTTGTCTTGCTGCACTTTTATGCACAACTGATGAATGCTTGCTTTTGATTTTTAACACGCACCACTTTTTCTCCTAACAGACAGAAGCTTGACTCCTGAGTCCTAAGAACACGACCAGGATCAAGTTCAAACTAGGTGAGAGTTCGGCTCGACCACAAGAAATGTGTCCAATTAATCGTCAGCACTAACCACTTTTCCGTTTACAGTTAAATAGTTTTATGACAAAGTAGATTTTAATAAATGTGTTTACTTTTAATAAAGCTTTTACACTTAAATAGACTCTGTGGTTTTTGTTCCTCTAGACTAGAGTGGATGAGCTAAAGGTTTTGGAATTTTTGCAAGCATGAGTGCCTCTGACACTTCTTGACTGTGCTGTGACTCCGTACTACTCTCTTGTCCTGCGTACGATAATCTAGAGATCATTGGGGATCTATAATCGGTGACTTCGGGAGCTGAATGACTCTGCCACACTATCTAGTCAGTAAGGAGACAGTGCATAGAGGTATTGCTGAATATAATGGGAGTCCAATGGAATTGCCAAATGTCCAATCTTAGTTAGCTACACAGACAGACTAATAAGAATAGTCTAGTAATACCACAGGGAGTCATATTCGAGGCAGGATAAGAATTTATATCCAGTCTACAAGAAGATCAAAGACGATTTAGAAAAAATCGAATGAGGAACGCTAGGAAAAAATAGGTACTGTTTATTAAAATGTAAACTTACTGGGGCCAGCAAAGGAGCCCTCGCCTGCCCGATCCTGGCCTGCATCCTCAGCACCCTCCTCCTGTGTCCTCTTGCCCTTGGGGGGAGCTGATGTACAACATGAAAGAAAGAAAAACCATAAAACATGGATGAGATTTTTCAACCAAATCAAACATTTCAAAAGAACAATAACAACATATTTTGGAAAAATAGCAAATAGATAGACAACTATTCCACGGGATCTATCTCATGTGGTATACTACGTTATTCGTATTGCCTGATTTGCGGAACGTTGACTTAGAAAGTTCCTATGTAACTCAATAAACAGACTACTAAAGAGGTTTGCCTAGGCGTGGCACTGCAGGCAGCAGTGCGCAACACGTGACAGACAAAGTCCATCCTGCTTGCAGATCAGTGAATACTCAAACTATCAATCCACCCGCCACCACCGCCACTATTTCTTCTGATAGCCATGTGACTGTCTAAAGGAAGGACTGGACTTCAGTCTGTTGGGGCTGATTTATAAGTCCCTTGCGGAAGTTGCGGCTGATTTTCCTCCATTGTTGCGTGCCTTTTCTGACGCAGCGGCAGAACAAAAGACTCGCCATGGTGTTGGTGCGGCGTATATATTAAAAAAAAAAACACATATGGGCATATGGGCGATGCATCACGTTGTAAAGCCCTGCGCCATCAGGGGGCGTTCCGGCGCAAGGGAGGGCGTACCTGCGCAGGAACGAATCCTAAAAGTGGCTGAGAGAAATCTACAAGATGTCAATCAGTCATTTTTAGGACAATGATGCATGACTCAAACCCTGCGCGCTTGAAGCCGACGTACGGCTTGATGCAGCATTGGGGAGATAGGGTACCCCAGAGCATTGCTGGAGCTGCGCCATCGTTGGCACGCAACTCCAGCAATGCGCTGCCTTTACGGCACAGATGCGTAAGGCTTCTGTGACGTTTTGGGCCAATGGGTGGTGGTGGCATGGCACACAATTACTGCCGCATCCCTGCTACTTTGCAGGGATGCGCCGGTAATTGAAAATATGACCCTTACTGTCTAGCATTACGCAGTTCTTTTCTTTACAGTACACTCATACATAATTTCTCAGGCCAATGAAATGCTTCTGAACACAACATACAAAACAAAGAAGCATAGTAGCAAGCAAGGCTACTGAGAAGGAGAGCAGTGCACCTGAAAATGAAATGCATAGAAGATTTTGAAATATAATTTACCTCAATGTAATCGGCAGCATTATTGCTCTTGGTAAAGAACAAAGATTTGCAAATAACAGAGCAGGATAAAACAGAGTAGTAAATGTACTACTACTACTACTCACCAAGCCCGGGGACCTCTACGCCGAGCGCGTCCAGCAAGTCCCGCTCCCGGTCCATGACATCGGTCCAGCGGTGGGTGGCCTGGTTATATGTGCGCCGGACCCCAGAGATCTTGTACATGGCCCGGCACACCTTCTCCCACCGCTGGCGGCGCTCCCGGATGCCATAGCCGGTCGCGATCTTGCCGCCTCCCAGGATCGTCTTGGGGAGGCGGCGCTGGACATGGAAGATCAGTGCCGCCACTTCCTCCGCGCTGAAGATCTCCCTCGGGACCACTTGCTCCCCCCTTAAACGCCCGCACGGGAGCCGGGCACGGGGTGCGGGACCCTTCCCCTTCTCAGGGTGCTTCCCGGCTCCCTTTACCATGGTCTGGGCAGAAATAAACTTAAATGATAAAGAAGAAATAGAATAGTGAAGAAGAAAAGAAAAGAGTTTAAAAAAGTAGTTTAAAAGTAAATAAAAGCTGCAGAAAACACAAAAATATAGAGCTAGAAAAATAGAGGGTTAGATAATAAGTAAAATTAGATCAAAAAAACTTCAAACAAGCAAAGGATGGCAGAGATTGAGAGAGGATACAGAAAGCATGCCCAGAACCATAGCAATGAATGAGAAACAAGATGGCCGCGCCCGTTCACGACCGCGTGGGTAAGTTCGCGCGAGATTTTCCTTGCGAGTACGCGCGAAATTGTACTAGCGAGCAGCACACTTTGCGAGATTACACATAGCGGGCGGAAACAGAATTACGTCACGCCAACAAGATGGCCGCGCCCGTGTACGACCGATAGGGTAACTTGGCAAACGAATAGCTAGAAGCGCCTCGCGAAC
Source organism: Lissotriton helveticus (assembly GCF_964261635.1). Classification (NCBI taxonomy): domain Eukaryota; kingdom Metazoa; phylum Chordata; class Amphibia; order Caudata; family Salamandridae; genus Lissotriton; species Lissotriton helveticus. The sequence goes on from NC_136067.1 coordinate 660,225,863, forward strand.
ACGCGCAAGATCACGCGAACATACACGTCGCAACAAAAACAATTTTGTATTCGCACGTATTCGCGGCTTCCGAAATCGATCTCGCACGGATTCGCGCCCCAAATAACGCGCGAAATTGCAAAAAAAACGATTTTAGCTAAAATGAAAGCAATGAGCAGGTGCAAAAGTTCAAACTTAACATTAGTAACATTCAAGGTAGTGCTTCCTGATGGGCCCCTCCAGAGTTTGCAACAATTCTATGACCCTGCTATGACCCAAACAGCAGGCTCATAGAATAGCACCATAAAGGTCCTGTAAAAAAAAAATTTCACTGCAACAAAAAGCAAATTACAGATAAGGAAGGAAGCAGGTGCCAGCCAGACTGGAACTTTCAAAATTACTGACACATTAATGAAACACAAATTAATTGATGGCAGTTGAAGAAGGGCAGGTGTGCTAGCTTTTTTCAACCACCATAATCTACAGTAATAAATAAACCTAATAGGTGCCTGTGAGGATGTACTAGAGGGTGGCATGGGTGTCCCAGAGGGTGGCAGTGGTGAAACAGAGGGTGCTGTGAACCTGTGATGATAAACCAGACGTAGAAACAACATAGTCGCGGCCGTTGCAAGCCGAAAGTAAGTTCGCAATTGCGAACTTGTCCCAAAATCGGCGCGAACACGCGCCAACACAAAAAACGGAAAAATCCGCAAATCCGCTAGAGTTCGCGGATCTTCGCGGATTGCGAATCCGTAAATACGCAAGTTCGCGGATTGCCAATCCGCAAAATCCGCCCATGCTTAAACTAAGTTTCTAGTCCTAAATCCTCCAAGGAAACTGGGCCGCCCCCCTATTCTCAATTCTGTCGCCTTGGAGAAAGTATCCGAATTTGACTACCTCGGAATTCGGATCACGGACAGCATGAACTGGTCGCACCATATTGCTAAAATGGCCCTGAATCATAAGAGAGTTGGAGGTGCCCTCTTGAGGGAATTCTGTGCATCATCGAGAAGGTCGCTCGCCCCAGTAATTGACATATACAAGGCTAAGGTAGTAACATCAGCCTTGTATGGGGCTGAACTGTGGGGGCATTGCTGTCTGGACTCCCTGGCAACAGCAGAGAGCAAACTCCTGAAATCCTTAATTGCCATCCCTCCGAGCACTCCAACAGTTCCTGTGCTACTGGACACAGGATGTAAGAACATTAAAGACCAAGCCCGGCTTCGCCCACTCCTCTTATGGACATGTATCTGGAGGGGTGAAGAGTTAAAATCATATGCTGAAGGATTGGCGGAGATTATGAGCTTGGGCGGTTGGGCAAAAATAGGGTGGTTGAGAGATACTAAAAAACTTTTGGAGGAAATTGGACTGGGGGACTGTTGGTTATCAAGATCGGCCCCACCAAAAGAGGTTCTGAAGAGACTATACTGGAACTGGGTTGCGGAACGGCTAGTTACACATTCCGAACATTGTAAATCTACAGCTGCCTTTCTAACAGTAAAAGATGCAGTAGTCTACGAGCCTTATCTGGACCTTATTACTCTTCCAGTTGATCGAGCTCTGTATTTTAAATTTAGAGTGGGCACCCTTCCAGTTGGGGCTTTGGTGTCAAAATGGAAATCAGGTGCTCACATGTCCCCTTTTTGTGCATGTTGTCCCACTAGGATAGAGTCCATTACGCATATCCTATTTGAATGTCCCGACTATGCGAAGCCCAGGAGTTTTTGGCTTAAACCCATCTGCCGCAATATGGGCACACCTAGTTATTTAGTAGCCCTGCGTATTTTAATGACGGACACTTCCCCCCCTATTGTTTGTGGTATTGCCAAATTTTTAAAACAGTTTTGGTTGATTCGATGCAAGAGATTGTCAATAGCAGTTTAATCCCTTTTTAGCTAATTTATGCTGGCATTATATGTCCTTTTATCTTTTTAAATGTGCATTTAATATTGCTTTTTAAATAATGTCTTTTTTAGTTTTGTAAATGGCTGTATTCTGTGTACGCTTACAAGATATCTTGCATATCGAATAAAAGCTCAATCAACTCAACAGCTACCTCGTTGGATAATAACTAGTGCATATTCTTGAATTGTCTGAGAGATAGGGTTTGTGATGAGCCAGGAAGTGTGGCGCCTGCTATGTTTGCGTTGTGTGTGATTTAAGTATGTGTAACACGGTGCAACCAGAATAGGGAAAGTACCCTATAACCCCTATATGTGTGTGGGAGAGAACCACACTTAATGAGAAAAGCAAGACCCTGGGCACACGTTATTAGGATAAATGTGCTAAGTAGCAAAGTGTTCCAGGAATCGCGAAATATACTCTTAATAAGTCCATTCAAGTCTCACTCATAGTTATTGAAAGCACAACCAGCCAAAACGTGTTTTGTCACACGGGGAAGTATCCCGTGACTTCTTCAGGGCTGAAAATCAAAAGGAGAGCCTTCTAAGCAACCATCAGTCCAGTGATAATTCCAAACTGGATGGGCTGTGTTCAGAATTGAAAAGACTGGTAATCAAAGGTACAGGAAGAAGTAAATCAAAATATCGGTGTTCCTATGACCAGAAAAGCTATGTTTCAAAGTTGTGTGGCGGGTGTGCCTGTAACGAAACACATGGTGGGAGACGAGGCAGCCGCCTTGTTGGTGAAAATCAGATCGACTTTTCTAAATCAACGGATGATATTCAAAAGGAAGGGTGGGGTATTAGGAATACCTGCAACAGAAATGCGAAGCATTAAGAAAGCCAATGGTAACTGCAACATGGTCATAGTAAAGCCTCATTAAGGATCTTACCGAAATGACGGAGATCCAACACAGAAAATGCCTGTGCAGTAAAATTAGATAGAGCGGTGGTGCCAGGAAATTCCTGCGAACAAGTGAAGACAAGGAATTGAAGAACTACCCAAGGAATGTAAAAGCGACAAAATGTAAAGGCAACGCTAAGTCAGGGCAGCATGTTGAAAAAGTACAAGTATAGCAAAGATCTTACAGGGCCACCAGAGATCTTAGACCTGCAACTTCCTCAAAACTATGGTTAACAGGCGGGTACTCCGTTGACCATGACCTGAAAGAGGGAGCTCAAGGGCTCAGCATCTAAAGGTCTGCCAGAGCAGGTTTCTGCATCAAAGTAGGGCGAGAACAGCCGGCTTACCAGGGGCGGGTACGCTGGAGCGAGGCACAGGCACTGGGTCACCTCTGTACCGGAAGTGAACAGACGATGAACCGGAAGTGCCTTTAAGTAGCAGCGGTCCCCAAAAGACTAGACCGTAACATTAATTGAAATACGGCAAAGGTACCAATAGCGGCGCAATGATCACATAAGAACTGAAAGGAGTACTGATGACTAAGACAAGAGGAGGAAACAGAATAGCTCCAGAGTGAAGCGTATTGGAGATGTGCAAAGTGAAAAGAGAATTAAGGGACAACAAGGAGTAGCTTAAATGTAGTCAGGGAAGGAGACAGGGATGTATAAGTGCACTAAGTTATTGGCATAATATAACAGAAGAGCTAAACAAAGGGAAACTAGAGGGAACAGGGGTGCCAGGTCAAAGACCAATGACCTTTGCAAGAATGAGTGGGAAAGAATAGAATTAAAAAACTAGCAGACACACATGGTATGGGTCCCCAAAGCAGGCGAAGGAGTCGATAATAAGATGAGAGTAGAGAGGCAAGGACCCAAAATGTAAAAGGGCGGTGCCTGCAGCCATCATGGAGCAGTAAAAGCCCAAGGGGTCAAGATGGCAAGAGTGTTGAAATGATAGATGAAAGGGTAAATAAGTGGATCAAAAATGAGGTCATAGAGAGAGTATACCGAAGGTAGCAGTACAAAAGCAGTAGAAATGTGTGCAAGAATTAAAATGAAAAGGGGTAACCAACGAAATAACAGTAACCAGTGCCCTGAAAAGACATATCTACAGAGTGATTGTAACATCCTAATCCTAATTATACTAGGACTGAAACAATATGACATAGGTCGAGGAATACAGCACCAGGTAATATCAAGGAACAAGGGTATGTACTCATTGCAGCAGGCGGTACATCTTAGAAGTGTGTGGTTACACCACTTTCCCTTTGTCCAGTTTTGCGCCAGAGCTGGGGCAGAGTGCCCCAGCAACCGGTTTGAACTGGGAAATGCATGGAGCACCTTGTGTGCCACAGGCAGTGTCTGGAAAGCATTCACTGAATGCAACCCTCCCTGCCCCAATACATTAATGCCCGTCTGGACAGGAAACCTTTTGTCCAGGCCTCCCCTGCCGGAGTTTTGTCCCGCAGTAGGAGGACAGACTCATGTCTGTGGCAGCAGCATCCATTTTGTGATGCTGAGGCTCTGTTTAACTTTAACCGGGTTTTGATAAAGCCAAACCAAAGTTAGCATTAACTGCGAGGATTATAATATACTTAAGAGTATATGGTATGGCTATATCATAGAACAGCTATAAGGAGACGGTTCCGAAAGCTGCAGTGGGGCTCAGATCAATGCTAGGGCACCCTCTCACATAAAACCAAGCATTCTTCCTCCAGGATTGTTAAGCCTGCCATAGGAGTGACTTATAGGTGTATATGTGTTGATATGTATATATAGATATAGGTACACTATATCTAAGTAAGGGGTGATTACACCACCCTACCCAGGCTGTGTGAACAGACCTGTGGTGTCAGTTTGGAAGGCAAACAAGGGGTAGCACAATACATGATGCAGCCCCTGGTAGGCCTAGGGTGCACCTATGCCCTGGGTACCTATGGTACACTATACAGGGGCTCACAAGGGTGGCCCAGTAACAAATCTGGTATGTGCCTAAAGTACATGGTATACATTTAGAGAGAGAACAGCTGGTCTGTGACACTAAAGTCGAAAAACCAGAGAATCACAGCAAAAAGTGGGGGGTAACCATAGGAAGCAGGCCCTACTCTCCAACTCAACCTCCCCCCACCCCCCCAAATGCAGGGACATTAAACTAACCTTGACCAGTTTAGTCTTCATGTTCTAAGTGGAAATATCTGGAGAGTCCATCTGTATTGGCATGGTTACTCCCAGGTCTATGTTCCACTGTAAAGTCCATCGCCTGTTGGGAAATGGACCACCTGAGCAGTTTGGGATTTTCACCCTTTATCTGTTTTAGCCACAAGAGGGGCTTATGGTCTGTGTGAACTTTGAAGTGAGTACCAAACACGTATGGCCTCAGCTTCTTCAGGGCCCAAACCCCGGCAAAGGCCTCCCTCTCAATAGCTGACCAATGTTTTTCTCTAGGGGTCAGCCTTCTGCTAATAAAAGCTACTGGCTGGTCTTGACAATCTTTATTCAATTGTGATAGCACAGCCCCTACCCCCAACTCAGAAGCATCTGTTTGAACAATGAATTCTTTGGAGTAGTCTGGACTTTGCAGAATTGGTGCAGTACACATGGCCTGCTTCAGGTCATCAAATACCTTTTGACAGCTGACTGTCCACTGAACATTTTTAGGCATTTTCTTAGAAGTTAAGTCATTAAGGGGTGTCACAATGGAACCATACGCCTTGACAAATTTCCTGTAGTACCCAGTCAGGCCCAAGAAAGCTTTGACCTGAGTATGGGTGGTTGGAGCAGTCCAGTCCATTATGGTCTAGATTTTGCTCTGTAAAGGTTGAACCTGGCTTCCACCTACAAGGAGGCCCAGGTATACAACCTATCTGGCACTTGGTAGCCTTGATAGTTAGGCCTGCCTTTTGCAGGGCCTCCAAAACATTTTCTAGGTGGATCAGGTGATCTTCCCAGGTGGAGCTAAAGACAGCAATATCATCTAGATAAGCTGCACAGTAGTCATCCAGGCCTGAGAGGACTTGGTTCACCAACCTTTGAAATGTGGCAGGTGCATTTTTCAGACCAAAGGGCATTACCACAAATTTATCATGTCCACTAGGGGTTGAAAATGCTGTCTTTGGCTTTGCATCATCAGCTAGTCTGATCTGCCAGTAGTCAGGTCAAATGTGCTCAGAGATTTGGCAGATGCCAACCTATGAGCTCATCTGCCTGGGCATTGAATTGGCATCTGTCCTAGTGACAGCATTGAGACCTCTGTAGTCCACACAAAACCTCATCTCTCTCTTACCACCCTGGGTGTGAGGTTAAGGCACAAGGACTACTGGACTGGCCCAAGGGCTCTCTGAGGGTTCAATGACTCCCAATTCCAACATCTTGTAAACTTCTGTCCTGATACAGCCCCTGACATGATCAGGTTGCCTGTAAATCTTACTTTTAGCAGGCAGACTGTCCCCAGTGTCCACTTCATGAGTGCACCAGGTAGTCTAACTTGGATTAAGTGAAAACATATGTCTGTAGGCCTGCAGAACTTGTCTGCATTCATTCTGCTATTGGTTAGTGAGGCTGCCTGCCAAGGCTACACCATCAACTGAACCATCATCAGGGTTCTGAGAGAGCAGGTCTGAGAGAGGGTCACTCTCTTCCTCCTGTCCTTCATCGGTAGCCATGATCAAGCCCATGTCTGCCCTGTCAACATATGATTTCAGTCTGTTGACATGAAGCACCCTGTGGGGGTTCCTGGGAGTTCCAAGATCAACCAAATAGGTGACTTCTCCCTTCTGTTCAACAATAGTGTGGGGTCTACTCCACTTGTCCTGGAGAGCTGCTGAGGCCACAGGCTCCAACACCCACACTTTCTGTCCTGGCTGATAAACAGTCAGTACAGCCTTTTGGTCATGCCAGGCCTTTTGCAATTCCTGACTTGCCTCAAGGTTTTTGGATGCCTTTTTCATGTACTCTGCCATCCGGGAGTGGAGACCAAGTACATAGTCCACAATGTCTTGTTTGGGAAGTTTGAGAGGTAACTCCCATCCTTCCTTCACCAGACAAAGGGGTCCTCTTACAGGATGCCCAAACAGAAGTTCAAAAGGGCTGTAGCCAACCCCCTTCTGTGGGACCTCTCTATAAGCAAACAAAAGGCAGGGTAGCAGGATATCCCATCTCCGCCTGAGCTTTTCGGGGAGACCCTTGCTCATAGCCTTTAAGGTCTTGTTGAATATTTCAACTAGACCATTGCACTGTGGGTGATAGGGTGTGGTGAACTTATAGTTCACTCCACACTCCTTCCACATTGCAGTCAAGTAACTAGGCATGATGTTTGCACCTCTATCTGATACCACCTCCTTAGGGAAACCCACTCTTGAGAAAACTCCCAAAAGGGCTCTTGCCACAACAGGTGCTGTAGTGGTCCTAAGGGGAATAGCTTATGGGTATCTGGTGGCATGATCCACTACCACCAGAATAAACCTGTGCCCATAGGCTGTTTGGGGATCCATTGGTCCAACAATGTAAATCCCTACTCTTTCAAAGGGAACCCCCACCACAGGTAGTGGTATAAGGGGGGTCTTTGTAGTGCCACCTGATTTGCCACTGGCTTGACAGGAGACACAGGAGCGACAAAACTCCTTGGTGTCTTCGGACATGTGGGGCCAGTGAAAGTGAGGGATAAGCCTGTCCCAAGTCCTGTTCTGGCCAAGATGTCCTGCAAGGGGAATATCATGGGTTAGTGACAAAAAGGAAGCCCCTGAATGCCAACTGTAAAACCAACCTCCTGGAAGCACCAGGCTTGGGGTCTCTAGCCTCTGAATACAGGAGCCCTTCACCCCAGTAAACCTTATGGGTTCCACTAGCATTCCTTGCAGCCTCGGCAGCAGCTTGCTGTCTGAGGGATTCAAGAGAAGGGTAGTCCAACTGCGCTTGCCTCAGATCTGCCCTGGAAGGTCCCCCTGTCCCAAGAAACTCAACCTGATCAGGCTCAAGCTCTTTTAGGACAATTCCTTCTTCAGGCTCACAATCAGCTTCCTCAGAAGGTTGATCCTCATCCTGAGGCAGGGGGAAGGCACAGCCATAACCCTACTGCTCCTTTACCTGGAAGGCAACTGGTCCATTATTCCAGAATCCAGTGCATGTTCAGTGTTGCAATTTCTGACCTGTGACCTAGTCACAGCAAGCACATGTGCTGAGAAGCCTAACATTTCTGCATGTGTCCTATACTCCACTTCAGACCAGGCTGAGGTCTCTAGGTCATTGCCAAGCAAACATTCTACAGGGAGGTCTGAGCTAACAACAACCTTCTCAAGGCCAGTTACCCCTCCCCAGGAGAAATTAAAAACTGCCATCTCGTGTGTGGTTGTGACATTGCTAGCATTGGTCACTAGGTAATTTTCACCTAGTATGATCTGTCCAGGGTCCACAAAGGTGGGTGTCACCATTGTGACACTAGCACATGTGTCCTTGTAGGCCTGAGCCACTTTATCATTGATTAAAGGAGTTTGTCTGTACTTGCCAAAGTTATTGTGACTCACAGTAGAGGACATGGCTATGTCCCCATCACAGACCAAAACAGCTTAAGTTGGTACTCTGACTAGGCCAGAGTCCATCTCAGTTCCCAGGGTTAACCCTACTACACCCTTCTGTTGAGAACCTCCACTTGGAGGGCCTTAAGGGCAAAGGTGGCTGGAGCTGTCTCCTTTTTGGTGCACTCACTGGTCCAGTGAGAATTTACTTTACAAACTTTGCACCATGGTTTTCTAGGACCTTCTTTCTTTTTGGATTGTTGGGAACCCCCACCATTAGAAGCTTTTTGGGGACCTTGAGAAGACTTCTGGTCTTTTGCTTTCTCCCCGCCCTTTTGATCTTGATTCTCCTGGTCAACACCTTGGTTCTGTACCTTCTGCTTCACCCTGGTTCTGACCCATTTGTCTGCAATCTTACCCAATTCTTGTGGAGAGGTCAAATCAGAGTCAACCAGGTGTTGATGCAATAACTGGTTCAGACAATTATTAAGAATATGTTCTCTCATCATAAGGTTATACAATCCTGTAGAGTCAATTACTTTACTGCCCAGTAACCAACCTTCCAGAGCCTTAGCAGCACAATCTACAAAATCTGTCTAGTCCTGAGTCTGTGTCTCCTGGGTGTCTCTGAACAGCAATCTGTACTGCTCAGTGGTTAGGCCAAACCCATCTATCAGAACACTCTTCAGGACAGTGTAGTTATCAGCATCCTCTTCTTTAACAGTGAGGAGCTTGTCTCTTCCTTTGTCTGCAAAGGAGAGCCACAAGATTGTTGCCCACTGACTTCCGGGTACCTGCTGTACTTTGCAGGCCCTCTCCAGAGCAGTTCACCAGGGGTGGTTGTCATCCACACTCTGATAGGGAGGGACAATCCTGTTCAGGTTTCTGTGGTCATGAGTCATTTCCCTACCACTAGGGATGTTGCTGCCACCAGTGGGCTCTAGCCCACACAATGTTCTCTCTCTTTCAAGAGCCAGGGTCTCTTTGGCCAGGGCAATTTCTTGCCTCCTGATCCTAAGCTTGACTTCTTTCATTCTAGCTTTGTGCTCTCTTCTCTGAGGGGAAGTCATTCTCCTTTGAGCTGAGGCAGAGGACCCTACTGATGAATCAGAATGACCTGATTCATCTGAAAGAGATCTGTTTCTTCTGGGCACATCATTAGGTCTACGTGGAGGGATAGAGGGAGGCCTTCCTCTATCCCTCCACCCTCAGGTAGTCCGGCATTTCCCAGGTCAGGTTCATCAACCTCATCCTGGGCTTCATCCTCATCATCATCATTCTCCTGGTGGGGAACCCCACTAGTATCCTCTTCTGATGAAGGATGCCCCCCTCTATACTACCCTGATTATCTGGATCTGATGCTTTTTCTAAATCATCTATCACTAAGATATCTACCAGGTGTTGAAAGGTTGGACTCTGTCCTTACTTTAATTTTCTTATGACACACAAGCTTCTAAGTTCTTGAAAAGTGAAGGAGTCATATTTAGAAGGCAACCTTGGGTTGTCTTGTAGCAGAGGCACACTAGGTCCTGCTTTTAAAGCCATGACTAGTGAGGTGTGGTGTGTGCACCTACCTACATTACTTGTTTTTCTACTAGAACTTCTCTGGAAGTTGTAGTCAGGGTGTGCTAATCCCTTAACACCTACAACTTCTAGGTGCAATAGAACTTGTGTATTATAAGACTTGATTCATATGTACCTACAGGTACCTTGATGTGATTTTTCAAATGATATTCTCAAGATTATTTGGTAAAACATTGCAAGCTCTTATCCTATCCCCTGCACACCAATATGAGAAGCTAGCCTGGCATATGATGTCCACTAGTTCTAGTGGGCACCTTGCACCAGTCTAATCGACCCTTATTGATGGTGGTTGTAAAGTCAACCTTATAGAAAGCTATCCTAGGGGTAGCAGTGACGAGCATTCTTCAGGTTAAGACTTCAGAGAGCGAATTAAGCGAGTTGTTTTTACCAATTATAATCCCTTGAGTACCAAATGAAAGCACACCACACAAGGTATATATCAAATATATATGTATTTATTCTAAACACAACCCCTCTGCACTCTTTATGAGGTCAGAGGTAAAATTACAATACAAGTTACTTAATTGGCATACGATAAGTTGCACAGTATACATTTTGCCCTAGGGACCTCACAAACCATATACTAAAATAGTGGTATAAGAACGACGTGAGAATTAGAAAGCAGGCCCGGGGCTTGTGGAATCGCTGGGGCTACTCTAAACAACCAAAGGTTAGGATGTAGGAGGCCCACGGGAGCCGAGTGCAGTGACTAAACACAACTGTAAGTTACCATTGACTTTCTATGGGAAACAAACAAGTTACAAATGTACAATTTAAGGACACTTCTAAATAAACTACGATGGAACCCTTTTGGACTTAGACACTAGGAGGGCCAATGCCCTTGGGACTACCAGAGTACTCGTGTAACCTCACCCACAGAAGCCGGGTGCATAGGTCTCTTTTAGTGTCGGTTTTCATCGTCGATTTCAATGGAGATCTGCAAAGAAAGAAGTTTTGCAGGCGACCAGAGGAAAAGTGTCCGGGTGGATCCAAGGGTGGATCGAATATCTGGAGAACCTGAAAGCAGAAGGGACAGGGTCTGGGTCACTTGCCAGTGACAAGGGCGATGATAGGAAGATGCCACCAGATGTCGGGTGATTTCAGGTGAGGAGGTGAAGCTTGTCTCTTCAGCCACGTGGACCAGAAGGCGTTGATGACAACCAGGAGCTAGATTGGAGCTGTACCACAAAGGATCTAGTTGACTGCAGCATTGATATCCCGATTGGATCCAACAAGCCTTGGCAAACGCAACCCATGCAGGAAGACGATATGGGCTTTGATGCAGACCAGCAAAGTCTGAGGAACTTATACTTTATAGGGAAGTTGGAGCAAGGCAGGAGCAACCAGGAAAGCAAGTTAGATTTAAAGAATAGTCTTTGGGGGGCTCACTAGCCAACAGGCAAGGAACTGCAAAGACGCATCAAGCTGAAATGCAAAAGCAGCTCCTACGGGACACTCGTGAAGTGGGGGCCTCTGAGCTTCAGTGAAATTGGTGCTCGGGTCTGGGGCTTCAAGCACCCTAATGTACAATTTTGAGATACCTCGTGAAGTAGGTGCAGCTTGCAAAATGTAGGATGTCCAAGAGTTCCAGTCCCACGTCTCACGTGTCTTCCACGGGTCTCGGCTTTGCTGTGAGCGAAGGTTCAGAGATGTCTGGAAGCCCATGTCTTGTGTCACCGATTCTTCGGGATCCGGCGGGAGCCTCAAAAATGCAGCCCAGTAAAGTTGCTGTTAGTGCCTGTTTGAACAGGGTCGTCACTCCTTGACCACAAGGGAGATATCTTCCATCTTCCAGTCAAAATGGAATGCCAAAGGTCCAGGATATATGTTTCAGAGTTTTGTCCATGGTAATCTAAAGTCCTAGGGACTGGGTTCCTATACTTATACTAAGTTTAGGGGCTGGACTACCTTTAAGGTCCCTCCTATGGGTGGACCTGGGAAGTGGGTGGTTACACCGCTTTCCCTTTGTCCAGGTTCGCGCCAGAGCAAGGGCAGAGTGCCCCAGCAACCGGTTTGAACTGGGAAATGCATGGAGCACCTTGTGTGCCCCAGGCAGTGTCTGGAAAGCATTCACTGAATGCAGCCCTCACTGCCCCAATACACTAAAGCCTGTCTGGGGAGGTGCCAGAACCTCCCTGGACAGAAAACCTACTGTCCATGCCTCCCCTGCCGGACTTTCGTCCAGCTGCAGGAGGGCAGACTCGTGTCTGTGGCAGCAGCATCCATTTTGTGATGCTGAGGCTCTGTTTAACTTTAACCGGGTAAACCAGTAACTACATGTCTTCTCCCTCTAGAAGGGTGGAATGCTACCCCCGATGCCAGAACTGTCGGCGGGGGTAGTATTCCAAAGTGTTTGACACCTTACACGACATGTTTTGATAAAGCCAAACCAAAGTTAGCATTAACTGCAAGGATTATAATGCACTAAGAGTATATGGTATGGCTATATCATAGAACAGCTATAAGGAGATGGTTCTGAAAGCTGCAGAGGGGCTCAGCTCATGCTAGGGCACCCTCTCACATAAAACTAAGCACTCTGCCTCCAGGATTGTTAAGGCCTGCCTTAGGAGTGACTTATAGGTGTATATGTGTCTATAAGTATATACAGATATAGGTATACTATATCTAAGTAAGGGGTGATTACACCACCTTACCCAGGCTGTGTGAACAGACCTGTGGTGTCAGGTTGGAAGGCAAAACAGGAGTGGCACAATACATGCTGCTGCTCGTGGTAGGCCTAGGGTGAATCTATGCCCTGGGTACCTATGGTACACTATACAGGGGCTCTCAAGGGTGACCCAGTAACCAATCTGGTATGTTCCTAAAGTACATGGTATCAATTTAGAGAGAGAACAGTTGGGCTGTGGACCTGATTAGCAGATCCACAGACACACTAAAATGGAAAAACCAGAGAAACAAAGCACAAAGTGGGCGTAACCATAGGATGCAGACCCTACTCTCCTACAAATATTTTTGATGTTCACATTATTTTATTATATATACCAACAATGTATCATTTTTTGTTTTGTCTTTGTCTTCAAAAAATCTAATAAAATATTTTGAAACGGAAAAATGAATCAGGACAAACTCTGGCATGGGTCCATGCCTTTAGGACGCCTCAGTCAAATTTGTTATGTGCTGCACTTAAGGACACTCTTGTCATAGACATATCACTGCAAATTATAGTAATGGAGAAAGTAGAGATTTCTAATAACATAAGGGCATCAACCTCTGCTGGGATTTCTTCTTCAAGAATGTAGCTCTATATTCCACAGTCTTGCTCCTATTTGACATAAATGATTGCCAAACATTGGGCCCTAGAGGAGGAAATATGTTGCAGACGATTAGAACACTTTCAAAAAGCATCTGCAAGAAGTATACTCAGGAGGCTCTTCTCAACAACGTAATGAGTAATGTTGAAGATATGTCTGTTACCTTCCCGTGAGAGCAGATCTGGACAAACAAAGGTCTGCTGAAATGCCTGAATGAAAACTTCAATCTCCACTGTCACAATGACCTTGAAACATTCAACTTCAACACCAGGTGGCAGGGCACTGATGAGAATATGGATGATTTTGGCACACGACTACACAATGTAAGAATACACTGTTAATTTTTGTATATCTGATAATGAAGAAAGGACTACTACAACTAGCCTGAAAGTGCTTCATATGTGCTTGCTTGCTCACATAGACTAGTTTCATAATGTGTGGTGTATGATTTTTCTTATTAATTAGAAGTATTTAATGCTTAAATCAGATGTGTTTGAGTTGGCATAACCAGGCCCCAGTCAAAGACAAGGCGCAGCTAGCTTGCATGGACATCCATTCAGAGAAAATGTGGATTTTTATTTTGCAAATTACAAGCTTTTCCATGTGCATGTTTCTTTGATTTTCCACTTCAGGAAAATAGGTAAAATAGAAGCGCTCTTCATGGTGTCTGAGTGCCGATCAAATAAAAATGTATTAATGTCCCTTCCTCATGAGGAAGCTGATTTGTTTGTCTCTGTAACAATTTCAAGGCCTATTACTCCTTTTTCTTGAACGGCCATTCATTGATTCAGTTAGCCATTCTATTAATTTATTATGAAATGCATAGTCACCTGCTCTTGTTTTGTTATGCATATTTTGTTTATGAATATGCAGCAAAATAGGTCTTCACAAATGTTTCCTTTCTGATGTTTAGTGTGTATTCGAACAGTGATTGGTGTTTTCATGTGTAATATTGTTAATCTGGGGGTGTGGCCTGTCAAGCTGGCTAAAAACATGCATTAAACCCAAGCACCTGCAGCTTCACCAATAATCTGACATAATCCAGCATCCTTCCTACGTATCGCCATATATCCCAGAGTTACACCTCTTTTCATGGGAACCTGTTTTTGGTGGCACTCTAGGTGGTAAGGTAACATGGGGATGAACTGTGGACCCAGGCTGCGACTTCAAGATCGTGTCTGAGGGTTCAGCGTTGAGGTGGTGGCAGTGGAAAAGGCTGAGTGGGTGAGAGGTGTGAGAACTGTAGCCAAGCCACACATGTTCAAAGAGGTCATCTCCCAGGTATCCGGCTCTCACCTGACAGGACTGCACTGTGAAGATGTGGAGGGGCGCAGCCTGTGCCGATGCCACAAAGCCGAAATGGGTGGCGGCTGAGGACTCAAGTCCATTCCCTTGTTGTTGAAGAGACCATTCTTGCCTCTGGTGATGGGCTCGGACCAGCTTTGCTGGTGGGCCCTATAGGACCCCACAGATTGTATTCTTTGCAACAACGGAGATGAGGTAGTGACTTCACTTGAAGGCCCAGCATAAGCCTTTAGATGTGGCCAACACAGAGGACACATTTTCTGGGCCCCGATCCCACCAATAACATTTGAGGTGAGCAGCTGGGCTTCACAAGTGGCAGGGAACCAAGGCCCTATGAGTGTGGCTCCTTTTTGAATGACCTTGGTGTTGTTCTGCACCCCGCCTGACGACTTATGGGAAACTGAGACTTCCAGGAACTTGTCTGTGGAAACATGGGGACATGAACTTTCGAGCAGCACCCCTATCTGCACCATCTTAAACTCCATTGAGCTACATATGCCTCCGTCTTAGATATACCACGTGCCAGGTGGGTTCCTTCATTCTGACTCACAGCAAAGGGTTCACAATCTCCCACCTCAGGAGACCCAAAATGTTCACTACTCCACTATGCACATCCAGGGCCCCAGGAATATCTCGCCAGTGGTGCTGACAGATCAGTGCAACTACCCCATGTTGATGGCAACAGCAACCTGCCAGGTGAGCCTGACTGGGGTATGCCATGGGAAAGGAAAATACCACCCAACAGGTGGACAAACCATCTAAAAGATATTTACCAAGCCAACAGAATCCCATTCTGATTGAGAGGACCAGGAAGCGATAGCGACCGTAGATATAAACATGATTCTGCAAGCCATGGTAGACCCTCGCTCCTCCCTGGTAACTAGGATTGGTAAGGTCAGTCTGGAACTGTACCTTCTTCATCGAGACCTCTACAAGATTGTTGACAGAGTGAGAGAAGCAGAGGGTAGGATCTCCGAAGCAGGAGAAACAATACAAACGCTCCAGGGACAATTCACGTGACTCCTACAAATTAACAGTGAACTGGAACACCGGGTAGAGAATGCAGAAGGACACTCATGTTGCAACAACATTCCAATTGTGGGAATGCCAGAAGTGAAAAATAGATTTCAGCAAGCTCAATTCATCACCTCATGACTTTGATCATGGGTCTCAGTGGACGATCTTTCACAGTGTTTCATGATGAAGCATCACCATTGCTCGCTGGTGACCTGGCAACCTCCGAGCTCCCTGCCAAGCCCATTTATAGTTCATCTCCTTACCTACAGGGACCAGGATGTCTTCTAGCGGTATGGAAGATAACTGTACCACCCTTGGGCAACAACCACATTATGATCTTCTCAGACTACTCCTTAAAGGTTCAGCAGGAGCACAGGTCCTTTCTTGATGTCAAACAAAAGCTTAAAGTAATGCAGCTAACCTACATGTTACTTTAACCTGCCCAGCTCACGTTCGCTGTAATGAAGATCCACAGGGAAGTTATGTCATGGTAATGGGGGTTATGCATGACCAGAGCTGGTCCTTGCCTAGTGTTTATTCAACTCCCCCCTCCTTCGCACTACTTTATGAGCCCTCAAATAGGCTCTCACTGACGCACAACTTGGTAGGCTCATAATTTCAGATTTAAATGCTGTCATGGTCAAATGCAGGGATGTGTGACTCTTGGGCCCTAACAAGAACCACCGGTCAGCTGGCCTCTTAACTTGGTTACTACTATGGGCCTACCTGATGCAAGGCATGCCTGATGGGCAAAAGATGGGAGTCACACTTATTACTCATCAGCACACAATTCTTTATTGAGTCTTGACTACTTCTTCCTACCCTCTACGGAAGTGATGGACACAAAAGATGTGACTGTGCTTCATAGTAGAATCTCTCACTGCTTTTGCTTGTGCCACCACTCTAGGAAAAACCTTTAAAGAGGTGATTAAAGGAATGATCATTGCATTAGTCGGAGCACAACGACGAAGCCAGGAAGCCGGAGTCGTCGCTCTTGAAACTCAAGTGATGCATCTGAAACAAGAGGAAGTCCACACTAAATCCACATCCTCAATTAGGAAGCTTGCCAGCATGTTAGTCCAACATAAAGCAGCCAGCTTGTTCACGGTCGGGCAGATATGGTTAGCTTCGCAAAGCCAAATATATGAATTTGGCAATAAATTTGGTAAATTCCTCCACAGGTTAGCTGCAAAAGAATCAACATCCAGGACTGTTCTGACTATCACCAATGGTGTGTGCAATATCATTGCAGACGCAATTACAGACACATACCACCACAAGCCGAAAAATGTTCGGTACCCACCCCCGCATGCCAAAGGGGATGTTTCCATCTGGCCGCGCATCCCAACCTTGACGGCAGAGTTCAATGGCATGAGTAGAATAAGAGCTCTTTTGTCCCAAAAAGAAGTGGCCTTGAGTTCGGCTCGGGAAACATTTGTGCTTCACATAGCTAACACCCGCACAGAGGTGCAGGCTCTTTTAAATACTGATTTGCCGTTGCATTTCAGCGAGCTGATTCATTCAATCTTTAACGCGTCCTCCACTACTGGGCTCGCACACTTTTTTAAGATAGTTAGCAGTGGTCTCGTGACTTCCTTTGAAAAAATATTTGGGGTCATTCCTGCTTTCTTCCATTCTATATTTTCAAGTCTGTTTGGTGGATTCCCGGTTTTGCTGGCGCTAGCTGCGGGCGTCCTGGTGATAATTTGTTTTATTAAAAATGGATGCCCTTCCTGTGCTACCCGCCGCACAGTCCCTCCTGGCACTGTTTTGCAACAGGATGCTTGAATATTATGGCACGCTGCCGCTTGCGACTTTAAGCACGGCATATGGATTATCATTTAGATTTTCCTATTTCACATGTGTACAGCCTGTGTTTCATTGCCTGAGCTGCGATTTCGACTGGGCCCTTGATTTGTGTCTCTGCAAGACGGTGTCTCCTGACGTCGATTTTAATCATCTGATGAGTTCCGTAGTTACTCATGAGTTGGTTTGTTCTGGCGAAAGGATTATGGCCTTGGCAGAGATGCATGGACTAATGGGTCATTGGGACATGCTCGCAGCAGCGCAAGATTTCTTGGCACAGAGCTTTCTTGAGAACCCACCGAGTTCTCCTCTGATGGTGATAGAGGCTCCGGTACTAGAAGAGCACGTATGTTCTTTCCCACTATTGGATTGGATGGCTGAACTGTATTCGGATGATGACAGTGACTTCCTGTTGGAGGCTGTTGCTGCATATTTTGCATATTCAGTCTTGTCCTAAAGGCTTTCCAAGTTTTTGTTGACGACCGGTTTTATACTTACATAATTTTTTGGGGCAAAATTGTGCATAATTTTTCACCACCCAGACCTATTGACTTGAGTGAAAGTGAACAATGGATTGGCAAGTTGGAATTTTTTTAATTGACTTATGGAAACCTTTTTCCACCATTTTTAAATTTTGACATGGCTCATCGTTCTTGAACTCTGCTTTCATGATGTGCCCCTTGCCTTATCTTTTCTTATCTTATCTTATCCGTGCTCGGATCATGGGGGGATGTCATATAGTTACTGCTTACCTATATACCGTGTTAAGTTAGCATGAGCTTATTAAATGTTTAAACGCCATTTTACCTTTTGCTGCTTCTGCACACGACACATAATTGTTGTTTTAGCTTTCAGCCTAGAAGAGCGTTGTGATTTACATGAGAATAATATGTTATTGCTCTGATATCAGCTTTGCCTGGTAAACTATGTCTGTACAGTGAGTGCTGAAGCCTCAAGGATAACTCGACACAGTATTGTTGTGAGGTCTGATCTTCGCACCTTCCTAGACATAACATAAGTGCAGCTTCTGCCAAACTCTGGCTTTAGGCGCGTTTTATATTGCTTTGCTTAGTGCACACGATACACACTTGATGCGGTTCGCATGCAGAGAGCTGGTGGAAGATGATGTGATCCCTTCACACTAGGCTCTTGAGGTATGGGCCCACCCTGCTAAAACCCAAAGAGACCTTCATAGATATAATATCCTATGCTAGTTAGGGAGGATGAGAATTAGGTGTTGCTGACTCCTATTCATTTCAGCATTTTAGCATGCTGTCACCTTTTGCCTTCTATGGACTAGTAACTATGCTGATAACTTTGCTTCTGATAATATGTTTCCTTGTATTATCTAAGATACTGCGTTTGAGAAAACGGCATTAGTAAATAAATATTTCAAATATGCACGTGTCCTAATTTACTCCATGTTCTGGTTTGAAATGATTGTATAACAAAAGAGTGTTCATGTGTTCCACGATACCTGAGGTATTCTAAGTTCATGTTCTGGTTTGTCTAAACATTGGGAGTTTGTTATGACCAATGAGACACTGTAGCTAGCTCGGTAAGGGGATTTTGGGTACTGATGTGAGTTTTGGGTCACCCTAATTCGCTGAGGTTCCAAATCTCTATGCACCGTTCTGTAGGAGAACGGAATTCCCGCTACAAAGCTACTCTGTTTTTTAAGCACTGTTTGGAGGAAGACTCAATGTCAGTCCTCCAACTGAACTAAACTTATGTTCTGGCTGTTTGCTTGTTTCAGAGGGTGACCTTATGTTAGTCCTCTTGCAGATTATGACTTTGACCGTTATGATGTGAGCTAAATAATGATTTGACTATCAATTCTTTTGCCTTCCATATTGATTATCATTTTGAATAAATATTTATGGTTTTGACTTTAAAGTCTTGTGAAGGTTTTCTTAATTAGTACTAAGGCTATGTCTTGCAAAGACTCACTAAGTCTTACGAAGACTCAGACAGGTCTGATTGTTGTGTATCAAATCATAAATTCTTTAATTCCTTTATGGCTGACGGCCCCACTCCCTCCCTAGTGTGGGTATCGTCCATTGCTCGACACTGGGTAATGTTTTAAAGGCCCCACGGGGGCAGAAAGCCCACTAAATATCATGAAGTTTTTCTCATATAAAAGTATAGGGGTGGTGGCTGCCCAGCATGGACATGGCCATGCCCCCAACTGTAGTAGATGGGCAATAGTATTTCTTGCCCGCCTGGGGGAGTAGATGTGGAAAATTACCCCATATCTACCCCCCGGGGGGCAGAAGCCCACTAGCTGCTAGAATTTATTTTGTGAAATATAGGTGTGTGGGCTGTCCACTATGGAAATGGCATTGCCCCCACCCCAACTAAAATGGGGAAATAACCAATTACCCTCCCTGGGGGTAGATTGGGGTAATTATCTTGATCTGATCCCCTGGGACAGAAAGGCCACTAGGATTTTTTTTAATAAAAATATACGGATGGGGGCTTCCCAGCATGGGCAAGGCCATGCCTATACCCTAATAAAATGGGGCAACAGTCTTTCTGCCTCCCCTGGGGGGTAGATGGGTAATTACCCCAATCTGTCCTACATGGGGTCAAAAAGTCAACTAGAAACAAGGGAATTATTATTTTTTTTTATGTAGGGGTGGGGACTACCTAGCAGGGGCATACCTATGCCCCCAGACTAACCAAATAGGGCAATAGTCTTTTGTCCCCCATTTGGGGGGCAGGTAGGAGTAATTACTGCCAATCTGGTTCCAGGGGAGCAGAAAGTCCACTAGACACTAGTGACTGAATTCAAGCAATAATGTTTGAGGGGGAGCAGCTCACCCTGGCGGCAGATAGACATTCTGCCCCTCCTGGGGTGGGATAGGGTATTCTCCCTCAATCTGCCACCCCCTCCGAGAGATAGAAAACCCACTAGATGCCAGGGATTCCAAACTATGGCAAACAAACAAAAGGATAGGTTGGCTTACCTTGGCATGGAGCTGAATCCCTGACTCACTGGGATCAAAAGTATCTTGCTGCTGGGCAGACAGGAGGCTTTCCTCAATAGGGGAGGTTGCCTCAAACTTGCCCACGGGGGGGGGGGTAGAAAATCCACCTGACAACAGGGATTTTGCATTTGAGGCAAAATAAAATGGTGCTAATGTTACAGTCTGTCATTGGCCACTCTCAACCCCAAAAGGGGCAAACCATTCTTGCTCCGTCCCCCCACCTCCCGGAGCAGACAGAGAGTGTGTCCCCATTTGCCCGGGGGGGGGGCATTAAGCCCACAGTATGGCACAAATACATTTATTTTAATCAAATAATGAGGTGGGTCTTGCTCATCCAAACATCAGGCTCCACCCTCACACCTAAATCTTCAACAGTCTTTTTGCTCCCCTGCAGACTAAAGGATTCCATTCCAATAGAAAGCAAGAGGACATTTGATTCTTTTGTGTGTTGTTTTTACATAAGGGCCAGGAGAGTGTTGCTAACTCCCAATGCCGTCCCACTGGCAATGGTGGATGGCTGCACTTTTTGGGCTTATTTCGTTTGCCACAAACCTAACAGACCTAGACAGTTCTGAAAACTATACATCCGAGTGAGTCCGGGTTGGTGTGCTTAGCATACAACACACAACATTTTCTTACTCACATTGAGCGAATGATTGAATGGTTGATTTTATGAAGCGCACAGCTTCTCAACGAGGGTTTTCAGGCGCTACAGTGGAAACCAGACTGGGAGCTGACCTATAGACTAAACAGATGGGTCTTCAGGGCTTTTCGGTAACTTGTTTCATCTGTAAGGTTTCTTAGACTAACGCTTACTTTCCCCTGAGGCGGAAGCCGGGGGCGCTCTTTACTTTCCCTCCATTCTACTCAGTGCACGTTGGCTGGAAATCATTCTTAAAAAACTGTAAATATCTTAAATTGTGCTTTTTTAATTTAACTTGGGAGTCAATCCTTGTGTGTGAGATTTAAGTCGCCTCAAGGGTCCCTGCATTTAATTGCCCACCGGCGCAGCCGATTGAGGTGCTGACGCCGGCACGCAGAGGGATAGCCGCCATCTTAGGGGAAGGCAGGGTAGCGGTCCAGCTCTTGGACGCCTCTCGCCCTCCCTCGTTACTTAGGACTTACTTCCTGCTGGCTGGCAGACTAACGCTTACTTTCCCCTGAGGCAGAAGCCGGGGGCGCTCTTTACTTTCCCTCCATTCTACTCAGTGCACGTTGGCTGGTAATCATTCTTAAAAAACTGTAAATATCATAAATTGTGCTTTTTTAATTTACCTTGGGAGTCGATCCTTGTGTGTGAGATTTAAGTCGCCTCAAGGGTCCCTGCATTTAATTGCCCACCGGCGCAGCCGATTGAGGTGCTGACGCCGGCACGCAGAGGGATAGCCGCCATCTTAGGGGAAGGCAGGGTAGGGGTCCAGCTCTTGGATGCCTCCCACCCTCCTCTCTATGTATAAAAATAGATGGTCTTCCCGTCCGCGCAGCGGGCGGGCGCAGCGGGCGCGCCAAAGGCAAGCCCGTCTGCGCCCGTCTGCGCCCGTCTGCGCCCGTCTGCGCCCGTCTGCGCCCGTCTGCGCCCGTCCGCGCCTGGCCCGTGCCTAGTGCCAGTCCCCCTGCCCGTCGCCCTGAGACCAGTCACATTAGCTGGTCTAGAGATCAGCTCCTTCAGTTGAGATTAGGTATGTGCATGCCGACCTCTCGCTGTCGCCCTTGTAATCTGGAGGGCCGCCTTTTTAAATATCCACACTGTGATTTCACACTACCCCCTTGGGGAAAACGTGCTTCTCAAAATCTCAACTTGGCCAAGCGCTCTATTCAGCCTTTGACGCTTAAGGCGGCCTTGGTCAATTGTCGTTCCCTTCCTCGCCATGCTAGCGAGATCTGGATGTCACTTGTCTCTCACGCCTGGGATATCCTGTTTCTCACTGAGTCCTGGATAAAAGACACTTCTAAACCTGATATCCATTTAGCTACTCCCCCGGGCTATCACTTGATGGGCATTAATCGAGAGGGTGGAAAAACTGGGGGAGGTCTTGCTATTATTTTGAAATCACATCTTAATTTGACCGTCAGGAAACTTACGAACATTGGACTAATTGAAGCCATGTACTTCACTATCTCAGACTCGGCTGCTGTGATACTGGCTGGCGTTCTAGTGTACAATCCCCCTAATGCTTCTGCCCCCTCCTTAATGCTATTAGTACACTTGATAGCGGATCTCTCTCTCAAACATCCGCACTTTCTAGTGCTTGGTGACTTTAATCTTCATGTAGAAAACCCTTTATGCTCTCATGCCTCTCAGTTATTAGAAACACTGCAGGGTCTAAACTTAAACCAATTAGTTCAGGGCCCGACTCACGTAGCCGGCCATACTCTTGATTTAATATTTTCTAATCATCCTGGTATCATAGTTCACTCCCCCCTCCCCCTTACCTGGCCAGAACATTACCTTCTCCCTTTTGACCTAATGCTTCCCTCTGTATCCAGCCCTGTAGCACTTGGTATGGAGTACGGGAGAAAATGGCACAAAGTCACCTGTACTGCCTTGGATCCCTTATTCTCTTACCAATTAGACCCACTATCGAATAATATTGACGAAAGCGTGGCCAAACTTAATTCTTCTCTGTTGCTTGCTATTGACGCTATTGCTCCCTTACAACCTATTACCTCCGCAAGATCCCGACCATCCGCTCCTTGGTTCTCGCTGCCCTGCGTGAGGAAAAGAGTCGCTGTAAAAAATTAGAACGCAAATGGCGACAAACTTATGATTCCGAGTCTAAAATTATTTACAAGACTGCCCTAAAACAGTTCTTAAAATTAAAACGGACTACGATGAGAGACTTTTTTTCCCCTACAAATCAAGAAGGCAGATCATTCTTCAAAAACTCTTTTTAATATTGTAAAGGACTTCGTTAATCCCCCTGCCACGGTGCCTCAGAATTCCTCTAGCCAAGCCTTATGTAATGGTCTGTCGGACTACTTTTCAGATCAAGTTAACAACGTCACATCTTCTTTCTCTTCTGTTTTGACTCCCCCTATTCCCAGTGACAAGGACCCTGAGAAAGTGTCTCTGGTGTCCTTCAAAGAGTTAACTATTGAGTCCGCACTGAATTTGTTTGCCCAGTGCAAATCGGGCTCCCCTTTAGACCCGGTCCCTGCTAAGGTTATGGGCAACCTGGCTCCCTTACTGGTCAGGCCACTCCTTTCCATTTGGAACACATCACTGCGCACAGGCCAATTCCTGACTGTTTGGAAGGAGGCAATGTTAGTCCCCATTCTAAAGAAAGGGGATGCGGACCCGGCGCAATTTAGTAATTATCGTCCCATCTCCCTCCTCCCTAAACCGGCAAAAATCCTGGAAAAGGCGGTGCAGAAACAACTGGCTGAATATTTAGAATCCAACTCACTGTTGCACGACTCACACTCTGGATTTAGAACTGGTTTCAGTACCGAGACTGCTCTTTTGGAGGTCTCGGAGACGATCCGGGAGTGTGTGGATAGGGGCGAGGAGGCCATGTTGGTCCTCCTCGACCTATCCGCCGCTTTTGACACCGTATCCCATTAGATACTACTGGATCGCCTGAGCCAGGCTGGAATGGGTGGTGTTGTTCTGACTTGGATCGCCTTCTTTCTTAAAGGAGGTACTCAGAGGGTCTTTCTTAGACCTTTTGAATCAGAGGGTAAACCCCTCCTCTGTGGCGTGCCTCAGGGCTCAGCTCTGAGCCCCCTGTTTTTTAACGTGTATCTTGCCCCATTGGCTAAGGCGGTGGAATCCTGGGGGGTCAGAGTGATCTCTTATGCTGATGACACTCAGCTTGTGTTTTTGTTTAGAGATCACTCTGACTCCAGTTTCGCCTGTTTTCGCCACTGCTTGAGCAACATATGCTCCTGGATGACTTCTAATCATTTCAGGCTTAACACTGATAAGACGGAGGTCTTATTTTTTAATCAAAAAACCACATTGCCTGCTAGTCTTTGGTGGCCTACTGTGCTTAATCCTCCTCCCATTCCAGTTCAAACTGTACGTAATCTGGGCTTTCAATTTGATAACGCTCTTTCCTGTAAAGCTCAAATTAACAAGGTCTCATCAGCTTGCTTCGGGAAACTACGTATGATTAGAAAGATCTTTCCGTACCTTCCTTTGGATGCCCGTAGAACCGTCATCCACGCCCTGATCACCTCACATTTGGATTATGCCAACAGTCTCTATGCCGGTGCCCCCTTGTACCAAATTGAACGTCTTCAGATCATTCAGAATGCGGCTGCGAGACTGATTGGCAACATCCCCTATCGTCAGTCGGTTGCATCCTACCGTAAGAAGCTACATTGGCTTCCCATCGCCCGTCGCATTCAGTTCAAGATGCTGACCCTTGCTTTTCGGGCCCTAAATGGTTTGGGCCCGGGATACTTGAGAAAGAGACTTGTACTATCTCAATCAGTCAAATCTTTGCGGTCGAACAACCGGCGTCTCATGATTGTCCCTCGCTTTCGCCGTTCCAGAATGGGCTGCAGAGCGTTCGGTGGAATGACTGCTAAACTTTGGAACAGCCTCCCACTGGACCTTAGGTTTATGTCCTCTGAATCTCTTTTTTGCAGTAAATTGAAAACCTGGCTATTCTCTATCTCCTGAAGTGTTTCTCCTTTCTAAGTCTGCAGTCTACAGCGCCGGGACACCCCCTTTGGGGGTAGCCAAGCGCTTTACAAGCCTCAAAAATAAAAAAAAATAAAAAATAGATGCAGTGGAAGTTGGTTCCACAGCTTCGCTACCAGTACCACGAAGAAGGCCCCCAGCTTACTTATAAAATGAGGGACTTCAATCAGCTCTGCATTCCTGGAGTGCAGGGCCCTACCTGGGCAGTATTCAGTGATACTCTCATTCAGATATCTGGGACCAGTATTGTAAAAGGTGTCATACGCCATTATTAAGGCTGTGAACGTCAGTCTCTTTCAGACTGGCAGCCAGTGTAGTTGTTCCCTAAAGTGGGACACAGAAGAACGTTTAGGCAATTTGAGCAGCGGCCATATTGCTGTGTTCTGCACCATCTGTAGGTGGTCCAAGAGATATGTAATCCCCAGGAAAGTACGTTGACATAGTACCTTCTGGACAAAATCGGTGCTAACTACTGTTATCCATGCCTTCAAAAGCAGGAGTTCCAGGAATTTATTCTGCATTCGTAGGATCCAGAAACATGATTTCACCACTGCTGCTATCTGGGTCTTAAAAGAGAGCTGAGTATCAAGCATGACTTCCAGGTTCCTAGCAACATCTGTGGGTGGGAGTGGTCTGCTTGGTCAGGTACCCGTCCTTCCCAGTATAGGATCTGGGCAAAACAGCAGTACTTCTGTTTTTTCAATGGTTTCATTGAAGGAAATTTGATCCAAGCCAGTTCATTAGTGCTACCAAACATGATGCAATTGTTTATTTAGCAGAGACCGAGTCACACTCATAAAACAACAGTTGTGTATTGTCTGCATACAAAATGATTTTGATGATGAATGACTCCACTAGAAATGCCAGGGTTGCTATATAGATATTAAAAAGGGTAGGGCTCAGTGACGAGCACTGTGGTATGTTGCATTTCAATGCTTCCTCCTCTTAGTGTAGGGCCTCTTCAAAACCGATTGTCCTCACAGATCTAGAAAGCAACCCAGCGCTGCTAACTTCAACAGGTGACTAAGACTAAAGAAAAGCATTTTCCTGACATTTCTGTGAGGAAAACTTTCAGAATCCACAGTAATCCACAAAATTCTTAACACCCAGAATTACCCCACTTGTGTCTATAAAAACACTGTGCCAGTTATATGGTTGGGCCTAGTGCCCACAACAGGAATTGATCATTTAGCAGAGACCAAGTCACCCTCATAAGACAACAACAGTTGTGCATCGCCACATACAAGATGATTTTGATGGCGAATGACTCTACTAGAAATGCCAGGGTGCCATGTAGATATTAAAAAGGAAAGGGCTTAATGAAGAGCCCTGTGGGACACTGCATTTTAATGCTTCCTCCTCTGAGTGGAGGGCCTCATCCGCTTGTCCTCTCTGCTGTAGAAAGGACCTCAGCTCTGCAAACTTCAAAATTTGATTAAGACTAAAGATACACATTTTCATCACATTTCTGTGAGGAAAACGTCCAGAATCCACAAATTTTTTACCACACAGCATTGCTCCACTTGTGCCTATAAAACCGCTGTGCCAGTTATACGGTTTAGCCTAGTGCCTGCGACAAGAATGGATCAAACCAAGGTCAGAAGGAGTCCCCTTGCAAGGGCTCCAATTGACCATGGTTTAAGTCGTTCCTGTTATCGGGATTCTTAGGGGAATGCTGGGTGAAAGGTTTCGTTGCTCCCCACAGATTCCAGGATATTCCAGAACAGAAACGTGGGGAAAATGTTTTTTAGTCAAAGTTTGAGGTTTGCAAGGGATTCTGGGTAAATGAAACTGGTGACCCCACCCTTGATTCCCCTGGGTTTTTAGTTTTAAAAAATATGCAAGTCTGCTAGGTTTCCCTAAGGGCCAGCTGAACTAGGGCTCAGAATCCACAGCTTCCCACTTTGCAAAAAAAGCATCTGTTTGCAGTCAAAAATGTGGTCTCTCCTTGATGCATTTTGGGCTGCTTCCTGTTGCATGCACTAGGCCTCCCCTCCAGAACTTTTTTCAACACAGAAATGTGAGGAAATGTGTTTTTTAGTCAAAGTTTGAGGTTTGCAAGGGATTCTGGATACAAAAAACCTGGGGAGAACCACGCAAGTCACCCCACCCTTGATTGACCCAGGTGCCTACTTTTCAAATATGGCTGAGTTAGGGCCCAAAATCCACAGCTACCCACATAGCAAAAAAATGGTAAATTAGAGTCAATAAATGTGAGTATCCATGTTGCATTTTTATTGCGAGACTCGAGGGAATGCTGCATGGAAGGAATTTTTGTGGCTCTCAGCAGAAATGTGTAGAAAATTCGTTTTTTTCTTCAAAGTTTAAGGTTTGCAAGGGATTATGAGTAGAAAAACCGTGTGAGAGTGATCCAGCGGCCTATAGAAAATATATCATAAACAACGCTACCCAACTTCATAACCTATAAACAAAATTCTATACTAAATATGGACCCATTTATAAACCTGACATATTTTGGGCCTACTGAATCAGGTGGTCAGATTAAATCTATATACGCATTATCTACAAACTATATACATTTTTATACATCTGCGGAAAGAATATTGTCATTAGAATAAAACTTGACCATTTAAATGACCACCATTGGCGACGTGATCTAGCTAATATTAACCTACACTTCTGAATAACCAAGACCAGCTTGTTTGTCAAAAGTAAGATTTTATTTACTAAATTATGGTATATAAGTTGATAGTTTTATAAATGAATTTTATTAGCAATAAAGCAAGCATAATTGTAAAGAAATATGAGAAAATACAATTTAAGCAAGTAAATCAAATTTAAAAAGAATATTTAAAGTTTAGCATTTCTAAAACCTAATTCCCTAACTTAGCTAAATAGATAGAAATTAAAGTAAAGTTCTTTGAGGATTCTTACGTGCTCCAAGCAAAGTCCGTCAGCACTTCACCCTCATCGGAAAGTCAGAAAGCAGCAGCCAGCCCATTCCTAGGGGCATGACTTTTTATACCTTTCTATGCTAACTAAACTACGCAAAGGAAAGTTTTCAGAAATCTTCGACGTCCCATTGGCTGAGAGTGACAAGTGACATGTCACCCACTTTCAAAAAGTTCCATTAAATCATGTTTCATAAGGACCATTGTCTCTTCCTCGTGAAACCAGGAGCTTCCTGAGTTTGCAACAAATGTATAAAGTCACTCTAGCAGCGTCCATTGACTTTCGATTGACTTCCGCGGATGCCAAGTTAAGGACTGACAAATTGTTCTTTTTCGACCTTGGCCATGTCCGACAGAATGATGACAGCACATTAGTTTTTGCTTTGTGAACGCAGCTTTTGACGAATAATTTATTTCAGAATGGGCGTCTCGTGACTTTTGCAGAATTACAAGTCAGCTCTTTTCTGCGACTCAAGTGACTAGGCCCAAAAGCAGGCAACTTATGATTTCTAGTATAAAACAAACACAAGAAAAGTATTAATGTAAGAAATAATGTAGATTCTGTATCCACCCCTTGGTTCACTAATTAATTAACCCACCCGATTAATCAAAATGTTACCTAGCCATTGCAAACAAATAAAGCAGCGTTTATATCTACCAGTCTCCGTTATTCCATGAGACTCATATGCACCTAGAATAGTAGAAATGACGTCACACAGACAAGGAAAAGCAAAACAAGCACATGCTTCTTTTAAGTTTGCAGCAGTTAGTAATGACAAAAACGAAAACAATAAATTATTTTATTATTTTGCACGAACAAAAAGATGCAACATTTATGCACGTTTATGAGCACACATGTTAGTTCCCCCATGTGTAAAGTTTAATCTAAGTTGTATTAGCACGACATATCACAAATCATTAATATTATTATTCATGTTATGGAAATGTGACTTCGCGAGTTTAAACAAAATTTTGTTTTCTATCTCGCTCCATCAACTCCCTCATCTGGTGATTAACAAATCACCACACCAGCACTCAAAATTTTGATAATTTAAATTTCTAAGAAATCGATTCAAATTCATTTGTATCAGTAAACCTAAAAATCTGTTTCTGCATAATCTTTGGAATTAACATAACGCTCTCCATGTAACTCCTGTAATTCGATCTCTCTTTCTTGTTCTTTTCTAAGTTTATAGATTCTTTTCTTTTCTTTCAACTGTTTCTTTCTTTTATGTAATAAACAACCTATTTTGGTCAAAATAAAAATGAAAACTATTATAATCAAAGGTGCCAGAATCTTGCCAAGAATTGAACTTCCGATATTATGAAACCAGTTTTTAATTGCTTGAAACCTTTTTGAAAGTTTTCCTGTAAAGTCATCTTCTTCTAAAGGAATTATCTCTGAATGCATTTGTGTAATATTCTTAATGTACATTTCGATATTCTTACTTTCATCAGGTATATATGTACAACAATGTTGTACATGTAAAATACCACAGACTCCTCCCTCTTTTGCTAGGAGTATGTCTAAAGCAAGGCGGTCTTGAATTACCATAGATCTAATTGCAATAACTTCAACATTCACTAATTGAAATCCATCAGCAGTGTCAGTTGACAATTTATCAACTATAGTGGATAATTTTCTGATTCTCCCTGCATTTAGGGTTATACCAACAAAAGGTATTACAGCTTGAAAAATATCTCCCAGAACTTCAGTAAAAGTTTCTCTTTTAGCTCTATTTACATAATTATGAATTTTAAATAATCCTTCTGAATCTCTGTCAACATGAAACACTTTAGGAAAAACAATTCCCACATAACAAGTTCCATACCAGTGGTCTGGAAGGTTGTAGTAGGCTTTGTCACCACAAACAAAATAAATCCCAGGAAAGATAGGATCTTTTCCACCTTTAAATCCCCAACCTCCCAAAATCTGATAAGTATCTTCACAGTTACTTGCACCTACAAAATAATTATCAAAAAGTGTATTATCTCTTCTAATGCAAAGTTTTCCACTAACTGGTTTGTCTATGTGAATTGCAATATTTTCAAGCATTTTGCCATTTAATTTCTCATCCTCTTTTTGCCAGAAAGCCGACTTAGTCTGCTTAACTAATTCATTCCTCTTATAAATTGTTCTTCTCTCCTCAACCATGTTCAAAAATTTCTTTCCTTCAGCACTTAATTTACATGTTAGATTATTCTTGTAAGCATACTCATAAGTGAGTTCATTAGTAACAAGGAAAAATTCTCTCATTTGTTTTGCTTTCTTATGCTTATTTAAAGCATTATCAATCTTAATATTAGCAAAAATTTCATCATAATTTGAATAGTAATATTCTAAACGTCCAGTTTGATAAAATAAACTAGTTAATACACTACATGTTACAGCATATGTGAGAGGAAGCATATTATATGTTACTCCCTCAGAAACAGAAGCAGGTAACTTAACGCAGACATAGCAGTCTTTTGCATCCATTACCTTAACATATTCACTCAATAGCTTTGTGAATGTATTACTAGAAAAATCACCTATTGATTTATCTTGATGAATGTTAGGCTGATGATCAATAACTTTTGCAGACGCACTATGTTTAGTTTGGCTAACCAGAGCTTTGCTTGTTAAGTTAACTTTGTGTAATTCTCTATTCATTTTTAAAGGGATAATCACAGCTAGAACCAACCAGAGCAGAACTAAAATGAGCAGACATACCAGAGTCATCTTACAGCATCTTTTAAAAACAGAACACTTTGAAGTGCTCTCCTTAACATAAGGCATTTTTGGTTAGTTTAGCCTAAAAAAATAAAAATAAAAATAAATTTTAAAATTCTAAATTTATATACACCCCCCTTTTAAAATATATATATATATATATTTTTTTTTTTTTTTTTTTTTTTTTTTTTTTTAAAACCCTAAACAAGATTTCTTCGACCTTATGTCATACATAAGTTTTCTTCAACTAAACAGTTTTTCTTCGACCTTGTGTCAACTAACAAATTTTCTTCAGCCTTCTGCCAATTTAATATTTCTGTACTTCAATCATTGTCACTAATTTCTTGGATTTCGTTTTCTTCTTCACTACTATCATATATGTCAATAACAGGTGGAATTACTAAGTAAGTCCACTCAGGAGACTTGTATTTTTGATTTGGTCTTATTATTCTCTTCCCTTTTCTCGATATCACTTCAATTTTTCTTCCAACTCCAACTTCTTTTCCAGGACTCTTTTGACTACTGATTTCTTCAACTTGTTCTATTGGCTTTTTGATCAATCTGACTCTCAATCTTCCACCTGGCCAGTAGTCTGCTTTTCTCACGTACTTCTTCTTTGGTTCAGAATTATTTGATTCTGACTTCCAAGTCCTTTTCTTTCTGTTTTCACTTTCACCTTCCACGTCACTTTCTTCAGTTTCGTAGTCTGAAATTTCAATTGACTCAGGAACTTCTCTATTCGGCAATTTCACTCCTTCAGGAACTTCACTTTGTCTTCCATCACTGGTACTCGGTAATTCGTTTTCCTCCTCTTCCTCAATTACCTCCAACTTCCCAGATTTCGGATTTCTGTTCCTTACTTCAGAGTTTGTTCTCTGCCTTTCGATACTCTCCTGGTCTGAAACTTCTTTTTGTTCTGCTTCTTTGTCTTCAATGGAGACAACCGAATCCTCATTTATCTTTCCTTTTAACAGATTCTCTTCACCTTCAGAATCTATTTCAATTATTTCCAAATCTTTTCTTGTCAGATTTCCATTCACTGGCACAGTTTCCAGATGTCGACTTTCTTGTCGATCTTCAGAATCTAGAATTATTTCACCTTCTGTTTTGCCTTCTGCTTCAGAATCAGAATCATCTGTGGTATCACTTTCAACATCAGAACTCTCAGGAGTTGGTACTGGAATAGTATGACTAGGATGTATCCAACGTTTCAATCCTCTGCACTTTACAGCATTAGTAGTGATCAAAATTATCTGCCTAGGTTTCTGCCATCTAGGAGCTAGACAATTCCTTCTCCGATGTACTTTCGTTCTGACCCAATCGCCAGGTCTCAGATCATGTGTCAAAACCTTTTCATTTGATTGAGCTTCAGTTCCCACCTGATTAGACACAGAAGTTACCATATCAGATAACCTTTTACAGTAATCCAAAATTGCACTGTCATTTATGCTCAACAGTTTACCTACAGGTACAAAAGCTTGCCTCATAACTCTTCCCATTAAAATTTCATGAGGACTCAAACCTGTCTTTTTATCTGGTGTACTTCTTAATGACATCAAAACAAGTGGAAGAGCATCAGTCCACTTTATACCTGTTTCAAGACACATTTTTCCAATTCTGTTTTTGATTGTTCCATTTATTTGTTCAACTACTCCTGATGCCTCTGGTCTGTATGCACAGTGTATTTTCTGCTCAATGCTCAAAGCTTCGCAAATTAACTTCATCAGTTTGTTATCAAAATGGCTTCCTCCATCACTCTCAATAGTGACTGGAAAACCGTACCTTGGGATGATTTCTCTGAGCATTAGTTTTGCTACTGTAATTGAATCACAATGTCGTGTAGGGAAAGCCTCTACCCATCTTGAAAATAAGCATACAATTACAAGTACATATTTCAAACAATTGTGTAAGGGCATTTCAATGAAATCCATTTGTAACCTGGTAAAGGGACCACCCTCTCGACCAATTATTCCTGTCCCCACCACTGATTTTCTGTTTGGATTCATTTGTTGGCATGACAAACACCTTTGACAAAAAGATTCAGCAATAGTTCTAAACTTGGTATTGAACCATGTTTCTCTGAAAAGTCTAACCATAGAATCTCTTCCCAGATGTGCTGGACCATGATATAATCTGGCCATGTCAGCAATCAAGCAATTTGGTAAGACTACTCTGCCATCTTTGTAAACCCACACTCCATCTTCTTCACGTGGTCTACAATCTGATCTTAACCATAAGTCTTTTTCATCATCTTCTGCTTCGTTTTGTAAATCCCTAATTTCATGCCATGTTTCTACAACAGTTGTTAGCATTAATGAATTTGAATCAGTTTCCTTACTCCTCTCCCGATTGTATGAATAATTTTTCCTTGCGCAGTATTTAGCTGTTTCATCTGCGAAGGCATTTCCCTTGGAAATATAATCAGTTCCTCTAGTGTGCGCTGCACATTTAACAATGGCAATTTCTTTTGGTAATTGTATTGCTTCAATTAATCTCCTAATGAAAACTGCATTTTTAATTGGTGATCCTGCTGATGTCATGTATCCTCTCTGTGACCAGAGTTGTCCATAATCATGCACAACTCCGTACCCATACTGACTATCAGTAATGATGGTAACTCTTATATCCTTTGATATTTCACATGCACGAATTAAAGCAATCAATTCAGCCACTTGTGCTGAACGAACTCCTTCAAGACATGATGCTTCTTCAATATCTACGACTGTACAAACTGAATATGAAGCTTTCAAGACACCTCCTTCGGATCTTAAGCATGAGCCATCTACAAAGTAGACAAAATCCGATTCAGACAAAGGTCTGTCTTTGATGTCTTTTCTTGGTTTGGTGCAGAATTCCATGACATCTAAACATTCATGTTCTGTTTCAATGTCATCAACAATTTCAGAATCAGGCAGTAATGTAGAAGGATTCAGATTTAAACATCTTGAAATCGAAACATTATCTGCTCCCAGTATGATTTTCTCATACTTTGTCAATCTGCTACTTGTTAAATGTTGAGTCTTACCTCTTGTCAGTAATATTTCAACTGAATGAGGCACAAAAACTTTCACAGGAAATCCCATAATGATCCCCTCACTTTGTTCGAGGCTGATACTTGTAGCTGCAACTGCTTTCAAACAACCTGGTAATGCTTTTGCAATTGGATCAAGAACTGCAGAGAAGTATGCAATAGGTTTCTTTAAATTTCCATGTCTCTGAATTAACACAGATAATGCACATCCTTCTCTCTCACTGCAATATAGTTCAAAATCTTTCTCATAATTTGGCATACCTAAAGCAGGAGCTTGGCATAAACTCCTTTTCAGGTTCTCAAAAGAATCCATCTCAGCATCATTGAGAATAATTGGATCTTTTACATCTGACTTTGTCAGTCTTTGTAGTGGTTTTGCAATTACTGAAAATCCACTTATCCATTGTCGACAGTAACCAACCATTCCCAAGAACATTCTGAACTGTCTTTGTGTTCTTGGTGGTAACATTGCTTGAATCATTTTTATTCTCTCTATTGTTACTTGCCTTTTTCCCTTTGCAATTCTGTGACCAAGATATTTTACTTCTTGTTTGCAAAACTGTAGTTTTGCTGGGGACACTTTATGTCCTTCTTCTGCAAGGCGATTTAACAAAATTATTGTGTCTGTTACACAATTTTCTCTTGTCTTTGCAGCTATTAACAAATCATCAATATACTGCACTAGCGTAGACCTACCAGGTAAGTCTAGGTCTTCTAATGATCTTTTTAACAATTCGTTAAAGATTGAAGGACTTTCTGTATAGCCCTGAGGGATTCTCGACCATCCGAGGGTCTTACCTTGGAATCTGAAAGCAAATATTTCATAACTGTCTGGATGTAAGGGAACAGTAAAGAATGCATTGCAAAGGTCAATGACTGTATACCATTCAGCATCATGTGGAATCTGAAATAGAATTACTGCTGGATTTGGAACCACAGGACAACATGGAACGACAATTTGATTAACCTTTCTCAAATCTTGTACGATTCTAAATGTTCCATTAGACTTTTTAACTCCCATAATTGGTGAATTACAAGAGCTACTCTCCATTTCTTTTAATACACCTTGCTTAATTAATTTTTCAATTATAGGTGTAATACCTTCAATTGTTTCTGTTTTCATTTTATATTGTGGAGTGTTTGGAAATTCTATTCCCTGTTTCAATGTAATTTTTACTGGATCTACATTTTTCATCAGACCCATCTCATTTCCAGTAAAATCCCATATTTCAGATTTCACTGTTTCTTTGAGTTCTTCAGGTAAATCTTTTTCTTCAAATGCAGGAAACAATTTTGTTTCTTCTGCTTCTATCATCATCATTGTCATTCTGTATAAACCATCTTCCTCCATTGTTTGTAACTCAACTCCATCAGGAGAACAATATATTCTACAATTCATTTTACATAGGATGTCTCTACCTAATAGATTCACTGGACTACTATTACAAACCACAAATCTGTGTTTGTCTCTGTAATTTCCAATTTCAACTGGTACTGGATCAGTTAAGTCAGTTTTAATTTGCTGATTACTTACTCCGACAACTTGGATGGTATCCCCAGAGAGAGGTAGGTTTTCAATTTCCACTGATCTAACAGTAGAACGGGTAGCACCAGTGTCCACTAGAAAAGTGATGTCTACATCATTAACTTTCCCGTTTACAAAAGGACCAGACTGGTCAACCTCAAGAGTGGCTCCAACAACACACTCTTCCTCCTCTCTCGGGCACCGTCAGCAATAATCATCAGAATCGCTGTCTTGACTTTCTGTTAATAAAAATTGTTGTGAAGCATTTTGCATTTGAACCCTTTGCTGCTTTTGCTGTTTTTGTGGTTTTATTACCTGTTCACTTCCCTGAAATCCCACGTTTGGATTATATTTTTGAACTCCCCCACAATTCGGAAAAGGTGGTTGTGGCAATTGGTCTTGTCGATTATTCACCTGTTGTTGTTGCTGTTGCTGTAACTGTCGCTGAATATTAAATTCGTTTAACCCCTGTTGCATCTGTAGCTGTCGCTGCAGGTCAACACCATTCTGCATCTGTGGATTCAATAAGGGATTCTTTAAGTTTTTAGGAGGATGAGGACACTCGTCTCTCCAATGTCCAATTTCGCCACAATTAAAACAAGGTAATCTTTGCTTTAACTCCTCAATCTTTGGGCTAAATTTCTTTGGGAAATTATTATTTTTAAACTTTCCTTGTATCTGGTTTGTATTTCCAGTTTGAACGAAATTAGTGTTCTTATTACCCATGCTGGCAATCTGTTGCTTAGCCACTTTTACCTGAGCCCACATGGCTTTCTCCTTCAGCTTCTTCTGTTTTACTTCTATTTCATCGCTGCAATACTTTGCTTTTCTTAGAATATCATCTACAGACAGTGATTGCCATCCGACAATACTATTTCTGATCATTTCTCCAATTTCAGGTTTTAGTCCATAAACAAATCTATAGACAAAATGACTCATGTCTTTTTCATCTAATTTTTCATAACCACTGTATTGTTTAAAGATTAACAGTAGTCTTTCATAAAAAGAATGAACTGATTCTTTTGTTTCCTGTTCTGTCCTTTCTATTTTAACCCAATCGACTTCTTTGGGTGGAATTTTGTTTTTCATCCAAACAATTACTTTTTCATAAAAATCCATTACAAGTGGATTTGGAGCACCTGTTTCTTTGATTCGCTCAGGTTCTGTTTTTGGCCAACTAATCGATATTTTACATTCTGTCCAAAGATCAGATGGAACAACAATGTCAAAAAATCCATCTAAATCAATCCACAGAACTTTTGACACTTTGATGAATCTATCGACTTGCCTGTACCACTCAACTGGTTTTTCCCTCAATTTTGGAAAGTCATTTGTAAATAACAGAATGTCCTGTCTCGACCAAGGGATATGAACATATCCTCCACCTGCAATTTCTCTCATTGGAAATTGTTTTGACAATTTTTCCAATCTTTCATCTTCCTTCTTTTTCGTCCATTTTACTCTCCATTTATTCAGTTCTCCTAGCTTTTTGATATAAACAATCAAATCTTTAATATGAACTATTCTTCCCATTGAGTTTAAACTCTCAATGTCACTTTCTGAAAAGTCTAATCTGTAATGCTTTGCAAAATTCTTTTGTTTACTCACATCGATTTCAAGTTCTGCTGCTAGATCCTCTAGTTGATCATATTTGTTTTTCGTTTTCCACTGTATGCTTTTGCAAATGAACAGTAGTTCATCATCTCGATAGTAATTTAAACTATCTGGACCAATTGTTCCAATTATTAATTCTTCGATATTCGCTTTTAATTTGGCCACATCAAGTTTTGGTGTGGTTACCCTGACTTCAGGACTCCCTATATCTGATATAGCACCCATTGGTGTTTTTGGAGATAAATCCTCATTAAAGGTTAAATCAGGCATTCTCGATTTAGAAGTGTTTATTTCAGATAAATCTGAATAAAATTTTTCAGCAGCCTTTTGAATTTCTGTATTTAAAGGAATAGTTAATCCAGTTTTGTTTGTTTCTTTTTGGTCAAATACGGGCTGAACAGGACCAATTGTTACTGGAACTGTCACAGCTTCCATGCCTTTTGTCATTCTTTTTATTAATTCTTCTTTTGATCTTAAATACTCATTATAATCAACATCTTCAACATTTCTTGCCTCTCTTATATAATCTTTTGGAGGTTCTCTTGCTCTTGGAGCCATTGTAAAATGTCTACCTTCATTTCGAGCATTCTCGAATTCTGGTCTTCTAGGAGTTTCAATGATTTCGCAATTATTTGGATAAAGTTTAGGAGCTTCATTAATTGGAGGTGCACTCGGTGAAGTTTCAGTAGAAACCACCGGAGTCGACCATGATCTAGGAGGTCTCAAAGGCTGATTCTTTCTAGCAGTTGTATATATTTCTTCCATAACTGCATCCTCAGATTCACTTTCCATAGATTTCCCTGTAGGAGAACCCATTACCATTTCATGAATTAAATACAATCCTTCACTCATGTTTCCCTGTCTCCACATTCGCAATCTATCTTCATGAGTTTCTCTTTTCCAAGATGGATTTTTAGAGGGTCTTTTAATTCCACTAGCTTCTCTTTGTAACTGATACATCTCGTCTTCCCACTCAACTAAAGCTTCAAATTGAGTTGGTCTTGGTTTTGGAACAAGAGCATTCATTTTCTCTCGTAAATTTCTTAAAACTTTTACATTAAATGAACCATCGTCAGGCCAAGTTAAAACACCGTCGTTTTTAGTATATCGTTTCCAACTATCGAACCATAAGACAGTATGATATCCATATTCACCTTCCATATACGCTGCAGGTGTTTTATACTTATGAAGTAGTTTACCACCTCGCGTTTCGATTTTCTTGTCAGGTGAAAATAAATTCTTAAATTTCTGAAATAATGTTGGCTTTTTCTCAACATGTTTAAAATGATAACTCATTTTTAAGAGTTAAAACTAATTCACAAAATCGTTCGTAAAATATTTCCGGGATGTTCCGTACAACAACCAATCCGTGCGCGAAACACACCAACAAGCCAATGACAGTTGAGCTACGTCACTTTTTGCTCAACCAATAAAATTGGAGTTTTTCCGAAGGACCAATCAGCTCACAGGCCGTCAGAGACTCAAGAGCCAATCAGAATATAGCTTGTGACGTAGGTCACCCAATCCCAGCGCGGCTCTGTGACGTACACAGCAGCTGCGGTTTCTCGTTTCTCACTCCTTGCGCTTACCCCTCCTTCACAAAAACTTTTCACAGCGCCATTTTAAGAACACTTTTCAGTGTAAATTAATTTTTAACGATGACTATAAAGACAACATCTGTTCGTTTCACTATTTAGGATAGTTTACATACATTCAAGTATCCACACTTCGGAATAGACGGCGCTATTCACACTAAGGATAATATTCAATTGTCAGTAGAGTAACCTTACCCCACCCTTCTAACACGTATAATTATGAACTCGCTTTGCTCTGAACCCACCGCGAAGTGAAAGTTCTAAGAGTTCCACTTGAACATAAAATACAATTCAAACTCGCACTTTCACACTGAAATTTCCCTAATTTCAAACACACATGAAATCCGTACAGGACTCTCACCTGTTTATAGAAATCATGCACCGTTAGCAAAACAACGACGTTATCCGTACAGGGCTCTCACCTGTTTATAGATATGAAACATGTACCCGTACAGGACTCTAACCTGTTTATAGATAAACATGCACCGACGCTAATTTTACCCTTCACTCAAGCTCGGATATAACTAATACTTTTATCACAGTGAGTTTTATGGAAGGCGCTTTGTCCCTATTCTCATGCTGCTCTAATTTCTTAGAAAACCCTCACTTTACAAGATTCAGACCTAGCCCTAAAACTGTGCTGCTCGGCGACAACACTATGGTACACGGCGATACCTCTTGTGATACTCGGCGATATCACTACAAACAGAACAGATGGCTTGCGTGACTAATTTCTCGCCACACAATCTATACCGGTATAGCTTACAGATAGCACGAAAAACGAACTTAACATGTGTTAAAACATCGATCCTATTTCCATACCATAACACTTTAGTAACCCTTAGCAACCAACATATTACCTTGGTTACCCTTAGCAACCATCCTCTGCTACCAGAGAATTGATCCAGCGGCCTATAGAAAATATATCATAAACAACGCTACCCAACTTCATAACCTATAAACAAAATTCTATACTAAATATGGACCCATTTATAAACCTGACATATTTTGGGCCTACTGAATCAGGTGGTCAGATTAAATCTATATACGCATTATCTACAAACTATATACATTTTTATACATCTGCGGAAAGAATATTGTCATTAGAATAAAACTTGACCATTTAAATGACCACCATTGGCGACGTGATCTAGCTAATAGTAACCTACACTTCTGAATAACCAAGACCAGCTTGTTTGTCAAAAGTAAGATTTTATTTACTAAATTATGGTATATAAGTTGATAGTTTTATAAATGAATTTTATTAGCAATAAAGCAAGCATAATTGTAAAGAAATATGAGAAAATACAATTTAAGCAAGTAAATCAAATTTAAAAAGAATATTTAAAGTTTAGCATTTCTAAAACCTAATTCCCTAACTTAGCTAAATAGATAGAAATTAAAGTAAAGTTCTTTGAGGATTCTTACGTGCTCCAAGCAAAGTCCGTCAGCACTTCACCCTCATCGGAAAGTCAGAAAGCAGCAGCCAGCCCATTCCTAGGGGCATGACTTTTTATACCTTTCTATGCTAACTAAACTACGCAAAGGAAAGTTTTCAGAAATCTTCGACGTCCCATTGGCTGAGAGTGACAAGTGACATGTCACCCACTTTCAAAAAGTTCCATTAAATCATGTTTCATAAGGACCATTGTCTCTTCCTCGTGAAACCAGGAGCTTCCTGAGTTTGCAACAAATGTATAAAGTCACTCTAGCAGCGTCCATTGACTTTCGATTGACTTCCGCGGATGCCAAGTTAAGGACTGACAAATTGTTCTTTTTCGACCTTGGCCATGTCCGACAGAATGATGACAGCACATTAGTTTTTGCTTTGTGAACGCAGCTTTTGACGAATAATTTATTTCAGAATGGGCGTCTCGTGACTTTTGCAGAATTACAAGTCAGCTCTTTTCTGCGACTCAAGTGACTAGGCCCAAAAGCAGGCAACTTATGATTTCTAGTATAAAACAAACACAAGAAAAGTATTAATGTAAGAAATAATGTAGATTCTGTATCCACCCCTTGGTTCACTAATTAATTAACCCACCCGATTAATCAAAATGTTACCTAGCCATTGCAAACAAATAAAGCAGCGTTTATATCTACCAGTCTCCGTTATTCCATGAGACTCATATGCACCTAGAATAGTAGAAATGACGTCACACAGACAAGGAAAAGCAAAACAAGCACATGCTTCTTTTAAGTTTGCAGCAGTTAGTAATGACAAAAACGAAAACAATAAATTATTTTATTATTTTGCACGAACAAAAAGATGCAACATTTATGCACGTTTATGAGCACACATGTTAGTTCCCCCATGTGTAAAGTTTAATCTAAGTTGTATTAGCACGACATATCACAAATCATTAATATTATTATTCATGTTATGGAAATGTGACTTCGCGAGTTTAAACAAAATTTTGTTTTCTATCTCGCTCCATCAAGAGCCACACAAGTCACCCCGCCCTAGATTTCCCTAGTTGTCTAATTTTAAAAAAATCTACAGGTTTACGAGGCTTCCCTACGTGCAGGATGAGTTAGGGTCCGAAATCCACAGCTATCCACATTGGAAAGAAACGGGTGAGTTTTCTGAGGAAAATGTGATGCATCCATGTTGTGAATTCCACCCGTTTCTTGTCGCTGGCACTAAGCATACCCACACAAGTGAGGTACCATTTTATCGGCAGACATGTTGGAGCATACAACAGCAGAACATTTGTTCTTACCAATTGGATTTTGCTGCATTTGTGCCTTTCAAACATAAACCAGTGTGTAAGAAAGAAGACATTTTGAATAATACCATGTAAATATTATGCTAGTATTGGTACTTTCATTCTACAAATTTCACCATGTGAATTGGTCTATGCTCGATACACAATGAAATTGTACGATGCAGCACAGATGATGGCTCTCGGTACACTGGATTCTTTGAGAACTTACAAAACATTTATAACCCCAAACCCAGAATAGCCTAGCAGACGTTATGGTATATTATATTTGTAAATCAGCCATTGTGACAAAAAGTTACGGATGAAAATGTTGTCATAAATGGCCATTTTTTCCTACTCATTTTCAATATTTCTTTATTTTAAAAAATGTATTTCCTTGGGGAAACATTGAGGGATTTACACATATGACCCCTTGCTGAATTTGGAATGTTGCCTACATTTCAGATATCTATCGGTTTCCTGTTTCGCCCATGGATTTCACAATGGAAGTAGGTTACGAGCCCAGCAAATAGGAATAATGGACTTCCTCTTTGAAAATTGCCAAAACTGTAGTTAAATTTTTTTTTCTTTTTATACAGCTCTGCATGTTCCAGAAAGCTAGGAAGATAGTGACTTAGCACAGCAAACTGTTCATAGATGACATTTTTAGGGAAAAAGCAGAAAAACTCAAAATGTATCTATATTTGCCAATTTTCTGTATCCTCCAGGGGATTCCATACACCTATGTACCTTGAGAATCCAAAGGATGTTGGGAAAGAAGGATGCAAATTTGGTGCGGATACCTTATGTAGAAAAAAAGTTATGGAGCCCAAAGCACAAACTACCCCAAATAGCCGAACAAGGGCTCAGCATTTGGGGAAGAAAAGTCCCAACAGTTGAGGGGTAAAAAGAGTGTTAACAGCGGCTACAGGTTTCAATGGTAAGCTTCAAGTTTCGAAGATCATAATATAAATAGAGAGCAAAGACACATTTGTAATAATTAAATGCATCATTATTTTAGTTTTTATTAAGTGTGAACCAAGCCACATGGGCATCAGAGAGTTTACACGTGGCACACATAAACATATTTTACATACAGTTTTACAGGAAAAAGTCACATATGTGTATCGGAAAAATAGCTGAAAGTATTTAAAACATATAGTTTCAGAAAATGGACATAACTTACACATGAGAGATTGCGGGTAAGAATAGATTTAAATATGCAAGTGGGACTTGACTGTCAGCTGTATAAAATTAGGAGAAATAGAGTTACAGTTAAAGGGGAACCACTGAGGCCAAGGTTTTGGGTCACGTTTTTGAATCTGCTGATGTATTCTGAACTACCAACTAGTGTTGAGAGCAGATAGAAAGAGGACCCAAGGCTTTCTGTTTATTCAGTCACGACTGCACAGCATAGTTGTTCAAATGAACATAATACACCAGAGTACATTATGAACATGGCAAGATATCTACTCATGTATATGCACAAAGTGACAGCAGTGCTGAATTGTTGGATTAAGCAGTTAATGGGGCTCCTTCCCACTCATTGAAGTAGAGTCTCCAAAGAAATCTCACAAAGGACTCAGAAATGGTGAATCTACACTTAAGCAGCCTTGAAATGATCTGACAGAGGCCACAGGCCCTGTATCCCTCGTGTTAATGCCTGAAAAGATTCAGACTTATACCTTGCAAGTTAAAATTGATGCCTATAGATCTGTGCTATTTTACCAAGTGTCAGGACTGACCTTAGTAGGCCATATCTAGAGCCAGACTTACTCTTTGAGAAGCATCAAGATATATTCTAGCTGTTGTCCTTAAGAATGCCCTCTGTCCTGACCAGGGAAAGGTTGAGAATGGTCCGGAAGGAAAGGAACCTGTGAAAACAAAAGGATGCAACAGAACAAGAATTACTACTATGCAGGTAAACCAACCAGCTCCACTCTTGACCCCACTCTCACTCAGGTACTGCCCTCTCTCCCTCACAACTATCCTGCACAACAAACCACACCAGGTCAAGATGGCTAGAATGGAAAGGACTTCATGC
Source organism: Lissotriton helveticus (assembly GCF_964261635.1). Classification (NCBI taxonomy): domain Eukaryota; kingdom Metazoa; phylum Chordata; class Amphibia; order Caudata; family Salamandridae; genus Lissotriton; species Lissotriton helveticus. The sequence goes on from NC_136067.1 coordinate 660,268,920, forward strand.
TAAATGAGAATACATATCAGCCTATAATAGGGATACAGCAGATCATCTTAATGTTTTAAGAGCAGTGCAATCTAAATACTTGTTGGAAGATCAGAAAAAAAGCATGAGACAATTGGGGAAATAAGTTGTAAACATGATTTAGTTTCTGGAACCTTGAGATGGACTGACTGAAGCAACTAGTGGGCCTCTGGCGGACAATAAATGTTTGCCTGATCCTGTGACTCCCCCCAACCAATGTGACAACTGCATATGATAACAGCCAGATTTTAAAGCAGATGATTTCTGTATCAAATGGTATTAGTTCATGTCTACATGGAGTTTTGTTGGCTGACAGAGGCATTAATCCTTGTTGGTGCTACTAAGAATTCTAAAAAAAAAACAAATGAAAAGAATGCTTAATCCAATGATGAAGTGTTGGATTTGGAGTGTCCCGCACAGTAAATGAGCGTGTACCCCTGCCTTGAATGACCAGGATGCATATGAGACTGATATCTTGACTTTCTGCTGGCCCAGCTGACACATTAATCTATCATTTGCCTGATGCCTAAACCTGTCCATGGTGATTCCAAGGTAGAGAACTTGCTCTATGACTTGGAGGAGCGCGCCAAGCCTGCCCTCCTCATTGGCTTGAAAATACTGTCCATGTCCTGGATTGTTGACATGAAGCAGTGGTGGCAGCATATCAATTTTTGTGAATTTAATAATACTGAACTGTTTGGGTTCAGGAGGAATGTGGCCTACTGTCCACATTCGCATAAAAATTAGCTTAGATGTGAGACTCAGACACGTGCGCTGACATCCAGTGTGTTTATTGAGTGTGAACTGCTGTGATCCGGACCTTGTGTCTGCGAGACAGCCTGTATTCCAGAGATGTGGGGATATCACCTGAAGTCTGTGCAGCTAGCTGGGGAAGATGTGGATGTGCCTAGTATCTAACCACCTGCCTGTCTGTCTGCTAGGGAAATAAGGCGGTTGTCTGGCCCTGCAGGAGGACAAACTATTCAGAAGTGGAAGCCCACCTCTGTTCCCGGAGTGTGGAACACCTAATAGAGCCAAGTTGTACTAGCAGTGACTGCTCACTCAGCCTTTTTAACCAGTTCATATGGTGAGCTACATGAAGCATCAATAAAGCCAAGCAACAGTGTGCCATCTGGCATCCCTGCAGTGCCACTGAAGGGACTTGTTCTGTCACTGTCACATGATTACCGGCAACTATGCAAGTATCAACAACACTTCTACCACAGAAGGCTGAATCTGCTGAAGAAAAGTGGTTGCTGCAATGTCTCACTGTGCTGTTCATTTCCAGCATCGAGATCGGAGAAACAGTGTCTCTACCTATGATACTGAATCTGCTGATGGTGCAACCATAAAGAAGGTGCCATCAAATAAAAAAACTTCACCAAGTAAGTACGTGTAGATTTTCAGTACCAACTGAAAACAATGCTGCACTACCTCAAAACTGGTTCAGATAATGTTCCTAATGTCTTTCTATAATTTGCCTACGCACGTTGCAAGCCAAAATGAATGTTTGGCCATATGTTTATTTACTTACTCCTTATGTTATCTATCGCAAATGATTTCAAGTATTATCATATTGGTATATATTTATTCATGCTCTCGCTACCTCTTTACTGTATAAGCCACTGACCCTGAAACATTCATTTATTTCTCTTATGCACTGCCATTTGTGTCTACCTCAGAAATGTATTGCTACTGGTCCCTATACCCTCTTACATTTCGCCCATGCACTGCAATTTGGCCTGTATGTCTACCCTAATATATTCTATGTAAACTACACATTTTCTACCTTGTATACACTGTGAAGCGCTCTGATGCCCTTGGGTCGAGTTACATAAAACTCTACAAATAAAAAAATGTATTAAAAAAACAAAAACTCCCCATATATGTACTTTGGGAATCTATAGGTCTTCAAGGTATGTAAAAGTATAGTCATGAACTGTAAATCTCTACTTCCCTATATGCAATTTCCTGTCAATATTTTGACCCAAAATATCCTGTCATCAATATTTATATTTGTTAATATAAAGTTTTATATAGTGTGGACATGGCCCAGGCAGCTATCACATGATACAGATGATCAAGGACAAAAAGAGTAAGGCCAGTAGGTAACTAACAGCAACAGTGATAAGCTAGGTACTAGAGGAAAAAGAGGAACATAGTATCATGACATCGCAAAAGGATAAAGATGAGCATATATGAACAACAAACAAATATTAATGTTGAGTACAGTCATAGGTCATAGACATAGTCAAAGTCATAGGATCAAGTGCAAAATACATTGTAGCAGTGCCACTCAGGGTGAGGTAGTCTGTAGAGGTGTAGAGGTGACTGCCTCTAAGGCTGGTACAGAAATTACGACCATAATGCATTTCCCCAGTGCTAGGGTTCTTTCGTTTGCTACAGCGGTTTGAACTGCTGTCAGAAATGTTTCTGCCAATGTAAATTTCATTTCTGCTTGTGTGTACTAATGTGATTTGTATGCAATTGGTACTTTTTCACCTTCATTAAAAGTTAAGTAGGTGAATCCGCATTGGCCCGGAATTATTCGGATCACTAAATGTTTGTAAATGTTTTGTTGCTAACATGTCTGTTTGAAGTGAACACAAAATTTCTGTGTGTTTTTTTGTCCAAATTGTTTTTTTTTTAAATCAGGTTGTATTAATTCGTAGAGAGGTTTAACCCTTCCTGCGTAGTTTAGAATGTAAGTTCTTCCAAAATTTAAGAAACCTAGAATCGACCGTATGTTTTTCAGCGTTTTTGGAGGTTGGAGCAGCGCACACTTTTCTAAAAAGTTGGCTGCCAGACTTTTACCTTCACTTGACAGTTCATATCCTAGAAAAAGGACGTTGAGATGGGCAATTCTTGATTTTTTTAAATTGAGTGTATAACCCTCAGAGGCAAAGCCCAGTATAATGGTGTTCACCCCCTGTTCAAGTCATCGTCTGTCAGATAGATATCATCGACATATGACAGTGCCTCATCATCGTAAGTTTGTAGTAACTCTGTTACCTTTGCTGAGAATAACCCCAAACTATTCTTGAATCCTTGAGGGAGACGACAGAATTGAAGCTCAGTCCCCATTATTGAGAAAGCGGTCAAAAACCGACTTTCAGGTGCAATGTATTTACAAAGGAAACCATTTGAAATATCTAATGGGGTTTTATATTTTTTACGCACAATGTTATTCATTAATGCTGTACTGTGTGCATTTTGCACTGCAAATGTTTTATAACAAGAGTTTAGGTGTCTGTAATCCAAAACTAGACGATATGTATTTTCTGGTTTAGAAACAGGAAACAAAGGATTGTTCATTTACGAGGTGCATGTTTCAATTACCCCTTGGTATTCAAGTTGATCTAAGATCTCCCTGGCCTGTTTTTTAGCTTCTTCCTTAATTAGATACTGCCTTTGCGCAGTTGGTTTATTTTTTAATTGGATCTTATGGTGAGGTGAGTCCTCATCCCATCCAACATGATATTTGTATACTGCTGGGGCTTGGGCAACTGCCCATTTCCTGGCATAAGTATGTTTTAAATGTACTGGAACATGGTTGGACAAGGCTGGCATAATGATGTCTTTGCCATGTGGGCACTCTCTGACAAATTCTGATGTCCAGTCTCATTCTGCTAGAAGTATATCATAACCCTTTGAAAGTCGCTCCCAAAAGAGTGCTTTCACTTTTCTTGGTATGTCTCCGTCCATCTGGAGCGTTATTTCATATAACCTTTGCGGAGAACTAACCCTGGTGTCTGCAGTCTCAACTTGAATGTCTTCATTCAGGTCCACTGTCTCCAGAAGTCCCTTCAGGTTCTGGCGAGCTATTGTTACTTCTGCTGCGCTGTCCAACATTTTCTGAGCCCATTCTCCATTCTTGAGCTGTGCTTTCAGAATCCTCAGCATGTCTGATCTTCAGACCTGCTACCGTCTTCTTGGAGAATTGAGGTTTTTGTTTGTTTTTCTGAACCTGTTGATGGTCTTTGGACCTCACGCGTTCTTCTTTTTGATCTGACCGTCCTCTCTTTTTGGATGTCTGTGACGATATCTGAAAGATACTAGAGGAACGTGTATCAGTATCTTGATACCTGTCAGGTTCTCTCAAATGATCCCTATTCCTGAGGTTATACCTCCTTTCAGAGGGCTCCTGTTGAGGAGATCTACCTCAGGATTGAGAATCTTTCTCTTTTGAATTTTGTTTGTTATTTTCCCACTTCTTTTTAGAAGATGTAGGATTATTTTTAGTAAAAGCCTTTTCAGGACTTTCAGACAGTAGTGGTTTAACTAGTTTCCCACCCAAACTGTGCCTAATTCTTCATAGGATTTTTCAATTATTCTGGTTAGTTCTTGTGGTTGTTCTGTTACCTCAAATTCTCTTAATTTCTGGCAAATTGCCACTGATGCTGCTTCTCCTTTAATAGTAGATAATATTATTGTTGAGACCTGGTAAATTCATACCTAAATTCAGAGCAGGCCCTGCCCCTTTTTCGTTATGAATCTGTTTCAGGACGTCAGGTATTACCGCCAGAGATGGAACACTATGTGTTTTAGTGTAGATAGCAGCAAAGACTGTGCCCCAAGTGGTGCAGTCTTCCAGATGTGATGTTATCCCCATTGGTAAACAGATTGTTAGAATTCTATGTTTCTCATAAGGGCTGGCAATGGGAAATACAGCTTCGATTTGAGTAATTTTTTAGCTATCCAGAATGGAATTTGTTCTCTTTTTGTGTGCAATTTACCCATGACTGTGTGTACAGTCTGTGGTGTGATTTTTAGTGTATTCCCTTGAGGGGTTATTGTGGAATAACTAATGGTGGTTGAACTGTGAGAGTCTGCATGACATGTTGCACTAACTGTCTATAAATTTTGATTAACTCTTTGAGTTGAGCAAGTAATTCTACATCTGTCATTTCTTCAATCTCAGGATGTGGTGTATAGCCGGCTAAAATCGGAGTTGTTGCTCCTGGTCCACATAGTGGACCAAGCCTGGTAATGTGATTTAAATGTTTTAGAGCGCCTTTAAACCAGAGATCATGCTCCTGGTATTTGAGTGGAATTTCTATATCCTTGAAAGGAATATATTCCTCAGGTGGTTCATCTTCTTTGTAGAAGTGAAACACTCTTGTTATTGAATTTGATTCTGGGAATAGTGTCCATGAGTAGAATACCTCTGTCTGGTGATATTAATGTGCCTCTATCACAAAAACTGCTCTACCACCTCTTGGTGTTCGGCCATACTTTATAAGTTTTAGAGTGATGGCTCTCCTTAAATTTGGAGGAATGATTATCGCATTCTCATCGGTTTTGTTAAAACCTGTACTGTCAAAAAGTACTGCAACACTGTTGGGTACAGCTTCAGGGGCAGATTTATGAGGCTCTTGCGCCTCCTTGCGCCGCAATTGCGTCACGTAATGTGACGCAACGGCGGCGCAAACAATGCGCCCTATTTACAACGTGACGCATCTAGGAGATGCGTCACGTTGGAAACCCCTGCGACATAAGGAGGCGTTCCTGCGCAGGGGGGGCGTTCCTGCGCAGGAACGCCTCCTAAAAGTGGCTGAGTGAAATCTATGAGATTTCACTCAGTCACTTTCTACGTCAATTCCCTACGCCTGCTTGAAGCAGGCGTAAGGGTGACGCAGCATGCATAGAATAGGTGGCTCCTGTGCATTGCAGGAGTCATGTCACACTTGCGACATGACTCCTGCAATGCGCCGCACGTACAGCGAGAGATGCGTCACGCATCCTCACTGCCTTGCACCATGGTGCGCCGCATCATAAATGCGGCGCACCATGGGTGGCGGAGCAGTGGCGCACTGTGGCGCATGTTAACTGGCGCATCCCTGGGGATGCGCCAGTTAACATAAATCTGCCCCTCAGTGTTAACAGCGTCGTCGGCCATTGTTTAATGAAAGTTGCAGAGCAAGTTTCAAGAGAACAAAGGTAAGGTGCACAATATTATTGGAACACTATATCCTTCAATGTTGAACAAACCAAACAGCTAATATATAGGATTTTCGTCCTGCTCGGCTATGGCGGATATTATCCTTACCCACTCCAGACGTCTTATGGAGTTTTATGAGTAGGGGTCTCTTAGAAAAGCACAACTGAGTTACTTCTGTATCTAGCGTTAATTTAGTGCCTTACCAAACTGTTGGGTGCCATGTTGTGTAGTTCCTATATTCCTGATAGGCTCTGCGCATATACACTATAGTTTTGACATAGGACTGAGGTGAGTATGTCTCTATCGAGTACATTGAACTTAATTACTTGTGTGTGCCAGCTAACTCAGAGGCCACTGGAAACTTCTCGAATGAACATGAAGGGATTCGTTTCTGACAACCGCATAAACATGACAACTTTGTTTCCCTTAGAATCGGAACAATCTCAGAATCGTGGAAACAATAGATAACCGTTTCACTCAGTCAATCGTGCATGCTTTGTTTCTACAGAGTTTGCACAGAAATAGGGAGACGGGCCTTTCAATAAAAAGAGTTTATTGAACGGTCTTATTTCTCATGCAAGAGATATGAAAAGCAACAATCGTAAGACAGAATGCTAAGTATAATATGTACAGCGTTAGCAGTAAGATTTGATAATACTGCAATAGCATGGTTTGTAGCTATGACATATATTCTTAAAAATACAAACATAAATAACACAGGCTGAAATACTCATCTGGTGCTTCTAAATGATCCTACCCCAATGTACCTAACCTAAGTGTAGTATGAGGGAAGAAAGAGGTGCTGTTTAGCTATAGTCTAGTTTAGCTATAGTTGCCGAGATTTGCCAAAGTTCTCTGTAGGTTCTAGTCCGCTCCATACCTTAGAATGAGTGAGGTTGGAATCTCTTTCCGGGTCTCGATCTATAACAACCCGCAAGGGGAGTCAGAAACACTGGTGCTGGATTCTTTGCAAGGAGGATGGCAGCGTCTGGTCAGTGCGTCAGTTGGGGACTAGACTTCCTTCCAAACTTGCCGTGGCGAACTGCGTTGTGCAAGTATGCAGCCAAACCGTGGATCGTACTGTGGTTTTCCATGGCAAGTGAAGGTATATTTATACCTTGGAGGTGTTTAGGAATGCCAGTATTGATGTAAAAAGTCGGGCATAAGAACATCATGAATGAACCCATGAGGAATAGATGTTCATGCATAATAAATGAGTTCTTGGAGAAATCAATATCCAAGCAAGGGAAAGTCCTAAAGGCTTAAGAATCTGGTTTTCCAAGAACTCGTTGTGACGTAGATGAACGGTTGTAGGTGGCCATGCCTGTATTTGGTTAGCATGGAGAATGTCTAAATAAGGGCTGGATTTTTACGCCTAAATATGGGCAATGCAAATTATACCTATATAAGAGCATGAATCGGGAAATCTACATACGGTATCTAAATCGACACCCAACACTACCTCCCAGCGTTCCACTTGTTCTCCCAAGTAAAACGATACCACACTTGTGTGAGTGTCCAAAGCAGAATTGGCTAAAAACTTATTTTTCAATAAATGTAGTGCTTAAAGTTCATAGTGCTATAACCTAAATCCCTATGTTTTGGGCTCTTCCCAGTCACAGGCCTTTGGCTAACTCACACAAGTGAGGTATCATGTTACTTGGGAGAACAAGGGGAACACTGTGTGGTAGGACATTTGTGCCAGCACTGTGATCCCATGCAAAAATGTAGGGAAAAAGGGATTCTTTCATCTAAGTGTGATGTTTGCAGGGGATTATGGGTAAGAAACGTTGGGGGATCAATGCAGGCCATACCTCATTGGGCTCCCCAGGGTGTCTAGTGTTCAGAAATGTGTGGGTTTGGTAGGTTTCCCTAGATGGCGGCGAGCCCGTGGCCAAAAAACCAGGTGCCCCATCAAAACCAGGTAGTTTTGTTATGGGTCATTTTGAAGCCTCCACAGTACGATTTGGGCCATTTCCCGTTTCAGCCACTATGCCTACCCACACAAATGAGGTACCATTTTTATCGGGAGACCGGGGGGAATGCTGGGTGTGAAAAACATTTGTGGTTCCACAGAGATTCCAGAACTTTCCCACACAGAATCAGCTAAGTTTGAGGTTTGCTGGGGATTCTGGGAAGGAAAATGTTGGGGGACCCACACAAGCCATACCTCCCTAGACTACCCTGAGTGTTTAGTTTTCAGAAATGTGTGGGTTTGGTAGTTTTCCATAGATGGCCGCCGAGCCCAGGGCCAAAAACTCATGGGACTCCCCTTGCAAAACCAGGTTGTTTTGTGATAGGTAATTTTGATGTTGCCTCAATAGGTTTTGGGCCCTTGCCTGTGGCGGTTACTTGACCCACCCACACGAGTGAGGTAGCATTTTTCTAAGAAGACTTTGGGAAACGCGAGGTGGGTGGAATTTTGTGGATCCACACAGATTCCAGAACTTCCCACCACCAAAATGTGAGGAAAATGTGTTTTTTGGACACATTTTTAGGATTGCAAGGAATTCTTGGTTAATGGAAACTGGTGAAAACCAGTCAAGTCACCCAATCCTGGATTCTGCTATGTGTCTAGTTTTGAAAATTTTATAGGTTTGCTAGGTTTCCCTAGGTGCCAACAGAGCTAGGGTTCAAAATCTACAGCTAGGCACTTTGCAAAAAAAAGGTACATTTTCACAGTGAAAATGTGGTGTGTCCATGTTGCGTTTTGGGCTGTTTCCTGTTGCGGGCACTAGGCCTACCTACACAAGTGAGGTGCCATTTTTCTTGGAAGACTTTCGGGAATGCAGGGTGGGTAGAATTTGGTGGATCCACGCAGATTCCATAACTTTCCACCACAGAAATGTGATGAAAATTAGTTTTTTTGGACAAATTATTAGGTTTGAAAGGGATTCTGAATAACAGAACCTGATGAGAGCCAGTCAAGTCACCCCATCCTGAATTCCCCTGGGTGTCTAGTTTTCACAAATGTATAGGTTTGCTAGGTTTCCCTAGGTGCAGGCAGAGCTAGGGTTCAAAATCTACAGCGAGGCACTTTGCAAAAAAAAGGTCTGCTTTCACTGTGAAAATGTGGTGTGTTCATGTTGCGTTTTGGGCCGTTTCCTGTTGCGGTCACTACGCCTACCTACACAAGTGAGGTACCATTTTTCTTGGAAGACTTTCGGGAATGCAGGGTGTGTGGAATTTGGTAGATCCACACAGATTCCAGAACTTTCCACCACAGAAATGTGATGAACATTTTTTGGGGGGGAAAAATTATTAAGTTTGAAAGCGATTCTGGATAACAGAACCTGAAGAGAGCCAGTCAAGTCACCCCATCCTGAATTTCCCTGGCTGTCTAGTTTTCAAAAATGTATAGGTGTGCTAGGTTTCCCTAGGTGCTGGCAGAGCTAGGGTTCAAAATCTACAGCTAGGCACTTTGCAAAAAAAGGTCAATTTTCACTGTGAAAATGTGGTGTGTCCATGTTGCGTTTTGGTCCATTTCCTGTTGCGGGCACTAGGCCTACCTACACAAGTGAGGTACAATTTTTCTCGGAAAAAATTCGGGAATGCAGGGAAGGTGGAATTTGGTGGATCCACGCAGATTCCAGAACTTTCCATCACAGAAATGTGACGAAAATCTTTTGGGGGGGACAAGTTATTAGGTTTGAAAGGGATTCTGGATAACAGAACCTGATGAGAGCCAGTCAAGTAACCCCATCCTGCATTCCCCTGGGTGTCTAGTTTTCAAAAATGTATAGGTTTGCTAGGTTTCCCTAGGTGCCGGCAGAGCAGGGGTTCAAAATCTACAGCTAGGCACTTTGCAAAAAAAAAGTCACTTTTCACTGTGAAAATGTGGTGTGTCCATGTTGCGTTTTGGGCCGTTTCCTGTTGTGGGCACTAGGCCTATCCACACAAGTGAGGTACCATTTTTCTTGGAAGATTTTGGGGAACACAGGGTGGGTGAAATTTTGTGGATCCATGCAGATTCCAGAACTTTCCACCACAAAATGTGAGGAAAATGTGTTTTTTGGACAAATTATTAATTTTGAAAGGGATTCTGGATAACAGAACCTGATGAGAGCCAGTCAAGTCACCCCATCCTGGATTTCCCTGGGTGTCTAGTTTTAACAAATGTATAGGTTTGCTAGGTTTCCCTATGTGCCGGTAGAGCTAGGGTTCAAAATCTACAGCTAGGCACTTTGAAAAAAAAGGTCAGTTTTCACTGTGAAAATCTGGTGTGTCCATGTTGCGTTTTGGGCTGTTTCCTGTCGCGGGCGCTAGGCCTATCCACACAAGTGAGGTACCATTTTTCTTGGAAGACTTTGGGGAACACAGGGTGGGTGAAATGTTGTAGATCCACGCAGATCCTAGAACTTTCCACCACAGAAATGTGTGAAAAATGTGTTTTTGTTTTTACAAATTATTAGGTTTGAAAGGGATTCTGGAAAACAGAACCTGTTGAGAGCCAGTAAAGTCATCCCATCCTGGATTCCCCTGGGTGTCTAGTTTTCAAAAATGTATAGGTTTACTAAGCTTCCCTAGGTGCCGGCAGAGGTAGGGTTCAAAATCTACAGCTAGGCATTTTGCAAAAAAAGGGTCAGTTTTCACTTTGAAAATGTAGTGTGGCCACGTTGTGTTTTGGGCGATTACCTGTCACGGGCACTAGGCCTATCCACACAAGTGAAGTACCATTTTTCTTGGAAGACTTTGGGAAACACAGGGTGGGAGAAATTTTGTGTATCCATGCAGATTCCAGAACTTTCCACCACAGAAAGTTGAGGAAAATGTGTTTTTTTGACAAATTTTAAGGTTTGCAAGGGATTCTGGGTAATAGAACCTGGTTAGAGCCAATCAGGTCCCACCATGCTGGATTCCCCTGGTGTCTAGTTTTAAAAAATGTGTAGGTTTGCTAGGTTTCCCTAGATGCTGGCAGAGGTAGGGTTCAAAATCTACAGCTAGGCACTTTGTAAGAAAAGGGTTTGTTTTCACTGTTAAAATGAGTTGTGTCCATGTTGAGTTTTGGGCCATTTCCAGTCGCGGGTAGTAGGCCTACCCACACACGTGAGATACCATTTTTCTCTGAAGACTTTGTGGAAGTCTGGGTTGGTAGAATTTGGTGGATCCACGCAGATTCCAGAACTTTCCGCCACAGAAATGTGAAAGAAATGGGGTTTTTTGACAAATATTTAGGTTTGCAAGGGATTCTGGGTAACAGAACCTGGTGAGTGCCAGTCAAGTCACCCCATCCTGGATTCCCTTGAGTGTCTAGTTTTAAAACATTGTATAGGTTTGCAAGGTTTCCCTAGATGCTGGCAGAGCTAGGGTTCAAAATCTACAGCTAGTCGCTGTGCAAAAAAGGGTCAGTTTTCACTGTCTAAGTAAATTGTGTCCACGTTGCATTTCGAACCATTTCCTGTCGCGTGCACTAGGCCTACCCACACAAGTGAGGTACCATTTTTATCGGGAGACGTAGGGCAACTCAGAAGTGTAGACTGTTATTACCCAGTGACTTTCAATGCAGTTCTGCCTTCCAAATGAAAGACAATGTGTAAAACAAAAGGTCATTTTTGAAAAATTACCTATAATTCTCATGCTAGTATGGGTACTCACAATTTCGAAAGTGTGCAAATACCTACTGTTTCTAAACTCTATAGGGCATATTATCAAGGACGGGCGATACATTATAAAGCGGGGATAATGGGCTTGATAATATGCTCTATGAATTCCTATCGAAGCCCATGTTAGATGTGAAGACATCTAACATGGGCTTCAATAGAAATTCCATTGAGCATATTATCGAGCCCATTATCGCCGCTTTATTGGCAGTTTCCTGCCGATAAAAGCGGCGATCATGTATCGCCCGTCCTTGATAATATGCCCCTATATTTTTTTCCAATTTCGAAATACATAGGTGTCTATCCTACCGATTTTCCATGTATATATTTTCCCAAATGGATTGCTATATACCCAGTAAACATTAAAAAACAATTGCAAGACGCTGCTCAGTTATTGACTGTGTGTTTGTCGGGTTATTGGTGAACCTACAAGTCATATATATCCCCACAACCAGAAAGTTTGAGAGGATGTAACGGTTATTGCTTTCAAACAGCTGTCACAATTAGAAGAAGTAACAGGTGAAAACGTTGGCACAAATGGCTGTTTTTTAATACTGATTTTCAATTTTTCCTATATTCAACTGTTAGGTTCTGTAAAGAAACCTTGACAGATCTACACAAATGACTCCTTGCTGCATTCAGAATTTTACCTACTTTTCAAAGATGTATAGATTTCCCAGATCCATTATTGCTTTCATACCCATTTCTACCATTAACTGGAAGAAGGTTAAAATCACAAACAATAGCAAAAATAGGCTATGTCCCAGTAATATGCCAAAACTGTGCACAAAATGTTTGTTTTCTGACAAAAGTCTGTCAGTCCCCAAAAGCCAAAATAAATTTGATATTCATCCCCACAAACCCTTTGTTGATACCATTTGCAGAGAAAAAACAGACACTTTCATTTGCAGCACTTTTTTTCCCCCTAAAAAATCAAAATGTAGCTGTATTTTGGCTAATTTCTGGTTCCACTCCAGGGGAATCTACAAACCCTGGGTACCTGTAGAATCTCCATGATGTTGGAAGAAAAGGACGCAAATTTGGTGTGGATACCTTATGTGGTCAAAATATTACTGGGGCCTAAGCGCGAACTACTCCAAATAGCCAAAAAAAGGCTTAGCATGGGGGGAGGCCTAGCAGCGAAGGGGTTCAAGGAATGATGTAGCATCAGGTGTTCCCAAGTATAGACATATTGCCAATAATTGAGTACCTAGGCATTATCATCAGATACTGTATGATAATGATCATGGGTTCACTCAAAGCGTTGCTTCAACACCTGAGATGAAGTCTACATTTCGCAAATAGATGAAACCATTTCCTCATAATCTGCTATATAAAATTCTTCAGATACAGAAATGGAAATGGTCAAAAGAGTTTCATTTACAGAGCACAAAGCACATTGGAATGTCAACAAAGCAGTTTTTGCATAATTACTAGCTCATGATACACCATTGTTCATCAATAGCATTTGAATCGGCATACAACTTATGTAATACAACAATAGGACACCATACATCCAACAGTGGGATATAGATATTCCAGGTCAAACTTATTTTTCCCTATCAAAAATAATGTAACAATTCAGACCTCTTTACAGGACCACACAATTAATCAGAAATGTTTAATTATTGTTGCTCTTGAAAAACATTCTGAGTTAATCATTTATCCTTTAATGATTGCTAAATAAAAATAATTGCAACATAGATCCTTAGACTCTACACATCCTTATGTATTTTTAAAACATTGATAAAAGATGAACTGTGTACAGCATCCAATATTTTTTTAGCTATAATCCCCTGCTCATAACTCTTGCCAAGCATACCGGGCATTCAACATAGGGCACATTCTTCAGTCATGGCCTGTACCAACCTCCTTGTGCCTTTGTTTGGGCAACAAACTTGGACTTCCTAAACTTCCCATCTCAGGACATAACCCACTACACACAGTCCTCTGCCCTTCACAATCGGGGTAGGATTCTGGATCAGACTGAACCTCAGACCCACTTCCCAGCCCTCATGTGGATATAACTCACTCAATATGGCGTTCGGATGTTTGTAAGACGAGGATAGCTCAGTCTCTGGCTTTTGGCCAACCCCAGTTTCCAGCTTCCCCCCACCAAAATGCATTGATCATAGCCTTCTGTAAAAAAGAGGATATTCAGGATTATGGGGCTTGATTTTTTGCTAAGTACTATGGCAATGCCTTTGTCAACATACCCCACTTGGCCATTCATCTTGAGACTTAGGATAGAAGCTTGCCTTCCATAAATCTGTGTGTAGTCTATGCCTCAGGTGTGGATGCAAAGTCTGTCCTTCTGCCAAACCTTGAAATGGACTTCAAATAGACACTACACATCCCTTTGCATTTGGCTATGGCACATAGTGTTTGGGTGGAATGGCTGCCCACCAAATTAAAGAGTGTATTCAGCAATGCCTTTAATTATGAGTAGTTGCACTGTGTATTTATTTGCATTTATTTTGATGATATGCTGATCCAAAATGGTGATGTGCTTGTTGATCAGGGAGTGCATTCCGACAAAACAGTGGGTCTGTTGACACACTAATTTGTGGACAGAGTGACATATTCCACAGTCAGGACTGACTATTTTCTTTTTGGAGGCAGTATTGATCACTCTGGATCTATCCAAATCATTTCTGGGGGATGGTAGATACGCCACTCTGGCCACTGGCCACTTACATTCCCTAACATGTTTGTTCTGTGATGTTTGTAGATCACTTGCAGTGCATGTTGATGTGTGAAACAAAAACCTCTGTCCTGGTTAGCAAATAAGATTGCAAAGATTATTTAATCTTTCTGGGGCCCACATTGGACTAATAGAAATGATGTTTTCACTTACGTCTGTTAATTTTCAAAAATGCATTGACAAATCAAAGATGTTGGCCCTCATATTGAAGGTGTCTATTTTTTCCTAATTTTCCTCATAGTTATTTTGAGTATTTTGCTAACATTAAAAATCTAGGTAACTTCAACACTTCCAAGTTTTGTGAAAATATGGTGAGCTGCCTTTGTCGGAGGTCCAACATATCACCTCTAAGAGAATTAAAAATGTGTTAGCACTTTCGAGGAAACCCATATAACATTTGTCCCATTGCAGTATTTAAACAAAACCATTCAGGATTAAGTCAGCAGGGGCGGTTCCTCCACTAAGGCGAAGGAGCGCCGCCCCACTGCATTTTTTGCAGTGGGAAAAGGAAAAATAAAATGATATTAACACTACATTATTATCATTTTATTTTCCCTTTGTGATGCAGCTTTACGGGGCGGGGATTGGCTGTCGTCACAGCCAGCAAGGGGAGAGATGGTGGGCACTTAAGTGAGCATGGCTGTTTGGTCGGCCCTCTTGGCCCGGCCAAACAGTCCGGCGCACTTTGCATGTTCCTCACCAGGCTCTGTTAGGCATCCTGGTGAGGAACTTGTTTAGGCTTCCATTCCCCATTTAAGCGCTGATCCGTGTTGCTCAGACCAATTACAATGCCGCATTGCTGCATTGTGATTTGCTTAGGGGAGGGAGCCGCCTATACTTCCTACTGCAGATGATGACACAATACAAGGAGGCGGTCTGGCGGTCTGCAGCAAGGAAAATTTATTTTTAAATGCCTCCTCTCCCCCACCTCACCCATGTTACTCGGTGGCAGCTGCCACTGCAATTCAGTGTAAATTATTAAATGAAAATTGTGGCCTTCCTGCAGATTTTTACTGGAAGATCCTACTTCTTTGCAGTGCCTTCTTGAATTAACAATGATGAAGAGACCAAGCTACGTTGGAGAGACTAAAGTTAAATGATCTGAATCCAGGGCTCTGCATGTATTTCTATTGATGGTCCAATCAAAGTACCGCATGAAGCAAAAGGCAGAAAGCAGGAGGCCATTTCATAACATGTGAGACAAATATAGGAGAGGTTTACCCTGCCACCTCATTGAGGCAGTGAACAGTAGGAATTACCAAATGTCTAGTACTGCAGTTGTCTAGAGGCATGGTAGATTGCAGAGTTCGAGCAGCAGGTTTAGATTTGAGGGAGCAAAATATGGGGGATATTTGCAAGGAAATGTCATAGTGCGATCATTTTAAAAATGCAGGGATGCGCCGTACTTACAAGAATACTGTACATTCCTGTATTTTCCCTTGCTCTGGCATTAAAAATAGCTGCCTAGCCCCAACACAGATACCAGTGTGCCCTAGTGCAAGGATACCTGCTTTGCAGGGATGATTTCCTGCAACACAGGCACCCTTGTATCATAGTGCAATGGTGCCTGTGTTGTAGGTAGTCATCCTTGCACTGCAGGCACCTTTGCACTTTAGAAAGAGCAAAATTGTATTAAGGATTGTTTATGTGCAGGAAGGTCTCAGTCCCTGCACATAAGCAATGATTAAATAATGACAATTTGCTACTTCTATGTGTGCTGCAGTCTGCAGCAGGCACAGAAGTAACAAATCACCATTACGGATTGTTTATGTGCAGAAAGAGACACCTTCCTGCACATAAACAATCATTCCCTGCAACAGAGGCACTATTGCACTATGGTGCAAGGATGCCTACTTTGGTGTTAGGCTGTACGAGAGAAAATACAGTTGGGCAATGCATTGTTGTAAATACAGCACATCCCTGCATTTTGGATATGTCAGTGTGTGGTGCTGCCAAATTTGGCACAGCTCTGTGCCCCAACATTTCCTTGTACATATTTCCACAATTGTGCGCTGCAGAATGCAGCACACATCGAAAGAGCAAAAACGAGGAGAAATAAAAGTATTTCTCCTTGTTGCACAAATCTAGTGCCTACTTGGTGTTAGTTCTTGAAGCTGCCTCAGATTTACACATACTTGTAAATCTGGGGCAGCATGAAAAAGCAAAGGATGTTGTGGTGGAATGCCCACGGCAACACCTATTGCACTCCCCTTTCACACCAGATATCTGCATGAAAGGGTACCATGAGGGAATATTTAAAACAAAATGTTGGAGCACGCTGTTATGCCAAAATTGCTAATGGTGCACTCAGACATTTTGAAAATGCAGGCATGTGCCGTATTTACAAAAATACAGTGCACCCCTGTGTTTCCTCTAGCGCTGGCGCTATTAAAGCAGCTTATCGTCAGCACATGCACCCTTGTGCCATGTTGCAAGGGGGCCTGCACTGCAGGAGCAATTTTCTATGGGCAGGAAGGGACAACTTCCTGCACATATACAATCTTGAAAGGCGATTTGATCTTTCTATGTGTGCTGCAGAATGCAGCACATATGGAAAGAGCACAAAACGAGAATTAATCATTTCTTCTCGTATCGATATTCTAAAAACAGATATTCCCTGGTCTTTGTTTTTGGCCCTGCCCCAACCTTATAAATATGGGGCAGGGTCAAAAAGATTTGGGTGTTGCAGCACAATGCCCACTGCAACACCCATTGCATGCCCATTTCATGCTAAGTGAAGCATGAAAGGAGCTTTATTTACAAGGTGGCGATAAGCCACATTAAGTGGCTTATCACCACTTTGTCAGCGGCGGCCAGCTCAGGTAACTGCGGTGTGCCAGTGGGGTGGGGCAGGGCCCGGCAGGAGGGGAAGCCGACTGAAGCCGACGGATGACTGAATAGGTATTATTTATTTCATTAATTATATCTATTCCGTTGTCCCTTGGCTTCCCCCACCCCTACCAGGCCCTGTTCCGCTTCACCGTGCTTACATCAGCCAGCTGCCGCTGAACTTTGTAAATTGTGGAGCAGGGCATTGAGCCACCGGAACGTTGGAAAAAATTACTTTCCAGCGGCGCAATCCCATTTTAAATATGCTCCAATGTCAGAACAAAACAGTTGAAAGCATTCTGTAGGCAACCATTTTCATCCTGCCAAAAAGTTAAATCAGTGAAGAGAAAATGCATCTTATATTAATATTTCGAAAACTAGGAAGCAATCAAACGAAACAATGCAGTCTTTTTATGTACTGCTTTTCTGCTTTGGAAGATGTGATAGCTATTACTGTTTTAACTTGTTTTGGCCCTGCCTCCATTGCACACATTTAACATTTTATAACCCCGCAATTTTAAGGTTTTTGGAAATTATTATGGATTTTTGTTTAAGTGCATGTTTTCAGTAAACAAAACTGTTTGGCAGAACATACAGTTCTATATTCATGAGGCATTTGAGATGAGAAAATATACTTGAATTTTCTTAGAATGCAGAGAAGAATATAGCTCTCTGCATCGATGGTTGCACTTCAGTCTGTCCGCCATTTTATTCTGTATGATATAGCTCTACTTTTCAATAAAATAAAATGAAATGAAACAGCGAACATCAGACACATTTGCAAATGAGATGTTACAAAATAATCATTCACATTCTCCGTACTCTCACTAATTTGTCATAGAAAAATAACATGAAAGAACTGAGGGGCACATTATCAAGAAACAGCGTTAACATTTTCACCGTTTTGGCAGCAGGAAACTGCCGAAAAAGCGGCAATAAAGGGCTTGATTAAATGCCCTTGTGAATTCCCGTAGAAGCCCATGTTCTGGTATGAACATGGGCTTCTATTGGAATTCTCTACGGCATATTATCAAGCCCATTATCGCCGCTTTAGCGGCAGTTTTCTGCCGCTAAAGTGGCGATAATCTTAACTCCGTTCTTGATAATATGCCTCTTAGTTCCCCTATTTGAGGGGGGCAACTGTGCTATCCTTAAAAGGATGGGGATGACATCAGCGATGCAACCGTGGTTGAGAGTTTGGACAGTAGATATTCATTGCTATCTGGTACCTCGTCCCAGCAATTATGTATGCAGTTTAGTCCATTCACCTCTTAAGAACAAGACAAGACACCTAAAAGTCATGTTCTGTTTCCTGACTTTTAGAAAAAGAGGCACCTGCTGCGGTGCCTGCTCATGAATGGTAAGTTTTCTTATAGTGTATTTATTTTTTCTTCTTTGCCTTAGGGGACTCTGCCATGCGGAATCCATCATCCTGCCCTTCAAGGTTTTGAGTAAATTCCTTTTGCAGAACCGTTCTTTATGGGTCTACCCACTTTTCCCTATTTGTGCTGTCTGTGCAACAGTGCTCCAAGATGGTGTGAATGCAGTCCCAGAGCAAGTTGACACTTCCGCGTTGTTTGACTTCCGCTCTGGACAGGAAGTGAGGCATGAACTCAATGGAGAAATCAGAAAGTCAAAAGAATGAAAATCAGGCTTTCTAGAAAGCTGACGACCTTAAAAGTGATGTGTGCTACTTTCTTTAGTATATAAGGATGTACATTCTTGTATGGTTGTTCTTTGGGAATTTTTAGGAACCTAAATAGATGGTGGGAAGTCCTAGGAAACAGTCATATTTATCCTCCAAGGAGGGAAGCCACTCCCTTGACCAAGCGGTTCACAGACATAAAAATAATTGCTAGGCCAATCTCCTCCTAATCCTCAAAGATCACAAACGATACTTGTTAGACCTGGCATCTTTGGCGTGGTTTCCCCTATCTTTTTGCCTCTACCTCCTGTATTTTTGATGCTGTGCTGGATTTCGTTTTTGCTGGTTTAGATGCTTTGGACACTCTGCCACTGCTGACCAGTGCCAGAGTGTAAGTGCTCCCTGTGTAAATTGTTATTCTGATTGAATATACATGTTTGGCATATTTGTATCACCATGAAGTCCCTAGTAAAGTGCACTGGGTGTGCCAGGGCTGGTGATGACAAATGCTACTAGTGGGCCTGCAGCACTGATTGTGCCACCTACATGAGTAGCTCTAAAATGGTGTCTCAGGCCTGCCACTGCAGTGCCTATGGGCAGTTTAGAACTGCCATGTCCTCCTGGTCAGTGTCTCCACTGACCAGGCCTAACCCTTCCCTTTTTGTGCACATCAGTCACCCCTATGGAAGGCCCAAGGTACCCCCCTGGGCAGGGTGCAGTGTATGTAAAAGGTAGAGCATGTACTGGTGCAGGTAACATGTTCTGGTAGTGAATTACAGCCATTTTCGTTTTTCACTATTGTAAGGCTATCTTGCTCCATAGATTAACATGGGGGATGCTGGCTACAGTGGTTAACAGCATTTCTTCCCATAGGAACAAGATAGGACATAAGTATCTAGTATCCCTGAACTCAGAATTTAATAACACATCTTTTAGGAAAGGTTGTTTTTAAATCCTGTGTTTGAGAACAGCACTTTTAGAAAGTTGCTGTTCTCTTGTCTGAACCTTCTGTGTGCCTGGGCCTGTTTGTGTATTGACTGTCTGGGTTGTGAGTGACAGGGGCTGGGGAACTCCCCGGCAGGATGGATGAGTCAGCACTAGGCTGAATGACTTGAGTGGTGGGAGGAGTTAGCACCTGGGCTGAATAGGGCTGTGCCTGCCTTCCACAATGCTGGCTCCACCCCCCTGCTGGGTGGCTGAGGACCCTGCCCCTCACTCTGAAAGGAAAGATGCAGCCACCAAAACAAAGTGCTCAGGATCCACCCAGAACTGGTTCAGACCGGGCACAGGGCCCACATGCACCAAGAGAACAAAGACTTTAGGGGTATAAGTACAGGACCCCTGACAACAGAAAATTAGATCATCCTGGAAATCAAGAAGGAACCTCTGCCAAGGAGAAAGCTGACTCTGAAGAAGGAAGATTGTCTTGCTGTTGCTCTGCTGGACTGACCTGCTGTTGCTTTGCTGCCAAGGAGAGGGGAAGGACTTGCTGTGAGCTGTGTCCCCTGTCTTGAAAGGAATCTCCAAGGGCCTGAGAAGAGCTGGCTCCCTGTTTTGAAGTCCCAGGAACAAAAGGACTTCACCCCCAGCTTCCCTGAACTCTGCTGAGTGAGTTCTGTCCCTCCTAGAGTGCTTGATCCAGTTGTGGGGCCTCTGGAGGTTGGACCTGTGCTGGGAAGCTTAAGACTAAAGCTTGAGAGACTTTTGAAATTGAAAAGTGTCGCATCGCTCGCTTGCGGAGCGCATCCCCGACAGTGCGAGAAGTTTCCCGCCGCTACGGAGGTCGAGATCGTCGCAGCGCCTGACGCCGCTGCCAGAGACGCCGCATCCTCCGTTTGCGGGACGCACCAGACCGGTGCGGGAGAATCGAACATCGCTGCGAGTATCGTCGCAGAGCCTGTCGTCGCTGGGTGAGAACGCCGCACCGCTTGCTTGCGGACCGCATCACGTCGCTGCGAGTGTCGTCGCAGAATCATCGCATCGAGGAGCTGCGAGAGAAAGGATCGCCGCTGGACCGCGCATCGTCGCCCCGGAGATCGTCGCAGCACCTACGAGATCGTCGCATCGTGCCTTTGCGAGAACAGACTTCCTACGGAACCTACGCACCGGAATCCATACAAGTGGCCTTCCTCCCCATACAGACCGGATTCGTCGCAACACGCCCGCTGCTGCAGCGGGGCTGTCGCAAACGCCTCCCCAGGGTCTCAGGAGCAACGCATCGCTTGTTTTCCACCGCACCAGCTTCTGCTTTTGGAACTTTGTTGCAACTAAAGGTACTGTGAGTAAACGTGACGCAACTGTGAACTTTTCACGCAACTGTGGTTTATTTTTACCGCAACTTGAAGAACTTTAACGCAACCTTAAGAACTCTTTGAAACCATATTCTTGAACCGTGTATGTTGGATTTTTATCGTTTTGGTCTTGTGTAGTTTTAGAATAAATACCTTTATTTTTCTAAACTGTTGTGGAATCAGTTTGTGGTGTTTTCACTGTGTTACTGTGAGTGTTGGTACAAATACTTTACGCATTGCCTCTGATTAGCCTAGACTGCTCAGGCCAAGCTACCTAGAGGGCGAGCAGGGGTTATCTCAGAGAGTTATCTCCTTGTCCTGACTAGAAGCAAGGGTCCCTATTTGGACAGTGGTACCTACCTCTGCCAACTAGAGACCCCCAGATCTAACATTGGTGGTCAGGCGGTGGGATTTGAACTTGTATTTGTACTTGACCCACAGTAATTGGTGTACATCACTAGTGAGTGCAGACCACTACGCCACCGCATACTACGGGTTTTTGGTTTTGATTTTTCTATTTTTGAGTAACTCTTCAACACATCATGTCTGTGCATGGGAAGGCACCCAGTAAAGAGGCAGAAGTAGAGATGGAGTTTGCCATTGGAGATTTGTATTCATACAAAGTTGAGCAACTTAGGAAATTCTGCCTTGAGTTTGAGTGCCCCATAAAAAGCGCCTACAGAAAGGAGGAGCTGCAGAAAATCTTGATGGCCCATTGGGAGGCACAAGAGGGAGAAGATGATGTGGATGTAGAAAATGGTTTTCAAATCAAAGATCTGCCAGTGGGCAGAGTAGGCTCAGGAGCTGGCAGCAACCACTCCGGTAGGGGCCTCACCCCAGAAGAGTTACAAGAAAATCAGAGAGTAAGAGAATATGAATTGGAAGTCATGAAAATGAGAATGCAAATGAAGCAATTTGAAATGGATAAAGAGAGAGAAAAGGCGGCGGAGGAGAGCAAAAGTGCCCGCGCCTTAGAAGAGAAGAAATTGCTTTTGGCTCATGAGTTGAGCATGAGAGAACTGGATCTTAAAGCCAAGGAGGTGGATGCCAGTTCTAATGGTGGCAGCGCGCAGCCAGTGCATGGGGGTAAAGTATATATTCCCAAGGACCTGGTACAGAATTACCATAGGGGTGAGGATATTTATGCCTGGTTCACTTCGTATGAAATTGCATTGAAGATGAATGGTGTGCCTGATCAGCATTGGGGGGCGGGCCTGTGGAAACATTTTGAGGCATCTGGGAGGAGTGCTCTAGAGCCCTTAGAATTAGCAGGTGCCATGACCTACCCCAATATGAAGGAGGCCTTATGTCTCAGGTATGGCCTTACCCCAGAGCAGTACAGACTGCAGTTTAGGAACTCCAAGAAGAAAGAGTCTGAGACTTGGATGGAGTGTGTGAATTTGTACTCGCGTGCACTGGAAGGTTGGATGAAGGGCAGTAAAGTAACTGATTTTAAGGGGTTGTTGCATTTAATCAGTTGGGAGCACTTGAGTAGTCTTTGTGTTCCAGAGCTGCGCCAGCATCTTTTAGACAGCAAGCTGACAGACCCCATTGAGCTTGCTAAGGAGGCGGACCGCTGGACCAGTACCAGGGTCCACAGAGGAATTGTGGGTACCACAGCCAAAGGTGGGCAGGGTCCCCAGCAGAAGAGTGGGGGGGACAAGGGTAACCAAAAGGAGTTCTCAGAAGGGCCCCAAAATAGTTCCCAGGGAAAGGAATCCCAAACCCCCAAACCTAAGCAGCCATGGCCCTCTAAGGGCAGGCGGGACAATAAAGACAACAGGGGCCCACCTACCTGCTATCACTGCAATGAGGTGGGCCACATAGCTCCAAAATGTCCCAAGAAGAAGCAAGCACCCACTGGTGCCCCCACCCCAGCGTTAGCTAGTGTAGCTTTGGGAGGGGATTTGGTTTCTAGTGATTGGGGGGAGTTAGCGGTTATGACCCTTGTCTCTCTAGGAGACCAAGAGATGGTCCAGGAAACCTTACTGCCCTCTAACACTAAGAAATATGGGCAGAAGGTGACCATCAATGGGAGGGAGGTTGAGGCTTTGAGAGACACAGGAGCCAGCGTGACATCCGTGAGGTGTCAGTGGGTGTCTGAAGAGCAAATCATCCCTGGTGTACTCCGCCCTGTAGTGGCAGCTGACAGTTCAGTGCGCCTCTGCAAGCTGGCGAAAGTTCCCTTTGCATGGGGAGGAGTCTCTGGTCTTTTGGAGGTAGTTGTCAGTGATGCCTTGCCTGTAGACTGTCTGTTAGGTAACGACCTGGAGAGTTCTCCATGGAAGGATGTAGAACACAGAACTCACTTGGAGATGTTGGGTCTGCCTGCGTGGATCTGTGTGACCACGCGTGCTATGGCAGCCAGTAAGGGTGATTCAGCAGAACTGGAGCCTGAAACAGTGGCCCAGAGACC
Organism: Lissotriton helveticus; assembly: GCF_964261635.1. Taxonomy (NCBI): domain Eukaryota; kingdom Metazoa; phylum Chordata; class Amphibia; order Caudata; family Salamandridae; genus Lissotriton; species Lissotriton helveticus. The sequence goes on from NC_136067.1 coordinate 660,292,364, forward strand.
TGCCAGGAGAGGAAGAGGCCGAGGGCGCGGGAAACCAGCCCCAGCCGTTCCCACGGTCCAGGAAGGAGCAGAACCTGAGGGGGATGCCCTGGAACCTACAGGGGAACAGGTAGCCGAACTGGGAGAATTGCCTGAGCTGACCCATTGGCAGCAAGAAGGTGGTCCCTCCAGGGAGGAATTCTGCCAGGCGCAGAAAGAATGCCCTTCCCTCGAGGGTCTGCGGCAACAGGCTGTAGACCAGGCAGCAGGTGGAGCAGCCAGAGATCACTTTATCTACTGGGAAGATGACTTGTTGTATAGTGAGCCCAAGTTTGCTGAGCCCGGTGCAGCCCGTGTGCTGGTGGTACCCGAGCGCTTCAGAAACTTCCTAATGGGTCTGGCTCATGACGTGCCTCTTGCAGGACATCTGGGGCAAGACAAGACCCTAAACCGGCTTGTCACCCACTTTCACTGGCCCCAGATGAGAAAGCACGTTGGTTCCTTTTGCAGATCTTGCCAAACCTGTCAAGCCAGTGGCAAGACTGGAATGAAGCTGAAGGCCCCCCTTCAGCCCTTCCCAGTGGTGAGCACCCCTTTCGAGCGGGTGGGCATAGACATCGTAGGGCCCCTGGATCCCAAGACAGCCTTAGGCAACAGGTTCATCCTGGTCTTGGTGGACCATGCCACTCGGTACCCGGAAGCAGTCCCTCTCCGGACAATCACAGCACCCGTGGTGGGCCGTGCATTGATGGGGATCTTTTCCCGTGTGGGGTTCCCCAGAGAGGTGGTCTCCGACCGGGGTACCAACTTCATCTCTAGGTATATGAAGTCTCTGTGGGAGGAGTGTGGGGTAACTTATAAGTTCACCACTCCTTACCACCCGCAAGGAAATGGGTTGGTTGAAAGGTTCAACCGGACCCTGAAAGGTATGATTATGGGCCTAGCGGAGCCCATGAGACGTAAGTGGGACGTCTTGTTACCATGCCTGTTGTTTGCCTACAGGGAGGTGCCTCAGAAGTCCTTAGGATTCAGTCCCTTCGAACTCCTGTATGGCCACCCTGTTAGAGGACCTCTCTCACTGGTGAAGGAGGGTTGGGAAAAGTCCCGTGGGAAAACCCCCCAGGATGTGTTCAGCTATGTGCTGGCCATCCGCAACCAGACACAACGCTTCAGGAAGCTCGCTCAGGCGAACCTGGAAGCAAGCCAGGAAGAAATGAAGAGATGGTATGACCAGAATACCACTCTGGTCGAATTTCAACCTGGGCAGGAAGTGTGGGTGATGGCACCAGTGGAGCCTTGTGCGCTCCAAGACAAGTGGACTGGGCCATATGAGGTGGTGGAAAGGAAGAGCGAGGTAACCTACCTGGTTGACATGAAGACTCCCAGGCAGCCCCTGAGAGTCTTGCACGTGAACCGCCTCAAACCCCACTTTAAGAGGTCTGAAGTAACCATGCTCCTGGCTACAGATGCAGGAATGGAAGAGGATAGTGATCCTCTCCCTGACCTCCTGGCAGTTAAGGAGCAAGATGGGTCAGTGGATGGTGTGGTCCTCTCGCCCACCCTGACCCCAGAACAGCAGAGTGACTGTCGCCAAGTGTTGGGTCAGTTCTCCTCCCTGTTCTCCCTGACCCCAGGAGTCACCAACTGGTGCGTCCATGATGTGGACACTGGAGATAGTCTGCCTGTGAAACAGAAATTTTACAGGGTAGCTGACAAGGTCAGGGCCAGCATCAAGGAAGAGGTTTCCAAGATGTTGGCGCTAGGGGTGATTGAGCCCTCCAGCAGCCCCTGGGCTAGCCCAGTGGTCTTGGTCCCCAAGAAAGCTGCTACCCCCGGTGGCCCCACAGAACTCCGGTTTTGCGTGGACTACCGTGGGCTCAATGCGGTCACGAAGACTGACGCACACCCCATCCCCAGAGCTGATGAGCTCGTGGATCGGTTAGGAGCTGCCCGCTACCTCAGTACATTTGATTTGACTTCGGGGTACTGGCAGATTGCCTTAACTGATGGGGCCAAAGAGAGGTCTGCATTTTCAACACCAGAGGGGCACTTCCAGTTCCGTGTCATGCCCTTTGGGTTGAAGAATGCCCCTGCCACATTCCAGAGGCTGGTTAACCAGGTACTGACCGGGCTGGAGGAATTCAGCGCCGCATACCTGGATGACATTGCTGTGTTCAGCTCCACGTGGGAGGAACATCTGCAACACCTCTGCGAAGTGTTGAAGGCTCTGCAAAGGGCAGGCCTCACTATCAAGGCCAGCAAGTGCCAGATAGGGCAGGGATCTGTGGTGTATTTGGGACACCAGGTGGGGAGCGGCCAGGTGGCGCCCCTACAGGCCAAGATTGATACCATTCTGGCTTGGGAGCCCCCCAAGACCCAGACAGAGGTGAGAGCCTTTTTAGGACTCACCGGGTATTACAGGCGTTTTGTCAAGGGCTACGGCACCATTGTCGCCCCTTTGACAGAACTCACTTCCAAGAAGTTGCCCAAAAGAGTTGACTGGACTGACGCCTGCCAAACTGCTTTTGAAACCCTGAAAACTGCTATGTGCACAGCGCCGGTGCTCAAGGCACCTGACTTTTCTCGTGAGTTCATAGTTCAGACAGACGCTTCAGAGCATGGTGTGGGAGCAGTACTCTCACAGATCACTGAGGAGGGAGGAGACCAGCCGGTAGCCTTCATTAGCAGGAGACTACTCCCCAGGGAACAGAGGTGGAGTGCGATTGAGAGAGAAGCATTTGCTGTGGTCTGGGCTCTGAAAAAGTTGAGGCCCTACCTGTTTGGGACTCACTTCCGTGTTCAGACCGACCACAGGCCCCTCAGATGGTTAATGCATATGAGGGGTGAGAACCCAAAGCTGTTGAGGTGGTCCATCTCCCTACAGGGAATGGACTTTACGGTGGAACACCGCCCTGGTACGGAACACGCCAACGCTGATGGTCTGTCCAGGTTTTTCCGCCTTAGTGAAGAGAACTCCCAAGAGGGTGGGTAGTTCTCCCCATTTTCAGCTGGAGGGGACACGTGTTAGACCTGGCATCTTTGGCGTGGTTTCCCCTATCTTTTTGCCTCTACCTCCTGTATTTTTGATGCTGTGCTGGATTTCGTTTTTGCTGGTTTAGATGCTTTGGACACTCTGCCACTGCTGACCAGTGCCAGAGTGTAAGTGCTCCCTGTGTAAATTGTTATTCTGATTGAATATACATGTTTGGCATATTTGTATCACCATGAAGTCCCTAGTAAAGTGCACTGGGTGTGCCAGGGCTGGTGATGACAAATGCTACTAGTGGGCCTGCAGCACTGATTGTGCCACCTACATGAGTAGCTCTAAAATGGTGTCTCAGGCCTGCCACTGCAGTGCCTATGGGCAGTTTAGAACTGCCATGTCCTCCTGGTCAGTGTCTCCACTGACCAGGCCTAACCCTTCCCTTTTTGTGCACATCAGTCACCCCTATGGAAGGCCCAAGGTACCCCCCTGGGCAGGGTGCAGTGTATGTAAAAGGTAGAGCATGTACTGGTGCAGGTAACATGTTCTGGTAGTGAATTACAGCCATTTTCGTTTTTCACTATTGTAAGGCTATCTTGCTCCATAGATTAACATGGGGGATGCTGGCTACAGTGGTTAACAGCATTTCTTCCCATAGGAACAAGATAGGACATAAGTATCTAGTATCCCTGAACTCAGAATTTAATAACACATCTTTTAGGAAAGGTTGTTTTTAAATCCTGTGTTTGAGAACAGCACTTTTAGAAAGTTGCTGTTCTCTTGTCTGAACCTTCTGTGTGCCTGGGCCTGTTTGTGTATTGACTGTCTGGGTTGTGAGTGACAGGGGCTGGGGAACTCCCCGGCAGGATGGATGAGTCAGCACTAGGCTGAATGACTTGAGTGGTGGGAGGAGTTAGCACCTGGGCTGAATAGGGCTGTGCCTGCCTTCCACAATGCTGGCTCCACCCCCCTGCTGGGCGGCTGAGGACCCTGCCCCTCACTCTGAAAGGAAAGATGCAGCCACCAAAACAAAGTGCTCAGGATCCACCCAGAACTGGTTCAGACCGGGCACAGGGCCCACATGCACCAAGAGAACAAAGACTTTAGGGGTATAAGTACAGGACCCCTGACAACAGAAAATTAGATCATCCTGGAAATCAAGAAGGAACCTCTGCCAAGGAGAAAGCTGACTCTGAAGAAGGAAGATTGTCTTGCTGTTGCTCTGCTGGACTGACCTGCTGTTGCTTTGCTGCCAAGGAGAGGGGAAGGACTTGCTGTGAGCTGTGTCCCCTGTCTTGAAAGGAATCTCCAAGGGCCTGAGAAGAGCTGGCTCCCTGTTTTGAAGTCCCAGGAACAAAAGGACTTCACCCCCAGCTTCCCTGAACTCTGCTGAGTGAGTTCTGTCCCTCCTAGAGTGCTTGATCCAGTTGTGGGGCCTCTGGAGGTTGGACCTGTGCTGGGAAGCTTAAGACTAAAGCTTGAGAGACTTTTGAAATTGAAAAGTGTCGCATCGCTCGCTTGCGGAGCGCATCCCCGACAGTGCGAGAAGTTTCCCGCCGCTACGGAGGTCGAGATCGTCGCAGCGCCTGACGCCGCTGCCAGAGACGCCGCATCCTCCGTTTGCGGGACGCACCAGACCGGTGCGGGAGAATCGAACATCGCTGCGAGTATCGTCGCAGAGCCTGTCGTCGCTGGGTGAGAACGCCGCACCGCTTGCTTGCGGACCGCATCACGTCGCTGCGAGTGTCGTCGCAGAATCATCGCATCGAGGAGCTGCGAGAGAAAGGATCGCCGCTGGACCGCGCATCGTCGCCCCGGAGATCGTCGCAGCACCTACGAGATCGTCGCATCGTGCCTTTGCGAGAACAGACTTCCTACGGAACCTACGCACCGGAATCCATACAAGTGGCCTTCCTCCCCATACAGACCGGATTCGTCGCAACACGCCCGCTGCTGCAGCGGGGCTGTCGCAAACGCCTCCCCAGGGTCTCAGGAGCAACACATCGCTTGTTTTCCACCGCACCAGCTTCTGCTTTTGGAACTTTGTTGCAACTAAAGGTACTGTGAGTAAACGTGACGCAACTGTGAACTTTTCACGCAACTGTGGTTTATTTTTACCGCAACTTGAAGAACTTTAACGCAACCTTAAGAACTCTTTGAAACCATATTCTTGAACCGTGTATGTTGGATTTTTATCGTTTTGGTCTTGTGTAGTTTTAGAATAAATACCTTTATTTTTCTAAACTGTTGTGGAATCAGTTTGTGGTGTTTTCACTGTGTTACTGTGAGTGTTGGTACAAATACTTTACGCATTGCCTCTGATTAGCCTAGACTGCTCAGGCCAAGCTACCTAGAGGGCGAGCAGGGGTTATCTCAGAGAGTTATCTCCTTGTCCTGACTAGAAGCAAGGGTCCCTATTTGGACAGTGGTACCTACCTCTGCCAACTAGAGACCCCCAGATCTAACAATACTTCTGGACAATGTCACAGAAGACTATGATTTAAGAGACTGTAGATGCGGTTTCAGTAAATTATTTCCTGCTTGTAGGCCTCCCTTTATCTCTCCAGCTTTAGACAGCCCACATCCACCTGCTCCACTCAATAATTATCTAGGCTTATGTGACAGTGTGAATATATTAGGTGGAGATCTAGTTGATACCGATGTCTCTGTTTCTTTCATGGAGGAACATGATTACATCTGCCATAGAAGCAAATTGGAAATTTATTTAAAAGGAGGTACTTGCAGATTTTCTATTCCAGTACCTGCAGGCCCTTCGAGGTCAGGAACTGGAAACCCAATCATGTTTTGCCGAATACCTTCCAAAGGAGCCTACCTGCCTCCCTCTACAACAGGGCATTTAGAAAAATCTATGTTAGAAATGGAAGGAACCAGAATAATATATACTCCCTATTTTCGGGCTAAGTTAAAACTCTTATAAGAATTTAACAAACACTTCTGAGGAACTGGAGGTCGTTTCTATTCTTCTGTGACTAGCAGCATATTCTATAATCTCCTCAGAAGATGCTTCTTCTACAGATCACATAGACAAGCATGCAGAATACGCTCTCAAATGGGAATGCTTGGCTTCTGTGTTTGCCATTTGTACACAGATGCATGCAGCTTATCACTGCCAATCTCTGGTGAAAGATTGTCAAGACCTCCCAGCAGCCCTAAAAATGGTTGAGAATATGCTGCACATATTGACATTAGAGAACAAAAACAGGTACAATTAATTTCAGACATTGCTCAGGGCAGTTTGAATGCTTCTTTCCTAAGAACAGTTTCAGTGGTAGCAGCTAAAAGAAACTATTGATTGTGTAATTGGAAGGGAGACCCAGCCCAGAAATCCCTCCTCCTGAAACTCCTTTTTTGGGACAAAAACGGTTTCACCTATGTTTAGAGGGGTTGATTAATTAAGCAGCAGCTGAAGACCAGAAATTGGCAACTTTAATCAATCCAATTAGTCCTTCTTCTTCAGAGTTGTAAAATGCCTCATACAATGCCCCCTTTCCTCCTTCTGCCCCTCTCGGGTGTCCTTTTAGAGAATATCTTGGGATCGAAGTTCTGAATCTTCTAGAACTCATAACCCGTCTTCTTCAAATTCCCTGTGCACTGGCCTCCCAAAAGATTAGGAACATTGATTTTCATGTAGAAGGCCATCTTCATTTCATCATATGGCGCTCCAAGACATTTCAAACCAGTGGGACTTGGATAGCTTGCATCAAGAACACACAATAGAATTTTTTAGACTTCCTCCTGCTACTTTGTGGGTGACTCAACGCTTCAGGGTATCATCGCTGCTGTGTCCAATGGAATTTCAATAGACATGATTGATGCATACCTTCAAATCCATATTCATCTGGCATGTTAGCATTACCTAAAGTGTGTACTTCCAAAAGGCATTTTAGTGCCAAATTCTTCCTTTTGGGCTAAAATCAGTCCTTTATTTTTTCACAAAGGTCATGGCTCCCGAAGTAGCAATTTTTCATGGGGAAGGTATATACGTCTGACTATACATAGCCTACTGAATGATCCATACTTCTTTTGTACAACTGGTATGACTAAAGATAGAAAGGGCCCATTAGTTCTCTTTTCTCACAGAACCCACAAAAAGTTAAATACATCTTTAAATATATATATAGGCGGAGTTTGCAGAATTCAGCAACTCTGCGGGGAACATGGATTTACCAATAAACTCTGCACTCCCCAATCCAACCAAGTTTCTTTTTTGCTGCTGCACTCGAAATTTTGCTTGCGCGAAGGGCTGGATGCACGTGAGCGGCCACAAGATTTTTTAGCCGCTCACGAACGCGCACAAGAATTTCTAGTTACCCGTGAGATCCTGGAAGATTCTCTCCCTGAGAAGCAGCTGAATCTCCTTGAAATGACAATTTGTAGTTTAAAACCTTCTCAAATGGACCATTTGCATTGTTTTTTTGTGCAAGGAGTTTTTTTAAACTTTTTTTTCCAACAAGAAGGAAGTGGCCCGTAGATTCTAACTTCCTTTTCCTGTCCAGCAGGCTCCTCCCAGTGCTTTGTCCATCTTCTGGTCACATTTTATTTGGATTTGGAGTTGGAAGGATCACTCTCTGTGTCTGTTGCATATATACCATTGGATTTAAGGACTGTGTATTTGAGATTTCACAAGTAAGTGAAGTTATTGGATTTTTTCAATTTATTGTGGTGGGTGTGGCCTGCAGTTTCAGTAGGGCCTAGTTGCTTTTTGCATGTAATTTTTCTTCTCTTGTAAAGGAAAAATGTTGAACAATTTAGTAAAATGACTCCATCTTTTTGAATAAATTTGCAATATTCATTCAATTCACTATGTGGCTTAGTCTGCCAATGGGCCTTCAGGTCTGTAGGCACAGTACTAGTCATGGGTGAATGGAACAACTTTTTCTGTGTTGTCTGTTGAATTGAAACATCATTTGGCCCTGCATGGCTATGGAATTAAAGTACAAAATGTGTTTTTTTGCGGTATTTCATGCTTTTTTACCCGAGAACAGTGTATAGGCGGGGTGATGCCTTTGGTGGATGAGTGTTGATGTATAAAATGTTAGCCCAGTTAATTTTCGTTTTTGGCATTGCTGAATCAATGCTTTGTTCTCTGTGTTACCATGACTGTTTTGTCTGGCCAGTGTGTGAGTGTGTTTGCTATAGGCCACAGGGGTCTTTGTTCCCCATGCATGTGGCCAGGGGCCATTTTGTATTGTCATTGCCCATAGGCATGCATGTGTTCTTCGTTTTCCATGCCTCCTGCTTGTTGTTTAACCATGTGGATTTCAGCCGCTTTGTGTATGCAGCCAGGGTACTTTAGCCATAAGCCTGCATGTGTTCTTTGTTTCTGGCCATACTTCCTTGCTGGTTGTTGCGTACATGTGGCTGATGGCCATGTTTTGTAACTTTTGTAAGTTATTCATTTTTGTAATTTTGTTTCATTTAACAAAAAACATTCAATTTCTTTTAAATAAGATTTTTAAAAACATTTTTTAAAACTTTTTGTTACAATAACTTTTACTTTTTTATAATTATTCTTTTCTATTTTTCTTTTTTCCCATTTCCCTAACTTCTGGCATCAACCCCATATGCAATCGGCAGCATGCAGCCGCATATCAGCATTCACTTTCTAAGGATTACTCAATTGTCCTTTTTTTTTACACCCACCTTGATGCACATAAAGCAAACAGTCACATCTGTGTGATTTTGAAGCTCTTTCTTATCCTTCCTGAATGTACATGAACGTTTATGTTGGTGTGGTTTTACTAATAGAATGGATACACTGTAGAGTTAATTATTTATAACTTAAATAACCACACTAAATGATACAACTAATTCAACTGCAACAATGCCACATTTCACTGATGTTCACTTTGCTTGTTTGCTCTTAGGTACACAAGAGACCAACAACACCAACAGTACTGCCAGACAGAAGGCCTGTGCATGACGTGATGCGTGACCACACAACATAGACATCTTTTCAGGTTGTGAAGCTAAGTGCCACTGCCAACTGACAGGTTCAAGATGGCTCCTAAGAACATGGCCAGTGGGGAGGAGAAGAAGCTGATTTCCACCACTGGTGTGCTGCCCAGAACCATTTTCAGCAAATTTGTGCCCGCTGCACCAGCCATGGGGGAGCAAGCTGGGAGCAGAACCACTGTATCAGAGGACATACCCGAACATAGTCCCTAGCCCATGCCTGGCACAGCGGCAGCTAATTTAATCATGGCAGTGCCAACAAGCAGTCATGTTGAAATTGACTGATATCTTTCACAAAGTAGTTCCCAATTGTTGCAGAAACCTCAGCTAAGTGCACAACAACAGCCGCAGCCAACAATCATAGTTCCTCCTCAAATAGGAGTAGTTCAGGAGATTGAGCTTCATGCTTAGGAAGCAAAAGAAGACCCTCTTTCAGAAGATCTATTGTCTTCCAGAACTCTAGCAAGAAAAAAGAGGGGTAATCCATCATCTTATTCTCCATGCCCCCCTTCTGATGATCAAAACTCCACTTGGATGCCGCCTCAGTCTGAGGCCTGCCAGAAGAGGCTAGGCCTAGGGGAAGGGAAGGTTCCTGAAAGTCTTGGAGTTATGGCTGAAGAAGCGAAGGATGATGACAAGCCAGTCATCATGGATGTTAGCTCAGCCCCAGTGGAGACCGATGTTACCATGGCTTAACCTGGTCTGAGGGATTTGGAACAGATACCATCACTGCCAGCTGTCACATTTGCAAGGCCCTGACAGCGACCTACATCCACAACCACTTCAGTAGAAGTAGGAACTGCAGAGAGTCAAATGTCGAAATGCCCACCTACTTTTAATTCTTCCGACATTGGCAGTGCACCAGTGTCATAAAGTGGACCTTCACAGTTTGAGGCTTTTTTATGGTTTGCAAGAAGGAGCCAAACAATGCCATATGCTCCATTTACCGTGCAAGTGTTAGTCGGGGTAAGCTTGGAACAGACTATGGCACTGAAAACCAAACAAACCATTTGAGAAAACACCACACAATCTGCTGGGAGGAGCACCTTGGGGGCCATAAAAGTACAAGTGGTGTTAGTCAAGGGGGTGAGAGCAGGGAATCTAGATCTGCTCCGATCACGGTGGAAAGTGAAGGTGTAGAAGTGAGTGATATTTTCGTTACGCAAATCAGCCCTGTTCACAGCGGTGGAGTAGCATTGCTACATCAGCATCAAAAACATCACAATGGCAACAGAGCTAGGTTGAGACACCAAGGCAAGAGCATGCAGTGACTGCCCCGCTGAGACACACATTGAGCATATATGCTTCTGCTCTCAGTCTCTAGAAGAAGTTGCCTGCATCAGGAGAATCAGAAAATAAAAAAATCCAGGCTACTATTCCTGGCATGTTTAGACAGGAGGAGCAGTACACATGCAATCACCCAACGGCACGTTTGTGCAAAGCTGGCTAAGATGTTAGCCCTAGTCCTCCTCCCTTTTTCTTTTGTGAAAGGAGTGGGTTTTCTAGAATTTGTGATGGCCATCTGCGTGAAATGGAAGGTTCCCAGCCGATCCTATTTTGCCAGAGTTGTTGTTCCAGCACTATATCACGGCGTGCTGGAATTGATTGAACAAGCTTTGCAGCAGAGTGCTGTTCACACTATCCACCTGATGCCAGACATGTGGACCAGTAGCTAAGCCACTGATTTTATGTGCATCACTGCACACTGGATCTCTTTTGTGGGGGTTAGAGAAATGATATCTGTAGGTGAAGACACTGCTGAAATCTTTAATGGTGCTCAGAAGCATGCAACAGTAGCCATGTTCACCATGGAGAAATCTCATACTGCTCCAACCATCTTGAATGACTTTAACAACAAGGTCTTTAAATAGTTGTGACCAATAGGGCTTAGCATTGGATTTTTTGCCACGATAAATGGCAGTAATATAGTTAAGGTCATGGCAGATGGTGGCTATTTCAGGGTCCTGTATTTGGCTCACTTCATGATCATCATTGTACTGGCCTTTCCCAAAAATGTAGGCTGAGTCAGCAGCTTACTGGGCACATCAAGAAGTATCTGCACTCATTTTAGCCATTCTTTTAGCCAGCAGCAGTTGAGGGTCATTTAGCATGATAATAGCATGCTAGGTAAGGCACTCATACAGGAGGTGCCAACATGTTAGAACTCAACTTATTACATGTTGCAGTTTCTGTTTGAGCAATCATGCAATAAGGGGATGCAACTGGGAAAGTAATGATCAGTGAGATGGACCAATGGGGCCCAGTCAAATGACTGACAGGGATTGGGCTTCCTTTTGAGGTTTTCACATGAGAGGTCAGGAAGGATGACAGTGCCATGGGCCAAGCTAACCCATTGTTCCATATGACACAGGAGCAGCTAAAAGAGGTGTCTGAAATGTACGCAGGTGTGGACGAAAAAACAAGATTTGCATGAGTTGGTGGAGAATAAACTCTTTGCTTATCAGTTAATACAAGGATGCAAAGAGACACTGTTACATCCAAACATTACATGTTTGTGATAATTCTTGATCCACCGTACAAACAGTTACTGGCCACTTTCATTCCATTTTCCGACTGGATGTTTTAGACTACAAGATGTGGATTGCTGAGCAAGCCAGCAACCTAGAAAAAGAACAGCTGGGAATTAGTGGCCTACTCTTACCGGGCACAGGTTCTGCAGTGCAGAATTCAACTTCACAGCCTCAAGACAGTACTGTTGCTGGCTCACTGCAGTCAAAACCAACAACAAGAACACCAGCAACAACAGAAATATGAGCATCAACCCCAAAATCTGCTTTTGATTGATTGCATGCGTCCAGTGAAGAGGCGGAAAAAAAAGTCAAGCAAGGTGGAGCACCAATGACTATTGCGAGGATGGTCCAGGCCTATCTGGATGACCCAACCATGGTCTATCTTGATAAAACCCCATTGGTGTATTGGTATGGGAAGAGACGTCAAGGGCCAGTGCTCAGCAGGCTGAAAATAAAGTAGCTGGATTTCCCAGTAGCCAGTGTGCCCGCTGAGTGTGTGTTCAGTGAAGCTGGTGCAGCTGTCACAGTGAGAAGGACCAGTCTCTTGCTCCAAAACATGGAGATGTTAACCATGATCAAAATGAATCAGCACTTTATACCACAGAACTATACCAAACTCTACTTCCCTGACTTGTACTGATGCCTGTGCCTCCAAGAACTTTCTATGGTCAAACTGCTTTGAGAAACCAAAAATATATATAGCATTAGATAGGGAAACAGAAACATATTTTGTTGTTTGTGTCTGACTGACTAATGAAGCCCCACCATTTTAGACACATGTATAGCCGGATTAGTGTTGGACCAGTGTGCAGTGAAGAAACCTCCCCCCATTCCCCACAAGGACATAGGAGAGACAATGCCTGCCTCCATCCAGTGCCGATCTATCCTTTCTCTATTCCCCTAACAGGACTGTCCACAATATTTAATTTTTAAGACTGACCAATGTGTGTTTATTGAATAAAAGAGGATCAGCAATGTACTTCTGTGCTTGATTTAGAACAGGCAAATGTCATGCACCAAAGCTTGAGATATATTAGGAGTGATTGTTGTTTGTAAGTGTGTTTTTGAGATGATTGATTCATGTGGCGGTGAAAGACAGTGAGAGTGGGTGTTTAACTAAAACTATTAAGATTGATTGTGTTTGTGTTGATTTACAATGTTGGTGGCCTAACAAAAGGTGATCATTTTCTTCCGGAAGGTGAGTTTTTTCTTCCCCTTTGACACTTAGTGTAGTCCACACTGTTTTGTTTTCTTGTTCACACACCTGACCAGTCCCTTTAGCTAACTAGTCTACACAAAAAAGTACTCAATGTTTCTCTTGTTCTTCAACAGCATTGAATTACAGGTCGCAATCTCTCACATTTGAGTTGGAGAACTCAGGACTGGAGTCGGTACAGAGATGGACATATTCGTTACTCAGAGTCAGAAAGATGATGGGAGCACTCAGGGTGTGACTAGTACTACTTCAACTGCCAGAAGAAGGAAGTTATCAACTTCACAGAAACCAACATGGTGATGGTTCTAAGAGGCCTACTGAACTCTGTGGACTGCTGAGAGGTGCTTTCATTTTACTTGATTTGGGAATTGCAATAACGTTGCAGAGTGTGTGTGATGATTGGCTCAAATGTGAAACTATGTGGTGGTTGCGTGGGGGGCCTGTGTGTTGTTCTAAGTAACTGGAGACAGACATGTGGTGCTCTTCTCATTATGCAGATTCTAGGCTAAAAAATATATAGGATGATGATCATGACAGTTGCAAGTTTGATCAGCCTGATGCATGCAGCCACTTGTCTGTGATTGTGGGTTGTTGTAATTGCTCTCACTTAATTGATCACACATCATACATAAAACGAATTATTGCAAAGGACTATTCTGTCTTGGTCTGCCTCAAGACTGAGTATTCTTGATGCACTCCTCATGAAGTTTACCTTCTTCCTTGTCCTTGAGTCTACAATATTTTTCTTGTTTTACAATCTGCAGGCTTTCTTTTCTCCTGCACTAAAAACAAAAGCACCATATCACTCACACTTGCTTTACCGGACCACATCAGCCAGGCACCCAGATTGACGGAAAGAGCAAAAAGAATGTAGCAGATGCACTCTTCCAATTTAGCAATGCAGTATAATTTAGTCATTAGAACTGTGTGTGTTGTTCACTTCATTCCTACATAATTTGTATTTACTGTTTTTCAAATCTAGATGATAGAAAATTTAGATATATAATAATATAATATAATAATGTAATATACTATTTAATATAACTTGGGTGTCTCTGGGCTGACGGACTGTTTGCATTGCATTTAAGTTAACTGTGCTATAGTAGTCATCCCTTTATTTCCTTTTCCACCCACAACACATTCATGATGGTTGGCTGCTTAATGCCCAGATGAATATTGATGTTGTGTAGTGAATGTCTTTGTCACAACTTTCCCCAAATACATTTCCCACCCTTTCATCAAACCCCTAATCCTCTTCCCCGGGCTGTGTGATTTACTGAGGTGTGACAATAATTTACTCTAATATTTGATCACACACTTGGTGGGGCGGACAATGGTGAAAGCAACACCAACTCAGTGTAGGATCTTCAGTTCTACTTCTATTTCTAAAGCAATAGCCCATACTGGCCCAATTTACCCACACACACATAAAAAGTGATATTTTAGATATAGAAGAACATCATTCATCAGCATCATCATTCAGGCATTGCCTGCTGTGTTAAGTAAATGCTTAACCATGTCCACTCCAGACTTTGAGTCCTCTTCACGATTTGAGTGCCACATTTGTTTTAATCTAAATACTAGCTCACTATTTGTCTAGATAATTTAGTATTGCTCGATAAATTTTCACTATCAGGTATTCGTTGTTGTGTTATGTGGTTTTAATTGATTGAAAAGCTATGATATAATAATATATAACCAACAAACTCCGATTTCTTTTCAAGGTTAGTTGCTTGCGATTGATAATTCCTCCAATTTAAATCCTACAGTTGGAGTTCACCTAGGTGGGAGAGGGTTTTCACTTCTGATTCCATCACTGTTGTTAGTGTGCTAGCCGGGTACTACTAACACCATCATGGCACCTTGGGAAACCCTGCAGACCTCGCTTTATCCATTTGGTAAGAGATCTATTGTTGTTCTACTAAGTTGTAGGCAATATAGGGACTAGCAACTCTGCCCCCTTTAGTGGTCAATATAATTGCAGACTGCAGAGACTAGGAGAGTAATAAGACAAGGGTACCACATAGCAAATACCTAATCGGTATTATACACTACCAGCACATTTTAAAATCAGTTTGCAGTGAAAAGTAAAACACTCCTGAAAAGATTTGAGGCATAAATATCATAACATAAATATTTATTAGCTGAAACAATAAAAACCCACACCTTCAACCCACACAACAACTGGCCCACCTCACTCCCCAAACAAATATCCCTGTCCCCAACCATGTCCATCATTGTCCAAAAAAATAAAGTCCAAACTATACCTGCCCAGTCCCATCTATCACATCGCAACCCTCCACAGCCACAACAAGTCCTACCCACCAAAACAAAAAAAGGGGAGCAGAAGGGAGCACTAATAGGCTTGGTGAGCCAGGCTCAGGAGCTCTGCTAGATGCCTCAGCATTAGTCTCTGCCGCACTTCCATCCACAACAGCTTCAAAAAGGAGCAGCATTAGAAACTGTGGTCTGAGAGGGGAGCAGCAGGGAAAGATTGGTGACTAGCGGTTGCCAGCAGACTGCGGAGCCAATGTTGAGAGGCTGGATGAGCTGTGTTGGGGCCTGGCTGAGGCCCAGGGGGGCTGCTTTCTCCTCCTTGAGGGCCATGAATCACTGGTGCACTGCTCTAATCGTCTCCAGCTTCTGCTGCCACAGGTGGGCTGATACATCCTGGCAACATGGATGTCAATAACCAGAAAGAGCTAGAGAGAAAAATGACAAATTGTAAATATTACTCAGTGAAACAAACTTGTTTAATATTATGTAGTTGGTGGCACAGTAGCGGTACATTTTTGGTCCCCTAGGGCCATTCGATTTTATGTGATTAGAGCCACAGTAATTATCCACACACACCTCTCATAAACTAAAGGCAAACAGAAAATACAGTAACTATCTGAAAGGAATCAAGGCAGAATAAGCACAGAGGCACACTAGTTTAAAAAAAACTGTTATTCAGTTTTTTCTTATGAAGGATTTCCTAATAGAAACAAAGGGGCTTAATTATGAGCCTCTGTGTCACTTTTGCGCCACCGATGCGTCACTTTTTGTGACGCACCAGTGGTGTAAAAAATGTGCCATGTTGCGCCATATTTACAAAGTGACGCATCTAGGTAGATTTGTCACTTTGTAAACCCCAGTGCTACATTATACCTGCGCCAGGTATGATGTCTGCTGGGTGGGCATTCCCTGGCAAGAAAGGGTCGTAGGAGTGCAACAGCAAAATCTATGAGATTTCGCTGTGCCACTTCTAGGACACCAATGCGTCAAAACCATACGATTGCCTCATGGCAGGCGTAAGGGTGACGCAGGCCCTTTCACATGGGGCTTGCCCCATGTGAAAGGACATATTGCTGGAGTTACGTCACTTTTGTGACACGCTCCAGCAATGAGTCACTTTTGCTCCATACAGATATACTGACGTATCTGTAACTCTTTGCGACATAATGCGTCATTCAGTAAATATGATGCATCTATCATGTCGCAAGGAGGGAGCACTGAGAAGTGACGCATCGCTGCGTTCACGCAGTGATGCATCACTTCTCATAATTGAGGCCCTAAGTAACTAAACAGACACTTTGGGGTCCATTAGGATGGCGGGCGGATTGCCCCCGCCACGCTGGCGGTAGCCACCGCCAGCCTGGCGGGGGCAATCTGCCGGCCATCTTCCCTGTATTCCCCCCCCCGCCATATTGGAATGGCGGGGGGGACCACGGAGGAGCAAAACACCGCCCGCCACTTCTCCGCCTCGGTCGCATTGCGCCGTAGCGGAAAATGATTCATATGGTGGCGGTGTCAAGCAGACACCGCCAGACATATTACGATGGGCTGAGGGTGATGCCTTTCCGTGGCGGCGATGCCGCCACGGAAAGGCATGCGGTCTTCATGCGGTCTTCACTCTTGGGGCCTCCTGCGGAAGGAGGGGGGGTTTTGCACATGGGGGGTACCTGTGGTACCCCCTTCATTTTCATTAACAAAGCGGCAGGCCCGCGCGGTGCCTGCCGCTTTGTTAATGCAAATGCAGAAATGCATTTCTAGCATTGTGGCGGGCGGTGCTGAGAGCACCGCCCGCCACAATGCTACAAATGCAGGATGTGCCCGCCACTGTGGCGAGCACATCCTAATGCTGGCGTCGGAACCCCCGCCCTTAAGACGGGTGGTCCCGTTTACCGATAGGGTGGCGGGCGGTCAAAGCCCGCCCGCCATCTAATGGACCCCTTTGTGTGGAAAAATAAAATTAACTTACCTCTCATTAAGGAAAAGGCATTATGCGCTATGGAGTACAAATATTCTCTCTCTTGTTCTAAATTAATTAATGGAGGTATGCCTCAGCTGGCACTCTAGTTGTAGTCGTTAGGTGTTCTTTGCTAGTCTCTGCAGTCAGTTGTGGGGGTAGCTGTAATAGACAATAATCTTATTCCAAAGGCCCTGCTTTTCTCCAAAATGCCTTCATTTTTACCCTGACTACAAGGCAAATGAATAATATGAATGATACATGTCACTAAAAAATATATCAATCATGCGAGCATCCTTTCTGCCGTAAGTATATGGTGGGAGAAGCAATGTACTGCAGTACACTGAAAGGATTAAGGAACGAGATGTAGCTTTGGCACATTTGTAACACACTATCCCTCCACAAAAGTCAAGCAATTATTCATTTATCATTGCATTGTTCAACCTTGGCTTTGATAAGCACTGTTTAAGCTTAACATTCTCTCATCCAG
Source organism: Lissotriton helveticus (assembly GCF_964261635.1). Classification (NCBI taxonomy): domain Eukaryota; kingdom Metazoa; phylum Chordata; class Amphibia; order Caudata; family Salamandridae; genus Lissotriton; species Lissotriton helveticus. Next base: position 660,309,770 of record NC_136067.1, read on the forward strand.
TCTTTCACCCTATAAAACCATTGATCCATATATATCCAACCAATTTTTCCATCCAAACATAGCTCCCAACGAACCCCGGCTTTTGCCAACATCTATTTACCCACAAATGCATCCTTTTACTCATCCACCCATCCTGCTTTGCCTTTAACCCACCCGAGCGTTCCTTTCACCCACCCAGGTTGGCATATTGTCACCCATACCATTTCACAGACCCAGGCAGGCATCCTTTCACCCATATACCCTTTGATCATTTCTATCACCCACCCATATGCATCTTTTCATCCATGTATCCTTTGACTCGTATTACATACATTTAACTGCTCAAATCTCGTTGTATCTGCCAAAGTGGGGTGTTCACAAGTCAACACCCTTGCAGTGAGTATATTACTATTTGTCAATAAGGAAGCAATCTGACCACTGCCCGCTCCTGCTGCCGTTGGTACTCCCCCCTCAGTGACCCCTGCCGCATCCCCTCTGCTGGAGCTCTCACTACAGGCCCGGCACTGGTGGTCTGTGATGCTAGAAAAAAAATACACATTTTAGATGCCAGATAGTTACGCACAATAGAACCACAGAACATCACTACAGTTTTGTTACAGTATCTTTTATCAAAAATTCTAAATATCACGTTGAGCCTTTTGTTGGTTGGCAATGTTTGAAGAGCTATCAAGGGGTGCAATAATAATTGGTCAATGAAGGACATATGGTCTTGACTGGCAAATGCGATGGGGTTGTCCTCCTCATATTTCCAGCTATGGTTCACTTTCATCAACTAACTGCTAGTATACTATACTATATGATATAATACATACACAACATTAGGGGGTCCTCCATGACAACTCCTTTGTTCTATTGTTTAAGCAAGAAAAAGAAAGTCTTGTCAACAAACATACACAGAATACCTTACTTGGGCATGCAATCTCCATAGTAGAGTACCTGACCTACAATGGGTTCTCTGAGTCTTAGAGTACCACCTGTTCACAAGATATATAAGTTGAGAGAGAAATATAACTGAGTATACTGACAAAGTAGAAGAAATGTGTAGATAGGATAATGCAGGGATAAGAAAAATCCAGGAAACTGTTGGACAAAATTAGGAAACAGGTACAGTAAAAAGAAAAATTAATTCTAAATATGGAGGGGTAAAACTTAGGGAAATAATAATATTATTAACAACTGGAGGACTTCCTGGGGCCAACTGAGCCATCTGCAACGGCACTCCTGGAGGCACATCCAGCTCCCTCACCCGCCTCAGTGGTATCTCTCTTGCCCCTGGATGCTGATGTAAAAGATAAATAAAATAACATTTAAAAAAAAGATTAGCGGTACAGTTAATAATCTCCCCAACAAATTGTTTGACCGGGAGAAGCAAACACAGTAGCATTGAACTTTTCTAAATCAGATCTCCTCTCCTTTTAGTATCTATTCTTAATTTCCTAACACTATTCTAAATTGCCGAACTACATTTTGGAACTATAATATTAATTTGCAATAAATGATCTTTGCTTCGCATCCCATTCCCTCAGACTCAAGTTTTTCAAACCCCTTTGACGTGCCAACTCAGTCTGCATTTTTTCAATGCATAGATGCATGCAAACCACTAAACATTACTGAGAAATTTCTTCGGGTTGGAACTGTACGAGCTACAAAACAGAAAGTCACAGAGAACGCGCTAACTCACCAAGGGCCAGATGTAGGTAATTTTATTTTACCACCTCTTAAATACAGAATCATACCGATTCGGTATTTAAGAAGTGGTAAAATAGAAGTACCGAGATGTAGGTAAATACAGATGTGCATTTACCGAATCGGTAAAATTGAATCGGTAAATACCGACCGGTAATGCCCATTCATTCCTATGGGCTTTGAAGCCCATAGGAATGAATGGGCATTACCAATTCGGTAATTACCGAATCGGTAAATACCGAATTTCACAAGGGTGCAGGGGGTGTCACTTTGACACCCTCTAGCACCCCCAAAACGGGTTCGGGTGCCATGTGGCAGGCATACCTGCCCTAAGGGCAGGTCTGCCTGTCATATGGCACAGGTGTGCATGCACACATGTGCATGCACACCGGAATCGGTATTTTACCATCAAATAGGATTTGATGGTAAAATACCGATTTTTTAATGCTTGTGGGACTCAGAAGAGTCCCACCTACATATCAATTTTACCGAATCGGTAAAAATACCGACTCGGTATTTTACAGAATCGGTAAATTTACCGATCGGTACATTTAGCGATTCTGTAAAATACAGGGCCCTACATCTCAAATTGCATTTACCGGTCGGCAACGGCCGAATTCGGCCGTTACCGACTGGTAAATGCCTACCTACATCTGGCCCTAACTCTGTAACCAATATCTTAGAGACAGGACAGAGTTCTTACATAATCAGCCCAAGCGAGTGCCAATGAGTATGATTTGGTAGCGCCAAGCAGATGTCTGAATGATGATCAGTGATCACATAATATTATTTGTAACATACATTTTACTTACCTGAGTGTGAGCAGAATGCTTGCTATTTGGGAAAAAAATATTAGCAAGAACACAACAAGTAAATATTTATTACTCATGAGCCCCGCAACCTCCATGCCAGCAGGTCAAGCAGGTCCTGAACCCACTCTAGGACGTCGGCCCACCAGTGCATCAGCTGTTCTTGGCAGCGCCCGACCCCAGAACTGCAGTGCACTGCCCAGCCTACCCTCTCCCAGCACTGTTGATGATTCTGGAGGCCATACCCACTTCTAGGCCTGCCACCTCCTGTCAGGGTGGAGAGGAGGTGGGGCTGTATACGAAAAATTAGCTCAGGCAACTCCACCTCGGAAAAAATGGAGTGGGGCTTCACCCCTTCAGGACGCTGAGGATCGCAAGGTATGTAGCTGGAGCTATGGCCCTGGATGTTTCGGGGGTGCCACTCCCCTGCTGTGTCATGGCTCTGGGTGAAGGGAGGGAAGAAACAAGAAGGAAGGAAGAAAAACATAAGGAGGTAAAGCAAAAAATAAAAAAGTATAACAGTCATGCAAAAACACAAAAACAATCACAAAAACATAAAGTACAAAAACACAAAGATACAGGGTAATGTAATAAATTTAAAGGAGGGGTAGATACATTTCGGAGGGGTAGGATTATATAGATTAAAAGGGATTACAAAAGCACCATAAACAGAGCAAAAAATTAGATGGCTGTGCCCATGAGAACTGCGTGGTGGCTTTTGCGTGCAATTTCAATTTCAATAATGCAGTTTGTGTTGCTTATGATGAACAACATCCAGTGATTTGATTTCATCTCTCCTTGGATAACTGAGAATACTCCTCAACTCATTTCAAATAGGATAAAGTTCTGTGTCATGAACCGTCCTCCTATCCCTGCCTGCTGCTTGGTGGCCTTTGGGTACTCCACTGCCTTCTGCCACTAATGACTTAATCTTTGTAATATTATGTGACAACTTGCTCTCACCTGTGTTAACTTCCTATGAAGAAGAGGATAACTTTTAAATCCCTCTAACCTGTAAATCAGTGAGTATATGCCAATGGTCCTGAATAAGTACAAAATGGATCTCTCCTTTTCAGACCAACTCAGTCCCTAAGATCAGTCTCCATGTTTTTTCCAATTTATCCACACATCTGTTGAGACATCTTGGCGAGCAATACTTTCACTACAACATTTGTCTCTCTTCAGAAAGCTCTTGCCAGGCTACTCCTGTATTTGGGTTACTGGATGAGGGTTTTTAAATGCTATTCAAGCAACAACCACACCGGTAAGGCACAAACACATCTCCAAATTAATCTGTGCTCAATCCTCTAGTAGCTTAGCTCAGTGCAGTCAGGCTTCAATCAGAACCAAAGTATTTGTGCAATATTTCGAACAGTAACACAGAGGAAACACACCACTAAAGGGTCCCACACCAGGTTTAGATGAAAAGAGTAATATCTAATGAATAAAACAAGACAAAACCTACAAAAATTAAATCATTAAGACCGGAGATTTACAGGTTAAAATATTTTAGTGAAAATAGTGCCAAAAAGCATAAGGGGTAACTGTGGATTTCTGTTCATGTCGGAATGGGAAAAATTCACAAGTTCAGGCCAATCACAACAGAGAGCTAGCTAGTTAGGCCCATTGAACAAACGTACCTTAAGTATTGTTTGTGGAGCATTGTGAGGTCCCACGCCGAGGAGGCGTTGTGCAGACAAGGGAATGTGTTAGTTCCAAGGGGCTGCGGAGCTGCAATGTGTGACCCTGCATCATCATAGAGGATCCCATCGATTAGGGAATTCCAGTGTCGAGGATGTGCAGCGCAGTTTGGGCGCTGCTTTGGTTCCAAATAGTTGTGAGGCTGACAAGTGAAAACCTGCATCATCATAGAGTCTGCTATTGAGAGGGGATTTGTGATGCAAGGGCTAGCATTGTTAAAGCTTTACACAGCAGTTGTTACGATGTGGGCTGAGAGGTTGATGTCGAGTCTTAGAGCTGGGAGAATGTTTACAGCAGAAGTGATGCATCGGTTCTGCTCGAAGTTGCACCAAAAAGCAGAGGACATGTGTCTGTTTTGCTTGGGATTTCGCCGCACAGCAGAAGAGATATGTCAGTTCTGCTGGGTCCATGAATGGATTGGCAGAGCAGCTTCAAGCCCACTTCCAGGTGTTCATGACTGGGGTTGCACCACTTGGAAGGGTTGGACTCACAGATGGCAGAGTTCATGTACTGGGTTTAAGGTTGCTGGAGCCTTTTGTCCCTGAGGTTCCTTTCAGAAGTCAGGTGAAATAGTGGTCACTTTGGGGTTCTGGGTTCAACATATGCAGATTTAGTCCTTCTCACCCAGGCAAGAGGACAGCAGGCAGAGGTCAGCACAATAGGGCAGCATTTCCTCCAGAACAGAAGTCCAGCAGTGATAATCCTTTCAGCAGCACAGCAGCCCTCCTTCCTTGAAAAGTATCCACAGATTCAGAAGTGTACTGAAGAGTTGGTGTCTAGGGTCCAATATTTATACCTGAGTCTTTCTTTGAAGTGGGGAGAAGCTTCTAGAGGTTTCCCTTTGAAGTCCCCAGGCATTCTGCCTTCCCTGTCCTGGCTCCAGACTAACTACAGGGGCTATGCAACCGTTTGTGTGGAGACGGAACATAGCCTATTCAATTGTAAGTAGGAATCCCATCCTGCCAGTGGTGGCCCATCCGGGCACACCTAAGCTCTCTATTGTGTATGGCTGTGTAGGTGGAATACACAAAGTCCAACTGTTAGCTACGCCCAGTCATGTGACTCAGAGACAGGCAAATGTAATCTTTTTAAAAGTGGCATTTTCAAAACTCTAATTTAAAATACCACCATGAGAGAGGTTTAGTCATCACAATTTCAAAGATACCAAACATGATCTAGCGACCTGCTCTCATTTGGAAGTTCTCAATCAATAAAGGAAATAAGGTAAATCCAATGTTATCCTATGGGAGATGTAGGTGTTGCAATAGTAAAAAAAATGACTTGAAGAGTTTTTCACTACCAGGACATGTAACATTGGTCTCAAACTGATGCTCGCTTTTATCTCATGCTGTTATCTGACTTGTTTGAAATAAAAGTAAAATAATAAATAAAAAATAAAAAAAAGGACATGTAAAACTAAAAAGTAATGTTCAACATTTCAAATACACTGAACCCTGCCCTCTGGGCTATACAGGGCCTACCCAAGAAGTGACTTTCATGTATTAAAAAGGAAGGTTTGGCCCTGGAAAAATGTTTATTTTGGCAGGCTGACGTGGCAGTTTAAAACTGCAAATATTCAATCAAAAAGAGAGAGAGGGTAAAGGGAAAATGGAGCCACTTTTGGTCCCCCTAATGATGATAATAAATAAACAACGAAAGAGTGAGGCCAAAGATTCAAGAGCCATCAAGAGGAGTCACTCTTGATTCTAAAAGAACCCTCACTCACCAAACTAGTTGGTGACATCATAGGGTTCCCACCAAAGAGGCCGAGTGACCCTCTGGCATGCTACGACGCCTGGTTATGGCAGAGTGTTTTTTTGCTTTTATGAATGTGAAAAGGTAATAGCGCAAAAATGATTGAAATTTACCATTATCCCCCCAACGAAAATGTTATGGTGGAGGAATAAGGTAAAAGATAAAAACAGTGTGGTGGATTTTGTAGACTGGATAGATTGACCAGTTACATCCAGTGATATAACAAAAAAAGGTGGTCTACATGTTCCAGCTTCCTTAAGCTACTAGCATGGCTTTTGTCAGGACCAACTGTCACGGGGTATTCGCATGCTACGGGACACCCTAACCTGAGGCAGTGACAAAAAGGGACTGAATAACTTACAGTTGTCGTTCCTTCAAAAGTACATTCTGGCGGCAAGTAATCCCTTTATATCTTTTTGGAAAAGGTATATTGACAACGTTCTTGTAATTTGGCAAGGACCTGAACACACTTTGAAAGATTTCCTACAATGGATTAACTCATGTGACCCAAATTTTAGGTTTACACATGCTTTTGACCGTGAGGAAATGGTCTTCCTTGATGTCATCATTTCAAAAGTAAAAGGTCAACTACTTACCAAGACTTATCACAAACCCACAGCTAAGAATAACTTACTGGAATTCTCTTGCATAGACCCCTGCGGAAAAATCTCCCTTATGGGCAATATCTCCGGATAAGGCGTAATTGCAGCAAAGTGGCGGACTACTGCACCCACTTGGATGAATTAACGAACAAATTGTGCAATCATAATTACCTGGACCGAATTCTAAAGAAAAGCAGCAAACGGGCCAGGAGCTAGCCAAGGGAGTTCCTCCTACAGGACAATCTGAAGCACACTGACAAAGTTCCTTTGACTTGTTAAACGACATACAGTGTTGCTTCAAATGCAATAATGAAGTCACTAAACAAGCATTGGAAAGTACTGGCAAGCAACAATAGGAAATGGGAGAAGACTTTATTCTCATACAAAAGGGCAAGAAGCCTCAGGGACGCACTAGTGCATACTCGCCCGATGAAAACTGACAGTGAGGACAACCCGTCTGTTCTTAATGCCTGGGGTCTACCGAAGGTCACGGGGCATTTTCCATGTTGCAATTGCAGTGTTTGTCACCTCACCACACCCATAAATCTTTAGATCTGGAACACGGCAAAACATGGAAAAAGAAATCACACACAAATTGAAATTCCAACAATGTGATATATCTTATTACGTGTCCATGCGGATTAAGGTATTTGGGAATGACCACACGCAAAGTCAAAGAACGGTTGTATGAGCACCGGAGAAATATTCGGTGCAAAAAAATTACAACCAGGATGACTGAGCATTTCAGTCAGGCTAACCACACCACAAATGATTTATGTTGGAGAGTTACAGAGCAAATAAAACCAGGAGATAACTCACAGAGATTGGTGTTCAAAAAAGAACAGTGTTGGGTGTATCGCCTTTCAACACATAAACAGGGACTTAATGACATCATCCCCTGGGGGTCTGTGCTTAAACGTTAATATGCGTTGGTATCTGCTTTTGTGTTTACACCATCATGGCAGTTTTATGATCTTTAAACACATTGCTTAATTGTGGTACTGATTACCTACATTACCAGCTATTTACCCCACATAAACATACTATGTCTCCATACATATGTTTCTTTACTGAGACCTCTCTGCACATGGATGCAACCCCGGCATTGGCAATTGCATTCCCCACCAAATATGCAGTTGTACGTCCGGATAGATCAGGCAAGAGGGGCGGAGGCTTAGCCATTGCCACGCACGTACCTTATTATACCAGGACAATGGACACTGTGTCCTCCCCCAATATTGAACTTTTGATCTTCAGGGTGGAGCAATGGAGTCACTTGATCACTCTTCTAGAGTCTTTAGCTCCTCTCGTGCAGCTGGGCATATGCTGGATACTATTTCCACCAATATTTCGGAGTTAATAGTTAATATAGGGTCTCTGTTCTATACCAATACTACTGCATTAGTCGTGAATAAGGTGTGAAAAAATTATATGAAAAAAACACACAGCTGAAGGAAAATCATATCCTTTACTGGTTTTTCACTTGTGTGTTTTTTTCATATAATTTTTTCACACCTTATTCACGACTAATGCAGTAGTATTGGTATAGAACAGAGACCCTGACGAAAGCCGAAGGACTAATCCCTGAGTGGCTGAAACATGTTGGTCTCCTCGCAGCTATTTGTTTGTACTGCGATGACGATATTACACTGTTCTTGTTTTTAGCAAGGAAGGGGCAAACAATTATTAAAGTTTTCTGGGTTGAGCTCCCTATCCTTTTTTAAGATCACCACTTACTATATTTTTTACACTGCACTTCCCACCACATCAACATCATGTGGTAGTACCGAGCGATTGTGGGTCGCTACCCCTTATCTGGTCATCGGGGTATGCCGGTCTCAATGATCTAGAGACACAATACCCGATTAGGACTACCAAATGATAATATTGATCATCACAAGACCGTTGATGGGAATCCTACACCAGGGGGGACTCACGTTACTGGTTCTTCACATCTTGGGATCTGGTTTGTTAGCATATTGTATCCATACCCTTGTACTATTGACAAGGTTTGGAAGAGTAGAGGACTACGGTTGAATCCTTAATTAAGACCCCTAAGTTTGTAGTTGTTTGTTGATTCCTGTGGGGGATAATACTTAGGCTTGGTCTATAAACATCCCTCTAGCCCTGCATTAACTCGTGTTTTTTCAACCACTACTGGTGCTCAGCATTCACATACCATTTTCACTACTAGCTGCTTTCTGAAACTTGGTATGGCTACACTTTGAAGAGCACTAATAGTAGCATGAGCATTGTCAGACACTTGGTGATTCATGTGGTTATACTATTGTACATAACTGCCATGTGATTTGTCTGTCTTTCTGTTTGTTTTGTCTGGCAGATTAATCTGCATTCTAAAAAAGTGTTTTGAACGAACAACGAAAACCGTCATCCCTTTTTGTCACTGCCTCAGGTTAGGGTGCACCTTAGCGTGCGCATACCGCCGTGGCAGTTGGTCCTGACGAAAGCCTCGCTAGTAGCTTAAGGAGGCTGAAACATGTAGACCACCTTTTTTTGTTATATCACTGGATGTAACTGGTCAATCTATCCAGTCTACAACATCCACCACACTGTTTTTATCTTTTCCTTATTCCTCCACCATTAAATTTTCGTTGGGCGAATAAAGGTAATTTAAAATCATTTTTGCACCATCACATTTTCACATTGACGAAAGCACAAAAACTTGCTCTGTTGTAACCAGGCATCGTAGCACACCAGAGGGGCACTCAGCCTCTCTGGTGGGAACCCGATGATGAAGCATGTCACCAACTAGGTTGGTGAGTGAGGGTTCTTTTAGAAAACAAGAGTGACTCCTCTTGCTGACTCTTGAATATTTGGCCTCCCTCTTTCGTTGTTTATTTATTAGTTTCATACTGCACACATAGGTTGCAATGGCAGACCTTAGATGTGTTTAAAGAGCTTCTTAACCACTTCCGCGCTGATGACAGAACCGCTCCATCATCAGCCGCAGTAGCGCTGTGCTGATGATGGAGCTGTTCCGTCATGGCCCGCTCGACGTGCCTGCGCGGCGCTGATTTCGCGCCTGCGAGGTGCGTTCTATTGAGCGGGCGGGGCAATGACGGAACCGCTCCGTCATGAGCACAGCTCAACCGAGGCTGGTGATAGAGCGGTTCTGTCACCAGCATGGGTGCGCCGCGCGCCCCCCGCCCCCTTAGCGCTGCGGCGCAATAGCCGCCGCAGCAAAGGTGTTAAATGGGAGCACAATCAGTGCTGCAGGTCCACTGGTAACATTTACTTTACATGCTCTTGGCACAGGTGGTGCCACTTTACTGGGGACTTACAAGTAAATTAGATATGCTAATTGGGTATTGACTAAAACTTCACTAAAAGCAAAGTAGCCATCCAGGGCAAGCGATAAATAAAAAAGAGGCTTGGCACTGGGGAAATGAGAGCCTTGATAAAGTAACTTAGAAGTCAAGTAGAAACAAGTCCCAAACCCTTCAATGTGCTTTTTTAACTGCTTCTAAATACCTATGGGGCTACGGTCTAGATCCACTCCTTCAGGGTATAATAGCAAAGTTATTGCCTACAATAACATACAGGGGCCTCATTTATAAGGCATTGCGTCAGTTTTGCGCTTCCGATGCGTCACTTTTTGTGACGCATTGGCGGCGTAAAACATGCCTCCTGTTGCGCACTATTTACAAAGTGACGCATCTAAGCAGATGCGTCACTTTGTAAATCCCTGCGCTACATTATACCTGCGCCAGGTATAATGGGGCAGATTTATGTTAACTGGCGCATCCCCAGGGATGCGCCAGTTAATGTGCGCCACAGTGCGCCACAGCTCCGCCACCCATGGTGCGCCGCATTTACAATGCGGCGCACCATGGGGCAAAAACGGCACAGATGCGTGACGCATCTGTGCCGTAAAGGCGGCGCATTGCTGGAGTTGCGTCGCAAGCACGACGCAGCTCCAGCAAGGCTCGGGGGTGCCCTATCTGACCAATGCTGCATCAAGACCTACGCCTGCTTCAAGCAGGCGCAGGCTTTTGACGCAGCATTGGCCTGAAAGTGACTGAGTGAAATCTTATATACTTCACTCAGCCACTTTTGCGAGGCGCACCTGCCCCGGAACGCCCACCCTGCGCCGGAACGCCCACAAGCGGCGCAGGGCTTTACAACGTGACGCATCTGCCTAGATGCGTCACGTTGTAAATCGTTCGTAGGGATGCGCCACGTTTACGCCGCCTTGCGTGACGCAACAGCGGCGTAAACGTGGCGCAAGGCCTTCATAAATCTGCCCCAATGTATGCAGAGGGGGCGTTCCCCCGCAAAAAGCCTCGTAATAGTGACGCAGTGAAATCTATGAGATTTCACTGCGTCACTTTTAGGACGCTGTTGCGCCAAAATCTTGCGCCTGCCTCACAGCAGGCGTAAGACTGATGAAAGGAAGCATTGCTGAAGTTGCGTCACTTTTGTGACACACTCCAGCAATGCGTCACTTTTGCGCTTACAGATACGTCCGAAATACTGACGTATCTGTAACTCCTTGCGAGATGATGCGTCATACATTAAATATGACGCATCAGGTATGTCGCAAGGAGTGCGCACTGAGAAGTGACGCATCGCTGCTTTCACGCAGTCATTTCTCATAAATGAGGCCCCAGGCTTGTAAAGTTCTTATTCAAGTTCAATGAAAAGCTCACACATAATGGACATCTGTCTTAAATCACATTGTAGGTCAAATGTTATTAATTAGTTAATTTCAATTGTTCTTAGTTTTATAGAACTTTATAACATGCATTTTATGATGAACTGAACTTTTATAATTGTAAAAGTTGTAAAGAACTCTCATGCACTGTGTGTTGAACATGTTTTGCAAACATTTTGCTCCTCATGGATATTTGTGATTTTAATTCTACAGCAGTTAATGACAACCTTTCATGGTCTGAACATATGTATACGTTCAGTTTAATGGTACTTAGTTATGTATCACTTTATAACATGCACTTTATGCCGAACTGTGATTTTATTTTTGTAAATGTTGATTAGAACCCTCATGCTCTGTATGGTAAATATGTTTGCAAAGATTGTGCACTTCATGGCGAATTCAGATTTTAAGTAAGCAGTAGTTAAAGCTAACTTTTTATGTAATTTGTTTTTGCCAAGATTGTAATTAGTCATACAAAATAAAGGTACACTCATTCATGTATTCTTGTCAGGATGCTGTCATCCAGCCCCTACGTGGCACACATGGAGGGCCTATGAGATTCTGCCTTGAGGCCTGACCATGTAAGTACACTCTTCAGCACACTGTACACTGTGTTTCACATTACAGTCCAGTCCTAATTTCAACTCTACCATCCTCAGGCCACATTATGCGTAGAGTCCTGAGGGTGCTACAGGCATGTGTGCCCAATTTGTGCATCCTGGGGCACTAGGGCATTACAGAAGGGGATGCAGACATTTGTGAGGACCAATTCTATATTAATTATAGATCTGGTGCACATGTAGTGCCAGCTCTATCTTGAGACAGTGTTGCCTCATTTGCTTGGGGTAGTGGTCCCAGGCAAGTGAGGGAATCACTAGGCCCTTGCACCCACATCATATTGTGGACGAAAGTGCAGCGGCATACAGAGCCCTAGGAGGGACACTGATAGTGCACCACAAAAAGGTGGTGCGCTGTCCATGTGTTCCCTAAGGATAGCTCTCTTGAAGGGTGAAAGGGGTTCTATGGACCCCCAGACATCCCCCTCCATGCAGGTGCAATCACTAGCTGCACCCACCTGTAGGGGGATCTCTGTTCCCTCTTTAAAGTGTAGGCATGTGCGCCCTGCACAGAGACCAATGGAGTGGCAGCTTTACTCAGCTGTTCTGTACTTCATTAACTTCACTGCCCCAAGTGCAGTGCAAGTTTGTGGGTGCCCTGAGGGCAGTGGATTATTTGTAATAGGGGAGTATCTCTGTTCGCACTTGACGCATCTATGTAAAGGTAGCTCCCTCATCCCTATTTCGTTACTTTCACTTGTTTCTGTTCTTTGTTGGTGCTGCCTCACTGCCCTCCTTTAACCAGTAATTCTAGTTCTGTCTGCACACTATGCGCCTAATTCACAAAGGGCCTCCACAGTCTTGGCGGAGGCCTAGCAGTCTTGAGGGAGTCTCGGCACTCAGGACAGCATCTCCACAATGCAAATTCTCATTGCAGAGTTTTCTGCCCCGAGTGCGGAGACTCCCCCAAGACTGTGGGCTGCCACCACAAATGCGGAGGACTTTTGTCAATCAGTCCCTTCCTATCCTACCCCTGATTTACAGTTTTGTGAATGGGATACTTTGTCCCAAATGTGACAGATACCCCATCCACCTTACTGCACTTGTAGTATGGTGGTTGGGATATCAGTCACATTTATGAAGGAGTATAACTGCCAGACAAATTCTATACCAGTCCCTTAGTCATGTATTTTTATTACTTGCCCAGTATTCCTTGCTCAAGTCTAGTCCCTGTTTGCTTGTAACTTCTATTTCTTGGCTCTCATTATTGCAGCCTTTGAGTTCAGTCCTGTCGCTGTTACTACAATCCGATCAAGCTTACTCTGAAACCAGTTTCTACTTTCAGTATTTTCTGTTCTATTCTGTGTTGTCCTCCCTTGTGGTTTATTGATATATTGATTATTGTTATGGAGGGTGCCAGTGAGATACTCAGGCTTGGTGCATCGCCCTCCAGTTTTCTTCAAAGATGCTTCTTTTCTTTCCACTTTCTGTGAGAGTAACTGCTCCTTGCCTTTTGTATTTCTTCCTCTCACAGATAGATCTTGCTAGACTTCTCAGCCTTAGAATGGTCTTTCCTCAAACTTTTTGCCTCCACTACTCCGTTTTGCTGAACCTATGCTTGTTATCATGCTAAAGTGTTTGTACTACTCCCCTAAAGAATATTTAGATTGACTGATGCCCAATTGTCATATTTAATTAATTTCCTTATAAGTCCTGTCTAGAGTGGTGTACCATATAACCGGGGCCTGTAAATGTAATGGTACACATGAGCCTGCAGCACTAATTGTGCCACCCACTTAAGTAGGACCTTAAAACATAACCCAGGGCTTCCACTGCAGCCTGAGTGCAGTTTTAAACAGCCACGTTGATTTACCATTAAAACCCCTTGCTAAGTCTTAAACTCCCCTTTTGTTACATTTAAGTTATCCCTGACATAGCCCATATTGCAGGGTGCTGTGTAAAAAAAGGTTGTATATGTAATTTTAAGTTTTAAATGTCCATGCTCAATTAGTTTTCACCGACCTATCCCACAGGATAAAACTGGTGATTCTTAATTATATTTAATAAAGTGTAATTTTCAATTGGGAGGCTTTGGAGTTGCAGTGAAAAACCCTATTTAATGGTAACGTTGGTTTATTGATTACAATTTTTAAAAATGTTGAAATGTTTCTCCCTGTAGCCCTTTTTGCACTTATAGCTTGTCTTGGGTCACATGCCAGGGTGTAACTGACAGACTTTGGGAATTCCTCCATTACAACCATCTATGCCTGAATAGGCTATCTACTGGCAGGATGAGGGTGCATAGCTAAGCACAGCCCCACTTGCAATTGAATGGGGAGTGCTCTGCCTTCAAACAGAGGTCCACTCACCTCCACATTGTCACTGCAGCCAGCTTAGAGCCTTGGCAGAGGAGTCAAGAAATCCCATGCACTTCAAAGCCAATTTCTAGAAGCTTCTTCCCATCTTCCAGAAGGTCCAGGATATGAAATAGGGGTTCAGATGCCAACTATTCAGTACACTTCTGGACCTGTGGACTTTGCAAGGAAGTTGGACTGCAGTGCTGCTCAAAGGACTGCTACTTTGCTGGTCCGCTGACCTGCTGAACTGTGGACCTGCTGAACCACTGGCCTGCTGCTCAGATGTCTCATTGCCTGGAAGAAGAGATCTGGACATGCAACATCAACTTTTAACCCAGGAAACCATCGTCACTCCAAGGGCTAGTCTGCTGGCCTCCAGGTCTGAGCATCAGTCACAAAAAGGATTTCCCAACATCCTGCATCAGTCACTAGACCCAGTAGAAATTATTAACTGACCCCCAAGTGGTAGGTGCCCCTAAGGTCCTGGGCCCTTGGTGGGACTCAGAAAATTATATTTTAGTTTTTTGGGCTCTTTGCAACCATGTACTGCCCGTTAGCACTAAGACCTCACTGCTCACAACAGGATTCAATGCAAAACTCTAGCAGCTGCCACTTTGTGCTACAAAATTGACATCTAGCGGGGACCGCCAATGCAAAGCTCCTGCAATACCAATATGAGATAATTTCAGGATCTTCATGCTTCAGCGAGAACCACCCATACTTCCTGGCCTGCTCATCACACTACTCTGGCAGTCTCCTGCAATGGTCTGCCTGCTCCAAAGTGTAACTTTGAACCCGGTCCAGCTTGACCAGATAACGATAGCTGGCGCTTTATGCTTTGTTAGCACTATTTTTATGAAAATGTTTAACAATTCATAGCTCTGGTTTTACTGATTATATGTTGTTGTTTTGTTGTCAAACAATTTATAAGAATGTACTCTATTTTTCTAAATTGGTGTGGGATTTATCTTCTGTTGTGTTTTTACATTGTGATTGTCTTTGTACTGCATAAATACTTTACACATTGTTTCTAAGTTAAGCCTGACTGCTTTTTGTGCCAAGCTACTTTAGAGACTTTTTGTAGTTCACTTTGCAGGGGACTGTGGCTTGACAAGTGCTCACAGCCTAGTCATCGAACAACCCAATTTCTCATCGATCACTTTCCAAGGATCATACAAAAAATCATAAATGATATTTTGTATACCGTTTGTACTGTCACCTTTCTGACTTAAGGGTGGATTTACAAACATTTTGCACTGGGTTAGAATCACAAATGTGGTGCTAACCAGCACAAAAGGTTTTTTTGTAATTTACTTTCCACTGCAAAACATGTTTTGTGCTGGAAAGCACCCTGAAAGTAATCAAAGCAGCGCCAAGCACTGCTTTCCATTACTTAGATGCAAGGGGCGTTACGTGGGGGTACATGAGCATTCCCAAGCAACCACTCATGCCTTTTAATGCAAAATCCTATCTACAACTAAAAGTAGACAGGGTTTAGTGCCACAAGTTAGTGAAATTTGAAAGGAGGCGTTAAAAGAAGAATTGCTCTTCTTTTTTGACGTTGCAAGCGTGCTGCACTGTGCTGCTCAGATACAAAGTAGAAAAAGTTTTGAAGTGTGTCTAAGAATAGTATTTCATACTGGAATGGTAACCTTCCAGTTCACAAGCTATTGTAGACTCAGGCATAAACCATTGCACTATGTAGCAACGGTATGTGCCTCATTCACGACAGCTCAAATCTGCGCCTTCTCTAGGAGAGGGGAGGAGAGAGCCATATCTTTGTAGATTTGGCACTTTCCTGCTCTCCTCCTGGCCACGCAGTGCCTCCTTTTTGGATGTTGCACTGCATTCCGTGACTGTTTTGAAAATTTGGGCTTTAGCTTTTTATAGTTCAGTACATGTATTGCCTGAGTAGTTTGCTCTTTGCATGTGTTGCCCAGTTTAATTCCACTCTTTTGATCCCAGTCTATTCTAACCTGTTCCTGTTCACAGCATCCACCTCACCCCATTCCTACCCAACTTACAGGAATTCTCCTGTGTGTACTAAACGTCTTCTTCAGACTTACCTTATCCTTGCAGAGAACAAACTCTCCTTAATCATGAGTTTAGTCCTGATGCCCATAAAGTACATGACAATGTCTCATAAAGGTACTTATTTGGGGTATTAGGTATAGTAAACCTATACTTTACTATATATACCTATATGTAGGCTATGATATTCTAATATCTCAACATTCCAAACTCAGTATTTCGTGCTTTCACCCTTTTGGGTATCAGTGCACTCTACAAATTCAAATACCAATCACTGTCATCATTGTCGATTGTGAGAAGATATTAAACACCTATTATTTTTTTACTTGGGCATGTATAAACCAAATGGAGTCAACACATTAGTTTTATCAATTGTTATCAATAATTCATTATGCTGTGTCATCTTATAATAAGAGAATAACATTACGTGTGTATTTATAAAACACGCATTCACCTCAAAGGGTGGCTTGGCGCTGAATGTTCAATGTTACCCAACTCAATTGTACTAATTTTATCAATGTTGGAAAGATGAAAGGCTGAGTGGATGCGACAGGATTAGAACTGGTGACCATAAGGTCAAACACAGGCCCCTACAGTGGACACATTAGTCCACTCAGCCACCAGCTGCATAATGATTCCTTATCTGCTTTTGGCAACCTCTCAATCATCCCATTCCACAAGCCCCCTTACCTTTCACAACTAAAGCTTTGAACTGGTGTTACACCTACAACTTGATCTTTAACAACATATTGGTTATGCACATTTAAGCCACTGGCTTCTGATACAAGCATTTATGTCATCTGAGTCAAATACACAGTGTGTAAAATCACATGATGGAAAATATTTATGAATGCGTTAATTCATTTTTTAATAATATTGATAGTTATCAGCCTTGTAAAAATGGCTTGAACTTCATTAGCTTGTTAAGTTACCATACATTTACTGATCTGCAATGCTGGAGCTGAACCTGAAAAGATCATGAATTATTTAGGTAAAAGCTGCTCATTATTCTGTATAGCCAGTCAGTCAAAAAACTTTATTTCGATTTAAAAAGAAATCATAAAAGTTGTACCAACATACAAGGGAATAAAAACAGAGGGTATCCACATACATGTTTAACTAAATTTAAAACAATCACCCTGACATTTCATGATATTACTATAAATAACTTAAAACACTAATTCTCACCCCATCAACACTGCTGTCTTGAATAACATTCCTTCATTGGTAACTTTTTGGGGCGGAATCATACAATAAAGTGCATAGTGCTAGATTATTGATGGAATCCTACAGAACATAGGCGTGAACTTTTACCCAGTTGTTCTTACTTTCCAATGGATCACCCATACCCAGCCCAGAAACGTAGCAACTGTGATGACTATGGGATCTTCCAAAGATGTTTTTAAGATCCTAAATGCCTCGCTGCTGGACCTGGTCCCCATGTTTGAACAAATAGGTTTCAACCATCTGGACGTAGGTGTGTTGTACAATGGGCAGGCAAAAAAGATGTGGGCCACAGATTCCCTCTTATTATCACAGAAGGGATAGTTACTATTATTGGAAGTGCGCCATTTGTTGGTAAAAGTATTTGTGGGGATCGAGCCCACCCTAAACTGATGATACAGTTTCCTATCTCTTGGGGAGGTGATTAGATCCCAGTAGCTCTCATAACAAGCCTCATGCTTGCTGTCAAGAAATAATTTAGACAACGAGGGATTAATGTTAGCTGAGAACCGCCTCGTGACTATCATATTCCAGTACACTGCTTTTAACTCGGTTTTTGAGAGAAATTTACTTTCGACAGGTGCTGTCCAGAGGCAGCTCATCCCCATCTCACTAAGTATATTTTTAACACACCGTAGCCATAGAATTTTCCTGGAAACATCCAGTTCTCTAACTTTTAACGAGGCCAGTGCTTAATGTGATAGCTCGGGTGTGACCCAAAGCCTCCTCCAATAGGCAACTGGCCTATAGTGTGCCACATCTCTAACCGATTGGCAACCCAGATCCAAATATAGGGGTACTAGCAGGGTAGACTGTGGAAGGCCAAATATGGACGTCAAAAATTTGTTCTGCGCCACCACCAAGTGGTCCAGGTTGGCATAACCCCACAACTTTGCCCCATTTAAGATCGAGGCACCCATTTTAGAGGTATAAATGTGTAGCACAGGAGCAATTGGTTTGGTGTGTGATAACCTTTGCTCCTTCAACAGAGCACCTGACAGTTGCACGTGCTTAAAATTAAGCAGGTCTATTTGGGGCTTCCAGCTGATTTTTATTAATTGTAACTCCTAGATATGAAAAGGTCTCCATTTGCTCTAAGATTCCCCCCTTCATTTTGACAGCACCCACAGTATTCTTATTGTTTTGTAGGACCATATATTTAGTTTTATCCACGTTTACAATGAGATCAAGATCCTCACAAAACTCCCCAAACCTCGTAAGAGCACTTTGAAGGCCCTGTCTTGTCTTAGAAAGAATGGGGGTGTCATTAATAGGGGGATCTAAGATCCAGCCAGGGATGGTGCATCCGTGGGAAAGTACTCAAAGTACTGCACCACCCCATTAATGTATATTGAAACGAGAGTTGGTTCTAGCACGCACCCTTGTCTCACCCCCTTCTCGACTGGAAACTTATCGGTAGTAGTGCCCCGTGCGTCCCATCACACCTGGGTAAAATTATCAGTGTGTAACTTAATCAATAGAGCCAAAATATCCAACGGCATACCAATCTTCAAAAAACGACACCACATCTTAGTTCGGGGGACCAGGTCGAAGGCCGACTTTAGGTCGACAAATGCTGCATAGATTGTACCTCTCCCTAGTACTACGGTACACCAGTATATGAGGATAAGCCTTAGAACCTGGTCTACAGTGCTAGTGCACGGCCGAAACCCCGCCTGGAGGTGGGGTAGGATTGCACGTTCTTCCAACTATGCCTCGATTGTACCCAATACCAGCCTTGCTGACATCTTTTGGATACAATCTATAAGGCTTCTTGGCCTATAATTCCAAGGTCGGGAGTAATCCCCCTTTTTGTGGCTGGGGAGGATTATTGCACCTGCCCAAATGGCAGGTATGGGTGCTCCATTAGCGATGGCATTCGCTAGAAGTTGAATATAAGACGCCCAAGTATCTATATCATGGAGGAACAGGTCTGCGGGAATGCTATCAGGCCCCGGCGCTCTGCCTCTTGGAACTAAAAGTAATGCATTTTCCACTGATTTCTTGCTAAAATATAGAATGGAAGTGTGAGTAGGCAGTTCAAACTGGTCTTGTGTTGCTCCAACACTTGCAAACAGTGCTTTAAAATAAGAAACCCACTAGTCTGGCTCTAAGTGATTCGTGGGCACCTTACTAGGTGACCCTTTGCCCCACTTAACCAAGTGCCAAAAAGCAGTCATATTTCTTTCCGAACATGCATTGAGCAATTCTGCCCAATTTTGTTCATCCCAATCCTTTTTGGCACAATGTTGAGCAGCCTTATATGTCGCCCTGGCCTTACAAATTCCATCCCTATCCTTTGACCTAACTGCCACTGCTAGGCTCCTACAGGCATTGCGACAGGAAGAATTATATCAGGCGGCGGCTTTATGCCCGAATTAATCATGGGTTTCTTGCTTTTTGTAATAAAATAGCCTTTAAGCTTTGTAAAAAGGTCCTCATGGACCTGGACAGCGGTAGAATTAAGCTCTTCCTTGGTAACACAACTCTGTAGGGTGCCTAGGGCTTTAACAACCAAATGACTCATTTGTTCCATGTGCTCTAACTTTGTCATCACATTCGCCCATTTTACTTGCCTGGAGTCGTTAGTCAACTGGGCCTCGACATGATCTGTAGATGGTACTTGCCTTACTCCATGGGGCGAGAACAATAAACGTATGGAAGGTGATAGTGGATTGTGATCACTTTCGGGTCATTCGCAAACCACCATATCTTGTAAGTTAGACCAGAACTCCATATTTATTAGAAAAAAATCTAATCGGCTGGTAGGCTGGATCACTGAAAAAATATCGATGACACAAATATAAAACTATCTAAATATCGAGTAAAAAATATAGAATACAAAAATATTGACTTCCTATCTCCAAACAGGTAAGTACAAAAATATTGAATCAAAAATATTGTTGTAAAAAATATAGATAGTCAAAATGTCGATTTTTTTAAAATGCTATAAAGTATTTAAAAATTAATGAAATAATAAATATAATTAACTTAAACATACTTAAAATACTTAAATAACATTAAAATTAATAAATAATTAATGTTAGTTAAAAAAAACATACAAATTGATTTATTAATACATATATATATATATTGTCGCTCCGAGGTTGTCCACCTATGAGTAGCACACGAGCAGCAGCTTGATTTATGTGTAGGTGAGGACGGAGATCTGCTTGTAGATGCCGCTCCGTAATGGATCTGCCCGATGCGTTTCGAAGCTCCATATGTCCACTAATCCACTTCTCCATTTTCCATATGACACACCCACCAATGGGAGGCTCAAATGAGACTGTGTATTATGGGAAGTGTGGTGCGGAAAGCACACAATCAAGTCCTGTATGGACCCCGCAAGTGGGCCCGTCCTCGATCCCGTGTACGGCTGCTGTTTCACTTCCGTGACCCCAAAGGATGACGGGGTGGTGCATACTCCGCGGCTGGAGGGCCGCGTATAAATTGTTGCTCCGAGGTTGTCCACCTATGAGTAGCACACGAGCAGCAGCTTGATTTATGTGTAGGTGAGGATGGGGATCCGCTTGTAGATGCCGCTCTGTAATGGATCTGCCTGACGCGTTTCGAAGCTCCATATGCTTCTATTCAGGGGCTTTAACGGAAGCGGTGTGCGCAACCGCTAACCCACTTCTCCATTTTCCATATGACACACCCACCAATGGGAGGCTCAAATCAAACTGTGTATTATGGGAAGTGTGGTGCGGAAAGCACACAATCAAGTCCTGTATGGACCCCGCAAGTAGGCCCGTCCTCGATCCCGTGTACGGCTGCTGTTTCACTTCCGTGACCCCCAAGGATGACGGGGTGGTGCATACTCCGCGGCTGGAAGGCCACGTATAAATTGTCGCTCCGAGGTTGTCCACCTATGAGTAGCACACGAGCAGCTTTTTGATTTATGTGTAGGTGAGGACGGGGATCCGCTTGTAGATGCCACTCCGTAATGAATCTGCCCGACGCGTTTCGAAGCTCCATATGCTTCTCTTCAGGGGCTTTAACGGAAGCGGTGTGCGCAACCGCTAACCCACTTCTCCATTTTCCATATGACAGACCCACCAATAGGAGGCTCAAATGAGACTGTGTATTATGGGAAGTGTGGTGCGGAGAGCACACAATCAAGTCATGTATGGATCCCGCAAGTGGGCCCGTCCTCGATCCCGTGTACGGCTGCTGTTTCACTTCCGTGACCCCCAAGGATGACGGGGTGGTGCATACTCCGCGGCTGGAGGGCCGCGTATAAATTGTCGCTCCGAGGTTGTCCACCTATGAGTAGCACACGAGCAGCAGCTTGATTTATGTGTAGGTGAGGACGGGGATCCGCTTGTAGATGCCGCTCCGTACTGCATCTGCCCGACGCGTTTCGAAGCTCCATATGCTTCTCTTCAGGGGCTTTAACGGAAGTGGTGTGCTCAACCGCTAACCCACTTCTCCATTTTCCATATGACACACCCACCAATGGGAGGCTCAAATGAGACTGTGTATTATGGGAAGTGTGGTGTGGAAAGCACACAATCAAGTCCTGTATGGACCCCGCAAGTGGGCCCATCCTCGATCCCGTGTAGGCTGCTGTTTCACTTCCGTGACCCCCAAGAATGACGGGGTGGTGCATACTCCGCGGCTGAGGGCCGTGCATAAATTGTCGCTAGAATACAAAAATATTGACTTCCTATCTCCAAACAGGTAAGTACAAAAATATCGAATCAAAAATATCGTTGTAAAAAATATAGATAGTCAAAATATCGATTGTTTTTTAATGCTTTAAAGTAATTAAAAATTAATAAAATAACAAATATAATTAACTTAAACATACTTAAAGTACTTAAATAACATTAAAATTAATAAATAATTAATGTTGGTTGAAAAAACCATACAAATGGATTTATTAATACATATATATATATATTACCTACTGGCGGTCGCCAGTAGGTAGTTATAGTTAGGACCTAGTTTCCATAGGAAATTCGCAACATTCTATTGAGAATAACTTTTGCGCCGGTGGACGAATCTTTGCGAATTTCTCAAAGAAGATGGCCTGCTCTGCTCCGCTCCTTCCCTGAAAGTTTGGGGGGGATTCGTCAAGTGGGGGCTGAGATAAAAGGGGGGTCCCAAAACGTGTTTTCCCCATGTTATTTTCCATAGGACGTTTAGACACGGCTACAGCTCGAACGGCTGAATGGATTTATAAGAAATTTGGTAGAAAGGTAGAGTCCGGCTCGCAGATTACGCTTTTCTTTGAATGGTGTAAATCTGTTCAGTAGTTGCTGAGAAAATTTACTTTGAATAAATATATATTGGGCTACATTGGGATATATATATGTTAGAGCCCAAATGTAGCTCAAAGATGGCCACCAGAGACAAAAAAAAACAAATGTAGCCCAGATATCAGCCAGATGTAGCCCAACTATAGCCCAATGACAGAATGTCCCATAGTGTTCTAAAGAACAACTAGAGCTCTAACAGTCTTACTTATGACAAAAGTATGGCACACCTGAAGTCATCTTGATTGGAATAAAGTGTTAACACTTAAAACATTTAATTTGCAAAGGAACAAAATGAAGGGGTTCATTTTGCCATAGAAATTATGATTAGTGCTGAAGAGAGAAAAATTAGGGCACATTTTGAGTGACTTCTCAAATCCTCTTATATTTCATAAAAAAAAATCTGATATGCAGTCTCCCAAGATGGCCACCAGAGACAAAAGAGCCCAAATGTAGCCCAAATATCAGCCAGATGTAGCCCAACTATAGCCCAATGACAGTAGTTAGGACCTAGTTTCCATAGGAAATCTGCAACATTCTATTGAGAATAACTTTGGCGCCGGTGGACGAATTTTTGCGAATTTCTCAAAGAAGATGGCCTGCTCTGCTCCGCTCCTTCCCTGAAAGTTTGGGGGGGATTCGTCAAGTGGGGGCTGAGATAAAAGGGGGGTCCCAAAACGTGTTTTCCCCATGTTATTTTCCATAGGACGTTTAGACATGGCTACAGCTCGAACGGCTGAATGGATTTATAAGAAATTTGGTAGAAAGGTAGCGTCCGGCTCGCAGATTACACTTTTCTTTGAATGGTGTAAATCTGTTCAGTAGTTGCTGAGAAAATCAACTTTGAAAAAATATATATTGGGCTACATTGGGCTATATATATGTTAGAGCCCAAATGTAGCCCAATGTAGCCCAAAGATGGCCACCAGAGACAAAAAAAACAAATGTAGCCCAAATATCAGCCAGATGTAGCCTAACTATAGCCCAATGACAGAATGTCCCAGAGTGTTCTAAAGAACAACTAGAGCGCTAACAGTCTTACTTATGACAAAAGTATGGCACACCTGAAGTTATCTTGATTGGAATAAAGTGTTAACACTTAAAACATTTAATTTGCAAAGGAACAAAATGAGGGGGTTCATTTTGCCATAGAAATTATGATTAGTACTGAAGAAAGAAAAATTAGGGCACATTTTGAGTGACTTCTCAAATCCTCTTATATTTCATTAAAAAAATTCTGATATGCAGTCTCCCAAGATGGCCACCAGAGACAAAAGAGCCCAAATGTAGCCCAAATATCAGCCAAATGTAGCCCAACTATAGCCCAATGACAGAATGTCCCAGAGTGTTCTAAAGAACAACTAGAACGCTAACAGTCTTACTTATGACAAAAGTATGGCACACCTGAAGTCATCTTGATTGGAATAAAGTGGTAACACTTAATACATTTAATTTGAAAAGGAACAAAATGAGGGGTTTCATTTTGCCATAGAAATATTATATATATATATATTACCTACTGGCGGTCGCCAGTAGGTATATATAGTTAGGATTTTTTCTCTATGGGATTTTTGAAAATTCTATGTCTAATAACTTTGGCGTTTGTGGACGGAATTGGCTGAAATTTTCAGGAAAATGGAACATTTTGTTTCTGAGCAGCCACTGAAATTTTGGAGGGGGTTCGTCAAGGGGGGGCCGAGAAAAAAGGGGGGTCCCAAAACGCGTTTTTCCCATGTAATTTCCATAGGGCGGTTGGCCTCACTTTTAGCTCGAACCGCTGAATGGATTTGCACGAAACTTGGCAAAATTGTAGGGACTGGTAGCCCGATGTGCCTTTGCTAGGTCTCAATATATGTGCTCCAGTGGATTTTGAGAAATTAACGTTCAAAAAAATATATATATCTGTAAGCGCGCTCCGGGCAGCGCCCCGGTTCGCGTACCTGACGCGTAACGGAACTTCGCGAAGCGAAGCTGATTGGCTCTCCGGTGTCTGTCAACATTCTAAACAGTCCGGAGTGGCCGCCATCTTGTCTCTCGGTAGGATCGAGAGACAAGAGGAGGCCAAAACAAAGGGGGAAATGACCATAAGGGGGCATAGAAGATCCTCCATGACCCTCTAGGTTTCATGTGAAGGCTTTAAAAGGGCCCCGCGGGGCAAAAAAAAATAAACATTTTTTGGGTTTTTTTGGGGGGGAGCGCTCGGTACGCGCACCGGGAAGCGGTCTGGGGAGCGTACTATAAGGAAAAAAGAATGATAGACTATGATATTTTGAAATATTGTATGTTTATTGATTGTTCTTTTTGTTGTGTTTTTTTTATTTATTTATTTATTTTGGTTGTACTTCATGAATTAGATATAAAAATGAATATTGTCTCAAACAATTTTTAATTATTAAATAAAAATTTATTGGTCAGAATTTTCATAGTTCAATAAAACTTCCAGCATTACATCATCTGGAATCTCCTCAAACATGCATGTTTCTATGTCTTGTAAGCATTCAATAAATTGTTCATCCAAAGACTGATCCATAAAATGTTCATCTAAAAATTCTTCATTTAAAATCTCCTCAGATGTAATGTCGAAGGAAACATTGATATTTTCTTGCTCCCCTTCCATTTTTTTGCTGTAAATTGCATAAAAAATAACTATATCAGAAGAGTTAGGGCACTGTTGGGTTTAAGTTCAGACAGGTAGTTTGGATTTTTTAACAGTGAATTTATCTTTGGGTAGTGTATGGTATCAGACTGGAAGTAGAAATATAAAAAAGTGTATGTGATGAAGCCTAAGTAAATTCATAATTATACAAGAGAAGCCTAAATCCATCCATAACTTTAACAGAGCAGTCTATCTAAATCTATAACTATTACAGAGTGATAGTATAAAACTATCAGAAAAAGTTTTCCAAATTAACTTTAAGTGCACAATATACTTCAGTTTTCAAAATAACAACTTACCTTTCAAAAAGCAGTTTAAGTTCTCAGTGAAAATTTTCTTGAAATCTACTTCAGGAGGTGGTAGTCAAAATGGCGGTGTGTCTCTCTCTTTCTTTATATATATATTCAGGTACATAACCAATCAAATGTCAGGTAAAAAAAGTAGAAAATGAAAGTAACATTTTAATTGGTTGTCAATTCCAACACTTCAGATGTGTTTTGTGAAGTAATTTACCTCAGGGTATTTAGAGAGGTCTACAGGCTAAATGGCTAAATGGAATTCCAATCAAATTTGTGAAAATGGTAGGGATTGGTATGTAGTATGAGCTAATCTATATTTGGTGAAAGTGTCTCCAGTGGTTTTTCTGTGAATTACTTTCCCACCTTTTTTTGAGCGAGCGCTTTCCGGTGCGCGCCCTGGTACGCGAACCGGCAGCGTTACGGGAGTCCTCCATTTTGTGTTTCGGTAGAATTGAGATACAAAATGGAGGGCAAATAATGTTCAGAATGGGTAGAAGGGGGCACGGTAGACGTATCCTGACCCCCTAGGTTTTCTGATGGTAGCTGAGGAGGACCATATGTGCGAAAAAAAACCATTTTTTTTCAAAATTTCGCGCGGTTAGCGTCCGGTGCGCGTACCGGGTAGCGCTCCGGGGAGCGTACTTTGGTGAAAAAAGTTAGAGTAAAATAATAATTGTGAGTCATAAGATGTAGGGTAGCTCTGAAAAGAGCTTTTGGGTCCTGTGGCTGATGTAGGTACCTACAAGTAGGTACCAATGCACAGTCTTAAATTGAGGATGAAAATTCTGTTCCCCTCATCTGAGAAGTGAACTCCATCTGCTCTGTAGATATCTTGCATGTAGTAACGCAAGTTATTGTTGTAGATGGAGCCCATTCCATGGTCTCTCATGTAAGCTGAAACAGACTTATTTACATGCTTCCTCGATTTCTCAATTTGTGGACAAAATTGGTTGGACCACTTCCATTTCTGTCTTTGGCATATATTTGAATATACCAAGGCAGTTTGAGGAAATAGTGCCATCAATTGCTCAAAGGTGTCCTTTAAAAGCATTTCCAGACCTACCCCAGTCAAAGTGCCCAAGTCATTTCCTCCACAGTGCACAATTAACAGGTCAGGTTTTGGCAAATGCAAAAAGGTTTTCACCAATGGTATCAATTGGTGACATTTTAATCCTCTGTGGCCAATCCACTTCATTTCCACATTTTGTAAATTGAGGTTGTGTAAATTTCTGTTATCAGCAAACCTTTGAGCCCAGTGGATATAACTGTGTCCAACTATCCAGACAGAAAACATGGTGAGAGAAGGTTCTGCTGCAGTCAGATGAAGTGTGGCAATGAAATGGCTGTTGAAAAAATAAGAGTTTATAATGAAAAAAACTGTGGAGTTTCTGTGCTAATGAATCAGTAGCAGTGATTGGTGGATTTTGATTGCTGGAAACAGAAAGTTAGGGTGCATGGATGAGTTCTTTGAAAGATGTAATTTGAATGGTCAAGAAAAAATCATTTTATGAAAGATTGCACTGGATACGCAGGTGTACTGAGAGTTCAGAGTTCAATTGAAACATTGTTGTGTGAAGTTGCAAACATGAGAGGTCTTTCAGGAGGTGGTTGCTATGCAAAAAAGGCAGAAAGGGCAGAGGGGGGAAGGGTGTTGATTTGAAAAAAGTGAGGGAAGAGTTTTGATTGGGTGACATGAGAGATATGTGTGATGAATTACAGCATTTCTGTGCCATTGATGGTTGCAGCCTCTGGAGTGCATACCCTTTGTTCTGCTGAAGACAAATTGGTGTGTGTCTGAGACTGTTTTGAAACTCATAAAGTATTTGCTAAGGTGAGAAAAGATTCATTTAATTTATATAGAGAATAGTATGCTTTAGGGAGAAAATTATGAAGAAAGTTGTGTATTTAAAATGTTGCTTTGTGTCAAGTGTTTTACAAATAGATTTTGTTTCTTTGAGTTACATAGGCATGTTAAAAGTGATGGAAAAATGGTGCAAGGGCCTTCAAAATACGCTTTCATGTGTGTTAGGGCATTTTAACTCACTTCCCCATGAATGTGGTTGAATAATTGCTTTACATGATGTATTTAAAAACGTTTTTTGAAATCAATTAGGTTTCTTGATATGTACTGCTAGAGTTTCATAGGTTGATTGGGGCATATTTACAAGGCTTTTGAGTTCATTTGATGTAATTTTTCCCATTTTATTTTAAGACATGTCCTTGTGGTGCAAGGTCCTTGTAAATACGCCCCCATGTGTGCTTGGCAAATTTAGATTTTGATTCTTTGAGTCACATAGCCATGTTAAAAGTAACGCAAAAATGATGCAAGGGCCTTTAAAAAACGATTTCATGTGTCTTAGGGCATTTTAAGTCACTTCCTGATGAATGTAGGTATATAATTGCTTTACATGATGTGTTTAAAAACGTTTTTTGAAATCAATTAGATTTGTGGATATGTACTACTAGAGTTTCCTAGGTTGCTTGGGGCATATTTATAAGGCCTTTGAGTCTCTCTGATGTTATTTTTCCCATTTTAATTTAAGACCTTTCCCTATGGTGCAAGGTCCTTGTAAATACGCCCCCATCTGTGCTTGGCAAATTTAGATTTTGATTCTTTGACTTACATAGCCATGTTAAAAGTGACCCAAAAATGGTGCAAGGGCCTTAAAAAAACGCTTTCATGTGTCTTAGGGCATTTTAAGTCATTTACCGATGAATGTAGGTATATAATTGATTTAGATGATGTGTTTAAAAACGTTTTTTGAAATCAATTAGGTTTCTGGATATGTAGTGCTAGAGTTTCATAGGTTGCTTGGGGCATATTTATAAGGCCTTTGAGTCTCTCTGATGTTATTTTTCCCATTTTAATTTAATACCTTTCCCCGTGGTGCAAGGTCCTTGTAAATATGCCCCCATCTGTGCTTGGCAAATTTAGATTTTAATTCTTTGAGTTACATAGCCATGTTAAAAGTGACCCAAAAATGGTGCAAGGGCCTTAAAAAACGCTTTCATGTGTCTTAGAGGATTTTAAGTCACTTCCCCATGAATGTAGGTATATAATTGCTTTACATCATATCGTCATCCTGAATCAATCATTTAAAATGTTAGGGACAGATTTATGATAGGTGTGTGCCTCTTTTGCGCCGCTGTGCGTCACTTTTGTGACGCAGCGGCGGTGCAAAAGATTTGCTATGTTGCGACATATTTACAACTTGATGCATCTAGGCAGATGTGTCATGCTGTAAAGTCCTGTGCCACATGAAACCAATGCAGCAGTGATGCAAAAGATGCACCATGTTGCAAGACAGGCCTCACTTCATCTCCAACAAGATAAGAAGCTGAATCTTCTGTAAATGTCAAAATTGTTGTATACAGTGCTCAACTTCTGTGTACTCTTTGATATGCTAGACTCCATCTGCACTATGAGATACCTAAGCAAAGGAAACACAGGTGATGTGATTGTGAAATGAGGAAAAGAAATTCCACATTTTTCAATTACATCACCTGTGTTTCCTAACTTTACGAATGACATTGTGCAGATGAGGTTTAGGCCTGTCCACGGACACAGAAGAGGTCTGGCCTTTGTTCAAGAGTGAAGTGGACATGACTCACTTCATTGGTAGGCCTGCACATGTATTATCTCCTCTGTACTCTTCAACAAGCGTAAATTTCATCTGCAACCCTGAGTAGGCCTCACCTCAAACAAACCTCTGGATAGGCCACACCTTATCGTCATCCTGAATCAATCATTTAAAATGTTAGGGACAGATTTATGATAGGTGTATGCCTCTTTTGCGCCACTGTGCGTCACTTTTGTGACGCAGCGGCGGTGCAAAAGATTTGCTATGTGGCGACATGTTTACAACTTGATGCATCTAGGCAGATGTGTCATGCTGTAAAGTCCCGTGCCACATGAAACCGATGCAGCAGTGATGCAAAAGATGCACCATGTTGCAAGACAGGCCTCACTTCATCTCCAACAAGATAAGAAGCTGAATCTTCTGTAAATGTCAAAATTGTTGTATACAGTGCTCAACTTCTGTGTACTCTTTGATATGCTAGACTCCATCTGCACTATGAGATACCTAGGCAAAGGAAACACAGGTGATGTGATTGTGAAATGAGGAAAAGAAATTTCACATTTTTCAATTACATCACCTGTGTTTCCTAACTTTACGAATGACATTGTGCAGATGAGGTTTAGGCCTGTCCACGGACACAGAAGAGGTCTGGCCTTTGTTCAAGAGTGAAGTGGACATGACTCACTTCATTGGTAGGCCTGCACATGTATTATCTCCTCTGTACTCTTCAACAAGCCTAAATTTCATCTGCAACCCTGAGTAGGCCTCACCTCAAACAAACCACTGGATAGGCCACACCTTATCGTCATCCTGAATCAATCATTTAAAATTTTAGGGACAGATTTATGATATGTGTGTGCCTCTTTTGCGCTGCTGTGAGTCACTTTTGTGACGCAGCGGCGGTGCAAAAGATTTGCTATGTTGCGACATATTTACAACTTGATGCATCTAGGCAGATGTGTCATGCTGTAAAGTCCTGTGCCACATGAAACCAATGCAGCAGTGATGCAAAAGATGCACCATGTTGCAAGACAGGCCTCACTTCATCTCCAACAACATACCGTCCGTTTAAACTGTAAACATTTAGGAATGTGTAGGGGGCATGGAGAAGCTGAATCTTCTGTAAATGTCAAAATTATTGTATACAGTGGTCAACTTCTGTGTACTCTTTCATATGCTAGACTCCATCTGCAACAATGAGATACCTAAGCAAAGGAAACACAGGTGATGTGATTGTGAAATGAGGAAAAGAAATTCCGCATTTTTCAATTACATCACCTGTGTTTCCTAACTTTACGAATCACATTGTGCAGATGAGGTTTAGGCCTGTTCACGGACACAGAAGACGTCTGACCTTTATTCAAGAGTGCAGTGGACATGACTCACTTCATTGGTAGGCCTGCACATGTATTATCTCCTCTGTACTCTTCAACAAGTGTAAATTTCATCTGTAACCCTGAGTAGGCCTCACCTCAAACAAACCTCTGGATAGGCCACACCTTATCGTCATCCTGAATCAATCATTTAAAATGTTAGGGACAGATTTATGATAGGTGTATGCCTCTTTTGCGCCACTGTGCGTCACTTTTGTGACGCAGCGGCGGTGCAAAAGATTTGCTATGTGGCGACATATTTACAACTTGATGCATCTAGGCAGATGTGTCATGCTGTAAAGTCCCGTGCCACATGAAACCGATGCAGCAGTGATGCAAAAGATGCACCATGTTGCAAGACAGGCCTCACTTCATCTCCAACAAGATAAGAAGCTGAATCTTCTGTAAATGTCAAAATTGTTGTATACAGTGCTCAACTTCTGTGTACTCTTTGATATGCTAGACTCCATCTGCACTATGAGATACCTAAGCAAAGGAAACACAGGTGATGTGATTGTGAAATGAGGAAAAGAAATTCCACATTTTTCAATTACATCACCTGTGTTTCCTAACTTTACGAATGACATTGTGCAGATGAGGTTTAGGCCTGTCCACGGACACAGAAGAGGTCTGGCCTTTGTTCAAGAGTGAAGTGGACATGACTCACTTCATTGGTAGGCCTGCACATGTATTATCTCCTCTGTACTCTTCAACAAGCCTAAATTTCATCTGCAACCCTGAGTAGGCCTCACCTCAAACAAACATCTGGATAGGACACACCTTATCGTCATCCTGAATCAATCATTCAAAATGTTAGGGACAGATTTATGATATGTGTGTGCCTCTTTTGCGTCGCTGTGCGTCACTTTTGTGATGCAGCGGCGGTGCAAAAGATTTGCTATGTTGCGACATATTTACAACTTGATGCATCTAGGCAGATGTGTCATGCTGTAAAGTCCTGTGCCACATGAAACCAATGCAGCAGTGATGCAAAAGATGCACCATGTTGCAAGACAGGCCTCACTTCATCTCCAACAACATACCGTCCGTTTAAACTGTAAACATTTAGGAATGTGTAGGGGGCATGGAGAAGCTGAATCTTCTGTAAATGTCAAAATTATTGTATACAGTGCTCAACTTCTGTGTACTCTTTCATATGCTAGACTCCATCTGCACAATGAGATACCTAAGCAAAGGAAACACAGGTGATGTGATTGTGAAATGAGGAAAAGAAATTCCACATTTTTCAATTACATCACCTGTGTTTCCTAACTTTACGAATCACATTGTGCAGATGAGGTTTAGGCCTGTTCACGGACACAGAAGAGGTCTGACCTTTGTTCAAGAGTGCAGTGGACATGACTCACTTCATTGGTAGGCCTGCACATGTATTATCTCCTCTGTATTCTTCAACAAGCCTAAATTTCATCTGCAACCCTGAGTAGGCCTCACCTCAAACAAACCTCTGGATAGGCCACACCTTATCGTCATCCTGAATCAATCATTTAAAATGTTAGGGACAGATTTATGATAGCTGTGTGCCTCTTTTGCGCCGCTGTGCGTCACTTTTGTGACGTAGCGACGGCGCAAAAGATGCGCTATGTTGCGACATATTTACAACTTGATGCATCTAGGCAGATGTGTCATGCTGTAAAGTCCTGTGCCAAATGAAACCTGCGTCAGGTTTCATATAGGCGTTTTGTTGCAGGGTGGGCATTCATTTGCATGAAAGCCCTGTAAAACTAACACAGTGAAATTTAGAAGATTTCACTGAGTCAGCTTTATAGCATTGCTGAATCAAATCCTTACGCCTGTTTGAAACAGGCATAAGGAGTGATGCACCATGCAATGTGTGGCTTGCTCCTGTGCATTGCAGTAGACATGTCGCGTTTACGACGTGATTCCTGCAATGTGCTGCTTTTGCGGCACAGATGCGTGACGCATCTGTGCTGTTTTTGCTCAATGGTGCTCCACATTGTAAATGCGGCACATCATGGGTGGCAGAGCAGCTGTGCACGTTAACTGGTGCATCCCTCGGGATGCGCCAGTTAACATAAATCTGCCCCTTTACATTTAAGTATGAGTAGGGTAAACAGAGTCGGTGAGGCTTATCCAAGGTTAAGAACAGATGAGTCCTGTTCACTGAAAACTTGGACATAGGCCTCACCTCCTCAGCATCGCTGGACATGGCTAAATAATAATTGCAAAATGTTACTCTTGTTAAACAATTTTAATATTATAGTCTCTGAGATTTGTCTCTTACTCTGCAACATCTCATTGTTGTTCTCTTTCTTTAAAGATAACGACAACATCAACCATGAGTGATAATGAGCAATCAGTTGATCTCGATCTTATCATTGAACTTGTCATTGAAACGTCAGTGGAAGTAGATCCCTTGGATGATTTAAATCCTGAGGATGATGAAGAACATGATGAGGATGCCGATTTGTCAGAATTGTATGACATAGGGTGGGAAGCTGACCTGCTTGAGCCTATGGAACTATAAACAATTATTTTTAAAAGTTACTGGAAATGAAAAGTAAAAATGTAAACCGTTTCATTTAAAATTAAACAAAAGTTCAAAAACAGGTTGTGTGTAGTGTCTTTAATAAAATAGTCAAATATGCTCATAAAATTAGTTCAGATTCACATATAAAACAGCACAGGTCAAATGTAGAAGCATTCCATTTCT
Source organism: Lissotriton helveticus (assembly GCF_964261635.1). Lineage (NCBI taxonomy): Eukaryota > Metazoa > Chordata > Amphibia > Caudata > Salamandridae > Lissotriton > Lissotriton helveticus. The sequence continues at coordinate 660,343,032 of NC_136067.1, forward strand.
TTGCTACTATTTGTGAATACTAAATTTGCCAATGCACTAAAAATTATTCTATGTAAAAATGACAAGTAGTGTGTTAAATTTTTGACGACTGTTATTGATTTACTGTTTGCTAATAGTGGTTAATAACATTTTTAATTATATTTTACCACAGATTCAACTGCAGATCATTTCAAAAGGAGAGAATGCCATCTAAACAATGAAACCGAAAGGCTACAAAACATCAAAGACAGCAGCTTAATAAATTCTTGCAGCAGTCCTCTACAATAAAAACTTGTCAAGTCACCAAGAAAGCTCCGGGTAAGACAACAATATCATTCATAAGAAACATTTGTAGAAAGAAAAGTAGTACTACAGAAAATGTTTTAGTCCAGAAAAAAAGAAGAAATTTAAACGGAAAGGGAAGGCCAATCAAAAATGTTACTGCTAGAGCAGGAGATAACTCTGTGCATGGTAGTAGAAGGAAAAATCAGTTTAGGGACATTCGCAGACGAATGTTCCGCAACAGGATAATTGGCAATTTGTTAAAAAATATTAAGAAAGGTCAGCAGAAAGTTGTTTTTATAAGAGAAAAAAAAATTGAGAAAGTTATTGATCAGGCATTTGAAATTAAGCGAAAGTTATTTCTTTTGATAATCAATAGAATTAGGAAGCGAAACAAGGCAATTTATGATTTCAAAAGAAATAGTAGATGGAAGAGAACAGTTAATCGTAGTAATTTTTGTGAAGTTTTTTCAGGAGAATGGGTGCATAGTTCAAGTTGTGAGGCATTTTTTAATGAGGAGAGTTATTTCCAGGATAATGATTTGGTGCATGCAGTTGACACCAGTGGTCGAGCTTATGAGGTGAAAGATGGTTGTCCAGTTGAAAAAGAAAATATTGTGACAACAGAGGCAGAAGAGGTGTTAGGTAATGAGGTTTTAGGAAGACGTCCTAAGGGACCTGTGTACACCTGGAAGTGTAGTAGTATTTGCAGTGTGCGACAGGATTCCATCAATTTGCTTTGTGATTTTGTACGGACATTTAATAAGAAAAGTTTGAAGCAGAAAATGATGTTGTTGCAAGAATTAGATCCTTGCAGAGTGAGAGAAGTGGCAGGTTTGCATGGTCATTCACTGGCTTGTATTTCCAGGAGAGTATGCCAGAGTGTTTTTCATCATTTCAGGATGCTAGCAGTGCATCATAATAAAGTGAGGAAATTAGTTAGAATGTTGTATTATGCTAAGAGTCCAGCAATTATGCTTAAACAATTATGCAATGCTCTTTTGCATGGTTCTGAAATAGATGTGAAGAATATTTGTGAAGAAATTGAGTTTTGTTACTTTGGAAGTAAAGAGGAGAATGTTGAAATTGACCCAGAAGAAGAGGGTAATGTGGAAGATAGTGTACAGGTTTCCAGTACAGATCATTTTCAGAAGGAAATTGCCACGTTTCAGGTGAAATCAAGTGAGAGGCCTAATTTCACTTGTGTGTGTTGTCGACGTACTTATTATAAGAATCAGACTAAGTTAGTGGATTTATATGCGAAAAGTGAAAGGGAAAATAATACTGAATGGAAGGATTTCGCAACATACTTGATGGTAGGAAATTGTTTTGATTTGGGATTGGATCAACGTGTGTGTACTTATTGTTGTAACAAATTAAATCAAAACCGGATGCCTGCTAGAGCGGTTCATAATAATCTGGAATTGGTTGAGATTCCTTCTGAATTGAAGGATTTAAATACTTATGAATCTATTTTGATTCAAAGTATCCATCCCTTTCAGGCTCTTGTAAGAATGGAGTCAAAGACAGGGAAATTGCCTCCATCAGATTTACAGAGAGGATTAAAGGGAAGAGTTATTTATTTGCCTCTAGATTTGAAGAAAAACATTAATACAATTGGAGTAGAAAAAGTGGAAGAGGAACCTCTGGTTATCTTAGTTAATGGGATTCCGACAAAGAGTAAGAAAATATGGCAAGATTTAGTGGATGTTAGGAAAGTCAAAAAGGCAACATTGTATTTGAAAAAAAGCAATAAGTACTATAAGAATGTATTTGTTGCAGAAGAGGAAGTAAGTGAAGAAGAGGATAGTGATTTGTGTGGTGGTAAAATTGAGAAAGTAGAACCCTCTAAAAGTGAAGAAATATATGAACATTATAGTGTTCATCCTTTGCATTCCAAGGAAGTCATGGGGAATGGTATTGAGTTGTTTCAAATGAAACAAGCCAAAGGGAGTCCCATTAGTGTTTGGGAGGAAAGTTTGGAAGCTCGGTGTTTCCCACAGCTATTTCCAACAGGTCAAGGAGGAAGATATGATGAGCGACCTCATCAAATTCCTGCTTCTGAATACCGGACTTTACGATTGTATGCAGAAGATCCTAGGTTTCGACAATGCATTCCGTATTTGTTTCATCTCCTGTTTGAAAGCGATCTGTCTGGACTGTCATATGCAGTGAACCACATCTTGAAAAGTGGTATACAGATGCAAAACATCTCGGCAAGTGACTTTATGGATAAAGTCAATGTGCAAGACAGTATTTTGGATTCTCACCTGATTAATCTCATGGCGTGTCAGCGTGGTACTAATGAGTACTGGTACCGTCGTCATGGTGATTTAAAATGTATGCTGAGGAACTTAGGAACTCCCACATGGTTCCTCACTCTCAGTTGTGCCGAGTATGGCTGGGAAGACTTACTTGAATTTCTACGAGAGGCAAATAGAAACATTGAAAATATTGAATTCAAGACACCCGGAGAACTGTGCTCTTTGGATCCAGTGAATGTATGCAGGTACTTCAATCATAGATTGAAGCTATGATGTCTTTCATCATGAACAAGAAAAATCCACCTCTTGGAGAGGTGTTGGATTTCTTCTGGAGAAAGGAGTACCAAGCAAGAGGTGCTCCTCATATACATATGCTGCTGTGGATCAAGGATGCACCTAAATTTGGAACAGATCCAGAAGACTTAGTGATGAGTTTCATAGAACAGTATTCTACATGTGCTGTTCCAAACGCAAAGGAAGAGAAAAGCCTAAGAGAACAAGTTTTACGCTTCCAAAGCCATCGTTGTGGAAAGTACTGTCGTCGTAAATTCAGAAACAAGGACAAGTTCTACACCAAATGTCGTTTCGCCTTTCCACGACCGGTGATTTCTAAAGGAAGAGTGAACAGTTTGATGTCTTCGCTGCGACATAATGTGATGAAGAAATCACCTAAAAACACATACAATTTGAAAAGGAACGAAGAGTCCAAGTACATCAACGACTACAACCCAGTGATTTTGTCCATGTGGAATGCTAACATGGATATACAGTTTGTGGCTGATAACTGTATGGCTGTGGCTCGGTATCTGACATCTTACATCACCAAAAAAGAAAAGACAGAATTGAAGGATATGTGGGAGGACATTTCCCATGAAAAGAGCCTCAGTAAGAAGTTGTACAGTTTCAGTCTGAAGATGTTGTCACATCGAGAAATCGGAGCTTACGAATGTTCTGACCGGTTGTCTTCAGCAAGTCTCTATGCCAAATCCAGGAGTATCGTTTGGGCGAGTCTTGGTCTTGCTGCAACACGTAATCGAGTTCTGAAACCTGTGCGGGAAATTGAGTATTTGGCGGAAAAGGAGCCAAACAGTACCGATATTTTGAAGACCAACATGTTGGATACATATTATCCAAATAGAAGCAGTCACCTCGAGAATGTTTGTCTGTATGAGGTTCTACAAAATTACATATTCAAGAGGAACATCAAAGAAGATATTGATAAAGGAGTGTATGCTGTAATTGGAAGTGAGGGATGTCTGGTCAAGCAAAGAAAATGCCACTTGGTAAACCATCGAAAATTGAGTGGCGAATCTCCTGAAAAAAAAGAGTTTTTCTATTTAGCACTTTTGCAACTTTTCAAGCCTTGGCGTGCAGAAGAGGAACTGCTTGGAGATTTCCTCTGTTACGAAGACTCTTGCAATGCCGCCAATGAGACCATAGAATGTCCTGTTTTTCCCAAATATCTAGAAATGTTGAATGCGGAAATCGAGCAGGAAGCAATGATTGCAGCCGAGATTGCTAGAGACAGTTCTCAGGACAGTCAGAGTTCTGTTTCATTGAGTCAGGATCCACTAGGAGGACCAGTTATCGAAAATGAAGCTGCCACTGCCATGATTGAAGTGGAAAGAGCCATGGCACATGCTCAGGAGGATGCGGTTAACTTAGAAGACTTGGAAAGACAACTCAACGTTGAGCAGAGGAAAATATATGACGAAGTTACCAACCAAATTGATCATGGATTAAGTCATGAGAAGAAAGAGTGCTCATGTACGTCGTTGAAGCCTGTCCGACTGTACGTGAGTGGAGAAGAGGGAACTGGAAAAAGTTTCCTCATTAAAGCAGTTTCATGTTATTTGCAGAAAAGGACTGAGTCATCGCTGTCTTGTGTTGTCACCGCTCCAACTGGACTGGCAGCACATAACATTAAAGGTATTACTTTGCATCGTCTACTGATGCTGCCAGTGGAGCATGATAACAAATTACAATACCACAAGTTATCTGGAGATGCTTGTTGTGAAGTTTCAAGAGTCTTGAAGAAAATGAAACTTCTTATCATTGACGAAGTAAGCATGGTTTCCAATGTCATGCTTGCCCTTGTGCATTTGAGAATGCAAGAAGTTCTCAAAACAGAGTATGATGTGTTATTTGGTGGCAAACACATCATTGTTTTCGGTGATCTTCTGCAGCTGACACCAGTGAAAGGACAACCTGTGTTCAAAATACTCACGCATGAAGAAACCAGGAATGGCCTAGGGAGCATTGGCAACGTTAATATATGGTTAAACTTCAATTATGCTGAACTGCGTGAAAATATGCATCAGGCGAAGGATGAAGATTACAAGAATATTCTACAAGATGTTAGAATCGGAAAAGTGACCGAGCATGGGAAAGAAGCTTTACATGCACGATTACTGTCAAATTTGTATCCAGAACAAGACGTTGTGCCTGAGAATATTTTTCAGAAAATTACTGAGAAGAAATCTGGAATATGTTTGATGCCAACTCTTGCAGAATGTGCCATCTTCAACAACAAAATGTTGTATTTAGAAAACCAAGAGATTGTGAAACTGGAAGCTATTGACAGAGTAGAGCATATGGGATCAACAATTATTTTGTCTGAGAATTTGAAATCAAAATTGGATTCATTAGAGAAGACTATATCTAAAACTGCAGGTTTTGAAAAGACTCTGAATGTGTGCTTAAATTGTCGTATAATTTTAAGAAGGAATTTACATGTTGAAAGAGGTCTGGTAAATGGATCAATGGGTAATGTTGTTGATTTTGTGAAATACAGAAATAGAGATGGAATTGAATTTTTAAAAATTAAATTTGATGGCATTGAGGAAGTACAGCTAATTGGTTGTTGCTCTGCTAGGTTTTTGCTTGTAAAAGACTTATATGTTCGCCGTAAGCAGTTTCCTGTTTGCTTGGCATATGCGGTGACAATCCATAAATCGCAAGGTTTAAGTGTAGACAGTGCATTGGTGAATATTGGCAGTTCTGTGTTCAAGGAGGGTATGGCATATGTGGCATTGTCACGAGTTAGAACTTTATCGGGATTGTACTTGATTGAGTGTGATGTCACAAACATTTGTGCGGATCTAGATTGTGTTAAGGAATACAATAGGTTAAGAAGAGAGTATGCGCCACATTTGCCTCAATATCCTTTGTTTCAGAAAAGTGTGGTAGGCCGGAAACGAAGAAATGTGACCAATAGTAGGGAGGTTGTAGCAAAAAGACGAAAAGTCGATGAACCAGAAATTATAAGCAGAAAGAAAAAGGATTTTGTTGAAGATGTTGTTGGTTTTCAATTTGAAAACAGTTCTGGTGTCAACTGCTATGCTAAAGTAGTGGTTAATGTTTTGTTTTCTCTAGAAAATGTAAAAGAAGAGATTGTGGTCAATTCGGATCAAAGATTTTGCAGTTTGTTGAATTCTGTGTTAGAGAAATGTAGCACTGATAGAACAAAAATAGAAAGTGTGTCTGAAATTCGAAATCTGTTAGACAGATGTTCAGGTCAAACACAATTCTCTCAAAATATTCAGCAAGATTGTCAGGAGTTTTTAATGTATATGCTTGATGTATTGCATGATGAAGGTGTAGATGTAGATCACCTGTTTGGGCTTTCTTATCAATGGCAGCATGACTGCGAGAACTGTAGGGTATCAAGTACTACTAGTGTAGACTCAGAAAAATGTATATATTTAACTTTGCCAGACAGTAAATCAGTGTCCTTTAATAAGCTAGTAAAAGCAGCTGATCACAACATGGAGTGTAGCCAATGTAAGTCTGAAATGTTGTCAACATTATTTATACGAACATATGGCCAGTATGTCATTTTAATGTTCCAACGATGTAGGCCTGATGGAACAAAATTGACAACTTTAATTAAAAATTTTGTGGCTTCGCAGTTGTCAATATCAGGAAGGACTTTTGTAACTGCAGCAATTATATATCATGACGGTCCTTCAACAACATCAGGACATTACACAGCTTATTTAAAGTCTAGAAACGGCTGGTCATTCTGCAATGATTCTGTTTTAACTTTCAAAAACAAATTGCCTTTTGACCTTAAAAATTCTTACCTGGTGTTTTTAAAAGCAAAATTTTAGGGAAGGAATCTCGGGATTTGCTCTGATGAAGTTCAAGAGGTTCTAATGGCTCCTACACTATTTGGCCTTGAGGATAAGTGTAGTACAGAGTCAAAAGTTATTTTTGAGTTTTAAATAGTTCCTGGAAAAAAAGAAGGTTTTCTTACAGAAAGTGGTGGGCACGGATTAGTTAAAGGACAACAGAGTATTTCCCAAAGCAAACGGTGTTCTTACCATAACACTTAACGTCATGGAAAAATAACTGCACTTTGAATGAGTTCAGAAAAACTGTTTCTTTTTATAAGCTAATTCAAGCAGCCAATCAAAACATGGAGTAGAGGTAATGTAAGTCTGCAATGCTGTCTAGATTATTTGACCAAACTTTTGGTTATAATGTCATTTTAAAATTCCAACTATATAAACCTGATGAATGTAAGTCTTCAACTTTAATTACAAATGTTGTGGCTACACAGTCGTTGATTTTAGGAAGAACATTTGTAACTGCAGCTATTATATGACATGATGGTCCTTTGACAAGATCTGCTTATTACACAGCTTATTGAAAATGTAAAAAAAGCTGCTGTTTCGGAAATGATTCCCATTTGACTACGATACAATGTTGCCTTTTTACTTAAAAATATTCTTACTTTCTGTTGTCAGAAAAGAGAATTTAGGGTAGGTAACTGGCCTATAATGATTCTAGGGGTTGATATAATTTTATCTACTGTTTTAAATTGCTTTGTGATTAAAAGTGATGTAGAGAATTAAATAATTGTAGTAGTCATAGAGGTAGTGTAAGTCTGCTTCATAGTAAGCAGTATCAGTGTCATAGGAAATGTGGAACATGAGTGAGCAAGAAGGGTGAGATATTACTAGTACAGGATTGTGAAAGTGATCTTGAACGTTTTCTTTCTGAAAGTTGCGGAAATACAAAATGACGGGATTTGAAGAATTCCAAGAGTTATAAATGGCTCTTACACGATTTGGCCTTGTGGAAAAGTGCGGTAGAGAGCGAGAAGTCATTTATTGTATGTAACATATTTGTCAAAACGATGGAGCTTTTCTTTCAGAAAGTGGTGGGCTGAAAATAATAACAGCACAACAGAGTGTAAGCTGTTCATAGGATATCCTTCGACGTCATGGAAAGTAAGTTACTTTTCAGGAGTTCTGATTTCTGATTGGTTATGTTATATGGGTTTTTTAAACACAATCATTTTGATTGTGTTTTTTTTCCTCCGCTGTTATATGATGAATACCTTCAAGTCACTGTTTTTAGTGAAATTTGATAAATTCTGAGAACAGCAAAAATAAACCATTTAACATGTATAATTAATTCTGTACTTTTTGTATTTATGATATATTTTTGAACTGTGTAGTAGGCATGGAGAAGCTGAGGCTTCTGTAAGTGTCAAAGTTGTTGCATACAGTGCTCACATTCTACGTAGTCTTTCATATGATAGACTACATCTGCACAATGAGATACCTAAGCAAAGGAAACACAGGTGATGTGATTGTGGAATGAGCAAAAAAAATTGCACGTTTTTCAATTACATTATCTGTGTTTCCTAACATTACACATCACATTGTGTAGATGAGGTTTATGCCTGTTCCAGGAGACAGAGGAGGTCTGACATTTGTTCAAGAGTGCAGTGGACATGACTCACTTCGTTGGTAGGCCTGCACATGTATTATCTCCTCTGTACTCTTCAACAAGCCTAAATTTCATCTGCAACCCTGAGTAGGACTTACCTGAAACAAATCTGTGGATAGGCCACACCTTATCAGCATCTAGAAACAATCATTTAAAATGTTAAGGGCAGATTTATGATGGCCGTGCGCCTCTTTTGCGCCGCTGTTCCGTCACTTTTGTGAAGCAGCAGCAGTGTAAAAGATGCACCATGTTGCAAGATAGGCCTCAGTTCATCTCCAGCAAGATACCGTCAGTTTAAAATGTATATAATTAGGACTGTGTAGGGGGCATGTAGAAGCTGAGGCTTTAGTAAGTGTCAATGTTGCTGCATGCAGTGCTGCACTTCTGCCTACTCTTTCATATGCTGGACTACATCTGCACAATGAGATACCTAAGCAAAGGAAACACAAGTTATGTGATTGTGAAATGAGCAAAAGAAATTGCACGTTTTTCAATTACATCACCTGTGTTTCCTAATATTATGAATCACATTGTGCAGATCAAGTTTAGGCCTGTCCAGGGAAACAGAGGAGGTCTGTCCTTTGTTCAAGAGTAAAGTGGACATGACTCACTTCATTGGTAGGCATGGACATGTATTATCTCCTCTGTACTCTTCAACAACTCTAAATTTCATCTGCAACCCTGAGTAGGCCTCACCTCAAACAAACCTCTGGATAGGACACACCTTATTGGCATCCTGAAACAATCATTTAAAATGTTAGGGACAGTTTTATGATGGCTGTGCACCTCTTTTGCGCTACCGTTGCGTCACTTTTGTGAGACAGCAGCTGTGCAAAAGATGCACCATGTTGCAGGATAGGCCTCACTTCATCTGCATCAAGATACTGTTAGTTTAAAATGTATATTTTTAGGACTGTGTAGGGGCATGGAGAAGCAGAGGCTTCTGTAAGTGTCAAAGTTGTTGAAAAACTGTTTGTCCTTCAATCTTTTCCCTTGTCTTTTCTAATTTTTAAATACATGTTTTAATATTTTTCAAATGTTTGTTCTCTCTTTCACAGATTGAAAGTATAAAAATAACAAGTGACTAAGTTAACGACAATTATAAGGTAAATGTTTTGTACTCTTTTCGTTACATTTCTATCACATTTAACTTCTATTAGTTCCACTACTTCATTTCTTTAACCCTCACTTTCCTGCCTTTGCTACTTCCCTCATTCATTTCTCTATTACTTACTTACTCTACTCCTTCCACTCTTTTTCTCAGTCCCTCTCTTCTCATACTTCCTCACTCTTGTTCACTCACTCCGTCTCTATTACTCTCACTGTCTCTGACTGATCACTCTTTCACTACTTGTTCATTATGCTTTCTCTCTGTAGTTCAAGTACACTAAGGGGCATATTATCAACACAGGCAATAAAATTATCGCTGCTTTTATCGGCAGAAAACTGCCGCAAAAGTGGCTTTAGCGGCAGTTTTCTTCCGCAAAAGCGGCTTTAGCGGCAGATTTCTGCCGATAAAAGCAGCGATAATTTATCACCTATGTTGATAATATGCCCCTATGTTATTTACATTTCTTTGCTGTTTCAATCATTCGTTTTCTGTTACTTCTTCTTTTCTGCTTTCTGTTTTTTCTCTCTGTTATTCCACATGTTTTAATCTTATTTTGAACATTCACTCACATTCTCTAAGAAACTCTTGTTTATTATTCTTCTACTCTCCTTTTTTTCTTCTACTTCCTTATCTATTTTGTTTTTCACAATTATACCCTATTCCATCTTTTCTTCGGTAAATAGATCTATTAAACTGTATCTCTGTGTTACTCCCTATAGCTGTCTTTCTTTTAACATTACTCTCTGTTTCCTTCCCTTATACTTACTCTTCTTTTTTTTTTTTTATTTTTTTTTTTTTGGTTCGCTCCCGGTTCGCGTACCGGCGAGCGAACCGGGAAGCGAACCAAAAGAAATAGAGGTTGCCAGAGTGCTAAACATTCTAGCAATTTTTTTATAAAGGGGAGGTAGTTCTGAAAATAACTTTTTTTTAATTATTTTTGTTGTTTTATATTTTTTTATTATTTTTCTGAACATTTTTTTACTTTTTTTGTATTTTTTGAACGGTTTTATATTTTTTGGGGGTTTTTTTTTGGGGGGGGAACGAAAACGATTCATTGTAAAGGGCTCAACAGGAGCAACAAAAAAAAAGATTATTTATTTTCTGAATCGTTTTGTACAAACATGATTATCAATTGCTAAGTTGATTAAAGTGATGCTACTTTCTCTGTAGCAAATCAACTGACCGCAACGCACGCACACTTGTTTGACTGCCCCGAACCTCATCTGTATATTTGGGACCGTCTCCCTCGCCTCTGGTCCCGTCACTTCCTCTACAACTGATCTTCTGGCCACAGAAGGGGGATTATCTTGCAGGTCACGTACCTGCGCAGCACTGTATTTGTTAGGATGCCACCTTTTCATATGGCGATGCATTGTATAATTGCTGTAACTATATTTTTTATCTGTCCCTCTGGACAAATCTTTCTTACAGATAAGGCAAGTTACATACCGGGCATTCACCTTTTTTTTTTGGCCCCGGGGATATTTAAAAAATTGCCAAATAAAATTTTCTTTGACATGAGACCTCCTGGGCTCCTCAGGCAAAAACTGCCTCCTCTCCTGCTCTTCCTCTTCTTCCTCTTCTTCCTCCTCTTGCTGAATGATAACTTCAGCAGGTGGTCCTCTCTTCCTAGGAGGTGGTGGTGGTGGTGGGGATGCACCAGCTGAAGCTACTAATGAAGCCATTGCTCAGTGATGACAAAAGGTCTTCCTCTCACAAAGATGAAAGTCAGAGTGAGGAAACAAGGAGGAGTTTTCATCATTTGGGAAAAACAATAGTTCTAAACCAATGAAAAGTGTTACTTTTAGGTCACATGACCTAGTCTTACATCATTAGGAAACCAAAAGTGAAATGAACCAATGAAAAGTGTTATCAACAAGTCACATGACCTGTTGTGTTTACGTTACGCGCTTTGCGCCGCGTCCCGGATCGCTTCAGGGAAGCTGCGCTTCGCGCCTCGCTTCGCGTACCGGTTCACTTCCGGGTACGCTAACGCGGCGCGTCATATGACGTATCACGCGACAACGCGATACGTCACGCTGACGCGACGCGTCACGATGTTGTTTTCTAACGCGACAGTTGCGCAAACGGAACGTTTACTGGTTCGCGGACCGGATCGCGGCAATAAATTGAGCTAACGGAAAGCTAACCGGTTCGCGGACCGGAAGCGAAACAAAAAAAATAATTAAAAAAAAATGTATTAATAAACATATAAAATATTTTTTTTGATTTAAAGAAGAATACATTTTAAAGCTTTTGATATTTGCTATTAAAAAACCATTGAAATTCACTGAAAAAACCATAGGTTATAGACCATATATAGTTAGGAATTAGCATTTACAAAACCTTGAAAATTCATTTGAGATGTCATCAGTGATGTCATCAGTGATGTCACTGACCATGTCATGAATGATGTAATATGTGACATCATCAGCAGTGGATTGCGGGTGCGCGATATATAGTTAGTGCAACTAACTATATATGGAATTTCAATGGTTTTGTGTGAGTAAAATAAGGTTTTGTAAATGCTAATTCCTAACTATATATGGTCTATAACCTATGGTTTTTTCAGTGAATATATATATATAGATATATATACATATTTACCATAGGTTTTAAACACGTTATAGTTAGGAAGTAGCATTTAAAAAACCTATGAAATTCACTGAAAAAACCATAGGTTTTACACACGTTATAGTTAGGAAATAGCATTTACAAAACCTATGAAATTCACTGAAAAAACCATAGGTTTGACACCAGTTATAGTTAGCTGGAAATTTTACTCGCATAAAACCAATGAAATTCCCACGTTATAGTTAGTTGGACTCACTATAACTTGCGCGTGCAATGCACTGCTGATGACGTCACATATTACATCACTCATGACATGGTCAGGTACATCAGTCATGACATCACTGATGACACCATCCTTGTGACAGAGTGACAGACCTCTTTTCACTGTAATGTAACCCTTGAAACACATATTCAAAAATAGAAACTAAAATTTTCATAAAAATGGAGATACTCATACCAGTTACAACAACCAATTCAATAATTCCACCATCTATATACACATCCACTCATTGATCAACAGTACTATATAGTCACTCGTACATATACTTTCAGCTGAAGTGCCGCACTCGTCCATCTTTTTATTACAGGAAGGTCCAACGGTGAAATAAAGCGTCCTCTTCTTCATCAAAATGTATATCATGAAAGTCCAGGGGTTCGAAAGTACAATTAAAATTACCTGCTATTATTACGTGTTTATCTCCTCTGTATTCTACTAAAAAAGAATCTAAAAGTGCCACCGTAGGGGAAGCTTTACCACCTTGCATGCCCCTTGAGTAGACATTGATTAGTAACAGATCTGTGGTATTTGCCCGCTGCACTCTAATTATAAGAATGTCCTCTGAATCAATGATGATCTCTTCCAACCTGAAATGTTTACATTGTCTTATCCAAGTGGTCAGTCCCCCTTTCGGTCTGCCACGCTGCCCCTGTTTCGCACGCTTTGGAAAAATGTAGGTATCCATGGCGGAATACTTGGTCCACGGCCAAAGTCTTTTGGAAGAACAATATGTCTTGCTCTTCAATAAACGTGGACCAATCTACAGAGGCTATTTTCTGTGAAAGCCCAGCAAGTTCCATGACACTAATTAGGTGTCTACTGTGTCACACAGATTAGAGCTAGGACCTGACTGCTGACTTAAACCACACTTCACCAGAGGAGGAACGACCCCTTCTAGCGAATGGACGACTACTGTTTCTGAAAAGCAGTCCCTCCCCACACCACTCACAAGTGGACCAGAAGGCATTACATAATTCTGTCCATTATATATGGATAGGATGTGACTGTTTGTATTATTTAACCCCCTGGGCCTATTGCTCTCTTCCGAATCGACTATTAGAGGCAAAGTCGGAGCAGAAACTAGTGAACTACACAGTCAATCTATTTCCTCCAAATTGGAGACGAGCTCAAATCTATTATGAGTTGGTACATTATAGTCATAGGGGCCTTGTACCAAATCTCCGTCCCTGGGTCCCTCCCTTTGTGTTGTTTGCATTATAGTGTTGTAGTAAAAAAAAAAACAGACGCAGAATACTAATGGAGTCCCCACTCTGATACCTGGCCCCCGCCCTATCCAATATCGTTTTAACTATCAGTGATGACCCAAAATTCAACACAACGCAGTCACGTCTAGAAGATTTCAGTGATTTCCCTACACATGGAACTCTGCGTATCATTTTAAATTCCTGAAATAAATGATTGCCCAGTTCTTGAATTCAACAAATGAAGTGCCTTATTCCTAAGGGAAGTCCAATGCTGGTGGAAGGACTGGCACATTGGATAGTATAATTGTATAGGGCGTAGCTTCTGGCGGTAAATTAAGGGAGTCACTGTGGCTCACCCACCCACCCTGTGGCATCCCCTGATTTTGTTGCCCTTCGAATTCCCTCCTCGGGCCGGACTTGGGTGTAGTAATCAGCGCATTACATGCATTAACAGAAGGAGCTGACACTACAGTATTTGTGCAGCGGCCAGACTCAATAGTTGACAAACTTGTTGTGGGCTTCTTTGCTGGTACTGATTCGGATAAACTGCCAGAGTTTCCATTAGGCAAGGGAGGCTTTAAGGAAAAAAGGTGCTGCTCTATCTTGGACAGTTTTAAATCAATGCCAGACAATTTAGTAATTAAGGGGTAAGCAAAACTACAAGTTTCTCTTCAAATATTGCTATGATGGAGTCCTCAAAATCGTTAGACATCAGTCGAATATTGACCAGGTCACTACCACCTACAGAGCATGGAGTACTTGGGGCCATAGGAACGTGGGGGGCTACCCTTATTACCCCGAGCTGTCCCTCTGGTTTTAGCCACTTTGCTAGCCTGATGTGTGGTTTGGGGCAAAGCACACGCTTTCCTTTTTTTGATAGATTTAATGCCCTCCCCAACCTTTGTTTGCACGGATGTTTGTTGGAGCATGAGAATCTTAGCACAGGGAGGGGGAAGACTCAGAAACTACTGGCAAGACAGAGATAGATGGTATATCTTCTATAAATAAAGGACCTGGTAAAAGGGCTTCGGAAGAGGCGCGGCAGGGTTCTAAAGATAAACGCCGTTCCATAAGCTCTATCTCATGTATTAACGCGTTCAAAGTGCCTGCGAACCCCGAACCACCTACCCCCTTGCGATGACCTCTACTCATGGCAACTTGAAAGGTTATAAAACACAACTTATAATGATATGCAAACACTACAAAACAATAGTATACTAGGTTAAAAATGACTGGCCATGTCCCAAGAAGACAGAGAAAGTCCAAAATATCACATGAAGGGGGGGTGGTCCAGCCCGGCCTCTTCCGGCCACTGACGGGCGCGGATGGGCCCGCCCTTGCTCATCCTGCGCTGCGGAAGCCCTTGAGTGTCTTTGAACGCCTCCTGGCGCTTCCTATGTGACGTGATGTCAGGCGCCACAGGGAGGATGCTGGGAGTTGGAGTCCTGGCCTCCGTACTGTCCACAAATACCAGGAACGTGGCGGTGCGGTGAATAGCATTGCGGTCCCCTAGGACTGATGATCTTCTGAGCAGGGCAGGGCAACAAGAACAGCAAAGGCTTGCACTTTTGCACTTATTCCCCTATGGTTAATTGTTTTCCTACGTTGTACACTGTTCTGATTAAATGCTGCGAGAAATTGGGTGTATAGTTGGCAAAGTTTTGCACCCTGTCACCCTCTGTTAGTGTGGCTCAGAGAAGGCAGGTTTAATATAAGAGTTAATGTGTAAAGTGTGTGTACAACACACACAGTAGCACAATGAACACACCACAAAATGACTCCACACAGTGTTAGAAAAACAGAGAATATTTCTCTGAGTAAACCAAGACAAAAACAACAAAATCCAATAAGTAGAAGTTGCAATATGAATTTTAAATAATAAACCAAAAATAGTGCACAGATGTCTCTAGATTTTAAAAGGTTACCTGAGGTCACTAGGGACCAGTACAAATCCAAAGTTCAGGCCAACCACGATGGAGGGCAGGCCGGCTACAGGAACCATAGAGGTTCCACTGGAGAAATACCTAGGATGGAGCAAGTGTTGATTTTGAAAGCCTAATGTGATGTTGTTAAGCCATGCAAAGGGGGCCCACATCATTGTCAAACTCTGTTGAAAAGAATGCAATGCATCCTTCATTGAGTTGTGCATAGTGTCATCATTGAGCCATGCCGGCTGTGGATCTGCTGTTGTTAAGCAGTCTCTGCATCAACTTTGAAGGGTGACGCAGCAGAATTTCTCATATAGTCGGTAGGGGTGGGCGGAATTTGCGTAGTCACGCTACCAAAAGCTCTGCAAAACGGTAAAAAATCCCTGCGAGCACACACAAGTTCTGCAAACACGTGGAATTGCTTGTTCCGCCCATTCGCAATGCTTTTTTTCTGTTCGCGAATGCTGTTTGCGTGCTCAGGGAGAAATATCTTACGAACACGCATTTTGAAAGCACGAACAAGCAAAAAATTCTGAATTTTTTACCCAATTCCACAAATTCCGCTAGCGGAATGTAATTTACATCCGAGGCCTAATAGTCGGGCTGATGCGTCGGTTTTTGCACAAATCAGCTACAGAACCGACTTCTGAGGCCCAGGAATGTAGGGGGCTCCTTGACAAGGGTGGAACTCACAGTTGGTAGTGTCACATGGTTACATTAGGCCTGAGTAGGAATGCCATTGTACATGCATACGTTCTTAAGTTGTCTTTTCTCCCTAAACACAATGACATTTGACACACAAAATCATGTATGTGCACATACAGAATAACATTCTTTGAATTAAGTTTGATTACACTGCTACCTCATATCCATCCAATCAAAACACTTTGAACATTCTGTACAAGGGCTAAGTTCATCAAGCAAGATGCTGTTATTTGTTTTGGCTGCTCGGTGATAGAGCTATCACAATAGAAGAAACAATAACAGCCTGACTGGGACTTCGGCATGGTAACATGGATGATGTTATTATATGTACAACATCAATCCTTTGTTTAGACAGAGGAGCATTTTGTTGGCACTGAGAGGTCGATCCATACTGGAAATCCAGGTCAGCTGATTTCTGTTTACCTCCTGTGAGGGATGCTGTCCAGCTCTATACCAAGATGGGCAGCTTGATGACACTAACCCACAGGTAATAGGGAGTTAGATCACCCTACAGGGATCTGGTAGATTCACACACCTTAGACATGACAGGTTAGGATGATGTAGCTAGGAGTATAATATATTACATTGCCTGCATGCAAACATATATTTTCTGTGGTCAACAACATGGATGAACTGTTTATCTTTTACGATTCTTGTAATGCTGATCATATGATTCTGTTTCCTTCTATTAATTATTGCAGTGCAAGCATTTTACTCAAGAATCACAATGCTTCAATAAATATTGAAAGCAAAAGGGTTCTAGATTGGTTACAACGATTTCCTTGGGGAGTCAGGGTTGTCATGTTCTGAGGTTGCACATCCATTTGCTACCCTGTAAGGTTACCAATACAGATAGTGCACTGTGAGCTATCAGGATTTAGGCCAATATGTTTGGATGGTGTGAGATAAGTCAGTCTCTCACAGTTCTAATGTTTTTGTTGACCAACAAATGCACAGTTTTACTTGGGAAAGTATAAGCCATAAGATTTGGCATTGCCAAAGTTTTTGCTTGGGCTCTTATTTAATGTATCAATCGAGTAATGAGTAGTTTTCTTTTGTATACCCAAAGACCTGTACTCTCCTACTAACAAGCACCATCCTTGGTGTTAGGAAAAGAATCCTGCTTGGATGAATATGTAAGCCCTATGGATTGGCTGTCGGTTGTTCAAGCTTGAAACTTTCAAAGGATCGCTTCATAGAGGTACCCTCTCTGATTACTATGTGGACTGCTCCGACTGGTGGCAACGTTACCTTCATGATTAAGATGGACAAAGCGTTTAGGACAGAGCTATTCTAGTAATGGGGTTGTTCATATTGAAAAAAAGGTGATGTCAATATGAATAACGATACATTCATGTATGAAAACGAAATCGAATGTTTTTTGACAAATTTGCTGATTGTGAACTCCATGTCAGCCTGGCCTCAGAAATACATAGTTAGGCAGGCCCTGAGACTCAAGCCCAATGTAATGAATTGACAGATCACAGGTGGGGTGGCACGTAGCCAGCATACAAATGTGCGAGCAGACTATCCTAGATCGATCCCACAGATAGGTGCAGCGACATCACAATGGTCCAGGGAAATTGGCCCTTTTAAAGCACACATGGCCAGAGGGATGCACACATCTCAAAACTCCATAAAATCAAATTCCACATGAAGTTAGGAACACTTAGCCAATGAAGACACAGCACACACAGTACATACAGGTATCACGTGCTCCCCTTGACCCCACCACGTAGGTCGCTCCCCCTCTGCACAGCACCGCCTGTGTCTCCCTGCCCCAACTACCGCTGCTGAGGAAGTTCGACGCCCTCCACCACCCGCAGGCTACCACCTGCGCCTCATCCCTGGTGGCCAGTGGTAGGCCATAGGTAGGTTTGTTCATCCTACGCTTTATTGCTTTTATGGATTGCCTGTATTTTTGTTGTTGTGTCTGTGACTGCTGTAGTCTGTCTTCCCTCGCTGCCTGTAGGTGGTCCGTGCCCCTTTTTCTCCCCATGTCTCTGCCCAGTTTTCCTTTCTGTTCCCCTCGCTGCCCCCGTGTCTCTGCCCAGTTTTTCCTTCTGTTCCCCTCGTTGCCCCCATGCCTTTCTGCCCGTTCTGTCTTCTGTTCTTAGATGCCCCTGTATTTCTGTGTTCTGTATATTGCCTCTGTGCCACTAATTGTTCTGGTATTTCTGTGCCCTTTTGCCTTCTGTGCCACTCGTTTCTTCCTCATTTTTGTGCCCCTTTTGCCTTCTGATCCACTTGTTTTTTGTGCCCTTCTGCCCTCTGTTCCACTTAATTATTTGTGCCCTTCTGCCCTCTGTGCCACTCGTTTTTCCCTCATTTTTGTGCCCCTTTTGCCTTCTGTTTCACTCGTTTTTTGTGCCCTTTTGCCTTCTGTGCCACTCATTTTTCCCTCAATTTTGTGCCCCTTTTCCCTTCTGTTACCTTCGTTGTTCCTCAATGCCCTCGCCGCTGTGTCCCCTGCGGCCCCGCCCCCTGACGGCCCACTGCCCATTCGCTGCCCCCGCCTCCCAGCTGCTCCTCCCTCTGACCGCCCCATATATGCCGGCAGCTGAGCGGCCGTGCCGTTGGCGCGCCGAAGGCGCGCCTAAGGCAAACCCATCTACCTCTGCCCTCGCCTGGACCGCGCCCAGTGCCAGAAGCCCTGGCTCCCACACCCGTCACGATGACTGCTGCCACTACGACAACAGCACTCTGCACGCTCTCAACTCCGGACGGAGCCACACCCGCTTCAAGGCTGCCCCGAAACGCACACACGGCCCCTTCACCTGCCGGGACTGCAGCTACACCAGCCTCAGAGCCGACAAACCAACCACCTCCGATGCATACTACTGAACACCCGCTCCGCACGCAAGCATGCAGTCGAGCTCTGGGACCTGCTCGACACAACATCCCCGGATGTCGCCTTCCTGGCAGAGACCTGGTTTAACGACTCCTCTGCACCCAACATCGCTATAGCCATCCCAGGCAGCTACAAGATCACCCGCAGAGACCCCACCAATGGATTCGGAGGAGGAATCGCCATCGTCCACAAGAACAGCATCAGGGTCTCGACCAGCACACACGACGCGCTCAGCACCGCCGAACACATGCATTTCCAGATCCACACAGACCCTAACTCCACCCTCAGAGGCACCCTCATCTACCGACCCCCCCCGACCCCGCCCCCAGTTCAGCGACTCCATCGCTAACTTGATCAGCACGCACGCCCTGACCACCACCGACTACATCCTCCTAGGAGACCTGAACTTTGACCTTGAGAACAACAACAACAACAACTCTACAACCCTGATCGATAACCTCGCCAACCTCGTACTGAAGCAACTCATCACAACGCCCACCCACTCCGCCGGCCACACGCTCTACCCCGTCTTCTCCTCAAGCTCGCACGTCTCCATCAGCCACACCACTGAACTCCTCTGGACCGACCACCGCTGCATCCACTTTGCCTTCCAGAAGCCCACCACACACCACCGCACCCAACAGATACCCCGCCGCTGCTGGAGCAAAATCACCAGCAAAGCTGCCCACAGGCTCAGACACTGGATCGAGGACTGTGCCAACACCCTCTCCCCGATAAAGACACACCACCACAGAGACACCAGCAAGAGGTCCAGCTGGTTCACCACAGAGCTCCTAGCCTCTAAGCAAGCCTGCAGGAAACTAGAGAAAAAATGGCACAGTTAGCAAACTCCGGACAGCCAGGCAGCACACAAGGACGCCATCCTCAACCACCACCACCCCATCAGGGCGGCCAAGAGGACCTCCTTCAAAGACCGCCGCGATAACAATGCACACAATACCAAGGAGCTCTTCAACATCGTGAAGGAACTCTCCAACCCCAGCTCCAACACCAACGACATCCCGCTGTCACAAGCCCTGTATGACCCCCTCGCCACCTTCTTCCACCGCAAGATAGCAGACATCCACGACAGCTTCAACACCCAGACAGCCCCAACAGACAGCAACACAATAGACCCTCAGCAAACCATCGACCACGACCCCCTGCTAGCATTGGCCAGCGTGAGCATCTATGACACCATCAAGACCATGCGCACAGTCCACTCCGGCTCTCCGTCAGACCCATTCCCGCACCACGTCTTCAATAGGGCAAGCAGCTCCATCGCACCCCACCTGCGCAACGTGATCAATCTCTCCCTCGAGACCACGACCTTCCCAGAGATCTGGTAACATGCTGAGATCAACGCCCTACTCATAAAACCTAAGGCAGACCCAAGAGACCTCAAGAACTTCCGTCCCATCTCTCTGCTCCCCTTCCCGGCCAAGGTCATCAAGAAAACCGTCAACAGACAGCTAACCCAATACCTCGAAGAAACCAGAATCCTGGACCCTTCCCAGTCAGGGTTCCGCAGCAACCGTAGCACAAAGACTGCCCTCATTGCCGCCACCGATGACATCAGGACCCTGTTGGACAATGGCAAGACCACAGCTCTCATCCTCTTAAACCTCTCTGCCACCTTCGACACCGTCTGCCACTGCCCACTATGCGCACGCCTCCACGCTGCAGGGATCCGAGACAAGGCTCTGGATTGGACCACCTCCTTCCTCTCTGGCAGAACCCAGGGCGTCCGCCTCCCCCCATTCTGTTCCAAAGCCTCCAAGATCATCTGCGGCATACCCCAGGGATCCTTCCTCAGCCCAACGCTGTTCAACATTTACATGGCCCCGCTCGCACACGTAGCCCGACAGCCTGACCTCAACATAATCTCCTACCCGATGACACTCAGCTGATCTTCTCCCTCACCAAGGACCCCATCACCGCCAAAGCCAACCTCCACGAAGGAATGAAGGCAGTCGCCGACTGGATGAACATCAGCCGCCTGAAGCTGAACTCGGACAAGACGGAGGTCCTCATCCTCTGCTCCAACCCTTCAGCCTGGGACGACTCCTGGTGGCAAACGGCATTGGGGGCAGCCCTGACACCCACCGACCATGCACACAACCTGGAAATCATCCTCGACTCAACGCTCCCAATGACCAAGCAAGTCCACGCCGTCTTCTCCTCCTGCTTCAACACCCTCCGCATGCTCCGTAAGATCTACAGATGGATCCTGACGGATACAAGAAAGACAGTCACCCAGGCGCTCGTCAGCAGCAGACTCGACTACGGAAACGCCCTCTAAGCAAGAGCCCCGACCAAGCTCATCAAACGACTACAATGCATCCAAAACGCCTCGGCACAACAGATCCTCGACATACCATGCCACGGCCACATCACCCCCCACCTGAGAAACCTGCACTGGCTCCCCATCAACAAGAGGATATCCTTCAAGCTCCTCACCCACTCACACAAGGCACTCCACAAGACCGGCCCAGCCTACCTCAACAGACGGCTCTCCTTCTACATCCCACTCCGCTAGCTATGCTCCGCCGACATCTCACTCGCCACCGTCCCGCGCCTTCGAAGACCAACCACCGGTGGGAGATCCTGCTCCCACCTCGCTGCCAAGACATGGAACACCCTCCCACTGAGCCTACGACAGACCCAAGTCCTGCTGACCTTCAGGAGGATACTCAAGACCTGGCTGTTTGATCAGTAGCGCCCCCCCAGCGCCTTGAGACCCTCGCAGGTATGTAATGGGCTTTACAAATGATTGATTGATTGATTGTGCTTCCCATGCCAGACATCTGGACATGTTGCCCACTGGCTGCATTGTGTAAATGTAAATGTATTGCGACTTATATAGCGCACGTATCACCCGAAGGCATCAAGGCGCTTGCCTTGGGAAACCGTCCTGGCTTTTCCCTGTGAGATAACCCCTACTGGGTATCCCCAGGGTGAAAGCCAGGCATCCCGCAGCGGGTGGGCTGCCGTAGTGGAGATTAAGCAACTATTGCCCAGAGTTGCAGCGTGGGACCCCATGATTAGAATAGGCACCGAGGCGAGAATTATCGAGTCCGTGGACATTTTGGGCTCAGGACCCTGCCGCGTCGGGAATTGAACCCTGGTCCTGGGCCAGACCTCTGCATCAGAGTCTGCCGCTCTAATCAATGAGCCACACTCCTCCACTCCTCCATTGTGATCACCCAAGGTTAAGGGCCACCTGGATTCCTCATCCAATACCTTGATTTATGGCTCTAAAGACAGAGGTACACTTTCATTACTAAAAGAGGATTGCCCAAACAATCTTAAAACATTCAATCAACTGTATACCAGTCTATGTTGGACCGATTGTAAATTGACAGTCCTCAGACCCTATGCCTGTGCTCCTGGCTGCATTGTTTAATTAAATGAACTGTTTTGTCAAAAGCCTCTTGTCACTTGTACTTTTTCAAGGTATTTCATGATCAAGCATGTATGTATGAGCATTTCTAAGGCGTGCTGTAACCCTACGGGCATCCTGGTGCTGTGATACCTAAGTTACTGACTAAGGGCGCTGTGCCTTAAACTGAGGACATTATGCTCTGGGGAAGAGACAGGTCTTGATTTTTTTTCGGAACAGCATTAGATCCTGTATCTGTCTCCATTCAGGGGGGAGGCTATTCCAGAGGTGGGCAGCTGCCACTCCAAACGCTCTTCCCCCCATAGTTAACCTCTTTTTTTGGGGAATGATCACCAGATTAGCAGATGAGGAGCGGAGGATACATATAGGGGCATACCATCTGAACATCTTCTGTATAGGTTTGGGGCCCAAGCCATGTAGGGCCTTGAACACTCAACAGAGGGACTTAAACTGTACCCTTTGAGCCACCGGGAGCCAGTGCAGCTCTGCCATAACCTGAGCGGAAGATGATCGGCGTGGTCTCATAAGGGCAAGTTTTGCTGCGGCAGCCTGGATTCTCTAGAGTCTCTTATGCAGATATTTTGGGGACTCCAGTAGCAGAGCGTAACAGTATTCCAGGAGGTTCATGATGACACTCCTGACCACTGAAGCTCTGGCCTGAGTGGGTAGTACTTGTAGCACCTTCCCAACTCTCTAATAAGATTGTAACAATTTCCCGCCAGCTTGTTGACGTGAGATTCAAAGTTCAGCTTGTTGTCAAAGCTGACCCCCACGTTTCGTACAGTCTCCACGGGTATCAAAGGCACCTCTGTGGGAAAAGGCCAGAAGTTGGTGGGGACTCGGGAGTGCAGGCGGCACTCTACCCGCTCCATAGTGCAGAATCTCAGTCTTTTCATTATTAAATTGCAGGTAGTTGTCTCTCAACCAGATTACCGTTTTCCACATGCAGGACTGAAAATTCTCCAGGGCGCCATCATGGTCCCCTTCCAATGACAGAACCAGCTGGGTGTCATCAGCGTAGTTTACTAACCAAATGTTAAAAGACTTGATAAAGCCTATTAGTGGCTGCATATAGGCATTGAAAAGGATGGGGCTGATTGAGGACCCCTGAGGTACACCATGATTAATGTCAATGAAGTCTGATTAAAAGGGAGGAAGGGCCACTGCCTTCTGTCTATTGGCCAGATATGACTTGAACCATTTCAAGGCCACACCCGCCACCCCTATTTCTTCCAGTAGGATCACATGACTCACCATATCGAAGCGGCGGACAGGTCGAGCAAAATCAGAATGGCCGATTGTCCCCTGTCTGCACGCATTTGGAGATCGTCCAGGGCGGTTATCAGAGCAGTTTCGTCCCATGGCCTGGCGGAACCCAAATTGCTCGTCCTATAGTTTGTTTTTGGCCTCCAGGAATTGGGACAGCGACCTGCTAACCAGGCGCTCTCCTCTATCTTCACTGGGTATGGGAGTAGTGAGATGGGCCTGTAATTTTTTAGGCATTTAGGGTCTGCTGTTGGTTTTTTCAGAAGGGGAGTTACTATTGCCTGTTTCGAGCAAGGTGGAACTAGCCCACTGCTTAAGGACTTAAGGACTGGTCACACAGCTGGCGAAGAACTTGGAATTGTTCAGAGCCAAGTTCCCTCCAGATTTTGTGAGGGATGGGGTCCAGGTGTGAGCCAGATGTAACTCCTGAAGCTATATTTATAAATTCTTCCTTTGAGGGTAGTATGCAGTGGTCCATCATTGATGGTGCCACCTCTCTGTACCTAACTTCATTGGTCTTTTTTATTTGTCTATCCCCCTGTTTTTTAGTGCTGGGTGTGTCTTCTGTCTTCATCCCTTCGATAATCTAGCTTATCTTCTCCTGGAAGAAGGAAGCCAGATAATCACATACGGGCACATACGGGCACATGCATCAACGATAATTGCATTCGCAAACGGTGCGAATCGCAATTTTCGGCTGTTTGAGAATGCAATTATCAAATGTGGAATGCATCATGTATTTCGCAATTTTAGCAACGGCAATCATGTTGCGATTTCTAAAATTGCGATTGCATATCAGAAATCGCAATTTCATATTTCTGAAAGGCAATGCATGATCATTTTTAAAATGCAAATTAGTAATTTGGAAGGGGTAAATTAGCATGAGGTTGAACCTCGTGCTAATTTACCGAAAACCTTCAAAAATGAAAGTTGCATGTTACACACACACATGTCCTTGGGACCTGTGTGTGTAAATTGCACTTAAGTTTAATTTCAGGGGTGCAGGGAGGGGTTCTTTGGACCCCCCCTGCACCCTTGAAATTGCATTTTCAATTTGCGATTCGCAAATTGAAAATCGCAAATTGTAAATGCCTTCCCATTGATTCCTATGGGCCTCTTGGCCCATAGGAATCAATGGGAAGGGTTTTCCTTAATTGCGATTCGCAAATTGTGAATCGCAATTAAGGAAAATTACCGAATCGCTAAAAAAAAGCGAATTATTAATGCATTGCCGTTTGTGAATCCTTAATTGCAATTCCTTAATTTTCGCAATTAAGAATTCGCAAACGGCAACATTGATGCATGTGGCCGATAGTGTGTGAGTGCGATCTTATTTTTTAACACATTCAGGGTTGACCATGTGTTTTACTATTCCGAAGATGCTTTTAGTACTATTAGTTGACTTCAAAATTAATTCGGAGTAATATTCTGCTTTGGTCGTAACAATAGCTGTTTTATACATAGCAATTTTATCCTTCCAGATGGCTTGTTTGTCCTCTGCGTCAACCTCCTCCATTGCCTCTCAGCATGTTTGCATGCCAACTTATGGGTCCTTAAATTTTCATTGTACCATGGGGCAGATGGTTTCCCCACCATCCTGATATTCTTGAGGTCAGCAATCTGCCCTAGCTTTTTGTTTCTACATCCACAGAGCGCTTTGTAGTTCTCATCCACCTGTTTACTTGAATCAAAGGAGCTCTCTGCCTGAAAGACGGGGGATTTGTTTGCTCTCTTCACTAGTCCTTTCCAGTCCCTACCCCAAAGAATTCTTTCCCTTTGGGAGAAGGTTTATTCAGCCTGGGGTGCATCACTCCAAATTGCAGCAAGTGGTGGTCAGACCAACCCACTGGCAAGATTGTAGTTTAGCCCCTGGGTGTGATACAGGGAGCAATTTGGACATTTAGGGAAAAAGATTTGGAGCTGGGAGATTAGGTGTAACATGTGTTTGGCCAAGAGGTGCCTGTGGTTCTCAAGTTATTCCTTTTTTTCCTTGACATATTGTTATTATCTTTGTCCCGGAGCTGATATTGACAGACTATCAGGCTCACTTAGACCTGTGTACCAAGCAGAGCTTCCCCTGGTCACAGAATAGCATGCACTAGGAGCGGTGATTGTTGATGTGAGGTATGTGATGTTTTGTTGCTCTTACATTTCTGCAAACTTTGTTTTGACCTAAGGTTTGTGTTTTTGTTGATGACCCAATGTTTCATATGAAGGTGCTACTAGCTTCACAGCCCATAGGAATCAATAGGAAATACCGATTCGGTATTTACCGAATCGGTAAATACCGAATGTTACCGATTCAGTAATTCTATTTTAAAATTTAGCTACATCTCCCTCCTTCATATTTACCTATTCATAAATACCGAATCGGTAAAATTCGGTATTTCTGAGTCGGTAAATGTCACTCACCTACATCTGGCCCTAGGAGAGTGAAAATTGTCAGAATCGGTAAATTTACCGAATCGGTAAAGTTACCAAATCGGTAAAGTTACCGACTCAGAAAATTTTCCGAATCGGTAAAATTACCGAATCGCAACGGTTTGCGAATCGGTAAATTTACCGAATCGGTAAAAAACAGAATCGGTAAATAAGAAGTGGTAAAATTAAATTTTGAGATGTAGGGAAGCTCTTAAATACCGAATTTGCTTGAAATTCGGTATTTAAGAGTTGGTATTTACCATGGATTGAAATCAGGTGGTAACAAGGTACAGCCTATAAAAAAGGACCCAAAATGCATTTTTTTTTCACAATGGCGGTATTCTATATCATTGGAGACAGCTATGGCTACAGGAGGAAGGAGAGAGGGAATGGGAGAGACAGGAGCAGGTCTACAGACAGAGGATCACCTTGTTCATGCTCACAGAGGCAGAGATACTCCAGAGGTACAGGTTGGACCCAGACACCATCTTGGACCTCATCAGGGACCTCCAACCACTGTTGGAGCACACTACCCCAAGGGCACACGCCATTCCACCCCACGTTCAGGTGCTGTGCAGCCTACACCTGCTTGCGTCTGGGACCTACCAGAGTGTGGTTGCTGCGGTAGGTGGGGTGACCCAGAGCAGCCTGTCACGCTTTTTCCACAAATTCATAGATGCCATGTTACAGAGGATGGACCATTATATATCATTCCCTGCAACCCATGCTGAACTGCTCCAAACAAAATCTGACTTTTATCAGATGGCGCGTTTCCCCAACTTCATTGGCTGCATTGATGGCACCCACATTCCCATTTGTCCCCCTGCTGCCACAGAATACATATATAGGAATAGAAAGTCCACCCACACCATCAATGTGCAGGTGATTTGCAATGCCAAGTGCACCATCACTGACCTTGTGGCAAAATTTCCTGGGAGTACCCACGACTCCTACATATTTCAAAACAGCGGTATATATGCACGGCTGACAGCAGGGTAATTTGGTGAAGGATACCTGCTAGGTAAGACACAGTGTACGACCCCATTAACACCTATTGCAGAAAGATGAACATGTATGCATGTGAGTAATGTATCCCATTACCTTTTAGGAGACAGTGCATATGCCCTACGCTCCTTCATACTCACCCCATACCTCAACCCCTCAACACCCAGTCAAAGGAGATATAACAGGGCCCACAAGAACACAAGAAATATTGTGGAGCGTACCTTTGGTATATGGAAGAGCAGGTTCAGGTGGCTGCATAAGAGTGGAGGTGCCCGGCAGCATACCCCCATCACCTGCTGTAAAACCATTGCTGCCTGTGACATGTTGCACAACCTTGCTGTGAAGAAGGGCACAGAGGTGAAGTTGTCAGACTTTGAGGATCATGACGACGAGGTTGCTGTGCCTGAAACACAACCTGCTGGAGTGTCAACACCAAGGGATGGCAGATACAGACGTGAGGATATCACACGCAACTATTTCCGAGTAAGTAATGAGACTGAGACCTATGTTGAATGCACGAAAATTTGTTTAATTTTGTATATATCTCGGTTTGTTAAAGAACAAAAGTGCACCAGAAAGCATTTAACTGCAATGCTCACAGTGAGTAAACACACACAGACAGGTGTTGAATGCACCCACCGTAGTTGTATATTGTCACTACGCAGGTTTCAAAGGCACAAATGTGCAACACAAACTTTAAAAGTTCTAAATTGTATGTCCAATGTCAGTAGCCCATACTATTAACTGTTCATTTGCGTCCACGCTTCGCACTGCAGATGTATGTGGCTCACTGTATTCACTGGGCGTTTGGCCTGTAGCCTCACCTTGTCGCCTGCTGCTCCTCCTTGTCTCTACAACAAGGAGGCTTGACATGCTGCTCCTACTGGTGCTTCCTTCACTCTCAGGCACTTCAATAGCAGCAGTTTGTGCTGTTTGAGCATTAATTAGAGCCTCTAGCGCACCGGTCATTCCGGCTATGCCCCTGTCAGGTGATTGCTGTTTTGAGTCAAGACCTCCTGACTGTTCATGCTACGCCTGCATAGCAGGGATGTGGCTGTGGCCAGGCGGTGAATTGCTTTGTCAGTTCTCTATGCACGCTGCTTCTCCCTGCGCCTTGATGATATTTCTGAGTCCAGTTTTGTGCACAGTTGCTGCATGGATTGTGTCATGTCATGTATCCCTGTAGCCATGTTCTTGTTTACTTCCACCAGTTCCCTGATGCCCTTTCCAATTTCTTTCATGTTGATATTGAGGTTGCGCATTTGTCGTTGACAGGACATGATGCCCTTACCCTGCATCCTCTGAATCTTTACCATGGATCCCTCCAGGCCTTGAAAGACACTGGACCCCTCCCTACGTGCACCTACACTTCTTCCTTGTACTGTACGGTGTCTTGTGGTACTAGGAACAGGCGTATATCAGCTCGGCGCAAATGTCTCACAGCCACTACAATAAAAACTTTTGAAATTGCACTTTTTAGATGTTGCCTGCCCTTCATTATGTCTGCAATCATTTGCCTAACTTGGTGGTTACTGTGCTGTATGACATGGTCTTTCATTAAATGACTACATGTACCATGATGCATTGCTACTGTTTGGCGCAGACACACTGGGGCAGGGGTAACTTAGCTTCAAGGAGTGATGGAAGGATGAGGGTGTGAGGGGGATTGCTGTGCATGCATCTTACCTTTTCTACTTGCAGCTTTGGCCGAGCTGTCCACTTCTCCCAGTCCGCAGACGCTTTCAGGCTCCAAGTTTGTGGCCACCATCTCCTCCAGGTCAGTGAGGGGGGTGCTGTGTTCTTTCCTCCACCTGTTTGCGAGGCCTGTTTGTGGTGGTCAGCTAATTATTTTTGTGAGGCTCCTCAGATCATAAAACCTCTTTTTTAAATCTTCTGTGACTTTGGTGGTCACTCCCACAGCATTGACTTTGTCCAGGTTATCAAGCCAAATCTTCCTTTTTGCAAATTCAGCCACAGAGAGGGACTGCCTTCCAAAAAGTTTGTGGTGCACCTTTACCACCTCCTCCATAAGGACCTGGAGCTCCATGCTGCTGAATTTCAGCTTTCTTTTTCTTTCTGTCTGCTTGCCATGTTTAAGGTTTTAAACTGCACAAACTCTGTCTGCTGCTGCTCCCAGTCTCTCTGCTCCAACTGCCTCTTCAGAACCTTCTAACTAGTTGCAGCTGCCTGTGTGGCCACTTCCTGGTAGGGAGGGGGAGGGTGGTTGCACCTGATTGGCTGTTGTCTTAAGTTTCACTTTTGCTTGCTTTCCGATTCGAAATTTACCGATTCGGTATTTACCGAATCGGTATTTACCAAATCGGTATTTCCCATTCATTCCTATGGGCCTTTTGGCCCATAGGTATGATTGGGAAATACCGATTCGGTAAATACCGATTCTGTAAATACCGAACCGGTAATTTCCAAAAGTCCGATACCGAATTTTACCGATTCGGTAAAAAATACAGATTTTTTCCCTACATCTCATTTACCGATTTTTGAATACCGAATCGGTAAAATTCGGTAATTAAGAATCGGTAAATGACATTTACCTACATCGGGCCCTTTGTCCTCTTAAACTACCAAACTTATCATGGAGACACCATTAAAAAACATGCAAATCCGGCTCCCCACACAGTCTAAATACATAACAAAGTTTGCCAAGAATCGCACGCACACATGAAGGCACAAATATTTCCCTGGTCAAAGTAGAGAACTTTCTACACTAACACACTTGAACACATTAGAACATACATAGAAACCAAATACACAGGAATGAAAGCTAAGAGAGAGGCTTTATTAGAACCGTGGGCCATTTTCGAGGAAGCCCAGATCAACAGTCCTGCAATACAGATAGCAAACAAGGCATCAGCACCTTCCCCATTATATGCAGGTATGGAGATGCTCTTGCCCACACTAACCCACATTAAGATACTCTAATCTGATGGGCCCCCCGCCAAACAACAAGCAGCTAGGTCCACACATGAGTGACTAACAGGCCAGCAGGCCAAAGCAATCCCAGGGCTACCCCAGTCCAGTGCAAGGGCACCAAGAAGCTTGACCCTCGTCCATCGTGCCTGACGGCACAGAGAACATGCACCCACACTGGTCTATGTGAACAGACACAAGAAACAGGGAGGTTTGTAGCGGTTCTAGACAATGAGAGAGCTAGCTGGAGTGAAGAAGGGGCCCCAGTCCCCTGGGATCCAGTGATGAGGGTGTAGCTACACGACTTGCCCAGGTAGCTAGGAAACAGCAGAGAATGAATTTGAGGACAAAATTCAGACCAAAAATAACAGCACTTAGCTCAGAGTGAAGGAGGCAACCTAGAAAAGATGTAGAAGAAAGGCGCCCACTAAGAAGAGAAAGAGCTCACACCCAGGAACCACAGTGAGAACACAGAGCAGCATGCCCCCTACATGAGCGTAGCGGGGGTAGGCACAGGGCACTAATCATGGAAGAGCCAGAGGTAGAATTAGATGAGAGATTTGTGGCTGGCATCCGAGCCTTACCAAAGTTTCAATGAAATAGAGGGGTTGACCAGGAAAAAAGGGACCAAGATAGCCTGGTGCTGACCTAGCCAAAGCATGGGAACAACAGGATGGCACCTTTGCGCATATATGAGGGGAGCAGTGATGAAAAAACATGCTACTCCACCCAAACGCACAATATAGATAGACTGACCGCCAAGGAAGATAGTAGCCAGAGAGGAAGGCGAGACCTTTGTGCAGCCATACTGCAACCAGCTAGCCCGCTGGACCTAGGGACAAGACAAGTTGGGTAGACCCTAGCCGAAGGAGGGATCCTTCTAACAAGAGGACATGGCCATTGTGGAAGGCTGCATCCGGCATTGAGGAGATCCCAAGTGGAACTTCCCCTAGATGAAGGAATTCCTAAAAAGATAGGAACGCCATGTTGAGGAAAAAACTGTAAAGTTACGCACAGCAAAGAAGTAGGCTCAATTGGACAAGGAAGGGCTAAGGACTTTCCCCCACATGCATCAATGTTGGCTTTTGCGATTCCTTAATTGTGATTATTAAGGATTCGCCATTAAGGAATCGCAAAAACCGAGGCATGTAGGAATCGCTAAATAAAATAGCGATTCCTACACCTTCCTTAATTGCGACTCACAAATTGCGAGTTGCAATTAAGGAAAGGCTTCCTATTCATTCCGTTTAGGAATGAATGGGAATTGCATGCGCAAATTGCGAGTACCCATTAGGTTCAAGGGTGCAAGTGTGTCAAAAGGACACCCTGTGGCACCCCTGAAATTGTAATGTGCACCCATGTTGCGCACACACATGCCCTAAGGGCCGGTGTGTGTGTAATATGGGACTTTGAAAAATGCAAAGAAAGACTCAAAGAAATCTCAAATTACCATCACCTTTCAATTGACGGTAATTTGCGATATCAAATTTCTTTTAACTTTAATGCATTGCATTTAAGGAATCACAAATTGTGATTCCTTAAATGCAATCGCAATTAAAGTAATCGCAATTTTGTGATTCCTTAAGTAGTGATTTTTGCATTTGAGATGATGCATCCTAAATGCAAAATTTCCAGTCGCAAAGGGGCGGATTTTGAAAATCTGCCCGTTTGGGATCGTTTTTTTGTTTGATGCATATGGGGGAAAATTCCCGCCATTGCTGGATTGAGAGGGGAAATGAATCAGGGTTTGGAGAACAACACTGTGGAAATAAACCTAGCAATAGGCAATATCAAAGGTCTGCTAAGTAGCGTTATCATAGAGCAGACCACATGGTGTTCCCTTGAGCTCGCCTCCCAGCATTTCTGCTGACAAACACTGAGCATGACTGACTGCATTCAATTGATACAGGCACCGAATATGGACTGCACTAAGGGACATGTTCTCTGGCTGCGCTGATGTAGGGTGGCTATGACATTGACTATGAAGCCAGGGGAGACAATAGCTGATATTCTGGGTATGATGAAGGAACGATGGGGACAGGAGACAGGACAGCTGTGGACTGACAAGGGCCCACAAAGTGAACTGGGCTGCATGGTTGGGTTAGACACCAAGCCCTGGTGGGGGATATAAGACCATATATTGCATTACTACAAAAAGGAACAAGTAAATGATGGGCATAACCAGGAGCAAGCCCAGAGGGAAGCTGTGAGTTGGTCCAACACAAATTGAAAAATCCTGCTCTTGAGGGGGCTGCGTTGGCCACAAATGTGCAGATGGCACCAGTCTTAAAGGGAGCTCCACCACAAAACCCCAGAGGGTTTCAACCTACCCATAGCAGCAGAGACCAGGGAGGTTGGCAGCAACCAGACCTTAGGGAATGTTACTATTGTTACAGGATGTGCCACCTGGCAGACTGCTGCCGATTAAAAGCATACCAAAACAGAGAGCGATTGGCCAAGGTCAGGAATCACAAAATCCAAATCCACTAAACTAAGCGCCCAGGGATATCCAACACCTTACATTCAGCCGCAGAGATGCACGCCAGCCTGCCACCACACCCTCGTACAGAGATCAGGTAGTTGAACAAACATGTGACAATATCAACTCTAGACAGGGAACTCAGCCCAGCAGGGACCAGAACCACAGCCTCAGCAGAAAGGGGTAACTGTCTGGAGAGGTAATGCCTTCACACAAAAACAGAATCCAAACACTCAGTAAGATAAAACCCCAGAGTATAATACCACTCATTCACCCACATCCCAAGAAATAACTGTACGAAAGTCGAAAGAAGGGCCAATGACACGACGATGGGAATACAAACCTTTACCTGCATCTGGGGATTCAAGGTGGCTATAGGCATTCATCTGATTGGATGTCCTCGCTACATTTGCCATTAAGGGTGCCTGCAGCAGCCAAGGCCCTACTATGCTGCTGATCCCCCAGGGCAGAGTTGCCTGGCCACGCCCGGAGTGAGGGCAGTGTAATAAGGGGGCAGGGTGGCTCCCAGACCATGGGGCAGATTTACAAGCCCCTTGCATCATTTTTGCGCTGCGGTTGTGTCACTTTTTGTGACAGAGCGGTCGCGTAAAAATGTGTCCATTTACAACGTGACGCAGCTAGGGAGATGCATCACGTTGTAAAGCCCTGCGTCACATTATACCTGCATCATGTATAACATATGCAGGGTGGGCATTTGAACGTAAAAAAGCCTCATAGAAGTGATGCAGTGAAATCTAAAAGATTTCACTGCGCCACTTCTAGGGCACCATTGTGTCAAAATTCTTACGCCTGCTTGAAACAGGCATAAGGAGTGACGCAGCTCAATGAGGATAGCCTCATCAAGCATTGCTGGAGTTGCGTCATGCTTGCCACAAGACTCTAGCAATGTGTCACTTTTGCATCAACAGATGCGTCAGAATTTCTGATGCATCTGTCAATCCTTGCGCCATGGTGTGCAGTATTGTAAATACGGCACATCAGTACTGGTGCAAGAGTTTCTCAGGGTGGAGCAGGGAAAGTGACGCATCGTTACAGATGCATCACTTTCATGTAAATCTGCCACCATGTACTTAAAAAGCAGGCACCCAGGGCCCCGCATTCAAAATCAAATGGGACAGGTTCCAATAACCAGGTCAAAAGGTCCCCATTCTCGCGCATTCAGACCGGGACCCATGTTTCTTGTATGGCGTGAAGTTCCAAGTGTGCCCCCAGAAACTAGAAGCCTTCAGCCAGATGGAGGCCCCATTTCAGTTTTAAAATGAAACTGTGCTCAAGTTGCAGGATCCAGGATTTCCATACTCCTGAGATAGTGAGGATCCCACAACCTCCACAGCACTCGCATAAGAGTCAATAAGATACGAGGTACCCGCACAGCACCGAGTTGGTCAAGAGGTTCGTCAGTTTAGCCAGACATCTTGAAGTTGAAAGGCAGTTCCAGTCCAGTCATCAACCCTAGGCAAAGTTCAGCAAGTGTCCCTGGCCTTGGTCCTGGGCTCCCCATGTTCTTAGGATTTTGGCAATCTTTCCTGCTCATTCCTTTGGTTTTTTTTCAAATATCTAAAGTCTCGTCACTGTGCCATACCTCTCCAAAATAGGCAACAGGAGCACGCCTGCCATTTGGAAGTCTCTAGTCACAAGTCAGCAACAGCAGATCCAAATACAACTGAGGATATTTAGTCCAAGGGTGAGGGGGTGCTTGAGAGTGGGGAGGCTGCAAAGTTAATCATATCCCCGAACGGAGATCAGGTAAGAGTAGAATGCAGAATGCACTCACCCCTGTGTCAGGCCTTGCAATTGACCAACTCACCAGGCCTCACATACACCATCTGGAAAAAGCAGTAAGACCCAACTTCGGATTCTACAAGATGGCGATCAGGGGCACATGGGAGCCACGGAACGACCTTCCAAGCGCCTCTGCTTCATGATAATACAAATAGCATATCATGTCAGATCTAGGGAATCACCCAAAACCCACCAAAAGTAGCCCAATGTTAGCTCATAAAGAGAAGCCTCTAGATAAGAGGGGTCCCAATATGTGTGGCACCACAAAGGAGGGGCATGTTGCACGCTGCATGCGGAGACACCTGTTATCTCGAGGCACCTTGAAACCACGAACAACACTAAATAGTGACCCGCCCTAGCCCTGTACAGTCCTGCACATGTGAAGTTTGAAAGTTGCCTGTACCAATGGTGCCCCCAGGCACATATCAGGAGAGAAGGGTCTCGGAAAGCTGGTGATTACCATAAATCCCTAGAACTGATCGATCCTGCCCTATAATCACAATAACACTCCATAAAAAATCCAAGCACCCAGTTAAGTACAAGGACTCATTAAATAGAATAATCCACCTGATTACCCATAAGCCTCCTTTTAGCTTTTAGCCATCAAAAGGAACTACGACTGGGGCACCCGATAAGAGGGGTCCCAATATGTCTGGCACCACAAAGGAGGAGCATGTTGCACGCTGCATGCCGAGACACATGTTATCTCGAAGCACCTTGAAACCACCAACAACACTAAATAGTGACCCGCCCCTTCCCTGTACAAAACTGCACATGTGAAGGAGAGAAGTGTCTCGAAAAGCTGGTGATTACCATAACCATCAAAAGGTACTACGACTAGGGCCCCCCTCTTGTTTTCCCACAAAGCAAATGGAGTACATGAAGTTTAGAGAACACACCACTGAGGGAAAAACTGGAAACCTGAGAAATAATTATTAACAAAGGTGCACATGTAATGTTTTTCTGAATTAACAAGCACACCAAGGTCTTTTCCAAAAGGTCTGCCATCGAACCACCAATTGCACCACATTTCAGCTGTCACGTCATAACCCCAACGCAGATCTAAAGTGTGTGAATCACATTTACAAACTTTACTGTGAACATTTCGACTGAATTGCTGATCAAAAACACCTGATAACCTGAGGATCACAAACATCTCTCTAGGGTTCCACATCAGAGACCTTCAATGTTCAATTACAAGCTGTGCATTTTTTCACTTTAATAACCCTCTATCGAGTCTGGGTGCTGCAGCACCTATTTACTGCCAAGGAGCCCCCTGGCCAAATGGTGTCTGTTTAGAAGGTATCACATGCATGTATAGGGATCTCATCATGTCACTTATTCTTACACCAACCCAAACACTAGCATCCCACATGCACTACACAGTGCCCTTTTACACAACACGTGGTATCAGCACATGACCGCCGTGGGCTCTAAGACATCAGCCAGGTTGAGTTACGTCTGTTGGCTGATACTGCATGCAGTAGGCACACACAGACTTTACATGTCGCAGTAGCACTTGAAATACCAAAATGCTGTCTACACCTGTGCATAATCAGGGCCAAAATCTAAAGAACCCCACAGAGTAGTTGTGACTCGGACCCAATATGAGACCAAACCAATGGCGCTATACCTATTCACCAAGCCTAGCGATATTCAAACTGAGCTAGACAGGATGCCCAGTAAGGGCATCATATAGGAGGATACTGTTTGGCCCTAAGACTTCCCAGAGAAGAGATTCTTGAAGGTAGCAAAACCCTCAGCTCAGTTCACAAACACATCCGCTCCTGCCTGCATTTGGGGTTCAAGGGTTGCCCTTAGCATAGCCAGGGCAATCTTCTTTAACAACAAGTAGAATCCTGAAATGGAGTTCTTGTGTAGGGCCATCCAGCTCGATGACACAAAGGGAAACAGGTTTCAGAGGGGAGGGATGAACGAAAGCATAGACACCATGGCGTCGATTCCGATCCGGTAAAATATTCCGCCGTACGATTTGTATTCGTATCCGAATCCGTACGAATGGGAAATTACCGTCTGACCAGCGAATTCCGATCCATTTCCATTGAATGCCGTACGAATATCAGCGAACCGTACGAACCACAGTCGATGACCCGTACGAATAAGCATCGGGAATCCTACCATACGATTCGTAACCAGGCCGTACAAACACACTAGTACGATCCTGTACGAGAAGCCTGTCCGCGATTCGTACAGCCAAAGTTTTCGCGCATGAAGACTGATTCGTAGGGGAATATTCGCCTCACAGCAAGCGTCATCAACACATACTACACGTGTACCCCTCGCTCAAGCCTACGCGATCCCCCCCACCCGCCAACAGCCCGTACAAGTCAACGGCACGCACAAGTACCACACGCACATCCCCCCAACAGGCCTACGCGAACCCCCCACCCGCCAACAGCCCATACAAGTCAACTGCACGCACAAGTATGACACGCACACCCCCCCAACAGGCCTACGCGAACCCACCCACCCGCCAACGGCCCGTACAAGTCAACCGCACGCACAAGTATGACATGCACACCCCCCAACAAGCCTACGCGAACCCCCCCACCCGCCAACGGCCCATACAAGTCAACCGTACGCACAAGTATGACACGCACACCCCCCTCAATCAGTCTAACGTGAACCCCCGCCGACGGCCCATACAAGTCAACCGCACGCACAAGTACGACACGCACACACCCCCAACAGGCCTAGGCGAACCCCCCCACCCGCCAACGGCCCATACAAGTCAACCGCACGCACAAGTACGACACTCACACCCCCCAACAGGCCTACGCGAACCCCCCCACCCGCTAACGGCCCGTACAAGTCAACCGCACGCACAAGTACGACACGCACACCCCCTCGATCAGTCCAACGCGAACCCCCCCACCCGCCAACGGCCCGTACAAGTCAACCGCACGCACAAGTATGACATGCACACCCCCCAACAGGCCTATGCAAAAACCCCCACCCACCAACGGCCCGTACAAGTCAACCGCATGCACAAGTACGACACGCACACCCCCCAACAAGCCAACGCGAACCCCCCACCTGCCAACGGCCTGTACAAGTCAAACGCACGCACAAGTATGTCATGCACACCCCCCAACAGGCCTACGCGAACCCCCCACCCGCCAACGGCCCGTACAAGTCAACCGCATGCACAAGTATGACACGCACACCCCCCTCGATCAGTCCAACGCGAACCCCCCCACCCGCCAACGGCCAGTACAAGTCAACTGCACGCACAAGTACGACACGCACACCCCCCCAACAGGCCTACGCGAACCCCCCCACCCGCCAACGGCCCGTACAAGTCAACCGCACGCACAAGTACGACACGCACACCCCCCCCAACAGGCCTACGCGAACCCCCCCACCCGCCAACAGCCCGTACAGGTCAACCGCACACACAAGTACGAAACGCACACCCCCCCAACAGGCCTACGCGAACCTCCACACCCGCCAACGGCTTTACAAGTCAACTGCACGTACAAGTACGACACGCACAATCCCCCCAACAAGCCTATGCGAACCCCCCCAACCGCCAACGGCCCGTACAAGACAACCGCACACACAAGTACGACACGCACACCCCCCTCGATCAGTCCAACGCGAACCCCCCCGCCAACGGCCCGTACAAGTCAACCGCATGCACAAGTACGACACGCATACCCCCCCAACAGGCCTACACGAACCCCTCCACCCGCCAACGGCCCGTACAAGTCAACCGCATGCACAAGTATGACACGCACACCCCCCTAACAAGCCTACGCGAACCACCCCACCCACCAATGGCCTGTACAAGTCAACCGCACGCACAAGTACGACACACATACCCCCCTCGATCAGTCCAATGCAAACACCCCCGCCAACGGCCCGTGCAAGTCAACTGCACGCACAAGTACGACACGCGCACCCCCCCAACAGGCCTACGCGAACCCCCCCACCCGCCAACGGCCCGTACAAGTCAACCGCACGCACAAGTACGACACACACACCCCCCCAACAGGCCTACGTGAACCCCCCCCACCCACCAATGGCCCGTACAAGTCAACCGCACGCACAAGTATGACACAAACACCTCCCAACAGGCCTACGCGAACCCCCACACCCGCCTACGGCCCGTACAAGTCAACCGCATGTACAAGTACGACACGCACACCCCCCAACAAGCCTACGCGAACCCCCCCACCCGCCAACGGCCAGTACAAGTCAACCGCACGCACAAGTACGACACGCACACCCCCCAACAAGCCTACGGGAAACCCCCCACCCACCAACGGCCGGTACAAGTCAACCGCATGCACAAGTACGACACGCACACCCCCTTGATCAGTCCAACGCGAACACCCGCACAAGGACTTTGCTAACGAGTCGCACAACAACACTGAACATGTCTCCTGTGTACACACCATTGAGAATCAATGTCCTGGTCACAGCCAAACAGGCAAACAGAGGTCAACACTAACACCCACCCCATATAACACACACACCACCAATTCAAATTAAGCCACACCCACCATTTGACCAATAAAAGGGTCCACACATACAACCCAGCATCCTTTGCAACATACCCATCCTTGCAAAGATACAGACATCTCACAAACAATTGCAGCCACACACCTTCACTCATACACCCTATCTCATCTATACCTACACCACCCCCTTCACAATCAGACCCAGACACCCTCATCCATACACACCATGACCCCCTCAATCACATACACCCCACACCATGACCACACCCAAGAATCCAAAGTTGACTAACCCGGAGAATGAGATACTTACAGATGAAGTCATCAGAGTCGAGCCACAGCTGTTTGGTGCATTTGGTCAGACAGACCAGCATGGCTGAAAAAACATGCCTGTGGGAGAGGATCGTAGACCGGGTCAATGCTGTTGCACCCATCAGGCGCACCAGGGGGGAATGCCAGTCCAGGTGGTATGATCTGCGGAGGATGGTCAAGAATAAAATGGACCAGGACTGCGCCAATGCACACTACACTGGAGGTGGTGGTCCCCGCAGACCTCCTGTATACCATCCCTGGGAGGAGAAAGTCCTGGCCCTGCTGCCACCGGTGGGAGTACATGGAATTGAAGGAGCCGTTGAGTCTGGTGAGTGTACAAAAAACACAAGTTACATGGGTGGACTAACAACATTGGCCAGCAGCATGGGGTGGGTGGCCATGAGTCCCAGCAGGACCCAACAGAATGGGGTTAGTTGCAAGGGGGCGGCACAAAGAGTGGAAGGTGGAGGGCAGGAGGCCGCTCTCATCCCATATGTCCCAGGGACACAGCCAAGCACCATGCCCAATGCACAGGGATAGGGAAATATCACATAAGATAGCAGACCACAGCTTCTAAATAATTTCTTTTTGTAGACACACCTTCCGGAGATGCATCATTTTGTGACACAGTAAGGCAGTGTAGCAAGCGAGCGAGCACAAACAACCTGTCTCCATCCCTCTGTCTCCCTCCCTCCCTCTGTGTCCCTCCCTCTGTGTCCCTCCCTCCCTCTGTCTCCCTCCATCCCTCTGTCTCCCTCCATCTCTTTTGCCCTCTCCCTCTGTCTCCCTCCCTCCCTCTGACTCCCTCCCTCCCTCTGTCTCCCTCCCTCCCTCTGTGTCCCTCCCTCCCTCTGTCTCCCTCCATCCCTTTCACCCTCTCCCTCTGTCTCCCTCCCTCCCTCTATCTCCCTCCCTCCCTCTGTCTCCCTCCCTCCCTCTGTGTCCCTCCCTCCCTCTGTCTCCCTCCATCCCTCTGACTCTCTCCATCCCTTTCGCCCTCTCCCTCTGTCTCTCTCCCTCCCTCTGTCTCCCTCCTTCCCTCTGTCTCCCTCCCTCCCTCCCTCTGTGTCCCTCCCTCCCTCTGTCTCCCTCCCTCCCTCTGACTCCCTCCATCCCTTTCGCCCTCTCCCTCTGTCTCCCTCCCTCTGTCTCCTTCCATCCCTCTGACTCCCTCCATCCCTTTTGCCCTCTCCTTCTGTCTCCCTCCCTCTGTCTCCCTCCCTCCCTCTGTATCCATCCCTCAGTGTTCCTCCATCTGTCACCTCACCCCAGCTCCCTGGGCACACACACAGTTACACCCAAGCACTGCACAGGCCTTATAAAGACCATAGAGCAGAGTGTTAAGGGATGTCTCCTAATTACCAGCAGTCATCTACTAGGTGCCTGCAACACAACCACCATTTGCAGGCAACACTGTACTGTGTCAGGACACACAGTTTGGAATGCTCTGTAGTACACAATGGGCACAGGTGTAGGCAGCACAAGTCCCTCCTGTGATCATTGCAAACACAAACACCAGGACAAGGTCACACATCCTGTGCAGGAACCAACAACCACGATCATGCCAGCATGCGACATGAGGGGACAGCCAAATCATGAAGGATGGACCCTTGCTAATCACACGCAAACTACTAGCATGGCCTGTCATACACCCCCCTTACAGAAACTCAACCCCTGGAGACAGGCAATGGAGTGCAACACTGTTCCAACTGTCATGTAACACAACTAAACACTCACTCATATGAACACGCATGCAACTTTTACATGCACATTGCAGATGTTCCAGTCCATTGTGCCTCTCACACAATGCACCTGCCCCATCTCATGAACGTTGTGGATGCACTTAAGTATCAGCATGGACATGGGTATTGACAAGGTGATGCGTCATAGAGAAGTGCCACGTTCCAAAGCCATGATCTAGAAGTGGGTGTACAGGTCCAGGGGTGTTGGCATTGTTTGGGCATCACGGAACAGCAACACCTATCCAAAGTAGAAGATTTCATGCAATTAAACTAGCAGCCCATCCCGACGTTGTCCGGGTTCGAAAAGTAAATTGTGTAATCTTGTAGGCAAAAGGTCCCTCTAGTTAATGTCACTTGTGTTTCCTTGTTTGTCCTTGACCCCTCCCCCGTGAGAATGTTAATGCTTCTGCCAAGACGATATTTTATGTAGCACATGGTGATGTTGGCGAGTGAAAAAGTTGTTTAAGCCCTGAAGTCAAGTTTTCTCCTTAGTGCCGCAATAAGTGGGAGTGTCACAGTGGTTAAACAGATAGCGGCAAATGAATCCGTAGCTTTGTTCTTAGGTTTAGGATGCAAGTACTGTGGTGGAAGCTGACTCGCTTAAGGGCCATGCAAAAGCCTGTTTTTTGATGTATGATATCTCCGTGCGATAAATATTGAAGCTTCAGAACAGCAGAACGCATACTCGCCTAAGCCCTGAAACGCCGTGTAAGCCGCACCTATTTTGCTTGAGGTCTTCCCCCTGTGACAAACAGGAGCGTGTCCAATGGTCAAATCGTTTCTAAAATATTCATCGCAAGGCTTGCATGTGTTATGCGAGTTATGTGGCGTGATTGGTCGGCTGTGAATGCAAGCCGCGCCCCGTCCCTGATGTCAGCGTACAACGGTAATGCCCAGGTCAATGATTCTGCCTACCCGAAGGTGTGTGTGTGAGTGAATATTTCATGTTTGCAATATGCTGCACTGTGATTATTGCGCTTTTGAAATACTCTGCACTGTGAGCGTGAATGGTTTGTTTGGTTTTGCACAGTGACATCTCCTCGCATCTCAATGTTCTCCTCGCCATCTAACGCCCACAACTTGCCTCTCTGAATGTTAACGCCCACATCTAACGGCAAGAAGGGACCACTTTACCACTGATGGCGCCCCCCCTTTTTAGTGTATATGGTGTCAATTCATATAGCCTATGTCCATCTTCTGGACCTCCCCTTTCCAATGCTGTATTGGGTGTTGTGATTGGTGGTGTATTTTTCGAGTGTACCTGGCTCAAAGGACACAGTTCTCACTTTATTATAGTAGTATAGATAATGCTCTGTCTCTTACATGAACATGCTGCATCCAAACTCTCTGCATGCTTGACACAGACATAAGGATTAACACCGTATCCTGGATGTAGCGTGAACCTGAGCACTGCTGTATATGTGTTGTGCCGGCAAGACAAGACACAGCAATGGCTGTGTCTGTCATTGTCAAGAGAATGGAAGAATGAAAATACTCCTGAGTACATTTCAATTTACTACCACTACATACACAACTGAACAATGACAACAATGTAAAGCTTGTGGAACTGTGATGGTGATAATGGACAACTAATTAATATGTCACTTGATAGTGCGTTAACAGTGTCTGTCTCTCCCACACACAGGGCAACGTGTGGAGCCCCCCCCAACCAGGGGGGAGAAGGATCCCAGGCCCAGGCTCAGCAGGACCCAGACCCCACCGACAGCGACGCCACTCAACGCACTGTGGATGACCCCAACCAACCTGGCTCCTCTGGATCTCAAACCCCTGCAGCAACTGTACCAGCTACATCTCTGCCAACCACCGGAACCATTCCCACCACATCCCAGCAGACAGGTCAGAGCCCTGCCCATGATCCACCAGAGAGCCTGTCTGAAAATGAGGGACACCCTTTGTCAGACGCCCCTGAGGTAGCAGACAACCTCCACCCTGCCAGCACTCGGAGGGCCCGTCGATCGGATGTGCCCACAAGCGCAGGCCGTGCTCGTCTGGGTCAGGGTGGTGGGAGTGGCGCAAGGCGGAGGCGAGATTCTGGGCAGTCCGCTGCAGGGCCCGGTATGCCTGAACTGACTAACATCCTGGAGGCATACCGGCTGGACACCATGGAGGTAAGCCAGCTAGCGGAGGCCCTCAACCAGGTGAAACAACAACAGGCAGAGCAAATAGCCAGGCAAGACCAACATTATGGACGGGTGGAGGCAAGTCTGGCTCAGCTCTTGACGGTGCATTGGGAAACGAGCCAATCGCTACGTCAGATTGCTGCCAACATGCAGCACCCTCCCTGTGTCACAAGGCCAGCTACATCAAGGCAAAGTGCAACACCAGCAACAGGGAGGGAGGAGGAGGAGGAGGAACTGTCTGACGTAGCGTCCCATGCATCGTCCATGCCTGCACGTGAGGGTCCCCCAAGGAAGGTGGGTCTTCCACGGCTAAGACGCTGAGAGGTTGTGGGCCATGCACAACTCCCAGGACACCTGGTCTGGCATATTGCCCTTGGGTGCAACAGCATCACCTATGAGACTCTCCATCATGGACTTGCTGGTCACAGTCTGCCCAATGATGCCAAACACTGTGGCCTGGACTCTGTTGACTGAAACTGTAAGGCATCTCATCTCCAGCAGTGAACTTTGGATTCCACCCCTTTATGTACAGCACCTATTCGCGTTTCTTGCACAAGATCACCCAATAAATATTCTAAACATCGTAGGCATTTGCTGAGTTATCTTGTACCCACATCATAAAATGATATGTGTGTGCAAATGTATGAAATGTAAGGATATTCAACAAACTGCAGCCATCCACACACTTGGATCTGATTCCGGGTGAGGACACACAGCGTTCACAAATTCATAACAACTAGATACATGGATGGAAAGACACACCTGTGTGGGATAGTTCATGCTGGAGGGGGGTTGGTTCACAAAACTGCAATGACAGCCAGGGCCAGGAGAGTCACTTTGAGGTGTACAGATCAGTGTGACAAAACCAGTTGTCCACGTAGGGAGTACCTACATCTGTTTCCTCAGGTATGTGAACTATCCTCAGCATGATGCTGTACTGTGGATGTGATGAATGGCGCACAGGACAAGGGTGGCAGGACAGACTGTGGGCAATGGGCTGTAGCACTCAACCCAAGCACACCTGATTAGGTGACCTCCCCCTATGGAGCTACAAGTACTATACTCCTGTGATGTGTGCAACGCATACAGAACAACTACCCACGTCTGACAATAATCTACACCAGAACGGCCAAATCACACCACACCCAAGAGACATGGTCATGGTGTGTGTCCCCTGTGGCTACTTGACTGACTGTGACGGCTATGTTGAAGTGGTGTGACCAGGTCGTGTACTGCCACGTGACTGTAATCAAGCGGATGTTTGCTGCTGTGGTGTTGACAAGGTAACACTGTACAATATTGTGCCTATGGAAGGTGTGTGTGCTGTACAAGGCACATGACCTTGTGGTACGTAGACCCAATGTCATGTGGCTCAGCATAGTCTTGCCAGTATGTGTTGCACACACAGGCATAGTAGCTGTAATGGCTGATTTTGAGGCATCGTGATATCAGGTGGAGAAGCGTGGCTCAGTGGTTAGAGGCGGCAGACCCGGAAGCTGAGATCAGCTGTGGACCAGGGTTCGATTCCCCACCTCGGCGGGTCTCGGGCTCAAATATACCACGGACTCGACAATTCTCGCTCCGGTGCCTACTCGACTCACGGGGTCACACTCTGCGACTCTGGGCAATAGCTTGCTTAATCTCCACTACGGCCCCTCGCGGCGGGATGCCTGGCTTTCACCTTGTGGATACCCTGCTGGGGTATCTCACAGGGGAATACCAGGACGGGTTCCCTAAGCA
Organism: Lissotriton helveticus; assembly: GCF_964261635.1. Lineage (NCBI taxonomy): Eukaryota > Metazoa > Chordata > Amphibia > Caudata > Salamandridae > Lissotriton > Lissotriton helveticus. Next base: position 660,387,674 of record NC_136067.1, read on the forward strand.
AGCGCCTTGATACCTTCGGGTGATACGTGCGCTATATAAGTCGCAATACATTGTCTGGTGTTGTCTGTGTGTAGGGTAGCTGGAGCATGCTCTACAAATAGATGGAAGGAGGGGTATCCTGTAGGCGTGTGTGTTCCTGGATAGTGTGCGCTGCATTGTGGCTGTGTATGCAGCAGCAGGAATGAGTGAAGACATGACGGCAGGAGGGGTGTGACAACTTGGAAAAAAAGCACATACCACAAGGGCATTGGCAAGCCACAAACTGACATGTGTATGTGAATGCAGGAGTGTCTGCTTCACTGAGGGTCACTGCAAATAAAATGGTACAGTAATCACCAAAGATCATGGTCACTGGATCTGGCCCCTTATAGACAAGGGGGGCACAGGACACACAGCGTCAGTAGGTGTAGACTACAGCTAGTGTGTTCAAAGCTAAACAGCAGCTACACTGCCATGTACCTCGCACACAATATAGTATTTTAGCCTTAACCAACACCATGCATGTTGTCACTGTACACGTAAACACATAACAAGCATAATCTTACTTCATGCCATATAGTATACATGCACATCAGAAGGACATGTGCGTTGACATCAAGGAGGCACAATATTCAGTTGAAATCACACCTCATGCACAACATGATGATTTACCTTGTGAGGCCATGGAGCATTATCCTACATACATGGTCATTGGCATTGGCAAGAAGACAAAAAAAAGTCTATGAATTATGTCACCTGTAATGCAGCAGAACTATTCGCTACCACCCTGCCAGGGAATGGCCGTACCTTTATTCATCAGAGTGATGTGATGCTCAAAGGGTTCCACCTCCAAATAGCCCCTTGGTCTGAGTACAAATGACAGACACAAAAGGGTGATCAGGCGAGGGAAGGAGAGGATGGGAACTGCAGGGAGGGAGACCTGAAACAGAGGCAAATAACCATTAGGAGTACTTTCTCATGTCACTGACACTAAAAATACCTCATGAGATACACTGTACCAGTCACACCTGTGAAGTGTAACGACTGTAGCCAATTTTAGATCACTCATCATGCGTTCACATGAGATCCAAGGCTGTGACACGGACACATAAAACCTAGGACAGTCTGTCATCTATTTGAGTCTTGTGTAACGCTCACAAGTCATCTACCATACAATGAGATCTATGTGGACAAAAACGAATTCACTGTCTCTGATGATGTGGACCCTACAAACAAAATAAAACATATGGCAATGCTACTTACGCAAAGTGTAATGGCTGTATTTGATTATGTGTACCCGTAAGGGCCATGTAGGCAAATTTGACATCACCCACAACAGCTGTAAGAATCTGAAAGCTAATGACCTACATGCAGTGAAGGCACTCTGTAGCCAGTCTTTTGATCTATCAACTTTGCATCACTATGCTAAACATGACAAGCAGTTTGAAAATGACTCAACAGCAAGTGATGTTGTTCCAAGCCACATAATGATAACCTACCGTCGCACAGAAATGCTGCACGGGACAAGAGAATCATGTGAATGATCGCACTCCACTGGTGCAACACAATTTTTCACATATGCATCATCCCAACATTGTATTGTCTAAAGCAAAACATACATGGCATCATGTGATTTAAGACAGAACTGCTACTCACTGTGAAGGCTGGCGTAGCAGTATTCTCAACCTGCACTAAGGTAACGACATGACAGTGACATGACATACTGCAACAAGGGGCAATGCATCCATGCGAACAGAATCACAGGACAGTTGTCCTAACATGTGGAACATACACTGGGCACCACCTATACGACATGGTTTTGTGGAAAACTAACTGGACTGTGCCACAAGGTGGATGTGAGGAACCAGACACATTCTAATGCACACAGAGAGGCTGCAATCCCCCACAGAGTCTGTGGTTGTGACCTCTAACACAATGTAAAACCATGGTATATGCAATGTTGCAGTGTCAATGTCTACACACATTGATACATTCAACACAGTCTACAACTACAACAGATGACTGTCAGATGGGGTGACTATCCTGTCATGGGAGTGGGCCTACATGTAATGAGATACATGATGTTGTTGCATGTATGCATGGTCTAACAACATGCGCATGAACATGTATCACACATTAGAAACCATACCAACGCTAAACAGCCTCATATGAGTCCTTACCCAAATTGACTTTTCCACATGTCCATGCATGCTCCGTTGATTCGGCTGATTCGGCTGACGTTGCAATCATAATGAGCAATAGCAGGCTGACCACGATGATACCAACGGACAACAGGCAGGGCGAGCTGGGGATGAGAGGCACACAAGGGGTCAAGTTCCCTATAATGTTATTATGACATTGTCCTGTTGAATAGCCTGATGTAGTAGTACACCTGTGCATTCCAAGTACACACATAGCACATACGTGTGTGTCATTACATCTGCACCTATGTGACACTGCACAACAAACATCCAAGTGACATTGCATACAGTCAGTTGCATACACAGCATGCTACCCATGCAACTCTATACTACATGTACTACCAAAATGCACCTATAACTCACCATTATGAAAAGAAAGTGGGGATGAAGTGAATCCGGATATCATCTTCACCCTCCTCGTCACTGGCATCCTGGGCAAGGCCTTCATAAGGAACAGTAGTTAGTACCATATTCGAAACTTGGAATACATACCAGGGTTGGAAACAAACCACCTCCGTGGATGCCATCGCTCTGCCCAGTGAGTCAGTGCTATCCAGCCCACACCGGATCAAATACCGTGCCGCTGATCGGCATTCTACAAGGGCTTGGCCAAGTATTGCCCGTACCTACAACCCGCACTGTGGCAGCAGTTCCACAACCGTGTCCCACGGAGAGTGTGTGTATCGGACAAAGAGGCATGTGATGTTGGAAGACCTCAGCCCCAGACTCAGGGAGGATGATACCATCTTTCCGTACTGCTCATACATCTTGGATACCCTGTCCAGCAGAGTAAACGGGAATGCGGTATGTGATTTGGAGGCCTGGATGCCCATGCTCTCTGGGGTGGGGTGGGAGGACAGGAAACATGGGTTGTCCGGGGGACGGGTGTGGGCGTCTGGCAAGGTGCCTATCTACAGCCAAACCTGCAGCGGGCCTGGTCATGGTGACCAATATTGCATCTGTCAATGCCTCATGAAACGGCTGCAGAGGCTCAGCCGAGCTTGACTGCAGTTTAAGGACCTCATTGAGGAGGTTGGTCCTCACGGCCGCAACGGGGAGATGAAGGGGCAAGGCTTTGGCCGCCCACGTAAACAAAACACTGTACGTTGCCCGCTCATCCAAAGACACGTTTGGAGTAGAGACATTACCAGTGTCTGGCGAGGTGTCCAGACCACTCGCATCCCCCAGGCCACCTGTCCTGTTGTCTTGGGACTGACACTCATGTGTCAGTGGGTCTTCAGAACCCTCCCAATACTCCTTATCACCCATTCCCTGATAATCAGGGTTGTCATAAGCTGTGCCCGGCTCGTTGAAGTTTAACTCCCCATGCAGCATTAAAAGCGGTGTTCTGACCCCCTGTTCCCACGCCGGAGCCGTATAGTGTGTGGTATCGGGGACAGCACCACCCGAGGACGGCGCCAAGGGTGACACATGGGGGACTGTTGCCTGTGAGGTTGTGAGGTGAACCAGCAAGGACCATGATCACCAATCGGATCCTGTCTGTCCCAGCGGGCCCGGGAAGATGGCGCCGCCGGCATCAGAGCCAATGCGATTGACGGCATTGGGGGCAAAGCACCAGACCCGCTAGTGCCCCAGACGAGTCCGATGGGCCCTAATCCGCCGCGTAGTCCGTCGGTGGAGTGAGGGACATCATGGCCATGAGGAAGCGCACTTAGTCCTCCTGCGTCGCATGCTGGCCAGGGACTGGAGTTCGTGCTTCAGGCTACGACGGCTGCAAATCGGACGGAGCTGCTTGGGCAGTGTCACCCGAATCCCATGCAGCATTGCACGTGCATTGTGGTGTATTTGAAGTGCGATGACCCCTCTTTGACTTCTTGTGGTTACCGGACGAATTTGCCCTGGAGGACTGATGTCAAATCCCGGGGCTCTGATGGCTCAACACCCACGCCCAGGCACTTAACCTATGTCCAGACCATGAGCTATTCCGGTGCAGGGCCAACTGCTGGAGTCCGAGCGGCTGGTGTGACCACTCACACCTAGCTTCATATGTCTGGTCCCGGCAGTCGGAGCAGCTCTTGTTGTCGTGCTTAATGTCAAACATTGGAGACACCGAATGTGAGGGTCAATCACCGACATGAATCGGTCGCAATCCTCACAGCCTTGGAAACGGCCATCCCTATTGGCAACGTCCTGAGTTGGACAATCCAAGTTAAATGGTCAGAAGTGATTGTACTATAATTGTAAAAAGAAAAATGAGTAAGGTTACACTCATACGGGAACAGCGCTGGTGGTGTGAAAAAAGAGGACCTGACGTGAGCACGCAGAGGCAACGTATGTGGACTCAGATAACGTCATCACAGCGCACACAACGCCAACGACACACGCGGAGCCGCAGAAGATGCCTACCGACACACAAGTGTACTGCTAAGCGGAAATTGCCATATCCAGTATGACACTTGGGGATATTCTAAGGTGAGGAATATAATACTGACCTGTTTCTTTCATATACAAACTGCATGCACAATGTCGCACATGGCACACACATGACGTCGTCACACAGGGTCATGCTGTGCGTCAATTCGACCTCTGTGACAGTGGCCATGTTGCTGTCATCATGTGACAGTTGCCTGTACTGAGTGGTTTGCCATTCCAGTGTTGATGTGCATCACGATATGTTGCAGATGTTACTCCGGTGCGCAGTGTTGAGTGTATGTTAAACACATGTGCTAAATGACTAATGACATGTCTCAACAGCTCTTCACAAATCAACTGAGGCACAAGGTCACAGTCCCTGTGCTTCTTCAATGTCTCCCACACCTGGGGCATGCTGATGTAAGGATGCCATGCTGATGTATGCATCCACATCATCAACATGAGTGTAGACTACATCCCTGCAATGTAATTTTCCTGGAGTCACTCTCCCAATGGTGACATGAATGAGGTCAGGAACGCAGCCTACACAAGGGTTCACTTGAGCATGTCTGACGCACTGTACCCCAATGGTACGTGCGTGTGTACGCCTCGTATCCCAATTGCATTTTAGCCATATGCGAGCACTGCATACCCCAATGGTACGTGCGTTTGTAGGCCTCGTATCTCAATTGCATTTTAGCCATACGCGAGCACAGCGTACCCCAATGGTACGTGCGTGTGTACGCCTCGTATCCCAATTGCATTTTAGCCATACGCGAGCACAGCATACCCCAATGGTACGTGCGTGTGTACGCCTCGTATCCCAATTGCATTTTAGCCATACGCGAGCACAGCATACCCCAATGGTACGTGCATGTGTACGCCTCGTATCCCAATTGCATTTTAGCCATACGCGAGCACAGCGTACCCCAATGGTACGTGCGTGTGTACGCCTCGTATCCCAATTGCAGTTTAGCCATACGCGAGCACAGCGTACCCCAATGGTACGTGCGTGTGTACGCCTCATATCCCAATTGCATTTTAGCCATACGTGAGCACAGCGTACCCCAATGGTACGAGCGTGTGTACACCTCGTATCCCAATTGCATTTTAGCCATACGCAAGCACAGCGTACCCCAATGGTACGTGCGTGTGTACGCCTCGTATCCCAATTGCATTTTAGCCATACGCGAGCACAGCATACCCCAATGGTATGTGCATGTGTACGCCTCGTTAGACCATTGAATGGGTTGCATTTGCAACGGCAATGGCACCGTACTTGTGTGGGTATTCAAATTAATACATAGGGAACATCTAGGGGAACAGTGGAATGATCCGAAAACAACCAGGTTGTCATGGATACAGAGAGTTTTGTGCCTTCTACAGGTGTTCTAGAAAATTCAGTTGGGCAAAAGTATACAATGTTGCAAAACTTGTTATTGAGCTCTGGCTCTGATTTCAAACCATGCATATGTGTGTCATGGCCTTATGTGTGATGTGATTGGATGAAACATAGGATGCTAACTATGGTGGTCTATCACACACTACTCCTTGGACTCACAGGCCCTCTGCAGCACTAATATAAGGCAGCATGTGGCTGTGGGAGGGCACTTGCCTGCACAACATTGGAGTGTTAACCACAGCTGTTGTCACTGTATCCTCTGGACCCTGATTAGCTGAGCATGGAGAGGGCACCTGCATTCACTGATGGTGAGAACAGGGCCCTGCTGGATGTCCTCCTGCCTAACTACAGCAAGCTATATGGGAGACCAGAGGATCTGGTGAGTGATATGTGCAATACCTTGGAGTGTGCACCTGTTGTGTGTGTGACATTCTAGCGTATGTGTATGTGTAATGGATAACTGCAATGTAGTTGGGAGTGAGTGCCAGGGTGTACAGTATTGTTTTTAGAGAGTTATTTGTTGTAGTGGGGTGTGTGACAGCATGTCACGTGCTGCAGTGCACCCAGATGTACCATATATTACTCAGTGAGTGCCATGCTTAAAGAGTGGTTAGCACCCCTCATGTCATCTGTAGCCTTTAAATGGCATGAAATGCTGTTGTGTTCGCTCACAGGCCACATACTCCTGGACAATGATGCAAATGTGTGGAGCATCCGATGCCCTGTTGTCCTCAAGTATTTTGTGCTCATATGTGTGTCATTTAAACATGGACCAGGTGTACTGATGTTCTTTTACTTTACATTTGTGACAGGTATCTGCCTATGAGAAGGGTGAAATCTGGGTGGCCATCGCAAGGGCTGTCAGGAGTGAGGGGGGCCTCGCAGGAGGCTCAGAAACATCAAGAAGAAGTGGCAGGAATTCCGGTGCTGGACCCGCCGCATCGCCAGAGTACAGCTGAAGCTGGAATCTCCACGCCGTCATGGCGGCACCCGCCACCTCACCCCCCACATGCTCCGGGTCCTGGAAGTGGTGTTCCCTGACCTCCATAGGAAGTTGCAGCAGGGACAGCAGCTAGAAGGGGGTAGGTACATGTCTGTTTCTTGTCATGTGTGTCACATGCTACCTGCAGTGCTCCGAGGCATGGTAACACTCCCATAATTGGAGTTGTGTGGTCAGACAGGCACTTAATGCATTGGCATAAGTATGTCCCTGTTTCATCAGCTGCTTCTTTACATGCCTTGCCCTACTCCACATTTGACCTGCCCTTTGGCTAATGATTGTTTTTCACATGTAATGCTATGGTGCAATGTATTTGTATGCATCTTCCTTTGCACATCATCATGTTGGAGGGGGGTCTGTGACACCTATTGGTACCTTACATGTAGCACCACATGTGCACTGTGTCTGGCCTTCTTCATATTTTGGCACTGTTCTTGAGTCTCAACATGTGTTTTCTGCACGAGTCAGCCTCAGTGGCCTTTGTCCATGGTACACTTTCTAATTGTCATGTGTTAGCTACAGGTGCACAATGTACATGTGCAATATTTTGGGATTATGCATACTCACACTGGCCAGTGCGTGTGTGCATATTCTCAAAATATGTTACATGTTGTTTGTAAATAATATTGATGGTCAGCCACACAATGTGGCTTTGTGTGTAGACAGATGTGATGCCAGTGTGAGGTGATGGGACACTTGGTTCAGGTCCCAGGATGGCATCACATGTCATTTCAGGCAGTACTTTTCCCATGTGGCACAAGGTCAAAACAAATCAAACATGACCAGGTCTGGGATTGGGTGGCAGGGTGGGCAAATGAACTGTGATGCATCATCAGCTATCTTGTTGTTAGGCAGTGGATCATCATTGTGTCTCTCACACACGTTTTTTCCTTGCCTGTTGCTTGTATCCTACTATACATTGAGCATTGTGTCTCTCACAATTGCCCAAGACTAGCCTTAGCATTGTGCAGAGTTCAGTGGCATGTGACTCATGATGCATGCCATGTTTAGAAATGTCCACAAAGGATTTGTAGCTGATATGTCTGATGTGTACAGGTGACTGATATGTTTTTGTTATTCTCCTTGCCAACAGCATCATCATCAGAATCTGGAGGAGACACAGGCGCGGACCAGGCTGAGGGACCCAGCGACAGTGCCACCTGCTTTGAGGAGTCAGAGGGAGGCAGTGGCACGGAGGGTGAGGAGAGTCTGCAGGCCGGACGACATGTGACTGACATATCCTACCATGCCGATGGCTCCGAATCAGACTCTCCGGAGGAGGGGGAATATGCAGCAATGGTCACTTCTTCATCTTTGGCTGGCCTCCCCTCCTCCAGTACCATCTCCACCCTCCCAGTTGTTAGTGTCCCTAGGGTCCGTGCTAGCCCCCGTGTCTCCTTTGTTCCCGGCACCGCAGCCCCTGCCCCTGTGTCCCCTGCTGCCCTCAGTGCTGAGTCTGTGGACCTACTCCGGCAGCTTATAGTAGGTCAGCCATCAATGTTGACTGTCCTCCATGGACATACACGACTCATTACACAGTTGGTGTCGTTCATGGAGGGCATGTCATCGGCCATGTGTGATCTACGTCGGAGTGTGGCTGCCATGGAGTCAACACTGATGGCAGCTCTGTACACCCAGTAGCATCTTTCCCCCCCCATCCTTCAGACCCATCCACCTTTGCCTCTCACATACCTACCCAACATACACGCAGACGTCACAGGTCAGACACACCCAGCACACCCTCACAGCAGAAAAAGCTCAAAGCTCCACGCACCCAATCTCAAGGGGATGTAGGCACACCCACAGGGAGAGGGGACACACCTGACACACGCATCCACACACCCAGGAGAACAGACTCACAGCCCTCTACCTCCACCCCCAATGTGTCCCCGGGTTCAGGTGGTAGTTTTTCGGCACTGGCTGAGGTGTGCAGCCAGGTTTTTGAAGCTACTTTCTGAGATGCACCAACCAGTGTGGATGAATCCACTACACCTGCACCCACTCCACCTGTCATTCCCTCTCCTGTCCATGCGGTGCCGGAGGATTCCACAGATGATGCCCCCGTAGTTTCCACTGCGGATTAAACTCCATGTGCAGGCAAGTTTGCGTGTGAGCACATCCATGGAGGCACAAACTGTTAATCTGACTTTTTTAGACTGGCCATTGGCCTTTAATGTGCAAGGACTCTTATTTGCGTGTTCAATTTTGAACCAGCTGAATAAAGCTATTTATTTCCTTTTCTGAACTTTAGTTTGTCTGATAATGTCTGTGACTGCTGGGTGCCTGGGAGGTTAACATGTGTCTATCTCCTGATGGTAATGAGGTTAACAATGGTATGTTTTTGATTTAACGGCTGGGCACTGGTGGGGGTCTTAGCCACACACACACTCTAATGCTGGGCACTGGTGGGCACTGGTGGCACTGGTGGGGGTCTTAGCCACACACACTCTAATGCTGGGCACTGGTGGGCACTGGTGGGGGTCATAGCCACACACACACTCTAATGCTGGGCACTGGTGGGCACTGGTGGGGGTCTTAGCCACACACACACTCTAATGCTGGGCACTGCTGGGCACTGGTGGACAGTGGTGGGGGTCTTAGCCACACACACACTCTAATGCTGGGCACTGGTGGGTACTGGTGAGGGTCTTAGCCACACACACACTCTAATGCTGGGCACTGGTGGGCACTGGTGGGGTCTTAGCCACACACACACTCTAATGCTGGGCACTGCTGGGCACTGGTGGACAGTGGTGGGGGTCTTAGCCACACACACTCTAATGCTGGGCACTGCTGGGCACTGGTGGACAGTGGTGGGGGTCTTAGCCACACACACACTCTAATGCTGGGTACTGCTGGGCACTACTGGGCACTGTTGGGGGTCTTAGCCACACACACAACCTAATGCTGGGCACTGGTGGGGGTCTTAGCCACACACACACTCTAATGCTGGGCACTGGTGGGCACTGGTGGGGGTCTTAGCCACACACACACTCTAATGCTGGGTACTGGTGGACAGTGGTGGAGGTCATAGCCACACACACACTCTAATGCTGGGCACTGGTGGGCACTGCTGGGCACTGGTGGGGGTCTTAGCCACACACACACTCTAATGCTGGCCACTGGTGGGCACTGGTGGGGGTCTTAGCCACACACACACTCTAATGCTGGGCACTGGTGGGCACTGGTGGGGGTCTTAGCCACACACACACTCTAATGCTGGGCACTGGTGGGCACTGCTGGGCACTGGTGGGGGTCTTAGCCACACACACACTCTAAGGCTGGGCACTGGTGGGCACTGGTGGGGGTCTTAGCCACACACACTCTAATGCTGGGCACTGGTGGGGGTCTTAGCCACACACACACTCTAATGCTGGGCACTGCTGGGCACTGGTGGGGGTCTTAGCCACGTACACACTCTAATGCCGGGCACTGCTGGGTACTGGTGGACAGTGGTGGGGGTCTTAGCCACACACACACACTAATGCTGGGCACTGCTGGGCACTGGTGGGGGTCTTAGCCACACACACACTCTAATGCTGGCCACTGGTGGGCACTGGTGGGGGTCTTAGCCACACACACACTCTAATGCTGGGCACTGGTGGGCACTGGTGGGGGTCCTAGCCACACACACACTCTAATGCTAGGCACTGGTGGGCACTGGTGGGGGTCTTAGCCACACACACACTCTAATGCTGGGCACTGGTGGGCACTGCTGGGCACTGGTGGGGGTCTTAGCCACACACACACTCTAATGCTGGGCACTGGTGGGGGTCTTAGCCACACACACACTCTAATGCTGGGCACTGGTGGGCACTGGTGGGGGTCTTAGCCACACACACACTCTAATGCTGGGCACTGGTGGGCACTGGTGGGGGTCTTAGCCACACACACTCTAATGCTGGGCACTGCTGGGCACTGGTGGGGGTCTTAGACACACACACACTCTAATGCTGGGCACCGGTGGGTATGTTTTCTACACACCTCTTACACATACACTGACATAGCAGAGGTATGTCCCACATGTCTATTACACTGGTGTTGTGCGGTGACGTACCGTACCCCGAGGTCGATGACGTAGGTGCGGCACGTCTCCGTATTACACTGGTTTTGTGCGGTGACGTACCGTACCCCAAGCTCGATGACGTAGGTGCGGCACGTCTCCGTATTACACTGGGGATGTGCGGTGACGTACCGTACCCCGAGCTCGATGACGTAGGTGCGGCACGTCTCCGTATTACACTGGTGATGTGCGGTGACGTACCGTACCCCGAGGTCAATGACGTAGGTGCGGCACGTCTCCGTATTACACGGGTGATGTGCGGTGACGTACCGTACTCCGAGGTCGATGACGTAGGTGCGGCACGTCTCCGTATTACACTGGTGTTGTGCGGTGATGTACCGTACCTCGAGGACGTAGGTGCGGCACGTCTCCGTATTACACTGGTGTTGTGTGGTGACGTACCGTACTCCGAGGTCAATGGCGTAGGTGCGGCACGTCTCCGTATTACACTGGTGATGTGCGGTGACGTACTGTACCCCGAGGTCGATGACTTAGGTGCGGCACGTCTCCGTATTACACTGGTGATGTGCGGTGACGTACCGTACTCCGAGGTCGATGACGTAGGTGCGGCACGTCTCCGTATTACACTGGTGTTGTGCGGTGATGTACCATACTCCGAGGTCGATGACGTAGGTGCGGCACGTCTCCGTATCACACTGGTGCTGTGCGGGAGTGTGTGGCGCAACATACCCAAAAATTACAGTCGTGCAATGGAGATGTGCGTGTGTGGCAACACGTACAGGTATGTTGTACTTCGTTGTACTCACCTTCTGCACCGTGGTCGGTTTCCATGTACGAGGTGGTGGCCGTACAGGATTGGGATGAGATGGACGATGGCGTTCATGTCCTGCTTGTCGCGTACCGGGGTGCGGTTCGTGCCGGAGTGTGGTTTTACGGTAGTTTTAAGCTCTCGTAGAAAAAGAGCCGTACGGAGTGTGTTCAACACGGATCGTACTTCCTGGTTCAGAAGACGCGGTCTATTTATGTTTGGACGTAGCGTGGAGCGTCAGCCAACTGCAAATCGTATGGACTTCCGATTTGTACGGCGTTTTTTACGAGGCGTGCGGAGTGACGCTTTAGGTTGGGATCGTACTTGCTGATTCGTAAGGGGACGCTTACAGGTACGATTCGTACGGGGAAAAACACTCTGAAAGGCAATTCGGAGCGCTTTTTACCGGATCGGAATCGACACTCATAAGTCAGGAAATCTGGGATACGGAGGTGGGTGGATACACTTGGCTAGAAGGGGCAACCACTAATTGTACAGAAAAATACACTGTATTCTTTATGTTTCAGAGGTGAAGGAATGCTTCCACTGGGCAAGAATAAAACTGTGTTACAGTTCCGCACATTCCAGATATGCAATAGGGCACATCCATGCTGATGGAAGTGTACTGGCAGTGCCACAAGTTTGCCTACACTCAGCTCATGCCCGGATGGTGCAGACTTTGGTCTCTCATTACCATACACACCCTTACACTTGTCATACCAAGAAGAAGAACTTTTACCAACACCCGCTAAGGAAGAAGACAGATTTGCTGGCTCAGGCTCATGAAAAAATAACTGCAGATTAATTTGGCTAGGCTCAGTACAAGGACGATCCAGAGGAATTTAGAATGTTCTCAGACTTACGAGTATTGGGGTGGGGTCCATACCCTTCTTCACCATGTAGACAAAAGTCAATGCCTGTGGGCTTCAAATCACCAGATGGGAATTGCTTAAAATTATGGGCAGTACTGAGCTCAGCCTTAATTCAATCAAGGAATAAGTGGAGCAATCCGCCTCATTGTGATGGAGCCTTTATAGAGGATAGGCTCCAGGTCAGCCCCCTGTTAGCATGGTTAAAGATCTGGGAGAATCCGGAGGCAACACTGTCCCGGCAAATAATTATGGATTGCCTTGGTAGGGACAGGGGAATCGACATTCCTTGGCTGAAGGATCTCAAGAATGTTCTGGAAAAAATAGGCTCCCAAGATCTCTTCCCAAACCTGACCGGAACGGTAGGCCAGTATAAGGAAAGCGTGAAGAAGAGGTTTATTACTTACAAAATTACCTCCAGAGAAGAGAGGGAATGGGGCAAACAGTCAGTCAGAGCTTATGGCCTAGTGAGGTCAAATTAAGGTATGGAACCGTACTTAGCCCTTATTTACAACGCCCATGATAGATTTTTAATAACACGTTTTAGGCTCAACCTTTTACATTATATTATTTATTCGCTGATCCGGGAGGTTTTACTAATTTTGTTGATCCAAAGGGGCCCTGCGGCTATGATCAACGATCTCCGCAGGACACCCTTCATTTTGTATTATTGTGCCCTTTTTACTTACTGCCCAGGCGCCTTTATTTAATTAGTCTGCTGAAGAAACTCAAATTTACGCATGCTAAGGCCGCCCTAAAAATATATACAAATGGCCCAAGATCCCTTGACCCTGCTCTCTATCACGAGGTTTCTAAGACTAGCATTCAAACTTAGAGGAACAAGAGGTCTTGCTGGAGGGAGCGGGGACCAGATGGTGGAATTATGAATTGTAATGAATGTCCAGGTACCTTTCTCTTCATGCTTTTTCTTTTTCCCTCTGTATAGTCAAATAATATATGTATTTTCAGTATTTTAAACTGTACTTTTATGGTGTTTTGTAAAATACCGAAAAAAGATTAGATAGTCATATGCCAGGTAGCGGGCTTTAGGACTAGCTTCTGTATTATACCGCAAAAACATGTAGGATGAGCTGATGGTTTCCCTTATCATGGTATACCAGTGAAGTCAACCCCACAAACTCAAAGACTGTATCCCATGAAAAAGAAGGCTAAAAACAAGTTAGGGAGATACACATAAAACTTGCATATCAAGGTGTAATAGAAAGTTGCACATCCCGTATGAATAATCCTTTGTTTCCAGTAATGAAACCAGACCATTCATATTGTCTAGCATTAGATTAAGACACCTGAAAAGAACTGCATGTACATTTGCTGTGCAAAAGGTGCACATCACGGCACTAATGAGTAACATAGTGCAGAAAAAATACAAAACTTCTGTAGACATTTCAAAAGTTTTTTTCTGCCAAACAAAGTGCCTCAGAGCAGGTATTTGACTCCATTCAGTGCACTCCGGTCTCAAAAGCAGCATTGTTGATTACCCCAGGGATATGAGAACAGCCCAGGGTTGTGTTCAGCCTGGGTTACAGAACTTTTGCTAGAATATGATGAACAGGTATTGTCCTATGTCAACGACATATACCTAATGAATGACGTCCTTTCAACTCATTTGTCTAGAGTAGATGGCATAGTTTTGGAATTTGCTCACAAGGGCTACCGATTCAATTTGAAAAAATCTAAAATAGTCTACCTCAATGTCATATTTCTAGGATACGAGTTGTCACTTTAAGGCATAAGTCTAGCGACACATTTTCCTGAGATGTGTGCGCTTCTACAACCACTAAATACACTAAAGAAACTCCAATCAATATTGGGTTTCCTGAACTTTGGCACAACACACATTCCTGACTAGGCAGAGTGCGTAAGGACATTCTACAACTTGATACGTCCGGATTTTTCAAGCACACATTGGACAACTGAGCACACAAAAATACTGTGTTCAGTACAAGCTGAAAATTCAAGCTTCAAACCACTTACACACACGTGTAAACAACAAGAACCTGGTGATCCCTATCCTTTTCCATGCGTCGGACCTCCGAAGCGGGTATAATTGCAGGGCATCAGGGTTTACTTAAGTATCATTCAATGAAGGAGAGACTTTACCACTTGCATATAAATCACATTTATACACCAAAGCAGATGTGTTTGCACCACCAGAAAAGATCCTGACCATGGTACAGTGGGCTGCAGTGAGAGGAAAGACCCTTGGCTCAGGGGAAACGCATTATTGCCATAACTCTTGTTCTGGCCATAGAGGTTGTCACAAAGGACAGTATTCCAAATACTAAAGCTTTACTACCACAATGGATACAGTGAGCTTAGTCTCTCATCGCAACATATGTAAACTAAAGATTTGACTCTACACTACAAACACGAGCATACCTGCAATATTAAAATGAATATTTTCTGCCTAATGAAGTCATGCCGCTAAACCAGTATAATTATATCATTTATACTGACGGTTACGCAAAGGCTGCCACAGGGACAAAGGACTAATACTCTCCAGCATGTGCCACTGTTAAGGGTAGAATGGGGATAGAGAATTGTGCACTCACAAAACCTACACGCATTCACAAAGTGAATGCACAGCACAACTGGCTGACCTTAGAGCTCTAAATCTGGCACTTGAGAATATGGATCCCGGATTCCATACACTTCTTGTGTGTGATTCGTATTATTGTGTCCATTCTTACAACGAGTACTTACACTATGGGAGCCAGAATGAATTCAGAGATTCTAAAGGGTGTACCATAAAGAAAAAACAGTTTTGCGTACAGGTGGCAAATTTCAAAGAGTGTTTGCCATAGACTAAAATACACAACACACAGACTGAGTCATCAACGTGTAGGAATACACGTAATAAGGAATTGCATGGTTGACAAAGCCGCAAAAGCAACAGTGCAAACTGCTGTAGTGTCTGCAATTAATCGTTCAAGTATTAGGATAGAGCGAGACATCATGGCGGATGTCAATGTTGCGCGCGATGGCACCCACCTGCAGAAAGTCTTTCCAATAAAATACTCTTACCAGTTAAGTGCGCAAATATTTCATTTGCTCAGATTCCTGAAGTGGGCGATTGAGTTATACCTAATTCAGATCGCAGGTTAGGATTAATCCTAGCAGTACATGAGGATCTAGCATCTGCTCAAGCAGGGATGGCAGCTACAATTTCATTGTTGTAACAACACTCTTGTTGGCCAGGTCTATAAAAAAAGACTAAGGGATTTATCCTTAAATGTGACATCTGCCAGCAGTTGAAGGTTTCCACCATAGTATGTCCACCACAGTCCTCTATTGATCTCAGACAAGCCTCTCATGTGTGTTTATCTGGTGTTTGCCCCCATGGCTTACAGAGATACCATGGGGAAATGGGTGTGACTGTGCAGTACTCCTCCCCCTATCATCCTAAGGGAAATGTGGTAGTGGAGAGGAAGAACCAGGATTTAAAGCAGTTTTAGCAGATGGGGTATTACGTTCAGGTCGCAGTTGCAGTGGCGGCCGCCACATAGAAAAAAGTAATGGGGTTGAGGGAGGGGATGCCAGGGGTAGACAGGAGGGAGAGCACCGGTAGGAGGGAGTTAAATATTAATGCACGTTTTTAAATAGTTAAACTTGCTGTTGGATGCCTCCAGTGTAGCGCCTCCATGTTGGTTCTTGTTCTTCCTTGTCCCAGCAGACACTGGAACTATGTCACAGACTCCCTATCCAATCCCCATCCTGCAGAGCAGCGGGCATTGGCCTGAGTGGGTTCAAAAGATGCTCAGGTCAGGAGTCTGTGGGGTTTTCCCAGGCCGGCTGTTCAATACAGCTGGGTTAGAGGAACCTAAGTGCGCATGTGTGTTTGGCTGGCCAGAGACAGCTGGCCAAACACAAATGGGTACTTTGAGAGTGCACATAGCACTTCTCCTCCCCCTCCCTACAGGAAAACACTGGCTTACCCAGCACTGTGGCATCATTTGACTTCAATGAATGTTTACATCTTTTAGAGGATCCAAAAAACTTTCAAGATGCTCAGCGCAATATCCTGCATAAACATTAAGCCACTAGAGAAGTAATGGAAGCACCAGAAATTCCTTGTTGGATCCCCAAGATCAGTTAATTAGTCCAGGAGAAGACTGTGAACAAAATGGAATTTGGCCCAACTTACAGAGAGCCTTACCTGTTCAGGCTGTTGAAGGTACGAGAACTGTACTTCTACTGCCCCTTGCTGGTTGCAAAAACAAGAGATTTGTGTCAATAGATCTCATTAAACCATACTGATTTGCTGGTTCTACACAGTAGGCCAAGAGGGCTTGTAGGTAGTTACCTGCCTCTTCTCACTATCCTACAGGAAGTCTCTATGGAAGCTTTGATCAGTAATGAAGCAGCTTCTCCCCTCCAGGTGACAGCTAACACTGAAGTATTACATATTTCTGTTACATGAACAAACTCCTTACAAACATCATGCACAGGAACTTAGATTTCAATGCAGCAAGCATCTACAGAAACGTGCCACCAATGGAATAAACTCCCAGTTCTGCATAGCCTCCGGAGCTTCCTAAATTAGATTGAACAACCTCTGGTTATGTCATCAACTATGATGACTTCTCTTCAGATTGATGTGACCCACTACCACCGCAAAGTAGACTGCTAAAATTCTACTCCTTGAATATACATTTGGATTCTAATTTCATGAATTTTCCTCTTGGTTTGGATTGGCTTTGTGATGGTCTATTTCTTGATTCTGAATGGATACTATCTCCCAGAATACTCTGCTGTTAAACTGGTGAACTTGGTTTTAACACCCCATTCTTCATCACACAAAGTGCAAAGAGACCTTTCACTGGTGAACATTTCTGCTGTTCCAGATCCTGATGAAATTGTTTGGGATAAGTTATTCTACAAGATCTTCGGACCAACTGAATATGCGTTTACAATTCTTTCGCATGACTTTATCACTTCTATTAACATCTCCGATAATTGGGTCATTGATACAGTGCATTGAATGCTAGATGATCTACAGCATTTAACTGTCTTTAACGGAAATGAAATGTATGAAGGCATGCCTAATTATGATGAAATGTTCTGTTTTCACCATTATGGTCACCATTTCCTACATAAAGCAAGTACTCCACACGCAGTATTTAATTTCACTTAATTGGAACATTTCCCTACTCCACCAAAGGTCAACTTAAAAGCATTTGCACAGACGTTTGGATATTTTTTAGGTCATAATCTAGCTGACTTGGGGCCAGATGTAGGTAAATCTTTTTTTTCCGATTCTTAAATACCGACTCATACTCATATTTTAGAATCGGAAAACAGGATGTAGGTAAAATTCCGATAAATGTTACCGATTCGGTACCATTCGGAATATCCAATCGGTATTTACCGATTCGGTATTTACCGATTCGGGAAATACCGAATCGGTAATTCACATTCATCCACATGGGCCTTCAGGCCCTTAGGAATGAATGGGATTTACAGATTATGCATCTTCTGAATCGGTAAATACCGATTCGGTAATTACCGATTCGGTAAATACCGAATCGGCAGTTTTGAAATTGACATGTGAGTCTGCTAACCAATCAAGGACACCCTGCACACCCCACAACCAAGGGCCAGAGTAACCAACCAATCAGAATGAAGCACCCCTCCCCAGTACCTGGGAGTGGCCACACCCATGCAGGTGCAGAGCAACTGAACAAACAGAAGAGCAGAGGTGAGAGGAGCTGACTATCCAGAGCAAAGCAGTTAAACATAATGGAGTCTCAGGAAGGGCAAAAGGATGGTGGTGAGCGCAAAAGAAAAATTAAGTTCAGCCCAGCAGAACTGCAGGTGCTAGTGGAAGAAATTATGAGTCACTACACCCAAATATTTGGCAAACAGTCTCTGCATGTTGCAGAGTATGTTAAGAGAAACATATGGCTTGGCATACAGGCAAAGGTCAATGCCATTGGGGTGACGCACAGGGAGATAGACGACATAAAGAAACGATGGTACGACCTGCGCATCATGACCAAGAAGAAGATTGCTGCCCAAACAAAGGAGGCTGGTGTGACAGGAGGTGGTAGAAACAAAGCACCAAAACTGACTGAGCTGGAGGAGTTAGTGGAATCAACCCTGGGGCCAGAATGCATCCATGGGATAGTAGACCTGGACAGTTCAGCAATAGCAACAAAGAAACAAGGCAATATGTTTGGACCCTAATCCAAACCTGAACCCGTTCCCCACTGTGCATCATCATTACACTCCTGACAGCTGTTACTGGGGGCCAGCAATGCATCATGGGAGACGTAGTCATAGTTACATACAAGCAATGCATACACCATACTATTCAGCAAGGCATGCCACACACATCTCCAAGCACACAATGTACACTAGGCAAATGTGTGTACAAAATGTATTTCAAAAGTACACACAAGTGAACAACACCATTGATCCTATGTCCATATGTTTTCACAGGGGAGTCCTCACACAGTGCAGCACCAGCAAGGGAGGAGGGTGCACCAGCAACTAACAGAAAAGAAAAAGAGAACAAAGCAAAGGTCATAGCGCTGTAGAAGGAGGCAACAAGACATCCTTGGAAGCCTCAACACCTGAGCGAGCCACAACACCTGTGCCGCAATCCCCCCTATTGTTTGGAAACCCTGAGTTTGAACCCACACCGCTTACACCAACACCAACGTCCAGGTCGTCCATGCAGGGAAGGGCAAGTAGGCCTGAAGTGCCACCTCTGAGGATCATGGATACCTCAGATGAGGAGGAGGATGAGGAGGGCGATAATCAAACCGTTGCACCTGTGGCTGACAAGGCCATGGCGCAGATTACAGCAGGTGCTGCGCGTACCAGTGTCCTTGGCAGGAGGGCACGTGAGGGTGGCGAGGGGCAGGAAGGAGAGAGCGTCTTCTGTGGCCTGGAGGCCTCAATGGTGAAAGTACAGCGCCTGCAGGCTAAGGCAATGTTGGCCGTGCACAGGCAGGTGTGCAGCATAAACTACAAACTGTCACACATAGACAAGGGAATAGGCAACATTGCTGGTAGCTTGCAGTCAATTGCCAAGGGGATGTCAGACATCTCAACACACATGGGTGTACTGTCTGATAAGTTGGACAGGGACCATCTAGAGCGTCGCAGGGAGCGGCAGTGTATGCGGCAGCAGTCCAAGGCACTTAACCGATTTGCAACATCAACATCACTACTGTGCCGCCGCTCAATAACCATGCCGGATGCAATAGTGCACTCCTGCACAGACTTGACACGGGGCATGGGAAGAGTGACCTCTACGATGGAGCATATGCTCACCACTCAAACAGGCACTGCTGGTGACACGGGTGTGGAGGAGACAGAAGGGTCCACCAGCAGGAGTGGCTCCAGCACACCTGTACCAGAGGTGCGCAGGAGCTGCAGGCACAGCAATGCTGAGTCAGGCCCCAGCCAAGATATGGAAACCCAGCCACGTAAATCCCGCAATGTAGTGCGTGGCCGTAAGCATTGAACATTGCCTGAACTCCACAGGACTGCTCACAGTGACGGCAACTGAGCTCACGCAGTCATGGACATGGACATTGATGGACATGGCTTTTATTTCTTTGCATGATGTAGTGATTATTAAACTACACTCTTCAGACACTATACCTGTCTGTGTGTCATACATTACCTAGAAATATCGAGGTGTGATCTCTGCCCGTCTCAATCTACCATCTGTTGCTGCTGCTCCTGTTGCTTGGGGCTCTGCCTGTTCTTGGTCATCATCAATGTCCTTGTGATGTGTCATCTCCACCCCGGTGCCTTCTTTGGTGGCAAGATTGTGCAACATGGCACAAGTCACTATGATCTTGCAGCACAGGATGGGGGTGTACTGCCGTGCACCTCCACTCTTGTGAATGCAGCGGTACCTGCTTTTGAGTAGCCCAAATGTGCGCTCCACTACGTTGCGAGTTGACCTGTGAGCCACATTCTAACGCCTCTCACTCCTGGTAGTTGTATTGGGGTAGGGTGTGAGCACAAAAGAACGCAGGGCACATGCACTGTCGCCTATGGGGGAAATAGAGCACCATTAGCCACATATGCATCACACATACATCTGCCATGACTATCAGGGTGTGTCACTGTTGTTTACCTAGCAGATATCCATCGCCAAATTCTCCAGCAACAAGCCGTGTGTATATACCACTATTTTGGAAGATGTAGGAGTCATGGGTACTACCTGGAAATGTGGCCACTATGTCTGTGATGATGTTGGCAGCATTGCATATCACCTGCACATTGATGGAGTGCGTTGACTTACGGTTTCGGTAGATGTGTTCAGTGGCTGCAGATGGACAGAGTGGAATGTGGGTGCCATCTATGCAGCCTATCACATGAGGGAAGTGTGCCAGCAGATAGAAATCAGTTTTTTTTTGTGCAAATTCCACAGGTGTGTCAGGGAACCGGATGTAATGTTCCATTCTCTGCGTTATGGCCTCCAGGAACTTCCAGAAAAAACGTGATAGGCAGCTCTGGGACACACCACCAAGTGCATCAATCACACTCTGGTAGCTCCCAGAGGCAAGCAGGTGTAGGCTACAGAGCACCTGCACATGGGGGGGATGGCGTGGGCCCTGGGTGTTGGGTGATCCAGGTATGGGTGGAGGTCCCAAATCAAGTCCAGGATGGTTCTGGGGTGCAGCCTGTACCTCTGCAGTATCTCTGGCTCAGTCAGTTGAAATAGGGTGATCCTCTGCCTGTAGACCTGCTCCTCCCTCATCCAGACCCTCTCTCCTGCTGCCTGTAGCCGTAGCCGCCTCGCAATGACATAAAATGCCGCCATTCTTGCAGTACTGTTGCATTTTGGGCCCCTTTTTATAGGCTGCACCTGGTTACCACCTGCTTTCAATCCATGGTAAATACCGACTCTTAAATACCGAATTTCATCGGATTCGGTATTTTTTCCCTTTCGTACAGCTCGATGGCCCTTTTTTACCATTTCTTATTTTTCGAATCGGTAAATAGGAACTCGGTAAATAAGGATTCGGAGAATTACGATTCGGAATTATACCGACTCTTATTTACCGATTCAGAACTTTTTTGGCACCTACATCTCAAATTCCAAAAACCGGTCGGAAACAGCCGAAATTACCGAATTTCGGCCGTTACCGACCGGTATTTGGCGACCTAAATCTGGCCCCTAGAGTCTTATTATTATAAACTGGCACCCTTGGGGCTAAGAAATCCATGCTAACTGATATTAATCTGATTTATTCTGCATCTTTCATTTCTCAGCTGTCTGTACAACGGTTTGACTTTTGGAAAGACAATGTTGATTTGAAATCCATGTGGGATTGGCAGGTGAATGAGGTTTATTCAGAGCATCCCTTACACCACATAAAATGATTTTCCTGAGCAAAACTGTGCAGCAAACATCCTGTCTTGTCCTGGCCAAGATAAAAAATTTAAATGTACTAAACATTCCCACATTTGCATGATTTGCAAACTGGCATCAATTCACGTATTACACAGTGGAAACATTAGACACCATGGTTCACAATAGATCATGCAATTTTTCAGGTATCAATCAAGAGGGATGGTTAGTGTGGCCGTTTGAGACCAACAAATGTCAGGCACATTTTCTTGACAACAACAAAAAATTTAGGATCAATAGGCCATACCCACGTTACATCCAGACAGAACTTACAGTGTTGGGAAGCTATGCTATGTTAAAAACCTCACATTGCTGCAGTTGAAACAACACTTCCCCCTTCTTTCTGATGACATGAGATTGCAGGACTTTTTTATTAGGTCCTAGAAGACCACGAAAAGACCACGAAAAAGCACTTTCTGTATGCTATATACAATGCAGTGTGGAAAATGTCATAGCAGGAAGCTGCTGAGATATTGCCCGTAATTGACAGGACAAATCTAGGATAGACTCTTACAGTAGCAGATAATGGTATAATCCCTCTATCCACCAGGATTTGCTCTCTGGGTAACACTGCGTTGTCTGCAATTGACATCATACAGAGTGACATGTCTTCTTTACAACATTGGCAGTCACAGCTTAGGCCTATAATGTTGTAGAGTTGGTCTCTAGAGACACTTCAGACTGGTGGTGTTCCATGGAAACACCTTAAAACCACTAGTTTGTTTCTACCATATAATCTTATGAAACAGCAAACCATCATGGAGAAGAAGAATGCAATATACACCATGTTGCATATAGAGAAGTTAGAGAAATTACAATTCACTATTGCAGAAATACCTTCTGTGGATTGAATAATCCACTGATGTATTTCACTGCCAATTTTGAGATTTCACTTCCAATACTGCTTACAACACCATCAAGTGTTTAGATACGAGGCGCTAGGGGAGGGTATGTACACAAATCATGGATCATACCTTTCGAATTGCGATGCCAGAATAGGGAGACTGAGGTATTTCTTAGCGGGACTTACTGGAAGAGTACCTTAGAAAATTCCTTAGTTTGCAGGGAAGTTTCACTTCATAGTGCATGTAATACAACAAAGGCAAATTTATCTGTGTTATTTGAAGGGTTCTCTGGCTGCGGTGATCTGACTAGCTTATAGATTACTCTCAAATGGGCGTTACTTGATGCTGAATGGTTAAGGCTGCTGTGAGATGAAACTAGAAATTGCATTTCTAGTAACTGTCTCTGTGGTCGAGACCTGTTGTACACATGTACTACTTCTACATGTCTGCACAATGCTTTGGCCTTCGATAAAGGTTATAAATCTGCGCTTTGATGCTTTGAGCAGACTGAATGCCTTATTGTTTCAGAAAGGTGTGGCCCTAATATCTGCAAGTGAGATGTTTAAACTTCAAGTTGCAATGCCCTCTTATGAGATGAACTTGCTAATATGCACAAATTTCCTTCCTCATTTTGTGGAGCTTGTGTATCTCTTTTTAACATGTCTAGTACTGTGGGCCTGGCACACTCTTTTAAAATAATTGTCTCTGGGTTGGTTAGCACCTTTTTATAACCCTGTGCCTGGAAGTATTTTTGGAGGCTTGACGCTTGTCCTGTTCCTACTTGTCGGGACTATGCTTTTTTGTTCTCTGCTCCACAATGGATGTCCCATCACAAGGCCAAATGGGGATAGCACTACCACATGTGCTCCTGTGTCGTGAACGCATGATACAGTGCTTTGGCGCACCCTTGTTTCAGAAACTTAATGACCACTGGTTCTTGTCCTTTCGACCTGTCTGGGTACACTGTGTGCAGTCCATGTTCCTCTGTCTACTGTGCACTTTAAAATGTGCTTTGGACATATGCTTGAGAACTCAACTGGTTCAATCGCCGGACATTGACCGACTGGCAAGTCCCTTAACAGGTCATTTGAACCATTGTCCATTGTCCTTCACACTTGCCATTGCTCCTAAATGCATATTATGAACCTTTCTGTGAGGCCTCAGCTACTGGTGATTTGGATCCTGGCTGGTCTTTTGCGAATTCAGCACTGGCTGTTCCTCCATTGGCGGATGCTGAGGGATATGGAGTAGAATATATCTGTTCTATAGATCTGCTGCATTGGGTGCCTCTGAGGCCATCGTCTGCAGTTGCTGGGAACAGCAATGTTTTGTCTACTCCTCAGGACACTTAAACAATCTGGCAGTTTCAAGTTGTGGAAACCTTTTAATTGACAGCATGGGAAGAATTACGTGCCACGTTAAAAAATGATCCATCTATTTAAATGTTGCAGGCATCGCAGTTGTGTTTGAGGTTTTTTTTACAAGTAGCTATGCTAGATATCAGGAGGAGATTTCGAGTGAGAGAAGTAGTTGTAACAGTATGTGTTTAGCTAAAGTTTAATGGTCATCAAAAGTATGTCACTGCAAAAAGTGTTTGAGGGTTAAGGCACATAAGAATAATGCATTCTGGTATAACGAGGGATTCTCAATTATGAGGGCAGAAGTGATTAAGGTTTTTGTAAAACAGCACCTGGTGATCATTAAGGAGGGTGGGAACGCATTTGAAATGCAGAGCAAGAGAGCTCTTTGAATCAGCCTGCTAGAACGAGGAAGCTGGCCGTGATGGTACGCTAGAAAAATGAAATGAAATGGAGACTGTTTGGCACAGAGATGGTTGAGCGTGGATGCTCTGTTTTTATATATGTTTTGCCTAAATGTCACGGTAAGCACAGACTTTAAACTCGAGTTCTCACATAGTGACAGAATAGATTTGAGATAATAGTGGGATTTCTCTTAAGTAACTACGTGAAATCTTGGGAGGGCTACCAGAATACTTGTTGCATAAATGTTGAACCCAGTTTGTTGTTTGAACACGTTTCACATTTAAATGTAATATATGGCAGTGAATTAGCTGTTTAAATGGATATGTTTTCAGCAACTTTTAGATCGTAATATGATGACAGAGGTTTTTTGGCACATATGGGCCGATTAGGATGGCGGACGGACTTGCGTCCGTCCGCCACCCCTGAGTAGGAGGGACCGTCCGCATGGGCAGCGGCGGTCCCTCCATGGCAATTAGGATGTGACCGCCAGGGTGGCGGTCACATCCTCTATTTTTAACATTGCGGCGGGTGCAGCTTCAAGCTGCACCCGCCGCAATGTTAAAAATACATGTGTTGCATTTACATGCACAAAGCGGCAGGCACCGCACGGTGCCTGCTGCTTTGTGTACGCAAATGCAGGGGGGTACCATAGGTACCCCCCATGTGCACCCCCCACCCCCCATTCACCCAGGGGGCCCGCAACGGGCCCCCAAAGTGAATGTCCGTATGCTTTTCCATGGCGGAAAAGCCTCCGTGGAAAAGCATACTTACACCAACATCATAATATGGCGGACGGTGTCTCATAGACACCGCCTGCCATGTTATAGCTTTTCCGCCGCGGTCGGAAGCCGACCGCGGCGGAAAAGCGGCGGACGGAATTCCAGACCCACCAGCCATCCTAATTTGGCGGTGGGTCTTTGGAGTCTCCGCCGCGGTTTTTCCGCATCCTCCAGGCCGGCGGACACTTCCGCCGGCCCGGAGGATGCGGAAAAACCGCCATCCTAATCGGCCCCCTAGTGTTTAAAATGATGTATTTGTTTACAATTGTAGATGTCCCTGACGAAGGGAGGGCTCCTCCCGAAATGCATTGGACTATAGGCAATAAATCGTGACATGGAACGAACCCCATGCGTCTGAGTGCTGTTTAAAGGAAAACATTGATTGAATAAAATGAATTGAACTTAAGAAGAAGCATGGTTTAAATGTGAGGAGATAAAGTTAAAAGAAAAGAAGATTGTAATAAACTTGATTCATTGGATTTAATCCAGAAACTTGGCTGTGCAGCTTTTGTGGAACCGAAAATGGGCCCACCGTACTTGTAAACCTTTTAATTGGGTCATGTTTTTAACATTCAAAATAGTTTTAAAGAAATTGCACCACTTTTAATTTCATTTTTATATTTGTTTTTGTACTCTGTTTGGGTATTCATAAGTAGCTGAGCAAAAGTGTTCTAGATCTGTTACTACGATTTACTGGGGGAGTCAGGGTTGTCATGTTATGAGGTTGCACATCCATTTGTTACCCTGTAAGGTTAGGGGTACAGATGATGCACTTCAAGCTTCAGGACTTCGGGGAACATATCTGGGTTGTATGCGTAGAGTCAGTCTTGCACAGTTGTGATGTTTATGTTAACCAACAAATGCATAGTTTTACTTGGGAAAGTTTAAGCAGTATGACAGCACAGTCCAGCAGCACACACATGATTGCAAGAAGTCTTTTGTGTTCCTCAGACTTCAGAAAACAAGAGGCAAGCCAGCAAGCCCTTGGAGTCACTCTGAGTTAAAAAGCAATGGGTCCAGTCCATGTCATCAGTAGGGCAGAGATCAGCAGACAGCAGGGCAGCTCAGAAAAGCAGAGAAGCAATTCCTCAGTACTATCAGTTAAAGGAAAGTGGCAATCCTTGCAGCACAACAGTCTTTGCTCCAGCAGAGTTCTTCCCAGGTCCTCGAGTGTACTCCTTTGGTAGGGTCTGAGGCCCAGTAATTATACCCAAAAGTGCCTTGGATGTAGGGGATGGCTTAAAAGGAGCTCTCTGAAGTGAACAAAGACCTCTCTCGAGTTAGTCCTGTCTGTCCGGCTAACTGTGGTGGATGAATCAGTGCTTTGTGTATGTACAGGACACTACCTAGTGAAGTGTTAGTGTAAGTCCCTCCCATTCCTCCTTGCCCAGGAAAACCCATCATTATGCAGAATAATGCAGACAAGTGTACAGAATGCAGATAGGCTTCACCTTCTTGTTTGAGGATGTCTAGAGGAAATGCGCAATGTGTGGGGTTCACCCAGGCCAGGTGTGTATTGGAGACATGCTGCAGACACACCGTGAAAATTATAAAGCAGAGAAATGTCCACTTTTTAAAAGTGGCTTTTCTAAAATAATAATGGTAATTCCAACTTTATCACTAAATATGTTTTATCATTACCATTCCGAAGATGTGAACCGTGATTTAGCTACTCCTTTCTGATCAGGAATTTCAGCTTAAACGTATTTTAAGGAATTCCCAATGCTAGCCTATGGGAGGATTAGCCTCATAGTAGTGAAAACAACTTTGTCCGTTTGTCCCTAGCAGAGTATGTAAAACTTAAAAGTATATGTCCTAAATTTTAGTTGCTAAGCACATTGCACATAGGGCTACCTAGGGCCTACCTAAGAGGAGTTTAAGGCTCGGCAAGTGGGGTTAAATGCCAAGTCAAAGTGTCGGTAACAAATGACTGATGGATTGAATGGTAAACTGAACACACTGACTTTGCGACATCAGACCTGAGACAGATTTGAAAGGCTACTTGTGTGGTTGGCACAATCACTGCTGCAGGCCCACTAATTCCTGCTGTGATTTAAACGACAAGAAACATTTGTCACCTCTGAACTGTCACGCTATGGATGATCGTTAATCTCTGAAAAAGAATTGTTCAAATATTTTGCCCTAAACAGTCCCTTTCCAAAACACCTTTGGAATCAAAAAAACATAAAACACAACTAACTGCACTTCAAGCTCCAAAACATCAGTTGTCGAGAAGAGATTACCATTCTCATAAGGCATCACTCAGTCTCTGTCTCCACCTTTACAGAATCAGATCAACATGAGGCATATTGCAATGAGAAAGTCTGTATTACAGTAGGCCTTCAAAAAGACAAAAAAATGACCACTCGGGGTTGCAACATTGTCTAATAATGTCGTGGCCATGACATGAGAAGGAAGCTGGTAAGAAGAAACATTTTCAATGCTAAGTAAGTTGTCTCTGTTGACTCTGAAGGCATCTTCCTTCTATCGCGCATAAATTCATTACATAAAAACAAGTTGTTTTTTTTGGGACCAGGCAAGACGCAAATTCTAGCATAGCGCTTAGATCAGCAGCGCATTTAAGCAGATAGCCTTGAACTCGTGATTAATTTTAACATACCCGTTCTTGTATTTTATTTAACTGTTGCTTTAGTTGTACCTTGTTTTTAGCGCCCCTCACTTGCTCCATAATCGGCTATCACCGCATTTCGCGGGTCCTCCTTCCCTTGCTTGTAATTTAGGTAGCGCCATCTTGGGTGTAATTTAGCACGGCAGCGCCATTCAGGGCAGCGTGCTAGGCGGGGAGAACACACAAAGGTATTTAAAGCGGGCTGGAAGCGTAAGTAGGACCTTTGACCAGGCAAGACGCAAATTCTAGCATAGCGCTTAGATCAGCAGCGCATCTAAGCAGATAGCCTTGAACTCGTGATTAATTTTAACATACCCGTTCTTGTATTTTATTTAACTATTGCTTTAGTTGTACCTTGTTTTTAGCGCCCCTCACTTGCTCCATAATCGTCTATCACCGCATTTCGCGGGTCCTCCTTCCCTTGCTTGTAATTTAGGTAGCGCCATCTTGGGTGTAATTTAGCATGGCAGCGCCATTCAGGGCAGCGTGCTAGGCAGCGAGAACACACAAAGGTATTTAAAACGGCCATGCCTACGCGCAGCGTGAGCATGCCGGAGTCACATTCCAGCCAGAGTCCAGCCCATCTGTGCCCGTCCGGGCCCAGACGGGCCTAGGGCCAGAATACTTGGTCCTAACTCCTGAAAGGCGGATTACATATTCTCGAGAGGACATCATGTCACTGCACGATCCTAAAAATGTGTTGTGTAAGTACATTCACAAAGGATCTAAACCCTTTTTAGCCTGTAGGACGTGTCAGCTGATCCATCCGGAAAAGGGAAAGAATGCCCTGTCGATGGCTCTGCTGAAATGTAGA
Organism: Lissotriton helveticus; assembly: GCF_964261635.1. Classification (NCBI taxonomy): domain Eukaryota; kingdom Metazoa; phylum Chordata; class Amphibia; order Caudata; family Salamandridae; genus Lissotriton; species Lissotriton helveticus. The sequence continues at coordinate 660,416,560 of NC_136067.1, forward strand.
TCCCTCCCATGTCATGCGCTCGAAATCAATTTCCTGATACAAGACCATGATCTGGACATCCTGTTTCTGACGGAAACTTGGATTACAGCAAGTTCGGGTGCAGACATAGTTCGAGCCCTCCCCCCAGGTTTTCTTATATACCATCTGGATCGACCTGTGGGGCGTGGGGGCGGTATTGCCATTATTTACAGAGACACGTTTGTGTGCAGGGCACAGAATAGTGAGGTTCAGGACTGTGAGAGCTGTCAGTTCTCACTGCGGACGTCCCCCACGGTAACTGTGTCAGGCATTCTGATATACCGTCCCCCAGGGGGCATGGGTAGCTTTGTTAGCTCCCTAATGGAAACAGTCACGCAGCTGGCCTCTTCCACGACTAATTTTATGGTGTTAGGGGCTTGAATCTACACTTCAACGAACCGGCAGATTTAGTGGCCGCTGACTTGCAGTGGGATTTAAATGCATACAATCTCAGTCTAAGCAACCCAGGAGCCTCGCATTCCAAGGGCCACCTCCTTGACCCCATTTTCTCGAACATCCCGCACCTTAGGGCTCTGCCCGCTTGCCCTCTACCGTGGACAGACCATTTCTTGGTCCCGGTCATAGTGCAAGCTGATCTAAGAACCTCCCCTTTTCCGAGAACCTATACCTTGGAAAGAGCCTGGTCCAGGTTATCAGTGGACAACTGGATTGCCAAACTTGAGAGCTCATGCCCTCCCCTATCCTTGGACCCGGTTATGGCTGATGCGGATTTTGAGCTGTGGGTGACCAATTCCCTAGATGCCATCCTCCCGAAAAAGAGAGTGGCAAAGAGGGGAAAGAGGATAGGGTCTGCCCATGGTATTCACCGGAATTGCGAATCCTTAGGAAAGGATGTAAAAGGTTGGAGAGAGTTTGGAGGAAAGATTGGGGGGTAGCCAGTCGGGATGAATACCGAGCGGCAATTAGAGCATATAAAAACGCCCTTCGCAGTGCTAAGGCCCAATTTTTCGAGGAAAGAATAAAAAGCTCCTCCAACTCCTCTAGAGAAACTTTTAAAGTGGTAAAGGAGCTCCTCAAAATTCCAGAGCCCCCGTTGACTCAGGATAACCCAGCTGAGAAGTGTAGAGAGTTCGCAGAGTATTTCCACTTAAAAATAGAGAACATCATAAGTGCGCTGCCTTTGGCTGTGCAGAGCGCAGACATAAGCAGTCAGGTAGGAGGAGCTCGTGCCCTATTGGACACTTTTGGTCCAATACCTGTGGCAGAGGTCTTGAAGGAGTTGGGATCTATGAAGAGTGGTTCTCCTGGGGATCCGGCCCCAATGAGGTTTCTGAAACAGGTGGCATCTGTTATTGCGGCCCCTGTTACGAACCTGATTAATACAACCCTTGCCCAGGGGGTGGTGCCGCCGAGCTGGAAAAGAGCAGTTGTAAAGGCTCTCCTGAAGAAACCTAATCTGGATTCATCGGATTTGGCTAACTTCAGGCCTATCTCTCTGTTGCCGGGTCTTGGTAAGATCGCAGAGAGACTGGTTAATCACCGATTGTCAGACTTTCTGGAATCCAACAGCCTGTTACGAGAGTCACAAACGGGCTTTCGGCCAGGGCAGGGCACAGACACCGCCCTTCTGGCAGTCGTTGAGGAAGCCAGGAGCATTTTGGATTCAGGAGGGTCAGTGGCAGTGATCCTCTTGGACCTCAGTGTGGCTTTTGACACTGTAAACCATCAAGTGCTGATTCAACGGCTGTCCAATGTGGGGGTAGCAGGAGTGGCGCTGCAGTGGCTTCGGTCATTCCTGTGTGGCCGTACTTATCAGGTCTGGGAAGGCAGCGAATGGTCAACATCTATCCCCCTCCAGTGTGGTGTGCCACAGGGCTCTTCGTTAAGCCCCACATTGTTTAATGTGTACATGGCCCCCCTGGAGGATGTGGTTGCCCCATTTGGGATAAAAATCATCAGCTACGCTGATGACACTCAGCTGGTGGCTGCATTGTCCCAATTGGTGAAGAACCCGGATTCGCTGCACCTATGCATGGACAAAGTTCACACCTGGATGTACGAATCGGCGCTTAAATTAAACGGTTCAAAGACCGAAATAATGTTGCTAGGGCACAAGACTCCTTCACTCCCTTCTACCATCGGGCCCAGTTGCCTGGGCGAGCTCCCCAGCCCTAAGCAGGAGATCAAGAGCTTGGGGGTCTGGATGGAGCAAGACCTTTCCTTCAAGACCCAGGCCAAGAAAACGGCAGAGGTCTGTTTCGGGCCCCTTCGTTCAGCCCGTAAAGTTCTGCCTCTCCTCCCTTTGACATCGAGGAAGCTACTCATTCAGGGGCTGATTATTTCAAGGCTTAATGACTGTGTTGGTATTTTCCTTGGTGCCCCTGAAGCAACGTTCAGCAAGCTTCAGCGGGTTCAAAACGCTGCAGCTAGGATGCTGACGAATGTGCCAAGGAGGCAGTCAGCTAAACCCGCCTTGAAGATACTGCATTGGCTTCCAGTGCGGGAGAGGGTTACATTTAAAGCTCTCTGCACAGCACATAAAATCCTTCAGGGGAAGGGACCCCCTATCCTAAGGAAGTTAGTGGTGCCCTATAAAGCGAACAGAGCGTTGCGCTCTGACCAGAAACATCTGCTTCAGGTCCCGAGAGTTAAGAAGGCCCGTACTGGTGGTAGAAGATTTTCGGTTCACACAGCCACTCTCTGGAATGCGCTGCCGCTGAGAATGCGCTTAGAGACTTGTACTCTTCGTTTCCGGAAGCTTCTGAAGACACATTTATTTCCTACTTGATGTGACTGATCTGGCTCTGTGGCTTTTTGTTGCTGCCTGGACAAGCGCTGGGATGCCCGAGGGTAACTATGCACTATATAAAACTCCAAATAAATAAATAAAATAAACAAGTTAACCGGCGTTTGCTGCCAACATGTGATATTTAAAAAGCACAACAGTTCTCCAATCCTTAATAACTATGCTGTTGGCTACTGCACATACAGGGGCAGATTTACAAGCCCCTTGCGTGACTTCTGTGACGCTGAGGTTGTGTCACTTTGTATATATGTGTGGCCCATATACAGCATGACGCATCTAGGGAGATGCGTCACATTGTAAAGCCCTGCGTCACATACCTGCGTCAGGTATAATGTATGCAGGTTGGGTGTTCCAACGCAAAAAGCCATGTAGAACTGTTGCAGTGAAATCTACAAGATTTCACTGCATCATTATACGCCTTCACTGAGTCAAAGTGCCAACGCCTGCTCAGACCAGGCGTAAGGAATGACGCAGGGCTTTTTGAATGGGACTCACCCATCTATTGTGGCACATTGCTGGAGTTGTGTCACTTTTATGAGCAACTCCAACAATGCGTCACTTTTGCGCCAACAGATGCATCAGAATTTCTGATACATCTGTTAATCCTTGTGCCATGGAGTACTGTATTTTAAAAACAGCACATCCATAGTGGCACAAGGACATACGGCACTAATGCAAGGAAACTGACCCTTTCTCTCGTTGTTGCCCACTACTGACCTCTGTTGCTGCCACAAAGTGTGGAGACTGGGCCAAGGGCAGGCCCATCTGCGCCAGTCAGAGCCTGTAGGAGGCCGGGCTAGCGCCCTCTATTGGTGATGTCATCTTGGGAACCAGACCATCAAGGATTGTAACCGACATCGTAGCTATTGGATTAATCTTCTCTGCCACTCACCAGCCTCTCAAGACTTCAGTGGTGCAAGGTAGGACCTATTGCATCACGTTATACTGCTTCCACTTACAGGATCATACTATTACTATTCTTTGCCAACTCCCACAAGGCCCGTGAATAAGAAGGGACCAACCAAAGATAGAGGCTTAACATCCTGGTCAATTGTCTACTTCTTTTCCTATACGACTCAGGGTGGGTAAAATGGGCAAGCAGAAGACGGTTGCGGCTGTGGTTCATGCTGCGCCAATTACCAGCATTATGGACTGTTTTTTAAAAAGAGCAGCGGGGTTCTTGAAAAAGAAATTGAACTTGTGTCCCGTTGGCTATCCTGGTCCCCGGTGAATCTTCTCCCATTATGTTCCTCTAATACCAGGTTCCAGGGCTCTGAAGAAGGACTTGAATTGTTTTCCACCTCGCCACACTTTACCATCTTGGAGATGCAGTTGGTTCGTGATGAGCCAACTGTGGAGCCTACTGTGGAGTCTACATCAGGGAGTAGGTCACCTGTTCAAACCAAAGCCCCCGAGTAATTGTTCAAGGGCTGCAGTCTTGTGGTTCTGGGGTTAAGCATAAATACACCACCACCGGGGCTAAGGCAAAACAATCTAAAGTAGACACACCTTCGCCAAACACCCAGAGAGCAGTACCTGTGACAAAAAGATGACTTGGCGGTCATGTTAGAGGCTGGTTTGAGTTCCCTTCTTGTTCGCTTGGACCTCAAGTTGGAACCAATCAAACAAAGGCTGACCTCTATAGGAAGGGATCTTTTAAAATTGTCTCAATCACTTATAACATCCAATTCAACCCCCCCGCCCTGGTGATGCAGCGGTTGCATCGGTCGGGTCAGTTCCAGTTGCTTCTGCCCCAAATAAAATGCACACCGCCCAAACCTTGAATCTCGTGAGCACCATCTCCCTACTTGGCCCTCCTGCAAGCACCGGACAACTTCTACCTTCTACAAGTGGGCTGCAGGAGAGGCCATGCCATCAGGTGTTATGCAGACCAGTGGCCAACTTTAGCTGAGAACCAGCTCCACATGTGAGGGGCGCAGAAGGAGATGCCCCAATGTATTCCGCTGTTAACCAGGATAGAGTGCCCCAGGGTCCAACTTCCATTCATCTACCTCCGGAAGCAACACCGTATGTGGTGGTGTTAGGTAATGTGCAAGTCCTAAAGCTGGTTACCACCAAGGATTTTTACCAATTAAAGAACAAGACCCTTCACTGGCTTAACATCAACACCCCCTTGGGCTTCAAAGTGGAAAGGGACATCCTCATGGTTAGGAGAGTGGCCTGGATAAGAGGCTTGAAAAAGAGCTGTGATGGTGATCGTTTAATTATTAACTTCAACAGCCCACATTTGGCAGTAAGGATCCTACATGCCGCTAATCACAGTCATAAAATATCCCCTCGCTCCTCTATAAGAGCATTTCCCTTGGATTATTTTTACCCACCCTCACCTACAATGCTGCACCCGAGGAAACCTGTGACACCAACACCACAGGGTTGATCTCTACAACTACCTTTGGTCCCTTTATTTTATTCATTTGAGCCGATGGGTCAACTAGACCAATGTGATTGACTTGGTGGACAGAGCTCAGGTAAAATCCACTGTGTTTTTACAAATGGACCCAAAAGACCAGCCGGCTAAGGTTAACTGTTGTAGCTACATGATGGGTACTAACTTCTTCAACATCATCTCTTGGAACATAGCTGGTTTGGCAAGCAAGTTCTTGAATCTGGGTTGGTTAACTTTCATTAATAAATATGATATTATTTGTCTCTAGGAGAAATGGACTGTTGACAATACTTACATCTTGGAGGGCTTTAAGCTTTTTAACATCCCTGCAACCCCATCAAGGGTGGGACGTTCAAAAGGGGGCCTTGTAGTTTATGTATCTCTTGGTCTATGAGGTAATCTTGTGGTATTAAATACGGACAATCCGTGTCTCCAGGCATTATACTTTTCCTGGGGGTCTTATAGGCTAGCGCATTTGAATTTCTACAATGCTACTTTTCTGCTCCTTGAGGTGTGTAACGTCACCCGTTTATGTTCATTTGTAATGAATGGTAAGGTTTTGTCCATAAACCCAGTAACAGTCCTGGTAGGAGACTTTAATAAACAAATATGTGGAGCAGGGGGGCCCAGGGGCTAGCGAGGACTCCTCTTGTCCTCTTTTAGACGGTGTGCACTTTGAACATTGCAGGTAGGGGGAGAAATTAAACACACTGGTTTGTGGCCTAGACTTGCAATTAACCATAGGGAAATTGACCCCGTCCAGGTGATATCTCTTTCCAACTTTTGAGGGGCTGGGCCGGGTACCCTCACTTATTGATTTAATCCTAACCTCTACCCCCTTTTTTACTTGATTTCAGAGTCCTCAATATTAGCCAGTAGCCATAGCGATCACAACCCCTTATGTATTAAAGGTATCTGGCCCTCTTTTAATCTAAAAAGACAGACAATAGGAGGAGGGGTTTTACGGGCAACAATTGGAGGGAGACGTTGAAGGAACCAAATATTATACTAATGGACTATACTCACCAATATCCCATATATCTTATTCATTTATAATAAGTCAGTCGGCAATGGAGAAGGTTCAATCGTTTATTCCTTAATACAAACCCTGACAGGAGAGCCTCAGTCTACACGACCCTCACAGGTGCGCAGAGGAGACTAACTTCACACAAGCAGTACAAACCATATATACGTTTCACAGATAGCACGATGTCACCCTAGAAGGAAAGATACAACTTGTCAAGGAGCCAGCAGGAAGACCCATATAAGGCACAATTGATTGCTAGTAGCTCGGCCTAAGCTATTCCGGGGGCAGGTCAGTAAGGTGCCTCCCTTTCCATCTGAAGCTCGGGGAGAGCAAGAACAGGCTCTACTAGAATGTGCGCATCCCACTAAAAGCGCAGGTGTGACCTTGAGTTTCCCTGAGCTAAAAACTAGCGAGTGGAGCAGACAGCTAAGTCTGCCATCATGGTTTCGTGCAGAAAGCTTAATCACGTGATTTCAGGGAAACAGTACTTGAAACAGATAAACGAAAGAACATGGCTCCGGTCACACCAATAGGTTTGAATGAACAGGGAGTGAAGTCGTTCCTAACTACAATAATACACTGTGAATAATGCAATGCTAACGTGCAGCTATAAGGTTATATTGTATATACTAGGCCAACAACATGTATTTATTGTGATTATATCCCATCAGATGGCCCTTTTGGCCTACCATAGCCAATATAACCGGGTTTATTCTACAAACACTCCCTCATCAATCTGCGTCAGATCCGACACCTCCTTCTGAATCATTTGTTTGTCGACTTTTGCTTGTCGTGAGACGTTCAAGGCAGACGTTATTCTAGCTGTACAGAAAGAACAACAAGCTGGGCCGCAATGGAGACATAGGCAGCAAGTAAATATTACTCCAAAGGCTGCAGCCAGAACCATAAATATTTTCCAACCCCAAGTAGCCAAGAGACCCCAAAACCAACCACTAAGGGACCAGGTACCATTTTCCACATGTGCTTCGCTAGCTAATCGATGTAGTTTCTGTATTTCAAGATGAATGGTTGGGGCTGAATCAGGAATGAACACGCAGCAAGAGCTGCCGATCACGCGGCAAGCTCCGCCCCTATCTGCGAGGATGATGTCAAGAACCATTCGGTTCTGAAGCGAAACAAGCCTCGTCGCCTGAAGCTCAACAGTAATGTTGGTCAGGATCCCAGTTGTGGTGTGAACCACATTTTCCACTATTCTCGACAAACGTCTTATACTACGACTGTTAAAAATAGGAAGTAAGACCTTTGGCAAAATCCTCGAATTGTTGCAAGGAGGTGTCGGTCTGATCGGTACCCTCAGTATCAAAACTCCTAATACTTCAATTAGCTGCTACCTCTCTTCGAACCAATTGATGTGTCCTGTGGTAATCAGGTGGGGCAATATAAACTGGAGGGTAGAGGAATGAGAGGTAGCAACGCCCCGCCCATCCCCTTGGGAGCCAAGTGTACGCGTTTTCACCGCATACAAAATATACATTGGGAGGAGTAATTATGGGAGGGGTACTGTATGTCTGCAAAGTGTAAGTGTAATTACATTTACTCTTCCCTACCTTAACATGACCTCGTCCCTGTATGCAAAAGGGGGAGGTAGTATTGATAATAGGGATCGGCAAGGCTTTGTCATTAGTGATATTTCGTTCTTTAAAATGCTGAAAATACATGGTGTAGTTGAAAAGTTCAAAATCCTGCATTTCCTCTTGTAACCATGTCACATTTTTATAATCGGTGTATACATTCATGCAAGCATTCGGATCCAAAGATCCCTCTCCTCCATTTCCCTCGGCATCAAATCCTTGATGCTGATCTATATACTTCAAAATGGCCTCATAATCCCTTTCAGTATATATCTTAGGTTCAGCTACATAGTGGGAATACATTAATGACAGCAATTGGAACCATGCTTCACAGCTAGCTAAGTAAGATAACGGCAGGGAAATGAACAATTCATGCTGGTGCATTACTGATGGAAGTAACCCACAAACCCAACAATATGTTTTGTTCGTGGTACTGTGGGTCCGATGTAACATTCCAATAAAAGCATTCTTCGCATAAGTTTCTCTATGTCGAGCCTTATGAGGAGGTAAGGAATAAAAGAGGTGTTCCTCCAGGGCAGCGGTAGTTCCTAACAGTTTCTGTACAGGGTGCTGAAATTCTAAATACGCAAATACACACATCAAAATCACTGTGATTATAACAATAAAAGCAACGAATGCCACCTTCACTCTGGTGGGCCATCCGGAAAACAAATGCATGTTATCAACGTATCGTCGAGGAGCAAGTGGTCGTTCATCCTCCATCGCAAATCAAGCAAAAGGAAACATGCTCTCTATAAGTCCAAATCTAACTTGGTCCCTCTCTATAAGTCCAAATCTAATATTTGTTATGTTATGTTATTGGGGTTGCTTATATAGCGCACGGCTACTCCAGGGAGTGTCCCGGCGCTTTCTGACCCCAAACTGAGAAAGAAGATGGAAGAAAACACAAACATAACAAGTTACTGCTTGTAAAGCCATGTTTTCAGGGCCTTTCTGAAGGCAAGCAGATTAGAAGTACGGCGCAGATCCACAGGCAAGGAATTCCATAGTTTTGGGGCAAGATGTGTAAAGGAACGACCACCTATCCTGACCCTTCTAATGGGAGGAACCATTGCCAGGCCAAGACATTCAGATCGGAGAGATCTGGTGGGTTTATAGAAAAGAAGCCGTTTCTGAATGTACGAGGCCCCAACCAAATGGAGTGCCTTGTGGGCTAAAGTGAGAGCCTTGAAAGTAATACGCTTCTTAACTGGGAGCCAATGAAGGGAAGAAAGCAGCTCTGAAGCCCGAGCTTGTCGAGGTAGGCCAAAGATCGCCCTTGCTGCGGAGTTTTGAACTACCTGAAGTTGGTGCAGGAGGTAGTCCGGTAAACCCAGGTAGAGGACATTTGAGTAATCAATCCTGGAGCAAATCAAAGCCTGTACCGTCAGCTTCCTGTGGACTAAAGGGAGCAGAGGAAGAAATTTTCGCAGCATTTTTAACAGACCAAAACAGGTGTTGGAGAGACCTGTGATCTGTGTTTTCAGCGAAAGGGTGTTATCAATTTTGATCCCCAAGTTTTTTGCAACCACAGAGGAGGAGGAAGGGGGTGACATACACACCGGCCACCATTCCTGCCACGGTGGATCTGCTTGACAGCCGAAGAAAAGCACCTCAGATTTATCAGGGTTGCATTTGAGGCTGCTTCGCTGAAACCAGTCGAAGACAGCCCCCAGGCAACCCCGGATGCTCTCCCCGTCAAACTCCATGCCCTTCTTGCAGGTGAAGAGAAGCTGGGTGTCGTCAGCGTATGATATGATCTGGGCACCCATGGACTCCGCAAGTACCGCCAGTGGAGTCATGAAGATGTTAAAAAGGGTCGGGCTAAGCACCGACCCTTGTGGGACTCCAACATCCATAGGCGGCACCTCTGCGGAGTACGGCGGGGCCCAGACCACTTGTCGACGACTCGCTAGGTAAGATCTCAACCAGCTCAACACCGTTCCACGGAGACCAATCTCGTGAAGTCTTCTCAAGAGGGCCTCATGCGGGACGGTGTCGAAGGCCGCCGACAGATCCAACATCACCAGCATAGCTCTTCCCCCTGCGTCGAGAACTTCCTTAATGGCTTCGTTTACTTCCAAAAGAGCGGTCTCGGTGCTCAAATTGGAGCGGAAGCCAGATTGGGTAGAGTGGAGTAACCCCTGGTCTTCCAAGAAGGAGGAAAGCACAGAGTGGACGTGCTTCTCGACGATCTTAGCCAGACTGGGCAGGAGAGATATGGGCCTATAGTTCGCATGTATCTCTGGGTCAAGGCCTGGTTTTTTTAGAAGGGGAACAACCATTGCCTTCTTCCATGCTGGCGGAACCATGCCACTGGACAGGGATGAATTCAAGATAGGGTAAATCAGGGAATTGAAAATCTTGGCATTCCTAGCTAGAAAACTCGCCGGACAGGGGTCAAGCGGAGAGCCTGATTTAATTCTGAGTAGGAGATCCAAAGAAGTAGATTCCGATAAAGGTGGGAACTCCGATAGAGTGGGGCACGTATCAGATGGAAAAGACAACACATTTGAATCAATCATAGGTACATTGGGGACAGCTGGAGGAAAGGAGTCTTGAATGAGTTTGATTTTCATATTAAAAAAGATAGCCAGCTCCTTTACCCAGGATTCAGAGAACTTATGCTGGACTGAACTCGATTTAGGAGAAACAAACTCTTTGACAATGGAGAAAATTTCTTTACACGAGTTTGACGCAGCTTCAATTCTGTTGGCGAAATAATTCTTTTTGGCCTCTAGAATGGCCGCATGATAAGATTTAATAGATGCTTTGTAGGCGGACTTAGCATCCTTATCGTACTGTTTCCGCCAAAGTCTTTCGGCTAACTTACAATTTCGCCTAGCAAGAGTCAGTGATTTGGAGAACCAAGGAGCCGAGCTACGCTTAGTGGCATCCACAAAGCACGCACACCACCAGAGGGTTCTTCTTCCCACTAAGGGATCTTCTCCCTGTGTCCGTCAGAGTCTCACAGGCAGACTCCTATCATTCATCAAAAGAACCAACTTGTATATTCCAGTAGTACAACCGCGGCCCTTAACTCAGTCTTTCTCTCGGAACAGAGCTATTTAGCACAATGTTCCAAGATCTCAACGGGTTCAGTCCAGTGTCTCGCTCCGTACCCCACTAGCTCTATCCAATATTCCTCAACTCAAGTCTCTGTCTAGCTCCTACCATTGGGAGCTGGGGTACCGCGCTGCTTTTGGGGCCGCAGGTCGTATTTACAACGGCCAGGTTGCTCCTGGTCGGAAAACAATTCTGCTGCAAGGGTATCTGATGCATTCGAAACTTGTGGTGCCCTAGGAATAATAGACTCCGCTGATCGAGTGGTCGCACTTTCCACGATGGGCAACACCTCACTTGGTTGCCCTATTTCTTGGGCATCCGAAAAGGGCACAAAGTTTTGATTCCGCTCTCCTTCCTGACTCGGAATTCCTTCTCGATTCCTGAGATCAAATGGCAAGGGCAGTGGGAGACGTTTCAAATGGCTAACGTGGATCCAGTGTTTTCTTCCATGCGCTTTCACTGCCGTTCTGGTCACCAAGATGATTTGATAGGGCTCCAATCACCTCGGCTCCAGACTCGATTTCCGTTGAAAATTCCTCACTATCACCCACTGGCCGGGCTCCAAGTGATGTCCAGGACCCTCTGGTACCGGCTGCAGTGTGTCCGATACCTGTTGATGAATAGAACGCAGATCTTTAGTTAAAGCGTACAGATAGTCTGTCATCAATATCTCTAAAGGATCGGAGTCTGGGGACTCCCCACACATTAGCGGGCCAACCAAAGATCACCTCATAAGGAGACAATCCAGATCTAGGATGGGGGGTTGTTCTTAGGGACAGTAAGGCCAATGGGAGGGCATCAGGCCACTTTAATCCAGTGCTTTCACAGATCTTGCCCATTTTCAATCTTAAGGTTCTATTATATTTCTCGACCAATCCAGCTGACTGAGGATGCCAAGCGGCGTGGAACTTTTGCTTGATCTGCAACCCTTCACACACACTCTGGACTAGCAAGGCATTAAAATGAGGCCCGTTGTCGGACCAGATAATGCGGGGCAAACAATACCGGGGCAGATATTCCTTAATCAAGGCATTTGCAGTAGCAACTGCAGTGGCTTCCTTGGTGGGGTAGGCTTCAACCCATTTACTAAAAGCACATACCACCACCAATACGTATTTTAGATTATTCACTCTTTCCATTTGTATATAATCAATTTGTATTACCTCAAAGGGCAAGGATGGCGGGGTAAAACTTCCACTCAAAACAGATTCTCTACCTCCTGGATTATATCGTAAATACACCGGGCAATATTTCACTATGTGTGCTGCAGTTTTGGAAATATTCGGATTGTTCCATACTGGGTCTAGCAAAGCGCAAATACCTTTCGCGCCTACGTGGGCCGGACCATGGGCCATTGTCACTACAGCATATACCAAGGCATTGGGCAGTAACCATCGCTGTTTCTCGGAGAGGTCTATCCAACAATCATTCTTATCTAGTTTCCCTACTTCCTGTTCCCATCTCTGTACTTCATCTATCGTGGCTTCTTTCTGTAATTCTTTTACACTTTCAATAGTATTATCAAACAAAGATGTTTCTGCTACCCATCGGGCAGATGTACTTGAGAACATGGTATTCGTCCTAGTCTGGGCCGTTTCCTTCGCTACTGAATCAGCAAAAGCATTTCCCTTTCCAGTAGAATCAACAATTTTCTTGTGGGCACTACACTTAATGATGGCCACTTTCTTTTGGTAACGTTAAGGCAAATAACAATCGATCAATTAAAGGACCATGTTGAATTTTCTGACCATGTGCGGTAAAGAAACCCCTCTCCCTCCACAGCCTCCCAAAGCTATGGGCCACGCCAAAGGCGTACTGGCTGTCCGTAAAAATGTTCACCCTCAATCCTTCACTAAACTCGCATGCTCTTAACAAGGCTATTAGTTCAGCTGCTTGAGCCGAGTGATGAGAAATCCTTGCTGTTTCCACCACAGTCATCACTGTCGTAATTGCATAGGCAGCTGTCGCAGTGCCATCTGGTAACTTAAAGCAAGAGCCATCCACATACAACTCCCCCTGGGGGTCAGATAAAGGGGTGTCAGAGAGATCTACACGACCCTTCGTTTCTTCTTCTGTTCTGAATATACAGTCATGGACATCGTCCTTTACATTATTCGAAGGAAGGGGCAGCAATGTGGCTGGGTTCAAAGTGGCACATCTTTTGATCGTGATATGGGGTGCAAACAGAGTCAGCTCATATCCTGTTAATCTGGAACTCGTAAGGTGCTGAGTCTTAGTTCTATTCAACAGAATATAAACAGCATGCGGTACCATGACTGTGAGATCCGTATTCAGGACTATTCCTTCTGATTGCCGGATGGCCATCGCTACTGCAGCAGTGGCCCTCAGGCAACTCGGGAGGGCTCAAGCAACAATATCCAAGACTGATGAAAAGAAAGCACAGGGTCTCTGCTTTCCACCAAAACACTGTGTTAACACTGACAGTGAACAACCGTCCACCTCGTGCACATAAAGTGAAAAAGGCTTCCGGTAATCTGGAGTACCTAGGACAGGTGCAGAACAAAGAGCAGACTTTAAAGAATCAAAGGCTTCTTGACATTCATCCATCCAGGGTAGGGGTTCATGCACATCTTTGGTTGTCAGATACAACAAGGGTTTAGAGAAGAGTGAATAGTTAGGAATCCACTGGCGACAGTAAGAGGTTATACCAAGAAAAGCACGAACATCATGTTGAGTACGAGGAACAGACATGTTAGTAATTACAGATATTCGCTCTGGGGTCAATCGCCTCCCCGCTTTCGACAGTAAGTGGCCAAGGTAGGTCACTTCCTGTCGACAATACTGAAATTTAGAAAGGGACTCTTTATTCCCTTGGTGAGCCAAATGATTCAGCAATTTAACTGTGGCCTCCTTACAACCTTCTTCCGTATCGGAGGCCACTAGGATATCATCCACATACTGGATGATTGCGTTTCCTGGGGGCAAAATTAATTCATCAAGCACAGTTTTTAAAGCTTGGCTATAAATGCTAGGACTCTCTGTATAGCCTTGAGGTGCACGTGTAAATCTAAAGCTTCGGCCAGCCAATGAGAATCCGAAGACATGTCTGCTATCTGGATGAATTGGAATGCTAAAGAACACATTCTTCAAATCTATCACTGAAAAATACTGAGCTGTAGGGGGAATCATAGTCAAAATTGCAGTAATGTCAAGCACCACCGGATATTGCGGGACTACAATTTTGTTCACCTCTCTAAGGTCAATCACAAAACGATATGTATCTTTATAATCCGGGGCACCATCAATTGATGTTTTCTTCAAGATCGGTAAAATCGGACTGTTACAGACATTGGCAGCTGTCTCTTCTACCACCCCCCTTTTAATGAGGTCTCGAATAATGAGCAGCAAGGCCCGTTCACCTTCTGGTGAAATCTTATACTGAGGAATGCGAGGCAGCTGAGCACTAGGTTTCAAGGTTATTGGCACAGGAGCTATTCTTAACAGGCCAACATCAGTGTCTCCTGTGGCCCATTGTGTAGAAGGGACAGTAGAGAATTCAGGTGGGAGATTCTCATTTTTAGCAAAATACTGAGTTGCATTTAAAGGGGGTTTTTGCATTGTCAAGTAGACACCATCAGGGGAGCAATAAATTCGCGCATTTAACCTTTTCAGGATGTCCAGTCCCAAAAGATTTTCTCCACAATTGGAGGTCAACAGAAAAGGTGATTGTATAGAAATGGAACCCACAGTGAAAGGCAGAGGCTTAGATACGGGGCTTACCACAGGTATTCCAGAGAATCCCACTGAAACATTATTTTGGCCAGACAGAGCAGCCCCTGGGACCAACGTATGGGCAACCAAACTATTCATTGCCCCAGTATCCAATAGAAATTTTCCTGATGCTCCCAACAGTTCTCCTTTAACATAAGTTCCCTCTTGGTCGACTGATACTGTAATATGGCCCCCGGTCTGTCCTTGGCTATCTCATGCATAATCCTGTCCGTCATACCCATCATCCCTGTAAGTCTCATCGCAATACTGTCGATTTTGGGGATTATCAAAATAATTCTTCCGAGAGTCCTCATGTTGCATTTCTTCCCATCGCATACTATTTCGATCTATATTTCCTCGACCTCTTCCTCGTCCTCTAATAGGACCATTCCTGGCTAGCAACAGAGGGCAATCTGCCCTCCAGTGTCCTTCCTGTTTGCAATATGAACATTGATTTATGCCAATGTTCGGGGGACTTCCCCTACCTCTTCCCATCATTGCACCCCTCTGAAATGAACCACAAACTCCCCGTCCAGCGTTCTGTCCTCTACTAACTTGTTGCAACAAGACTCTAGTTTTCAAGTCCTTAGTCTTTTTCTCTGACTTTTCTTACTTTCATTTTCCCGATGTTCATAATATTGGGCCATACTGAGAATCACAGACGGAGCAGCCGTAGTCCACGTGCTCTCAGCCGCTTGGAGGCGGGACATTACTTCGGGGAGCAAATTTGTAACAAACCTATTGACTAACAATCGTATTCCGCCTTCCGTAGACAGATCTTGCCCACTAAAGTCTATAAAGACTTTCTCAAACCTAGTAAAGAAATCCGATACACTTTCATCCTTCTTCTGTTTGCAAGCCGTTAATTTATCCCAATCAACTTTTCTGGGAGGTAGGAGGGTTTGCATGTAGGTAACAATTTTAGCTGGATCTGCCAATACCTCATCTCTAGGTTTTTCCCCAGGTTTGCCCTCCTTGTCCCATGCTTTCAATCGGTCCCATGTCCCTCCTAATTCGGGGGCATGGTCAGTATCATGTATTTGTCTCCAAATATCTACCGGGATCAAAAGACCAAAGAACAGCTCGATATCAGGTATTGTCATGATAGCAGAATTGGCAGCCTCAGTCAGTTCCTTATAGTAGGCCGTGGGATTTTTACGAAGATCAGGGAGCTGAGCTTTTAAAGTGAGGACCTCGCTCCATTTCCAAGGGGTACAAACCCATTGTTCCTGAAGCCTAGCGTCCACACGAGCCCTAGTTAGCTGGCCAGCGTTATCCCTTAATTCAGGATAAAAGAGGGGGTGCACCTCTCTCCTGGGGTGCTGTGCTCCCCAATCGGCACACTTTCGGTGCATTCATTCACGATAATGTACTAGAGTTTCTACATTCTGATACACCACATCAGCCTGTAATTGAAATGTATGGGCTCGATCTCTTATATCACGCAGTATTTGAGGAGGAAATCCTTCCTCGAAACACTGTTCCCATAGTGAAATCAATCGAATCGCCATGTTCTCCAAAGCCAGTTGCTGGGCGACCGGTTCAAAGTCTCTCATAGTACTCCAAATGTCTTCCAAGGTGTAAATAGCATTTCGCATCCACTGGGATGCCTGAATCACTATAGCTTTTCTTTCTTCCACACCCATCAGCGACCTCGTATATACTCGCTGATCGCTTAAATCAGACCTGAGGCACTTAAGGCGTGGTGTCCAGACAAGCCGTATGTCGGGGATCTATAGCGGTCTGAATTGGAGGGGAGAGAAATACGGGGTGCGAAGGGGAAGGAACGGCCGTGTCCGGCTGTAAGGATATCGAGGGTGAGGTAGTCTGTCTGAGAGTGGAAGGGAGAAGTAACGCACTCCGTACTGAACCATCAGCAGGGGCTGTGGCAACCGTTCCCACCGGTGCTCCAACAGCCGATGCTGCTCCAGGTTGATCCGCCCGTACCAAAGGTACGGCGGGATATAAGCCCTGAGAGGCATAAGGAGGAGGTGGTCTAGTTTCTAATAAATCCTCTAATTCATCTCCAGTATCAGGTCGGGCTACATAACTTTTGTCCATTTCTAAACAGGACTGCCTATCCATTTGTACAATCTTTTCCTCCACCTTCGCGTTATCATAAGCTACAGCTTTCTGCGTAACTGTCTGTCCTGATTTCAGCTTTCCTAATTTCTCTTCCCTTATCCGTCGTCGTTTTGCCTCCTTTAACCATAGGTTCAAAGAGTCAAACATCGATTGGCTGCTTTTCTTCATAAATAGCTTATCTGGATGTAATTTATCTTTTTCTCATCAAACGACCCCGTTAGAGGCCATTGCAAATCAGAATTATCTTTGGTATATTTATGCCAGAGCGTGTTAAATAAAATCGGTGTGAGACCGTGTTTCACATACATATCGAAACTGGGACTGCCTTCGGGAGGGGCAGGCTGTCTTTCTTCCAACCTTGCACTTCGCCGACAGCAGCACCCAAAACATATTTTACTAAAACAAGGCATTTCAATGATATTTACTCAATTCTACTCACATACTCAAAAAAACCATTCACACTCTCGTATTCTTCCACAATAAAGTGCTGTAAAGTGTCGCAAGGCCGTTACTAGTTCTATGCAAATGACGTCTTCAAAATACGAACAGAGCCCGTCGACTCCTGTTCGGGAAATCGATTCAAAAGAATTCCAGACCAACGAAATTCAACCAAAAAGGAACAGTCACCAGACTGTTCTGAGATCACCTGATAGGCGAACCACGAACCCTCTTACAGGCCATCCCATGGTCCTGTTCTGGTTGGGCCGGGCATCTGGGCACGTAGCTCCAGAACCCTAGCTTACCCAGTTGCTCCCAGGGCTTTCCCGAAGAGGATTCGGCCGAGCGAGTAACTGCGTACTCCGCTAAGGCACCAGGTGTGGTCTCAAGTTTTCACCAAACAAGTCCATGAGGTATCCACCCGCGCAGCCCCTTCGCTGCAACGCTAGACCCCCAGATTCCCTTGTGGTCTGGCTTCCCTGGCCACCTTTAAAAGCCGTTAACCGCTACCAAAGAAACACTTCTTCCAAGTATTTCATATCTAATACAATCAAAATTCACTCACCTGGTGCACTCAGGTCGATTGCGAGTTCTCCACTGCCGACTCCTAAACAGACCGGCAGTCTGCTCTTTTCTCTCGGGTTAAGCCCGTAGGACTCCGGCGTAGGGTCTTCAGCAGCTGGGAGGGATACTGGGCTCGAGAGTGGAAATACTTCCGTACCACAAGCGGGTGTCTCAAATCAGGATCCTCTTTCTGTCCACCCGCTCGGCCAGAACTCCTCCCTGTCCCTCTTCCTCCTGTTTACAGGAGGGGACGACCCTATCGCGGTGTCCCGGTGGAGTCGCCAACTGAAGGAACCAAATATTGTACTAATGGACTATACTCACCAATAGCCCATATATCTTATTCATTTATAATAGGTCAGTCGGCAATGGAGAAGGTTCAATCGTTTATTCCTTAATATAAACCCTGACAGGAGAGCCTCAGTCTACACGACCCTTAGAGGTGCGCAGAGGAGACTAACTTCACACAAGCAGTACAAAGCATATATACGTTTCACAGATAGCACGATGTCACCCTAGAAGGAAAGATACAACTTGTCAAGGAGCCAGCAGAAAGACCCATATAAGGCACAATTGATTGCTAGTAGCTCGGCCTAAGCTATTCCAGGGGCAGGTCAGTAAGGTGCCTCCCTTTCTATCTGAAGCTCGGGGAGGGCAAGAACAGGCTCTACTAGAATGTGCGCATCCCACTAAAAGGGCAGGTGTGACCTTGAGTTTCCCTGAGCTACAAACTAGCGAGTGGAGCAGACAGCTAAGTCTGCCATCATGGTTTCGTGCGGAAAGTTTAATCACGTGATTTCAGGGAAACAGTACTTGTAACAGAGAAACGAAAGAACATGGCTCCGGTCATACCAATAGGTTTGAACGAACAGGGAGTGAAGTCGTTCCTAACTACAATAATACACTGTGAATAATGCAATGCTAACGTGCAGTTATAAGGTTATATTGTATATACTAGGCCAACAACATGTATTTATTGTATTTATATCCCATCAACGTCTTTGATGGAGGCAGATTATTCCAGATACTCTGTGCAGGTCATTATTGGAGATGCACCAGAGGAAATTTCAGACTTGTTAGAATGCAAAGTTAGAGTCAGATGAGTCTATTATCCATGCCTTCTAAACAATTTCCGGCTCTGTCGCTGTCGTATTGACTGTCCCATCTCAGGGAGATCAGAGGGAGTGGGGGCCTAGATTATTTAGTTCAGATTGTTCACTTGCAGCCAGGAGGCTGACACTAGCTCTTCACGCCTCCCCAAGGAATGCTGTGTTAGTCTAAATCCATAGTAAGCAGTATAAACTAGTACTTAGTAAACACAGGGCGGCCCTGAAGGAAGAAGCTTGGGGCAATCTCATGGAAGCCTCAACCTATAAGTGCAGTGCCAAGTTCTGGAGCATCATAAACAGCCCTATTCTGGGAGAAGAGGCTGCTAATGCTTTAGAAGCACGCATTACTGAAAAAGAATGGGTTAGTCACTTTGGGGACATGTTTAAGGGAGACTTGGCCCTGTCCCGCTTATTTAAACTTGGGGTTACCCAAAATAAACTAGTAGTGTTGGAAGAAGAAGTAAGGCATGGTAGCATTAGTCTGACATGTAATAAGGCCCCAGGCCTGATGGAAGCCCACTCGATCTTTACATGTCAGATGTGGGTTTTAGGCTCCAGTACTCACTTCCGTAATTAACGCAGTTGCTAGGCTTGGCACTCCGTCCTCATGGGCAACTTTATTAATTGTTCCAGTTTCTAAAAAGGGGGATAGGGATAGTACAGTGTGTTACAGACCGATCTCTCTGATAGATTCAGTGGTAAAAGTGGTCAATAGGATATTGCTGGATAGGTTATTGACCTGGGCTGCCGACAATACCATTTTGTTGGACGCCCAATGTAGGTTTCGCCCTGGCCGTTCTATTACTGAAAAATCCCTGAACCTCTTCCTAATTTCCAGTAAATATACAGTTGTGCGTAGGGGCATCATCTTCCTGTCTTTCATGGATTGGTCATCCGCATGCGTAAACAGGGGCAAAATATGGCAGATCCTATTAGCCCTAGGATTAGCTAGGGAGTTGGTCTCCTTTCTCTATGATCTTCACCGGGACCCCAAAGCAGTAGTGTGATACTAGTCAAGCTTGAACGTTTCTCGCTCATTCTCCGTAAGGAGCAGAGTCCATCGAGACTATATTGGCCGCTTTAACCTCTATATCAATAACTTGGAGAAAATTCTCCTGGAGACCAAGACTGATTATCCCCGGATCGGACGGCGTGGCCTCCCGGTTCTGCTATATGCAGATGACACCTTCTTGATGGCTAGGACAGAGAACGGTTTACAAACCGTCTTATCATCATTCGCCCAGTTTATGATCGATTGGGACCTAAAAATGAACAACTCCAAATCATATATCATGGAACTGGGCACCCAACCCACTAGATCATATGTCTTTAAGGTAGGGCCCACCACTATTCCTAATACATCATTTTTTTTATCTGGGGGTTCTCCTGGATGACAAATTGAACTGGGTCCCACAACTTACCCACAAGAGAAACAACCTTAACAGGGAATTTGCTGCAATTTTTAATTTTGCTCTCCTGGAGCACTATAAGGCAAAGTATCTGTCAATAGTACTTTATGGCAGCGAAATTTGGGGACCTGTAGATGTAAAGGATGTCCAAACAAATTTATGAGAAGTTTGTTGTCAGTGCCTCAGGGTATCCCCTCTTTTATTGCCCACGAACAGCTGGGAATGCCCTATATCACATACCAGATACCTTTTAGCCCACTGTCACTTTGGTTAAACACATGGGTTAAGGAGTGGGACTCGCTAAACAAAGCCATCCTGAAAGACTTTCTTTCCTTGGATCAAGCACTAAGGATAACATAGTTAAAGTATATTAAAAGAAATGTAATAAATTTGGGAAGAGGAAACCTCTTTTCTAATCCTGAGCGAACCCACAAAATAGACATACCCATGGTGTTTAGTAGGCGCCAGACCACATTAAGAGAGGAGAGGGAGCTCTGAAGCCAAGTGTTCACCACTTTGTTATATTTAGGTCCACAGAGAAAGCAGAGCCGTATATACTTGGTTTAGTGAACTCTTACGACAGATTCCTTCTGACCAGGTTCAAGTTTGACCTGTTTTATTTACTTCTTTCTTACCCAAGGGGCGCAAACAGAGGGCAAGTTGTCCTGCCCAGCGGCTGTGATGGTAAAACTCCTCAGGAAATGCTTTGTTTTACCATGTTTTGTCCATTTAATCCCCATCCTGAAACAGGTCAACTTTAAACAAGTTGGGACTGCATCTATATTTCTCCAGATGTTGACGGGCAATACTGTTTTTCAGGTTTTAAGCATTTTAAAATCTGCCATCAAACTTAGGGAGAGCTGCAATTAGTTGGGTCGCTCCCTACCATTATCTTTTGGTCTCATGTACTTGTATAGCCAATAGGGCATGGACCAGGCTATTGACTTTTATGTATTGTTTTTAGTAGTTTTACTCTATCATTATTGGTGTCTGGTATTTTAGATGCACTTTGTATATAATTGAAAAACCATGAATTTGCACAGTTTTGTCCTTGAGATTGTACATACTGTATCACACCATTTTATCTTGGTTTTTATGTTATGCTTTTATGGTTTTCTTGAACATGAAATCTAATAAAGAAATTTGATGATGATGATGACTCTGAAGGCATCTGCATTCTAATGTACATAAAATCATTACATAAAAACAAGTTATGTTATGTTATGTAAATTGAATTTCTTAAGCGCAACGGTTACCCATGGTGCTGAGAACTTCTTGTCAGGTTACTGAGGGTGTGATATGACTTCATGGTGAACAGCCCCATTTCCAGCCCCTTCCTAAAAGTGAAGAGTTCTGTGGTATTTCTAAGGTGGAATCGGAGATCATTCCAGGCCTTGGCGGCACAAGTAATAAAGCTCCGACCACCCCATTTCGCTTTTTTACCTGAGGGAATATCTACTCTTTTTGATCCCAAATAGCGAAGAGTCCTTCTGGGGACATACCAGTGCAATCGCTGTATTAGATGGCCGGGGCCAACTCCATTAAGAGCTTTTAAAAACGTGCAGAGGGCCTTAAATTGGGTCAGTTGTTTAAGGGGGAGCCAGTGTAATTGCTTTAACCCCGTTTGCTGCCAACAAGTGATATTTAAAAAGCACAACAGCTCTTCAATCCTTAAGAACTATGCCTTTGGCTACAGCACCTACAGGAGCAGATTTACAAGCTCCTTGCGTGACTTTTGCGCCGCTTTTGCGTCACTTTTGTGACGCAATCGCAGCATAAATGTGTGCGGCTCATTTACAATGTGACGCATCTAGGGAGATGTGTCACATTGTAAAGCCCTGCGTACATACCTGCGTCAGGTATAATGTATGCAGGGTGGGTGTTCCCACGCAAAAAGACATGTAGAACTAATGCAGTTAAATCTACAAGATTTCACTGCGTCATTATATGCCTTCAATGCGTCAAAATCCCAACGCCTGCTCAGACCAGGCGTAAGGAATGACGCAGGGATTTTTGAATGGGACTCACCCATATATTGTGGCGCATTGCTGGAGTTATGCCACTTTAATGAGCAACTCCAACAATCCAACACTTTTGCGCCAACAGATGCGTCATCTGTTGATCCTTGTGCCATGGAGCACTGTATTGTAAATACATTTAATCCATAGTGGTGCAAGGACATTCGGCGCTGATGCAAGGAAACTAATGCATCTACGCAGATGCGTCAGTTCCTTGTAAATCTTCCCCACAATCTTCGCACTTTAAGTGAAGCAGACATTTTATTTTATTACAAATAAGAAATAATAGTTGCGAACACTTGATGTTAAGATCATAATTGAGCTACAATGTATCCCTCTCATGAGGATGCCGCTCACTGTTTGAACTGTTATAAAATAAAAACAGTGAATAACTAAGTAAGCCTCTAAAGTTGGCACTTCAATTTTTCCTTCGGATTTACTGACCACTGAAGGCTCAAAAAAATGAGCTTCGAATCATGCTGTTTAATTATTTTCTATGTTTCTCTCACAGACAGAGTCGCAAAAAGAAAAACGACTGGACTTCAGCCAGCACAGCTTTGATTTTATTTGGAACTCATAGAAAGAAGAGATTAATGGTTGTTGCGCTTCAACATGTGAGTTCAAAGAATACTTCGAAGGGGAAAATATGCTAATTGAGTTGCTGCAAAGTAGCTGTATGCTCCATCTACATGCTCTATATTTTCTTTCTAGATATCTAATTACTGTCAAAGATGGTTGAATTAATTGCCAATATCCTAGCTAATCATAAGATCCTACAAAAAAATAAGTGAGTAGGCTGGCAGACTAAGCCTTGAGGCTGAAAATTGAAGGGTAGAGATACATTTTTTAATTTAAAAAATATATATGACTAAAGTTGTTGTTACAGTGTCCCTCAGTTCGATGTCCTGAAGAGAACCCTGTAATAGATCAAGGGTTTGAAACGTGTCTACAATTAAAAAAACACCTGGGAAGCTCTTTCTTTAAAAAATCAACTGGTGTTTAGGAAACCCTGAGATGGACTTTGTTGGAGGGTCTATGGGTACAAAGCCTAATAATATAAAAGAGGTACAGCAATACCACTGGGGTTTATAATTGAAAAGTGAGCCTATATTATCGTGTCAGATACTTGAAGCTCATTGGTCTTAAAATAGGCCTGAACTGGGACTTATTTGATGTTTATGTTGCATTTTGAAGTTTTTGTCTTACATGGTATAATTTATTGAAATATTTTCATTTGGAAGATGTGTTTCGATATTTGTAAAAAAAAAATGCATTTGAATGTTTATGTTATTTCTTTGTGATGCTTTAACCTATTAACATTAACATCTACAGAGTCAGAATATTAAGCCAATAGTTACGGGTGGGTATGAGACCAAGGTTCTGGCAGGCTGATGATGTTGCGGTACTAACTCCAAACCCAGCTGAGGCATTTACAGAAATAAATAAAATTGCTGAGAGTTATGGCTTCTCTCTGGATACGTTTTGAATAAGGGGAAAACGATTGTGCTATGTGCAGATAATATTGACTACAATGACCCAAGGAAAGCAGACACAGCTGTCTATCTGGGGGTATGTATAAGCGCTAAAGTAGAAGAAATTAAGAAATGCAATTTTGAACCCTTGATTAAAACTCTCGGGAACAATCTAAGGAGAGTCAATGGTTTGCACGTGTCCATTATTGGGAGGGGAAACTTCTTAAATGACCATGATGCCAAAGCTATTGTACTTGTTTTGCGCTATACCGCTGGCTGTAGAAGATAGTATTTTGAAGACATTGGAATCAATGTTTCCCAATTTTATATGGCAATAAGGGAAGGTTAGGAGAGCAATGAAATACTTAGCTCTACCACTGGACAGGGGCGGTTTAGAAACCCTTAATATCACCCTATATTATTGGGCAGCTCTTCTCCATCAAATGGCTACTCTGTTTATCGTAGATAATGATACTAGGATAGAGCAAGGTCCAAAAATACCCACCATCTACGAACTTTTGATTGGGAAGAAAGTTCCAGGGCTCCTACTGAGACAATTAGAGCCAGGTTATTATAAGAAGGTAAGGTTTAAGGTGCTCTGCAGTGTATGGAAAGTTTAGAAGCAGGTCTCCAAATGTATGGTAATCCTGAAAATTAATAGATACACCCCCCCTGTGGCGCTCATCATTATTATCATCCCAGATCAACCACGATATGGGGAAGATGTGGGAAAGTTTTGGGATAAGAACAATTGGGGATTTTTGTGGGGGAGAGCAAGAATTTCATTTTCCCACGCTACAGAGTGTTTTTCATATTCCGAATAACCATTACTTTAAATTTGTTCAGATTAAAAATATCCTTGTCTTAAACACCCCTAAGTTTAAGCTTGATAAGATTCCATTTTTAGATGCCATAACTAGGATGTCCACCAAAATTAGGAACCTTTATAGCTTACTCCTTGACATGATCCCAGACAATTTAGAAAAAACAGACACATCTTGGGCATTTAAGCTGGGAAATCCTCATGTTGACATTTGAATGAGCCTCTCTTTAACAGCTAAAATACTTTTATCCTCAAACCTAAAAGCTCAATTGTACAAAAAATTAAATTAAATATTATTATTTTTAATTATTAAAAATTTAATTAAAATTTATTAAATGATATTAAATTACATTAAATTATATTACATTTAATTAAATTATATTATTTTCTCTTAATTTTAATTAACAAAATTATTATATACTTACCAATATGTACGTTGTAATGGTATGCGTTGTTAAGGTATCTGTGTTGTACAAACATGCGTTGTAAATACATGCGTTGTAATAGTTTTTGCGTTGTAACATTTTCAGGGTTACTTTTGGGCTTTTGGGTAAAGGGGTATTTTTAGGGTTCAGGGTCAGTTTTCAGTTTTTGGGTAAAGGGGTATTTTTAGGGTTGAGGGTCAGTTTTCAGTATTTGGCTAAAGGGGGATATTTAGGGTTCAGGGTCTGTTTTCAGTTTTTGGGTAAAGGGGTATATTTAGGGTTCAGGGTCAGTTTTCAGTTTTTGGGTAAACAGATATATTTAGGGTTCAGGGTCAGTTTTCAGTTTTTGGGTAAAGGGGTATTTTTAGGGTTCAGGATCAGTTTTCAGTTTTTGGGTAAAGGGGTATTTTTAGGGTTCATGCTCAGTTTTCAGTTTTTGGGTAAAGGGGTGTATTTAGGGTTCAGGGTCAGTTTTCAGTTTTTCGGTTAAAGGGTATATTTAGGGTTCAGGGTCAGTTTTCAGTTTTTGGGTAAAGGGGTATTTTTAGGGTTCTGGGTCAGTTTTCTGTTTTTGGGTAAAAGGGTAATTTAAGGGTTCTGGGTCAGTTTTCAGTTTTTGGGTAAAGGGGTATTTTTAGGGTTCAGGGTCAGTTTTCAGTTTTTGTGTAAAGGGGTAATTTTAGGGTTCTGGGTCAGTTTTCAGTTTTTGGGTAAAGGGGTATTTTTAGGGTTCAGGGTCAGTTTTCAGTTTTTGGGTAAAAGGGTATTTTTCGGGTTCAGGGTCAGTTTTGGGTTTTTGGGTAAAGGGGTATTTTTAGGGTTCAGGGTCAGTTTTCAGTTTTTGGGTAAAGGAGTATTTTTAGGGTTCAGGGTCAGTTTTCTGTTTTTGGGTAAAGGGGTATTTTTAGGGTTCAGGGTCAGTTTTGGGTTTTTGGGTAAAGGGGTATTTTTAGGGTTCACGGTCAGTTTTGGGTTTTTGGGTAAAGGGGTATTTTTAGGGTTCAGGGTCAGTTTTGGGTTTTTGGGTAAAGGGGTATTTTTAGGGTTCAGGGTCAGTTTTCAGTTTTTCGGTAAATGGGGTATTTTTAGGGTTCAGGGTCAGTTTTCAGTTTTTGGGTAAAGGGGTATTTTTAGGGTTCATGCTCAGTTTTCAGTTTTTGGGTAAAGGGGTGTATTTAGGGTTCAGGGTCAGTTTTCAGTTTTTGGGTTAAAGAGTATATTTAGGGTTCAGGGTCAGTTTTCAGTTTTTGGGTAAAGGGGTATTTTTAGGGTTCTGGGTCAGTTTTCTGTTTTTGGGTAAAAGGGTATATTTAGGGTTCAGGGTCAGTTTTCAGTTTTTGTGTAAAGGGGTAATTTTAGGGTTCTGGGTCAGTTTTCAGTTTTTGGGTAAAGGGGTATTTTTAGGGTTCAGGGTCAGTTTTCAGTTTTTGGCTAAAAGGGTATTTTTCGGGTTCAGGGTCAGTTTTGGGTTTTTGGGTAAAGGGGTATTTTTAGGGTTCAGGGTCAGTTTTCAGTTTTTGGGTAAAGGGGTATTTTTTGGGTGCAGGGTCAGTTTTCAGTTTTTGGGTAAAGGGGTATTTTTTGGGTTTAGGGTCAGTTTTGGGTTTTTGGGTAAAGGGGTATTTTTGGGGTTCTGGGTCAGTTTTGGGTTTTTGGGTAAAGGGGTATTTTTAGGGTTCAGGGTCAGTTTTGGGTTTTTGGGTAAAAGGGTATTTTTGGGATTCAGGGTCAGTTTTGGGTTTTTGGGGTACAGGGGTACAGGGTTAAAATAAATTTAATTTTAAATTATTTAAATTAAATTAAATTAAATTACATTAAATTAAATTAAATACTATTATTTTTAATTATTAAAAATTTAATTAAAATGTATTAAATGATATTAAATTACATTAAATTATATTACATTTAATTAAATTATATTATTTTCTCTTAATTTTAATTAACAAAATTATTATATACTTACCAATATGTACGTTGTAATGGTATGCGTTGTTAAGGTATCTGTGTTGTACAAACATGCGTTGTAAATACATGCGTTGTAATAGTTTTTGCGTTGTAAAATTTTCTTTGTAATTGTATGCGTTCTAAACATATGAGTTGTAACGTCATACATCAAAATAAAATATACTGTTTGAAAAATACATATACAATGTATATATTCAAAAACATGTTGTTAGTAAACAATAGTTTTGTATTTATATTAATATAAATATATTAATATTACATTTTGTAACAAACATTTTTATTGGAAAAAATATTGTGGAATATATTTATTTTTATACATTTTGTTAAACATTTTGTTAATTTTTTTACACCATTTCAACATTTTTACAATTATAATAATAAAGTTTATGTATTTTATAATATTTATTTTTATAATTTTACAAATTGTGTACATTTTTCTAAGTAATTTAATACAAATAAAAAATTACTATTTTTTCATAGTATTCATTGGTTTATTAAATTAACAAATACTTTGCTTGCATTAAATAATAAGTGTGTAATGTCTATCATTTTCTTTAGTTTTGGGTCCTTTATTTTGTAACCGCTTTAGGTCGTTTTGTGTCATTTTGAGGAAGTTCAGCTAGCGGTTGGGAAACACTTCACGTCTCTGAAGGTAAGGTTTATTTCATATGTTTTAACTGTGTTTTGAATTAATTTTGAGAGTAGTTTGGTCGTATTTAGTGTTGTTAGAAGTAAATGTGTTGTATTGGCGATTATGATGTGTTGTGTTTGCGGATGTACATTTAACTTACTTTTTAGTGTTGTATTGCCTTGTGTGTAGAGTTATTTTTTCGATGTTTAAGTTTATTATTCGAAATATTATGTTGCTATTACTTTTAGTAGGAGTGTATGTGTTATTTTATGTGGGTGGGAATATTTCTTTTATGTCTTTCACTTGCAGGAGTTCCTGATGTCCGAAGGAAGCGGTTTTTTTTGGGGAGAAGTGTTGGTTAGTTTTATTAACTAATAGTTTGTAGACACTTCTTCAAATTTTTCGGCTTTCCTGGAGCGTTTTTTCTACATTTTTACATTTTTCGGGTTTTTTATGGTATTTCGAAAGAGCTTCGTGGAATGGATTTATCTATTTTGGGACAGTTGTATTTTTTCATTTTTTTTGGGTAACTGGTATTCGAAACTGGATTATTTTGGTGGAAATGGATTCTACATCATTTGGAATATCTTTGGTAAGTTTTTTTACATTATATTAATTGTGGGTGGGTAATGTTTTAATGAATATTGTTTAGTTTTATTTATTTCAAACATAATTAATGTGTGTATATATATTTAATTATATAATATATATTACATACATAAATTTTTTTCGAGATAAATTATATGATTGTAATATTATTGTATTAGAACATTTTTCTATTGAGATTGTTTGTGGCTTAGAGTAGTTTACAGTAGTGTTTTGGCTATTATATTGAGGTATTCCATGTCTGTTGTGCTAGGGTACAGCTTTACTTGTTGCTCTAGGTATTTGTGCATTTGTTTTGTTTGTTTGGATGTTTTTGGAGTTTGTTCAGTAATGGATTGCTCCATTCTGAATTCCTGATAACTTTGCTCTTTTTGGAGGCATGTAATGAATTTTTCTAATGTTGGTTTAGTTCGGCCTGTTGATTGGAGGAAGGCATTGTGCCAACCTTCAACTGCGTTGTTTGTTTTAGATTCTCCATTTAAGGTGCTTCTGTAAACATTCCACCAGGGTATTAAGAATTTAGGATTTCTCCTGTGGCCAGATCTATGGAGTCTACCTATCCAAGTTTCCTCAAATAAAATAAAAACAGTGAATAACTAAGTAAGCCTCTAAAGTTGGCACTTCAATTTTTCCTTCGGATTTACTGACCACTGAAGGCTCAAAAAAATGAGCTTCGAATCATGCTGTTTAATTATTTTCTATATTTCTCTCACAGACAGAGTCGCAAAAAGAAAAACGACTGGACTTCAGCCAGCACAGCTTTGATTTTATTTGGAACTCATAGAAAGAAGAGATTAATGGTTGTTGCGCTTCAACATGTGAGTTCAAAGAATACTTCGAAGGGGAAAATATGCTAATTGAGTTGCTGCAAAGTAGCTGTATGCTCCATCTACATGCTCTATATTTTCTTTCTAGATATCTAATTACTGTCAAAGATGGTTGAATTAATTGCCAATATCCTAGATAATCATAAGATCCTACAAAAAAATAAGTGAGTAGGCTGGCAGACTAAGCCTTGAGGCTGAAAATTGAAGGGTAGAGATACATTTTTTAATTTAAAAAATATATATGACTAAAGTTGTTGTTACAGTGTCCCTCAGTTCGATGTCCTGAAGAGAACCCTGTAATAGATCAAGGGTTTGAAACGTGTCTACAATTAAAAAAACACCTGGGAAGCTCTTTCTTTAAAAAATCAACTGGTGTTTAGGAAACCCTGAGATGGACTTTGTTGGAGGGTCTATGGGTACAAAGCCTAATAATATAAAAGAGGTACAGCAATACCACTGGGGTTTATAATTGAAAAGTGAGCCTATATTATCGTGTCAGATACTTGAAGCTCATTGGTCTTAAAATAGGCCTGAACTGGGACTTATTTGATGTTTATGTTGCATTTTGAAGTTTTTGTCTTACATGGTATAATTTATTGAAATATTTTCATTTGGAAGATGTGTTTCGATATTTGTAAAAAAAAAAATGCATTTGAATGTTTATGTTATTTCTTTGTGATGCTTTAACCTATTAACATTAACATCTACAGAGTCAGAATATTAAGCCAATAGTTACGGGTGGGTATGAGACCAAGGTTCTGGCAGGCTGATGATGTTGCGGTACTAACTCCAAACCCAGCTGAGGCATTTACAGAAATAAATAAAATTGCTGAGAGTTATGGCTTCTCTCTGGATACGTTTTGAATAAGGGGAAAACGATTGTGCTATGTGCAGATAATATTGACTACAATGACCCAAGGAAAGCAGACACAGCTGTCTATCTGGGGGTATGTATAAGCGCTAAAGTAGAAGAAATTAAGAAATGCAATTTTGAACCCTTGATTAAAACTCTCGGGAACAATCTAAGGAGAGTCAATGGTTTGCACGTGTCCATTATTGGGAGGGGAAACTTCTTAAATGACCATGATGCCAAAGCTATTGTACTTGTTTTGCGCTATACCGCTGGCTGTAGAAGATAGTATTTTGAAGACATTGGAATCAATGTTTCCCAATTTTATATGGCAATAAGGGAAGGTTAGGAGAGCAATGAAATACTTAGCTCTACCACTGGACAGGGGCGGTTTAGAAACCCTTAATATCACCCTATATTATTGGGCAGCTCTTCTCCATCAAATGGCTACTCTGTTTATCGTAGATAATGATACTAGGATAGAGCAAGGTCCAAAAATACCCACCATCTACGAACTTTTGATTGGGAAGAAAGTTCCAGGGCTCCTACTGAGACAATTAGAGCCAGGTTATTATAAGAAGGTAAGGTTTAAGGTGCTCTGCAGTGTATGGAAAGTTTAGAAGCAGGTCTCCAAATGTATGGTAATCCTGAAAATTAATAGATACACCCCCCCTGTGGCGCTCATCATTATTATCATCCCAGATCAACCACGATATGGGGAAGATGTGGGAAAGTTTTGGGATAAGAACAATTGGGGATTTTTGTGGGGGAGAGCAAGAATTTCATTTTCCCACGCTACAGAGTGTTTTTCATAATCCGAATAACCATTACTTTAAATTTGTTCAGATTAAAAATATCCTTGTCTTAAACACCCCTAAGTTTAAGCTTGATAAGATTCCATTTTTAGATGCCATAACTAGGATGTCCACCAAAATTAGGAACCTTTATAGCTTACTCCTTGACATGATCCCAGACAATTTAGAAAAAACAGACACATCTTGGGCATTTAAGCTGGGAAATCCTCATGTTGACATTTGAATGAGCCTCTCTTTAACAGCTAAAATACTTTTATCCTCAAACCTAAAAGCTCAATTGTACAAAAAATTAAATTAAATATTATTATTTTTAATTATTAAAAATGTAATTAAAATTTATTAAATGATATTAAATTACATTAAATTATATTACATTTAATTAAATTATATTATTTTCTCTTAATTTTAATTAACAAAATTATTATATACTTACCAATATGTACGTTGTAATGGTATGCGTTGTTAAGGTATCTGTGTTGTACAAACATGCGTTGTAAATACATGCGTTGTAATAGTTTTTGCGTTGTAAAATTTTCAGGGTTACTTTTGGGCTTTTGGGTAAAGGGGTATTTTTAGGGTTCAGGGTCAGTTTTCAGTTTTTGGGTAAAGGGGTATTTTTAGGGTTGAGGGTCAGTTTTCAGTATTTGGCTAAAGGGGGATATTTAGGGTTCAGGGTCTGTTTTCAGTTTTTGGGTAAAGGGGTATATTTAGGGTTCAGGGTCAGTTTTCAGTTTTTGGGTAAACAGATATATTTAGGGTTCAGGGTCAGTTTTCAGTTTTTGGGTAAAGGGGTATTTTTAGGGTTCAGGGTCAGTTTTCAGTTTTTGGGTAAAGGGGTATTTTTAGGGTTCATGCTCAGTTTTCAGTTTTTGGGTAAAGGGGTGTATTTAGGGTTCAGGGTCAGTTTTCAGTTTTTCGGTTAAAGGGTATATTTAGGGTTCAGGGTCAGTTTTCAGTTTTTGGGTAAAGGGGTATTTTTAGGGTTCTGGGTCAGTTTTCTGTTTTTGGGTAAAAGGGTAATTTTAGGGTTCTGGGTCAGTTTTCAGTTTTTGGGTAAAGGGGTATTTTTAGGGTTCAGGGTCAGTTTTCAGTTTTTGTGTAAAGGGGTAATTTTAGGGTTCTGGGTCAGTTTTCAGTTTTTGGGTAAAGGGGTATTTTTAGGGTTCAGGGTCAGTTTTCAGTTTTTGGGTAAAAGGGTATTTTTCGGGTTCACGGTCAGTTTTGGGTTTTTGGGTAAAGGGGTATTTTTAGGGTTCAGGGTCAGTTTTCAGTTTTTGGGTAAAGGAGTATTTTTAGGGTTCAGGGTCAGTTTTCTGTTTTTGGGTAAAGGGGTATTTTTAGGGTTCAGGGTCAGTTTTGGGTTTTTGGGTAAAGGGGTATTTTTAGGGTTCACGGTCAGTTTTGGGTTTTTGGGTAAAGGGGTATTTTTAGGGTTCAGGGTCAGTTTTGGGTTTTTGGGTAAAGGGGTATTTTTAGGGTTCAGGGTCAGTTTTCAGTTT
Source organism: Lissotriton helveticus (assembly GCF_964261635.1). Taxonomy (NCBI): domain Eukaryota; kingdom Metazoa; phylum Chordata; class Amphibia; order Caudata; family Salamandridae; genus Lissotriton; species Lissotriton helveticus. Next base: position 660,448,705 of record NC_136067.1, read on the forward strand.
TTCGGTAAAGGGGTATTTTTAGGGTTCAGGGTCAGTTTTCAGTTTTTGGGTAAAGGGGTATTTTTAGGGTTCATGCTCAGTTTTCAGTTTTTGGGTAAAGGGGTGTATTTAGGGTTCAGGGTCAGTTTTCAGTTTTTGGGTTAAAGAGTATATTTAGGGTTCAGGGTCAGTTTTCAGTTTTTGGGTAAAGGGGTATTTTTAGGGTTCTGGGTCAGTTTTCTGTTTTTGGGTAAAAGGGTATATTTAGGGTTCAGGGTCAGTTTTCAGTTTTTGTGTAAAGGGGTAATTTTAGGGTTCTGGGTCAGTTTTCAGTTTTTGGGTAAAGGGGTATTTTTAGGGTTCAGGGTCAGTTTTAAGTTTTTGGCTAAAAGGGTATTTTTCGGGTTCAGGGTCAGTTTTGGGTTTTTGGGTAAAGGGGTATTTTTAGGGTTCAGGGTCAGTTTTCAGTTTTTGGGTAAAGGGGTATTTTTTGGGTGCAGGGTCAGTTTTCAGTTTTTGGGTAAAGGGGTATTTTTTGGGTTTAGGGTCAGTTTTGGGTTTTTGGGTAAAGGGGTATTTTTGGGGTTCTGGGTCAGTTTTGGGTTTTTGGGTAAAGGGGTATTTTTAGGGTTCAGGGTCAGTTTTGGGTTTTTGGGTAAAAGGGTATTTTTGGGATTCAGGGTCAGTTTTGGGTTTTTGGGGTACAGGGGTACAGGGTTAAAATAAATTTAATTTTAAATTAATTAAATTAAATTAAATTACATTAAATTAAATTAAATACTATTATTTTTAATTATTAAAAATTTAATTAAAATGTATTAAATGATATTAAATTACATTAAATTATATTACATTTAATTAAATTATATTATTTTCTCTTAATTTTAATTAACAAAATTATTATATACTTACCAATATGTACGTTGTAATGGTATGCGTTGTTAAGGTATCTGTGTTGTACAAACATGCGTTGTAAATACATGCGTTGTAATAGTTTTTGCGTTGTAAAATTTTCTTTGTAATTGTATGCGTTCTAAACATATGAGTTGTAACGTCATACATCAAAATAAAATATACTGTTTGAAAAATACATATACAATGTATATATTCAAAAACATGTTGTTAGTAAACAATAGTTTTGTATTTATATTAATATAAATATATTAATATTACATTTTGTAACAAACATTTTTATTGGAAAAAATATTGTGGAATATATTTATTTTTATACATTTTGTTAAACATTTTGTTAATTTTTTTACACCATTTCAACATTTTTACAATTATAATAATAAAGTTTATGTATTTTATAATATTTATTTTTATAATTTTACAAATTGTGTACATTTTTCTAAGTAATTTAATACAAATAAAAAATTACTATTTTTTCATAGTATTCATTGGTTTATTAAATTAACAAATACTTTGCTTGCATTAAATAATAAGTGTGTAATGTCTATCATTTTCTTTAGTTTTGGGTCCTTTATTTTGTAACCGCTTTAGGTCGTTTTGTGTCATTTTGAGGAAGTTCAGCTAGCGGTTGGGAAACACTTCACGTCTCTGAAGGTAAGGTTTATTTAATATGTTTTAACTGTGTTTTGAATTAATTTTGAGAGTAGTTTGGTCGTATTTAGTGTTGTTAGAAGTAAATGTGTTGTATTGGCGATTATGATGTGTTGTGTTTGCGGATGTACATTTAACGTACTTTTTAGTGTTGTATTGCCTTGTGTGTAGAGTTATTTTTTCGATGTTTAAGTTTATTATTCGAAATATTATGTTGCTATTACTTTTAGTAGGAGTGTATGTGTTATTTTATGTGGGTGGGAATATTTCTTTTATGTCTTTCACTTGCAGGAGTTCCTGATGTCCGAAGGAAGCGTTTTTTTTTGGGGAGAAGTGTTGGTTAGTTTTATTAACTAATAGTTTGTAGACACTTCTTCAAATTTTTCGGCTTTCCTGGAGCGTTTTTTCTACATTTTTACATTTTTCGGGTTTTTTATGGTATTTCGAAAGAGCTTCGTGGAATGGATTTATCTATTTTGGGACAGTTGTATTTTTTCATTTTTTTTTGGGTAACTGGTATTCGAAACTGGATTATTTTGGTGGAAATGGATTCTACATCATTTGGAATATCTTTGGTAAGTTTTTTTACATTATATTAATTGTGGGTGGGTAATGTTTTAATGAATATTGTTTAGTTTTATTTATTTCAAACATAATTAATGTGTGTATATATATTTAATTATATAATATATATTACATACATTAATTTTTTTCGAGATAAATTATATGATTGTAATATTATTGTATTAGAACATTTTTCTATTGAGATTGTTTGTGGCTTAGAGTAGTTTACAGTAGTGTTTTGGCTATTATATTGAGGTATTCCATGTCTGTTGTGCTAGGGTACAGCTTTACTTGTTGCTCTAGGTATTTGTGCATTTGTTTTGTTTGTTTGGATGTTTTTGGAGTTAGTTCAGTAATGGATTGCTCCATTCTGAATTCCTGATAACTTTGCTCTTTTTGGAGGCATGTAATGAATTTTTCTAATGTTGGTTTAGTTCGGCCTGTTGATTGGAGGAAGGCATTGTGCCAACCTTCAACTGCGTTGTTTGTTTTAGATTCTCCATTTAAGGTGCTTCTGTAAACATTCCACCAGGGTATTAAGAATTTAGGATTTCTCCTGTGGCCAGATCTATGGAGTCTACCTATCCAAGTGTCCTCAAATAAAATAAAAACAGTGAATAACTAAGTAAGCCTCTAAAGTTGGCACTTCAATTTTTCCTTCGGATTTACTGACCACTGAAGGCTCAAAAAAATGAGCTTCGAATCATGCTGTTTAATTATTTTCTATATTTCTCTCACAGACAGAGTCGCAAAAAGAAAAACGACTGGACTTCAGCCAGCACAGCTTTGATTTTATTTGGAACTCATAGAAAGAAGAGATTAATGGTTGTTGCGCTTCAACATGTGAGTTCAAAGAATACTTCGAAGGGGAAAATATGCTAATTGAGTTGCTGCAAAGTAGCTGTATGCTCCATCTACATGCTCTATATTTTCTTTCTAGATATCTAATTACTGTCAAAGATGGTTGAATTAATTGCCAATATCCTAGCTAATCATAAGATCCTACAAAAAAATAAGTGAGTAGGCTGGCAGACTAAGCCTTGAGGCTGAAAATTGAAGGGTAGAGATACATTTTTTAATTTAAAAAATATATATGACTAAAGTTGTTGTTACAGTGTCCCTCAGTTCGATGTCCTGAAGAGAACCCTGTAATAGATCAAGGGTTTGAAACGTGTCTACAATTAAAAAAACACCTGGGAAGCTCTTTCTTTAAAAAATCAACTGGTGTTTAGGAAACCCTGAGATGGACTTTGTTGGAGGGTCTATGGGTACAAAGCCTAATAATATAAAAGAGGTACAGCAATACCACTGGGGTTTATAATTGAAAAGTGAGCCTATATTATCGTGTCAGATACTTGAAGCTCATTGGTCTTAAAATAGGCCTGAACTGGGACTTATTTGATGTTTATGTTGCATTTTGAAGTTTTTGTCTTACATGGTATAATTTATTGAAATATTTTCATTTGGAAGATGTGTTTCGATATTTGTAAAAAAAATGCATTTGAATGTTTATGTTATTTCTTTGTGATGCTTTAACCTATTAACATTAACATCTACAGAGTCAGAATATTAAGCCAATAGTTACGGGTGGGTATGAGACCAAGGTTCTGGCAGGCTGATGATGTTGCGGTACTAACTCCAAACCCAGCTGAGGCAATTACAGAAATAAATAAAATTGCTGAGAGTTATGGCTTCTCTCTGGATACGTTTTGAATAAGGGGAAAACGATTGTGCTATGTGCAGATAATATTGACTACAATGACCCAAGGAAAGCAGACACAGCTGTCTATCTGGGGGTATGTATAAGCGCTAAAGTAGAAGAAATTAAGAAATGCAATTTTGAACCCTTGATTAAAACTCTCGGGAACAATCTAAGGAGAGTCAATGGTTTGCACGTGTCCATTATTGGGAGGGGAAACTTCTTAAATGACCATGATGCCAAAGCTATTGTACTTGTTTTGCGCTATACCGCTGGCTGTAGAAGATAGTATTTTGAAGACATTGGAATCAATGTTTCCCAATTTTATATGGCAATAAGGGAAGGTTAGGAGAGCAATGAAATACTTAGCTTATTTATTTCAAACATAATTAATGTGTGTTTATATATTTAATTATATAATATATATTACATACATTAATTTTTTTCGAGATAAATTATATGATTGTAATATTATTGTATTAGAACATTTTTCTATTGAGATTGTTTGTGGCTTAGAGTAGTTTACAGTAGTGTTTTGGCTATTATATTGAGGTATTCCATGCCTGTTGTGCTAGGGTACAGCTTTACTTGTTGCTCTAGGTATTTGTGCATTTGTTTTGTTTGTTTGGATGTTTTTGGAGTTAGTTCAGTAATGGATTGCTCCATTCTGAATTCCTGATAACTTTGCTCTTTTTGGAGGCATGTAATGAATTTTTCTAATGTTGGTTTAGTTTGGCCTGTTGATTGGAGGAAGGCATTGTGCCAACCTTCAACTGCGTTGTTTGTTTTAGATTCTCCATTTATGGTGCTTCTGTAAACATTCCACCAGGGTATTAAGAATTTAGGATTTCTCCTGTGGCCAGATCTATGGAGTCTACCTATCCAAGTGTCCTCAAAGTAGTCTAAGAGAGGAGTTAACTTTGCTTCATTTTGTTTGTAAAATTGGCTGTCTATTAAAAGGTTGTAGTGTTCGGCCACATCTGTTTCAGGGACGTAAGCTAGTGCTATCAGTTTTTTTATTTGATATGCAAAAGATGAGCTTGTAGCATATTCTATGCTTAGAGTAGTTTTTTGTAAATGCCTCCAAAGACACTGATTAAAATGATAATAGCAGCCTTGGATACAGGTATGGGGGTGTATTTTTAAAATAGCTGAGAGCATTGCTTGTTCAAAATCCAGTATAATTTTTTCAGGGGAATAGTCATTTGTTTTTTGTTTGATAATGTTTAATACATCCATATATGTTGAATTAGTTTTATTTGGAAGCAGTGCATATAGTAGAGGTATGTTACAGTTTTGATATAAGCCATGTATTGTGTAAAGTTGGTAGAAAGGTCTGGGACAGATGTTAAAAGTACCGTCCATCATCCAAAATTGGCATTGTTGGAGTTTTATTAAATTTATAGCAGTACCAAAGATTATTATTCTTTTCTCATTGTTTTTATTGTCGTAAATTATAAAAGGTATTTTGTTTAAAGTTATAGTTTGGTCATGAGTTAAATTTGTATCACTATATGTTTTAGGAGGTGGAGTGGTAGTAGTAGTTGCTTTTTTGGTACGCGATATTGTTCTTTTGAGAGAAATTATATTAGGCATTTGGGTTTTGGCTGTTTTTGGGATTTGTGGAATTTGTTCTTTTAAAATTAGGCTTGTAGGTTTTTGGGAACATGTACTAGCTTCTTTAATGTTTTCTAATGCTGTTCTGACTTCTATTTCTGTTATATTTGGAGGGTGGTTGTGTTCCCTGGTGTAAAGGACAGTTGTTTCTCTAGTTGTTGCTCTTCCATAACATTTGTTAGAGTAATATTTGCAACATTTCCAATTTACTTTCATCCCAAATTGTTTCTCTTGGGTATAAGTATAACCCATGTAGCAGAGTAATAGTTTCCCTTTTTGACTGGTAACAAATTCAGCTCCTTCTGTCATTTTCTCCTTTGTAAATCTATTAGAAATATATGGTATAGTTATTATAGTTATAGTTATATGTATTTTAAGTGGGAATTATAAATATTTATATTGTGCATGCTTACCTTTGGTTGAAGTTTAGTCTGTGATTTTGATGTTCTTTACTCTTTTCCTTGTGGTCTGTATTTTCTGGTCTTTTTTTCCTTGAAAAAAAAATGTATTTGTGTTAATTGTTTAGTTATATTTTTTGGGTAGCTTTTACATGTTTTGCTATAAGTTAAAGCTTTTACTTATTTTATCTTTTTGAAAAGTGTTTGGATATACTTACTTTGGTAGTTGTATCTTTGTTTGTTGAATTCTGTTCTTTGATATTTGTTGTTAGTGGATGTTGTAGTGGTGCTAGAAAAAAAGAAGGATATATGCATAAATTATTACTATATGTTAGCAATTTTTTATTCTTTAGGAGTTACTGTTTGTCACATCATTTAATTGACTTACTTTGCATTAGTTGCTTGTTATGCAGAGTTTTAATGCTGTTGTAGGTGTAAGGTAATCTGTTCAATTTTCACTTGTGGCCTGTATTTTCTTTGATGTCTTTATCTGTAAAAAAAAATAATATTCATTAAAATCCATATTTATTAACATATTTTTGGAAGCAGGTCTGTTTGCTGTTTTAAGGTTAAAGCTTAAATAATTTAATGTTGTTGGAGAAAAAAAAAAAATAATTACTTTGTTAGTAGTTTCGTAGTTTTCTTCTTAGTTTTTTCTGTTCTTTAGTAGTGAAGTTTTCTGTAGTGGTAGGAGATAATATACAATACATATGTATGAGTAATTTGTCCTTTTTACTACATGTGTTATTTTAGCAGTTCCTTTAATTAAGTTACATTTTGTTACTTACTTTCAATCCTCTTAATGATAGGTTGAATCTTAGTTTTCTTGTAGGCGTCGTCAAATGTATCCACAGTATTCTTTTCTGTCTTCTACTTTTCTCAGGTAATTTGTTTGTTGGATGTAATTGTTTATATAGTGTTTTGGACTTAGTAATTAGTTAGCTATTGGTGAGTTTATGTTTGTACTGTTTTGATTCGTTGGTTTGTAATTTTGAAAAACTGTTGGTGTAATTAATTACCATATATGGTAAACGCTAATTAATGTTGAGCATACATACCTTTATATAATATGTTAAATAAATAATTTATACATGTGTAAATCATTTATTTTTAAATGTGAAAATTTATGTATTTTTAAATTGTTGTAAAATGTGATTTGTAGTGCTAATAGTATTTTTTTAATGTTTACAAGTGTTATAGAATAATAATAAAATTGTTCGATATTGCTTAAATAACGATATTATTGTAGTCGATATTTTTACTCTCGATATTTTTAACGTACTATTTATAAATTTTAATTATCGATATTTAAATATTGCGATATATATGGGGTCGATATAATTGATATCGATGTTTATGTATTGCGATATTTTAATTTCGATATTTGTGTATGTGATTAAATAAGTATAGGATGACGATATATTTGATGTCGATATTTTTGTGTCGATAATTTTGTACTACGATAATGTGTGTTTCGATATTATGTCATAGATTCGTTTTAGGGGCCTTTAGAGAACTCTGCCTTTTTATCTCCCCCCCTTTCTTCTGTTGGGAACCCTGACCACCCTTTTGGGAGTCCCCGCCGATGCCTTCTTGAAAAATCCGGTGGTGAGTCAGATGTCCACCTCCTCAGCAAGTTTCCTTTGGATCTGTTGATTTGCTATCAACCAGGTGTTGGCACAGCTCTGGAAAACAAATATCAAGCATGTGCTCCTTCAAAATCAAGTTGTACGGCCCTCAATAATCACCAACTTTGCTCCCCTCACCCAGCCCTTCAGTGCCTTGCTGGCATAATCCAAGAGATCTAACCAGGTCTGTGAAGACATCTTGTGGCTCCCCCTGAACCTGAGCCTATGCGTGTCAGGGGTCAGTCCAAACTTGCTGACTAGTATAGCCTTTATTGCAGTGGAGCATGTTTGGCCCTCTACCTCTAGTGTAAGGATTGTACAACTCCCCACTGTGGGCATTTGCCTCCACAAACTACCGCCCCAGATCTCCTCTGGGACATTGTGCACTCTCAGCACCACTTCTTAGGCTGCAAACCATTTATCTATGTCATACCCCTCCCCATTACTGGGCATCAAGTCTTTTGGGATCTGGACTCGCCAGTGAATGGTGCAGGTATGCTGCCATACTGCTGTTGCTGGACCCCTTTCTCAGGGCTCATATGTCCTTCTCTCTAATTCTGAGCTCATGGGCTATTTTTCTCTCCTCCATGGCAAGCTTTTTATCATCTAGAGCTTGCTCTTTCTCCATTTTAACAAGGGCCTGCCCCTTCTCTAGCTTGACTGGGACCTGCTCTTTCTCCAATTTCAATCTTGCAAGCTTCAACTTTTCCCCAATCAGTCCTCTTGCTCCCTTGGGGCAGGTACCTTGATGACACACTGCTGCCTGGCCTGCTGTTAACTTCCAGTCCTGGAAGGATGTTACCCCCTCATCAATAGGCTGTATGACAAGACCTCCATCTTGGTCCTACTCCAATATTTCCTTTTCAAACTATTACCCCTCTAACCCATTCTCTTCTCATTCTGGGTGGCCTGCTGCCCATGCTCTTGAGGCTTTCGGAAGCTCTGCCTTTTTGGCACTTACCCCATGTAACACCCTTCTCTCCTGTCAGAACCCCTTGAGCTGGGCCACTGTGTAGGTTTCCAGGATGGCCAGCTTGAATTCCATCTTGCCAGGTAGGACCACAGACATTGTAAAGAAAATGACTACTGGGCAAGAAGACTTATAGAAAAATCAAATATGTCAAGCAGGATGATTAAAAAAGGTTTGCATTGGTCTTAAGTATAGGGTAATAATGAACACTGAATTACTATGTGGTAATGCACAAACACAAGTACTATCCCACCAATGCCACCAATGTCGCTCAGTTGTGGGGTACCTCAGGGCTCGTCCGTGAGCCCCACGTTATTTAACATCTACATGAGCACCTTGGCTGAGATTGTCCTTTCGTTCGGCATAAAGATCGTTACCTACACAGATGACACTCAGCTTGTGGTAGCATTAAACCATCCTGAGGGGTCATCTAGCTATTTGGGTCCCTGCCTAAAGGCAGTAGCCGAATGGAGGGAACTCTCATGCCTCAAGCTCAATGGGGATAAGAATGAGCTAATGCTCCTCGGCAACTCTCCCTCCTTCAACCCTGCTCTCCCGTGGCCGGACTGCCTCGGTCCCGCCCCAGATCCAAAAGCCCAGATTAAGAGTCTGGGGATGTGGCTTGATAGCGCTCTCAATTTCAACTTCCAGGCTACCAAGCTCTCAGCCACCTGTTACGGCTTAATGAGGTTGTTGCGCAGGATCCTTCCCTTTCTTCCTCTTCAGGCAAGACGGATCATGGTTCAAGCTCTTATTTTGTCTCGCCTGGATTATGGTAATGCCTTATATCTAGGATCCCCTCATTTTACTATACAGAAGCTTCAGGTGATCCAAAAATGTGTGGCCCGCTTGCTCTCTCATACCCCCCGCAGACAATCTGCAAAACCTGCTTTAAGGAGCCTTCACTGGCTTTGAATTCAATTCAAAGCCATGTGTTTGGCCCACAAGGCTTTCTGGAGGAAGGGTCTGGACATCATCCATCCCCTCATTACCCCCGACCATCCTTCGCGGAACCTCCGCTCCAGTTCCTCTTTTCTCACTGTCTCTACCAAATTACGAAGATCAAGATGGGGCGGACGCTCCTTTTCTTTCAATGCCTCTACTCTCTGGAACACACTTCCTTTAGACCTCCGGAAGGAGTCAAATCTATTGGCGTTCCAGAAACTCTGAAAAACATATCTCCTTAGGGACTCTCTCTAAGCTTTCTGTCTCATTTCCTTATGTGTTAGTCTATGGGAGGCCTTGGGGTAGCCATGGGTGATACAAGTCCAAATTCATTCATTCATTCATTCCATGTTAGAAATGAGGTCTCTAGTTGGCAGAGGTTGGCACCCTGTCCAAGTTGGGACCACATTTCCAAGTCAAGGTAAGTTAGATACACACTTCAAATTAATCTGTGCTCACCCTTTGGTAGCTTGGCAAAGAGTAGGCAGAGTTAATTTAACGGACACCTTTGTAAAATGTGTTTGTGCAACACACAACAACAAAGTAACACAATGAAAACACCACAAAAAAATCCACACAGATTTAGAAAAACAGAAAATATTTATCTGAGTAAAACAAGACCGACACAACAAAACTTCAATAAGAATACACCAAAAATAGTGCTTAGAATTTACTAGAGGTCAAAAGGTTATTGAGGTTGCGAGAGACCGGTACAAATCCAATATTCAGGTCGACCACGATAGAGGGCACGCTGGCTACGAGACCAAGACAGATCCCACTGAATAAAATACCTTGGCTGTAGAAAGTGTCTATGTTGAGATCCTACTGCGTCGTCATTGAGCTGCACAAAAGGGATGACACATCGTTGAGCTCCGTTAATGTGAATGCTAAGCTTCTTCGTCGAGCCATGCAGAGCATTAGCATCAAGCTGTGCAGGCTGTGTATACGCTGTAATCCAGCAGCCTCTGGTTCAGCGTTGAGGGACTATACAGCACAATTTCTTACGTAATCAGGGCGATGTGTCGGTTTTTGCGGAAATCAGCTGCAGAACCCACTTCTGAGGCCCAGGATTGAAGGGGACACCTCAGGCAAGGGTAATACTCACAGATTGCAGAGTCCAGCACCACCAGCAGGATTGCAGGAAAATCTTTTGTGTCCCTGAGAATGCAGAAAACAGGAAGCAAGCCAGCAAGCACCTGGAGTCACTCTAGGTGCAAGGGAAATGGATCCAGTCCATGTCCTCAGCAGGTCAGAGATGAGCAGGGCAGCTCACAAAAGCAGAGAAGCAGTTCCTCAGAATAGTTAGTCAAGGCAAAGTGGCAATCCCTACACCACAGCAGTCTTTACTCCAGCACAGTTCTTTCCTGGTACAATAGTGTGCTCCTTTGGTGGGGTCAGAGCCCCAGTACCTATACCCAATAGTGCCTTTGATGTACGGGTTGACCTTAAAGTAGCTCTCTAAAGTACACAAAGATCCCTTTCAGCCCAGTCCTGTCTAACAGGCTAACTGTATGGGTAAATCAGTGCTTTGTGTGTAGACTAGCTATTGAAGTGTAAGTTTCAGCAGCTCCTCTTCCTCCCTCAACTGAAAGACCCATCAGAATGCAGATAAATGCAGATGAGTTTGCAGAATACAGATGAGTCTCACCTTTCTGTGTTTGGGTCTGTGTAGAGGGAATGTACAAAGTTTAGCTGCCATCTAGCCCATACGTTTATTGGAGACTGGCTGCGGCACAAAGAGCCAAGTTTAGAGCAGGGAAATATACACTTTCTAAAAGTGGCATTTCTAACTTAGTAATGTCAAATCTGACTTTACAATTAAAGAGAATTTATCACTCCAGTTCCAAAGATATGAAACATGATTTAACTACTCCTTTCTTACCAGGATTTCAGACTTAAAATGTTTAAGGAATTCCCAATGTTAATCTATGCGAGGAATAGGCCTCACAGTAGTGAAAAACAAATTTTGGGGTTGGTTATGAATTTGGAAGGACGGACGATGCGGAAACGGGACTGACTGACCTCAGGTCAGCAGTCCAGACCACCTAATCATCATACTCCCATTTCCCTATGAGAGTTCATGTTACGGCCATAAACCGGCAGTAAGATAAGCTCCCATAGAGGAATGGGAGTCTGTGTTCATCCCTGCCGAAATTAACACAGGGGCACCATAGGGGCCCCAACCGGAGGTCACAGAGGCCTTGCTATGGGCCTCCATACTTGCTCTCTGACAGGCTTTCCATGTCGGAAAGGCCAACATGAAAATCCTGCCGGAGACCCAGTATCATAATGACCAGCAAATTTAATTTGCGACCACCAGCATTGTTATTCAGCGGTCGGAATTAAACCGAGATGCAGCCCTGAAAGGCTCTGACCGACAATCAGAGCTTTTCTGGGCTGCATAATAATAAGGACCCTAGATGATTGTCACTACCAGCACATGTTAAACTTAAAAGTACACGTCTTACCTTTTATTTATACAGCACCATGCCCTTAGTGCCACTAGGGCCTACCTTAGGGGTGCCTTATGTGTGATAAAAGGGAAGTTTAAGGCTTGAAGAAAGTGGTTTAAACTGTACACACAGGCCTGAGACAGGTTTAAAAGGCTACTTGTATGGGTGCCACAACCAGTGCTGCAGGTCCACTAGTAGCATTTATATTACTGGCCCTGGGTACATGGTATGCCACTTTGCAAGGGACATACAGGGGAACTAAATATGCCGATCAGGTATATACAGTGTCACCATATTTTAGAGGAAAAGCATATACACTTTAGCACTGGTCACCAGTGGTAAAGTGCTTAAAGTCCTACGACCAATAAAAATATACAGCAAAAAGTGTAGGTAAGCAGGCACAAATTTGGGGAGAGACCACCCTAAGAGGGGCAGGTCTAACACATGCTAACGTGTACATTCAGGGACCTGTAAATCCCTTAGGCTAGTATTTAGTACGTTATAGCTACAAATAATTCAATAGAAAACCAGATAAGGATATAATAAAATGGTCTGCTTTGTGTTTTTGCATGCTATGTGCATCTGGTTTTGAGGTTTATCAAGACTCCATGTGCATCAACATATTTTTTAAGTACAGACTGGAAAGCTGTTACTTGGCTGAAGATACCGTGGACGATTACTGGACACATTTTCACAAACCCCATTTCCCAAAGGAGCCTAAAAGCCAACCAATCTTGTTTTCTTAAACCATGACAACAATTTGTCTAGTGCTGCTTTCTACAATTCATGCTTTTTTCTTTTAAAGCAGTAAGTGCCTGAAAACATGAAGTCATTCAAGTGAATTATTCTTTCCATATTTGAAGGAAAAAGAAGGAATCCAACATACCATTAGAATTGGCAGATCACTTTGAATTATCATGATTTCCTTCCTGCCATGGAGGAGTTATGCTAGCTTTACTTTATCCTGCTACTAAAACATATGACGCCATTAAGCATGTTCCTTTTACTTACCCTGAGTATTGAAAATGCATAGAATGCAGACTAAAGGGGAGTGATTGACAGTAAGCACAAAATAGTTTGCATTGTACTTACCTGCATCATACATATGTATGTATTCTAATCAGAGAGACACTAAACCAGTAAAAAAAAAGCTCATTACAAAATTACAACTAACTTGCAACTGTAAATGGGAGTTTATTACACTAACATGCGTTACTTTGGGTCCAAATTTACAAAACGTTTTGAAACCATGAGGAATAGTAGTCGTATAGTACCAGGTCACACAGTCATACATGATAATATATAGAAGCACGGGTGATGAATTTATGCACTTACTATACTATACCTCACTATGCTATACAATACTATTAAGGGTGGGCAATTAACTCCGCTCTGTCAGAGGAGTTTAAGGAGTTTTGCCAACTCCACGCTCCACTGGGAGAGCGAAATTAGGTGCAAAACTCAGATTCCTCTGCATGACATAGTTTGTGGTCCATGAAGAGGTGAGGGGAACCATTGGATATAGGTCACCAGGGAGTTGGTGGAGCAGGAGGTCACTGGGAAAAGGGTGCCAACAAAGATTGTTGCACTGGGTGCTACTAACGCTAAAACCTGCCCTGCTTTCGAGTTAAGGGGAAAGGCACTAATGGGGATTAAAGCCACATTGAAGAATGTATCTGTTGCCCTGGCCAGTTTCCAGAAGTAGAGTCATGAACAGTGGACAAACCGCACAGTTCACCCGAAGAATACATATTTTTTGCTGTGTAAAAATTGAAAGCATGCCCCATGCGCTTGAATGGGCGAATACATCCCCGCCCTTACTTGAACCGGTCTCCTTTCAGACATGGCGGCACCCACCAAGAGTAGGTTTTGCTGGACCTTGGCTTCCACAGAGGCCACAAGTCTTCCATAATGCCCTGCCCTATATAACATACCCGGCCCTACCAGGGCACTAGGCCTGCATCAAAGCCATGGCCCCCTCTGGCTTCTGCTGTCCCTGGCAGGGAAACCTGCCGGCACATCATTCACTTTCGGAACAATATATGTCACTGGTCCAGGGGGAAGGAACCTACCTATTACTGGAGGAGAGGCACAAAGGTGAGGACATCACTAAGGGCAGAGAATCGCAGCTTCCAGAAGCCCCTCCAAGGACACAGCAAGCGGCCACAGCAGAGGGGGTCATGGTGCCCCCAGGGCACAAGCGGGTCTCAAGTTTTACCTGAAAGAAATCTCAAGTATTGACATGAGCAGTACCCCTCTCCTGACCTTCATTGGGCAGTGGCAGTCTCCGGCCCCTCCCTGCAGAAGAGGAATGGAGTCTCTTGACTACACCGGAGTCAGCTGACAGTACTGCAGAGAGAAGAGGAAGCAGAGAGCATGAGGGACTGAGACACAGAGGGCAGAGCTGCAGGGACAGAGGGCAGGGGCAGCGCATCGAGGCAGAGCACACGGAGAGCAGGGAACATGATGAGGACATTTTCCAGTGCCGGTTCCACCCCCCAGCTCACCAGCCACTGCAAGCGAGAAAATGTTTTCAATGTTGAGTAGGGCATAGCGGACCTCCATGGAATTCCATGGAGTTTTTATGCAACTCCGCAGAATTCCGCATAGTGCAACTCCGCAAACTCCATACACCCCTATATACTATAGTATATAAAGGCATTTGTAGAGTGCATGATGAACCGTAGGCATTCCAGCGGTAGCCGAGAGGTACTTTGACACTGACCACACTTGATAGCTAATGGACCGTCCTCTACTTTTAGCTTTACTGTTGTTAACACAATTCAGACCAAAAATGGGGTCACTGTTCCTGACAGAAAATAGAAAAAGGGAGTCTAAGTTCTGGACAGAGTAAATTGAACAGTCAACAAGACTGGTTCTTATTGTCCACACACATCCCTAAGGATGTCATGCTTCATCATCAGGTGGGTGCGCCTCGTTGGGCTGGCGCTGCAGTGTCCTATGGGTCCCCCGAAGGGTCACTTTGGCGGAGATCTTTTGGCTTTGTCATGGTTCAATGAGTGTCAGGGATGTCCTATTTGGGTTGTGTATAGTGTAAGTAATGAAGTGAATTAAAACTATTTACTGCCAGGCACAGTGACTCAATTTATTGTTCTAAATTAGTGCCTCAGATCTTGGGCACTGGACCTTTATTAGCTCTCAGTCCCCCTCATTTCCTTCTTTTGATGCAGTTTACACAATACAAACAGATAGATTACAACACACACAACATTATTTTAAACTTGTTTGGATGTTGGTTCCTTCCCACATATAGGACAGGTGCCAATGATGATACAGTGAGGAAATTACGCCAAACCTGCCAATCGCTCCCTAGTGGTTGCTTTCGTGAGGCACTCCCTATATTTTCTTTGTAGGTGTTCCAAGGCAGCCCTCTATATATCCCTTGAGACCAGACTTCTTATAGTAACTCACACAAGGCCATTCTTCAGGATATACACAGGAGACATCACTATCTTCAATATGGAAGAAATGTGTTTATCCAGCTGGCTTCTCGCTCCATACAATGTCTCAGGGTTAAGGGTTATGTGGTCCAAGTCTGGGGCAAGTGAAAATACCAGCTGGGTATCATCCATGTGGGGGACTATGGAGATCCTGAAAGGAGTTAAGAGGTCCGCTAGTGGTTGCAGGTAAAGATTAAAAAGCGTGGGACTCAGGGTTGATCCCTGCGGGACTCCACAGCTGCGAGGGATTCTGTCTGAAGAGCAGGACTTGTCAAATATCTGAAAAGGTCTTCCCTTCAGAAAGGAGTTGATCCAGTCCAGGGCTTTCCCTGAAACTCTGGCCATGTGGATCCTTTTGAGGAGGATATTGTGGTTCATGGTGTCAAATGCAGCACTTAGGTCAAGAAATATTATGGCTACCATGCCTCCTTGATCTAGTCTCCTTTTTGCATCCTGCACTACTGTTAGGAGGGTCATTTTGGTGCTATGTTTAGGCCGTAATCCATTTTGAGTGGGGTAGAGGAAATTGTTGGCCTCGATGAATACTAAAAGATGCCTATTGACGTGTCTTTCTAATACTTTGCTTATACCTGGAAGGAGTGAGTTTACTCTGAAATTAGCCTGACAAGAGGAGTCTAAGTTAGGCTTTTTAAGGATTGCTTTGACCATGGCATGTTTCGACATCACAGGTACTGTTCCCTTCTCCAGCGACAGATTGACCAAGCCAAGCAGAATAGAGAAAAATAATATCTGCTTCGACGGAAAGGATCCTGGGGGGTGATGGGGGTGGCCGGATCAAGTGGGGATCCAGACTTGGTTTTGGTAAAGAGGGTAGCAAAGTGTTCATACATCCCTGGGGGATAGTCTGAGAGGGCATTTCGGCTACTTTCTCTGCCATTGCTAAAGGAATCAGAAGCCAGGTTGATATCTGTTATCTTACTTTGGCAATAAGTGGCTAGATCGTTGCACTTAGCGTTATTGAGTTCAGTGGGGGGCGTTGGGTGGGGTTTTAGCAATGTTAGTGATTTTAAATATCTCCCTAGAGGAAATTGCTGCTACATTAATTTTAATTTCATAGTCAGTGGCCTGGGAAGTTTTAATTTCTGTATGATAAGTCCTTACTATTTCCTGGTATTATGTGTTGTTGTGCTCCCCGTTGTCCTTCCTCCATTCCCTTTCTGCAATCTTGCACTTTTTTTAAGTGCTCTTAGGTGGGGTTGTTCCTGGGTGCAGATTTACTTTTGTTTTTCAGAGTTTTCCTGGGAATAGTTTGATCTAAAGAATGGTTTATCCGTTCAGCGATCATGCAAATGGACAATAGCTGCTCCTGGAGCCAGGTTTCGATCAGGAAGCTCATGTCAGGTTTTTCTTCTTCCACGAGCGCCAACATTTCTAGCACATGTTGTGGAAAGGAGCAGCAATTTAGTAGGAACATTTTCCAGCCGGGCTTGGAGGTGCTGGTGTTCTTGGGCAGAGGGATTGTAGGATGAGTGCAGGACTTACAAATCAGGTTTTCTTCTGCCAGATCGATAGAGTTGAGACATTTTTCTCGGCAGACCCCTTTTAGAGGCACCAATTGCTGCATGGAGTATGTGACTTAGCGGCATATTATCAAGGACCGGTGTTAAAATTATCGCAGTTTTATCGGCAGGAAACTGCCGATAAAACGGCGATAATGGGCTTGATAATATGCCCTTGTTAATTCCCATAGAAGCCCATGTTCTGATGTTAACATGGGCTTTTATGGGAATTAACAAGGGCGTTTCCATGCCCCTGATCCTATACGGGCCTGGATGGGCTTGCTTTCAGCGTAATCAATATACAATTGACCTAGACCTTATAGGCACATACAATTTAACCCTTTTGAGGTATACCCTATGTTGCACAAACATTACAAGCTTACTCCCCTTTTTTTAATTATTGGGGTAGTGGGTATATCCAAAGTTGGTGCCTCCTTAAACATTCGCCCATTCCCTGAAAGTAAAATCTCAGTTGTGAGACAACAAAAACACACACACCCTAGTGTCAAAATACAACACAGAAGGAAGGAAAAAAGTGTGTGAGAGCGAGATGGCACCTCACGGGCGCACCACCAACGGGAACCTGGCAGGTACTCACCAGGATTGCCCTGTTCTCATCATTGGCACCATCAAGCTCGGAAAGAAAAATGTGTCCAAAAAACACAGTAAAGGAAAGTGTTTTGAGAAGGTATGCAGTGAAAATAGACCACAGACAACCAATATAGTGTCAAACAACATATAAACCACACAGCAACACAGATATGCAATTTTATTCTGTCTCTTGTGTTGGGTGTGGATTCTAAAAAAAATGAGTGTGGTTACTAACTATCCAACCAACACCACTTTCAGCGTGCCAAAAAGTGCCCACTGCACAACCCTGCTGAGCACCCGCTACCCTGCTGACATTTTTTGTTATTGGTGTATAAACAACTACACCGCCAACCTGCCTGGAAACTCTATTGTTCTCTGTCCCAGCGCACTCTATGATAAAGTGCTCAGTGCAATTTCACTCTTCCTCCCTATAATTTTTAGTGCAATTTCAGTCAGTTCACAAACAGTTCACTTATATGCCAAATAATCATCTGTTCTACTGATGTGTAACTGTGGATGTCATAAGGGGAATGACTCATACTATGGTATATGTCTTTTAAAATGGGAGTGCAAACATAGGACCATGCAAGTCCAACAACACCATTACAAAAATGTAAGCAGTGCCCAATTCACAAAAATCCACACACATATATCCAGATAGTAATGCAGGGCAACCAGTCTCAAATCTACTGCATCCCAGCCTTGAAGTACGTCACCCCTCCAACCACTAATGGGAACTACAATGACTTCACACAGACTTAAGTGGGGGCAGAGAAGAAAATTACCCAGGGCAACATAAAGATATTAGCAACAGAAGTAGAAAAAAAGCAGAGACACACCTAGTGTTGGCACAAGTGCAACATACGCATAAATGTGACACTTAATAATAGGGAAAACAAAAAAAATCAGAACAAATATAATAAAATGCCACAGAAGGCATGTCACATGTTACAGCAACCAGTAAAAGACAAACACAGATGCATCTATCATGCATCTGTGTTTACAATAATACAAACACATACATTGGTACAATTCCATATGAATAGAAATGAAAAGATACATCAGATTGATTTACAAAAGATTTGTTTTTAATTAGATGTCATGTAATGAAAACCTATCAATGCCTGTGAGGGAATGTACTATATAAGGCAATATTCACAAGATTATGCTAGTTTACTACGTTGGTTGAACAAGATTTTGCTTAGGAAAAAGTTGTATGACAGGAGCACAGGAACAACGTGACTTTAAGGAACACGAGTGGCTGCTTGGGGGTTGCATTAGATTTGACATTTTTTCGTGTGCAATGTCTCTCCACATCCATTTTGGGTGTGAGGTGTGAATCAGCATTCTCGGTAATAATGTGTACATTTTAGGGATGGGCTGTCCATGACCGTCTGCGTTGAGAACATTTTCACCAGGAGCCCTCCTAGCACTGAGCTGTGCTTGAGAAAAAACTCCACCACACGGCAGTTGGTGTAATTTGGCCAGAGCTCCACATTACATATACATACAAAATGCGGAGTGGCCAAAAATCCATCAACTCAGCCGGTGGAGCGCAATTTAGCGCCTAACTCTAGTAATGTTGCGGAATATTTGAGTACTGCAAGTAATTTCTGCAACGGCTTAGGCATGGACATCACAACAAACAATCAACTGTAGCTCATCAGGCTAACAGCCAATTACACAGAGCCTGGCTACATACGAACGCACATCACAGGCATAGCACTGTTCCCACAATGTTGGATAATGTCTTTATTATACTACAGATCCCACTTGAGTACCAGAAAGAGAAGATACAATTATAGGGTGTCTCTTTTAGGTATGTCTGATTAACAGAGAGTGGCAAGGTTCTGCTTACCTTATGATGTAATTCTGAGCATGTTGCAGAATGGACAAGGGCTCACATCACCAACAGTCCATTTTGATGCCATTCCTACCCATGTCAAAACATTTGGTTGCATTTCAGATCGTGGTCAATAAATAATTCCAGATAACTAGTGGGGCCATGACTGGTATCTCCCAAGCAAGCCAATTTTGGTGATTCCAGCAGTACATCATCATGCCGCTGTCACTGCAGGACTAAATGCCATTGATTATACACATATGACAGTTCAGCCACCATGGCACATGGTGTATAAATATCGGAATCAACACCACTGACACTTCATCAATATGAAAACTGTCTTCAATGCCAGGGGACTGACTGCTTCACTCATGTGCATGCAACATTTACCAGTTCATAACATGTCAGTTTTAATTAACATTATTGAATGATTACATGTCAATTGATTAGCAGGGATTATGGTGACATGTCACATCTTGGTATGCAAAGCTACATCGCACTGGCACTGCATGGGTGCCTCGGGAACTACAGTGAATGTCACAGATCACAACCCCGTCATAGTATACACCTTTTTTATTTATAAACTTGTATTTTCCTTTGCAGCAGGCCTCTGTAAACATTCACCCCTTAGCCTATGATCTCCAGCCTCTGATGTTTAGCCTCTGTTTTTCATAATAACATACATGTTATTCCCATACTTAGTATATGTTTACAATATTGTGGCCTTGTCCTTTGATTACTTAATAGAGACATAGGGGCCAATTTCGATGTTGGGCAGAATTCTTTCTGTCTGACACGTCTTTTAAACTGGACCGACCGACACCCGTTCGACAGTCCCGCCCACCTGAGTAGGATTCCAACATTTCCCAATGGGAGCATGCATTCCGGCCCTGAACCAGCAGTAATACATGCTCCCATTGGGAAATAGGAGGTGTGGTTCATTCCTGTACCCCGTGGAAGGCTCCTCATGGGCCTGCTACGGGGTGCAGGGATCAACAGGGGGGCACCATAGGTACCCCCTCGGCCCCCAACCGCAGGCCGCACACACAAGGGGGCCCTGCTGAGGGCCCCTGAAAATGCTTTCCGACATGGTTTCCATGTCGGACAGGCTGGCATAGAATCCATTCCGGAAACCATGCATCATATTCTCAAGGGCAGAAAGACCTGCCCTTTGTGATTTCTAGCTGGTTCCGACTGGCTGACAGGTTCCTTGAGGCCGTCTTTTGCCAGATGGTTTCAATTTCAACTGGCGGCATCTTAATCTGCAAGTCCGAATTAAAAACGGCGATGTTGGTTGGAGTCGAAGGCTACCTGCCGCTATTGTAATAAGCCCCATAGTGTTACTATTTGCTGCTAATGAACAATATTGTTTTGCATGGTTAAACAGCCCACCAATAAGCCCAACACCTGCATTTCTACTGTAATTTATCAAGTATTTTTTCATGTCAATAATCAAATCGGCACCTAGCTCTTTCATCTTGAAGAAATGACTAGATGGCTTGATGTGCAAAAAAAACAATGGATTTAACCCAGATCTGTGACTGATGCTGAATGTTTGATTGATTCAGCATTTGGTCCATCATCTGTTCCTTTTGCATTTGTCACCCTAAGTGGAGAGGGTATGCCCAGACGTGGGTCCAGTGCTCGCTACATCACCAGATTCAGGCTATCCTTGCTGATGAGGGTTGAAACCCCGAAACCAGTCCTAGAATACTTTTTTCTGGTCCAGGCAGGACCTGGCCTGGCAGTTCAGGGCGGTCTTTTCCCATGGTGAACAGTGTCAAGACTGATTAGCATATGGCTGGGCCTAAACTGGAATGGTGTGGGGTGCAAAAAAACGATGGATTTAGCCCAGATCTTTTTTAATTCTAGTATTAAAGTTTTATATAGCGGGAACAAGACCACATGGGTTATCAGAGTGTTTTTCAGATTGCCAGTTATGAAGGTACAGGAAGTGGAAACCTTGGCACAACCAGACAAGAAACAAACATGACAAATCATAACCGTCGTAACAGTTTGATAAAGACACGTGTAAATTAGCGAGTCCTAGTGTGATTGGGATCTAGCCCAGAAATGTCTTCAGCAGTATCTCTTTAAATCCCTTTTGAAGGAAGAAGTGGAATTATTCAGTCTTATTTCAAGTGGCATGGAGTTCCAAATTCTTGGTGCAATACCCGAGACTGTACGGTTGTAGGTTTTCTTTTTATGGAATTTTGGTAACTTGAGCAGGAAAGTGCTAGATCCCATAGAGGATCTAGAGCCCTTAGAGAGCTCAAGTTTTACACAAGATATATTGGGATGTTAAAAAGTAAAGCTTTGTGGGCCATGAATGCATTTTTTAGATGCATCCTTGCTTCATACGTGAGACAATTTAGTGACAATTTAGTGACTTCAACTCAGGCACAATGTAATGATAATGTTTTGAGCCTGCAATGAGTCTTGCAGTGGAGTTGAGAGAGGCCCTAAAAGGCACCGTCTTTGTTCTAGGAAGGCCACAGAGGGTTGTGCTAAGATGATCCAGTTTAGTGATCATTAGGGCTTGTACTGCAATCATGAAGTCGTTGTGAGGTAGGAACAGTTTCATCTTCCTTAGGATGCTCAGTTGGAAGTTTGCTCCTTTGGTGAGAGCAATATTGTGCTTCTGCATGTTCAGACGCTTATCTAGCAATATTCCCAGAGAGCTTGTGGAATCAATGATGTTTGGAGTGCAGTTGAGAGCTGTTAGTTGACGCATTCATTCTTCTGTGACTAGGGGTGAAGGTTCAATTGATTCAACATTAAGTCCATCATCTGTTTTTTTTGCCTTTATCGCCCTAAGTGGGAAGGGTATGCCCAGACGAGGGTCCCATTCTCACTACACCACTAGATTCAAGCTATCCTGGCCAATGAGGGGTGAAACCCCATAAACGGTCCTAGGATACTTGTTTATGGTCCAGGGAGGACCTGACCAGGCAGCTCAGGCTGCATGGTCCCCATGGGGAACAGGATCAAGACTGATTTGCATAAGGCTGGGTTTAAGCTTGACTGGTGTGGCGTGCAAAAAATAATGGATTTAACCCAGATCTGTGACTGGGGGTGAATGTTTGATTAATTCAGCATTCCGCCCATCATCTGTTCTATTTGCACTTGTCACCCTAAGTGGGAATGGTATGCCCAGACCTGGGCCCTGTGCTCGCTACTTCACCAGATTAAAGCTATTCTGGCTGATGAGGGGTGAAACCCCAAATCTGGCCTAGGATGTTTGTTTCTGGCCCAGGGCGAACCTGGCCTGGCAGTTCGGGCTAGACTGTTCCCATGGGGAACAGGGTAAAGACTGATTTGTATGTGGCTGGGTCTAAACTGGAATGGCATGGTGTGCAAAAAAAAGATAGATTTTAACCTAGATGTGTGACTGGGGGTGAATGATCATTTGATTCAGCATTTCGACTATCATCTGTACTTTTTACATTTGTCACTCTAAGCTCCCGTGCTTGCAACACCGCCAGATTCAAGGTATCCTGGCCGATGAGGGGTGGAACCCCAAACCCGGTCCTAGGACACTTGTTTCTGGTGCAAGGAGTGCCTGGCAGTTTGGGCTGGACTGTTCCCATGGGGAACAGTGTCAAGAATGATTTGCAAATGGCTGGGTCTAAACTGGACTGGCGTGGCGTGCAAAAAAAATAATATATTTCAGATTTGTGACTGGGGATGAATGTTCGATTGATGCAGAATTCCCTCCATCATTTTTTCTTTTTGCATTAATCTTCCAGGGAGGTACAAACATTACCAGGGACATGAGGCTGGGCAGAGCCGGCGGAGTTGTACTACACGTAATTCCGCCGACTTGAATAAAACTCAGTGGAATTCCGCTGAAGTTCTCAAGCGGGCGGCGTTGCTTCACTCGCCCACCCCTAATGTTCCTCTTTGCCAAAGAACTCTTAATAATGCCATGAATTGATTAAGTTACTTATGATAAGCAGGGACAGCAAGTGCTCAGCTGGCGACTAGCACTCTGGCTGCTAAACCCACGACATCTCATCCACTGAAACTCCACCCACCCTCCCACAAGTAAAACCACAGTCTCACCTGTGTTTGCAACCCCACATCCACTAGGTGCCCCGTTAATCCTCCTGTTCTGCTCAAAGGCATGTTGTGGAAAATGCTACAGGGCTACAGCTGGTCCAGCGGGAAACAAAAACAGCGTCTGCTAATGTTCCGACTGCCCCTCTGACTAACAGGAGGCAGGACATTCCGACAGCTGCCATGGGAACAACAGAAAGTCGTCATGTGGGGACAGACGCAGAAGACCGGAAGAACAACATACGGAAGTGTGGCCTTAGTATTGATTAATCTAATCATGAACACTGGGATGCCTGAGCGGGCTTGAGACATCAGCCATATTAGGTGTGGGAAATGAATGGAGCACTTCATAATCATGCAAACAATGGATCAAGCATCAGCCATGGAAGACAGGTTTGTACGGCATAGCCGGCAGCAGCACAATCTTCCTGCACACAGAGAGCATGTACAGGAGTGCACAATTTCGTCTTGGATCCTGGTAAACTTCACAGCATAGGCGGAGTTTTTTTAAAACTTTGCCCTCCAAGCGGAGTGTGGAGTGACAAAAACTCTGTGACCTCCGCAGTCGGAGCAGAGTTAACCACCCACCATCTCCTCGCTACAAACCCCCCTATTCTTAGTGAGGACCCTAATTCAGGGTATGACAGTCTTTGCCACTGGATCAACAGAGCCTTAGATACATTAATTCCAGCAAAGTGGATTAAGTCGCGACTTCATGAATCCAGCCAATGGTTTAATGATGAGCTTACTCTAAAAAGAAAGGAGTTAAAAATAGCAGAACGTAGATGGAGAAGGGACTATGATGCTACGTTTAAGATCTTGTATGTCCAGCTTCAAAAAAGTTACCACCGCAATATATGTAGGACAAGGGCAGCATACTACGCCACTGAAATCCACAACAGCCAGAACGCTTCCAAAACTATCTTTAGAATTTTGAAAGAGCTCAGTGCTAAAAAAAACAGTAATTAATCCCAATACCTCACCCACATTATGTGATAACTTGGCCACCTTTTTCATGGACAAAATCAAGAAAATTTACAACTCCTATCCGACTACCTTCCAACCTACTCCCACTGTAGATCCTAACAGGCCCAAACTTTCCATCATTCCGGCACTTAGTCATGAAAACCTTTTGACATTATGTAACAAAATTAAATCTGGCTCACCTACAGATCCCCTGAAACCAGAACAATTCAGAGAAGCTGGCGAGATAATACTAGGCCCTCTTAGAGACATTATCAACCTGTCTTTTCTCACGGCCAGTATTCCCACCAGCTGGAAGCAAGCATGGGTTTCTCCTATTATAAAAAAGCTCACACTTGACCCTAACTTACCTGAAAACTTCAGGCCCATCTCTCTACTTCCTTGGCCAGCCAAAGTGGCGGAAGCCCATGTTAACTCCACCTTGACCAACTTTTTGGTGTCTAATTCCATTCTAGACAGAGCTCAACATGGCTTCCGGGCTGGGCACAGCACCGAAACAGCCCTCCTGAGTGTTATTGAACATCTCCGGACTATACTAGACTCAGAAGGAGCGGCAGCACTGATTCTTTTAGATCTCAGTGCTGCCTTTGATACTGTTTCCCACAAGGTGCTGTTGTCCAGATTAGAGGAAGTAGGGGTATCTGATCAGGCCCTTAGCTGGTTCAAGGCCTTCCTGTCAGACAGATCCTTCAGGGTCTCCACTCCACCGTATCTCTCCAAGGAATGTCCCATTGAACAGGGAGTACCTCAGGGGTCTGCTCTCAGCCCCACCTTGTTCAATGTTTACGTCCTCTCTTTGGCAGAGGTAGCCAGGAAGCGCGGGCTTTCACTTGTGTCCTATGCCGACGATACCCAGCTGGTGGTAGCACTAAAAGACGAGAGCGGCCTGAGTGCGCAGAATTTTAAACAGTCTCTCGCAGATATCACCAGCTGGATTTCATCAAACTACCTCCAACTTAACGCCGGCAAGACGGAGGTCCTGCTGTTAGGTAAAGACACAATGGCCTGGGGGAATAATTGGTGGCCTGAGATTCTGGACCAACCATCTGTGCCAAAAAATGTGGTAAAAAACTTAGAAGTATGGGTAGATTCTGCTCTGAATTTTGTCCATCATACTAAAAAAGTGGCGGCCACCTGTTTTGGCATTTTACAAAACCTACGACCCATTTTAAAATATTTTGACCACCATACTCGCCAATTGGTGGTACAATCAGCTATTCTCTCGCGGTTGGACTACGCTAGCTCCTTGCTGCTAGGAACTAACGTAGCCGAGAAAGCTAGATTGCAGCGAGTCCAAAATGCTGCCGCAAGAGCCCTGACGGACCTTCCCCGCCACAAATCTGTCACTACTACCCTCATGAGTCTACACTGGCTCCCTGTAGAAAAGAGGATTCATTTCAAAACCCTATGCCTTGCTTTTAAAATTCTGAAACTTGCCTCCCCCCCCATGCTGTGCCCGCTTCTCTCATCCTACGTTCCTCGTCACTCTTTACGGTCGGCGGGACAGAATCTGGCCACAATACCCTGCATTAAATTGAGTCGGATGGGCGGTCGCTCTTTCAGATACCTTGCAGCAAAGCTTTGGAATGAACTCCCAGCTCAGATTCGTGGGATGAAGGATCTTCTATCCTTCAGAAAAGCTATTAAAACTCACCTCTTCTGTTAGTTATGTTATGCCACCTGTAGTCTGTATCTTCAGCAGCCTCCTTTGGACACAGACAGCTAGCGCCGGGACGCCCCTTGGCTGGGGCAGCCGTGCGCTATATAAACATTTATAACATAACATAACATAACATTACATTTGACACCTTCCCCAGATAAGGATCATTAATATGCTGAGGGTTGAGCTCAGTCTTTGTTTCAGGTATTCAGCTTCTCTGTCCCATCTCTCCAAGTGGCTTTTTAAAAAAGTGATTTATTTAGAAATGTAAGTGAGTGAGACTTCAAAACATGGGTCTGTGTGTTTTATATCTGATTTTGTGGGATGTTTTTACTTAATGTGTTTAAGCAATGTTTTTCCTAAATTTAGGATATGTTAATCATTTGAGATTCTTTAAGCTTTTTATTTAATTTCTTAAACATTTTTTAATGGATACTTATATAATTTGGGCATAGTGAATACAACCCCTTTCCAAATCTATGCAATTACCCCAATATTTCTTAGACTGGAAATTATATAAACCTCTCTATTCCATAATCAATGGACACACTTTCCCCAAAGTTTATCAGACTGGAGTTAGTATAGTTAATATAAGCCCCCTCCAGCCTTCCATGTCTACATTTTCACAAATGTTTGATGTTAACCGGAGGTAAATAGCCACATGTATTAATGTACCCAATGTTTCTATGACAGAAGTTAAAAAAGTAAAGGTTTCCACGCACCTACCAATGTTTATATGATTGTAGTTAGAGTATGTATTTGAATTCTTTTTTATTTGGTATTGTAAAAAACATATTTTTAGACTAGAGTTACTTTGCATTTTTACTCTGTTATGGATTATTATGGAATATTTTGAATGGATTAAGTTTATTGTGTTTTGTTATTTAAATTACTTCTTATTTTTGTTATGTGATTTAATATTTATTAAATATGCCATTTATATTGTGCACTTTAGGAATTCTTAATATTTGTATGTGTCTGCTGTGTTTTTATATTGTATTTTAAATTAATTAGTCACAATAAATATGTATCTGTTTAATACAGTTATGCAAATGCATAAAGTAAGTTTACATTTTTGAAAATGTTCAATGGATTTTTGAATTTACCTGTATTTTTAAGAATGATATTTTCACTGGTTAATAAAATATTGCTTATGTGTTTTTTTCCATGTTATGTATTGTTTAAACATCTTACATTAAACAAGTATAACTTATTTTTTTAAATTACAGTCATGTTAATCATATTTAAATCCAAATATTACCAATTTAATGTCTATATTTCGGCTCGTTTTTGCAGTTAATATGTTTGGCCTTTAAATTATATGCATGTAAAATGTATATTTTGGTAGTTGATATTTTTAAGTTTTGCATGTCTTGGTAGGGAAATACTCCTAAATTCGTATTTCACTATCGCAAGGCCTATCTCTCCATTGAATAACATTGGGATTGCCTTATTACAGTTTCTAAGTTTCATTTTCAATTGGGATGAGATGGGACCCCAACAGTTGGAGTCTATGGAATAACAATTTAACAACACAACTTATGTTGAAGTTGGGTATTACATTGCAATCCTAAAAGTGACACTTTTAGAAAGATGCAAAAGAAACAATTGTTGGACAGAATGCTTCATCAGCCAGGCTAGCTTGAATCCAGTGGTGTAGTGAGCACGAGACCCACGTCTGGGCATACCCTTCCCACTTAAGGTGACATATGCAAAAGAATTAATTGATGGACGGAATCCTGGACAATGCAAACCTTCACCCCCAGTCACAAGGATCTGGGTTTAATCAATCATTCTTTTGCTCACCAGACCACCCCCATTTGGACCAGCCATGTGCAAATCATTCTTTCAATCCTTGTGGGAACAGTCCAGCCCAAACTGCTAAGTCAGGTCCTCTCTGGACCGGAAACAAGCATCCTGGGACTGGATTCATGACATCACCCTTCTTCATGAAAAACTGAGCCCAAGGTATTGGGTTCTGTGACCTAGCTTGTGACAGGGCTACCGGCCAATGTGGTCAGACAAAGCCCAAAAGAAGGAAAAATGTATTTCTTGAGTCCCCTCACTCACCGGGGTTGCCCCACAGTGACATGCTTCATCATTGGGGCCATCCCAGCTCTCTAGGAACTGGGGAGTGCTACGACTTGCGAACTACGTAGGAGCACTTTAATTGTGAAGGACTATGCGTGGTGCAAAGTGTAATGGAGTGGGTGTAGGTGATTTAAAAATACCGTGCTAGTGGGCCTAAACTATTTTATTCTTGCTCCTAGGTTGCTTTGGTTTAAAAATGGGGTAGAACATGGTATGCCAGCCTATAATGGAGATGGAATCGGTGTTTTGGTTGACATGTTTCAAGCTTCCCCTAGCTTTTCTTCAGGACCACACAGGGACCAGCCCTGTGTATGCCACTCCTTTTTTTAATCCTAAATAGGAAAACAAATATTAAAGGATAGCTATGCGCTGCTTCTAATAAAAGCATGCGTGAAAATACATATGATTTCTATTCTTCGTAGTATATCTGTAATATAATAAAGAACAACATTAGAGGTACAAATCCCCTCCCTCATCAGATTTGGGGTACACTACTTCCTTCATGCTGCACGTAAAATATGGGTGATTGTTTGCTCCATATTGGTGCGTGCAAACTCGCAGGGTCCAGTGATTGTGCTGAGAAAGAAAAGCTTGTGGTGATCTGTGGTGTGAATTCACACAGAAAAACAACACAGGACTTAATATGACAGTATAAACACACACACAGTAAATAACACACATAACGTAAAAGAATAGTTCGTTCCTCGATAATTATTTGTCAAAGTGCCTAATCGCACTCCATGGTCTCTGGGGGGGCCGTGTCTCCCTTCGAAAAACTCCTATCGTTTAAGGATGAAATGAAAATACAATTGTGGTTTTCGTTATTTCTAGTTGGGCAGAAATGCTCAGTTAGTTATATTTAGCAGCGTTTGGTCTCATTTCAACCTCCGTGAGACGCGGCACCTGTAAGGAAAGAAAGTTCACTTACTTCGGACTGGGGGACGCCGCGCCGGAACACCTACTCTGCTTCCCCGCCGGACCCCATCTTGGCGTCGTTCAGGCCTTGTGTATCTGTGTGGAGTTTGAACACCCAACGCTGTTCACGTTCATGTAGTGTCCTCTCTAGATTGTTCTTGTTCTTGATGCCTCTAATACTACCCATCTTAGGTCATTGGGTGTATGCTGTTTTTCGATAAAGTGGCTCGTCATTCGTGTGGTTGCACGTTTGCATCGAATGTTACTTCTATGTTCCACAATTCGAGTACTCACTTTTCTTGTCGTCATTCCCACGTAATGTAAATTACTTGTGCAAGTGATCAAGTAGATCACTCCAGTGGTGTTACAGTTGGTAAACTGGCGTAATTCCCAGGTGGTATTGTTGTTAAAAGAAACCTTTTTCGTGGCTGCGGTTAAATGGCACACGCTGCAGTTGCTGCAGGGGTAATGCCCTGTTGGTAGAGGATGTCCAGTGAGTGTTGTTTTCCATTTCCTTTGGTCGTGCGTGTACCAGATGATTTTTCAGATTCATACCACGTCTGTGACTGAACATTGGTGTGGGTATATCCAGGCCCCCACTGTTAAGTATTTTCCAGTGTTTTTTCACTATCTTAGTGACTTAATCAGACGTTGTATCAAACGTAGTGATACATATTGGTCGCCTGGTTTCTGTTTTACTTGTCACTTTCGCTTCCAGGAGGGCTTCCTTTTGTTATTACCTGCCCTCTTTTTAGCTTTGTTAACCAGTTGTTTAGGGTAGTTTTGAGTCCTGAGTTTCTTACTCAGGTCTTCTGCCTGTGTCATGTAGTCTTCTTTATCTGTACAGTTCCTTCTAAGTCGAAGGAATTGTCCGAATGGGTGGTTCTGTTTTAGGTGTCTGGGATGGAAACTGTCATATATTAAAAGGCAGTTTCTTGCAGTTGGCTTGAAATGTGTTGTGGTGGCTAGGATGCCTTGTCTGGCCCAGATATTGAGGTCTAGGAATATTGGATGGGACCTGCTCATGGTGAGGGTATATTTCAAGTACCTGTCTTGTGAGTTGAGCCAGAGAAAGAAACTATTTGCTTCTTCTTCAGTGCCCTGCCATATCAATAGAACGTCGTCTATATATCTTTTCCACAGTTTGACATGGTTTATGTGGGGATTACTGGCATTCAAGATCTTCTGTTTCTCAAGTTGGTGAACATAAAGACCTGCCACACTCGGCGCAAAAGTGCTGCCCATGCTCGTACCATGTTGTTGCCGGAACAATGTCTCTTCAAAGCAAAAAAAGTTTTCTGTGAGTACCAATCTACAACATAAGAGCACCACATGTCTGGGTGTGTGGTATGGCCAGTCTTCCTCGAAAAGGACTTCTTCAAGTATTTCTAAAGTCTTCTTATGGGGAGGCTTGTATACAAATTCTCCACATCCAGGCTGATTAATATGCTGGATGTGGGGTCAAAGATAAAATCTTTCAGGAGACAGAGGACGGCTTAGGTATCTTGGAGGTATGTGTCTGTTTTTTGTATGATAGGTCTTAAGAATGCATCTGCAAACTTTGACAGATGTTCCAGAATTGACCCTATCCCGGATACAATGGGTCTCCCTTGTGGTTTTTCTAGATTTTTGTGGATTTTAGGAATGGTATAACAATAGGGGGTGACTTGTTTGGTGTTCACTAGGAAGTCAGCTTCCTTTTTACTCAATGAGAGATGCAATGGTAATCCTTAGTCGTTCTGTAGGGTCTTTATTGATGTTGACATAGTTTCCGGCATCCGCCAGTAGGCGTAGGCATTCATCTCTGTAGTCCTGTGTGTTCTGAAGGACAATTGCTCCGCCCTTGTCTGCCGGTGTTATGGTGATATTGTCATCCTTGGAGAGCTGCTGTATTGCTTCACGCTCGATGTTACTTGTGTTTTGGAACACCTTGACTGTCTTTGGGTCCAGTTCCTTCACTTCTTTCATGGCTGCTTTTTCAAAAGCCAACAGCTCGACGGGGAGACTCATAGGTGGCGGGGTAAAAGTGGATTTCTTTTTTTACCCTGTGTCACTGTTTTGTGTTTCACTTGGTTGTTTGTCCTTAAAGAACACTTCCAATTTTATTTTTCTTATGAACTCTTTTAGCTCACCGCAGAGCTTGAATCTGTCAATAGAGGGTGTAGGCACAAAACTCAACCCTTTATTCAGTAATTCCAGTTGTGTTTCTGTTAATGTCACATCCGATAAGTTCCCCACTAAATTGGGTTGCTGCTCGTTGTTGGTTCTGGTGGCCCCATGCTGCGTGTATGGCTCCTTGCCATCTCCAGGGGTTGCGCCCATTGCAGTTGCTGTCCTTTTCTGTTTCTTCCCCGTTGTGTGGGTTTTTCTCGGCCTAAAAATGGCTGACTTTGATTCTCTTGACTTTCATCCCAGCGTTGAAAGGGTTGTTGATGGTATGCTGGGGGTATTGTTGTGGGCCGTAGAAAAATGGTGATGGGGGTCCAAATGTAGAGGACCTGGATAGGGTGGCCAGTTGATTCCTCTGGTACCTTCCCGCAATTCCTTGCCCTCTTCTTGGTTTCTGATTAGTGGAGCGGTTGTAGTTATTAGACGTGTCTGAGCTGTCAGATCCTGACTCAGTGCCATCACTGTCTGTGTTGTAACCAGGGTTCCTGCTGCTTGGAGTATAATCATCTCTTGTGTATGGGTATTCTTGTTCAAGTGAAAATGATTTCTGATCTTTTGCCAATTTAACATATTTTGTGTCTGGGACTGGTTTCGGGGCATCACCCTACATTAGCTAGGCTAGCTTGAATCCAGTGGTGTAGTGAGCACGGGACCGTGTCTGGGCATACCCTTCTCACTTAGGGCAACATATGCAAAAGAAACAATTGATGGCCCGAATGCAGGACAATGCAATCATTCACCCACAGCCACAAGGATTGGGGTTTAATCCATCATTCTTTTGCTTACCACACCACCCCAGTTTGGATCCAGCCATATTCAACTCAGGTTTTTTTTAAATATGATTTTTATTGACATCTCAAAATACATTCCCAGTTTTCAGTTCTGTTTGTGATTCTATGCACTTAGTATCACTGTCAATTTATTTGTTCTTGAGTATCAATCACTCCCATATATCGTAACATACACATGGTCAAGTACAAACTCTGCTTTCATTTAGTCGGCATACATGAGTACGTTCCAATACATAAGTCGTGTGATGTTCATGATTAAACAAATTCTACAACCATGTACCATAAAGGCTAAAGTGCCCCGTACATCCCACATACCGATATTATGTAGTGTGCATGTGACTTATAACTGTTGCCAAAAATGATCTTATAATTCATAATAGAGCAAGAATGTTCCCAATTTGTGGTCTATCTTATTTGTAAAAGGAAACACTAACCTTAAACAACCATCTACCAGAGGTTTTATGCATCATGAAGTGTATGAGCTAAATTTTGTTTGTTAATGTATACATGTATCCATGGGTGGTGCTCAGGCGATAGTGGGCAATCCTACTTTTTCCAGCCTTACCAGTCTTGCTTGTATATCTCTATTATGTAGCAGTCCTCTAGGTCATTGCAGAGCCTCTTAATTCTGGTACAATAGGCTCATACCTGGGAAAGTAAATGTTGAAATTTAGTCAAACGGGTCTGACAGTTCCGAATCTGGGGGTGGAAGCGGCCTGTGACGGGCGTCCCAGATCTAAACTATATCTGCCCAAGGTTCCCCAAGTGGCTTGGGCCGCATAGTGACCTTATCCTCCTTAATAAAGGCATGCTTCTCAGCTCTAGCCCAACAGGAGACATCATCCTCCCACTTAGTCACCAATGGGACCTGTGATGACTTCCATCTAATGGCTATTCTCCTTTTTGCCAGGAGGAAGGGCAGGTCCGCAAATCAAAGTCGCAGCTGCTTGGCCTTAGGCCTCGGACATAGGCCCAGCAGGCAAGCCGCAGGTAAGCACTCCAACCTGAGGGTCAATACTTTATTAATTAGATCAACCACTTTCGTCCAATAATCCAGTATCCTCAGAAAGATCCATACCATATGTGTCCAGTCCGTGTCAAACTGAGAGCAACGGGGGCAAGTTTGCTCCCCCCCCAAAATGCTACATTGAACCGGTGTGGCATGAGATAGGTCCTATGAAGCCAATTAAATTGTAGATATTTGAAAGCTGCATTTCTGGACACCTTCTTGAGGCTCCCCAGAGCACGCTCCCAGTCTTTATCAGACAGCTGGGTGGTAAGCATATCTTCCCATCTCTCTTTTAGTCGGCTCAACGGGCAACTGGAGATTTCTATAAGTGCCTGATAGAGCTATTTCACTAAGTGTCCAGCTGAGCCCAGTGTCACCATTGCATGCAGTACCGAGTGTGTGTAGGGTTCTGTTGTCTCTCTGCCACAGTCTTGACACCATCAAGACCATGAGCACAATCCACTTCAGGTCACCGTCAGACCCATTCCCGCACCACGTCTTCAACAAAGCAAGCAGCTCCATCGCACCCCACCTACACAATGTCATCAATCTCTCCCTTGAGACCGCGACCTTCCCAGAGAGCTGGAAAAACGCCGAGATCAACGCCCTACTCAAAAAACCCAAGGCAGACCCAAGAGACCTCAAGAACTTCTGAACCATCCCTCTGCTCCCCTTCCCGGCCAAGGTCATCGAGAAAATCGTTAACAGACAGCTAACCCGATACCTCGAAGAGAACAGAATCCTGGACCCTTCCCAGCCAGTGTTCCCCAGCAACCACAGCACCGAGACCGCCCTCATCGCAGCCACTGACGACATCAGGACCCTGCTAGACAGTCGAGAGACTGCAGCACTCATTCTCCTAGACCTCTCCGCCGCCTTCGACACCGTCTGCCACCGCACACTACGCCACCGCCTCCACGCCGCAGGGATCCGAGACAATGCTCTGGAATGGACCACCTCCTTCCTCTCCGGCAGAACCCCGAGCGTCCGCCTCCCCCCGTTCCATTCCGAAGCCTCCGAGATCATCTGCGGCATACCTCAAGGATCCTCCCTCAGCCCGACACTGTTCAACATTTACATGGCCCCGCTCGCACAGGTCGCCCGACAGCACGACCTCAACATAATCTCCTACACCGATGACACTCAACTGATCTACTCCCTCACCATGGACCCCATCACCGCCAAGCCAACCTCCATGAAGGAATGAAGGCCGTTGCAGACTGGATGAAGATCAGCCGTCTGAAGCTGAACTCGGACAAGACGGAGGTCCTCATCCTCGGCTCCAACCCCTCAGCCTGGGGTGACTCCTGGTGGCCAATGGTGCTGGGGAGAGCCCGACCCCCACCGACCACGCACGCAACCTGGGAATCATCCTCAACTCAACGCGCTTAATGACCAAGCAAGTCAACGCCGTCTCCTCCTCCTCCTTTAACACCCTCCGCATGCCCCGCAAGATCTACAGATGGATCCCAACAGATAAAAGTAAGACAGTCACCCGGGCCCTCATCAGCAGCAGACTCGACTACTGAAACGCCTGCTACGCGGTAGCCCCGACCAAGCTCATCAATCGACTACAACGCATCCAAAATGCCTCGGCACGACTGATCCTCCATGTACCACAACGTCGCCAAATCACCCCCACCTGAGAAACCTACACTGGCTCCCCGTCAACAAGAGGATATCCTTCAAGCTCCTCATCCACACAAGGCACTCCACAAGACCGGCCCAGCCTACCTCAATAGACGGCTCTCCTTCTACACCCCCAACTGCCAGCTACGCCCTGCCGACCTCTCACTCGCCACCGTCCCACACATCCGAAGAACAACCACCGGCGGGAGATCCTTCTCCCACCTCGCCGCCAAGGCATGGAACACCCTCCCACTGAGCCTAGAACAGACCCAAGACCTACTGACCTTCAGGAGGATACTAAAGACCTGGCTGTTTGATCAGTAGCGGCCCCCACCTCCCCCCCAGTGCCATGAGACCCTCGCGGGTATGTAGTGTGCTTAACACATGACTGATTGATTGATTGATTGAATCATGGCACCCCTTATTTTATGGTAAGTACAAAAACTCGCCCAGCTGGCAGCTCATGATATTCCAAGAAATCAGCCATGGGTACCAATTCCTTATTCCTAAACCAGTCTCCTACTGTTTGGACCCCTGCATCATCCCATCCTGGCAATTGGCGCTCCGTGAGAGGTGGGTCCCTACCTGCCTGTTGGAGACCCATCAGGGGGATGCTCGGATAGTAAAGTTTTATAGTTCCTGCCCTATTCGTAGCTCTGTCCCAACACGCTGTAGCAACAGAGAGTAGCACCCCAATAGGTTTATTCTGATGAAGTCTATCAAGCATTCGAGGCAATAGGGTCAAAACTGTTGCGCAGTAAGTCAGTGACCAACCCTTTCCCATCTAGCCATCTGGCCATCCATTGCAGTTGGGCTGCCAAATAATATGTTTTAAAATCCATCCACAAATGGGAGGCGCATGGTTTGTAAAGACAGCCTGTTCCGGCCACCGTCCCAGACCAGATCTCTCAAAATCGAATCTACTTTCTTAAACCAACTGCATGGTATGAGTACAGGAAAATTAACAAAATAGTATAGTAGCCTGGGCAGCATCACCATCTTCGAAAGCGGCACTCTGGCCATCACAGAAAGTTTCAGATATGCCAAAAGGCCACGTTCTGACAAAGTGCCCGTAGTGCCTCACCAAGATTACCCTCTAATAAATCAGCCTGAGTGTGATAAATATTTATCCCTAGGTATTGAAAGACCACTGTAGCCCAAATGAGCTCTATCGGGAGAGTCAATGACCTCGGCAGTGCAGGGCGGAATGGAAAATATGTGTCTTTCTCCTGTTAAGTCGCAGGCTCAAGAGCCCCTCAAACTCTTCCAGTAACTGTAATATCTTTAGAATCCCCTCAGCCCTGTCTCTCTAGTAGATTAAAACATCGTCAGCATAGAGCGAGACAATATGCATTGACCTATCTATTTTGATACACAACCTTTCGCATTCCTGCAAAATGCTTGTAGCCAATGGCTCCATGGCCAAGGCGAACAGCAATGGTGATAGTGGGCAACCCAGCGGAGTCCCCCTGTATATGTCATAAGGTGCAGATATCATGGCGCCTGTGCGGACTTGGGCATTTGTCTCTTCATATAATAATCACACCCAGTTGGACCAACCCTCCCCCATCCCCATCTTATCCATAGTTGCTAGGAGAGTCCCAACTCAGGGATTCAAAAGCCTTCTCAAGATTGATTGACATCACTACTGCATCTGGGCAATCCCTAAGGTCAGCGTGGAACATGACGTGATATAGCCATCGCAAATTATTAGGTGTGGAGCGCGTGGGTATGAATCCATTCTGGTATTTATGTATCAATTTATGCATATATGGTAGAAGTCTGGTAGCCAAGGCCTTGCTCAATATTTTAAAGTCGGTATTTAACATGGATAAGGGATGGAAATCTGTCACTTTCGTGTGTAATAATTTAGTTTTAGTTAAGGGGACTACTAGCGCCTCTCTAAAAGAGGGCAGAAGCCTGTGAACCCCCAGCGAGGACTGATATAAACGCTCTAGCTACTGGGCCAGTCTGTCAATGAATGTTAGATAAAAAGCCGCTGGTAGGCCATCGAGACTGGGTGTTTTCCCACGTGCCATCCCCTTAATCGCCACTCTAATTTCAACTGCTTTGACCAGCAGTGATAGTGCATCCCCAATATGTGTCTCCAGTCTCGGCATTTGTAGGGCTCCCAGATATGTCCCTAGCGCCTCCAACGGCACCAGTCGCTGATGCTGGTACAGGTATTCATAGTAGCTCCTAAACGCTTCATTAATCGCACTCGGAGAGCAAAGCACCTGCCCTGTTTCATCTGCGAAGCTCACAATGGGTGTCCCCCTAGCCTCAGGTCTGACCAACCAGGCCAACAATCTACCAGCCTTGCCCTCTTCTTCATGCTGACGCACCCTGTAATTATTAAAGTCAAGCATCCGTAGCCTATCCCAAGAGGTATTATAGCAACTACTGAGGTCCGCTATCTTATCGTGCACTGCTAAGCCTTTCACCAATTCCCCATCCAACTCCTTCTGTGTGACTCTATCCTCTCTAGTTCTCCAGCAATCTCTCTCTAGAGTCCTACTGTTTCTCCCAAGCAGTGCCCCCTATTGGCCACCTTAAACGCCTCCCATTCAATTAACGGGGAGCTAGCTGTGCCATGATTGTGTGAAACCCTTGTCTTCTAGTAGGTTAGCATCCAATCTACAGGAGGGGATTGGAGTTCTCTTGTGGGTAGGAATAAATTTCAGGAGCAGAGGGCTGTGGTCTGATATGGCTCATCCCAAATATACGGTCCCCGAGAACATGTGTGTGAGAGTAATGGAGCAAAATAACATGGTCTCAGTTGGGGGAATACACATTCCCGATAGTTATCTCCCTTCCGGCCAACTTCCCAAGTATAGCAACAAACCTTCCTTCCACATCTATCCGTTTCCGGGTAAGTTGAAAAGGGACACCTGATCTTCTACACACTAGTAACCCTTTTGCGAAAGCATTATAAGCAGTTGCATAAAGCTGCTCCCTCCACCTACGTTGCAACCTTCCGGCTTCTATTTCCATTAAATGGGTCTCTACTGGTGGTGCCATCTGACAGTGCTATAGTGCCAGCCCGCCTCCCTACCCATTGCAACAACTGCAGAAATTATTCTAGACCTCCTGGTAGTGGAAAGCAACCCTAAACCATAAACTCCCACACCTATGAGCGGACTGACAACGGTCAGCTGCCTAAATTCACAAAAACAGCGCATAGTACAATCCTATGACAAAAAACAAAGTAGCAAAACACTAGGACCCAGGTAACCAACCCAAGGCCCACCAGGGAGCGCGACTTAGGAATTTTAGTGACTAGTGAAGTAGCAATATGGTTCGTAAGACTTATCAGCCAGGAGGACCGTTTCCCCCCGATCCCAGGAGACCCACCCAACCCCCCCCCAATAAGGCGTAATCCACTCACAATAGTAGCCAAACCAATTGATCAAATGCTCCCATTATCCGAGCCTCCAAAGGCATGAAAGTCAAGGCACACTAGGGCGAAAAAAAGAGAGGAGAGGGAAACAGCCAAAAGAAAAGCAAATAGAAAAGGACCAGAGCCAGGGGAGGAGCAAGAGGAAGAATGTTCACATGCTCATCCAAAGAAATTGCCAGCTGTCTGTGGGGTCACATCAGGCAGGCTCTTATGTCCACTTCGTGATGTGTCTGATCCCGAGTCTGCAATGTCATGGTGTGAGTCTGAACCTTTCTCTTGCGTTAAAGTGCCACTGCGCAGGCTACCATGTCCTGCCCCTCACTTCCATCTGACAGCCCCAAAATCTACACATTATTGCGCAGATTGCGCCCTTCTGCGTCCTCAGCCCTATGCTCCAATACTACCGAAAGATCTTCAACCTTCGCAGCCAGGACCTTCTGCACTGGGGCAATTTCCACTAGTGACTGTTCTGTGTTCTTCACCCTGTCAGATAATTTGCAATGTTCAGCTTGCAGCAGCCCAGCCCAACCGTGACCGTACTGGTGTTCTGATGCAGCGTCGCTTTGGTATCGCCGATTGCCACCAGAATCTTGGTATACTGCTGTTGTACTGGGATTTTGATCAGCTCTTCCCGCTGATCCATGGGTGCAAATTCTGGGACACTCTCATCCTGGTCCAGGGGAGGGCCCACCTGTTTTGTCCTGGGCTTACCCATCATCAGCGCCGCATGCACCATGGCCTCTGATGTCGTTTGAACCAATACAAAAGGGGCCCCCTGAAAGAGATAAGGGTAGACGTCAGGGGAAAATTACACTACTAAACGAGAAAAAGTCCACCCAAAAGGATCAGGTAATGGCCCATTCAGAGTCCAATACTTTTAATACACAACATGGAACTCACCAAGGGGCGGCAAAAAGGTCACACGGTACAGTAGATTTCCAAGTATAAATGTACAAAATCTTTATTTTCTTTTTTATCATATTTTGTTTAGCACACTTTTTATCCAGGATATTTCGTAACATAATATATTAGTTGATCATTTCATAAAATACACATCAGTACATATACATCAATAAATACCCAGTACGAACACCCCACAGCACCTCACTACATATACATACATTCTACTCTTTCAGTCGCACACACACATATATATACAATCATAACCCAAACACTATGTACACATTCCTCAAAGTAGTCCTCAACGTAATCCCTAGAGTGACAACAAGAAACGGATCCTGCGGCGTCTTAGTAGCAAACTGCCAGAGAGTCCAAGTTGGTCAAACAGGATCCAAGAAACAAGTAGTGCCAACGCGCGTTTCGGTGCAGTGCCCAGATCTAGGGGCGCACCTTCTTCAGGGCTCTCACGCTGAGGGAGTGGGGCGAACACAACACATTGAAATAACCCGTGACCAATCTGTTATAAACAAAAATTTAAATTTAGAATCAGCAAACTCGTACTTTGTTCAATAATCATCCACACTTATACTTCCTATATATAAGAGCCAGCATAGAGCATCAATGTTTTCATAGGATCCACAAATTTAGGTAACATTTGCACAAATGACATTCAATTGAATATACATCTATAGTTCCACATTATATGAACTGCAATATATAACCCTTCGTTCTGAGGCTTAGCCCCAAAACAGGTGAGCTCCAATGTTGCTGAAAGGGATACTTTAATAATAGACTAACAGAAGTGCGATCAACACACTCATGGGAATCCCTGGAAACGAGTACTACCAAACAAATCTTACATCACACATCCAACTAGTACCATACTAATCATAAATGTTCAAACGGTCCCAAGGCAGCATTCTAGTAAAAAGGGGAGGTATTAATTCAAAATAAACATTTTACCTCTGCCACTAGTTTTTAGGTCAGGATATTTATTTATTTAAATTTATTTATTTAAATTTATAATGCGCAACAGCTACCCGCAGTGGGTTTCCCGGTGCCAGGGATAGACTAAAGAAGAAAATGAGGACACAACAGTAGTACCACGGACCAACTAGAGCAGGAGATGTGATTTATTGAAAAAGTAAAGTTTTCAATTTTTTCCGGAAACAAAACGGATCGGTCTCTGATTTCAGAGCAATGGGCAGTGTGTTCCAGAATTTGGGGCCTAAATGGGAGAAGGACCGACCCCCCATCTTTACAAGTTTGAATCTTGGAACGACAAAATCACAGTTGGCAGAGGATCTTAGTGTGCGAGAAGGCTTGTAGAGTTGAACAAGACTCTGTAAGTATTTCGGGGCCAAGCCCTGTTTAATTTTGAAAAGATAACACAGGGCTTTAAATTTAATGCAACTAGGGACTCTAAGCCAGTGTAGGTCGCGAAGAGCCTGTGAGGCCGATGATCTCCTCGGGATGTTACATAGGAGTCGTGCCGACGAGTTTTGTACAACCTGGAGTTTGTTAATGTTAGCAGCGTCGGCACCAAGATAGAGGCCATTTCCGTAGTCCAGGCGAGAAGTTACTAACGCCTGGACGACGGTTCTCCTGGTGGCAAGGGGCAGCATCCATAGGATTTTCTGGAGCCATCTCAAGGTGGTGAAACAGATGGCCTGCTGCCTCATGGAGAGTTTGTCGTCTATGAGAAATCCGAGGTTGCGGACCACAGTGGCTGGCTGGGGGAGGGGTCCCATGTCACTGGGCCAGTGTTGCGGTCCCCAGAGATCTTTATGCTTCCCCAAAATGACAATCTCGGTCTTGTCACCGTTTAGCTTAAGGAGATGCCTCTGCATCCACTCGGCTACACGTGACAATCCGGTCTTCAGGATCGATACACTGTTGCACTCGCTGCTGGAAAGGGAGAAGACAATTTGGGTGTCGTCGGCGTATGAAAAAATAGTCAGCCCTGCGTCCTCCAGATGGTAGCCAAGGGTTTAATGTAGATGTTAAAAAATAAGGGGCTAAGTATAGACCCATGGGGAACGCCGTGCGCCGACACACAGGTGGCGGATGCGGCTTTCGTAGAAAAAACCTGGAAAGTGCGCTCACTTAAAAAGGAGGCAATGCAGGCCAGCGCAGGACCATCTACTCCCAGGGACCGGAGAGAGTTCAGAAGAATGGAATGGGACACGGTATCGAACGCCGCACTCAGATCCAGCAAGATGAGTGCAGATGTTTCCCCACGATCGATACCGTGCCGCAACCTCTCCGTCAACCCGAATAGCGCGGTCTCGGTGGAATGATGCGCGCGAAAACCAGACTGGGAAGAGTGTAAGAATCCCGAGCTTTCCACGAGGCGGTTTAACTGAGTGTTGACATGCCTTTCAAGCACTTTAGAGAGAACAGGCAGCAAGGATATGGGTCTAAAGTTGGCAGGATTAGACACGTCGGCTCCTGCCTTCTTTAGAAGAGGGACAACCATTGCATGCTTCCACTCCTGTAACACATGAGACTGAGTTAAAGATGCATTCAAAAGTCTCATGAGAACCCGCCGGGGTTCGAGATCTAATAACTTTAGAATTTTCGCGGGTACAGGATCACGGGGGGAGCCGGATCTTACACTGCTCAAACAGGAGAGGAACGAGGTATCATCAAACAGTTGCCAGTGTGTAACCTTCACCACTGGGAGCGGTTGTTCGATTACAGCGAACTGTCCCGGTTGGTGTTCATACACTGTCAAGGGAATGCTCATAGAGTCGTATATGCGCTCAACCTTGGCAATAAAAAATTCCGCGATGGAGTTCCACTGAGGTTCCTCCATAGCTGGGGGATTCGGGACAGTATCCGCTCCTGTCATTTTTTTGACAACGGAAAAGAGAGTGCGTGGGCAATTCTGCGCTTGCGTCACTGTACTCACGGTGTATGCAGCTCTCGCAATTTTGCATTGTGAATGGTACTCCTTTAGAGCCTCTTTGTAGGCAGTCTTCCGGGAAACCGAGTAAGAGTGCCTCCATTTCCTTTCAAGCGCCTTACAATTTGTTCGTAAGACCTTCAGATCGGCAGAAAACCAAGGTGCCAGGGAGCGATAAGGCCTAGAATGTTTCGGGCTTAAAGGAAGGAGAGTGGTTACAGCATTGGTGAGCCAGTGTAATGCTGCTGTGTTCAATTCCATAACTGGAGCATCACTATCCTCAGGACAAGAGTTCCAAAGATGCTGGTTAAACTTTGTGATATCAAGTTTACCCCACCGGTGGATTAATTCTCCCTTACCGCAGCCGTGCTTTACCAAGTTCTTAGTATAAGGTAGAGAAAAGTGGACTGCGTAATGGTCGGACCACTCCAGCGGGCGGGCGGTCTGGGAGCAATCAAATGGGAGATTGGAAAGAATGGGATCCAGCTGATGTCCAGCAGAGTAAGTGGGTCCAAAATTGCGCAACGAGAGGTTAAGAACCTCCAGATCTGATAAGAAGCGCTTACTGGTGGTGCAAAGAGGATCTTCCAGATGCAAATTGAGATCACCTAGGATGGTGAAATTTGCTACCTTAAGAAATAGGGGCGCTATGGTCTCGGCCAAGGAAGATATCCAGGAGTGGGCATTGCCGGGAGGGCAATAGATCAAAAGGCCCGACAGGGTGAATTGAGGGTTAATTGCTAGTTTGAATAAAGCAGCTTCACTACCGGACAAGGGAAAGGCTTCAAGCTTACAGGTTTAAGTCGACTTGAAAATTATGGCAATGCCCCCCCTTTTCCGGAGTCTCTGTCCTGCCTCCCCATAGCATAGCTGTTAGGGACTGCCATGGCGATATCAGGACCAGAGCTTTCCTGAAGCCAAGTTTCAGTGAGAAACAAAGCGTCGGGCTGCACATCAACAAGAAAGTCATAAATGTTTTGTTGATGTTTCGGGAGGAACCTACAATTAATACTCCAGAACTGGAGAGTAGGGCGGCTAAGAGAATTTTTCCTCCTCCTTCGTCTACCGCGAGTACGAGTCTGACGTATAGCCTTACAATTGGACATTTTACCAGTATGAAATTTACAACCAGCACATTTAAAATTGTGAATCGGAAGTAAACAGGAGGTACGATCAGAGTGTATGGGAGGGCATAAGGATTTCAAAGCCTCACGGGTATAAGAATGAACTGCAGAAGACACGGGGCGAACAGTAGAGCTAGATATTAGGGTCGTGGCCCCTGGGCCCGGTCTGGCGCGGACGGACGCAGACGGGCTTGTCTTGGGCGCGTCTTCGGCGCGCTGAGAAAGCGCCCGCTGCGCCCGTCCGCTGCGCTCCTGTAGCGCCATCTAATATATCCGGGTAAGGGCCCGTCTGACTGGTGCAGGATGCACAGCGGAAGTCGTAGTCACTTCCGGTGTGCTCCTGTGATCGTGTTCCCTCCACAACAAGCTGACCAGGTCAGTGGTGGACCGGGGAAACGAAAGTGCAGTTTTAAAATACGGCGAAAAACAGGTTAGGAAATAAAGTTTAAAATGCTAGTGAATCCTGCTCACAGATAGAAATACAGCGCTGCGCGCCTCTCCTTACTTTTGTTCAGCTAGGGAGTGCGTGGACTGCTGCTGCTTTAAAGCATCGGGCCCCTGACTGGTGCAGGATGCACAGCGGAAGTCGTAGTCACTTCCGGTGTGCTCCTGTGATCGTGTTCCCTCCACAACAAGCTGACCAGGTCAGTGGTGGACCGGGGAAACGAAAGTGCAGTTTTAAAATACGGCGAAAAACAGGTTAGGAAATAAAGTTTAAAATGCTAGTGAATCCTGCTCACAGATAGAAATACAGCGCTGCGCGCCTCTCCTTACTTTTGATCAGTTAGGAAGTGCGTGGACTGCTGCTGCTTTAAAGCATCGGGCCCCTGACTGGTGCAGGAAAGTCGGTATCAAAAGCCCAAACGAGGGAGAAGTATTACTCCAGTTGAAACCTAATAGGAATTTAACAAGAATGGAAGCGTTTCCACATAGCTCGATGAATACACCGACGTATACTTTTACCAAAAGACCACCAATAGACAAACTTTCTCACAAAACTTACCCGTTGTGGGGATTTCTTTCGACATGCATATTTCACAAATCGCATATGAGAATCACCCTCATGTTTCAGGTGGCATCGAGTATATTTGCCTAAACAAAATGTACACCCGTCAGTCATACTTCTTGATACATAGTTCGCCAAATTAGAACCATTAGGCATGAAGAAAGATCAGCGTGCTGAATTTCAACCCAACTCTGGCAGTTAATTAAAACTGAACGAATAGGAATTAAACGGGTTACGGGTTCGCCTCCATCTTTCTTTTATAGACCCGTCAGAAAAGTGTGACAGGCAAGTTTTTAATAAGGCTACATAACTCAAATATAACATAACAAACGATTGCCGGCACAGGGAATGCTCGCACTATTAGGCGGTCGATTGAGGATAGTTTAGCTGAATTTTCGCCAATGGCTATAA
Organism: Lissotriton helveticus; assembly: GCF_964261635.1. Classification (NCBI taxonomy): domain Eukaryota; kingdom Metazoa; phylum Chordata; class Amphibia; order Caudata; family Salamandridae; genus Lissotriton; species Lissotriton helveticus. The sequence goes on from NC_136067.1 coordinate 660,492,992, forward strand.
TTCCCACGTGTTCTGCAGAATAATAAAAAAAGAACACGAAACACAGATTAGAACAGTGGAACTCAATAAAGTTTTCCACCGATAGATAACAGGAACAAGTCATAGAAAACAACCTTCGCCACTTAGTAACTGGAGGGTCAGATATATACGGACTAAATCCCAACAATGGGAACCCTAAACAAAATATGATAAAAAGAAAATAAAGATTTTGTACATTTATACTTGGAAATCTACTGTACCGTGTGACCTTTTTGCCGACTCTCTGATGTCGTTTGACCTGCTCTCTGTGGGCAAGGAAGGACTACAATCTCTTCTGTTTCATTGCCCCATAACATATAGATTAGGTGTCATCACTCAAACTCGCCCACTGCCCCAGCACTCTAGTCTGGTCTGCTGTGATAAAAGTATGCCAATCCTGGGTCACCGTAAGTTGCTGGCGAGCCGTTCATGACGCTCTTGGTGACAAAAGTAATGTGTGTCTCGATTAGCCCAACCCCAGGGCCGCCACTATGGTCACGCTTCACTGGTTATGTGTGGCGCTGGCGGCGCCAACCGGTCTCCACAGATTATCCCTGCAATGCCTTATGCAGGACCCTGCCTCCCAGCCAACCGGACTGGTTCTAGTAATAATCTACCGAGCAGCCGCAGCGGTAGCAAGGCCTCCTCCAATCCTGTGTCTCCGCCGGCAGGTGGGATCTCCGTCCCACATAGGACCACGTGCCTACCTTCACCACCTCCTCAATATGATCGCGTGTGCCAAGCTTCACCAGCATGGCATCATCGTGGCCCGGTCCCCATGTGAGCAAAGCTCAGTCTCGCCTTACCGTGGATTGGCAGGCTCTGGGGCAGCCAACCCAGAGCATCCGGGCCTCCACTGTCGCACCTCAGACAGTCCTCTCTCTTGCAAGCCTATTGCCTTGTCCGATGAGTGTGGACGAACCCCGCCGCAGCCCCAGACTCTCCAGCAGGCCCCATAGCCAAAAATCAGCATGCTGCGGCCGCGGGCGCTCGATCTCTGGTAGCGGATCCCCACACGGGGCAATTGGGGGAACAAGCCGGAAACTCCCCAAACCGGTATTCCGCTGTAGTGAATTGTGGATCCAAGGGTTCTGGGTCTGGCTACCTTGTCTCCTGCGTCCCAGCCAGGCACTCTCCTCGTCTCCTCACCTCACGCACTCTTATGGTGCCGGGGGCAGGTCAGTCACTCGCGCACCTGTGGGTCCACTTTGACTCGGACCCCCAGGTCATCTAGCTCCACCCTCTCGCGTAGGCCGTGGCTCCCGCGTCAGTACCCTCACGGTCAGGACCGGCCTCCATTAGCTCCGGGGTACGTCCATGAGTCGCCAGGTTCAGCGCCTGAATGTGTGTGCTTTGTCAGCCAAACCTCAGCCACCCGAGCCACCGCCTCTGCAACGCAGTTCAGCCACTCAGCTCCAGCCACCATCTTTCTTTCACCCTGCTCTCTCCATGACTCCGGCAGTCATGGTTTCCTACTGCATTACTGGCACCAAAACACGGTGCCAGACACCCCAGTAGCTGTTCTCGGGGATGGCACTGGAATGAGCCCCCGGTACCAGGAGGAACAACGCTTTCCAGGAGAAATTGCTCGGCTAGCGTGGAGCTCCAAGCTCACGCGTCCGTCCCCATTGGCTTCATACCCACGCCTCCCATTCTTCAGGGTTGACCCTGTTCCATGTCGCAACAGTCCAGCCCAAACTGCCAAGCCAGGTCCTCCCTGAAACAGAAACAAGCATCCTGGGACCCATTTCAGGGCATCACCTTTCATCAGCCTGGGTAGCTTGAATCCAGTGGTGTTGTGTGCAAGGGACCCACATCTGGGCATACCCGTCCCACTTAGGGAAACATATGCAAAAGAAACAATTGATGGACTGAATGCTGGAAAATGCAAACATTCACCCCCAGTCACAAGGATCTGGGTTTAATCCATATCATTCTTTTGCTCACAACACCACCCCAGTTTGGACCCAGCCATATGCAAATCATTCTTGACCCTTTTCCTTGTTGGAACAGTCCAGCCCGAACTGCCAAGCCAGGTTCTCCCTGTACCGGAAACAAGCAACCTGGCACCGGATTTAGTGCATCAACCTTTATCAGCCAGGCTAGCATGAATTCAGTGTAGTGAGCACGGGGCCCACATCTGGGCATACCCTTCCCACTTACAGCGACACATGCAAAAGAAACAATTGATGGACGGAATGCTGGACAATGCAAGAATTCACCCCAGTCACAAGGATCTGGGTTTAATCCATCAATCTTTTGCTCACCCCAGTGTGGACTTTTTGTTTTGATCAGAAGTCCCAAGATAATCATTGTGGCACACTTGAACACCAGTAGCTCTGATGCCAATAAAAACACAGAAGCAGGGACTTTTTTTGTTTACAATTTTGTGTTGTTCTACAAAAGTATTGTGCCCATAAATGTACACTTTTCTTAGAATTGTGCACTTCTTTTGTGTGGGTTTTGCACTGTTTTTTTTTCAAAATCCTTTGAATGCTCTTATGAATATACACATTTCATAAAAATATACTTGCAGTCTGCATTTATGCTTCAAAATGACTAAAGGGGGAGTAGCCCTTTCCGGGTACTTCAGGAGAGGGGTTATATACAATGTGAATAGGAGAGGTGAGCAGGGACACCCTTGTCATGTTCCCCTTGTAATTGTAAAGGCTTCTAGCTCTTCCCCGTTTATACAGACTCTAGCCTCAGGTTCCTTAGTCAGTGCTTTAACCACCCCAATAAAACTAGACCCTATCCATTTCTTATGCATTGAAATTGAGAGGAATTGCCAGGAGACTCTATCAAATGCTTATTCAGCATCTAAATAGATTGGAGCCATAGGGACTCCTAACACTTGTCTGGCATCAAAAAGGATGATGATATTTCTAATAAGTTCTACAGTGCTCCCGCCGGGGATGAAACCATGCTACCCCATGGAGACAACGCTAAAAATAACCAGTGACAGGCGGGAGGCTAAAGCTTTAAAAAATATTTTCACATCCCCAGTAATCAGGGTTATTGGAGCCCTTGTTTGGTTTGGTTTACTTCAGTAAAACTATATTCTTTGCAGAGGCCCAAGACATCAGTGGAACAGTTCCTTTTGAGATCTGTACATATGGAGTTGTCAAAATGTATTTTAACCACTCATGAAAGACAATATAGGACTCTGTTGGAATTAGGTCAGGACCCGCTGCTTTCCCTCTAGGCAATTTTGATTTTGCTAACAAGATCTCATCCCAAGTCAGTGGGAGATCTAATTGATCCCTCTCCTCCTGGGATAGTGTCTCCCCCATCGGTATCCAAGTAGTCATGTATTAAATTCTCAGGCAGGCTTCCCAATATATAAGATCTGATAATATTCATAAAAGGCAGCACATATTTCACCATCTTCCAAAACCAGACCCAAAGTAGGATCCCTCATCATGCTAATTTCATTGCATGTAAATTCCTGTCTAGCTCTCACTGAGAGTAAATGGTCCACCCTTTCACTACACATACATTTCCTCTCACCCTGCCGTTACCTTGTCTTTTGGCTTTTTCAACAATAATCTGCCAAATACAGCTTTAGCAAGAGCTACTTCCATTTGGGCTTCATCTACCCCCTTCTATCTGTTGCAGAGCAGTAATCAGATTACCTTCTGCCTGGGTTAGGCTTCGATGGACAATCATATAATCCATTTTCTTTTTTCTCCTTCCAATCGAGAATTTGATGGTTTCTCCCCGAATATCTGCTTTTAAGATGTCCCAACCTGTATCCAATAAGGCCATTCCCTGATTATTTTCAAGAAATTCTTTAATCCACACCTTCATGTGACCTGCATAGCATTCATCCAGTAGGAGTGCACTCTCAAACGTTCACAAAGTAGGTATTTTTTCTGGGGCTGCCACTCTCCACCTCTATTACCAGTGGGTTTTGATCTGTAAGAAATCTAGGAAAAGATTCAGTTGTGCTCTTCTGCCTATTCAAAGATGATACCAAGAAGCAATCCAATCTAACGTGTTTCTAGTGGGGAGCAGATTAGTATGTGAATCCACGTTCTAAAGGTCTCATTTCGGCCCATGTATCACACAAACCATATGCCTGACAAATATTACATAGTGCTTGAAACACCTTGGGCTTTGTCCCCATATATTTTTGCCCATGCCCCCAGTCACATGTAAGGTTGTTATTGAGGTCTCCACATATTACAATGGGGCGTTGCCAATGCACCAGTTCATTAGATACCCACTCTAGTAAGGAAGGGTCTTCAATGTTACTACCATACAAAAAGCATAATGTAAAGCTAGGGAACCCTGGGGCTCTACAATCAGCTATGACCCACTGCCCCGTTGCATCCACCCGGAATCAAGGAAACTGTATCTTTTTGTTGCGAGTTAGAATAGCAACCCCCGAGTGTGAGTCCCTTGTGTCATTGCCCCCACTATATTATAGCCCTAGTACTTTAACAGGGCATTCTGTTTATCCACTAGATGAGTTTCTTGTAGGGGGACTATGTCTGCCTACAGAAATTGCAGCCCTTGTGCTACCATAAGCTTTTTTTCAAATCATTTAGCCCATAAATATTTATTGTTGCTATCCGCAGTCTACCCATCGTTGAATTCTATTGACCTGATGTATGTTTTTAAACTTCGGAAATCCACTTAAGCACCCCATATCACAACCACGTGACACCACCCCTACAAAGGCCGTTACCTGTCTACATCCCTCCACACCCCCTTGAGAGAACAACTCTCACCCCCTCCATCCACCCCTGTAGGCAGGCAATCAGGCACAGCTAGAACGATGTACATCTGACATACTGCCCCACCATCTCTCTCACATAACAATATTAATATATCCAGTAAAACCAACTGCTTTGTCCCATTGTTCATCTTAGAGCCAGAGGAGCTCAGCATAGTTGCCATTCCTTCATTTAGAGGGATCACCCCTTTTCTCCTTTCCTCTTAATCACTCCAAGTATTCTTGTGCTTGGATTTCCGATGTAAAACTACGTACAGATCCTTTATATTTTATTTTGAGTCTGGTTGGATTATGGAAGAAAACCCCAGCCCCCATTTTTTGAAAGGAATAAACAACTATCGTGGGCACCAGCATCTTTGCACTGTGGGATGGGCAAAGTCTGGTTTGACAAAGAATGACACACCATTGCTGTATTTCGGTGCAGTGGGATGAGCTAGATAATATATCAGTTGTCTCAGTAGGAAGTTCCTGAAAAATACCAGCATCACTCTAGGTCTCTCTTGCAGGTGTTTTTTCTTCTTAAGTGGAAATCGATGAGCTTGTTGGATTTTGGAATCCCTATCCCAGTTCAGCTAGTCAGGGAAAGCTCTCTTTAAGAGGTTTGCCATATAAATTCTTGGATTGCTACCTTCCACACCCTCTGGTATCCCTAAAAAGAACAAGTTGTTTCTTTGCTGGCGATTCTCCTGCTCCTTCAGCTTGAATATTACATCTGACATAATCGCTGCTTGGCCGGTGCTTTGTTGTTTGAGGGATTTGACCTCAGCTTCTAGAGCCTCGTCCATTTTTCCACAGGGGTTAACCGTTTCGTCAAATGTTTTACTTAACTTACGAACAACCGCTTATACTTTTTTTGCAGCGACTCTTGCTCTTCGCCCTTCATTCCTGGTATCTTCTTGTACTTGCTTGATGGACATGAAAATAGCCGTCAGAGAAGGCTCTTGGGACGGTGTATGTTCTTTTGGTCCCTCCTTTGGGCGTTCTTCATCCCCCTCTTCCTGAGATATCAGTTGAGTGTCTGAGTAGTCCAATTTTAGCTGTTTGACAGCACTCTTCCTCTGGCTATCTCTCCCCTTTTTCTTCTTTTTTCCAGTAGATTTCCTCCTCTTTGTCACTAGAACTTCATCGACTGATGTGCTACTACCAGAGTCTGAGAGAGGCTCACTACTTGAGAGCGTGTTTCCCTGATCAGTAGAATCTGTATGGTATATTAGTGAGAAAAACCTCTCTCCCGGCAGGTCAGGTGACAGCTCCCCTCTATCTAGCCATAAGGCTTTAGAGGTCCCAACACTCATCAGTGTATACAATTTTAAATTCCCAGCACCTCCTTTCCGCTGGCCAGGCATCTCAGCATCAATTATTTGTGTTGTGGGCTCTTTCATGGCTAATTGGTTTATTCCGCCACACTCTACTAAGTTCTCTACCAGGTTCTCAGGGTAAAGATAAGCTACAGGGTCTAGGGTTTTGATGCCATATAACCCACCATCCAACAGCCCACAGGATTCTGCTTCCACTATATCCCTCTCATTCCTGCCACAGTTCTCATCCACTATATTTCCAACTCCCCCCCACCTCCGGTGATACATTATTTTTGTGCGAGTCAACTGTCAGGCAGGAAAACATGGAAGCAGCAGAAGGTTGTGTGAATCCCTCCTCTACCTGAGTTGCCATTTTGAATGTTACCTTCACTCCAGTTTCTAATTTTGGCTTTCCAGCTCCGCTACGCTGTCTCACATCAGCGGTCACCCCGCAGGTCCCAGCTGGATGACTGCCTGCTGCCATTGGTGCGCCTCTGCTGGAGATTCCTGTGGTCTGTGTTCTCCCCAGTTTTCCACCTCTGGCCGCCATTGATTGATTTGGCAGGATTCCACAGTGCCGCTGTAGCCGCCAGCCCTGTCCGACTGAGAAAAGACAGAGGTAGGGAGGTATTTACATGGATTTAGCCATTTTGTGATTCTATAGGAGGGACTGGGCGCAAGGGTCACTGGCCCCAGATCCTCCTTAGCCATGCTCATTGGCACAATGCAGTTTTTCTGGATCTGGGGAGGGAAGGACCTCACCAACTGAAGACATGAAGGAGGCAGTGGGAATTTTAATTGTAAAAGGATGGGCAAGAATTATTCATTCCTCTTCCAATAACCATTTGCTGTTAGAAGTTCACATTGCTCTTTCGGCTCACAATGCTTCTCTATGCAAGAGAAAATGTATGAGCGAAGAAGCATGTCTTTGTGCCCCAGCCATACTTTGTTTGGAATTTACTTTGGTCTAAGAAAAAATTCAAATTAAATCTATCTCTGTTCTGGAAAATACAGAAAAGTGGTGGAAGTTATGCTTGATTGGTAATCACTTGGGTCCTCAACTGGTATTTTGTTGCTTGCGTTCTGATTTAGAGAGGAATTAGCTGGGCCATTAGGGCTGGACTGTTCATATTGGAACAATATCAATGCTCCAATTTGAATATGTCAGTTCTAATCTGAGGTGGCATGATGGGTGTCAAAAATAATGGAGTGGGATGTAACCTGAGTAATTACTTGTGGCTGAGATTATTTCAAGCATTCCAGCCATCACATCTTTTGTATTTATCATTGTGGCTCATTTCTGGGGCACAGTACCACACGTGTGCACCAGAAAGGGATCTTATTTGTTTTGTTTATTTCTTAGGCTAGGTGAAGCATTTTTTAAGGAAAGGATGTGTGGCTCTGCACCAACAGGGAGTCATGAACTGTTAGTGGAAAGGAACAGATAGTCTCTTTTTTTGCATTATGTTTACTTGCAATTGTTGAAGGAAATGAGGAAAGAGAAAGATTGTTGAATAAAAGACAACATTTTGTGCCAGATGTAGGTGGGCAAATACCAGTCGGTAACGGTGAAATTTGTTAAATTTCACCTTTACCGACCGGTATTTAGCCATGTGGGATGTAGGGAAGGAAGCGGTAATAAGGAATCAATAAATACCGATTCCTAAATACCGATTCCTTATGGCCTTGCATTTAAGGAATCGGTAAACCGATTCCTTAAATGCAATGTAGGTAGCACTTAAAACAGTGCACTTCAGCCTTAACGAATCACTATTTACCACCAACTTCAAGTTGGTGGTAACTAGCAATTTCCTTTCAAAAAGCACTTTTTTGCTTTTTGAAATGTGCCATGTGGCAAATATCCATGCCCTTAGGGCAGGCATGTGTGCCACATGTGCACACATGCACATTTCAGGGGTGCAACAGGGTGTCACTCATGAAATACCTCCCGGTATTACCAATTTGGTAATACCGAATCGGTAATACAGAATATCTTCACATTCATTCCTATGGGCCTCCAATTACAGATTCGGTAATAACGAACATTAAGAATTCGGTATTTTTTACCGAGTTCTTACCTACATCTGAAATACTGATTCCTAAATACCGATTCGGTAAAATTCGGTATTTAGGAATCTGTATTTTCCTGTTACCTACATCTAGCTCATAGACTTTAGCAAATGGTATTTTGTGTAGCTTGCTCAAGGATTTCATAAAGGTAAGGAATTAGTGACCTTGTGAAAGAAAAGAGAAATGAATAACTTTCAACTGTACATTTTTTCAAAGAAGGCAGATTCACAGACTAAATATTCTGTTGCTATAGTCAGACTATACCTGTTTCAGATATGTGTAGTGTTTTCAGTATGTTCAAAAGACTAAAACACCCACAGCCAACAATCAACCTGAGGTTCACAGTTTTGTTTGATTTTGTACCAACAAAGTATAACCTGATAATTAACTATATAATTGTTAGAAATTGGGTTCTCTAGTTGGCAGAGGTAGATACCTTTGTCCAACTAGGGACCCTTCCTCCTAGTCAGGGTAAGAGGGGAAAACTTCTTTAAATCCCCTGTTCACCCCCTTGGTAGCTTGGCACAAGCAGACAGGCTTATCTCAGAGGCAGTGTGTAAAGCATTTGTGAACTCATACAGTAATATAGTGAAAACACTACAAATGGACATCACACCAGTTTAGAGAAATGAGTGATCTTTATCTAAACCAAACAAGACTAAACGACAAAAATCCAGACTACAGTAATTAAAATATGACTTTCAAATGGTAGAAAAAGTTCAGTTCAAAGCAAATTGTAGATGCAACACTTTTCACCCAAAGTACCTTAGATGCGTCACGCAAACAAACAATAAGGGGCTCACGGAAGAAGATGCAGCACTTCCTTAAACTCAGGGAAGGTGATGAGTCAGTTCATTGCTCCGGGGGAGGTGATGCGTCAGTTCCTCACTGCTACGCAAGGGAGGTGATGTGTCAGTACTTTACCGGGGAGGAGGTGATTCATCGTTTATTTACTGCATGGGGAGGTGATATGTCAGTTTCTTACTGCATCCCTTAATGATGCGACAGACTTGTGCCTCAATGCAATGCGACGATCCGGAACGATGTGCGGATTCTAGTAGCCACACAGCAGGTCATGCATTGAAATTGGTGCAGTGATCTTGGACTTTGGAGATCAATGCACTTGATGCATTGTGGGGTGATTTCTCGAGCCACAGGCAGGCGCTGGGAAAAATTCTTCTGCGATGCGTCAGGAACAGGTGCAGATGTATCTTACAAATGGGGGTGGGGTCGCACACTACTCACACACCAGCGGTATCGCCCCTAAGGACTGTGGTCAATGTAGTTACGTGTTCCGCGATGCATCTTCTTTCGATTATCTGCTATCTTCGCTATCTTTGCCATCCCTGGACACGTGTTTCGGGGTATCACCCCTCGTCAGCAGGGATAGGCCATGTTCTGGAGTTGCCGGTGGCTGCCAAATATCTGCCAGGTTTAGTACCACTCAGGCGCGCAGTTGCGGGGTCCCAGGCTCGTCAGCCAACTGCTTGAGGGAGCTTTAACATTACAAATGGGGGTGGGGTCACACACTACTCACACACCAGCGGTATCGCCCCTAAGGAATGTGGTCAATGTAGTTACATGTTCCACGATGCATCTTCTTTCGATTATCTGCTATCTTTGCTATCTTCACCATCCCTGGACACGTGTTTCGGGGTATCACACCTCGTCAGCAGGGATAGGCCGTGTTCTGGGGTTGCCGTTGGCTGCCAAATATCTGCCAGGTTTAGTGCCACTCAGGCGCGCTGGTGCGGGGTCCCAGGCTCATCAGCCAACTGCTCGAGGGAGCTTTAACTTTACAAATGGGGGTGGGGTCGCACACTACTCACACACCAGCGGTATTGTCCCTAAGGACTGTGGTCAATGTAGTTACGTGTTCCGCGATGCATCTTCTTTTGATTATCTGCTTTCTTCGCTATCTTCGCCATCCCTGGACACGTGTTTCGGGGTATCACTCCTCGTCAGCAAGGATAGGCCATGTTCTGGGGTTGCCGGTGGCTGCCAAATATCTGCCAGGTTTAGTAACACTCAGGCGCGCAGGTGTGGGGTCCCAGGCTCGTCAGCCAACTGCTCGAGGGAGCTTTAACATTACAAATGGGGGTGGGGTCGCACACTACTCACACACCAGTGGTATTGCCCCTAAGGACTGTGGTCAATGTAGTTACGTGTTCCGCGATGCATCTTCTTTCGTTTATCTGCTATCTTCGCTATGTTCACCATCCCTGGACACGTGTTTCGGGGTATCACCCCTCGTCAGCAGGGATAGGCCATGTTCTGGGGTTGCCGTTGGCTGCCAAATATCTGCCAGGTTTAGTACCACTCAGGCGCGCAGGTGGGGGGTCCCAGGCTCGTCAGCCAACTGCTCGAGGGAGCTTTAACATTACAAATGGGATTGGGGTCGCACACTACTCACACACCAGCCGTATCACCCCTAAGGACTGTGGTCAATGTAGTTACGTGTTCCGCGATGCATCTTCTTTCAATTATCTGCTATCTTCGCTATCTTCGCCATCCCTGGACACGTGTTTCGGGGTATCACCCCTCGTCAGCAGGGATAGGACGTGTTCTGGGGTTGCCGGGGGCTGCCAAATATCTGCCAGGTTTAGTACCACTCAGGCGCGCAGGTGCGGGGTCCCGGGCTTGTCAGCCAACTGCTCGAGGGAGCTTTAACATTACAAATGGGGGTGGGGTCGCACACTACTCACACACCAGCGGTATCGCCCCTAAGGACTGTGGTCAATGTAGTTACGTGTTCCGTGATGCATCTTCTTTCGATTATCTGCTATCTTTGCTATCTTCGCCATCCCTGGACACGTGTTTCGAGGTATCACCCCTCGTCAGCAGGGATAGGCCGTGTTCTGGGGTTGACGGTGGCTGCCAAATATCTGCCAGGTTTAGTACCACTCAGGCGCGCAGGTGCGGGGTCCCAGGCTCGTCAGCCAACTGCTCGAGCGAGCTTTAACATTACAAATGGGGGTGGGGTCGCACACTACTCACACACCAGCGGTATCGCCCCTAAGGACTGTGGTCAATGTAGTTACGTGTTCCGCGATGCATCTTCTTTCGATTATCTGCTATCTTCGCTATCTTCGCCTTCCCTAGACACGTGTTTCGGGGTATCACCCCTCGTCAGCAGGGATAGGCCGTGTTCTGGGGTTGCCGGTGGCTGCCAAATATCTGCCAGGTTTAGTACCACTCAGGCGCGCAGGTGCGGGGTCCCAGGCTCGTCAGCCAACTGCTCGAGGGAGTTTTAACATTACAAATGGGGGTGGGGTCACACACTACTCACACACCAGCGCTATCGCCCCTAAGGACTATGGTCAATGTAGTTACGTGTTCCGCGATGCATCTTCTTTCGATTATTTGCTATCTTCGCTATCTTCGCCATCCCTGGACACGTGTTTCGGGGTATCACCCCTCGTCAGCAGGGATAGGCCGTGTTCTGGGGTTGCCGGTGGCTGCCAAATATCTGCCCGGTTTAGTACCACTCAGGCACGCAGGTGCGGGGTCCCAGGCTCGTCAGCTAACTGCTCGAGGGAGCTTTAACATTACAAATGGGGGTGGGGTCACACACTACTCACACACCAGCGGTATCACCCCTAAGGACTGTGGTCAATGTAGTTACGTGTTCCGCGATGCATCTTCTTTCGATTATCTGCTATCTTCGCTATCTTGGTCATCCCTGGACACGTGTTTCGGGGTATCACCCCTCGTCAGCAGGGATAGGCCGTGTTCTGGGGTTGCCGGTGGCTGCCAAATATCTGCCAGGTTTAGCACCACTCAGGCGCGCAGGTGCGGGCTCCCAGGCTCGTCAGCCAACTGCTCGAGGGAGCTTTAACATTACAAATGGGGGTGGGGTCGCAAACTACTCACACACCAGCGGTATCGCCCCTAAGGACTGTGGACAATGTAGTTACGTGTTCCGCGATGCATCTTCTTTCGATTATCTGATATCTTCGCCATCCCTGGATACGTGTTTCGGGGTATCACCCCTCGTCAGCAGGGATAGGCCGTGTTCTGGGGTTGCCGGTGGCTGCCAAATATCTGCCAGGTTTAGCACCACTCAGGCGCGCAGGTGCGGGCTCCCAGGCTCGTCAGCCAACTGCTCGAGGGAGCTTTAACATTACATATGGGGGTGGGGTCGCAAACTACTCACACACCAGCGGTATCGCCCCTAAGGACTGTGGTCAATGTAGTTAAGTGTTCCGCAATGCATATTCTTTCGATTATCTGCTATCTTCGTCATCCCTGGACACGTGTTTCGGGGTATCACCCCTCGTCAGCAGGGATAGGCCGTGTTCTGGGGTTGCCGGTGGCTGCCAAATATCTGCCAGGTTTAGTACCACTCAGGCGCGCAGGTGCGGGGTCCCAGGCTCGTCAGCCAACTGCTCGAGGGAGCTTTAACATTACAAATGGGGGTGGGGTCGCACACTACTCACACACCAGCGGTATCGCCCCTAAGAACTGTGGTCAATGTAGTTACGTGTTCCGCGATGCATCTTCTTTCGATTATCTGCTATCTTCGCCATCCCTGGACACGTGTTTCGGGGTATCACCCCTCGTCAGCAGGGATAGGCCGTAATCTGGGGTTGCCGGTGGCTGCCAAATATCTGCCAGGTTTAGTACCACTCAGGCGCGCAGGTGCGGGGTCCCAGGCTCGTCAGACAAATGCTCGAGGGAGCTTTAACATTACAAATGGGGGTGGGGTCGCACACTACTCACACACCAGCGGTATCGCCCCTAAGGACTGTGGTCAAAGTCGTTACATGGTCCGCGATGCATCTTCTTTCGCGGAACACGTGTCCAGGGATGGCGAAGATAGCAGAGAATCGAAAGAAGATGCATCGCGGAACACAAACTACACTTACCACAGTCCTTAGGGGCGATCCCGCTGGTGTGTGAGTAGTGTGCGACCCCACCCCCAATTGTAATGTTAAAGCTCCCTCGAGCAGTTGGCTGACGAGCCTGGGACCCCGCACCTGCGCGCCTGAGTGGTACTAAACTTGGCAATATTTGGCAGCCACCGGCAACCCCAGAACACGGCCTAATCCCTGCTGATGAGGGGTAAATACCCCGAAACACGAGTCCAGGGATGGCGAAGATAGCGAAGATAGCAGAGAATCGAAAGAAGATGCATCGCGAAACACAAACTACACTTACCACAGTCCTTAGGGGCGATCCCGCTGGTGTGTGAGTAGTGTGCGACCCCACCCCCAATTGTAATGTTAAAGCTCCCTCGAGTAGTTGGCTGACGAGCCTGGGACCCCGCACCTGCGCGCCTGAGTGGCACTAAACCTGGCAATATTTGGCAGCCACCGGCAACCCCAGAACACGGCCTAATCCCTGCTAATGAGGGGTAAATACCCCGAAACACATGTCGAGGGATGGCGAAGCTAGGGAAGATAGCAGAGAATCGAAAGAAGATGCATCGCGGAACACAAACTACACTTACCACAGTCCTTAGGGGCAATCCCGCTGGTGTGTGAGTAGTGTGCGACCCCACCCCCAATTGTAATGTTAAAGCTCCCTCGAGCAGTTGGCTGACGAGCCTGGGACCCCGCACCTGCGCGCCTGAGTGGTACTAAACCTGGCAATATTTGGCAGCCACCGGCAACCCCAGAACACAGCCTAATCCCTGCTGATGAGGGGTAAATTCCCCCGAAACACGTGTCCAGGGATGGCGAAGATAGCGAAGATAGCAGAGAATCGAAAGAAGATGCATCGCGGAACACAAACTACACTTACCACAGTCCTTAGGGGCGATCCTGCTGGTGTGTGAGTAGTGTGCGACCCCACCCCAAATTGTAATGTTATAGCTCCCTCGAGCAGTTGGCTGACGAGTCTGGGACCCCGCACCAGCGCGCCTGAGTGGTACTAAACCTGGCAATATTTGGCATCCACCGGCAACCCCAGAACACGGCCTAATCCCTGCTGATGAGGGGTAAATACCCCGAAACACGTATCCAGGGATGGCGAAGATAGCGAAGATAGCAGAGAATCGAAAGAAGATGCATCATGGAACACAAACTACACTTACCACAGTCCTTAGGGGCGATCCCGCTGGTGTGTGAGTAGTGTGCGACCCCACCCCCAATTGTAATCTTAAAGCTCCCTCGAGCAGTTGGCTGACGAGCCTGGGACCCCGCACCTGCGTGCCTGAGTGGTACTAAACCTGGCAATATTTGGCAGCCACCGGCAACCCCAGAACACGGCCTAATCCCTGCTGATGAGGGGTAAATACCACGAAACACGTGTCCAGTGATGGCGAAGATAGCGAAGATAGCAGAGAATCGAAAGAAGATGCATCGCGGAACACAAACTACACTTACCACAGGCCTTAGGGGCGATCCCGCTGGTGTGTGAGTAGTGTACGACCCCAACCCCACTTGTAATGATGAAGCTCCCTCGAGCAGTTGGCTGACGAGCCTGGGACCCCGCACCTGCGCGCCTGAGTGGTACTAAACCTGGCAATATTTGGCAGCCACCGGCAACGCCAGAACACGGCCTAATCCCTGCTGATGAGGGGTAAATACCCCGAAACACGTGTCCATGGATGGCGAAGATAGAGAAGATAGCAGAGAATCGAAGGAAGATGCATCGTGGAACACAAACTACACTTACCACAGTCCTTAGGGGCGATCCCGCTGGTGTGTGAGTAGTGTGCGACCCCACCCCCAATTGTAATGTTAAAGCTCCCTCGAGCAGTTGGCTGACGAGCCAGGGACCCCGCACCTGCGCGCCTGAGTGGTACTAAACCTGGCAATATTTGGCAGCCACCGCCAACCCCAGAACACGGCCTAATCCCTGATGATGAGGGGTAAATACCCCGAAACACGTGTCCCGGGATGGCGAAGATAGCGAAGATAGCAGAGAATCGAAAGAAGATGCATCGCGGAACACAAACTACACGTACCACAGTCCTTAGCGGCGATCCCGCTGTGTGTGAGTAGTGTGCGACCCCACCCCCAATTGTAATGTTAAAGCTCCCTCGAGCAGTTGGCTGACGAGCCTGGGACCCCGCACCTGCGCGCCTGAGTGGTACTACATCTGGCAATATTTGGCAGCCACCGGCAACCCCAGAACACGGCCTAATCCCTGCTGATGAGGGGTAAATACCCCGAAACACGTGTTCAGGGATGGCAAAGATAGCGAAGATAGCAGCGAATCGAAAGAAGATGCATCGCGGAACACAAACTACACTTACCACAGTCCTTAGGGGCGATCCCGCTGGTGTGTGACCCCACCCCCAATTGTAATGTTAAAGCTCCCTGGAGCAGTTAGCTGACGAGTCTGGGAGCCAGCACCTGCGCGCCTGAGTGGTACTAAACCTGGTAATATTTGGCAGCCACCGGCAACCCCAGAACACGGCCTAATCCCTGCTGATGAGGGGTAAATACCCCGAAACACGTGTCCAGGGATGGCGAAGATAGCGAAGATAGCAAAGAATCGAAAGAAGATGCATCGCGGAACACAAACTACACTTACCACAGTCCTTAGGGGCGATCCCGCTGGTGTGTGAGTAGTGTGCGACCCCACCCCCAATTGTAATGTTAAAGCTCCCTCGAGCAGTTGGCTGATGAGCCTGGGACCCCGCACCTGCGCGCCTCAGTGGTACTAAACCTGGCAATATTTGGCAGCCACCGGCAACCCCAGAACACGGCCTAATCCCTGCTGATGAGGGGTAAATACCCCGAAACACGTGTCCAGGGATGGCGAAGATAGCAGAGAATCGAAAGAAGATGCATCGCGGAACATAAACTACACTTACCACAGTCCTTAGGGGCGATCCTGCTGGTGTGTGAGTAGTGTGCGACCCCACCCCCAATTGTAATGTTAAAGCTCCCTCGAGCAGTTGGCTGACGAGCCTGGGACCCCGCACCAGCGCGCCTGAGTGGTACTAAACCTGGCAATATTTGGCAGCCACCGGCAACCCCAGAACACGGCCTAATCCCTGCTGATGAGGGGTAAATACCCCGAAACACGTGTCCAGGGATGGCGAAGATAGCGAAGATAGCAGAGAATCGAAAGAAGATGCATCGCGGAACACAAACTACACTTACCACAGTCCTTAGGGGCGATCCCGCTGGTGTGTGAGTAGTGTGCGACCCCACCCCCAATTGTAATGTTAAAGCTCCCTCGAGCAGTTGGCTGACGAACCAAGGACCCCGCACCTGCGTGCCTGAGTGGTACTAAACCTGGCAATATTTGGCAGCCACCGGCAACCCCAGAACACGGCCTAATCCAGGCTGATGAGGGGTAAATACCCCGAAACACGTGTCCAGTGATGGCGAAGATAGCGAAGATAGCAGAGAATCGAAAGAAGATGCATCGCGGAACGCAAACTACACTAACCACAGTCCTTAGGGGCGATCCCGCTGGTGTGTGAGTAGTGTGCGACCCCACCCCCAATTGTAATGTTGAAGCTCCCTCGAGCAGTTGGCTGACGAGCCTGGGACCCCGCACCTGCGCGCCTGAGTGGTACTAAACCTGGCAATATTTGGCAGCCACCGGCAACCCCAGAACACGGCCTAATCCCTGCTGATGAGGGGTAAATACCACGAAACACGTGTCCAGTGATGGCGAAGATAGCGAAGATAGCAGAGAATCGAAAGAAGATGCATCGCGGAACACAAACTACACTTACCACAGTCCTTAGGGGCGATCCCGCTGGTGTGTGAGTAGTGTACGACCCCACCCCCAATTGTAATGATGAAGCTCCCTCGAGCAGTTGGCTGACGAGCCTGGGACCCCGCACCTGCGCGCCTGAGTGGTACTAAACCTGGCAATATTTGGCAGCCACCGGCAACCCCAGAACACGGCCTAATCCCTGCTGATGAGGGGTAAATACCCCGAAACACGTGTCCATGGATGGCGAAGATAGCGAAGATAGCAGAGAATCGAAAGAAGATGCATCGTGGAACACAAACTACACTTACCACAGTCCTTAGGGGCGATCCCGCTGGTGTGTGAGTAGTGTGCGACCCCACCCCCAATTGTAATGTTAAAGCTCCCTCGAGCAGTTGGCTGACGAGCCAGGGACCCCGCACCTGCGCGCCTGAGTGGTACTAAACCTGGCAATATTTGGCAGCCACCGCCAACCCCAGAAAACGGCCTAATCCCTGATGATGAGGGGTAAATACCCCGAAACACGTGTCCCGGGATGGCGAAGATAGCGAAGATAGCAGAGAATCGAAAGAAGATGCATCGCGGAACACAAACTACACGTACCACAGTCCTTAGCGGCGATCCCGCTGTGTGTGAGTAGTGTGCGACCCCACCCCCAATTGTAATTTTAAAGCTCCCTCGAGCAGTTGGCTGACGAGCCTGGGACCCCGCACCTGCGCGCCTGAGTGGTACTACATCTGGCAATATTTGGCAGCCACCGGCAACCCCAGAACACGGCCTAATCCCTGCTGATGAGGGGTAAATACCCCGAAACACGTGTTCAGGGATGGCAAAGATAGCGAAGATAGCAGCGAATCGAAAGAAGATGCATCGCGGAACACAAACTACACTTACCACAGTCCTTAGGGGCGATCCCGCTGGTGTGTGACCCCACCCCCAATTGTAATGTTAAAGCTCCCTGGAGCAGTTAGCTGACGAGTCTGGGAGCCAGCACCTGCGCGCCTGAGTGGTACTAAACCTGGCAATATTTGGCAGCCACCGGCAACCCCAGAACACGGCCTAATCCCTGCTGATGAGGGGTAAATACCCCGAAACACGTGTCCAGGGATGGCGAAGATAGCGAAGATAGCAGAGAATCGAAAGAAGATGCATCGCGGAACACAAACTACACTTACCACAGTCCTTAGGGGCGATCCCGCTGGTATGTGAGTAGTGTGCAACCCCACCCCCAATTGTAATGTTAAAGCTCCCTCGAGCAGTTGGCTGATGAGCCTGGGACCCCGCACCTGCGCGCCTCAGTGGTACTAAACCTGGCAATATTTGGCAGCCACCGGCAACCCCAGAACACGGCCTAATCCCTGCTGATGAGGGGTAAATACCCCGAAACACGTGTCCATGGATGGCGAAGATAGCGAAGATAGCAGAGAATCGAAAGAAGATGCATCGTGGAACACAAACTACACTTACCACAGTCCTTAGGGGCGATCCCGCTGGTGTGTGAGTAGTGTGCGACCCCACCCCCAATTGTAATGTTAAAGCTCCCTCGAGCAGTTGGCTGACGAGCCAGGGACCCCGCACCTGCGCGCCTGAGTGGTACTAAACCTGGCAATATTTGGCAGCCACCGCCAACCCCAGAAAACGGCCTAATCCCTGATGATGAGGGGTAAATACCCCGAAACACGTGTCCCGGGATGGCGAAGATAGCGAAGATAGCAGAGAATCGAAAGAAGATGCATCGCGGAACACAAACTACACGTACCACAGTCCTTAGCGGCGATCCCGCTGTGTGTGAGTAGTGTGCGACCCCACCCCCAATTGTAATTTTAAAGCTCCCTCGAGCAGTTGGCTGACGAGCCTGGGACCCCGCACCTGCGCGCCTGAGTGGTACTACATCTGGCAATATTTGGCAGCCACCGGCAACCCCAGAACACGGCCTAATCCCTGCTGATGAGGGGTAAATACCCCGAAACACGTGTTCAGGGATGGCAAAGATAGCGAAGATAGCAGCGAATCGAAAGAAGATGCATCGCGGAACACAAACTACACTTACCACAGTCCTTAGGGGCGATCCCGCTGGTGTGTGACCCCACCCCCAATTGTAATGTTAAAGCTCCCTGGAGCAGTTAGCTGACGAGTCTGGGAGCCAGCACCTGCGCGCCTGAGTGGTACTAAACCTGGCAATATTTGGCAGCCACCGGCAACCCCAGAACACGGCCTAATCCCTGCTGATGAGGGGTAAATACCCCGAAACACGTGTCCAGGGATGGCGAAGATAGCGAAGATAGCAGAGAATCGAAAGAAGATGCATCGCGGAACACAAACTACACTTACCACAGTCCTTAGGGGCGATCCCGCTGGTATGTGAGTAGTGTGCAACCCCACCCCCAATTGTAATGTTAAAGCTCCCTCGAGCAGTTGGCTGACGAGCCTGGGACCCCGCACCAGCGCGCCTGAGTGGTACTAAACCTGGCAATATTTGGCAGCCACCGGCAACCCCAGAACACGGCCTAATCCCTGCTGATGAGGGGTAAATACCCCGAAACGCGTGTCCAGGGATGGTGAAGATAGCGAAGATAGCAGAGAATCGAAAGAAGATGCATCGCGGAACACAAACTACACGTACCACAGTCCTTAGCGGCGATCCCGCTGTGTGTGAGTAGTGTGCGACCCCACCCCCAATTGTAATGTTAAAGCTCCCTCGAGCAGTTGGCTGACGAGCCTGGGACCCCGCACCTGCGCGCCTGAGTGGTACTACATCTGGCAATATTTGGCAGCCACCGGCAACCCCAGAACACGGCCTAATCCCTGCTGATGAGGGGTAAATACCCCGAAACACGTGTTCAGGGATGGCAAAGATAGCGAAGATAGCAGCGAATCGAAAGAAGATGCATCGCGGAACACAAACTACACTTACCACAGTCCTTAGGGGCGATCCCGCTGGTGTTGATCCCACCCCCAATTGTAATGTTAAAGCTCCCTGGAGCAGTTAGCTGACGAGTCTGGGAGCCAGCACCTGCGCGCCTGAGTGGTACTAAACCTGGCAATATTTGGCAGCCACCGGCAACCCCAGAACACGGCCTAATCCCTGCTGATGAGGGGTAAATACCCCGAAACACGTGTCCAGGGATGGCGAAGATAGCGAAGATAGCAGAGAATCGAAAGAAGATGCATCGCGGAACACAAACTACACTTACCACAGTCCTTAGGGGCGATCCCGCTGGTGTGTGAGTAGTGTGCGACCCCACCCCCAATTGTAATGTTAAAGCTCCCTCGAGCAGTTGGCTGATGAGCCTGGGACCCCGCACCTGCGCGCCTCAGTGGTACTAAACCTGGCAATATTTGGCAGCCACCGGCAACCCCAGAACACGGCCTAATCCCTGCTGATGAGGGGTAAATACCCCGAAACACGTGTCCAGGGATGGCGAAGATAGCGAAGATAGCAGAGAATCGAAAGAAGATGCATCGCGGAACATAAACTACACTTACCACAGTCCTTAGGGGCGATTCTGCTGGTGTGTGAGTAGTGTGCGACCCCACCCCCAATTGTAATGTTAAAGCTCCCTCGAGCAGTTGGCTGACGAGCCTGGGACCCCGCACCAGCGCGCCTGAGTGGTACTAAACCTGGCAATATTTGGCAGCCACCGGCAACCCCAGAACACGGCCTAATCCCTGCTGATGAGGGGTAAATACCCCGAAACGCGTGTCCAGGGATGGCGAAGATAGCGAAGATAGCAGAGAATCGAAAGAAGATGCATCGCGGAACACAGACTACACTTACCACAGTCCTTAGGGGCGATCCCGCTGGTGTGTGAGTAGTGTGCGACCCCACCCCCAATTGTAATGTTAAAGCTCCCTCAAGCAGTTGGCTGACGAGCCAAGGACCCCGCACCTGCGTGCCTGAGTGGTACTAAACCTGGCAATATTTGGCAGCCACCGGCAACCCCAGAACACGGCCTAATCCAGGCTGATGAGGGGTAAATACCCCGAAACACGTGTCCAGTGATGGCGAAGATAGCGAAGATAGCAGAGAATCGAAAGAAGATGCATCGCGGAACGCAAACTACACTAACCACAGTCCTTAGGGGCGATCCCGCTGGTGTGTGAGTAGTGTGCGACCCCACCCCCAATTGTAATGTTGAAGCTCCCTCGAGCAGTTGGCTGACGAGCCTGGGACCCCGCACCTGCGCGCCTGAGTGGTACTAAACCTGGCAATATTTGGCAGCCACCGGCAACCCCAGAACACGGCCTAATCCCTGCTGATGAGGGGTAAATACCCCGAAACACGTGGCCATGGATGGCAAAGATAGCGAAGATAGCAGAGAATCGAAAGAAGATGCATCGTGGAACACAAACTACACTTACCACAGTCCTTAGGGGCGATCCCGCTGGTGTGTGAGTAGTGTGTGGCCCCACCCCCAATTGTAATGTTAAAGCTCCCTCGAGCAGTTGGCTGACGAGCCTGGGACCCCGCACCTGCGCGCCTGACTGGTACTAAACCTGGCAATATTTGGCAGCCACCGGCAACCCCAGAACACGGCCTAATCCCTGATGATGAGGGGTAAATACCCCGAAACACGTGTCCCGGGATGGCGAAGATAGCGAAGATAGCAGAGAATCGAAAAAAGATGCATCGCGGAACACAAACTACACTTACCACAGTCCTTAGCGGCGATCCCGCTGTGTGTGAGTAGTGTGCGACCCCACCCCCAATTGTAATGTTAAAGCTCCCTCGAGCAGTTGGCTGACGAGCCTGGGACCCCGCACCTGCGTGCCTGAGTGGTACTACACCTGGCAATATTTGGCAGCCACCGGCAACCCCAGAACACGGCCTAATCCCTGCTGATGAGGGGTAAATACCCCGAAACATGTGTCCAGGGATGGCGAAGATAGCGAAGATAGCAGAGAATCGAAAGAAGATGCATCACGGAACACAAACTACACTTACCACAGTCCTTAGGGGCGATCCCACTGGTGTGTGAGTAGTGTGCGACCCCACCCTCAATTGTAATGTTAAAGTTCCCTCGAGCAGTTGGCTGACGAGCCTGGGACCCCGCACCTGCGCGCCTGAGTGGTATTAAACCTGGCAATATTTGGCAGCCACCGGCAACCCCAGAACACGGCCTAATCCCTGCTGATGAAGGGTAAATACCCCGAAACACGTGTCCAGGGATGGCGAAGATAGCGAAGATAGCAGAGAATCAAAAGAAGATGCACCGCGGAACACAAACTACACTTACCACAGTCCTTAGGGGCGATCCCGCTGGTGTGTGAGTAGTGTGCGAGCCCACCCCCAATTGTAATGTTAATGCTCCCTCGAGCAGTTGGCTGACGAGCCTGGGACCCCGCACCTGCGCGCCTGAGTGGTACTAAACCTGGCAATATTTGGCAGCCACCGGCAACCCCATAACACGGCCTAATCCCTGCTGATGAGGGGTAAATACCCCAAAACACGTGTCCAGGGATGGCTAAGATAGCGAAGATAGCAGAGAATCGAAAGAAGATGCATCGCGGAACACAAACTACACTTACCACAGTCCTTAGGGGCGATCCCGCTGGTGTGTGAGTAGTGTGCGACCCCACCCCCAATTGTAATGCTGATGTATCTTGTTTGTCAAAGTTATGTTACTTTTCCCAGCTCCCAGAGACAAACAGCCTCCAGAGGTCCAAAGAAGCCCTGTGCTCAGTCAAATCCAACTCTGTCCTCTCTGGTGCAGCTTCCTGGCAGGAGTGGAGACAGCACTGTGGAAGGCAGACCAGGCCCATTCAGGTGAAAGTAAATCTCCTCCCCCTTCTTTAAATGCAGTCCAGGTCTATTGAGCCCAGCCCTGACTCATCAGGCACCCTGGAGCCACTGAACCTCCCCTGTCCCTGTCATTCTAAAACCAGACATGCAATACACAAACCTAGCAGAGGCACACTGGATGGCTAAGCAAGAAAATACATACTCTCTAAAAGTGGTATTTTCAAACACAGAATGTCAAAATCACCCTCAGTAAAAAATGCATTGTAACATTCTGAGTTCAGGCATATCAAATGTTATGTTTCCATCTTGTTCCCAGGGGTAGTTAGGTTATAAGCTGTAATAAGTATACTCCCCATTCAATCCTATGGGAACAGATAGTCTTGCAATAGTGAAAAAATGAAATTATCAGTATTTTAGTATCGGGACATGCCACACACACCTGGACATGTCCTACCTTTAAAATACTGTGCACCCTGCCCACAGGGGTACCTTGGGCACACCTTAGGGGTGACTAACATGTAAGAAAAGGGAAGGGTAGGGCCTGAGAAGTGGGTGCACTTGCCAAGTCGACATGGCAGTACTAGACTGCACACAGATACTGCAGTGGCAGATCTGAGTTACATTTACAGGCTGCTTATGTGGGTGGCACAATCAGTGCTGCAAGCGTCCTAGCATCATTTGATTTACAGACCCTGGTGCACTGTACAAGGGACTGACTGGTAAATCAAATATGCAAATCATGGAATCACCAATCTATAACACAATTTACAGGGAGAGCATATGTACCCATGGTCATGAAACCAACAAAAACAGGTCAGAAACAGAAGACCACAAGCAAAATAAATCTGGGATAAACCCTCTGTAAAAGCCAGGTCTAATGCTAATGCATAAAAGATATGTATCTTATACTTGTACCTAAGATCCTAAGTGTAGGTATAGGGGACGTTACTGCTCAAATTTCTGGATTGCCCAGAATGCCAGGGGATTCTGAAGAAGTGTTGTAAGAAAGAGTGGCTTTTGTGGATACTGACTAACAATAGAAAGCTCAAAATGTAGGGAAAATTAGTAGATAACAGCAAATGCCAGATTATTCGGCATTCCCATACTCCTCCAATTAAAACAACACCCCACATTCCGAAGAGGGGATATTGACTAAGACAAGAAAGACTCAAGAATGAAAATGTAGAAAGCTGAAGGTATGAGTTGTATTTCTTTATGTTTGTAGATGCAGTCTCTGGGCCCAGATTATGGCAGCACCAAGGAGAGCCTACTGACCTCAAACAATTTCAGGGTAGTTCTGGGTGATGGAATATGAATGAACAACCACCACTTTTCTTACCCAGAGTGCCCTATACACATCGAACTTTGGTTGAAAAATCAGAATTGACTAACATCCCTGTGACTGAAGGCTTTCATAGTTCACGAGACCAGCAACCTTTCCATAGTTTAACATTTCCAAAATGTTATACATGAGTGGGTGTACCTATTGCAATAGACAGAAACAGGACAGAACTGTGTGCATGTGAAATCAATGTAGTGTCAATGTGGTCTTCACACAGTCAAAGTTTTGGCCTATTATTGCCCTATGTGGAGACTGATTAACATGTTGTATGGTAGAATGTTCGCTGTTTTCTGTCACTGAAAAGTAAGGAAATTTTGATTTATTTACAGATATTTGCAAGGGCTTCTGGGTAATTAAACATGTTGGGAGAAAAGCAAGCCACAACATATTTGATTTCCCTAGTTACATAGATATTTCTCTGAGTGCTGGCTGAATAAGGACTGAGTCCGGACTGAATTCGCAGAGTTTTACTCCACGGAACCCCATGGAGTGCCAGAAAAACTCTGCTGGGCTCCGCGGAGTTCCACTAGTGGTAGAGTCTGTTAAGTTGCGCTGCTCACATTGATTTTTAGCGCCAGGAGTTTGTCCTGTGCTGTAAAAGCGCAAATGGCACTACACGTTGCGCCTAAGGATGCTGCTATTTTCTGCTACTAGTGTAGACATTCTATTTGAGTGGCAGCTTCCTTAACGCAAATGGCAGATTTCTCAACACGAGCGGTCATGACCTGCCGCGACCGTCCGCAATCAGAAATCTAGCACATAATTTTTTCTCGCAAGCGTTCACCAACTTACCGTTGGTGAGCCGCTAGAGAAAAAAAAGTTCGCTCCACGTCATTTTGGGTAGTCTTTCAGAACTCCACATGGAGTATGAAGTGGGCAAAACTCTCAGATTCCCGCTAAGCAGGACAGAATTCTTCACCAACCCCTAATAAAGACCCAAATAGTGCAAACATCTCCCATGAAAGATGCTTCATCACATACATTTAGTGGTGTCTAACATATCAATCTCTGCTCAATACTATTGAGAACTCAAAATTGATACCCTCACATTAATAGTGCCTAAGAGAATAAAGACATGGCTAAAGCAAATACGTTCTTGCATGAGAAACACTGGAGGAAACTAACATGTTTTTGTGAAAGAATTGCAGAAAACCTGCAAAAATGCAAGGATTTATTTATTTATTTATTTATTGTAAAGTTTTGTATAGCGCGAACAAGACCCGTGGGTATCAGAGCGCTTTACTTCAGAATAGTTAACCAACACCAGTGTTGACATTACAAGAAACAAACGGATATGAGATATATAATAAAATGAATAAGATTATAAGACACTATATGTGCAAACAAAAACACCTGTGCAAATCGCATCAATATGTGGGTAAGGCTAGGCTTATATCATATGTCCATATTCCCCGCCCAGGTGAGGTAGGCGATGGTACGCGTTTGGCATAGCAAAGTGATAACTTTCATATGGACAAAGCCGTTATGAGGTAGATAATAGTAAGGCTATGATTGTGTGAAACAATATATATGAGAAACAGATACCATGCAATTCGTATTCAGATGTGGGGTAAGGCTAAATGTATCTCCTATGCCCTATACCCTGTCAAGAGTGAGGTAGGAGAGGGGAAGGTTTAGGCTGTGCGCAAAAGATATATTAATACATTGTCCTTCAGTACATTAGGTAAGAGTACCTCTGAGTCTCTATCAATCGCCAGTCATGCGACAATAATTAGCTTCCATATTATTCGGGTGGAGTTTCTCCTTCTGAGAGCCGCATTAGATCAGGGCGGCGTATCTATGCAAGGTATTTGCTCATCATGAGACTCTTCACTTCCCGCTTAAATGATGCAATATTGCGAATCTTCCTAATGCGTGGCGGAAGAGAATTCCAGATTCTAGGGGCAGCTCCAGAAAATGCTCTGTCGTAAGTCTTTTTCTTTTGGAATCTGGCTGGCCGCAATAGCAGTTCGACGGCACTCCGAGCTGGTCTGTCACCGCCCGATATCTTAATTTTCTTGGCTAGATATCTAGGAGTGTTGAAGTGAAGCGATTTATGGGTGATACATGCTAACTTCATTTGGATTCTGGCTTCATAAGGTAGCCAGTTTAATGCTTTCAAGTGAGGGGATATGTGGTCAAATTTCCTTGATCCTGTGATCAGTCTTGCCGCTGCATTGAGGCAGGCTTTTAGCGGAGCCGTTGACATTTTTGGTAAACCTGCTAAGGTTGAGCAGCCGTATTCAATCCTAGAGATAACAAGAGATTGGATAGATAACTTTAGATCAGCTTCAGAGATGTAGGGTTTCATTTTCCTTAAGTAGTTAAGGTGGAAGTGGGCACTTTTAGCCATTGCATTAATGTGAGCTTTCATGTCGAGGTTCTCGTCTAGGGTGATTCCAAGCGATTTAGCTGATTCGACTAATGTTGGGGTGCAGTTTAGTGTAGTCACTAGTTTGGTCCATTCCCTTATTTCCAACTGGCACCTTGGTGGCGAAATTAGTAAGAACTCTGTTTTGTTAGCATTTAGCTTCAAGTGATTGGTGGATAACCATTGCAGTGCCCTTCCTAAGGACTCGTTCAACCGATCAATGTCTTCAATGGAGGCGACCTTTATGTAAATTTGCGTATCATCTGCATACATGTGGTAGGATATCTGTGCTTCTCGGAGAATTTCTGTGAGTGGTTCAACATACAAGTTAAACAGGTCTGGAGAAAGTGTCAAACGTTGTGGGACTCCAATTGTGTTAGGACATGGAGTTGAGGTGGAATGATTGACCAGGAATCTTTGTGTCCTGTTCTTTAAAAAAGAGTCGAACCATTTCAGCACATTTCCAGTTAAACCCATCCTATCTCGAAGTCTGGACAGTAAGGCTTCGTGATTTACCGTGTCAAATGCAGATGACAGGTCCAGGAGAATCAGTAGGCACGCTTGATTTTGGTCTAGGGCTTGTAGTGCGTCATCCACAATATGTAGTATAGCCGTTTCCGTGCTATATCCTGCTCTGAATCCTGATTGGCAGTCGTCAAGTAAGGAAAATTTGGTGATGTGTTGGCTTAATTGACCCTGCACACATTTCTCGATTAGTTTGGCTAGAAGAGGGATGTTAGTCACTGGGCGAAAGTTATTCGTATCTGTTGCATCCGCTGTAGGCTTTTTGATTATGGGAACCACTTGACCTGTTTTCAGGCAGTCAGGAAGGATCCCTTGTGATAGTGATGCATTTATTATATTAGTCCATATTGGAACCAGAATGTGGCTAATCTCTCTTACGCATTTTCCGGGAAGAGGGTCTTGGTAGTGGTTATTAGGTTTAATTTCTCACAGCGTTTTGGCGATTTTATACTGGTCGTATAGTTTGAATGTGTCCCAGTTTGCCTCGTTTTTTGTCTCGGTACATTCTAATGACTGGATGTCATCGTTCGGGGGCAAAGGATGTATAGTGGTTGCCGCATTTGTGAGCTCTTCTTCTAGCGCTTTAGCCTTCTCTGTAAAAAATGTGGAGAATTCTTCACAGCCTAACGGAGTAATTGTGTTCTCCTGGGAGGATTTAGCTAGTTTGTTTGATTGCTGTTTAAGGAGTTCAAAGAGTTTTCGTGGTCTGTTTTTGGCATTGTCCAGTTCTGATCGGATAAATTCCTTTTTGGAAGTGATGATCTTTTTGTTATACTGGCTTCTGATTTTTCTGAGAGCTTTCAGCTCCGGGGATGAGGGGTGTTGTCTCCATTTCCTTTCGGCCATTCTCAGTTTCCTTCTGTCTTCATTCAGTGATCCACTAAACCAAGGATTTTTTGTCTTCTCTGTGACTCTTTTTAGTTTCAGTGGCATGGTGTTGTTGACGTTATTTTCGATTGACGTAATGTAGTGATCTGTAAGCTCATTTACATTCTGTAGATGGTTAGGTGGCTTTAAGTCTCTCTCACATCTTTCAACCAGTAGCTCAATATTAGCCTTTTTCGTGTCGCAAGTCCATTTTTTGAACTTGGAGGGTTGCACAGTTGTTCCCTTCCTCACTGTGGGTATCGCAAATGATATTGCATGATGATCAGACCAATCGCAGGGGTCTATAGAACGGATCGATGCATTTTTGTCTCTTGCAATAATCCAATCTAAGGTCGATCCTTTCAGGTGTGTCGGAAGCGAGCATGCTTGAATTAGGTTTAACTCGTCAAGGAAAACTTTAAGCTTATTAACCAGCTTATCATTGTGGTCGTTCCAATGTAGATTGAAATCGCCTAGGAATATGTTATTGACATCAGTACTGTGGTAGGCAGTTATGATCTCCATTACCTGCTCTGTGAACTTTGCGTTGTCACCTGGTGGATGGTAAAACGCATGCAAGTTGCATGTTTGATTGCTTGCCGCTTTTATATTGAGCCCTAGGTATTCACATGATTCTAAGGGGTCAGCTTGAATTTCTTTGATTTCAATTTCCGATCGGTGAATGCAGGCTATACCTCCTCCTGTTTTTCTTGGTCTGTCTCGTCTCACAATATTATATTGAGGTGGTACTAACATATCCATGATTGGAGCAGATGATTCCGTTAACCAAGTTTCCGTTAGAATTGCCAGATCAATTTCCTTATTGATGATGAGGGCTGCTATATCTGATGCATGATTAGTTGCTGATCGACAATTGAGTAGAAGGCATGACAGGGGTTTCTCTGAGTTACTGAGGTCCTTATCAGTAGATTCAGTTGTTGTTAAGTGGACTTGTTGTAGATTGAGGAGGTTGGGTTTTCTGTTGTTCTTTCTGGATGTTCTGTTGGAATCGATTGCTACTGTTTTGATTATCTCCTCATTCCCGGGGTCGGAATGTTCGTATGTTTGGAGTAAACCAAGTATTTCCTCTTGTGTCAAGGATTTCGTCCTATGTGGTTGATTCAATCTGTTAGCTAGTGCCAAGGCCCTCCCATTAAACATTATATTTGAGGAGTGTAAGACATTCTGGATATTCGCGATCTTAGAGTGGGTGTTGGCCTGTGGTGTGTGCATTGGTGCATGGCAGCCCAAAAGTGTGTTAGCACAGGGAGAGGGGAAAACAGCATCATATCTTAGTAAATACAGCGCTGTTCTGCTTTCTCCCTTTCACGCACTGCAGCACGGCAACTTTGGTTGGTGTGCTATGTTGTGGGAAAAGTTAGTTAATATGCCTCATAGTCTAAAACAAACTAACCTGCAGTTACACTGCTAACATTGCTATGTACTACAGTATTTTTGTATATTTTGTGCATTGCTCTGAACCTGATCTTCTCCTGCTTACTGGTTGGATGGTCCAAAGAGGTCTGGTCTGTCGTGGAAATCAACGTACCCTTCAACAAAAGCTTTTTATGTAAAACATACCTTGTTGGATATACGAAGATTATCAATTGGTTTTGTCTTAATTTATAATTCACTACAGCTGATATATTAGATCAGTGATAGTGAGTGTAAAATAACATCAGATATATTTTATAGTGATCAATTAAAATTATGCTAACTTGGAAACCCCTTAACATCCCCTTAGCCCTAAAACACTTTGTTGATATTAAAAGTATCTGAGAAATGCTTTCGTGATCAGTGCATTTTCGTGGCCAGCCAATCATAGATATATATGTTAAAAATATGTGGTTGTGGTAGGTTTACTGCAGTCCTTTGGTGGCACCTGCAGACATACAAGTGCCCTGATCCAGCATTTCACTTTCATTTGCTTATGGAATTTCCCAGATGCACTAAGATCTGCTTATCACCTAAAGAGACCCCATATTTGGCCCATATCCCACATTTATAGTCCCTGGCACATACATATATGGGTCAAGCTGGGTTATGTTTCTGCACAGAAATAATGAAGGGAATTACTGAGTAAAAAACAAAAGCTACAAATCAGGCATGTCATTGAACATATTTCCTGGTAGGTCAGAAAATATGAGAAGGGTTTGGTCCTCACATACACACGTATATTGGTCTGATATTAGCAGGGATATGTCTGTGCACAATAGAAACTAGTAGGGTGTAGAATGTTTTGAAAAACTGTTGCTAAAAACCTGAAAACATTACATCCAGAAGATTCTATTGCAGTCAGTCAGGGTGAGGTAAGTTTGTCACTCAGTCATAGATTCTGTAGGATGTGATGAAAATATGTTGTTTGTTTACACACAACCAGGTGTTATAACTGCGACCAAAATATCTTTGTTGATGTGAGGCAGCCATTGAGAAATGTTTCTGTGGCCTGCTGCTCCCCAGTACTATACTGTAAGCCTTGGCATAGTTCTCGGAGTTCCGCTTCGCAGAACTCCGCAAAGTGCAAAAAACACTCAGCCGCACTACGCAAAGCTCCGCGAGCAGCGGAGTGCATTAGATAAATGGTAGTTTGCAGTGATTTTTAGTGCCAGGTGCTTGTATGCACTGTGAAATCATCGTGAACGGGACCATGCACAGTGCAAGCGGGTGCTGCTTCCTTTCTGCCGCTAGAGTAGATTTTTACTCGAGCAGTAGCTTTTCTCAATGCAAATGGACGGTTTCTCAATGTGAGTGGTCGCAAGCATACGTGACCACTCGCAATGAGAAATCTGATCACCTGCGTTGAGAAATCTTGCTGGGAGGCTGATTTTCCATGCTTGCGCTCACCAACTTGACATTAATAATCGCGAACAAGGAAAAATTTCGCCTTGAGGTGTATTTTCTTCTTTGCGCTTGCCAAATTGACGTTGACGAACGTGAGCATGAAAGAAAAGCACTGCGCCGCAATACGAAGCAGAGTTTTTCAGAACTCTGCAAGCTTTGTGTAACGCAGAGCACGGAAAACTCAACAAACTCCGTGAGCGGAGCCGAGCTCACCGCCCAACCCTATACTATAGCTGCCTGATATATCTATAAATTTGAACCACAATTTCTCAAAAACTACTAAATGTATTTATACCAAATCACAAAAGTGTGGTTTCCGGTTACACAGCTAGCTTTCCACCAAATGTGGTGTAATTCTGTTCAGACATTTCAGCTGTAGCATTGTTTAAAGTTCTTATGGGAAATTGCAGGGGGAAAATATGACTTGGTACCTTCCATATTTACGTTGCCCCAACTTGACAGATCGCTGCAAACCTTACCAGTAAGGACCTGAAGTGGATGAACTTTATTCTGGAAGGTTTTGTGAAGATTTTTCAAACGATGCCAAAGTTCTGCTGCACGCATAGAAGGAGCAAAAGGCCTCTGATAATTGTTTTTGTGCAGAAAGTTGTCCCTTCCCCAAAAAAACAATCATCCCTGCAATGCTGGCACTCTTACACCATGGTGCAAGGCTGCTTGCACTGGTGCTAGGCTGCCTTTTTTGCACAGGTGGAAGTACAGGACTGCAATGTATTGTTGTAAATACTACACATTTCTGATCTAGCTCGGCACAGCATATTGCTTGATGCACCGGAAGGTAAAGAAATAGTGACACCTGAGCTAAATTGTGAGAAGACATTGAAAACAATTGTTTAAGATGCCACCTTCCAATAAAGAGTTAATACAGGTAATGTCACAGTTATGAGAAGTCAATAATTATTTTCAAGTTCACTTGAGCCAATTCAAACAAAATGCTCCCAAGTTTTAAACAAATGTATCTGTATACCTGAAATGTCCTGTCATTGAAATTTGAGCGTATTGGCAAAACATAAAAAATTAAGCAGAAACAGATCAGAAAATGTAAAGTTGGTGTCAGGAGGACATATGCACATAGGGCAGCTAAGTATTTACTTGTAGGACAGGCATGTATACTGAAGAAATTATATTAGGTGCACACATGATTGTGCTGGCTCGGTGACCCATCCATGTTGATTAAGAAGCAGAGTACACTGAGCCATAATTAGGAAATGGGTGGAGCTGTGTTCGACATAACCCACAGTAGCCTCTGGATGTGTGGGCTCCAGGAAGTACAGGAGAAGCACTCACCGGGTAACTGCTCAGACGAGTGAAAGTATACTGATGGTTATTCAGAAGAAACTGTAGGGCCCAGATTCTTAAAATTGTCAAATGTCTTATTATATTGTCATCAAGTATAACATAGAGACCTCAGGAGCCAAGCAGAGATAAGTACAGCATTTATTTTATGAAGTACAAGGTAATAAATAAGGAGCCCACACATAGCCGGTCTTCATGCATCAGACATCCAACAGAGACTGAGCAATTGATGCTGTACAGCAGCGTGGGCCATAAAGCAGCAACTTAGTAGGAAACATTGCAACAAGAATGCACTTACTTTGCACACGTGAGCTTGCACTGCAAAGCAGGAGTTTGCGTGCTCATAACATTTTCTTAAAGATACCACACAATCCATACATTAATGGAATGTCTTTTGTTGCAACAGGGACATAGGAAAACAAAACAGTTATCAGTGGGAGAAATGGAGAGCCACACACAGCTGACCGCAGCAATTCTGAAAAATAGATGGATTTGTTATAATCAATGTATATAATCAATGCACTGGTATGAATAGTATGAATTTTGCATTAACATACTGCTAGCAAACTGACCTACACCAAAACCTACTTCAGCGAGAGGTTCCACAAAAACTGCACAGCAACTATAGGTGAGAGTTCCAGCACAAGTGCAGTGCGGTAGAATCAAAAGGGGACTTGAGAGAACAAAGGGGCATATTACCAAGGGCCTTATCACCGCTTTAGCGGGAATTTTTCCCGCTAAAGCGGCGATAATTTTATCGCCCTATTACCTAACACCCGTTAGCGACAGCTAGTAGGAGATAGCGATCATCTTGGGGCCCACTTTTTATGTCAGCGATATTTATTGCTAATGACATGCAAAGTGGGCGTGTTAAGATGTTAGCGACTGGAAACAGTCGCTAACATCGCTATCTCCTATTACCTACTTTTGGAAATAATCGCGTTAAGCGCGATTATCTCCAAAAGCTAACGCCTGCCCAGAGCAGTTCTTAGCCATGTTATCCTATGGTAGGTGGATAACATGGCTAAGAGCATTTGCTCGGTAATGCATGAATATCGCTGACTTTGCACCACCACAGCATCAAAAAAGTGATGATTCATTTTCGCAAAAGTGCTGCTAGGGCCTCTTTAATGAGGCCCGTGATTTTTTACGAATCCTGTAACTTACAGAAATTGACTAAACCTGGCCAAAGACTCTTTATTGTCAACTTAAAGGACAACATTCCATCTTTTAATATGTTTTGTGATGGGAATTGTTTATCACTCTTTCTGATTTCCCAAGAGTTTGGTGGCTTCAGAGAACTCAGCTTTTAATTCTTGTGACAATGTTGCTCTTCAATCTGTAATGCATTTTTATGTTTTTTCTTTAGATTTTACTTGGCTCCTAGATTAAAGTTCTCAGTCCCTTGCCTTGAACATGCTAATTGTTTTCAATGCAGACCAGCTTTTCTTTATTTATAGATGCTTAATAGCCATTTAGCACGTTTTGCTGGAAACCATTCACTGTCCGTTGCAATTAAGACCCGGGACACGATAGCCCTATAAATATTATAGCCTTTTTAGGACCTTTTATTCTGCTCTATTATAATATCTGTTATGCATTTATGGTTTTGTTTTTCACAGAACAAATAGTTCAAGTAAGAATTCCCCTGGTTTCTTACTCTTTTTGGACCCCAACGATATCTATCAATAGGTTTTCGTGAATTGTGCAGACCCTAGCCTGTCAGTAAGTCCTGACATCAGCCAGTTCAACACATTTACCTACAAAATGGATAAGGAATTACTTATGACTTGACTTTTCCAATAAAATGCACTGACAATGCTGACAATGGATGCTATCAAAAGTGACAAGTTCCTTCTGATATCGAATTTGCAGAGTTTGTGGAGGGTCTCTTTAGGTCGATTCAGGGGAAATGGAGATCAAATTGGACCGAACACATCAGGTGGGCCCCGGGAGGTCCTCTCCGGCCCAAGCCCTGATATCATAACCTGCATGCATGAATTCCAATTGAAAGAGCAAATCTCCAAAACGCTAGAGACTATGGCTCTCTACAATATCAAGGGCACCGGCCACTTTTGTTTCAGGTTCTGGCGACGTCAACTCTCCAGAAGAGGAGAGCATTCTGGGCCATCAATGCCTATACCTGGACAACAAAATCCCATACTGTGGGGGCACCCGTTCCGCTTTATTTTCTGCCTAAACAGAAAGATTCAACTAATTTGTTCGATTAAGGAGGCTCGCCAACTGCTGAACATTTGGAAAATGATAGGCTTAAACTCTCTGAAGCTGTGTCCCGACCCAGAAACGATAGGGAGAGAGAGACAGTCTTGGTGTCACTAGGAGAGGACTCCACAGGCCCACCCTGAGCCTGTCGACATCCAAGCCTGACTTAATGTATGCCCCGCATACTAAAGATCATTCTGGGCTACTCTTACCTTCACAGCAAGGCTGGGGTCCTGGGCGACCGGGATAACCCGAAGAACTGGGACTTTTCCACCCGCATCCTGTGGGAATGCTATCCCAGGACATTCATGATCTGTATTGTGTTAAGTTGTCATGTGTTTTGTTGTTGGGGTTGTTATTTATTTTGGGCCTCCCCTTCCGCCATGCCTGCGCCCTTTGTACCTCTTTACACAAGTGCCAAAATTGGTCAACACATAAGGCCTGTACACACTCAATATCCTAATACAGCACAGTGTAGATCCTTAGCTTCCCTCTCCGAGGCACCGCGATAACCAAATCCCTAAAATATTGAACCTGAATGTAAAAGTGCTCAACAACCCTATTAAACGTCGGGCCATCTTTTCATATTTGGACTCTAACACCCACATTTGTTTGCTCCAAGAGACCTACCTCCTAGCAGGGCATATCCGTAGACTCCGCATACGTGCATTCCCTCGCCAATTTTTTTCTTCCCTTACCCCAAAAATGTAGGAGTGCTAATCCTTTTATCTAATAAGTTCCCTGCCAAAATAGGACTGAAGCAGGCAGAACTGAAAGGACAGCTCTTAGCCTATTCCTTCTCCGTGGGCTCACAAAATCTTACCATAGGGTCAGTTTACACCCCTAACAAGGGTCAGGAGGAATACTCATCGAAAGTAGTGCATGAAATGAGTGCCTTCCAGGACAGAGCTGTTCTCTTGGGGGGTGATTTGATCATAGTTTTTAATAGCGTCTTAGATAGATCAGTCCAAAAACAGGGACAGTTGGGGGTGGGAAGTGGATGCTCACAGATGCGGAGTTAGAGGATATGTGGAGGGATCGGCACCCCAAGTCGAGAGAATATTCTTTTAACTCACACTCCCACAAAACCTATGGAAGACTCGCCTATTCCCTGGGCACAGCAAGTTCAACACCTTAAACTACACAAATAGTCATTCAACCACACACTCTATCTGACCACTCAGCAGTTACCCTATCCCTGAACTGCCTTGTGACTTGACCACCCCCCGGACTTGGCGCCTCGGCGACACGATGCTCCATAAACCACAGGTGGTCCTAAAGATCTCTAGGGCATTGCAAAACTATCTGGAAGTATACGACTCCCAAGAAACCCCGATAGCTATCCTTTGGGATGCTTTGAAAACAGTGGTGAGGGGAGAGTTCATTGCCATCACAGCTTCAGACAACAAACTGTGCAGGAAGAAGAGAGATCTCTTAAGGCTACAGACACATGAGCTAGAGCCTATTCATCGGAGGACCGAGGCCTGAGGCAATGGAGACAATTTAAAGCGGCTTGATCACAGTTAGCAGTGCTCGATTTAGATAGAGTAGAATACGCAGCATTCAGGCTCCGACATAACTTTTACACAAGGAGCAACAAAGCAGGGAGATTATTGCCCCACAGGATGCAAATGCAGAGGCAGACATCCACTATCGCCTCTGTAATTGCTTCTAATGGGGAGGAGATGGTACCAGATCAGCAAATTGCCGAAACATTTTGTCTATTCTTTATACTGCACAAGACCTACACAAGGTCAAACGCAATATCTCAATGGAGTCTCTATTTCCAAAGTTACCGCTGACCAGGAGATGGCAGCCCAGATTAGAATAGAGGAAGTAATCTCAGCCATCTCCAAGCTTAAACCACTAAAATCCTCAGGCCTGGACCGCATCTCTGCAGCATTTTATAAAAACTTCTGTCCCATACTGGCCCCCATACTTACCAGAGTGTATAACTCTATAGGGTCAACATCCCCCCGTCCTACATACGTTTCTTGTAGTATCCGTGATTGTATCCGTGATTGTAATCCCCAAAGCTGGGAAAGACAAACGGCAGTGCACTTCATACAGATCCATTTCTCTCCTTAAGATTGATTTTAAGCTGTTCATGGGTGTCCTTGCATGCCGACTCTCGCCTCTTCTGCTTGGACTGATAGACCCTGACCAGGCAGGGTTCCTGCCCAACCACCAATGCGCAGACAACACCAAGCGCATACTCGGCATTATAGACAAAGCACAGCTCTTCGACACAGAATGATTGTTACTGTCAATGGACACAGAGAAAGCGTTCAACAGAGTGAATTGGATGTACCTAAAGGCGACGCTGCAACATTTTGGGCTCCCAGAGAAGTTTATTGCATGGGTCTTCAGCAGATATACCAATCCAGAAGCTACTGTCCGTGTAAATGGTTGCACCTACTCCCCATTTTTCATATAGAGAGGGACTCATCAGGGATGCCCTCTCTCCCCCTTGCTCTTTGCCCTATACATGGAGCACATGGCTCAGCATATCTGAGACAACTCTCTGGTCTCTGGCATTCGCTTTGGGGGGACGCACATACACTCAGTTTATACGCGGATGATATCCTAGTGACATTAGAAAACCCCTGGACCTCTATCCCAGTGGTGTTGTCAGAACTGGAGCTCTTCTCCCAAGGCTCTGGATTCAAATAAATTGCCATAAATCACTGGCCCTCAATCTTATCCTGAGGCCCTCTACACTTAGCTCCCTGAGAAATACCCACCCTATTCAATGGACCACAGCAGCCATCCTCTACTTAGGAATTCAACTTGCAGCTTCAATTCCTGGCACCATACGCTAAATTATGCCACTTTGCTCCGACAGGATTGGAACGACCTACGTAAATGGCGGCCACATGCGCTGTCCTGGCTAGGCCGGATAGTGTCTGTTAAAATGGTCATACTTCCAAAGATTTTATTCCTTTTCCAAACCTTGAGTTTGGAAGCGCCCCCACGCATCTTGCACACGCTTCAGCAGGACCCAGAATGCGACAGGACCCTAGCTACAGACCTCCGAATGAAGGAGAACTGGGGATCCCTAGCTTGCAGGATTCATATTTGGCGGCCCAGATCAGGGCATGCAAAGAATGGTCATGCCCAAAATCTGAACAGCCCAGGCTTTTCATAGATAGATCTTTAGCAGGGAGGTCACTATGGCAGATTCCTTTACTGCTGAAAACAGCCAGACCTAGGAATCTCTATCTCTCGTACGTAACAAGCATTCCTCTCAAGGCCTGGGATAAACCTCACCACCTTTCCATCTGCCTTGACTTCCATTGTTGAATACACTTCATTATCTCCAGGGATGGACGGTGGAGATGGGAAGGGAGGGGATCGATTACGCACTTCTTTGACGAGAAGGGTCCGCTCTCTTCTGAGGACCTTCGCCAAATCAGAACGCTCTTATTACCAACAGATAAGGCACTGGGCCATGCTTCCTGAGGTCGACCCTCTGGCGCTGCGTCATCTCACTGCACTTGAAAAGTGGCTATATTCGAAAACTGATGACGCCCATCTCATATCGCAATTATATTTCTAAATCAGACTGGCCCCTGTACCTCATAAGACACAGAGCCAAAAGAGGTGGGAACTTGAACTGGAACACACACTCACCCAGTGGGAGTGGGAGGACATCTATTACAGAGCCAAGCACACAGCACGGAATGCGGCTAGTGTAGAGACAGCTACTAAAATAGCAACCTACTGGTATTACACCCCTGTCAGGCTCCATAAGTGCAACCCATCAAGAGACCCTTTGTGCTGGCGTAAGTGTGGTTCACCAGGTACACTGACCCACAAATTGTGGTCCTGCCCTAGGTTAAAATCTTACTGGAAGCAGGTACTACAGGACATAGACTCACTTCGATATGGATCTACCCCGATTCCCAACGTACATTCTTTTGGGTTTGCCAAAATATGAATGGACAGTTGGCGAAAACCTGGATGCCTGGGTATCCACATTTGAAAAAACTAGAAACTTAACAAATGCAGTGTAAAATACAGGAAGTACCGTATGTGCAACAAATGCAATGCATTCTTCTTTCCGTGGTCGTTTTCTGCAAAATATAATTACA
This sequence comes from Lissotriton helveticus, assembly GCF_964261635.1. Taxonomy (NCBI): domain Eukaryota; kingdom Metazoa; phylum Chordata; class Amphibia; order Caudata; family Salamandridae; genus Lissotriton; species Lissotriton helveticus. The sequence goes on from NC_136067.1 coordinate 660,531,064, forward strand.
TGCATCACTAGGGAGTAAAATAGACCTCAACTGTGTTGTATCCATTTAATCTGAAAATACTTTAAATTGAAGTCTGCTAAATAAATAAACTTGAAGAGAACAAAATGAGCTGCCCTGACTTGTCAGAAATAGCTTTCAGAATGGTATGTGAACATGTGTGCTACTTGGTGGAAGTGATGGTAGCTAAGCATTGTCCTTTACAAATTACATCACACACACTGATGCCTACATTTCAATGCACATCTGCTCATAATGAACACATAGGGGCAGATTTATGATAACTGGCGCATCCCAAGGGATGCGTCAGTTATTTTGCGCCGCAGCTCCGCCACCCATGGTGCGCCACATTTACAATGCGGCGCACCATGGGGCAAAAACGGCACAGATGCATGACGCATCTGTGCCGTAAAGGTGGCGCATTGCTTGAGTTGCATCGCAAGCGCGACGCAGCTCCAGCAAGGCTCGGGGGTGCCCTATCTGACCAATGCTGTGTCAAGACCTACGCCTGCTTCAAGCAGGCGCAGGGTTTTGACGCAGCATTGGCCTGAAAGTGACTGAGTGAAATCTTATAGATTTCACTCAGCCACTTTTGCGAGGCGCACCTGCCCCGGAACGCCCACATGTGGCGCAGGGCTTTACAACGTGACGCATCTGCCTAGATGCGTCACGTTGTAAATGGGTCATAGGGATGCACCACATCTACGCCGCAGTTGCGTGACGCAAACGTGGCGCATGACCAACATAAATCTGCCCCATACAATGTAGACTAAGACTCCAATTATGAGCAGTGTCTGGCGGCATCCCAGGAAGGAATTCTGCCCCACGCAATTTTATATTTGCCTGAGGTCAGACACATGGATGCGGGAACACCAGAACTGATTTTATCCGAAGGAAATATTGTCAGGAATAATCACTTGGAGAAATAGCTGTTTTCAAGCCCCTGTCAACCCCTTGGTCAAGTCACAGGGAAGCATGCATGTAATGCTTCCGCCTGCGGGTGACATCCTCTCCTTCCTTTCCCAATTCCCCAAAACCTCCCTTAGCACAGGAGCTCTAGCAGTCATTTACCACCAGCAGATGGTACATGTCAGTCTTAAACCATATTAAATCTGGAATTCTGTGCAGAATTATACCTGGAAAAACTAGGTCAGCACAGTTAGCCACCATTCTGTGAGGTTTAACTCATAACTGCAAAACATATATTTGAAGATTTCATCCGCTGTCAGAATTTCCGCCTGCCCCGCATATCCACATCGAATCCACATTGCTCTTATTTGGGGCCTAAATGTTATTTGTTTTGTGCAAACTCCAGGAAGAATGAAATACTCTTATCATGACTGTGTGGACAAAGTATGAACTTTATGTTAGGAAGTACTTACATGTACTTTTTGTAAAGTTTTTAAAGTTTAAAAAGCCGAAAAATATCTTGAAGGCTTGGGAAGCAAAAGAAGGCACAAACTAGAATATCAACTAGAGTTTGGAAGCTTCCATGTTTTGGGACTACAGATAAAGGATTGTGTTAGATCTGTCAGCCTTCGGGTGGTCTCCCCCCAAATATTTTGCCTTCTCTCCTATTTTTTAAACTCGTTTTTGCTGGCCTTCGGACTTTACCATTGCTAACCAGTGCTATAGAACTGCAGCTCACTCTCTAAAACATGCCAAAAATGGTTTACACCTAATTGGCATATTTAATTTACTTTTAAGACCCTTGTATATTGGTATACCATATACCCAGGACCTGTAAATGAAATGCTATTAGTGGGTCTGCAGCACTTATTGTGCCAACCACATAAGTAGCCCCTTAAAGCATGCCTCAGGTCTGCCACTGCAGCATGAATGCAGTTTTAAACTGCAATTCGACTTGACAAAATAACGCTTTTGCCAAGAATTAAATTGCCCTTTTATTTCATATAAGGGACGCTTTGTTCTTTGTGCGCACTGCTGGGGACTTGTAGTCTCAGAATCCAGCCGAGAGAGCAACCTTTGACCCTGCCCCCAGGTAGGTCGCCCCCCAGCCGCCACACGGTCCTCCGGTGACGCTGCCCCCGCTGTCGCCCTGCCCCTGCTGCTGCCTGGTGCCACATAGGGCCCCTCTGCTGCTCGCCATTTTTTTTTCTTCATTTTTTATTTTGTCCCGCTGCATTTTGTTCTACTGTGCTCTGTGGTTCCTTGTTCTCCCCTGTTGTGCCTTGTGCCCCCGTTACCTTCTGTGCCCCCTGTGCCCCGTTTGCCTCCTGTGCTCGCAGTTTTTTCACTTTTGACTCTGTCTCGCTGCATTTTGTTTTACTGTGCTCCGTCCACAAGCACGCCGTCGAACTCTGAGACCTCCTCGACACAACAGCTACAGACATCGCCTTCCTCACGGAAACCTGGATGAACGCCTCCTCGGCCCCAGACATTGCCATAGCCATCCCGGACGGCTACAAGATCACCCGGAAGGACCGCGTCAACCAAACCGGAGGAGGAATCGCCATCATCTACAGGAACACCATCAACATCATGACCAACGACGAAGACTCTGCCGCCAAACACCTACACTTCCAGATTCACGCCCGACCCCAAGACCACCCTCAGAGGAACTCTCATCTACAGACCCCCGGGCCCGTGCACACAATTCAGCGAAACCATTGCCGACTTCATCAGCCCGCATGCCCTAGCCTCACCAGAATACATCCTCCTAGGGGACCTGAACTTCCACCTGGAGAAAAACAATGACAACAACACCACCACCCTGCTTGACAACCTCGCCAACCTCTGACTCAAGCAACTGGTGAACACCCCCACCCACCTAGCTGGCCACACGCTTGACCCCATCTTCTCCGCCAGCAACCACGTCTCCATCAGCCACTCCACCGGGCTACACTGGACCGACCACAGATGCATCCACTTTACCTTCAAAAAGACTACATCCCACCTCCGCACGCAAAAAATCCCCCGCAGATGCTGGAGCAAAATCACCACAGACCAGCTCCTCTCATCACTAAGCCAGAACCCACCAGCCGACACCACGGACACCAACAATGCAGCCCGCAACCTCACACAGTGGATCACCAATTTCACCGACGACCTCGCTCCACTGAAGAACCCCCCAGGCGAGTTCCGCAACAAGAAATCCTCATGGTTCACCGACGCCCTCAAAAACTCAAAGAAATCCTGCCAAACCCTCGAAAAAGCCTGGCGTCACGATACGACTACCGAAAACATGACTGCCCTCAAGAACGCCACTCGCGAACACCACCAGCTGATCCGCACCACCAAAAGGGCATCGTTCAAAGAGCGGCTAGACAGCAACACCCGCAACAGCAAGGAACTCTTCAGCATCGTCAAAGAGCTCTCCAACCCCAGCGCCAGCAACAACGACATCACACCATCACAAGACCTCTACAACTCCCGCGCCACGTACTTCCACCGCAAAATCACAGACATACACGACAGCTTCGGATCCCAGACTCCGCTTCCAGCCACCGAACCACCGACCCCCACCACCATCCTCAGCACCTGGACCCCCATCAGCACTGAAGACACCACCCACGTCATGAACACCATCCACTCTGGCTCCCCCTCTGACCCTTGCCCTCACCACATCTTCAACAAAGCCGACCTCATCATCGCACCCCACCTCCGGAATATCATAAACAACTCCCTCACATCAGTCACCTTCCCTGAGAGCTGGAAGCCCTTCTGAAAAATCTCACAGCGGACCCCAAAGACCTCAAGAACTTCCGCCCCATCTCTCTTATTCCCTTCCCAGCTAAAGTCATCGAGAAGACCGTCAATAAACAGCTGACTGCTTTCCTCGAGGCAAACAACTAGCTCGACCCGTCCCAGTCCGGATTCCGAGCCAACCACAGCACCGAGACCGCCCTCATCGCAGCCACCGACGACATCAGGACCCTGATGGATAACAGAGAAACAACCGCTCTCATCCTCCTAGACCTCTCGGCTGCCTTCGACACCGTATGCCACCGCACCCTGATAACCCACCTCTTCAACAGAGGGATCCAAGGAAAGGCCCTGGACTGGATCACCTCATTCCTCTCCGACAGAACCCAGAGAGTCCGCCTACCTCCTTTCCGCTCAGCGGCCACCGAGATCATCTGTGGTGTACCCCAAGGTTCCTCGCTCAGCCCAACCCTCTTCAATATCTACATGAGCCCCCTCGCCGCCTTCGCATGCAAGCACAAAATCAACATCATTTCCTATGCCCACGACACCCAACTGATACTCTCCCTAACCAAAGACCCAACCACCGCCAAAACCAACTTCCAGGAAGGAATGAAAGACATCGTAGAATGGATGAAACTCAGTCGCCTGAAGTTGAACTCAGACAAGACGGAGGTCCTCATCCTCGGACAATCCCCTTCCACCTGGAACGACTCCTGGTGGCCCACAGCGCTGGGCTCCGCACCAAAACCCACGGACCACGCACGCAACCTGGGATTCATCCTGGACTCCTCCCTCACAATGACCAAGCAAGTCAACGCCGCCTCGTCCTCTTGCTTCAACACCCTGCGCATCTCCGTAAGATCTTTCGGTGGATCCCCACCGAAACCAGAAAAACTGTCACCCAGGCCCTCGTCACCAGCCGACTGGACTACGGTAACGACCTATACGCAGGAACCACAGCCAAACTTCAGACATGACTCCAGCGCATACAGAACGCCTCAGCACGACTCATCCTCGACATCCCCCGCCACAGCCACATATCCGCCCACCTGAGAAACATGCACTGGCTCCCCGTCAGCAAGAGGATCACGTTCAGGCTCCTCACCCACGCACACAAAGCACTCCACGACAATGGCCCCGAATACCTCAACAACCGCCTCTCGTTCTACACCCCCACACGCCAGCTATGCTCCGCCAGCCTCGTCCTCGCCACCGTCCCACGGATCCACAGAACCACCACCGGAGGAAGATCGTTCCCCTACCTGGCAGCCAAGATATGGAACTCCCTCCCCGCACACCTACGACTGACCGAGGAACATCCCACCTTCAGGAAACACCTCAAGACCTGGCTTTTCGAGCAGTAGCGGCACCCCCCCCCCCTCCCTCCAGCGCCTTGAGACCCTCACAGGTGAGTAGCGCGCTCTATAAATGTACTGATTGATTGATTGATAGAAGACTGTGGGGCTACCTGCTGCATTCCCCTTGCTACTCCACTTTAAAGCGATTTGCCATCTCCCGCAGCATGAGCTGTGCACATGCTGCATTGGGCAAACCCTAGGCCATATTCCTGCACCCGTTGGAGCTCTGCGGAGGCTGGGTTGACCCACCCCCTAGGTTATGGTTCCTAAAAGGTACTCTTAACCAAGCTTCTCTTTGGATTTACTTTTGTTTTCCCTCTGTGCTTGATAGCATATTCCAGTTTGGACTCACCAGCTATCTGTTGTTAGTTCTACATCCATGCAGGATGGCCAAGCATATGCTAGGACCCTTGAGGGGTACATCGAAAAGGTAGTGGGGCCATACACAAGAAAATCCTCCTTGTTGAAAAACGTCTATCACTGGCAGCTTTATCTAATGGTGGTGGACTCTCCACTAGCCTAATGGGTTAGGAAAGTGTGGGTTGCGACCATCCTAATAAGTGTGTCTCTTCACCCCCATATGCAGATTGCTAATCCAGCCATGCCAACACCAATGCAGAATGATATTCTTAATTGCAAATAAGCTTTTGGGGGAAAATGTGCACAGTTGAGCAAGGAGATTGCTCACCTCTGACTTGTGTGAATGCTACGGGGAGATTGAGGCCAAACCGAGTGAACTGGATGCTATGATGGCACACAGTATGATAGGAAGTGTTGATGCCACTATTGGGCAGAGGCCCTCCAGTCCTATTCAAGACAGGTCAAGAGAGCAATAGTCTTCTTGCATTCCTGATGTAGTCCCTGTCCCTGACTCAGACATGACTGTTCCCTCTTGCACGAGGAACCATGAGTTGCCTGGTATACAAGCGGGGGTCCATTGTTCAGAGGGAAATTCTACTGTACCCCCTAAACATATGGAGTCATCCTCAGGGTGTACCACAAGATATGATCTTCCACCTGCTGCATTTCCCTATGCTATCATTTTGGCAAATGTTCCCAGATTGCACCATAAAGAGAGTGAGTCCACCACGGAGATTATTAATAAAGCTATACACTGGATCAATGGGAATTTCAGGCCCCATGGTAGTATATTCCCCTAGGTTCTTATGGCAAGAAGGGTGGGGTTGAACCTGGAAGATACCCAAAGAACTCCCAGGGGAGTGTGTTATTGTCACCTTTAGAAGCCCCAGGGTTGTTAGTGACTTAATCCAGGCCTCGCACCTCAACCACTTTCCTACTTAAAATCATCCCCCCTCCCACCCGGGCAACCTGACAGAAATTGATTGACTGTTCATTTGTTATATGACCAAGCCGATTTCCTTTCAGGGGGGTTAGATGTGACCTGAGTCTCTGCTACGTAATGTTATGGTAAAAGAAATGTATATAGCGCGCATACACTGGGTTGGTTTCATGGCGCTACCCCGATAGATACCTGTGCCCTAAGGAATTACTCATAAGCCTGTCGAAACAGCCAGGTTTTAAGAAGTTTTCGGAAACCTAAGAGGTCGGTGCCAACGTGGATTTCAGAAGGAAGAGAGTTCCAAAGTTTGGGGGCCAGGATAGCAAACCTCGCACCGCCTACACGCTTCAGTTTAAATGAGGGCATGGTCAGGAATTGCTTATAGGTCAAGCGCAAGTTGCGTCTGAGTTCATGTCTTACAATCAGGCTGTTAAAGATTTTGGGACATCTTCCATTAAGAAATTTAAAACTGAGGCAGCAACCCTTGAAGGCGCAGCGCTGAGTAATCGGGAGCCAGTGTAGTTTCCTCAGAAGCGGAGTGATATGGTAATTCCTGGGTTGAATGGAAATCAGGCATGCAGCTTGGTTCTGTACCAGCTGCAGACTTTTTAATAGGTATAAAGGGATGCCAAAATTCAAGGAATTGGCATAATCAGCATGTGGCATTACCATGGCAAGAGTCACCTGCATTAGAGCTTCCTGGGTAATGAGCTTTGGATCTTTTTTATTTTCCTCAGATAGAAAAAACAAGTGGAAATTACTGAGCCGATTTGGGACTTCGTAGTGAGATCCTGGGTAATTGTTACCCCAAGGCTCTTGGCCGAACTAGAAGGAAAGGGAGTTTGACCCATTACCTTAGGCCAAAAATGAGGGCCCAAGGGATTTTTATGAATGCCTCCTGTTAGAACCAGCTCCGTCGTATCCGGGTTAAGTTTTAGATGGTTGCTGTTCACCCATTCACTAATGAACAGCATGGTGGACTGAAAAGCATGGACCAAGATAGGAGAGTTGCTAATGGGAAAGATAAGTTAGAAATCATCAGCATAGTTAAACACGCAGACTTGACGTTACTTCAGGGCCCGGATGAGGGGAAGGAGGTAAAGATTAAACAGCAGGGGAGAAAGTGAGGAGGCTTGTGGGACTCCGCATGAGATCCTAATCCTGGGAGCAGTAAACTCAGCTGTGAAAGCTGCTTGAGAATGGTTTTCCAGGAGGGAACTAATCCAACCCAGTACTGTTCCCTGAATCCCAGCATCTCTCACATGGTCAACCACAAAACTATGGTCAATGGTGTCAAAGGCCGCAGAGTGATCAAGCAGGATGAGAGCCTGCAGGAAACCCTTGTCTGCATCACTACGAAGAGTGTCAGACACTGTCAATATCATTGCCTCTGTTGAATGTGTTGGGCGAAAGCCAGCTTGGTGAGGATCAAGATATTCAGACTCCTCTAGAAACCCAGAAAGGCATCTGGGGCCCGATGTAGGTTGGTCGGTAACGGACGAAAATACCGATTTTCGGCCGTTACCGAGCGGAATCGAACCATCGGGATGTAGGAGTCCGAAATCCGTCATAATCGGTAAATTACCGAATCGGTAATTATACCGAATCGGTAAAATACTGAATCGGAAAAAACACAGATTCGGTAATTTTACCAAATCACTAACATACAGAATCGGTAAATATTCCGATTCGGTAATTATACAGAATCGGTAAAATACCGAATCGGAAAATACACAGATTCGGTAATTTCACCGATTCGCTAACATACAGAATCGGTAAATATACCGAATCGGTAATTCTACCGAATCGGTAAAGTTACCAAATCGGTAAAATGCCGATTCTGTAAATAAGAAGTGTGAAAAATGAAGAGTGAGATGTAGGTAAGCTCAGAAATACCGAATTTGCCTAAAAAATTGTATTTAAGAGTCTGTATTTACCATGGATTGGAATCAGGTGGTAACCAGGTGCAACCTATAAAAATGGACCCAAAATGCAATTCTTCTTGCACTATGGCAGCATTTTATGTCATTGCAAGACGGCTACGGCTACAGGTGGAAGGAGAGAGGGAATGGCAGAGAGAGGAGCAGGTCTACAGGCAGAGGGTGACCCTGTGCATGCTCACAGAAGCAGAGATACTCCAGAGGTACAGGTTGGCCCCAGACACCATCACTGACCTCATCAGGGACCTCCAACCACTGTTGGACCACCCCACCCCAAGGGCACACGCAATCCCAACACAAGTGCAGGTGCTATGCAGCCTACACCTGCTTGCGTCTGGCAGCTATCAAAGTGTAGTTGCTGTGGCAGGAGGGGTGACCCAGAGCAGCCTGTCAAGGTTTTTCCACAGATTCCTTGACGCCATGATACAGAGGATGGACCAATACATTTCCTTCCCTGCAACCCAAGCGGAACTGGTACAAACTAAAGCAGACTTTTACCAGATGGCAAGATTCCCCCACCTCATTGGCTGCATTGATGGCACGCACATTCCGATTTGCCCCCCTGCTGACACAGAATAGATATACCGTAACCGGAAGTCAACGCACACCATAAATGTGCAGGTGATTTGTAATGCTAAGTGCGTCATCACAGACCTGGTTGCAAAATTCCCAGGGAGTACCCATGACTCCTACATCTTCCAAAACAGCGGCATCCATGCACGGCTGAGGGCAGGGGAATTTGGTGAAGGATACCTCCTAGGTGAGACACATTGTCAGACCCCCATAACAAAAATAGCAGTGTGAAGTACATGTATGCATGTGAGTAACGTTACCCCTTTTTCTTCTAGGCGACAGTGCATATGTCCTCCGCTCATTCATACTCATCCCCTACCTCAACCCCTCAACACCCAGCCAAAGGAGGTATAACCGGGCCCACAAAAGCACCAGGAATGTGGTAGAACGGACCTTTGGCATCTGGAAAAGCAGGTTCAGATGCTTGCACAAGAGTGGAGGTGCAAGGCAGTATACCCCCATCACCTGCTGCAAGATGATTGCTGTCTGTGCAATGTTGCACAACCTTGCGGTCAAGAAGGGCACTGAGGTAGAGTTGTCAGACTACGAGGACCATGACGATGACATTGCTGTGCCACAAACCCAACCTGCTGGAGTGTCAACACCAAGTGATGGCAGATACAGACGGGAGGAAATAACAGACAACTATTTCTGAGTGAGTACAGATGAACACACAGGTTATGGATGTGAATTTTTTTTTTATGTTGGAAGAACATTCAAGCACTGATGTGCAACAAGTGAAAATATGAAATTGTATGTGGGGACTGGAAATGCCCCGGGTTGCCTCACCCACACTGGCAGAGTAATTTTTAAGCATGGGCGGATTTTGCGCATTCGCAATCCGCGAATTTGCGGATTTGCGTATTTGCAGATTGCGAAAATCCGCAAAATCCGCGAATTCGCGTATTTTTTTGGGGGGGGTGTGTTCGCACGGGTTTCTGCAAGTTCGCGAGGGTTTTGTACAATTTCGCAAATTGCGAACTTACTTGTCGGGTCGCCAGTTTTGCGAACTTGTTGTTTCTACGTGCCCAGCCTGTTTGCAAGGCTTTCTTCATCACTGCCACCCTCTGTCACCACTGGCACTCTCTTTGGTCACCCATGCCACCCTCTGGCTCACCCATGTCACCCTCTGTGTCATCACAGCACCCTCTGGTTCACCAGTGTACATTATTGGGGCAAAGCAAAGCACTGTCATCCTCTGTCAACACTGGCACTCTGGTTCACCCATGCCACCCTCTGGCTGGCACACCCATGCCACCCTCGGTGTCATCACAGCACCCTCTGATTGACCAGTGAGTGTACATTATTGTGGCAAAGCCAAGCACACCTGCTAAGTGCTTTAAGTTTTGCAAACAACAACACCTGCCCTGCCCCAACTGACATTAATGAAGGCTGGCACCTGCTTGTCTGCTCCCTTTCCTTTTTGTTGCAATAACAGGATGCAATGGCATACTTGTAACTATTCTGTGACTGTCAGAGCAGGGTCACACAATAGTTGCAAGTAGGCAACCGGATTCTGGAGGGCCCCTTCAGGAAGCACTACAGATAAATGGTTACAAATGATGAGCTCGAACTTTTGCACCTGCTCGTTGGTTTTGCTTTTGCAAAACTCGTTTTTCGGTAATTTCGCCCTATTCGCGAGGCGCGGCGTCGTGCGAAATAGACCGTGGAAGCCGCGAACTCGTGCGAGTTACCCCAAGGTTGAGTATGGGCGCCGCCATTTTGTTTGCGTGACGTATTTCCGTTTCCGCCCACTATGTGTAATCTCGCGCAATGAGCGCCTTGCGAATGCAAGTTCGCACGAGTTCGCGAGAGAAATCGCGTGCGAACTTACTTACACGCACGTGTTCGGGCCGCCATCTTGTTTTTCATTCATTCCTATGTGTCTGGGCATGGTGTTTCTATCCTCTGTATATCTCTGCCATCCTTTGCTTGTTTTAATATTTTTTTGATCTATTTAACTTTTTTTCTATCCCTCTATTTTTCTAGGTCTATATTTTTGTGTTTTAGGCTACTTTTGTTTACTTTTCAACTACTTTTTAAACTTTTATTTCCTTCTTCCCTACTCTTATTCTTTTTCATTTTGTCTCCTTACTACTAACACCTGCCCAGAACATGGTGAAGACAGCTGTCAAGCTGCCCAAGACGGGCACCGCAGCCCGTGCCCGGCTCCCGTGTGGCCGCTTGAGGGCGGAAATGGTGGTGCCCCGGAGATCTTCAGCCCTGAGGAGGTGGGCGCTCTCATTTTTTATGTGCAGCGCCGTCTCCCCAGGACCATCGCGGCAGGCGGCAGGATCTCTGCTGGTTATACCAACAGCCAGGAGCGACGGAAGCGGTGGGGGCAGGTGTGCCGGGCCCTTTTTGACATCACGGGGGTCCAGCGCACCTACAATCAAGTGACCCACCGCTGGACCGATATCCTGGACCGAGAGCGCGACCTGCTAGAAGTGGAGTGGAGGTCCCCGGGTTTGGTGAGTAGTAGTAGTAATTTTTTCATCACTCACTACTCTGTTTTTTCTCCTGCTCTGTGTGACTGTGTTATATTGCAAATGTTTGCTTTAACTTTTTTACAAAGAGCAATAATGCTGCTGATTACATTGATAGGAGAGGTAAATTAATATTTCAAAATCTTCTGTGCATTTCAGGTGCACTGTTCTCCTTCTCTGTGGCTGTGCCACTGCTTATTTGTTTTCTATTTTGTGTTCATTTAAATGGGCTGAGTAATGTATGAGTGTACTTTACAGAACTGCGTAATGCTAGACACAAAGGGGCAGATTTACAAGCCCCTTGTGCCACGTTTACGCTGCCTTACCTGACGCACAGCGACGTAAACGTGGCGAATCCATGCGAGTCATGTACAACGAGATGCATCTAAGGAGATGCACCACGTTAAGGCCTGGGCCTGCGCCACAATGGGTGCGTTCCCACGCAGGGGGGGGGGGGGTGGGGGGTGGGGGGTGGTGGTCAGGCAGCTGTGCGCCTCGCAAAAGTGCCTGCGTGAAATCTACAAGATTTAACGCAGGCACTTCCGCGACGCTGCTATGTCAATTCTTTATGCCTGCTTGCTTGAAGCAGGCGTAAGGAGTGATGCGGTATGTTGAGTATTGGGCAGCCCTGAGCATTGCTATAGTTGCATCGCGCCTGCGACGCGACTCTAGAGATGCGCCCCTCTTTCGTCACGAGATGCGTCACGCATCTGCCTACCCTTGCGCCAGGGTTTGCCGCATTGTAATTGCGGCGCATCTGCCGTGACACAAGGTTAGTTTTGCGTTACGCATTTGTTCTGGTGCACATAGGAGGTGTCCAGCTCAGAACTCGTAAGTATGCCCCTAAGTGTCAGATTAGCAATTACCTGCGCAACCCTGCAAAGTGTGCGGCACGCCAGCACCACCCATGGTGCGCCGTATTTACAATGCGGCACACCATGGTCCCAAAACGTCACCGAAGCGTTACGCATCGGTGCCGTAAAGGCGGCTCATTGATGGAGTTGCGTTGCAACGATGGCGCAGCTCCAGCAATGCTGCGTCAAGCCGTAAGTCTGCTTCATGCAGGCGCATGGTTTCAGTGACGCATCATTGTCCTAAATGACTGATTGAAATTTTATATATTCCCCATAGCCACTTTTAGCATGCGTTCCTGCGCAGGAACGCCCTCCCTTGCGCTGGAACGCTCCCTTATGGCGCAGGGCTTTAGAATGGGATGCATCTCCCATATGCGTCACGTTGTTAATATACACCACACCATGGCGCCTCTCTTGTTGTGGCGCTGCGTCACAAAATTGACGCAAGAACGGAGCAAAAGAGCTGCAAGGGGCTTGTAAATCTGCCCCTAGAGTAGAGGCTCAAGTGCAGTCCTTCCTTTGTAGCCCTCTTTTTGACTGAAATAGTTGGTTCTTGTTCTTTCTAAATGTTTGATTTGGTTGTCAAGGACATCGACAAGCAGCAATCATCAATGTTTTCTGTTCATTCTTTCATGTTGTACGTCAGGTCCGCCCAGGGGCAAGCGGACAGAAAAAGCGGATGCAGTGGCTCCAAAGGAGGAGGATGCAGGCCAGGGCGGCGAGTGCTCCTTTGCTGGTCCCAGTAAGTTTTCCTTTAAATATAGAGGACCTATTGTTGTCCAAGCGTTCCTAATTTAATTTTTTTGAAATAGTGTTTAGATAGGAGCAAAATCAATAATACTACTGTTGCAGGGACAATTCTCCACAAACCTAACTATGGACACCAAAGACCAGAGTAATAATATTTCAGAGTGGCGTGTTTGGCACACTGTATAAACCTGGTAGTGTCAGCGGCACGGACTCCTCCTTGCAAAAATTGCAAAACCTTTCGCTCAGTCACTCTAGTCTGGAGGACCAAAAACCACAGAGTCTATTCAAGTTTAAAAGCTTTATTAAAAGTTAAAGTAAACACATATATTAGTTAGTTGGAAATGGAAAAGTGCTTGGTGCTGAGTTGATGAGTAATGGAACACATTTCTTGTGGTCGAGCCGAGCTTTCACCTGGTTTGAAGTTGATGTTGCTCTTGTCCTTAGAAGTTCAGTTTCTGTCTGTTCAGAGAAAAATGGTGTGTGTTAAAATTAATCAAGCATTCATCAATTATGACAAAAAAATGCAGCAAGACAACAGCCTTCCCTGGAAGGAGGGACATTTTTACTTTAGACTAGAGTAGACAGTCAATTACTTTTTCTGTTGTTTTCACATTCTTCATTCATAGACCAAATACTAGTGAGTGGTGTAATCTAACATTCTTAAATCTACTTTGTAGGTGGAACATCTGGTGGCGGGGCCAGTTCGGGTGTAGTAATAGTGATCGACTCCGAGTCCGAGGATCACTCTGGGGAGGAGGCGGCGCTAGAGGAGGACCAAGAAGTACAGACTGTGAGGAAGGAGACAGTGGTGGTGGCGAGTACAGGTAAGCTGGATCATGGTACTATCTGACTCTTAGATAGCATATGATGTGTATCTACAGAGAGTAGACAGTCACTGGATGAACTACGAACATACTATTAAATGTTTCCAGGGGGGGGGTGCAACATCATCACCATCTCCTGAGTCCTACTCCTGACATGATTGATAGTGTGGTTTGTGGCCAAGGGCCGCACCGAAGGGGGCAGGGTCAGTGGGGGAGGGGGGTGGATCTAGAGCAACAAAAAAAAATATGACCATGAAATTGAAATCATGCCCATGCAGCGGATGCCTTCGTCCACTGAGCCACCAGACCTGGCATACACATTACACACATCTTTCTTTCTCTCTCCCCCTCCCTCTCTCTCTGTCTCCCTCCCTCATCCTCCCTCTGTCACCCTCTGGCTCCCTCCCTCTCTCTCTCTCTCCTTCTGTCTTCCTCTCTCTCTGTCTCTGCCTCTATCTGTCTGTCGGTCCCACCCTGCTGTAATTACCATATTGTAATTTGTCACTGGGCCAGCACTGGATGGACCTGCGATCCAGAGGGGGGCAATCGCGCCCTCTCTTGCCCATCCCTGTGGACGCCCATGATATTGGCCTGAATAGTTTCTTTTGTACTGCGCTGGCTAGTTGCTAGTTGTACTGTGACACAACTTCCTGCTGAATCATTTTGTGTTAATCATATTCTTAAAGAGCATTGGTTACAGAATATGTCTTTCTTTCTTCATATAGTTGGTCATACTAAAACAAAACCTACAAGGAGTATGCAGGCTGTACTGGCCCGGCAACGGAGGCTGGATGCAACTGTTGCCCAATATCGGCGGCTGGTGGAACTGGAGGGGGACGACACGCAGTCCAGTAATTCCAACGTGACATCTGCATCCTCCTCCGTGACCCCACGTTCTGCCGGTCAGCGCAGTGCTCCAGCCAAACGGAGCCGTGCTGGCAGACGCCACCGCCGAGCAGCAAAAGCTGCACCTCACAGTACTGTAAAGGCTCGCTTGCGCCGAGCAATCCGCAGAGTGTCGGACCTGGAGGCAGAGGTCCGTAAATGGAAGGAGTACCAAAATTTGGTGGAGGGCCTCCGTTTAGATCACGCCACCCTCCGGGAGCAATACGATGCCCTGGCCCTAAGGCATGATGCCCTGGAGGCCAAAGTTAACAACACCATGCATCCCTAGAGTGTCCCTTGCCCCTTTTTTAGAGACTTTTGGGGGGTGGGAATTGGGAGTTGGGTTTTTTGGGGACTTTTGAGGGACTATTTATTTGTTGGGGTTAGGGAGGGTCTTGCGGGAGATTATTTTGTTAGGGATATAAAAATATACTTTTTCAAACTTTATCTGAGCATATCTTTTTTTTTACTACTTTTGAGCCTGGTGGGTGGTGGTTTTGCAGTAAGTTCGTTTTACTGAACACTGTCATCGTGTTGGTTCACGTGTAATTGGCCAAATGTTTTCCAAAGTAAATGCCTGTCACAGAGTTTGTTAATTCAAGAGTCCTAGGACTTTACTACTAGTACCACTGTCACTCTCTCGCCTCTCCTAATACTCCATTATACTACCTCCCATCCAAACGCTTATCTTACCTGTAATTTGTGTTTGAGGGCTGGCTCCACCTGGAATTCACAGTGTCCTAAAGCGTTCTGCAGCAGGGCCCCAACTGGAGTTTCCCGGCGTGGATTTTCTGCAAAACAAAAGCAATCAACATTAGAAATATGGCTGCGGTGCTCACAGACCCCAAAATCCTAGAAGCCCCACAGACAGCACCCCTAAGACAGGCAAGCGAGCAATAATAACGCCTAAACGTTCACGTGTAATAGGCCAAATGTTTTCCAAAGTAAATGCCTGTCACAGAGTTTGTTAATTGAGGAGTCCTAGGACTTTACTACTAGTACCACTGTCACTCTCTCGCCTCTCCTAATACTCCATTATACTACCTCCCATCCAAACGCTTATCTTACCTGTAATTTGTGTTTGAGGGCTGGCTCCACCTGGAATTCACAGTGTCCTAAAGCGTTCTGCAGCAGGGCCCCAACTGGAGTTTCCCGGCGTGGATTTTCTGCAAAACAAAAGCAATCAACATTAGAAATATGGCTGCGGTGCTCACAGACCCCAAAATCCTAGAAGCCCCACAGACAGCACCCCTAAGACAGGCAAGCGAGCAATAATAACTCCTAAACGTTCACGTGTAATAGGACAAAAGTTTTCCAAAGTAAATGCCTAACCAATTTCATCCCTTAATAGACCTTGCCAGCAATGGCCCAGCCAAGACCCGTAAACCCAAACGCAAAAAAGTCACACTTAGCAAAATGTATTTAAATGAGGACTCACTACTTCCAGACAGTCCCTCTTTAGGGGACTCGTCAACGTAAGTTTCTTCATTGTGCAGAATCCAGGCATCAGCATTACGGGAAATGGATAGGGTGAGTCTGGAGGAGGAGGATAGACGACCAGGACTGAGTTCTTGTCAACTAACTGTTGTGAACCTGAGGAATGCTGCGGCATCAAAATCAAGACAGTTCTGTTGATGGACTTGTTGTTTGATTGATTACAGTTTTGTTGTGAATGTGATGAAGCACTTGCTAAAAAAAGAAAGACAGACACACAGGAATAAAAGTGAATAAGGACTAATATTAAAGTTAAATGATTATTGACTCATTTTCAGAACTCGCTGTCAGGGAAGCAGAGCTCGTCCTCAAACTCTGCAAATTGAGTCGGTAGTACTTCTGGTAACTGAGGAGAACTTTCCTCAGGTAGGTCGGTG
This sequence comes from Lissotriton helveticus, assembly GCF_964261635.1. Classification (NCBI taxonomy): domain Eukaryota; kingdom Metazoa; phylum Chordata; class Amphibia; order Caudata; family Salamandridae; genus Lissotriton; species Lissotriton helveticus. The sequence continues at coordinate 660,547,571 of NC_136067.1, forward strand.
TCCTCGTCTTCTTCCTGCGTGCATTCTCGTACTTTGTAATCTGGTGGTATGAAGTGCTGGTTCATCTTTATCATGGTGAGCCGCTCCACATTTGCGGGCAAGAGGCGGGACCTTTTGGAAGTCACAATGCCACCAGCAGAACTAAAAACACGTTCTGAAGACACGCTTGCGAGTGGGCAAGACAAGTAATTGATAGCCAGGTTGGTGAGCTCTCGCCATATGTTTCTTTTCCCATGCCAATACGCCAATGGGTCCTCAGTAATATTGACCGCTGTTGAGTTATCCAGATAGGCCTGCACCATTGAAAGAATGTCCTCCCGGATTCCTGTACTTTGCACTTCTGTGTCCTTTCTTCGACATATCGCCTGGGCCTGGTGCAGATGATACGGTTGCTGGTGTGGTTAACGGCTCAGAGGAAAAGTCACTCACTTCTGCCACAGGCACAGATGCAGAAGTGTTTTTTTGGGACGCCTGATGGCCTGCTGATTCACTAGTAGTACTGTCTTCTCACACAGTTTCCTTCCGCTCTCTTTCAAAACGAATGGCTGACTGAACTAGCCAACCTTTGTACTCTGTAACATCTGATGTTTCAAAAGGAATTATTACTTTGCCAAACAATGGCTTTTTGTAACGTGGATCCAGAATATTAGCACAAATGTAGTGCTGTTGTTTCTTGATATTTACAAGCCGTTTATTGCTAACTAGGCGTTGTATTAATCTCTGCGCCAACTCATATGCTTCATTCTTTCCAGCATCTTTTAATTCTGAAGACACCACCTTGACTTGGTGCTCGAGCTTCAGCAACAATGGGATAGCTTTGCTCAAAGAACAGTCCTCCCTGCTGACGTCACGCGTGAAGACCTCAAAAGGACGAAGCATGTCTGTCAGGCTTTTAACTAGCTGCCATTGCTCCACCGCTAGCATCATTTCTGTCGTATCACCACCCAGGTTGTAGAAATACTCATTGACTACTGGAAACAGCTCATGCAGACCCTCAAGCATGTAGAAGGTTGAGTTCCAACGTGTTGCCACCTCCTGGATAAGTGCTTTCACTGGCATTCTACGTACATTTTGCTGGCGCCTCAGCTCCTTCCGGGCCTTAAAAGAATGGTTGAAATGTGTGCATATTCTTCTGCAGATGGTCAGTATTTGGTCGACTGCAAGTTCTTTTTTCAAGAACTTTTGCACGACAAGGTTCATACAGTGCGCCAAACACGGCACTCTGAAATAGTAACCGTTCTCCATGGCCTTAACTACATTGCTGCCATTATCAGTAGAAACATAACCAACCTTGCAATTTCTTGGGGGCAGCCATTGCGAGACCTTTTTGTTAAAGTCATCCAAAATGTTGACTGCAGTATGACTTTTCTCCATGCCAAACATGGCTAATGTTGCATGTTTACGAGCACCCTTAAAAATCTCGGCCAAGTCACCACCTGCATTTATCTGTTTTGCAACCCCTGAAAAAGAGACCCAGTGTGCAGTGATGCACATGTAATCAAGGGCTTGGCAACTGGTCCACATGTCTGTTGTCAGGTGTATAGTGTGAACAGCACTCTTCTGCAAAGCTTCCCCAACCAACTCAAGCACCTCTTTATGTAGTGCTGGAACAGCAACTCTGGCAAAATAGAACCGGCTAGGAACCTTCCATTTAGGGGCCAGTGTTGCCACGAGTTCAAGAAAACCCACACCTTCGACAAACGAAAAAGGGAGAAGGTCCACCGCTAGCATTTTAGCCAGCTTAGTGTTATACAGGCGTGCAATTGGGTGGTTGCGTTGAAATTGCGCATCTGAGGAGAACATGGCTGAAATGGTGCGCTGGACAAATTTACTGGATGATGCTGATGCCTTCTTCGACCCACTTCTGCTCAGTGTTGACATTTTCCGCATTGGTGTGTCTCCCAGACTCTCAGTGTGCCTCCTATGTGTTCCGGAGGGTGTGGTGCTGCCAGGGGTACTGGGTGCAACCGGACAAATGTCTGACGCTTCTTCTACCTCCCCGTCATCTTCAGATGAAACACCTAGTATGGGTATATTTTGGCCACTTGCCCTTTGGGATTGCTTTCCCTTGATGTTTGCTAGGTGCGCAAACCATACGACAGCGTGCCTTCTTTGAAGATGACCTATCTGGCCTCCGGTTCCATAGTTGGTACCAGTCTTACCACGGCTAACTCTAGTCTTACAAATGCAACAAACGGCTATGTTATCATACTTTGCATGGACACTAAAAAAGTTCCAAACTGGGGACTGGAAACTTCTGGTTTTGCCGCACGAGATGATACTGCCAATGCCAGATGAAGCAGGGGTGGATGAGCCTTGCAGACATCTACTAGGTTGTGCAATTATTGCAGCAACCCTACTTGAGGGAGTCGAGCTGGATGGAGTCCCCCTCTGGGGAGAAAATATGGGAGCTGTAGGTTTTGTTGAACTTGTTGTACTACTTGACTGCGTTGGTGGTGCTACCAGTGCCATGTCGCCAGGGTCACGCTCAGCATGACATCGGGATAGGGTATAAATGTCTGTCTGCTGCATGGCCGGTGTGGCTGGAATGACGTGTGTGATGACTAGGTCATTGCTGTCATCCTGTTCATCAACATCAGAATGAACGACTTCATCAAGTCCGGCGTTCGGATCCATAAGTGTGAGCTTTCCGGGGCCCTTCCTTTTAACTTTTGATACCTTTCGCAGCGAGTGGTGTGCCTCCCTCTCAGACGTCGGAGATGGTTGCCAATCTAGATCCAGATCATCTGATGAGGCGGGGCTTGAAGAGGAACTTCTACACACACTCCTTGATCTTTTCCTTGCTGGGGAGCTGGGAGAAAATGAATCATCAGGAGTGCCTTCGTCTTCCTGACATGATACCCCGGCTCCAAAGTCAATTTCCTCCTGTGCCCCTACTCCTGGAAGAAGAACCATTGTGGGCACTTGCACCGCTCCATGCGCCGCTACATGGGCCTCTTCACTGACCTCTACTTGCAACTCTCCATGGACCTCTCCTTCTCGGCCAGCTCCTTCTCGGCCAGCTCCTTCTCGGACAGCTCCTTCTCGGACAGCTCCTTCTCGGACAGCTCCTTCTCGGACAGCTCCTTGCGCATGTACTTGTGCTTGTACTAGTAGCCCATGCAGTTGTTGTTGCGGCTTTAGTTGTTGAATAGTACTTGTGAGATGAGTTACAACCTGTGTTGATGGTGTGCTGCTACTTTCTTGCGATGAGCCAACATCACTGGTCGTTGGTGATTGAACCACTAAACAGGCTACCTGTGCAGCACTCATGGTGGGCCTTTGTTTTTTCCACAAAAATGTAGTGGTTGAGCCACCAGTCTCCTTGGTAAGTGGTGCCACTTGCTTCTTCTTCTCCTTAGTAGAGACATTTTTCTTGCAAGAGGAGCTACGGGCACCTCTTTTTGGAGCCATCTTCTTCAGATGTCGGAACAACAGGCCGCAGCAGGACTTCTTCCTGGCACTGATGCTCAACGATGATGCGGAGTTATTGACTTTGTGCACCTAAAAGCAAACGAAGACAGAGGAACATCAGTAAATATATGTTGCATATGTAGCGCTTCAATAAATAGTTTGCAAGTAGGCATTTATGAATACACACATGCACACCACACAATATGGAAATTTCAAAATTAGGATTTGCTAAATTTTTGGGAAACAGGAATTTAACATTGATCCAAGAGAGCACACACAGAGAGGGTTATAGTTTCATGTACCACTGACTACAACTCCCCCTGGGCTAAATGGGTGAAAGCAAGGCAAAATGGGTGCAGGCATATGGCACAAAGCTCACTGCCTGCCTTCAAAATGGCCACTTGACCCCCATCCACATGGCCAGGACCATGCCTCAAAATGGCCCCCACCAACATAGCCAGCCCCCAACCCCTACTCCAAAAAGTCAAAAAACACAACACCAATCAAATCACCACAATCCAATGCCATCCATCAAGTTTCAGAAGGTTTATGCTGCCTGCTGGTGGTTTTCTGGTGCGAAATTGCAATTTTTGCAATTTCGCGAGTGCGAGATTGTTGCTTCACGACGCGAACGTGGCGAATAACCAGCAAAATCCGCGAACAGATGGATTCTGGGCCCCCTGGGCATGATAAAATCACAGCACACTGGGTGCAGGCCTATGGCACAAAGAACACAAACTGGCTTAAAAATGGCCCCTAGACCCCCACCCACACGGGACCAGGCAATAAACTGGCCCCCACCCACATAGCAAGCCCCCAACACCACCCCAAAAAGTCGTAAAACACACAAAAATCACAACAATCCAATGCCATCCATGCCCTGGCCAGAATAATGTTAAAATTAAAGAAAACAGTTGTATCATGCATGCACTGCACCCATAACTAAGCCTGGTAGTTTTCAATTCATGTGCAGAATTGTAATTTTTACAATTTCGCGAGTGCGAGATTGTTGCTGCGCGGGACGCGAGCAGTGCGAACACAGGCAAAACATTTTTTTAAAATCCGATTTTCGGGTAAGTTAGAGGCCCCCTGGGCATAATGAAAGCAATCAGAGCAGACTGGGTGGGCATAGGGCACAAAACACACTGCCTGACTTCAAAATGGCCGATTGACCCCATCCACATGGCCAGGACCTGCAGGACCATGCCTCAAAATGGCCTCCCACACATAGCCAGCCCCCAAACCCACCCCAAAAAGTCGAAAAACACACACAAAAATCACCACAAACAAACAACATCAACTTATCAACTTACTTGTAAATCAAATTTCTAATCAAAAAGTAATCCAAAAGGCCTCAAAGCCAAATCTCCAGCAGCATCCACAAAAAGTAATCCTTCCCAGTCTAGATCGAATTCAAAGTGGCCAGGAAATGGACTAAGCAATGGGAGGAGCTTGCTGGACAGGAAGAGGAAGTTGGAGACTGAGTCACTTCCTTCACCCCTCCCCAATTGTAATTTTTGTAATTTCGCGAGTGCAAGATTGTTGCTGCCCGCGCCGCGGCCCGCGAGCAGTGCGAACACAAGCAAAAAATCCGCCGCGCGCGGATTTGCGTATTTTCGCAACATCCGCGAGAGTTCGCGGATTGCGGATTTACCGAAAATCCGAAAAATCCGCGAGCGGAACGGATTTTGCGCCCATGCTTAGTCATTTTCTGAAGCGCTTCACAGTGCCACTGGGATGCTGATCACCCCCTTCAGCATGGCCTGCTGCCTCTGCGGAGCGCCTGCTGTCCCCAGCCTCGGCCACGTCCAGGCCAGGATTGACCACTGTATTAGATATGATGAGGGCCTCCATGGCACTGGTGATCCTGGCCATGCCCCTGGTCACCTCCGCAGTGTGTTGTGTCAGGCTCTCTTCCAAATTTACCCCTCGGCGACATAGCTGGGACGTTGCGGCGGCAAGCCGGTTAATTGCCCTGTTTTGGACACGGGCATCCCTGCGCCTTGTGTGCTCATTATGTTCCATCTTGCCACAAAGCTGTGTGATGGTGGTTGGCATGCGTCCCGTTCCTGTGGCAATGTCTCTGTTTGTTTGTGCCACCTCCTTGCCACCAACTCACCAAAGCCCTTTGCCATTTCTACCATTTGCAGGTTGTGTGCACGCAATTGGCGGTGGCATGCCAGGATGGATTTTGCCTGCAGGCGCTGGATTCGCACCATGCTCCCCTCAAGGCCTTGGAACACTGTGCCCTCTCCTGATGGACATGCACTGCTGGGAGTGTGTGGGCGGCGATTGGTGCTGGCCTGCTGGGTGGGCTGCTGTGCTACAGGTGTCGCTGGTGTGGGTGCTGGTGCCTGACCCGTAGCTCCCTCCATGATTGTCAATGGGGCCACAATACTCCTCCTGGCTGGTGATGTGGCAGGTGCTGGCTGGGACCGTGAGAGGGAGTTCTCAGCTGAGAACACTAATGGGGGGGATTGTGATAGTTGGGGGGAGTGGAGAAAAATGAGGACATGTACAGGGTCGTCCTCATTGACCATGACACTGCTGTCCTCCTCCTGCGAGGCATCCATGGTGCTTGGCCCTGCCACCACACTCTGCGCCGTCGCTGGAGCTGTCGCTTGTGCAGCTGATGCTCCACTGCCTGCACTGCCTGATGTTTCCCCTAGGTATAAAGAAGCATTTGTGAACTGAGTGCAAATGTCTTACAGTCACTACAATAAAAGCATTGCACATGTCACTTTCATTACTCTGATTCTTTTGTCAAGTGCCTTGCAAATTAATGTGCACTGACAAATGTTCCTACATTAGCTGATTACATTTCCCATTATGCATTGATCATGTAAGGTGCTAGCAGTACTGGACTGGGGTTTGACTGTACATTGAGGCTATAGGGGAGGTGTCTGGTTGGGTGTGTCATGCTGCGCATGCTTCTTACCTTTTGCTGTAGCTCTGGCTGAGCTGTCCATGTCCCCTACTCCCACCACACTCTCCGTCTCGATGGTCGTGGCCACCAGTTCCTCCAGGTCAGTCAGGGGGGGCGCGGGGTTGCTGCCTCCACCAGTCAGACCTGCCTGCTTGTGGAGCTCTGACAATTTCCTCTTGGTGAGGCTCCGGATGTCATAAAACCTCTTCTTGAGGTCCTCCAGGCTCCTGGGGGTCACAGCAACTGCATTGACCCTCTCACTTATGGCACTCCACAGTTTCCTCTTGGCAGACTCTGGGACTGTGAGGGACAGCCTCCCATAGAGCTGCCTGTGGACCCTCGCCTCCTCCTCCACCAGTACTTGCAGCTCCATGCTGCTAAACTTCACTTTGCGCTTCCTCTCAGCCTTCTGGCTCTCTGAGCTGCTTGCCATTTCCACTGTCTGCAAAATCAGCTACCACTCTCTCTGCTGCTCCCTCTCACTGCTCAGCTCTGGCTGCCTCTCCAGAAAGTTCTGATGAGTTGAACCTGCCTGGGTAGCCACTCCCTGGTAGGGTGGGGGAGGGTGGTTCCACCTCATTGGCTGTTTGAATTGGTTTCACTTTTACTTGCTTGCCGATTCCGTATTTACCGATTTGGTATTTACCGAATCGGTATTTGCCGAATCGGTAAATACCGATTCGGTTTTTCCAATGCATTCCTATGGCCCTTTTGGCCCATAGGCTTGTATTGTCATTACCGATTCTGTATCTACCGATTCGGTAATTACAGATTTGGTAAGTATCGAAACACGCTACCGATTTTTACTGAATCGGTATTTTACCGATTTTTTTTCTCTACATCTCATTTTCCGATTTCAGAATACCGATTCGGTAAAAATCGGTATTTTGAAATCGGTAAATGACTTTCACCTACATCGGGCCCCTGGTTACATAGGCTTCTAAAACTTTAGGTAGGAATTGGAGGATGGAATTAGGGCTGTAATTTGTCTGGTTCTGTGCGTCTGAGCCTGTTTTTTTGTAGGAAAGTGACATCAATTGCCTCCTTGAAAGTTGCGGGGACAAAGCCCTGGGACAGTGATACATTCAGAAGGTTTAGAGCCGGGCTAGGAAAGGCAGTAAATATTTCTTTTAAAATGGTAGGGGACAAGAGTCCCTAGGTGAGCCGGATTTGACTTTGGATAAGAGATCGGCAAAAGTTTGATTGCTGATAGTAGGAAATTGTGTGAAGATGTTGTGGTTTTATTTGTACTGTAGCTAGTTTCCGAGTTAAGACAGGCGAGGATATTGGCCTTAATTTTAATAATCTTATTAATAAAAAAGAGTTCAGAGCGTTGCAAAATGTTTGAGAAGGGGTAGGTTTAATTGAAACTCTTTCGGGATTGGATGGTACGTTCACAATGGAACAGATCTCCTTGGATCTGTTGGTTGCAGTCAGAATTTTGGAGCAAAAATAAGCCGCTTTGGCAATCATAATGCACTTTTAATATGCTTTCATAGTGTGTAGGTAGATCCTTTAATCTTCAGCTAAATAATTGTGTCTCCACTTTCTTTTCAGTTGTCGCAGGGCCAATTTTTGATTTTTTAAATCAGTAGAAAACCATTTCAGAGCATCATGGCGGCGAACGGAATGTATCTTCCTAAGGGGAGCAAACTTGTCACTGGCTGTTGTAAGCCATGTGGTTAAGTGTCCATCAGCCAAATTTATAGAGGGAGTTGGCGATGGAACAGAGTTGCAAGTGTGTTGAGGGACAGAGGTTTAACAATTTTCTTCCAATTTCTTCGTGATCCCCCTTCAGAAGTGGAGATTTTGTGCATGGGACTATCATCGATAGTGAATTTGATCAAATGATGATCTGACCAAGTACAAGGTAGGGTCGACATAGTGGATATGGTCAGGTTGGCTGTCTAAACATCGTCTAGAGTGTGCCCTCTGATATGTGTGGCAGAGTGTACTTGTTGTGTAAGGTTGAGCCCTGTGAATAACTCAGAGAATTCAGCCGATTGGGGACCACCCAATGTTTTGTTGGGACAATAATTGAATTCACCGATCAGCTGAATTTTCCCATGGTTTGTTACTGAATGAGCGACCTGCTCACCCAAAGAGTGGGGGAAGAGAGGCATACTGTGGTGGGCCTGTAGAGCAAAGCGCAGATTAGAGAGCGACTGCAGATTCTACTTTCACTACCAGGTTATCTACTAGTGGTAAATCAAGCGACTTTAAGGTAGTGATTTCCAATCCTGGTGTATAATTGCAGCTAGACCTCCCCCAACTTTCCCCAGCGGACGGCTGGATTGGAGGATATATAGTACGGGGGTAAGGCTGCAATGATGTCTGGTGAAGAGTCCTGGGACAACCAGGTTTCTTTGAGCAGAAAGATATCTGGCTGCTCGAACTTAAGTAACATAAAAATATGTAACTGATGTTTAACAATAGAGCGGGTATTCAGATAGATGACAGAAAGTCTCCCGGCTCTGATTTCTACATGGGTTTGGAGGGGGCCTATACCATGAGTGGGGTCAACCAGCTCAGGGTAAGATATTCTTGTGGCAATAATCCCATGTTCAACCAAATTGTGATGAACGAGAGGGTTAAGTTTAATTTTGTCTGTGTATAGTGTTCCACAGCAGAGTAAATTACTTTTTGTGCATATTGACTGGCCCCTAGGCCCGGATAGGCATGGACGGGCGCAGACGGGCTTGCTTTTGGCGCGCCGCCGGCGCACCCGCGCTGCGACTGGCATGAAATAGCTGGTGGCAGCCTTGACTCCACCCCCTTCTCAGTGATTGGCTCCCAAGCGGGCGTAAAAGCCGGGAGTAGCCGGGCCCGGACTCGAGTGTGCAAAGAGGCAAAGTTAAAAAGTAAGCAAATTAGATTCCACACAGTATTCATTTTGAAAAGCAGCAGATTTCTGAGAGCTGTTTTAAAAACATCACCTCCCCTTAAACGCCTGCGTGTATTACTCGAGAGTCACTAGATGCATGGAAAAAGAATGGATTGACTCTGACACCACGAGTTGTATGCCCAAGGACACACAGAAGTACACGGAATCTTCAGGCGCACCAGCGCTGTTCCTCGCGTTGGCTCAGATCGGCCTGAGTCGGGGAGACGAGGAGAAACGAAGACGACACCTCGGTTACCTCCACGGAGGTTTGCCGATCGCGTCCATGACCCGCCAGGTTTGTAATTGTCAAGCCCTGTCCCTGTGTACAGGAGGGGCTATGTAGCATCGTCTGGTGCTTCCGCTTCCTACGCGATGCCCACGAGGCCTCTGGGGAATGTAGTGCATGGTGTTCCATGCGCTCCCCGGTGGCCTCTGTAGGATATTGCACCTGTTGTGGGTTTTACCACACCAATGTCGAGAAGCTGAGGCCCTGCCCCGAAGGGGATGAGTCGCGATTGCGACACTATCTGATTGAGTCTCACTCAAACTTCTGATTCTAATTGTCTTTTAATATGTACTGTTTCCATTGTTAATTCAGGATATATTTCTTATATGATTGTTTGTATATTACCCTAGATTCCAATGTGCTCACTTTTACGTCCTGATGATGATCTCAACAAATTGAGATAGAAACGTCGTCGACCAGCTTACAACAAAAACCTCCTTGAATTGTTTGAATTTAACTGTGGAGTTTTTACAACTTTTAACTTCACTATCACCTTGTCACCACCCACTATACACTTGTTTGTTAAGCACTGGAGCTAGCATATCATTTATGATATATCATTTATGGAGCTAAAAAATATTATATTGCATCTATCGTGTCCCAAAGCATCTGTAGCATAAATACTTGACCACTAAGCATGGGCGTAAAATCCGCTCCGCTCGCGGATTTTTCGGATTTTCGGCAAATTCGCAATCCGCGAACGCTCGCGAATTTGTCGAAAATCCGTGAATCCGCTCGCGGCGGATTTTTTGCTTGGTTGCGGCGCGCGGCGTGGTGCACGGCGTTCACTTTCCTTTTAGCGTTTGCCGAGTTGTTTTTCTTTGCGAGTGACGCACCATTTTAGATCTTGCTGCGTGTTCCCGCGGGAGTTTGTCGCCCGCGAATACGTACTCGCGGCTTGCCACCTTGCACAGCACACCTCGCGAGAGTTCGCAATTGCGAACACGTAGTTGCGGCGGAAAGGAACAATCTCGCACTTGCGAAATAGAGATTTTGCAATTTCGCACAAGAAAATCACCAGCAAACAGGATAAACCTTCAGAAAATTATGATTTTTATCAGAATCACTCCTCAGGTTGACATTTGCATGGCCTTTTTTTTGCAAGGAGTCCATTTTGGGGGGGGGGAGGAAGGAAGTGCCCCACAGTCTCCAACTTCCTGTTCCTGTCCAGCAGGCTCCTCCCAGTGCTTTGTCCATCTCCTGTTCACTTTCATTTGGATCTGGAGCTGGAAGGATTACTTTTTGTGGGTGCTGCTGGATATTTGGATTTGAGGCCTTTTTGACTGTCTTTGGATCACTTTTGGATTAGAAATCAACTTTCACAAGTAAGTTTGTTTGGGGCATTACAGTTGCTGCAAGTACAATTTTGGAACTTTTTCAGAAAATTAAATAAATTATATTGTGGGTAGCCACAGTATCCAGTAGGACCAGGGTTGGTTATGGGTGCATGATACAACTGTTTTGTTGAATTTAAACACCATTGAGGCCATGGATGGGCTGGGATTGTGCAGATTTTATTGTTTTTTTGTCGTTTTTTTGGGCCTGCTGGTATGGCCCTTTGCCCAGGGGTGGTGAGTGTTGCATGGGCCTAGTCTTTCTGTGGGGTGTCTTCTTGAATTTAAACATAATTGAGGCCATGGATGGGCTGGGATTGTGCTTATTTTATTGTTTTTTGTCGTTTTTGGGGGGCTGCTGGTGTGGCCTTTTGCTTGCCCAGGGGTGGTGGTGGTGCATGGACTGAGTGTGCCTGTGGTGTGGTCTCACTCTCTTTGATGTAAACATCATGGATGGCATTGGATTGTGGTGATTTCTGGCTGTTTTTCTGTTTTTTGGGGGTGTACTGTTGATGTGGACTGGCCATGTGGGTGGTGGTGGTGGCCATCTTGAGTGCTGGCTGGTACAGGCAACATGTGCTTGGGGTGTAAGGGGGCCATTTTGAGGAGAGGCAGTGTCTGAGGCCTGCACTTATTTTGCCTACTTTTCATCCCTTATGCCCAGGGGTAGTGAGTGTTGCATGGGCCTAGTGTTTCTGAGGGGTGTCTTCTTGAATTTAAACACCATTGAGGCCATGGATGGGCTGGGATTGTGCAGATTTTATTGTTTTTTGTCGTTTTTTTGGGCCTGCTGGTGTGGCCCTTTGCCCAGGGGTGGTGAGTGTTGCATGGGCCTAGTCTTTCTGTGGGGTGTCTTCTTGAATTTAAACATAATTGAGGCCATGGATGGGCTGGGATTGTGCTTATTTTATTGTTTTTTGTCGTTTTTGGGGGGCTGCTGGTGTGGCCTTTTGCTTGCCCAGGGGTGGTGGTGGTGCATGGACTGAGTGTGCCTGTGGTGTGGTCTCACTCTCTTTGATGTAAACATCATGGATGGCATTGGATTGTGGTGATTTCTGGCTGTTTTTCTGTTTTTTGGGGGTGTACTGTTGATGTGGACTGGCCATGTGGGTGGTGGTGGTGGCCATCTTGAGTGCTGGCTGGTACAGGCAACATGTGCTTGGGGTGTAAGGGGGCCATTTTGAGGAGAGGCAGTGTCTGAGGCCTGCACTTATTTTGCCTACTTTTCATCCCTTATGCCCAGGGGTAGTGAGTGTTGCATGGGCCTAGTGTTTCTGAGGGGTGTCTTCTTGAATTTAAACACCATTGAGGCCATGGATGGGCTGGGATTGTGCAGATTTTATTGTTTTTTTGTCGTTTTTTTGGGCCTGCTGGTGTGGCCCTTTGCCCAGGGGTGGTGAGTGTTGCATGGGCCTAGTCTTTCTGTGGGGTGTCTTCTTGAATTTAAACATAATTGAGGCCATGGATGGGCTGGGATTGTGCTTATTTTATTGGTTTTTGTCGTTTTTGGGGGGCTGCTGGTGTGGCCTTTTGCTTGCCCAGGGGTGGTGGTGGTGCATGGACTGAGTGTGCCTGTGGTGTGGTCTCACTCTCTTTGATGTAAACATCATGGATGGCATTGGATTGTGGTGATTTCTGGCTGTTTTTCTGTTTTTTGGGGGTGTACTGTTGATGTGGACTGGCCATGTGGGTGGTGGTGGTGGCCATCTTGAGTGCTGGCTGGTACAGGCAACATGTGCTTGGGGTGTAAGGGGGCCATTTTGAGGAGAGGCAGTGTCTGAGGCCTGCACTTATTTTGCCTACTTTTCATCCCTTATGCCCAGGGGTAGTGAGTGTTGCATGGGCCTAGTGTTTCTGAGGGGTGTCTTCTTGAATTTAAACACCATTGAGGCCATGGATGGGCTGGGATTGTGCAGATTTTATTGTTTTTTGTCGTTTTTTTGGGCCTGCTGGTGTGGCCCTTTGCCCAGGGGTGGTGAGTGTTGCATGGGCCTAGTCTTTCTGTGGGGTGTCTTCCTGAATTTAAACACCATTGAGGCCATGGATGGGCTGGGATTGTGCAGATTTTATTGTTTTTTGTCGTTTTTTTGGGCCTGCTGGTGTGGCCCTTTGCCCAGGGGTGGTGAGTGTTGCATGGGCCTAGTCTTTCTGTGGGGTGTCTTCTTGAATTTAAACACCATTGAGGCCATGGATGGGCTGGGATTGTGGAGATTTTATTGTTTTTGTCGTTTTTTTGGGCCTGCTGGTGTGGCCCTTTGCCCAGGGGTGGTGAGTGTTGCATGGGCCTAGTCTTTCTGTGGGGTGTCTTCTTGAATTTAAACATAATTGAGGCCATGGATGGGCTGGGATTGTGCTTATTTTATTGTTTTTTGTCGTTTTTGGGGGGCTGCTGGTGTGGCCTTTTGCTTGCCCAGGGGTGGTGGTGGTGCATGGACTGAGTGTGCCTGTGGTGTGGTCTCACTCTCTTTGATGTAAACATCATGGATGGCATTGGATTGTGGTGATTTCTGGCTGTTTTTCTGTTTTTTGGGGGTGTACTGTTGATGTGGACTGGCCATGTGGGTGGTGGTGGTGGCCATCTTGAGTGCTGGCTGGTACAGTCAACATGTGCTTGGGGTGTAAGGGGGCCATTTTGAGGAGAGGCAGTGTCTGAGGCCTGCACTTATTTTGCCTACTTTTCATCCCTTATGCCCAGGGGTAGTGAGTGTTGCATACTTGCATGTCCCTAGTCTTTCTGTGGGGTGTCTTCAATGTAAACATCATGGATGGCATGGGATTGTGCTCATTTTTCTGTGTTTTGTCGATTTTTTGGGGTGTATAACTGAACTGATGTTCCTCTGTCTTCCATTGCTTTTAGGTGCACAAGAAGACTCAATAGAACCACCAGTGCCAGGAAGAAGTCCTGCAGCGGTGTGTGCAGCATAACGTCACGCGACGTCACGTCTGGACACAGAACCCTCTGCAACTCGTGCAACTGCTGCCTGCTGACCTGCTCTGAAGAAGATGGCCCCAAAAAAAGTAACCCGTAGCTCCTCTAGCAAGAAAGGTGCCAGTAAGGAGCAGAAGAAGCAAGTTACCAAGGACACTGGTGTGCCGCCCGCCCCTTTTTTTGGGAGTAAAAAAAAAAGTATGCCTGCAGCAGCTGCAGCGGGATCTGCTGGGGACCAAGCTGGCAGCAGCACCCCCGCTCCATTGGGCTCAGTGCCACCACCACCACCACGCCAACTTAAGTCCAAGCCCTTGAGTGCTGCAGAGGCAGCCAGTATACTTCTTCAATCACCATCGACCAGTGATGTTGGCTCATCGCAAGAAAGCAGCAGCAATGTCCCTCAATCAACACAGGTTGTTGTAGCTCATCTGACGAGTGTTGAACAACCACAGCCGCAACAACAATCACATGTGCAAGTACAAGCCCAAGTACATGTGGAAGGAGAGGCAGCGCAAGGAGATGCGCAAGCAGAGGTGCATGGAGGGTCACAACAAGTGCCCACAATAGTTGTTCCTCCCGAAGTAGGGGCACATCAGGAAATCGACAATCAAGGCGAGGTATCATTTGAGGAAGCCACTCCTCCTGATGATCCTTCATTGTCTTCCACACCCCTAGCAAGGAAGAGATCAAGGGTGGTGTCTACATCCTCTTCAAGCACACCTCCTTCTGATGATACGGATCAAACTTGGGAACAAACAAAGGTAGTTAAGCGTAAAAGGAAGCTCGTCCAAAGTCTCAGAGTTATGGAGTGTGATGAGTCTCAACAAGAAGTGGCGGATACTGCTGCTGATGAAGACTCTGCCAACGACGACCCAGTCATCATAAAGGTCACTGCAGCCCCAGCGGGCATGCAGCAAACAGACATTTTGACCCTAGCCCGAAGAGCTGCTGAGCGTGATGATGATGTTGTCGATGAGGAGGCAGTGGAAACACCACAATCATTGGAGTTAAGTAGTACACCAACTCGTCCCGCTTCCATATTTCTTTCTGGCAAGAAGAGACCTCCGTCAACCTCGACCTTAATTAGTGGCGGTGAAAGTGCAAAACGTACAAAAGTTGGGCAATCCACATCCTCCACTTCATCTGGCATTAGCTTCATGACCACCACCACCAGTATCGCCGCCTCCTCCATGTCCCACAGACACTTCAAGTCCCCAGTTTGGGACTTCTTTACTGTTTGTCCAAAAAATCCAAAGTTTGTCATTTGTACCCTTTGTAAGCTTGCAGTTAGTCGTGGTAAGTCAGGTACCAACTATGGTACCGGCGGCCAGAGAGGTCATCTTGAGAGAAAGCACACTGTCAAATGGTTTGCGCACCTAGATGCGATCAAGAAAGGCCAAATTCAAGGAAACGTTGATGTTTCATCTGATGATGACGAGCAGGAAGAAGACGTGTCAAACACTTCCCTTACACCCAGTACCCCTGTCAGCAGCACACCCAATGTTAGGCACACTAAGAGTGTTGGAGCGAGTGAGACACCAACGTACAAAAGTTCACCAGCGAGCAAAATTGGGTCAACGAAGTCATTATCAGCCCGTAAATGCTTGGTCCAGGGCAACATTAGAACAATGCTTACTTCAGACGTGCCATATGAACGCAACCACCCACTGACGCGTCTGTATAACACTAAGCTGGCTAAAATGCTAGCTGTGGACCTTCTACCTTTTTCTTTTGTAGAAGCGGTAGGTTTTCTTGAATTAGTGGCAACGCTCTGCCCTAAATGGAAGGTTCCGAGCCGGTTCTATTTTGCCAGAGTTGCGGTTCCAGCACTACATGAAGATGTGCTGCAGGCGATTGGGGCAGCTTTGCAGAAGAGTGCTGTTCACACAATACATCTGACAACAGACATGTGGACCAGTGGCCCAGGCGATGATTACATGTGCATCACTGCACACTGGGTCTCTTTTTCAGGTGTTAAAGCAAAGCTAAACGCAGGTGTTGACCCGGACCAAGTTTTCAAAGCTGCTCGGAAACATGCAACACTAGCCATGTTTGGCTTGGATAAAAGTCACACAGCAGAAAACCTTTTGGAAGAGTTTAACAAAAAGGTCTTGACAATGCTATCCCCCCTAAAACGCAAGATTGGTTATGTTTCCACGGATAATGGCGCCAATGTAGTTAAGGCCATGTTCATGGGTGACCATGTTAGAGTGCCGTGTTTGGCGCACTGTATCAACCTGGTAGTTCAAAAATTCTTGAGTGATAAACAGAGTCCAGCGTTCGAGGTAATGGCCACCTGCCGCAAAATGTGCAACCATTTCAGCCATTCTTTTAAGGCCCGGAAGCATCTGCGGAGACTGCTACTTCAACGTAGAATGCCAGTGAAAGCACTCATCCAGGAGGTGGCAACACGTTGGAACTCAACCTTCTACATGCTTGAGCGTCTGTATGAGCAGTATACGGTACTCGATCACTATTTCTTCACAGAGGCTACATCTCAGAAGGAGGACCTGCGGATGAGTGCGGCGCAATGGGACATAGTTAAAAGCCTGACAGACATGCTTCGTCCTTTTGAGTTCTTCACGCGTGCAGTCAGCCAGGAGGACTGTAATTTGGGAAAAGCTATCCCATTGTTGTGCATGCTGGAGCACCAACTGATGGCGGTGTCTTCTGAGTTTGAAAAAGATGAAAAAAAAAAAAACATTTCATTTTGTCTGAGAAATTATTACATCGCCTACGTGGTGATGAACGTCTTCAAAAGATCAAGTCAGATCAGCATTACATTTGTGCTACTATTCTGGATCCACGCTACAAAAAGGCGCTGGCAGGCGAAGCATTCTTTCCTTTTGCTGATGCAGATGTTCAAAAGTACAAACATTGGTTAGCCTGGTCAGCCAAGAGGTTTGAAAAAGAACGGCAGGTTATTGAAGGAGAAGCCAGTACATCAGCATCAGCATCAGCAGGCCATCCCCAGTCACAAGAATCCACTTCTGAATCTGCACCGGTGGCTGGGGCACAAGTGACCTCTCAGCCGTTAAAGACACCGGCAACTGGATCATCTGCACCACACACAACAAAAACAGTGGCTGTTGTAGAGGATTGGCTAAGTTTGCTTGGGTATGGTTCTCGAAAAAATGTCACAGCCACAGCAAAAAGTAAGCAAAGTGGAGGAACCGTTGATGACCTTGAGTCGATGGTGCAGGACTATATGAATGACTCAACAGTGGTCTTTCTTAATGATGAGCCATTGCAGTATTGGCATGGCAAAAAACAATTGTGGCCACAGCTCTACAACCTGGCTATAAACTATTTGTCTTGCCCACTCGCAAGTGTGTCTTCTGAACGTGTTTTCAGTGCTGCTGGTGGCATTGTAACTCCCAAACGGAGCCGCCTCTCGCCCAAAAATGTGGAGCGGCTGACAATGATCAAGATGAATCAGCACCTCATACCACCAGATTACAAAGTACGAGAAAGCACGCCGCATGAAGACGAGGAGGACAGCAACGTAGATGAGGGGATTTTTTCTCTGTTCGGTGCCACTGACCTCATCCAGCCTGAATTCGCAGAGTATGATGACGAAATCTTGTTCTTATTCCCTGACACCGAGCCCTGAAAATGAGACAATCAATCAAGAACTTTCTTTTTCGTCCTTATTCACTTTTATTCCTGTGTGCTTTGTGTCTCTCTTTCTTTGTTTTGCACAGTTAATTTAATTCAAACTTTAATCACCTAATCCCAAAAACAAGACCATCATCAGAACTGTCTTCACTTGTTTGCTTATTGATTTGAAGGTGCCGCAGTCTACATTCCTCAGGTTCACAAGTTCTGAAGAACATGCTCCTCTATCCTCCTCCTCCAGACTGCGATTTCCCTCCAAGCAGAGTGCTGGATTACACCCAATGAAGAAAGACTCAGCACTTGTTGGGGTGTTGTACTTCTTTGCGGGTGAGTTGACGGATTTGGGCCCATGGCTGTGAAGCTCTAATAATGGACAAAAGTGTTTTGGACCAAATATGAGTTGGAAATTTCTTGCCGTTTTTGCTGACTTGCTTGCCTTTGAGGTGCTCTTTGGCGGGGTTCCGGGGGTTTGTGGGTAATTGTTGGTGTCTGTCGAAGCACTGCTGCGACAGTCTAATCTTGATTGCATTTGCTTTTCAGGAAATCCGTGGTGGAAAACAGGAGTTATGATGATTGATGATGATGACCTAGCTGAACAGCGCCGCATTTGGAACGAAGGCCGAGAGATATTGTAAGTATGAGATTTAGCTTTTTCGCTGTTTGGGGGTGTTGTCGGGTGGTTTTTTGCGGGTGGGTTGGCGGGTCTTGCCTGGGGCATTCCTGGGAAGGTCTAATACCGGATAGAAGTGTTTTGGACAAAATCCATAAGGAACAGCCTTTTTTTGCTATTTCTTCTGACATCTTGCTCAATGTAGCGTTTTGGGGGGCTTCCTGCTGTTCGTGGGTGGGTTGCGGCCGGGGTCTCTGTCGAAGCACTGCTGCGACAGTCTAATCTTGATTGCATTTGCTTTTCAGGAAATCCGTGGTGGAAAACAGGAGTTATGATGATTGATGATGATGACCTAGCTGAACAGCGCCGCATTTGGAACGAAGGCCGAGAGATATTGTAAGTATGAGATTTAGCTTTTTCGCTGTTTGGGGGTGTTGTCGGGTGTTTTTTTGCGGGTGGGTTGGCGGCTCTTGCCTGGGGCATTCCTGGGAAGGTCTAATACCGGATAGAAGTGTTTTGGACAAAATCCATAAGGAACAGCCTTTTTTTTGCTATTTCTTCTGACATCTTGCTCAATGTAGCGTTTTGGGGGGCTTCCTGCTGTTCGTGGGTGGGTTGCGGCCGGGGTCTCTGTCGAAGCACTGCTGCGACAGTCTAATCTTGATTGCATTTGCTTTTCAGGAAATCCGTGGTGGAAAACAGGAGTTATGATGATTGATGATGATGATGACCTAGCTGCACAGCGCCGCGTTTGGACCGAAGGCCGAGAGACATTGTAAGTATGAGATTTAGCTTTTTCGCTGTTTGGGGGTGTTGTGTCGGGTGTTTTTTTGCGGGTGGGTTGGCGGGTCTTGCCTGGGGCATTCCTGGGAAGGTCTAATACCGGCTAGAAGTTTGTTGGACAAAATCCATAAGGAAACACCAGTTTTGGCACTTTTTGTAAGTTAGGGTTCGTTAGGGTTAGCCCTAGCAGCAGGATTGCATGTGTTTCGGGGGGTTCTATTGCAACGCGGTTCTGTTGTTGTAGAGCACTGTTGGAGCGATGCTGGCTATGGATACTTTTGCTTGCTTGCAAGTGGTTTGAATACAATCCACGGTCTGTATTTGGGCCTACTGTTACTTTCAAAGTACGTTTTGTAACCATTTTTCTGCTAGGCATCGTTTTTGGAGATATGATTGGGGTTCTTCTACATTTTTGCGACTGGCTTTAGTAAGGGTCTTGGTGGGAGCATTGCTGGGAAGGTCAAATTTTGTTCTAAAACACAGTAGTACACCTACCTTGAGAGGAAAGATCCGCTATAATATTTTGGCCATACTTATTGATCCTTAAAAAGGTGACTCAGACAGAGCACGCAATTTCAAAAATATTGTACTGTCTATTAGGGAAATCAAAGTGTCACTTTTTGAACCACACAGCGTACATACCTTTTATTTATTTATCAGTGGTATTGTAATAGCACTTCCTGTTTTCCGTTCAATAATTACAGGCCGGGTTTCAGTCAACATCCGCCAGGCAGGCAGTGGACAGGGTGTCTTCTGTCAGTGGTCACCACATTGATGGACGAAGCGTCAGCTGGAATGGAGGAGTGCCGCCAATAAGAGGAATTGTTTGCTGCATGCAACTTACTTACCAAATTCAACAGGACAACTCCAACAACATACGCAATACAGATACAGTATCCATTGTTGTCTTTTATTCTATGAGTGTGACTGCATGTGCTTACCTTTAGTTTGTAACCAAAGATTGTCTGTATCTTCAATTATTGTTTGTCCATGCTCTGCTTTTTTTTTCTTCTCTCAACAAAACCTACCCAAAAAGAAACCCCCATTCCCATCCATTTTACAAACCCTAACCCTCTTCCCCCGGGCTGTGTTGTTTTGCTTGATGTCTGACTAAAATGACATCAATAATTCCACACACTTGCTGGGGAGGATAAGGTCATAGCAGCAACAGGCTGGTGAAGGAATACGAGGATATCTTCTAGACTTACTCAGCTTCAGTACTATATCTTCTAGTAGTAGTAGCCAATGTCAAATAAATTCAACGCAAGTACTAGTTATACTTGCAAGCAAATACTTTACCATTTGTTAGGCTACATTATGGCACTGTTCTAGTGTACTGTCACCTGCTATTTTCTCGATCGTACCGTAACCGTTGTAATGCTACAGTAAGGAGGACAAACAAGGTTTCGTTTTCTTTTTTTCCATAGGCATGCAACTGCCACTGTGTCACACCACTAGTACCACCGCAATGAGGAAATGTCACCCGCCCAGGATTGACAACGTTAATCCCCATTTCACCTGGAGCCAGCCCTGGGCCTAGCCCTAATTTCTAACACAAATTACAGGTAAGATAAGCGTTTGGTGGGAGGTAGTATAATGGAGTATTATTTCGGAGTAGACAAGAGATTGACGGTTGTACTACTAAAGTCCTACGACTGTTCAGGAAAACAAAGTTACTGTTACACCCCCGCCCCCCACCCACCAGACTGAAAAGCAGTAAAAAACAGGTATGGTCAGATAAAGTTTAAAAATATATTTATTTAGCCCTAACAAAATAATCTCCCTCACCCACCCTAACCCCAACGATTGTCTTTGAAACGTCCCAAAACGATCCCAACTCCCAAATCCCACCCCCAAAAAGTCTATAAAAAAAGGGCAAGGGACACTCCACTACTGGAGGGTGCTGGTGCTGGTGCATGATGTGGCATGGGCATCATACTCCTTGCGGAGGGTGGCAAGCTCGGAGCGGAGGCCCTTAACCAAGTTCTTATACTTTAGGACCTCCTGCTCCAGGTTGGACATGCGGACTCGTAGGCGGCGTTGGCGGTCCTTGCAGCTCCTGTGGGGGGCAGCTGGTATTTCGGTTGCTTGGCGGTGGCGGTCGTCTTTCTTAGCCCGGCTCGGTCCCGCTGGCTTAGTCACGGAGGAGGATGCAGTGGTCACAGTCGAGGATGTCGTTGTTGCCCCGCTCGACTGCGTGTCCTCCTCCTCCTCCAGGGCCACCAGCCGCCGATATTCGGCGACTGTGGCCTCCAGCCTCCGTTGCCGGGCCAATCTAGCCTGCTCCCTCCTTGTTGTTGATTTGGAAGGAGCAACTATATGAAGAAAGAAAGACATAGTCTGTAACCAATGCTCCTTATTAATAACACAAAGTGATTGAGCCGAAAGTTGGGTCACAGAGTACAAGTAGCAAATTGAAAGCACAGTACATAACTATTGAGGACAGTATCTATGTAACCTCCCACTTCTGCATCCTTGCTCTAACATTAGTGGTAGTTTAATGAACAAATTCTACGACCACTATGGACTTCCATTACAGTCGACTATGACAGTACACCAGTCTTATTCTTCTTCTTCTCTCTTGTTTAGGGAAATTTGTACGTTATCTTATGCAAGCCGGCAGAATGACATGGACAGCACAGTGAACTTGCACCCGAGAAAAAAAGTTGCACACCATGATGAGTGAGACAGACTTGCGTTACTGTACCGGTCCAGTACATGCAGGTGGTGAAGCTATTACTTTTCTATTACGGGTGGCACTGAGAATACTCTGTTACAAGGGCTACTGCTTAATTAATTTACCTTTCACCCTACAGTGCAAATGAGTACTAGAAAAGGAAAATGAAGAAGCTAACTAATTTGATTATCTATCACTTCACATGGGACGTATTTAATGACAGATGAGATGACTTTAGGTGCTTTGCTTAATATTGAGTGAACAGTGATACACCCACACATGAATGACGTACTACAAGTAAACTAAAGTTATTAAGAGAGGTACGGAGTGTCCACCGTAATAACCAGATATATGCTGTGATTGCAAACGCAATACAAAGTACTGCTACTATTCATGGTAGTATTGGACACATTTACAATTTCTTTTCCTTGCCTTCCCTGCACTGGAACGGACGTGCGGGTGCGGTGGTACATGCTCTTCAAGGTAACACTTACTTCACCTGGCGACCATCTACTCTCTCTAGATACACATGTGCTATGTAAGAGTCAGAGAATACCATGCTCCAGGCATCCATTCAGTCAAAGTATACGCACACATACAGTTTCTGTTTCACCCACCCAGGCTGCTGTCCTTCCACCCATCCTTGCCTCATCATTGACCCAGCCATGCACCATACCATATTCTTTCCTTCCCAGCCACCTCGGGGGCCAAGCAAACACATATCGTTCTTCTTTGCCAGCCATCATACAAGTTCGCGTCCCACTTACTTACACCCTTCTTTCGCTTTTCGTTCATCCCATCCATCACGTTCGTCTAAGAACTTATTGGGATTCTTCTCACCAAAAACTTCACAGCTAAGTCGAAGTACATTTCGAGGAGGCTACTACTACCTGGTTGATTTGTAATTGTAATACACCCGTGCAGAAAGCACACTATGCAGTCTTCAATCTCAATAAGTAAGGAATATATAGCTTACCTGTTTCCGCCACCACCGTTTGATCCCCCACAGGACCGTCCACCGGCTCTTGCACCGCCTCCTCCCCAGAGGCCTCCGAGTCCTGGTCCAACACAGCCACCTCCGCGCTGGCCCCGTCACCAGATGTTACACCTACGAAGTACATTTAAGAATGTTAGAATACACCACTCACTACTATATAATATTTGGTCTAGGAGAAATGTTAAAAAAACAGAATACAATGTAATAATTTGTGACTGTCTACTCCATAGTAAAAATGTCCCATTTTCCAGGGAAGGCTGTTGTCTTGCTGCACTTTTATGCACAACTGATGAATGCTTGCTTTTGATTTTTAACACGCACCACTTTTTCTCCTAACAGACAGAAGCTTGACTCCTAAGAACACGACCAGGATGAAGTTCAAACCAGGTGAGAGCTCGGCTCGACCACAAGAAATGTGTCCAATTAATCGTCAGCACTAACCACTTTTCCGTTTTCAGTTAAATAGTTTTATGACAAAGTAGATTTTAATAAATGTGTTTACTTTTAATAAAGCTTTTAAACTTAAATAGACTCTGTGGTTTTTGTTCCTCTAGACTAGAGTGGATGAGCTAAAGGTTTTGAAATTTTTGCAAGCATGAGTGCCTCTGACACTTCTTGACTGTGCTGTGACTCCGTACTACTCTCTTGTCCTGCGTACGATAATCTAGAGATCATTGGGGATCTATAATCGGTGACTTCGGGAGCTGAATGACTCTGCCACACTATCTAGTCAGTAAGGAGACAGTGCATAGAGGTATTGCTGAATATAATGGGAGTCCAATGGAATTGCCAAATGTCCAATCTTAGTTAGCTACACAGACAGACTAATAAGAATAGTCTAGTAATACCACAGGGAGTCATATTCGAGGCAGGATAAGAATTTATATCCAGTCTACAAGAAGATCAAAGACGATTTAGAAAAAATCGAATGAGGAACGCTAGGAAAAAATAGGTACTGTTTATTAAAATGTAAACTTACTGGGGCCAGCAAAGGAGCCCTCGCCTGCCCGATCCTGGCCTGCATCCTCAGCACCCTCCTCCTGTGTCCTCTTGCCCTTGGGGGGAAATGATGTACAACATGAAAGAAAGAAAAACCAGAAAACATGGATGAGATTTTTCAACCAAATCAAACATTTCAAAAGAACAATAACAAAATATTTTGGAAAAATAGCAAACAGATAGACAACTATTCCACGGGATCTATCTCATGTGGTATACTACGTTATTCGTATTGCCTGATTTGCGGAACGTTGACTTAGAAAGTTCCTATGTAACTCAATAAACAGACTACTAAAGAGGTTTGCCTAGGCCTGGCACTGCAGGCAGCAGTGCGCAACACGCGAAGTGACAGACAAAGTCCATCCTGCTTGCAGATCAGTGAATACTCAAACTATCAATCCACCCGCCACCACCGCCACTATTTCTTCTTATAGCCATGTGTCTAAAGGAAGGACTGGACTTCAGTCTGTTGGGGCTGATTTAGAAGTCCCTTGCGGAAGTTGCGGCTCATTTTCCTCCATTGTTGCGTGCCTTTTGTGACGCAGCGGCAGAACAAAAGACTCGCCATGGTGTTGGTGCGGCGTATATATTAAAAAAAAACACATATGGGCATATGGGCGATGCATCACGTTGTAAAGCCCTGCGCCATCAGGGGGCGTTCCGGCGCAAGGGAGGGCGTAACTGCGCAGGAACGAATCCTAAAAGTGGCTGAGGGAAATCTACAAGATGTCAATCAGTCACTTTTAGGACAATGATGCATGACTCAAACCCTGCGCGCTTGAAGCCGACGTACGGCTTGATGCAGCATTGGGGAGATAGGGTACCCCAGAGCATTGCTGGAGCTGCGCCATCGTTGGCACGCAACTCCAGCAATGCGCTGCCTTTACGGCACAGATGCGTAAGGCTTCTGTGACGTTTTGGGCCAATGGGTGGTGGTGGCATGGCACACAATTACTGCCGCATCCCTGCTACTTTGCAGGGATGCGCCGGTAATTGAAAATATGACCCTTACTGTCTAGCATTACGCAGTTCTTTTCTTTACACTACACTCATACATAATTTCTCAGGCCAATGAAATGCTTCTGAACACAACATACAAAACAAAGAAGCATAGTAGCAAGCAAGGCTACTGAGAAGGAGAGCAGTGCACCTGAAATGCATAGAAGATTTTGAAATATAATTTACCTCAATGTAATCGGCAGCATTATTGCTCTTGGTAAAGAACAAAGATTTGCAAATAACAGAGCAGGATAAAACAGAGTAGTAAATGTACTACTACTACTACTCACCAAGCCCGGGGACCTCTACGCCTAGCGCGTCCAGCAAGTCCCGCTCCATGACATCGGTCCAGCGGTGGGTGGCCTGGTTATATGTGCGCCGGACCCCAGAGATCTTGTACATGGCCCGGCACACCTTCTCCCACCGCTTGCGACGCTCCCGGATGCCATAGCCAGTCGCGATCTTGCCGCCTCCCAGGATCGTCTTGGGGAGGCGGCGCTGGACGTGGAAGATCAGTGCCGCCACTTCCTCCGCGCTGAAGATCTCCGACGGGACCACTTGCTCCCCCCTGAAAAGCCCGCACGGGAGCCGGGCACGGGGTGCGGGACCCTTCCCCTTCTCAGGGTGCTTCCCGGCTCCCTTTACCATGGTCTGGGCAGAAATAGAGTTAAAAGATAAACAAGAAATAGAATAGTGAAGAAGAAAAGAAAAGAGTTTAAAAAAGTAGTTTAAAAGTAACTAAAAGCTGCAGAAAACACAAAAATATAGAGCTAGAAAAATAGAGGGATAGATAATAAGTAAAATTAGATCAAAAAAACTTCAAACAAGCAAAGGATGGCAGAGATTGAGAGAGGATAGAGAAAGCATGCCCAGAACCATAGCAATGAATGAGAAACAAGATGGCCGCGCCTGTTCACGACCGCGTGGGTAAGTTCGCGCGAGATTTTCCTTGCGAGTACGCGCGAAATTGTACTAGCGAGCAGCACACTTTGCGAGATTACACATAGCGGGCGGAAACGGAATTACGTCACGCCAACAAGATGGCCGCGCCCGTGTACGACCGATAGGGTAACTTGGCAAACGTATAGCTAGAAGCGCCTCGCGAACACGCGCAAGATCACGCGAACATACACGTCGCAAAAAAAACAATTTTGTATTCGCACGTATTCGCGGCTTCCGAAATCGATCTCGCACGGATTCGCGCCCCAAAAAACGCGCGAAATTGCAGAAAAAAACGATTTTAGCTAAACTGAAAGCAATGAGCAGGTGCAAAAGTTCAAACTTAACATTAGTAACATTCAAGGTAGTGCTTCCTGATGGGCCCCTCCAGAGTTTGCAACTATTCTATGACCCTGCTATGACCCAAACAGCAGGCTCATAGAATAGCTACAAGTAGACCATAAAGGTCCTGCGAAAAAATTTTTTCACTGCAACAAAAAGCAAATTACAGATAAGGAAGGAAGCAGGTGCCAGCCAGACTGGAACTTTCAAAATTACTGACACATTAATGAAACACAAATTAATTGATGGCAGTTGAAGAAGGGCAGGTGTGCTTGCTTTTTTCAACCACCATAATCTACAGTGATAAATAAACCTAATGGGTGGCAGTGAGGATGTACCAGAGGGTGGCATGGGTGTCCCAGAGGGTGGCAGTGGTGAAACAGAGGGTGCTGTGAACCTGTGATGATAAACCAGACGTAGAAACAACATAGTCGCGGCCGTTGCGAGCCGAAAAGTAAGTTCGCAATTGCGAACTTGTCCCAAAATCGGCGCGAACGCGCGCCAACACAAAAAACGGGAAAATCCGCAAATCCGCTAGAGTTCGCGGATCTTCGCGGATTGCGAATCCGTAAATCCGCAAGTTCGCGTACGCGAGATCCGCTAGATCCGCCCATGCTTATTGACCACCATTTTTGGTGTATCTGGACTGAACCCTATCATAAGTTGCTTCAGGCACACGCCTACCTCTGGACCCCTAGGGCGACTTCAGACCATTATTACCTATCTTAAGTTTTAAAAGTTTCAGTATAATGTCAGGTAAAACAAAATTTAAATTGGTGATATTAAAAAGTGAACAGTTTCAACACAGTCTTAATTTTAAAAAGAGCAGCGATTTGCCAAAGTGCAGTTTCCGCAATTCCAACGCACAGGCAAATAAAAGCAAGTATTACATTTTAACAATGAGCAAGTTTAGAGACAAAATATCGGGCAGTGGTACCGAAATCAAGTTACCCTGAGTTGCCCAACCCTGTATACCTCATGTTACAGTAAATTATAGTAACCTGACATACACTGATTAAAAGAGCTACCTCTGCCGCTCATCGAGGTAAATCTAACCATCCCTGTTGATGCTTTTTTGGAAATTGCCGGCCTCGCCAGTAAAATGTACTATGATGAATGGGGTCAGTTCATAGGCAGGTTTGTAATGGTTTCCTTTCAGGAGTCTTGGGCAGCAAAGGTTATTAGCATGAATGGTTATTATACCCATGTGCTTCCCGCAGTTCCATCCTTATCGGGCAGGGCCAAGGCTGGTGAAATTACCTGGTTTCAAGTTACCTTGGAATGCATTATCACTTGAATCCCCTCTAGTAGTAATTTATTTCAAGCTTTTTTATGTATATGCCCTCTGGTTGGATCATTATTTTCATGAATCTGTATAATGGGTATTGTAAATGTGACCATATTGCCATTCTTATTGTGTTGTCTGATTTTAACTTGGATTTTAAAGCCCATCTTGCCTAGGCTCATAAAGAAAGGGTAACAAATTATCCTAGGTGGAGATGTTAATTTTATTTATAAAGTTTTATATAGCGCGAACAAGATCCCGAGGGATATCAGAGCACTTTACAATAGGATGATCGCAGATTCAGGGACAGTTGCACAAAAAAAAGAGAGGGCAATAACAAATGATAGAACAATGTCTACGAACAGGTGAACCTAGCCCAATTAGGGTAAGAATTTATTCATGAAGAATTTTTTATGTTAAATTAGGGTCCACCCATCTGGAAAACGAAAGCCATATGCATGATTGCTTCAACATAGTGGGTGATAGGCAGCCTAGGGATAAGGAGGGTCATGTTCTTTCTCAAACTATGAAAATGTTCGATCTTCTCAATGTTAATGAATTGACCAACTTTATCCTACGAAAGCTTTCTTTGAAAGAGGAGAGTGCTCCTCTGTTATTGACTATATGTTACTTAACCGTGACCTGGTAGACAGGGTTTCCAGGGCTGCTGTTAAAGAAAGTTCTCGCTGTGACCACAATCCATCAAGCCTATGTTTATGCATCCCCAGGAGGGGAACTGTAACCCAGGTAACTGAGACCCAGGGCCTGTGGCTGGCTTTGAGAAATGCTGACCTGAGTACCCTTTTAAATAAACTAGGTTTGAACCACCTTCTCTAAATGCTTGAATGCTACACCTCTACTGATAATCATTGGGCTGTGTCTGAACAATTTGACAAGCTGAATTCAGGGGTTAGCAGCTTGGTTTTGAAACCCAATAGATCATGGGGTCACAGGGCCATATGCTTTGACCAAACCTGTAGAAAAGCCTTTGAACGTTTACATGAGGTTCTGAAGGACATACACAGGGACATATACAAAATCCAAAAACGTAGAGCAGCTTACAAGGCTACCCAATTTTCTAGGTGCAAAGAGCTCCAGAATGAGTCCTGGAAAAGTTTGTCATGGCTTGTAGGTTGAATAGCACCAGGGCCTTTTGGGCAGTGGCTGTAAATATTGAAACAGTGGGTGTAAAATGTAATGCTGCCATCACCACCATTAGGCATGAAGCCTGAGATAACCATTTTAAAGTGGTCTACAGGTCTGAGACTTTAGCCAAGCTCGCTGAGGAGCAGGTGGTCCCACCTTTAGCCCTATAATTTACCTTAGATTAGGTTAGGAAAGCATTCACCAAAAGCTGCCTAAATAAGGCCTAAATAAGGCCCCAGACAAGGCCAGACAGGGTATCAATGGATTTGTACAAATCATCTCCGGAGCTATTGACTCCCCATTATGCAATTGTGTTCATATCATTAGGAAGACGGCATCCCTTAATCATGGTGATCTGCCCTCATTGTGTCTATTTTTAATAAAGGGCAAATCCCAATCCCGACGGTGATACTGTCCGATATCTCTGTTGGATTAGACTGTTATGCTGGTGGGGAGAGTTGTGCAGGAACACACTTCTAGTCTAGGTCAGGAAGTTTGACAATCTGCTGAAAGAGCACTATGGGTTCCATGAGGGAGCAATGGAGCAATGCTTGAATTTACACCTTTTGATCAGTAAATACACTGTTGATGAGAAGCACTCCATCTGCCTGGCCTTCATTGACCTATCTTCTGCCTTCGAAAGGGGTGCGTCAAAGCTGCATTGTTGTTTTTACTGTATATTAACGAGTTAGCCACAGCCCTGTCTAATACATTTTATGACGCTCTCTCTGTTGGCGGGAAAATGGTCACTGTTTTATTGTATGTGAACGGTGCAGTCCTACTTTCTAGAACCACCAATGTCTTGATCATCCTAGTGCCAGTATTTGTCATTTCTATGGGGGTCACTTGGGCTTCTAAAAATCAATCCAAAACCTTTATTATGGCCTGTAATCATAGGCATACTAAGATGCGTTGTATTTTGTTTCAGGGTCACCCTATTGCCCTGACTCCAGATTTTTCATACCTGGATGTTGTTCTAATACATGGAGTACTTGAGTCCTATGTACTACCAAAGACCGCCAGAAAAATGTCTGTTTGGCAGGGTATGTTTGCAATCCTACCAATCACATTGGCAAAAAGACTGTTGCCACTTTGCTCGAGTTAGAGAAGTAAGGGGCATATTATCAAGGGTGGCAATAGGGAATTTTCGCCGCTTTAGCGGCTGTTTTCGGCCGCTAAGTGGTGATAATTCTATCGCCCTATTAGCAAGCTGTCGCTAACAGCAGTTAGCGACAGCTATTAGGTGATAGCGAGCAGTTTGGTGCCCGCTTTGCATGTTAGCGATATTTATCCCTAATGACATGCAAAGTGGGCGTACCCAAACTGTCACCTATTAGCAAGGCTGGCGTAGCAAATGAAATGTTCGTGCTAAGCGCGAATATCTCCAAATACTAACACCTGCCCTGACCAGTTCTTAGCCATGTTACCCAATGGGAGGTGGATAACATGGCTAAGAGCATTTTGTCGCCAATGCGTGAATATCGCTGTATTCTGAGCGATATTCACGCATTTCGCTGCTATCACCGGAAAATGTATAGCTTTGGAGATAAACTTTGCAAATAGCACGTTATCTCAGCGATATATTCCGGCGATGCTCAACGATAAAAAAAATAGTCGCTAAGCCTATTTAGCGAGAAATATTGCTACTTGTTGGTAATATGCCCCTAAGTGTTTACCAATCTTGATGTAAGGGTCAGGTATTTGGGAATACACCAATACAAACGCTTTTCCGGGTAAACAAAACAGGGTGCTTGGGTAACTATTGGGTGTACCACCTGTGCTCTACCTTCATCCTGCAGCAGGAGCTGGGGGTCGATTTTGTGGAAGACACCAATAAAATGCCCTCCCCCGCTCCTGTGGTGTTCAATTTGGATTAATCCAACTGCCTCTTTTAAAAGGAAGATTGTTATGGTTTGCCTCTCAGCTGAGAAAGGCTTAAATATCCCCTTGCTCAATTATATAAAAATTAAACTGGTAAATTTGGGAAGGCAGCACCTCTTATCTGAACCTGATACCATAACCAAAACTGATTCGACTTGGGTGAAAACCACATTTAAATTGAAGAAGTGCTACCTTAGAGAGAGCTATGAACTTATCCAACTCTCTGTAAGGGAGTATGCTGCACTCCTTAGCATTAGAGCCTCTGAGCCGTATCTGGAATGGATCGATGATACGTGGGACAGAATGTTAATTGCCCATTTTAGAATGGGTTTTGGGAGATGGCACTTGGGTTTTTCTATTGGTCAGTTTGACCCATCTAAAATATTGTTCTGTCCTTCTGATGAAACCTTGCCTCAGAGCTTATTGCCCTTTACTTGTTCCTGCCAATTATATCTTGGTCTCACTAAATTGTTAATTCCAATAATTAGGGCCAGTGGCATTTGAAGTTCCTGGGTTGCTTTGGTCTATTCACAACAGCTGGACTCTCCATCTAGCTGTATAAATGCCTGCTCCTTTTTAAAATGTGCTATTAATAGAAGGAAACTAATGCTCTTTTAAATCTAACAGCGCCACACACTTTATACGTGCTTTTGTATGATTCTAGGTAATCGTTATGCTGAATCATTTCATATTTTAATAACTTGCACCTGCACTTTATTCAGTATTACAATGATGAGAAGAAGGTACCCTTACATGTAGTTTGATATAGCATTAACATATAGTTCATTGTGTTTTGCCTTTTTGAGGATTTTCTTTTTTTCATGTGTGCAATAGTGTGTTGCACCGTCCAATGGGTGTATTTTTGCATATGGATCATTATGAGTTTTAGTTAAAAAATGTGTTTTTGACGTACTTTTACAGCTGCTTTGTTAACCGAATAAAGGTTTATTGACTTGACTTGACATGTAAGTCACTCCTAAGGTAGGGTATAAGAAATTCATAGTGCAGGGTGCATACTTATGAAAAGGTTGGACATGTGCTTTTAAATTTTAACTACTGTGAAGCCTGCTGCTTCCATTGGCTAACACTGTGTTGCTGTATTACATTTAATAAGTGCTAACCTTTGATTAGGAGCAGGTAGGACATTCATGCTAGGTTTCTACAAAAGTATCATTTAAAATCTTCTGAAGTCAGATTTTAAGTCACAATTTTGAAAATGCCCCTTAACGTTAGCATTTTCTGACCATACCTATTTTCTGCCTGCTGCCTGTTCCTGGGTCACATGCCTGGGTGTAGTTGGTAACTGGTCTTTGTTTATTCCTCCCTTACAGCCAAACAATAGAGAGATTAGTTTACGCAGTTGGGCTATCACTGGCAGATTGGGAGGGGAAGCTAGGGACCGGCTCACTTGCATATCAATAGGCAAAGGACTTCACCCGACCTCATTATGCATATAGTTGGGCTGGAACCAGGGCAGGAGAGGCAGGAATTTCGAAGGACTTCGAAGGAAAGTCTCTAGAAAATGCTTCTGCTTCGCAAAAGGCAAGAGGTATAACAATAGGACCCTCACATCTCCTCTTCAGTTCACCTTCTGGAACTGCAGAAGGGCTCTAAGAGGACTGCCTGCTGCTGTGGTCTGCTGTGTACTTCAAACGCCTGCTCCAATGCACGTTGAAGAACTGCTCTCCTGCCTTGCATCCTCAATGGCTTGACCTGCACTTGAGCCCTGTTACACTACTTGAAGCCAAGACTACCAAAGTGACTAGAAGGGCTAGTTAGCTGGCCTCCCGCACTTGAACCCAGCCTGATGGATTCCTGACCCTCTAGGTGGTGCCTCTTAGTCCTGAGCCCCTGAACGTGGTGCCAAAGTTGCCCACACAGCCAAAGTCTAAACCTTGGGCTAAAAGGAGCTCTGACGGGAATACTTGATCCTACCTGCTCATCGATCCATTCAAAGGGCATCGCTCGTCGACCTGACTTCGCTGCAGCTCCAGTGACATTCTTCTCCACAGCAGCAAAGCATGTTCAGTGGTACTTTGCAGAAGGGGTATCGGACCTCGTGGAACCCTTGACAGCTATAGCTTGTAGGTTTGACTTGCTGGAGGTTTTGGATTTCCAAGAAAGAGATTAAGTCAGAACGTCTAAATCTTCACAGCAACTGTGTCCAGCAGCTCCCTGATGACAAAGCCTCCTCCTCAGGCACCTCTTGCAACTTTGTCCCACTGAACTTTACCTTCTCACACAATTGACATTTTTTCTAACTTCATAGGTAAGCACCAACATGGCCCAATCCCCTACTTGTATCTAACCCAAACTCCATTGTGGTCGGACATATTTTTTTTGCTTTGACTGACTTGATGTCTGCAGCTGACACTTTGTTCTTTTAGGTTTTACCTTAAACTTAAAAAATTTGAAACTCCAGTTTTACTGATTACATTTTTGTCATTTTGGTGTGAAGTAATTTATTAAAATGTATTCTATTTTTCTAAATTAGTGTGGGATTTTCCTTGTGCTGTGTTTTCACTTTATTACTGTTTGTGTGCGGCACAAATAATTTACACATTGCTTGTCAGTCAAGCATGACTGCTCTTCTGCCAATAACAGGTTAATCTAGTGACCCTGATAGGAACTGTGGATGTAGCTTGAGCAGGGTTAACACCCCACTCACCCGAAAACCCAATTTCTCAG
The DNA here is from genome assembly GCF_964261635.1 of Lissotriton helveticus. Classification (NCBI taxonomy): domain Eukaryota; kingdom Metazoa; phylum Chordata; class Amphibia; order Caudata; family Salamandridae; genus Lissotriton; species Lissotriton helveticus. The sequence continues at coordinate 660,580,308 of NC_136067.1, forward strand.
TTTGCTTTTCATGTTTTGATATCTTCACCTGTCAGCAAATGGATTCTTTGCTATTGTCCCCTGTATCGTCTTCCAGATTTAGCATACGATATAGGTAGGGTTGCATTTTTAAATGGATTGATTTGCAGATAATGTAGAAGATTTAGTGCCAGAACCATAGGTAACCTCCCTCATTTTCACTTGGCTGTTCACATTTGCTCAGGATTCGTGCAATTTTAAATCAATCACACAAGCAACAGCATACCAATATGCAATGCATATGTCTCTAATGTTGGTTTTTAGGGAATTCAAAGTAAGACACCTGTATAATCAACATTGTGTTTATAAATTTGATGTCAACTGCCTTCCAATAATAGACACTTGCACAAAAAGGATATCAAATCAAAAAATATAAAACTCACCATGCAGGTGTGTTTAATAAACTACAGACATTGTCACAATAAAAACATACGGATCACACACCATTGGGATAAGTGCAATGTAACATCATATAGAAAATGCACTAGACAAGCTGTAACCCTCAAATCATACATCACCTAGAAAATCAATGGCAGTCCCAAATTTGAAGCACTCTACATAATGAGTCATGTAACATTTCCCCTTGTTTAGTGCAAGTACTGTATTGTATGCAGTTTAAAGTTCCACATTATATAAGAAGGTGCAATGCATATGTGTACATACTTATCTGTAATAAAGTTGAAACACACACACCTGTGTGAAATATCCTTAGCCCCGTCACTGCTTGGCCTTTCCCCCTGTGCTAAGCTTTCTTTTGGCAAATTGGGGTGGTTCACCCTTAGGCCCCTATAACTTTCTGTCCACATAAATTATTCCTGCCAGGTGTGCGTCCTTTTCTTCCATCATCCTGAGGATTCAAAAGGTGCCCAGGGTTTGTGGATTCCCCTGGAGGAGACAGAGAAATTAGCCAAAATACAGCTCAATTTTATTTTTGAAAAAAAGGGAAAAAGGTGCATTATTTTTTCCCCTACAAATGGTATTAACAAAGGATTTGCAGGGCAAAAATCACCAGCTTACCAGCTTTCAGGAACAGGCAGACGACCAACACTTTCTACACAGTTTTGGCATTCTACTGGGACATAGCCTATTGTTCCTATTGTTTGTGCTTCCAACCTCCTTCCAGCCTATTTTTCCTATTGTTTGTGCTTCCAACCTCCTTCCAGTTAGCTCTAGAAATGGGTGGGAAACAATAATTGATCAGCGAAAGCTATACATTTCTGAAAAGTAAAGACAATTCTGAATTCAGTAAGAGGTGATTTATGTAGATCCTCAAAGTTTTCCTATAGAAAGTAACAGGTGAAATAAAAAAAATAATGAAATTGAGTTGAAAAAAAAACAGCCATTTGTTCCTACGTTTATACCTGTTCCTTCTATTAAGTATGGCAGATTTTACAAAGCAATATATAGTTATGTTTGCTGGGTCCTTCTGGTTGCGAGTATATAGGACTTGTAGGTTCACCAGGAACCCAAGGTATCCAGAGCCAATAACAAAGCCGCACCTTGCAATGGTTTTTCATTGTGTACTGGGTATACCGCAATTCATTTGGTAAAATATAAAGAATGACAAATAGGTATCAAGAAAATCCATGCATTTCTGAAAGGGGAACAACATATAGAGTTCAGAAGCAGTGGTTATATTGGACATCCCCAAATCTGTGGTTACCCATACTAGCATGTTAATTAGATGGAATTTGACAAAATGACTTCTTTTTTACACACTGTCTTACATTAGGAAGGCTTAAATGCATAGAAAGTCAATTCTATTCTGTGTTTCCCTGAATCTTCCGATAGAAATGGTACATCACTTGTGTGAGTAGGCCTAGTGCATGTGACATGAAATAGCCCCAAAATCTACTTAGACACATCACATTTTCCAGTAAAAATTGACCCTTTTTGCGATATGCCTAGCTGTGGATTTTGCACCCTAAGTCAGCCAGCACCTAAGGAAACCTAGCAAACCTGTATATTTTTGAAAAAATAGACATCCATGGGAATCCATGATGGGGTGACTTTTGTGGATCTCAACAGGTTCTGCTACCCAGAATCCAGTGGCTTAGCTAGATCTACTGCCACCAGGGACAGCCGCTAAGCTTGCTGCCCGGTGTAGGTAAGAGCAGGGGTGTCATCCAATGGCTGACTTGTTCTGGCGGGGGTGTCAGCTGACAGACGACTTGTTCTTGGAGGGCTGGGGGATGGTAGTAGTTGACAGACACAACTTGGTCACCTCCAGCTTCGCCACTGCCAGAATCCCTTGCAAACCTCAAACTCTGTCAAAAAATAAATTTCCTCACATTTCTGTGATGGAAAGTTCTGGAATCTGTGGGAGCTACAAACTTCCATCAACCATTATTCCCCCAAGTCTCCTGATAAAAATGGTACCTGGGTTGGCCTAGTGCCCGCAACAGGAAACACCCCAAAATGCAACATAGACACATCACATTTTTCCACTGAAAACTGACCAGTTTTTTGCAAAGTGCTTAGCTGTGGATTTTGGGCCCTAGCTCTGCTGGCACCCAATAAAATCATTTTACTCAGGAGACTAATTGGAATTCTCAGTGGTAGGAAATTTGTGCTGATGTGGTGGACTCACATAGAAATATTAGCAAAATGTGGTTTTGTTTAAGATAAATATGAGGTTTGCAGGGAATTATCAGTAACACAATGTTGGGGGATCCACGCAATCTACACCTACTTGGACTCCCCCGGTGTCTAGGTTTGAGAATGTAAGGATTTGGTAGGTTTCCCTAGATGGCCGTTGAGCCTGGGACTGAAAATTCAGATGACCCCCTTGCAAAACCAGGTTATTTTGTGGTTGATCATTTTGATGACAATATGTTTTGAGCCCTTTCCTGCTGTGGGCACTTGGCCTACCCACACAAGTGAGGTAGCATTTATATCTGGTGACCTGGGGAACGCTGGGTGGTAGTGTGCCCGCCCTAAAATCCCATAGCTTTCCCACACAGAAATTGGAGGAAAATTTGACTTTTTAGCTAAATATGTGGTTTGCAAAGGATTCTGGCACCATCAAATGCACATTGTCTGCCAAGAACCATCCAGACACAACACCAGTCAAGCACTAGTCCACGCACAATGTCAGCCAACTGCAAGTCCACGCACACTGCCAGGCAAGCGCCAGTCTACACATACCACCACCAAGCACTAGTCCACACACACCACCAGCCAAGCGCAAGCCTACACACACTGCCAGCAAAATGCCAGTACACACACAGCCAGCCAAATGCCAATACATGCAGACTATCAGCCAAAGTCCAGTTCACACCCAAATTTTTCCTGTGGTATCTAGTGGTTTTCTGCCCGAGCCTGAACATATTGGTAACTGCCCCCCCATGGGGTGAAACGGCTAAAGTGTATACCTAAAAAAAGCGGAGCAACCATTAACTATGGGGCGCCTTCCTGAAAAGCTCATAAACATATCCCCGGTGCATAGTGGACATTCTGCCCCCACCCAGGGGGACAGATCAAGTGCAATACAACCATCTGCCCCCCAGGGGACAGAAATGCTGTGCCCATTTTTTGGGATGGTATGTGGGCATCTGCATGCCCATTCTGGGCAGCCCCCACCCTTACAGTAAGTAAAAAAAATCCCTGGTGTCTATTGAACTTTCAGCCCCCCCAGGGGGACAGAGAGGGGGCTGTTGCCAATATTTGTCCCCCGGAGGCCTGACAGACTGTGATGATTTTTTAGATGGGATCAGCATGCCCCTTCAGGGCAGCCCCCATCCCTGCACCAATAAAAAAATAGTACCTGCAGCATAGTGGGTTTTCTGCCTATGGCTATTGCTCCATTCGACCTGAGGGGCGGGAAGACTACTAATTTTTGGGTTGGTGGGAGCATTGGCATGTCCATTCTGGGCTTTTCCATCCCCTTATTAATCCCAGGTTGTTAGTAGGCTTTCTGCACTCCTCCCGGGCTGCAGAGCTGGGGCTATTGCCTCAACTGCCCCCTAGGGGAGGCAGAAAGACTTCAGTTTCCATTTATGTGGGGTGAAGGCATGGCCATGCAGATTGTTGGCAGTCCCCATCCCTGTTGTATAAAAAAATACTTGGTGTCTAGTGGGCTTTCTGCTCCCCCAGGGGCAGATCAGAGGTTCTAACCCCCATCTGACCTCCAGGGTGGGCATAAAGACTATCTCTTTTTTGTTTGGGGGTGGGGGCATTGGCATACCCATTTTGGGCAGTCTCCACCCATTTATTTTCAAAAACAAATAATTCCTGGTGTCTAGTGTGCTTTCTACCCTCCCCCCCGGGGGCATATGTGTGGCTATTGCCCCCTTCTGCCCGGCACGAGGGGGGACAGAAAGAGAGACTATTCCCATGGGCCGCTCCCCCCTTCCTGGTGTCTAATGGTGAATCCCTGTTTAGGGATCACCCTCCTGTGATGATCCCCAAGCGCGCATCCACTTGGGAAGGGTACCATTGGAAAGGGGGAATTTCCCCTTTCCACCGATACCTCTCCCATGTGTTTCAGTGCTCAGGGGGCTGAGATAGCCTATTGAGGACTGAAGCATTGAAACTGACTTAAGCCGATCAGCTCATTTCAGTTTCACTTTCAATGTAATGACGTCAGCCCACCATGCGCGCCAACCGTCATTACATTGAAAATAAACGGTTGGCAGATGGGGAAACTTACCCAGCTCCTGAGACTAAAAAATCAAAATGGAAATCGCTCTGCTGGAAACAGCAGAGGGATTTCTGGGCTGTGTGCAGAGGACACGACCACCATGGCTGAGGATAGTACTGTTCCATTCTCAGCTCCGAACGGGTTACATATTGTGTCAACATCTATTTGTTGGTGCAAGTGTCGACTACTATGTTGAATGGCTGCACATAAATTCAAATGACCAACACATACCATGTGAACAAGTGTATGCACCTAACATAGAAGACATTTAAAAAGTATGTAGTAGTTCCTGCAAGGGCAAACATAATAGTCTCATGGGAAAAATAGGTAAGATGTTCGGGAGGGAGTTGGGGTTGTGAGGTAGACAGAGTGGAAGTGTATATTGTGCATGTGTTTGATCAGGGTGTAAGTGTCTGTGGGTCTGGTGTAGGTCAGGCACGTTTGAGTGTGTGGTTCTTTGCTGTTGTGTGTTGTTTTTTGTGTGTATTCTGTGGAGTTGCTGGTTGTGGTCATGGTGCATGTGATTGTGGCAGTGGGTGCGGTGTCTGGGTGCGGGCTTGTAGTGGTAGATGTGGCTGTGGTGGTGGGTGCGGTGTCTGTGGGTGAGCTTGTGATAGTGCATGTGAGTGTGGTGGTGGGTGTGATATCTGAGAGTGTGCTTGCGGTGGTGGATATGGTTTTGGTGTCTGGGGGTGTGTTTGTAGTCATGCATGTGAGTCTGCTTGTAGTGGTGGATGTGGCTGTGGTGGTGGGTGCAGTGGCTGGAGGTGTGCTGATGTTGTTGGTTGTGCATGTAAGTGTAGTGGTAGCTGTGGTGGTTGTGGTTGTGCTGGTGGTGGGGGTGGTGCCTGTCTGTTCTAATAAGTGCCAGTGTTATCACTGTGCTGCTTGTGTCTGAATGAGTGGGTGTGTACAAAGGAGTGATGTGCTTAGGACAGGTGCTAATAATAGTAATAGTATTGATAATAATAATATTAATAATATGTGATTTATAGAGCACGTGGTCACTTCAACTGAAGTGTCCCTGTGCTAAAATTGCACTCTCAGATGCAGAAGCTATGAACAATGCTCAAAATTGACCTTCAAGTCTGTCGATGTAGTCACGGTTTGAGTTTCTTTCAAAAAGCTTGTTCAGTACTTTCCTGTGTAAGTGCCAGGGTCATGGTGGTCCATGTTTTAGGGACTAGTAAGTTAAATGAACATCATCCCATATGTGCTCTTTTCACAGTGGGAATCACAACTAAAGAGGCCTGTACAGACCTAAGATTTCTCCCACGTATATAACGCTTTACAAGAGAGTGCAAATGCCAAGGCTCTCTTCCATTCAAGATTGGGTGACGGAAGCACATAGCTTAGAAGACACTCTCTTACTCAGAGGGGGTCAGTGTAATTTGACAAGAGCTGGCCTGATAGGCAAATGCCTCGGCAGGTTAAGCAGCAGACAAGCTGTCACATTCTGCACCCTCTGAAGTCTCCTCAATCCAAATTGTGAGGCTCCAAGATACAGCATATTACAATAGTGCAGTCTGGACATTACGAGAGCCTGGACAACTGACTTTTTGGCGGCTTCTGTAGAAAAACCCAGGGGCCTCATTTATGAAAAGTGACGCATCGCTGCGTGAAAACAGCGATGCGTCACTTTTCACTGCGCTCTCCCTGCGACCTGATTGATGTGTCATATTTATAATATGACGCATCATGTCGCAAGGAGTTACAGATACGTCAGTATTTCTGACGTATCTGTAGGCGTAAAAGTGACGCATTGCTGGAGTGTGTCACAAAAGTGACGCAACTCCAGCAATGCTTCCTTTCACATGGGGAAAGCCCCATGTGAAAGGGCTTGCGTCAGTCTTACGCCTGCTGTGAGGCAGGCGCAAGATTTTGACGCAACAGCGTCCTAAAAGTGACGCAGTGAAATCTCATAGATTTCACTGCGTCACTATTACGAGGCTTTTTGCGGGTGAACGCCCCCTCTGCATACATTATACCTGACGCAGGTATAATGTAGCGCAGGGGTTTACAAAGTGACGCATCTGCTTAGATGCGTCGCTTTGTAAATAGTGCGCATCAGGAGGCAAGTTTTACGCCGCCGATGCGTCACAAAAAGTGACGCATCGGAAGCGCAAAACTCACGCAAGGCCTCATAAATGAGGCCCCAGGATCTTATCCAAGGTTGTTAGAATTTCAAAATATTCCCACTAGGCTGGAGATCTGACTGTCAAAATACGGCTTGCATCAAACGAAATGCAGAGATTCTTAACTTTTAGCTTCGGGTCAAGTGTTGGTCCAAGGAAATGTGGTTTCCAAGCAGAGGACCAAATTGATGGTTGCTTCCCTAACATAGGACCCTCAACTTTTCCTGTATTTTGTTTGAGGCGGCTATGGTCCATCCCCTCAGACAGTTCAGACAGACAAGATCTTAACAGAGACACAGTGTCTAATTCATCCTGGGACTAGGTGATAACAAGTTGCATGTCAGTGGTGTGCAACACAATTTTAAAGTTGCAATGCTTGATGACATCGGGTAGGGAGCGCATATAAAGATAGAAAAAAGGGAGGCTCAATGCAAAGCCCCGTGGCAGCCCCTGTTGTAGTGAAAAGACCTCAGATGAAAACAGCTATTGAACCACCTGAAAGGTACGGTCCGGTAATAAAGAGGTTTGAAAATAATAATCAATCCTGCCTCCACTTTGTGTCTGTCTTTGTAGACTAACTATTGCAAAGCCCTAATGGATAGTGTAAAGAATATCAGGTGCCAAACTTTCTGTTAACCATGTCTCAGATAGGAACAAGGCATTTGGGTGATGGTCAACTAGGAAGTTGAATAACTATACTTTTGAGTTTAGCTAGAGAGCGGCAGTCGAGCAAATACCAATGTGCTGCAGAAGAGGATGGTAGAATCCTACTTCTCCTCGGTACCACTGTCATACGACCAATAACGTAAACTCACACTTGTCACAACCCACTTTTTCTTGGGAAACATCCAGAGAGTGACAGCAGTCTCTCAGAGTAGTAGGAGCGAGCTGTAATAGTTCCATGGGGGTATAGCGCCTGATGCTGGACTCCAAACGGACAGGGGTCCTGGCCCCTGGCGCTGTCCAGGTGCAGACAGGTGCAGATGGGCTTGCCTTAGGCGTGCCTTTGGTTCACCAGTGTCGCACAGATGACATGGCTTAAAGAGGGCATAGCTAAGGCATGGCAAACAAGGGGAAAAGGAGGGGCAAATAGTCACTTAATGGAGTTCAGCAGCTCCTCTCCCTTTCTTGCAGTCTTCCCTCATAGATAGAAGTACTGGCGAAAATAAAAGTAAATTTTTTTTTTTTAAAGAACAGTGTTAATGAATACCATAAACATATTAAAAGTCGTGTAAGCCGATCTAAGATGTCCACCAACACGGACTGAAGCCAGGCAATGCCTGGGCATGGGGAATTTGGATGAGGCAGGAGGTGAGGCACAAGGTTGGAGTGGTTGGAAGGCTGCAGTAAGTGAGGAGGCTAGCCAATGAAAATACCTTTGTGGACCAAACATAGAACTGTGAATGTCTTCCAGGTAGGCTACCATTTTTAGCAATTAGCAGCGAACCCCAGTATGGCAGTCAGTGGTGCAGTGTTTCCTACAGAGATATTCCTGAGGAGGTTAATAGCCTCTGCACTCAGCGCAGCTGGGGGGATAGGAGCAGAGGGTGATGTGCCTGGAGCAAAGGAGATGCCACCCCTTTTTGGGGGGGCCGTTTTGGTCAAATTGAGAGGGGGCAAAAGAGAGGGTGGAGATGGTACTCTGGGTGGCGGACAAGGATGCAGGTGTAACAGATGCAGTAGGGTCAGTAACCACTAGGAAGTGCTCGCTGGAGGAGGAGGCCTCCGAAAACGATATTGAGTCGCTGGTTGCCTCCATAGCACTCCCCACACCCTCCATGCCATTGGGTCTCTCGGTGTATGTGTTATTAGCACCGGAACCACAGGGCAAAGTTGCTTCCCCACCATTGCCTGCTTCTGATGATCCTGAGATCACATATGCAGTTTTTTCATTGAATCTGTGTAAACAGAGCTGATCATGAACTTTGATCACAAAACAGTTCCTAATTTTTCAGCTTTCACCTGTTTCAAGGCTCAACTTTGGTTCTACATTATTGTAAGCTCTTGAATGTAGGCAGCATTTTCAGAAACAATTTGGTCACAGTTATGGCATTTCCCATGGTTGCTCCTATATCATGTATGATCTTGTCTCTTATCCATTATTATGTCTCTCTAGGAACTATTTCACACCTCTGAATGGTTATTCTTTTTTGTTTAGAATAGTGAAATGATGTCAAAAAAGGTATCACTGCTAATTGAAAGGCCTTGTTATCTGCAGCCTGATGACCATGATGTCACTTGAACACAGCTGTCCCTTCTTTTACATAGAAAAATTACCTTGTGCCCAACTAATTAATTACCTCAAGGCTGTGTGCTACTCTGAAGGGATCTTGGAAAAAATAGTAGCTCCCATACAACCCTATCGAGAGCCCTGGTATAGACTTAGTGATTTCTGTAACAATACACATAGCTAACATCATTTTTATTTTGTTTACACAGAAACATTTTCATTTTTCAATTTATATAATGCATTGTTCAATTTCCACGATATGAGTTTTTAATGTAGTACATGAAATTCAAATGTATACATAGAAATATCTTTCCTTTACACGCAAATTAGAATCTAGCGCTTTAAACACACAACACATACTAATGTTGTTTTTTAACATTGTAAAGTGCTTATAAATAACCAATATCATTTTCCTCCTTAAGGGACATAATATATGGCAGTTCACATAATTACCTACACTTCACTCTGGAACTCAAAGAGACTTTGTAGCCTGTATTAATGAAAAAAACAGTTAGACAGATTCCCCTATATGTTTCAGACATGTACCTGATCTTCTGGTGAGCCATAGAGCTGGCCAAAAAGGGAGAGGACCTCCTGTGCCAGCAACTCCAGTTTCTCTGACGAGAAGGCAGTGATCTTTTCACCAGCTCGACCTGGCATCATTGCTCCCAGCGGCGACAAACAGCAGCAAAAGTGAAAGAGGTCTCGATGGCACCAGTGTTAGGTGGCAAGTGAGCTTTTTTTCCAACTGCTGCGAACATATATGCGACGTACGTGATTGTCCGTGCAGACGGACACAGCGATTAGCCATCATATAATACTTTCACCAACTTTAGGCTGTGCCTGTCATGGCATTTACTGCCCACTACGTGGTGAACTTCCTCCATGCCCACCTGATTCTAAATTTTCTATCAGCGAGGTCAGGCACCCACCATTTAGAAGTTCAAAATAGTGTGTTTGTGTCTGTTAAGTACTTCACCACCAGTCAAAATGGGGGCTAGTTTGTTTACATATTTAAACTTTGATGGACACTCATTTTTAAAAAAATGCATATATATTTAGTGTAACCCCGGGCGGAGAACTCTGCTCCGCCCGCGGAGATTTGCCTTCTCCTCGTTCCAGGGAGAACATGGAGAAGAAAAATCTCTGCACACTCTGCAGCAGAGTGGAGTTTGCCAGCCCCCGCCTCTACTCCCTATTAAGAAATAAGTTAGCCTTAATTAAAAAGAAACTTAAAACCACGTACACGTGTACCGCGGGGTCCCCAGGCTGCCCTCCTCCTCGTCCTCGCCATACCAGTAATGCTTGAGAAAACTGCAAATGCGCGCATGCCTGCGCATTTCCACAAGAAATGCGTGCCATCATTTGCTCAAACCACATATGGTTCTGCTACTCTCACTTCACATTGGCAAAATCATCATTGTATGTAAAGGGTATGTAGCTGTTGATGTATCTCATCGTTGTAGGACATACTTCTTGTGCCACACCACTAATAATTGTTTGTGACATTGCACCAGATACTGGAACAGTTTATTGGAATGATCCTGTGTCTACAAAATGTGGTAGTTGTCTTTTGATGTTATTGATGTGGGCTTCTTTATATGAGCTGAAGACATGCATGAATGCCTATTCAATCTTATTGTTTTGAATATATCCCCTTCTTCCATGTTGGCAAGGTCTGGAACAGGAAATGTGAAAAAAGTCACAAAGGGGCATATCATCAACACGTAGCCATAATTATTGCTAAACACGCTTAGCGCATTTTTTGCTATCACTGGATGTAATCGCCATGATATCGCTGTATCAACAACGCTTTGTGCATTGGCGATTTCAAATCCAGCGATAGCGGCAAAATGCTTGTATATCGCTGGAAATCCAGCGACATAAACTCACCAATGGCGAAATCCTTGTTGATATGCCCTGGTGGACTCAACCTGAAAATCCACCTTCCATTGGTAGGATGGCTAAGTCAGGTTTTCTTCAGGGGTTAAAAACCGGCGCAAAACGCAGTTAGCATGACTTTAGTGATCGCCTGACCCGCCTCAATAATGGGGCGATGTTGAGTTTCTGACGGAATCCATGCGGAATAGGTTGGGAACGCCTACTTTGCATGTCATTAGCGATGTGTATCGCTGACATGCAAAGTAAGGTTGAAATGGCACCTAACTCAAGGAAACTCGCACTAAAGCGTAATCGCGAGTACTTGTTAATTATGAGTTTTAAAAATGGCCGCTTTTCCAGCACATAGTGCCCGAAAAGCGCAGATTATGCACTTGATAATATGCCCCTGAGTATCAGTGACATGTATGGATTGTTAAGTTAGTGCAAATCTTGACAGACAATTATTGCTCAAATGGAATCAACATAGTAGTAGATAATTCAATGGTCTGACATTTTTAGGAGTCATGGTTGGGATTTTGAGAATATCTTTACTTACTTGCGAATTATCAAAGTTTATATATTCTTTTCATTTTTGTCGTTGTAAAGCTATGGTGGAAGAAAGCAAATGCATTGATAGAGTTGAGATATAAATCACCAGTCAATGCGTTTTTAAGTTGTGAATTTACGGGACTAAACGTGAAGAAATTGAATGGTGTGAAAATTACATTGAAAAGCAAGAAGGGAAGAAGTTACTCATGGTGAATGAAACCATAGTTGAAGAGCAAACCTTGTTGGAAGTCCAATTTCGAAAATACTACTGGCATCTGAAAGGCAAATGTGTCCAGAAATAGACCACAGATGAATGGTAGACACACACTGGAAATTAAGGTTGGGGTGTCTTGCTGGTCATAGCAGAGGTCTTGCCATCCTGACCTTTTGGTAATATGCATGGATGTCCCCTCTCGTAAATGAGGGGGCATCCCATCTGCATGGCTTGTGGTGGCTGCAGTTGGTTCTTCCAGTGGCAGGGCCTCCCTTCCTGTGGTTGTGGCAGATGTAGAAGGGCCAGATATTGTAGGATCACAGGAAGGGGTAGATGGCGCTGGGAAAGCCCTGCAGATATAGGTGTAAATGTCCTGCAGCACCCATTAGAGAGCCAATATTGAAGTTGTGAGCCTTCATCTGATAACTGCTTCTTCTCTTGGAGCCCAGTGAGTACCCCCCATCATGTCTTAGAACTGATGATAGGTTCTCAAGAAGTGGTCAATAGTGGTGTTATGTTTCATTTAGGTACCCCAATATGAGCTCAGACAGTCACCTAACCTTTCACCTATATTCTCCTCTACCATTACACTATATAACAGTTCTTGAGACTGACCTTTTATATAGTTACTGTACTGCTTACAGGACATAGAGTTTTTTTTTTAAACTATCCTCATCCATTATGCATGTGGATTCTTGGAACCTCAGCAGGACTACCATCTCCTGCATAATAACTATGAATATGGGTCTTTCCTTCTGTCATCCCAAGTCCGATATGACACAGCAAGTAAGAACCCCTGAGGGTACCACTTTGGGTATATAACACCATATCCTGCTGAGGTAGTCAGAGGAGAAAGGACTTCCATGCTGACACACTGACGCGAGATGCTGAGGTTCCTGCACGCAGACACCAGCTCGCAGTGGTCTGGCATCCCTTGCGGGTTGTCCATCTCTAGACCAAGACTGGGTCCCACAGTCCCTAGCTTCAGGTAATGGGGTTGACTTTATCCTAGAGGGATTCTTGGCATTTACAACTACATACATGCTAGCTACACTTAGGTACATCTAGTTAAGGTCGCATCATAGGAGTACGCATTTTACTGTCATGTATTTTATATTCTTGCCTGTATTGATTGTTTTAGCACAATGGTAGAAATGTACTATCCTTTTACTCTGTTAGAGCTTCTAATCATTTATATCTGTTTCTGTCTAATGGTTGTTTCAGCACGCCTATTTTACACTAGAATGATGCTGGTTCAATATATGGTTCATGAAAAACGTCCCCGCCATTTATTCTGTGTATCTCTCTGAGACTAAGTGAGGCACTGTTTCCACAATCCTGAGGGATCAGGGTTGTCATGTTCAATAGTTGCCAAGAACCATTCTCTCCTTGGTAAGAGGGGTTTCTAGTTGCACTATGAGTTAGCTAGTACAACACGTTAACATACATGGTGGAGGTGTCTAGAATCAATATGGGCACCAATCCTACAGTGTATGTTGTCTAAATGCGCAGATCCTTCATAGGCTTAAAGGAACTACACGACATGGCTCCACCAACGTTGGTTTAGTACTTAGTTAGCGGTGAAATCTGAGTAGTTCAGTTGTGCTATTCTCAGTGACCCCTAAAGACATTTACCGTGAGACATCTGGAGTAGGAATGGAACTATCCACCACAGCTGAGTACGCAAATCCTATGTATTGGCTGTAGGTTTTTCAAGCTTGAGGACAAATAGTTCCCATTGTGCATAAAACCTCATCTCAGATTCCTTGAAACTCTACCAATGAGAAACCTTTGTCAACAATGGCTGACGAAGACGCCTCTGTGCGAGCACAGCATGCTATAGTTAGGGAGGAAGAATAGGAAGGTGGAATAAACATTTCAGAACATGTTAGAACAGCCCTTACTCTAAAACTAGCAGACTATGGTGTCACAGCTCAGTGTGGGACAGTAACATTTGTGATTAAGGCGCACGATCAAATACATTTCATTCTTACACTGAAGATGAAACACCAGATAAAGACTGTCCATATGAGGACATTGAAGTTCCGCACACCTACCAGGAGCACATAAATTGGTTTAAAGGAGCCCTCGCCAAAAGACAAAGAAAGACTAGGTCCCCTCGAAAGAGATGGAGCACTTTGGCCAGTCCTAGCTGCTTATACACCGCATCCAGACATTGACTCAATACTTGTGGCAGACCTACGTTCACTTCATAAAGAAATAATAAAACTTTACAGAAACCTGACATAGCTCGTGATGAGAACAGGCACACTTCAGCCAACAAAAGCTACACAAACAGGATAAATTCAGGGATCTACAACTAAAATAACACCACAAACACTGCACACACTTATGGGTAAAATGCCCACTAAACGTGAGGAAATGATATTCTGGAAAGCTAAAATAAGAACACAGTTAGAGGCAGTATTTCCACACACAAACCCTCAAGGAAAACACTGAATGTTAACAATGTGCTTGCCAACGGGGATAGCTCCCCAAATGGAGGATTGAACCACTTGGGATACAGTTTTCGCTGCACTCATGGTATCCCTTCATTAGCAGTAATACCAGATTTATTAAGAAAAATACAATATGAATATGGAGCAGAACTTGCTCTAAACTTAGGGATTCAATTATTAGGTAATTTTTCCCAGGTATCAGCCATCATATTAGCTATCGTTAAAGGGGATGCTGCAGCAGTGGCAATACGCCAACGCCCAAGAGATTTCACTCCTATACAACAGGAATGTGAATTACCTAAAATTATTCAAGACACCTATGTAGAATTAGGTAGAGATGGTTTAGGAACTTCAACTCATGGGTGGTCCTGAAAAGGATAACACCAAGCAAGCACCCGGTTTTTCCAGGAAGAAATGGGATAATAATAAAAAACAAGAGAATAGATCACAATACAGGGGTGGGACTCCTCAACAGAAACCCCTTGAAAGGATGTATAACATAATGTACTGTGATAACATTAAAAAACCTGACAAGTCTCAGGAATCTCAGGATACTGATACATGTTCCTCTCGTTCGTTTCAGGGTTCACCAAGAAACTCTGAGAGAGAAGGTCAGTCAGAACACAGACAAGAAGAGCGTACAAAGTCCAGAGAGTCTCCACACACTTCAGATTATACTTCCAAGAAAGAAGAGAAGCCAAAATCAAAGCCTCAATTTAAAAAGAAGAAAGTACAGATCTTAAAGTTAGACATGCCCAGAATTCTGAGGACTCAACTTCTGAACGGGGAATGGGCCCGACGATGCTAGACAGCGCAGTAAAAGTAACAGAAGCTTGCCAGAGCATGATGGAATTTCTGGTGATAGCGGAGTTGAATGAGCATATCACAGTGGAAACACTTGATACAAGGGTGAGTGTCCCACATAAGTTACATGAGCCAATACTCCAAATGGAGGGGGACAAACCCAGAAAAATTAAAGGTCTCTTTTGGGAGAACTTGACCTTTGGCTCTGACATCCTTTTAGCTGAAAAAGATCGGTCACCTGAAACTGTTATGGATTGCCCAAAGGGAGAAACTAATTTTACTGGCCTTTTCCGACATTGTTCCAATATCATTAAAACATACATATGCGCAGGAGTGGGCAGTAGCCCTTGCTCCAGAACTATATCGCAAACATGTTGGGTGGGATGCTGAGTCACCTCAATAAACAATCCCAGTAAAAACTACTCCAACACCACAGAGATACTAACCATAAAACAAGAAGCAAAACAAAAGTTAGGGAGATTCTAGATCAACTTGAATACCAAGGTCTAATTGAAACTTGCACCTCTCCAATGAATAATCCTTTCTTTCCTGTAATAAAAGCTGATAACTCATACTGTTTAGTTTTAGACTACAGACATCTGAACACATGCACTAAAACATTGTACGAAAAAATGCAAAACAACACTAGATATCTCAAATGGATTTTTCTGCCAAAATATAGCACCTGAAAGCAGGTATTTAACAGCATTTTCCATGTTAGGTTCTCACGGTCAATTTTATCGACTCTCCCAAGGGTATAAGAGTAGCCCTAGGTTGCTCTCCACTAGCATAACAGACTTACTTCAGAATTTGGATGAAGAGGTATTGTCCTATGTAGATGATATTTATCTGATGGATGATGATTTAAAGGTTACTTGGCCAAGGTGAGCAACATCATTTTCGGGTTCTCCTCTGAGGGCTACGAATTCAACTTTAAAAAATCTAAAATAGCCCACCTCAATGTCCTATTTTTGGGATATGAGTTATCAAGTGAAGGAAAAAGCCTGCCAGATAACTTTTTTGCAATGTGTGCGCTGCTCCAACCTCCTAAATCGCTGGAAAACGTACAGTCCATATTGAGATTTTTAAATTTTGGCAGAACATACATTTTAGATTACGTTGAAAAAGTAAAATCTTTCTATGCCTAAGAAGACCTAATTTTTCAGTTGGGCATTGGACAGAGGAACACACAGATAGCCTTCATTCCCTATAAGATGATATGATAGCTTCAAAACACTTACAGACCCGCATGAATGTCTGCAACCTGCTGATCCGTGTTATAGCAGGTCAATCTGGGTACACTTACCTAACCTTTAATGAAGGAGAAATGGTAACCATAGCATACAAATCACATTTTTACACAAAGACTGTAATGAGCTTTGTTTCTACAGAAAAAATCAATCCTGACTGCTGTAGTAAGAGAAAGAGCATTGGCTCAGGGAAATCGAATAATTGTTGTTACTCCAGTACCGGCCTTAGAGGCTGCTGCAAAGGCGAGCATTCCTAATGCTAAAGCCTTACATCCAAAATGGATACAATGGCTAATTGTCTCATTGCAATGGATGTAGAATACAGATATGACCCTAGTTTAAAAACACAAGCATTCCTGCAATATGAACAAGAATATTCTCTACCAAATGAAATAATGCTCTAGATCAGTATGAATGTATCATTTACACTGATGGATCTGCTCAGCCGGCCATAGGAAGTAAACAACAATACAGCGCTGCATGTGCAATTTTGAAGGGTTGTATGCAGGATCAATCAATCAATCAATCAGGGAGTTTGTAAAGCACGCTACTCACTTGTGAGGATCTCAAGGAGCAGGCGGAGTGCGGCTCTGGATCAGTCAAAGAGCCAGATCTTGAGGCTCTTCCTGAAGGTGTGCAGCGTGGAAAGTTCCATCTCAGTGATAGAGAGACACAGTCTCTAGGAGACTGAACTGCCCAGCTGGCAGAACTAAAAACCCTAACACTGGCACTGATAAATACGTATCGAGAATGCCCCACACTGATTGTGTGTGATTCTTTTATTGTATCCAGACATACACTGAATATCTTCACTACTGGCGTCAAAATGGGCTTAAAGACTCAAAAGGTGGCACAATTAAGCATAAAATGCTATATAACAGGTAGCTGAGTCGAAAAACAAACTACAAGAGCTCACGTACAGCTGACATACCTGTAATCACCTTTGACCCTGCCATCAGGTAGGTCTCCCCTTCAGCCGCCACACGGTCCCCCTGTGCCGCCACTGTCCCGCAGTGCTGCCTGGTTCGTAGCAGTCCTCTTCTCCTGTCTCGGACTGTTCTTGTCTTTCTTTTTTCATTTTTGTGCCATTGCCCTGCCTCTCCTTCTTTCACTTATTTTGACTGCTCTCCTCATTCTTTTTTGTCGCCCCTAGTGCCCGTGCCCTCCTCCATGCCCCCACCCACTCCCCTCCCTCGTGCTTCCTGCCGCTGCCTCGCTGGGGCACTGCCCCCCTGGGTGCCCCATTCGCCGCCCTGCTCCCACCTCCCAGCTGCTTCTCCCTCCCATAGCCCTTCTTATGGAGGTCGCGCAAGCCCGTCTGCGCCCGTCTGTTCAAATCTGGATTGTGGCGTAAACATTATCGGCGCCATCTTGTCCTTTTTCAGATCCATACGTGCGCGTAAGCAGCAGCCATTTTGATTGCCATGGCCTCTCTGCCCACTCCCGATAGCCAGCGCGTCCCCCCCCTCACTCTCTTGTTTCCCCAAGCATCCCCCCCGCGCTCTGGCAACCCCCGATCTCTCCTCCTTGAACCATAAACGAACTATAAGCGCGATCCTGCCTCAGCGCAATATCCCGAGCCGAAATCATATAACCCTTTTTCCCCTTCACGGGAACAAGCCTTTGATATCCTCTTCCTCCCTGCCCGATTGTCCAAGCTGTTCCCAAGCCACCGCCAGGCCCCGCAGATGTAGTTTATTGCCCCCTACAGTAGGAACTCACCCCATCAAAGGAGCGGGGATTAATCAACGCTTTTGCACCCCGAAGATCCGACTGATCACACACATCCCCGTTCCCAGCGGAATGTCCAGCTGCGCGATAACCACCACATGCTGAGATCGGGGTGGGAACTCTACTGTAGATGTGTGTGGGAACGGGCCTGGACCGGGGATTCCGAGGATGTCTTTTCTGTCCTTCAAAGAAACATTACGGATGCAGTGTATGTAATAAAGCCATAAACCTGTGTATAAGAGGCCAGGCCTCAGAGATGCGGTTAGAGCACCTCGAGAAGATACCCTGTTGTCTGATTTGACGTGTTCTGCTCCGTCTGAATAAACTCCTGTTTCCTGCCTTCCTGTCTCCAGCGCCTGCCTCTTTGTTTGGTAATATCAGATGGTATGAGAGGCGGCTAACGCCGGGCAAACACTGAAGGTTCTTGGTCGACATCGGCTCTACCTTTTCACAATTGGCGCCCAACGTGGGGCATATCAGCGACACGTGGATCCACGTGGATCCAGTGGGAGAGGTCCCGACGACAGTGTGAACAACTGCAACGATCAGGAAGAGCTGGGGGTGGAATGCATTGACAGCAATGCCAGGGGAAGAGCGTCTGGCCATTTTAGTCCTGTGGCATTGTGCCGCTCGACCAGTCCAGCAGATTGGGGGTGAAAAACTGCGTGGAATTTCTGTCGTACCCCCAATCCTTTCAGGATAAGATGGATAACCTCGGCTAATAGGAGTATTCTCTCTTTGCAGATAGTGAAGGGTAGATAACGCAGGCCTTTGCCCCCGTTGTAATCCGTCGTGCCTGCTCCCCTCTCCATTTGATTGATTGTTATCCAAGCATTTACTGTTTTGGAATTGGTTCTCTTTGGATCATTCTCTATTTGCAAACAAGCACAGAGTCGCAATACTCTGTTTAGTCTTTGCAGATAGTGAAGGGTAGGTAACGCAGGCTTTTGCCCCCGTTGTAATCCGTCGTGCCTATTTTTATCCCTCATTTGATTGATTGTTTATCCGAACATTGATCGTTCGGAATTGGTTCTCTTTGGGTTATTCTCTATTCACAAATAAGCACAGAGTCGCAATACTCTGTTTAGTCTTTGCGGATAGTGAAGGATAGGTAGTGCAGACTTTTGTCCCCTTTGTAATCCGTCATGCCCCGTTTGTTGGTAGTTGGTTCAGCCCGGACCGCTTATTAGAGGTGAACCATCCGGCTCCACTGGAGGGCACCCCTAATAAGGACATGTTTACTAAATATGGACTAGTCACCGTGGCTTATAGTAAGCTGTGGCATAAATACACGAGAAAGGATCGGGAAAATCAGTGGCCACTGATAGGATCCTTTGATAACGATAAAATAAACGCGCTGGGAACAGCCCTTTATAACAATAAGACAACACCCACTATGCTCGATAGCTTCGGCATGTGGCGCAAAGAAACAGAACAACGAAAAAAGAGAAATGAGGTCAGGTTAGAAAAGGAATTACGCAAAACAGCTCACCTAGCCGCTAACAAATTGAAGGAAGAAATAAAAGAAAGAGAGGAAACCAAGCTAAAACAAGATTCCGAATCATCGGGCCAGTGTCCCGTCAGGACACCCTCTCCACTTTACCCCGAGCTACCTTCGAAACAGCGAACGAACGATGATTTACTACTAGGTCCCCCGATCATCTACATGCCCCCTCCATATGCCCCTTCCCAACCCTTAGCGCAGCACCCGCAACCCCCAACGACAGGCGAGAGTAGTGCCGGAGCCTCGGTCCTCATGGCCTCTGCGCCGACCGAACCCCTCGCACTCAGCGCAGCGCGAGCAGCGACTTCAGATGATCCCGAAGCGGGGAGGAAAGACGCTGCGAGATCGAATAGATTAAGTAAGGATGAACGAGCTGGGATCGATAAGATTGTAAAGACACTGGTGATGCGAAAGGAAAGTGAGGATTATGTAACGGATATGTACAATACATATGCCAATAGCCACAGACGACACTTTGTCGTACGCCTTTGTTACCACACCCTTAATGCCTACGAGGACCGATACCAAGGAAAAGGCCCTGAAAACCTAACGACTCTGTATAGGAAAATTGATGTCGGAGATGGGGGCGAGTGTGATGTGACGAACCTCTTCACGCGTACGCTTGAAGTTTTCCGCCACCTCACGGAACTGAAACCAGAGACTAACACCACGACTCCTGCAGCGACTGAAGCCAGAGTAGAAAAAATTGACACTATGATGCCCATAAAGGAGGCCGCTCCCTATTGGGTCCCCCCACGAGGACAGGGAACACACGACGATATTAACCACCAAGATGCGAGAGGGAGGGTAGTTTACGGTTACCAACCATGGGATCGGCAAGACATCCTGACTTTCCGAAAGTCCTTGCCTGATCTGCGAAAGAACCCCACAGCCTTCTATACAGAATTAGCCACCGCTTTGGGTTCGACGATTATGACCCTAGCGGATATCGATTTGTTTTTCGGGTTATGTCTGCCAGCTGATGTGTGGAAGCAAATCCAGAAAGTCGACCACCTTGAGCTGTTCGGACATACCTGGATACAACTCGGTGATGTAGACAAACAGCGAGAGCCGGGACAGAAACCTTTGAAAGCCATTCTAGACCTATCAGATAAGATTGTGCAAAAATTAAAAACCCTAGTCCCAGAAAGGAAGGTGGACTGGTCGATAGTAACAGCCTGTCGCCAGAAACCCCAGGAAGACGTATCGGAATACTTCTCCCGGTTTGAAACGGTGTTCTCCGATTACAGCGGCCAGGACATGACCACTGCAACCGGACATCACTTGTTTGTCCAGAACTATGTGAAAGGCCTGACACCAGAAGTCTCGCAGAAACTACAGACTAGCGAGAGTAGTTGGGCGGCCTCCAAGCCCGCAGCTATCCTTCAGATGGCTCAATACTATGAGCGACAAAAGAACGAGAACGATCGAGCGACTGAGAAAAAGAAAAAGGACTTGAAAGAGATGGTGATTTATTTTATTTATTTTGAAAGTTTTATATAGCGCGAACAAGATCTTTGCAGATAACAGAGCGCTTTACATTTGCAGGGAGGGTGGGTACACGAGGGAGCATAAAATACATATAGGAGGGAGTAATAACAGTAGGGAAGGGTCGGTAATACAGGTAAAAAAAGCAGCTGTGCAAATGGATCAAGCATGAGTACATATCGACGCAGAGTCTTAAAAGATCAGGGGTGGCAGTTCAGGTGTATTTAGCCATGAGAATAGCTTTAACTTCTTTCTTAAAGAGAAAAGTGGAGGGGATGAGCCTGGTGTCCGGAGGGAGTGAGTTCCAGATCCTAGGCGCCATACCTGAGAAGGAGCGTTTGTAAGTTCTTTCCTTCCGGAATCTTCGAGGTTTCAGCAGCAGATTCTTTGAGCTTCTGGTGGATCTCGATCCGCCTGAGATTGTCAGCTTCTGAGTGAGGTAGCTGGGTAAGTTCAAGTGTATAGCCTTGTGAGTCAAGCAGGCAATTTTCAGATGTATTCTGGCTTCAAAAGGTAGCCAGTTCAGGGATTTGAAGTCAGGGGAGATATGTGTATATTTTTTTGATCCCGTGATGAGTCTCGCTGCCGCATTTAGTGAGGCTCTCAGGGGTGCAGTTGTAGTTAGGGGGAGGCCGCAGAGGGCGATGCTGCCGTAGTCTATGCGAGGGATGATTAGCGCTTGTACTGCAGTTTGGAAGTCTTTGGCTGGGAGGAAGGGTTTGAGTTTCCTCAAGGTATTTATTTGGAAGTTCGCTCCCTTAGTTGCCTTGCTGATATGCTGTTGCATGTTGAGATTGGCGTCAAGTGTTATGCCTAGAGATTTTGCAGAGTCCAGGATGGTCGGCTGGACATTGAGTGCAGTTAGGTGTTTAAGCCATGTTTGAGTGGTGGAGATTTTCGTGGGGGGTGAGATCAGAAGGAACTCAGTTTTCATAGCATTGAGCTTGAGGTGGTTATCGGCCAGCCAGGATTGGGTGTTTCTGATCGTTGCATTCAAATGCATAATGTCTTTGGGGGATTGTAGTTTGAGATACAGTTGAGTGTCGTCGGCGTACATGTGGAAGTGTACATTGGATGCTTGTTGCAAGGAGGTGAGAGGTTCCATAACTAAGTTGAACAAAGTAGGGGATAGGCAGGATCCTTGAGGTACACCCAATGATACATGCACTGGGTGATGATTGCTCAGTTGCAAGGGGTGACTATAGGAAGGGAACAGTATAGAGGGAACTACCAGTCGAATGCTCCTAGAAATCCACCCCTAGAGACCGCACACCCGCACCCGGCGCTCCACGAACAGACCTCGATGAGAACCAGTGTGCGTTTTGCAAAGGATTTGGCCATTGGAAGTCTCAATGTCCAGCTCTGCAAGAAGCACTCAGAAATAAAGACACGAGAGACGTAGCGGGCGGGCCGAGAAATAGAGGACAGGGACGAGGGCACACAAACGACACCAACAATGACAGACCTGGCAGACCGAACAGGTTTGACCGCCCCCGACAGAATCAGTGCCAACAGTCTGACTGCGACAATGCCCACGACTTTGCATAGGACTGCCAAGGGCAAGGAAGGGATCCAGTCGAGCTCTATGTTGACCAGCAAGGTCCTTATGTCACCGCTAAGGTCCTAGGTACGAAGTCTCCATTTCTGGTAGATACTGGTGCAACACGTAGTGCGTTGTCTAAACAATTGATTCCCAGGGCACCCTTGTCTGGCTCACATGTGACATCAATAAGTTTTGATGGAACGCCCTCCACTAATCCCTTGTCCACACCGACCTCTTTTAACACCACTGACACAACGTTTTTGCTCTCCTCCAACACCCCCGACGCTATTATGGGACTTGACTTGTTGAAACATTTTCGAGCTACTATTAGGTGTTCACAAGACGGAGTTCGAGTCATTCTGTACGACAACCCAACGCTGCTCAGATCTTGTCACACACAACGCATGTTTTCCATCACTGACGCTGACTTGTCCTTACTCGACACCCTACCTCTGTACCTATGGGCAAAGACTGACTCGGACGTAGGACGCATGATGATAGACCCTGTACACATAACTGTTCGACAGGACGCAGTGCTCCCAAAACTTCCACAGTATCGGATATCGCCCGAAGGCGAGAAGGCATTGGTAAAAATCATCCAGTCCCTGGTAGACGCAGGAGTGGTAGAAGAAGTAGTTAGCAATGTTTGCAACAGCCCTATCCTACCCATTGTGAAGAAGCAGGGTGAGGGTGATGAAAAAGCGTACCGCTTCATCATCGACCTACGAGAAGTCAACAAAGTAGTCGTACCTTAGTACCCTGTAGTCTCAGACATCACCACCATTCTGACCCTGATTCCTTCCACTGCCACCACCTTCACGGTAATCGATCTCAAGAACGCATTTTTCTCCATCCCCATCCACTCAGACAGCCGCTACCTTTTCGGCTTCACTTTAAAATCCCGCTCATATAGATTTTGTAGGGCTACACCGAAAGTCCAAGCATCTACAGCCAGGCCCTCAAGAGACAGCTGGATGCAGTCCAGTTACCGGATGGAGTGGTGTTGATACAGTACGTCGATGATATCCTTTTGGCGGCCGACACCACTCCACTTGCAGTCACAACCACCATCCAACTCCTGCACTTCCTCGCGGAAAACGGCCACAAGGTCTCCAAGAAGAAGTTGCAATTCTGCCAACCTCAAGTCACTTACCTAGGCCACCTCTTGTCCAAAGATGGGAGAAAACTCACACCCGATTGAATTCAGGCTATTCTAGAGACCCCTATCCCTAGAACCCCAAAGCAAGTCCGCTCTTTGGTAGGCCTCACCTCCTTCTGTCGACAATGGTTGCCAAATTTCAGCCTCATTGTGAAACCACTACTTTCCCTACTGGCTAAAGATGTCCCCTTCCCGCTCCCTTGGACCCCTGAATGCCAATCCTCCTTCAAGGAACTACGAGACGCCCTTTGTGCAGCACCAGTCCTAGGAACCCCTGATTATACAAAACCCTTCTCTCTCTACACCCACGAAAGGGAGGGATGCGCTTTGTCTGTCCTGACCCAAACCATCGGCCCCAAGCAATGACCATGTGCCTATTTCTCTGCCACTCTTGACCCTGTAGCGAGAGCTTTGCCTGCCTGCCTTCGAACAGTAGCTGCTGCTGCTGTCTCTATCCGACAAAGTGAGGGGATCGTACTCTCGAATTCCCTCAAGGTACTAGTGCCCCATGCTGTTGACACCCTCCTAAACCAGACCAAGACACAACACCTGACCAGCGCACGACTGACTGGGTACGAACTGACACTGCTCGCACCTCACATCACGTTGAAACGATGCACCGCACTGAACCCAGCCACCTTGTTGCCTCTGCCTGAGAATGATCCCGATGTGCCCCCTATACATGACTGTGTGACCCTCACGGACGAACAGACTGGGAGTAGAGTGGACCTTCGAGACACAGCTTTCCCAGATCCTGACGGAGAGCTATGGGTGGATGGCTCTTGCATCAAACTCACCGATGGCACCACATCAGCTGCATATGCAGTCACCACAGCCCGAACTGTAGTTGAGACCGCCCGCATCACTCAGAAATCTGCACAGGCAGCAGAACTGATTGCCCTCACACGAGCTTGTATCCTAGCAGCAGGGACGACAGCAAACATTTACACGGACAGCCAGTATGCCTTCGGGGTGGTGCATCATTTTGGGCTCCTGTGGAAGGAAAGGGGATTCCTGACCTCACACGGCGCCCCCATCCTAAACGGAGATCTAGTCTCCGCTCTGACTGAAGCAGTTCTCCTTCCCAAACGACTTGCTGTGATCAAATGTCAGGCACACAAAAGGGTGACAGATATCGTCGGACAGGGGAATGCACTGGCGGACGACAGCAGAGAATAGGACAACAACACGCATATACGTGACCAGGTCACAAACAGAAAAATGGAAGGACGCTAGGGAGACCATTAGGGACATCCAGATAGCCAGTGCACCACACGAATTGACTGAATGGGCACGGGTGGGACTGAAGGACGATGAAGGCTGCTGGCGGACAAAAGACACGAACAAATGGTTGCTACCCAATTCATACTTGATCCCTATACTGACCATGGCTCACTCCCCTGCACACATAGGAGCAGCCCCTATGGCTGAACTTGTCTCCCGAGTGTGGCATAACGACAAAAATTACAGACTCAGCCAAACATCTTGTCCAACAATGCCTAGTTTGTCTGCAACACAACCCTGGGAAAGGAACTGTCGTACCCCGAGGAGGATTTGGGGTCCCCAACCACCCATTTGAAGTCCTACAGATGGACTATATTCAGTTAGAGAGATGTCAAGGACTGAAGTATGTACTTTTTGTTGTATGCGCTTTTAGCAAATGGGTGGAAGCCTACCCGACGCGTGACAACACTGCCATTGCCACTGCAAAAGTAGTACTGAAAGAGTTTTTCCCTCGCTACGGCCTTTGCCGTATTTTATGGAGTGACAATGGCCCCCATTTCATAGCCGAGGTTATCCATCTTATCCTGAAAGGATTGGGGGTACGGCAGAAATTCCACGCAGTTTTTCACCCCCAATCTGCTGGACTGGTCGAGCGGCACAATGCCACATTAAAACTAAAACTGGTGAAAATAGTGGCTACCACAGGACTAAAATGGCCAGACGCTCTTCCCCTGGCATTGCTGTCAATGCATTCCACCCCCACCAAACACCAGTTGACCCCTTACGAGGTCGTTTTCGGCCGGCCCATGAGTATCTGGTCTGCACCCAAACCGACATCTATTCACGACGTCCCGGACGTCCTAATGTCTGACTATCTGTATAACCTAACTAAAACACTGTCTGTTATTCATCATCAGGTGCTGCAGGCCATCCCCGATGGTTCCAGGGGCCCCGGACATACCATCCAGCCTGGAGATTTCGTCCTAATTCGGAACTTCCAGCGGGAGAGGAGTCTGGAACCCCGCTGGACGGGCCCCTGGCAAGTCTTGATCACCACCCGAACAGCTCTTCGAGTGGAGGGGAAGCGAAATTGGCTGCATGCACATCATTGCAAGAAAATCTCTCCGACCCTGACGTCAACCGAAGACGTGACCACCCAAGAAGAGCTCCTGAACAAAGACCGACCATCCCTGAGCTGCCACCCTGAGACAGAGACACTCGAATTGGCGATATTCCCTGATCCCACTGTGCCATCCAGAGAAGGGTATAACCTGCGACGAAAGAAGGGAGCTTCGGCTAAGCAGATCACTGACTAAGTTACAATTCTCAGACTGGTGGCCTAACACTACTAAGGCTGCCAGGAGAGAAGCCCAACGAAGTTTGTGGTTCTGCCCACTACCGAGCACCTTGAAGATGATGGAAGCGCCCGATACGAAGATGATGGAAGGAACCGGACATCCGAAGACCCACTACAGAAACCCGAAAACTGACAGGTTGCACAGCTCAAAGACTATTGCTCTTCTTATCACTCTTCTCTTTTGCCTCCTCCTCATGACCACCTTCTGGATCGTGGAAGAGAACTCACCGGCTCATAAGACATTTCTAACGACTGCACAGCCTACCACCATGAAAGAACACTACCTGGTCTCTCTTTCACCTCAAATCCAAGAAAGGCGTAAGGAGTTCTGGAACAACTCCTTCGTACAGTTGCTGCACCAACACAACCTTGCTGCCAATGCCACGAATTGCTGGATCTGTGGGTTGATACCACATGCCACCGGACATTCCATCCCCTTCATCCCTTCACCTTTCTCTGTTCATGGTTCCTGCCTTGCTTGGCTGATCCTCTTGCAAGAGAGCTACAGAGACAATGCCACTTCCAGCGGAACTATGTCGCACTTTTATCATGGGGTCTGGCTGAACAAAACCGGAAGAACTGCTGCTCCCTTCTGCCCTCTATCCTCCAATGCTTCTGTTCACATGGACATCCCCACCAAAGAAAGGGTGGAGATGCAAGTATTCAACAATCCAGCCAGACCCACCTTCTCCTACCTCCGGAAACGAACGGCTGCCACCCTGACTGTGGCCCTATCTGTCATCAATGTCTCGGGCCTTGTATGCATCACAGGCCATGGGACACAACTGGTGGGCCACAGCGCTTGCCGCATCACCAGAACTTTGGACTCAACCGACCCACCCTCTTTTGTCACCTCTCCAAACATGTACTTCGTCTGTGGTACAAAAGCCTACACCTGGCTCCCAAAGGGCTGGGGAGGTACCTGCTACATTGCCTTCATCTTTCCTCCGACCTATGTGGCTCCGGCAAACCATCACTGACAAAAACGAGCAAAGGACATTGAGCAGGCCGACTCCACTGGAGCACAATTCTTGGATGCAATAAAGGGACTTGTTCCACTTTGGGGTCCGATGGCGAACAGTCGTGCCATTCGGCATTTGTCCCAGGCAGTCGAAACAACGATGAACATTACAGCTGGTATCCTCACAAAGCTTCAGGCGGTCCGTCTGGTGGCTCTTCAAAACCGCCTTGTTCTAGATGTGGTTCTGGCGGACCGTGGAGGAGCATGCCGTATCATCGGGTCCAGCTGTTGTACCTACATACCAGACAATTCGCCCTCAGTCTACAAAGCCATTGAACACCTCCACAGACTCTCCTCAGAAGTTCATCAAGAACAAGACGGATGGTCACTTGGGAGTTGGTTCTGGAGTGCTGAAAAAGGACTGGGGATGGAGGTTGTTCATGATCGTACTGATACCAATCGTCGTAATATGTGGACTCTGCCTGGGTATTCAATGCTTGCCGCCTCTGTGCTCACTGTTTGCTAACTGTATTTGCCCTAAGACTCTGAACTTCGAAGCTGAACGTATGAAAGCTTTGTATGATATCGAAATACGTAATATAATGGGGATAGACATAAATTGACAAGCTGGCTAGATATGTTGAAAAGGGAGGACAGTTAAAATCTGGATTGTGGCGTAAACATTATCGGCGCCATCTTGTCCTTTTTCAGATCTATACGTGCGCGTAATCAGCAGCCATTTTGATTGCCATGGCCTCTCTGCCCACTCCCGATAGCCAGCGCGTCCCCCCCCTCACTCTCTTGTTTCCCCAAGCATCCCCCCCGCGCTCCGGCAACCCCCGATCTCTCCTCCTTGAACCATAAACGAACCATAAGCGCGATCCTGCCTCAGCGCAATATCCCGAGCCGAAACCATATAACCCTTTTTCCCCTTCACGGGAACAAGCCTTTGATATCCTCTTCCTTCCTGCCCGATTGTCCAAGCTGTTCCCAGGCCACCGCCAGGCCCCGCAGATGTAGTTTATTGCCCCCTACAGTAGGAACTCACCCCATCAAAGGAGCGGGGATTAATCCAGGCTTTCGCACCCCGAAGATCCGACTGATCACACACATCCCCGTTCCCAGCGGAATGTTCAGCTGCGCGATAACCACCACATGCTGAGATCGGGGTGGGAACTCTACTGTAGATGTGTGTGGGAACGGGCCTGGACCGGGGATTCCGAGGATGTCTTTTCTGTCCTTCAAAGAAACATTACGGATGCAGTGTATGTAATAAAGCCATAAACCTGTGTATAAGAGGCCAGGCCTCAGAGATGCGGTTAGAGCACCTCGAGAAGATACCCTGTTGTCTGATTTGACGTGTTCTGCTCCGTCGGAATAAACTCCTGTTTCCTGCCTTCCTGTCTCCAGCGCCTGCCTCTTTGTTTGGTAATATCGGATGGTATGAGAGGCGGCTAACGCCGGGCAAACACTGAAGGTTCTTGGTCGACATCGGCTCTACCTTTTCACACGTCCACGCCTTGACCGCGCCCAGCACCAGAACCCCTGGCCCTGGCCGAAACCAAGAAACCTGACTGAGATACGACACCACCACCCTCCACGCACTCAACACCGGCCGACCAGCCACCTGCTACCAAGCCACTCCAAAGTGCACCCACAGACCCTTCTCCTACCAAACCTGCAAATTCACCTGCGTCGGAACCTACATCCCACCACCCAGACCAGGCAACAACAACAACCAACTCAAGTGCATCCTGCTCAACACCCGCTCCGTCCACATGCACGCCCTCAAACTTTGGGACCTCCTCGATACAACAGCACCAGACGTCACCTTCCTCACAGAAGCCTGGATGAACGCCTCCTCTGCCCCCGACATCGCCATAGCCATCCCGGACGGCTACAAGATCACCCGAAAGGACCGCGTCAACCAAACCGGAGGAGGAATCGCCAACATCTACAGGAACACCATCGATGTCACAACCAACTCCGAAGATGCCCTCACCACCGCCAAACACCTACACTTACAGATCCACACAGTGGATCATCAACTGCACCGACACCCTTGCACCACTGAAGAACCCTCCAGCCAATCCCCGGCAATAGGAAAACAACATGGTTCACCGACGACATCAAAGAATCTAAGAAATCCTGCCGAACCCTTGAGAAAACCTGGCGCCGCGAACAGACGACAGTAAACATGACAGCCCTCAAGAATGCCACCTGCAAACACCACCAGTTGATCCGCACCACAAAAAGGATATCGTTCCAAGAACGGCTGGACAATAACACACACAACAGCAAAGAACTCTTCAGCATCATAAAAGAGCTCTCCAATCCCAGTGCCAACAGCAACAACATCACACCGTCGCAAGACCTCTGCAACTCCCTCGCCACGTTCTTTCACCGCAAGATCGCCGATGTCCACAACAGCTTCGCCGCCGAGACTCCTCCCCCAGCCACCGAACCAACACCCACTACAACCACCCTCAGCGCTTGGACTCCCATCAGCACCGAAGACACCACCCACGCTATGAACACCATCCACTCCAGCTCTCGTTCTGACCCATGCCCTCACCACATCTTCAAAAAAGCCGACACCATCATCGCTCCCCACCTATGGAACGTCAAAAACAACTCCCTCACGTCTGCCACCTTCCCAGAGAGTTGGGAGCACACAGAGACCAATGCCTTACAGAAGAAACCCACAGCAGACCCTAAAGACCTCAAAAACGTCCGCCCCATCTCTCTTCTTTCCTTCCCGGCGAAAGTGATCGAGAAGATCGTCAATAAACAGCTGACTGCATTCCTCGAGGCCAATGGATTCCTCGACCCATCCCAGTCCGGATTTCGAGCCAACCACAGCACCGTGACCACCCTCATCGCAGCCACCGACGACATCAGGCCCCTACTCGACAACGGGGAAACCACCGCCCTCATCCTCCCAGACCTCTCAGCCGCCTTTGATACAGTCTGCCACCGCACCCTAATAACCCACCACCACAACGCTGGGATCCAATGTAAAGCCCTGGACTGGATCACCTCGGTTCTCCCTGACAGAACGCAGAGATCCGCCTCCCTCTCTTCCGCTCCGCAGCCACCGAGATCATCTGCGGCGTACCCCAAGGCTCATTGCTCAGCCCAACCCTCTTCAATATCTACATGAGCCCCCTCGCCACCATCGCACGCAAATTCACGCTCAACATCATCTCATACGCCGACGACACCCAGCTGATACTCTCCCTTACCAAAAACCCAGACACCGCCAAGCTCAACCTCCAGGAAGGAATGAAAAACGTCGCTGAATGGACGAAACTCAGCCGTCTGAAACTGAACTCAGACAAGACAGATGTCCTCATCCTCGGAGCATCCCCATCAGCCTGGGATGACTCCTGGTGGCCCACAGAACTGGGCACCGCACCGATACCCACTGACCACGCACACCACCTGGGATTCATCCTGGACTCCTCCCTCACGATGACCAAGCAAGTCAACGCCATCTCATCTTCATGCTTCAACACCCTGCGCATGCTCCGTAAGATCTTCCGGTGGATCCCTACCGGAACTAGAAAGACAGTCACCCAGGCCCTCGTCACCAGTCGACTAGACTACGGGAACGCCCTATATGCAGGAACCACAGTCAAACTTCAGAAAAGACTACAACGCATACAGAACGCATCCGCACGACTCATCCTCGACATCCCCCACCACAGCCACTTATCAGCCGACCTGAGAGACCTGCACTGGCTCCCTGTCAACAAAAGGATCACGTTCAGGCTCCTCACAAAGCGCTCCACAACATAGGTCCCGAATACCTCAACAACTGCCTCACGTTCTACACTCCAACATGCAAACTCCGCTCTGCCCTTGCCCTCGCCATCGTCTCGCAGATCCGCAGAACCACCGCCGGAGGTATATCATTCTCCTACCTGGAGGCCAAGACGTGGAACTCCCTCCCCGCCCACCTACGACTGACCCAGGACCACCTCAAATTCAGGAAACACCTCTTCAAGCAGTAGCGGCATTCCCCCCTCCCCCCCAGCGCCTTAAGACCCTCACGGGTGAGTAGCGTGCTCTACAAGTGTTTTGATTGATTGATTGAAACACTTGTTCAAAAACAAGAATAGACAGACAGATAATGATAGCTGTCGTTGCTTCACGGAAAAACAGCACTGCTTTACCGAAAGGTTTTCCACTCAAGTACTCCAACAAGTTAGATGCAAACAACATTGTATATGCTCAAATTTCAGGAGTGATCACAGATTAGGGCTAATACTAGCTGCACATGCTGGTCTAGGTTCTGCACATGCCGGGATTACTGCGACAGTCTCATTATTGAAACAGAGCTATTGGTGGCCATGGTTAACTAATCAAATGAAGAATTTTGTCTTGAAATGCGACTTCTGTCAGCAGATGAAGGGGTCCACCGTGGTGCTTCCAGCGCAGACACCTATCAGACAGACCACTCATTTGTGTCTATATGGACCACTGCAGTATATCTTGGTGGCTGGTGATTGACGATCCAGATTCCTATGGGTATGGCCTCAGCGCTTGGCTGATGCGCGAACTGTTATAAAAGATTTGCAAATCTTTATATGGACATACGCAGTTGGCACACTACATTCTAACCGTGGCACCGTGTTTAGCTCTAGGGCTTACAAGGAAGCCATGGAAGGTTTGGGTGTAGCATTCCGCCATTCCTCTCCGTACCATCCTGGTTGAAATTTGGTGTGGAGAGGAAAAACCGACACTTAAAGCAATCTTTAACAGCAGGAGCATTAGGATTGGACTATAGTTGGGTCAATCACTTATACAGGGTCCTACGAGCCCTTAATAACATGCCAAGAAGTTCTCCATTGGGTGTCACTCCTTACGGGGTCCTATTTGGGACGAGAATGTGGGTGCCTCATCTCGTTTATGAAAGGACAGTGGCAGATGAAAAACCATTTGACATCAATAAACGTTTGGCTATTTTATAGGATCTGAATGGATCCCGGGCACTACTAAGCAATGTGCAAGTAAAACACACCACCACTGGGGAAGTCAAATCAGTCACAGCAGAACCTGCTTTGATCCCAAAAGTCGGGTATCTGGTCGGAGAAAAGATTGAGGAGAAGAAAGAATTTGGTAAAGATAGGAGAGGTACCCCTTAACTACAGTCAAGGGAAATGGGGTTCACCAACCAATATAAAAGAACAATTCCCTTGAACAAGGTCATTCACATAAACACCATGAATAAGGAAAAAACAGTGACTATAACAACTGAATAAAGGTTAAAAAAACTCTCAAATTTTATTGTATACAATGAGGTTAAAAAAAAGCAGAAAACAAGGTTGACTGCTTAACACAGGTTAAAAAAAGTTAAAAATGACAATCCATATTCAATATTGACCAGCAATATTGCTGAAAAAAAGACAGAAAAACCAGTAAGACATACAAATTATGCAATACACGGTATGTGTTCTAATGTTCTTTTTGGAACAGCGGTGTTGTGCAGATAGAATATTATTCTGTCAACAGCGATGTATGAACCATGAATCACACTGTACTAGGGCGTCGACGCGTTTCGGTGGTTTGTTGAAATTCTATCCACCTTTATCAAGACAAAGATTCTATTTCTGTCGTACTTTACAAATGTTCCTCTGCAATTTGAGGACCGATGTAGAATGTTAGTGCGGTCGTCCTCTGTAAAGACGTTATTGCTCAGACCGAGGTTATTTGTTGAGGGTTTTCGAGCTTTAACTTTTGTTAATATCCCTTGTCTTTGGTTTGTTTGGAGTTTATGACAGGGTGGGTCGAATTTGGTATCAAATAACGATCCTTCTGCCTCTGTTGAAGTGACTTCTATTCTAATATTGCTGTTGAGTCTACCTGTTAGGTAAAATGGCAATATAATGCCAGACTTTCTTGATGTACAGCGCTTTGTATTAAAACGCGTTGTATCTGACCAGAGGCGCCTAAGTCTTGCCCCAGAGACGTGAGTATTGGTTCCCTCTACGTCTGCTGGTCGTTTTCATTCAATGTATGTCCCAGGTGAAACAGCACTTAGCCTTACTCTCAAATGAGGTGGATCTAAGGGATTTTTTATTAGGGCCCCGAAAGCCACGTCAGAAACATTTCTATTATGCTGTCTATAAACAAATCTGAAAAATATCTCAACAAGAAGCTGCATATAGACTTTGTGAAATAGATAGAATAAACTTAGAAAAGGGGTTAGTTGTAGTTGACAATGGTATGACTAAATTAACATCCAGGATGTTTTCACTGGGCAACATTGTACCTTCAGCTATAGATATACTAAAACAGGATATGTCCATACTGCAGCACAGACAATCCCAGTTACGTTCAATTATGTTATTAAGCTGGATGCTGCAATCATTGCAGACAATCTAATTGAGAATCAGAAAATGATGGCACAAAGGGGAGCACAATATACAAAGCTGTGTATTGAAAAACTAGACAAGTTACCTTTTACTGTGGTAGAGTCACTATCCACAGAATAGTGAATCCATGGCCATATAACACTATTGGTCACTTTCCAATTTCAGTATTCCCTTGAACAACAACAGGCGGGCAGATTTGAAGCGATGGGTAGGGAATTCATCAAGGCATCTTGGAAATTACCATACAGATTTCAATGCAGGAATGGGGACATGGAAGTGTTTCTTAGCGGTACCAACTGGGAGGATGCTTTAAGTGGATCTCTCATATGCCAGGATTTCTTGCTTCACGGGGTCTGCAATGGTTTTTTGCATATCATCCTATCACTTGAAAGGGTCCCCGGTTGCCATGAATAATCTGGTGTTCAACTTGCTTTCAAATGGGAGTTACTTGATGCTGAATGATGAAGGCTGTTCTGGGATTCTCCCGGGCATCGCATATCTTGTCACTGTAAGCTCCAGGGTTACTTGCTGTTTGCAAGTATTATTTCCACTGACCGATACAGTCAGGAAGGTACCAATATGGCCTTGGTTTTACATCTCCTTCATACGGTTTGATTCTCTGAGCCAAATGAAAGCCCTGCTTTTACAGAAAACCGTGCCCTTAACCTCCACCCGAGAAACTTATGATCCCCAGGTTGCAAGGTCCTCGGCTGAGATACAAACACTTATGCGAACAAACTGCCCTTTCCATTTTAAAGAAATGGTACAACTTATCTTTAACATGTACGATACTATGGGTATAGTACACCTATTTAAGATCATAGGTTCTGGACTGTTAAGCACCTTTCAGACAATCCTCTGAGTTATTCCCAACTTCATACACTCCGTATTCAGAAGCATGTTTGGAGGGCTTCCACTGATCCTGTTCTTAATAGCACGTATCCTGATTGTCATTTTTCTGCTATGCAATGGACGTCCCAGTCAACAAGGAGATGGAAAAAACGCTCTTGGAGCGCTGATACCGTGATCGCATGGTACTTACCTTCATGAACTAAGTAAATCTTGGTTCCTACCATTTAGACCAGTCTGGATTTACTGTATTCTGCCTGTACTCCGATGCCTGTTCTGTAGACAAGAATGCATGTTGGACCTCTGTCTAACACTTCCATCAGTTGTGCCACCAGATGTTGATGCTTTACTGGACCTGATAATAGCCCATGTTCACCGTTGTCCTCAGCGTATTCCAAAGTTGATGACTTCATTCTTAGAGCCACCACAGGATGCTTCAGCTCCTGTCGGAATGGATACAGACTCCTCAACGAGTCATCAGGCCTTGGTTGTCACACAGGCACCCCCAGAAGCAGCTGTGGAGAATACGGAGGAACATTTGTGCTTGATTGACCTGATCTACGAGGTGTGGCAGGTACCGTCGTCTGTAATTGCAGTCAACAGTGCACATATAAACCTATCTGTCACTCCTATGGCAGGCCTTATCAATCCTGAAGGCAGAGTGCTTAGTTTTGTGTGAGAGGGTGCCCATGCATGAGCAGGAGCCCTCTGCAGCATTCGGAGCCTATTCTCTGAAGCTGTTCTGTGAAGCAGCCAGACCATATACTTAAGTGCATTATAACCTTGTGGTAAAAGCTAACTTTAGGATGGCTGCATGGAAACATGTCGTGTTTGGT
Organism: Lissotriton helveticus; assembly: GCF_964261635.1. Taxonomy (NCBI): domain Eukaryota; kingdom Metazoa; phylum Chordata; class Amphibia; order Caudata; family Salamandridae; genus Lissotriton; species Lissotriton helveticus. The sequence goes on from NC_136067.1 coordinate 660,615,522, forward strand.
GTCAAACACTTTGGAATCATTCCCCGCCACCACACTGATCTGCCTAGTAATAGTTTAAACGAGCCCCAGCATCACAAAATGGATGCTGCAGCCACAGACACGCATCTGACTTCCTGCTGCTGGACGAAATTACGGCAGCGGAGGCCTGAACAATAGGTTTCCTGTCACAGGGAGGTGTAACCACCTCCCAGACAGGCTTTAGTGTATTGGGGCTGGGTGGGTGCACTCTGAGAGTGCCAGAAAGTCTGCACTGGGGGCACATTTGGTGTGCCTGTGCATAGTCCAGTTCAAACCGGTAGCAGGGACACTCAGCCCCTGCTCTGGCGTGAAACTGGACAAAGAAAATGGGTGTAGCCACCCCTTTTTACGGACCCTCTCATAGGTGGGTCCAAAGAGTATGTCCAACCCCTTTTCTTAGTATAAGTAAGGGACCCCTGGCAACAGAACTTTAGATTACACCTGGATGAAACTCTGTAACTGAATCCTGTAACTTCGACGCTCTACTAAAGACTAGAGGATGGAAGAATCTCCCTTGGGTCAAGGAGTGCCTCCCCTGCACAAGCAGGCACCTACAAAGCATTTTGCCGGTCTGCATTTCTGAAGCTCCTGCCAGACTCTGAAGTATATGCGACCCAGGAAGAGGACTTTCAGACTTTTCAGGGGTCGACCCCAGTACCGAGAGACGTGGAACCGGAACTCCTGGACACCGTGCAAATCTGCAAGTGCATTGACTTCCTGAGCTTTCTTGAAGTTGTGCTTTGGGTTACTTGTAGCCAAGACCCGAGCACCATCTGCACCGGAGATTGTGGGCCTACACTCCGCAAGTGTTCCGTGAGCTTGCTTCTTGCATTTCCGCTTGAGGCTCCTTTGCGATCCCTGGTCCGTTGACTGGTGGGTCCCCTCGAAGATAACTCTACTTTTCCTTAAGGTTCCCTAGTTTTTCCGGACGTGCCCTGACTCGCCACCGCGTTGTGAGTCCCTCAAACCTTGCTGGTCTGCATTGAAGCCTATCTTTGCTTTCTGTGTGGGTTGCTGTTGCCAAGGCGTGTTGGGTCCAATACGGAAACCAACACCGCAGCACTCGACATCCTTTGTGGGACAGCTCGAATCCAGAACCTGGATATCGTCGACGCCTCCTGGTCCACGTGGCTGAAGAAGAGTCAAGCTTCACCGTCTTCACCTGAAATCACGCGACATTGGTGGGCATCCGCCTATTGTGCTCCTGCTCACTGGCAAGTGACCTAGACTCTGTCCCGTCTGCTTTCAAGTTCTTCACCTCTCCGATCCAGGCTTGGATCACTCTGGACACTCCACTTGGACGGCAACAGCACTATGCAGCAGATCGCCATTGAAAATGACGACGAAACCTGACACGAAAAGACACCTATGCACCCGGCTTTCTTGGGTGAGGTAACTCGGGTACTCCAGTGCTTCCGTGGGTGGACTCCAGAACCTTCTAGTTCTAAAGGGGTTTCATCCAAGTCCTCTTCAAAGGGTTCTTTATCTTTAAAATTCCAACCACGACTCTCCTCATAGAAGTTAATGGTGATTTGCAGCTGTGTACACACACTGCACAAGTCCCCCGTGGGTCCCCTGTGTCACTACCATTGGTGGTTACTGGTGACCCCAGCAGTTCTGAAGGCTCTAGGCCTTGTGTCTATGCAAGTCGTGGTTCTTATACCACTTTATTGATATACTAGCAGCCCATCCCGACGTTGTCTGGGTATGAAATAGAATGTGTGTAATGTGTGTATTTGGCAAGGGCAATTTATTTTAAAATCTCGCGGTAGACAACATTTTTTGTTTCATTAGAATAGTGACGGAGAAGGCCCAGCTGCAGCCCTGGTTGATGTTAGCAGGCGCGTGTAATTGGTGTAGTGATCCGCCGCCTGAGCCCGGCTACAACCCTGGTTGATGTTAGCAGGTGCGTGTAATGTCGTTGAATGAGAGAGTTATCAGCCACGGGTAAACCCGTTTAATGAGAGAGTTGAGTGACAGCGAGTAAGAGAGGGTGCAGTAATTGTCCCCGCAGACACGCTCATTTGCGTGTTCCCCCGCTTGAGGCCCAAATGCAGGCTTGTTTGATGTTAGCAGGCGCGTGTTCCCCCGCTTGACGCCCAGCTGCAGCCCTGGTTGATGTTATCAGGCGCGTGTAATTAGAGTACTGATCCGCCGCCTGAGCCCGGCTAGAGCCCTGGTTGATGGTAGCAGGCGGGTGTAATTTTGTTGAATGAGAGAGTTCAGTAACAGCGCGCAGGAGAGGCTGCAGTAACGTTACTTACCAGGCCTCCAGGTGAACGCATTTGTCACGCCCCCAGCACACAGCCACAGCAGACGATCTTCTGATTAATGTACGACCCACATGGCATGAAGGGCGGAACGTAGTACATGCCCCCAGCGTTTCACACGCCCCCAGCATGCCCCTTGATGCGACGCAATTGCGTTCACATGGCATGAAGGCCGGACACACGCCCCCAGCGTTTCTCATTTCCTTAGCGTGCCCCTTGATGCTGTGCAGCAACGTAATTGGCGTTTGTATGTACGACTCACATGGCATGAAGGGCGGACACACGCCCCCAGCGTTTGTCATGCCCCCAGTGTTTGTCGCGCCCACAGCCCACGATGTGTTGGTCGTACCACACGCCCCCAGCATTAGTCACGCCCCCAGCCCACGCCCACAGAACAACGCAGACACACCCACAAGGGACTACTTTGCTGGCACGGTTCTTTTACCTTTTAAATGTATAGAGGAGTTGGCCTAATGGCTAAGGCGCTCGACCTCGGACCTGGGGATCTGGGTTCGAGTCTTGTTAACGATGCCAAACATCCTGTGATTCCGGGCAAATCACTTAATCTCCCCGTGACTAACAAAAATGAATGTGTGTCCTCATGTAACGTAACTGGTGCTATGTAGAGCGCTGTGATACCTGATTCAGTTCGGGTCAAGTTTGCGCTATATAAAACTCTGCAAAAAATAAAAAAAATATGGTGGCCATCTGCATAGCCTATGTCCTTCTGCTGCAACTGCCCTTTCCAACGCTGTATTGGGTGTTGTGATTGGTGCTGTGGTTACTGAGATTACCCGCCTCAAAGGTTTGGGCTCTCTCTTTATAATATTAGTATGGATGGTTTAGTACGCCCCTAGGGCTCAACGTATATTGTGCTAATTTACTCTGTGCTATTAAGTTAAGTTTACTGAATGTACTTTTGACTCTAGCATCATAAAGAGACTAGTGGGATGTGTTTAGAATAAATACATATATTTTATATATATACCCGGTGGGGTTGTCCTTTCATTTGGACATTCACAAGATTATAGACTGGTAAAACAAGCTGCTTTACTTTCGGCCAAGGTGCCCACTAGAATAGTGGACATCATATGCCAGGCCAACTTCTCACAATGTTGGCTAATCGATTGCTTCTCTTATGATTTTCCTCCCTCTACACTTCCATACTGCTAAAAAGAACCATCAGAGTGTGACTCTAAAACAGCCTAGAAATTATGGGCCCAGACCTTTCATACCCATCCCACAACATCTTCCTACTTTCCTGCAGAGTTCTCTCCAGAATTATACTACACCACTAACATCCGCACTCCTCTTCCGACCTACCGTTTGTTGCATCTAAATCCCTCTACTTCGTGCTAGTTAGAGCATTTTATTACTATGTAAATTTCTTTATTAATATGCTCTGTGTCCACGTATTATGTTACTTTGACAACTAACCACTGTGCTGTCATTAAGCGCACGCTGGACTAAATTAAAACAAATAACCAAAATAAGGAGATTTTTTTTTTATTGTACGATACTTATGCCTTCTCCAACAAAATGCACAAGTATCAGTTTGGAAGATTAACGTTGACAATGTAGCTTACGTGGCTACACTTTTAAATGTATGCAATGAGGGTAAGAATACATCGAGATATTTTGAAATGGGTAAAACTCAGTGATCGAAATATTTGGGAAATTATGCCTAAAGAAAGTTTTGCTGTGCCTAAAATTATAAGACTTAATTTCCGTCAAATTGATACTCCAAACTAATCACAGAATTCACTCATAAACCCCGGAGATGCGGTTGTGGTATCTGATGTATCACCTTTCTATTTTCCATCCATACGGCTGATTAATTTTCCTTTCTCCCACTCAAGGTCTAAAGATGTGCTTTGGCGCAGACTGGGTCGGCCTGACATGGTTCTTTAAATAGACACCGTTTCATTGCTAGTCAAAGAAACAGTTTCTTTTTCACTGGCCGGGATAAAGTAAATCTATAGCAGAAAGTCGTCAGGGTTGGCTTCTCTATTGGAAGTCGTTATTTAATACATCCAATGAATCCAGTGAAACAAGATACGGCTAGCCGTATGTTTTCAGTTTGGTAAGGAAATGACAACAAATCACTTCTCTTTATACTTATGCAAAGTTTTAATTTCTAGACAACAACATGGTAAACTCTTGTGAACTTCAGTGCTTACCCATAAAGTTAAAGATTAAATAAATGATGAACTTTCTGAGGAACAATGAAGATAATAATAGTATGTAATTGCTCCTCACCTCACATAGTAGGTACACACACACACACACACACACTTTAAAAACATTACTATAAACAAACGTAATGGATTTCTTTCAATGAATATACTGCCAGGGAAACTGTGAAGCAGGCAGTGCTAGGTGAGATCCAAGTTTCCATCACTACTGCATCTCTCTTTTCCAAGCCAAACTAATGAAAAGGGCCAGTTAAAGGGCCTGAAACACTCAGTCACTCATGCTTGCACAATATCAAAAGGTCATCGGGTTCTCTACTAATAATTTTATGCAGGTACCATTGGAAAGCAAGCATTGGCTAAGCCAATTAGTCTAATTTGTGCAGCCAACCTTTCGATGTTACCAATAACTGTTTTGCTTTACAAAAGTTAACCATAACGTAATTGTTGGTGAAACTGCTAGGCCCCTGTTTCTATGGTTTCAAATAGTACACATTGTCATAGTAGTGGGGCCCTCAAGTGATCTACGTTGCGTGTGGATGTGCTCCTTGCAAAAGGGTAGAATGCCTTCACTCACATAGAAGATAGCCAGTGACCCAAGTGGGCTGATTCATTACACAATTTGCAGTAATAGGGGGAAGACACATGTGCATAAAAAATTAGACCAATGGATGAACAAGGATTGCTGAAAGCCCCTACAATAAGAATATATATTATATATTACCTACTGGTGGTCGCCAGTAGGTATATATAGTTAGGATTTTTTCTCTATGGGTTTTTTGAAAATTCTATGTCTAATAACTTTGGCGTTTGTGGACGGAATTGGCTGAAATTTTCAGGAAAATGGCACATTTTGTTTCTGAGCAGCCCCTGAAAATTTTGGGGGGGTTCGTCAAGGGGGGGCCGAGAAAAAAGGGGGGTCCCAAAACGCGTTTTTCCCATGTTAATTTCCATAGGGCGGTTGGCCTCACTTTTAGCCCGAACGGCTGAATGGATTTGCACGAAACTTGGCAAAATTGTAGGGACTGGTAGCCCGATGTGCCTTTTGTAGGTCTCAATATATGTGCTTCAGTGGATTTTGAGAAATTAATGTTCAAAAAAAGATATATATCTGTAACAGCGGACTGGGCAGCGCTCCGCTACGCGTACTTTTCGCGCAACGGAGCTTTGTGAAGCGAAGCTGATTGGTTCTCCGGCGTCTGTCAACATTCCAAACAGTCCGTAGCGGCCGCCATCTTGTCTCTCGGTAGGATCGAGAGACAAGAGGAGGCCAAAGCGAAGGGGCAAATGACCATAAGGGGGCATAGTACATTGTCGCTCACCCCCTAGGTTTGATGTGGAGGTTTTAAAAGGGCCCCGCGGGAAAAAAAAAAAATAATAATAATAATCGAACAGCTGAATGGATTTGCACGAAACTTGGCAAAATTGTAGGGACTGGTAGCCCGATGGGCCTTTGCTAGATCTCAATATATGTGCTCCAGTGGATTTTGAGAAATTAACGTTAAAAAAAAAGGTATATATCTGTAACAGCGCACTGCTTCGCGTACTTTTCGCGTTACGGAGCTTTGTGAAGCGAAGCTGATTGGCTCTCCGGTGTCTGTAAACATTCCAAACAGTCCGTAGCGGCCGCCATCTTGTCTCTCGGTAGGATCGAACAGCTGAATGGATTTGCACGAAACTTGGCAAAATTGTAGGGACTGGTAGCCCGATGTGCCTTTGCTAGGTCTCAATATATGTGCTTCAGTGCATTTTGAGAAATTAACATTCAGAAACAAGATATATATCTGTAACAGCGCTCCGCTTCGCGGAGATAAAATTATATGTGTATTACCTAGCTGTTGCTAACACCAGTTAGCGACGGCTAGTAGAAGATAGCGACCATCTTGGGCCCCACTTTGCATGTGAGTGATATTTATCACTAATGACATGCAAAGTGGGCATGCCAAGATGTTAGCGACTGGAAACAGTCGCTAACATCGCTATCTCCTATTATCAACTTTTGGAAATATTCGAGATAAGGGCGAATATCTCCAAAAGCTACCACCTGCCCTGAGCAGTTCTTAGCCATGTTATCCAATGGGAGGTGGATAACATGGCTAAGAGCATTAGCTCGGTAATGCATGAATATCGCTGAGTTTTCAGCGATATTAATGCATTGCGGTCGTTTTTTATCGTATTTCCGATAAACCTTGATAATAGCAAGGTTTATCTGCGATAATTTCTGACGGTAAAAAAATGGTTGCTAAGCATCGTTAGGGATAAATATCGCTTAACTTTGGTAATATGCCCCAACGTCTGTTAACGTTCGATTCGAAGGAAATCAGGAAGTGTTGAAAAACATTGTCTGCGCCATCTTGTCTTTTTTCAAATGCCACACTTTTGTCGTGCACGGCAGCCATTTTAGATGCCTTGACCAGACCCACTCTGTGCACGCTGTCGATCCTTAGCATGGCTCCCCACCCTCGCAAGCATCTCCCCCAGGCAGTGGTCACCCCCGCTCTCTGTCTTATGCATGGGTAATAAACCTCCCCCATCTGCGCTGCTGTTCCCTGAGAATCACACCCTGTGCCCGCCCGACACCTCCCTTTCGCCCTATTCACTACCGCACCCTCTGACACTCCTTTTCCTCTGTGTCCGATTGTCCAGGCTGGTCCTAGGGTATCAGCTAGCCCTGCAGATGTAGTTTATGGCCACAGCTGTAAAGAATCACCCCTCTTCAAAGGAGTTATAGTAGATCAAGGCCCACACTCGATGAGATCCGTCACAGCAGAAGCGTTGCTATTATCTGAAAACCATCCTGTATTGTGATTGGGGAGGGGACCGAGCCTGAAGCGGAAGATTCCAGGGATGACTGTTTGTACATCAAAGTTTTTACAATTATGTGTCACATTAAAAATATATAGCACTCCGACAAAGTAGTAAGATTATAAAACTTTAATAATTTATAAATATATACAAGAAAACAAAAATAGTAATAACATATAAACATTTTTAGGGAAAAACAACGAAGTAGCGGTCGGCTGTGCGAATAGTCCCAACGCAGCACAACGTCCAGATTTCCGGCGTGGGGCGTCGCGGGGGGTGGGTCATCAGTAGCAAACTGTTGTGCGAATAGTTCCAAGGCAGCAGAACGCGCCGAAATCTAGATGACACGAAAGTGATGTCTAGTAAGTTGCCACCCAGCAAATAACGGCATGGGGCGTCGCGGGGGGTGGGTCATCAGTAGCAAACTGTTGCGCGAATAGTTCCAAGGCAGCAGAACGATGGCACCAAGGTGATGTCCAGTAAGTTGCCGCACTGGTTTTGGTATCCTACAATGCTGCTCCGAATAACGGCGTGGAGCGCCCCGGGGGAGGCGGCGTGAACGGGCCTCTCCAGGTGGAGTCTCATCTGTTGTAGTGGGGCGCCCCTTTACCGTTGCAGTTGCCATTCCGTCCGTTTTTGGTCCACTGTGTCAAAAGCCGCAATTCAGCTGAGTTGCGCCCACTCTTGCGGTGCAGCGATAGGCGGCTGTCACAGGACTCTCAAAATGGCGGCAGGCTGTTTCCTTTTTGGGCCTGGTCCACTGAAATGGCCCTGGGACACCTTGGAAATCGGACGCTTGTCTGCTAGGTCTTGGACCCCATTCTCGAAAGCGTCCCCTCCGCCTTGAGAATTCATCAAAAGTTTTGGGGGCTCCGACTCCTGCAGGCTTCTGGTGGGGAGCAGCTGCCATGATTGCTCGCGGAATGACCACGACTGAGCTACGAGATGGTGGTGCTTTCATGCTGACGCCAGCTTCAGTCTGAAACATCCAGAAACAAGGTGGGGCTTTCATCGTTTGGGAAAAAAAAAAAGTTTTCATCCTATGAAAAGTGTTGTTTTTGGGTCACATGATCATGCCTTCCATCATTAGGAAACCAAAAGTAAAATGAACCAATGAAAAGTTTTATAAACAAGTCACATGACCTGTTATGCGGCATAGGGTGTAAAATGCGGAGAAAATACGTTGGCACGTGAGGCGGCGTCAGTAGCGGACCGATGTGCGAATAGGCCGAAGGCAACACAACGCGCCAAGATCCGGATGGCACCGAGGTGGTGTCCAGCAAGTTGCAGCACTGGTGTGGCCATCCTACAATGCTGAAAGTCGGCGTGGGGCGCCCCGTTGGCCTGTGAGTTTGCGTCAGTAGCGGACCGATGTGCGAATAGGCCGAAGGCAGCACAACGCGCCAAGATCCGGATGGCACCGAGGTGGTGTCTAGTAAGTTGCCGCACTGGTGTGGCTATCCAACAATGCTGAAAGTCGGCGTGGGGCGCCCCGTTGGCCTGTGAGTTTGCGTCAGTAGCGGACCGATGTGCGAATAGGCCGAAGGCAGCACAACGCGCCAAGATCCGGATGGCACCGAGGTGGTGTCTAGTAAGTTGCCGCACTGGTGTGGCCATCCTACAATGCTGAAAGTCGGCGTGGGGCGCCCCGTTGGCCTGTGAGTTTGCGTCAGTAGCGGACCGATGTGCGAATAGGCCGAAGGCAGCACAACGCGCCAAGATCCGGATGGCACCGAGGTGGTGTCTAGTAAGTTGCCGCACTGGTGTGGCCATCCTACAATGCTGAAAGTCGGCGTGGGGCGCCCCGTTGGCCTGTGAGATGGCGTCAGTAGCGGACCGATGTGCGAATGGGGCCAAAGGCAGCGCAACAATATTTTCTGATTTGAAGACACCACAAGGCGCTGAGATGCCAAGATCCGGATGGCACCGAGGTGGTGTCTAGCAAGTTGTGGCACTGGTGTGGCCATCGTACAATGGTAAAAGTCGGCGTGGGGCGCCCTGTTGGCCTGTGAGATGGTGTCAGTAGCGGACTGATGTGTGAATGGGGCCAAAGGCAGCGCAACAATATTTTCTACTATATTTTCGGAGTAGAAGACACCACAAGGCGCTGAGATGCCAAGATCCGGATGGCACCGAGGTGATGTGTAAGTTGCGGACCGATGTGCGAATGGGGCCAAAGGCAGCTCAACAATATTTTCTGAAGAGAATACACCACAAGGCGCTGAGATGCCAAGATCCGGATGGCACCGAGGTGATGTCTAAGTTGCGGACCGATGTGCGAATGGGGCCAAAGGTAGCGTAACAAGATTTTCTGTATGGAAGATACCACTAGGCGTTGAGATGCCAAGATTCGGATGGCACCGAGGTGATGTCTAGCAAGTTGTGCCACTGGTGTGGCCATCGTACAATGGTAAAAGTCGGCGTGGGGCGCCCTATTGGCCTGTGAGATGGTGTCAGTAGCGGACTGATGTGCGAATGGGGCCAAAGGCAGCGCAACAATATTTTCTGACTGACACCACAAGGCGCTGAGATGCCAAGATCCGGATGGCATCAAGGTGATGTCTAAGTTGCGGACTGATGTGCGAATGGGGCCAAAGGCAGCGTAACAATATTTTCTGTATGGAAGATACCACTAGGCGTTGAGATGCCAAGATTCGGATGGCACCGAGGTGATGTCTAGCAAGTTGGTGTGGTCATCCTACAATGCTGAAACTCGGCGTGGGTCACCCCATTAGCCTGTGAGATGGCGTCAGTAGCGGACCGATGTGCGAATAGGCCGAAGGCAGCACAACGCGCCAAGATCCGGATGTCACCGTGGTGGTTTCATAGTTGAGAGGCACTTCATCTGCAGTGGGGTGCCGAGATCCGGATGGCACCGAGGTGATGTCTAGCAAGTTGCTGTACTTGTGTGGTCATCCTACAATGCTGAAACTCGGCGTGGGTCGCCCCATTAGCCTGTGAGATGGCTGTTCTTTGGATTTGGGCCTGGTCCACTAAAATGGCCCTGGGACACCTTAGAACTCGGACGCTCGATTTTTTTTTCCTTTCCTGTACATGCAAAAAAAGGTAAATGCCCGGTATGTTACACGCTTCATCTGCCACGATGAACTCTCCAGAGGAACCGGAAAAAAATATAGTTGTGGTAACTATACCATGCATCGTCATATGGAGAGGTGGCACCAATTAATTATAGTGCTGCATAAAAGAGAGATTTGGAGGAGAACCCCTGACCTGCTAGTACATTCATTAAAGAAGTGGCACTGAGAGCTTCAGAGGCAAGGGAAACGGTCCCAAATATTTAGAAGAACTTTGGAAAGATTAAAATGACATGTTTAGATTGTGGTAAATTAATTTCATGTGGGCAGATGAGTGTTACTCTAATAAATACAGCATATGAACATCATCATAGTCGATGGTTGGTAGAGACATTTTGACTATATCCTGGACCTGCCCGTCCTCGCCCAAAATGGCGCCGGAATAAATGGGACTCGTAACTCCTTGTTGTGTACTGGTTGCAGAACCTTGAAATCACGAGATACGTATGCAGTTTTGAAGCACATGGCGGGCGGGGACGAGAATTGATTGAATATTTCGACATCCCTATTGATATTAAGTTCTGATGTGTTATTGATTACTGTACTGTTGAAAATTCGAATTAACGTCACCCATGGTACTTGCCCGCAAATGTATATCTAGATAATTTTATTGTAACTGGCCCTGTCGTATTTTAATTATAAAATGTACGTCCACCGATTCCGTAACTGTTAGACACCTTAGTTTTGGCAACCTAATGGCCCGCCCGTTACGTTCCTCTACAGTGTAAATGTCTATTCATCATATACGATTACAGTTTGCTCCGTGGCAGGCCCACGTGGTTATAGGCTCGTATTTGTATAATGAAATTTTCACAATAAAGGTTTTTAAAAGAAAACATGGTAGTAGTGTATACATTGGTAAAGTTTTTAATAATAGTCACTGTTTTAGAATCATTAAAAGGCAAGTGAAATAAAGCAGACCAATTACATGAAGGGTAAAAGGTATAATACGAAGGAACGCAGTAAAGATAAATGGTCAAGGGCTGTTGTGTTTTCTATTCCTGCAACATAAAGTGATCGATAAGAATCTCATATTCAGGCGTATCGGCGACTAAGACAGCAGGTCGACCCTCTTTTGCATTAACGGCTCCGTCATGGGACGAAGAAACGCTCTTTTTCTCGAAAAAAGAATATATTTTACTTGCAGGACAGTTGTAAAATTTCCGGGAAAGTACATTAGCCTGGAACATTATAACATATATTTAAGAGAAAATAATGTTCGGAAGTAATTAAAAGCGTAATTTTTAGGTGATATGACCAAGGCTTTCATCATTAGAATAAGAAAAGTAAAATGAACCAATGAAAAGTTTTATTAACAAGTCACATGACTTGTTATGCTTACGTTACGCGCTGTGCGCCCCGGATGACTTCCGGATGCGCTAACGCGGCGCGTCATATGACGCATTACGCGACAACGCAGGTCCAGAATATAGTCAAAATGTCTCCACCAACCAGCGGTCGAAACACAACCCCTTTCAGCAGGCTAAATAGTTCTGTTAAATGACAACAGAAGGGACAGGCAACAAGAACCATCAGTCAAAGAGGGGAGGGCTAGTTCTTCTCTACCGGGTTACATTGGGGCGCTACCGGAACTGATCGAATTGGTAGTCTACAGTGTTTCTGGATGTTTCAGACCGAAGCTGGGGTTAGCATGAGAGCAGCACCATTTCGTAGCTCCGTTGTGGCCATTCCGCAACCAATCATGGCAGCCGCTCTTTATCGTTATTTTGGGCGGGGTGGGTGGCGGAGCCGAGCTGTTTTGCAGCCATCATTGTGTGGAGTTCAGTTCATCTCACTAGTTTTGTATTTGTCATGAGGGGTTGTTCCTAATGTTTCTATTTTAGCGAGGTCAAAAAGAGATCCCATTAGTGGCCTACTGATTTTGCTCGATTCCTTTTCTTTTTTTTTACACGATTTTTCGTTATCTGCAAAGACTAAACAGAGTATTGCGACTCTGTGTTTGTTTGTAAATAGAGAATGAACCAAAGAGAACTAATTCTAAAACAGTAAATACTTGGATAACAATCAATCAAATGGAGAGAGAAGCAGGCACGACGGATTACAACGGGGGCAAAGGCCTGCGTTAACTACCTTTCACTATCTGCAAAGAGAGAGTACTCCTAATAGAAATGAGGGGGGGGGGCACCATTCAAAGCAGATCAGTGTGCATAAACACGAAAATGTTTTCACTTACCACGTACTTGACATTCGACAGCTTATGATATTTGCTATTAAAAAACCATTGAAATTCACTGAAAAAACCATAGGTTATAGACCATATATAGTTAGGAATTAGCATTTACAAAACCTTGAAAATTCACTGAAAAAACCATAGGTTATAGACCATATATAGTTAGGAATTAGCATTTAAAAAACCTTATTTTACTCACACAAAACCATTGAAATTCCATATATAGTTAGTTGCACTAACTATATATTGCGCACCCGCAATCCACTGCTGATCATGTCACATATTACATCATTCATGACATGGTCAGTGACATCACTGATGACATCACTGATGACATCTCAAATGACATCACTGATGACATCACTGATGACATCTCATTTGACATCAATGACCACATCACTGATGATATCATTCATGTGACAATACAATGCATCTCCTCACATTTTAATATAACCTCTGTTTCACCCAGTGTTAAATACAGAGTATAATTTTTGAAACCATTGACACACCAATACTAGTTACTACATACGTACTCACTGATTCCTACGTCTACACACACATTCACTCATTCACCCATACAATCATTCATACATACAATCACTCATCTTTACAACACTATCATATGCACTCATACACCTATACAGACACTCACACTCTGCCACTCATCCATGGAGTTACTCACACACCTAGTCAGTCCTGTAAAGAATCAATCACACTTCCATTTTCTTGTCTATACAGTTAAACATAGAGCACCTTACATTTTCAAACATATAGTAACACATACTTACTTTCTTATACAATCATTGATACAAGTACACATTGATCTGCACAGAGTCACACACCTCCCAGCCAGCCACACACACACTCAGTCTCCCATACAAATACTTGGACAATCAATCAATAACCCATATAGTTAATCATATAGCTACTGATCAACACATGCAGTAGTTTACAGAACAACAGACATAATGATGCACAAATTAAGACAGTTTAGTCACTAACCCATGCACTCAGTGAGACACATTTAATCACTCACTCATACATTCAGTCATGCACCTACTAAATCCTTCGTCCAGACAGTTATACATCTACTCATTCTTCAATATCTAAAACATATTTAAACTTTACAGAAACACACAGTCACTGGATGATGTCATCAGTGATGTCATCAGTGATGTCATTTGAGATGTCATCAGTGATGTCATCAGTGATGTCACTGACCATGTCATGAATGATGTAATATGTGACATGATCAGCAGTGGATTGCGGGTGCGCAATATATAGTTAGTGCAACTAACTATATATGGAATTTCAATGGTTTTGTGTGAGTAAAATAAGGTTTTTTAAATGCTAATTCCTAACTATATATGGTCTATAACCTATGGTTTTTTCAGTGAATATATAATATGATTAAAATCAAATTATCTTGGCTAAGGCAAGACCTAATCAATAAAGAATCAATCTTGAAAAAGACAGCAATGTTAGGCATAGATGATATCTTTTAATGAAAGAAAAGCAAGCAATCTGTATCAGTGATGCAGACATATATAGTATTCATGCAACTTTATGGGCCTGACAATCATAAAAAACTGACACTATTGGTATTTTTTGTATATGAATTATATAATGTATTGATTGATGTCTTAAAGGTTCAATGACATTTTAATTTGTGATATAATTGATGCTTTTATGGATTATTGTATTCCAAATTTAAATTTATTAGTGACTGATTGACATGATAATTCTCTAGACAGGATTGAATAAAATGAGCAAGAATATAAAGGCCAAAGATGTATTAAACTTTAGTACGGTCCCTCATAAAGGTGCTAAATGATACAAAGCTGATGAAATAATAGTGTTATTTATCTTTTCTGTATGAAGGGGAAATGGGGGCAACAGGGCTGGAACACTGCATAACAGCTAGAATTTCGAGCAAATCCAGAATGGCAACAGTACCTTAATGTAGATTTGCATGGAATACTAATTCGAAGGAATCCAGGAATGAAGCAATGGAAAATTGAAGATTGCTTGATAATTCTACGCATAAAAAGTAATTTGAGCAAATGTGCACGTTTTATTCAGCTTACGGTTTACAGCATTTATTGTGCAAGCATGTTCAAAGAAATCATCTACATGTGACTTTTAGTGAGTATAAAAACAAAATTAAAAAAACAAGGTGATGGATGGAATGCTTGAATTAATCTCAGCCACTGGCAATCACACGGACCGCATCCCAATCCATCTTACTAGGTTGAAACCCTTCCTGGGTTGTTCGTGTTCCAGTTCAGGAAGGACCTGGTTTCGCCTTTCCCGCTGGACTGTTCCAATTGGAGTATGGTTAAGTCTGATTTGCAGATAGCTGGGTCCAAACTGAGGTGGCATTGTGTGCAAAATAGTGATGAACTGGGATGTAGCCTGTGTAATTGCCAGTGGCTGAGTTTATTTCAAGTATTCCGTCCATCACTTTTTTTGTATACTAATTTGTCGCCCTAAGTGGAATGAACAGTGGCTCCCCGTCGACAAGAGGATCACCTTCAAGCTCCTCACCCACGCACACAAAGCACTCCACAACGCCGGACCAGCCTACCTGAACAGCAGACTCAGCTTCCACACCCCCACCTGCCAGCTCCGCTCTGCCAGCCTTGCCCTTGCCGCTGTCCCCCGCATCCATCGTACGACCTCCGGCGGCAGATCCTTCTCCTACCTCGCCGCCAAGACCTGGAACACCCTCCCTACCCACATACGGCAGACCCAAGACCTACTCGCCTTCAGAAGACTCCTCAAGACCTGGCTCTTCGAACAGTAGCACCACCCCTCCCTCCACTCAGTGCCTTGAGACCCTTCGGGATAGGTAGCGTGCTTTACAAGTTCTCTGATTGAATAATTGATTGAGTTTTCCCAAACGTGGGTCCGGTGCACACTGTGTCACTAGAACCTCTCTCTGTTTCTCAATCTGAAATACAGAGTTCGAGCAACTGATCGGCCATGGGGGACCAGGCGTAGAACATCCCATACAAATATTCGACAGCTTGTGGGCCCCTCTATCAATAGCCCTCGCAGGACAATAACAGGTCAGCTGAGAGAGGAACAGGTGGTGCAGGAGCTAAACAGCGGGAAGGCTACTTGTCTCGGGGGAAATCAATGTCCCACTTACCCCATAGCATCTGGCTGCACCATCCACTTCCGGGGGTGGGGGGTGAAAGTAAACGTGCATCCCCACACTACCCTGTACTCCCAGGCACTGATAGACCCCCTTCGAGCACCCTCGGTGGAGTGGAGAGGAGAGCCACAGGAGAGCAGGGACATCACCTGTGCTTCCATGACTAACATGGTGGAAGGAATAAAAAAAAAACAAGGGGCCTACCACAGGGGCGCAGTGGTGTTATGCCCTGTCGCAGGGCTTGAGTTTTAACATTTTGGACGGCAGAGGAGGCAGCCAGGAAGGGCTGTGTGCGGTTTGCTCGTCGGGGAGACTCCTTGCCAATGGGAATCTAACTCAGCTCAGGTAGAATTATACACAATATCATCAATTATACCCCGGAAGACCCTGGCAAACTAAAAAAGCTGGAGAGTTGCAACTAGCGGCCCAAAAAAATAGTACGTCACTTGTTACACATTTGGAAACTGATCTATAAATTACCTTTTAAGCTGCAAGACAGGAACCGGCTTAAAAACACAAACAAGTTAGTCTACAGGGACAGAGAATGACAAAAAGGAGACCAGGGATTAAGAAAATCTATCATCGAAACCCACCATTCAAGAAGATCACCCAAAGTCACACAAGCCCGTCTTGAGTCAGCCTCGGTCACACTCCTAACCTCCAACATTTTGAGAATTTGCAGTTACTTCTCACCTCTGCCCACCCCACTGAGAGCTAAAGGGCTGCCGTGAAGTAAATCTACATTGCTCAAGCTGCCCCCGGGAGAACAGGAGGACCAATTAGTAAAGCAATAAGAAGATGAACAGAGACAGGAACAAAACTCACACCACAGGGAGAAGTTGGACATGGAGCAGTCCCCTGTTCCCAGGCCAGTGGAACTGACCAAACATTGAATCTGGATTCCGCAGAGCAAGAAATAGGGCTAAAACAACCTGAATTCATAGAAATATCATCAGCTCTGGTTTTCCCGAAAGGAATCATTCATAACAGAAGGAAAAAGCAAGGAACTTTTTTCAGGGTGGAGGCGGATGCTTTTACGATGACTCATCCTTATCACAGACTCTTCCAGCAATGCAGCCTTATAACCTCAATCAGAGCTCGCCCCTCCTGTGGTGAACCCTGTCCCCTTCCATATATCTGGCAGGACCAAGTGTACATCTCAAATCGGGTGCTCCCAACAAAATTCCCTTATCATCAATAAATATAACACTGATGGCCACATTCAACACCCTTACATGTCAGACGCAAAAATTGGAAATTCAAATGGACACGGTGCAGGCGATAGCAATAGCCATAGCCAGAACAGAGATATCAGCCAAAATCGATACGCTAGATGGTAAATTGGACACAAAAACGACCCTGCATCAGTGATGTGCTCAGTCTCCCCAATGTCGAGAAGCCCAGCTCTTTGCCAAATGTTTTTTCATCATTGGTAACAGAACTGAAACAAAGGCAATTACTGAATATACACCACCAGGGCCAACATATAGAAGACAGGGTCCCAATCCAAGCCTCACAAGACGGAAACTGCACCACTCCCATCATAAACATCGAAAGTGACAACGTAGCCAGCATAGACCCCCCACCACGTCACAGTTGGCAGCAGTGGGGAAAACCAACACGACTCGACGGCAACGAGTAAAGCTGCACATAGTAGAAACGGCCTTACGGACCCCCTTGAAGTGACCATTGAACCTCATAAACTACTATCTAGAAGTGAAAAAACACCCTAAGAAGCAAGCTAAAACACCAAACAGTGACGCGGCGCAAAGGAACTACAAATGAAACTGGAGTAATTCGGGCAGGAAAATGGGCCCAAAGGCCGATTGCCAATCATATACATCTAGGGCACAGAAATTCTATACAAGTTTCTAACAAGCAAGGCCAGTCGCCAGTCCAGGCAATGACCTGCCAACAACGACCCCTGCAGCACAATAACCTATAAGATCACCTCTGATGTGGCCTCAAAGAAGAGGTGTGGGGAAGCAAGCCGTACAGGAGTTCAATCACTTCAAATAAATAGACCACGGGGGTAGATGATACAGCACAGCATGGTATCTAAACAGGCAGGAACAAATAGAGTTACCACTAACATGGTTAGCACAAGAACAATCTAACCCCAAATAAATAGTAATGGGACATGGGCAGGGGCGCGACTAGAGCCAAATTTCGGGGTGCGTGTCAAATACTTCCAGCCATGGACAAGAATTTCTAGAAGTGGAGTACAAAATATCCTCATAGCCAATATGAGAATAACAAGTGACAAACTGCAATTTAAACATATTGGACACACTTTATATTGTAACAAGCATGTTTTTGTAGATTTGACACTGTTCTTAGGCTACTCACAGTGATCATTGAAAAACAGATTGAGTGCACTGACAGTTAAAAACAGGTTTTATAAAGTTGAATCCAAAGCACATAAGACATGTTTTCACAAAAGTATTTCAAAACAACACCCTTTTTGTGAATTCTCTGATTCCTTCTGTGCAGGACAATGTGCTTGTGAAATATTTATAATTGAAAGTCAATAAATATTCTCCTGCCCCATAAACGACAGAAGGCACAATCTAGCTTACCCAATTGGATGTTGCAAAATATTCATTGGTGAAGCTGCCCTTACTACAGGTCTCAAAATATTAGGTTTAGCGGCAGTGCCTAATTTGATCCGGTGGTTGCAGGTGGAGGTGGGCTCCTGCACAAAATGTTGGGGTCCTGCCCTACGTTATCCTCATCAAACTTTGCTCCATAACAAGAGAGAGAAAAACACAAAAGGGGCAATGACTAAAGAGAAAGATGGAAAAATTCGGATAGAACGAGAAAGCAAAAATTAAAAAGAAACTGCAAAGGTTCCTGGTGGTAGATGAAAGAGGCACACAGTAAGATCAAGCCCTGGCAGTCTTGGTATTCAGCTCTCCTGACATTTAAAATTGCCAGGCACAGGATCCTAAGCAAAACTTTGGGCCCTGGCCTTTATGATTTTATGAATCAAGGACGGCTTTGTGGGTTACCACACATGAAGTTGCAGTAGTGTTAGAATATAAATATTTGTGTTTATGCATTGCCTATGTAAAGTTAGCATTCACTGCACCATTTTCTGTTTAGGCGCCATTTTGAATCATGATTGAAACTGATCCTTTGCTATTTCTGAGAAAAGGTCTTTGTTATTTTTTGTTTCTGCAATGTTAGGTTTTGCTTCACTAATGAACAGATTGTTCATATTAGCACATACCGTTCTCTCTAGATAGAGGCCCTCTCCCACTAGTCTGGTGATGGGCCTGACTGGAACAACCTTGGACTTTATAACTTTATGTATGATACTAGTGCTGAGACTGTTTTTTTTCTTGTCTTCTATTGCTTAGCAGCACCTGCCTGGGAAATTCCACTATGGGCGTGTTTAAGCCCAGTTACGATATGTACATATATCATTATGCCTGTCGATTTCAGTCTCCCTGCAGCACTCCTAGCGACTGGGTAGACTGGGCTCCGCTCCGAGTGTATCTAATAAACTGTTATTGACTTGTATTCTTTACTGTCTGACCGACTTTTCATTTGGTATGGAAGGATGAGAGGTGGTCAGTAGTGACCAGGGTGACCCTAATCGGGCCACTTCCTTCAATTGGTGACTAAACAGGGAATCCTTTGGTTGATTGATCCACCCCTTTCCGCAGATGGAGGGGAGGCCGAGGACATTGTCAGGTTGTACTGACGGCTCAGGGATCCCTGCACAGAGTATTATTTGCTTACAGCTGCCCGTTCTGTCCTGCCGGAGGGTGACTCGCCCAGTGGTCATCCCGGCTGGAGTCCTGAATGGCGAAACCCTTGGATCTGACCATTTAGTCTGAAGAGACGGCAGTGGAAAATTGGTGCATTTGTGCTACTCATATCAGGTGAATTTGTTGTTGTTCTTTGTGGATATGGTACCATTGTGGTTTGAGTTTAATATGGTCTAAGGACCGTTTTTGGTAAAAGTATTTGCAACTGCTTGGCTAGGTAAAAAGAACAAATTTGTTTTCCTTTTAAAATGCCTAGTCTTAGTAATATTTTGTAGTTGTGTTGTCGCTGTTGTTCTGCAGATGCTCGATTGGTAGAATCTCAGCCGGCGCCTCCTGAAGGCAGCAGTAATTTTGATATATATGTTAAGCGTGGTCTTGGCCCAAATATGTTTAGTACATTATGACACACATATACGAGGGACAATGCAGAGATACAGTGCCCGTTGACGGGCACTTTTGATGAACAAAAAATGTGTTTTTTACAGGAGCAATTATTTAGGAAATGAAGTAGACAATCTATGTTCGACTCCCTTAGAACTTGAAAGTAGGAGGCTTGGCAGAGAAGGCTAAAGATGGAGAGAGATGCAAAGAAAGGGAAAATGCAAACATTGACACAGAAACTATGGCATATGATAGAGAAAAAACAGTCTAAAATTGAATGTGAAGATAGGAGATTTTGGTTTCATATAGATAAATCCTATTAAGATGATACTATTGTAGAAGAGTTGTTATACACTCGTCAATCAACCCCTTATGCCCTGCAGAGGATATATTCCTCCATTTATTCAGTCACAGCAGCCTGTTACGTCTGCTCCGGCTGTTCCTGTGTCCAAGGCTGTTGTTTTGACAGCTGTGGTACGGCACCTCCCGCTCCTTCCTTACCTTTGCTGTATTTGGCAACTGTGACCCTCAGCACATCTACTGTTTCAACTCCTATATCCTCTGTTCTCTCCCCTCCGGTGCAAGCGCCAGCGATGATTGTACCTTTCACCTCTCTCATATCTTCTTCCATGGTTTTTCATCCTCTGAATGTTTAGACGCCAGTATGCGGATTTGAGGATAGAGGTTGGACAAAATTCAGGAGTGATTAGGACTGTTAGTGGGCTCTGGGTTGGGGATGAAGAGAAGCAAGTAATAGGTGACCAGGCTGCACGGTGGGCATGAAATGGGACTTATAGTGTGGAGGATGTTTGGGAAGTCATGCAAGATTTTGAACACTTTATACAGCAGCATGCCCTTAAGCATATGTCTGCTACATTTATTTTATTTGATATTAGAGATTGTGTGTATGCTGCTGATTTGGAACCAGGGCAAGTATTTGGGAATGTTACAACTTTAGTTGCTTTTAGGAGAAGATTACATGAGATGAGCGCCATTCAGGTATCTCAGTTTCCGATGCGGGCGGTCCATCCTATATATCACCCAGAGATCTCTGTAATAATGGACAAGCGTGGAAATGTTACTAGACCAGCTGTAAAGGCCCGTTTTCAGGAACAATAGGTTTATACTCCATGGAAAAGAAGTGAGGTTTTGGCCCTTAACTCTTATTTGCCTGATCCTAGGAAGAATCCTACAGCTTATTATAAAGAATTGACTGAGGCTGCCTCTTCATCTTTATTGGCTCTTGCTGATATTGAAATGTTCTTTGGTCTTCTCGTTCTGGTTGATGTTTGCAAACAGGCTCATACTCAAGATCATGTTGCAGAGTTGGGTGGTACATGGCATGTGATTAAGGGATGGGATCAGGAAAGGAAGCCAGGTGATAAACCTCGAGCCGAGATATTACCTGTTCACATTATCACATATAGCGCATTCCCTTATTCCACTTAAGAAGGTGAGCTGGGATAAACTGATGGCTTATCGACAGAAAAAGGATGAAAGAGTGTCTGATTTCTTTACCTGGTTCAAAGCCACTTTTTTGGAATATAGTGGGCAGGATATTTCTTTTGAGGGATGTGTTGGGTTGTTTATTGATAGATTTGTTTCTAATCTTCCTAAAATTGTGACTTGTTTACAGGCAGCTGAGAATACTTGGTCCAACTCTTCTCCCTCTGTTACTTTGAATATGGCTCAGGACTATGAACATCGAGATCAGGAGGAAAAGTATAGGACTGATAAGAAACACAAGGATTTGAAGATGAAGGTGTTGTTACAGCAAGCGTTTTGGGGAAATAATAGGAGACAGGGTGGTACTTCTAGGCAGCTTCCACGTACTAGTAGACAGCCTTGTACGACACCTCTTGGGACAAATCAGTGTGCATATTGTAAGGAGGAGGGTCATTGGCGTATCCAGTGTCCTGTGCTTTTACAGAAAGCTGCAGCACCTAGATGGCGAGGTTCTGGTGGACTAGGTAGTGGGACAGAGAGAGTTCAGAATGTTACTGACTCACAGGGTCATTTAGATAACAAGTACTTTGATTATCCTTGAGATGGCCAGTATTATCATGATGATTATGATATGGAGGAGGCAACAGGCATGTCTTGTAGGTAAGACAGCCAGGACAGGTAGAGGGACAAGTTACAAAGCTGTAGATCAGTGTGTTCCTTATGTCACAGCAGATTTACAAGGCTCGACTAGGGAATTTCTGGTGGGCACAGGTGTGACAAAAAGTTCTGTTTCTCGACATATGGTCCCTGGGGCAGCCATGTCTGGCTATAATAATTTTTTGGTAGGTTTTTCAGGTGTACCGGTTGTAAGCCCCATTTCCCGCCCCCTTGGATTAACTGTTAGTTCTTTTACTGTGGAGTCTCCATTTTTGTTGCCATCCAATTGTGGTTAGAATTTGATGGGTCTGGATCTATTGAAGAAATTGTATGCCACAATGTATTTCTCTCCTGCGGGTGTCTATGTTACGATGGGTCTGGATGCAGGTACTGAACAATGTTTGTCTCAGGATGCACCCCTTCCGACTCAATTTGCTGATATCCAATCCACTCGATGGGCCACAGGTGAAACTGACATAGGACTGTTGCTTATACCACCAGTATCTATACAAGTCAAAGAGAATGCTGTTTTGCCCCGGATTCTTCAGTATAAGACACCGCAGGCAGGGGAACTGGCTCTTCTCCAGATTATTTAGGATTTGCTACAAAAGGGAGTAGTTGAGGAGACGTCTGGCAATATTTGTAATAGTCCTATTCCTCCAATACTTAAACGAGCACCCTCAGGTTCCTCTGAGGATGCTGATGATGAGTATCCCTTCGTGATTGATCTTTGTGAAGTTAACAAAATAGTGGCTCCGCAATTCCCTACGGTTTCTGATATTACTGCGCTCTTGACAATTATTCCTTCAACTGCTAAATGTTTCTCTGTTATTTACTTGAAAAAAAAATTCTATAGTATTCCTATCCATCCAGACAGTAGATATTTGTTTGGGTTCACACTGGCTGATAGGAGCTTTAGATTCTGTTGAGCTCCTCAGGGATATGCAGAGAGTCCTAATACCTACAGTTGATCATTAAAAGGTCAGTTGGATTCCTTGTCGTTTCCCTCAGGTAATGTATTGGTGCAGGTTGTTGATGATCTCCTCATAGCCTCAGATACAGAACAGGGTTGTAGAGATAGTACTGGCAAATTATTGTTGCATTTGGCTCATCATGGACATAAGGTTTCCCTTTCTAATGTCAGTATTGTCAATAGGAGGTCACCTACTTAGATCATCTACTGTCGAAGGAGGGTGGGAGGATGACTCCTGAGTACATCAGTACCATTGTTAAAATGCCTATTCCACAAACTCAGAAAGATGTGAATACTTTTATAGGTATCACTTCCTAGTGTCGCCAGTGGATTCAAAACTACACATTACTAATCAAACCTTTGCTTGCATTAACAACAAAAGAAGTGCAAGAGCCTTTGCTTCCAGCTTCTGGCTCGGCATCATGGTAGGACACCGTATTTGTTATAATGCATCCTTTTTGCACTCATTACGACCCCTAGCTGATCCACGTTGTCTACATTCGGTTCTTCCTATTATCAGAAGCGCCGTCTGTAAAACATGTCACTGGTGTTCATTCTCGACCCCAGCCATACATTGTTCTACGCACAATAAAAACATGTTTCTTCTTAACTGCCGGTCCCTGCCTAAACACCACACGGAACTGGCGTTATTGCTTGAGGAGCTCAACCCTGAGGCCCTCTTTTTAACTGAGACATGGCTCCAAGTACAAAATGACCCAGCACTAGTATGGGCCATTCCGCAGGGCTACACCATCAAACGACTGGATCGCCAGTCTGGCAGAGGTGGAGGACTGGCCATCATATATAGAGATACCTATACATGTCGTGTCACCTCCTCTACCACGTTAGCCTGTGAGAGCCTATGCTATGCCCTTCAATTTTCTCCTACTTTTACTTTCTCCGGCATTCTAGTTTATCGACCACCTGGTCCCCTTGGCAATTTCATCACTGACATGACGGACATGGCTGCTAACCTGGTGCTCACCGGAGCAAATCTCACCTTGCTAGGTGACCTAAATTTGCACCTAGACGATCCGTTGGATGGCGCCGCCAACAGCCTTCGCTCAAATCTTCAGGCGATTGGCCTATCTCAAAAGGGGTTCCACGCAACACACAACAAAGGACACCTTTTAGATCATGTCTATAGCAATCTAGACACTCTTTTGGCCGAAGCACCGATTTCATTACCTTGGACCGACCACTTTTTAATTCCCCTCACCTGGCCCATAGGCATTTCCCCTACACCACAAACCCAGGACAAATATTGGGGTAGGAAGTGGAGCTCTTTATCGCCCCTTAAATGGGAACAAGTCCTCTCTGAACATCCACCCCAGAAAACGAGTAACTCTAATAAGGCAGCCCTCAACTTTGACAATTGGATTTCTGATACTCTCGACCAAGTTCTTCCGAAAGGCTCTCTGCAAGCTATAAAAAGATCTAAAGTTGCTCCTTGGTATTCTCCTGCTCTTAGAACTTTGAAACAAGGATGCCGCAAAGCGGAGAGAGCTTGGAGGAAAGATCGTTCTCAGTCGAAGGAATCAGAGTACAGAACTGCAATTAGGCACTATAAAAATGAAATAAAAATTGCCCAAGTGGAGTTTTATGGCACTAAAATCACTCGGGCAGCAAATGCTCCTAGAGAAATTTTTAAAATCGCAAAATCTCTTATTTCTCCTCCCCCGGAGCTCCTGGCATCAGACGGTGCACAGGCCCGTTGTGATAATCTCGCCACTTTTTTCTTTCAAAAGATTCAGACCATATACTCCCTATTTCCAACAGGGGGGAATGACCCGGGTCTGACTCCTACGTCAGATTCTGACTTGCCCTTGTCCTGTTCACTGGTTACCTTTCCCCTCTTGGATCTTGGTTTACTGGATAAACTGGTCCATAAAGTCACTTCTGGATCTCCGAATGACCCGGCTCCCCCGCAGGCCCTAGTTAAAGTGATTGACACTATCCGCCCGCACATCTTAGACGTCCTCAACACCTCCATCACCTCTAACTCTGTTCCAGCCCCATGGAAGTGTGCGATGGTTAGGGCCCTGTTGAAGAAACCAAACTTGGATCAGAACGACCTGTCCAATTTTCGTCCCATCTCGTTACTCCCGTGGATGAGTAAACTGGTGGAAAGACATGTCAATAAGGTCTTGGTGGATTATTTGGAGTCTAACAGTCTACTACGTGTCTCTCAGACGGGGTTTCGCCCTCAGCATGGTACGGAGACTGCCCTTCTGGCAGTAACGGAGGCAGCTAGAGCCATAATGGACCAGGGAGGAAAAACAGCCATTATTCTGCTCGATCTAAGTGCCGCGTTCGACACAGTTAACCATGCCACATTATTACATCGTTTGAAGAGCATGGGTGTGTCGGGCGCGGCCCTTGCGTGGCTGACCTCCTTCCTGGACGAGCGATCTTTCCGGGTGTTTGAGGGCGAGGTGGTTTCATCTAAGCATCCGCTCAGCTGTGGTGTTCCTCAGGGCTCCTCCCTGAGCCCCACCCTCTTTAACATTTACTTGCAGCCTCTAGAGGGGATAGTCCACCCGTTTGGTGTGCGGATTATTACATACGCCGATGATACCCAACTGGTGGTCTCCCTGGACCATTCGGAGGGCTCATTTAACATCTTGGGCCCCTGTCTAGAGGCTGTTGCTAAGTGGATGCATTCTTCCCACCTTAAACTCAATGGGGAGAAAACCGAGATTATGTTATTGGGCAATTCTTCTCTGACCAATTTAACTTCCATCTGGCCCTCATGTCTCGGTGCCCCCCCTCCCCCGAAACCCCTGATAAAGAGCTTGGGAATTTGGCTCGACAAAGCACTGGATTTCTCAGCTCAAGCCAGTAAAACTGCCTCCACCTGCGTCGGGTTGATGAAAATGCTCCGCAAAGTGCTCCCTTTGCTCCCAATCCAGGCGAGGAGGGTCATGGTGCAGGCCCTTATACTCTCTCGCCTGGACTATGGAAATGTGTTACATCTGGGAGCCCCTGCGGCAGTGGTTAACAGGCTCCAGGTCACCCAAAACTGTGCCGCCCGATTGCTGTTTAACATCCCTCGCTGGCAATCTGCCAGGAAGGCGCTAAAAGAACTCCACTGGCTCCCGGTGGCTGCTCGAACGCAGTTTAAAGCCATGTGCATTTTACACAAATCTTTCCATCGAACTGGCCCGGCTATTCTGCATTCTCTAGTGTCACCCTACACTCCCTCCAGAGCCCTTCGCTCTGGCACACTACATCTGGCAACCCCGTCCAAAGTTAAGAGGGCCAGATGGGGCGGCCGCTCCTTTACCCACACAGCGGCAAGGCTTTGGAACTCTCTGCCTCTTACTTTGAGAGAAGACAGCAACCTACAGTCTTTCAGGAAGGCCTTGAAGACCCACCTGTTTGCAAAAGCGTATTAGGTACCCGTTGGCCCGACACAGTAATCAGTCTAAAGCGCTGCGAGGCCTCCGGGTAGTTATGCGCTATAGAAATGTAATTTTTCATTTCATTTCATTGGACGTCCTAATGTCAGAAGTCTTTTGAGCAATTGAAAACAGCGCTTTGTTTATCTCCAGTGCTTGGTACACCTACCTATGGCAAGCCGTTTTGTGCTCTATGTCCAGGAGATGACAGGTTGCGCGCTTTCTGTCCTAACATACAAATTTGGGGATAAGCAACAGCTGTGTGCCTATTTCTCTGCTGTGTGTGATCCCGTCATGAGGGCTCTCCTGCGTTCTCTAAGAGCAGTTGCGGCTGTGGCCACTAACCTGATACTAACCTCAAAGTTATGGTACCCCATGATGTGGATACACTTTTGAAGAAGACAAAGACACAGCACCTCACCAGTGTACGTCTTACTGGCTATGAACTGACATTGTTTGCTAAACACATTACAAATAAAATATGTGCTACTCTGAATCCCGCCATGTGACTACCCCTCCCTTCTGAGAATGATGCAGTGGACACACATGATAGTATCTTCAGGACGGAAGAAGAGATGAAAAGACGGGTAGACCTGAATGATGTTCCCTTATCTGACCCCCAAGGAGAATTATATGTTGATGGCTCTTGTTTTAAGTTACCAGATGGCACTACAACTGCCGCTTATGCTATCACTATGGTACGCACGGTGGTAGAGACATCTCAAGCCCCCTATCAGTCGGCTCAAGCTGCTGAGCTCGTTGCTCTTATTCGAGCTTGTGAATTGAGTGAGACTGGTTGTCAATATCTATACTGACCTCCAGTATGCCTTTGGGGTCGCGCATAATTTTGGGTGGCTCTGGGTGGAGAGAGGGTTTCTTACTTCTCATGGCACCAACATCTAGCATGGGCAGGGCAACTCATATTGAGGCTTTTGTACGCTTTAATGCCTCCCAAGAAGTTGCAATAATCAAATGTAGTGCCCACAGGAAGGTTACTGATAACGTGGGTGGAGGAAATGATTTTGCAGATCATACAGTTAAGGAAACAGTCCGAACAATGATGAAACACATGTTTGTAGCAGGGCCAGCTAGGTGGGTCCCTGAAGTTGTCATGCTTGAAAATATCCTTGAGAGTGTAAAAGAGATACAAAGTGAAACCACTATGGAAGACTTAGTGGAATGGCAGGAATGTACAGCACAGTTAAATGAGGAAGGATGTTGGATTGATAAATCAAGGAATCAGAGATGGATGTTACCAGATTCATATGTTCTTCCGCTGGTTACTATGGCCCAGCTCAGATTAGTGCAAAAGGCATTTGTACATTTTTGGACCCTGTATGGCAGAATGAAAATATCTTTAAGACAGCTGCATATTTGGTGAAATATTGTATGTCCTGCATGATGCAAAATCCAGGGAAGGGTACCCCCGCACCACCCGGTAATTTTGCACCGCCCACTTTTCCTTTTGAAGTCCTTCAAATAGACTACATCGAATTAGAGAGATGCAATAATCTTAAGTATGTTTTGGTGGTTGTATGTGCATTCGGTAAATGGGTTGAGGCTTATCCCACTAAAGATAATATAGCCATTACTGCAAAGGTACTCCTGAAGGTGTTCTTTCCTCGTTTCGGCTTGCCCCGAGTTATCTGGAGTTACAATGGTAGTCATTTTGAATGCAAAAGTGATTGAATTGATTTGTGAGGGTCTTCAGGTGAAACAGAAATTCCATGCTGCTAATCATCCAAAGTCAGCGGGTTTGGTTGAGAAGTACAATGGTACTCTCAAGCTGAAATTGGCAAAAATACCGGAGACTACAGGGTTAAAGTGGCAAGATGCTATACTATTAGCTCTTTTGTCAACATGAAAGACAGCACATTCTAGGACAGAATTGTCTCCTTACTAGTTTGTATTTGGGCACCCAACAAATGTCTGGGGCATCCCACGTCCTTGTAAGTTCTCAGACATTGAGTACCCAGTGTTGCTCGATTATATTTGCCAGTTAACCGAAAGTGTATGTTCTATTTACCAACAGGTGCATGAGTCCCTACCTTCTACACCAGAGGGACCCTGCAATGATATCCAGCCTGGAGATTACGTCCTATTACGCAACTTTCAGAGGAAGAAAGGTTTGGGGCCACGCTGGAAGGGGCCTGAACAGGTCCTGTTGGTGACACGTACTGCTGTGAAGGTTGCTGGCTGTAAGAACTGGGTTCATGGGAGCCACTGTCCTTTACCTCTACTGTATGATCAGTGGGTCAAGGACGGCATCGGGAACTCAGAGTGTGAGCAGGTGCCTTGGTTTGTCCCATTAGGCAATGTCCAGCTAACATGGATGCAGACAGATAAGGAAAATGCAGATGTATTGAACGGGGCTGTTCCTCCGGAAATACGAGCTATTCAAGAGCCTTTATTCACGGATCAAACAGTGCCTGGGGCTACCAGGTACAATTTGCCCCCTCAACTGAGGGAAACTGTGCCTAAGGAAAAAAGAGAATAGGGATGGACAGCGTAAGATAGGTTGTGCTGAAGGCTAGTACCAACAGTATTAGTTGAGCTTAGTAAGGGATTTCTATGTTCTTCTTTTTTAGTTGTCTGAACATTAGATAGGGAAGACCAAATTATACCCTGAAGGTATACTATCTTGATCAATGTGGGATACGAGCTTAGGACAGTGGGAGTCCAGGGAGGTGTGGATTGAGTTGAAACGCCAACATTTTCCTACCCAGAATCCCCTGTAAATAAAATGAAATGAAATGAAATGAAAGAGGACTTGTATAGCGCGATTGCTGCCCTGGGGCGTCCAATCGCTGCAAGACCAAGGTGCCATTCATCCAGGGTGGTCAGCTAGATGGACTAGTTATAGGCTTTAAAAAGGAAGGTCTTTAATTCCTTGCGAAAGGAAAGCAAATTGGGATTAGCCCTAAGCTGAAGAGGGAGCATATTCCACAGCTTGGCGGCATTATAAGAAAACATCCTACCGCCGGCTCTGGTACTCTTGATTCTGGGGACCGTAGCCAAAAAGGCCTGACTAGAATGGAGGTGTTTGCTAGGGAGGTATGGTGTGATTAGCTCACGGCTGATCACCGGGCCCTTTTGCCAAAAGACTTGATGAGATATACACATTGCCTTAAAGGAGATTCTTTCCCGCACCGGGAGCCAATGTAGGCTCCTCAGCCCAGGTTTTGCTGACATTCTGCATGGTAGCTGGAGCAGAGTGCGAGCCGCGCAGTTCTGAATAATCTGCAACTTCCACAGTGTGTTGTCTGGAGTGCCTAGGTACAAAGCGTTACTGAAATCCAGTCGAGACTGGATCAGACCTTGCACGACTATCTGCTTAGCTTCCATAGGTAAGAGTGGAAGGACTTTTTTCAACATCCTGAGAAGTCCGAAACAGGTTGCAGATAGCTTGGTAGCCTGGGTATTAAAGGTCAGGGCTTTGTCCAGCCACACCCCCATACTTTTGATGTTGTCCTTGGGTATAGGAGGTGTGCCCAGACTTAGGGGCCATAGGGAATCAATGTTTGTTGCGGCAGGGGGACCAAGGAGCATCAGCTCGGTTTTGTCCCCATTAGGCTTGAGACAAGATGTCGTCATCCAGCTTTTTACCTCCTCCAGACATTTCATTAACCCGGTTTGTGCTGATTGGCCATCCTCCTGGGCAAGGGAGACCACTAGCTGAGTGTAATCCGCGTATGAAATGATCTTAATGCCAAAAGGGTGAACGACATCAGCCAGTGATCTCATGTAAACGTTAAATAACGCAGGGCTCAGAGATGAGCCCTGCGGTACCCCACAACTCAAAGGTTTACTAGATGAAGCGGTGTTTCCCTCGAAGACCTGAAAGGTCCTATCACTCAGAAAGGATTTGAACCAGACCATTGCCCTCCCTGATATTCCCAGGTCAGAGAGACGACACATCATCATATCATGATTGACCGTATCGAACGCTGCACTCAGATCGAGGAGGACCACTGTCACTGATCCCCCTCGATCCAGAATCCTTCTGGTTTCCTCGGTGACTGCCAATAAGGCAGTCTCCGTACCATGTCTAGGGCGAAAGCCCGTCTGGGTGGCATCAAGCAACTGATTGTTCTCCAGAAAGTCCATAAGATGTGTGTTAACATGTTTCTCAAGGAGCTTGCTCACCCAGTTAAGCAAGGAACTGGGGCGGTAATTGTTAAAGTTACCTGGATCTAAATTTGGTTTCTTCAAGGGTGCACCCACCATCGCTTGCTTCCAAGGAGATGGAACTATGCCAGAAGAGATGGAGGCATTAAGAAGGTTCATTATAGTAGGGAGAACCGCATGGCTTACCGAAACCAGTGCGTATGGTGGGGCTGGATCGCATGGCGAACCTGACTTTACTTGTCGTATTAATGATTCCCGGGCCTCCTGTTCTAGTAGTCGAAAATGATCCAACGTTACAGGGGTCCGAGGGGGAGCTTCGGACAGCCTTAGCCGTGCCTGAGTGTAGGGGGCTGGGCCCTTGACTGAGAATTAAATATAAATTTGATGTAGCTGAAAAATCAAATGTTCCCCACATTTCTGTGTGTGAGAAAGTCGTGGGATCACCAGGCTGACACAAATGTCCTACCACCCAGCAATCCCCCAGGTCTCCCAATGAAAATGGTACCTCACTCGTGTGGGTGGGCCAAGTGCCCACAAAAGACAAGGGCCCAAAATGTATTGTGCCTACATCAAAATGACATATCACAAAACGACCTGGTTTTGCAAGTGGGGGCAACTGGGTTTTTGGCCCCGGGCTCGGTGGCCATCTAGAGAAACCTACCAAACCCACACATTTCTGAAACACCCTGGGAAGACCAGGGAGTTATGTCTTGCATGGATCCCCCAAAGATTGCCTACCCAGAATCCCATGCAAACCTCAAATTTTACTGAAAAAATCAAAATTGTTCACAAATATCTGTGTGGGAAATTTGTGGGACCACCTGGGTGACATAAATTTCCTACCAGCCTGCTTTCCCCCAGGTCTCCCGATAAAAATGGTACCTCACTTGTGTGGGTGGGCCAAGTGCCTGCAGTGACAAGGTATTACTTTGCGACTAATCAGATATGTATATATTTAGACTCTTGTGTTGAGGTTTAGCCACCATACAGATTATAGGTTTTTATGTGTATATGTGTATGTAATGATTAATATTATATGAGTTTTTGAGATAGATTGCTTCCCGAAGTTGAGTTGGGAGGTAGCCGACTTGGAGCGGTGGGACTGTCCAATCATCTGAGGTATGAGTGGGGGCGTTTTTTCATAGAACTCGGTGCATAGGTGGTGAGTTTAGTTTTTTTATACATTATATTACATTTGATCCATCTATGGAGGGGCTCTCGCTCACTGGATCGTGGTTTATGTATTGAACCACTTTCTGTTTTATATCAATAGCGGGGTATTTCGTTTGAGTACACATGTAGCTTTTTTGGATACACACATTATGCCTGGTTATGTAGTTATGGACTTTTTACCCCCGCCAGTGCGCTTTTTACCTTTGGGTCAGTTTGCTTAAACAGTTAACCCTCTGAATTTTATATTGCATTCCAGCAGCACGAATGCAATTCATGGCGGGCGAGCCTCCTAACTAGATTTTTCTTTATTGCCATAATTGTAGTCCTTGAGATACGCTTGAATATT
Organism: Lissotriton helveticus; assembly: GCF_964261635.1. Taxonomy (NCBI): domain Eukaryota; kingdom Metazoa; phylum Chordata; class Amphibia; order Caudata; family Salamandridae; genus Lissotriton; species Lissotriton helveticus. Next base: position 660,647,534 of record NC_136067.1, read on the forward strand.
CTATAGCGCCAGGAATGTTCTGTTGCTTTCCACTACATTTACTAGCCTCTAGTTAGACGGGCTGCTTCAAGGAACAGTTTTCTTTTGATGGCCATGCTCACGCAGGGCGCAAAGAGTTTACGTAGGAAAAGATTGTTGTTATACGTATGTATCCATGTGTATGCGTGTGTTTAGCAGCTGTTGCTCACGAGCGGACACAGACACGCCGAGACAGCCAGGACGTGCCGGCTGATTTTTTCAGCACACGCAGTGTAAGTTTCCGTCCTTTGTTTGTTGACTTAGGGCTTGTATTGGAGCCATGGGGTATGTAAGAGAGGGGATAGTTTCACCATGTGATTAGGCACTGTTTTAATGGTATCCGTCTGTATTTACAGGCATTGTTTGATCCTGAGCACTTTGGCATTCGCGTATAATATGGCATAAAGGAACACGAGTAGCGGCAGGTTGATTGAGAGGGAGGTAGGCGCACAGCTTGTTTATGGCTACATTTATACTTGGAGGCAAGTTCAAGGCGGTATGTAGATTCTATAAAGAGGCATATGTTTACTCCTTCATTGTTTGCCGGGTATCCATTGTGCACAGATACTGCACCCGGGTCGCTGTAATATCTTCCAGCCTAAGTGAGATCCTTGCATCTGATTGATCTCCTGATGTAAGTGTCCTTGTTGTGTTGTGCATGTCCTTGGTCACTGACGGGCTGTCTCTAATAGACACCTTTGGGGCGAGTGGTTCACTTGATGGTTCACTTTGGAAGTTTTTTGGTGCTGATTTGTTCTTGTAATTGATTCTTCCTTTTAAGACACTAGGTTTCAATGACTAAAGAGAGTAATGGGGCACACTGGTCTCCTTGGGGTATTGGGCAGTTACCACCCTCTGTCGGCATGCTCACTTCTGAACTTGGGGATAGAAGTAATGTTGTGATATTGTTTTGTTTTTAGTATTGTATTAAACCCTGTCCTGAAGAGGCCGAAGAATACAAGGCTGACACGTGGTCCCGTCGACACTTCTTTGGTAGAGTCTGGGAATAACAGTGATTTTTTTGAAGTGCGTTGTGCCACACTAGAGTTAGGCTAACCAGGGGAATAGCCAGTTAGTGTTGCACCTTATTAGACTAACTGTTATTGGTTCACCCAGAAGTATAGGGGAGACACTTGTTGTGAATATTGTTTGTAGGGTTAATGTTATGTGTTTCATTATTCATTTTATATTGTATGTAAAAACACATTGTGATTTTATGTCAATTGTTCCGCCTTGGTTAGGCGTCATTGCCCAGTGGGTGTGATATATTAAATTTTATATATTCGCTATGATTAATGCTCATTGCTGAGAGGGTAATTAAATGTGCTCTACTCGCAAAAGGGTTGAATATTGTTTCCTTTATACCAACGTTTGATTGTATAAAACTACGTCCCATACCCAGGTATTAAAGGGTCATTTGGGCATACCCCTGTTGCTTATGTACAAGTGCCTGCAACAGGCAAGGGCACAAAACACATTGTGGAGACCCAAAAATGACCTATCACAAAATGACCTGGTTTTGCATGTTGGGGGCACCTGGGTTTTGGCCCGAGCTCGGCAGCCATCGCAGGAAACCTACCAAACCCACACATTTCTTAAAACTAGATACTCTGAGGAGTCCAGGGAGGTATAGGTTGCATGGTTCAACCAATGTTTTCCAACACAGAATCCCCTGCAAACCTCAAATTCAGCTGATAAAAGTCACTGTTTCCAGACATTTTTGAGTGGGATCACCGTGCTGGCACAAATGCCCTACCACCCAGCGATTCCCTTGGTCTCCTGAGTAAAATGATACCACACTTGTGTGGCTGTCCAATGCAGAATCGGCAAAAGTTTTTTTTTTTTTTAAGTAGCACTTAGAATTCGCTGTGCTATACCCGTAATCCCTATGGGTTTGGCTTTTCCCAGTCACAAGCCCTTGGCCCACCCACACAAGTGAGGTATCATTTTACCAACGTGAGTTGGAAATACATTGTGATCACAGTGAGTGCACAGTGAGAATTGAGAATGATGGATTTGCTGTCTGAATGCATGCCAGACACTTTGATAAATTCAGCATATTTGTTATCCATGCTAGCAAGTGGGGTCTCAGACATGATCCGTGGGTCCTGCAAACAACTTTCCGACAAATGATATGCCTTGATATGTGATATACTGCTTTGACTTGAAACTGGAAAGCATGTGGCATAACTGTCAGAGCTGCTGGTTTTGAGTTGTGAACAAGTTTAAAGTCCCAACGCCACCTCAACATATTGTGATCCTGGGCAAATCACGTTATCTCCCTGTGCCTTCAAAAATGAATGTGTCCTTGTATAATGCATTCTGTGCTCATGTAAACTGCCTCAATACCCTCAGGTGGAGTTTGAGCTATATTAAAACTGCAAAAAAACTAAGCCTACGGTTACTTTAATAGGAAATGCATTCTCACACTGTGGCAGCAAAAGTAATTTGCAACTTTAAGGAATAGGCAGAGTGGGGATGCAGTGTCTCTAGGAAGGGTGAAAAAACAACAAAGCTTTGTTATCAAGTAAATGGTCTTTTAAAGACCTGTAACATACTCTGGTGCGGCTTGCGATAAGATGCCAGACCAGTCAGCCTAGAGCAGCTCAAGAAATGTTTGTTTTTGTGTCCGTGAAGTTGTCTCAGCCTGGACTGACACATGCGACGGGGGGTTAAAGCCCTTTGAGCCCTATGGGCGTTGCATGCCTGGCCATAGGGGAACAGACCACTGCGCTCCCACACCAGCTCAAACATAATAAACAATCAAGCCTTGGAAACACATGCCATCAACACAAGGACTGGGGACCATGTACGAACGAAGGAGACCAGCAAAAAAATGATAACAGTTCTCATGCCTAAATAAATGTCCTGCGGAAGGGCAAGCATTTGACACATTTTCTACTACATTCCAGAGTTAACACACCTCAAGACAATACCTAACTTGAGTACATTTTAACACACTGAGCAACAACACTATACGAGAATCAACAATATTCACATGGAAAAGCCAGAGCTTTAGCACAAATGATCCTTGCAGAAAGGCCCAATTTTCCAAATGGGGGGATCAACCTACATGAATCCAAAGAGTAAAAATTCCCATATATGCTATTGGGACAAATTAGTGAAAAAAATTAACACAGAAGAAGAAAAAGTCCATACTAAGGGGTAAAACTCCAGCAGCTCCCCCTAAACTATTTTCCAATCCGAGAATACATTTCAAATAAAAAAATTCTGGAACAGTGAGTAGAATAACTGTAGGAGTAAAAGACGAACATTGCAGAAATGACTGGGATGGGGTGGCTACCAACCTAGCACAAAGGGACTAAACAGACCAATGGGCGGAACGGATAAGGTTTTAAAAGATATATCCTGGAATGTGTATGGGCTTAAAACAACGCTAAATGACAGGGCTGCCTTTGAATTTCTACATATAGGGGATCTACTGTAACTCCAGGAAACCTTGTTACTGTCACCATTGTTAATCTCAGGATTTGAGGAGTTTCAGCATCCAGCAAACAAGTACCATTTGTTTGGAATGCCATCTGGGGGACCATCCATATATGTAAGCCTCTGTACATCGATACAGTCAGAAAAATCACCCATGGGCACGAATATGGTCTAGGCTTTGCATCTGCAAGGCCTGAAAATAAATTGGTCCCCAAAAGCGATTTGATTGTTGAATGCGTACTTCGACTGTAAGGACATCCCCAGACATCCCCAGACATAGCAAGATGTGGGAACTGGTTGACCCACTAGAAGAGCTACTAAGCAATTATCTAAATTGAGGGATAATAATGGACATTGACTTTAACACTCACAGTCAGGCAACAGAAAAAGAAGGTATTCTGTCCAAGGACTGAGCTGGGGACTTGTTAAACTAATTTTTAAATGCCAACCGACTGAGGTCCGTACAAGATGTACAAGGCGCCACCCACGCCAGAGTAAAACATACCCCCCCACATAAATCAACTATTGATTATGTCTTTATGAGTAATGTCCTCTATGAACAAGTGGTCGAGTTCTCAAAACCAAAGCAGCAGACTAGTGACCATCTCCCTCTGCACACGGTAAACTCTCTACAAGTATGCAGCCCCAAGTGGATAATCACCCTTGGTTCATCCAACAGGGAAGAAATTCACATTTTACAGAGACGACTAAAGTGGAATAAAGTTGACATAGCCTGTTGGCAGCTTGGAAAAAAAATTGGCTGACAACTGAAAGCGACCTTACCATTTCTAAAATGGCCAAATGTGTTGCCAGAGTTGTACCACCCACTGCTGGGTAAACCAGCAATCTCTTGGTTGGGGTCCATAGAAGGAAAGTGCTGCTGATACCAACTCCACTGCACCAAGATTTTGCAAAGTAAGAGAACACACAGACAGGCAAATTGCAATCATAAATGGATAGGTGACGAAGTGTCACATCACAAGTGGATCACATACAGGAACAGGCACAAGAGAAACCCATGGAATTAAAACAAATAACATGTAGAATTCCAATGGTTTCATGTTTATAGTCTTCTAATTCCAAGCAGAAAAGCAGGATTTTGGGAATACATTAACACACTTGCCAGGAATGGCCATGAATAGTGAAACGTGGTTTCAAGTCATACATGGATCAATCACGTAAACAATTGTACTGCAATCCAATCACCAGAATCCTTCCAGACAACCAATCGTTCTTGTCAAGTCCTAGTCAACAGAACGCCACTGGAACTAAAATCAGGACAAGGCAAACAACCAGTGAAGAAGTAAGCAAACCTTCTCTCAATATCAACAGCCAACTTGTTAGCTCCAAAAATTGGGCAGGCTTGATTGTTTTTAATGCAGTATGCAGACAATATGTATTATTGGACCACACAAAAGATAGTGCTGCAAAAAGCATTGGAAGCACTAAGCATTTATAACAGGGCCAATGCCACTAAAACAAAGGTAGTGATCTGTAGAAAACATGCCAGCAATCTTAACCACCATTGGAGACTGGGCAAGCTGAAAATAACCACCACGTTCAAATCAATCAATCAATCAATCATATCATTTGTAAAGCGCACTACTCACCCGGGGTCTCAAGGCGCTGGGGTGAGGAATGCTGCTACTGCTCGAAAAGCCAGGTCTTGAGGAGTTTTCTGAAGGTTAGCAGGTCTTGGGTCTGCCGTAGATGGATGGGGAGGGTGTTCCAGGTCTTGGCGGCGAGGTGGGAGAACGATCTGCCACCTGAGGTCGCTCGGCAGTGGGGGACTGTAGCGAGGGCGAGGTCGGCGGAGCGGAGCTGGTGGGTGGGGTATAGAAGCGGAGTCGTCTGTTGAGGTACGTTGGTTCGGTGTTGTGGCGTGCCTTGTGTGCGTGGGTGAGGAGATTGAAGGTTATCCTCTTGTTGACCAGGAGCCAGTGCAGGTCTCTCAGGTAGGGTGTGATGTGGCTGCGGCGAGGGATGTCAAGGATCATGCATGCAGAGGGTTCTGGATGCGTTGGAGCCGTCTCAGGAGTTTGGCCGAGGCTCCTGCGTAGAGGGCATTTCCATAGTCCAACCTGCTGCTGACAGGGGCCTGGGTGACTGTTCTTCTCGTTTCAGTGGGGATCCACTTGTAGATCCTATGGAGCATGCGGAGGGTGTTGAAGCAGGAGGAGGAGACAACGGCGTTGACCTGTTTTATCATGGAGAGGGTGGAGTTGAGGATGACCCCTAGGTTGCGTGTGTGGTCGGTGGGTGTTGGAGCGGTTCCCAGTGCGGTCGGCCACCAGGAGTTGTCCCAAGCCGAAGGGTTGGATCGAGGATGAGGACCTCCGTCTTGTCCGAGTTCAGCTTCAGTCGGCTGTTCCTCATCCATTCAGCAACGGCCCTCATTCCTTCGTGAAGGTTGGTTTTGGCAGTGTGGGGGTCCTTGGTGAGGGAGAGTATCAGCTGGATGTCATCGGCATAGGAGAGGATGTTGAGGTCGTGCCGACGGGCGACGTGGGCGAGCAGTGCCATTTAGATGTTAAACAGGGTTGGGCTGAGGGATGAGCCCTGGGGTACGCCGCAGATGATCTTGGTGGCTAAGGAGCTGAAGGGGGGAAGGCGGGCGCTCTGTGTTCTGCCGGAGAGGAAGGAGGTGGTCCAGTCCAGGGCCTTCTCTTGGATCCCAGCGTTGTGGAGGCATTCGTAGTGTGTGGTGACATACCATGTCGAAGGCGGCTGACAGGTCCAGGAGGATGAGGACCGCCGTTTCTCCGTTGTCCAGCAGGGACTTGATGTCATCGGTGGCGGTGATGAGGGCAGTCTCGGTGCTGTGGTTGCTGCGGAACCCGGACTGGGAAGGGTCCAGGATGTTGTTCTCCTTGAGGTAGCGGGTCAGTTGTTCGTTGACGGTCTTCTTGATGACCTTTGCCGGGAACGGCAGCAGGGAGATGGGCTGGAAGTTCTTGAGGTCCTTCGGGTCCGCCTTGGGTTTCTTGAGTAAGGCGTTGATCTCGGCATGCTTCCAGCTCTCCGGGACGGTTGCTGTCTCAAAGGAGGTGTTGATGACTTTCCGGAGATGGGGTGCGATGGATGTGCTTGCTTTGTTGAAGATGTGGTGTGGGCATGGATCTGACGGAGATCCGGAGTGGATGGTGTTCATGATCTTGATGGTGTCATCATCGTTGATATTGGTCCAGTGGAGCACGCGGTTGGTGCGGATGGTGGTCGTGGGGGCGGAGGTCTCAGTGGTTGTCGGGGTGGTTGTGGCGTTGAAACTGTTGTGGATGTCTGTGATCTTGCGGTGTAAGAAGGTGGCCAGCGAGTCGCACAGGTCTTGCGAGGGTGGGACGTGGTTGGTGTTGGAGCTGGGGTTGGAGAGTTCCTTCACGATGCTGAAGAGCTCTTTGCTGTTGTGCACATTGTTGTCTAGGCGGTCTTTGAAGGAGGCCCTTTTGGCGGATCTGATGTGGTGATGGTGTCTGTGGGTGGCATTCTTGTGGGCGGCGTGGCTGTCCGGTGTTCGTTCACGGAGCCAGATCTTCTCCAGCTTTCGGCAGGTTTGCTTGGAGGCCCGGAGGTCTTCAGTGAACCAGCTGGCTTTCTTGTTGGTATGATTGTTGGAGGGTTTCTTGATTGGGGCGAGGGTGTTGGCGCAGTCGTTGATCCACTGTCTGAGGTTGCGGGCGGCGGTGTCGGTGTTGGTATGGTCGGCGGGTGGGCTCTGGGCAAGGGTGGTGGTTAGCTGGTCTTCGGTGACTTTGCTCCAGCAGCGGGGAGGCATCTGTTGGGTGCAGTGGTGCATGGTGGGTTTCTTGAAGGTGAATTGGATGCAGCGGTGGTCGGTCCAGTGGAGTTCGGTGGTATGGTTGAAGGAGACGTGGGGGCTTGCGGAGAAGATGGGGTCAAGTGTGTGACCGGTGTAGTGGGTGGATGTTGTGATGAGTTGTCTGAGTCCGAGGTTGGCTAGGTTGTTGATCAGGGTGGTGGAGTTGCTGTCATCTATGTTCTCGAGGTGGAAGCTCAGGTCCCCGAGGAGGATGTAGTCCATGGAGGAGAGGGAGTGTGTGCTGACGAAGTCGGCGATGAAGTCGCTGAACTGTGGTTGGGGTTTGGGCGGTCTGTAGATGAGGGTTCCTCTCAGGGTGGTGTTGTGGTTGGTGTGGATCTGGAAGTGCAGGTGTTTGGCGGTGCTGAGGGTGCTGTCGCTGTTGGTCGAGACTTTGAGAGTGTTCCTGTGTACGATGGTGATTCCTCCTCCCGCTCTGTTGGTGCGGTGCTTGCGGGTGATCTTGTAGCCTTCCGGGACGGCTATGGCTATGTCGGGTGCCGAGGTGGGGTTCAGCCAGGTCTCCGTCAGGTCTCCGTCAGGAAGGCGACGTCTGGGGAGGTTGAGTCGAGTAGGTCCCAGAGTTCAACAGCATGTTTTCAGGAGGAGCGGGTGTTGAGAAGGATGCATCTGATGTGGTTGGGTTCTTTCCTGGTCGGCAGCATGGTGGGGCGGATGCTTGTGAAGCTGCAGTTCCGGCAGGTGAAAGCTCCGTGGGTGTGCTTCGGGGCGGCCAGGAATCAGGTGTTTGATCGTCTGGTGTTGAGTGCGTGGAGGGTTCTGGCTGTTGGGGTTCAAGGGGGCCTGGTTCCTTCTGTCTAGTTCCCCGTTAGAGGTTTTTCTTAAAAGTGCCAAGTGCATATGCGAATTTATGGACGCTCCCTAGAGCTCGCTTTAAAAGGGGGCTGCCAACAGAAAACAGGTGCTTGGTTTCTTTATTGGTCCCTTGCCGTGTGTTTCCTGTTCCTGTGGTTCTACCTTGTTTCCCTTCCTTCGAGCTCCGTTCCAGCGGTCTTTTCTAGTACTGGGTTTTGATCCGCTTTTTCCCCTGCTCCCTTGTTTTCCTATTCCCTTGGGCATTTCAGAACCCTTTATTGGGGACCTGTTTTTGATCTTCGGTGACGTTCTGGGATTCGCGGCTGCGTTTCCTTTGAGTTTTAACGTCCCGTTATTATCCCTTTTTTGTATCCAAACCATCTTGTTATACGCTGTGTTTGGGTGGTTTCACGAAGGAGCTGAATAACGGCCGTTTTTGTGCTACCTTCGTGTTCTTTTTTAGATTCCAGGTTTTTTTGGGTGTCTTTCGTATTCCCTTTGATACCATTTTTCCCCTGTCCTTTTTTGTCCTAAGAATTGTGAATTCCACCCCCTTTGTCATTCTCGGTGTTTCCCGAGGGGGCATGGTTGGTCTGGGGTTATGCAAGAAACAACCAATACGATTGCAGTGGAAGAATTCCTGTTTCGTATCAAGCCACTCCCGTTTGTTATCTGGGGTAAGCAGGGAGGTCGGTGGTTCGTGTGTGTACTTGGCACTGTTAATAGTAGTAGGGGTGTGTTTAATCTTGTCTCATTCTTTCATTTTAGCGGTCTCGTCTGTGTCAAGCTGTCAGCTGCCAAGAAGCCAGAGGAGACGAATTGTGTTCCCCAAGACCTTGGGTTCCCTTGTTTTGTTACCCACCTTCTCCCGGTGTCGTGTTCTCCACCATCCGTTTTGATTGCGGGTGTTGGGGTCACGGTGAGGGTAGAGGATTGGGACGTTCTTCACTCCTGCGGTGTTGGGCCGGTCAGCAACGGAACACTGGCATCGTAGCGGTGTCGGGCGTTGTGGCGTTCATGGTATGCAGGGGTCTTGGCGCGGTCCAGGTACGGACGGGCACAGACGGGCTTGCCTTAGGTGTGCCAGCGGCGCGGCCGCATAACAGCTTCCATATGAGGGGATGTGGGAGGGAGGAGCAGCTGGGAGGCGGGAGCGGGGCGGCAAATGGGATTGCAGGTGGGCGGGGCCGCAGGGACGCAGCAGTGGGAAAACGGGCGGAGGCCGCGGGGGAACTGGGCACAGGAAGGAAAAACAAGTTTAGGCAAGAAAACAAGTACAGGCACAGAGGAATAAAAACAAGTCTGGGCAAGAAAGCAAGTACAGGCACAGGGGAATAAAAACAAGTCTGGGCAAGAAAGCAAGTACAGGCACAGGGGAATAAAAACAAGTCTGGGCAAGAAAGCAAGTACAGGCACAGGGGAATAAAAACAAGTCTGGGCAAGAAAGCAAGTTAGGCACAGGGGAAAAATACAAGATTATGCAAAAACAATGCAGGCAGAGCCGTGCAGCAGCGTGGGGAGCGACCTGCCTGCGAGCAGGGTCATAGGTCGCTCCTCAAATACAATTATATGGGGGTCTGGTTTATGAGCAATGGCAAGCCCACCGAACGCATTTCTTCTACAGAAGCAAAAGCTATGGTGGTGATGTATGCCTTGTGCAAAATTAACTCCAAATTGTATAGCCCATCGACTGAGTCAATCTGAAAGGTTATAAAAGCTAAGCTACTACCTTCAATTTCCTATGGGCAACTAGTCTTTCCTTGAGAACTTGTCAACATCATGGAGTACGCCCACTGCCGCAATTTTAAATGAATTTTCCAAATTTCTGCTCACGCACAGAATGCCTCGGTGGGACTGGAGTTCTGCCTAAGTAAACAATCCCACAAACATTGAGCATCTATCATTCGATATTATCGAGGAATCTGTGCAGCTCCTCCAAACTCCGATATATCAACCCTGAAAGAATTCTTTACCACAGGCAAAAAACCCTGAGCAGATTTTTTATCGACTGCCTGCATTAAACTAAATCTTGACATGCCCAACTGGGGACATTTTGTCCATCATCCGGGATTTTAAAAACTATATTAAAGAAACAAATAAGACTTTTATCTAGGCAAGAAGACAAGGTGCTAATAGAAACTTCTAGAAGTGATATTTGGGTCCTAGTTATCTCGTACAAGGACAAATTAAGCCAACTGTATCTAAGCTCTGCACTGAATAAATCAATTGTAAATACATTTTGTCAGTCAAACTCATGGTTCTGCCAATAAAAGATATAAATGCCCACTGGAAATCCCTCAAGATGGTCACCTCAAGTAGATTGTGCCACCGGTATGAGGAACCCTTGGCTCATCTAGTCTGCATCCACCCATATTTGATGTATGCATGTTGCACTTTATTGAAACCACTGTTTCAAATATACGGTACTCGCACTTGCTCAGAAGCAATGGAACTTCTTTTTAATTTGAAGAGCCTGATGAAACTGGCAAGGCTAACAAAATTTGCACAACAACTTCAAGGACTCATAAGAAAAAGCTCATCTCCGGTCTAAAGGCACACTGAAAGTTAAATATTGTGATCAAATATAACATTTTAATGAGTTTTATTTTTCCTTGTCTAATTGTATTATTTCAAAAGGAAGTAAATGAAATGGCATGGTGGTATTTTAACAAAGAACTAATAAGGTTCCCAAAAGGATCTACTGTGTAAGAATTGTGCAACAAATGTTATTAATTGAAACAAATAAAAAAACTCATTCATTCACTGGAACCAAGCTGAACATAGCTGATTAACCCATACCTAGGCTGATTAACCCATATCTGATCTATTCAATTTCAGTAAAAGCATTGGTTGGAGACCACTGTATTTGAATAGAGATCATATCATTACAACTTTTCTTTCTCCTCATTCACATGATGAACAATCATTTTTTTGTGGGGCTGGCAACTCCATATTTGAATTATTTATTTATTTTAATTTCAAAAAAATTTACTATTTTTATAAGAACATGCTGCTTCAGGGATCAAAATCTTAAAAGAATTTCTAATTGCGATCCATCAGGAAATATAAATGTATCCCTTATAAAGCTCTGTTACTCATCTCACACCTTTCCAATTCATAAACATCCCTTCACACTTCACTCTTACCCTTCTAAACGATAAACCTTTTTGAACCAATCCATTCCATTCCATAATCATTGGCGTTCTCAGGGATGAGACTGTAAAAGAAGACATATACAGATATTGTCAATCCATGTTACTAAAAACTACTAGAAGCGTGAAGATGCACAGCACTGCATCGCATAAAGGGCAGACAATTATGCTGTACCATACTTGCTAAGAGGAGTATACTTGGGCCACATCCCATTTCACCTTTTGGACCCAGCTATATGCAAATCAGCCTTGACCATGCTCCAATTGAATCAGTTTCAGCCTAGGTATGGGTTCACTACATAGTTGGTATTATTATTACAGTTCTCCAGGAACGTCCAATGTTGTTCCTACTATACAAAAGCTACACAATTTCATATTACAACCCTCACGATAAACATATGTCAAGTCACGCTTGAAGTCCGTGTAAACCCGGACTCATGTGTTTTTTATCGTTCTCCACAGCGGTTTGATTTTTTCCCTTGAACCCTTGGTGCTGAGTGATTTATGACTCGCCATATCTCTAATTAACGGGTAAGAAACACATATGTTTATCGTGAGGGTTGTAATATGAATTTGTGTAGCTTTTGTATAGTAGGAAGGACATTGGACGTTCCTGTAGAACTGTAATAATAATACCAACTATGTAGTGAATTGGTCCTTTACCCAATTATAGGGCCACCGACGCAAAAATCTTTTGTAAAGGAATTGAGTATGCAGAGACAACCAGCCTGCTACTCCAAGATAATATAGCTCCGTATCGTCGCCTTCTGGACAAGGTAATGACATGTCCAGAATTATCTGTTGGGTTGGAGCTTTCTTTTTGAATTAATAGAGAGTGAGTCACATGACCGCCCTATTATGTTTTTAGGCGATACTCAGTAACTTTTGGACACAGAGTGAAGATTTCCACCTGGTCCTCCATTTCATTAGGGTAAGTCAAAAAGTTTTTCTTGCCCCAAGTTAATTGCGACTGTATCTCTGGTCGTAATTTGAGTGCAACAGGCTGATGTATATATTTACTTCGTTTCAGGGCTTAACTACTCTTTTGGTTGTCCAATGTTTCAGTCCTGATGAAGACTCGCATGGCCACGGTCCAACTTACCTTTAGGCTTTAAGACGAGTCGAAACGTCGACGCTCCCTTCCTTGAATACCTGGATAGTGTGACACATTTTCTTGTGCAAATATAATTTTGGAAGCAATGTCTCCAATTCATGAAAATAGTGTATAGAATTTATATCGTCACCCAGGTTACTGAAAATGATGTATTGTGTTGATTGATTTATTGTACATTTGAATTTGTAAATACACTTGCATTTCTTTTCTTTCTTCTCTTAAACACTCGACATTTCTCTATCTTATGCACGCTCGCTTTGGGCAATCTCAAACTCTTTTATATTGAGATAGTTATGAATGCAATGAATTAAATATGCTCCTGAATTTGTAATTATTGCTGTTGCACTCTGTGTTCTTGGCTCTTGATTAGCTACAATACATTGAATGTATAGGATTGATCTATGAGACGTATCCTGGGACTAAGTATAACAATTTAATATGTATTGATCTATTCAATTTCAATAAAAGCAATGGTTAGAGACCACTGTATTTGAATAGCGTTAAACACCCAGGTCTTTGACTCTTTAGGGTTACCCCATTTCTGGTAATGATATGATCGTCTTGCTCCAAAATTGAGACCTTAACATCATGGCCACGTAAAATTTTAGTTATGTATGCATAGGCAGGGGATTTTGAGGTATTTCACATTTTGCATAGATGTGCAAGGTTTTAGAAGTTTGACTTATAGGGGCCACTTACGATGTCATTCGCAAGGGTATCCGATAGCCTTTCGGATGCGGACCTTTTGACCAACTCATACTCAAATTCGGCTTTCCCGACCAACGCATTATGATGCCTAAAACCCATTACTTACTGACCAACATGGTTACTTGGAATCTGGCAGGAAATTCCAAAGAAGCAGCCTCTGGAAATGCAGAAGGGACCCATTCGGAGCCACTTCTGAGTTCGAATACGAATGCCCAATTACGATGCGTACTTCCGGCGCGCCAAAACAGTTTTACCAACCAACGTGTCAGAGCAGTCTTAAGGGGAGTATTTCAACTCCAATTCTCACCACAACATGATTTCTGCGACTGAGACTGTGCACCCATGCATCCCATTGTGCATGTGATCCATCTATTGTACATCTACATTCAATATTTCAACCCCAACCGATGTGTTCATCCCAGTCGGTAAGTGAGACACTTATCTGTAGATAATACCATAACTACTCCTCAAAAGACAAAACAAGAGAAAGCTTGGGCACAACTACAGCCAAATTGGGGGTGGGGTGGGGGAATACTCCCAGCAATGTAGAGCCAATTGGGAGGCTGGGGGGGGGGGGGGAATACTCTCAGCAATATAGAGACAATAGGGGTTTTGGGGCAAATACTCCCAGCAGTGTAGACACTTGGGGTTTGTGGGCAAATACTCCCATCAATGTAGTGGCAATTGGGGTTTGGGGTGGAAATACTCCCAGCAATATAGAGACAATTGGGGGGTGGGGGGCTACTCCAAGCAATGTAGATCCTATTTGGGGTGTGGGGGGCTAAACTCACAGCAATGTGGAGACAATTGAGGGGTGGGCAAATACTCACAGCAAAGTATAGACAATTGGGGGGTGGGGGTAATACTCCTAGCAATGCAGATCCTATTAGGGGGTGGGAGGCTAATACTCCCAGCAATGTAGAGACAAGTGAGGGTGGGGGGCAATTAATCCCAGCAATGTTGAGGAAATTGGGGTAGGGGATCTAATACTCCCAGCAATTTAGAGCCTATTTGGGGGTGGGGGGCCAATACTCTGAGCAATGTAGAGACAATTGGGGGTGGGGGGCAAATACTCCCAGCAATGTAGAGACAATTGGGGAGGCGGGGGTCTATTACTCAAAGCAATGTAGAGATAATCGGAGTGGTGGGGGGCAAAAACTCTCAGCAATGTAGAGAAAATTTGGGGGGTGGGGGCTAATACTCCCAGCAATGTAGAGTCAATTGGGGGCTGTGGGCTAACACTCCCATTAATGTAGAGCCAGTTGTAGGGGTGGGGGCTAATACTGTCAGCAATGTAGAGCCTATTTGGGGGTTTGGGGCTTATACAGCAATGTAGAGACAATTGTAGGCGGTGGGGGGCCAATACTCCCGGTAATGTGGAGCCTATTTGGGGGTTGGGGGGCTAATACTCCAAGAAATGTAGATACAGTTGGTGGGTGGGGGCATAACTCTCACAGGTATGTAGAGCCAATTGGGGGGGTGCAGGGCTAATGCTCCCAGAAATGTAAAGCCTATTTGGGGTCTAATACTCTTAGCAATATAGAGCCTATTTGGGGGCCTAATACTCCAAGCAATGTTAAAACAATTCGGGGTGTGGGGAGCTAATACTCCCAGTAATGTAGAGACAGTAGGGTTTTGGGTTCTACTACTCCCAACCATGTAGCAACAAATGGGCATTGGATTGGAAATACTCCCAGCAATTTAGAGACAATTGGGGGGTGGGCAAATACTCACAGAAAAGTAGAGACAATTGGAGGGGCTAATACTCCCAGCAATGTAGGGCCTATTGGTAGGTTGGGGGCTAATACTTTCAGAAATGTAGAGAAAATTGGAGGGTGGGAGGCTAATACTCCCAGTAATGTAGAGACAAGAGGGGTTTGGCGTCAAATACTCCCAGCAATATAGAGACAATTGGGGTTTGGGGAAATACTCCCAGCAATGTAGAGACAATTGGGGTGGGTGGTGGCTAAAACTCCTAGCAATGTAGATCCCATTTTGGGTGTGGGGGGCTAATACTCACAGCAATGTAGAACAATTGGGGTGGTGGGGGGCTAATAATCCCAGCAATGTAGAGCCTATGTGGGGTCGGTGGGCTAATACTTCCAGTAATGTAGAGACAATTGAGGGGTGGGGAGAAAATACTCCCAGCAATTTATAACCAATGGGGGGTGGGGTGGGGGCTAATACTCACAGAAATGTAGAGACAATTGGGGCGGTGGGGAGCAAAAACTCCAAGCAATGTAGAGACAATTGGGTAGGGGGCTAATACTCCCAGCAATATAGAGACAAATGTGAGGGTGGGGGTCTGAAATATTCAGCAATTTAGAGGCAGTTGTGGGGGTAGGGGCTAATACTCCAGGCAATGTAGAGCTTATTTGGGAATTGGGGGGCAAAATCCCACAGCAATGTAGAGATAATTGGGTAGGGAATAAGTTCATCTGGCCCACACCACGCATCATCGCTGGCTACGTAGACGCTGAGAGCCACAACTACTACTAACTCTATACAGCTCAAGTCAATGCCAAATGGCTATGGGCCCTTCCTGACGACTGCCTCTGGTCTATTCTGCGAACAGTAGGGCTCAAAATTCAAGATTAGTACCAATGCAAATTGTGTAAGAGACTATAATCGGTGAAGGAAACCAAATGCTCCCAATATGCAACATCATCACCAAACGTGCGTCCCCATTTTGAGAAAGTAAGCATGCACTGCGTGAAGTGCAATCATTTAATTTGTTATGAGGAGCAATCAGTAGACCTAGTTTGCAGAACAATTGATAATGATCGATGGTAGTTTTTTTTCCCCTCAAAGTACATGCAATCCAGTATGTAACATTCAATGCTTTGAGTGCAACCCGTTCAGACCATGCATCATCGCAGGGTGAGCACACGCTAAACACCAGACGTACCACTAACTCAGTACACCATAAATAATTGCCAAAGGCTATATTAAGAGAAAATTCAGTAGTCAAAAAACATTACTCCCAGTGCGGCCTGTCCGGACCACGCATCATCGCAGGTTTCGTACACGTTCACTCCCAAAAGTACTACTAACTCAGTGCACCATAATTCATTATTTGCAGAGTGCAGTACTAAACTAAATAAAATGTCTATCAAACCCTATACAATATATCTTTAGTAGCATTCCTTCAAAAACTTCTTTTATATAAGTTCTAGGTTTAGTTGAAAAACAAAATTCATGTTGCAAGTGCTAAGGCACAATCAATGGCAGTCTACACTGCGGACCGCAAAGGTCACAACTTGAACTACAATGTCCCTGAAACATACCTATTTCGACAATGTATTCCATACGTTTCATCTTTTATTTCAATCATGATTACAGATTATGCAGCCCAGTAGGCAACACTCTGACTACCAGACATACCACTAACTCAGTGCACAATAAATAATCACCATGTGGCCTTATTAAGGCAAAATTCAGTAGCCAAAAGACATTCTTACCAGTGCGGTCTGCCTGAACCACACATCATTGCAGGTTTCACACAAACCGACCATACCTTAGTGCACCACAACTCATGAACCCTTTACGATAGAATATTCTGTGTATTATTCCACATGTAGTGCTCCTACCTTTGTACAGCAGAAGTCATAAACCATTTACAATTGAATATCTATTTATGATATCATGATTACCATTTAACTTGTTACCAACAGCAAAGTAATAACATGGAGTCGAGCACACGTCCGTACACACTTCAACTATTTATTTGTGTCTGTGTATTTATTATGTTTGTAAAATGCTGCTCCTACGCCTTACCACATTATATTGTTATATAAATAGCATATACAACCATCTTACCTCTGACAGTAAGTGTGGGGTATTCCTCCTTTTTTTTATTTAGCATATTTATATAGCGCAAAATCAACTCAAAACGATATCAGCAATTTACATGAGCACCGTATTTACAGTACATTTTCAGGCACACGTAGATTACGTCATTACTCTACAATAACAGGATGTGGACGCAACTCCGAGTCTCAAACACTGATTTCCAGCACCAAATTCAACAGTATATCTGAATGACCACATACGTATATATATTATCTGCCTTTCATGTGCCAAAAACTGCAACTTAAACCTTTCATAGCCCTGTATTACTACAGCTACAACACTCCACTGAATGTACAACAAACATTCATAATCGCAGAAATGTGTCATGTCCACCATTTTTTATGTATGCAACTGTGAATGAATATAGAGTCAGTGATACCCTGTACCTTCCATGTTGGCCATGTTTGGAACTTTATAGCTATAATGAAACATTTGCGTTTAAGACCCGGGTGACGTCAGCACTACAAGAGGGACACCCGAATCACTTGATTTCTCATATAGCTCACGACGGAGCCATGACCATAGCTCCAGAATCATGGTTGAGGGCATCGCGCAGCACTGGCATATGTTAGGCCAGCCCACTACGCTTACGCTTCCAGGAAAAACCAAAACATGCAACATTGGCCAGATATACATTGTACTGATTTCTTAGTTCCAGGTCTAGTTGTCAGAACGGCACACACACACTCCCTGGTATACACCCACACCACACCCATCCAGCACATGCGTCACTACACATGTGACCCTACCAATAAAAAAGACAGGGCGCACGTGCTCTACGCCATTTTATAGTTGCTCCCATCGGAAGCGCTGTGATGGCCCATCCTAGTGGTCCGGACGCCTCATGTAGGCCCAAACCACCGACCAATCCCTTCCCATGCGCAGATTTTCAAAAACATTTCATTGGCTGTTGTGTGCTTAACTGTAGCTTCCTGAGCCTAATGTTGATTGGCTTGTTTTTTATACGTGACCTTATGATATCTCACCATGTCAAAGGCACTTTGTAACGCACTTTATTTTACAATGCGTTTCAAAAAACAAGTTGTGGTTGGGTGTTTTTAACTTATGCTGTCTACTCTGCTTACGAGTTTGTTGACTTTGAAGGTATTTAGAAATACTTTTCTATTTTCTATTCTATCATAATTGTACCGACTTTTCTCCTTTAGTTTGGAGTACTGTGCCCATTCATTAAATGTATATTTCTTCAAACCATCCTTGAAAGAAAAATGCACAAGTTTTCCAAATATTTTTATTGAGTCTTTTTAAATCATCACATGGGTGAGTTGCAAAATCTTTTTTTCATTCATTGGTATTACGCGTTAGACCAAATTTTTTTAATTTTATCATAAGCACTCATTCCTTATGTTTACATTATATAAGTGTTGCCCCGTAATCTGTATTTAAATGATTGGACTTTTTTTCTTTCAGATAAAGTAGAATAGAAGTGCTAAGACAAACACTCCCTCACTACTTCATCTTTCCTTTTTTATGTACATTTCATTTCATTATTACATTTAACAATCATATTTAAAAAATAAAAGCATTATTAATTAACATTTGAAGGCACAATTATATTCCTTGTTTCATAAAAAGTGCTTGCGAAGATAATCATCCTGTTCTTTACGAGTGAAAATTGGTAAAGGCACTACTCAATATAAATACTTTTAACCCATTTTCACTCTAGAAGATAAAGAGTATTATCCTTTATTCCAACATATTTCCTTTATGCGTCAATAGTGTATTTATAGTACATTTTTCAATCATTATAATATACTTGCATTCTTAAAAAATATTATTTATTATTCTTTCAAATCCTCTGTTGAAAGTCATCCAACTCCACGCGAGGGATCATAAAGTTGAATGTAAATTAAATGATACATTAACAACATGAGTGTCTATATGGGTTATTAGTTGTTTTTTTGAGTATCAGTATGAGTGTCTTTATGGTTCGGTGGGGAGTATTACTTAGCGCATAGATGCATGAATGAGTGACTCACTGTTTGTATGTGTTTTGAAGACAGCATGTGTGCAGGACTGTATGGGTGGATGAGTATGTGTATGGGTGTGTTAGTGAGTGAATGACTGTCTGAATAGTATATTTATGAGTAACTACAGATGTATTATTCTAGTATATGGGAGTATTGATGTATATAAGTGATTATATATGAGAGTGAGAGATTGGAAGAGACCCTGAATAAATAAGTATGTGTTCCTATAAGTGATTGTTTAAGAGAGTAAGTATGTGTACATTTCTGTAAAAGTAAGTGTAGTGGTGTGTGTATAGCTGTATATGCAAATAAATGGATGTTTGATATTTTATTTGCATGTGTGAGTATGTGTGTGAGTAACTCTATAGATGAGTGTCGGTGTGTAACAGGATGTATAGGTGTATGAGTACATATGATGACTGAGTACATGTATGAGTGACTATATAGAACTGTTGGTGAATGAATCGATGTGTATGTAGATGGTGGAATTACTGAATAGGTTGTTGTAACTGGTATTGGTATCTCCATTTTTTGAAAATTTTTGTTTCTATTTTTTAATGTGTGTATCAAGTGTTATATTATGCTGAGAGGAGGTCTGCCACTCTTTCACAAGGATGATGTCATCAGTGATGTCATGAGTGATGTCACTGACCATGTCATGACTGATGTCATATGTGACACCATCGTGGTTCCACTGTGTTCGCCATAAGTTGGCAGGGTATGCTCAGACGTGAGTCCCTTGCTCACTTTGCCACTGGATTCAAGCAAGCCGGGCTGAAGATTGCTGAAATGCCAGAAACCAGTCCTCGGAAGCTTATTTCCGGTCCAGGGAAGGCATGGCTTGGCAGTTTGGGCTGGACTGTTCCCATGAGGCACAGGGTAAGACTGATTTGCATAAGGCCATGTCTGAACTGGGGTGGCAGAGTGGGCTAAAGAACGTTGATGGATTAAACCCAGATCTGTTGACTGGGTGTGAGTGATTGATTGGTTCAGATGCTCCGTCCATCACCACCCCCTTTTGTCACCACTGTGTTCGCCATAAGTTGGCAGGGTATGCTCAGACGTGAGTCCCTTGCTCACTTTGCCACTGGATTCAAGCAAGCCGGGCTGAAGATGGCTGAAAGGCCAGAAACTGGTCCTCGGAAGCTTGTTTCCGGTCCAGGGAAGGCATGGCTTGGCAGTTCGGGCTGGACTGTTCCCATGAGGCACAGGGTCAGACTGATTTGCATATGGCCATGTCTGAACTGGGGTGGCAGAGTGGGCTAAAGAACGGTGATGGGTTAAACCCAGATCTGTTGACTGGGTGTGAGTGTTTGATTGGTTCAGATGCTCCATCCATCACCACCCCCTTTTGAACCACTGTGTTCACCATAAGTTGGCAGGGTATGCTCAGACGTGAGTCCCTTACTCACTTTGCCACTGGATTCAAGCAAGCCGGACTGAAGACAGCTGAAATGCCAGAAACCGGTCCTCGGAAGTTTGTTTCCGGTCCAAGGATGGCATGGCTTGGCAGTTCGGGCTGGACTGTTCCCATGAGGCACAGGGTCAGACTGATTTGCATATGGCCATGTCTGAACTGGGGTGGCAGATTGGGCTAAAGAACGGTGATGGATTAAACCCAGATCTGTTGACTGGGTGTGAGTGTTTGATTGGTTCAGATGCTCCGTCCATCACCACCGCCTTTTGTACCACTGTGTTCGCCATAAGTTGGCAGGGTATGCTCAGACGTGAGTCCCTTGCTCACTTTGCCACTGGATTCAAGCAAGCCGGGCTGAAGACTGCTGAAATACCAGAAACCGGTCCTCTGAAGCTTGTTTCCGGTACAGGGAAGGCATGGCTTGGCAGTTCGGACTGTTCCCATGAGGCACAGGGTCAGACTGATTTGCATATGGCCATGTCTGAACTGGGGTGGCAGAGTGGGCTAAAGAACGGTGATGGATTAAACCCAGATCTGTTGACTGGGTGTGAGTGTTTGATTGGTTCAGATGCTCTGTCCACCACCACCCCCTTTTGTACCAATACGTGAATTCATCAGCAGTGCATTGCGGGCGCGCAAGTTATAGTTAGCTGAACTAACTATAACGGGGGAATTTCAATGGTTTTGTATGAGTGAAATGTCCAGCTAACTATAACATGTGTGAAACCTATGATTTTTTCAGTGAAATTCTAAGGTTTTTTAAATGCTAATTCCTAACTATAACTTGTCTGAAACCTATGGTTTTTTCAGTGAATTTCAAAGGTTTTGTAAATGATAATTTCTAAATGTATACATTTTTATATTTCATTCTTTTTATACTAATTTCCAACATTTCTATTATAATTATTTATAGTTGTTTTATTTTTTAAATATATTCCATATTCTTAATGTAAAATAATAACAAAACAAATTTAGAAAATAATTGTTTTATTATGTTTTTTTTTCAATATATTAAAATTAAATTCTATATATTACCTTTTTCATTTTTTGGGGGGATAATCGTACAGTACCCGTACGGTGATCGCACTTTCCTTTGTACCACTAATCGTACTCTGCGCGTACCAGCGCACCCATCACAAATTCGTTTTGACGTTACGCGTCACATCGGCGCTTCCGCGTGATGTCATGTACGCTTGTACGGCGCCCCATATGCGTACCCCACGAAAGTTTTATAATGTTTAAAACGATGCATCTATGTATTTAATGTAAATTTTAAGGGTAGACATTATCTGGGATAATCATGAAAATAGTTTTTTTTTACTTTTAATAAGTGTATATTACTTTTAAAAGCAATCACGCAAATCGCGCCGGTATGTCGTATGTACTCACACAGTAAGATCACCGTAAGCGCCCCGTAAACGTACGCAAAGCCATGTGACTTTCAAAGAACAGATTTGATTGGTTCATAAAACTTCCTATTCCAACTGTTCAAAGACCCCTCCCATTTTAATCATTTTACTTTGACTTTCTCAGGAGAAGCATCTCTTCTGTGGAGCTTCAGTCATTTAGAAAAAACATTCACCATGGCTCAATTTGTTGACTCTTCTTCTCAACATTCCTCTGATGAAGAATTTCTACCTGAGCAGCCTCAGAAGAAGAGGATGGAAGCTGCTTTTTGGAAATGTTTTACATTTCCTGAAGGGGAAAAAAAGGTCAACGCTCCCAAAGTGACCTGTAAAATTTGTGAGGTTAGTCTCTCTCGGGGTGACCCCAACAAAATATACTCATTCGGGACAGCAAGCATGGTGCGTCATGTGAAGAATCTGCACCCGAACAACTACGCCAGAGTTGCAACACAAAGGTTGCAGGAGGAGCGTCAAGCTGCTGTTCCTAGCGCATCAAGTGCACCACCACCTTCGCCGAGCAGTCCGCATGCAAACATACAACCAGATTTGGCAGATCTGACTATTCGTTGCAAATTTTGCGATGAATTATTATGCTATGGTGAACAATCTATTGACCTCATTGTACGCAGGAAACGAGAGCACCGTTGTACACAGCAATATTTTTTTTTTACTGTTTTCTTGCTGTTCCGCAGTTTTTTTGGTTCCAGTTTCATTTTTTTGTTTAAAAAAAAAACTTGTTAAAAAAATACAAAAAAAAGTACAAAACTAAAAAGACAAAAAAATTGTTCTTGTCAGAACTACCTTCCCTGGTCAAAAAAAGAGCTATATTTCTATAATAGTGTGTACAACTTTGTCTGATTGAATGTGTAGTGCATAAATGAATGAATTAATACATTACTAGTGTATGGTGAATGTCAAAGTGCAGAATTTTAAGGAAGTGCTACAGCATAAATCTATAAGGTGTTTACTTGTAGAATACTGAAGTACTTTCAAAGCATTTCAATGTAACATATGTGCATAAATATGTTACAAGTCTATGCTTCCATTTACACTGCTGGTGAAACTGCCTGGGTGAATTTGTAAGTGTTAGGGGCAGATTTACAACCTCCTTCTGCCTCTTTTACACTGCTATTGCATCACTTTTCTGACACAGCAGTGGTGCAAAAGATGCGTCATGGTGTGTGGTATTTACAATATGATGCATGTGGGAGGTGCGTCACATTGTAAATTCCTGTACCAGAAGGAGACATTCCTACACGGGGGATGGGGTGCATCCCAGCGCAGGAACACATCCTAAAAGTGGCTGAGTGAAATCTACAAGATTTCACTTTGTCACTTTTGAGCTCATGGTGCGTCAAAACCCTGTACTTGCTTGAAGCAGATGTAAGGATTGACTCAGCATTCTGAGCATAGAGCCCCCAGAGCATTGCTGGAGATGCGTTGCACTTGCAACGCAACTCAAACAATGCGCCGCCTTCACTGCACAGATACATCACATATCTGAGCCGTTTTTGCCCCATAGTGCACCACATTGTAAATACGGCGCATCCATGGTGGTGATGTCACAGTGCACAATAACTGGCATATCCCTGGGGATGTGCCAGTTATTGTACATCTGCCCATTAGTGTTTTAATGTAGTGAATGGATTACTACACACTTATCAATGAGTCACTACAAAACTATAACAGGAGTGACAGAGGGTTTGGTGGAAGTGTAAGGATAGAGACTGGGGAATTGAACATATAAAAGGCAAGTTTGCAGGTGCATAGAATACTGCAAGCATAGTCTATAGGAGTTGAAAGCAGTCCATGGCCTAAGGCCTACTTTGCTCCATAATTACTTGGGGACTGACTGGATAATTACAGTTCTGCAAGAAGAGTGCATGACTACATTTATAAGAGCTTCAGTTTTAGCACAGTGCATAGATAAGGACATTCTGCTGAATGGCTCAGTACAATACTGAATCAGCAATCACAGTGTGTTTGTTGGAAGTGTAAGGATACAGACTGGGAAATTGAAGGTATAAAAGACAAGTTTGCAGGTGCATGAAAGACTGCATGCATAGTGTATAGAGGTTTGAAGCATTCTATGGCCTAAAGCCTGTTTTAATTCATGAGTACTTAGGTACTGAGTGGGTGATTATAGTTCTGCAAGGAAAGTGGCAGCCTGAATTTATAACTGCTTCAGTTTTACCACAGTACTTAGATACGCACATACTGCTGAATGGCTAACTACAATACTAAAACAGTAGTGTGAGAGTGTTTGGTGAAAGTGTAACGATACAGACTAGGAATTGAAGGCATAAAACAGAAGTTTGCAAGTGCATAGAAGATTGCAAGCATAGTCTATATGGGTTTAAAACAGTCCATGGCCTAAGGCCTACTTAGCTCCATGATTACTTGGGTACTGACTGGATGATTACAGTTCTGCCACGAGAGTGCCTGACTAAATTTATAAGACCTTGGGGGCAGATTTATGTTAACAGGCGCATCCCCAGGGATGCGCCAGTTAATGTGCGCCACAGTGCGCCACAGCTCCGCCACCCATGGTGCGCCGCATTTACAATGCGGCGCACCATGGGGCAAAAACGGCACAGATGCGTGACGCATCTGTGCCGTAAAGGCGGCGCATTGCTGGAGTTGCGTCGCAAGCGCGACGCAGCTCCAGCAAGGCTCGGGGGGTGCCCTATCTCACCAATGCTGCATCAAGACCTACGCCTGCTTCAAGCAGGCGCAGGCTTTTGACGCAGCATTGGCCTGAAAGTGACTGAGTGAAATCTTATAGATTTCACTCAGCCACTTTTGCGAGGCGCACCTGCCCCGGAACGCCCACCCTGCGCCGGAACGCCCACATGCAGCGCAGGGCTTTACAACGTGACGCATCTGCCTAGATGCGTCACGTTGTAAATCGTTCGTAGGGATGCGCCACGTTTATGCCGCCTTGCGTGACGCAACAGCCGCGTAAACGTGGCGCAAGGGCCTCATAAATCTGCCCCTTCATTTTTAGCACAGTGCACAGATAAGGACATCCTGCTGAATGGCTCACTACAAAACTAAAACAATAGGGACAACGTGTTTGAAGGAAGTGTAGAGGATACAGACTGGGCAAATAATTAAAAAAATTATAAGTGAATCTATAAGTGCTACACTCTTATCACAGTGAATGTTTTACTACATAGTACTCAAACCATTATTATTATATATTAATACATTTATTCTTCTAACATCTCATAATTTAACAGAGCTTCTAAAAAAATGTCATCAGGTATTTCATTGATATCAATTTCCTGGTTATCAATTTCTGAATTTATATGATCAAACTCGATATCATCCAATGCTTCCACAAAATCAGCATCCAAGCTTTCGTCTAGGAAATCACAGCTGATATCTGCAGCACTAATTTCTTGTTCTTCATTCTCTCTGCCTGTGAAATGTACGTTTAGCTCTTCTATGAGACTGTTGCTAATTTCCAAACCGTCTTCACTCATGTAAACACTTTTACATGATAAACTATACACAATCTTCATATTAAAATGTGCAACTTTTATTACACGAGGATATATATTGCTCTTTAAGGATCTTTTCTGAAAGTCTTTCATTGTTTTGACACTTTTACTTTTAGAACAACAGACCTATTGCCCTACTACTCATCATTGACAGCATTTATAAATGCTTAAAAAATAACCCAATTTCCGTATTCATGCACAGTTTAAAATAAATACAAAGAGGAAAATAAATACTTTTATGTTTGTATTTATCTGTAAACATCAGTAAAAACATAAATCAAGCAGCCCTACTTAGAATGTAAGAATATTTTCAACTTAATTAGCAGTAATTAACATATAAGTGTGGTAAAAGTATGACACAGCACCTCTAATACCTGACTTTCAACAACACCGTTTACAGTTCGAATCAGTAGTCCATCAGCATCTTAGCCTACCACTATCCCACAGTAAGTAATATCTTGCTTAATCTTCCCAACGCCCCAAGCACCAGCACACCTTTCCGAGGGTAGGTTTACGATTTACAAATGCTAGCATTTTTTTAACTAAGAAGCAGAACAATAACACATATGAATCCTTTTTTTTTCTTCTAATGATAACGATATTTTTTTATGTCTTCTATTTAGATGTTTTTAATCATGAAAATGCAAATAAACACAGTTTACCGAGTAACACTTTTTAAACTCACCAGCGTATGTAGATAATAATACCTTATACGTGTTACTATCAAATTCGAAACCTTTACAGCTTCACAGTTTGTAACTTTTCCCAACACGTGCAGAAGTAAACCAGTTAAAACGTGAGCACGTGTAAACTGCAAAACGTGCCATCTAAATAGGCAGAGCCACATCTTCCTTCCGTAGACTACTAAACAACTAAAAACTATATAAACCACACCTACTGTGCAATTAGTTTAGTTTTCGCAAGTTATTTCTGAGTCGCCAATCTGTGTTGCAGGTTCCGTTTTCTACCATCGGATTCTCTTTTTGCGTCAACAAACATATTCTGAAGTTGTAAGTTATTTCAATATGGCATAGGCATAGTACTTAGTTATAATTTGTGGCTATTTGTCAATATTTAAACATTGATATATAGAAAAAAAAAATATTGCACGTTTTTCGCTTTTTCTCAGTTACTTCAGCTGCTTGTTTTTAGAAACAGATAGATTTTAACAAACATTGCTCCTTTTCTGGCTTCTTTCACCTTATATATAGTGACTTTTTATATTATAATATTGACACTGTACTTCTCTGGAGAGGTGTTGGTGACCCGTCGACGCAAACCCTAAACATTTACAATCAACCTCACCATCTTCCAGTTGCTATTGTGTTTTTCCCTATAGATCATATGTTATTAATATCTATATTATAACATTAACAGATATGGTGATCCGTCGTCACAAAGAGTAACGATATGTAAGTAACGTTACCGGCTTCCAGTTTTCAGTCTGTTTCCCCCTTGTGATCATGTGCTGTGAGAATATATACATATTATAACTCTCACCGTCATGATCTCAGAGGAGTTTATGGCCTGTCGCCACGAAGATCAAACTTTTCACCTCCCGGAGAACAGAAGTTCAGTAAATAATTACCGCTCTAAAGTATTCCATTATGGATGTTCTGTTAAATACATAACTTTATTTTCCTTTTCTTTTTACTGTAACATTGGTTATCAATGGTTAAATTATAATAGATTGTCCTATTGCTACAGAAGGGGAACGGGAGACTTTTCAGCGCCATCTGTAATATAACTTTCATATATTAAAAAGTACGTGATCAGATATTTTTTTCAAGAAACATATTTTACGAAACAGCAGAACAAAAAAATATAGCTATCATGCATGCTTTGTTACTTTAAATATTTAATAAACCCTACATTTCTGAATGTTATTTTCTATTTTCTATTCTTATTTGCGGTTCCTATTCACCTTCTTCCTAAAGAATATATAGGACCTGTACTATATATTATAAGAGTACCATCCTATATATTCTTTAGTGAGTATGTGATTTGTAAGCGGAACAGTCTGCAACCTCTAAGCACTACGACATCACGTACCTGAATTGTACAGAATACAAATTTGAAAAATAATAATGCATACGTTTCTATGTAATATGAAGTTACTTGTATTTAACTGTTTTTTACTTGGTCTCTTGTTCTCAGATAATGTAGTGTGGGAGTGTTTGTTGCAGCACTTCTATTCTACTTTATCTAAAAGTAACTGAAGCCCTCTTACATGATCAAGAATCTGGGGCAACACTTTTACAAACTGTAGCAGAAAAAATAAGGATATAGCCACGCTTAACTGATAATTTATGAAATTCCATTTTTAATTGTCACCCCTTTCATATATACAGCGACAGTTTCTGAAGAAAGATTATTTGTATTTGCTTAATAAAAACTATTTCAAACCTAGACTGAATTTTTTGCTGCGCAACCACACCTCCCCATCAGGAAAGTAAACACCACATTATAAGTAAATAGTACTGCTAAGAAGTATGTCACCCACAAACTTGATTAAAAAAAACAGCGCAAGACACTGTAATTTTTCTGCCGTGATTTATACACCACACAGCAATTATATAAATGGCCCTTGAAACATATAAAAACATTTTTTCCCTCATAGTCCCTCTCCACCACCTTATGGGCAGTGTACAGAGTTAATAGTGTTCCTAACCTGCCCTCTACTACTTTCTTTTCCCATACTTCTTTGCAAATGCGTCACAATATCACTGACAACAGTGAACAGTTCCCAGCCAATAAGGAGCAAACTTGTGCTCGGAACACTTTAGCCAATAAAATGTCCATGTTGTTCCGCACAGGAGGAAGTAATGACTGCCAAAACATATACTTTTAATACTAAACAGCCAATGAACATTAAGCTTCGTAAAGTCTTGCTTGGAGCACGTTACCCTAATACTCCCCGAACAGGAAGGAATCGCTAACAACACTTTTCCACTGACTTCTTCTACGACTAACGGTTCCAATGAAAAAAAATATAAATCTCCAGCACAGTAACTATTTCAATTAGCAAAAATTGTGGTGAACTTTTAACCCCTGTGCTCACGCAAGTGTTCCATGAGCTGTTACTATGGTAACAGGCAGAAAGCAATTTGAGAGTAGCGTTGAAATGTACTAGCTGTACAAAAACCGTTATATTTACCCTGGATCGTCTACAAGACAGAAAGGAAAGCAAACTAAACAAAAACACTGTGTACCACATTTACAACTCCCTTGCGCCACTTGGGCATCCATGATCCCCCTACAAAATTAAAAGTGTGTGGACCTCAAACCCCGGGTACAACTACCCCCGGAGTTTTCAGTATTGTGTGACAGGGGCTCGGTGGCCCTCCGCCTGGTGCCCTTGAGAGCCCTGGAGACCACCACGCCCAGAGCCGGTTCCTGCAGTATCCCGGGGTGCCTCCCCCCGGGATACTGCTGTTTGCAATGAGAGGGCGGAAGTCTTGCGGATCCCACCCTCCCATAGCAAATTTGGTTTGAACTTTGAAAGACACAGCAGTAAAATCTGTTCTCACTTTCAAAATCCAAACAAGATTGCATTTTCACATGCAACTTAGCATCTCCCTATGTGTAAAAACAATGCTGGCTCCAGAAGGACACGAGGAGTCAGCGGGACCATGGGGGCATTGTACGCTCTGTCTTTTTATAGATAAGGTCATGTGTGTAGTGACTGGATGGGTGTGGTGTGGGTTTATACTAGCCATGAGGGACTGTGTGTGCCGATCTGACAACTAGACCTGGAACTAAGAAATCACTACAATGGAAATCTGGGCCATATACTGTTGTTGTGTTTTCCTGGTAGCGTAAGCACAGTGGGCTGTACCAACGTATTCAGTCTCGATTAATTTATACCTCCCCCGGGGCTTTTAAATGTTGGGAAGGGGGCCAAGCGGCTCCGAGACACTGCAGAAGCTGGTCTTGGGCCGTGGCAGTCTCCAGGGCCTTTGAGGGCTCTGGACATAGGGTCACGCAGTCTGCCACACACAATACACTAAAAAGAAGAGAAAGTGATGAGAGATGATTTCTGACATGTTTAGGTTTCAGAGCCTGGATTATCATTAAATGGGGTCTTGCAGTGAAGTGCGTACTTATTCTGGAAGTAGCCTTTCGGGGTCTTGCGAAAGCAAGTCGTCTTTAATAATTGCCTCTCGCTGCGTGTGCATGCAAACATATCTGATTTGCTTGTATGTTAAAAACAGAAACTTTCAACATCTCTTTTTGATGGGTTGTGAAGCATTGTAAGAAGACTATTCACCTGTGAGGATTTCCAGGCACTGGGGGAGTATGTGGGGGGGATTTGTGCAGCTTTCATCATTCGAAAAGGCAAGTGTTATGGCTCTTCCTGAATGCTTTCAGTGTGGGGGTTAGTCTGATGCTGAGGGGAGTTCTTTCTATGCCTTGACCATGATGTACGAGAAGGGTGTGCCTCTTGTCTGGTTATCTCATTACAGAGGATTTCGGCCAAGGCCTGGTCAGAGGAGTGGACGCCCCCTCTGGGCCACCCATTATAAATAAAAACATTCCCCCCGGAATTTGGCCCCCCGAGGGCTAATTAACAATAAAGCGGGCTTCTGTTTTTTTTCTTCTTTTTCACAGTATACGCGTACCTTATGCGTATACCGCGACTTAAAAAAAGTAAAAATCCCTGAGCAGGCCTATGGGGTCAGGGTGTTTCTACCCTGCCCCCTTTACCTGTTTTTTGCATTTCTTTCGCTGCTTTCTTGTGCCTCAGTTCTACCGAGGCCAAGATGGCTGCCAACACTTCCTGGTTTGGAGTGTTTACCGACAGTCGACAGTCGACAGCCAATTAGCATGCAGCTCGTGCTCGTAATGGTACGCACACTATCCTCGGACAGTACTCGTACGGTACTTTGTCTACAGATATAGCTATGAATTTACTTTAGATTTTCTCAGAAACTACTGAACGGATTTACACCATTTAACATAAAGCATAATCTGCGACCCAAACTCTACCTTTTTGCCAAATTTGGTATAATTCCGTTCAGCAGTTCGGGCTGTAGCCCATCTTAAAGGTCCCTATGGAAAATTGCATGGAAAAAACACGTTTTGGGACCCCCTTTTTCCTCGGCCCCCGCTTCACAAATCACCCCAAAACTTTCAGGGAAGGAGCGTAGCGGAGCAGGCCATTTTCTTGGAGAATTTTGCATATATTCGTCAACCGGCGCCAAAGTTATTCCAAATAGAATGTTGCGGATTTCCTATGGAAACTAGGTCCTAACTATAACTACCTACTGGCGACCGCCAGTAGGTAATATATATATAGATATATATATATATGTATATATATATATATATATATATATATATCTATATATATATTACCTACTGGCGGTTTTTTAACATAAATTACTCAAAATCCACTGGATCACATATCTTGAGACATAGCAAAGGCACATCGGGCTACAAGTCCCTACAATTTTGCCAAGTTTCGTGGGAATCCATTCAGCCGTTCGGGCTAAAAGTGAGTCCAACCGCCCTATGGAAATTAACATGGGAAAAACATGTTTTGGGACCCCCCTTTTATCTCAGCCCCCGCTTGACGAATCCCCCCCAAACTTTCAGGGAAGGGGTGGACCACCGCGAGGCACATTTGAGGAACATTACAGGCAGATCCCTCAATCTGCGCCAAAGTTATTACCAATAGAATGTTGCGGATTCCCTATGGAAAACAATCCTAACTATAACTACCTACTGGCGACCGCCAGTAGGTAATATATATATAGATATAAAAAGTTATTACCAATAGAATGTTGCGGATTCCCTATGGAAAACAATCCTAACTATATATACCTACTGGCGACCGCCAGTAGGTAATATATATATATATATATTACCTACTGGCGGTCGCCAGTAGGTATATATAGTTAGGATTTTTTCTCTATGGGTTTTTTGAAAATTCTATGTCTAATAACTTTGGCGTTTGTGGACGGAATTGGCTGAAATTTTCAGGAAAATGGCACATTTTGTTTCTGAGCAGCCCTTGAAAATTTGGGGGGGGTTCGTCCAGTGGGGGCCGAGAAAAAAGGGGGGTCCCAAAACGTGTTTTTAACATTGAGTTTTCCATAGGGCGGTTGGCCTCACTTTTAGCCCGAACGGCTGAATGGATTTGCACGAAACTTGGCAAAATTGTAGGGACTGGTAGCCCGATGTGCCTTTTGTAGGTCTCAATATATGTGCTCCAGTGGATTTTGAGAAATTAACGTTTAAAAAAAGATATATATCTGTAACAGCGGACCGGTTAGCGCTCTGGTTCGCGGACTTTTCGCGCAACGGAGCTTTGTGAAGCGAAGCTGATTGGTTCTCCGGCGTCTGTCAACATTCCAAACAGTCCGTAGCGGCCGCCATCTTGTCTCTCGGTAGGATCGAGAGACAAGAGGAGGTCAAAACAAAGGGGGAAATAACTATAAGGGGGCATAGTAGATCCTCGCTGACCCCCTAGGTTTGATGTGGAGGTTTTAAAAGGGCCCCGCGGGGCAAAAAAAAAAAAAAAATATAATAATTGAACGGCTGAATGGATTTGCACGAAACTTGGCAAAATATTAGGGACTGGTAGCCCGATGTGCCTTTGCTAGGTCTCAATATATGTGCTCCAGTGGATTTTGAGAAATTAACGTTCAAAAAAAGATATATATCTGTAACAGCGCTCCGCTTCGCGTAACGGAGGTTTGCGAAGCTGATTGGTCATTCTGTCACTGGGCTATAGTTGGGCTACATCTGGCTGATATTTGGGCTACATTTGTTTTTTTGTGTGTCTGGCGGCCATCTTTGGGCTACATTGGGCTACATTGGGCTTCATTGGGCTACATTCGGCTAATTAGCAAATAGCTCATCGCAAACTAGGAATGGTAAAGAATCGCTATTTATTCCTTAAAGTTCGCTATTTAGGAAATGCAAATAACTTTGATGATACATATGGCGGTTCATCTCTAACAAGATAAGAAGCATAGGGATAGATTTATGATGACTGGCGCATCACCAGGGATGTGTTAGTCATTCTGTGCCGCTGTTCCGTCACCTATGGTGTGCTGCATTTACAATGCGGCGCATCACGGGGCAAAAACAGCACAGATGCGTGATGTATCTGTGCCGTAAAGGTGGCGCATTGCTGGAGTTGTATCGCAAGTGTGATGAAGGTCCAGCAAGGGTCGGGGGTGCCCCTGTCGCAGGGTTTCTGTTCTCACACAGAACTGTGGACAGAGGATTGGAACCTCGGCGAATTAGGGTGTCCCAAAACTCACGTTAGTAATCAAAAACTATTTAGCAAGCTAGGTACAGTGTCACATTGGATATAACAAACTCTCAATGTTTAGACAATCCATAATATGAACTTATAGTACCTCAGGATACGTGGAACTCATGAACAGTCGGTCGTTATATATTTCTTAGAAACCAGAACATGGAGTTAAGAAGAACACATGTGTATTTGAAATGTTTATTTACTAATGCCGTCTTCTCAGGCGTAGTACCTTAGATAATAAAAGTACACATATTATCAGTAGCAAAATTACCAGCATAGTTACTAGTACATAAAAAGTGAATGGTGATAGTATGTTAACATGCTGTAAATGAATAAGAGTTAGCAACACTTATAAGCAGCCGCGGGCCGTGGAGGGAGTTACGGTGAGGCAGGGAGGCGGGGAGGGGGAGAAGCAGGGTGGAGAATACAAGTACACATATTATCAGTAGCAAAATTACCAGCATAGTTACTAGTACATAAAAAGCGAATGGTGACAGTATGTTAACATGCTGTAAATGAATAAGAGTTAGCAACACTTATAAGCAGCCGCGGGCCGTGGAGGGAGTTACGGTGGGGCAGGGAGGTGGGGAGGGGGAGGGGCAAGGTAGAGAGGGCTCCACCCTGCTTCTCCCCCTCCCCGCCTCCCTGCCTCACCGTAACTCCCTCCACGGCCCGCGGCTGCTTATATCTCACCCTCCCTAATACACATATTATATTATTTGCTAAGAAGGTCTCTTTGTGTTGGTTTAGGGCGTGCCCATACTTTAGTGTCTTAGATTTGAAGGAATCACATCAGCATACACCAGCTCTCTCTTCATGTGAACCGCATCAACTGTTGTGTATGTGTGTTCGGCAAAGCAATATAAAACCCGCCTCATGCCCAGAATTGGCAGAAGTTGCACTTATGTTATGAGTATGAAGTCGTGGAGATCAGACCTCATAACAATTCTGTATCGTGTTGTTCTTGAAACTTTAGCACTCGCTGTACAGATATAGTTTAACAAGTAAAGCAGATAGTAGACCAATAACATATTATTCTCATGTAAACCACGATGAACTACTAGGTGGAAAGCTAAAGCAACAACTAAATGTCGTGTGCAGAAGTTGCAAAAAAGGAAAAATGGCGTTTAAACCGGTAATGAGCCCATGCTAACTTAACACGGTGTAAAGATATCCAGGACCTAGATGACACCTCCTCATGATCCGGAAACGAACTGAATAAGATAATAGAAGTGCCATCTCATGAGAGCAGATTGCAAGTTTATATGTGGACGGTCCGCAAGGTAAAGCATTAAAAACTAGGAAAATTCAATGCTAAAGAAAAATAAAACAGCCAAGTACTTTATCGAGTCTTAAGCCAATAGGCAAGGTAAATAATAAAAACTTGACAATTAAGTCAATGAATTGTCAATGAAATGCTAGTACTCAGCATATGAAACATGAAAAAGGTCTATGACATAACTGTGTATGCAAAATAAGCTGCAACAGCCTCCAACAGGAAGTCACCGTCTTCATCCGAAAACAGTTCAGCCATCCAATTTAAAAGCGGAAAAGAACATACGTGCTCTCCCAGCACCGGATCCTCTATCACCATCAGAGGACAGCTCGGTGGGTTTTCAAGAAAGCTGTGTTCCAAGAAAGACTGTGCTGCCGCCAGTAAATTCCAGGGACCAAGTAGTCCATGCATCAATGCCACAGCCATAATCCTTTCGCCAGGACAAATCAACTCGTGAGTAATGATAGGAGTCATCAGCTGATTAAAGTCGACGTCAGGAGAAACCGGTCCGCAGAGACACAAATCAATGGCCCAATCGAAATCACAGGTCAGGCAGTGAAATACAGGCTGGACACAGGTGAAGTAGGAGAACCGAAAAGATAATCCATATGCCGTGCTTAATATCGCCAACGGCATTGTGCCATAATATTCTAGCATGCGATTGCGGAACAGTGTCAGCAGCTGCAGGGTCGGAGGTTGCATAGGAGGGACATCCATATTTAAAAATGTAAAAAAGCACAAGAGCGTCCGCTGGTAATGCAAGTAAAAATGCAATCCACGAACCAGAGTGGAGAAAATGGAATGAAAGGGAGCAGGGATGACTCCAAAGATTTTCTCAAATGAAGTCACGAGACCACTGGTAACAACTTTAAAAAAGTGTGCCAGGGATTTTGTGGAGGATGCGTTAAAGATAGTCGGAAACATGTTGCTGAAATTGAAAGGCAAACCTGTGTACGGGTGTTCGCTATGTGAAGTACGAAAGTTTCACGGGCCGAACTCAAGGCCACCTCTCTCTGAGACAAAAGAGCTCTTATTCTTGTCATGCCGTTGAAACGTGTCCCAAGGTTGGTATTTGTGGCCAGATTGAAAACTCCCTATGTTCATGTGTGGGAGGAAATAGAACATTTCTGCAGCAAATAACCCGTTCACTTACTGTTACGATAAAAGGAATACTTTTAATTAACTCAGAACAATCTTCATTATTGAGCATCAAATAACTACCATTTTCCAACAACTTGAACGTGGGGATGATAGCAGGAACTGGCGTGCCTTGCAACACGCAAGCCATATTTGGTCGGTGTTTGTTGCATGAATCGTGTAACTGTATGTGCCTACACATTAGTGAATGATCTGGCGTCTCAGTGCATTCCTCTCCATTCAGATAAACTTCTTGATCATCTTTGAAACATCTGTATGTGTATGGAAGCGACCAGACCTCATGAACAAAAGCACTACCTAAAGGTTCATAAAGACCTATTGGTATATATTTCATACAATTTGAAAACTTATATAAAGCAAAAGGCAGCGTTATTAAACCGTGGATAAGGCATGTTGCCAAAAAACCCGCAATCCTCTGCTGATGATGTCACTGAGCATGTCATGAATGATGTAATATGTGACATCATCAGTAGTGGATTATGGGTAATAGTATCTCTAGTTTACTCCCCTATAGCTGTCTTTCTTTTAACATAAGTGTGTGTTTCCTTCCCTTATACTTACTGTTTTTGGTTCGCTTCCAGTTCGCGTACCAGCGAGCGAACTAGGAAGCGAACTAAGAGAA
The DNA here is from genome assembly GCF_964261635.1 of Lissotriton helveticus. NCBI lineage: Eukaryota > Metazoa > Chordata > Amphibia > Caudata > Salamandridae > Lissotriton > Lissotriton helveticus. The sequence continues at coordinate 660,683,104 of NC_136067.1, forward strand.
ATAGAGGTTGGCACAGTTCCAAATATTGTACCAATTTTTTAATAACGGGGAGGTAGTTCTGAAAAGAACTTTTTTTTTTATTTTTCTGAACATTTTTTTAATGTTTTTGAATTTTTCGGAACAGTTTTATATTTTTTTGGGTTTTTCTTGGAGGGGGCAATGAAAACGATTCATTGTAAAGGGCTCAACAGGAGCAACAAAACAAAAAAAAGAAGTATTTATTATTTTGGGCGTTTCGGACAAACTTGCATATGATAGTCAATAGCTCTGTTGATCAGAGTGATGCTTCTTTCTCCGTAGGAAATGAATCCATCGCAAAATACGCAGGTGTGTTTTACTTCACCAAATCTCATTTGTATATTTGGCACCATCTCCCTGCCCTCTGGTCCCGTTACTTCCGGTACAACAGATCTTCTGGCCATAATAGGGAGATTATCTAGGTCGTTCCGAAACTGTGCAGCACTGTAGTTGTTAGGATGCCACCTAGTCATATGGCGATGCATTGTGTAGTTTCCGAAACTGTATTTTTTGTCGGTCCCTCTGGACAGTCTATCTTGACATATAAGGCAAGTTACGTATCTTGCATTTACTTTTTTCTGACCTTTGGGAATTTTAAAAAATTGCCAAATGAAGTTTTCTTTCCGGTGAGACGTCTTGGGCTGCTCAGGCAAAAACTGCCTCTCTTCGTGCTCGTCCTCCTGTTCCTCTTCTTCTTCTTCTTGTTGAATTACAACTTGAGCAGGTGGTCCACTCTTCCTTGGATGTGGTGGAGGTGGTGGGGAAGCACCAGCTGAAGCTACTAAAGAAGCCATTGCTCAGTGATCACAAAGGGTCTTTCTCTCACAATGATGAAAGTCAGAGTGAGGAAAGAAGGAGGGATTTTCATCATTTGGGAAAAACAAGAGTTCTCAACCAATCAAAAGTGTTCATTTTAGATTATATGACCTAGTCTTACATCATTAGGAAACCAAAAGTGAAATGAACCAATGAAAAGTGTTATTACCAAGTCACATGACTTGCTGTGTTTACGTTAAGCGCTTTGCAGGGCCTCCCGGTTTGCTTCCAGAAACCTGCGCTTTGGCACTCGCTTCGCGTACCAGTTCGCTAACGTAGCACGTCATATGACGTATCACGCGACAACGTGGAACGTCATGCGGACGGGAGGCGTCACGATGTTGTTTTCTAACGCGGCACTTGCGGTAAAGAAACGTTTACCGGCTCGCGGTCTATTTCGCGGCATCAAGGTCAGCTAACGGGAAGCTTCCCGATTCGCGAAGCGGGAACGAAGAAAAAAAAATATTTTAAAAAAAAATTATTCATAAACATATAAAATATATTTTTGGATTTAAAGAAGAATACATTTTACAGCTACAGATATTAGCTGTTAAAAAAACAATGAAATTCACAGAAAAAACCATAGGTTATAGACCATATATAGTTAGGAATTAGCATTTACAAAACCTTGAAAATTCACTGAAAAAACCATAGGTTATAGACCATATATAGTTAGGAATTAGCATTTAGAAAACCTTATTTCACTCACACAAAACCATTGAAATTCCATATATAGTTAGTTGCACTAACTATATATCGCGCACCCGCAATCCACTGCTGATGATGTCACATATTACATCATTCATGACATGGTCAGTGACATCACTGATGACATCACTGATGACAACATCCAGTGATTATGTGTTTCTGTAAAGTTTAAATATGTTTTACATATTGAAGAATGAGTGGATGTATAAGTGTCTGAATGAAGGTTTTAGTAGGTGCGTGATTGACTGTATGAGTGAGTGATTAAATGCGTCTTACTAAATGCACGGGTTAGTGACTAAACTGTCTGAAAGTGTGCATCAGTATGTCTGTTGTTGTGCAAGCTGCTGCATGTGTTGATCAGTAGCTATATAAGTAGCTATATGGGTTATTGATTGGTTGCACAAGTATTTGTATGGGAGACTGAGTGTGTGTATGGCTGGCTGGGAGGTGTGTGACTCTGTGCAGATCAATGTGTACTTGTATCAGTGATTCTATAAGAGAGTAAGTATGTGTTAGTATATGTTTGAAAATGTAAGGTACTCTATGTTTAACTGTGTAGATTAGAAAATGGAAGTGTGATTGATTCTTTACAGGACTGACTAGGTGTGTGAGTAACTCCATGGATGAGTGGCAGAGTGTGAGTGTCTGTATAGGTGTATGAGTGCATATGATAGTGTTGTAAAGATGAGTGATTGTATGTATGAATGATTGTATGGGTGAATGAGTGAATGTGTGTGTAGACGTAGGAATCAGTGAATGCGTATGTAGTAACTAGTATTGGTGTGTCAATGGTTTCAAAAATTATACTCTGTATTTAACACTGGGTGTAACAGAGGTTATATTAAAGTTGAGGAGATGCATTGTATTGTCACATTAATGATATCATCATTGATGTGACCATTGATGTCAAAAGAGATATCATCAGTGATGTCATTTGAGATGTCATCAGTGATGTCATCAGTGATGTCACTGACCATGTCATGAATGATGTAATATGTGACATCATCAGCAGTGGATTGCGGGTGCGCGATATATAGTTAGTGCAACTAACTATATATGGAATTTCAATGGTTTTGTGTGAGTGAAATAAGGTTTTCTAAATGCTAATTCCTAACTATATATGGTCTATAACCTATGGTTTTTTCAGTGAATTTTCAAGGTTTTGTAAATGCTAATTCCTAACTATATATGGTCTATAACCTATGGTTTTTTCTGTGAATATATATATATATGTATATATATTACCTACTGGCGATAGCCAGTAGGTATATATAGTTAGGATTTTTTTCCTATGGAATTTTTGAAAATTCTATGTCGAATAACTTTGGCGTTTGAGGACAGAATTGGCTGAAATGTTCAGGAAAATGGAACATTTTGTTTCTGAGCAGCCCCTGAAAATTTGGGGGGGTTTCGTCAAGGGGGGGCCTAGAAAAAAGGGGGGTCCCAAAACGTGTTTTTCCCATGCAATTTTCCATAGGGCGGTTGGCCTCACTTTTAGCCCGAACGGCTGAATGGATTTACACCAAACTTGGCAAAATTGTAGGGACTGGTAGCCCGATGTGCCTTTGCTATGTCTCAAGATATAGGCTCTAGTGGTTTTTACTAAAATTAACTTTGAAAAATATATATTGGGCTACATTGGGCTATATATATGTTGGAGCCCAAATGTAGCCCAATGTAGCCCAATGTAGCCCAATGTAGCCCAAAGATGGCCACCAGAGACAAAAAAAAACAAATGTAGCCCAAATATCAGCCAGATGTAGCCCAACTATAGCCCAATGACAGAATGTCCCAGAGTGTTCTAAAGAACAACTAGAGTGCTAACAGTCCTACTTATTACAAAGGTATGGCACACCTGAAGCCATCTTGATTGGAATAAAGTGGTAACTCTTAAAACATTTAATTTAAAAAGGAACAAAATGAGGGGGTTCATTTTGCCATAGAAAGTATGATTAGCAAATATATGACGAAATCCCGCATACCATCAGTCCGCAAAAAAAATCCTGCATGTACTATTAGGCCGCAAATTAAAATAACGAAAACTTTTAGAACGAATATGCCTTTAGCATACACTAAACAACTAAACTACCCTAAACCCTAAAACACTACCCCCAGCATAACCCTACACTACACAAACAGTACAACACTACCCTAAACCCTAAAACACTACCCCCAGCATGACCCTACACTACACAAACACTACAACACTACCCTAAACCCTAAAACACTACCCCCAGCATGACCCTACACTACGCAAACACTACAACACTACCCAAAACCCTAAAACACTACACCCCAGCATGACCCTACACTACGCAAACACTACAACACTACCCTAAATCCTAAAACACTACCCCCAGCATGACCCTACACTACACAAACACTACAACACAACCCTAAACCCTAAAACACTACCCCCAGCATGACCCTACACTACACAAACACTACAACACTACCCTAAACCCTAAAACACTACCCCCAGCATGACCCTACACTACACAAACACTACAACACAACCCTAAACCCTAAAACACTACACCCCAGCATGACCCTACACTACGCAAACACTACAACACCACCCTAAACCCTAAAACACTACCCCCAGCATGACCCTACACTACGCAAACACTACAACACTACGCAAAACCCTAAAACACTACACCCCAGCATGACCCTACACTACGCAAACACTACAACACTACCCTAAACCCTAAAACACTACCCCCAGCATGACCCTACACTACGCAAACACTACAACACTACCCTAAACCCTAAAACACTACCCCCAGCATGACCCTACACTACGCAAACACTACAACACTACCCAAAACCCTAAAACACTACACCCCAGCATGACCCTACACTACGCAAACACTACAACACTACCCTAAACCCTAAAACACTACCCCCAGCATGACCCTACACTACGCAAACATTACAACACTACCCTAAACCCTAAAACACTACCCCCAGCATGACCCTACACTACGCAAACACTACAACACTACCCAAAACCCTAAAACACTACACCCCAGCATGACCCTACACTACGCAAACACTACAACACTACCCTAAACCCTAAAACACTACCCCCAGCATGACCCTAACCTACGCAAACACTACAACACTACCCTAAACCCTAAAACACTACCCCCAGCATGACCCTACACTACGCAAACACTACAACACTACCCTAAACCCTAAAACACTACCCCCAGCATGACCCTACACTACGCAAACACTACAACACTACCCAAAACCCTAAAACACTACACCCCAGCATGACCCTACACTACGCAAACACTACAACACTACCCTAAACCCTAAAACACTACCCCAGCATGACCCTACACTACGCAAACACTACAACACTACCCTAAACCCTAAAACACTACCCCCAGCATGACCCTACACTACGCAAACACTACAACACTACCCTAAACCCTAAAACACAACCCCCAGCATGACCCTACACTACGCAAACACTACAACACTACCCTAAAACACTACCCCCAGCATGACCCTACACTACGCAAACACTACAACACTACCCTAAACCCTAAAACACTACACCCCAGCATGACCCTACACTACGCAAACACTACAACACTACCCTAAACCCTAAAACACTACCCCCAGCATGACCCTACACTACGCAAACACTACAACACTACCCTAAACCCTAAAACACTACACCCAGCATGACCCTACACTACGCAAACACTACAACACTACCCTAAACCCTAAAACACTACCCCCCAGCATGACCCTACACTACGCAAACACTACAACACTACCCTAAACCCTAAAACACTACCCCCAGCATGACCCTACACTACGCAAACACTACAACACTACCCTACACCCTAAAACACTACCCCCAGCATGACCCTACACTACGCAAACACTACAACACTACCCTAAACCCTAAAACACTAGCCCCAGCATGACCCTACACTACGCAAACACTACAACACAACCCTAAACCCTAAAACACTACCCCCAGCATGACCCTACACTAAACAACCACCACAACTCTACACTACACTAACACAACACTACACTACACAACACTACACTACACAATCACTAACCCACGAAAAAATTAACACAAACCCACTTACCTCTCTCGTCATCGTGGTTTTCACAACGCAAATGCATTTACCATACATGCCTTTAAAACGTAATTCTTTGTAAAGGCATGCGCGATAAATGCACATGCGTTTTGAAAAAATGCGGGATAATGGTATGCGAGGTCAATGACCTTGCGGGATAATGGTATGCGGACTGAAAGTCTGCGGGATAAAAAATGCGGGAAAATGGCTGCAAACCATGATTAGCAGCAGACTTCCCTGGTGAGCACTAGCTTTACTACAGTGATCTAATGAGCAACTAGAGTGCTAACATTCAGAATTTATGGCAAATGTGTGACACATCTGAATGCCTTCTTGATAGAACCAAAGTAAACAAGCATTGAAAATGCAATAGATCTCGCCCTCGTTTAAGTTAAAGCCATTCTGTTTGTAATGAGGTGGCTTTTTAGCTTTGCTTTTATTAGTGTTTTTAAAAATTTCATGTAAATAACATGCATATGTATGCATATATGTATATGTATGCATGCATTTATATTTATATAGATATGCAGATTATATATGTTTATATATGTATATTACCTACTGGCGATAGCCAGTGGGTATATATAGTTAGGATTTTTTCTCTATGGGATTTCTGAAAATTCTATGTCTAATAACTTCGGCGTTCGTGGACGGAATTGGCTGCAATTTTCAGGAAAATTGCACGTTTTGTTTCTGAGCAGCCCCTGAAAATTTGGGGGGGTTTCGTCAAGGGGGGGCCGAGAAAAAAGGGGGGTCCCAAAACGCGTTTTTCACATTCATTTTTCCATAGGGCGGTTGGACTCACTTTTAGCTCGAACGGCTGAATAGATTTACATGAAACTTGGCAAAATTGTAGATATGGTTTGCCCGACGTGCCTTTGCTATGTCTCAATATATGTGCTCCAGTGGATTTTGAGAAATTAACGTTTTAAAAAAAATATATATCTGTGACAGCTCTCCGGTTAGCGCACCGGTTCGCGTACCTGACGCGTAACGGAACTTCGCGAAGCGAAGCTGATTGGCTCTCCGGTGTCTGTCAACATTCTAAACAGTCCGGAGCGGCCGCCATCTTGTCTCTCGGTAGGATCGAGAGACAAGATGTGGTGAAAAACGAAGGGGGAAATGAAGGAAAGGGGGCAAGGTAGACTCCTCCTGACCCCCTAGGATTGATGAGGGGGATATTAAAGTCCCCCGCGATTTTTCGCGGTAGAGGCGCTTCCCGGTACGCGAACCGGGCAGCTAACCGGCAGCGTAACGGGAGTCCACCATTTTGTGTTTTTGGAGCGTCCGGTTCGCGTACCGGGTAGCGTCCCGGTAAGCGTAACAAGGGGAAAACCAAGAGAAACAGTAAAAAAAAATGAAGGGAATAGATTTCCAGCAAACTTGGCAAAATTGTAGGGACTGTTTGTTTGATGTGCCTTTGCAAGGCCTCAAGATATGTGCACGTGTGGATTTTGTCTAATTAAGGTTAAAAAAATATATATATATCTGTAAGCGTGCTCCGGCACGCTTACGTTACGGGTTTTGTTTGCGCTGCAGAGCCGATACGTCACGGTTATGCGACGCGTCATGAGGCGTCTCACGTGGCTACGTGATACGTCACGTAATAAAGAATATATTTTACAGCTATAGATATTAGCTTTTAAAAAACCAATGAAATTCACTGAAAAAAACATAGGTTATAGACCATATATAGTTAGGAATTTGCATTTACAAAACCTTGAAAATTCACTGAAAAAACCATAGGTTAGAGACCATATATAGTTAGCTGGACATTTTATTGACATAAAACCAATGAAATTCCATATATAGTTAGTTGCACTAACTATATATCGCGCACCCGCAATCCACTGCTGATGATGTCACATATTACATCATTCATGACATGGTCAGTGACATCACTGATGACATCACTAATGACATCTCAAATGACATCACTGATGACATCACTGATGACATCATGACACACCAATACCAGTTACTACATACGCACTCACTGATTCCTACGTCTACACACACATTCACTCATTCACCCATACAATCACTCATACATACAGTCACTCATTATTACAACACTATCATATGCACTCATACACCTATGCAGACACTCACACATTGCCACTCATCCATGGAGTTACTCACACACCTAGTCAGTCCTGTAAAGAATCAATCACACTTCCATTTCCTCATCTATACAGTTAAACACAGAACACCATACCTCAGTGACATCACTGATGACATCACTGATGACATCACTGATGACATCTCAAATGACATCACTGATGACATCTCAAATGACATCACTGATGACATCATGACACACCAATACCAGTTACTACATACGCACTCACTGATTCCTACGTCTACACACACATTCACTCATTCACCCATACAATCACTCATACATACAGTCACTCATTATTACAACACTATCATATGCACTCATACACCTAGTCAGTCCTGTGAAGAATCAATCACACTTCGATTTCCTCATCTATACAGTTAAACACAGAACACCATACTTTTTCACACATATACTAACACATACTTACTCTCTTATACAATCACTGATACAAGTATACATTGATATGCACAGAGTCACACACCTCCCAGCCAGCCACACACACACTCAGTCTTCCATACATCCACTCATTCTTCAATATGTAAAACATATTTAAACTTTACAAAAACACACAGACACTAGATGATGTCATCAGTGATGTCATTTGAGATGTCATCAGTGATGTCATCAGTGATGTCATTTGAGATGTCATCAGTAATGTCATCAGTGATGTCACTGACCATGTCATGAATGATGTAATATGTGACATCATCAGCAGTGGATTGCGGGTGCGCGATATATAGTTAGTGCAACTAACTATATATGGAATTTCATTGGTTTTATGTCAATAAAATGTCCAGCTAACTATATATGGTCTCTAACCTATGGTTTTTTCAGTGAATATATATATATATTCACTGAAAAAACCATAGGTTATAGACCATATATAGTTAGGAATTAGCATTTACAAAACCTTGAAAATTCACTGAAAAAACCATAGGTTATAGACCATATATAGTTAGGAATTAGCATTTAAAAAACCTTATTTTACTCACACAAAACCAATGAAATTCCATATATAGTTAGTTGTACTAACTATATATCGCGCACCCGCAATCCACTGCTGATCATGTCACATATTACATCATTCATGACATGGTCAGTGACATCACTGATGACATCACTGATGACATCTCAAATGACATCACTGATGACATCACTGATGACGTCATCCAGTGACTGTATAATTCTGTAAAGTTAAAATATGTCTTACATATTTAAGAATGAGTGGATGTATAAATGTCTGGATGAAGGATTTAGTAGGTGCATGACTGACTGTATGAGTGAGTGGTTAAATGTGTCTCACTGAGTGCATGGGTTAGTGACTAAACTGTCTCAATTTGTGCATCATTATGTCTGTTGTTCTATAAACTGCTGCATGTGTTGATCATTAGCTATATGATTAACTATATGCGTTATTGATTGGTTGCCTACGTATTTGTATGGGAGACTGAGAGTGTGTATGGGTGGCTGGGAGGTGTATGACTCTGTGCATAGATGTGTGAGCAGTTGATTCACTAGATGTATGGGTTCAAAAGTGCATGTGGAAACAGCTGTATGGGCGGTTGACTGTGTGCATGAGTGTATTGCTGAGTGAATGGATATCTCAGTGCTACATGTAAAAGTAAGTACATATGTAAAACACAGTACATGTGAGAGTTGACATATATAAATAACTGTGCATAAGAGCCAGTGAATGTGTGAGAGGCTGTATGGATCATTGTGAACTTGTATCAGGGATTGTATAAGAGAGTAAATATGTGTTAGTATATGTTTGAATAAGTAAGGTGTGTATAACTGTATAGTTGAGAAAATGGATGTGTGATTGATTCTTTGCATGACTGACTAGGTGTGTGTGTAACTCTATGGATGAGTGACAGTCTGTGAGTGTCTGTTTACACTTACTGTATCTAAGGTTATATTAGAGTCTGAAGAGCTTCATCGTATTATCACATGAATGATGTCATCAGTGATGTCATCAGTAATGTCAAATGAGATGTCATCAGTGATGTCATCAGTGATGTCATTTGAGATGTCATCAGTGATGTCATCAGTGATGTCATTTGAGATGTCATCAGTGATGTCATCAGTGATGTCACTGACCATGTCATGAATGATGTAATATGTGACATGATCAGCAGTGGATTGCGGGTGCGCGATATATAGTTAGTACAACTAACTATATATGGAATTTCATTGGTTTTGTGTGAGTAAAATAAGGTTTTTTAAATGCTAATTCCTAACTATATATGGTCTATAACCTATGGTTTTTTCAGTGAATTTTCAAGGTTTTGTAAATGCTAATTCCTAACTATATATGGTCTATAACCTATGGTTTTTTCAGTGAATTTCATTGGTTTTTTAAAAGCTAATATCTACAGCTGTAAAATGTATTCTTCTTTAAATCCAAAAATATATTTTACATGTTTATTAATAAATTTTTTTAAATATTTTTTTTGTTTCGCTCCCGGTCCGCTAACCGGGAAGCTTCCCGTTAGCTCAATTCGATTCCGCGATCCGGTCCGCGAACCGGTAACAAATCAACATAGTGACGGTATCGCGTTGCCGCGTAATGCGTCTTATGACGTACTGCGTTAGCGCACCCGGAAGTGCCCCGGGGCGCGGACCGAGGCGCGAAACGCAACTCCCCGGAAGCGATCCCCGGCACGAAAGCGCGACGTATCGCGTTGCCGCGAAATGCGTCTTGTGACGTATCGCGTTAGCGCACCCGGAAGTGTCCCGGGGCGCGGACCGCGGCGCGAAGGGGAGCGACCCGGAAGCTAACCGGGGAGCGTTCCGCAGCGCGTAACATGAGCGTGAGAGGTCATGTGACTTGTTAATAAAACTTTTCATTGGTTCATTTCACTTTTAGTTTCATAATTATGGAAGGCTAGGTCATGTGACCTAAAAATAACACTTTTCATTGGTTGAGAAGTATTGTTTTTTATAAATGATGAAAACCACTCCTTCTTTCCTCACTCTGACTTTCATTATTGTGAGAGGAAGACCTATTTTGCTTCTTGGAAGACCTATTTTGATTGTATGAAAATGGCTTCACTGATTGCTTCAGCTGGTGCACCCCCACCACCACCTCCACCTCCTCATGGGAAGAGAGGACCACCTCCCCAGGTGGTTACCAACACTGAGGAGGAAGATGAAGAGATGGATGAGGAGGGAGAACAACCACAATTCCTGGAGAGTTGCCCCGGGTTTCAAGAAAGAAACCCAGTTTCATCTGGCAGTTTTTTTCCATCCCTCGTGGCCAAAAAAAGGTCAATGCCAGGTACGCAACATGCCTCATATGCAAGGAACAATTGTCCAGAGGGACGGACAAAAAATACAGCTATGGTAATCATACCATGCATAGGCACATGACGAGGAAACATCCCCTAAATTACAGCCGGGCGGAATTAAGGGATATGATGGACAATCCTCGACCAACTCCTGTGGCGAGACCAACAACATCGGTTTCTTTATCACCAGAGGAGGCACGGGAAACTGTGCCAAATATCCAACCAAATTTTGGGCACATGATTCACTTATGTATGCACTGTCGTGCATTAATAGCTTGTGGCAACATGAGCATCAATGCACTGAACCTGGCGTATGAACACCATGATTGCCCTAACCGCCCCCAGTAATTTTTTTTTGCTCCTGTTGAGCCCTTTTCAACGCCTGTTTTTTGTTGTTTCCCCCCCCACAAAAAAAACAAAAAAAATTATAAAATCGTTCAAAAAATACAAAAAAAACAAAAAATGTTCAAAAAATAAAAAAAAAATATAAAACAACAAAAATATAAAAAAAAAGTTCTTTTCAGAACTACCTTCCCTTTCCAAAAAAATTGCTACAATGTTTAGCACTCTGGCAAGCTCTATTTCTTTTGGTTCGCTCCCGGGTTAGCTTCCCGGTACGCGGACCGGGAGCTAACCAAAAAAAAAAAATTTTTTTTTAAAAAAAGTGTAAGTATAAGGAAAGTAAACAGAGAGTGATGTTTCAAGAAAGACAGCTATAGGGAGTAAAGAAGAGATACTGTTTAATAGATCTATTTACCAAAGAACAGACAGAAGAGGGTATAATTGTGAAAAACAAAATAGATAACGAAGTGAAAGAAAAACAAGCATTGGCATAGCCAATAGGTATCGACTTTGGGACCTTCTAAGTATTTAGTTATGCAGCATAATATCCTTGGTGCAGCAACATCAACTGTTGCATGGCTAAACACGTATAAGGTCCCAAAGGCGAGACCTATTGTCTATGCCAATGCTTGTTTCTTAAGTAGAATTGCAATACGTCTGGCTCTTCCATGTGAAAAGATCTTATCTTGTGCTCTAAAGATTGCTAAAGTCTCGACAGAGAACAGGCTAGGCTGTAAGTAGGGTAAATTGCGCTTGGTGATCTGTTTGAGGGAGCGTCTGCTTTGCCTGGTGTCTTTGGAGAGCAATTTTGATTGTTATACTGGACAATATAGCCCTAATGTAAATAACATAGGGGCATATTATCAACATAGGCAATAAAAGTTTTGCAGCTTTTATCGGCAGAAATGTGTCGCTAAAGCTGCTTTTGCGGCAGAAAACTGCCGCTAAAGCCGCTTTTGCACCAGTTTTCTGCCAATAAAAAGAGCAATAATTTTATTGGCTGCATTCATAATATGCCCCTTAGTGTGCTTCAACTACACAGAGAAAGCATTATGAACAAATAGTGATACAGTGATCAGTCAAAGACACTAAGAGTAATAGAGACGGAGTGAGTGAACAAGAGTGAGGAACTATGAGAAGAAAGGGACTGAGAAAAAGAGTGGAAGGAGTTGAGTAAGTAGGTAATAGAGAAAGGAATGAGGGAAGTAGCAAAGGCAGGAAACTGAGGATTAAAGAAATGAAGCAGTGGAACTAATAGTAGTTCAATGTGATAGAAATGTAACGAAAAGAGTACAAAATATTTACCTTATAATTGTCGTTAAATTACTCATTTTTTATTTTTATACTTTCAATCTGTGAAAGAGAGAACAAACATTTGAAAAATATAAAAACATGTATTAAAAAATTACAAAAGACAAGGGCAAAGATTGAAGGACAAACAGTTTTTCAATAACTTTGACACTTACAGAAGCTACACAGTCCTAAAGATATACATTTTAAACTAACACTATCTTGATGCAGATGAAGTGAGGCCTATCTTAAAACATGGTGCATCTTTTGCATTGCTGTTGTCTCAGAAAAGTGTCGCAAGACACTAAAATTTAAAATAATTGCTTCAGGATGCCAATAAGATGTCTACTATCCAGAGTTTTGTTTCAGGTGAGGCCTACTCAGGGTTGCAGATGAAATTTCGAGTTGTTGAAGAGAATAGAGGACATAATACATGTGAAGGTCTACCAATGAAGTGAGTCATGTCCACTGCACTCTTGAACAAAGTCCAAACCTCCTATGTTTCCCTGCACAGACCTAAACTTGATCTGCACAATGTGATTCGTAATGATAGGAAACACAGGTGATGTAATTGAAATACGTGCAATTTATTTTGCTCATTTCACAATCACATCACTTGTGTTTCCTTTGCTTAGGTATCTCATTGTGCAGATGTAGTCTAGCATATGAAAGAATACGCAGAAGTGCAGCACTGCATGCAACAACTTTGACACTTACAGAAGCCTCACCTTCTCCATGCCTCCTACACAGTTCTACATATACATCATAAATGCAAACAGTACAGAATTAATTATACATGTTAAATGGTTTATTTTTGCTGTTCTCAGAATGTATCAAAATTCACTAAAAACAGTGACTTGAAGGTATTCATCATGTAACAGCGGGGAAAAAAAAACACAATCAAAATGATTGTGTTTAAAAAACCCATACAACATCAGAAATCAAAAATCAGAACTCCTTAAAGTTAACTTACTTTCCATGACGTCCAAGGATGTCCTATGAATAGCTTACACTCTTTTGTGCTGTTATTACTTTCAGCCCGCCACTTTCTGAAAGAAAATCTCCATCGTTTTTAAAAACATGTTACATACAATAAATGACTTCTTGCTCTCTACCACAAGATTCCACAAGGCCAAATCTTGTCAGAGCCATGTATAACTCTTGGATTTCTTGTTAGCCAATCCCATCATTTGGCATTTCCGCAACTTTCAGAATTAAAATGTTGAAGATCATTTTCACAATCCTGGAAATAGTAATATCTTCCCCTTCTTGCTCAGTCATGTTCTACATTTCCTATGACACTGATACTGCTTAATATGAAGCAGACTTACACTACCTCTATGACTACAACAATTATTTAATTCTCTACATCACTTTTAATCACAAAGCAATGTAAAACAGTAGACAGCATTGTAGACTTACATTCCCTCTACTCCATGTTTTGATTGGCTGCTTCAATTAGCTTATAAAAAGAAACAGTTTTTCTGAACTCATTCAAAGTGCACATATATCTCCATGATGTCCAGTCCTATGATTAGAAGTTATGTCTCTGAACTACACTTATCCTCAAGGCCAAATTGTGTAGGAGCCATTAGAACTTCTTGAAATTCCACAGAGCACATCCCGAGATTATTTCCCTAAAATTTTGGTTTTAAAAACACCAGGTAAGAGTTTTTAAGGTCATACGGCAATTTTTTTTTGAAAATTAAAACAGAATCATTGCAGAATGACCAGCCATTTCTAGACTTTAAATAAGCTGTGTAATGTCCTGATGATATTGAAGGGCCGTCATGATATATAATTGCTGTAGTTACAAAAGTCCTTCCTGATATTGACAACTGCGAAGCTACAATTTTTTTTATTAAAGTTGTCAATTTTGTTCCATCAGGCCTACATCGTTGGAACATTAAAATGACGTACTGGCCATATGTTCGTATAAATAATGTGGACATCATTTCAGATTTACATTGGCTACACTCCATGTTGTGATTAGCAGCTTTTACTAGCTTATTAAAGGAGACTGATTTACTGTCTGGCAAAGTTAAATATATAAATCTTTCTGAGTCTACACTAGTAGTACTTGATATCATACAGTTCTCGCAGTCATGCTGCCATTGATAAGAAAGCCCAAACAGCTGATCTACATCTACACCTTCAGCATGTAATACATCAAGCATATACATTAAAAACTCCTGACAATCTTGCTGAATATTTTGAGAGAATTGTGTTTGGCCTGAACATCTGTCTAACAGATTTCGAATTTCAGACACACTTTCTATGTTTCTTCTATCAGTGGTACATTTCTCTAACACAGAATTTAACAAACCGCAAAATCTTTGATCAGAATTGACCACAATCTCTTCTTTTACATTTTTTAGAGAAAACAAAACATTAATTACTACATTAGCATAGCAGTTGACACCAGAACTGTTTTCAAACTGAAAACCAACAACATCTTCAACAGAATCCTTTTTGTTTCTGCTTGTAATTTTAGGTTCATTCACTTTTTGTCTTTTTGCTATAACCTCCCCAGTATTGTTCTCATTTCTTCGTTTCCGGCCTACCAGACGTTTCTCAAACAAAGGAAACTGAGGCAAATGTGGCGCATACTCTCTTCTTAACCTATTGTATTCCTTAACACAATCTAGATCTGCACAAATGTTTGTGACATCACACTCAATCAAGTACAATCCCGATAAAGTTCTAACTCGTGACAATGCCACATATGCCATACCCTCCTTGAACACAGAACTGCCAATATTCACCAATGCACTGTCTACACTTAAACCTTGCGATTTATGGATTGTCACCGCATATGCCAAGCAAACAGGAAACTGCTTACGGCGAACATATAAGTCTTTTACAAGCAAAAATCTAGCAGAACAACGAGCAATTAGCTGTACTTCCTCAATGCCATCAAATTTAATTTTTAAAAATTCAATTCCATCTCTATTTCTGTATTTCACAAAATCAACAACATTACCCATTGATCCATTTACCAGACCTCTTTCAACATGTAAATTCCTTCTTAAAATTATACGGCAGTTCAAGCACACATTCAGAGTCTTTTCAAAACCTGCAGTTTTAGATATACTCTTCTCTAATGAATCCAATTTTGTTTTCAGATTCTCAGACAAAATAATTGTTGATCCCATATGCTCTACTCTATCAATAGCTTCCAGTTTCACAATCTCTTGCTTTTCTAAATGCAACATTTTGTTGTTAAATTTGGCACATTCTGCAAGAGTTGGCATCAAACATATTCCAGATTTCTTTTCAGTAATTTTCTGAAAAATATTCTCAGGCACAACATCTTGTTCTGGATATAAATTTGACAGTAATCGTGCATGTAAAGCTTCTTTCCCATGCTCGGTCACTTTTCCAATTCTAACATCTTGTAGAATAGTCTTGTAAACTTCATCCTTCGCCTGACGCATATTTTCATGCAGTTCAGCATAATTGAAGTTTAACCATATATTGACGTTGCCAATGCTGCCTAGGCACTTCCTGGTATCTTCATGCGTGAGCATTTTGAACACAGGTTGCCCTTTCACTGGTGTCAGCTGCAAAAGATCTCCGAAAACAATGATGTGTTTGCCACCAAATAACACATCATACTCTGTTTTGAGAACTTCTTGCATCCTCAAATGCACAAAGGCAAGCATGACATTGGAAACCATGCTTACTTCGTCAATGATAAGAAGTTTCATTTTCCTCAAGATTCTTGAAACTTCAAAACAAGCATCTCCAGATAGCTTGTGATATTCTAATTTGTTGTCATGCTCCACTGGCAGCATCAGTAAACGATGTAAAGTAATCCCTTTAATATTATGTGCTGCCAGTCCAGTTGGAGCAGTGACAACACAAGACAGCGATGACTCTGTCCTTTCCTGCAAATAGCATGAAATTGCTTTAATGAGGAAACTTTTTCCAGTTCCCGCTTCTCCACTCACGTACAGTCGGACAGGCTTCAACGACGTACATGAGCACTCTTTCTTATCATGACTTAATCCATGATCAATTTGCATGGTAACTTCGTCATATATTTTCCTCTGCTCAACGTTGAGTTGCCTTTCCAACTCTTCTAAGTTAACCGCATCCTCTTGAGCATGTGCCATGGCTCTTTCCACTTCATTCATAGCAGTGGCAGCTTCATTTTCGATAAGAGGTCCTCCTAGTGGATCCTGACTCAATGAAGCAGAACTCTGACTGTCCTGAGAACTGTCTCTGGCAATCTCGGCTGCAATCGTTGCTTCCTGCTCAATTTCCGCATTCAACATTTCTACATATTTGGGAAAAGCAGGACATTCTATGGTCTCCTTGGCGGCATTGAAAGAGTCTTCGTAACAGAGGAAATCTCCAAGCAGTTCCTCTTCTGCACGCCAAGGCTTGAAAAGTTGCAAAAGTGCTAAATAGAAAAACTCCTTTTTTTCAGGAGATTCGCCACTCAATTTTCGATGGTTTACCAAGTGGCATTTTCTTTGCTTGACCAGACATCCCTCACTTCCTATTACAGCATACACTCCTTTCTCAGTATCTTCTTTGATGTTCCTCTTGAATATGTAATTTTGCAGAACCTCATACAGACAAACATTCTCGAGGTGACTGCTTCGATTTGGATAATATGTATCCAACATGTTTGTCTTCAAAATGTCGGTACTGTTTGGCTCCTTTTCCGCCAAATACTCAATTTCCCGCACAGGTTTGAGAACTCGATTACGCGTTGCAGCAAGACCAAGACTCGCCCAAACGATACTCCTGGACTTGGCATAGAGACTTGCTGAAGACAACCGGTCAGAACATTCGTACGCTCCGATTTCTCGATGCGACAACATCTTCAGACTGAAACTGTACAACTTCTTGCTGAGGCTCTTTTCATGGGAAATGTCCTCCCACATATCCTTCAATTCTGTCTTCTCTTTTTTGGTGATGTAAGACGTCACATACCGAGCCACAGCCATACAGTTATCAGCCACAAACTGTATATCCATGTTAGCATTCCACATGGACAAAATCACCGGGTTGTAGTCGTTGATGTACTTGGACTCTTCGTTCCTCTTCAAATTGTATGTGTTTTTAGGTGATTTCTTCATCACATTATGTCGCAGCGAAGACATCAAACTGTTTACTCTTCCTTTAGAAATCACCGGTCGTGGAAAGCCGAAACGACATTTGGTGTAGAACTTGTCTTTGTTTCGGACTTTACGACGGCAGTACTTTCCACATCGATGGCTTTGGAAACGCAGAACTTTTTCTCTTAGGCTTTTCTTCTCCTTTGCGTTTGGAACAGCACACGTAGAATACTGTTGGATGAAACTCATCACTGAGTCTTCTGGATCCGTTCCAAATTTAGGTGCATCCTTGATCCACAGCAACATATGTATATGAGGAGCACCTCTTGCTTGGTACTCCTTTCTCCAGAAGAAATCCAACACCTCTCCAAGAGGTGGATTCTTCTTATTCATGATGAAAGACATCATAGCTTCAAATCTATGATTGAAGTACCTACATACATTGACTGGATCCAAAGAGCACAGTTCTCCGGGTGTCTTGAATTCGATGTTATCTACGTTAGCATTTGCCTCTCGTAGAAATTGAAGTAAGTCTTCCCAGCCATACTCGGCACAACTCAGAGTGAGGAACCATGTGGGAGTACCTAAGTTCCTCAGCATACATTTTAAATCACCATGACGACGGTACCAGTACTCATTAGTACCACGCTGACACGCCATGAGATTAATCAGGTGAGAATCCAAAATACTATCTTGGACATTCACTTTATCCATAAAATCACTTGCCGAGATGTTTTGCATGTGTATACCACTTTTCAAGATGTGGTTCACTGCATATGACAGTCCAGACAGATCGCTTTCAAACAGGAGATGAAACAAATAAGGAATGCATTGTCGAAACCTAGCATCTCCTGCATACAATCGCAAAGTCCGGTATTCAGAAGCAGGAATTTGATGAGGTCGCTCATCATATCTTCCTCCCTGACCTGTTGGAAAAAGCTGTGGGAAACACCGAGCTTCCAAACTTTCCTCCCAAACACTAATGGGACTCCCTTTGGCTTGTTTCATTTGAAACAACTCAATAGCATTCCCCATGACTTCCTTGGAATGCAAAGGATGAACACTATAATGTTCATATATTTCTTCACTAGTAGAGGGTTCTACTTTCTCAATTTGACCAGCACACAAATCGCTATCCTCTTCCTCACTTACTTCCTCTTCTGCAACATATACATTCTTATAGTATTTATTATTTTTTTTCAAATACAATGTTGCCTTTTTAACTTTCCTAACATCTACTAAATCTTGCCATATTTTCTTATTCTTTGTCGGAACCCCATTAACTAAGATAACCAGAGGTTCCTCTTCCACTTTTTCTACTCCAATTGTGTTAATGTTTTTCTTGAAATCTAGAGGCAAATAAACAACTCTTCCCTTTAATCCTCTCTGTAAATCTGATGGAGGCAATTTCCCTGTCTTTGGCTCCATTCTTACAATAGCCTGAAAGGGATGGATACTTTGAATCAAAATAGATTCATAAGTATTTAAGTCCTTCAATTCAGAAGCAATCTCAACCAATTCCAGATTATTATGAACTGCTCTAGCAGGCATCTGGTTTTGTTTTAATTTGTTACAACAATAAGTACACACACGTTGATCCAATCCCAAAAAAAAACAATTTTCTACCATCAAGTATGTTGCAAAATCCTTCCATTCACTATTATTTTCCCTTTCACTTTTTGCATATAAATCCACTAACTTAGTCTGATTCTTATAATAAGTGCGTCTACAACACACACAAGTGAAATTAGGCCTCTCACTTGATTTCACGTCAAACGTCGCAATTTCCCTCTGGAAATTATCTGTACTGGAAACCTGTACACTATCTTCCACATGACCCTCTACTTCTTGCTCAATTTCAACATTCTCCTCTTTACTTCCAAAGTAACAAAACTCAATTTCTTCACATATATTCTTCACATCTATTTCAGAACCATGCAAAAGAGCAGCGCATAATTGTTTCAGCATAATTGCTGGACTCTTAGCATAATACAACATTCTAACTAATTTCCTCACTTTGTTATGATGCACTGCTAGCATCCTGAAATGATGAAAAACACTCTGGCATACTCTCCTGGAAAGACAAGCCAGTGAATGACCATGCAAACCTGTCACTTCTCTTACTCTGCAAGGATCTAATTCTTGCAACAACATAATTTTCTGCTTCAAACTTTTTTTGTTAAATGACCGTACAAAATCACAAAGCAAATTGATGGAATCCTGTCGCACACTGCAAATACTACTACACTTCCAGGTGTACACAGGACCCTTAGCACGTCTTCCTAAAACCTCATTACCTAACAACTCTTCTGCCTCTGTTGTCACAAGTTTTTCTTTTTCAACTGGACAACCATCTTTCACTTCATAAGCACGACCACTGGTGTCAACTGCATGCACCAAATCATTATCCTGGAAATAACTCTCCTCATTAAAAAATGCCTCACAGCTTGAACTATGCATCCATTCTCCAGAAAAAACTTCACAAAAATTACTACGATTAACTATTCTCTTCCATCTACTATTTGTTTTGTAATCAAAAATTGCCTTGTTTAGCTTCCTAATTCTATTGATTATCAAAATAAATAACTTACGTTTAATTTCAAATGCCTGATCAATAACTTTCTCAACTTTTTTTTTTCTCTTATAAAAAACTAGTTTCTGTTGACCTTTCTTAATATTTTTTAACAAATTGCCAATTATCCTGTTGCGGAACATTCGTTTACGAATCTCCCTAAACTGTTGTTTCCTTCTACTATCATGCACAGATTTATCTCTTGCTCTAGCAGTAACATTTTTCATTGTCCTTTTCTTTCCATTTGATTTCCTTCTCGTTTTATGGACTGAAACATTTTCTGTAGTAATATTTTTTTTATTACAAATATTTCTTATGAAATATTTAGAGCTCTTACCCGGTGCTTTCTTCGTGGCTTGAGAAATCTTTTTGTTAGAGGACTGCTGCGTTTTTTTTTTCACCTGCTGTCTTTGACGTTTTGCAGCCTTTATCTGTCTTTGTATTGTAGGCATGGTGAAATCTTGAAATGATCTGCAGTTGAATCTGTGGAAAAATATAATAAAAAATGTTAATAAACATTATTATCAAACAGTAAATCAGTAATAGTGATCAAAAACATAACACACTACTTGACATTTTAATTTGAAGATTTTTTAGTCATTGGCAATTTTACAATACAGAAATACCAGAAAAGAAATGACATTTATATTTATGTTACCTATGCTATTTTATATGTGAATCTGATCTAATTTTATGAGCATATTTTAATATTTTATTGAAGACACTACACATAACCTGTTTTTGAAGGTGTCTTTATTTTTAAATTAAACGGTTTACCTTTTTACTTTTTATTGATTATAAATTTTAAAAATAAATGTTTATATTTCCAAAGGCTCAAGCAGGTCAGCTTCCCATCCTATATCATATAATTCGGACAAATCTGCATCCTCATCACGCTCTTCTTCATCCTCAGGATTTAAATCATCCAAAGGATCAACATCCACTGATGTTTCAATTACAAGTTCAATGATGAGGTCAAAATCAACTGATTGCAGATTGTCGCTCATGTTGAGGTTGTCTTTATCTTTAAAGAAAGATAACAACAATGAGATGTTGCAGAGTAAGAAACAAATCTCAGAGATTATAATAGTAAAATTGTTTAACAAGATTAACATTTTGCAGCTATTATTTAGCCATGTCCAGCAATGCTGAGCAGGTGAAGCCTATGTCTAATTTTTCACTGAACAGGACTCATCTCTTCTTAACCTTGGATAAGCCTCACCGACTCTGTGTCCCCTGCACATACTTAAATGTTAAAGGGCAGATTTATATTAAATGGCACATCCCCAGGCATGCACCAGTTAATGTGCACCACTGCTTTACCACCCATGGTGTGCCGCATTTACAATCAGATAGGAGAAAGCTGCGTCAAAACCCTGCGCCTGCTTGAAGCTGGCATAGGTCTTGACGCAGCATTGTGGAGATGGGGCACCCCTGAGCCTTGCTGGAGCTGCATCGCACTTGCGATACAACTCCAGCAATGCGCCACCTTTACGGCACAGATGCGTCACGCATCTGTGCCGTTTTTGCCCCATGCTGCGCCGCATTGTAAATGCAGCACAACATGGGTGGCGGAACAGTGGCGCAGGATGACTGTCACATCCCTGGTGATGCGCCAGTCATCATAAATGTATCCCTAAGCTTCTTATCTTGTTACAGATGAACTGCCATATGTATCATCAAAATATTTTACATTTTCTAAATAGCGAATTTTAAGGAATAAATAGCGATTCTTTACCATTCCTAATTTGCGATGAGCAAATTGCTAATTGCAAGTTACCCATTCATTTCCATGGCCTAGGAGGCTCATATGAATGAAGGTTTAATTTGCGATTAGCAATTTGCTCATCACAAATTAGGAATTTTTCCAAGGGTGCAGGGGTGTCTCAAGAACACCCTGCTGCACCCCTGAAAAACAAATTTGGGGGCATATGGCACACATACATGCCCTAAGGGCATGTGTTGGCGTCATATGGCACCTTTTGTTTTTTTGAAAAAAAGCTTTTTGAAAAGAATTCACAAATTACCACCAATTTACCACAATAGTTTCCAAATCCTTAATGTCATTTTTTACATAGTTTTTGTTTGATACATTGCATTTAAGTAGTCACAAAATTTGCAAATGCTTCAGTGCAATCGCAAAATAAGGAATAGCAAATTTTGCTACTCCTTATTTTGCATCAAACTTGTTTGATACATACCATTTGTCTAATTAACATTCGCAAAGGCCGAAATTCATAGAATTTTGATCTTTGCAAATGCTAATTAGCTTGATACATATGGCCCCAAGTGAGGCCTGTCTTGCGACATGGTGCATCTTTTGCATCACTGCTGCTTGGGTTTTATGTGGTACGTTTTTTTTACACCATGACATATCTGCCTAAATGCATCAATTTGTAATGTTGTCGCCTCATAGCAAATCTTTTGCACCACCGCTGCATCATAAAAGTGACGCACAGTGGCACAAAAAAGGCATACACCTATCATAAATCTGTCCCTAGCATTTTAAATGATTAATCCAGGATGACAATAAATTGTGTCCTATCCAGAGGTTTGTTTAAGGTGAGGCCTACTCAGGATTGCAGATTAAAGTTACGCTTGATGAAGAATACAGAGGAGATAATACATATAAAGGACTACCAATGAAGTAAGTAATGTGCACTTTATTGCGCCAGTCATCATAAATGTATCCCTAAGCTTCTTATCTTGTTACAGATGAACCACCATATGTACCATCAAACTATTTTGCATTTCCTAAATAGCAAATTTTAAGGAATAAATAGCAATTCTTTACTATTCCTAATTTGCAATGAGCAAATTGCTAATTGCAAATTACCCATTCATTTCCATGGGCTAGGAGGCGCATAGGAATGAAGGTTGCAATTTGTGATTAGCAATTAGCTCATCACAAAATAGGATTTTTTTCAAGCGTGCAGGGGTATCTCAAGAACACCCTGCTGCACCCCTGAAAAAGAAATTTGGGAGCATATGGCACACCTACATGCCCTAAGGGCATGTATGGGCGTCATATGGGACCTTTTTTTTTTGTTGAAAAAAATGCTTTTTGAAAAGAATTCGCAAATTACCACAAACTAGAAGTTGGTGGTAGTTTCCAAATCCTTAATATCATTTTTTACATTTTTTTTTTGATACATTGCATTTAAGGAATCGCAAATTTTGAATTATTGACATTTTAAGTCATTTCCACATGTGCAGTGTTTTCAAAATATAATTTGAAAATCGTTTTTGGGGAAAAGTAATGGTTTGCAAATTTATGACAAGGACATAATGGTGTATGCTTCTCTATAAGGCATTTCAGTGTCTCTGATGTCATTTTTCCCATATTACATTATAAGACCTTTCCCCATGAAGCACATTCCTTGTAAATATGCTCCCACCTGTGCATTGCGAATTTAGATTTTGACTGTTTCAGTCACATAGCCATGTTGAAAGTGACCCAAAAAAATTGCAAACGTTTTAAAATAACACATTCATGTGTCTTAAGGACATTTTAAGTCATTTCCCCATGGACAATGTTTTCTAAGTGGCGCAAAAGAGGTATACACCTATCATAAATCTGTCCCTAGCATTTTAAATGATTAATACAGGATAACAATAAGATGTAGCCTATCCAGAGGTTTGTTTAAAGTGAGGCCTACTCAGGATTGCAGATTAAATTTACGCTTGATGAAGAATACAGAGGAGATAATACATGTAAAGCTCTACCAATGAAGTAAGTGATGTCTACTTCATTGCGCCAGTCACCATAAATGAATCCATAAGCTTCTTATCTTGTTAGACATCAACCGCCATATGTATCATATAACTATTTTGCATTTCCAAAAAAGCAAATTTTAAGGAATAATTAGCGATTCTTTACCATTCCTAATTTGCGATGAGAAAATTGCTAATTGCTATTTTACCCATTCATTTCCATGGGCTAGGAGGCTCATATAAATGAAGGTGCAATTTGCGATTAACAATTTGCTCATCACAAATTAGGAATTTATTCCAAAGGTGCAGGGGTGTCTCAAGAACACCCTGCTGCAACCCTAAAAAAGAAATTTGGGGGCATATGGCGCACATAAATTTTAACAACATTCCTTTACCTCAACAACGATTTTCAAATCATAACTTCAAAACACTACAAATGGGAAAATTACTTAAATTGTCCTTAAGACACATAAAAGCGTTTTTTGATTGGCTTTCCTGCATGGTAGGGTCACTTTTAACATGGCTATGTAACACAAACATTCAAAATCAAAATTTTCCATGCACATGTGGGAGCATATTTACAAGCAATTTGCGCCACAGAGAAATGTCTTACACTAAAATGAGAAAAATAACATCAGGGACAGTCAATTGCCTTATAAAGAACCATACACCATTATGTCCTTGTCATGAATTTAAAAACAATTCCTTTTCCCCAAAAACGATTTTCAAATCATAATTTCAAAACACTGCACATGAGAAAATGACTTAAAATGTCATTAAAACACATGAAAGCGTTTTTTGATTGCCTTTCGAGCATGGTTGGGTCACTTTTAACATGGCTATGTAACACAAACATTCAAAATCTAAATTTTCCATACACATGTGAGAGCATATTTACAAGCAATTTGCGCCACAGAGAAAGGTCTTACACTAAAATGAGAAAAATAACATCAGGGACAGTCAATTGCCTTATAAAAAAGCATACACCATTATGTCCTTGTCATGAATTTAAAAACAATTCCTTTTCCCCAAAAACGATTTTCAAATCATAATTTCTAAACACTGCACATGGGAAAATGACTTAAAATGTCATTAAAACACATGAAAGCATTTTTTGATTGGCTTTCCAGCATGGTTGGGTCACTTTTAACATGGCTATGTAACACAAACATTCAAAATCAAAATTTTCCATACACATGTGAGAGCATATTTACAAGCAATTTGCGCCACATAAATCATAATTTTCTCCTTAAAGCACACTATTCTCTATCTAAATTAAAGAAATATTTTCTCACCTTAGCAAATACTTTGAGTTTGAAAACAGTCTAAGAAACACACCAATTTGTCTTCAGCAGAGCAAAAGGTATGCACTCCAGAGTCTGCAGCTATCAAAAGCACAGAAATGCTGTAATTCTTCACACATATTTCTCATGTCACCCAATCAAAACTCTTCCCTCACTTTTTTTCAAATGAAAACCCTTCCCCCTCTGCCCTTTCTGCCTATTTTCCATAGCAACCACCTCTTGGAAAAACTCTGGTGTTTGCAAGTTCACACAACAATGTTGCAATTGAACTCTGAACTCTCAGTGCACCTGCATATCCAGTGCATTCTTTCATTTAATGATTTTTTATTGACCACTCAAAATACATCTTTCAAAGAACACATCTGTGCACCCTAACTTTCTGTTTTCATCAATCAAAATCCACCAATCACTGTTACTGCTTCATGAACACAGAAACTCCACAGTTTTTTTTTCATTTTACACTCTCATTTTTTCAACTGCCATTTCATTGCCACACTTCATCTGACTGCAGGAGAACCTTCTCTCACCATGTTTTCTGTCTGGATTGTTGGTCATAGTTATATTCACTGGGCTCAAAGGTACGTTGAAAGCAGGAATTTACCTAACCTCAATTTACAAGATGTGGAAATTAAGTGGTTTGGCCACAGAGGATTAAAATGTCACCAATTGATACCATTGGTGAAAACCTTTATGCATTTGCCAAAACCTGACCTGTTAATTGTGCACTGTGGAGGTAATGACTTGGGCACTTTGACTGGTGTAGGTCTGGAAATGCTTTTAAAGGACACCTTTGAGCAATTAATGGCACTTTTTCCTCAGACTGCCTTGGTATATTCAAATATATGCCAAAGACAGAAATGGAGGTGGTCAAACCAATTTTGTCCACAAATTGAGAAGTCGAGGAAGCATGTAAACAAATCTGTTTCAGCTTACATGAGAGACCATGGAATGGGCTCCCTGTACAACAATAACTTGCGTTACTACATGCAAGATATCTACAGAGGAGATGGAGTTCACTTCTCAGATGAGGGCAACAGAGTTTTCACTCTGAATTTAAGAATGTGCATTGGTACCTACTTATAAGTACCTAAATGTACCATAAACCCAAAAGCTCTTCTCAGAGCTACCCTACATCTAATCACTCACAATTATTATTTTACTCTAACTTTTTTCACTAATTTTCAACAAAGTACGCTCCCTGGGGCGCTACCCGGTACGCGTACCGGGAGCTAACCTCGCGAAATTTTTTTAATTTTTTTTTTTTTTTCGCACATATAAACCTCCTCAGCCACCCTCAGAAAACCTAGGGGGTCAAGATAACTCTACCGTGCCCCCTTCTACCCATTCCGAACATTATTTGCCCTCCATCTTGTATCTTAATTCGACCGAAACACAAAATGGTGGACTCCCGGAACGCTTAAGGTCCGCGAACCGAGGCGCTCAACGGTTCGCGTACCGGGTCGCTCCCTAGGAAGATAAAGGAAATAAAAAATAATCAAAAAATCCAACAATCAATTAACATACAGCATTTGAAAAGACTATCATTCATTTTTCATTGTAGTACGCTCCCCAGAACGCTTCCCGGTTCGCGGACCGGGCGCTAACCACGAAAAAAAACAAAAAAAAAATTATTTTTTTTTGCCCCGCGGGGCCCCTTTAAAACCTCCACATTAAACCTAGGGGGTCAGCGAGGATCTACTATGCCCCCTTATAGTTATTTCCCCCTTTGTTTTGGCCTCCTCTTGTCTCTCGATCCTACCGAGAGACAAGATGGCGGCCGCTCCGGACTGTTTAGAATGTTGACAGACACCGGAGAGCCAATCAGCTTCGCTACGCGAAGTTCCGGTACGCTTAAGGTCCGCGAACCGGGGCGCTGCCCGGTCCGCGCTTACAGATATATATCTTTTTTTGAACGTTAATTTCTCAAAATCCACTGCAGCACATATATTGAGACCTACAAAAGGCACATCGGGCTACCAGTCCCTACAATTTAGCCAAGTTTCGTGCAAATCCATTCAGCCGTTCGGGCTAAAAGTGAGGCTAACCGCCCTATGGAAAACTCAATGTTAAAAACACGTTTTGGGACCCCCCTTTTTTCTAGGCCCCCCCTGGACGAACCCCCCCCCAAATTTTCAGGGGCTCCTCAGAAACAAAATGTTCCATTTTCCAGAAAATTTCAGCCAATTCCGTCCACAAACGCCAAAGTTATTAGACATAGAATTTTCAAAAATCCCATAGGGAAAAAATCCTAACTATATATACCTACTGGCGACCGCCAGTAGGTAATATATATATATATATATATATATATATATATATATATATATATATATATATATTACCTACTGGCGGTCGCCAGTAGGTAGTTATAGTTAGGATTGTTTTCCATAGGGAATCCGCAACATTCTATTGGTAATAACTTTGGCGCAGATTGAGGGATCTGCCTGTAATTTTCCTCAAATGTGCCTCGCGGTGGTCCACTCCTTCCCTGAAAGATTGGGGGGGATTCGTCAAGCGGGGGCTGAGATAAAAGGGGGGTCCCAAAACATGTTTTTCCCATGTTAATTTCCATAGGGCGGTTGGACTCACTTTTAGCCCGAACAGCTGAATGGATTCCCACGAAACTTGGCAAAATTGTAGGGACTTGTAGCCCGATGTGCCTTTGCTATGTCTCAAGATATGTGATCCAGTGGATTTTGAGTAATTTATGTTAAAAAAAATATATATATCTATAGGCGCGCCCCAGTACGCGCACCGGGGAGCGCTCCCGGCGCGCAACACGAGTTCGCGCGCGGAAAGCTGATTGGCTCTCGGGTGTCTGTCAACAATCGAAACAGTCCAGAGCGGCCGCCATCTTGTGTCTCGGTAGGATCGAGACACAAGAGGTGGCAAAAACAAAGGGGGAAATGACCATAAGGGGGCAGGGCAGACCCCTCCTGACCCCCTAGGTTTGATGTGGGGGCCATAAAAGGGCCCCATAGGGCAAAAGAAAAAAAATAAAATTCGAGTTTCGCGGGGGGAGCGCCCGGTACGCGCACCGGGGAGAGTACCGGGGAGCGTACTTTGGTGAAAAATAGTGAAAAAAGTTAATGTAAAATAATTATTTTGAGTGTTCAGAGGTAGGGTAGCTGAGAAAAGAGCTTTTGGGTTCTGTGGCTGATTTAGGTACCTATAAGTACATCTCACACACACCCCACACACACACCTACACACACCTTACACACCCACACCTACACCCACACCCAAACACCCGACACACCCACACCCACACACACACCTTACACAACCACACCCCCACCCACACCTCACACACCCACATCTCCAGCCACACCCAAACACCCCACACACCCACACCCACACACACACCTTACACACCCACACCCCCACCCACACTCACACACCCCGCACACCCACACCCACATACACACCTCCCCCCACACAAACGTCACAGACACACCCCACACATCCCCCACACACACCTCCTCTCCCCCCCCTCACACATGGGGAAAACCCAGTGAAACAGTAAAATAATAATTTAAAGTGCTTAGAGGTAGGGTAGCTCTGAATACACACACCTTACACACCCACACCCCCACCCACACTCACACACCCCACACTCCCACACCCCCCACACCTCCCCCCCACACACACACACCTCACAGACACACCCCACACATCCCACACACACACCTCCTCTCTCTCCCCCCCCTCACACATGGAGAAAACCCAGTGAAACAGTAACATAATAATTTAAAGTGCTTAGATGTAGGGTAGCTCTGAATACACACACCTTACACCCCCACACCCCCATCCACACTCACACACCCCACACACCCACACACACACACACACCTTCCCCCCAACACACACACACCTCACAGACACACCCCACACATCCCCCACACACACCTCCCCCCCTCACACATGGGGAAAACCCAGTAAAACAGTAAAATAATAATTTAAAGTGCTTAGAGGTAGGGTAGCTCTGCATAGAGGTGTTGTGTTGTGTGGGTGATATAAGTACCAGCATGTAAGTACCAATGCAGAGTTTTAAATTCAATGTAGATTGTCTCCTCTGTAGATAATGTGCATGTTGTTACAGAAGTTATTGGGGTATATGGAATCCATACCATAGTTTGTCAGGAAAGTAGAAACAACATGGAGGCAGGAGATGAAAAAGAGATGTCAAATACACATTGGAGATAATATAGTGGGAGAAAGGAAGTAACTATGAGCAAAATTACTATGTAACATAAAAAAGTTGCACAGTATACTATAAGTCTCACATTATATTATATTCATTTTGATACTATTTTATGAATTACATATAAAAAAAGAATAATGTCTGGAACAATTTTTAATTATTAATAAAAATGTATTGCTCTGATTTTTCAAAATGTAATAACACTTCCAACATTATTTCATCAGGAATGTCCTCATTTGGATTCCATGATTCCATTTCTTCCACATATTTAAGAAACTCTTGATCAAGAGACTGATCCAAAAAGTCTAAATCATCAATCTCTTCCTCTGGGTTGTTCTCGAGATCAATTTCAAATGAAATATTAAATTTCTTTGCTTCTCCTTCCATTTTGTTGCTGTAAATTGCATACAAAATAAATATATCAGTAGAGATAGGCCACTGTTAGGTTTAAGTTCAGACAGGTACTTCTGAGTTTTTAACAATGAAGTTATCTTTGGGTAGTGTATGGTATCAGGCAGGAAGTAGAACTATTAAAAAGTGCATGTGATGAAGACTAAGTAAAATCATAATTATACTAGAGAAGCCTAAGTTAATCCATAAATATAATAGAGAAGCATATCTCAAGCTATAACTATAACAGAGGGACAATAAATTAAAGTGCTTAGAGGTAGGTTAGGTCTGCATAGAGTTGTTGTGTTGTGTGGGTGATTATCATTTAAGTACCATATTATACCAAATACCTACATTCAACTTCTTTCAGTCCCCATTCTTTACTTCCCTTACCCTCAGTTCACTTCCTTTGCTCCCTCACTCATTCTCTTTACCTTAATCATTACTTCACTCCTACAAACACACCTCCCCCCTACACACACACACACCTCTGACATACACCCCACACACACACCACACACACACCTCACACACACACACACAGCCACTCACACACACACATACACACACACACACACACACACACTCTTCACACACACACACCCACACATCCCACACATCCCACACACACACACTCCACACACATACCCCCCACACTCACACACCCCCACACATATCTTACACACCCACACCTCCACCCATACCCAAACACCCCACACACTCACACCCAGACACACACGCGTTACACACCCACACCCCCACCTATACCCACTGACTCCCTATAAGTCACCCACACTGCCTTACTTACCTTTCTTTCCTGTTTCACTCAGACCCTTTCAGTCACTGTTTCCTTTACTCTCTCTCACTTTTCTGTCTGTCACTCCCCATGTCTTACCCTAATTCAGTTTGTTCACCCTCTTTCACCCCTTTTTACTTACACTCACTGCTCTTTTCTCACCCTCCCTCACCGTTGTTCATTTATCCCGGTTCCGTCACTACCCTTCTTTCCCCATTCTTTACTGTCCTTCCTTTTTCTTTCAACACCCACTCACATTCTCCCAGTACCTCTACTTTACTCTTCTTCGTCTCTCTTCCCTAATTTCGCTCCCTTATTCATTTTCCTTTTCTCAATAACATCCTATTATACCTTCTCTGTTTTTTACTATGTAATAATCAATCCCTCTGTGTTGCTCTCTCTAGCTCTCTTCCTCTTAACATTACTCTCTCTGTGTTCTTCTCTCATGCTCACTCCTTCATTAATTTTTTTTTTCTTTTTTTTGGGTGTGCGCCCGGTGCGCGTACCCTAAGGAAAAAAGAATGACAGAGATTCTTTAAAAATATAGGTTTATTTTTATAAATTAAAGGTAGTTCTAAAAAGAACTGTTTTTTATTCTTTTTGTTGTTTTATATTTTTGAATTTTTTTTACTTTTTTTGGCTTTTCTGAACACTTTTAAAAAAAAATTGTATATTTTATGGGGAGAAACAAAAAACAGAGAATTGCAAACGGCTGAACTGGAGCAAAAAAAAATCAGGAAAAAATTAGGGGTTTTTGGGGCAATTGTTGTTGTCACCAGCAAGAACGATGAGCTTTACGCTTTGCTCACCATAGCTGATGGTCTTACCACAAAAAATACAAGTGACCCTGAATTCACCAAACCGTGGTTGGATGATTGGCATCGTCTCCCTTGTGTCTGGTCCCGATGGAGTGGGTTGCTTTCTTTTGGAGGTGCTGGATGAAGATTGGGGAAGGTTACTGGCCATTTCTCTCATCTCTGCAGCAGCATAGTTCCTGGGATGCTTGCGCTGCATATGCCTAATCATGGTGTAATTACCAAATGAATATTTACTATTAGGGTTCCCCCTTGAAAGTTCCATGCCAAAGATTAGGCAAGTCACCTTTGGTGCATTGACTTTCTTTTTGCCCTCTGGAATAGAAAAAAACTCCCATACTATGTGCTCCTTTGGCCTATATGGGGTATTGTCTTCTTGGAGGAATGTCCTTCTCCCCTCCTCATCCTCCTCCTCCTCTTCTTCTTCCTGACCACCAAAGTGATGTTGTGGTGGTCCTCTTGGTGGTGGTGGTGGTGGTGGTGGTGCAGATGCTCCAGCTGCTGCTGCTACTGTAGCCATTTTAAAGTAGAAAAGATTAGAGACAGATCTCCAAACAGGTCTTCCTCAGTCAAAGGACAAAGTCAGAATAAGGAAAAAAGGTGGGGGCTTTCATCATTTGGAAAACTAAACTGTTCTGGACCAATGAAAAGTGTTATTTTCAAGTCACATGATCCGAGTTTTCATCATTTGGAAACCAAAACTGATCTGCACCAATGAAAACTGTTATTTTCAGATCACATGACCCGACGCGCTTACGCGGTGCGTAGCGTAAGCGCGTAAGGACGTTGCACGATTGTATGCTTCCGGGTGCGCTTACGCAGTGCGTCATATGACGCATCACGCGGGTACGCGAAACGTCACGATGTTGTTTTTCGTTCACGAGAATAGCGCTAACGGGACGCTCACCGGTACACGCCCCGGGGCGCGCCGTAATATTGCGCTTACCCGTGCGTTCACCGGTACGCGCCCCGGGAGCGCTCCGGGGCAAAAAATAAAAAAAATAAAATAAAAAAATAACAATTTTTACATAATTATACAATATAAAATTCGTTATAAAATGTTTTACTTTTTATACCTATAGAGATTTGCTATTAAAAAAAACATTGAAATTCACTGAAAAAACCATAGGTTTCACACCAGTTATAGTTGGGAATTAGCATTTAAAAAACCTATTAAATTCACTGACAAAACCATAGGTTTCACACCTGTTATAGTTAGCTGGAAGTTTTACTCGCATAAAACCATTGAAATTCCCACGTTATAGTTAGTTGGACTCACTATAACTTGCGCGTGCAATGCACTGCTGATGACATCACATATTACATCACTCATGACATGGTCAGTGACATCACTCATGACATCACTGATGACACCATCCTTGTGACAGAGTGACAGACCTCCTTTCACTGTAATGTAACGCTTGAAACACATATTCAAAAATAGAAACTAAAATTTTCAAATAAATGGAGATACCCATACCAGTTACAACAACCAATTCAATAATTCCACCATCTATATACACATCCACTCATTCACCAAGAGTTCTATATAATCACTCATACGTATACTCACTCATCATATGTAGTGATACACCTATACATCCTGTTACACACCGACAGTCATCCAAAAGATACTCTCACACATACTCACACATGCAAATAAACTATTGAACATCCATTTATTTGCATATACAGCTATACACACACTACCACCTTACTTCTAAGGAACCTTACACATACTTACTCTCTTAAACAATCACTTATAGAAACACTTACTTATTTAAACAGGAACTCTTACAATGCCTTACTCTCACATATAGTCACTTATATACATCAATATTCACATATACTACATTAAAACATATGTAGTTACTGATAAAGACAATAGTGAGACAGTCATTCAGTCAGTAACACACACATATACACAGTCATCCACCCATACAGTCCTGCACATATGCTGTCTTCAAAACATATACAAACAGAGAGTCAGTCACTCATGCATCTATGTTCTAAGTAATACCCCCACCAAACATATAGACACTCATATTGATATTAAAAAAAACATCTAATAACCCATATACATACACATGTAGCTACTCACCAACCCATGCAGCCACTTATACACAAAGTGAAACACTAATCCATATATTTAAATATTTAAACATTACTCACTAATATATGTATACACTAAGATACACTTAATAAGCCAGTGAACCAATCAATTTAAAAAAAAAACATCCATGTAAACCCTTATTTAAACATGTATTCTTCCATCAACTTTTACATATACATATATAACACATATTTATTTTTTAAAAATACACACATTCACTGGATGGTGTCATCAGTGATGTCATGAGTGATGTCACTGACCATGTCATGAGTGATGTAATATGTGATGTCATCAGCAGTGCATTGCACGCGCAAGTTATAGTGAGTTCAACTAACTATAACGTGGGAATTTCAATGGTTTTATGCAAGTAAAACTTCCAGCTAACTATAACAGGTGTGAAACCTATGTTTTTTTCAGTGAATATATATATATACATATATATATTCACAGAAAAAACCATAGGTTTCACACCAGTTATAGTTAGGAATTAGCATTTAAAAAACCTAATAAATTCACTGAAAAACCCATAGGTTTTACAACAGTTATAGTTAGCTGGAAGTTTTATTCGCATAAAACCATTGAAATTCCCACGTTATAGTTAGTTGGACTCACTATAACTTGCGCGTGCAATGCACTGCTGATGACGTCACATATTACATCACTCATGACATGGTCAGTGACATCACTCATGACACCACTGATGACACCATCCGGTGAATGTGTGTCTTTTTAAAAAATAAATATGTGTTATATATGTATATGTAAAAGTTGATGGAAGAATAAATGTTTAAATAGGTGTTTACATGGATGTTTTTTGAAAAAAAAATTGATTGGTTAACTGGTTTATTAAGTGTATCTTAGTGAATACATATACTAGAGAGTAATGTTTAAATATTTAAATATATGTATTAGTGTTTCACTTTGTGTATAAGTGGCTGCATGGGTTGGTGAGTAGCTACATGTGTATGTATATGGGTTATTAGATGTTTTTTTAGTATCAGTATGAGTGTCTGTATGGTTTGGTGGTAGATGCATGAATCACTGACTCTCTGTTTGTATCTGTTTCGAAGACAGCATATGTGCAGGACTATATGGGTTAATGAGTGTGTATATGTGTGTGTTAGTGAGTGAATGACTGTCTCACTAGTGTCTTTATCAGTAACTACATATGTTTTAATCTAGTATATGTGAATATTGATGTATATAAGTGAGTATATGTGAGAGTGAGGGATTGTAAGAGTTCCTGTTTAAATTAGCATGTGTTTCTATAAGTGATTGTTTAAGAGAGTAAGTATGTGTAAGTATCCTTAGAAGTAAAGTGGTAGTGTGTGTATAGCTGTATATGCCAATAAATGGATGTTCAATAGTTTATTTGCATGTGTGAGTATGTGTGAGAGTATCTTTTGGGTGACTGTCGGTGTGTAACAGGGCGTATCTCTACATATGATGAGTGAGTATATGTATGAGTGACTATATAGAACTGTTGGTGAATGAGTGGATGTGTATATAGATGGTGGAATTATTGAATTGATTGTTGTAAGTGGTATGGGTATCTCCATTTTTTTCAAGGGTTACATTACAGTGAAAAGAGGTCTGTCACTCTGTCACAAGGATGGTGTCATCAGTGATGTCATGAGTGATGTCACTGACCATGTCATGAGTGATGTAATATGTGACGTCATCAGCAGTGCATTGCACGCGCAAGTTATAGTGAGTCCAACTAACTATAACGTGGGAATTTCAATGGTTTTATGCGAGTAAAACTTCCAGCTAACTATAACTGGTGTAAAACCTATGGTTTTTTCAGTGAATTTAATAGGTTTTTTAAATGCTAATTCCTAACTATAACTGGTGTGAAACTATAGTTTTTTTAGTGACTTTCAATGGTTTTTTAATAGCAAATCTTTATAGGTATAAAAAATAATACATTTTAAAACGAATTTTATATTGTATAATTATGTAAAAATTTTTTTTTTTGTATTTTTAACTTGGGGCACGCCCTGGGACGCATACCGGGGAGCGTCCCTTTAGCGCTATTCTCGCGAACGAAAACAACATCGTGACGTATCGTGTAGACACGTGATGCGTCATATGACGCACAGTGTAAGCGCACCCGGAAGCACGCGTGCGCATACGATCGTGGCGCGCCCTGGGGCGCGTACCGGGGAGCGTCCCGTTAGCGCTATTCTCGCGAACGAAAACAACATCGTGACGTATCGCGTAGACACGTGATGCGTCAT
The DNA here is from genome assembly GCF_964261635.1 of Lissotriton helveticus. NCBI lineage: Eukaryota > Metazoa > Chordata > Amphibia > Caudata > Salamandridae > Lissotriton > Lissotriton helveticus. Next base: position 660,719,028 of record NC_136067.1, read on the forward strand.
ATGACGCACAGTGTAAGCGCACCCGGAAGCACGCGTGCGCATACGATCACGGCGCACCCTGGGGCGCGTACCAGGGAGCGTCCCGTGAGCGCTATTCTCGCGAACGAAAACAACATCGTGACGTATCGCGTAGACGCGTGATGCGTCATATGACGCACAGCGTAAGCGCACCCGGAAGCACGCGTGCGCATACGATCGCGGAACTTCTCGACGCGCTTACGCCGCGCGCCCCGGGGCGCGCCCTGTTGTGCGACTACGGGCGCACCCCGGGGCGCGTAGCGTAAGCGCGTCGGGTCATGTGACCAGAAAATAACACTTTCTATTGGTGCAGAACAGTTTTGGTTTCCAAATGAGTAAAGCCTGGTTCTTGTTATCTGAAAATAACACTTCCGATTGGTTCAGGACAGTTGTTTTTCCCAAATGAGTAAAGCCTAGGTCTTGTGACCTGAAAATAACACTTCTGATTGGTTCAGGACAGGTTTTTTTCCCAAATGATTAAAAATCCCACCTTTCTTCCTTATTCTGACTTTGTCCTTTGACTGAGGAAGACCTGTTTCATCTATAGAGACAATTCTTTTGTACTTTGAAATGGCTACTGTAGCAGCAACAGCTGGAGCATCTGCACCACCACCACCACCACCACCACCATCACCAAGAGGACCACCACAACAATACATTGGTGGTGAAGAAGAGGAGGAGGAGGAAGAGGAGGAGGAGGAGGGGAGAAGATGGCTGCCTGAACAAAATACCCAATACAAGCCAAAAGAACACATTGTATGGGAGATTTTTTCACTCCCAGAGGGCAAGAAAAAAGTGAATGCGGCCAAGGTAACTTGCCTAATCTGTGGCGAACAACTCTCAAGGGGCAATCCAGACAAAAAATATTCATTTGGTAATAATACCATGATTCGACATATGACCCGGAGGCATCCTAACAACTATTCTCGTGCAGAGATCAGGGAACTGGCCAGTCACCTCCCCCAGTGTTCAAGGACCAGCTCCAAAAGAAAGCAACCCACTCCATCGGGACCAGATACAACGGAGACGATGCCTTGTATTCAGCCACGATTTGCAGATTTTAGAATCACATGTATTGCATGTGGCAAGCTCATCGCCTATGGTGAACAGAGCATGAAGCCCGTCGTCCTTGCTGGTGACAATCACAAATGCCCCAAAAAACAGTAATTTTTTCCGTTTTTTGTTTTTTGCTCCTGTTGAGCCATTTACAATTCCCTGTTTTTTGTTTCTCCCCATAAAAAATACAAAAAAAATATAAAACTGTTTTGAAAAGCCAAAAAAAGTACAAAATGTTCAAAAAAACATTAAAAAAATATAAAACACCAAAAAGAAGAAAAAAACAGTTCTTTTTAGAACTACCTTTCATTTATAAAAATAAACCTATATTTTTAATGAATCTCTGTCAATTTTTTTCTTAGGGTACGCGTACCGGGGCGCGCCCCCCAAAAAATAGAAAAAAATATGTAATGAAGGACTTAGCATGAGGGAAGAACACAAAGAGAGTAATGTTAAGAGAAAGAGAGCTACAGGATGAACACAGAGGGATTGTTTATTACATAGTAAAAAACAGAGAAGGTGTAATAGGGTGAAAGTGAGAAAAGTAAAATGACTAAATCAGCGAAAGAAGGGAAGAGAGAGGAAGAAGACTAAAGTAGAGATAGTGGGAGAATGTGAGTGGGTGTTGAAAGAAAAAGAAAGGACAGTAAAAAATTGAGAATGAAGGGTAGTGGCGTAACCGGGATAAATGAAGAACGGTGAGTGCGGGTAAGAAAAGACCAGTTAGTGTAAGTAAAGAGGGGTGAAAGAGGGTGAAAAATTGAATTAGGATAAGACATGGGGAGTGACAAAGAGAAAGGACAAAGAGAGTAAAGAAAACTGTACCTGAATGGATTTGAGTGAAACAGCAAAGAAAGATAAGTAATGCAGGGTGTGTGACTTATAGGGAGTCAGTGGCTGTAGGATGGGGTGTGGGTGTGTAAGGTGTGTCTGTGGGTGTGGGTGTGTGGGGTGTTTTGGTGTGGGTGGAGGTGAGGGTGTGTGAAGTATGTGTGAGGAGTGTATGGGTGTGGAGTGTATATGTGTGCGATGTATGTGTGTGTATGGAATGTGTGTGTGTATGTGAAGAGTGTGTGTGGGGGGATTTTTTGTGTGTATGAGGTGTGTGTGTGGTGTGTGTGTGGGGTGTATGTTAGAGGTGTGTGTATGTGTTGAGAGGGGGATGAGGTGTGTGTGTAGGAGTAAGATAAATAATTAAGAAAAACAAAATGAGTGAAGAAGCAAAGGAAGGGAACAGAGGGTAAGTGAAGTAAAGAATAGGGATTGAAAGAAGTTGAATATGAGAGGGGAAATAGGGAAATTGGAGTAAACATGGAGAATAAGAATAAGTGTGGTAAGCAGAATAAAGACACAGGAGTGAGGTTGGTTGAGAAAATATTAGTAAGCTTAAAGCAAAGGGTGATGACAAAGTACATTTGTTTAGTCATACTTACCATATATTAAATGTAACTTTAATTATTTTTTTTACTGCACTTTGTATCTGTAAAAGAGAGAAGAAAAAATAAGTTATAATTAGTAAAATGTGTATTTTAAATTAAAATATACAAATGAAGAGGTTAAAAATCATAACAGTGTATCTAGAAATAAAGTAAGAGTGAAGGACACAGAAAGGAAAATAAAGTAAGGTAGAAGGATAAAAAGAGAAAAAAAGAAATAGAATGAGAGCAAATTACTAAAAGTAAGGCATATAGATTCACTGACAGAAAGGAAGAGAAGAACAGAGAAATGAACTGAAGGTAAGAAAGATACTAAAATAATGTGACTTAGCAAAACTAAATCAGGAAACAGTAGTAAGTAAAAAGATAATGACTGAGACGGAAAAGATAAACACAAGTGAACATAACACAAGGAGAGTGAGGCACTGAGGACATAGAAGTAGTAAACGAAAAATAGAGAGAAAAGGTCAAAAGTAAGGAGCAAACAAAGATAAGCGAGGGAGAGTGGGTGATTTATAGTGATAGAGTGCGATAATACTGCTGAGTGAGTAAACAGGAATTACTAAAAGAGCAAAGGAGGAAAATACGGAAAAGGGAAGTAAAGCAGAGAGACTGAAAGCTGAAAACTTATGCAAGGGAGAGAGGGGATGCAGACAGTTGAAATGAGAATGAGGGCTTGTCAAAGAAGTGGAGTAAAGGAACGGGGGTTACAGAGAGTGAGAGAAAGACATTATAAGTGAGTAAAAAGAGCTGAAAGGGGATGGAAAAAGGAAAGTGAGTGTCAGAGAATGGGAATACAATTTAATTTACACAATCCGAAGTGTAGAATAACTTTTACAACATGTTACATAGGTTATTTTTGCTGTTCTCAGAATATATTGAATTTCACTTAAAACAGTGAGTTCAAATTACTCATCATATGACAGCGGGAAAAAAAAATACAATCTAAAAGATTGTGTTTTAAAAAAAACCTTAGATACTGACAAATAAAAAATGTACACTAATCTTTGATTGACTTACTTTTCCTTGAGGCCAAATAGTATATCATAGAGGTCCTTTTCTCGTTGCAAAGTACTTTGCTGTTCAGTAAAAAATCCATTTCATCGACTTTCTAGAAGAAAAGCTCCAAGAACATCTTAAATATTTTCATTATTTTCATATATTCCTTTTTTCAGTCATGACCCTTTACTCATTCCTGTACCTTTCCTTTTGGCCAAATAGTGTCAGATGTATGAGTATATTTTCAAATTAATTCCAAGAAACTCTGAAATTACCTTTTTTCCGACGTTCTGAAAGAAAGGCTCTACAACATTTTCACAATATTTAACTATTTGTAAAACCATCTCTGACTCACTCATGTTCATCATTTTCTATAATACTAATATCACTTACTATGAGATCCACTTACAGTACCTATATGACAAGTCAATTTTTTATATTACCTGGATCACCTTTACTCTGAATATATTTTTAAACAGCAAAAAAACCTTTATTAACTGCTCCCATCTTCATAGGCCAATTACCTTTACCTTAATTTTTGGTTGTAAAAACACTAGGTATGAATTTTTTAAGCCAAAAGGCAAACGTTGTCTGAAAGTCAAATGAGTGTCATTACATTGGGTCCAACCTTTACAACTTTTTAAATAGCATGTGTAATGCCCTGATGTTGTAGAAGGACCGTCATGAAAAATAATAGCTGCAGTTGCAAAGGTTCTTCCTGATATCGATAACTGTGAAGCCACGAAATTTTTAATAGAAGTTGTCAATTTAGTTCCATCAGGTCTACATCGTTGGAACATTAAAATGACATACTGACCATAATTTTGTAGAAATAATGTGGACAGCATTGTAGACTTACATTGGGGACACACCATATTGTGATCCGCTGCTTTAACTTGATTAATAAAAGGCACTGATTTGCAGTCTGGTAAAGTCAAATATATAAATCTTTCACTGTCTATTCTAGTAGTACTTGATAAAGTACAGTTGTCGCAGTCATGCTGCCATTGATAGAAAGGCTAAAAAGATTTTTTATATCTACACCTTCATCTTCCAATACATCAAACATATACATTAAAAATTCCTGACAATCCTGCTGAATATTCTGTGAAAATTGATTTTGACCAGTACATATGTCTAGAAGATTTCGAATTTCTGAAACACTTTCTATTTTTGCTCTATCACTGGTACATTTCTCAAACATGGAATTCAACAAACAACAGAATCTTTGATCCCGATTTTCAACAATCTGTTCTTGAATATTTTGAAGACAAAAAACAAAATTAACCACTACATTAGCATAGCAGTTGACACCAGACCTGTTTTCAAACTGAAATCCAACAACATCTTCAACAGAATCCTTTTTCCTTCTGCTTACAATTACAGTTTCGTCTACTTTTTGTCTTTTTGCTACTACCTCACTGCAATTACTCTCATTTCTTCTTTTTCGGCCTACCACACGTTTTTCAATCAGAGGATATTGAGGCAAATGTGGAGCATACTCTCTTCTTAACCTATTGTATTCTTTAACACAATGTAGATCTGCACAAATCTTTGTTTCATCACACTCAATCAAGTACAATCCTGATAAAGTTCTGACTCGTGATAATGCCACATATGCCATACCCTCTTTAAACACAGAACTTCCAATGTTCACCAAAGCGCTATCTACACTTAAACCTTGAGACTTATGAATTGTCACCGCATATGCCAAACAAATAGGAAACTGTTTTCGGTGAACATATAAGTCTTTCACCAGCAAAAATCTAGCTGAACAACGACAAATTTGTTCTATTTCATCAATGCCATCAAATTTAATTTTTAAAATTTCAATTCCATCTCTATTTTTGTAATTCACAAAACCAACAACATGACCCATTGCTCCATTTACCAAACCTCTTTCAACATCTAAATTCCTTCTCAAAATGATACGACAATTTAAACACACATTCAGAGTCTTTTCAAAACCAGCAGTTTTAGATAGTCTTCTCTAATGAATCCAATTTTGATTTCAAATTTTCAGACAAAATAATTGTTGCTCCCATATGCTCTATTTTATCTGTAGCTTCCAGTTTCACTATCTCTTCATTTTCTAACTTTAACATTTTCTTGTTGAACATGGAACATTCTTTCAGAGTTGGCATCAAACATATGCCAGATATCTTCTCGTTAATTTTCTTAAAAATATTCTCTGGAAGAATGTTTTCATTTGGGTAGAAATTTGAAATTAATCCTCCATGTAAAGCTTCTTTCCCTTGCTGACTTACTTTTCCGATTCTTACATCTTGTAAAATATTTTTATAATCTTCATCCTTTGGCTGCCGCATATTTTGAAGCAGTTCTGCATATTTGAAGTTTAACCGTATATTAACGTTTCCAATGCTTCCTAGGCACTTCCTGGTATCTTCATGCGTGAGCATTTTGAACACAGGTTGTCCTTTCACTGGAGTCAACTGCAGTAGATCTCCAAAAACAATAATGTGTTTTCCTCCAAGTAAGACATCATAGTCTGTTCTAAGAATTTCTTGCATTCTCAAATGCACAAAAGCAAGCATTATATTTGACACCATGCTTACTTCATCAATGATAAGAAGTTTCATTTTCTTCAGGACTCTCGAAACTTCGGAACACGCATCTCCAGATAGCTTGTGATATTGCAATTTGTTATCATGCTCCACTGGCAGCATCAGTAAACGATGTAAAGTAATCCCTTTAATGTTATGAGCTGCCAGCCCAGTTGGAGCGTTAACAACACAAGACAGCAGTGATTCAGTCCTTTTCTGCAGATAAGTTGCAATTGCTTTAATCAGAATTTTTTTTCCAGTTCCCGCTTCTCCACTCACGTACAGTTGGACAGGCTTAAATGATGTACATGAGCACTCTTTTTTCTCATGACTGAATCCATGTTCAATCTGTTCTGTGACTTCGTCATATATCTGTTTCTGCTCAAGGTTTAGTTGTTTCACCAAATCTTCTAAGTTAACTACATCATCTTGAGCTTGTTCCATAGCTCTTTCCACCTCATCCATGGCAGTGGCAGCTTCATTTTGTATAATTGGTCCTCCAAGTGGATCCTGACTCAATGAAGCAGAACTCTGATTGTCTTGAGAACTGTCTCTAGCAATCTCTGCAGCAATTGTGGCTTCTTGCTCTATTTCTTTGTTCAACATTTGCAGATAATTTGGAAAAACAGGACATTCTATGGTATCCTTGATTGCATTAAAAGAATCTTTGTAACACAGAAAATCTCCAAGTAGTTCCTCTTCTGTACGCCATGGCTTAAAGAGTTGCAGAAGAGCTAAATAGTAAAATTCCCTTTTCTCTGGATTTTCGCAACTCAATTTTCGATGATTAATCAAATGGCCTTTTTTCTGTCTCACTAGAAATCCTTCACACCCAATGATAGCATATATTCTATTGTTAATATCTTCTCTGATGGTTCTCTTATAAATATAGTTTTGCAGAACTTCATACAAACAACTGTTCTCAAGATGACTACTTCTATTTGGATAGTATGTATCCAACATGTTTGTCTTCAAAATATCTGTACTTTCTGGTTCTTTCTCCGCCAAATACTCTATTTCTTGTACAGATTTCAAAACTCGGTTTCGTGTTGCAGCAAGACCTAGACTCACCCAAATGATGGTTCTAGATTTGGCATAGAGACTTGCTGATGACAATCGATCAGAACACTCATATGCTCCAATTTCTCGATAAGACAACATCTTCAGACTGTAACTGTATAATTTCTTGCTTAGACTCTTTTCATGTGAAATGTCCTCCCACATTTCCTTCAGTTCTGGCTTTTCTTTTTTTTTGATGTAAGACGTCACATATCGAGCCACAGCAATAGAGTTGTCAGCAACGAACTGAATATCCATGTTAGCATTCCACATGGACAAAATCACTGGGTTGTAGTCGTTGATGTACTTGGACTCTTCGTTTCTTTTTAATTTGTATGTATTTTTTGGTGATTTCCTCGTCACAGTATGTCGCAGAGAAGACATCAAATTATTTACTCTTCCTTTAGAAATCAGTGGTCGTGGAAAGCTGAAACGACATTTTGTGTAGAACTTGTCCTTGTTTCTGAATTTTCGACGACAGTACTTTCCACAACGATGGAATTGAAAGCGTAAAACTTGTTGCCTTAAACTGTTTTCCTCTGTAGTTTTCGGAACAGCACATGTTGAATACTCTTCAATGAAACTCATCACTGTTTCATCCGAATCTGTTCCAAATGTGGGTGCATCTTTAATCCACAACAACATATGTATGTGAGGAGCACCTATCGCTTGATACTCCTTTCTCCAAAAGAAATCCAAAACCTCTCCAATGGGAGGATTTTTTTGTTGGTAATAAAAGACATCATAGCTTCAAATCTATGATTGAAATATCTGCATACATTCACTGGATCCAAAGAACACAGTTCTCCAGGTGTTTTGAATTCTATATTTTGTATATTTGCATTTGCCTCTCGTAGAAATTGAAGTAAGTCGTCCCATGCATACTCGGCACAGCTAAGAGTAAGAAACCATGTAGGAGTTCCTAAGTTTCTTAGCATACATTTCAATTCCCCATGACGACGGTACCAATATTCATTTGTACCACGCTGACATGCCATGAGATTGATTAGATGAGATTCCAAAATATTATCTTGCAGATTCACTTTCTCCATAAAGTCCCTCGCCGAAACATTTTGCAGATGTGCTCCACTTTTCAGTATATGGTTTACTGCATAAGAAAGCCCAGACAAGTCACTTTCATACAGTAGATGAAACAAATAGGGAATGCATTGACGAAACCTTGGATCTTCAGCATATAATCTTACAGTTCGATATTCAGATGCAGGAATTTGAAGTGGACGATCGTCATATCGTCCACCTCGACCTGTTGGAAATAGATGTGGAAAACAACGAACTTCCAAACTTTCTTCCCATACACTAATGGGACTTCCTTTTGCTGCTTTCATTTGAAACAATTCAATTGCATTCCCCATTACTTCTTTGGAATGCAAAGGATGAACAGTATAATGTTCATATATTTCTTCACTTCTAGACACATCAACTTTTTCAATTTGTCCGCCTGAACAATCACTGTCTTCATCTGCAGCTGTTTCCTCTGCTGCAACACATACATCTTTGTAATACTCATTGTTTTTGACTAAATACAACGTTGCCTTTATGACTTTCCTAACATCCACTAAATCTTGCCAGATTTTCTTACTCTTTGTCGGCACCCCATTAACTAGAAAACCTAAAGGTTCCTCTTCTACTTTTTCTATACCAATTGTATAAATTTTTTTAAATCAAGAGGCAAATAAACAACTCTTCCCTTTAATCCTCTCTGCAAATCTGTAGGAGGCAATTTCCCTATCTTAGGCTCCATGCGAACAATTGCCTGAAAAGGGTGGACACATTGAATCAAAATAGACTCATATGTATTTAAATCCATCAATTCACGGGGAATGTCTACCAACTCCAGATTATTATGAACAGCTCTAGCAGGCATTCTGTTTTGATTTATTTTATCATAACAATATTTACAAATACGCTGATCAGAACTCAAATCAAAACAATTCTCCACCCACAAATAAGTTGCAAAATCCTTCCACTCATAATTATTCATCTTTTCACTTTTTACGTATAAATCAACTAATCTAGTTTGATGCTTATAATGACTTCGTCGACAACACACACAAGTAAAATTCGGCCTTTCACGTGCTTTCACCTTAAACCTGGTAATTTCCTGCTCAAACTTTTCTGTACTTGAAATCTGTACATTGTCTTCCACATTGCCTTGAATTGCTGTGTCAATTTCTACACTATCCTCTTTTTCACCATAATACCAAATCTCAATTTCTTCACAAATCTTCTTCACATCTAATTCAGTTCGATGCAAAAGAGCACTGTTTAATTGTTTAAGCTTAAGTGCTGGACTTTTTGCATAATACAACATTCTCACTAATTTCCTCATTTTGGTATGATGCACTGCTCACATCCTAAAATAATGAAAAACACTCTGACAGACTTTTCTAGAAAGACAAGCCAGTGAATGCCCTTGCAAACCTGTGTTTTCTCTCACTCTGCAAGGATCTAAGTCTTGCAACAACTTCACTTTCTGCTTTAGACTTTTGTTACTATATGTACGTAAGAAATTACAAAACAAATCAATTGATTCCTGTCGCACACTACAAATACGACTACACTTCCAAGTGTACACTGGACCCTTAGTACGTCTCCCTAAAACTTCATCAGTTAACACCTCTTCTGGTTCTCTAGGCACAAGTTTCTCTTTTTCAATCGGACAACCGTCTTTCACTTCATATGCTCGACCACTGGTGTCAACTGCATGCACTAAATCATTCTCCTGGAAGTAACTCTCCTCATTAAAAAATGGCTCACAACTTGAACTGTGCATCCATTCTCCTGAAAAAACTTTACAAAAATTAGTTCGATTAATTACTCTTTTCCATCTACTGTTTGATTTGAAAACATCAATTGTCTTGTTAAGTGTCCTAATTCTATTGATCATTAAAATAAATAATTTTTTCTTAACTTCAAAAGCCTGATCCACAATCTTCTCTACACTTTTCTTTTTATTATAAAAAGCAGCTCTCTGTTTACCTTTCCTAATGTTTTTTAACAAATTTAAAACCACCCTATTGCGAAACATTCGTTTACGAATGTCTCTAAACTGATTCTGCCTTCTATTCCTATACATATTATTCTCTCCTGCTCCAGTTGTAGGATTCTTTGAGGTTCTCTCCTTCCTTTTCAAATTTACTCTCTCATTCTCTTTTTCTACATGCTGTCCAATAATTTTTTTTGAAGTACATATGTTCTGTATAAAATACTTTGTTGTCTTACCAGGAGCTTGGTTCCTGTTTTTTGAAGTATTTGTTGTGGAAGAGTGCTGTAATTCCGTTGCTGTTTTTGTTTTTTGGCGGGTATGTTGTTTTCTTCTCCTTTCCCTTGAGGGCATGTTTGCTTACTCTTGAAATCTTGATTTCAATCTGTGTTAAAGAAAAAATAGCACATTATAGACCACTATTTCCAAACAACAAAGCAATGACAAAAAAAGCAAACGATCTATTCAGGGTTACAGATCAGGTGTGGATTCTCCAGGGGTGCACAAAAGGTGAGGCCTGTATTGAAGAGTATAGTGGAAGACAGCTCTGTCCACAGGTACAAAGAAGATGAGACCTGTGTCTAAGAGTCTCATAGGGGATAGACTTCATGAAGTCTAGTCCACTGCACTCTTATACACAGGCTTCACCACCTATGCTTCCCAGGAAAGGCCTCTCTCCCACTACAGTCTTGATCATAAACCTCACCTCCTCTGTCCCTCTGGACATGTCTCATCGCATCTGCACTATCTACTTCCTAATCTCAGGTAACACAGGTGACATAATTGTGAAAAGGTCAATTTTTTTATGTAATCATGCACACACTATGTATTCTTTATCAAAAATGTAGAATTCATTGATTAGTCCCAAAATCGATTTTTCAATAACATTTTAGAAACACAGTGCAGGTCCTACTATTTAAACTTTCTCAAAAATGTAAAACTCATTAATTTGCAGCAAAAATATTTTAGTAGTGTAATGAAAAGCTTATACATATGACCTTTTCATTGTTTTTCAAATGTTATTCTAAAGAAAAATTATAAGGCCAAAGCAGGAATACTCATGTGATGAAGCCTGTCCAGGGGAGCACAAAACGTGAGGCTTGTGTCCAAGAGTGCAGTGGACAGGACTAAACTGGAGTAGTGTGCAAGAAAAAAATGAGCCTCATTTATAAAGCCCTGCGTCAGTTTTGCGCTTCTGATGCGCCACTTTTTGTGACGCATTGGCGGCATAAAACATGTGCCTTGTTGCGCCATATTTAAAAAGTGACGCATGTAGGTAGATGCGTCATTTTTTAAACCTTTTGCGCCACATTATACCACTGTCAAGTGTAATGTACACAGAGGGGTCATTTCTCCGCAAAAAGCCTCGTAATAATGACACAGTGAAATCTATGAGATTTCACTGCGTCACTTTTAGGACACTGTTACGTCAAAATCTTGCACCTGCCTCACAGCAGGGATAAGACTGAGGCAGACGCTTTCACATGGGGCTTTCCCCATGTGATACGATTCTCACACCTCAGCAGGAGTGCAGATGAGATGAAGACTGTCCAGGGGAGCACAAAACGTGAGGCTTGTGTCCAAGAGTGCAGTGGACAGGACTAAACTGGAGTAGTGTGCAAGAAAAAGATGAGCCTCATTTATAAAGCCATGCGTCAGTTTTGCGCTACTGATGCGTCACTTTTTGTGACGCATTGGCGGCATAAAACATGTGCCTTGTTGCACCATATTTAAAAAGTGACGCATGTAGGTAGATGCGTCATTTTTTAAACCTCTGCGCCACAATATACCTCTGTCAAGTGTAATGTACACAGAGCGGTCATTTCTCCGCAAAAAGCCTCGTAATAATGACGCAGTGAAATCTATGAGATTTCACTGCGTCACTTTTAGGACACTGTTACGTCAAAATCTTGCACCTGCCTCACAGCAGGGATAAGACTGAGGCAAACGCTTTCACATGGAGCTTTCCCCATGTGATAGGATTCTGACACCTAAGCAGGAGTGCAGATGAGATGAAGACTGTCCAGGGGAGCACAAAACGTGAGGCTTGTGTCCAAGAGTGCAGTGGACAGGACTAAACTGGAGTAGTGTACAAAAAAAAAGAACCTAATTTATGAGGCCCTGCGTCAGTTTTGCACTGCTGATGCGTCACTTTTTGTGACGCATCGGCGGCATAAAACATGTACCTTTTTGCGCCATATTTAAAAAGTGACGCATGTAGGTAGATGCGTCACTTTTTAAACCTCTGCGCCACATTATACTCAAAAATGTAAAAGCCATTAATTTTCCCCAAAATCGTTTTTGACATCACATTTAGGAAACACAGCACAGGTCCTATGTACAAGCATTTCATGTCATTACTGAAACCTCACTATTTTACAAAATACAATTCCTCTATGCAAACAAACTCAATATGCTTCCTACACTGAGTTAACACAGGTAACATCATTGTAAAGAGTCAAATTGACGCCTGTGTCTAAGAGTGCAGTCGGGATAGGCTTCATGAAGCCTAGTCCACTGCACTCTTAGACACAAGCCTCGCCACCTACGCTCCCCAGGAAAGCCCTCTCTCCCACTACAGTCTTAAACAAAGGCCTCACCTCCTCTGTACCTCTGGACATGCCTCACCTCATCTGCACAATCTACTTCCTAATCTGAGGTAACACAGGTGACATCATTGTGAAAGGGGCAAATGTATGTCTTTAAGCATGCAAACACTCTTTACTCCTTCTCAAAAATGTAAAAGCCATTCATTTTCCCCAAAATCGTTTTTGACATCACATTTAAGAAACACAGCACAGGTCCTATGTACAAGCATTCCATGTCACTACTGAAACTTCACAATTCTACAAAATACAATTCTTCCATGCAAAGAAACTCACTGTGCTTCCTACACTGACTTAACACAGGTAACATCATTGTAAAGAGTCAAATTTATTTCTTTAAACATGCACACATTATTTATTCCTTCTAAAAAACGTAAAAGCCATTCATTTTTCCCAAAATCGTTTTTGACATCACATTTAAGAAACACAGCACAGGTCCTATGTACAAGCATTCCATGTCACTACTAAAACTTCACAATTTTACAAAATACAATTCCTCTATGCAGTAAAAACTTTTTACCAAGCATTATCAAAAAGCATGACACAAAGCAACATTAAAAAACCACAATTTGCTTCCAAATCTTCTCCATAGAGTATACAAGTCTCTATGTATATTAAATGAATCATAACTCACCTTTACAAATGCTCTAGGAGATTCAGAACAGTGTCAGATACACACACCAATATTTCTTTAGCAGAGCAAAAGGTATGTTCTCCAGGCACTGCAACCATTAATGGCACAGAAAACCTCTGTTTCTACACACATATTGCTCATGGTAACCAATCAAAACTCTTTCCTCTGTATTTTCAAACCAACACCCTTCCCCCCCTCAGCCCTTTCTACCTGTTACCATAGCAACTCCCTCCTCACTGAGCTCTCAGGTTTAAAAGTTTATTCTACAATGTTGCAAATCACCTCAGCAAGGATGTTTGACCTGCGAATACACCAGCTTATCTGGTGCAATGTTTCTTTAAATGACTTTTTTTAACCATTCAAATTACTTCTTACACAGAACACAACCATGCACCCTAACTTTCAGTTTTCAACTATCTCAATCTACCAATCATTGCACTGAAACTCCACATGTTTTTTTTGCAAACTCCTACTGTTCCAACTGCCATTTTATTCCTACACTTCATCTGACTGCACCAGAACCTCCTCTACCATGTATTCTGTCTGGATTATTGGACATAGCTATATCCACTGGGCTCAAAGGTATGCAGCTACCAGAAATATTCACAACCTTGATTTACAAAATGTGAACATTAAATGGATTGGCCAGAGAGGATTGAGATGTCACCAATTGATACAATTGGTGAAAACCTTTTTGCATTTGCCACACCCTAACCTCATAATTCTGCACTGTGGTGGAAATGACTTAGGCACTTTGACTGGGGTAGGTCTGGAAATGCTTTTAAAGGACACCTTTGAACAATTGATGACACTTTTTCCACAAACTGGCTTGGTATATTCCAATATATGCCAAAGACAGAAATGGAACTGGTCCAACCAATTTTGTCCACAATTTGAGAAAGCACGGAAACATGTGAATAAATCTGTTTCTGCTTACATGAGAGACTATGGAATGGGTTCAATATACAACAACAACTTGCGTTACAACATGCAAGATATCTACAGAGCAGATGGTGTGCACTTCTCAGATGAGGGGAATAGAATATTCCTCCTGAATTTAAGACTGTGCATTGGTACCTACTTGTAGGTACCTAAATCAACTACAGAACCCAAAAGCTCTTTTCAGAGCTACCCTACCTCTGATCACTCCAAATGATTATCTTTTTCTAACTTTTGTCACTATTTTTCACCAAAGTACGCTCCCCGGTACGCTTCCCGGTGCGCGTACCGGGCGCTCCCCCCCGCGAAAAATAAAAAAAAAATTCCGCCTATATGGGCCTCCTAAGACCCCCTCAGAAAACCTAGACGGTCAGTGAGTGCCTACAATGCCCCCTTATACCCATTCCCAACGTTGTTTGTCCTCCATCTTGTGTCTCAATTCTTCCGAAACACAAGATGGAGGACTCCCGTAGCGCTGCCGGTACACGTACCGGGGCGCGCACCGGGAAGCGCTCCCTACATTTTTTAAAAGTTAATTTACATAAAAACCTCTGTAGAGATGTTCACCAAATATAGAATAGGCCATACTACATACCAGTCCCTACCATTTTCCCAAATTTGGTGGAATTCCATTGAGCCATTTGCCCTGTAGCCCTGTAGGTAAATTACATGACAAAAACACATATGAAGAGTTTGGATTTACAACCAATTAAAATGTTACTTTCATTTTCTACTTTTTTTTCCTGACATTTGATTGGTTATGTACATGAATATAAATGAGAAATGAGAGGGAAACACGGCCATTTTGACTAGTACTACCTGAGGTACATTTATAAAAGATTTGCTCTGAAAACATCAACTCCTTTCTGAAAGGTAAGTTGTTCATTTGTAAGGGGAACTATGTTCTGCACTTTAACTTAAATTGGAAAAACGTTTTCTGATAGTTTTTTACTGTCCCTCTGTTATAGTTATAGATTGAGATAGGCTTCTCTGGTATAATTATGAATTTACTTAGGCTTCATCACATGCACTGTTTTATATTTCTACTTCCTGCATGATACCATACACTACCCAAAAATAACTTCACTGTTAAAAACTCAGAAGTACCTGTCTGAACTTAAACCCAACAGTGCCCTAACTCTACTGATATAGTTATTTTTTATGCAATTTACAGCAAAAATGGAAGGTATAGAGGAGAGCAATACAATTTCTTTTGAAATTATGGATAAAGATATTCTTAACGAAGACTTGGATTTCATGAATGAGTCTGAGGATCAACAACTAATTGACTGTCTTGAATCATTTGAATCATGTAATGAAAATTTGGAGGACATTCCGGATGATGTCATGTTAGAAGTGTTATTAAATTATGAACAATCTCAAGAATACATTTTTATTTAATAATTAAAAATTGTTCGAGACATTATTCATTTTTATATGTAATTCATTAAATACTATCAAAATGATTATAATATAAACTGAGACTTACAGTGCAACTTTTTTGTGTTACATAGTAAATTTGCTCATAGTTACTTCCTTTCTCCCACTATATTATCTCCAATGTGTTTTTCACATCTCTTTTTCATCTCCTGCCTCCTTTCTCTCACTCTCTGTCTCTAATGCACCATATCACTGCCAATTTTGTGTGGATTCAGAAGAGAGTAAAATGTAATACTTGAAAACATCATAAGGGAGCAGGGTACACTACCCATGATCCCCTAGGTCTTCTCAGGGAGTACTTAAAGGATCTGTTTCTGCTTTACTGACAAACTATAGTATGGATTCCATATACCACAATAACTTCTGTAACAACATGCTAGATATCTACATAAAAAAAGGTGTACATTGAATTTAAAACTCTACATTGGTACCTACATGTTGGTACTTAAATCACCCACACAACACAACAATTCTATTCAGAGCTACCCTACCTCTAAGCACTTTCAATTATCATTTTACTGTTTCACTGAGTTTTCCCCATGTGTGGGGGGGGAGGTGTGTGTGGAGGATGGTGGGGTGTGTGTGTGAGGTGTGTGTGTATGTGTCTGGGAGGGGTGAGGTGTATAGGTGTATGTAGGTATATGGGGTTTGTGGGTGTGGGTGGGGGTGTGGGTGTGTAAGGTGTGTATGTGAGTGTGAGTGTGTGGGGTGTTTGAGTGTAGGTGGAGGTGTGGGTGTGTGAGGTGTGTGTGGGGGGTGTGTGGGTGTGGGGTTATGTGTGTAAGATATGTGTGTATGTGTGGGATGTGTGGGTGTGTCTGTGAGGTGTGGGTGTGTGTGGGGGGGGAGGTGTGTCTGTGGGATGTGTGGGGTGTGTCTGTGAGGTATCTGTGTGTGCGTGTGTGTGTGTGTGTTGGGGGGATGTTGAGGTGTGTGTATGAGTGTGGGTGTGTGGAATGTGTGGGTGTGGGTGTGGATGTGTAAGGTGTCGGTGTGGGGGTGTGGGGTGTTTAGGTGTGGGTGGAGGTGTGCGTGTGTGAGGTGTGTGTGGGGAGTGTGTGGGTGTGGGGGTGTGGGGTTGTGTGCCTGTGGGTGTGTGTGGGACATACTTGTAGGTACCTAAAACAGCCACAGAACCCAAAAGCTCTTTTTAGAGCTACCCTATCTGTAATCACTCAAAATGATTATTTTACTCTATTATTTTAACAATTTTTCACCAAAGTATGCTCCCCGGTACGCACCGGGCGCTCCCCCCGCGAAAACCGAAAAAAAATTATTTTATTTTTTTTACCCGAGGGACCCTTTTATGGCCCCCACATCAAACCTAGGGGTCAGGGGGGGGTCTACCCTGCCCCCTTTTGATTATTTCCCCAGAGACACAAGATGGCGTCCGCTCCGGACTGTTTCGAATGTTTACAGACACCCGAGAGCCAATCAGCTTTCCGTGCGCAAGTCGCGTGGCGCGCCCGGAGCGCTCCCCGGTGCGCTCCCCGGTGCGCGGCTATAGATATATACATTTTTTTTACCCTAAATTACTAAAAATCCTCTGGAGCACATATCTTGAGACATAGCAAAGGCACATCGGGCTACCAGTCCCTACAATTTTGCCAAGTTTGGTGAAAATCCATTCAGCCGTTCGAGCTAAAAGTGCGACCGACCGCCCTATAGAAATTAACATGGGGAAAACACGTTTTGGGACCCCCTTTTATCTCGGCCCCCGCTTGACGAATCCCCCCCAAACTTTCAGGGAAGGACCGGAGCGCCGCGAAGCAAAGTTGCTGAAAATTTCAGGCAGATTCCTCCACCGGCGCCAAAGTTATTCAAAATGGAATGTTACGATTTCCCTATGGAAATCAATCCTAACTATAACTACCTACTGGCGACCGCCAGTAGGTAATGTATATATATATATATATATATATATATATATATATATATATATATATATATATATATATATATGACGGATACTCTCTCCAAAGAAAAGAACAGAGGCCACACGGGGGGTTCAGAGCAGGACACAGGTTTATTTACAGAAGTCCCAGCGGCGGCGGATGTATTTCGGCATAGATAGCCTTCCTCAGCTCCCAACGCTGTAAAGAGTATTTCCCTGTTCCATTTAACCTGGGTGAAATACCCGCCAGCACCACAGTCTCCTCCCTCTGCAGCTGTCGACTGACCAATAGAAGTTCGTGCCAGATAAGTCGGACTTCAAATCCCAGCAGGCACTGTGTTGACGTTGCTGGGGTCGGTTCACATGAGGGAGTAAGAAAGATCGTCGGATCGGTGCTGGCTTCAGGGGAGTTGGGAAGCCCAAGGTTCCTGTAGAATAACAGCGTCCGTCTTGGTCCCCGTGTATACTGCAGCTACCATTCGCCATGTTAGAGACAGGGAGTGGGGGCAGTCAAATGCGAGACTAGGCGCCCATTAGAGCATAAATATCTCTGTCCGCTCAAAGTCCTTCTCATGGTTGCCGGTGGTCTTCGGGAATACTGATTCCTCAGTTTGGTAAATGCTGCAAGCAGCAGGGTGCCTTTTTATAATCCTGAGTCACTTCTTGCTGCAGGGCCTTCAGTGCTGTGCGGCAGGCAAGCACAGTATATATGACGGATAGTCTCTCCAAAGAAAAGAACAGAGGTCACACGGGGGGTTCAGAGCAGGACACAGGTTTATTTACAGAAGTCCCAGCGGCGGCGGATGCATTTTGGCATAGATAGCCTTCCTCAGCGCCCAACGCTGTAAAGAGTATTTCCCTGTTCCACTTAACCTGAGTGAAATACCCACCCGCACCACAGTCTCCTCCCTCTGCAGCTGTCGACTGACCAATAGAAGTTCGTGCCAGGTAAGTCGGACTTCAAATCCCAGCAGGCACTGTGTCGGCGTTACTGGGGTCGGTTCACATGAGGGAGTAAGAAAGATCGTCGGATCGGTGCTGGCTTCAGGTGAGTTGGGAAGCCCAAGGTTCCTGTAGAATAACAGCGTCCGTCTTGGTCCCCGTGTATACTGCAGCTACCATTCGCCATGTTAGAGACAGGAAGTGGGGGCAGTCAAATGCGAGACTAGGCACCCATTAGAGCATAAATATCTCTGTCCGCTCCAAGTCCTTCTCATGGTTGCCGGTGGTCTTCGGGAATACTGATTCCTCAGTTTGGTGATTGCTGCAAGCAGCAGGGTGCCTTTTTATAATCCTGAGTCACTTCTTTCTGCAGGGCCTTCTGTGCTGTCCAGCAGGCAAGCACAGTATATATGACGGATACTCTCTCCAAAGAAAAGAACAGAGGCCACACAGGGGGTTCAGAGCAGGACACAGGTTTATTTACAGAAGTCCCAGCGGCGGCAGATGCATTTCGGCATGGATAGCCTTCCTCAGCGCCCAACGCTGTAAAGAGTATTTCCCTGTTCCACTTAACCTGAGTGAAATACCTGCCCGCACCACAGTCTCCTCCCTCTGCAGCTGTCGACTGACCAATAGAAGTTCGTGCCAGGTAAGTATATATATTCACTGAAAAAAACATAGATTTCAGGTATGTTATAGTTAGAAATAAGCATTTAAAAAACCTTGGTAATTCACTGAAAAAAACCATAGGATTCAGAGATGTTATAGTTAGCTGGACATTTCACTCTTACGAAACTATAGAAATTCGCCCATTATAGTTAGTTCAGCTAACTATAACTTGTGCACTTCTCTTGACGTCACATATTACATTATTCATTCATTACATAGGAAAAGGGTTTTTTGATTTGCCAATATATTTCTCAGGTGGTGCGTTTGAAGAGTGGTGTAAAAAGATGATGTGGCCTCAGACCACTCTCAGCAATCTAGCTGTGTGGGGCTTACTGAAGGTACTTAGTGGGCTAGTTGGCCCCCAGTGACCCTCAGGATTCAAGGGAGAATTAATCCCCCAACCCAAATGCACCAGGAGGCGTGTTTGCAGAGTGGTGGAGAAAGGGGGCATGGCCTGTGTCCACCTAACAGTAATCCCTATCTGGGACATACTGGAGCATCAGGTAGGCTAGTTGGCCCCTAAGGATCCCCAGCAATGAAGGGGACTTTAATCCCCATCCAAGAGCATGCCAGGAAGTGCATTTGCAGAGTGGTGGGGAAAGGGGGCATGGCCTGCTATGAGAACTTAGCAATCCTGCTGTGTGGGACTTACTGGAGGTAATAGGAGGGGTAGTTAGCCCCAACGTTCACCTTGGGGGTCAAGTACCCCTCCTGTTACCTTCAGTAACCACACTGTGGGATTGCTAAGAGGTCGCCTGAGGCCACGCTCACCTTTCTCCACCACTCTGCAAATGCACCTCCTGGCACAGTACTGGTTGTGGGTTGAAGGCCACTTTACTCCTGGGGGGCTTTTACGGCCAAGTAACCCTCTTGGTACCTCTGGTAAGTCCTATGCAGTGAAATTCCTGAGCACTGGAAAGAGGCCCAGCCCCCTTTCTCCATCACTCTGCAAACGCGACTACCAGTTAAAGAAGCATTTGCAATGTAATAGGTCTCGCATTTCCGAGCGTTAGAGATTTTGGTGTTGTAAATGTAAAAGTTTTTTTATTACTTTTTTGGGGAGTGGAGTGGATGTATGTTGTGTGTAGTGAAATTATGTGGTATGTTGTGCAGCGAAAGTATGTGGATGGAAAGTATGTGGTATTTAGTGTATAGGAATTATGTAGAGTGGGATTATGTGCTTTGGAGAGTAATTATGTGGTATGGTAGTCTGTGTTGTTGAGTGGTAACTTCAGGTTTAGTCTTCTTTGTTTCCATAGAAGCTAAACTATAAACTCAATAAGACAAAAAAGAAGGAATCACTGACCAACACTTCTGGTCCTAGTCAGAGGTATGAGCAGGGCCACTGGAATTATGCGTCTGTTTGGCTGCATCAACTTTCGCACTGTTATACATTTTCCTTATTTGCCACATAATCCGTCATCTGCTGCATAATCTGCAAATTTGAACAAAAAAACCAGTTTCTAGCTCAAATGGGTCAAAGTTTACCATAAATGCAGCGACAAGTGGTATAGCATGGTGGAAGACCCTTTGCAAACCTAGAATGGTCATGTCTTACATATTGCTAATGTTGGTGTTAAATTGGTACTGTGTGCAAACCACTCTTGCCTGTTTCTGCACCTCTCTTGCCTCTTTCTGCATTTCTCTTGTTTCTTTCTGCATCTTTCTTCCTTTTTCTGTACTTCTCTTGCCTCTTTTGGCACTTTTCCTGCTTTTTTTCTGCACCTCTCATTTCTTTCTGCAACTCTCTTACCTCTTACTGCATTTCTCTTGCATCTTTCTGCACCTCTCTTGTTCTTTGTGCATCTCTGTTGCTTCTTTCTGTAGCCCTCTTGCCTCTTTCGGCACCCC
The DNA here is from genome assembly GCF_964261635.1 of Lissotriton helveticus. NCBI lineage: Eukaryota > Metazoa > Chordata > Amphibia > Caudata > Salamandridae > Lissotriton > Lissotriton helveticus. Next base: position 660,740,139 of record NC_136067.1, read on the forward strand.
TGTTGCTTCTTTCTGTACTTCTCTTCCCTCTGTCTGCACCTCTCTTCCCTCTTTCTGCACTCCTTCCCTCTTTTTGCAACTCTCTTGCCTGTTCCTACACCTCTCTTCCCTCTTTCTGCACCCCTGTTCTCTCTTTCTGCACATCTCTTGCCTGTTTCTGCAACTCTCTTGCCTCTTTCTACAGTTCTCTTGCCTCTTTCTGTACTTATGTTGCTTCTTTCTGTACTTCTCCTGCCTCTTTCTGTACCGTCTTCCCTATTTCTGCACTTCTCTTGCTTCTTTCTGTACCCCTGTTGCCTCTGTTGCTTCTTTCTGCACTTCTGTTGCTTCTCTCTGCACCTCTCTTGCAAAGTTATGCACCCCTCGTTAGTCCGTGTGCACCTGTCTTGGCTCTTTCTGCTCCTCTCTTGCTTCTTTTTGCACCCCTCTTGCCTCTTCCTGTATCTCTTTAGCTTTTGTCTGCCCTTCCCTTGCCTCTTTCTGCACCCCTCATGTCTCTTTCTGCACCTCTGTTGATTCTTTCTACACTGCTCTTGCTTCTGTCTGCCATTCTCTTGCACTTTTCTGCTCCTCTCTTGCCTCTTTCTGCACCACTGTTAGTTCTTTCTGTACCTCTCTTGGATCTGTCTGAACACCTGTTCCCTCTTTCTGCACCTCTTTTGCCAGTTTCTGTAACTCTTGCCTCTTTCTGCACATTTCCTGCCTATTTCTGCACCTCTGTTGCTTCCTTCTGCACTTCTCTTGCCTCTTTCTGTATCTCTCTTGCACATTTCTGTACCCCTTGTGTCTCTGAATGCACCTCTATTGCCTCCTTCTGCTCTTCTCTTGCCTCTTTCTGCAGCCCTCTTGCCTCTCTCTGCACGTTATTTTTCTGCACTTCTCTTGACTCTGTCTGCTGCTCTCTTGCACATTTCTGCATCGCACTTGCCTCTTTCTGCACCTCTGTTGGTTCTTTCTGCACCTCTCTTGCCTCTGTGTGCACCCCTGTTCCTTCTTTCTGCACCTCTTTTGCCTGTTTCTGTAACTCTCTTTCCTCTTTCTGACCTTTTCTTGCCTTTTTCTGTACCTCTGATGCTTCATCCTGCAATTCTCTTGCCTCTTTCTGCACCACCCTGGCCTCTTCTGTACCTTTGTTGCTTCTTTCTGCACCTTTGTTGCTTCTTTCTGCACGTCTCTTGCTTCTTTCTGTACCTCTCTTGCTTCTGTCTGTATCCCCTCCTGCCTCTTTCTGCATCCTTCTGCCCTCTTTATTGATATTTCTTGCCTCTTTCTGCACCCCTCTTGACTCTTTCCACACCTGTTGCTTGTTTCTGAACTTCTTTTGCCTCTTTCTGTACCTCTCTTGTCTCCTTCGGCACCTCATTTTTTCCTTACTGCAGAGCTCTTGCTTCTTCTTATTGTACCTATTTTGCCTGTTTCTGCAACTCTCTTGCCTCTTTCTGCACTTCTATTGCCTCTTTCTGCACCCCTCTTGCATCTTTCTGCACCTCTGTTGCTTCTTTCCACACCCCTCTTGCCTTTTTCCGCATCCTTCTTCCCTCTTTCTACATCTCGCTTCTCTCTTCCTGTACCTCTATGCCTCTTTATGTACCCCTCTTGCCTCTTTTTACACCTTTTACTTGTTTCTGCACTTCTTTTGCCTCTTTCCGTACCTCTCTTCTCTCCTTCGGCACCTCTTTTGTTCCTTACTGCACAGCTCTTGCTTCTTTTTGCACCTATGTTGCCAGTTTCTGTAACTCTTGCCTCTTTCTGCACATTTCCTGCCTATTTCTGCACCTCCGTTGCTTCCTTCTGCACTTCTATTGCCTCTTTCTGTACCTCTCTTGCACATTTCTGTACCCCTTGTGTCTCTGAATGCACCTCTATTGCCTCCTTCTGCTCTTCTCTTGCCTCTTTCTGCAGCCCTCTTGCCTCTCTCTGCACGTTATTTTGTCTGCACTTCTCTTGACTCTGTCTGCTGCTCTCTTGCACATTTCTGCATCCCACTTGCCTCTTTCTGCACCTCTGTTGGTTCTTTCTGCATCTCTTTTGCCTCTGTGTGCACCCCTGTTCCTTCTTTCTGCACCTCTTTTGCCTGTTTCTGTAACTCTCTTGCCTCTTTCTGACCTTTTCTTGCCTTTTTCTGCACCTCTGATGCTTCGTCCTGCAATTCTCTTGCCTCTTTCTGCACCACCCTGGCCTCTTTCTGCACCTTTGTTGCTTCTTTCTGCACGTCTCTTGCTTCTTTCTATACCTCTCTTGCTTCTGTCTGTACCCCCTCCTGCCTCTTTCTGCATCCTTCTTCCCTCTTTATTGATATTTCTTGCCGCTTTCTGTACCCCTCTTGACTCTTTCCACACCTGTTGCTTGTTTCTGAACTTCTTTTGCCTCTTTCTGTACCTCTCTTGTCTCCTTCTGCACCTCTTTTGTTCCTTATTGCAGAGCTCTTGCTTCTTTTTGCACCTATTTTGCCTGTTTCTGCAACTCTCTTTCCTCTTTCTGTACTTCTATTGCCTCTTTCTGCACCCCTCTTGCATCTTTCTGCACCTCTGTTGCTTCTTTCCACACCCCTCTTGCCTTTTTCCGCATCCTTCTTCCCTCTTTCTATATCTCGCTTCTCTCTTTCTGCACCCCTCTTGCCTCTTGTCACACCTTTTGCTTGTTTCTGCACTTCTTTTGCCTCTTTCCGTACCTCTCTTGTCTCCTTCGGCACCTCTTTTGTTCCTTACTGCACAGCTCTTGCCTCTTTTTGCACCTCTTTTTTCCTGTGTCTGCAACTCTCTTGCCTTTTTTGCATTTCTTTTGCCTCCTTCTGCACCCCTCTTGCATCTTTCTGCACCTCTGTTGCTTCTTTCCACACCCGTCTTGCCTTTTCATGCATACTTCTTCCCTCTTTCTACATCTCGCTTCCCTCTTTCTGCATCCCTGTTGCCTCCTTCTGCACCTCTCTTCCCTCTGTCTGCACCTCTCTTGCCACTTTCTGCACTCCTTCCCTCTTTCTGCAATGCTCTTGCCTGTTCCTACACATCTCTTTCCTCTTTCTGAACCTCTGTTCTCTCTTTCTGCACATCTCTTGCCTGTTTCTGTAACTCTCTTGCCTCTTTCTACAGTTCACTATACCTGTGTTGCTTCTTTCTGTACTTCTCTTGCCTCTTTCTGCATCCCTCTTTCTGCACTTCTGTTGCTTCTTTCTGTAACCATCTCGCCTTTGTTGCGTCTTTATGCATTTCTGTTGCTTCCTTCTGTACCTCTCTTGCAAAGTTATGCACCCCTTGTGAGTCCGTATGCACATTTCTTGACTCTTTCTGCTCCTCTCGCACCTCTTTCTGCACCTATTTTGCCTATTTCTTAACCTCTTTTGCTTTTTCTGCCCTTCCCTTGCCTCTTTCTGCACTCCTCTTGCCTCTTCTTACACCTGTGTTGGTTCGCTACACACTGCTCTTGCTTCTGTCTGCCATTCTCTTGCACATTTCTGCACCCCTCTTGTCTCTTTCTGTTCCATTGTTAGTTCTTTCTGTACCTTTCTTGCCTCTGTCTGTACCCCTGTTCCCTCTTTCTGCACCTCTTTTGTCAGTTTATATAACTTGCCTCTTTCTACACTTTTCCTGCCTAGTTCTGCACCTCTGTTGCTTCCTTCTGCATTTCTCATCTCTTTCTGCACCTCTCTTGCAAATTTCTGTACCCCTCGTGGCTCTGAATGTACCTCTATTGCCTCTTTCTGCTCCTCTCTTGCCTCTTTCTGCACTCCTATTGCCTCTCTCTGCACGTTATTTGCTTTTTTGCACTTCTCTGGACTCTGTCTGCTACTCTCATGCACATTACTGCATCCCTCTTGCCTCTTTCTGCACCTTTGTGGTTCTTTCTGCACCTCTCTTGCTCTATGCACCCATGTTCCCCCTTTCTTTACCTCTTTTGCCAGTTTCTGTAACTCTCTTGCCTCTTACTGACCTTATCTTGCCTTTTTCTGCACCTCTGATGCTTCGCCCTGCTCTTCTTTTGCCTCTTTCTGCACCACCCTTGCCTCTTTCTGCACCTTTGTTGGTTTTTTTCGGCACTTCGTGTGCTTCTTTCTATGCCTCTCATGCTTCTTTCTGTATCCCTCCTGCCTCTTTCTGCACACTTCTGCCCTCTATTGCTATTTCTTGCCTCTTTCTGCACCCCTCTTGCCTCTTTCCCCACCTTTTGCTTGTTTCTGTACTTCATTTTCTTCTTTCTGTAACTCTCTTTCCCCGTCGGCACCTCGTTTGTTCCTTACTGCACTGCTCTTGCTTCTTTTTGTACCTCTTCTGCCTGTTTCTGCAACTCTCTTGCCTCTTTCTGCACTTCTATTGCCTCCTTCTGCACCCCTCTTACATATTTCTGCACCTCTGTTGCTTGTTTCCACACCACTCTTGCCTTTTTCTGCATCCTTCTTCCCTCTTTCTATATCTCACTTCCCTCTTTCTGTTCCTCTCTTGCCTCTTTCTGTACCCCTGTTGCCTCTTCCTGCGCTCCTTCCCTCTTTCTGCAACTCTCTTGCCTGTTCCTACACATCTCTTCCCTCTTTCTGTACCTCTGTTGCCTCTTTCTGCACCCCTGTTCTCTCTTTCTGCACATCTCTTGCCTGTTTCTGCAACTCTCTTGCCTCTTTCTACAGTTCTCTTGCCTCTTTCTGTACCTATGCTGCTACTTTCTGCACTTTTCTTGCCTCTTTCTGCCCTCCTCTTCCCTCTTTCTGCGCTTGTCTTGCTTCTTTCGGTACCCCTCTTGCCTCTGTTGCATCTTTCTGCACTTCTGCTGCTTCTTACTGTACCTCCCTTGCAAAGTTATGCATCCCTCCTGCGTCTGTATGGACTTCTCTTGCCTCTTTCTGCTCATCTCTTTCCTCTTTCTGCACCCCTCTTGCCTCTTTCTGCACCTCTGTTGGTTCTTTCTACACTGCTTGTGCTTCTGTCCGCCACTCTCTTGCACATTTCAGCACCCCTATTGCCTCTTTCCGCACCAGTTAGGTCTGTCTGTACCATCTTGCCTCTATCTGTACCCCTGTTCCCTCTTTCTGTACCTCTTTTGCCACATTCTATAACTCTTGCTTCTTTCTGCACTTTTCCTGCCTTTTTCTGCACATCTGTTGCTCCTTCTCCACTACTCTCGCCTCTTTCTGCACCTCAATTACAAATGTATGTACTCCTCGTGCCTCTGTATGCACCTCTATTGCCTCTTTCTACTCCTCTCTTGCCTCTTTCTGTACCCCTCTTGCCTCTCTCTGCACGCTATTTGCTTTTTTCTGTACTTTTCTTGACTCTGTCTGCTAGTCTCTTGCACATTCCTGCAGTTCTGGGTTGTCTAATCATTTGTAGATTTGTGTAACCACCTTTAACACAAGAAGCCACTAAATAAACAAAGTCATCAAAAAATACTGGACTCCTGTAGGGCTAGAAATTGGAATACCAGATGTTCCCATGTTCTCATTCAAGCGGGCAAAAAATGTCAAAGACTATGTAGTATCACTAACTTCATTTCTGTAATCAACACCTGCACTTGACACCAGATCCCAGTTGGGTCTACCACCCATCACTGGACATCAAAGCTGTGGCAGCTATAAAGCATGCAAATACGCAATAACTGGGAAAACTGTCACACATCGCAATAAGACATACACAATTTACGAACTGTAACAGTCAAAATGTTATATATGTGATACAATGCCCATGCCTACTGATTTGCATAGGCCAGACAACTCAAAAAGTGAAGAACAGAATCCTACAACACCAAAGTAGAATCAAATTCAAAGTGTAAGGTGCATCACTAGTGGATCACTACTCACCAATGGGACGTACGCATGAACAAATTTAATGGTTGGTACTTGAGAAAGTAGTCCCACATCAAAGAGGCTGCAATATTGCAAACCAACTTAACTTTAAGGAATGCCGCTGGATACACATCATCGATGCGATAACCCATGGCCTCAACAAAAAGGAGGAAACCTATGTACAGATGAGTAGACTCTAGCCCTTGGCCCACAGAGGTCCCTGCAACCAACCATGGTCTCCGTATAATACAACTTATATGTTGAGTTACCAACACAAACGTTTGAACAGGGCACCTTGAACATCGTAGTGGTCAGATATACTATCAAAATACCTTGTAACCATGTAACCCTACTTAAGAGTCCCTATATCACTGGAACTATGAAACTCAAAAATTGTTGCCATCTGTCAGAAATGTGACAGTGTAACCTATGCAATATAAATTGGTTTTCTTTAGGCTAGTAATATGAATCATGAAAACGTCTCCCTTCTTTTCCTCTCCTTCCTTTTTGCATATAGTAGGAAAATTAAGACTACAGTGACTCTATGCGGATGTACTTTACACAATGACTATTGTAAATCCATATGAATGTGTATTGTCAATAGTGTATACTGTACCAACTTCTTAAAATGTATACAAATAATGTAGGTAACTGCGCTTAGAATGTTTTGAAATCTCGCACAAATCATGTAAATTATTATCTGTGCCAGTCCAACAAGTATAGTAAACAAGTACGTTGATCACTGGTTAATTCAGTTCGCCGCATCCCCATCATCGGTCACTCACAAACAAGATCTGACACGTACCCCAGGGCGGCGCATGTCAAATAGAGAGCTCGCATAGGATGTACTACACACAATGAATATTGAAAATCAATATAAATGTTTATTGTTGATAGCGTATATTGACAAATTTCCTAAAATGTATATGAACGATGTAGGTAACTGCGTTTAGATCGTTTTGAAATCTCGCACACATCATGCACTTTATTAACTGTGCCAGTTCAACAAGTACAGTGAACAAGTACGTAGAACACTATATAATTCATTTTGCCGCACCTCCATCAGCTGTCACTCACACACAAGATCTGACCCGTACGCCACGGCGGCGCATGTCAAATAGAGAGCTCACGTATGCTCTTGTTGTCAGTCATCGACACGCATAGACAGATTGAGACGTCCTCGCGGCTTTAACAGTAAGTTTTTGCTCCCGCGCCTTTCCTCCGCTCTGACCCTTGTGGTCACTTTTCACTGTGCATGTTTATAATTAGATTAGCAAGCATGCAAAGGTTTTGTCTAGATACGGGCAACTTTTGTCGCATACTATCGGTAGCGGTTTTGCACATATAACTCCCATAACAAACTCCGGCTGTTATTTTCAATCAGCAGCACCTCGCCCTCCTTACAACACTGGGCTTGCATGTACTTGGGCAGTGAAATATTGCGCACTTTGCTCTTCACAAATTCAGGTTCATTTCGATTAATCCTCGTCACTTAAATAGCGCCTAGGTATCGGCAAGCACGCGCTAACTTTCTGGCAATATTATACTAACACCACTAGGTTCATTAAGCATACTGAACAACCGAGCACTGTGAAACGCAACAAGTCCATTTTAAACAGTTGAGTTACAACACACAGGGTTTCCTGTAAATAAACAAGTCACTGTAACTCACATCTAACTGTCACATGAATAGCGCCAAAATTTACCACACAAATTGGAGGCACTGCATCATATACACATCCAGCCTTCACCAATGTGTGCAGGCCTAGGTTACACATACCCGTGGGCTTACACTGGATTCCCCTTAGTTTGAGTTTAAAATATTTCTAAAACGCACGTTCACCTGGCGGTTTCATGGCGCTATGGTGTGCAGAACCTCATAGGGCAGATAGGTGAGAGGGAAGGAGTGAATTATTGTGGAAAGGCTTGGAGAAAGAGGAAGGTTTTGAGTGCCTTACGGAAGTGAGAGTAATGGGTGGAAAGTCTGAGGTGGGCTGGTAGCGAGTTCCAGAAGGAAGGGGCCAGTGTGGAGAATTTCGAGCCTCCCCATTTTTTACGTCTGAAGCGGGGGACTGTTAGTAGGTGTTGAGAGGATGAGCGCAGTTCCCTAGCGGGGGCATAGGTTTTTAATTCCGCGGAGATGAAAGCAGAGGCGGATCCAACCTGGGTCTGAAAAATGATACATCCCATCTTAAACTGGGCTCGTTCACGGATGGGGAGCCAGTGTAAGGACTTAAGGAGCGGAGTGACGTGGTGGGATTTGGCAAGGTTGTAGACTAGGCGGGCAGCCTGATTTTGGACCAACTGAAGTCGCTGCATACTGTATGCGGGCAGACCACAGTAGAGGGCATTGCCGTAGTCTAGGCGGGAAACAACCATTGCCAGGACAATAAGCTTGAGGGCAGAAAAAGAAAAGAAGCCGAAAACCCTTTGAATAGTGCGAAGTGAGAGGAAAGAAGAAGACACCACTGAACTAACCTGGAGTGCAGGGTGAGTTGGTCATTAAGCTTGATCCCAAGGGTTTTCACAGAGGAAGATGGAGAGGGGGAGGGACCTAGAGAGGGGGGCCAGAAGAGGGGGTCCAGGGGCTGGAGCAACCACCTGTCAAAACCAGCTCGGTTTTGTCAGGGTTTAGTTTCAGGTGGTTGTGGTTCATCCAGTCCCGGATGAAGGTCATAGTGGATTGGAACTTGACCATGGACTCAGGGGATGATGTTAGTGAAAAAATGAGCTGGAGGTCATCTGCATAATTATAAACGGAGACCTCCATTTGCTGGAGGGCAAAGATCAGAGGGGCGATGTACAAATTAAAAAGGAGTGGGGAGAGGGAGGAACCCTGAGGAACCCCGCATTGTACTCTCCGTGGCTCCGCCGAGAAATCACCCAGGCGCACTGCCTGGGTGCGATCCCTGAGAAAGGAGGATAGCCAGACCAAGGCAGACCCTCCAACCCCGGCCGCCCTGACATGGGAGAGTAAGATGGAATGGTCAACCATGTCAAAGGTGGCGGAGAGGTCGAGGAGGACCAGGGCCTGGGGGGAGTTGGTATCCATGCCCTCTCTAAGGTTGTCAAGGACCGATAAAACCACGGACTCCGTGGAGTGAGCGGGGCGGAAACCGGCCTGACGGGGGGCTAACGCCCCGTTTTCTTCCACGAAGGTAGTAAGTGCTCTGGTCACATGTCGCTCCAATACCTTCCCCAAGAAGGGCGGTAAAGAGATGGGGCGATAGTTGACAAGAGCGGATGGATCGGCACCTGGTTTTTTGAGTATGGGGACAATGATGGCTGATTTTAAAGATGGTGTAACAATGCCTTGAGACAGAGAGCTGTTAAGAAAAATGAGAGGTGGTTGCACACAGGTCGAATAAATGTGTCTGAGGATGCGAGCAGGACAAGGGTCTAAAGGGGAACCTGATTTAACCGAGGGAAGGAGGGAGAGGAAAGACTCTTCCGTTAGAGGGGGGAGTGAGTCAAGGCGTGTTTCAACTGATGGACGTCGGGGTACAAAAAGAGAAGGGGAGGGGGGGAATATTGGCTTTAATCTTTGAAATTTTATCCAGGAAGTAAGTGTTGAGGGAGTCACATAAGTCCTGGGAAGGGGAGGGTTTGAGGGAAGCTCGATCGGAGTAGGCGAGGTCATGGACGATGGAGAAGATTTCTCTGGGCTGGTTTTCGGCAGCCAAGATTTTGGAAGAAAAATAGGCTGTTTTAGTAGTCAGGATAGCTTTTTTATATTGCGACAGAAGGAGGGTGAACTGAGATTTAAGGTTGGAGCAGTAATCTCCTCTCCAGAGTTTTAAGACCTTCAGTTCGTCATTGAACCAGCGATTGGCATCTTTTGCCCGTTCGGAGGACACTCGCCTGAGGGGGGCGACCGAGTCACAGCCAGACAGAAGCCAGGAATTGATAGATTTGGCTTGTGCAGAGGCTGGCAGCCCGGATAAATTCGGGCTGGAAGAGGAGAGTGTGGCGGTCAGAGAGGCCATATCCACCTTGCTCCAAGATCGAGCCCAGGTGTTTTTGGGGAAAGAGGGTTTGGTGACTGTCCTAAGGCATAGGGAAAAAGAAATCAGGAAGTGATCGGACCAGGGGCAGGGGGAGATGGACACAGAAACTATGGGACAGTTAAGGGACCAGATCTGGTCGAGGATGTGGCCCTGAATATGGGTAGGGGAATGTACGTGTGGGTCGAAGTTGAGGGAGCGGAGAGTGTCTGAAAATTCTTTGGAGGAAGAACATTCTGCGGGATCAGAGGGCCAAAAGTTAAAGTCACCTAATACCATGATATACTCTTTTCTAGTTGATGGCTACACCAGCACCGCATCTCATGATCTTCCCACTGGCTAGTGTTGAAGATTACTTAAAGAGAAACAGGAATGCATAGTCCCTACTACATTAGCCAATAGGGCTTGCATCCTTGCATTTCAGCAGAGGTCTGAGGTTTTGCCTTGCTTTCTTATGGAAATACTTTTGCCATTTATGACTAGGGAGTTTGTCGGCTGACACTCTCCACCCACAAGTTGATGTACCCAGCAGAAGAAATACTCACCTCTAATAAGGTGAGCTTCATTGGGTATTCATGCCCCAACAGTTTTAAACACTGACACACATTAGGATCCGACCATGCCCCCTCCATTTTACATTCACAGGCTACCCTACCTTCTTTTAGTCCTGATGAAGACCCGCGACAGATGATCACAAATCAGCGCATTTATCTAGGGTCGAAACGTCGATGTTCTGTTTATGTATCCGTCTACTCAAAGTCTCAACGAAGCAAAGAAATAATGTATCCATTTGAGACAATTGTATCTTTAAGTGGACACTCATTATGTAATGTTTCGTCTATATGTATGATTATTTTCACATTCTCTTTAATTGTTTACAGCGCTTTGTCACCAGTCACGACTCACTCACCCAATGTATATATAGTCCATATGTTGTGCTTGTTCTGGACAGCTACTCAAAGAATTGTGAATTGATTCACTACAAGGTCAATACTAAACAATTTACCTTTATCACTATTGTGGTCAGTGTGGTTTTCCTGATATATCCGTCACTGGATATATTGTTTCATTTGTGTATTTAATAGGTCTTTCAATTTAATTGTGATCTCCAACAGAACCATTGTTGTTATCTAGATTCCTTACCCAGGTTCTGAGCGCTACTGGGTTACCCTATTACGCCTAATGCCTTAGTATTGTGTAGCTTCCAAAAGCAAAAGCATATTCAGAAAACGTGGGTGATATTCAATGAAACTTTGTTGTAGGATGTTCTGCGCAGCCGCACAGATATCCCACTCAGCCAAGAAGCCAACTGCAGCAGCACACGCCATATTGCCATTCCCAGAACAAGCCCTCTCATGGGATTTTAAGAGACCAATTAGCTGGTGAAAATCCGGGACAGTGCATGTCGTATTGGAGAGGTATAAATCCAAAGTGCAATAGAAAGGGCACCGCTGACAGTAAAACACAGGTTGCACGCAAGTGAAGTAGGCAAAGCGAAAAGGTAATCCATAACTTACGCTAAGCGTCGCTAATGGGTAGCATCCAAAAAGTTGTTGCATTTGCTCACTGTAGAAGCAGAAGGGTTAGTGTTCCACCTGCAAGAGCCAGTAACAAAGGAAACCCTCTGAAGACGCTAGAAAAGATAGAATGTATAAAAGCCGGCATTACTCCAAATATCATCCTAAAGAAGTCACAAGGTCGAATCCCACATTCTTAAAAAAATGAGCAAGGCCTTTGGTGTCAGACGCCTTAAATATTTGGTGTATAGGCTCCCCAAAGTGAAGTGGGAGGTTAGTGTTCAGAAGTGACTGAATCTAGCTAGATGTCCTAGCCACCTGCAACTTGAAGGGGGCAGTGGCTCACAAAAACTCTCTACTTGATAGTTTAAACTTTTACTCACCCCGAGGAATGCAATATTGAGTTTTCACCATTGCATGCCCTTTGCGACAAAATTGCGATGCACTTCACAAAGAAAATAGATCTGATCTATGACACAATCACCCGAGATGGAAGTGGCCAACTCGACGCATCTGTCGGTATCTCACCCACTTGAGCCCCCCTCCAGAAGCTGGAATATTTCCCCTTCGTTACACCCGATGCAGTGGAGTCCCTACTCGCTACTGTTAAATCAGGCTCACCCCTCAATATAATCCCGCTGAGGTTTATCACAATATTATCCAAACAGCTAGCTATCCCTATTTGCTCTAATTTTATCCTCTCACTAAATAAATGTTATGTTCCCGATGAGCGGAAGGCCGCACAAATCATCCCTATATGGAAGAATATTAAAGCTCCTCCGGAGGATTTAACTAATTATCGTCTTATCTCACTTTTACCTCGTCTGAGCAAGTTGTTAGAAAAACATATTAATAAACATCCTACAGACTTTGCTGTGGAATCTGGCTGCTTGGATCCGTCTCAGTCTGGTTCCAGACCCAGGCAAAGCACTGAGGGCCCGATTCACAGAACTAACTTAAGACAAAATCCTAAACTTACTACCATTTTGGTATTCACAGAAGGCACTTACTCATTTTGGTATTCACAGAAAGCACTTACTCATTTCTGTATTCACAGAAGTTAGGAGTCCTAACTTTAGGACTCTTAAATGCCTTCTGTGAATACCGAAAGTCTTAAAGTTAGGATTTTTCTCAATTTAGTAGTAGTAAAGTTAGGACTCCTAACTTTAGGACTCCTAAATGCATTCTGTGAATACCGAAAGTCTTAAAATTAGGAATTTTCTCAATTTAGTAGTAGTAAAGTTAGGACTCCTAACTTCTGGACTCCTAAATGCCTTCTGTGAATACCGAAAGTCTTAAAATAAAGGTTTTTCTCAGTTTAGTAGTAGTAAAGTTAGGACTCCTTACTTTAGAACTCATAAATGCCTGCTGTGAATACCGAAAGTCTTAAAATTAGGATTTTTCTCAATTTAGTAGTAGTAAAGTTAGGACTCCTAACTTTTGGACTCCTAAATCCCTTCTGTGAATACCGAAAGTCTTAAAATAAGGGTTTTTCCCAGTTTAGTAGTAGTAAAGTTAGGACTCCTTACTTTAGAACTCCTAAATGCCTGCTGTGAATACCGAAAGTCTTAAAATTAGGATTTTTCTCAATTTAGTAGTAGTAAAGTTAGGACTCCTAACTTTCAGACTCCTAAATGCTTTCTGTGGATACTGAAAGTCTTAAAATTAGGGTTTTTCTCAACTTTACTAATACTAAACTGAGAAAAATCCTAATTTTAAGACTTTCGGTATTCACAGAAGGCATTTAGGAGTCCTAAAGTTAGGAATCCTAACTTTACTACTACTAAATTGAGAAAAATCCTAATTTTAAGACTTTCAGTATTCACAGAAGGCATTTAGGAGTCCTAAAGTTAGGAGTCCTATCTTTACTACTCCTAAACTGAGAAAAATCCTAACTTTAGGGCTTTCGGTATTCACAGAAGGCATTTAGGTGTCCTAAAGTTAGGAGTCCTAACTTCTGTGAATACCGAAATGAGTAAGTGTCTTCTGTGAATACCAAAATGAGTAAGTGCCTTCTGTGAATACCAAAATGGTAGTAAGTTTAGGATTTTGTCTTAAGTTAGTTCTGTGAATCGGGCCCTGAGTCAGATTTGATTGCTGCCACGGGTAACATCAGACAGGCTCTGTACAATCTACAGGCAGTTTACTAGTGCTGCTTGACTTGTCAGTGGCCTTCGACACTGTCTCACATCGAACTTTGCTCAGGAGACTTAGCGAGATTGGGATGCAAGGAATAGCCTAACAATGGATGATGAGTCTCCTCTCACATAGAACTGAGACTACCAATCTGGGTCCCTTCCGTTCTGAGATGACTGAACTAACAAAGGAGTACCCCAGGGATCCTGTCTCAGTCCCACTTTACTTAACATCTATGTCACCCCTTTGGCAGATTTACTCAGAAAGCTAGGTTTTACACCCACTTCCTATGCTGATGATACTCAGCTTCTGCTATCCTTTGACAAACAAGATCCGAATGCCCAGGCAACCCTCTCAGAAGGTATGACAACCATTGCCAGCTGGATGAGACGACATTTCCTCCAGCTTAACTCGGGCAAAACGGAAATTAATCTGTTTGGTGATGCTCCTTCGAGATCGTCTCTGAGCTGGTGGCCTACAGAATTGGGACCTTCACCGGAACCCAAGAATGTGCACTAGGTCTCTTGCGAAGACTATTTCCCTTCCTCGCTTTGTCCACTTATAAAACCTTGATCTAGGCACTAGTATTGAGTCGACTAGACTACTGCAATGCTTTACTGATCTCAGCCATCAAAGTATCACTCAACAAGTTGCAAGTGGTCCAAAACACTGTTGCAAGACTGGTCTCTAATGCTCCTGCCCTCCCCCCTCTCTCCAGCAACTGTATTGGCTGCCTGTGTAGGAGAGTAGGGTCTGCAATCCTATGATCACCCAGATTTTTGCTTTTTGCTTCACTGGTTTACGACTTTCCCTGGCTGTGGGCCTGCTAATCAGACCCACAGCCTAGCTGTTCTCTCTACTCCAAATTGTACCCAGGTACTGAATTGGCACTGGGCCCTCTCCAAGTCCCTGTACACAGGGCAGAGGTGCACCCAGAAGTCTCCCAGGGGCTGCAGCATGTATTATGCCACCCCTGGGCTGACTAACTAAACAGACACAACTGGCTGCTTGACAGCTGGGGCAAGGTGGTGTAACCACCCTTTGCTTTAGATATAGTATACCTATATCTAAACCTAAAAATGGGCACACAGATCTCCTATCAGTCACTCCTATGGCAGGCCTTAACAATCCTGAAGGCAGAGTGCTTGGAATCGTGTGAGATGGTGCTCTGGCATGAGCTGAGCCTGTCTGCGGCTTTCGGGATCTATCCCTTAGCCGTTTCCATGATAGCGTCAGACCATATACTCTTAAGTGCCTTATAATCCTCGCGGTTATGGTAACTTTGGTCTGACAATATCTAAACATGTCGTGTAAGGTGTCATACGCTTTGGAATACTACCCCCTCGCCAGTTCTGGCGACGGGGGTAGCATTCCACCCCTCTAGAGGGAGAAGACATGTTGGTAGCCTGTAACCCCGGTTAAAGTTGGACATAGCCTCAGCTCCACAAAATGGATGCTGCCACCGAGACACAAGTCTGACCTCCTGCTGCTGGGAGTCCTTCCAGCAAGGAGTGCTTGGACAAAGGGTTTCCTGTCAGGGGCGGTGCCAGCACCATCCCAGACAGGGTTTTGTGTATCCCAGGTAGGCAGGGCTATAGAGGAAGGTGACTGCAAGTGGCACCCCGGTGCTCACTGTGCATATGCCGGCTCAAACCAGTTCCTGGGGCACACTAGCCCCTGAGCTGGGGAGAGACCGGACAAAGGAGAGGGGTGTAACCACCCCCTCCTAGTCCCACCCATAGGGCAGGACTTAGTCGCGTGCCAGCCCCTTTTCTCAGGATAAAGGTAGGAGCAGGCCCCCTTCCAAATTAGATCATCTTTAAATCCTGAAACTACTTTCTACGAAAGGAACTCAAGACTTCTTCCTAAGATTTCTCCCTTGTGACTAAGGAGTAGTCACCCTGCAGCAGCAGGCACCAACCAAGCATCGCGGTTTGCTGTAAGTCTCTCCTCCGGATCAAGACTGCCCAGCTTGACGAGAACCGGCTTCCCTGGCACCTCTGACCTCTACCTGCATCATCAGCCCAGCTGAGATTCGTGGGTGTGACGAGACCTCGAGGGACCGGCCATCTTCAAGACTGCACGACGCTTGCCAGCATGACCACCGAGGGATCCTTGAGTGAGTGCTTTGGGGTTTGAGAAGCCCCAACCCTGAGCAGCTCCAGCACCGAAGTCCAGCCCTCCAGCATCCACGAGATCTGCGTGGGGCCCTTCTGCTCCCTGCTGCTCACCGCGTTGTCCAAGACACTTGCCCGTTGGCTAGTGGCCCTTCTGACGACGAACCACGACGACAACACCGCTAGTCTGGTTGCTCCAGACTGGCCCTTGCTCCCCTCCAACAGAGGAGCACCCCGGACCCTCCTGGTCCACTCCAGACGCCATTTTGAGTCCACCGCGTGGGCTTGCATTTGCCAAGACTTGTTGCCCCAATCCTGGGTCCAGCAACGTCGACAGCAGATACCACCATGGGACAGCTCGCACCTCCATCCTGGTCGCCGACAATGCCTCCTGGTCCGAGAGACTGCAGAGCCCAGCGTCGCCCACTCACCTGGTCGAGGTGACTTCGCCCGGTGCCATCCTGGTGCCCACCTAATCACTGGCTAGTGATTCAGAACTTGGTCCCCTCTGCTTACAGGTCTTCATCTTCATCGATCCAGGCTTGGATCACATCGAACTTCATCACTGGTCGCCTGCCAGCAACTTCTTCTTTCAGGCTCCATAGACTGCAACGAGGATTCCCGACGTCTTTTCAGACCTATGCAGCCGCAGCCCCTGGGCTAGGTAACCTAAGCATTTCGGTGCTCCAGCATAGCTTAACTATCTAAGTGTCCAGATCCTTTTTCGTTTCAGCTCTACCTAGTCGGATTCGTCCGATAACAGTAACTTTGCATTTACTAGCCTCCATATACTTTGTTCCGCATCCCGCGTGAGAGTGCACACTCTGCACCCGATCTCCCTAGGCCTCCTGCTCGTAATCTAAAGGTTCAGTAGTCTAGTCCTAGCGATCCCAAAGCCTCTGAGAATAGTTACTTACCTGCTAGTAATTCGCATTCCACTTTTGTAGTATATGGTTTTTCGTGCCCCTCGGGCATTTGTGTAAATTGTGCGACTTTAAGTATTTCTTTAAGAGTTTTGTATTGTGCTTAGCTCCCTGACTCATAAAGAGTTCAGGGTAGTACTGTTATAAATAAATATACTTTATTTTTCATAACAACTTGTGTGGTGTCCTTTCACTTGGTGTTCAAGGGGTAAATGTGATGGTAAAACAGCTGGCTTAACACGCCTTCTAGAGTTTAGCCTAAAGACTGCTCTTGTCCATGCTACTAGGATAGCTGGTCTATCAGGTTGACTTACAACCAATCATCAATAAGGGTCGTTTGGACTGATACATAGTGATCACTAGAATAGTGAGCACTGCATATCAGGCCAACTTCTCACATTGGTGAGCAGCGGTTGGGATTTGAGCTTGCTGTTGTTTTACCACACACGTATCCTAAGAATATCATTTGAAAGATCACATAGGTACATAGGTACATATAACTTAGCTTAGAATACTCTGAGTTCTACTGAACCAGCTGTTGTAGTGTCATAGGGCTTAGCACACCCTAAACTACAACTCTAGCAAGGGATCAGTAGGTATACCCATAGTGTAGGTAGGTGCATCACTTACACCACACTAGAAGCATGTCTACCCATGGGGAGTCTTCAGAGACTCCCCTAGTGGCTAGTGACCCTCCACAGGTCATCTCAAGATATGCAGCTCTCAATTTCCAGGAGTTGAGACACTTGTGTACCTCCAGGAAATTGAAACAGGGGTCTAACCCCACCACTCCCTTTCTGTTAGGTCTCTTAGAGACATATGATGCTAGGAAAGCTTCTCATACAGATGGGAGTATGCCAGCCTTAGAGGGTACCCTTGGTGATCCAGACCTCCTTGACACTGAAAATGCAGTTGAGGAGGAGGAAGAAGAGGAACTCTCTGGGGATGAGGCAGACAATAGGCCTGAGCTAGTCAGCAGACTTACTAGGGCCAACTTAGAACTACTTAGGGAAGGATCTGGGGGACCCCCAGTACTGACCCTAATGAGGCCTAACCTTGGAGTTAGGAGAGATAGATCTCCTTCTAGGGACTCCAATAGATCTCTGCCCTCTAATGCCTCTTCTCAGAGGAGAAGGAATTCTCCCCAGAGGAGATTGACTTCCCCTCAGAGAAGAGAGCATGAAGCAAGGATGAAACAGGCTAATCTAAGGATTGAAAGGGAAGAACTTGCCCTGGCCAAAGAAAAGCTTGCCTTTGCTAGAGAGCAGCAGATGAGTGGGATAGTTCCCACTGGTGGCAGCAATCTCCCTAGAGATAAAGAAAGGAGTTTAGACACTAAACACCTGAGTAAGATAGTGCCCCCTTTAAACAAGGGGATGACATCCACAAGTGGATGGCTGCTTTGGAGAGGGCCTGCACTGTCCAGTGCATCCCCCAAAGTCAGTGGGCAGCTATACTGTGGCTCTCCTTTGAAGGCAAAGGTAGAGATAAGCTCCTCACTACTAGAGTTGAGGATGCTAACAATTACCAAGTCCTGAAGAATACACTGGTTGATGGGTTTGGCCTAACAACTGAGCAGTACAGGTTTCTGTTCAGGGATACCCAGAAAATTCAGTCTCAGGATTGGTCTGACTTTGTGGATTGTGCCACTAAGGCTTTGGAAGGCTGGTTGCTGGGTAGCAAGGTTACTGATTACACAGGGTTGTATAATCTGATCATGAGAGAGCAGATTTTAAATAACTGTCAGAACCAGTTGTTGCATCAGCACCTTGTTGATTCAGATCTGACCTCTCCCCAAGAATTGGGAAAGAAGGCAGACAGATGAGTCAGAACAAGGGTCAAACAGAACCAGACTCAGAACCAGGGTGGTCAGAAGAAAGCAGACCAAAAGGGTAGTAACAAGAGTGAACAAAATGACCAGAAGTCTTCAACAGGTCCCCAACAAACCAAAGAGGGTGGGGGTCAGGCTTCACAGCAGAAAAAGAAGACTCAAGAAGGCCAGTCAAAAAGGTGGTGCCAATACTGTAAAAGTAAGTCTCACTGGTTTAGTGAGTGCACCAAGAGAGGAGGGCAAACTCCTACCACTACAGCCCCTAAGGCAACTGCACCCCCTAGTACAGCCAGTAGTGGTAGTGCACCTCCCAAGGGAATAGTTGGGTTAACCTTGGGAACTGAGGGGTCTGACAACTTAGTTGGCACACTCACTCAGGCTGTCCTTGTCTGTACAGGGGATGTGGATATATCCCCTAATGCAAGTACCAATACTTTGGGCAAATACAGGCAGACACCTTTAATTAATGGAAAAATGGCTCAGGCCTACAGGGACACTTGTGCCAGTGTCACAATGGTGACACCTAACTTTGTGTTCCCTGGACAGATCATGCCAGGTGCAGATTACCTGGTGACCAATGCCAGCAATGTCACTACCAATCACAGTATGGCAATTGTTGATTTCTCTTGGGGAGGGGTAAGTGGCCCAAAGAAGGTTGTGGTTAGTTCAGACCTCCCAGTAGAATGTCTGTTGGGCAATGATTTGGAAACATCCCTATGGTCAGAAGTGGAGCAGAGGACTCACATGGAAATGTTAGGCTTGCCAGCACATGTCCTTGCTGTGACTAGGTCAGAGGCCAAAAGATGCCCCACTGAACAGGTGCTGGATCCTGGAACAATGGACCAGACACCTTCCAAGAAGAGGAGCAGTAGGGTTAAGGCATTGCCTTCCCCCTTGCCCCAGGTTGGGAATCAAGTCTCTGAGGAGGCTGATCTCAAAGAACTGAGGGAAACTGAGCCTAAAGAGCTTGAACCTGATCAGGTTGAGTTTCTGGGCTCAGGGGGACCCTCCAGGGAAGACCTGGGAAAGGCACAGTTGGACTGCCCCTCACTTGAACCCCTCAGACAGCAGGCTGCTGCTGAGGCTGCAGGGAATGCCACAGGTACCCACAAGGTATACTGGGATGATGGACTCCTGTACTCTGAGTCAAGAGACCCCAAGCCTGGTGCAACCAGGAGGCTGGTCATCCCCTTGTCTCAGAGAGGTTTCCTTCTTACCTTGGCCCATGAAATTCCCCTTGCAGGTCACTTAGGCCAGAACAAGACGTGGGACAGGCTTATCACACACTTTCACTGGCCCCATATGAATGAAGATACCAAGGAGTTTTGTCGCTCCTGTGTCACTTGCCAAGCCAGTGGTAAGTCAGGTGGCATCACAAAGGCCCCCCTCATACCACTACCTGTGGTGGGGGTACCCTTTGAGAGAGTGGGGATTGACATTGTTGGTCCAATGGAACCCCAGACAGCATCAGGGCACAAGTTTATACTGGTGGTAGTGGATCATACCACCAGGTATCCTGAAGCTATACCCCTTAGAACCACTACAGCACCTGTTGTGGCAAGAGCCCTAATTGGAGTGTTCTCCAGAGTGGGGTTCCCTAAGGAGGTCGTCTCTGACAGAGGTGCAAACTTCATGTCAGGATATCTGACTGCAATGTGGAAGGAATGTGGTGTCAACTACAAGTTCACCACACCCTATCACCCACAGTGCAATGGGCTTGTTGAGAGATTCAACAGGACCCTCAAAGGGATGATTCATGGACTACCTGAACCTCTCAGGAGGAGATGGGATGTCCTGATACCCTGCCTCTTGTTTGCTTACAGAGAGGTCCCACAGAAGGGGGTTGGCTACAGCCCTTTTGAACTTCTGTTTGGGCATCCTGTAAGGGGACCCCTTTGTTTGGTAAAGGAAGGATGGGAGAGACCTCTCAAAAAGCCTGGAACAAACATTGTGGACTATGTACTTGGTCTCCGCTCCAGGATGGCTGAATATATGGAAAAGGCATCTAAAAACCTTGAGGCAAGCCAAGAACTCCAAAAAGCTTGGCATGACCAAAAGGCTGTCCTGACTCTGTACAAGCCTGGACAGAAGGTGTGGGTGCTGGAGCCAGTGGCCCCAGCAGCACTCAAAGACAAATGGTCTGGGCCCCACACAATCATTGAGCAAAAGGGAGAGGTCACCTACCTGGTGGACCTTGGAACTCCCAGGAGCCCCCTCAGGGTGCTCCATGTAAACAGGCTCAAGGCATATGTCGACATGAAGGACATGGGCTTGCTCATGGCCACAGATGAGGGACAGGAGGAAGAGATTGACCCTCTCCCAGACCTGCTCACTCAGAATCCTGATGATGGATCAGTAGATGGTGTTGTCTTTTGTGGCAGCCTCTCTGAACATCAGCAACAGGATTGTAGACAAGTTCTGTAATCCTTTAGACATATGTTCTCTCTGACACCCAGTCAAACTAATTGGTGTATCCATGAGGTTGACACTGGAGACAGTCTGCCTGTCAAGAGTAAAATCTACAGACAGCCTGATCATGTCAGAGACTGCATCAAGACAGAAGTGCAGAAAATGTTGGAGCTGGGAGTCATTGAGCCCTCAGATAGCCCTTGGGCTAGCCCAGTAGTTCTAGTGCCAAAGCCTCACACCCAGGGTGGTAAGAAAGAGATGAGGTTTTGCGTAGACTACAGAGGCCTCAATGCAGTCACTAAGACTGATGCCCACCCAATACCATGAGCAGATGAACTTATAGATAGATTGGCTTCTGCCAACTACTTAAGTACAATTGACCTGACAGCTGGGTATTGGCAAATCAGGTTAGCTGAGGAGGCCAAACCCAGGACAGCATTTTCTACCCCTGGTGGGCATTATCAGTTTTTGGTAATGCCCTTTGGTTTGAAAAATGCACCTGCCACCTTCCAAAGGCTGGTGAATCAAGTTCTCACTGGGTTGGATGACTTCTGTGCAGCACATCTTGATGATATAGCTGTCTTTAGTTCCACTTGGGAGGATCACCTGGTCCACCTGAGGAAAGTGTTAGAGGCACTGCAAAAGGCAGGTCTCACTATCAAGGCCACTAAGTGCCAGATAGGGCAGACACAGGTTGTGTACCTGGGCCACCTTATAGGTGGAGGCCAGGTTCAGCCATTGGAGAGCAAGATACAGGCCATCAAGGACTGGGCTCCTCCAACCACCCAGACTCAGGTTAGAGCTTTCTTGGGCCTGACTGGTTACTATAGGAAATTTGTCAAGAATTATGGGTCCATTGTGACTCCACTTAATGACCTGACAAGTAAAAAGATGCCAACGAAAGTTCAGTGGACAGCAAGCTGTCAGAAAGCATTTGATGACCTAAAGCAGGCCATGTGCACAGCACCTATCCTAAAGAGTCCAGACTACTCCAAGACCTTCATTGTCCAAACAGATGCTTCTGAGTTGGGTGTGGGAGCTGTTCTATCTCAGCTGAATTTTGATGGTAACGACCAGCCCATTGCTTTTATTAGCAGAAGGCTGACCCCCAGAGAGAAAAATTGGTCAGCTATTGAGAGGGAGGCCTTTGCTGTGGTATGGGCCCTGAAAAAGTTGAGGTCATACTTGTTTGGCACTCACTTTAAGATTCAGACCGACCATAAGCCCCTCTTATGGCTCAATCAGATGAAGGGTGAAAACCCCAAACTACTTAGGTGGTCCATTTCCCTACAGGGGATGGATTTTACAGTGGAGCGTAGACCTGGTACTGATCATGGCAATGCTGATGGGCTCTCCAGGTATTTCCACTTAGAGCAAGAAGACTCACCTGGTCAAGGTTAGCTTATTGTCCCAAAGTTTGGGGGGGGGTCATGTAGGAGAGTAGGGTCTGCAATCCTATGATCACCCAGATTTTTGCTTTTTGCTTCACTGGTTTACGACTTTCCCTGGCTGTGGGCCGGCTAATCAGACCCACAGCCTAGCTGTTCTCTCTACTCCAAATTGTACCCAGGTACTGAATTGGCACTGGGCCCTCTCCAAGTCCCTGTACACAGGGCAGAGGTGCACCCAGAAGTCTCCCAGGGGCTGCAGCATGTATTATGCCACCCCTGGGCAGACTAATTAAACAGACACAACTGGCTGCTTGACAGCTGGGGCAAGGTGGTGTAACCACCCTTTGCTTTAGATGTAGTGTACCTATATCTAAACCTAAAAATGGGCACACAGATCTCCTATCAGTCACTCCTATGGCAGGCCTTAACAATCCTGAAGGCAGAGTGCTTGGAATCGTGTGAGATGGTGCTCTGGCATGAGCTGAGCCTGTCTGCGGCTTTCGGGATCTATCCCTTAGCCGTTTCCATGATAGCGTCAGACCATATACTCTTAAGTGCCTTATAATCCTCGCGGTTATGGTAACTTTGGTATGACAATATCTAAACATGTTGTGTAAGGTGTCATACGCTTTGGAATACTACCCCCTCGCCAGTTCTGGTGACGGGGGTAGCATTCCACCCCTCTAGAGGGAGAAGACATGTTGGTAGCCTGTAACCCCGGTTAAAGTTGGACATAGCCTCAGCTCCACAAAATGGATGCTGCCACCGAGACACAAGTCTGACCTCCTGCTGCTGGGAGTCCTTCCAGCGAGGAGTGCTTGGACAAAGGGTTTCCTGTCAGGGGCGGTGCCAGCACCATCCCAGACAGGGTTTTGTGTATCCCAGGTAGGCAGGGCTATAGAGGAAGGTGACTGCAAGTGGCACCCCGGTGCTCACTGTGCATATGCCGGCTCAAACCAGTTCCTGGGGCACACCAGCCCCTGAGCTGGGGAGGGACCGGACAAAGGAGAGGGGTGTAACCACCCCCTCCTAGTCCCACCCATAGGGCAGGACTTAGTCGCGTGCCAGCCCCTTTTCTCAGGATAAAGGTAGGAGCAGGCCCCCTTCCAAATTAGATCATCTTTGAATCCTGAAACTACTTTCTACGAAAGGAACTCAAGACTTCTTCCTAAGATTTCTCCCTTGTGACTAAGGAGTAGTCACCCTGCAGCAGCAGGCACCAACCAAGCATCGCGGTTTGCTGTAAGTCTCTCCTCCGGATCAAAACTGCCCAGCTCGACGAGAACCGGCTTCCCTGGCACCTCTGACCTCTACCTGCATCATCAGCCCAGCTGAGATTCGTGGGTGTGACGAGACCTCGAGGGACCGGCCATCTTCAAGACTGCACGACGCTTGCCCAGCACGACCACCGAGGGATCCTTGAGTGAGTGCTTTGGGGTTTGAGAAGCCCAAACCCTGAGCAGCTCCAGCACCTAAGTCCAGCCCTCCAGCATCCACGAGATCTGCGTGGGGCCCTTCTGCTCTCTGCTGCTCACCGCGTTGTCCAGGACACTTGCCCGTTGGCTAGTGGCCCTTCTGACGTCAAACCACGACGACAACACCGCTAGTCTGGTTGCTCCAGACTGGCCCTTGCTCCCCTCCAACAGAGGAGCACCCCGGACCCTCCTGGTCCACTCCAGACGCCATTTTGAGTCCACCGCGTGGGCTTGCATTTGCCAAGACTTGTTGCCCCAATCCTGGGTCCAGCGACGTCGACAGCAGATACCACCGTGGGACAGCATCACCTCCATCCTGGTCACCGACAACGCCTTCTGGTCCGAGAGACTGCAGAGCCCAGCGTCACCCACTCACCTGGTCGAGGTGACTTCGCCCGGTGCCATCCTGGTGCCCACCTAATCACTGGCTAGTGATTCAGAACTTGGTCCCCTCTGCTTACAGGTCTTCATCTTCATCGATCCAGGCTTGGATCACATCGAACTTCATCACTGGTCGCCTGCCAGCAACTTCTTCTTTCAGGCTCCATAGACTGCAACGAGGATTCCCGACGTCTTTTCAGACCTATGCAGCCGCAGCCCCTGGGCTAGGTAACCTAAGCATTTCGGTGCTCCAGCATAGCTTAACTTTCTAAGTGTCCAGATCCTTTTTCGTTTCAGCTCTACCCAGTCGGATTCGTCCGATAACAGTAACTTTGCATTTACTAGCCTCCATAGACTTTGTTCCGCATCCCGCGTGAGAGTGCACACTCTGCACCCGATCTCCCTAGGCCTCCTGCTCGTAATCTAAAGGTTCAGTAGTCTAGTCCTAGCGATCCCAAAGCCTCTGAGAATAGTTACTTACCTGCTAGTAATTCGCATTCCACTTTTGTAGTATATGGTTTTTCGTGCCCCTCGGGCATTTGTGTAAATTGTGCGACTTTAAGTATTTCTTTAAGAGTTTTGTATTGTGCTTAGCTCCCTGACTCATAAAGAGTTCAGGGTAGTACTGTTATAAATAAATATACTTTATTTTTCATAACAACTTGTGTGGTGTCCTTTCACTTGGTGTTCAAGGGGTAAATGTGATGGTAAAACAGCTGGCTTAACACGCCCTCTAGAGTTTAGCCTAAAGACTGCTCTTGTCCATGCTACTAGGATAGCTGGTCTATCAGGTTGACTTACAACCAATCATCAATAAGGGTAGTTTGGACTGATACATAGTGATCACTAGAATAGTGAGCACTGCATATCAGGCCAACTTCTCACAGCCTGCACGGAAGCAATTCCGCTTCAAGATCTGCTGCTTTGTGTATATGAATGGCAAGGGTCCCAGTTATTTAGCAGAGAAATAAAAAAATATCTGCCTATCAGGACACTTAGCTCAGGGACCAAATCACTTCTTGTGATTCCATGTTGTAATAAAGTTCGGCTAGGCGGGAAAGACTTTTGCACTTAGTCACAATCTTCTGGAACCAACTCCCAATCCATTTGCACTTTGAGCCTACTCAATTTGTTGAAACCTGTTTTCAACGTAGGAATGGAAGGCCAAATTGAACTATCTACTTTCCCAGGCGGGGTGGAAAAAGCACATTGCTACAACAAGTAACACATTGTGAAACTGTTACTAAATACGGGATCCCTGCCACTGTTCCCAGTAAGCCGCCCACTTCACTACCCCCGAGCGCGCAGTGCCATGTGTGGCGCGCGCACAGAGGGCACATCCCGTGAAAGTATTCGCGCCGCCGCCGCCGCTTTTAAAAGGCGCGCGGCGCGAAGAACGGTAATTTCCAAGTTGCAGAGGTTAAGTATTTTATTGTGGCCACTTGCGTGTACTTTATCTATTGCCCTGAAACGCACTCAATGTTTGCTGCAATGTTTGCTTAGTAGCGCAAGGCTGCGGGGGAGATTGTCTGCCTTTATTTAGGTATCCATGCTAATTGCAGCCCCTTCACGAGCTGCGATTAACATGGATATTTAAACAAAAGCACTCAATCTCCCCCGCAGCCTCGCTTTACTATCAGAACAATGCAGCAAGTTTCAAAACACAGCGTGTGTTTTGTAGGCTAATCTGCCTTGTTCGCAGAATTGCTGTATTGGTTTGGTAGTAAAGTGAGGCTGCGCACAGGTTGAGTGCTTTTATTTAAGAATCCATGTTAAGCGCAGCTCGTGAAGGGGTTGCGATTAACATGGATATTTAAAAACAAGCACATAATCTCCCCGCAGCCTCACTTTACTACCAAACCAATACAGCAAGTCTGCGAGTGGTTGGTGAAATAAATCCGTGCCCTTCTTCAAAGAGAAAGGGGACAGCAACAGCTCTGCCGATGGAAGGTACCCTTTCCCGTCTTTCCTCTTTTAAACATATGTGGTTACTGCAGTTCTAGTTCACTGCTTGCCATGTAGGTGCCTTTGCATATGTTCGTGTTTATCTCAGGTTTTAATTCGCAGCACATGTGACGGTCTGCTCTGGCGACGGATTCCCTAACGTGTACGAGTTTACTTTCATTTTAGCATGCACTCAAAAGTCTCCCACTGTACCCAGAGTGCAAAATGTGACCAGTATTCTGCTCTTTCAAAACGCCTAAAATGAGTATTTCGGAAGCATGCACGAGAGTCAGATGTGAGAGACTTCAGTGGGGCTAAAGGGACAGCAGGGCATAAGAGGCTGCATTAAGGAGCAAAAGTTTAAAGGCAGCAGTGAGGGGCTGGGGTTACAGTGAGTGGCATTGATGAGGGAGGGACTGCAGTAAGAGACTAGTAGCGGGTGCCATAAAAGAGGCTTGCACTGCACTGCAGGGCATTATTGAAAACACCTGGCACACTGTCACACATGCACAGAAACAGATGGGATACTTGCATACCCCGTCACAAGGTTGGGTAATAACAAGTTGGCATCAATTGAACAGATGACACTAACATGCACACCGCAGTTCATACATCTGTTGACTCATTTTACTCCCTCAAGTTTTGACCTCCATTCAAATTATTAAATCCAATAACCCATAACCTGCGGAATATGGAGGAGAGGGACTACACAGAGAACAGAAATTAGAATGCACAGTTTCTTTAAGAATACATGGTTAACACGGGTAATGAATCAGGACCAATGCCAGTCTAAGCAAATGATTCCCCTGGTCTGGTTTTTGGTACTCCCGGAGCTGCAGTTGTGGTCCCTATTCTCAGCAGAAACTAGAGTGTTCTCTGGTATGCCCAGTAGAATGTTCACCTTATGTGAGCGCTATTTGATTCAATGCCTATGCATATTCCCTATTTGACTAATGTACTGATCTGTTACCTTCATTTCCCTCAAACTGTAAAGCGCTTTGATATCCTTCGGGATCAAGTTTTTGCTATATAAAACTTTATAAATAAATAAAATTATTCCTGCATGCCCTCTCCTGGCTCTGTTAAAAGCTTGGTTTACTATAGGTGTTTCCCTGACAGCAATGATGGCGCCAGGGGAATACCCTAGGGATTGTGTGGATTGGAGTGCACTGAAGCGAAACCTTTTTGGTATGTGAGGTGACTTCACTTCCTGCTGTTAGACAGCGATAATGGACTTCTATGAAAACGAGGTGAAATAGAGCAATTCTGTCCTTTAAATGTATAACCTTTGTAACAATGTAACCTGCAACTATGGCCTGATAACCCTGTAAAGCGCTCTGATACCTCCGGGTCTAGCTAGCGCTACATAAAAGCTTTCAAATAAAACAAATAAAAACAAATATGGGGATAGTGGTCCTGGAGGCATTTATCACGGAGGGAGTGACCTGGAACAAATCAGAGGCTTGTGCACTGACTGAAATGTGTGCCAGCACTGCTGGGCCAGTTGCCTGCTAGGTTGGTTGCACATGGCTGTTGGTGGATAATGTAGGCACTCAGAGGGCTTGAGCCGTGACGCCATGATGATCCACGTCAGCTTGTCGAGCTGGGAAGCCTTTCCATGGGCATGAATGATACTTCCCTTGGCAGAAAAGATGAGATGCTATTTGCATCCCTACATTATCATAACCTTGCACAGTTTTCTGGATAAAGTGTTGTATGCATAAATTATGACATGCAGCACAATGGGCTTGGAGTCCCAAAACAACTTCCTGTCTGGGACGAATATAGCCATGCTAATCTGCACAGTGCAAGAATGCTCTCCATTACTACACATGTGATGGCAGTGCTTAAAATCGCATGTGCATAATTGAATTAAAGCATGCATCTGCTTATCATGCGGCTGTGTGAGGTTTGCATACCATGGAATTCACACACACAAATAGTACACTATGTGTAAATTATAACCATAAGTGCATACAGTCAGCTATTCTTGCCTAATATCGAGACCCAAGCCCAATAGTGTTTCCAGCTTTAATAATACTTGTGCATGAATGGAGACATAGCTATGATCTTTTTATGTTACCTGGGATTGTGTTGTGTCTTTGTTCTCCTAAGGATTTAATTACAACCACTGAAGACCACGATAATGTAGACAATCATCTTCGTTCTGGTCAATGACAAAATGTTATGATTGCTAGACCTTCATCGTCATCTTTCCCAAGGGATACAATGCACAACTTTGCCAGATCATGATGTGATGTTCGGCTTGATTTCACATCCCCAAGTGGTAATGTGGCTGCACTCCTTATGAGTGAAAATACTATTAGTTCAGTCTCCGTCAGGCCCCAGTGCAATGTATGTTTTGACCTTTTATAGTGTAAACTTACCCATGGCACAACAAGAGCTTCTTTAGTGTACACTATGTGTAGTCGCAAATGTTTTACTAGGGGCCAAAATGAATGGTCTGGTATGACCGAGGGTAGCATTGAGGCCAGCAGGGTGGTGATAGGAGGGGTGAGTGTAAGGTGAGCATCCAGGAAACGAGACATGTACATGGTATGCGCAGTGAGTTTTGGAGTTATTTTGAGAGTTTCAATCTATGCTGCCCTCTAATCTGAGCTCCTAGTTTCTAGAGGAGTCACAAATTTGATAGTACTGTATTATGCTCTATCTGAATCGTGATCCCTCTCCTGCACCCTGGGGTAAGCCTTCTCTGCTTGATTTTGCTCCTTTTAGCGAGTCAAGTGTACAAAGGAAGTAACCTGATTATTGAACTGGAATGAAATAGAATCATAGGCCTCACAATCTCCTTATGCCTTTAGCCACTTACCTGTAAGCCATGGGAGTGGTAGAAACAGGCTCAGTTAAGGTAGTGAGTGCAAAGACCCCCAAACAAGGTGTTCAATTCACGGAGGTTGGCTGACACAAACACCCAACCTCCTCCACGAAATTTGGGACAATGCCATTAGCCATAGTGCTAGGAGATTTTACGTTTAATTCTGGTTTTACCACTTTTCCAAAATATGCTGAGTGTGAACTCTATTAAACGTCTGGGAAGGTTCCACAGCACAGTGGCATTTGCTTAGTGAGAGTAGTCCCGGATCTCACCATGGAACAACTCACACCCCCGTTGTCTAATGAGCAAAATGGGAACTATGAAAACAAATGGCACGATATTGTTAATTAATTGCAGCCTACCCTTGTGTCAAATTTTGCGCTCTTAGGTAATCACTTTCTCAACATATTTTTCTACCCATTTCTTTTACAGAGATATGAAAACTAAATTACACTAAACATTGGTAGTAATTATTTGATAAGAAAACAAGACCATAACCCAACAATAATTTGTTTTACCCATGGGTAGAGAACACTGAGTCACATAGACCACTCACTAAAACGTGGGGTTGTGAAAACATTATGAATTTAGAAACAAGAAGTCATGCACTCTGGTGGTATTACGCCTGGTTCACCGAATTGTTTAATGCTAGTCAAACCATATCCTTCCTGTTACATCTGGCACCCTTGGTGTGGTTTTCCCCAAATGTTTTACCTTCATTCCTCCTGTTTCGCTGAATTACTTTTTGTTGGCTCTGGAACTCTGTAAACTTTTCACTGCTAAAGTGCTTGTAAGGATGGTAAAACTGTCTTACACAAATAATGGCATTTTTAAATTAATTGTAAATCCCTAGTAAAGTTACCATATACCCATGGCTGGTCAGTTATATGCAAAGAGTGGGCCTGCAGAACTTATTGGGCCACCCAGTCATGTTGCCCTTTAAAATATGGCTCAGCTCCGCCATAGCTGACTGTATGTGCAGTTTCAAACTCTTCTGGGCGTCACGGAAGCTATCCGCAAGGAATTGGATAACGGCGGTACGGCGACACTCATTCTTTTAGATTTGAGTGCCGCCTTCGATATGATCTCCCATAGTACCCTGGTGCAGGCGCTAGAGGATATTGGAATAAGAGGAAAAGCGCTAAGATGGCTGCAACAATTCCTCCTACACCGGACATTCCAGGTGTTTTCCAACAATAACTCTTCCGACATCCTGGATTCCCCTCACGGAGTACCACAGGGTTCCATCTTGAGCCCACTGCTGTTTAATATTTATGTTACTCCTTTAGCCGCAATCGCAGAGGAAATGGGCCTCACTATTTATTCCTATGCGGATGATACTCAACTTGTGTTCTCCCTAACAGCCACAGACAAATCTATCACCTCTCCCCTTCGCTCTGGCCTCTTGAGAATGGCAGACTGGTTGGATTCTAAGAAATTAAAATTGAATGGGGATAAAACAGAACTGCTCCTCTTAGGCAATCATAAGGAGTTGTGGGGCCCTTCCCATTGGCCAGTAGAAATGGGTCCGACCCCGGGGTAATAATTGATGACAAGCTATCAATGCAACCACAAACGGCCAAAATGGCCTCAACATGTTTTGTAATCCTCAAATGGTTGAGGAAAATGTTGTGCCAACTCCCAGAAGGGGCACAAAGAACAGTAGTACAGGCTCTGATAGGTTCTAGATTGGACTACGGAAACATTCTTTATCTAGGAGCAAACAAAGACATTTTAAATCGACTTCAGGTCATACAAAACACTGCAGCCAGGTTGCTCCTCCGTCTGCCTGGGCACACAAACATGACCGAACACCTGAAAAAATTGCACTGGTTAAAAATAGTGAACAGAGTAAAATTTAAAGCACTCTGTTACATGTTTCGGATTGACAAGAAGAAAGCTCCCACTTATCTTTGTAAGTTGGCACAGAGATATATTCCTTCACGAAACCTTTGATCCCTGTCTCAGGCTAAATTTGTCGTCCCACGATACAAACGGGCTCGCCTGGGTGGCCGCTCTTTCACTCATATGGCGCCGGTCCTCTGGAATTCACTTCCACTCAAACTTCGTCTTGAAACGAGCTATCCCCAATTCTGTAAGGGAGTCAAAACATGGTTGTTTAACCAATAGTGTTCACGGTTTGTCTGCGGTTCAGCTAACATAACTCCAAGGCGCCGGGAAACCCTCTGGGTAGCTGTTGCGCCATACAAATGTAGTAAATAAATAAATAAATAAACTGCCAATATAAACATTGTGCCAGGCCAAAACCACCCTCCTTGTTAATGCATATGTCACTCTAAGGTAGACCCTAAACATTCCAGAAGGCAGGAAGTGTTGTATTTAAAAAGTTTGATATATACTTTTATGTTTTACATGCCCAGGTAGTGAAAAACTTCCAAATCCAATGTTCACTATTTCAAGGCCAACCTCTCCTAGGATAACATAGGATTATCTAATTATATTTAATTAGTGATTTATTTTGTTTTGGAGCAGGTAGGAATGCCTTGTTTGGTGTCTGCATAATTGTAATTTGAAATCCTCTTCAATGGTAAATGGTAAATTCATTTTTTAGGTCACAACTCTGAAAATGCCAGTTTTTCAAAGTTTTCATATCAAAGGGGGTATGGCCCTAAATGACAACTAGAAAGGGCCTACTATTAGAAAAACAAAGAGCATCCAGTCATCACATTCATGTTATGCAATTATCACATGGCAAACCAAGAAACAATCATATGGTTTGGAGTATTTATCTACTCAATTATTCAATATTTTTTAATTGAGCATAGTTATTCACAAATGTTCAGATCAGGGGAGACTTCACAATTCAAACAGTGAATGTACATTAACACAATTGACAAAAAACAGTTGATGAGAAAACATTACAATGCACATGACCATACATAAACCTTAAAACCAGTCATGGTTTCAAAAAAGAAAGAAACAAAGCTTAAGACCCTTAACATGGCGCTGTATGTGTGAAAATGCACCATCGAACTTTTTTAAGTAAACGCTTGGAGTAACATTTGGCACTGCAAACGCGCGTGGTCTGGTTCCTGGCGCACGTAGCCCTGGTGCAGCGCACAGAGACCCTCCACTGCCGCACACGGAGGAAAAAAATTAGAGGGAACATTGATCCCTGCCCATAAACAACAGCAGTTGTCGTTATTCACAATAGGATAATTGCCATTTGTAAGCAATGTAAAAGCAGGAATTATTGATGGGACGGGAGTACCTTTTAAAAACAAGCAAGATTAGGCACAGATACATTACAAGCGCCATGCAACTTAACGTGTTTACTAATCATGGAATATCCTACTATGGAGTCGCAGTCCTTTCCTGTTAGGAAAACGTCCTTATCCTCCCTTTCATATCTGTAAGTGAAAGGAAGGGACCATAATTCATGAAGAAATGAACTACCCAGGGGCTCAAAGCGACCTATTGGAAAATGTTGCATACATGATTTAAATTGAAACAACGAAAATGGGAGAGATATTACCCCGTGATTTAACTAAACAGCTGAGTCAGTTTCCACCACAGAGAAAGGCAAGGGCTCCAACTTTTCAATAGTAATAGCGTGTATGTAGCATCTTTCATCAATATAAATTGCTGTTTATCAGTCAAATTAAAAGGTGAAAACAAAGCAGAAGCATTTATATAATCCCATGGGACTTTTCCCATTTTGAGAGTCTGTGACATCTATGCAAACTGAATTACTGATCTTAATTGATTTTGACCATGATACAAAACAGATACATCATCCTGAACAATATAGATAACAGATGAAACAATATTATCCAAGGTGTAAATGTGTAAAGACAGTGTACTGATGCTATTGTGGACCACAGCAAGAACTTTTTCTAATATACTTGATCTATTTGACACAGACATAAAGCTGCTTCTGCCTGCGAAAGTTTCCAAATTTCATTACAAGCAGCATACAGAAATCTCTTATTTCTATGGGCTCTGGGACCCAAAATAAAATCAGCCAAATTAATGTCACTCAACAAGAGTGATGAATGTTCTTTTACTGACAAAAAGTGGAATGTTCCAACCATTTTTGGTATGATTTACCCACAGAGAATATGTGGTGACTGTGTTTGAATTTGGAAAACGAGGATCTGGTTTACTCTGCGTGAAACCAGGAGTTACATTATAAAAAGGTAGGTGGCATTTGTTTCAACTTGTAGGTCAGACCAACCAACTGGATTGGTCAATTTCAGAAATATTAAAAGTATCATTGTGAAATAAAGCTTGTAATACTTTGACTGTATAATTAGTCTTTGCGCGCCAATTGTCATATTCCGCTAAAGCGGGGATTGATGGAATGTTCAAATTTTTAGCAGTCGTCAAGCCAACAGAAGTGGTCTGGTGTACTGTGTCATTTAAAAATAAAATGTGAGTTGGAATCAGGCAGGAACGATGCAGAGCTTCATTGCCCTGAATCTTCCAAGCTTTAGTACCCCAAATCGACTTTAAATCAATTGTATCTTTCCAGTGATCACAACCCTGTTTTGCCAATTCAGTTCTAAATGAGGTGGAATAAATCAATTTAGTACGGGTAACAATACATTTGGGCTGCGATGATTAATGCATTTAAAAAAATAGGATTCTGGAGTAGAGGTGTTGTAATGGGTAAAATAAGCAAACTTATCCAGAAGTGTTTTAGAACTCCCTTGGATGGGAGTTGGACAATGTTCCCATTGAGTGTAATTAACAACAGGTCGTAATGTTCTTGTTTTGTGTAAGTAATGTTGCCCATAATGTTGATAACAGAATAAATCAGCATAATTGGCATTATTTCCATACATATATTCAGCATCAAAAGCAGCATAATATTTCAAATCAGAAAACAATGAATGTACAGCTTGCACATCCCAATCATCAGAATGTATGTCCTGTGTAACCACATCTCCTAAGGAGATGCAAAATACGTACGGTATGTTAAGCACTTCCATCGGACCGTGGACTTCAAAATGTACTTTATCCCATACGATGCCATCAGCAACTGGAAAAGCCGAAATGTTAGCAAGAGCTTGATTATGTTTCATGATATGGGACGATGTATGAGGTTCCAGAACTCCATCAACCGAAGTCACAGCACGTCTAGCAAGTAAAGAACATTGTTTGGTAAAAAACACACTGCCACAAATCCAATTGACATGAGGAGGTTCATTTGCTCCACTATGGAATTGTCCTAAGGCCTATATGGAGACGAAAACTGTACCTGCATCCCCATTTACATCATTGCGTCCTTGTATGCCTTAGAGGCAAATGCTGGACCTTGGTCAGAGTGGAAGATGCCACAGGCAAACATCCCAACAAAGAAGTGGCAAGATAAAAAGAAGAGGGTGATGGATAAGTACTCCAGGATCAAATTGAACCGGATCCTCCCTGCCCCACACTCTGGACCTCGCTTCTGTCTCACCCCACTAGAAGAGGATATCCTCACCACAATCCACCCCCACAAGATCCATGGGCTGCCTGTGAGTGATGTCCGCAACGTGGTACCAGGTAAATGGGATGAGAAGAAAAAGTGAATGAAAAAATGTCTGTGTTGTACTGCCATTGTGAGTAAGGAAGTTGTCCAAAGTGTATATACAAATATAGTCAGTCAGAGACTCATGTGTTACCCTCTGTATGTTGCACCACAAGTCCCAGAATTCTTTGTATTAGAAATGGCAAATCCCTCTCCCGCTATCGAAAACATGGGCACAGTCCTGCTGCCGTATATACCTAACCCTGCTAAGTAGCAATTGACAAAGTGCACTTTCCACTTATCCAGATGGGGCTGAGTCAGTAAAAAATGTAAAGGGTTGTGGAGCATATGAAAATCAACTGACAAATGAATTGGGAAAATACAAGGGGGCAGATTTATAAGGACTGGCGCATCCCTGCATATTAGCAGGTTTGCGCCAGAGCCAATGTGACACGCAATTCTACCCTTGCGCCACCACGGATGCATCACATTTACTATGGGGCGCACCATGGCACAGACATAAAAAGATGTGTGTTGCATCTGATGTCGTAAGGGCGGCACTTTTCTGGAGTTGTGTCGTAAGTGCAACGCCACTCCAAGAATTTTCATGGACCCCTGTACCTAAGGTGCTGCACCACTCCTTACATCTGCTTCAAGCAAGCATAAGGTTTTGTCGCAGCGGCCTCTGAAAAGTGACTCAGTAAAATCTTGTAGATTTCACTGCGTCACTTTTACGAGGCATTTCCCAAAGGAGCGCCCACCCTGCTTACATTAAACCTGACGCAGGTTTAATGTTGCGCAGGGCTTTATAACATGGCACATCTCCCTAGATGCGTCATGTTGTAAATAAGTCGCAATGTGGTGCATGGTTTACGCTGCCGCTGTGCCACAAAAGTGATGCAACGGCAGCGTAAATGGTTTTGCGAGGGACCTGTAAATCTGACACAAATTATCCAAGTAGTAACTCACCCTGTGCCAGCCAAAATCACAAAGCAGAAGGTGAGAGACTCCTCAGATCAAAATATGTCATTCACATATTCTGTTGTTCATTTCCCACCCTGCCACGCCATTACATCCCCAACGCCCCACTGCTACTACCTGCCCCGCCTGTGGCAGTACTTCACAACACTGTTAGCATGCAGAAGATATAGGGAAATGCCAGACAAGTTCCCCAGGTACATTTTCCATTTGGTTACTTTTCTCTCTTCTAACCTTTTGACACATTTAGCAGAGGTCCCTGCATCTTCTGGGAGGAAACAACATCATCCAGGGCAAGGCATATCACCCTCACAAACTGGTAAGTCAAACTGGTCAGGAGATGGTCAAAATGCATACATTGTCAGGAGACAACAGAAGGACATACAGTGCCAAAATATGAAAGGTAACCAGAGACAAAACACTAGCTTAATAACTATTGAAGTCGTCAATGGACTTTCACGTTTAGCAAATGACATATAAATAGCAAAAGACAAAATATATTATGTCTTGGCTCATCATACCTTTGTAATTGGGGAACATAACATGTATTCTACCAACAGTCGCTGACCTGGGAACTCAATCCTGGAATCGAGTGCCACAACAAGTCAAAATGGTGTCCCCACTATATTGTAATAGTGTCTCTAGACTTAAACAAGAAATCCAATGTTAACAAATATGACTATGATGAACAAGAAGTGGGATACTATTGTCAGTAGTATTGACAATACATCCACTGTACAACTTAGAATGTTTTCACTATACATGAAATCGCCCAGTCCATCCAGCTGGTCATCTACTTCTTACATTGGATGGCTTGTTTGTTGGCCATCAACAAAACACGATAGTGGACCTTACTTCAGGATTCTTAGTCATGTCATTTTGCCACACACTTCTGCAACGGTGATGCCCACAACTGCTTGTGCTTATCCTTTGGGCCTGAAATTGAGTGCATCACATGTGGCAGCAGAAATGTAAAGTTGCAAACACACTTATCATTGTAGGTACAACAAGGTCCTCCCAGAATCAAAGACACACACTGACTTCTGCTACAAGGTTGGCTGTGACATCTGGTCAGAGACCACACACTGGGCCAGTGCTGGGCCATGGTAAGTACACCCAAGAATAATGTACATGAATGCTCATTAAATATGCCTTTAATCTCCATTGTATGTGTTGTACAACACTTGTCCTGCATCACAAGATGCTCACATATGGCATTTAACCACATACCAGATCAGACCTCGGTGGTTAATGAAAGGATGACACAAATTGTATGCCAAGTGAGTGCAGAATGGACATAAAATAGTACAATGTGTCATATGAAGTGTCCAAAACACAACTGGATTGCAATTCAATTATATGGAAACTCCCTTCCAGAATATCTATGGTAAAATCATATTGAAATTGGTATGGATGAGGCTCACACTGATGCCAGTTGTGTACCTTTGAGATGGGTGTACAGGCTGCTAAGGTGATTCTTCATGCAGGTACATTTTCTAAACTCTTGGCTGAAAAGCAACACGCTAATCCAGTGCAGGTGGAAAACATCAAAGCTCCTCAATGTAGCTGCAATGTGGGATCATAAGCAAATGCATACATTGTCAGGAGACAACAGAAGGACATATAGTGCCCAAATATGAAAGGTAACCAGAGATGAAAAACTAGCTTAATAACCATTGGAGTCGTCAATGGACTTTCACCTTTAGCAAATGACATATAAATAGCAAAAGACAAAATATATTATGTTTTGGCTCATCATACCTTTGTAATTGGGGAACATAACATGTATTCTACCAACAGTCGCAGACCTGGGAACTCAATCCTGGAATCAAGTGCCACAACAAGTCAAAATGGTGTCCCCACTATATTGTAATAGTGTCTGTAGACTTAAACAAGAAATGCAATGTTAACAAATATGACTATGATGAACAAGAAGTGAGATACTATTGTCAGTAGTATTGACAATACATCCACTGTCCAACTTAGAATGTTTTCACTATACATGAAATTGCCCAGTCCATCCAGCTGGTCATCTACTTCTTACATTGGATGGCTTGTTTGTTGGCCATCAACAAAACACGATAGTGGACCTTACTTCAGGATTCTTAGTCATGTCATTTTGCTACACACTTCTGCAACGGTGGTGCCCACAACTGCTTGTGCTTATCCTTTGGGCCTGAAATTGAGTGCATCACATGTGGCAGCAGAAATGTAAAGTTGCAAACACACTTATCATTGTAGGTACAACAAGGTCCTCCCAGAATCAAAGACACACATTTACTTCTGCTACAAAGTTGGCTGTGACATCTGGTCAGAGACCACACACTGGGCTGGTGCTGGGCCATGGTAAATAAACCCAAAAATAATGTACATGAATGCTAATTAAATGTGCCTTTAATCTCCATTGTATGTGTTGTACAACACTTGTCCTGCATCACAAGATGCTCACATATGGCATTTAACCACATACCAGATCAGACCTTGGTGGTTAATGAAAGGTTGACACAAAATGTATGCCAAGTGAGTGCAGAATGGACATAAAATAGTACAATGTGTCATATGAAGTGTCCAAAACACAACTGGCTTGCAATTCAATTATATGGAAACTCCCTAGTAGAATATCTATGGTAAAATCATATTGAAATTGGTATGGATGAGGCTCACACTGATGCCAGTTGTGTACCTTTGAGATGGGTGTACAGGCTGCTAAGGTGATTCTTCATGCAGGTACATTTTCTAAACTCTTGGCTGAAAAGCAACACACTAATCCAGTGCAGGCGGAAAACATCAAAGCTCCTCAATGTAGCTGCAATGTGGGATCATAACCAAATGTTGCATTCTGCTTGCCTCCTCTTCTGCTGTATATCACATATATAGGTGAATGGTTGATATATGCGGTTAGGATGTTTGCTGTACAAGACACCTTCCATTGTCAGCTAAGTACTACCATAATGTTGGAAATAGGGTATACAAACAGAGGACACTCAAAGGATGAACATAAGAAATCTGCATTCTCTCATTCTGAAATTAGCTTTGTTACTTCATGGGTAGGGATGCACAAATGACCAACATTATGTACCTGACTATTGCACATCTCAGACTCCTTCTGAATTGTCAACAGACAACATTACACTCATGAAACCTGTTAGTCTTAATGGTGAAGGTGAAATCAGTGTTATGCGGAGGAGTCTGGGTCAATTATACCCTTCCTTGAAATATCAGTAACCTTCTCAAACAAGTTTGTCTCTTGATGTGTCATCTTATTGATGTCAGTGCTGCGTGGAGGTAACAGCGAGCAACTGCTGCATGTGAGCAGGGGCCCACATGTAAAGTCCATGAGGTAAACATGCCGCACATTGTCCTGGATTATCCCCTCAATGGTTATTGAGAATGACATGTTAGCTCCTAGCTACCGTCTGTTGTACTGAAATATGGACATGTATGTCTCATCCCAGCTGCTGACAGGATGACACCAGTGCAGTGTACAGCATCCCGGGAATGCATGACATCCTGGCTGCAGCAGTGAAACTCTCTCGCACCTGTCCATCAGGGAATTGTGGCATCAAGTGTGTCACTAGCTTAGATAACTAAGTCATGACAGCGATGAAGATCCCCTTCTGTATGGAATCAGAAGTTGTTTACAAAGTGACATACATATTAAGAGTGTCACATGTGCCTGTTTGTCAATTAGTAATGCAGATAATTGAGAATGTTGTCACTTCCCTCTACAGCTGCTGGATCGGGGACAGCTATGTCAATGACATCTATGAGGAGCCAGGTTCAGAAGTGGACATCAGGGGGATCGCGAAGGGACAGAACGTTGTGGCTGGAGCTGGTGAGTTTGCTTTTAGAATTTTCATCTCCATTTAACACCTCGGTGCTAAGGTGTGAGCTGTCATTTGTGGTGGTACCCTAACCAGGTCACATGATCCTCATCTGTTGATGCAAAGTACAGTTAATCCAACCCATGTGTTGCACCCCATGTAATACGAGGTCAATTACTAATACGGTGGCAACCTCTGTGTTCCAGGGGATGATGAGGATGAGGATGATGGACCTACAACCAGTGTGGGCCAACAGGCAATCAGAGGGGAAAATCCACTGTTCCTCTATGCATTTATGTCGGCAGCAAGTAATGCGCAAGAGGAGGAGGAAGTTCCTGAGGGCAAAGACTTGGAAGATGATGGTGAGTATATGTTCATCCACTCCGGGGATGACGATTCAGATGCAAATGACAGCAATCTTACCACATTGCCAGAATCCTTCACAGCAGCACATCCTCTGCCCAGCAACGTTCGTCAGCCTCCTCCAAAACAAACAATTGCCTGTCCCCAGCATAAAGCTAACCAGACACAGCTCTCACACATCCCTATACAGACATCACTCCCTCACAGTCCTCAAGTCCAGGACCGACATGGTGGTTCCCCCACATGCTTTTCCCTATACAGTGTATCCTCGGCATCCTCCTACCATCTGGGGGAAGTACCAACCCTGTTGTGGTACAGGTATGCCCTGGGCACCATTCTCCTGCCCACAGGCTTCCACCTGCCACCCCCCCTGCTGCTGGACCTGCTGGTCCCATCCATGGCCGACACCTGCAGAGAGGGCCTGCTCCTGGCTATGGTGGCCAGTGGGAGCAGGACTTCTTCTAACAGCAATACAGAAAAGGGGGTGGTGATGAACAGAGTGTCTGAATTAAGCAGACCACTCTTACCCAGTCCAAAGATCAGGGCTTGATCCATCACCGTTATTTATCTCACTGCCCCATCCCAGCTCAGAACCTGGCTATATGCAAATTAGTCTGTCCCTGGCCCAGTGCATCATGGGAACAGGGCAGACCAAACTACCAAGCCAATTCTTCACCAGAAAGGAGACAAGCTACCGGGGACCGGTTTCTGGCATTTCAGCCTCTTCGGCCCGGCTTGCTTGAATCCTGATGGAGCAGTGAGAAAGGGACTCATGTCTGAGTATACCCTGCCACACCTATAGTGGCCAAAAACGATACAGAAAAGGGGGTGGTGATGAACAGAGTGTCTGAATTAAGCAGACCACTCTTACCCAGTCCAAAGATCAGGGCTTGATCCATCACCGTTATTTATCTCACTGCCCCATCCCAGCTCAGAACCTGGCTATATGCAAATTAGTCTGTCCCTGGCCCAGTGCATCATGGGAACAGGGCAGACCAAACTACCAAGCCAATTCTTCACCAGAAAGGAGACAAGCTACCGGGGACCGGTTTCTGGCATTTCAGCCTCTTCGGCCCGGCTTGCTTGAATCCTGATGGAGCAGTGAGAAAGGGACTCATGTCTGAGTATACCCTGCCACACCTATAGTGGCCAAAAACGATACAGAAAAGGGGGTGGTGATGAACAGAGTGTCTGAATTAAGCAGACCACTCTTACCCAGTCCAAAGATCAGGGCTTGATCCATCACCGTTATTTATCTCACTGCCCCATCCCAGCTCAGAACCTGGCTATATGCAAATTAGTCTGTCCCTGGCCCAGTGCATCATGGGAACAGGGCAGACCAAACTACCAAGCCAATTCTTCACCAGAAAGGAGACAAGCTACCGGGGACCGGTTTCTGGCATTTCAGCCTCTTCGGCCCGGCTTGCTTGAATCCTGATGGAGCAGTGAGAAAGGGACTCATGTCTGAGTATACCCTGCCACACCTATAGTGGCCAAAAACGATACAGAAAAGGGGGTGGTGATGAACAGAGTGTCTGAATTAAGCAGACCACTCTTACCCAGTCCAAAGATCAGGGCTTGATCCATCACCGTTATTTATCTCACTGCCCCATCCCAGCTCAGAACCTGGCTATATGCAAATTAGTCTGTCCCTGGCCCAGTGCATCATGGGAACAGGGCAGACCAAACTACCAAGCCAATTCTTCACCAGAAAGGAGACAAGCTACCGGGGACCGGTTTCTGGCATTTCAGCCTCTTCGGCCCGGCTTGCTTGAATCCTGATGGAGCAGTGAGAAAGGGACTCATGTCTGAGTATACCCTGCCACACCTATAGTGGCCAAAAACGATACAGAAAAGGGGGTGGTGATGAACAGAGTGTCTGAATTAAGCAGACCACTCTTACCCAGTCCAAAGATCAGGGCTTGATCCATCACCGTTATTTATCTCACTGCCCCATCCCAGCTCAGAACCTGGCTATATGCAAATTAGTCTGTCCCTGGCCCAGTGCATCATGGGAACAGGGCAGACCAAACTACCAAGCCAATTCTTCACCAGAAAGGAGACAAGCTACCGGGGACCGGTTTCTGGCATTTCAGCCTCTTCGGCCCGGCTTGCTTGAATCCTGATGGAGCAGTGAGAAAGGGACTCATGTCTGAGTATACCCTGCCACACCTATAGTGGCCAAAAATGATACAGAAAAGGGGGTGGTGATGAACAGAGTGTCTGAATTAAGCAGACCACTCTTACCCAGTCCAAAGATCAGGGCTTGATCCATCACCGTTATTTATCTCACTGCCCCATCCCAGCTCAGAACCTGGCTATATGCAAATTAGTCTGTCCCTGGCCCAGTGCATCATGGGAACAGGGCAGACCAAACTACCAAGCCAATTCTTCACCAGAAAGGAGACATGCTACCGGGGACCGGTTTCTGGCATTTCAGCCTC
Organism: Lissotriton helveticus; assembly: GCF_964261635.1. NCBI lineage: Eukaryota > Metazoa > Chordata > Amphibia > Caudata > Salamandridae > Lissotriton > Lissotriton helveticus. The sequence goes on from NC_136067.1 coordinate 660,781,955, forward strand.
TTCGGCCCGGCTTGCTTGAATCCTGATGGAGCAGTGAGAAAGGGACTCATGTCTGAGTATACCCTGCCACACCTATAGTGGCCAAAAACGATACAGAAAAGGGGGTGGTGATGAACAGAGTGTCTGAATTAAGCAGACCACTCTTACCCAGTCCAAAGATCAGGGCTTGATCCATCACCGTTATTTATCTCACTGCCCCATCCCAGCTCAGAACCTGGCTATATGCAAATTAGTCTGTCCCTGGCCCAGTGCATCATGGGAACAGGGCAGACCAAACTACCAAGCCAATTCTTCACCAGAAAGGAGACAAGCTACCGGGGACCGGTTTCTGGCATTTCAGCCTCTTCGGCCCGGCTTGCTTGAATCCTGATGGAGCAGTGAGAAAGGGACTCATGTCTGAGTATACCCTGCCACACCTATAGTGGCCAAAAACGAAACAGAAAAGGGGGTGGTGATGAACAGAGTGTCTGAATTAAGCAGACCACTCTTACCCAGTCCAAAGATCAGGGCTTGATCCATCACCGGTATTTATCTCACTGCCCCATCCCAGCTCAGAACCTGGCTATATGCAAATTAGTCTGTCCCTGGCCCAGTGCATCATGGGAACAGGGCAGACCAAACTACCAAGCCAATTCTTCACCAGAAAGGAGACAAGCTACCGGGGACCGGTTTCTGGCATTTCAGCCTCTTCGGCCCGGCTTGCTTGAATCCTGATGGAGCAGTGAGAAAGGGACTCATGTCTGAGTATACCCTGCCACACCTATAGTGGCCAAAAACGATACAGAAAAGGGGGTGGTGATGAACAGAGTGTCTGAATTAAGCAGACCACTCTTACCCAGTCCAAAGATCAGGGCTTGATCCATCACCGTTATTTATCTCACTGCCCCATCCCAGCTCAGAACCTGGCTATATGCAAATTAGTCTGTCCCTGGCCCAGTGCATCATGGGAACAGGGCAGACCAAACTACCAAGCCAATTCTTCACCAGAAAGGAGACAAGCTACCGGGGACCGGTTTCTGGCATTTCAGCCTCTTCGGCCCGGCTTGCTTGAATCCTGATGGAGCAGTGAGAAAGGGACTCATGTCTGAGTATACCCTGCCACACCTATAGTGGCCAAAAACGATACAGAAAAGGGGGTGGTGATGAACAGAGTGTCTGAATTAAGCAGACCACTCTTACCCAGTCGGTAAAAACGGTGATGGATCAAGCCCTGATCTTTTGACTGGGTAGGAGTGTTCTGCCTAATTCAGATACTCTGTCCATCACCACCCCCCTTTTTGAATTCTTCTAACAGCAGACAGATGTTTGGCAGGACATTTGTGCTATAAGGGCTACCCTGTCAGACATGTCTGAGTCCATGCAGGACATTGTCCAATTCCCTCAGGTGGTGGACAGACTGAGCTATGTTTTGGATAGGATGGATATAACTTGGAAGAACATATCCAGGAATATGAGAGACATTATATCCATCCAAAGGAAAGAGAGCAAAAAAACCATGCCTTGCCCATGAATATGATGGAGGGCATGCTGAAAGTGATCCAAAGTCTCTCTTCACGATCAACGCAGGGAGGGGAGCCATCATATCTGCCTGAAGAACAGCACATCCACAAACCTGTGCCACCAACTGCACAGGACCTCAGCAAAGGTACACATCCACACCAGCACCCTGAACAGGCACTCCTACCACCTGCACAACCATCACCAACCCCTGTACAGGCACTCCGACCACCTGCACAACCACCACCAACCCCTGTACAGGTACTACCATCACCTGCAGAACCACCACCAAACCCCTGTACAGGCACTCCTACCACCTGCACAACAACCACCAAAACCTGTACATGCACTCCCACCACCTGCATAACCACCACCGACCCCTGTACAGGTGCTCTCACCACCTTCACAACCACCATCATCCCCTAAATGGGGAACTCCCACCACCTGTACATCCACCACCAACCCCTGTATGGGTACTCCCACCACCTGCACAACCACCACCAACCCCTGTACAGGCACTCCCACACCTGTACAACCAGACCTTATACAGGCACAAACACCAACTCTACACACACCATTTGCCAATGCACATGTAGATCACCCTGTACAGGCACATGGACAACACCCACCTACACATAGCGACAAGCTAGACCTGATACCTCACAGAGATCATTACCTCCGAAATTGAAATGTCGCAAGCACGGTCGCCATTGACAACATGCCAAAAACAAATTGACCACTATGAATATGTGTAAAGAAAAAGTAAAGATCTTCTAAAGTAAGATTCTGTGGTATATCATGTCCTGTATAACGATGCAGGTGGCCTATAGATGTGAGGAGGTATGTGTGTGTGTGTGTGTGTGTGACAGTTACAAGTGTAACTCATCATTGCAATAAGCCATAATGTGCATAGCAGATGACTCACCAAATTTGTGCCATTTTCTGTACCAGACACTCACAATGAAGTCAAACAAGTTAAAGTAAGTAGGATTCTTCAAAGATATTTATGAATGATTAGAAGAACAACTGTCCGTTTGGAAGGGAGAAAAGAAAACAAATGATGATCTTGTTGCAGATGGAGAAGGGAACTTGGATTGGGGTGGGGCAACAAAAATGTAAAATGTCAGGGAGCGTCAGGGAAACCAGTCTATTTAAAGAGGGAAAAGAAAATTTGATTCAGTCAAAATGTCAAGTGTCCTTCTGGTCATCCTCTACTACCACAATGTCCAGATCCTCCGAGTCCAATGCAGGCACACGGCTGGCTGATGCAGGAAAATGCACTACACGGGGTCGGGACACACGAGGAGTACGGGGGAAACAGTGTGGGCCAACGGACAGGGCGAGACATTGACGATGGTATGGTAAGGAAGTTGGGAAACAACAGACGACATGGCTGTGGCCAGGGATTTGACGCTGGTAGTGAGGGTGGCCAGAGCTTAGGCAATCTCCTCTCGCATCATGCGTATCTCTAGACACAACTTTGGCATTCTTGTGATCAGTGTGTCCTGTCACTGCTACATGTGCAGGTTCCAAAACCAGTCCACCAAAGAAGATCAGAGAGAGTCCAGACTTAATCGAAATTGGCCAGTGATATGGAGTTGCAGCTCTTTTACGTCTGGACAAATGTAATCTGCTGTAAAGCATTGTATAGGACATGAGAAAGGCCGAATGTGGGTCACACGTCCACATAGGGTCTGGGCTACCTGTTTTGCTACATTGTGAGTCTAGCCTTTTGATGTCCCCTCACAAAATCTGACTATACAGTGCCGCATATTGGCTTTGGTGACTGATAAGGTAGTGCAGTACACCGGTGACTAGTGGTGGGTTGTTGTAACAGCTACCTGTACATGTGAAATTGCATACAAGCCACTGAGGGTAAGACGTGTATCAGTTGATACACTTTTCAAATTTAGAAACACTTTCGAGTGAGGCAAGGATCTCAAAGTCTGTCTTGACTCCATGGCACATGATCATCTGTCTCAATTAGAACACAAACTCACAAATCCAATGCAAGTTACAGCATCCAATACCCTTTGGCCTGCAAAACACACACTGGACAGTGTCTTTACCATTGCTCATCCAATGCACACATCAGTTATGATTCCCTTGGTTCACTGGTAGTGGTGCTGGCAGAGCAAATTAAATACAAATGCACAAGTGTGGCTCATTTACCCAGTTGTCATGAAGAAACTACAACTCCCAAAATGCATTCTGCCTGTACAGTCCATATGCCACAGTGTGCCATTTTATTCTTGATGACTGCTGCATGGACACGGAATGGGCGAATGGAGGCATGGAACACACAATGGTACAGCACTGTTTTCACTCACATCATACTCACAGACACACATTGCATATAATGCACTTACCAAGTCTCTGCTGCTCATGCTCCTCCAGCTGAGCATGTACGGTCAGACAACCTGCTCGCAGGACCCTCCTGTACAGTGAGGAGAGGCGAGGATGATGCACATGGTGCTGGGAAGACTGGCCCAGCGTTTGAGGTCCTCCCAGCGCTTGCGGCATGCCCTAGCTCTCCTGGTGTGGACTCCCACGGCACTGCAGCACTCACCGATGTTGGCCCATAGCCTGGCCTGGGCTGCATTGCTCAGATGGTATTCAGGGTCCCCATATAGCTGAGGACAATTGGACAGCACCCCTCTACCAGATGTCTAATTCCCTTTCTGTGAAAGGGGGTGCTTTCTCCTCATAATACTTAGCCATTTTGTGGCAAATAAGTTTAATAAGAGCAGCAGAATGGCAGAGGTTTTGATCTGTGATAGAGGATGACTCATAATGAACACAAAATGGCTGTCAACAACTTCCTGTGATGTACTTCCTATCTCCCACTTCCTGTATATCATTTCCTGTATGGAATAATGTGTTCCAGTTCATTTTTGGAGATTACGGCCCGAAAACTTAGTTTCTGGTACAGGAGCGGCGGGTCCGCATCTACGCTTTACGTACCGAAATCGGAAATTACGTTTTTGGTCCGTAACCTCCGAAATTGACCCGAAACACATTATGTCATACAGGGAATGTTATACAAGAAGTGGGAGACAGGAAATACATCACAGGAAATTGTTGGCAGCCATTTTGTATTCATCCTGTTCCATCCACAATCACTTATCACATCCACAGCCATCCTGCTGTTCTGTTGTGTAAAAACCTGAAATGACAGTGCAGATGAGAATCATAAACATGTAACAAAAGGGGGAACAGACCATTTAATGAAATTTTGCGCAGACGGGGGGCTGACAACATCTAACCACAGTTTTGTTTCTCCTACTTTGCATTATGGTACATGTAGTCCATATTGAGTGTTCATTACAAGACTTGTGTGTTGTGTAACGGAAAATTGGGGTGAAGCAGTGCTGTATATCACAGACACATGGTGCCTGATTCATCCATGACATTATCACTCACGTTGTGGGCCCATCATTTGTGGGGGAGTCAAATCTGTTGAGGGCACAGGTCTGAGAATGCGATGGATATGCCCTTTTGTGATTAAGTGACCCATCCTCAAAAGGTCCAGGTAGGTCTCTCAGAACATGTATCGTTTGTCATCTGCGTGAAAAGATTCTTTAGGGGCATGGACACAAAACCTGAAGCATGCTCAACCTTTTGACTATTGTCAAATGCTGTGATTTACATGCAGTTAGTGTGGCTTGCAAACTAGACCCAGGATGGAATTTTTTGATACAGTTGTGTATATCCAAGTTTCATCATGGACAACAGACTGCTAACCACATTTTGTCCATGACACTACATTTTGCTCATGTGAAAAACATGGCAACGAGCTGATCACGGACTTGCATTTCCTGACCTCGGTTATGTGCAATGACCCGGTTTATCAGATTCAGAGCTAGCCGGGGTTCCAGAGGTATGTGTAAGCCATGTGTTAAAGAAATTTTGTGCAAAACACAACAGGCTAATATGATATTGCACATGACTTCAGGGGAGTACAGCAGCACACACCCTGTAGGGTCAAGAGATCAAAATCGCAACTTCAACAGGCCAAAAGTGCGCTCTATGATGGCTCTAGTCCATATGTGTGCCATATTGTACCTACGCTGAGGTACATAGTTTGCACGCCTGTAAGGGGTGAGGAGTTCTAGGGAGAGGGCATACCCAGCATCGCCTGAGAAGGGATGAAAAGGGCAGTTGGTTACATTTCCCTCTATGATTTACACAGGACATGATCTATACTTTAGTACATGCAGTGTCTGTTGAGACCATGTATGTAGCTTTATGATTCTTATTGTACAATGGTTAATGTTAGGTGGCATTCAGACATTTCAATAACACATATCCCTCATTTTTAGTGCTTGGTACTTACTCAGTAGCCACATGTTGCCAAATTCACCTGCAGCCATCCACCGGTCAAGAGGTGACATGTGGAATACGTAGCTGTCATGGGTACTGCCTGGGAACACTGCATGCACATCAATGAATCTCCCACTGGTATCACAGACAGCTTGCACATTGATGAAATATCATCGGTGTCTGTTGCAGAAGATGTGTGCCAATATTGCCAGTTTTCCAGCTATAGCTTCTGCCAAAAACCTTGCCACTTATGAGAGCGACAACTAACGCTAATGATATGCAGAGTAGGCGTTCCCATGAAACAAAACCCACGAAAACACCACTTCCTGATATTTTCAACGACCAGCCAATCGGCGATGCGATCCAAAAACAGGCGATTAGCCGTGTTAGCAGTAATAATTTAACATCTGCCTTTTACTGGTGTAAAGCAGGTCAACTACCTACAGTATGAAAGGGAGCCCAGCCCAGAGCCACATCTGAAGACCAACACATGTCATAGAGCAGGGTTCTTCAATCTGTGGGGCGCGCCCCCCTGGGGGGGCGCGGCACCATCCCAGGGGGGGCGCGCTCTCCACTCCGATCTTCCCTTTGTGCTCGTTCCTTTGTCTGGGTGATTCTCCCAGGAGGGGGATGGTTCATGGAGTTGATGGCTTCGGCTGTGGTGAGAGGCGGGGGGTCTCCTCTGCTAAAAACGAAAGCAAACAAACAGACAGGCTTTCAGTTTTAGCAGAGGAGACCCCTTGCCTCCCACTGCAGCTGAAGCTGTCGACTCCGTGAATTGGCCCCCTCTTGGGTTAGTTAGCTCTTCCCAGAAGGGAGAGAAGGTTTCCGGAGAGGTTTTGAGGCACTTGAAGTCTGCATTAAAAAAAATATTTTCAAATACGTGGGCATGCGATTCTGCTTCCTTTCTGCATAAGAGTATGATTGGTGTCTTAAATGTATTCTAACACACTATAGCCATTATAGGCCTTATGACAGATATTTTGCACTTCAGTAAATACAGGGCAAATCATTGTGGTGGTATGAATACAGGATGAATCTGTTTGCTCTATTATTTGCCACCTTTGTTTTACGTAATGGACAAAAACATATGTGCTCCAAACTAAGGGGCTTATTTACAAGGCCCTTGCACTACTTTTGCGTCATTTTAACAAGGGAAAAGTGACACAAAAGTGGCGCAAGGGGCTTGTAAATCTGCCCCTAAACCTTTATCCTCCAGCACAAAACGGAGCAAACTGGTATGACGCAATTTTTGCTCCATTGACATAACACAAAACACAGAAAAAAATGTTCTCCACTGTTCAAATACAAATGATGCGGTTAAATATGAGGAGAAATCAGTTGGTTTTATTAAAGTAGAACGAAATTAACAAAATCAGTTTGCCTCGATTTAAAATAAGAATGTTATTCAGGTTTCAGGACTTATTTTTAAATTGTTTCTCACCCATCTAAAACAAATTCTTGGCAGGAATGTCTCACGCTTTTATGGGACCTGGGCATAACATTTAGTGGGGCCTCCTGACTATTGGGCACAGCAAGCTTAACAAGGAATCTTAACTATTTTCCAATACTATTTCTACCTGCAACCTTCACGTAGGTGCACCGTTCCTTTTCTAAGCTAATTTTCTCTCACGATGAACACTCACCTCTTCCCTACACCTTTCTCGCAGTCCCTTTATTTTCCTTACATTTGCACAACACCCTTTCATTGTGTTTTGAGCTGTGTGGTACGCATCTGTCGTTTCACCACACCCACTCACAGGCCTGCAGGTTGCTAGGCACTCTTGTTGTGTTGAGCATTGTTTGCCGGATATGGCCCGTGGTGTGCGCGTGGCAGTCGATCATGTGGTGTGCCAGATTCCCGAGGTTTCTGTCGGGTGGTGGGGGGCCCAACATCTGGGGGAATTCCGCTGGGGGCTTAACCTGGAAAAGTTTGAAGACCTCTGTCATAGAGCTACTGATTATGCAGCTCTGACACCCAACATGGCCACACCACCTACTGCCACCACCCCCAGGACCTCCCCCCTGGGCCACCCCTCTACTACTACAGAGGCAGCGCAGTACAGGACAGCAGACATTCCCAAAATGGCATGGCCCCTCAGCCCCACAATTGCTTAATGTTGGGAGAAGTGGGAACCAAGTATGTGTGAAGGAGGCAAGTCACCCATCAATAACAATGCACACAATGCCAAGTGTAGCGGTGCTCACCGCTACACTTGGCATTGTGTGCATTGTTATTGATGGACAGACTTCACTATGCATAGCACAGACCTCTCCATGTGTACATATACTGCTGGTGCTTGTAGTGTTGTGGAAGGTGGATGCAACCATGTTACCTCTGGCAATGGGGAAGATCTCGGTCGTGTAGCTATGTCGTTCCCCCTGTAAGCGGAAGCGGAGTGGGCTGGTCCAACATACGCCACTCCAGCGTAGGAGTGTGAATAAAAAGGCTAGGGATCTGGGCGTGGTTCACTTCTGGGAAGGCCAATGTGTCTGCCAGAGTGTCGACACTTACCCTGCCACAAGGCTGTTGCCGTGACCGCCGGCCTCCTCGACACAGGCCCCCTACAAACCCAGCGGCACTGCACCGCAGAGTTATGTCTGTACAGACTACTGCGTTCGATGTACACTACGGACAGCAGGGCTCACAATTCAGATCGAGTCGCGATTGCAGATGACGCAGTCCAGTAAGCAACATACATTGCTACCAGTGCAGCCCGCCCAGACCACGCATCATCGCTGACTGAGCACATGCTGAGTGCTTCAGGTACCACTAACTCAGTGCAGCTCAAGTCAACGCCATGTGGCTGTGGGCCCTTGCTGACTGCTGCCTGTGGCCTACAGTGCCGTCATCAGGGGTCACAATTAAAACTGAGTCTTGATTAATTAATTGCAGAGTCCAGTAGGCAACATACATTGCTCCCAGTGCGGCCCGGTTGGACCACGCATCATCACTGGCAGTGCAGGTGCTGAGGGCTTCAGGTGCCACTGACTGTGCAGCTCAACTCAATGCCACGTGCCTGTGGGTCCTTGCTGACTGCTGCCTCCGGCCTACGCGGTCAGCAGGGCTCACAATTCAAATCCAGTATTGATTAATTAATTTCAGTGTCCAGTAGGCAACTAACTATAACATCTCTGAAACCTACTTATTTCGACAATGTATTCCATACATATTTCATCTTTTGTTCCATACGCCTAAAATGCGGTTAGCAGTGGTCATAATTTGAAGTCAGTCTTGATTTATTAATTACAGAGAGAATTGTACTCTATGTCCTCGGATTTTGTCAAGAGGATGTGAGAAAAGGCATTCCTCGGTGTCTGTGGTGACTACTGCCTTCCATCTACACTGCAGACAGCAGGGCTCACAATTCAGACGCGATTTCAGATGACACAGTCCAGTAGGCAACAGACATTGCACCCAGTGAGGCCCGCCTGCACCACACATCATCGCTGGCTGTGCACACGCTGAATGCTTCTGATGCCACCAAGTCACCGCCAAGAGGCCTTATTGAGGCAGAATTTATTAGGCAAAAGACATTGCTCCTAGTGTGGCCCGCCCAAACCACATATCATCGCTGGCTGCACACTAACTCTGTGCATCACAACTCATGGACCGTTTATAATAAAATTTCATGCCTTAGACACCGGATACAACAATGTCACCTCAGGCAGCAGGAATATCACAAAGGGACATTAACAATTTCTTCACCTGAGTGCGCTCATCTCTGGTGCCCCTACTTTAGTGCACCACAAGTCATGGACCCTTTTCGATACAATCTTTTGTGTGTGGTTTAAGATCTGATGCCCCTACATTAGTGCACTACAAGTCATGGACCCTTTATGATTGAATCTTAGTTTGTGATCCGATGATCACTGTTGTAGTTGTTGCCAGCACTAACCATTCCTTGAGGGCTGGCTTACACTGACCCCACACGGATTCAGCACAGACGTCACTGGACATGTGACCCTGGTAATAAAAAGGGGCTCAGCACACTTGCCCATAGCCAGTTCCACTACCTATCTAACGGTGTCCATGTGTTCATTATGTATGCATGATGGGCCTGGGCCCTACCACATTACATTGTGCAGTTGACTGCGCATGCAACTATGTTACTTCTGGCAGTGGGGAAGACCTTTGTTATGTACATTTGTCTGGGTCATTCTATGAGTACATGGGTAGAGACTGGATGATTAGAGTACTGAAAGGACATTGCATGGTGAATTTATAAGTGCTTGGGTTTTGGCTTAGGGATTGGTTAAGTACATATGTTGGTGGAGCCTAACAACCGAGCACAAGCTTGGCTCTAATTGGCTGCCAACCAGTGGCAACCCCGGCGGAGATTCAGGATTGCAAATGAAGCCTCCATAGAGCTGAAGCTATGCATGGAGCGTGAGTAGGCAGTGTGCCGGTTCCTGAGGCACCCGCCTTCTTTGCTACGGGATCCCCACAGCCTTTGCTCTAGTACCCTGGGTTCCTGCCCTCTAAAATCGGGGTCACTGGCTAGCGGGAATACCGCACGAATGCCTGGAAAACCGAGTCCAGGAGCTTGGAATTTTCATTGTGGTATACTGCATTCTCATTCAGTGGATACCCTTCCAGGTCATTAATTTCTAGATCAAGGAATTCTGACTGTTGGATCCTCGGGGTCCCTTCCACTGGATCCCCTAAAGCGAACTGCTGAGTCCGTGGAGCACTGGTAAAAAAAGGCCCAGAATCCTGTCTGCAAGATATTCTCAGCCCCACAGCTGGATAATTGACATGCGGCGGATAGAATCTACTGAATTCTGTAAGCGTAAGCCGGTAGCTCTTTGGGTCGCTCCTATTACCTTTTTTATAAATGGGTGAGATTATTGAGCCCCTCCACGACGATGGTATTAGTGATGTCTGCAGGATTTTATCGAAGACCGGTTTTAGGGCTATGGCCCAAAATTTGGGATCTTGGTTAAATAATATAGGTGGGATCCCATTTGGGCCGGGGGCTCCCTCTCGCCTGCCCTTCAAAATTCTCTTGTAAACTTGTTTTTTTGTGATCATGAGGTTCTGACCATGTTCTGTCATGAGGTTTCGCTGATGCAGGTGGGTTTCCGTGCTGGGCGCGGTGTTGTTTAGGCCAATTTGGAGAGTCTCTTTTTTGTTAAAATGGGACTCGAGGTAACTTATCCAAGCCTCTTCTGTGACATTGGAGCTAATGTGTCGACCTTGCAAATTAGATAGGGCATTAATCTTTTTCCAGAACTGTGCACTGTTGTTGCTTTTGATATCGTGCAGAAGAGTAGCCCAAAGAGATTCCTCTGCTTCCTTTTTTCCTTGCCATATAAGTTTTTTCTGGGTGGCTTTCAACTGCCGCAGTTCTTGCAGTGCTGAGTGAACGGTCTTCAGTCTCCGCAGTGTATAGTTTATCCGTGCTTTTAGCTGTTTTAGTTTGACGGTATTACGTAGGATGGAGCCTGACCGTAGGTTTTGGTAGCACTTTATTCTCCTGTTTCGAGAATGGCCTTTTAGATCTCCATAGCTATTGCGTAGAGCGTTTGTGAATGCCTCCCAGCCTACAATTATATCGGGGTTGACTGCTTTCCCTTCTTCCCAGATTTAATTTGCTAAGGAGAGGAATCCCTCGGGATCATTGGTTCTACATTTTACTCTTCTTTCGTTGTTGGCATATTCTGAGCAGATTGTGTTTGCAGGGGCAATTTGCATAATGATTGATCTTCTATCGTGATTTTTTTGGGGTAAGTGGTCACTGAAATCTACGCTTCCAATACAATAGTTTTTTACTTTAGTGAACATATGGCGACAGCAGAATGTGAAGTCAATTGTAGACCGTCTTGATGCATTGTTAAATGTTGCTGTTTGTAGGCGATCCCCAGGAAATCTGCCATTTAATGCATGTAAGCCCAGTTGTTCTAAGAACGACAACAGATTTTTCGAGGTGTTGTGAGTCTTCCATCTGCGCTGGTGTCTTGGGGCATTTCCTCCCAAGCAAATGGATCTTCCTCTGAATTGATGTCAACAACTAGTTTCCTCATCATGTATAGGTTGAAGTCCCCAGTAATTATCCAGTTATTTGTTTTCTCCTCTGTTATGAGTTTCACCAGCTCCTCCTTTAATTGTTGACTCCCTTTATTTTTGTCACGTGGGTGCAAGTAGAGGTTCACAAGTATTATATGTTCTTTTCTTGTCTTCCCCTGAGGAGTGATTCGAGTTACTTGTATTTCGTTTGGTGGTGCTAGGTTGTATAGTAACGGTTCTGCTGCGTAAATACTGTGTACGAATTTAGCGCCCCTAGTTGCCGGTAGGTGAAGCATGTTGAAGCCATGCAATGCCATCGGTGCTTCACTCCACGTTTCTTGGAGTGAGATTATATCAAATTTTTGCAGGTAAGATTGCAGTTCCGGGTCCGAGGTCTTATCTCCCAGCCCATTGATATTCCCGGAGCAGATTTTCAGTGTATTTTTTTAGAGTGGGAGTGCATGCCTCTCAGAATGTCACGGTCTTCCAGTTTTTATGTTTATTGTCCTGGTAACCATGCTCCACTCTGGTGTTGGTCTGCTTCTGTCCGCGTATGCCCTAAGTGCAGTGTGTTCTCTATTCCCCCTGCGCTCTGTGCTGTTGCTACGCGCCCCTCGCAGCACTGAGAATGATCGTGGGCTCGGTTGTCCAGAGCCGGGGTTTTCTTCTTGGTACTTAGGTTTGGCCAACAAGGGGTCAGGATACCTTGGTTTTTCGAGTGGCTGGAGTTTGATGCCCCAGTCATTGAACCTATTTTTTTCCTTTAGGATTTGGTCAACTAGGCCTGGTGTAACCCAGACTGTTTTCGTTGATTCTGTGCATGGGCAGTCAGGCGATTCATAGAACTCAACTGACTCCAGGTCAGTGGTTTTTATGTTCTTTAAAGAGTTGATGGACTTTAATAAGCGCAAAATGTTGCCTCTGTTTAATATGTCAACCTTTCCCTTTGATATATACTCTGGGTAAAACATAATTGTAGTTGTTGTACCAGACTGCCCTTTTTGTGAGTCCTGAGTATTCTCTGTCTCTATTGAGACCTCTGTTAATGGTGATGGCCTCTGCGTTGGTATAGTCAGGCCGAGAAGCTGGCTGTTGTTTGCTGAAGCTTTCTCCATGCTCTGCCCTGTTGTTTAAGTTGTCTCCCCCTCCCTGCAAGTGCTTCTTTGTGAGACTGTTTTCTCTCCTACTGGCTCCGGCGGTTCATTTGTTGGTAATGTTGTAGTTATCAATGGTTCCCCTTTCATGCTCCTGCTGTTGGTTCCCAGTTTGTGTGCAGACCATCAGTAATTGACTCATTGACAATTGTATGCGCAGTTACTTCCAGTGCCTTATCCTGGATTGAACTCTTTTCCTCTTCCCGACCTAGGGCCGCGTTTGCTTCTTCCCTACAAAGATTAATTATTTGATTGTCCGTAGGTTCGGCCCGGGGACTGTATATTTCATCCTTGCTGTGTGGCAGCGCCTGGATGGTTTTTTGGTTTCGCCCCTTCCTCCTTTGTTTTCTCCGCTGTTTGGACGATAACTGCGCACCTTCTATCGGTTCTTGATCTTCCGGGGATTTACTGGATTGAGTGATCTTACTCATCGAGGCAGCTGCTGTTCCTTCGGCTAATGCACCGCTGTTTGGCCCTGAAGTGGGTAAGTCCCCCTCCTCTGCAGCCTGCCTCCCGTCTGTTGTCTGGGCCGCACTTGCTGTTAGCTTAGCCGGGGCCGTTGGACCCTGGGCTTTTCTTGGCTTTGTTGTTAGATGACTACTATTGCTGGTGTGGGCCACACCAGGCACTGTTCGGGCTGGCACAGCTTTCCTAATGTCGGCAAGGAGGTTGTCCAGTGCTAATGGTAATGTTGCTCGCTTGTCCACAATTGTTACACAGGTGCAGCTAGCCTGGGCGAATTTTGTCTCTGAATGAGCCCTCTTGATCAGGTTGATAAGGTCTGCCAACTTGTCTTCTATGCCAGCGACAAAAATGGAGAGTGTGTTGAGGACTGACAGCTGGAGGTCCATCTTGTCTGAATGGTGCAGCAGTGCATTCACAGACATTTGCATTGTTCGCAATAAAGTACACCAGATGTCGTCTTTGCTTTGTCTCTTAGCTTTTTCACTGTTGGATATTGGAGAGCTGTTATTTCTTATTTCGGACTCGCCTCCAGAGGCTATAGGGTAGGACGCAACCAATTCCTCCCATTCTTCAGGAGTAAGATATGATAACTCAGGTTCAGTTCCGTGAGACGTTACTGATCCTATTGTGGCTTGATTTGTGTTACAGACTCGTTGAGCTGTTCGAGCTGGTTGAGCTGAGATAGAGAGAGAGACTAGACCCTGTTGGATATTAGATTTTCCATGGCCATCATGTGTTGACGGTGTTTTCCCAACGTTAGTATTTTTTTGTATATTGTAGGAGATTTTACTGTCTCCTGTTCATGTTTACTTTGCACGCCTCTTTGTGCTTATGTGACCCCAGACTTTCCAATGAGTTTGGCTCAAAGGTGCCCAGGGTGAGGCGATTTTCATTACGGTTATCCTCCGTGTTATCCTTTAATAGCTTATCCTGTCACTGTAGAGAACCATGAGAAGCAATGCTAAGCTCCTAGTTTCCATCAATTTCCACGTTTCCTTCCTGTACTTGTGGGAAGATTTTGTTTGGGGATCCTTCCTTGACGTGCTTGTCAGAGGTGCTGTTATGGTTATAGGGGATGCAGGGGATGCAGTTATTGGTCGTTTCCCCCTTTTTTTCCTCCGGACCTTCTTCTCCACTCTCTGTTGTTGATACTCTGTGGCTGGCTGCCAGTCTGGGCATGTTTTGCTTGCACTCATTGTCTATTACAATGGTTGTAATGCAGGGCGTCACCAGATGGGTCAGGGCATCGTGTCCCAAGTGATTGCCTTTCTCAGGTCCCTGGAGTTTTACCTTCTTAGTTATGGCTGAAGCAACCTCTCCCTCTTTAGCGCTCAAGTCTCCGCTAGCGCTACCGTAGCTTTTGCAGCAGACTGCTAAATTTCTGAAGTCTAACCCCCGCTGCTGCCATTGCTGTTGGTCTACCAACTGGTGTTCCATTTGATGTGCATGTAGAGGTTGGAGTGGCTCGGGGAGATTAGTTACTTTGCTGCTGTTTATACACAATACCGGGCCGGCATCTTTTAGGAACGAAAACTTTGTGTAGATTTTGGGTTGGTAGCATGGCTTAGTCAGGATTGGTTCTCTGCCTGTACTGCTTACTGTTCCACTTCTCGAGGTATCGGAATTGGAGTTGGTAAGGAATGGAGAAATTAGATTGAAGACTTCACCGTTTATCCTTGCATCTGCCTCAATGCCTCCCTTATTTAGTGAGTTATTTAGTGACTGTTTGGCTGCTCTCTTCATCCTTTTTGCAGGGTTTGCTTGAGCCGGCAGCCTTGTCTTTCCAGACCGCATTATTGCGACACTGTAAGCTCTTAGATTGAGGTAGCTGTCTTGACTATCTGTTGACTGTCTGTTGACTGTCTATGTGGCCACAGACTTCCCAGTGTCAAGTTTTTTTTTTTTTACATTGCTGGTGTCAATGCTGATGCGGATGCTGATGTCAATGCTGTTGTCAAGCCTCCCGTTTGGTCATACGCTTGTTTTTTCAGCCTCTCTGGGTACTCTCTGGCCGCTTCTCATTGCTGAGCTAAACGGGGAGAAGGGGAGAAGGGGACAGCTGAAGCACAACCTGAATGGCACCCAAACTCCTCGCGGCTGACTTCAGGGGTGTCTCCCGCAACTCTGTCCTGCTCCTGCTCCTGCCTCGGTCAGGTGTCTCAGCTGCTGTGTGGAGGCTGTATGGAGGCTGTGTGGGGGCTGTTTGGGGGCTGTATGGGAGCCCGGGCCGCTGTCACGCCAAACACCCCCCCCAAGGTCCTGCCACTCAGCCTCTACCTCAGCTGACAAAGACTGGCCAGAAAACTGACCGCGGGCCTCACCTCATGCAGCGGCTGCTGCTGCCAATCCTGCCCAGCCGGTTCCTTTCCTCCTCGCTGTTCTTTACGACCGGGCTAAGCTCAGCTTTAGTAGCAGCCGCGTCCCCCCGTAGCCCCACTGCCACAGCCACCGCTTCAGTCACGGAGTCACAGAGGCGGGCCGGGAGCGTTCGTGGGTTCGTGGGTTCAGGGGTTCAGGCAGGCAGGCAGGCAAGCGGGCGTGCTGGCGGGCAGGCAAAACCGTCGGGTGCTGAAGCTACCGCTTTGATGCACCCTTCCTCCGTGTGGCCGTACGGTCCCTCGCCTCCCACTTCACCGCAATCAGCTCGCTTGCTGGTGCCGGTGCTGGTGTGACCCGCTCCTCTCCTCTCCGCTCTGCTCTGCTGCTGTTTGCTCCTCCGCCGCTCTGCGCTGAGCTCTCGGCTCCTGTGAAAACCTGTACTGGACTCTCTGCTGCCATTGAATGAATATAGGTTTTAGTAGTATTAGAAGCCAATCATTGCTCATGCATTCCCAACAAACACAACGGCTCTTTTTAGACCCACCCAAGGACTAAACACATAAGCTTTATATATATCTGAACAATATTACTCTTTATTTGCTTGGAGTCACGCATCCAACGCGTTAGGAGTCGTGCACCCAACGCGTTAGTAGTCGCCCTCCCAACGCCTCAGGAATCGTGCACCCAAAGCGGTAGGAGTCGTGCACCAGTGCCTGCACACCAGGGGGCCACATGAGGAGCTGCAGGTTAGCAGCTCCCCATGTGGAAAAGCAATGCCGGCTCCGGAAGGACGTGGGGAGCTGGCTGAGACCGTGGGGACATTGGGGCTCCCCCCACAGTCCCAAACATTGTATATAGGCCCCGGGGTATGAGGTCCCAGGGGAGAATAGAAATTAGTGGTAGGTACAAATTTTTTTTACTGTAAAATTAGGAGTCACACACCTGGTGTGCACACGCTGGGTGCTCGAATCTTAACACGTTGGTGCACGATTCCTAGCTCGTTGGGTGCTGGAGTCCTAACGCATAGGGTGCGCGACTCCAAGCAAAAAAAAAGTAATATTTTTCAGATATACATCAAGCTTATGGGTTTAGATCTTGGGTGGCTCTAAAAAGAGCAGTTGTGTTTATTGGGAGATTTTGGTACCTACAAGTAAGTACCGATGCAGAGTCTAAAGTTGTTGAGGAGGACTCTGTTACCCTCATCTGTAAAATATACACCATCTCTCCTATCGATGCCGTTCATATTAAAACACAGATTGTTGTTGTAAATGGACCCCATTCTATATTCTCTGAGATAAGCAGAAACAGCGTTATTGACATGTTTCCTAGCTTTCTCAATCTGTGGACAAAATTGATTGGGCCAGTTCCATTTCTGTCTTTGGCATATGTTAGAATAGACAAAGGCAGTTTGGGGGAAAAGTGACTGCAATTCTCCAAAGGTGTCCTTCATAAGCATTTCCAGACCTACCCCAGTCAAAGTGCCTAGGTCATTACCACCACAGTGCACAATTATGAGGTCATGGTGTTGGAGATGCAAAACGGATTTAACCAATGTCATCAATTGGTGCCACTTTAATCCTCTCGGTCCAATCCATTTAATGTCTACATTTGGCAAAGCTAGGTCTCTGTCAATACCTCTGTTTTCTGCATACCCTTGGCTCCAGAAAATATAGCTGTGTCCTACAATCCACACTCTAAGCATCTTGAAGGGAGGTTTGGATGCACTCAGAAGGTATCTGTATTGACAACTAAGGTTTTTCTGAAATGATGGCTAAGATGCAGTTTTGAAAAAAGAAAAGAAATGATTGGCTGGTTGAGAACATTATAGACTGAAAAGTAGGGTGCATGTTTTTGTTTTTTAAAAGCATGTTTCATATTGGTTAACAAAAACTGTTTGAAAGGAACATTACATAGGATAAGCTGATATTTTGAAAAGTCAAGCACACTTGCTGTTTGGATTACCAATATTGTGTGCTGAACTTGTGACCTGTGTGTTTAGTTGAGTGTTCCATGAACTGTTACTATGGTAACAGGCAATAAGCATATTCGGGGTAGGGTTCAAAGTTATGTCACTTGGAAAGTGTTGAAATGTGTAACTAATAGAATTGTATGTTAGCTTTTGAATTAATGTGGGAAGCAATGTGATTAGATATTTACATGTACATATGTGCAGAATGAGAGGGAAAGTTTGCAATTTTTTGGTTTTTCTAAGAGCAGTGCAGTACAGACATTCTGTATAAGAAAATCTGGTGTGTGACTGACATACTTCCTAATCTACGAATCAATTTGAAAGGTGAGTTATTAATTTGTGAGGGGTTGTATGTGGTGCCTTTGTTTTTAATAAGACTAATGTGTTTCTCCTGCTAAAAGCTAGGGAGTAGAGTTGCTTGTCTAGAATCACATTGTGAGTCTGTCTGTGATTTGTTAACTTCATGTCTTTGCTGACAGATAACTGCTTTAAAACCTGTCATGTTGTCAAGTTTTAGTAGTATTAGAAGCCAGTCATTGCTTATGCATTCGCAAAATGAGTCAGGCTTTCACATTAGAGTGTAGTTCTGAAATATGTAGAATGTGTGCAGTCACCTTACCCCTTCCAGACTAGTGAATGTGTTTTGGTAAAGTCCAAGGAATAGTGTTGCTTGTCTGAAAAGACACGCTAAGTCTGTGTGCATTTGGGCAACCATTGTGAGACAAGCATTTGGTTTCTTTGTGTCTTTGCAGACAGATAACTGCTTTAAATCCTGACATGTTGTCAAGTTTTAGTAGTATTAGAAGCCTGTCACTGCTTATGCATTCGCAGAATGAGTCAGGCATTCATACTAGATTGCTGTACTGAATTATGTAAAATGTGTACAGTCACCTTGCCCCTTCCAGACTAGTGGATGTTGTTTGGTAAAGTCGAAGGACCAGTGTTGCTTGTCTAGAATCACACTGTAAGTCTGTGTACATTTGGGCCACCACTGTGAGAAAAGCATTTGGTTACTTCATGTCTTTGCAGACAGATAACTGCTTTATTACCTGTCATGTTGTCAAGTTTTAGTAGTATTAGAAGCCAGGCATTGCTTATACATTCGCAAAATAAATCAGGCATTCACACTAGACTGCAGTATTAAATTATGTAAAATGTGTGCAGTCAACTTACTCCTTCCAGACTAGTGAATGTGTTTTGGTAGAGTCCAAGGAACAGTGTTGCCTGTCTGGAATCACACTGTGAGTCTGTGTGCATTTGGGCAACCATTGTGAGGGAAACATTTGGTGGCATATTATCAAGACAGGAGATAAAATTATCGCCCCTTTATCGGCAGAAAACTGCCAAGAATTCCATAGAGCATATTATCAAGCCCATTATCGCCGCTTTATCTGCAGTTTTCTGCCGATAAAGCAACGATAATTTTAACTCCTGTCTTGATAATATGCCCCTTGGTTACTTCATGTCTTTGCAGACAGATAACTGCTTTAAAACATGTCATGTTGTCAAGTTGGGCAACCATTGTGAGAGACTCATGCCTTACAACATGGACTGCTTCAAATGCCTATCCACTATGCATGCAATCCTCTAAACACCTACACACTTGTCTTTCACATCTTCAATTACCCAGTCAGTATCCATACACTCCTGCAAACACCCTGTTACTCCCTTGGCACTCCTCTAGTGACCCATTCAGCACCATGTACTAATCGATTCACAGCGCCAAAACCCAATCACTTATAAATTCACCTAGGCACTCTTCTTGCAGTATTCCAATCATTCAGTTAGTACCCAAATACTAATTCAGTGACTTAGAGCCTCACCACATAGACTGCTTCAAACTCCTATCCACTATGCATGTAGTCCTCTAACCATCTACAAACTTCTGTTTGAGGCCTTTAATTCCCCAGTGAGTCTCCTTACACTCCAGGAAATATCATGTCACTCCCCTTGCAATCCTGTATTGACCCATTCTGCACCATGTACTAATGTATTCACTCTGCCAAAACCCAACTGCCTATAAATTCACCCAGACATTCTCCTTTCAGTACTCTAAACATTTAATCAGTACGCAAGTACTCATGCAGTGATCCAGGCTTTAGCACATGGAGGGCTACAAATGTTTATTGAATATTCATGCAGTCCTTTATCACCTAAATACTTATCCTACACACCTTCATTTCCCCCAGGCAGTATCCATACACTCCAGCAAGCATCCTGTAACTGTCCTTGCACTGTTGTAGTGACCCATTCAGCACTATGTACTAATCCATTCACTTTGCCAAAACTGAAACACTTATAAATTGACCCAGGCACTCTCTTTGTAGTAGTCTAATGATTGTTTTGCTACCCACCTACTCATACAGTGAGCTAGGCCTTAGCCATTGCAATGTGTTTTGTATAGTAATAGAAAAGTATAATTTATAAATTCATTAAAATGTATTTCTAATAATTTTTTACAGAAATTGTTTATCATCACTAAAATAAAGTTATCATGCCTGAAAAATTAGGAAGGGGAAATGACAGCAAAAATACAATTATTTGAAGAAAATTGCAGAATAAGCATTGGATGACCAACATCATGTGGGTAAAAAGAAAAAGTCTTCCGGTAAGACAACTAAAGAATTCATTAAAAAACATTCAAAGCCTAGAAATAGTGTGCAGATTGTACAAACTATAATAAATGCTTCGACCAGAAAAAAGAATTGAGTAAAAAGAAAGGAGTAAATGGAAATTATATTCACAAGACACAATGGATGGTAAAAGAAGGCAAAATCAGTATGAAGAAATCAGGAAAAAGATGTTTATAATAGATTAGTTTTTAATTTGCTAAAAAATGTGAACAAATATAAATAAAGAGCACTATTTCATAAAAAGAAGCATATTGAATCCATTATTTAAAAAGCTTTTGAATTAAAAAGGAAATTATTTATTTTAGTTTTAAACAGGAATTCGATCACTAGATAAACCAATCCATTTATAAAGGCCAAAAGTAAGAGGAAAAGAGTAATTAACAGAACTTATTTTTGTGATTTTTTTGGGGGAGAAGAAAAACACAGCTCAAGTTCAGAGCCTGTCTTTAATGAAGAGAGTTATTTTCAGACCAATCATGTATTGCATGCAGTTGATACCAGTGGTCAAGCTTATGAGGTAAGAAATGGCTGTCCAATTGAGAAAGAGAAGATGGTTCCCAGAAATGCAGAAGAAGTATTAGCTGATGAAGTTCTAGGAAGACTTCCTAAAGCCCCAGTGTACACTTGGGATTGCAGTAGTATTTGTAGTGTACAACAAAAATACATTGATATTTTATGCAATTTCTTATGACAATACAGTAAAAAAAAGTGTTAAACAAAAGATTAAGATTTTGCAAGGACTAGACCCTTGCAGAGTGAGAAAAAATACTGGTTTGCAAGGTCATTCTCTTGCTTGTCGTTCTTGAAAAGTATGTCAAGGTGTTTTTCATCATTTCAGCATGTTAGCAGTACATCATTCTCAAATGCGAATGTTAGTCAGGAGAATGTATTATGCAAAAAGACCAGCATTAAAATTAAATGAGTTGAACAGTGCTCTTTTGCGTGGGTCAGTATCAGATGTGAAGAAAGTTTGTGATGAAATTGAGTTTTGTTACTTTGGTCTCGAACAACAGTGAAGAAACTGACACATTAATAGAAGAAAATGTTGAAGAGAATGTGCAACATACAACTATAAAAAATCTTGAAGAACAAATTACAAAGTTTAAGGTGAAAGGCCAAATTATTCTTTTATTTGTTATAGGTGAACTCACTATAAAAATAAGACTAGGACTGTTGATCTATATTTAAAAAGTGAAAGAGAAAATAATGATAAGTGGAAGGAATTTGCAACACATTTGTTGGTAGAGAATTGTTTTGATTTTGGTTCTGATCAGCGTATTTGTAAATATTTTTATAACAAATTAGACGAGAATAAAATGCCCGCTAGAGCTGTCCAGAGTAATCTAGAGTTGCTAACTATTCCTCAAGAACTGATAGATTTAAATATGTATGAGTCTATTCTGATTCATTGTGTGCACCCATTTCAAGCTATAATTCTATGGAGACTAAAACAGGTAAATTGTCTCCTACAGAATTACAGAGAGTATTAAAAGAAAGAGTTGTATATTTACCTCTAGATTTAAAGAAAAATATTGAAACTATTGGTGTAGAGAATGTAGAATGTGAACCACTAGTTATTCTAGGTAATGGTGTTCCTACTAAGAGTAAGAAAATCTGACAAGAATTAGTGGATGTTAGGAAAGTGCAAAAGGCAACATTGTATCTGTTAAAAAAAGCAATGAGTACTATAAAAATATGTATATGGGAGAATAAGAAATACTTTTAGGAGATGATACTGAAATGACAACTGGTCAAATTGAAAAAGTGGACATGTCCAAAAGTGATGAAATCTATGAACATTACAGTGTACATCCACTTTATTGGAAAGAAGTGATGGGGAATACCATTGAATTATTTCAAATGAAAAAGCAAAGGGGAATCCCATGAGTGTATAGGAAAAAAAGTTTGGAAGCTCGATGTTTTCCGCAGTTGTTCTCAACAGGAAAATGTGGACGATATGATGAACGTGCAGATTTCTGCATCAAAATATCGGACAGGATTTTATGCAGAAGATCCAAGATTTCGACAATGTATCCCATATATTTTTCATCTTTTGTTTGGGAGTGACTTGTCTTCACTTTCATATGCAGTCAACCACATATTGAAAACAGGAGTACATCTTCAAAACGTTTTAGCAAAGGAATTTATGGATAAAGTACATCAGAGTGATGATCATTTAGAAGCTCAGCTAATTAATTTGATGGCATGTCAGCATGGTACTAATGAGTATTGGTACCGTCGTCATGGAAAACTTAAATGTATGCTAAGGAACCTGGGGGCATATTATCAAGAATAGTGTTAAAAGTATCGCCGCTTTAGCAGCAGGAAACTGCTGCTAAAGCGGTGATAATGAGCTTGATAAAAGGCCTTTGTGAATTCCCATAGAAGCCCAGGTTCTAGTGTGAACCTGGGCTTCAATGGGAATTCACAAGGGCAAATTATCAAGCCCATTATCGCCGCTTTAGCTGCAGTTTCCTGCCCGTAAAGCGGCGATAATTTTAATGCAGTTCTTGATAATATTCCCCCTAGGAACTCCTAAGCTGTGCTGAATATGCTTGGAATGATTTACTTGAATTTCTTCGAGAGGCAAATTTGAATATAAAAAATATTGAATACAAGACACCTGGAGAATAGTGCTCTTTGGATCCTGTTAATGTATGCAGATATTTCAATCATAGATTTGAAGCTATGTTGTCTTTTATCTGCAATAAAAAGAATCCTCCTCTTGGAGAAGTTGTGGATTTCTTTAGGAGAAAGGAGTATCAAGCTAGATATACATATACATATACATATGTGGATATGGATCAAGGATGCCTCCAAATTCGGAACTTATTCCGATGATACTGTTTTGTCTTTTATTGAAGAATATGCCACATGTGCTATACCAAAAAGAACAGAAGAAAACAACTTAAGACAACAAGTCTTACGATTCCAAAGTCATCGATGTGGAAAATAATGTTGACGAAAGTACAAGTCTAAGGAAAACTTTTATACCAAATGTCGTTTTGGATTTCCACGTCCTTTAATATCTAAAGGAAGAGTAAACAGTTTTATGTCAGCTATGAGACATACCATCACTAGAAAGTCTCCAAAAAATACGTACAATTCGAGAAGAAGTGAAGAAGCAAAATAAATAAATGATTATAATCCGGTTATTCTTTTAATGTTGAATGCTAACATGGATATTCAGTACGTAGCCGATAATTCCTTTGCTATCGCTCGGTATGTAACATCCTACATTACAAAATCAGAAAAGACGGAATTGAAAGAAATGTGGGAAGAAATTTCTCACGAAAAGAGTCTTAGTAAGATTATACAGTTTCAGTATGAAGAGGTAATCCCATCGAGACATTGGAGCGTATGAATGCTCAGGTCGGTTATCATCTGCAAGTTTATACTCAAATTCTAGAAGAATCATTTGGGTGAGTCTAGGTCGTGCTGCAACGCGAAATTGAGTACTTAAATTTGTTCAAGAAATCAAATATTTAGCAGAAAAAGATCCGGAAAGTACAGATATTGTGAAAACAAACATGTTGGACACATATTATCCATATCTAAAACTGCTGGTTTAGATAAGAATCTATATGCAAGTATAAACTGTCGGGTAATTTTAAGGCGTAATTTGGATGTAGAAAAATGTTTAGTTAATGAAGCAATGGGTAAAGTAGTGGATTTTGTTAATTATCAAAATAGAGATGGAATTGAATTTTTAAAAATCTAATTTGATCAGATTGAAGAAGTAAAACAAATTGGTTGAAATGTTCAGTTCGTTTTTCGCTTGTTAAAGATTTATATGTCCATAGAAAACAGTTTCCACTTTCTCTGGCATATGCAGTGACTATTCATAAATCTCAAGGTTTAAGTGTAGACAGTGCTTTGGTGAACATTGGAAGTACCGTGTTTAAAGAGGGTATGGCATATGTTTCTTTGTCCCGAGTCAGAACTTTATCTGGTTTGCTTTTGATTGATTTTGATGGGTCAAAGATTACTGCAGATGCTAACTGTGTAAAAGAGTATGATAGGTTAAGAAGAGGGTATGCTCCCAATTTAGGTCCATATCCTGTATTTGAAAAGCATGTGGTAGGTCGAAAAATACGATATGAGAATATCTGTAGTGAAGTTAAAGAGAAGAAAAAAATCAAGATAATGTTGAGATTGCAAGCAAAAAGAAAAAGGACACTGTTGAAGAGATTGTTGATTATCAGTTTGAAAATACTTCAGGTATCAACTGCTATGCTAATGTAGTGGTCAATGTTGCTTTTTTTCTTGAAAGTTTGCAACAGCAAATTATGGAGAATCAGGAAAAAAGATGTTGTTCCTTGTTGCATTCTGTTTATGAAAAATTGAGAAATAATAAAAGTAAAATGCAAAGTGTTTCTGATATTCGTAATCCTTTGGATATATGTTCTGGATCTACACAATTTACGCAGAGATGCTCAGGAATTTCTAATGTATATGTTTACCATATTGGAAAACGAAGGCTTAGAAATTGAAAGTTGTTTTGGCTTTTGATATAAATGGGAACATCAATGTGAAAATTGTATGTTTACATGTAGCACTAGCATAGACACTGAAAGATTTATATATTTGACATTACCAGACTGTAAATCAGTGTCTTTCAACAAATTAGTTAAAGCAACAAATCAAAGCATGAAGTGTAGCCAATGCAAATCAGAAATGTTATCAACATTATTCATACAAAGATATGGACAATATATAATTTTAATGAAACAAAGTGTTACATCTGATTAAAGAAAATTGGAAATTTTAATAAAACGTTTTGTAGCAAGTCAACTATCAATATCAGGAAGAACTTTTGTAGCAGTAGCAATAATTTTCCATGATGGTCCTTCTACAACATTTGAACATTACACTGTCTATTTAAAATGTGATTAAGGATGGACATATTTTAATGATGCTCAATTGGTTTTTAAACAACGTTTGCCAAGCGAATTACCAAATTCCTACCTAATATTTTTAAAGCCAAAGTTTGAGGAACATAATTCAACCTATTAGGAATATGTTAAAATGTCCAAATATGATTACTATTGGACAATTTCAGTTTAAAGGAATTCACCAATACCATTTGGCCCAGAGGAAAGGTATACATTTGAATTATGGACTTTTTGTTGCACATTCTCACAGCATACATTTTTAAAGAACATCATGTACAGTGTACAGAAAATATAAAAAATAATTCTTTATTTAATTACTATTTGATTTCTTTCATATTGAAGTAAAAAACTTCTCTAAGAAGAAACCCTTTTATATATGTGTGATTTGTATAAT
The DNA here is from genome assembly GCF_964261635.1 of Lissotriton helveticus. Taxonomy (NCBI): domain Eukaryota; kingdom Metazoa; phylum Chordata; class Amphibia; order Caudata; family Salamandridae; genus Lissotriton; species Lissotriton helveticus. The sequence continues at coordinate 660,807,614 of NC_136067.1, forward strand.
ATGGTTTGTTATTGAGGATGTAGTTTTCATGGTATGTTCAGAAATAGTTGAGTATATTAATAATATTTTAGATGTAGTTTTGATTTTTTTTAAACAATCTCATTGATTTTTTTTGTGCACGCTGTTATGTGATGAGTAACATTGAAATCACTGTTTTTAGTGAAATTCAATATATTCTGAGAACAGCAAAAAAGGCAAAGAAAATATTTCCTATAATGTTCAAATTATATTGTGTTGTAAAAAATATAATATTATATAATATAACTGTATTTTCTCTTCTCTTTTACAGATCCTAATTCTAAAACATGACATTTTTAGAAATGTAAATTACAAAAAACAACTGAGAAATGTCTAGTGTTTTTTTATACCTATTACTGTGAAGGTAAGATTAACTAAATATTAATATGCACAATGGGCTGTGTTTTCACACTGGTGAAGAAAAGAGAGAGGGACATAGTAGATAAGTGTGAAAAGATGCTCTGTGGGCGTTTTAAGTTACAGGATAAAGATTCATTGAATCCCGAATGTCCCTGGGGCCAACTAACCCACCAGATATCTTCAGAAAGTGCAAGAGAGTTGCATTGCAAAGAGGTGTAAAATGAGATATGGCTTCAGACCACCTCTCTGCAACGCACCTGTATCGTGTTCAACAAAGAGACATGGTGGGCTAGTAGGACCCAGGGACTTTCAGAATTAAAAGAGACTAAATTCCACAACTTAAAACACATCACAGAGTGTGGTTGCACATGTGACATCAGGCCCCATCCCTTCCCTTCAACACTCTATAAACATGTCCTATCACTTTGCCAAAATCTAAGTACTTATAAATGTATCTTGTTCTCTCTTTGCAGTACTGAAATTACTCTACTTATTAGTCATATAGGGAAGGATTGGACTAGCCACTAACCCTAGTACAAGACAATGTCTTTATATATTATGCATGCACACCTACAAGAAGCTACAAAGTATTAATACAGTCTTCAAAATACCCAGTTTATACCTATGTCGTTTTAGAATGTCTCTGTCACAGGATACCATGTTACCTGAAAAAAAAAGATTTGATTGGTTCATAACATTTCCCATTGTACATATTGAAGAACCACAATCATTTCAATCATTCTTCTTTGAGCATCTTTGGAGAGATAACTCTGTACTTACCTCCTGTCACTTTCATACAATTTTTCAAACAATGGACTAGCAATATGTTCTTATTGTAACATTCTTTCATATTTATCCACATCATCCAGTGAATGTGGTTTGGTTTGATATTTAAATATGTATTATTCATATAGCAATCTGCATTGAAGAATGAGTGGAAGTATAAGTGTCTGGATGGAGGATTTACTAGCAGTGTGATTGACTGTTTAAGTGACTAATTTAAAGTGTATCACTAAATATATTGGATAGTGATTAAACTGCGTGAATATCTGTATCACTTTGTCTCTTGTTGTGTAAACTACTGCATACGTTTGTTACTAGCAAAGTTGAAGTCTATATTAGTTATTGATTAGTTAAGTGAGTATTTTTATGGGAGAGTGAATGTGTGTGTGGTTGGGTGGGAGTTGTGTGACTGTCCAAAGATGTGTAAATAGTTGAGTTAGTAGGTATATGAGGTTAAGACTGCATGTGGAAACAGTTGTTTGGGTGAGTGAATGTCTTTATTGGTGTAGGGATGAGTAAATATATTTCTCAATGATACATGTCCAACAAAGTAGAAATATAAAAGGCAGTGTATGTGACAGTTGTTGTATATAAATAAGTATACATAAGACTCAGTGATTGTATGAGTGACTGTATGGATAACTGTATACTTGTAATAGTGATTTTATAACACACTAAGTATGAGTTACTAACTATATGAATAAATGAAGTGGTGTTTGTATAAGTGTGTAGATGAGTAAATGTAAGTATGATCAATTGTTTGCATAAGTGAGTAGGATGACTGAATACGTGAATAGGATATGCTGGTGTGTAATGTTGATGTAGGTGTATAAGTATATTTGATAGTGTTCTATTGATCTTTTTCAGCATGTATGAGTGAATCTATAGGTAAGTGTTTAGATGTGTGTGTAGATCTAGGAATCACTAAGTGGGTATTTAGAAACTTGTTTTGGTGTGTCACTGGTTTCAAATATGGTACTCTATATGTTATAATTAGTGATGAAAGGTTATACTAGTGTATGATAAGGTGTATCAGATTGTCACGTGGATGATGTCATCAGTGACGCCATCAGTGATGTGATTTGAAATGGCATCAGTGATGTCATCAGTGATGTCACTGACCATGTCATGAATGATGTTATATGTGACATCATCCACAGTGGATTGCCGGCATGCAAGTTATAGTTAATAGAACTAACTATAATGGAGGAATTTCAATGGTTTTGTACGAGTGAAATGTCCAGCTAACTATAACACCCCTGAAACCTATGGTTTTTTTCAGTGAATATATTCATATATGTCACTTCCATGTTCTCCAAGACAGACTCTTGTACCTCTGGGTGGAGTGCCGAGCCAGCAGAGCACATCAGCAAATGGATCCACTTACAACCTAGTAAAAACTCTTACTCATACATATATTGGTCGCCACTGAGTGTTTTGGTATGGAATTTACCTCTGCGAAATTCTGGAAGTTCTGTGAGCTGACTAATTCAGCATGTTGCGCTGCTCGCACTCATGTTTAGTGCAGGGTGTTTGCTCCTTCCTGTAAAATCAGCATGTACGGCACCACATAGTATGCCAGAGGACACTGCTTTTTTCTGTCACTTGTGTAGATTTTTTCCTCAAGCAACAACTCTCTCAACGTGATCGGTCACGACCGCCCACATTGAGAAATATGGCTGGGAAGAATTTTAGCACCTGAAAATTGAACTAGGGGATGCTAATCCTTGCTTGCGCTCACCATTCTAACGTGGGTGAGCTGTGCAAGAAAAAAATCAGAGGTTGGTGAAGTCTTTCTAGAACTCCACACTCCAAGCACAGTGGGTAAAACTCTGCTTTCCCAGTCAGTGGAGTGGAATTATTCGCCCACCCCTAGTTTTTGACTTGCTTATTACATGGTGTGATTTGTCTCATTTCTATGTAGATTTCCAAAAAATGCTCATCCAACTCAGCCCCTCCCTTGTAAGTTTTTGGGTGATTGGTCAAGCAAGAGCTGAGACGAAAGGTGGGTCCTGAAATTACATTTTTCCATGCAATTTCTGTAGCTCTGTAGCTCAATCGGCTGAAAGGAATTACAGCAAATTTGGCAGATTGTTAGATCTTTAATTAGTGAAACTGATTTTTGTGATTTGCTGTAAATATGTGGAACAGTTTTTGAGAAAATTAAGGTTCAAACATTATGTGTATTTGGATGGTTAGGAGCACAAGACTATCATGGGAGTCTCACAGGCATGCACATCTAAATAATGGAGTGACCAATTGGATGAAGGGGCTATTTTCATCTGTTGTCTTGCTTTAGTGGGAGTGAGAGGCTCCTGTGAATCCTGCAATCTCAAACTGTGATTGGCTGGCTTCAACATGAGGAGAAATGTTACGCCAGCCATTTCAGGACACAGAGACTAGGTCCCTGTGTCCTGAATTAGTTTTTTTATAAAGTGGTATACAGAAATCACAGTAGGGACACCCTTACTCCATGGACCTTGTGATAGGTCTCAAAGGGAGTCCCCAGGGGCAAATTAAATTTGGGGGGGGGATTGCAGCAATCTCGCGAGGCTCTCGCAGGAGGCTCTGCTTCATTACATCTATCATGACATGTTCAATCACATTACTTATAACATCAGTGGAACATCTGAAATAATATCATTGAACATAACACTGTGCATTATGAGAGTGTAAGTTATAGTTACTTGAAAGATTGTGTTTTTTTCATTTAACATGTTATGTTTAAACTGACATTTTCACCTAATAATAAGGTTGTAATTACCTTTGTTTTTTAAAGTACCTTCCTGAGTTTTTAAAATGCATAGTAAGATAGTATTACCGTAACTAATTCTAACATCATTATATATATATACCATCATTTCTATCAGGAGAAGTGAGGAAACACAGCATAGTAGGACATTTGTTATTTTTAACTGGATTTCTCTGCATTTTTGTCTTCCAAGTGTAAAGCGATGTTCAGAAAATACCACATTTAGTCAAATGCCCTCTAAGTCACATGATAATATGGGTAATCCCAAAGTCAGAGTCACGTGAATATTCTTTAACTCATTATCTTAGGAACTTAAAAAAATGGTTACTTTCATATTGATATTTTCATTCATTTGATTTTGCCATGAGAACAGATGCATGGTCTGTTCACAATAAAACATTATAGGCTGCAGCTTAAGCGTTGCCTCTAGGTATTGCATGTTTTAGACAACCAGAAAACCAACAAATTCTAAATCTCTCTTTAACCATAAAAGTTTGATGAACATAATAGTAAATTATTTGGTAAATCAGTCATGGGGTAAAACATGACATATGATCAACTATTCCTTTTTTTCAACACACATGTTCATTAGTTTTTGATGTCAATGATTAGTTTCTTTAGGATAACCATGAACAATCTATACAAATGACCCCGTGAATTTTGTCTTAATTTCAGAAATATATAGTTTTCTGGGTTTACCCATGGAGTTCACACTTGTTTTCACTACAAACTGAAAATAGAATCCACAAACAAACTTGACCAAAACTTAGAAAGTTGCAAAAACTGTGACATACAGGATTTTTTACAATAGTTTTTTTTAAAGCTAGACAAATAGCCTTTTAAATCTTTTCTTGAAGTCTTTTATAGAAAAAAATACTTTTCTGCACACAATTTTTTCCATTTTGATAAATGTTGGGAATTTTCTTGGTTTCCTCCAGTGAAATCAACAAACCGGTTAACTTTAGGATCCCCAATATGTGGAGTAAACAGCTGCAAGTTTGGCCTGCATACCTTTTCGTGGAAAAAAGTTATGACATTTTGAAACACAAACTGTCACAAGCATTTAAAAAAGGGCTCAGCACTGTTAGGGTAAGCCATAGTACTTAAGAAGTTAATACAAGATGTACAAGAATATGGAAACCTATAGGGGCAGATTTATGAAGGCCTTGCGCCACGTTTACGCCGCTGTTGCGTCACGCAAGGCGGCGTAAACGTGGCGCATCCCTACGAACGATTTACAACGTGACGCATCTAGGCAGATGCGTCACGTTGTAAAGCCCTGCGCCGCTTGTGGGCGTTCCAGCGCAGGGTGGGCGTTCCGGGGCAGGTGCGCCTCGCAAAAGTGGCTGAGTGAAATCTATGAGATTTCACTCAGTCACTTTCAGGCCAATGCTGCGTCAAAAGCCTGCGCCTGCTTGAAGCAGGCGTAGGTCTTGATGCAGCATTGGTCAGATAGGGCACCCCCGAGCCTTGCTGGAGCTGCGTCGCGCTTGCGACGCAACTCCAGCAATGCGCCGCCTTTACGGCACAGATGCGTCACGCATCTGTGCCGTTTTTGCCCCATGGTGCGCCGCATTGTAAATGCGGCGCACCATGGGTGGCGGAGCTGTGGCGCACTGTGGCGCACATTAACTGGCGCATCCCTGGGGATGCGCCTGTTAACATAAATCTGCCCCATAGAATTTAAAATAATAAAAGGATTAAGCTGATGGGATAGGTCAATCTAGGCTGGGGGAGGGGCAAAAAGAGAAATTCGTCACTCAAAAACACAATACACAATTCTTAAAACTCCAATGCAAATTTGTGCGGTGCTTCAAAGAGGGGGATGTCAGATCTGCATCCCTTAAACCAGAGGGTAGATAATTGACACAAGCATCTAAGCACAAGCAAATATTTACAAGTACAGTAGTGTAAATCATCCAGATGTCCTTGAATTTCAAAGTTCCTTCTTTAATAATTCCTACTTTTTCTTCCAGCCACCACATGTTTCGTCATTGGGAAATTCTGACTTCCTCTAAGCTGCTACGTATAAGTTAAATCTCTAACTGCATAAAATCCGCTCCAGGCTGAGGTTCTGTCCTTGTGACAAGCTATAATTTTGAGAGTCAAGACTCTCCCTAATCAATAACGTTCAAGCATTTTTGCTCTGTACTTACTGGTCTTTGCCTCTGGTTGGGATAAGTCCTACTCCCGGTTGAGGTCCAATCTTCAGAACACAATATGTTATTAGGGCAAAAAAAAACTAAAATCTTCCGCCTTGTCTTCCGCGGCTAGAAAACCAATTTTGGCATGATGGTTGATTTATTTATCAAGATAGAGAACTTTTTTCTGGTAACTGTCAATCCCACAGCAACAGCAACTATTGATTTATTTTTACAAAATATATTATCAGTACATAAATTATCTATCGTAAAAATCGCAGGTATAAGAATTCAGTTAATTCCACGATTTCAACATTTCAGTAAAGCAGTAGGATTTGAAGTCCATCTTTCATCTTCATATCACCTGCAGTCTGCCATTCAAACAAACAAAGTGAATGATAAATTAGAAACGTCTTTGTGATACTTTCTGAAAGAACAATCATTTTGGGTACATTATCTTTGGTTCGAAGAGTTTTGTCACAATGGTTCGTTTAATACTTATTTGGATTACAACCCAATCTATTGGCAACATGGTTATCATGATCATTTCCTTGAGATCTAAGCCAAATTCAGTGCCTAATTTGTGCCAGTGTTTTCCAGTGCTCAGTACCATCACTTATTTAAACACCGTAACACATTTATGAGAAACCACCATTAGGTCGTGTTCTGTGTATTTTTAATCAACATTCATTAGTAGAGCATTAGCCTATGTAATATAATTTTGAAAAAAATTATACAATGTCAACTCAATTCTGCTGTTAAAAGGTGACATGGGTTGGGCCCACTGCATTGGACCAAGAAATAATACATTGGGCCCTGGCACTCAATTTCTTTATAAATTAAGCTCTGCTCAAGCTATGTCATCCATTTCTTCTTTGATGAAGCGTATCTGTATGATTGCTTATCCTCATGAGGAAGTCAAAACAGCATTATAGAAAGTTAAAGAATGAAACAAGAAATATGCTGACATAAATCAATAAGAAATTCCTGCATATCAGCCTGGAGATTCAGTATGGCTTTCTAAAAACTACTTGTACTAGCATGGAAAAAGAAAGTTTTAACCGTATTATATTGGATTAGTCTTTATAACTAAAACAATAAGTTAAGCAACTGTGAAGTTATTGTTACCTCAAATCATGACGGTTCATCCAGTTTTCCATTTCAGTCCATTTAATTCAATGAAGGCCAGTACTCATCCGATGCAGCCTCCTTTCCTACAGCTGTTGGTTCAGAAAAAGTATATGAAGTGAATAAAATACAAGATTTACTAATGAAGCAGGCTCTCTACAATATCAAGGGGATTGAAAAGGGGTTGGACGAGAAATCATATCTAGAGAACAATCTTCACATATTCATAAACTAGTGAAAAGATTTCACAATCTTCCTCCAAATAAGTCAGTGCCTTGCAGGGTTGGGGGAACATTGTCAAGAATAGGAAAACATTGTGTTTTACCTGTTGTCATCCAAAAAGGGGAGGGGTATGCACTGCTGTGCAGTGGCTTTAACTTTTAGGCATCAAGGCATGTGCTAAGCACTGCAGTGTAGTCAGTGGTTTCTAAACAGGCCTGGAAAAAGGAGCAGTCCCTCTATGTTTAAAAAATCCTGCCTATTCCACCTTAGTCTGCAGTGTTTTTTAAACATAGGGGGCCTGCTCCCTCTTTCAGCCCTGTTTAGAAACCAACCACTGCAGATTAACTCTACTGGCGGAGTGGCAGGATTTATCAGTAATTCCGCTGTAGCTGCAGAGTGTTTGCCTGACTTCAAAGATACATTGTAATACAATCTTCGTGTGATTGGTAATTTAGTATGATTCCTGAGTTAATGTTGCCTTCTTTACTTCTTTTAGCCATTAACCCTCAGGCCAAGAGAAGAATCCATTTAAGGTCCATGAAATGGCTTACACAGCAATGTCTTTTTCCAATCCTCTCCTTTCCTCTGTGCCTAGGGTGAGGCTTATAGCTAGCATCCTTGAAGAACAAGGTGGTAAGGTAGCACAGCATCAGAGTCCTGAAATACCTGCAGTGGACTTAAATCTAACAGTTTTTACTCCTCCTCATTTTGAATGGAAGTAGTAGGAAGTTCCATAAATAGAGAATGGAAAGTGCTTGCTGTAAACTGGCCAAACAAAAGTCTTCAGCTGTCAGCCAGCTCACACAGCAGCCCAAACGTCAGGCACAGGGAACTCAATTGTACTCCTCCAACACCCGTGACCATGGAGCAAAGATGGAGAATTATCTCCATCATGTCCAGCAGGAATAAATGGCAGGCCACGTGGTAGGCAGGCAGATAGGTAATACAAGGAACAAAATACAGGCAGAAAAAAAGTTAAGAAACCAAACAAAGGTACGTGACACTTCAGAAAGCATGCTGCAGTACCTGCATGAAGAGAGGCCAAAGATGGGCTTGTAAACTTGAATTTATATTCTGATGCACTGATAAAGTGTGAGAGAGCATGAGTAGATCCAGTTGCTTCTGGGGCGAAGATTGTCTTTCATTCTCTATTTGAGAGATGACATCTTTATTTCTGAAAAGCACTTAAAACTTCACTATTTCAGTCTTCCCTTTGATCAGCAATGCTCCATATATATTACATCACGCCCTCGGTCCTCAGATGCCCTTCTGGGTGACAACTGTCCATGCAAACTGGTCTTCATCACCATCATTATAATCATTAACAAATTGTGAGCAGAGCACAGTGAACACCGTGCTCAGTTTGACATACGTAGGGTGGCAGGTTAATCCTCAGTTTCCACCTCATGTGATCTAAAAGCAAAAGATCCTATGAAAGGGCGTAAGAAAAAAGGAAACCAAATAAGTGCAGCTCTGAAGAATATCTCCCAAGGAAATGAAATTACATAATGTGAGCCTGTTTGTTTGTGGCACCAGATTTCTCATCTAACTAGTTGTTATCTCTTAATCTGCCTGATGAATGTAAAAACGGGAATCCTCATTTTGTGAGATACTATATCAATTTGCCTTGTCATGCCTTATCTCTAGAAATATGAAGAGCCACGTCTGATCATTCAAATATCACTCCTTGATTTTCCAATGTAAGCATATTAGCATTTTTGAGCAACTGAGTTACACATTACATCTGGATTGTCAATGTTGTAACCTTTTTTTTATCATTTGCTTTATATCTTTCTACTTGAACTAAACAATGATGTATGTTCTTTGACCAATATTTGTCATTTTGAAGTGGGCTGCTATCAATCTTTAAATGACAACTCAATATATTTTAAACTGAAGTTGTAATGGCTGTTCCCTCTATCTAGCTATTGGGGATGCATAGCAACACACAGTGACAAAATGCAACGACCCCCCCTAGGTTGACTGAACAGGTTCACTGACAAAACATTGACAACCAAAACAACTCCAGTGAGTGCAACAGTAGGGAAAGTGTTGGATAGAGGAGAAGTAAAAAGTACTTTTCACACTCCAGTTTGTGCAACAGTGGGGAAAGTGTTGGATAGCGGAGGGGGAAAAATTACTATTCTCATTCCAACTACTGCAACAATAGGGAAAGTGTTGGATAGCGGAAGGGTAAAAATTACTATTCCCACTTCAGTGAGTGCAACAGTAAAGAAAGTGTTGGATAGTGAAGGGGAAAAAATTACTATTCCCACTCCAGAAAGTGCAACAGTTGGGAAAGTGTTGGATAGCGGAGAGGTAAAAATTACTATTCCCACTCTAGTGAGTGCAACAGTAGGGAAAGTGTTGGATAGCAGAGGGATCAAATGTACTACTCCCACTTCAATCAGTGCAACAATGGGGAAAGTGTTGGATAGCAGAGGGTTAATAATTACAATCCCCACTCCAGTCAGTGCAACAGTAGGGGAAGTGTTCGATAGAGGAGGGGTAAAAATTGCGATTCCCACTCCAATGAGTGCAACAGTAGGGAAAGTGTTGGATAACGGAGGGGTAAAAATTACTATTCCCACTCTACTGAGTATAACGGCTGGGAAAGTGTTGGATAGCAGAGGGATACAAATTACTATTCCCACTACAGTCAATTCAAAATGACAAACAAACAAATTATCAACAATAACAAAAACTATTTGATAAACAAAATACATTGAAAAAAATATATACGTTGGCAAAATTAAAATATAAATATATGTATTATATATATTTTTTAAAACATATAATATTAAATACATATTACAAATACCTAAAAATATTATATTAAATAAAATATAAAAATATTTTTCAAGCAAACAAATTATTTTTAAACAAAAACATTATTAGATACAGTTTTTTTACATCTTAGCCTACAAAACCACACAATTAATAACCCACATCTAAATTAAAAATAACATGTTCTTCCATAATTAACATAATTATCAATTAAATAAATATTATTAATTAAAAAACAAAATTAAACACATACAAATGAATTACTTTCCACCCTTTACCCCTATAAACCCCACAACACGCACCTAAAATTAAATACAGTTTCCATATTTAATTTTCAATTAACGTATTAATATTAATGAAAAGCAAATTAATAATTAATTAAAAATAAGTTACTTCCCACAATTAACATTAAAAAATCTCAATTAAATACATTTTAATAAGTACAAAATATGTCATTCATTATTGTAATTGAATTACTTCCCAACCTTTTCCCCTATAAACCCACTACCCACTACGGAACTAAAAAGCACAAAATGTAATTAAAACAAAATTGATAACTACTAAAAATGTAACACATATTAAAAAAAATAAACAATACGTATACAAAACATACATTTAAAATATATACCAAAATACATAACACTGAATAAAAAAATATCGATATTTTATTCAACTATATTTTTGCAAACAATATTATTGACTTTTATATTTTTTAAAACGATATTTCTTACCTTCAAATTGATATTCTTGACCACGGTATTCTTACTGTCAATATTTCTCACTGACGATATTTAGCACTCAATATTCCTATAGTTCGAAATTTCCAACTCAATATTTTGCCTGCACACCGACTGATAACGCTGTGAAAGTCTGCCACCTTTACCACCAAATGTTCTGCATCTAATAGAGTAGGCAAATGCAAGAAATATTCTACTAGTTTGGGTAGAACTCAGATATCAGCAAGAATTAGCCTCAAAGATAAAGTGTTCTGACATGGCCAATATTTCAACATTGTTACTAGTGTAATTACAAAGTGTTATTGTCAATATGACAAATGGGTGGACCATCATGAAAAGCTAGCTGGCATTGGGTATATGTTCCAATCACTTAGATATGTCATATCTTAAAAGGTCAGACATTTATTCATAGTTTCAGACCATTTAGTGGTCTGACATGTATGAAATCTTGCAAATGTGTCTTGCATTTGTAACAGGCCAACCAATTTGTGAACGGATTTCAGACTGAAATCGCCAGCTCTTTAAAATAACGTATTGAAGATACTGCTGAATCAAAACCCAGAGTATTAAAATGCACTTTTGTAAGTTCAAGAGAAGGTTTGTTGAAAATATTAATATGATCACACAAAAAACAATACTTCGAACAAGCGATAATTCTTTATTGTATAAATATAGGAAGGTGTGATAAAGAGTAATAATGATATACAATACTCATTAAAATAATAAAAAGATGTTATACAATAGGATATAAATACAGTCAAAGGATCACAAGGGACATAAATAACAATATATGTCAAAAATACATAATCCTAGAAGCTATTATAGAAAATGATAAATTAAGCATATTTGTAAGCAAACAATAGGAATCAAGGAGGCTTGAAGAATTCTTGTTGGGAGAGAGCAGGTAAAGAGATTTTCTTCAAGGTATCCCCTAGAAATTGTATGAGGTTAAAAACAGGAATAATCAAACTAAGAGGAATTAAATGAACTGCACACATCAGAATCCAGCGACAACCAATTGAGAAGATTTTAGTATTTCAGGAGACCCCCCCGAGGGGTGTCTCCCATTAACAGATGAGGCATCTAAATTATATATAACCTTGGATATCTAGGCATGCAATAATCTACTTCTTAGTATATTCTCAAAATCCTGAATATTCTAAACAAGGAGTTGTATCATGAGAATTTCTTCCAGATGTCCCATAGAAAGATAAGTCTAATGGATTTTTGTTCAGTCAGAGTAATAATGTAATGTACTTTATTACATGTACAGAGTGGATTATCTATTGTAGGAATGCATAAGGAAGCTGTGAAGTGGGGCTAATTGGACTATGTAACAGTCTAGCAAGAGACTGGGAAAGAGGCCATGTGCCAAGGAGACATGGCACCAATTATGTAGAAGGTAATTGCTAATTGGCCAACAAAATCAAAGCTCATTTTCATTTCAACATTGCTGCTGCTACCAGGTTCAACAATGGAATCTGATTAAATGAAAGATGGCTGCCCTTGGCGTGCCCCATTGTAGTACATTACTGTTCCCTGTCAGGACTGCACGATATCTGGATCATTCTCATCTTCACCTCTTCTTCACCTCACCATCTGTATTGGGGTGGTATCTGGAATTAATGTGTGGTAGTCGGCCAAAAGCAGACTCATTATGCTGAAAACTTGACTGCATAGCATTTCACAGGAGAGCTCGTCAGGTCTGGTCAATCAGGTGTAATGCCCTGGGTAAAGCTGTGCTTGATGGGAAAAGGCTCATTCATGTACTCGGACGAGATTAGAGCTGCAGCGTACATAAATGGCTCTCATATTTTGGCAACTATGTTGAATTTCCAGCCCCAAACTGCTTCCCATGTTTTTGGAATGTTTCAGATAACGTCTGAAGTCATGATCACACATGTGTCTTATACTGGTGCTGGGAGAAATGAAAGATGAATTGTAAAGCACAATATTGCCTCACACAACAGCATCTAACAGATTACATTCAAGCTCCAGATCATATCTTCTAGTAGTGGGTAAGACAACTATTGTTGTCAGAGGCCAAAGGTTGAATTCATAGAAAGTAGCATCTATGGTGGTAATTGAGCAATTCCTAAAACGCAACCCTGACAAAACAGAAGTGCTGATCTGCAGGAACGATACCTCCCCATGTAACAGCTCCTGGTGGGCAGCTGAACTAGAACACACTCCTACAGACCAAGCCCGGAACCTCGGCATCAACCTGGACAGCAAACTCACCATGAAAAACCAGAACAACGCAGTCTCTTCAGCCTGTTTCCTCACTCTTCGTATGCTCTGAAATATTTTCAAATGGCTCCTAGTTTGCACCAGACGCATTGTCATTCAAGCTCTTGTCACCAGCTGCCTGGACTATGGCAACACATTCTATGCAGGAATCAGCACAAACCACCTTATGAGACCACAGACCATACAGAACTCAGCAGCCAGATTCATCCTTGACCTCCCCAGACGGATCCACTTCACCCCACAACTCAATAAAGCCCACTGGGCCCCCTGTCCACAAGAGATGCCAATTCAAGATGCTGACATATGTCTACGAAGCCCTGCTCAATTAGGGACCAGCATACTTCAACTCCCATCTGAGTTTACACCAACCCTCCAGGCACCTGAGCTCCATCACCCTCTCCCTCAGTCAGACCCCCCTCATCCGCTGAAGCATCTGTGGAGTACGCTCCTTCTCCTACCTCGCTGCAAAATGCTGGAACAGATTCCATTCACACTTCTAGACCTTACCCTCTCTCCAAGAATTCAGAAAGGGACTCATGACCTTGTTGCTCAACTGATTGCACATCAGATCAGCCCTCAGCTCCTAGACACCTTCACAGGTGAGTAGCTGCGCTTTAGAAATCATGATTGATTCATTGATATATGATTTTTTTTATTGTCATTTAGAATCATACATGACAACGTTTGCCTGCCTTCCTTTTTAAACATAGTAATTAAAGACATCACGGATTACATCAATTTAGCATGCCTTGTACAGAGATACTACTCATCATTCACACCGTGGATACAAAACTGTCACACAATGACACTACACCCAAATACATACATCTCAACTGATTAATAAATGTTTTTCAGCATAATAACGCTGGATTATGTGTACCATGCAGTGGCTTCTACTAACAGCGCTGGGTGTGAAAGTCTTATCAGGGGTTTTCTGCTGCAGCTCCGTCATTAACAGCCTGATTCATGAAGCGAAATAGCGCCCGCAATGGCTGCGAAAACGCAATTGCGGGTGCAAAACACGGAATCGGCATTCAAGTACGAAATAGCGAATTCGCAAAAAAATAATAGCGATTGGAATAGCGATTACGCTGTAATAGTCGCAGACTCCGGGAAGTCGAGCATTAGCGATACGGAAATAGCGACCAACCACGGAATCTGCGAAATGAATAGCGAAACGCAATATTGTCTCAATCGGCATTCATGAAAGAAATACATTAGCGAAAAAGCGCTAAATCGCACGTTTGCGCGGCGCAATTTAAGGACAACTCAAAGCAGGTGGTAACCATAAAAGCCATGATTAAGTAAAATTTGAAAAACTGTTGGCCAATCACCAACAGGTCCAGGCCTGACCAATCACACATAAGGACATTCAGCAGCAGCATTAGGCGTTCCACAATGCCTGGGATGTACATGGTGGTGAGGCGGCGAAGGCTACAGCGAGCAGCACGGAGGAGACGCATGAGGCAGGCAAGGATTTACCGGCAGCGGGTCACCTTGCTGGGCCAAACCAGAGAACAGATTTATGCAAAATACAGGCTGAATGGGGAAATGATCACCTGGCTGATACAAGAACTCGACCCCATCATGCAGCACCCAACAAGGCGAAACAATTCTGTGCCCACACATGTGCAGGTATTGTGCAGCCTGCACCTCCTGGCCTCCGGCAGTTTCCAGGGCATAGTAGCCGCTGCTGGGGGGATATCCCAGCCCACCATGTCACGCTGCCTCCACACTTTTGTTGACGCCATGCTCAGCCAGCTCCACCGGCACATCACATTTCCCACAAGCCAACAGGAATTGGACCTGACAAAACTACAATTTTATAATGTCGCCCATTTTCCCCATGTCCTCGGCTGCATAGACTGTAACCACGTCGCCATCTGCCCACCAGCTGGCACGGAGTATATGTACCGCAACAGGAAGTCCTACCACTCCCTCAACATACAGATGGTCTGCAATGCCAAGACCATCATCACTGACATTGTGGCCCAGTACCCAGGGAGTACCCATGACTCCTTTATCTTCAGGCACAGCGGACTCCACACACGACTGATCAGGGGAGAGTTTGGGGAAGGACACCTACTTGGTAAGTACACTTTGTCGACAATGTCACATTGCTATGAAGTAACTGCGCTGCACAGGCAATCAACATCTGCTCCTCTCATTCAGGTGACAGTGGCTACGCCCTACGGGAATACCTCCTGACCCCTTACCTCAACCCTGCCACACCTCAGCAACGGCGCTACAATGTTGCGCACATCCGGACAAGGAACTGTGTTGAAAGGACATTTGGCCTGCTCAAGAGCAGGTTCCGTATACTGCACAAGACAGGTGGGGCCATGTATTACAGTCCTGCAGCGTGCTGCCGCATTGTGGCTGTCTGTGCAATGCTTCATAACATTGCAACCAAGCGCCGGATACCAGTTGACATCTCAGGCAGTGAATCTGAGGGGGACGACCGGCCACCAGCACATGCGCACCATGCACGCGGGGAGAACCCAGCTGAAGGCCACAGACGTCGCAACCACATCACAGCTAACAATTTCTAGCCCACCCCCTTCCCCCACCCCACATATCACAATTGCATGCAAAATGTAATGATTACACAAGGCGAATGTGTGCAGCAAAATAAATGTATTTGTTTGATTCACAAGAAAAAAGGGTCATGGTAACAACTATTTACAAAATACAGTATTCCTGCATACTGCATGTGAAGGTTCATGGCAGGCTTAGCGTCAGCCTGCGCCTGTGTCCCTCACACAATGTCATTGGCGCCTCCGGCGCGTAATTCCCAGGCGCCTGTGAGGCTCTTCCTCATCCTGGGCAGCTGTACCAGGCGTAGCCCTGGTGCTGCGCCTAGGTGGGGGGACCTGCGTGGCAGAGTGGCTGCTCACACTGGAGGCACCCTCACTCGCATCGTCTCCCCCTACAATGGCCGGTAGCACAGGTGTATGCAGTGCGGTAACGGCGGTGGTCAAGTGCTCCAGCACCCGGGTAATGTCCTCGCAGCACTGGACCAGTTGGTGCTGCTGGGTCAAAGAGCGCCGCGACAGCTGGGTGGTGGCATTTGCTGCCACATAATTTGACCGACTATAGGTCGACAGCCGGCTCAACAGTTGGTGGTGGCGCCTGCTTGCAACACTGCGGTGCTTCACGAGCGCTGCAGTATTGTCCTCCATTGCCGCCGTCATGCGGTCCATGGCCGCCGTCATGCGGTCCATCCGCTCGCCGACTCCCGCCACATTGCGGCCAATCTTATGCAGCTGGAGCTGGATGGCTCCTTGCTGCTGCGACTGGCGCTGGTGTATTCGGAGCATGCGCCGCTCCACACTCATGCAGGCATGGAGATGCCCATTGCCCCTCCTGCTGTGCGGCCGCTGTGTTGCGGATGTGGCTGGCCCAGATCTGGTTGGACGAGCTGCAGGTGGTGTAGCAGCTGGTGTTGCAGGTGCGGCAGGCACTGGAGGCACATTGGTGGGGTGCCTGGCTCTGGCAGCCGGTGGGCCTGCAGATGTAGCAGCAGGTAAGGTGGTGGGCCTGGCCTTGGCAGCCGGTGGGCCTGCAGATGTAGCAGCAGGTAAGGTGGTGGGCCTGGCCTTGGCAGCCGGTGGGCCTGCAGATGTAGCAGCAGGTAAGGTGGTGGGCCTGGCCTTGGCAGCCGGTGGGCCTGCAGATGTAGCAGCAGGTAAGGTGGTGGGCCTGGCCTTGGCAGCCGGTGGGCCTGCAGATGTAGCAGCAGGTAAGGTGGGGGGCCTGGCTGCTGGTGTTTGCGCAGCGGCAGGGGCTGGTGGCTGGGTATCGGGTAGGGATTCCTCCTCCTGGGCCTCCTCATCAATCAGCAGCCTCTCGCTGTCACTGCTATCATCGGCACCTGTGAGGGTAAGTGGATACTCATTAGGTGCATGTGACTGTCAGACGTGCAGATGTTACATGCATGCTGGGTGTCATTCCCTGGATGGCTGTGGATTTGCGCACTTTGGAACCTTTCTGGCCGCATTGTGGTACTACTACATTGTGGACATACTACGTCTCCCACAATGCTTCAGGGCATTTCCTGATGCACAACATAGGCATGACTAAGGGCCAATGAGTGAGCCTATTTGGTCAGGGACGGTCATAGGGGACAGGGTCGCAGTCGCATGCCACTTACCTTGGGTGTCTTGGGTGGGGCGGGAGGAGTCCAGAGGGGTCACGCCAACACACGCCTCCCTCTCCAAGGTGTCCTCAACCTGGTCCTCCAGGGGTGTGTTGGGTGGGACAGTCGGTCCACCACCTCCAGTGCCTGATGCCTCACCAAGGCGCTCCGCCACCCTCTCCTTGGCACGCCCTCGGAGGTCGTACCAGCGCTTTTTCAGCTCCTCCAACGACCTGTCCGCAACGCCCACAGAGTTGACGCTGGAGGCTATCCCCACCCAGATCCTCCGCTTCTCCTGCTCTGGGACCCTCCTGGAGTTGGCACCAAAGAGCTGGTCGTGGTTGGCCACCACCCCTTCAATCAGGTTCTCCAGCTCCTGCTCGGAGAACTTGAGTTTGCGCTTGCGGCCAGCGCTGTTGCTGGGGCCAGGGACAGGTTCGTCGGACATGGCGGTCGCTATTTCGGCCGGTTCGGGAGTCGCTAACGGAGGTTTAGTGTCAGCTTTCCGTCGTGAACACTCGAAGGATAGCGTCGCTGTGGTGTTTGGGGGTGGGATTTGGCTGCTTCCTGGTTGTGATGTCATCACGGTGCTCGGAATGCGTCTTCCCGTTTTCCAGATCCCGCGAGAATGCGACTCGCATTCCCGATCGCACGGGATTGCGAGTCGCAATCCCGTGCGATCGGGATTGCGAGTCGCAATCCCGATCGCAGGTAGCCGGAAATAGCGATTTTTCTGCGTTTTTTGTAGGTCGCTAACGGCTTTAGCGCCCGCGTGCGAGTCGCTATTTTTTCCCCGAAAAGTACATGAATGCCGTTTTGCGTTTCCTCAATAGCGAGTCGCTATTAATCGCTATTAGGGACACGCAAAACGGCCCGTACATGAATCAGGCTGTAAGTATCTCATTTGGGGTCTGATTTGCGCTCGCACCCGGCAAGGTTGCATTAGTCATGTCTGTTGTCTGTGTGGCAATGTAGCTTTGACAGAGCACCCAACATGTTTTTGGGGTGGTTCTGGTATGGAAGCAGTTCACGGTAAAGTTTTTGGAATAATCTGACAGCGCTAACTGATGGTCTTTCATAATTCCAGTTCCCAGAAATAAGCAATTCCTGGACATAGCCAGGTTAAATTTAAGAACCCTGCTGATCTCGCACTACAGCGATCACAGTCAGCCAATTCCCGAAGCCCATATCTGTGTAGCAGTTCTGGAGTATAATAGACCCTGTTCAGGTATTTGAAATGGATTAGTCTGTGTCTTCCATTTAAGGATATTCTCTTTGTTCTTTCACAGCAGTATTTCTATTTATCGTCATCCAGTGTCTCCCCTAAGTCTGCTTGCCATTCTAATCTGGCTTTGGTGTACTGATTTTTCCTCAAATCTTGTGTGATCTTATATATCCTGGAGACCCTTTTAACTGGCGAGCCTGACTTCATGATATATATATAAAGGCAATGACGTCAGGCGGCTCTGCTAACTCATTCCCTAGCATGTCTTTTAGGGCCATTTTTATCCTGTGGTAGTGGAATCTCGTGAGTAGCGTGCTCTGCTGCTTCCCTATCTCCATGTCTGTACACTCTCTAACTGTGCCATCTTGAAACATGTCTACTACTGTAGTGATGTTCACAGATTCAAGTGTATATGTCACTCCTTCATCGCCACATAGGGTAGCCAGTGGTCCCATGCTATTGGTGTCAGTGGCGAATAAAGTATGGCACCTGACTGTAAATTAAGTAGAGGCTGCCAGGCATGTGTTACCAAATTTACGAAGTCTAGTACTCCAGTTCTGCGAGAGGAGGGCTTGAATAGGAGTGCCGGCAACGGGAGGGAGTCACAATCTTTTCAATCTGCATATGGGGAGAACAGTTATCTCATGTATTCAGTAGTGGGCGTGAGAACTTTGTGCCGCCCTGTAATAGAGATCTTAGGGGCACATGCATCAAGGGTTTTTGCATTCGCAAACGGTGCGAATCGCAAAATTCTGCCGTTTGCGAATGCAAATCCCTTTTTTGGGATGCATTAAGCTTTTTGCTTTTTTCGCAATTTAAGAAATCACAATTTATTTGCGATTTCTTAAATTGCAATTGCATTTATGAAATCGCAATTTTGCGATTTCTAAAATGCAATACATGATTTTTTTAAATTGCAAAATCGCAAATAGGTAGTGGTAAATTACCATGAAGTTAACCTTCATGGTAATTTGCGAAAACTTTCAAAAGTGCACAAGAGTGCATATTTGAAAGTTTCATTTTACACACACACATGCCCTTGGACTTGAAAAATGAACTTAAAGGTACATTTCAGGGTTGCAGGGGGGGTCATTTCCTTAATTGCGAATCGCAAAATGAGAATAGCTTCCCATTCTTCCTTATGAGCCTCTAGGCCCATAGGAATCAATGGAAATGTATTCCTTAATTGCGATTCGCAAATTGTGAATTGCAATTAAGGAAAATGAAGAAATCGCAAAATAAATTGCAATTTCTTGATGCATAGCCGTTTGCGAATTCTTAATTGCAATTCATTAATTTTTGCAGTTAGGAATTCGCAAACGGGAACATTGATGCATGTGGCCGTAAGTCCAGAGCACCCAATCCGCCCAAATTGTGCAGTAGTGTAAGTGTACTCCAATGGACTCTTGCGTGTTTCCCAGCTTATGCCAGATCCACTCAAACTGATGTGAGCTTTCTAAAAAAAGATTTTGGGGAGATCATAGGGTATTAGTGAACAAAAACAGGAATCTGGGGAGAATGACCTTCTTCACAAGTGATACTGGCCCAACTAGGGATAGGGGCAGGTGCTTCCAGCGCACAATGCCATCTTCTAGCTTACTTACTGCCCTCCCATAGATTTCCCGGAGAACCACTGAATCAGTGTGTATCTTTACACCCAAATACTTTACTAGTTCGGTTGTCCATTGTAAAGGGTATTCAGCGTCAAAGGGCTGTGCCGCTGGGGTTAGCAATAATATAATTGATTTAGGCCAGTTAACCTTGAGGTTATTACCATTAGGTAACAGCGCATTTGCCAGTTTGTGCCAGTATTGTGTTCAGTGTACTTTGTATATTTTATAGTGTGCTATTTGTGTTACATGTTTTTAAATAACTCACCATTTGCGTGCTGTTCCCCGCACCAATTTTGCCAGTCCCCGGTCCACCGCAGCGGGTGCTGTTTGTGTGGAGGAACGTGGCTCGGCCGTCTTCTCTCCATTTCCGCTACCGGGGCATACTTAATCAGCATGTCTTACCAGCCGCGTAGCGGGTGCGCGCAGCGGGCGTGGCGCCAGTGTGCCAAAGGGAAGCCCTTTTGCGTCCGTCCACATCAGGCCAACGCCAGACATGCTGCCAATTTTAGGAAATCACATCTTACTTATACCCAGAATGAGCTGCTAGCAGTCAGGACGATGCCCATGAGGTGCCTAGTTCACGCGTTGGAGGGTCTAGAGGGTCCCTTCAGCTGTAAATGCTGTGGTTTCACATCTATCACTCCTGCAGTCACTCAAGATTGTCTTCCTTCCCCAGGCAAAAGCTTGATTATTTTTCATTTGAATTGGCACTCTTTGATCAAACATTGAGCTGATGTCTATGACCTTCTTGAAACCGAATCGCCTGATACCTTGTTTTTAACTGAGACTTGGCTCTCTGAAGACTCGGTGGTGATACCAGGGTTGGCAGTCCCGGAGGGTTATGGTATTCATACCCTTAATAGAGACCCGAGAGGCGGGGGTACTCCTGCACCTTCACTAAACAGCCCATTTTGGGCTTTGAATGTGCCTGCTTTAAAATCACTTTTAACCCCAACTACACCATGACTGATTTATTGGTATACTGTCCACTGGGCCCATCCAAAGCCTTTAGGGAAGCACTCATTGATACCGTCTGTACTTTGGCGGTCAATACTTCTAACTTTACGGTCCTGGGAGATCTGATTCTTCATTTTGATAACCACCTAGATGTGGATGTGGTCAACATGACGGCGGACTTAGCGGCTTGTCAGCTAGATCAGCATGTCTCAGGTCCCACACACTCGGCTGGTCATTTGTTGGACCCTGTTTTTACCAACATTTTGGCCCTCACGGTCCAAACGCTAGTCCCTATGGCCTGGTCGGACCACTTTTTGGTCCCTCTGTCTATTCAGGGCATTACTCCTATGCGTAAATTAGACAACCCCCACTCCCTTAAATGCCCATGGCATAAGTTAAATTGGGATCAACTCCAAGTCCATCTTTCGACCTTCGTTCTGGTGTTGCCGACGGATCCTGAGACTGAATCGACCAGCCGTTGGATAAGTTGATCCCAGCTAAGTGGTCCGCCAATCGCATGTCTAAATCTAATCCGTGGCACAACGAAAAATTAGCGCTGCTGCGGAAAATCTGTAAAAAATGTGAAAGGTCTTGGAGGAAAGACTTTTATCCATTATCTAGAGATCGCTATTGGGATGCAGTAAAGATCTATCACAAAGCTATCCATATTAAACGCGCAGGTTTTTACGCCAAGGAAATTAGTAACAGCACCAACCCCGCAAAGAGTATCTTCTCCAGGCCTAAAAATCAGAAAGGGGCAGTTGGTCTACTGATCACTTCGAATAAGCAATGTAAGGAGCTTGCCTTGTTCTTTTAAAAAAAGGTGGAAGACATTTATAAATGCTTTCCCACGGTCCATATGGACTGTCCTGAGTTAACCAACAATGGCACGATGATCACCTTAGAGGTTTTCCCTCAGATTCAACAAGACCGTGTACTCGCCCTCTGTGCTAAAATTAAGTCAGGATCACCGACTGACCCACTGAAACCTGACCAATTTAGGAAAATCTTACCTACTATTTCCCCTCTTCTTGGTCAAGTGATCAACACATCGTTCAGTTCTGTTGTTGTGCCTACAGCATGGAAACAAGCCAGAGTGTTACCATTGCTTAAAAACCCTCTTTGGATGCCAAAACACCTGGAAACTTCAGGCCAATTTCATTGCTCTCTTGGCATGCTAAGATCGTGGAGGCATATATTAATTCCATCCTTTCAGAGCACTTGACCATCAACAATACGCTAGATCCCTCGCAAAACGGTTTCCATCCCGGCCATGGCACGAAGTCGGCACTCCTGGCGGTAACAGAACACCTTTGGACAGCGTTGGACATAGGACAGACATCGGCACTGATCATTTTGGATCTCAGTGCCGCGTTCGATACTGTGTCCCATGCTATCCTGTTGCGCAGTTTGGAAGAGGCTGGTATCGGTGGCCTTGCATTGAAGTGGCTAGCGTCATTCCTTTCTGATAGGACTTATCAGGTGATTGCCCCAGTTCTCCTCATCTACCTTTCCCATCAAGCACGGAGTACCACAGGGTTCCTCTCTGAGCCCTCTGCTCTTTAATTTGTACGTACAACCTTTGGCTGCAATTGCCAAGAGCAGAAGACTGACGATGGTCTCCTACACCGACGACACTCAGCTGGAGGTGACCCGCTCAAGCAACTCCAGGCATGTCACCGCTAAGTTTCAAGGTGATCTTGCGGCAGTTGCCGGATGGATGGCAGCTAATTGCCTCCATCTGAACGCCAGCAAGTCGGAGAAGTTGCTTTCGGGAAGAGACCATGGGTTACGGAATAAGTATTGGTGGCCCATGAACCTAGGCCCCCCTCCTAAACAGATTGTAAAGAACTTGGGGGTTTGGATGGACTCCTCTCTGTTTCCAGACTCAAACGAAGAAGGTGGCGGGCACCTGTTTTGGTTTATTACGTGGGCTTAAACCTATTTTAGGTTTCTTTGATGCCCCGACTATACAGATCATTATTCAAGCCTTGATTATATCTAGGCTTGATTATGCAAACTCTCTATACCTAGGGGCTAACAAGGCAGAAATACATAGGTTGAAGAGAGTACCGGACGCAGCAGCAAGAGCTCTTTTGGGCCTGCACAGAGTTTGTTCGGTGACCAGCACAATCCGTCGTCTTCATTGGTTGCCTGTGGCTCAACGGATCAAGTTCAAGGCTCTTTGTATAGCCTTTAAGGTCTTGAAGCTCGCTTCCCCTAATATCTTGATGGATCTGCTCTCCTTTTATGTTCCCTCCTGTCAGCTTCACTCCATGGGACAACATTTTCTGGTGGTCCTTCGGATCAGGAGAACCCGGGCCGGAGGTCGTTCTTTCCAGTACAGAGCGGCGACTCATTGGAACTCTCTGCCCCCCCCATATTCGTGGCCTCAGCAATTTGTATGAATTTAGGAAAGCTATTAAAACCTTTCTCTTTCCCACTGTGTAGGCTGCTGTCTGTGTTAATGTTGCCTATTTGCTGTTAGCCCCAGGATACCTCTTGGCTGGGGCAGCTGTCGAGCTCTATAAATGTTTTAAATAGAAATAGAATAGAATTGAGCCTTGACAGCTCACCATATTTGATCACCTCTCGGAGCACCGACATAAAAGTCTTTTCCGGGTCTCGTATATACAATATACAATAACCTATCATCAGCATACGTAGATATGATTAAATTGTATCTTGGGAAGTGAATGCCCTTCTTGCTATGGTATCCACGGAGAGCGCAGGCCAGTGGTTCAGCTACAAGCGCATATAACAGCAACAAGAGTGGGCATCCCTGGCAGGCACATCTTGTTATCGTAATGGGGGCAGTAACCTGATCCTCAACACTAATTCTCTCTGTAGGGGATTCATATAAAACTCCTATCATCCGCAAAAACATTTTGCCTAGACCCATCCGCAATAAGACATGTTTCATAAACACCCATTCCACTGAATCAAATGCTTTTTCCATATCTAAAAAAACATTACTGCTTTTGTTTCCTGCCTTGTATCTCCAAATACTGTTTTCAGATTATATGTCAAGTTATGCTCAGGGATGAAGCCTGCTTGTTCCTGTGCTACTAAGATCGGGATCAAGGGGGACAGACAATTTGCTAGAATGTTGTCATATATTTTAGAGTCTACATTTAATAAGGAAAGTGTGCGGTAGGAGGAGCACTCGTCTAAGGGTTTGTCTGGTTTTAGTATGGTCACAATCAGAGCTTCCCTCATCGAGGGGGGCATTCGTACATCTTCACTCATTTCCTCAAATAGGGTTATAAAATGTGGTATCAGTAAGTCCGAGAATTCTTTTAAAATAATACTGTCATACCATCCACCCCCAGGGCACTCCCTGTCTTCATACCAGCCAGAGCTGCTCTAATTTCGTCAACATCTAGTGACCTCATTAGATATTCTCTGTACTCGTCTGTCAGCCACAGAATTTTAATTTGCTCCAGATAGTTCAGGATTTTTGTATCTCTTGCTACTACCTTGCTACCTTAGTACTGTATAGCTTTGAGTACTATTGTCGGAATCTATTGGCTATCTCAGTCGGTTCAGTGAGCGTCTCCCCCTCTTCTGTACTTATTTCTGTCACTACTGTCTTTTCTCTTCTGGACTTCATTATTGAGGCTAGTACCGAGCCCGGTCTGTCTCCCTCACAATAAATACAGGTTGTGGTGTATTTCCCTAAATGCTTAGGAAACTCCTGTAGCACCAGCTTAAGTTCCGCTTCAGCTTAGCTTTGCGTTCCTGCCGCTAAGTCTGTCTCTAAGGATTTGAGCCAATCTACCAATTCAACTAGCCGCTTCCTAAGTGCCCGTGGACCCCTTAGTACTTAGCTATCGCAATCCCTTGAATATACAGCTTTAATGTGTCCCATACTGTTGCAAATTTGTCTACCGAACCTATGTTTATGGCGAAGAATCTATAGCTTCCGCTATCTCTGCCTTACAGACCGGGTCCAGCAGCGAATAAGGTGGGAACCTCCAGGTGAAAGGGGGAATCGTCTTTAGTGGGCAGTCGACAACTATCTGTATCGGAGAGTGAGCTAAATAAGTACGTGGGCGTATTTTACAGGTGCTGATCTGACTATTTAGCGGTCTTGAGGAAAACCAGTAATCTAATCTAGTGTGCAGATTGTGATATGCTGAATAATGGGTGTATCCCCCTGTGTCTGCGATTTCCCCCTCCACACATCGCATAAATGTAGGTGTACTGCGGCTTTGAGGATGGCCTTGGCAGCAGCTGAGGGGCATCGTATTGGGCACCCTGATCTATCGAGGGCTGGGTCCATCACACAATTAAAGTCTCCACCCCAAAACTGGGCTCCAGCATTATAGCTGCTCATTTTCTCCACCAGGTCAAGGTATACATAATAAAACAAACAAAACCAGCATATAGCTGTGGTGCCATGCAGGTGAGTAGCAGATATAATAGAGTGGGACTATTTCTAGTACTTTGGTTGGCATTAGCATAGATATATATGATTTCTCTCTTTCTAGTAATATATATACATATTAGCTAGAATGGAGGAAATAATACATAAAAGGCTACACAAAGAACTTAGTAAGACAAGGGGGGATATTCACAAGGGCTTATCTCCGATTTATCTCCACTGTAACGCATCAAAAGTGGAGATAGATTTAAAACCCCATTCACAAGCTGGTGCAAACTGAAGACATCGCCAGTATTCCTGTGATAACTGACCCAAAATATATCTCCACGGCGGACACCACCAACTAACCCTAATGAGATGCAGAGTAGGCGTTCCTGTGCAAAAACACACAAAAAAAACACAATACCACTTTCACAACGAACTGCCAGGTCTGCGATGCAAACCAAAAACAGGTGATAAGCCGCTGTAGCAGCAGGGAATTAACACTTGCCCTTTGTCTAGTGTTAAGCAGGACGACTACCTGCAGCATAAAAGGGAGCCCAGCCAAGAGCCACACCTGTTAACCCACAGATGCCATGGAGACAATGATCATGCAACGAGGATACCCATGATGGCCACAACACCGACCACACCCACGACAGACCTCTGTAAATCTCCTGTATGCAAGCAGAGGCTGAAGTTACTGTAGGGATGAATGGTCCTTTGTCTGAAATATCAGGCGGTAGCACATCTGCAGCTCCGAGTAGGATATTGCATGTGCCCAGCACCCCATGACAGATACAATAGCATTTGCTTGCGACTACCTCTCTATGCACTGCCTGACTTGAGACCAATATGTACACATCCCACACTCAGAAGTCCTTGGTCGTAGTTAGCGTGCATGAAGTGTCCTTCACACCTACTCCCACCCCACCCCAGGCCTGCACCTGTTGCACACAAACACTGCTCATTGCACCGAGCTGTGCCATTTCATCCACAGGACTGGCGCAGGCCAAGCCAGTGCCGCTTCGAGCAGAGCCACTGACGCAATAGCAGACCATCCCAGACACATGCTCAACTCCAGTCTCGTAGACCTGTACCGTGACCGTCTGCTGCATGTACTGGGGGTACTGCCGTTGGCAGGACTGTGGATCAGTTACCGGCTGAGCTTCCGCCTTGCAGACGTCAGCTGCATTCAACCTGTGTTGCATTGTCGCTCATGCATATTCGAGTGGTCCATGGATGTCTGCCTCTCCAACGTAACAGTAGCTGACCTGGATTTCGATGTGTGTGTGTCCCCTGTTGGCGCATGACCAGGAGTGTCACTGTGATGCCCGTTTATGGCATGCATGGATGTTTGGTATGCAGGCTGGAAAATGGACAGGGGAGATTGCATGAGTCGTAGTGTGCAGTGAGCACATTGAGCCACTACCCGATTGGGCGATTGGGTGCACACTGGGTCCAGTGGTTGGAGTCATCCCATCTGTCCGAGTAAGCTGATGGATTACATCGACAACATGTCAGATGTGGTGAAAAACGATCGCTCATTGGAGATATTGGCCTATGCTGCTGCACACGCTTTCATGGATGAGTGACAAGGTACCTGCAGCCACATCTGGATGTGACCCATTGCACGTGTCTCGAGGCCTGGTTGCATGTTGGGAATCTGGTCACATGTCCGAAGATGACAGTGGACATGGCTGCATTGGCCTGGACTCATGATCCAGGCGCGGACAACCAACGTGGGTTGGTACTGACTTGTGTTGGCGATGGACTCCACCGAGGTGGACATGGGCGCTTTCCTACGTTCCTCATTCAGGCATGCTGCTGCATTGGTCTGCATATTGTGGTACTTCTCTTGGCCGTACTGACACACTTGTTGATAAAATTTCCGCACTTTCAATTCTCTCCAACTGTGTTGTGTCTCGATTTGTCTGCCAATGTGTGTGTCACGGACTCTCTGGCTCCCTGCCATACATGCATTGCTACCCCATCAGGACTGTGGGTTTGTACTTGTGCATTATCATGTGCCTGTTTCATGCTTTGCCAGATGCGTATGGCCATTTACTGGCCACAGGCGAGTGCACTTGTGTCCTGTGTTTGGTTGTGCAAATGTTGGTGTTTGTACCACATTGTGTTCGATGTTAGGGGTGCTCTGCTTCCTATGTGTGTGTGCTGCATTGTGTGTGAGATGTCCCTTCAGCTCTGATTTGGCTCACCCTTCTCCCTTTCAAGCAGTGTGGTTTTCACTTCTGTGCTTCTTCAGTGGTGTGATATTGCCGGGTTGTGTGACTTGTGCTCTTGGTTGGTGTTGTTACTCTTGGGCATGGTTTGTCTGCAGTTGGGCTGTGCTTAATTTTGCATGTATGCCATTGTGCCCATCTCCCCCTGTCCCTCCAGTCCCTGCTTGTTCCTCTCCCTGTTGCTGTTGTGTCTGTTATTTTAGTCAGATTCCAGTACCAGAGTACTGCCACCATCTCCAGACTGATGTCGTCCAGACTGATGTCGTCCAGCTCCCTCTGTGTCGCTGGACTCCCACCTCCAGTGTGCATTGCTGCCTTTTTGTTGTTGGCGTGTTTCTGCTGTTTGTGCGTTTTGCATCATTCCGGATGTTCTGGATTTCTAGGTGTCACGGACCAGAGATTCACAAGCCCCTAAATCTCCTAAGACAAAGGTCTTATTTTTGCATCTTTCTTCTTTAAGCTGTATACCAACTGAGGCTTTGTTATTATGGTTTATTCGTTGCTAGTCCACTATATTAAAAAATTAAAAAATTAAAAAATAAGATGTGTAAGGCTCGGAATCCTCCCCTTTTTCTAATGTTGATGTGTACTCTGGACCAGATAAGAAAAATCTTTGACAAAATAGCAATAGTGGAGGTATATATAGAGGAGTTGTGTTGCAGTGTAAAACGCTTTTGTAAATATTGTAAATATCTCAAATCTATATGATTAACAAAAATTGTGCTAATGAATTGGTCATTTGCAAAATTGTTTTTATGTGTAGAATAGTGTAAAAATATTTATAATAATTGTTATATATGAATATATGTTTTTGTAGCCTTGAAGAAGTCCGTGAAGGATGAAACGCTTTGGCTACGGCTACAGTTTTTATTTGAAGACAAAACAAAAGAATAAAGATTGAACTACAAACAACTCCGCTGAATTGCTGTCTTTACTTGACCTAAATTGAAACGATTTTCTTACCAATAATATTGGAGAATTGGAATGTACTTATTGATTAGTGTGCTGGACCATTGTGTGTTAAAAAAGGGGTGAGATATGAATTGATACCGGGACCACGATGCCCCTGAAGTGAAATATGTGGTGTTGTTTGACAACAATATATTTCACATTTACTTTGCACTTAACATATCTGTCCGACTGCACAGGGGTCCTACTGACTTGACGCTTTTCCTTCTGAATGCTTCAGGCAATGGAGAGGGTCTTTAAGGAGACCTGTCAGGTAACTACTGGAGAGTAATGTGTTTGTAATGCCTCGGTTATGGGACACATGGGCAGATCCGAAGCAGGAGTCTTGTAGCAGAGTTTTGAGTAATCTTATAAGCCTGCTCAAATGCTGTAGTGGGTGGTTAGGATGAGAAAGAACAAGAATGATAATCACGTGCACACATTGGAGACTCCAAAGGAAAGTGAACACCCTTCTAATGAGTCTAGAGACATGAAGGATAATTTCACAACTAAATTCCCCTACAGATTCAAGTAATGTCTGGCACTCACAACAGCTCTCTGATGTTTAACAGATTCTAATAGTGCAGTCGAGAAGGTACGTCCAGCTCAGTTGGTCAGAGGTTTTGTTCAATTCAAAATAAGTAATAAATGCCATTGTCAGAATAGTTTTGCTGCCATTTAGTTAAATGTGGGTACTGGCAAAATTGGTGATTTACTAATGTTACTGCAAATATCTACTTTATGGAACCACAACAAAAGGCTGAAGATGGCAACAGGTGTACACATATTGGGAAGGGGAAAGGAAGCACTAAAGTAAGCACCTTTTTTTCCTTGGACTTCTAGATATTCTTGTGTAGCTACTGGTCACTGGTCTAACAGTTGTTAACCAAAACACAACATGGAGCTAGGTTGCATGCATAAAATCTGAAAGACTCTTAATTTTTGAGGATATTCTGTTTGTCATCTGTATAGTTGTAACAGACAGTGCCAAAACACTGGATCAAAAAGGGAAGGATGCTAAAGTAGAGTTTATTTAGTAATTAATCAGTAGTGGAACCCTAATTAACACTGGAAAGAAAAAGGCTGGGAAGGAGAGAGATAAGGAAGGAGTGAAACAAGGTCCCATTGTGCAAGAGAAACAAGGAAGTCCTGTTCATGGCATTTTCCTGTATGGTTATAGAAAGAGGTGAAAATAGATAGAGGGTCGGCGCACTTTGTCGAATGTGGTGCTTAAACCCAGAAGAATTCACAAAGCTGTTCTATTACTATCCAATTGTGATTTGAGGTCATTGCAGAATGCAATTACATATTTTCCTTCATATTGAGGATAAAAGCATTCAGTACTACCTGGACCAAATGCACTATAAAATAGTTATGGCAGTATCTAGGCACTCATGGATAATATGGCTTTCTGTACTATTCATTTGACATGATGAAGCAAGCCATTACTCAGAGATATCGAGAGAAGCATTAATGAATGAATAAATATGCATCTGAATACACTTTGCCAACATCCACTTCCTTGTGTTAACTGCTCCAGACCATGGAAGACATCTAAGAATCATCATATTTTCCAGCTTTTAAGTGCACTCTGATTATATTAAGATATTGTTGTGTCAAACTAATCAGCATCAGCCACAAAGCATTTCATGAATGTATCTTCCTCTTAAAAGTGTGGTATAGCACTGGATATTGACAATGTAGCACTCATATGCTCCAGCTCATATTAATAAACTGCTGCAGTCATGCAACAGGTAAAACAAGTGATTGCACTTAGGTACAATTTACAGTGCCTACAACCCTGCGAACCTGCGTCTCTTTTTCTTGCATCCCTCTTTTGGCTATGCCTGAAATTAAAACACAGAGCCAGGAATGTCATAAACTCCTCTCTTTAGCAGCTAAAGCGGGAGTGGGGTTCTTAATGAGCCTCTTTTATCTGCAACCCTGCAGAAAAAGGCTCATAAATAACACAAAAGGGTAGGTGGTTGAGTGGTTGAGTGAGTGAACAGACTGAATGATAGGTGTGTGAGTGAAAGGGTAGATGGGTGAGTAAAAGAGTAGATAGGAAGATGCATGAATGAATGAAAGGATGGATGTAAGGATGAATGAGTGAAATAACAAATGGATGAGTGAAAGGGGCTATGGATGGACGATAAAAGCATGGATGGGTGGATCCGTGGAGGAATGGTTGGATAAATGAAAGGAAAATTGGCTGGGTCAATGAAATGGTGGATGGATGGATCAGTAAAAGGGTGAATGGGTGATGAGAAAGGATGGTGGATTAGTGAAAAATTGGATGGATGATGGATGGATGGATGAATGAATGAATGGATGGCTGGATGGATCGATGGATGGATCGATGGATCGATGGATCGATGGATATTATGAAAGGGCTGATAAAGGGACGGAATGAAAGGGTGAATGAAGATGGATTAGCAAAAGGATGGATGGACAGATGAGTAAAAGGATGTATGCTGTGTTGTTGTGAACCCCCAACTTTAGAAAATACAATGGAGTGGCATTCTTGATGGGCCTCTTCTGTCTCCAACTTGGAAGACAAAGGAGAGAGAGTGAGTGAAAGGATGGATGCATGGATGTGTGCATGAAAAGGTGGATGGATGGGCGAGGGAAAGGATGGATGGAGGGGTAGATGGATGAGTGACTTAAAGGATGGAATTATGATGGATGAGTGAAAGAATGGATGGATGAGAGAAAAGGAGGGTGTATCGATGGATGGATCGATGAGTAAGAGGGTGGTTTGATGATGAGAGTAAAGATGAATGGATGAATAGATGAGTGAGTGAAAGGATTGATGGCTGAGTGAATGGGTGGGTGGATTTATTGATGGACGGAATGAGTGAAAGGCAGGGATGAATAGATTGGTGGCGTAAAAGGGTGGATTGATGGCATGAAAGGGTGGATGGATGGATGAGAGAAAGGATGGATGAATGAATTAATTGAGGGATGCATGAGTGATGAGGAGGGTGGATGAATGACTGGATGAGTGAAAGCATGGATGGATGAGTAAGTGGATTGATTGGTGAGTTGTTAGGTGGAAGGATGAGTGAAAGGATGAATGGAGGGATAGCTGAGTGAAAGGATGGATGGATGAGTGAAAGGGAGAATGTAAGAGGTGCAAGGATGGACTTAACTTGATCCTTGTGATCCTTGATCAATGTGGTCCTTTACCACATTGTGCTACTACTCTTGGACAAAACTGGACATCGACCAGACTTCGAGCATAACCCCCATCCGGCTCACCCATCAGTGCATGGAATCTGTGAACT
Organism: Lissotriton helveticus; assembly: GCF_964261635.1. Taxonomy (NCBI): domain Eukaryota; kingdom Metazoa; phylum Chordata; class Amphibia; order Caudata; family Salamandridae; genus Lissotriton; species Lissotriton helveticus. The sequence goes on from NC_136067.1 coordinate 660,839,569, forward strand.
TGCCACTGACCATTGAGACCTAGCAGTTCGGCTGATGCCCAGTGGAGCTACCTTGATAGCTATAGAGGAGATGGGATGTGACCTTCACCTACCCAGCCAGACTTTGGGCAGACTTTCCTTTGTCTCTCCTCCATATCTCTCTCCCACCCTTTTACCTTCTCCACTTCCCTCCTACGCTCCTTTTATCTCGTTTTCTAGGCTCTTTAAATGTTTTTTTGCAACAAATGTAACTTTTAACTGATCTAACTTTGTAACATTGTGGAACCTCATGTAAAGTGCTCTAATACCTCCGGGTCTAGCCAGCGCTATATAAAACTCATCAATAAATAAATAAATTGTTTGCAGCAGGGCATCTCAGAAATTGCATAAAAAGTGGTAGAGTATACCCTTGAGACTTTGACCCTATTTGTTAGGGAGGAGCTTGGAGTCCCCCCCACCCCACCCATAAGGTAGTACTAGGCATAAATGAGGATTCCCCAGATCTCCTCTCAGAGCACTACTGGACCTGATGAATATCGGAAGAGTATTGGACCATAAGCCTGAGACTTGAGAAGAACCTTGAAAGATTGGACCCATTCTCTCTTGTACCTAGGAGAAGAAATTAACTGCAAAGGTCTTACGGCTGACCTCCCATTAAATCTAAAGGGTCACAACAAGAGGTATTTCTGGAGGATTTCTATTTGAAAGTTCCAACTAAACCATCACTAAATCTGCTGATGGCCTCTGTTGAAGAGAATCCCACCCCAAAGTGTTGTTCCTGTGCTCCTCAATCCCGTGATTGTGCCTGGGTGAACTTCTTGTACTAGCACTGAAAACCTGGGCCTCACAAACATTTTGGCACCAAAGACCTCCAGAGGACAGAGACAGCCTGCAGGGATAATCCGACTACAGTCCATTGTTGCTTGGCTCCAACTCAGAGCTTCTCTGTAGCTTCTCTATAGCAGAAAAATGTATTAAGCAGGAACTCACCGAGTTAGTATCAGACCTTAAGTAGCCCTTTTGGCTACAACCTGCAGTCTTGCACTGCTGGAAGAATCCAAACTCCAAAAAAGTGACATGAGTAACTGAGTGTCAAGAAAAAAAACCTTGAACGCACATAGGTTGGCAATCCTAATCTATGTAGACCTCCTCAGCTACAGCCTGCTGCTTTGTCCAGCTGAAGATGTTGAACTTCCATTTTCGAGACTAAGGGGCCTATTAGGATGGCGGGTGGACCTGAGTCTTCCCGCCACCCTCGTGGTGTTGGGACCGGCTGCCAGACATGCGGTGGTCCCGCACCGCCAGTTAGGAAGCAACGGCCACCCTGGCAGTCGCATTCTGCATTTTAACAGTGTGGCGGGTGCTGCTGTAAGCAGCACCCGCCGCAATGTCAAAATCGATTTCCTGGCATTTCAGTGCACCACTTGGCAGGCACCTCGCGGTGCATGCCACTTTGTGCAGGGAATTGCAGGGGGGTACCATGGGTACCACCCAAGTGCACCCCCTCACCCCAAAGGGCCACCAAAGCCAATCCCTGCCAGCATTTCCATGGCAGCATCACTGCCATGGATAGGCCTGTCCACAAGCCACATTTTAATAAGGCTGGCGGTGCCTGCTAGGCACCGCCACCATGTTACTGGCCCAGCACTGCCTGGCTGGTAATCGGAACAATTGCCGGCCGGTGGAAAAGCGGCAGATGGATTTTGCGTCGGCCGCAATACCTCTGTAATCATAACATGGCGGGGTATTTCACATTACAACTCGGCGGTGGCGATCATTACTCCATCATAATGAGCCCCTTTGTCCCAAAGTAAAACATCCGATGTGGTCGAACCTGGAAAAGTGATCCCCAAGCTTCAGGGTGGGTTTCGCCCAAAGCATTCTACATTGGACAATATTGCTGTGTTCCAAACATTGCTTGATAAGTTTGTTAAGTTAAATGCTCAAATGTTATATTGTGCTTTTATTGATTTTTCAACTCCGTTCGATAGTGTAGATAGATTGACACTATGGAGAAAATTGACTAATATTGGGATTCCCAAAGATCTCTTAACAATAATAATCTCCCTTCACACATTAACATGGTGTAGAGTCCAAAGGGGGAGAAAAAGGCCAAACCAAACCTATCCCTTCGCGGAACGGGCTGAAACAGGGATGCTTATTAGCTCCCTTATTATTCTCCATCTACATTACCGATCTCCCGAGGAGTCTTTCTCAAATTAAAAATTACCCTCCTAAATTAGCTCAAGTTGATATACTCTGTTTAATGTATGCCGATGATATTGTTATACTCGATCAGACCTCGATAGGCCTGCAGCGAACCCTAAATGAATTAAATCTTTATGCAACAGAACATTTTCTGGTGCCGAATATTATTAAAACTAAAGCACTCCCCTTCATGGGCAGAAGGAAGCCTTTAACCTTTCTTACATTTGGTCTTTAGGGGCGAACCGATAGAGACAGTAAGAGAGTATGTTTATCTGGGTCGTATTTTTACTTCTAATCTACAAGATACAGCCCACCTCCAACACCTGAGTCGGAGGGCAGAATCTCACGTTGGGGCTTTACAGAGACTGTACCTCTCAACGGGAAATTGACACTTTACACCAATGTTGGAGGTCTATGGCATGAAAATCCATCCCATGTTATCATATGCCATGGAATACACACAAATTAAAACATGGCAATCTATAAAAGCAAAAGAAGGGACCATACTCCGAAAACTGAGAGGAAGCGTCTGGGTATACTTTTAATTGGAATATGGTAGCCTTTGAGGTTTCTCAACATCTAGCCCCTAGAATCAGTTATGAATCTTACAAAGAACATTGCATTCAATTGAAGCATTATAAAGTGTTTGCAGAACAAATAGAATTTAAAACCTATGCTCCCTATTTGCGTTTTCCACTAGAGCACGGAGTAAGGCGCTGTATCCTACTCTTACGTTTTGGTATACTCCCTTTAGCAACATTTTTAGTTAGTTGGGAAGCTACAAATAACCCCAAAGGCTTATGTGAATTATGCAACGGTGGCCAACAAGATTTGCTTCAGGTTTTACTAATATGTCCCAGAGCAAGTATAGTAGCAGCACGACGACGTTATATAATTCCAATCCAATTTAAGTATAATGCATTCTTGGCCCAAGATCTAATTACATTGTGTAACTCTCCAGTTAAATGAATGTGTTTGCCATAACTTTTAAGTTTTTAAAAAGCTTTCTGAAACTGTTCTAAGTTAAAACGCACAATTAGAAGATTTTATCTCATCTTATCTTTATTGAATTTTGTATGGGTAGGTGATAGAATATTGCTACTGTACCATTTTATAGTGTGTTTTAAAAGCAAACGTTTTTCTTCGCAATCATTTTAAGATAATAAATAATAATTTTAATTCTGAATTTGTTGACCTCAGTTGAGGTCTGGATCAAATAAACACGTTTACTTACTTTACTTACTTACTGCCTCACATGTGGCTTTGTTTTTAAACTGTTTCAAGAATGCCTTGCACTCTGCATGCAGTGGTGGCAATTCCTTGGCGGCTGCTATCTAATATTAGAGTTAAAGTGTTAAGTCTCGCCGTTCAGACAAGCTGATATCGTTTTTGGCACCGCATAAAACCTGAGAAAGCCGATAAATCAACTGGATGAATGCTTTTTTCCTCTGACTCGCCTTCTGAGAACAGGTTCTGTTTGCAAGCTGCCATTTCTCTAGTCAAAGTCAACTTTATAGATGCGAGTGAACAGGAAATCCCTGCACAATGACTCTTTCAGACCTCCGCACATGGCGAGGGCCAGCTCACATGGCAGAGAGGCAATGTGCAGCTTCAGGGCTGAAGGATGCCCCAAAAGTATTCTTAGAAAAACATGTTAACGTTTTTTTTTGGTGCATTCTGTTTGTCGCTGAGAAACACAACACATTAGCAGCTTTGAACTTGGTGAAATAAAAAATATTTAGGTTACATAAGCAGAAAATTGGGAGTCTGAATGAGGCTTTTTCCTAAAAAATATTTCTCAGCATTTCTCCGCTGCTTCGGTTCAATAGAGAGCCTGTTGTAATGGGCAGGACTGCAGACTTTAAACAAGCAGACTGTGCGAAATAGGATAAAGTAGCAACTGAACAAGTATAAATATTCGGTGGAATATTTTCCCTTCAGCTCATCGGAATGAATGGAACTGTGCAGGAAATGGATGGTATTTTTTCCAGTGTTTCTCTTTTTTTTATTTTTATCAAAGTGACTATAAGGTGTGCTTTTCTTTCCTAAATTCGCGCATCTTTGCCTCTTCGCATGAGATGCAAGTGCAAACGAAGACAACGAAGAACCGGTTCATTCATAAAATTAATCTGCAAAAAAAAGAGAAGCTGAATGTGCAAGCAATGCACAGGCACGCTTGCTGGTTCTTTTTAGAAGTCAAATATTTCCCTCGAATGCTGTTCTTTTGATTCCTGTGTACACAGAGCTGATGAATTTACGGTATGTTCAGCCCGACAGTGTCTCCTGTCATCGTGCGGACCATCTCGACGGGCTCCTGTTTGTTCAGCATTTCCCTGTGAATAGGTACTTCAATATCCTTTGGGCGAGCTGTCAGGAGCGAAGCAAACTGCAGTCAGTGTGGCGAGTCCCAATCCTCTAACTGATGTGAGCATGGAGGCAGCCTTCACTGAGGACTTTTCTTCTTTTGGCAACCACTGAAGAAGGCCGTAAGCAATTAACGTACAACGTAACTTTGTAGGTGGCAACAGAAACTCTCTGTCATTATCTCTCCCATTTGTTGCTCTACTAGGAAAGTAAACCTCACCAATTTTGCATACTTCCAAAAGAGATGACTGGAGACATTTTTACCATTATTTTGTTAAATACACCTTCGATTAATTTCATATTGTGGCATTAGTAACTTTGCTACCCATTTTCGTGCTTAGTTCACAAGTTGTTTTTCAGCTTTACCATTTGAAGAAAATACCAGTTCTCCATTCACTTAGACACAAGACCAAAGCTATGAGTGTAGCCATTAATAAAAAAGGCTTGGGTATTTTAACTTTCTCTATTCAGCATGCATTACGCTCATGCCACACAATGCCACAGTGCATCTGGATTGTGAACTAATACTAGTATACGGTCTTAGGTTTAATTGCAATTGTAATTGCATTGATGTAGCGCTTTCGGCCCCTGACAACGCATTGAAGCACTTATCAGCAAGTAGCTCGCTACTCTGGAACCCAAAAAGGATTAGTGGTGATTTAGTATAGGGAAATATGAAATGAATTTGAGTGGTGGACATGCAAGTCTGTTATTTGGGTTGAAAAGTATAGTAGAGGAATAGAAGATTAAGGGGTTTGTATCTATATAACGCTTGGTACCGCTGATGAAGCGTCAAAACACTTTTCAACAAGTAGCATGCTACTCCAAAACCCAAACAGGATTAGTGGTGAATTAGTATTGGGAAATATGAAATTTATTTGAGCAGTGGACATGTCAGTCTGTTAGTTGGATAGAAAAGGATAGTGGAGGGATAGAATTCTTAATTAGCACATTTATCATTTTGAATTTTGCCTGAATAGTATCTTTTCTTAGCTTTATTGACTGCTGACTTATATAATCTGTTAAGTTTTTGTAGCACAAAAATCCAAATGAATACATGTGCGAGAGTGAAATATTCTTATATAACAACCAGGGATGAGCCGGCTTCAACCGGTATACTTACATGGGTGTCGTCGCATTTGCATTACGTGCGATGTCAAAGGTGTAACCTGAACAGTGTTGCCAGATTTTTAGACCCATCCCAAGCCCAAAGCAGCTCAAATATAAGCCAAAAATAAGCCCAATAAAACCAGTTTCTGCCCAAAAACCAACCCAAATTAGCAAGTCTGAAATTATGCACAAAATGTCATTAGAAACAATTTTAAGGACAAATATACATTGTATTCAATATACAGATGGTGGGAGGGCGTTAACTGGACACCTGCCTTAATGCTACTCATTTTTAAGACCAGTCTTTTCTGTGACTTTGTCATGTGAAACAAGCACCGCTCAGAATACAACCGAACCACCGACCCCACCACCATCCTCAGCACCTGGACCCCCATCAGCACTGAAGACACCACCCACGTCATGAACACCATCCACTCTGGCTCCCCCTCTGACCCTTGCCCCATCACATCTTCAACAAAGCCAACATCATCATCGCACCCTACCTCCAGAAGATCATAAACAACTCCTTCACGTCAGCCACCTTCCCTGAGAGCTGGAAGCACGCAGAAATCAACGCCCTTCTGAAGAAACCCACAGCGGACCCCAAAGACCTCAAGAACTTCCGCCCCATCTCTCTTCTTCCCTTCCCGGCTAAAGTCATCGAGAAGACCATCAATAAACAGCTGACTGCTTTCCTCGAGGCAAACAACTCGCTCGACCCGTCCCAGTCCCGATTTCGAGCCAACCACAGCACAGAGACCGCCCTCATCGCAGCCACCGACGACATCAGGACCCTGATGGACAACGGAGAAACAACGGCTCTCATCCTCCTAGACCTCTCGGCTGCCTTCGACACCGTATGCCACCGCACCCTGATAACCCGCCTCTCCAACACAGGGATCCAAGGAAAGGCCCTGGACTGGATCACCTCGTTCCTCTCCGACAGAACCCAGAGAGTCCGCCTACCTCCTTTCCGCTCAGCGGCCACCGAGATCATCTGCGGCGTATCTCAAGGCTCCTCGCTCAGCCCATCCCTCTTCAATATCTACATGAGCCCCCTCGCCGCTATCGCACGCAAACACAACATCAACCTCATCTCCTACGCCGACAACACCCAACTGATACTCTCCCTCACCAAAGACCCAGCCACCACCAAAACCAACCTCCAGGAAGGAATGAAAGACGTCGCAGAATGGATGAAACTCAGTTGCCTGAAGTTGAACTCAGACAAGACGGCGGTCCTCATCCTCGGACAATCCCCTTCTGCCTGGGACGACTCCTGGTGGCCCAGAGCGCTGGGCTCCGCACCAAAACCAACGGACCACGCACGCAACCTGGAATTCATCCTGGACTTCTCCCTCATAATTACCAAGCAAGTCAACGCCGTCTCATCATCTTGCTTCAACACCCTGTGCATGCTCTGTAAGATCTTTCGGTGGATCCCCACCGAAACCAGAAAGACCGTCACCCAGGCCCTCGTCACCAGCCGACTGTACTACGGAAACGCCCTATACGCAGGAACCACAGCCAAACTTCAGAAACGACTCCAGCGCATACAGAACACCTCCGCACGACTCATCCTCAACATCCCCCGTCACAGCCACATATCCGCCCCCCTGAGAACCCTGCACTGGCTCCCCGTCAGCAAGAGGATCACTTTCAGGCTCCTCACCCACGCACACAAACCACTCCACGACAATGACCCCGAATACCTCAACAACCGCCTCTCATTCCACACCCCCACCCACCATCTACGCTCTGCCAGCCTCGCCCTCGCCACCGTCCCACGGATTCGCAGAACCACCACTGGAGGAAGATCGTTCTCCTACCTGGCAGCCAAAACATGGAACTCCCTCCCCGCACACCTACGACTGACCGAGGACCATCTCACCTTCAGGAAACACCTCAAGACCTGGCTTTTCGAGCAGTAGCAACACCCCCCCTCCCTCCAGCGCCTTGAGACCCTCACAGGTGAGTAGCGCGCTCTATAAATGCACTGATTGATTGATTGAATAGTAGAAAACAAAGAATAAGCAAGGCAAAAATAGTGTTCTGTGCAATTTACTGCTCCCTCTAAATTGTATTTTAATAAAGTCTGTAAAACTCAGTGTCTTCATTATTCATTACATTACACATTAAAAATATACATTGAAAAATGGTCACTCACTTCTCTTGATGAGCAGCAATTTTGTAAATCTTGTGGTTGTTGGATTTCAGGTGTGGCAGTTTTTGGATGGACGTTGCTTTCAGCTAGCAAGTGCGCATCAGACCTCTGACACACCTGCTCACATTAAAGCCCTTAGTAGGAGCCAGTTGGGTTTCTTCCATTTCAAGTCAGCAAGCAAAGTAAGTAGGCACACCCTATGCCTCCATAAGCTTGTTTCAAGGGGTGAGGCATGATTAGCAGCAGTTTTTTAAATCTTCTGGTTGTTGGATTTCAGGTGTGGCAGTTTTATGGATGGACGTTTTCACTTCTTTGTATTTCAACTTTGGCAGCTTTTGGCTGGACACAAATACCTCAGTAGGAACCACTTAGGTTTATTCCTGTAGAAGACAGTCAGCTAGGTGAATAGGCATATGGCATGCCTCCAGATGCTCGTTTCAAGGGGTGAGGCAAGTCCCTGTAAACATGGCCAGCACCGGGAAACTGCGAATTGTTCATTAATCATTTCAACTTTGGCAGCTTTTGGCTGGACACAAAGATCTCAGCAGGAGCCACTTAGGTTTCTTCCTGTAGAAGACAGTCAGCTAAGTGAATCGGCACATGGCCTGCCTCTATACGCTCTATCTGTGCTGGCATAACTGTGGTAATCCTAGAGCTAACACATGACAATGGCACTTGCTCCATCAAAGTAGTTTTGCAGCACGTCGCTATTACCTAACAAGGGCGCATAAGTCCTCTGACACCATGCACCTGTAAAGTAGACAGCTGGTTAACTGTTGCTCTTAATGGTTGAGTAAATCTTACACTCACAAGTTTGCTGCAGGTTGCTTCAAATAATTGTAATGGGCATGTAGTTCTATAGGCCTGAAATATTTTATGCAAATGCACAGCAGTTTTTCACTTCAATGGCAGTTGATTCATCAATCACAAAAGAAAATGCTCCAATATCTTTCAGCAAGTCCTCTTGAACTATGGGTCTAATACATATGTAATTAGTGTTGTACATTTGGTGCAGTGCATTTGGAAGGGAGAGAATTCATCTTTCAAAATTTCACCATACCCATCAACAGTATTAATGGATGAACAACAAGCAGTTTGTATGGCAAACCTGATTTTTCTTCTTTTCTGGTCATTGGGTATAGAAGGGATAGGCTGTAAAAGGATGGCATAGATGTGCTTGCTGCATTACAGCCAGAGCTGTGTTTCGTGGTTATTGCATGTTGCTTCAAATCATTATAATGGGCATGCAGTTCAAGAAAAATGGAAAATCAGCATTAATGATTATAGAGGTCCACAAGGGGCACCCCACAAAAGCAACTAGGCGAATTCACACACTGGTTAACATTCTGGAACAATATAGTTGGTGTCTCACACACAGCATAAACAAACATATGCATAAGGGCAATCTATAGTTTTCTCTTTATCTATTATATATATTTTATCTATTATATATATATTTTCAATCTATAGCATATATTCAAGATGGACGACCGTATGGGAGTGCTCCTCTGAGCTCCTGAAGGCTGGGATCACAATCGGTGCAAATCCCTGTATACCCTTCGCCATCCGACTTCTGAGGCACACTGGCTACGCAGGGGAGTGTTTTGCGCCCTTGCCTTTCTTCCTTCCCTGAGTTTTGACCCGTTGTTGGGGCTCAGACAGAAACCGGCCTGGCTACATACCCCTGTGTCGGCTCAGAGCATTCTGGAGAGCTGCTGCCCTTGGAGCGAAGGGCTGCAGGCTTCTGTTCACGACTGTCAGCCATGGGGTGCCCTTATGGTGGCTCTGCCCACGCATGGAGGAGTGACTATTTCACCAGAACCAGGGTTTTTGACCGCGCTGGCTGAATCTGGGTGGAGAGACAAGATGGCGGCACCTGCAGAGATAGGATGCTGAGTAGAGAAATAACAGGCTGTCAGTGTCACTGGAGCTGTGGCGCTCGTGTATGCAGAGACCCACCTCTCCTGCCTTCTAGGGAGCCTGGGCGGAAATACTTGAAGTTGCTCCCCCACGACAGCACTGGCAGAAGAAAGGGGCTGAGCACTGCAGCGGGGTGCTCTAAGATGGCGGTGTCAGTGGGACAGGGGCTGATGCGGTAAGGAGTAGCAGGTGGGCAACATTGTACAAACTGCTGTGCCCTTGCCTACGGGGGCCTCCTCTTTCGCCCGCTAGTGCGACCTGCCAAATACAGAAGAGAGTCCTTCCAGCGATGGCACCTGTGAGGCTAAGGAACCAGATGCAGACGCAGTTCACCGGTGCACGGCCAGTCCCCACCTGTGCCACCTTGTGTAGGTATGTGCCCCCGTTGACTGTAAGGAGTGGGTGCCACACAAGCCTGGCAGTGTCAGCACTTTTTGTGCGGCAACAGGGACGGCTGGACTACGTGATGCCAAAGTTCCTCTACGGAATGCCTATTTTACACACTCAGGATTGTCCTGCTGCAATATCCCACCTAATAGAGGTCACAGTCATGAGGAAATGGGCTGATGCAGTGGCACAGGGCCAAAATGAGGTGAGGGTGAGCTGGAGGGTGAGGCGGACGGTGCTTCCCAGTAACACGGGGACTGGTGCTGCCGATGGAACTATGACGATGCCCCCCGGGGTGGAACCATAAATGTTGTACTTACCGCGGAGCATGAGCAACATGGCCGATGCCCGCTGGAGCTGTTTAGGCAGCCAAAGACGACTTTGACTCTGGTTCACCCCCTCAGCCGTGCACCTACCCAGCCAGACATTGGACATAGTTTTTCCTCATTCTCCCCGTTATGTTCTCCTGCCCTCCGCCCTCTGTGAGTCTGTGACTGCCTCCCCTTTCCATCCCTGCGTCGAGCCATGGAGTCAACTACCTTTATTTTTTTTTAATGATTTTTGTATATCCCGCCATTTTGTGACATTGCTGTCGGCTCCTGTGGGTCCTCATCTAGCAGTTTTGTTTTTTTCCCCTTTAGGTACGTTTCCCCTTGCTGGTCTGCCTGCCATAATCTACATCCTTTGCCCCCTATTTACCTTTCTCCCTCTACCTTCCATTCCCCATTAGACGTGTGTCTTGGCTATGCTATGCGCTAAAAACTCTTGCTATTGTTAAATTACTGTTTTTTCTCCTATGTTTATACTTGGCTACTGTAACTGATGTCATTTTGTAATCTGTAACTCGCTAATCATCATGTAAAGCGCTCTGATACCTCCGGTTCTAGCCAGCGCTATATAAAACTCAGCAAATAAATAATAAATAAATAAATATAGTCGATTTGGGAAAAATCAATACTATCTGCCTGCCTGCCAGGGCCACAGGGCCACTGATGACTGCAAGACAGTAACAGAAAGACTGTCAGACATGTAAAATCTTTACAAATGTAACTGTTGCTATACCACAACACGCACCAAGGCAACAAACAGTCAATTTCTGAGAAAAGAGAAAACTAGTAATAATATGTGGAGGATACCAAGGGCTTGTGGGATCTGATGTTTTTGTAAATTGTAGTGTTTAACATATGAGAGGGCAACCTTATGAAAACTTAGTACTATTTTGTGCTTTTCTTCCATCCTGGATGTGACATTTTAGCGTATCACTTTCTTACCGTTGCTGTTGTTATTGTCCCTGTAATAAAGAATTGTAGTCTTTGCAATAGAAGACTAAGAAGACTAAGATGTTCCCAACTACACTGAACCTCAAGGACAACCTAACTGTCTCAGACCGAGTAACATACTAGATAACAAGTAATATCACACAAATAGACTCTGGGAATGTCTGACTCTAATATACCAGAATGGTGAGAAAATGTAGATTCTCTAAGTATTTGAGGAGAGAATCTGGATTTCATTAAAGACACAGAAGCTAACATTATGAATATATCTTTTATTTGCCACTCCTTGTAGCACTTCGTACCAGCAACTCAAAACTTTTTGTTTGTAACAGAACAAATTATACTCTTCCACTAGTCCTCCTTCCCTATTGGTTGTCTGAAATTAAAAAAACAGCACGTCAAAATAGAAAAAGTTCTTCCTACCTAATAGTCTGTAAATCACGTCCTTTACACATTTTTTTTTTAATTTATTTTTATTATTTCTCTCTCCCAAATTATTCACCTAGGAGGAAGGGATAATACTATTGTCAGTGTATTTAATGAAATCCAGATTCTCTCTACAGATACTTGGCGAATTTACATTTCATGTCAAGACCGGAGGCTAGCATTATGCATGTTCAAAGCTGTGAAAACACCACAGACGATACATGTTACATTGGTTTCAAATAATACCTCGCAAACGCAACCACATTCGACCAGTCAGCTACATGCAAAATCTCCTCTAACCGCCCACCCGTTAAACACCTTACTTGCCATTGCACTTCTCACCGAATGTGCTCCAAATCTTCCTAGATCAATACCTACTTCAAACATGCACGACCTCACCCAAGGGGCAATTGTTGCTGTAGTCACCGGTCTGAAAGTTTATACGTAAGAAATCAACAACTGAATATCACTATTCCTTCTGTACTCTTCCATTTGTTTTCCTATTCTGTCATACATCTCATCACACACAAACTAGGACGCTCATCAAACATTGACATAGTCTTCGTTCTCCTGGTGATCTGAAAAATTACTCCATCTGGATTATAAAATGTATTTCCAACCTCCAATGCTTATACATCTGAAACCTTCCTGAAAGATATCAAACATAACAAGGTAGCTAATTTCCCTGATAATTGTTTCAAATTTTAAAACCTGTTTACTGGCCATCCTTCAAACAAACAAATAAGTAAATATACATCACATGCACAACTGTAGCTAGCTCTAGGAGGTGTTTGTAGCTTAATACCTTTTATCACTCTACGAACCAGAGGATCTCTACCTATAGAAATTCCTCCTACTAAGCCATGGCCTGCTGCAATCGCAGATCTTCAACAATTTATAGTTCTATAACTTAAAGACTTTTCATACAATCATGAAAGAAAATTAGAAAACTCTATGGCAGATTCTTCCACAGGATCCAAACCTTTTTCCATGCATCAACACATCCATTTCTTCCATGCACAGACAAACCTTTTTCTTGATCCAGGCGCCCAAGATTCCCTGAGCAACTCCGTTGCCTGCTGTGAAAGTCCTGTGACTTGCAATCCTCCCCTGGCATCCTCCAAACAAGAAGACTCAATGCTCCTTCCATTACTAAAGGGTGAGACACCCCTTCTGGTCCTAAAAGTACGTCCTCTGAATCCTGAATTAAAAAGGGTTCCTCTATTGCCAACTCCAACAACCCTAGAAACCAAGTCTGTCCTTCCCAAAAGACGTCGCAAAAAAAACTTGACATTTCTGCCTCCTCGCCGATCAAGAACACTCTCTCAATGATTGCGAACAGAGGAAAAGAATACCCCGCACCTTCCTCCAATCCTGTTAAAAAGCATCCACCTCCTCTGTTAGTGGATCTGGCCTCCAACTGTAATACCGGCTCAACTGAAATGTTAGTCTTGAAGCGAACTCTAGAGGTCATCAAATTCGAAATATCCTTTTGAATATCTTCACAATCAGCTTCCAATAGATGTAACCCCTGAGATACCTGGAATTCCAGTTGGCCACTAAATTGTCTAAACCTGGGAAATACTCTGCTTGTAAACCAATCTTCTTTTCTAGACAATTCCAAATCTGTTTCTCAATCTGAGTCAAATTCCACAACCTGCTTCCTCCCAAGCGGTTTAGTATATCTGACTGCCAAAATGTTGTCTATCTTCAGCAAAACATTGATGTTCTTCAGCCTTCCAAAACTTTGCAAAGCAAAAAGACCTGCTTTAATTTCCAAACCATTTAGTGATCTGCAATCTCCTCGCACGTCCATCTCCCACCAGTCTCCTGATTCTTCAGCTAAGCCCCCCCATCAAAATGACTTGAATCTGTCTCTAACACACAATCTGGGCAAATTCCAAATATTGCACGGCCATTCCATGCCTCTAAATTGTCCAACCACCATATTAGCTCCTCCCGATCTTCCTCTGAAATAAATATCTGGTCTCCGTACCACAAACCTTTCCTCAAAGTATACGCCTTCAACCTCTGCAAAGCTCTGTAATGAAGCAGTCCAGGGAGAGCCGCCTGAATTGAAGATGAAAACAAACCAATTACTCTCAATTGATCCCTTAATGTAGCATACTCCTTCTTCATCATACATTTCACTTCTGATTTTATCTTTACCACCCGTTTTACTGTTAGACTCAAATGTGCATATGCATCAATATAGGCAATTGTGATTCCTTAATTGCAATTATTAAGAAATCGCAACCAAGGAATCGCAATTGCCTATGCATGTAGGAATAAAAAAAAATTAACGATTACTACACATTCCTGAATTGCGAGTTGCAAATTGCGAGTCGCAATTAAGGAATGGCTTCCTATTCATTCCTATGGGCCTAGAGGCCCATAGGAATGATTGGGAATTGCATGAGCAATTTGTGAGTACCTAATAGGTACTCGCAAATTGCGCATGCAATTTCAAGGGTGCAAGGGTACCAAAAGAACACCCTGATTCACCCCTGAAAGTGCAATTAAAAACATGTAGCACACACACATGCCCAAAGGGCATGTTTGTGTGCAACATAGAACTTTGAAAAATGCACTTTTGTGCATTTTTCAAAGTTTTTGCAAATTACCATCAACTTTAAGTTGATGGTAATTTGTGTTTCCTAAAAGCGAAATTGCAATTTTTTTTTGTTGCATTGCATTTAGGGAATCGCAACTTGAGATTCCCTAAATGCAATCGCAATTTAAGTAATCACAAATATATTATGCATCCCAAATGCAAAAATTGTGGTCTCAAAGAGGCAGATTCTGCGAATCTGACCCTTTGCAACTGCAAAAAGCAATGATGCATGTGCCCCAAGGTCTTTTCTCTTGCGTTTACCATGGAACTGAAAAATGCCAAACATTGATTGGGTACCAGAACTAACTTCTCCTTGTTGATCAAAAACCCCAGTCACTCCAAAAGACATACAACCACTTCTAGTTCTTCTTTCAAATCCTCCTGACTCTGTGACATTATAAAAAAATCGTCCAAATACATGATCATTCTTATACATCTCTCCCTGAGAAAGTTCACCACCGGTTGTAAAACCTCTGTAAAATACCAAAACACCAATGCCAACTCAAATGGAGGGCATGCAAACTGATACAGAACTCCTAACCATCTGAATTGTAGAAACTTGTGAATCTCCTTTGCTACTGAAATTGTCAAATACGCATCCTTCAGATCCAATTTGACAAACCAATTGTTCTCCTGCAAGATATCTCTTAACAGATGGTTCCCCTCCATCTTAAAATGCCTGTAAATGAGTAACTTATTCAAGTCTCTCAAGTTTATTGTGGGCCTCCAACTCTTGTCCTTTTTCCTGACCAAAATAATTGTACTCACAAAACCCCGATTTTCCTCGGATACACTCTCTGTAGCTCCTTTTAACCACATTTCCTTAACCTCCTCTTGCTCTAACTTTTGTAGTTCCTCCTGAAAGACAAGCTGCCTTGGCTTCCTCTTCTGCCTTGGACTCTTCTCGAATTCTAAAGAAAACCCTTGAAATATTTTTCACTTGTCCACAAACCATCTTAGTCTTCCCCCTACCTTTTTCTGGGAAGAACCAAAAGGAGTTCTCATACTTACCCTGAACTCCTTGAGTAAACTGTGCTTGTCCTCTTGACTGGCATGCCCTGTTAGATGTTCCCCTTTGAGGATAAAATCCCATTGCAGACTAAAATCCTCTGAAGGTACATCGTCCCTGTGATTGGTATTGGGACCTTGTATGTGATTGGCCAGGAAAACGTCCTCTTGCCCCAGCCCAATCAAAAACACCTCTGCCAAACACCCTTCTCAGAGATGACTGAGCCGTATCTAAACTGGTGAAGGAGGATACATATTTTCGTACTCCATTCACCAATCCATCACCAAACAAATAACCCTTAGGGTCCTCTGCAGGCTTTTTTTCTTTTTTTGCAAATTCTCCCAACTTGGGACTTCTCATTACCACTGCTTTAGGCATTTCAGCCATAATAGCAACATTTGCGTTTCTGAGGGAACAAACTGCTCTCTGTGACCAACCAGGCAACATCTCAGTAACTACCTGCACGGCCTCCTCAGCCTCCTCGGCCATGTCCAAATCTGGATAATGGCCCCAGAATATCCAATAAATGATCCTGGCATTCTTAAGTGTTCTCTCTTATCCTTTTCTGGGATTTCTACCCATCATAAACAAGAAACTGAACATATCAGGATCCAAATCAGGCGTGGCACAATCTTTGTCATCAACAACTGGCCGAGAGCACTATGCCCTCATTACTGCCCTGGCTTTCCTCTCCAATGGCCTTCTGACCCAAAGTTTTAAAAAATCTGCAACATGTTGAAGTGGCCCCTAATCTGCACTTCTTTTGTGCCTTATCATTTTCTGACAGAACATATTCCCTCCTTGAGAATCCTTAACACTCCCTTTATCCTTCCTCTCTTTCTCTACCTTGTCCAAATCCATAGCCCATCCATCATTAAAATAATAATCTAAAATGAACGCATCATCAATATCCTCATATTCCTTACTAAAATCATCTCAATGATCTTTTCCAAATTCTTTCGTGCCTCTAAGGACTATGGGCCCGATTCACAAAAGTAAACTGAGACAAAATCTTAACTTTACAACTTTTGGTATTCACAAAGGGCATTTAGGAGTAGTAAAGTTAGGATTTTGTCTCAGTTAAACGTAAGTTTTGGTCTTAAGTTTAACTTTTTGGGATGTTGGTGATGTTTGTTTTAATGTGCTACAATGGAGTGGCAAATAAAAGATAAATGCATAATCCTAGCCTTTGTTCTTGACATGAAATCCTTGAATGCATTCTGTAGTAAAATGTTTCTTCTTACCAGTTCCCCATTGGTGCATACCCTGTTAGTCATGTATTTGTGCAGCAAATGTATGAAATCCTTTGTCTAAACTCCTATAAAAAGGCACTGTTTATGTATGTTCGAGGCTCACTTTTCCCTTTTTTAGAATGGAAGTCTATGTTGGATTTGCAGTAGAGCGTTATGAGTTCTTCTTGTACTTACATGCTTATTGTCCAGCTAATGCATTCCTGTAGTGATATGTCGTGAGTAAACCTTTAAACTTTAGTCCTTGTCTGTCATTCTTATTAGGGATGCACATAGTGAAATTAAATGTATTAAATTCTGAAAAGTAGAGGAGAGCCCAACTGGGACCACCAAGGTCCAGTAGGAACTACACCACTCCAGGTCCAAGCAGTTAGCATACATTGAGCAAATAAATGAGACACACGTTTGCGAGCTGGGAGGCTCCCTGGATAGCAAATAAATTCTAGAAAAAACAGTATCGCGCGAAGGCCTCAAACTCAACATGTACAATTTGTAGTGTATTTGGGAAGAATGGGAAATCATAATACCTGGAAACCAACCAGAGCCCCTCTGGACACTAATGTATCAACAGAGACTGGCAAAAGTCAATACATTTTGGAAAAATTGATATCTGTGGTCTACCCAGATCAGGTCCCTGTGTAGTCTGATATAACGTATGAGGGGTAGCCAGAGCACTGAGGCACTCAGATAAACACAAAAGATCAAAAAGGAGCCTGGGAAAATAAAACTAATGTCTAGAAAAATAGCATATATGACCTACACACAATGCGTCCTTACAGACACCACTCCACCGAACAATTCATTAAGGAAATATTGTGAAATTCAGTAATAACATATAGGTCATCTGTCCCCATGAGAGCAAACTGGAGACTCACAATTTTGCAGAAATGCTATATTTGGTTTCCACAAAACTCACGAAAGTGGGACCCACTCTTTCCTGCCACAGCTGGCCTTCATAGTGATTAACAAAACAAAGCTATGTTGTTCTAAAAAATAAGCTGGCAGTGCATTTCAGCTATGTTTGCCCTGTCTATAAAATGTCGAAAAGAATGGCAGTTCCTTCAACTGTACTCATATTAGCAGCAGGCTGGTTTGTGTTCCTTAGATTGAGACCAAATCTGTGACGAATAAATGGTTTCATTCAAAAGATACATCTACAATTTGAAATTACCAAGTACAAAAAAAAAACCACAGATTTAATTGGCTGCAGACACCGTCATGATTAAACCAAGAAGCCTTGTTTGAAACCGGTTCCAATATTTGTTGTACAGTAAAAAAGCCATGTAATTCATGGAGGGATTATGGTACTTATTTGGAAATGTTGTCTGCCGTGTTATATAACTAACATAAGCAGCATTGTAATATGAAAATTGTAGTGCAGCAGTCTAACTTAACACTAAGTGCTTGCCCTGGCATTTTAAGCATCAGAAGATTAAATAAATATTTTGTGTCTGGTCCCATTATACGTTTTTCGGTGCAAACAGTTGTTTTGCTTCCTGTGTATACTCCACTATGACTTGGAGCAGCAATACATTTTTAAGAAAGCCTCTTTTAGAAACATTGGGGATTTCAGTGTCCGAATCCTTCACATAATCATACATAAACATCCAAATTGTTATAGCAAGTCTTCCTATTAAGTAAACACGAACATTGTGGTAGCATCTTAACTACTACTATCCTGGTTACACATAGGACTACCCAAAAGTATTTCATGATTCAATCACAATAACAGCTGAGACTCAGATCAGCAGTTACTTCATATTGGTCCTGGACTCTATCCTAGGCTCTCTATGTCGGTGGCCATTGACTGAAATCTATACCTCCTGTTAGTAGATGCAGATGCTTTATTTAGGCAAACATACTTAGGGTTACCACCTCCCATTAGGTCATTCATTAGGTCATTACCGACACAGATTCCAGTTCTGGACTTTTGTATGATAGTCTAATGCACTGTGCGTGTTGTAGTCTCGGTTTGCTTCCCTTGAATTAATTAGATAAATCCACCTGAATCTAGTGATTTATAGGTAAAAGGTTCAGGCCAGGACACAGCGTGGTAGATTTCTAATTTGTCACGCAAAGTATTCCTGCAAGGTAACTTGCTGCGTTGCTTGAAAGGGAGAGAATGGAAATGCATCAAACACACCAAGATATGGCACACTTGTGCCCCTTCCTACAGCTGGCATGCTGTCTGCTGCCTGGCATCAATGCAGGCACCCTTACGCCATTTGCTGAAAGGATGCCTGTGTTACAGGCAGGATTGTTTTGTGAAGGAAGGGATACTTTTCTGCACTAAAACATTTCTAAGTGACAAACTACTCTTTTGATTTGTGGTGCACGCATACAAAGAGGAAGAAGTACAGAGGAGAAATAAAGTAATATTTCCTTGTTATGCCTCTCTGGGGTAGGCACATCATTTAACACAATCCCAGGTTTACTGGCTATAGTAAATCTAGAATCATGTGAAATTCCATGTGTGGATACATGGAAACCCCCATGCCCCACCCATGGAAGGACTACCTTAGGTGCAGTGGTCACCCTAAAACCACGGCTTTACTGTAAATTTGCGATGTTTAACTTGCTTCATAGCCATTCCCTAACACTGGTACAAGATACTGCTGCATATTATAGCATAGTGCTGCTCCCCAACAAACGTTGTAATTGAAAAATGTGGCCACAAGTCGAATTGACTAGCTCATAACATGGACAACTGTGTTTGTGCAATATCTGCGATGGAAGTGGTCCACGTTATTGCCCTGTTCTCTGAAGTATCAATTTAGCATAGAGCAGCAGGACCATTTGCAAGCACCTGCATAATACTGCTTTGTTTACAAACGTGATGCATGATCCATTCCAGGAATGCTCTTTGATAAATGCAAATGCGGAGCTGGAGTCATAGTAAGTCCCAACCATTGATTAATTTGTAAAATGAACTTCTGTATCCGGCACTGACAATTTTCAGGATTGCCAAAACACAAGAGTGCATAGTCTTGATTCCACCTCATGCCGCCTTCTTCCACTACCCGTGCCCCTAAATGTTCCTCTTGTAGGATCTTTTTTCTCCCTCGATCACAGTGTTCTGTCTTTCTTTTCCTACTCCTTTTCTTCTGTTGTGTTTTTCTCTCTCTCTTGCTTTAGCCAAACACTAATGAGGAAAAGTAAGTGATGGTTCCGAAAAATGAATATTGGTTGACCCACCTAGAACCAATTACTCAAATTAGGCATTGGTCCAAACTGAGTACCATGTTTCCACTTACATTTAAAATGCTTTGGTATTGAAATCCTCTCCTTTAAAGGAACAATGAACCATATTAAAAAAGTAGCAGATTACAAAAGAAATATCATGGTAAGAGTGGAGCGATACATGAGCCAACTGCCTTCAGTCCAATTAGCCAAAGTTGACAATCCTTCTGCATTGGACAGCTTCAGCTTCTACTTTTCAAAGCTTTAAAAACTGATAATGAGGTGGGTGAGGTTTCTGTGCATTGCAACTGCAGAAGTAGTTGAAAACCTCCAATATATTTCTTTGTGAAATGTAGGACAGGATACTGCCCATTTATAAACCACTGTTCCTAATGATTACCGAGGACTCCCAATATTGACCCTGGGGCAGCTCAAAGACATTTGAACTACAAGGCAAGATGTTTCAGGGTGGGGCAGTGTAATGTATTGCCCACCCCTTTAAATGGAACTTCTATACTAAATGCGTGTTTAACTTTAATCATTTCTGTTCATTTTATTAATCTATTAGTAAGAGCCTATCAGCTACCCATATGTTTAGCTGAAATATAATAAATGTATTCACCATGAGAGAAAATGTGTGCTTCACTTAAATTGTGTTTGATATAATAATTTATGCTTATTCTATTTGTTTAAGAACCTGGTTAGAATTTAATTTTGGCCTAACCTGTATGTGAGCCCTAGAGCACACGTGTTTTGTAAAATATTTAGCAAGTATTTCGTTTTCTCTCCACAGCAGGTGTATTATGAACGTGCTTGTTTAGTTAGAATAGACTTATTGTTCAGTTTCTTAGACTAGGAGGGCGATTTATCTTTTTAATTGGAAGCGGACCTCAGCTATGAGGACTGAGATGGGGGAGATACCCTCCTCTACCAGACAGCCTGGACTGATGTTAAATCCAAGGTCACCCAGATAACTGCTATTTAGTTTAGAGTTGGTTAATGAGGGTATCTAACTGCTCCCCGAGAACATTGTCCTTAGATTGGATCGTTTGGTGGGGACCGATATGAAGGAGCCTTCTAGAATCTTTCTTCATCCTTTAGTTTTGTAATTTTGAGAACACTAGAGCAGACCTTGTCATGATTTCCTCAGCTCAGGGGCATTTTCACAAGAAAAAGTCAGAGTGTGGAACTGCACCAAAATTGGCAGCACCGGACTATGACAAAACGCAGGCATGAGCCATATCCACAAGAATACTGCGCACCTCTGTGTTTCACCCTAGCAACAGCGCATACAAAATTCTGCCTAGTGCCAGTGCAGGCACCCTGCTGCCATGTTGCAAGGGTGCCTGCGCTGCAGGGATGACTGTTTCCTGCAGATCATACGGCGGTTCATAGGTTTGTGTGGACCGGATCCGGTACCATTAATGTGGGGCATGAGGTCTCGATGATCAAGGGACCTGCCGATGAACAAGTGGAGGAGCCAGATGATAGGACTGATCACTGAGTCTGTTTGATGGTCATCCACGTTCAGATGGTTATGGATCTTGTCGACCAATTCTCCTTTGAATTTAGTTTTGATGTATTTTTCATACTTTATGTGCTTTTTGAGATTTGCGATAGCTGCTGGAGGACGACTAGGGCATCCCTGACACTCACTGAGAGGGGTGTTATGAGAAAACATATTAGTCACTGCAAATTCCCACTGGCTGATATTACACTTGTGTGTGTGTGCTAATGTTGGAGAGCGTTATTCCCTATCATGCCCTTGGGTGACTGGTTACTTTGAATTTCTTTAATGAAGCAGAAAATAGTTATTTGTTAATTGTGCCAGCTTTGGTGTTTTTGTAAAAGTTTGCTTATATGAAGAAATTGTGAAAGAGAGAGCTGCTGCGATGCTCTGTAGCCTACGTTATTGGTTGTTGCGCTGTTATTGGTCAGTTTGGGTAAGTGCTAAGCTGGTAGTGGTTATGCATCATCAGATGTCGCATTAAGATTGTGTACTAGTACCAATAAACCCACCCCATAGATAGTAGATAGGCAGCACTGAAGTTCTCCAATCCAGCCAGAACCTGGTTGACCAGTCTCTGAAAGGTGGCAGGGGAGTTTTTCAACCCAAAGTGCATTACTCATAACAGGAAGTGCCCTTCTCAGGTCGAGAACTCAGACCTCTCTTTAGTCCCCTCGGTCAAGGCATCTGCCATTACCCAGAAGTTAAGTCAAACGTGATGAGGAATTTGGCAGCTTCAATCCAATCTATGAGCTCACCAGCTCTGGGGATTGAGTGTGTGTTAGTCTTGGTGACCACATTGAGGCCCTGGTAGTCCACACAGAACCCAAGTTCTGTTGTGGCAGCTGGAGGGGCAGCCTTGGGGACCAACACCATTGGGCTGGACAAATGGCAAGTTGAGGGCAAATCACTTTAAGTGTTCCTGGGAGTCCTAATGTTCGCCGTTTAGTTGACCTCACTTTTGCGCTCTTTTACCTCATAGGGCCCAGGTTAATGGTCTTGTAGGACCCGGGGCTCAAAGGGATCCATCACCCACACTTTTTGGCCAGGCTGAAGCTCCACATCAAATATCCAAAGACACAAAAAGATGTAGGAGAACAGAGAAACATGTAGTAGGTAGTGCATCTCACACGTTTTGTTCTTGAAAAATTCCCTCACCCACAAGTTGTGGCATGCTTCCTCATTGGCCTTTGTGTCAACATCCATGCTCGGACCAACGCCTGGGATGGAGCAAAAGGGAAGGGGAAGACATTACAAATGAAAAGTTATAGGGATCAAGATAGAATTACAGTTCAGAAATTAGAATGAAGGCTGGCACAGGAATATCCGCGGTAAGATTTATTCCTGGACTTTCTCGTCAGGATTAAAATGTATATAGGATTGTGGTGTCGGGGGTCATTAATTACCACATACCCCTCCCATCTGCATGTCTGTCAACATGATCCATACGATTTGTAGGGTCTTCCCACTTTCGTCAGGACCTAAGATCCCCTTATTCCCCTACTCTCCCACCATCCTGTGCATGTAGGTTGAGGTCTGACTCATTCTGGTTTGGAGGCTTCTTTACACACTGCAGCAATACCTGCAAATGGAAATATAATTCTCACGGCCATGGTCTGTTTACACATGTGACAGATTTGACTCAATGAATTACACAAGACAAAAACATAGTGCAAATACTGATAACAAACACAATCACACCACACACTCCTTGTTTCCCTTTGTATTGCCATAATGTGGTTGTGGCTAACTGATCACCTAGCTTAAGTGCACCACTAGACAGCCCTGTCATCCATAGTTATAATGTACTGCAATCAACATTGCTGCCTTTGATAGAGACCAAACACAAATTAACAGTGAGTGGCTTGTTTAAAAGTTATTATTGGGGTGGAACACTCATGGAATCTCTCTTTCGTGATAAAATCTTACTAAGTTTCACTGATGTAATTGCTCGAATAGGTGTGGGGGCAAGAGCGGCTCCCTGCAGTCAAACACTGATCATAGAAGAAAAACTAGATATTTTGAAATTATTACATGCTCACCGGGCATTCCCTCTGCACGTGAGAAAATCACATAGGTAAATGTTCATTATTTCTTGCGGAATCACTTTGCATTCCCTCTACCTAGCCCTCTTGGGCTGCCAGTGACTGTGCGGTCAGGCACACCCCCTCCACAACTCTAACATCTCCAAGTGCAACCTGACCACCACCTCCTTCCAGATGGTGTGACTGATTTGCATATGGCTGGGTCCAAACTGGGGTGATGTGGCAAGCACTCCGCCCATCATTTAATTTTTGGATATTACTCCAAGTCACTGCCAAGCAGGAAATCCACAGGCATGGAAGGAATCATAGCTTCCTGAGACCACACTCCACTCAAAGGGAACCAGAGCCACTGGGGAGAGACTCTCATGGTTGTCAGCTGACACCCCACTAACTGGGACAGTCTCTTCCCCAAGACTTGCACTAGCCAAACCATGTGATTGCCCACCAGTGAGGGCTGCACCCACTTGGGACACTTGGCATCCCACTTGAAATGTCTTTCCTGCTGGCACTCATAGCAGTTAGGGGATACCTTTAGAGAACTCCCTGTTTTTAAGTTTGTCTCCCCCTCTTACTTCTAGTGTGAATCCTGTCTATCCTTTCAGTGATGATCTCCCCCCCCGATAACTTCTTATGGAACCTGGGGTTGACCAGCAGTATGCCTCCTTAGCAGGCTCCCTGGATTCAGTGAGCTTACTGTCAATTAATTGTTCGGGCAGATCTTTAAAACAAAGACTAAACATGTGATCCTTTGCAATTAAATTGTACACCCCCTGATAATCGTTTACTTTATTGCCCTTAATCCAACTGTCCAGTGACTTGCAAAAGTACTCCATACAATCCGTCTGGGTCCTTTTGGCCAGTTTCTGACTGCACCTAAACTTCTGCCTTAATTACCCTTGGATAATGCGATACATTTTGACAAGGGCTTCCTTCCTGGGGAGATACCATATGCTGTCCCTCTTCTCTAGGGCCAGGAGGTTGGCCCTTCCTCCTCTAGGAATATGCTTCCACAAACTAGACCCCAATCCTCCCCAAGGATCCTGTGCATCTGTAAAGCTCATAAGCCCCAAACCAATTATCCATGTCATCCCCCACAACAGTGTGAGGCACCAAACCTTTAGGAAAATGGACCCTTTTGTGTCCAGACGTTACTGTAGAAATGCTCCCACCATCACTGCTGGGCTCTGCCTGCCTGGCCTTGATGTCCAGCTCCTGTTTTTTAAACTTTATTTCTCAATTTATAATAAAGCCAACAATCTGCATATCAGGTAAAATAATACTGCGTCCCGTCAGACATATATGGCAGGAGAAATGAGTAGCAATATGCAAAGATATTCAAGTTATATGTGAAAATACTTTAGAGGCGGGTTCAGGGGTACATCCCTTTGGCATGGTCGGCGCTGGCCTCATATGGAGCGGAGAGTGAGCTGAGACGTGCATCACCACAGACCAAGGGTGCTCATCACATATCAATCACCAGGCTATCAGGCATTTCTTTCAGAGATATCAGTGTCCAATATCAGTAAATAATCACACAATGGCTGCCAGATGTCCTTGGGTCTCGACGTGAGGTGTTGTAACATGGCATACACTTCACTAGTGGTGTCGCAGTAGGTTACATCTTTCAACCACTCACCATCATATGACAGTGCTTACCATCCCAGCATACAGCCAACTAGCAATTAGCTCGTATCATGGTAATGGCAGTAAATCACAGGACAAAAATCAATGGGGGAAGGGATCACTTGTCCTGAGTGACCTAGGTTTTAGCTCTCTTGTTCGGTTCCGGTTCCGATAAAAAACTCTCATTCACGTACCAAGGCTCGATAGGCGGTATATCTTGGTTCTTCACCTTGATTTTTGTACATTATAACCAAGGAAGCTGAAAGGATCACCTACATTTCCTTCTCCCCCTCCTGATAAGCAACAAGTAAATCACAGGACACCAGCGTGAATGGATTCAACGTAACCCAGTAAGGCTAGTAAGTTATCAGGCTTGATATTGGCATAAGTCATAAGGGAAATAAGAGGGGCAGATTTATGAAGGCCTTGCGCCGCCGGTGCGTCACTTTTTCCCATGTTAAAAATGACGCACCTGCGGCGCAAGGCCTTCATAAATCTGCCCCATAGTGTTTATCTTCCATCAGTAGGATTGGACAACAGAGCAGGCTAGGTGTATAAAGTCTGTGTTGTCAGTTCCGCATTTTGGGTATTTGTGCGATCGCTTACGATCAATTTTCTCTATACGGTAAGGTGTAGTATATGCTCAGTTGTTAAACTTGTAGTGCAGCAGTTTATGCCTATGAATGGGTAGATCAGTTTTGTTTGCATGCAACAATAGTGTCATGTCCCGGACCCTTCAGTGCTCCCCCTGGCTTTAAAGAAATCCTAGCTTGGTAGAGGCTGGAGACCAATTGAGACCCTTTGGTGGTCGTAATTACTAATGTCAAAAGAGAGAAGTCCTCCCACTCCAAAGGGTACAAGGGTAACCGGTCGTGTAGATTATTTCTTGATGCCAGAGTATGAAGTAGTCCATATGCGTGGCAATACTGTTGATGGTGATGTCAGCGAGTGCGATAACATGTCTGCCTGATCATAGGTCCCAGTGTGCCGATTATGAGCATGCAGTGCATGCCACACTCGTTTTTCCTGGGTTAGGTGTGGGCAAGTGATATGTGCCACAGGGATAGCAGGAGAGTAAGGCTACCCACCCCGCAGATAGCAACAAAGCTTTGCCCAACGCCCAGTTGGTAGTAGACAATGTTTGAATATCATAGGGCTCTCGCAGGATGCCCAGGGGTAGAATAGAGGGGAGGAGAGTGTGCCCGACATGGTCTCTTTCCACTTATGAGTACAGAATACAGGCATCCATTTGAAACCCGTGGTATGAGAAGTGACATTGCGCCACCAGAAAATATAACTGCAGATCCGGCACACCAAATCCCCCTCTTTTTATTTGAGTGTTATGACATTCCATCAGGTTTTGGTTCTTTTGTCTGCCCAAATCAGCCAGAAGAGAAAGCTTGATATAGTGGCAAAAAAACTATTAGTCAGAGGTATGGGTATGTTCATAAACAAATATAGAAAACGGGGGAGGATGATCATTTTAATAATGGCAATGCATCCTGCCATTGATAGTGTCAATTCTGACCTCCTGGTCACAGACCTTCTTTCTCCCCAGCAGCTCTGCTGTTTTGCCACTACCGCTGACCCCGTTCACCTCTGTCTGGTAGGTGTTCAAGGCCCTCCCCTACCCGCAGGCTCCTGCCTGCGCCTCATCCCTGGTGGTTCATTGGGAAAACCTTGCTCTTCTGCTGGTCCGCTGCTGTCTGTCAACGTGTTTGTACCTGTTTTTCTGAACTTGTGAGTGTTTTGTTATTGTGCCTTCGGTTGTCTTGTTTTTTCTGTCTTTCCTGTTCTTTCTGTTTCCTCTATGCCCGTTTCCTTCCAGCCGCTGCTGCCACCGTGGCCCCCGATGGTTTCCGCTCCCACCTCCCAGCTGCACTTCTCTCCCTCTTCCCTATTTAATGGTGGCCGCTGCTCGGGTGTCCAAGCTAGACCTCTGACCTCCTGGTCAGAGACCTGCTCTCTCCCCCAGCAGCTCTGCTGTTGTGCTGTTGCCGCTGAACCAGTTCACCTCTGTCTGGTAGGTGTTCGAGGCCCACATTCACCCGCAGGCTCCTGCTTAAGCCTCATCCCTGGTGGTCCATATGGAAAGACTTGTTCTTCTTTTGGTCTGCTGCTGTCTGTCTCTTTGTCCGTTTTTTCCGCCCTCGTGAGTGTTTTGTTATTGGACCTTTGGTTGTCTTGCTATTGCCTTTTTTCCTGTTTGTGCCTTCTTTTTCCTGTTTTTTCTGACATTCCTGCTGTTCTTGTTTGTGTCCTCTGTGGCAGTTTCCTTCCTGCTGCTGCTGCCCCCTTGGCCCCTCCCCCTTGGCCTCTCCCCCTGCCGGTTCCCACTCCCGCATCCCACCTACCAGCTGCTCTTCCCTCCCCTTCCCAATTTAATGGCAACTGCTGCTCGGGTGTCTGAGCAAGACGTCTGACCTCCTGGTCAGAGACCGGCTCTCTCCCCTAGTAGCTCCACTGTGGTGCTGCTGCCGCTGACACCATTCACCTCTGTCTGGTAGGTGTTCGAGGCCCTCCTCCACCCGCAAGATCCTACCTGCGCCTCATCCCTGGTGCTCCAGTGGGAGAGCATTGCTCTTCTGCGGATCCGCTGCTGTATGTCTCTGTGTTTGTGCCAATTTTTTCTGTCCTTGTGAGTGTTTTGTTATTGTGCCTTTGGTTGTCTTGTCTAGGTGTCTTGTTATTGCCATTTTTCCTGTTCGTGCATTTTTCATTTTTTTCTGTCTTTCTTGTTGTTCCTGTTTGTGTCCTCCATGCATGTTTCCTTCCCACCGCTGCTGCCCCTATGGGCCCTCCCCCCTGCCAGCTCCTGCCTTCCAGCTGTGCTTCCCTTCCCCTTCCCTATTTAATGGCAGCCGCTGTGGTGCCGTGTAGTGGACGCGCTCAGTGGGCATGCTGCTGGAGCGCCAATGGCAAGCCCGGCTGCACCCGTCCGTGACCCAACCGTGACCAGGGCCAGGAACCCTGGTTCTCCAACCTCCCACCACTACTACTCAGCCGCCCTCCTCGCACTCAACCCTGGAAGAAACAACAACTGCCAGCTGTCTACGCCGAAAACCACACACAGCCAGTTCTCCTGCTGACAGTGCCAACAATCCTTCTCCATCCTCCGCACCCCCACGATAGCCAGACCCACGCCGGACACAAGCACCACCGAAGCCCTGAAGTGCATCCTTCTCAACATGTGCTCACTGCACAGACATTCTGTAGGAATGTCTGACATAATATCGACAGACAGAATATCTACATACAAAAATATCGACACAAAAATATCGAAATCAAAAATATCGAAATTATATCTACATAATGGTAAGTACAAAAATATCGAAAAAATAATATCGTAGTACAAAAATATCGAAATTAAAAATATCGTTTTTTTAAATGTATTAATAATAATGTAAAAATAATTTTAAAATACATATAATTTAACAAATATTAAATAAAAACATTAAAACATAATTAAAAAATTAAAAGTAATACATATACATTTAAAATAAATTAAAAACTTAATAATTTAATGTAATTTTATTTTTTTTAATTTCATTTAATTGATTTAAATTAAATTTAAATTTATTTTATTTTTACCCTGTACGCCTGTACCCCAAAAACCCAAAACTGACCCTAAACCCTAAAAATACCCCTGTACCCCAAAAACCCAAAACTGACCCTGAACCCTAAAAATACCCCTGTACCCCAAAAACCCAAAACTGACCCTGAACCCTAAAAATACCCCTTTACCCAAAAACTGAAAACTGACCCTGAACCCTAAAAATACCCCTTTACCCAAGAACTGAAAACTGACCCTGAACCCTAAAAATACCCCTTTACCCAAAAACTGAAAACTGACCCTGAACCCTAAAAATACCCCTTTACCCAAAAACTGAAAACTGACCCTGAACCCTAAAAATACCCCTTTACCCAAAAACTGAAAACTGACCCTGAACCCTAAAAATACCCCTTTACTCAAAAACTGAAAACTGACCCTGAACCCTAAAAATACCCCTTTACCCAAAAACTGAAAACTGACCCTGAACCCAAAAAATACCCCTTTACCCAAGAACTGAAAACTGACCCTGAACCCTAAAAATACTCCTTTTCCCAAAATTAATTAACATTATTTAATTACCAATTAATTATTAATTAACAATAACAATAAAGTAAATATATTAGCACATTAGCTATAATTAATTTAATTTACTAATTCATATTGATTTTTCCCAAATAATTAATTAACAATAAAAAAATTATATATATTTAAAAATTACTTTAATTAATGTAATTAACTAATTAATATTAATTAATTACCAATTAATTATTAATTAAAAATATGTACAAAATCATTTTAATTAATTAACTAATTAATATTAATTAATTACCAATTAATTATTATTTAAAAATATTTACAAACATATATTAAATAATTAACTAATTAATATTAATTAATTACCAATTAATTATTTATTAAAAATATTTACAAACATATATTAATTAATTAATTATTATTAAATTACTTCCCACCCTATTCCCCTATAAACCCACAACCCGCTCTAATACTAAAACGCAAAATGTTAACAAAATTACTAATTTTCAAACATACATTTCTAAACATATTTACCAAACATATAAACAACAAAATAAAATACATAACACTAAACAACAAAATTTCGATATTACTAACATACATACCTTAATCTCGATATTCTGTCTGTCGATATTATGGCACATCGATATACTATACCATCGATATTAAAACATCGATATTATTGTATATCGATATTTTAATTTCGATATTTTGTCTGCCTACCATTCTGTAGAGATCTGGAATGTCCTTGACACCCTCTCACCAGATGTTGCCTTCTTCACGGAAACCTGGACCAACGCCTCCTCCACCCCCGACATTGCCACTGCCATTCCTCACTGATACAAGATCCAGAGGAAGGACCGCCCCAACTGTCCAAGAGGAGGACTCGCCATTGCACACAAGAGCTCCCTCCTACTCTCCACCTCCAGCACGAGTGTCTCCCCTAAGCATGGGCGAATTTTGCAAATTTGCGGTTCGCGAATTTGCGGATTTGTGAACTCACGATTCGCAAAATTCACGAATTCGTGCGAATTTGCTGTTTTTGCCAGTTCGCAAGGGTTTTGTACAAGTTCGGGAACGCAAACTTACTTGTGTGGTCTCAACGGTCGCGACCATGTTGTTTCTACGTGTCCAGCCTGTTAGCGACCCTGTGGTTCCTCCCTGCCACCCTCCGGTTCATCACTGCCACCCTCTGGTTCCCCAATGCCACCCTCTGGATCATCACTGCCCCCCTCTGGTTTATCACAGCACCCTCTGGTTCATCACTGCCACCCTCTGGTTGATCACTGCCATACTCTGGTTCATCCCTGCCACCCTCTGGTTCATCACTGCCACCCTCTCGTTTGCCACTGCCACCCTCTGGATCATCACTGTCCCCCTCTGGTTTATCACAGCACCCTCTGGTTCATCCCTGCCACCCTCTGGTTCATCACTGCCACCCTCTGGTTTGCAACTGGCACCCTCTGGATCATCACTGTCCCCCTCTAGTTTAAGGCTGCCACCCTCTGGTTCATCACTGCCATCCTCTGGTTCATCCCTGACACCCTCTGGTTCATCACTGCCACCCTCTCATTTGCCACTGCCACCCTCTGGATCATCACTGTCCCCCTCTGGTGTATCACAGCACCCTCTGGTTCATCCCTGCCACCCTCTGGTTCATCACTGCCACCCTCTGGATCATCCCTGCCCCCCTCTGGTTTATCACAGCACCCTCTCGTTCATCACTGCCACCCTCTGGTTGATCACTGCCACCCTCTGGTTCATCACTGCCACCCTCTGGTTTGCCACTGCCATCCTCTGGTTCATCCCTGCCACCCTCTGGTTCAAGGCTGCCACCCTCTGGTTTATCACAGCACCCTCTGGTTCATCACTGCCACCCTCTGGTTCATCACTGCCACCCTCTCATTTGCCACTGCCACCCTCTGGATCATCACTATCCCCCTTTGGTTTATCACTGCACCCTCTGGTTCATAACTGCCACCCTCTGGTTGATCACTGCCACCCTCTGGTTCATCAATGCCACCCTCTGGTTGATCGCTGCCATCCTCTGGTTCCTCCCTGCCACCCTTTGGTTCATCACTGCCACCCTCTGGTTTGCCACTGTCACCCTCTGGATCATCACTGTCCCCCTCTGGTTTATCACAGCACCCTCTGGTTCACCACTACCACCCTCTTGTTCACCACTGTAGATTATGGGGGGAAAGCAAAGCACACCTTCCCAGCCTCAACTGAGATGAATAAATTTGGGGCTGGTTAATGTGTCACTGAATTTGTGCTTCATGTCTGGCACCTGCTTCCTTAGCTGTAAGACCTTCCTGTTACAGTTATTTTTTTTACAGGAGCAATGTGCCATACTTGTAACTATTCTCTGACCCTGCTTTGAGGGTCAGAGCAGGGTCAGAGAATAGTTGAAAGTAGGCAACTGGACTCTGGAGGGGCCCCTCAGGAAGCACTACAGGGAATGGTTACAAATTAGTTTGAACTTTTGCACCTGCTAAGTGCTTTCAGTTTTCCAAAATTTGTTTTTCTTCCATTTCGCGAGATTTGCGGGACGCGAAATCGAACTTGCAATCCGCAAATTCGTGCGAATTTGCTGATTTCTCTTTTTTTTTGCATGTTCGGGCGTTTTTTCTTTTTTTTTGCGTGTTCGGGCAGTTTTTTGCTTCTTCGCGGGCCGCTTGCAGCGCACCGACTCCGAGGTTGCCCATGAGGTCATGTACGGGCGCGGCCATCTTGTTTGCGTGACGTGTTTCCGTTTCCGCCCGCTCGTTGCAAGTTCACGTCGTATGCGGCGCGCGATTACGTATTTGTGGGCGTTTTTGCGTGCTCGCGGGGGAAATATCGCGCAAACTTACCCACGTGGTCCTCTATGGGCGCGGCCATCTTGTTTTTCATTCACCGCTATGGTTTTGGGCATGCTACCTTTCTATTCACTTTACATCTTTGCAATCCTATGTTTTTTTGAAGTTCATTTGTTTTTTTTTGCTAATTATCGCTCTCTTCAATTTCCTACATCTATATTTTGTGTTTTTTTTAACTTTTTGTTACTTTATTAACTACTTTATTTCTTTTGCTCTCTCTCTTATTTTTTTCACACCTATTCTTCTTTCCTTCTTCTTGTGCCCAGGACCATGGCTAAGGGAGTCAACAAGGGCAAGGGGAAGGGCCCAGCCCCACGTACCCGGCTCCCTCGCGGGCGTTGGTGGGGGGAGGAAGTGCAGCCCAGGGAGATATTTTCTGCGGTGGAGGTGGCCGCCTTGCTGGTTTTTGTCCAGGTCCACCTCCCTGAGACCGTGGCAGCAGGTGCGCGGATTGCTTCCGGTTACGGCCTCCGGGAGCGTCGCCAGCTGTGGGACACGGTGTGCCGGCGCATGCATAAGGAGTCTGGGTTCCGGCGCACCTACCACCAAGTGACGCACCGGTGGAGTGACATCTTGGACCGGGAGCATGACCTGGTCGACCTGCTTGGTGTGGAGATCCCTGGGCTTGGTAAGTAGCTATTTAATAACTACTTTTTTTCCTTCTGCTCTGTTATATTGCTAATCTATTTTTTTCCTGAAGAGTACGAATGCTGCTGATTAGATTACTTTGCATGTAAATTAATGTTTAAATAGCTTCTGTTATGGCAGGTGCTCGCCTGGTTATTGGCGTTGCTACTATGCTTACTTGTTTGCAACTTTTTAGTCATTTGAGAGCATTACTACGTAATTCTAGAGACAGTAGACTCAAGTCTAGTCCTTCTTTGTACTCCTGCTGCTGCCACTTTGAAGAGATAGTGGTGGATTGATACGTTGAGTATACTATGTATTACTTGTTCTAGGACATTTGTTAGTGGTCTGCAATCATGATGACGGACTGTGTCTGTCACGCGACGTCTCGTGCTGCTGAGTGATGGCAGTCGTAGTAGAACCTTTTTGTTGTTGATGTAGTTAGTGAATTACATAACTTTCCTATTAGACGGTCTGCGAATCCTGCAATACTGTATCCTCTTAGTTGACCAGATCAGATGCAATTGATGTTAATTTGTTTCCCCGACATAATTTTAGATTGAGTACAAAGAAATCAAATATTTCCCAAAAAACAATCATCCATGTTGTGTTTCTTTATTTCATGATCACCAGAAGCAACTCCCAGGGGCAAGGCGACGGCGGCGACAGAGACTCCGGTGGCAGAAGTTGGACAGGAGCAGTCCCTTGCAGGCTCTTCTGCTGGCCCCAGTAAGTTGTCTTATTGTTATCTTAATACTTATACTTCCCTAACTTTTACAGCCCCTATTTATTATAAACTGGTTCCTAATAATTCTATGTTTTACAAAATAGTCTTGGATCTTCTTCTAATGTAGACTACTTTCTACATTCTTATCCTGCCTCTACCATCACTCTCTGTGCTACTACTATTTACAATTATGAGTCGGTCTGTGTAGGTAGCTAAGCTTGCCCATTCGGCAAACGGTGTGAAACAAAACTCTGATACAGCAATAGCTCTAGGCACTGAGTGTAGTCCTCTAGGTTGCCCTTGCTGTCTATTCCAGTATTCTTAATGTAAGTGCTTTGACAATTTGCAACAACAAAATGTAATTGTTTACACCAAGTAAAAGGTAGCAGTGTCCTTTTTGATTTGAGAGGAGCACATCCCATACTGCTAGTGTTTCAGGGACTATTCCACACACAAAAGAAGTATGGACAAGATGATAGGTGCAGGTCGTCTTTTGACATACCTCAGTCCGAACAGAAGTTGAACCCCCAATCCCCTGACCGACTATCTAGAATTTCTGACCAATGATTTTTATGACCCAGAAGAACAGAAGAAGACTACCTCCGAGTCCCGGCCTATCTGAGTCACTGAAACATGACTGCCAAGTGCAGTAGTTCAAACCTTTCCGCTCACTCACTCGTAAACAAAAAACACACAGTGTTTGTTGGTTTTAAAGTTTTATTTTCAGTTAAGAAATGAAAACACAGTACTGCTGGTGATGACTTACTAGTAGTTGGAGAATTGTCTG
Source organism: Lissotriton helveticus (assembly GCF_964261635.1). Taxonomy (NCBI): domain Eukaryota; kingdom Metazoa; phylum Chordata; class Amphibia; order Caudata; family Salamandridae; genus Lissotriton; species Lissotriton helveticus. Next base: position 660,873,721 of record NC_136067.1, read on the forward strand.
GCAGAAGGGCAATGGAATCTTCTTTCTGTAATGAGAAAAATGGTGCCCGTTAAGCAAGCATTCATCAGTTGTCATAAGAACAAGTGTAGCATTTAACGGAATAAGCATATAAAAGGTTAACACCCTTCCCAAAAATGTTACTTTTTTTCAATCCCAGTAATAAAAAAAATGTGTTATGTAACATTTTCTTCCGTTACGAGACAAAATAGGGAGTTGTGTATGGCATCTGAAAAGGTGACATGTTTTTCCTAGACGTCACAACATCTGACGCGGCACAGATGACAACCAGTGCCGGGGCCAGCAGTGCGGAGGGGTCCACTCAGGATGGGGCGGCGCCAGCAGGAGGAGCTGGGGGGGAAGACTCTGCGGTAGCGGACGTGGTAAGGTATTATACTCCTTACTTATTGAAATTATTTTGAGTAGCCTCGCAAAGGAGTGTTTGATGTACTGTACACTAGTACACAGTACACTAGTATAAGTACACTGTATGTCAAGAACATTTACTAATTTAGAACTACTTTTTGGACTATCACGTAGAAGACAGTCAACCTTGACTTTTAATAGCATTAGCTGCGGTACTTCTCTGGTAACCAATGGCCCCCTCTATTTCACTTCAACTCAGCTGGCCAATTTGTATTGTGATTTGTGAAGCCAAGTCATATCAGATGAAGTTTAGGGATGTGAAGAACAAAAAGTTAAAGAAGGGTGAAACGAAGGACGAGTGAGTCTTAATATTTATGACTGTAAAGAATGGTTTTGTGGAATGCAATTCAACATAAGAAGACAGCGCTTTCCAAAATATAATGAAAAGGGTGTTAGTTGGTTTTTGACAAAAATACATTTTGGTACATTTGAGACATCAACAAGAATCATAGACGTACTTTCGAAGCCTGGATGTTATCTTCTTTATCCTCCTCGTCGATAGCAGAGGTGTATGATGTAGTAGAGCAGACGCTGAGTGGAAGAAGTATGGCCAGTGGCAGTGCCACCCCTATAGAAAAGTAAGACATTCAGATCCCCACTTGCATGTACTGCTTAAAGTACTGCGAGTCTGCATCATCATGGCCTGTGTCTGTATTTCTTGGCTGAAAGCAGAGTGAGCTGCCATTATGGCGGCGAGCACAAGTTCACATACCAGTGATTTCTTTTACAACCCAAGAGAAAAAAGTAAAAAAAGGCCCTTTTTTAGTACTCTCTGACTATGTATGTAGTAGTGAGTCCACCCATAGTGCTGCTAGTGGAATTCCTGAAACTCCCAGTAATGTCACAGGCTTACAAAGACTGCGGGAAGATACATGCCAAAATGTTATACTGTTACAACAGGTATCTGTGCACACGTTGCCTTTTACTAGTAAATGCTGTAGGTAATCAAACAACACAACCAATAGACAAACAATGTGGAAGTAGTCTTGATAGAAGTGTTTCTTCAATTCAGATTTTATCCACCACGCCCAGCCAACACGTGTTTCGTCAGGGCTAGTAGCCCGCGACTTCATCAGGGCTCCCGCGGGCAGCGGTTCCAAAGCTATTGCCACAATGGCTAGGTGCTCTCAACCGCTTCCAATTCCGACTCGGCTACCGGGTACTGTGGAGGTTCTCGCTGATTCGTCTCAGCCGTCTCAGCTTTACAGCGTCTCCGCGTGTAAACTGTAAATGACTTCCGCATTTACACGCGTAGACGCTGGAAAGCAGTATGTCTTAATCTGCCGCTCACACGGATACTCCTATGGTGTGTCGCATCTTTGGTATTAACCATCACACGGACGGCTGAGACGAATCAGCTAGAACCTCGACAGTACCCGGTAGCCGGGTCGGAATTAGAACTGGCTGAGAGCACCTAGCCATTGTGGCAATAGCTTTGGAACCGCTGCCCGCGGGAGCACTGATGAAGTCGCGGGCTACTAGCCCGGACGAAACACGTGTTGGCTGGGCATGGTGGATAAAATCTGAATTGAAGAAACACTTCTATCTACCAACAGCATTTACTCTGTAAAAGGCGACGTGTGCACAGATACCTGCTGTATCAATTATGTTTGGATCTTGGTCCTAATTGGAGGTTTAGGTTCTTCCTCCTATCTGGAGCACCCTCAAAATAGTGGTTAGAAATTATAAATAATGTCACATACGGGAAGCGCCAGTTGTGGATCGACAATCAAAAAAAACCTGGTCCGTTATCTTAAAAATGTTATACTGTGTTTGCTACTTGCTGGTGTTACTTATGCTGGTGTTACTGAGTGTCAACTTTCTGTTGATGTTATTTCATCTCTGTAGAAGCACACTCCATTGGCCATTTTTAACAGTTACTTATACGTATCTTAAACATACTAAATAATGCAAAAATTATATATTATAAAATTAGCATCTGTGGAAGACAAACAAAATACAGTTACAATATATCCTTTACAACACCAAACAATTTGTAAAGTTTTTCATTCGCCTTTTTTGCTGTTCTCAGAATATATTGAACTTCACTAGAAACGGTGAGTTCAATAGTACTCATCACATAACAGCAGGCAAAAAAAGACAATCAATAAGATTATCTTAAAAAAAATTAAACATTTTCAATAACAATCGAAAAAATTGAAATAAAACATATGTTAAATGTTTTTTTCAAACAGCAATTTCTTACGTAACTATGAGATATCTCAAAGAATCTTAAAATACCAAAACACTATCATTAATTTTCATACACTGTAAACAAAGTTACTTTTTAATATATGCTGATAAAATATACAACAAATAGTCCTTAATAGTTTTATATACTTTTCCTCATGGCCAAATAGTATATCTCAAATTCTTAGTAAAGAAGTTTCCTAATAGTAATCCTCATCATCCGTCTCCCACCTTTCTGATCCAAAACCTCCGACATCATTTGCAACGTCCCCCCAGGGCTCATCCCTAAACTTGACGCTATTCAACATCTACATGGCACCCTTACACAAGTGGCCCACCATCACAACCTCAACATAATCTGCTAAGGCAACGACACCCAACTCATCTTCTCTCTCACCAAGGAGCCACACACCATCGAAAGACGTAACCAACTGCATAAGGATCAATTCTCTAAATCTCAACTCAGACAAACACCTACAACGAGTACAACGAGTCCAAAACACTTCCGCCCGACTGATCATTAATGTCCCTTGCCACAGCCACATCACCCACTACCTGAGAAATCTACACTGGCTTCACGTCAACAAGAGGATCACCTTCAAACTCTTCACCCTCACTTACAAAATACTCTACAACACCAGTTTAACCTACCTTAACAGCAGTAATCCTGAAAGGCCAAATTTTATTCCTAAAATATTGGCTTTAAAAATATTAGGTAAGACTTTGGTAACTCTTTAGGCAAACATTGTTTAAAAACCAATTGACTACCATTACAATGTATCCAACCTTTCAGACATAAACAATGTAATGTCCAGATGTTGTAGAAGGTCCATCATGAAAAATAATTGCAAAAGCTACAAAAGTTCTTCCTGATATTGATACTTGAGTAGATACAAAACGTTTAATCAAAGTTTCCAATTTTCTTACATCAGGTCTACAACTTTGCAGCATTACAATTACATACTGTCCATATCTTTGTATAAATAATGTTGATGACATTTCTGATTTACATTTGCTACACTCCATGTTTTGACTTGCTCCTCTAACTAGATTGTTAAAAGACACTGATTCACAGTCAGGTATAGTCAAATATAGGAATCTTTCAGTTTCAATGTCAGTGCTACATGTAAACAAACACATTTCACAGTCATGTTGCCATTAATAAGAAAGGCCAAAAAGGTTTCCAATATCTATACCTTCATCTTCCAATACAACAAGCATATACATTAGAAATTCCTGACAAGTTTGCTGAATATTCTGCGTAAATTGAGTAGAACCAGAACGGTGCACAGACATAATATCGACTCCAAAATATCGTTTGGACAGAATATCGAGTCAAAAATATCGTTTGGACAAAATATCGAGAGGACAGAATATAGACAGCCAAAATATCGTTTTTAAGGTAAGTGAAGTAATATCGACTATAAATAATATAGAAAGTGAAAATATGTAACTATATAATATAGATAGTAAAAAAAATCGTTTTTATTTTTAGGGTTCAGGGTCAGTTTTGGGTTTTTGGGTAAAGGGGTATTTTTAGGGTTCAGGGTCAGTTTTGGGTTTGTGGGTAAAGGGGTATTTTTAGGGTTCAGGGTCAGTTTTCAGTTTTTGGGTAAAGGGGTATTTTTAGGGTTTAGGGTCAGTTTTCAGTTTTTGGGTACAGGGGTATTTTTAGGGTTCAGGGTCAGTTTTCAGTTTTTGGGTATTATTTTATTATATTTTGTTACTATATATATATGTTTTAATAAATATGAAATAAAAAAATATGTATTTAACTTTCATTAATTATTTAATTATTATAAGTTAATTTAAGTAATTTTAAGTATATTTTAGTAATTAATTATTAATATTAATTTAATTTAACACTGTTTTTAGTAAATACGATATTTTTACAACTATATTTTTGTAAACGATATTTTTAACTCGATATTTTTGTACTTACCTGTTTGTAGATAGAAACTCGATATTTTGACTGTCGATATTTTGTCAACGATATTTTTGATGGTCGATATTCTGTCCCTCGATATTATTTCAGTGATCCAACCAGAACATATGGCAAAAACATTTTGAATATCAGAAATACTTTGTATTTTACTTTTACCACTACTACATTTATCATAAACAGAATACAACAATGAACAGAATCTTTCTTCCCGAATTTCAACAATTACCTGTTGCAAACTTTCAAGAAAAAAACATTAACAACTACATTAGCATAGCAGTTGACACCAGAACTATTTTCAAACTGATAACCAACATTCTCTTCAACACTGTCGTTTTTCTTTTTACCTCCAATCACAACTTCATCTTGTTTTTTTTCTTTCTCTACAGCTTCACTACAGATATTCTCAAATCTTCTTTTTCTACCTACCACACGCTTTTCAAATACTGGATATTGACCTAAATTGGGTGCATATTCTCTTCTTAACCTAATATACTCTTTCCCACAATTTGCATCTGCACTAATCTTTGTCTCATCAAAATCAATCAAGTACAATCCAGATATTTATTTATTTTATTTATTTTATATTCTTCTATAGCGCCTGAATAGACCCCCGAAGGGGTATCTCCGCGCTTTGCCAGTAAGAATATCCTCAGATAGATGTGCGTAATGCATATAAACAGAGAGGGATCAGATGCTGGGGAATAGGTACGTTTTTAAGACCTTACGAAAGGTCAGATGGTTAGTGAGTATTCTCATCTCAGAAGGTAGGGAGTTCCAGAGCTTTGGTCCAAGATGGGCCAGAGCTCGCCCTCCTTGTCTGGACCTCTTTATTCTGGGCACCTGCAAAAGCTGCTGGCTGCCGGAACGAAGGGTGCGTCCAGGGGCATAGGGCAGAAAGAGGTTGGCCAGATATTTTGGGCCTTTGCCTATCATGCTTTTGTGGATAGTGCATAAGGTCTTAAAATGTACTCGTGCCCTCACTGGCAGCCAGTGGAGCCTAATCAGCAGAGGGATGGAGGGAGTCCTAGGAGGGGCATTGAGGACTACCCTCGCTGCCGTATTTTGAATCACTTGCAACTTTTTAAGCTGCCCTTCGTTCGCTCCTAAAAGGAGGCCGTTGCAGTAATCTACTCTGCTGATGACTAATGCCTGCACGAGTGTTTTCCTATGGCAGTCTGGCAGATAGGGGAACACTCTTCTTAACATTCCAATAGCTTGAAAGCAGGTGCTCGCCACCTGGTTTACATGGTCCTTGTAGGTGAGTGTCTGGTCTAATAACACTCCAAGGTTTCTCACCATGCTTAGATAAAGTTCTCACTCGAGACAAAGCAACATATGCCATACCCTCTTCAAACACGGTACTTCCAATATTCACTAAAGCACTATCTACACTTAAACCTTGAGTTTTATGAATGGTCACCGCATAGTATACACCAAAGAAATAAGAAACAGTTTTCTGCGAACATACAAATCTTTTACAAGCAAAAACCGAGCTGAACAACAACTGAATTGTTGTACTTCTTCAATGTCATCAAATTTGATTTTCAAAAATTCAATACCATCTCTATTTACATAATTAACAAAATCAACAATTTTACCCATTGCTCCATTTACTAAACCTTTTTCCACATTCAAATTACGTAGTAAAATTACCCTACAGTTTACACATGCATATAAATTCTTTTCTAAACCAGCAGTTTTACTTATCGATTTCTCAAAAGAAAACAATTTCCTCTTCAACTTTTTCGGTCAAAATAATAGTGATTCCTTCATGTTCTATTTTATCAATAGCTTCCAATTTTATAATTTCTTCATTTTCCAACTTTAAAATTTCTTCATTGAATATAGAACATTCCCGCAATGTTGGCATTAAGCAGATTACAGATTTGTTTTCTGCAATTCTCATATATATTTTGGAAACAAATTGGAAAGTAATCGTCTCTGTAAAGCTTCTTTGCCATGTATAGTCCCTTTGCCAATTCTTATATCTTGAAGAATAGTTCCATAATCAGCATCATTTGCCTCTCGCATATTTATATTAAGTTTCTTATTATCAAAATATGACCAATATGTTAACATTTCCAATGCTCCCCAAAGACTTTCTGGTATCTTCATGCGCCAGTGTTTTAAACACTGGTTGTCCAGTTGGTCATATGGATCCTCTCTGGCTGCCAGCGCTCTGAGACCTTCGGGTGATTTATGTGCGATACAAATGAAATAAAATGGAAATGGAAATACAGGAGTAAGTTGTAATAGATCTCCAAAAACGTTGACATGTTTTCCTCCAAAAAATACGTCATACTCTGTTTTAAGAATTTGCTGCATTCTTAAATGCACAAAGGCAAGCATTACGTTTGAAACCATGCATACCTCATCAATAATGAGAAGTTTCATTTTCTTCAAGACTCTTGAAACTTCACAACAAGCTTCTCCAGATAGCTTGTGTTATTCCAAGTTGTTTTCATGCTCTACTGGTAGCATTAATAAACGATGTAAAGTAATTCCTTTAATATTGTGTGCTGCTAATCCAGTTGGAGCAGTGACAACACAAGACTAATGTGACTCAGTTGTTTTCTGTAGAAAAGTTGTGTTTACTTTAATTAAAAAACAGTTGCCTGTTCCAGCTTGTCACTCACGTACATTTGGATAGGTTGAAAGATGAGCAAGAGCACTCTTTCTTCTCATGAAGTAATCCATGGTCAATCTGTTCTCTCACTTGCTCATATATTTGTTTCTGCTCAACATTTAGTTGTTCTTCCAAGTTTCCTAAGTTTGTTACATCTTCTTGAGCTTGATACATTGCTGTTTCCACCTCTTCCATAGCAGTTGCTGCTTCATTTTGAACAATTGGTTCTCCTAGTGGACCCTGACTCAATGGAGCAGAAGTTTGACTGTCTTGAGAACTGTCTCTTGCAATCTCAGCTGCAATTGTAGCTTCTTGCTCAATTTCGTAGTTCAACAATTTCACATAATTAGCAAAAACAGGACATTCTATAGTATCTTTACTTGTGTTGACCGAATCTTCTTAGCTCTCAAAATCTCCAAGTAATTCCAATTCTGAACGCCACGGCTTGAAAAGTTTCAAAAGAGCTAAATAGTAAAATTTCCTTTTGTCAGGAGTTTTGCAACTCAGTTTAAGGTGATTAATCAAATGTCCTTTTATTTGTTTCACCATATATCCTTCAGAACCAATCACGGCATATATACCATTATTGATGTTTTCTGTAATATTCCGGTTAAAAATATAGTTTTGAAGCACTTCACAGAAACACATGTTCTCAAGATGTTGACTATTTGGATGATATGTATCCAACATATTTGTTTTCACAATATCTGTACTTTTTGGCTCTTTTGCAGCTAAATATTCAATTTCTTGCACAGATTTAAGTACTCGATTTCGTGTTGCAGCAAGACCTAGACTCACCCAAATGATTCTTCTAGATTTGGTATATAGACTTGCAGATGATAAGCGATCCAAACATTCATACGCTCCAATTTCTCGATGAGATAACATCTTCAAACTGTAACTATATAATTTCTTACTCAGACTCTTCTCGTGGGAAATCTCTTCCCACATCTCCTTCAATTCTGTCTTTTCTGATTTTGTTATGTAGGATGTTACATATCGAGCAACAGCAACGGAATTGTCTGCAACATATTGAATATCCATGTTAGCATTCCACATGGAAAAAATGACTGGGTTGTAGTCATTTATGTATTTTGACTCTTCATTTCTTCTTAAGTTGTAGGTATTTTTTGGAGACCTTCTTGTGATAGTATGTCGCAAAGATGATATAAAACTGTTCAGTCTCCCTTTCGATATTACAGGACGTGGAAATCCAAAACGACATTTGGTGTAGAACTTGTCCTTACATTTGTACTTTCGACCACAGTATTTCCCACAACGATGGCTTTGGAATCGTAAGACTTGTTGTCTTAAGTCCTTATGTAGTGTACTTTTGGGTATATCACATGTAGCATATTCTTCAATAAAAGACAACACAGTATCATCTGAGTCTGTTCCAAATTTGGGAGCATCTTTGATCCATATTAGCATATGTATGTGAGGGGCACCTCTCGCTTGATACTCCTTTCTCCAAAAGAAATCCAGAATCTCTCCAAGAGGAGGATTTTTTTATTGGTGATAAAAGACATCATTGCTTCAAATCTATGATTGAAATAGCTGCATACATTAACTGGATCCAAAGAGCACAATTCTCCAGGTGTCTTGTATTCAATATTTAGTATATTTAGGTTTGTCTCTCGAAGAAATTGAAGTAAATCATCCCAAGCATATTCAGCACAGCTTAGAGTAAGGAACCATGTAGGAGTTCCTAAGTTCCTTAGCATACATTTAAAAGCTCCATGACGACGGTACCAGTAGTCATTAGTACCACGCTGACATGCCATGAGATGAATTAACTGAGATTCCAACACATTATCTTTCTGCAGTACTTTATCCATAAATTCCTTTGCCGAAACATTTTGCAGATGTACACCTGTTTTCAATATATGGCTCACTGCATAAGTAAGTCCAGACAAATCACTCTCAAACAAAAGATGAAACAAATACGGAATACATTGTCAAAATCTTGGATCTTCTGCATACAATCTTGATGTCCAGTATTCAGATGCAGGAATCTGCACAGGTAGGTCATTATATCGTCCTCCTTTTCCTGTGGGAAACAATTGAGGGAAACAACGAGCTTCCAAGCTTTTTTCCTATACACTAATGGGACTACCCTTTGCTTCTTTCATTTGAAATAACTCTATAAGATTCCCCATCACTTCTTTAGAATGAAGTGGATGAACACTGTAATGTTCATAGATTTCTTCAGTTCTGGACACATTCACTTTTTCAATTTGTCTAGATGGCGAGTCAATATCTTCTTCTACAGTTATTTCTTCTTCTCCCACATACACATTTTCATAATATTGATTATGTTTTACCAGATACAACGTTGCCTTTTTCACTTTCCTAACATCCACTAATTCTTGCCAGATTTTCTTACTCTTAGTAGGAACGCCAATAACAAGAATAACTAAAGGTTCATCTTCTACATTTTCTACACCAATTGCTTCAATATTTTTCTTTAAATCTAGAGGCAAATATACAACTCTTCCCTTTAATCCTCTCTGTAAATCTGAAGGAGGCAATTTTCCTGTCTTAGGCTCCATACAAACAATAGCCTGAAATGGATGCACACATTGAATAAGAATAGACTCATAGGTATTTAAATCCATCAGTTCAGAAGGAATATTTACCAACTCAAGAATATTATGCACAGCTCTAGCAGGCATTTTGTTCTCGTCTAATTTGGTATAACAATATTTACAAATACGCTGATCAGAACCCAAATCAAAACAAATCTCTACCAACAAATAAGTTGCAAATTCCATCTACCTATTATTATTTTCCTTTTCACTTTTTAAATACAGATCAACAGCCCTGGTCTGATTTTTATAATGAGTTTGTCGACAACAAATACAAGAATAATTTGGCCTTTCATCAGAAATCACCTTAAACTTTGTAATTTCTTGCTCAAAATTTTCAGTACTACAATGTTGTACATTTTCTCCCACATTTCCTTCTATTAATGTATCAATTTCTGCACTGTCTTCCTCAGGACCAAAGTAACTAACCTGAATTTCATCACAAACGTTCATTACATCTGATACAGATCCACGCTAAAGACCACTGTTCAACTTTTTTAACATTAGTGCTGGACTTTTTGCGTAATACAATGTTCTGACTAATTTACTCATTTGAGTATGATGTACTGCTAACATCCTGAAATGGTGAAAAACACTTCGACATACTTTTTTAGAAAGATAAGCCAGAGAATGACCTTGCAAACCAGTATTTTCTCTCATTCTGCAAGGGTCTAGTCCATTCAACATCTTAATCTTTTGTTTAACACTTTTCTTAGTATAGTTACGTAAGAAATTGTGTAAAAAATCAATAGATTCCTGCCGTACACTACAAATACTACTGCAATTCCAAGTGTACACTGGAGCTTTAGGACGTCTCCCTAAAACTTCATCAGCTGACACCTCTTCTGCATTTCTAGGAAGAGTTTTCACTTTCTCATTAGGAGTACCATTTCTAACCTCATAAGCAGGACCACTGGTGTCAACTGCATGCAATAAATCATTACTCTGAAAATAACTCTCTTCATTAAAAAAAGGCTCAGAACTTGAACTATGTTTCCATTCCCCCCAAAAAACCTCAGAAAAATTGCTTCTGTTAATTATTCTTCTCCACTTACTTTTGGCCTTCATTAAATGGATTGGCTTATCTAGTGATCTACTCTTAGGGGCCGATTAGGATGGCGGACGGACTTGCGTCCGTCCGCCATCCCAGAGGTGGAGGGACCGTCCGCATGGGCTGCGGCGGTCCCTCCGTGCAAATTAGGATGTGACCGCCACCCTGGCGGTCACATCCTGGATATTTAACATTGCGGCGGGTGCTGCTTCAAGCAGCACCCGCCGCAATGTTAAAAGTGCATGTTTTACATTTACATGCACAAAGCGGCAGGCACCGCGCGGTGCCTGCCGCTTTGTGCATGTAAATGCTGGGGGGTACCATAGGTACCCCCCATGTGCACCCCCCACCCGTCCACACCCTGGGGGCCCGCAACGGGCCCCCAAAATCAAAAGTACACATGCTTTTCCACGGCGGAAAAACCGCCGCGGAAAAGCATGTTTACAAATGTTTCCTAATTTGGCTGGCGGTGTCTGATAGACACTGCCAGCCAAATGAGAGCTTTTCCGCTGCGGTTGTAATCCGACCGTGGCGGAAAAGCAGCGGACAGAAACCAAGACCCACCAGCCATCGTAATGCGGCGGTGGGTCTTTGGTGACTCCGCAGAGGATTTTCCGCCTCCTCCGGGCCGGAGGTGGCTTCCGCCGGCCCTGAGGAGGCGGAAAATCCTCCATCCTAATCGGCCCCTTAGTGTTTAATAATTTCCTCAAAAGAGTCTTCGTTCTATTACCAGGAATTTTTTTCTTTTTTTAACACATTGTTCTTCAGGTACATCTTGTGGATGACTTCTCTTTAAATAAACAGATATCTTTCAATGTTTCCTCTTTTCAGTTCTTGTAGGCATGATGACTTTTTTTCAGTGTTGATAAATAGAATCTATTATAATATATATATATAACATTACAAAAATAAATATATGAAATATACTATTATATTACTTATACGGAGAGAGGGAGGATTATGAGGACAAAGGTGGGAAAATAGAAGGAGTTACAACAAGAGAAGAAGGAGTATGAGACAAGGGAAAATATGAGAAGAAAGGGGAGTATAAGCACACACTGCAGTATAAGGGGATAAAGGGAGTATGAACAGACTGGAAAGTATGAAGAGGTAAGGCGGAGTATGAGGAGAAAGGTGGGAGTATGAGGAGAGAAGGGAGAGTATAAGAAGAAATAGTGAGAGTGTGAGGAGAGAGGGGGCAGTATAAGAAGAGAGAGATGGACTATAAAGAGAAAAGAAGGAATATGTGGAAAGAGGTGCAAGTATAAAGACAAAAAAGGAATATAAGGAAAGAGGGGTGTATAAAGAGAGAGAGGAGAGTACCAAAAGAGAGCAGGGAGAATGTGAGGAAAAGTGGAGCATAAGGAGAAAAGGGGTATACAAGAACAGAGGATACAGTATGAGGAGAAAGGAAGGAGTATAAACAGATGGGGGATTATGAAGAGTGAAAGGGGTATGAGGAAAAAGGCATGAGTATGACAAGAGAAACAAATATAAAGAGAGAGGTCAGTATGAAAAGACGGGGAGTATGAGGAAAGTGCTGCAGAGTGTATTCAGGGAGTCAAGGAGGAATAAGAGAAGAAAGCAGGCAGTATGAACAGAAAGGGTAAGTATAAAGAGAGAGGACAGAAAATGGAAATAGAAAAGGAATATGAAGAGAGACAGGAGAATATGAACACAGAGAGAAGGAGTATAGGACAAAAGGGAATATAAGAAAAAGGCAGTAGTATGAGGAGACAGGTAGAAGTAAGAGGAGAGAGAGGAAAATATGAAAACAGAGGGGAGTATAAGGACAGGCGGAGAATGAGGAGAGGAATGTGACAATAAGAAAAGAGGGGAATATCAGGAGCGAGTGGGGAGTATAAGAAAAGAGAAGAGAAGTCTGAGCAGAGAGAGGGGAGTATGAGAAGAAAAAAAGTATGAGAAAAGAATAGGGAGTATGTGCAAAGAAGAGCGAGAATAAGAAGAAAGAGAGAATATAAGAGCAGAAGAGCATACATGAGGAAAGAGGAAGGAATATAAAGAGAGAGAAAAATGTGGAGAAAAGACAAATATAAGGGAAGACTGAGTGTATAAGGAGAGAGGGAGTACTATGAGGAGACAGTAAGAACTATGAGGACAGGGCTGAATATAAGGACTGGAGAGAATATGAAGAGTAGGGGAAGTATGCAAAAATAGGGGCAAGTATGAAGAGAAAAGAGAAGTATAAGAAGAGAGGAGAATATAAGAAAAATGAGGTAGTATGATGAGAGAGGAAGGAGTAAGGAGAGAGAGGAGGGAGTATGACAGAGTATAGAAAATATGGAAAAAGGTGCAAATATAAATCCTTAATGTACACAGATGCACAGTGTGATATTAGACAAAAAATATGAGACCATGCATTATACCAAAACACATTTAGTATTGTAAAACATTTAAGTGACTATACACCTTCCATGTATATAACTATTACATTTCAGCGTACAACCCTGACTCATTTCGCAAATACATATGCAATTTACTACATTATTTCTGCCAAGATTACATAAAAAAAGTGATACAATAAAACAATAAAGACGCACAAGGGGCTTGTAAATCTGCCCGAGAGTGTATGCAGAGAAAGAGAAAGGAGAAAGAGGAGAGAACAGGGAGTATGAAGAGAAAGATAAAGTATGAAGAGAGAGGGAAGAAAATGAATAGACAGGAGGAATATGAAGAGAGACAGGGAAATATAAACACAAAAAATGGCAGTATGAGAACAGAGGAAAATATAGGTAAAAGGGGGTAGTATCAGGAGAGAGGAAGGAGTCAGAGGAGAAAGCGGGGAGTATGACAAGAGAGGGTAGAAAATATGGAAAAAGAGACTAATATAATTCCTTAATGTACACAGACAAAAAATATGACACCATGCATTTTACCAAAACACGTTTACTGCTGTAAAACAGTTAAGTGACTATACACATTCCGTGTATATAACTACTACATTTCAAGTGAACAGCCCTAACTCATTTTGCAAATACATATGCAATTTACGACATTATATCTACCAACATTACATCAAAAAAAGTAACACAATACAACAACAAAGACGCACAAGGGGCTTGTAAATCTGCCCCAGAGTGTATGCAGAGAGAGAGAAAGAAGAAAGAGGAGAGAACAGGGAGTATGAAGAGAAAGATGAAGTATGAAGAGAGATGGAAGAAAATTAGGAGACAGCGGAATATTAGGAGAGACAGGGAAATTTAAACACAAAGAAGGGCACTATGAGGACACAGGAGAATATAAGAAAAAGGAGATAGTATCCGGAGAGGGGAAAGAGTAGGAGGAGAGAGGGGAAAGTATGACAAGAGGGGATGGAAAATATGGAAAAAGTGGCGAATATAATTCCTTAATGTACACAGACGCACAGTGTGATATTAGACAAAAAAATATGACCCCATGCATTATACCAAAACACATTTACTACTGAAAAACGTTTAAGTAACTATACACTTTCCATGTATATAACTACTACATTTCAGTGAACAACCCTGACTCATTTTGCAAATACATATGCTATTGACTACATTAACAAAGACGCACAAGGGGCTTGTAAATCTGCCCCAAAATGTATGAAGGGAGAGAGGGAAGAGTAAGAGGACAGAACAGGGAGTATGAAGAGAAAGATGAAGTATGAAGAGAGAGGGGAGAAAACGAGGAGATAGAAGGAATATAAGGAGAGACAGAGGAATACAACAACAGAAAGACAAAAGGGGCTTATAAATCAGCCAAAAGTGTATGCAGCAGTGTATGTATACTGACTGCAAAATTGTAGATTTAGAAAACAAGCCTAATTCTGAACAAGCACCACTATGAACTACTCTACAACTGAAAAAGTGACTGCACACATTCTACATTTTTTAGTACTGCACTTTATTGCACAAAGGTGACTCACTAAACAAATTAACTTGATTGTATCACAATAGTTATCCAAATGCAGAGAACACATTACTCTTGCTAAGAATAAAATGTACCACATACATTCCCTTACAACTTATCAACTCACCTTTGAAATTGATTTGTAGATTAAGAAGAATGCCACTCACACAGCAGATATTCTTGTACAGAATCTCTCTACTTCAGTGTTTACAGCAGAACCAAGAAATGGCACATTTTCCCTCTCAATTTACACATATATACATGTAAATAACAAATCAAAATCCTTCACACAATAATTCAAAACCAAACACACATTTCTATTGGTTCAACATTTCAAACCTTTCCAACTGACATAACTTTCCACCCTACCCCCAACAGATCATGCAAAAGTCAACAATCAACAAAGGTCAAAAGTTCACCACTCTATAAAACACTGCTCCTCAACAAGTTTAGACTATGCATAAGTACTTACTTATAAGTACCAATAAAGAGAAAAGGTCTCATTAGAACCAACCAACATATAAACACATAAACTTAATAGATATCTGTAAAATATATATTTTTAATTGATTTTTTCTTGCTTAGGTACGCTTACGGGACAACCTACAAACACACCACCATATGTCATCCGTAAGTGATTGGTACGTGTATGGTAAATCTACCGTGAAAAAAAATAGCCTCTATCACTAATTTTTTATAATCCCCGGGGACCCCATCCCCCAGGGCTCAAATATAACATTGTGGACTGTGGGGGGAGCCCCAAGGCCCCCACGGTCCCAGCCGGCTCCCCGCGTCCTTCGGGAGCCGGCATTGCTTTTCGTCAGAGAGAGCAGCTTACATGCTGCTCTCTCTGACGAAAAGCAATCTGCTTTCCTACTTGAAAGAGAGAGCAGGTTAACATGCTTTCTCTTTCAAATAGGAAAGCAGTTTGCTACGGTAGGGTGGGAGCTGCGAGGCTCCCGCCGTACCATAGCAAACAGCAGTGTCCCGGAGGTAGCTACCCCGGGACACTATAGGAGCCGGCCCTGGGAGGTAGTGGTCCCCAGGGCCATTAAAAGCTCCAGGAGGGGGGCCGCGCATCCCCCCTCCCAACATTCAAAAGCCCTGGGGGGTGGTGGTCCCACCTATTTTCTATATTTTAGCCCCGGGGAGGTGGCGGTCTCCGTGGCGTGTGGGGGAGCTTGAGCACCCCCACACAGTTTATTTTAATGAAAAGAGGCCCCGGGGGGTGCCGGTCCCCGGGGCTGTGGGGGGGCCATGAGCCCCCCCGCATACATATAGTTCCCCTATATGAAAAAAAATTAGCCCCCGGGATTTGGCCACCCCGGGAGCTAATTAACAATAAAGCAGGATTCGGTTTTTTTTTCTTTTTCACCCAAAACGCGTACCATACACGTACCCCGCGATCCATGTGGGACCCCCTGAACAGGCCTAGGGGTCAGGATGTTTCTACCCTGCCCCCTTTGTGTGTTTTTTACGGTTCTTTCACTGCTTTCTTATACCTCGGTTCTACCAAGGCACAAGATGGCTGCCAACACTTCCTGGTTCCGAGTGTTGACAGACAGTTGACAATCAGCATGCAGCTCATGCTCATAATTGTACGTTTTACAGTACGCTTACCGTACGGAACTTCGTCTATAGATATATCTATAATTTTGCTCAGGAACTACTGAACGGATTTACACCATTTAACAAAAAGGGTAATCTGCCAACCGAACTATACCTTTTTGTCAAATTTGGTGTAATTCCGTTCAGCCGTTCGGGCTGTAGCCCTGGCTAAAGGTCCTATTGAAAATTGCATGGGGAAAACACGTTTTGGGACCCCCCTTTTTTCTCAGTCCCCGCTTCATGAATCACCCCCAAACTTTTCAGGGAAGGAGCAGAGTGGAGCAGGCCACTTTCTTGGAGGATTTCACGTGTATTCATCGACCGGCACCAAAGTTATTCCAGATAGAATGTTGCGGATTTCCTAAGGAAAGTAGGTCCTAACTATAACTATCTACTGGCGACCGCCAGTAGGTAATATATATATATATATGCATATATATATATATATATATGTATATATATATATATATATATATACATATATATAATATATATATATATATATATATATATATATATATATATATATATATATATATATATATATGCATATATATACACTATCTGTGTGAAAAGTGGAATTAAATTTCTGATGATGGGCCAGCACAGACATGTGGAGCATGAAATGTAATATGGACACATAAAATGTCCAAATGTATTGTAGTGGGAAAAAGAGGGGGTATCCGAGACCGACAAATTTGAATGGAGAGCACGTCGAGTACATAGAAAGAATTGAGAGTGAGATAGTATGTAAGGGTAGAGGCAAAACATATGTCCGTATGCAAATCGTTTAACCTCAAATCTCTATAAGTTCTATTATAAGGAAACAAAGAAGAGCGTAGTGAATACAGACGAGTGCTGATGCACCGCAGCTCCAGAAATTTCCTACAAACCATCACCTTATCCCTAGAGCATTATTCACACATTACTCATCAGTGGGGCCCATAACACTGCGAGTCATTTATACACACATACACCCTGCTCTAAGGATTCGGTGAAAACCAGAAGGAGAGCTGCTGGATTATAGCGGAGTGTCTAAATTAATACTAAAATGTGTACATTATATACAACTGCAGTTTATCTCTTTTACCATGGTTTTATTTTTAAGAAAACATTTAAACACACCACTATTATTTGTCAATGGATCTGCTAGTAAAAGTTAACTAATGGACAACAAGACCAGCCTAATTCTCCATGTATTTAATTTTTATTTTAGAGATTAAATCTCCTAGCATAACCTTTCTTTTATTCACTCAAATTTAATAGTCATTTAAACATCAATAACCTAAAGAAGAAAAGAGGTTAAATTCAAACATTTATATTTATTAGCATAGCAGTTCGGAAATGTAAGCAGAAATTCATATTTACCAAGATTTCAGGACACGGACATCAGCATAAGGACAGAATAGTTCCCAAATACCACCTCTCTTTTCTCTATTGGTGTTTACCTCCCATAGGGACTCCGCACCCATTCAAAAGTTAAAGTTCAGAAAAATGACGAAGTCCTTGCGCCATAGAAAGATTCAGCAGTCTGGCAGCATGACTGGGTGCAAAGATAAAATCGAAAAGCAAGCTTATTTCTTACTTCTAAACATCCTCTATTATACCCTTTTCCCCTAACTTATCTAGCTAAAAGTTGTAACTTTTTGGGGTCTTTGACTGTTCTGATTGGACAAGTCGAGGGGTAGATGAGCATAACCTCATCACCTTATTTTTCGTATTTCCGCAAAGTCATCGTTATGATTCAAAAAAATAAAGTAGCTATTGTGTCTTAGCAGTCTTTTCCGCTTGTGTCCTTTAAGTCGTAAGTTATGAAGATTTTCCCAATCCCACGATGCTGACATTCAAATTTGTTGGCACCAAGTTGGGCATCCAGGCCACACTGTCTTTGACCCATACTGCACAGGCACAGGCTGCTCGGGCTCTTCTCGAGTTCGGTCACGCATGCGTACATCATCGCAAACTCGGAGTCGCAGACAGCTTCCATTTTAATGTAGGCAGCATAGGCCACAATGGGAACTATTATAGAAACAAACACAATTAAAAGTCCTTCTGTTTATCTCCTCTCATTCTAAGGTAGCCCAATTAGTTTTTACCTAGCAAATTCAGCAACATTTAGGCATGGTTTACTCACCATTCTCCATCATTTATGCCACAATTAAACACACAAAAAGCATATTCATGCAAATTTTGGTTAGATTATGACAAATGCACACAAAATAAACGTGACAACTTCACTTAATTAGTAGATTATGGTTCGAAACATAAGCAAATTAGTATCCCACGTGTGTATGTATGTGTTCATTCTATTCTATGTTGGTTAAAAATCTCACAATTAATTCATGTTACTGTTATGAGGAAGTAACTTCATGAGTGGTATACAGACATTTTTGTTTCCAACCTTGCTCCATCAACTCCCTCCTTTGGTGATTTTGTCACAAAATAACTCCCAAAATTTTTGTAAATTTTATCTCAACATGTTTCAAATTCTTTCAATTAGTAAGAGTTACACCCTAGTGTCTTCTAATTTCTTTCTGTCTTGATAAAGTTTCTCTTTGAACTTTTCCATCTTAATATCACCTTTTTCACGTTCCCTTTCTTGCTTTCTTCAATTACTTTCTTTATAGACCTTTTGACATTCCTTCTCTTTCTGAGTTTACAACCTAATCTTAAATAAAAATTACTACTATTATTATTGTTACTGGTATTAGTACCTTCCCTGTAATAGATCTACCTATTTCATAAACCAATTTTTAACTGCTGAAAAACTTCTACCAAGTTTCTCAAGAACACCAACAACCTCCAGTGGTTCAACTTCCTTATGCAATGATGCAAGATTTGTAATATATCTTTCAATGTTTAGACTTTTATCTGGAATATAGTTACAGTAATGTTGTACATTTAAAATTCCCAAAACTCCTCCTTCTTTTGCCAAAATTATGTCAAGAGCAAGTCGATTTTGCATCACCATAGTTCTCAAAGCAACCATTTCAGTGTTTACCATTAAAAATCCTCCAGCTGTGTCTGTTGACAAACGATCTACTATCGTTGACAATTTCCAAATTCTGTTTGCATTAAAGGATATACCCACTGCTGGTATCAGTGCTCCAAAAACATCACCTATTATTTCTATCACACTTTCTCTTCTTCTACGACTTAAAGGTTTACCTAGGTCATTAATTCCATTAGTACCTCTATCTACATGGAACATTTTAGGAAAGACCAGGCCTATGTAACAGGACCCATACAAGTGATCAGGCAATCTATAATAAGCTTTGTTCCCACATAGAAAATAGATCCCAGGAAAGACTGGGTCATTACCACCTTTAAATCCCCAACTACCTTTTATAATATATGTATCTTCACATTCACTTGCTCCCACAAAATAATTATCATACACAGTGTTATCTGTTCGAATACATCATTTCCCTAATAATGGTGTATCTATATTTATAAACACATTCACATTATGTCCTTCAAGATTATCATCCTCAAATGCCCAAATTGTAGATTTAGTTTGTTTCACTTTTTCCCTCATTTTATACTGACTTCTTCTGTTCAACCATATCTAGAAAAGCTTTTTCTTCATTTCTCATTTTACAAGTCAAATTATGTTTAAACTCATAATCACAGGTCAATTCTTGTGTTTCCAAAAAATATTCTCAAAAACTTTTGCAGGCTGAATTTGATTCAACTCAGATACTATTTTCAGTTTTGCAAAGACATCATCAGAATTTGAATAATGATACTCTAACTTCCCTGTTCTATAAAATAAACTTGTTAATACAATACATGCAACTCCATACGTTAATGGAAGATGGTGATAGGTCACATCCTCTTATACTAAAGCTGGCAATTTCACACAGACGTAGCAATCACTGGCATCCATAGTTTTCACATACTCAGTTAATAACCTTGAAAATGTATTTCAAGAGAAATCACTGATAGAGTTATCTTGATGAACTTCAGGCTTATACACACGTAATTTTTCACCTTTTGATTAATTATTCTTTTCTTTCATACTCTCATTTGCTTTCATCTTTTCAAAATTTGGTCTAAAAGGAATAATAATAACTAAAATCAACCATACCAACATTAACAATCCAGTACATATTAACCACATTCAACACCATTTTCTGAAAATGGTACATGTCCATTTAGTTACATCATTAGTAGCCATTTTTTTTAATTTTTAATTACGCAGCGGTTTTCACAATCTTTTTCAACTCAATATTGTCTCTCATTAAACCCTTACTTTAGACTTACAGTGTCCTTTCCACCAAGATTTCAAATATTCTTTCTTTATGCTTTTCTCTTTCACAGTTTCCCTGTTTCAAGTATGTCTTTTCTTTCTTTGAGTCACAGTTTACTCACTTTTTTTTTCTTCACTTTGGCAACTCAGGTTTTCTTGGCTGCTATTTACTTCATTTATAGGAGGCAAGACCATGTAAGTCCACTCAGGTGACTTGTATTTTTGATTTGGTCTTCTCACTCTCTTTGGCCTTTGCACAATCTCTATTTTATTTCCCCAACAACTCCTTTTGACTGGTTATTTCATTTACTTCATCTTCTTGTACTTTTGCTTTATTGACCAGTTTAAATTTCAGTCCATAAGCTCCTTTAGGCGAATTATCTCCTTTACGAGCTCTTTTTGTTTCAGGTTCGACAGTGTTACGTTCCACTCTGCAAGCTCTTTTTCTTGAACTTCTTCTTAATTGAGTTTCATCATCACTGTCATCGGTTTCAATTTCAGATCTCTCTACCGTTTCCTTTATGGTGAACTTTATGATGTCTGGTTCTTTCTCTGAACTTGTTTTCTCTTTGGTCAGTACTTTCACTCTGTTAGGAACTTCTCTATATAACTGGTACTTGGAAGCTCCTCCTCATCGTGAGCTATTTCCTTTTCACCAGTTTCAAAATTTTGGTACCTGCTTTCAGAGCTTTCAGACTGTCCTTCGATATTTTCCTGACTACCAGTTTTATCTTCACTTTGCTCAGTGTCCTTACTGGTATCACTTCTTACCAAATCTCGACTTTCAGGTCGATCTTCAAAATTTGGTACTTCAACAGCTTCACTTTCTCCTTCAGACACAGAACTAGCATCTGATATCTCAGAATGTCAACGAACAGGTTGAGCTTCATTATCTGGGTCTTTTTCTAGTTCACCTTCAGAATCTGAATCAGTTGTGCTTTCACCTTAGCCTTGTGGATTTTCAGGTTCAGGCACCCGGATGGTATGACTTGCATGTACCCATCTATTTACTCCAGCACATTTAACTGCAGTCGTGCTAACCAGAATGACTTGTCTGGGTTTCTGCCAGTGAGCCACTAAGTAGTTTCTTCTCCTGTGTACTTTTATCCGAACCCAATCTCCAGGGACTAGATCATGAGCTGGATGTTTTTCTTTCGTGTTTGCCTCAGTTCCCACCTGATGGAACACAGAAGTTACCACGTCAGACAGATTTTTGCAGCAATCCAGTATGATATCATCATTTATAGTCAACAGTTTATCAACAGGCACAAATGCTTGTCTCATCACTCTTCCCATCAGAATCTCATGTGGACTTAGTCCTGTCTTTTTATCAGGTATGCTCCTTAAGGTCATCAGAACAAGTGCCAAAGCATCAGGCCATTTTAGTCCAGTGGCCAAACACATTTTTGCAATTATGGTTTTTATTGTTCCATTCACTTGCTCAACTACCCCAGAAGCCTCTGGTCTGTAAGCACCTTGCAATTTCTGACGAATATCCAGTGCTTCACAAATTATCTGCAATAGCTTGTTGTGAAAATGTGTTCCACAATCTGTCTCAATAGTTTCTGGGAAACCGTAGCGTGGTATGATTTCACGTAACAACAGTTTTTCAACAGTCATTCCATCGTTTCTCCTTGTAGGGAAAGCCTCCACCCACCAAGAAAAGAAGTAAATGATCACAAGTACATATCGAAGTCGGTTACAAGGTGATAGCTCAATAAAGTCCAACTGCATTCGTGTGAATGGGCCTCCGTCCCGTCCTATGGTTCCCAGACTCACAACTGTTTTTCTTCTTGGATTCAATTGTTGACACACAAGACATCTCTGACATAAGCTTTCAGCAATCATCCTAAACTTAGGATTATACCAAGTCTGTCTGAACATCCTAATCATTGCATCCCTTCCAATATGAGCTTGACCATGGTACATTCGGGCCTTGTTTGAAATCATGTAATCAGGCATTACTGGTCTTTCATCTTTACAAACCCAAATTTCATCCTCTTCTCTCTGTCTACATCCTGATTTTAACCAGATGTCTTTCTCTTCCTCGCTAGCTTCTTCCTGCATCTTTCTCTCTTCCTGCCAAGTTTCAACTACTGTTGTTAGCATTAAAGGACTTGAAACATGTTCAGCTCTTCTGTCCCGATTTGTAGATGCAAGATTTTTAGCACAGTATTTTGCAATGGAATCAACATACCGATTACCTCTGGTGACATAGTCATCTCCTTTCTTGTGAGGTGCACATTTCACAACAGCAATTTTATCAGGTAATTGAATTGCATCAATCAACATTTTCACAAATTCAGCATTTCTAATGGGGGATCCTGCAGAAGTTAAATAACCTCTTTGGGACCACAACTGGCCAAAATCATGGACAACCCCAAATCCATACTGACTATCAGCCACTATGGTGACCCTTATCTCTTTTCCCAGTTAACATGCTCGAATCAAAGCAATCAATTCCACTATTTGAGCAGAACGAATTCCTTTCAGACAAGATGCTTCCAGGACATCTGCCACTGTACATACAGCATATGCAGCACCCAGAGCACCTTCATCTGTTCTCAGGCATGAACCATCAACAAATATTACATATTTCGATTCAGGCAATGGTTCATCTTTGATGTCAGACCTTGGCTTGGTACAGTATTCAAGAACATGCAAACATTTGTGATCAACTTCATTTCTCACTTCAACTTCCATTACATCAGGTAGCAGTGTAGATGGATTTACATTCACACATTGCGAAATTGTCACATTATCTGCACCTATTTTGTCATCCTGTTATTGGTAAGGAACTGTGTCTTTGTCCGAGTGAGGAGAATCTCCACTGAATGAGGTACAAATACCCTTACAGTAAATCCCATCACTATACCTTCTATTTGTTCCAAACTCACACTTGTAGCAACTACTGCTTGAAAAACATCCTGGCATTGCTCTTGCAACTGGATCCAAAACAGCTCGAAATATGCAATTGGCTTTCTCAGTTTTCCATGTCTTTGAATAAGAACTGACAATGCGCATCCTTATGGCTCACTACAATACAGTTCAAACTCTTTTTCATAATCAGGCATTTCTAATGCAGGTGCTTCACATAAGCTGGTTTTTAGCTGCTCAAAAGCTTCTGTTTCAGCTTTATTCAGCACTATGGGATCTTTTACATCTGCTTTTGTCAATCTCTTTAAAGGTTTGGCTATTAGTGAGAATCCACTAATCCATTGTCGACAGTAACCTACCATTCCTAGAAACATTTTCACTTGTCTCTGTGCTTTTGGAGGCTGCATTCCTTGTATCATTTTGATTCTCTCTTTAGTAACTTGCCTAATTCCTTTAGCAAATTTGTGACCTAGGTATTGCACTTCTTTCGGACAAAACTGTAGTTCTGATGGGGAAAACTTATGTCCATCTTCTGCTAAATGGTTCAGTAATGCAACAGTGTCTGAAACACATGCTTCTTTTGTTTTTGATGCCACCAACAGGTCATTAATGTTTTGAACTAGAACTGATTCCACAGGCATGCTTATACTCTCTAATGATGTCTTTAGCAATTGATTAAAGATAGATGGACTTTCAGTATACCCCTGAGGAATTCAGCACCATGCCAAAATACGGTCTCCAAACCGGAAAGCAAATATTAGGTGGCTTTCAGGATGTAATTGAACAGTAAAGAACGCATTACACAGATCAATGACTGTATACCATTCTGCATCATGTGGAATTTGGTATCCCCTTTTATACCCTTTTCCCCTAACGTATCTATCTAAAAGTTTTAACTTTTTGGGGTCTTTAACTGTTCTGATTGGACAAGTCGAGGGGTGGATGAGCATAACGTCATCACCTTATTGTTCGTATTTCCGGAAAGTCATCATTATGATTAAAAAAAATAAAGTCGCTATTGTGTCTTAGCAATCTTTTCCGCTTGTGTTTTTTAAGTTATGAAGATTTTCACAGGCCCACGATGCTGACATTCAAATTTGTTGGCACCAAGTCGGGCATTCAGGCCACACTGTCCTTGACCCATACTGCACAGGCACAGGCTGCTCGCGCTCTTCTCGAGTTCAGTCACGCATGCGTACATCATCGCAAAGTCGGAGTCGCAGACAGCTTTCATTATACTGCAGGTCGCATAGGCCACAATGGGAACTATTATAGAAACATACACAATTAAACGTTAATTTTCGAAATATAGCCCTTCTGTTTACCTCCCCACATTCTAAGGTAACCCAATTAGTTATTACCTAGCAAATTCAGCAACACATAAGCATGGTTTACTCACCATTCTCCATCATTTATGCCACAATTAGACAGACAAAAAGCATATTCATGCAAATTTTGGTTAGATTATGACAAATGAGCACAAAATAACCGTGACAACTTCACTTAATTAGTAGATTATGGTTCGCAAAATAAGCAAATTAGTATCCCACGTGTGTTTGTGTGTCTGCATCCTATTCTATGTTGGTTAATTTCAAAACCACACGATTAAATATGTATGTGGAATGGCAAACTTTAGCTACCTTGTAACAATAAATTGCTGTCTTCTATGTGTATAGGAGCGGACTGTCCATGATGATGTCTGGTGACAATTTGATGTCAATATTATTATAGCTAGTCTCTACATATACTCAGGTATGACCTCCCTATACTAGCCTTAGGCTGAGGATTCTGTGATGGTATATTGGTTTTCTACCACACGACTCCGTTTCTCCCATTTTTGTATGGTCAGTGGTGATCGACATGTATTTTCTGAAGAGTCACCGATATTCAATGTTTGGAGATGGTTGTTCTATGATATCACTCTGAGATGAGATTTACTAAAGTGATGCCATTTGATTGAGTTTTTCTTAACGTTTCTGGCCAATTTCCACCTTCCACCTTCATAATATGGCCGACACGTCTTCTATATCTAGTTTTTAATTGCGCATGCGCGTAAGGTCAAAGGTGTAACACTGCAGATGCAGTGTTGCAGACGCATGCGCGGAAAGGTTAAAGGTCTCGCACCGCGGACGCGGTGTAGCAGATGCCGTAATTTGGTTATTCGGAGCAGAGATTGTGTTTAGAAGCTGCCTTCAAGTAAGTGTTGTGTGCAAAATTTCCTCGTGTACTGTGACTACTATGTTCATTTAGGTAACGAGGGTTTGATAATAGTTGGTTTTGCCCTTTTCTCTTTTTTGACTCTGTAGACGAGAGGACACCGGTTTGAAAAGTCTTACAAGTAACAGTTGAGACCCGTTTGGTCTATGTGAGGTAAGTTCTGTGAGGAGATCTTGAGATAGAAGGAACTACAGAGTTGGTTTGTTCACTGAGCCTTCACTTAGTTTTACACTTAGTATTGACTATCAATGGTATTGGCTGTTTTCTTGCAAGATTGTAAAAGACCTAGGGCCCGATGTAGGTCGGTCGGTAACGGCCGAAAATCGGTATTTTCGGCCGTTACCGACCGGTATTACAGAAATGGGATGTAGGGGCATGTGTAACTGATTCGGTAAAATTACCGATCGGTAAATTTACCGATCGGTATTTCTACCGAATCGGTAATTATGAGATGTAGGTGGGACTCTTCTGAGTCCCACAAGCCTTACAGAATCGGTATTTTAACATCAAATTCAATTTGATGTTAAAATACCGATTCCGGTGTGCATGCACATGTGTGCATGCACACCTATGCCATATGACAGGCAGACCTGCCCTTAGGGCAGGTATGCCTGCCACATGGCACCCGAGCCTCTTTTGGGGGTGCCAGAGGGTGTCAAAGTGACACCCCCTGCACCCTTGTGTAATTCGGTATTTACCGATTCGGTAAATACCGAATCGGTAATGCCCATTCATTCCTACGGGCTTCAAAGCCCATAGGAATGAATGGGCATTACAGGTCAGTATTTACCGAATCGGTAAATACAGATTTTTACCGATTCGGTAAAAGAAACATCTGGATGCTCCTACATGTCCCCCCTTCTTATTTACCGATTCTTCATTACCGAATCGGTAAAATTCGGTAATTAAGATTCGGTAAATAAGTCCTACCTACATCGGGCCCCTAAGTTGTACATAGTGCCTAAGTGAGTATAAATAGGTATAGAGCACTTTTGGTCTTTTGTGTTTGATGGTGATTGTGGCACTTTGGTGTACACAGAGTGTTTTTTTGTTTTTTGGTTTGGGTTGTGATGTGAGCAAACAATCTTGTTTTTATACGCGATCATGTTTTAGATAGAATAAGTATAACTTCATTGTTATGTTTTGATGTTAGATTGTGGGTGCAACAACAATCGTCCTGAGGATGGTCTTGGAGAAATAACTTCGGAAAGACCGAAACGTCGACGCTGCTACGCCATTTTTGATTTCTTCATGCCATTATAGGAATCAAAACAACTGGAACAATATGAACTATTATTGTATGGCTAATCGAATGTATTGTCTATACCTATGGTCAAATGGTGCAGAAACTACTGCAAAAAAGCGGCTGAATTTCAACAGTAGTTTTTTGTGTTTCCTTAAAGAAATGTGTTTAAACTGATTTGAATGTTCCTCAATAATTGAGCTTAACGTGAATATAATGAACTTGATATATGATATATGAAAAATGAAATATTTTTGGTAAAAAATAACTCAGTTTCGCGTGTAGATAATTTATGAGTTCACTTCATGTGACAGTTAATAATTATTAAGTGCCATATGGAATAATTCCTCATGGTTCAACTTTCTATGTTATTGAATAAAAATAAAGCATGGGAAAAACATTACAAAACAAAAGATGTTGTATCCCCACCTATTATATAAACAGTCAATTGTAACATGCCAAATGGAAAGGATGCCCCCGAATGCCATTGAAAAATGGTTATGTAGTCCGTTGCAAACCCAATACACTCTCACCGCCCAGAGGTGACTGCTCGCTGCTGAGGAAACAAGCCTTTCTGATCACCTTCTGCCATCGGCATGGGTGTAAGAGAGAAGCTGTTGCGTACACGCGGTCAAGTGGAGCTAACAATTCAGAGAGAGTGTAGATTGCCAGGATGGCCGGCCACGCATCATCGCAGGCTGCTCAGGCGTTCAGCTCTGGTGGTACTAACTCAGTGGAAGTGAAGTCATCGCCTTGTGGCAGGAGGTCCGTGTGGAAGGTCGTCAATCAGTGAATAACAGTCTTTTAGACAAAAAGCAAGATAAGATTGTGCATCATGGGTCCATCAAGGAGAGAGAGAGGTAGTGAGAAAGAAGAAGAGAGAGAGCAATAGAGATAGAGAAGGAAAGAAAGATTGAGAAGTAAAGTGACAGAGAGGAAGTGAGAGAAAAATAGAGAAATCATGTGAGAAAGCGGAAGAGAGAAACAGAGGAAGAGTGAGAGAGAGAGGAAGAGAGAGAGAAAGAAAGAAACAGTGTGAGAGAGAGAAAGAGTGTGAGGGAGAGAAAGAAAGAGCTGGAGAGGGATGATGAGTGCCCACACTGTGGATAAAACCCTCACAGCTCACCTTTCCACCACTGGTGTGTCTCTAACCATGTGCCGGGACATAGTGGAGCCCTCAAGCACACTCATCTGAAACATAGTACAGAATCAGTAATGGCAGAGTACATAAGAGTGTGGACGATCAAATCGCTGTGCCGCCTTTTTGCATCCAGGCTACTGCACCCCATCTACTTCCACTGCCCAGAGGTGTCTACCCACCGCTGCGCACCCAGACTGCTGCATCCCATCCACTACCACTGCTCTGACGTGTCTGCCCGCCTCTGCACACCCATGCTGCTGCACCACATCCACTCCCACTGCCCGGAGGTGACGGGCCGCCGCTGCTCACCCAGGCTGTTGCACCACATCCACTCCCTCTGCTCAGAGGTTACTGCCTGCCACTGGCCACCCAGGCTGCTGCACTAAATCCACTTACACTGCCCAGAGGTGATTGCCCGTCACTGCACAAACAAGGCTCTCTGCTCACCTTTAGCAACCTGAGTGTAGAAAAGAGGGCCTAACATGTGCCGCTGCAAGCCCCAAGCGCGAGGTCTGCAGACAGAGCACCCTGTATATCATGCAGCCTGCTCTGCAGGCCACATTCATCCATACTTCCACACATGAAAGATCGTGCACATCACACATCTTTGTGGATATGAATGCTTATTGAACATTCAGTGGAATGTTGCAGCTGTAGCAATGCAGCTCAATGCAAAGCTCAAATTTCCGTTTCTGGCACATGGAGGACAGCCAAATAGAGCCAAGCTCGTGCTCGGGGGTTAGGCTCCGCCAACATATGTACTTATCCAATCACTCCGCCAATCCCCAAGCACTTATAAATTCACTATACACTCTCCTTGCAATACTCTAATGATCCAGTCTCTGCGTACTTACTTGTACAGAGACCGAGACAAAGTTACATAACCGAGGTTTTCCGCACTGCCAGAGGTAACATGGTTGCATACGCTGTCCACAGCACAATGTAATGTGGTAGGGCCCAGGGGCACCAACGTGCATACATAATGAACACACAGACACATATAGATAGTGCATCTGGGTACGGGCACATGCTTTTTTATTACTAGGGTCACATGTCCAGTGACGTCTGTGCTGGGATGCGTGTGTGATGAGTATAAGTCAGCCCTCCGGGAATGGTTGGTGCTGGCAACAAGTACTGCAGTAATCATTGGATCAGACACAGAGATTCAATCATAAAGGGTCAATGATTTGTGCTGCACTAAGGTAGGGGCAGCAGATGTGAAATAATACACAAAAGATTCTATCATGTATGGTCCATGGTTTTTGGTACACTGAGGTAGGGGCAGTATATGTGAAATTATACACAAACCATTGTTTCATAAAGGGTCCATGAGTTGTGCTGCACTGAGATAGGGTCATCAGAAGCATTCAACGTCTGCGCAGCCAGCGATGATGCGTGGTCCAGGAGGGGCACACTTGTAGCAATGTCTGTTGCCTACTGGACTGCATCATCTGTAATCACAACTCAATCTGAATTGTGAGCCCTGCAGCCTGCAATGTAGATGGAAGGCAGTAGTCAGCACAGACATTGAAGAATGCTTTTTGTCACTTCCTCTTGACAAAATCAAACGACATACAGTACAGTTCACTCTGCAATAAATAAATCAAAACTGAATTCAAATTGTGAGCTCTGCTGTCAGCAGTATAGACTGCCATTCAGTATTCCTTTGGACTTGCATGATAAATTTGGTCATTGTACTAAAGCTATACTTGATATCAAAAAAGTTCTTGAAGCAAGAGGACTTAAATGATATTATGTAGGGATGTTGCAGTTAGTTGTCTACAGGACTCTGAAATTAATTAATCAAGACTGAATTTGAATTGTGAGCCCTGATGACCACAATGTACTCCGGAGGCAGCGGTCAGTAAAGGCCCACAGCCACGTGGCATTGACTTTAGTTGCACAGATTGGGAGCATTTGGTTTTCTTAACCGATTATAGTCTCTTACACAATTTGCATCGGTACTAATCTTGAATTGTGAGCCCTGCTGACCGCAGTGTAGTCTGGATGCAGTGGTCAGGAAGGGCCCACAGCCATTAGGCATCGACTTGAGCTACATAGAGTTAGTGGTAGGTGTGGCACTCAGCGTGTGCACAGCCAGCGATGATGCGTGGTGTGGGTGGGCAGCAGTGGGAGCAATGTCTCTTGTCTACTGGACTGCAACATCTGCAATCGCGACTTCATCTGAATTGTGAGCCCTGCTGTCCGCAGTATTGATCGAAGGCAGTAGTCAGCACAGACATCGAAGAATGCTTTTTGTGACTTTCTCTTGAGAAAATCCAACGACATAGAGTACAGTTCACTCTGCAATAAATAAATCCAAATGGAATTCAAATTGTGAGCTCCGCTTTCCGCAGTGCAGACTGCCATTCAGTGTTCTTTTGGACTTGCAAGATGAATTTGGACATTGTACTAAAGCTATAATTGATATCAAAAAAGTTATTGAAGCAAGGATATTATGTAGGATTTAGGGACATTATAGTTAGTTGCCTACTGGACTCTGTATTTAATGAATCAAGACAGAATTTTACTTGTGAGCTCTGCTGACCGTAGTGTAGGCCAGATGCAGTGGTCAGCAGGGGCCCACAGCCATGTGGTGTTGAGTTGAGCTGCACAGTTAGTGGCATCAGAAGCATTCAGCGTATGTGGAGCCTGCGATGATGCGTGGTCCGGGCGGGCCGCACTGGGAACAATGTGTCGTGACTACTGGACTGCTTCATCTGCAATCGCCACTCCATCTGAAATGTGAGCCCTGCTGTCCGCAGTGTAGATCGAAGGCAGTAGTCTTTACAAACATAAGTCTGCAGTGACATGGCGGCAGCCACGTGGCAGGGTAAGGGCTGATGCTCTGGCAGACGCGTTGGCCTTCACACAAGTAAACCACGCCCAGAGCCCCGGCCTATTTATTCACACTTCTACGCTGGAGTGGTGTACGTTGGACCAGCCCACTGCCCTTCCGTTTACAGGGGACAACGACACAGGTACATGACCAAGATCTTCAGCACTGCCTGAGGTAACATGGTTGCATCGACTGTCCACAACGCTACAAACACCAGCAGTATATGTACACATGGAGAGGTTTTTGCTCTGCATAGTGAGGTCTGTCCAGCACATCACCGCTACACTTGGCATTTTGTGCATTATTATTGGTGGGTGACTTGCGTCCTTCACACAAGTTTGGTTGCTACATCTCCCAACATTCAGCTATTGTGTGCTGAAGGGCCATGCCATTTTTGGAAAGTCTACTGTCCTGTTGTGCGCTGCCTCAGTGCTAGTAAGGGGGGGTTGGGGGGGGGGGTAGGGCCTGAGGGTGGTGGCAGTGGGTTTTGTGGCCTTCTTGGGGGTCAGAGATGCATGATCAGTAGCTCTAGGACATGCGTTAGTCTTCAGATGTGATTCTGGGCTGGGCTCCTTTTCACACTGTAGGTATTCGTCCTACTTTACACTAGTAAAAGGCAGATGTTACATTTCTACTGCTAACACAGCTTATCGCCTGCTTTTGGATCGCACCACAGATTTGGCTGCTCGTTAAAAATATCGGGAAGAGGTTTTTTATCTTATGTTGCACAGGAATGCCTACACCACATATTATTAGAGTTAGTTGTTGTTCTTATTTGTGGCGATTTTTTTTGCGGAAGCTATTGCTGGAAAACTGGTGATATTGGGTGTTTTCACCAGGTCGAGAATGGAATGATAATTTAAAATCATTGAAAAAACTATAGGTTTAATGAACATTATAATTAGAAATTAGCATTTAAAAAACCTTTGAAATTCACTGAAAAAATCATTGATTTCAGGGACGTTATAGTTAGTTGGACATTTCCCTTGTACAAAACCAGAGACATTCAAATGTTATAGTTAGTAGAGCTAACTATAACTCGTGCCCCTGCAATGCACTGCTTATGACGCCACATATTACATCACTCATGACATGGTCAGTGACATCACTGATAATATCACTGATGACAGCTCAAATGACATCACTGATGACACCATCCACATGATAATCTGATTCACCTCCTCACACCCTAATATAACCTTTGATACACCCACTCTAAAATACAGACTGCCATTTTCGAAACCATAGACAAATAAATAGCAGATAATATATTTACCCACTGACTAATTCCTAGCTATACAGCATATTCATTCTCTCATACAGGTAATCATACATGCAGTCACTCATCAATACCACACTATTGTATGTACTCATACACCTATACAAGCACTCATACACCATCACTCATCCAGTTATTGACACACCTAGCTAGACATGTAAAGAATCAATAACCCTGCTATTTATTTATCTATACTGTTATACATTCGCTATCTAACCTATTCATACACTTAACATACACATAACATATACTTACTCTCTTATACAATCACTGACATAATAACACACTCATTTATACTGCCACTCTCACAATTTCTCACTCTCACATATAGTCATTTATATACTCCAACACTCACATATATTGCCAATCACATAAGTAGTTACTCACACATACACCAGTGAGACATATATTCACTCACTAACAAACTGATACACATACTCACTCACCTATACAGCTTTTTCCACATGTGCTAGTTATCCCATACATCCAGTAAATTGTCCACTCACACATGTAGGCAGAAAGACACACACCGTCCACCTACCCACACACAAACACTGAGGCACCCATACAGATACTCATGCAACCAATAAGTAACCCATATAGACAGTCATGTACCTAATCATCGACCCATGCAGCAGCTTACACAACAACTGAGAGTTTGTGTGTGGGTAGGTGGACGGTGTGTGTCTTTCTGCCTACATGTGTGAGTGGACAATTTACTGGATGTATGGGATAACTAGCACATGTGGAAAAATCTGTATAGGTGAGTGAGTATGTGTATCAGTTTGTTAGTGAGTGAACATATGTCTCACTGGTGTATGTGAGAGTAACTACTTATGTGATTGGCAGTATATGTGAGTGTTGGAGTATATAAATCAATCAATCAATCAATCAAGTCATTTATATAGCGCACTACTCACCCGTAGGGTCTCAAGGCGCTGGGAGGGGGGGGGGTGCCGTTACTGCTCGAACAGCCAGGTCTTGAGCTTCTTCCTGAAGGAGAGGTGGTCTTGGGTCAGGCGCAGGTCGGACGGGAGTGAGTTCCAGGTCTTGGCAGCCAGGTGGGAGAAGGACCTTCCTCCTGTTGTCGCTCTTCGGATGCGGGGGACGGCGGCGAGGGCGTGGCTGGTTGATCTGAGGAGGCGCGTGGGAGTGTAGAAGTTGATCCTGTTGTTGAGGTAGCTCGGGCCTTGGTCGTGTAGGGCTTTGTGCGCATGACTATATGTGAGAGTGAGCAATTGTGGAGTGGCAGTATAAATGAGTGTGTTATTATGTCAGTGATTGTATGAAGAATGAGTGGGTGTATAACTGTCTGGATGGAGGATTTAGTAGGTGCGGACTGACTGACTGTACAAGTGAGTGATTACATGTATCTTACTGAGTGCATGGGTTAGTGACTAAACTGTGTGAATGTTTGTATCAGCCTATCTGTTGCTGTGTAAGCTGCTGCATTGGTTGGTAAGTAGCTACGTGAGTGTCTATCTGGGTTATTGATTGGTTGAGTGAATATTTGCATGGGTGCCTGAGTGTGTGTGTGTGGGTGGATGGGAGGTGTGTGACTCTGTGCATAGATGTGTGAGCAGTTGATTCACTAGGTGTATGGGTTCAAGAGTGCATGTGGAAACAGCTGCACAAGTGGGTGAGTGTGTGTATGGGTGTGTTGGTGAGTGAATGCATATCTCAGTGCTAGATATCCAAGTAACTACATATGTAAACCACAGTGCATCTGAGAGTTGGAGTATAAAAATGACTATACATGGGAGCCAGTGATTGAGAAATTGGCTGTATGGATCAGTGTGTACTTGTATCAGTGATTGTATAAGAGAGTAAGTATCTGTCAGTATCTGTATGAATAAGTGAGGTTGTGTGTGTATAACTGTATAGGTGAGTAAATAGAAGTGTGATTGATTCTTTGCATGACTGACTAGGTGTTTGAGTACCTCTGGATGAGTGGTAGTGTGTGAGTGTTTGTATAGGTGTATGAGTGCCTATTATAGTGTTGTATTGATGAATCACTGTATCTATCAGTGACTGCATGGGTGAATGAGTGGATGTGTGTGTAGACCTAGGAATCAGTGATAGCGTACGTAGTAACTGGTATTGGTGTCTCTATTCTTTCAAAAATGGTAGTCTGTATTTGAGAGTGGGTGTATCAAAGGTTTTATTAAGGTATGAGGAGGTGCATCAGATGTTCACATGGATGATGTCATCAGTGATGTCATCACTGATGTCATTTGAGATGTCATCATGTTGTATTATAATGGCGATTGAGTTGAGCGTTAGCTAAAGGACATCGAGTTCTAACCGTTATCTTGACATTTGGCGGCATCCATTTTGTATTCACGGCAGCCATCTTGTCTGCCATACATTGCCTCGTGCCGACCATGTGCGTTGTCCTACCTTTCTGCTCATGGCCTTTTGAATCTGCCCGGCAACAGTCTAATAATAGCATCCCTGTGTTTTGCCGCCACTGACCGTTAGGGTCCACATCTGCTAATGGTTAGCCCTAGATTGGAATATGTTAGCCGAGACCCCACGATTTTTAACTCCTCCCACTGATCGACTGTTTCACGATATTGCCTTGTATGGACATAAAATGTGCTGTTATGTGTCCAGTAGCCCATTGTGCTACTTCTCATAGTGCCGAAGGGTACTGTCTGAACTTTAGCACCACCTCATGAGGTGTAATAAACTCTATGTTTTGCAATTCCAGTTTCCGTGCCAACTTATTCCTCTGGGTCTGAGGACTTCGTGCGCAGAAGGGCGAACCCCCTCGCACTAGCGGGCCAGGCTGAGGCCTGTACAACAAATTGGCGCCGGCACGTGGGGCTCATCAGCGATTTGGATGCCCGAAGGATTGGTCGTGACGGAGGTTCGGAACTTCGCTGAGGCTGCGATCGCTACCAGATTAGACCCGTGTCTTGGTATCCGAGGTGTTCCTTCCCTACTTTC
Organism: Lissotriton helveticus; assembly: GCF_964261635.1. NCBI lineage: Eukaryota > Metazoa > Chordata > Amphibia > Caudata > Salamandridae > Lissotriton > Lissotriton helveticus. The sequence continues at coordinate 660,908,849 of NC_136067.1, forward strand.
TGATCCGACCATCCAGGTGGCGCCGGTCCTCGACTGAGATCTCTTCTGCAGTGACCGTTTGGTAGAATTTGAAACTTGGCAGTTGGAACCCGGACAGCCTATGATAGGTAAGAGTTGCGTGCGGCGCTTAACGCCTGTTGTAGGTTTCGGCATTTTGAAAGCTCCCGTATTGGTAAGGCAGTTTTAGGAACGCTTACCCGAGCATTTTGTATTTGGATAGACTTGTCTACTTTGGTTTGGTTTGGTTTGGTTTGGTGTGGGTCCTATGTAGCAATATATGGGTTGCAATTCATATAGGCAGGTGATGCACGGAGTTTTCTCCGCCTGATTCTATGTATAGCGCATCGTACTAAGAAAGTACCTTAAGCGCTCTTTACCTATGATAGTGTATATTTTGCACTACCTTTGAAGCAATGCCTGTTTGCCGCGCACTTCGAAAGATGTGCTGCTTGTTTGGTGGCGCCAGTTTACGACTTGAGGAATCACAGCTGGCTCCCCCCGAGGGGACTCCTAATCGAGATATGTATGTGAAGTTTGGTCTTTCTGCCATAATGTACAGCACATTGTGGCACAAATATACCAAAAAGGATCCTGAGTTGCGTTGGCCATTGTATGGGTCGTTTGATGCGCGAAAGGTTGAATATGTGGAGCGCTGTTTGTTTGAACGAAAGTCTAGACGTGACATGTTTGAGTGTTTGCGAATGTGGGAGAAAGAAGTACGACAGCAGGAGAAGCGTGAACAAGCGTTGATTGAGAAGGAACAGCGGAAGACTGTGTATGAGAAAGCGCTGGAGTTACGAAAAAAGGAAACGAAAGAAACACAGGAACGAGAGGAAAAAGAACGTAGGTCACAGGTACCTGGCCAATATCCTGTCCGGCAGCCTCTCTATCCTGTCCTTAATAAACCACAAGATGATTTTTTGTTACTAGATCGACCTCCACCTCCATATCTAGCTCCGTCTGCTCCGGCTGCGGGTGATGAGGATTCCGATTCAGAACGGCAGAAAACGCGGGACTCCCGACCTTTGCTGCCTGCAGAGCGATCGGCTGAAATCAGACAAGCTGCTCGTAAAGCATTGCGCAGCACACATTCTGCTGCCGATCTTCTTGCTAATGTACAGAATTGGACGGAGAAAGAGCAAATGTATTTCACTGCCTCATTTGCTGACGAAGCAGTTGAAATGTTTCGGAAATATTCCGACGTTTTAGAACCTGTCGATATTGCAAATAATCATAAACAAATACGTGATGGTCTTCTTGTTTTTTCCCAGGCACCCGATTTCGTTAGACGGCTGGTTAAACTATGAGACGAGGCGAAACAGCTGAAGGAGCAGAAAAAGGCTGCGGACGCTGTTCCACAGACTAATCTGTCCGGAGAGGCACAACGTCCTATCTTCGTGACAGATAAGATGATCCCAGTTGTCATGAAACCCATGCGGGAAGCAGCGCCTTTGTATGTTCCTCCTAAAGGAACGGGTGATAATGAGGATAAAAATTCTGTTGATGCGAAGGGCTATTTTATCTATAATTGGGTTTACACTCCCTGGAATAGAGCAGATGTAATGGCACTTAAAAATGCTTTACCTGATCCGCGTAAAAATCCAGCTGCCTTTTATGAAGAAGTCGAGGGTGCTTTAAATTCTTGTGTTATGACCTTATGTGATATAGATTTGTTTTTCGGTCTCATTTTGCCCCCAGATATGTGGAGGACCATTCGTAAAATTGATGATCGCACTGCTTTTGGAGCCGAATGGAAAGAGATAGAGTGCATAGATGCAGAACGGGAGCCCGCACAGTAACCACATAGACTAATATTAGATCTTCCTGCGGCCATTTTAACTAAACTGAAAACGCTCATTCCCCCTAAAAAGATTGATTGGACTGTTTTAGCGTCGTGTAAACAAAAATCAGATGAATCGGTTTCTGATTTCTTCACTCGTTTTGAGGAAGCCTTTCATGATTTTAGCGGTCAGTCTCTCACTGACGATACAGGCAGGCATCTGTTTGTAGATAAATATGTTTCGAATTTATTACCCAGTATAGCGAGTCGACTAAAAGCTAGCGAAAGTTCTTGGACTACGTCCTCTCCGGCCTCTGTGTTGACGATGGCTCAGTATTATGAGCGCCAGGAGGCGGAGGCGAAGGGGACAGAGGACAAGAAGTCGAAAGAGTTAAAAACGAAAGTCATGTTAGCCCAAGTGTATGGTCCACCAGCTAGAAGTTATGATAGGGGCTCTGACAGGATTATGAAAGAGGTGGTCGAACAGCTTCCCATGCTTCCTCTGGTCGTTCAAACGTAGCTCCGAATCAATGTGTATATTGCAAACAGTTTGGTCATTGGGTGCGAGATTGCCCGATGCTTCGAGCTCAGCGAGAGGCTCGGGAGCGGGGCCAAGGAGGGCCTGGCTCAGGTTACTTAGCGCCTCGTGGTAATACGAATGATTGAGCCAGATCCAATCTGAATTCCCGCCCACAACAAAAGCACAACACATTTGATCGGCGACACCAATGTCAGGTATCTGATTATACCACTTCTGTTTCGTATGATTCTGCTCATGCATAGGATTGCCTAGGATGGGGTAAAGAACCAGTTGAAGTCCCAGTAGATCAAATGGGTCCCTATGTTTCAGCACATGTTCTGGGCTCTACTGATCGGTTTCTGGTTGATACAGGAGCTATGCGTAGCGCTTTGTCTAAACAATTGGTTCCGAGGGCTCCCCTGTCTGGCACAACTATTACTTCGATAGGGTTCGATGGAACACCCTCCCTTAGCCCATTGTCCCAACCACTTTCATTCTCTATTGATAAATTTGATGCTCCATGCCCGTTTTTGGTTTCCCCGAAAACGCCAGATAATATTTTTGGCCTTGATATGTTAAAACATTTTAGAGCCGCGATACGTTGTTTTCCTGAAGGGGTGCGTGTCATTCTAAATGATAACTATATTGAATCTGACAGAATGTGTTTGAATAAAGAAGATGCTGCGTTAGCGTCACTTCCTCCATCCTTGTGGGCTACTTCAGACACTGATGTGGGTCAGATGATTATTCCTCTGGTCAGATTAGTGTCAAGGAGGGAGCTGTGTTACCTCGCCTGCCACAATATCGCATTTCGCAGGAGGGAGAGGAAGCACTCATACGAATTGTACATGATTTGATACAAGTTGGGGTTGTTGAAGAGGTCCCATACAATGTTTGTAACAGCCCGATTCTTCCGATTTTGAAGAAAGATTCAGATACATGAATTTACAGGTTCATTATCGATTTGAGAGAGGTGAATAAGATTGTGATACCACAATATCCTGTGGTTTCAAACATTACCACACTTCTTACCTTAGTCCCTCCGACTGCTACCACATTTACTGTAATCGATTTGAAGAACGCTTTCTTCTCGATTCCTATTCATTCTTATAGCCGATATTTGTTTGGCTTCACTTTGAATAATCGATCGTATCGATTCTGTAGAGTTCCCCAAGGTTATACTGAAAGTCCGAGTATTTACAGCCAAACATTGAAAAGGGAACTTGATTCTTTTGTATTGGTCGAAGGTGTGGCTCTCATACAATATGTCGACGACATCTTGTTGGCAGCCGACACCCCAGAACAGTGTGAAAAATGTACGTTGTCTTTGCTTTCTTTTCTTGCTTTACATCATCATAAGGTTTCTCGAAAGAAACTGCAATATTGTAGACCAAAGGTAACCTACTTAGGTCACCTTTTGTCTAAGGAGGGACGTGCATTGACATCAGATCGGATACAAGTAATTTTAGACACGCCAGTTCCCACCACACAGAAAGTAGTACGTGCATTTCTGGGTCTCACTTCTTTTTGTAGACAGTGGATTTTGGGATTTTCACACATTGTTAAGCCTTTGTTAGCTCTTTTGACGAAAGATACCCCTGTACCCCTCCCATGGACAGATGAATGTGAGAATGCTTTTCGACAGTTACGACAAGCTCGTTGTTCAGCACCAGTGTTAGGTACACCAGATTACACGAAGATTTTCACACTTTATGTACACGAGAAAGATGGATGTGCATTGTCAGTGTTGGTCCAGTTACACGGCGATAAGCAGCGCTCGTGTGCATATTTCTCTGCAGTTCTTGATCCTGTTGCTAGAGCATTGCCTGGATGCTTTCGTTCAGTTGCAGCAACAGCGGTATCAATTCGACAGAGTGAGGGAATAGTTTTGTCACACAAATTGTTAGTGTTAGTACCGCATGCTGTTGATGCCCTTTTGAATCAGACAAAGACGCAGCACTTGACTACTGCTCATCTTGCAGGATATGAATTGACACTGTTAGCCTCCCACATTACATTGAAGAGATGTGCAACTTTGAACCCAGCTACTCTGTTGCCATATCCGGTGACTCAGCCTCAGTCACAAGAAATGCACGATTGTATTTTTCTGACTGAGGAACAGACAAAGGGTCGTATTGATTTACAGGATACGCCCCTTCCAGATGTAGATGGTGAATTATGGGTTGATGGCCCGACCTCAGCCGCTATGCAATCACCACCCTTGAGACGATAGTGGAGACAGCTCGCATACCACAGAGATCGGCTCAAGCAGCTGAGTTGATAGCGCTGACACGAGCATGTGAGCTCAGTGCTGGTTTGTGTGTGAATGTTTACACAGATAGCCGCTATGCTTTTGGAGTAGCGCATGATTTTGGCCTACTCTGGAAGGAAAGAGGCTTCCTTACGTCTCATGGAATGCAGATAATGCATGGAGATTTAGTGCAAAATCTCCTGATTGCATTGACATTGCCAAAGAAAATTGCCATAGTGAAGTGTAGTGCACATAAGAAAGTCACAGACAAGATTGGTCAAGGAAACGCTTTTGTAGATCGTATAGCACGTGAGACTGCCAGGCAGAGAGATACCACTTCTATGTATGTGGTGAAGTCGCAAGCTGAAAGATGGTACGATGCTAGGCAGGAAGTACGAGAGATACAGAAGACAGCTTCTGATAAAGAACGTGAACAATGGTCTAAAGAAGGAGAGTTAGATGATGAAGGTTGTTGGAGAAACAAACAACTGGATCGATGGAAGCTGCCTATAGTTTTCGTGCAACCCCTGGTTCAGATGGCACATACATAGTGTGGCACATGTTGGAGCTCTTGCAATGACGAAAATGCTTACGCAGGTTTGGGAGCATCCTGAGATTGCCAACACAGCTAAGAGAGTAGTACAATCTTGCGTGATTTGCTTGCAATACAATTCTGGAAAGGGGACGCGAGCTCCATCTGGAGGGTTTGTTACACCAACTGCACCTTTTGAAGTCTTGCAAATGGACTACATTCAACTTGAGCGATGTAATAATTTGAAGTATGTCCTAGTGGTGGTTTGTGCTTTCAGTAAATGGATTGAGGCATACCCCACGAAAGATAATACGGCTATTACAACTGCTAAGGTGCTACTGAAGGAGTTCTTTCCGAGGTATGGTGTTTGCAGACTTTTATGGAGTGATAACGGACCTCATTTCATTGGGGAAGTTATTAAGTATGTCCTGAAGGGATTAGGCATTAAGCAAAAATTTCATGCTGTGTTCCATCCACAATCTGCAGGGTTGGTGGAAAGGTATAATGGTACTCTCATGCTCAAGATTGCGAAAATCCAAGCCGCCACGAAGTTGACATGGCCAGATGCACTGCAATTGGCACTACTATCTATTAGATCGGTGCCACACTCTCGAACGGGTCTTACTCCGTACGAGGTAGTGTTTGGGCGGCTGATGAGCATCTGGGGAGTTCCGAGGCCAAGATATGTGTATGATGTACCTTGTGTTTTAATGAGTGACTATTTGGCACAATTAACTGATAGCTTGGTTTCTATTCATCAACAGGTTCGAGAAGCGCTCCCGGATAAATCCCAAGGTGAGGGCCATGGTCTCCGTCCTGGAGATCTGGTGATGATTAAATCCTTCGAGAGGTCGAACAGTTTGGAGCCGAGGTGGCGTGGCCCAGAGCAAGTCCTCCTGGCGACGAGAACGGCAGTTCGGACGACCAACAGGCGCAATTGGATTCATAGTATCCATTGTCGCAAGGTATCGTCGACCTTGGTAGATCCTACTGTTCTGACTGATCATCGAGAGATTCTAGCTACGGAAAAAGGCCCTGCTGTATCACCTGACGGATCTGCGGAGTTCTTCCCGGACCAGACAACTTCCGGAGCAGCACATTATAATTTGAGATCGAAGAAAAGGCGTTGAAATTATTATTTTTTTGTTTGTGTTATGGGACTGGTTGAGCAACCGCTCTGGGTAGTAAAAGGAGTGCCGATATGACAAGGGAGGGGGATCAGCCCTGCGTAGTGTAGTGACACGTGTCTTGATCTGTGGCGAAGAAACCAACGGCTGCCCAGGGTAAAGAGCTCATTGACTATTTTTATTTTATGTTTTCCTTTTTTTTAGTGTGAAGAAGACTTCTGAGACTATGAATGTTACTAAGAAAAAGATGTTGGGAATGTCGAGTGTTTTTGTTGTATTGTTAGTTATTGCAGTAACTACCTGGTTGATCGAGACAGCAATCCCTGCTCAAAAAATTCTCATGGCTCCTACTACTCCGATGCCGGAAGAGCATCAGCATTTCACTCTTTCCTATCATGAGCATAAGCATCGGGAGTCCTACTTGAACAATACATTTTTCCAAATGCTGCACCACACTCACGATGCTACGAAAACCACGAATTGCTGGATCTGTGGTATGCTTCCAGCTCATCAGAAAAAAGGTGGAACGCCATTTATTTCACTTCCTTTTTCGCATAATGGTTCTTGTCGAGCTTGGTACACTCTTCTCTTTTCGAATAGGAAACCTACTGTAGGTGGACTTCTTTTCCGCCTGAATAAAGAATGTTATCAAGATGAACATGGTTATCCACAGGCGAATGGAACTATATGGGAGTGGGAAGAGTACCGACTGGACAATGTTTCTACGCCTTATGTTTTCACTCATACGAGAGACTCTACCACGAACAATGAATCTGTGATTACAGTAACACGGACCAAAGCGAACTTATGCGTACAAAGTACTGGACGAATTCCAGTGGGGACCAGCGATTGCGTTGTTGTGTTAAATTTAGATGGAATAAACGATAGTACATTTCTAGCTTCACATAACACATATCTAGTATGTGGAAGTCATGGTTATCATAGATTACCTATAGGGTGGTCCGGTGTGTGTTATGTATCTTTCCTATTGCCGCCTGTTTTTCTTGCACCTGCTTCTTACCACCGAGATTTTAAGTTGTTTCAAAACATTTCCATGAATCCATATAAACGAACAATTCGACTCGATGATATTGATCAGACGGACACTAGTCTGCAGCAATATGTTGATTTTAATTTAGGCTTGTTCCCATTTGTAGGTGCTGCCTTAAACAGCAGGAAAATATGACGTTTAACTAGAGTAGTGGAAGCTGTCACCAATGAAACTGCTGTAGCACTTGGCAATATTACTGAAGAGCTGCAAATTGCTTGAATTGCAACTCTTCAAAATCGCATGGTTTTAGATGTTATGTTAGCAGATAGAGGAGAAGCATGTAAGGTGATCGGAAGTAGTTGCTGCGTGTACATACCTGATAACTCACCTTCTGTTTATGAAGCAATTCTTAAATTGCATAAAATAGCTTCCAATATTCATGAGAAGAATGGTACCTGGACATTTGCGGGATGGTTTTGGGCTCTGATCTCTGCTTGGGGTTGGAAACTATTGACTATCCTATGTATTGCAATTGCATTGATTTTCACCTGTTGCATATGTATACACTGTGGTCCAATGCTATGTTCTATGTGCATAACTGCCTGTATACCGTCCAGACGAAATGCCGTAAAAGCGCAACAATTAGTGGACAAGGAAGTAACTAATATAATGTGCATAGATATACGGGATGAATGCACAGATTATCCTAAAAGAGCTTATGTCTTTAGCTAAAGCTAAAAGGGTTGTCTGTTGTATTATAATGGCGATTGAGTTGAGCGTTAGCTAAAGGACATCGAGTTCTAATCGTTATCTTGACATTTGGCAGCATCCATTTTGTATTCACGGCAGCCATCTTGTCTGCCATACATTGCCTCATGCCGACCATGTGCGTTGTCCTACCTTTCTGCTCATGGCCTTTTGAATCTGCCCGGCAACAGTCTAACAATAGCATCCCTGTGTTTTGCCGCCACTGACCGTTAGGGTCCACATCTGCTAATGGTTAGCCCTAGATTGGAATATGTTAGCCGAGACCCCACGATTGTTAACTCCTCCCACTGATCGACTGTTTCACGATATTGCCTTGTATGGACATAAAATGTGCTGTTTTGCCTTGTGCCGCCTTCTTTTGGGCCCCTGTGTGGGTATAAATAAACCATGTGTCCAGTAGCCCTTTGTGCTACTTCTCATAGTGCCGAAGGGTACTGTCTGAACTTTAGCACCACCTCATGAGGTGTAATAAACTCTATGTTTTGCAATTCCAGTTTCCGTGCCAACTTATTCCTCTGGGTCTGAGGACTTCGTGCGCAGAAGGGCGAACCCCCTCGCACTAGCGGGCCAGGCTGAGGCCTGTACAACAATCAGTGATATCATCAGTGATGTCACTGACCATGTCATGAATGATGTAATATGTGACGTCATCAGCAGTGTATTGTGGGGGCGCGAGTTATAGTTAGCTCAACTAACTATAACAACTACATTTCTATGGTTTTGTATGAGTGAAATGTCCAACTAACTACAACGTCCCTGAAACCTATGTTTTTTTCAGTGAATTCAATGTTTTTATAAATGCTAATTTCTAATTATAATCTTCTTTAAACCTATTGGTATTTCAGTGATTCTAAATTATCACTCCATTCTAAACCTAGTGAAGACAGCCGATATCCCCAGTTTTCCAGCAATAGCTTCCACAAAAGAAAATTTGCCACCAATGAGAGCAACAACTAATGGTAATAATATGCAGAGTGGACATTCCCATGCAAAAATAACACAAAAACCCCACTTCCCTATATTTACAACGAGCAGCCAAATCTGGGGTGCGATCCAAAAACAGGCAATAAGCTGCGATAGCAGTGAGAATCTAACACTTGCCTTTTACTGGTATAAACCAGGACGACTACCTACAATGTGAAAGGGAGCCCAGCCCAGAATCACATCTGAAGACCAATCCATGACATAGAGTTACTGATCATGCAGCTCCGACACCCATGAAGGCCACAAGCCCACAACACCCCCTGCCACCCGCCTCAGGACGTCCCCCCGGACCACCCCCCTCCCTACTACCACAAAAGCAGCGCAAAACAGGACAGCGGACCTGCCAAAAATAGCATGGTCCCTCAGCCACCAAATACTTGAATGTTGGCAGATGTGGCAACCAAGTATGTGTGAAGGATGCAAGTCACCAATCAATAATAATGCACACAATACCAAGTGTAGCGGTGATGTGCTGGACAGACCTCACTATGCAGAGCACACACCTCTCCATGTGAACATATACTGCTGGTGCTTGTAGTGTTGTGGACAGTAGACGCAACCATGTTACCTCAGGCAGTGGGGAAGATCTCGGTCATGTAGCTGTGTTGTCCCCCCTGGAAGCAGAAGCGGAGTGGGCTGGTCCAATGTACGCCACTCTAGTGTAGGAGTATGAATAAATAAGCCGGGGCTCTGGGTGTGGTTCACTTGTGTGAATGCCAACGAGTCTGCCAGAGCGGCAGCCCTCACCCTGCCATGTGGCTGCCGCTGTGACCCCGGGCCGACTTCACACAGGCCCCCTGCGAACCGAGCGGCACAGCACCGCAGACTTATGTCTGTACAGACTACTACCTTCGATGTACACTGTGGACAGCAGGCCTCACAATTCAGATGAAGTGGCGATTGCAGATGACGCAGTCCAGTACGCAAGACACACTGCTCCCAGTGCGGCCCCCCGGGTCCACTCATCATCGGAGGGTGCGCACACGCTGAGTGTTTCAGGTGCCACTAACTCAGTGCACCATACTTCATCGCCACGTGACCTTATTAAGGCAGAATTCAATAGACAAAAGACATTGCTCCCAGTGCGGCCTCCCGGACCACGCATCATCGCAGGGTACGTACACGCTGAGCGTCAAAGGTACTACTAACTCAGTGCACCAGAAGTCAGCTCCATTTGCCCTTAGTAAGGCAGAATTCATTAGACAAAAGACATTGCTCACAGTGCGGCCCATCTGAACCACACATCATCTCAGGGTGCACGCACGCTGAGTGCTACAGGTGTTACTAACTCAGTGCACCATAACTCACCACCATGTGCCCTTATTAAGGCAGAATTCAATAGACAAAAGACATTGCTCCCAGTGCGGCTCCCCGGACCACACATCATCACAGGGTACATACACGCTGACTGCCAAAGGTATTACTAACTCAGTGCATCAGAAGTCAGCACCATATGGAGTTATTAAGGCAGAATTCCTTAGACAAAAGACATTGCTCCCAGTAAAGCCTGTCTAAACCATGCATCATCGCGGGGTGCACACACGCTGAGTGCTTGAGGTACCACTAACTCACTGCACCATAAGTCATCGCCTTGTAGCCTTATTAAGGCAGAATTCAATAGACAAAAGACATTGCTTCCAGTGCAGCGCGCCCGGACCACGCATCATCGCAGGGTGCCCAAACATTGGTTGCTCCAGGTGCCACTAACTCAGTGCACCACTTATCATCGCTGGTTGCACACATGCTGAATTGCCAATACTGTGCAGACAAAATCCTAACTTAAGTCTGTCTTAAGTCTGTCTTAAGTCTGTCTTAAAACAAACTTAAGACAAAATCCTAACTTCTGTGAATACCAAAAGTAGTAAGTTTAGGATTTTGTCTTAAGTTAGTTCTGTGAATCGGGCCCTATGTATCTCTGTTTGGCATCCTTGTCTGAACACCTTCCCTCTGAATGTCTTCTAGTCATGCTGGTGCCCCAGAATATGTAGTTACTGCAGAAAAAAATACAGTAACCGATACCAACTTGTCACAAGATACAGAACTCTGAATTTTGGGATAAACTTGGATGCTAGCCACAAGTTCCGAGTGACCACATTTCCAAAGATGAATTTGTATGTGACACCAGTTGGAGCGTCTGAACTATGTCCGACACAAACAACAGACAGCTGAAAGCCTGTGTGCTGGTTTGTCTGTAGAAAAATTTAACTATATCCAGGAAGCTCGGTTAGAATAGTGGAGAAAGACGGAGATATTAAATGACACTAACAATGAGAATTCATAAAGCACCGAATACAAATAGCAGTACTTTTTGGCACTAACTTGTGTGTTAATTATTTCCCAGCTCAAACTGACTATGTTATGAAGCTGCATTAATGAAAAAATTAAATGAATTAAACCTTCTAAGGATTCAAATTTAGGTACATGACCCACCGAATTATTTTACCAGGATTGGAATTTGTGACCTTTTTGTTTAAGCAATAACTTCTGCATTGGATTAACTCACTGAGCTATATTATTAGCATACAACTCAGTGACACACAGCTTACATCTTACTCCCTACATCATGCGGATTAACCCTATAAACTTCTGTATGCCAATTCACACAAACTTCTCTGGGGAGGATTCTGCATAACCCTCCAATATTATAAAACAAGATCTGTTTGGTGCGTCAAGAAGTAAACCAGAAGAGTTCTGCTATGACATTTCTCCTATATTTGTTAATTTCTCTGATAGCAAAATGTGTACATATTATGCATATGTACTGACAGCTTAAAAACTGTCACTGAATCCATCCTACATTCAGGGACAGCTTTAGCTTCAGAGGCGCCTGGTGTGCCAATTTCTTTGGGCGTCCCCCACCCCCCTGACCTACTTCTCCTCAGATTCCCTCACTACCATCTTCCAACAATGCCACACATTTTGCAACAGTCCCTCTCCCACAAGTGTTTCATTTTTTTTATAGCGCTACTCATAACAAGCCTACGGTATCAGAGCACTTGACATCACGCAACACGTTATACAGAGGCAATAAACCGTACGTGTGGAAATCATTCTATGTGAGATGTAACACAAAACATCAAGGATTAATTACCGTTCTGTGATCCGCCTGTACACTTCCTTTGCAGCAGGTATATTAACCCTCTGCAATACTCTATGAGTCAAAGCTGCCACTAGACAAAAAGCCCATCTTTCTTTAGCCGAAAAATTACCCACCTAGTTATCTTCACATTTTTATTGCTGCCCTAAAAATGCTAAATGCAAAAATAACAGTTGATGGACAGAATGCAGTACAATGTCATACATTCACCCCAGTACAGAGATCTGGGCCTAAATCCATCGTTTTTTTGCACTCCACACCACCCCAGTTCAGACATGGCCATATGCAAATCAGCCTTGACCCAGTGCCTCATTGGAACAGTCCAGCCCGAACTTCCAAGCCATGTCTTCCCTGGACCGAAATCAAGCATCCTAGGACTGGTTTCTGGCTATAAGCCGACATCAGCCAGGATAGCTTGACTCCAGTGGTGTGGAGAGCACGGGACTCACGTCTGAGCATACCCGTCCCACTCGGGGTGACAAATGCAAAAACAACAGTTGATGGACAGAATGCAGAACAATGTCATACATTCAACCCAGTACAGAGATCTGGGCCTAAATCCATTGTTTTTTTGCACTCCACACCACCCCAGTTCAGACATGGCCATATGCAAATCAGGCTTGACCCTGTGCCTCATGGGAACAGTCCAGCCCGAACAGCCAAGCCATGTCTTCCCTGGACCAGAATCAAGCATCCTAGGACTGGTTTCTGGCTATCAGCCGTCATCAGCCAGGATAGCTTGACTCCAGTGGTGTGGAGTCAAGCTATCCTGGCTAAAGACGGCTGATTAATATGAGGTTTAGAATCAGACACCCTGGGAGCGGTGAGGCATAGTGTCTACATATAGTTTCATTTAGTATTTTTTGGCACTATTTCCTCTTAAATCTTTAAAATTGCCTATCTTTGCATGGACTAATTCAATTTGTATTATTTTGGTCTCAAATAATTTATTAATTATTACTGATTTTCTAAATTGGTGTGGGATTGTTCTTGTGCTGTGTTTCCCTTACCATTTGACTTGTTACACAAATACTTTTTACATTGTCTCTAAGTTAAGCCTGACTGCTCTGTGCCAAGCTACTAGAGATTTGAGCACAGGTTAATTTGGGGTTGCTTGTTCAGCCTGACAAGTATTGTGGTTGCTGCTTGAGTTGGTGTCCTCCCAACAAGTCCCAATTTCTTACATATATGCATCAATCCATATATATTTACATATGTATAAAAATATATGTATATGCCCATCATTAGTTCTTTTTTAGACTGGATATGTTTGGTCATTGTTGCTATTGGCCACGGAAAAATATGTTTCTTTAGTGACAAAATAATGCTGCCCATGAATCTGTGTTGGCATGATCTTTCTAAGCAGTACACCACATAATCTGTCTCACATAAGATGTACTGTCTAATTTTGCATGGTTTCTCTTGGAAGGGAACATCCCCAGCAACACCTATGGAACACCCCTGGCTTGCAGAGACATTGCTTTACTCCATATTTACAAGGCCATGACAAGACATGCAGGGTGGCTTTGCATGGCTTTGTAAATTTATACCGGCACACTACGCCTCTGGAGCATCACAAAAGTGATGCCCTGGCAGTGTAAAAGTGTCACTGCGAATTGTAAATATGCTCCCATGTTTGCATGCCTTGCACGTTTTGCAAGGGTAAAAGCCAGCTAGCTCTGCATCCAGTTTTGTTTTTTGATTTTCCAGCTGGAAATGGCATTGCACCAACATCACTTTAATATTTTTACTCTTTCGGTATATTATACTTGGTTACTACATTATATTTTCCTTGACAGTTTGTCCAATCCCTAGAATATCCCAATTTCTTGATAGTATCTCAGCAACCTTTTTGGACTCTTTGTTATAGGGTGTAATCAATCTGACATTCTTGGGAATGACATCCTCAGTTTGAGCTTCTCTCAACTTAATTTAATTCCAGCAATCTCTGTTTTCAGGTCTATTGTGGGATAGCATCTGGCCGAAAGCTCCTTGCCATATCATCTTTGGCTTTTAAGAACTTTGCTTCTATATTTCACTTAATTTTCAGTCTCACCAGTTCCTCATGAATAATATTCCACTTCATATTTCCGGGAATACTACTGGATATTTGAAGAACTTTGGGGCATATTATCAAGGGGGGTGATAGGAAATTATCGCCGCTTTAGCGGCCGTTTCCGGCCGCTACACGGCGATAATTCTATCGCCCTATTAGCAAGCTGTCGCTAACAGCAGTTAACGACAGCTTGTAGGCGATAGCGAGTGGTTTGGGGCCCGCTTTGCATGTCAGCGATATTTATCGCTACTGACATGCAAAGTGGGCATACTCAAACTGTTAGCGACTGAAAGCAGTCGCTAACATCGCTATCGCCTATTACCAACACAGGGGTAGCGATGGAAATATTCGCGCTAAACGCGAATATCTCCAAAAAAGCCTGCTCAGACCAGTTCTTAGCCATTATATCCAATGGGAGGTGGATATAATGGCTAATACCCTGTTAGCGATAATGCGTGAATATCGCTGTATTCTCAGCGATATTCACGGATTTTGCCGCTATCGTCGGGAATTTTATCGCTTTTGAGATAAACGTTGCTAATAGCACGTTATCTCAGCGATAAAATCCGGTGATGCGCAGTGATAAAAAAATTGCAGCTAAGCCTACTTAGCAATAAATATCGCTATTTGTTGATAATATGCCCCTTTATTCCTGCTGATTCTTTCCTAAACAAGGAGGTTACTACTCTGTCTCCCTGTATATGGGTATCCAAAAACTCAATCATTGTTCTACTAAGAGAGATTGTAAAGATCAAATCAAGGTCGTTCTGGTGCAGACGTTCTAAGAAATCATGCTGCTCCTCATGACTCTTCTCCTAGATCAGAACTAGGTCATCTATATAACGTAGTCATACCTGGCTTTGTTATATAGATAACCTCTTTCTCATTTAAAAGGTGACTGATGAGGAGCTGCATTATTTCTTAGAATGACTGACTGTTAATAAATATGATGTCACAGAGTCCTTCTGTGCCTGCCTGTCTTCCATGGAGTATCACAAATTGGAGACGAGGATCGAATATTTATTATAAATTTGCCTGCATACACATCTCTCTGCTCTTTATATCGCCGCACCCCTAGTAGTAACTATCTTTCTTCAAAACCCCACACTCCACATCTCCATTCCATATCTACATTCCACACACAGTAACGTCATTTTATAAAAGTACTAGCTTACCCGTCGAGTGTTGCTGCGATCTCAGAAGAAAGGAAATTCAAGGAAACTTGTTATGATAACATTCAATTTGCATTGTGTCATTTTTATTGAAACTTATTAATTTTAATATGGAAAACATATCAAAGTGTCGTATTAATTCTATTTATTTATTCAAATGCTTGTGGATACACAGTATTTTTTGTTTTTCCGTCTGGTGCGTACATGAATAAATCGGAAGGTTTTCCGACGCGTGAGCTAGCCACATACAGTTGTCCATGTGAGAAGCATGGATTCTCCAAATGGAGTCCACACACTTGCAGAGATTGTCCTTGTGCTTTGTTGATGATCATTGCAAAAGCGAGTCGCACCGGAAACTGTAAACGTTTGAATTCAAATGGCATATCTGTTGGGATCATTGGAATACGTGGCAACAGTACATCTTCCCCCCTGAATTTCCCATTCAAAATTGTAGCTTCGATCACATTGTTAATCATCTTTTTCACCAAAAGTCTTGTACCGTTGCAAAGTCGTGGTGGATTGATGTTTCAGAGTAAAATGATAGGCACGCCAATTTTCTATGTCAAAATGTGCGGTGGCATACCGGGCAAATCCAGTGAATTCATGAATTCCGTTGGGTAATTGACAACTTTGTCTTGATTCATCACAGTATTGATGATCTTATACGTTGTCACTTCGCCTGGTATTCCGTTTTGAATGCTGAAATTGATGGCATTTACATCGTTGTTCGTAGCTGCTAATGTAGTTTGTAATTCTGCACAATATTCGAAAGATTATGAGGGCCTAAAAAGAATTTATGCCAGAAACCTTTGCGGGAGTGTACTCAACAACTTCCCAAAGTTTCATGGCGATCGGATGAATGGTGTAGTAATGCATAAAGGACAGACAGACATACATTCGTTTTTATATATATAGATGACATTGCATTCTTAAATCCTTTTAAATATTAAGCCATTCTATCCTGGTCAGGTTATTAATAATCCTGCACCAAAATGCTTAAGTAGAAGGTAAAAAACAAGTAGTGTACTTCTGTCAAAGCATTTCTCTGCCCAGCAAAGCCTAACGTTGTCACTCATGTGCATTATTCATTTTTTCCAGTGAACCGAAAATTCCTCAAAGGAGTCGCGTGGAAATTGCATAGGCACGTCAAAAGGCCCAGAGACTTACAGTGAAATTGCTTCCGTTTCAATTATGATCCCTATATTTGCATATTACACAGTAGCTTGTAGGGAAATGGAGCTAAAAAACCTTCTGCGGTTTCTCCGATAAACCACGGTGATTTAGTGATTAGACTAGGCCTCTGTGAGAACAAAATGCAACGCGCTCTGTGCAACTCAATGTGTTCCACTTGGCTGCTGTCCAGTTGTTACCGTGTTTACTTTTCCACAATTTCTCTGACCAGAGTCACATTTCCCCAGCTGGAATATCTCCAGTCCTACTTCAAACTGAGATATTCACATGATAGGTCCCTGCTCGCAAAAAAAAAAAAATCTGTCCGTGAGTTGCAAAATGTGTATGTCTTACCCATTACTGTTAAATTTCGATCTCTATTTCAAATAGGGAAAAGTGCAGCGCACTCTTTGTGCACTGCACTCGTTATATTAACTGAGGCCCTACGACGACGTTATGATTAAAAGTGTTTCTATCCTATAATACATGATAATGTGTAGCATTTTGTGCCTTACTTTGACAGAGATTGTGCTTGAAGTAATCAATCCACAGAACACTAGAGAACTAGGGGGCATATTACCTAGGGCCTTATCGCCACTTTAGCTGGAATTTTTCCCGCTAAAGCGGCGATAATTTTATCGCCCTATTACCTAGCTGTTGCTAACACCAGTTAGCGACAGCTAGTAGAAGATATCGATCATCTTGGGGCCCACTTTGCATGTCAGCGATATTTATCGCTAATGACATGCAAAGTGGGCGTGCCAAGATGTTAGCGACTGTAAACAGTCGCTAACATCGCTATCTCCTCTTACCTACAAAGGCATACTATTGGAAATATTCGCGATAAGCGCGAATATCTCCAAAAGCTAACGCCTGCCCAGAGTAGTTCTTTAGCCATGTTATCCAATGGTAGGTGGATAACATGGCTAAGAGCATTAGCTCGGTAATGCATGAATATCGATGACTTGCCGCTAACCGTGTTAAGCGATAATTATCGCTTAATCGTGGTAATATGCCCCTACATTAGCTCGATCGTGCAGTTGACCTCAGGAGTTAGTCCAGTAACCCCCGAAGAAATCAAAATCAACAGCACACACCAGTGCGAATTGACAATACAGCACAATCCCGTGATAGAGAGCTCCTCAAATAATAATCCCGTCCTAACCAACAGAATTGGAAAGGAACATGCCACTAAAGTCCCTTTTCCTGACTGTGCGTGATTACTGGTGCAAAGTATACAAAGCTGCCTCTTTCCAAAGAGTAGCAAATTACAAGAAGGAGCTTCTTTGGTTATGCCTAACTACATGATGTGTACCACCTTTATCAATCCTTTCCAAGATGCATTTTTAACACCCAGGCCCAGAGCCGCCATGCAGTACTGGACAGGAAGTAAAGTGGCTGTGCTGCATTGTGTAAACGAGAGAGAGAGCTGAACAACACAACAGTACCATGTCTACTAAAATGGAGCTCTGGCTGCTCTCTCCCTGCGCTAGGTTTTGCAGTGGATAGGGTCCATTCCAGTATATAAAACTATGCTTTTACCCCACTATACCTTTAAGGATTTTCCCATTTTGATTGTTTGTTGTACAATGCAGCACACATATAAACTGGGACACCCGAGCCGAAATAACATTTTTCATGCCTGCTTCAAGGAGGTGCCAGATTTTGGCGCAAATTCCTGTGTACAACTCTTTGTAGATAGGGATTTGCATCAAAATCTGTTGGTGAGTGCATGGAAAAGCCCATGCTGCAGTGTTTAAGTTGAGTTGGTGGTTTCCTGTGCTCGGCATCAGCACCTAATTGTCAACACCGGTGCTTGTGACAGTCTAGCTCAAGGCGGCGTTCTCTGTCTAATTTATAGATAACCACAATAACAGTTAATTATGAATTCAATATATATTAAAAATGACTATTACCTGTCACCCAAGTAATTCTTAGAGCTTTTGGGGACTGAAATAGTCTGGAATGTCACACTTGTAGCAGTGTGATAGTGCTTGTATTGGCAGCATAGCAGGAGTATTGTGTAGTGCAAACTGCACTGGCTACCTCATGAGAGCGCTGGAACTTATGTTGTTTACATGTTCAGCGCTGCCATGAACCATCCATTTAATGCACTCTTGCTGCAAAGTAATGCAAGGCAGTGCATTGCACAACTTTGCATTACTTTGGGTTACAATCCAACTCAAATGACGATTCGTGTTGGATTGGATATCCCACCTGAAGACTTTGCAACTGTTTTGTGTTAGAACAGTAGCACAAACCTGACAAAGCTTTTGAAAATATAAGCATTAGTTTCTAGAAAACTAAAGACTGCATTTGAGCAGTGGTTGACACCTCATTGAACAGTGTCTGAAACCTAACATTCACAGGTGTGATTCCAAGGAGAAACTTTGATTATTCAGTATCTTATGTTTCAAGACTTTAGGTCATTGAAAATAACATAGTTAAATAGCCCCAGGACCAAAGAAATAACAATCTAATTTGTAAAATACAATTAGAAGTAAAACTTCAAACACCTAGTTTGAGATAGAGGTAATGTCCTATTACTTACTGGTAATCTTCATTACTCCGGGTCCCGTTGTCCTCGTCCCCTTCATACTAAACAAGTGAGATAACCTATCTCCATGACAGAAAAAAGAAAAGCAGGAATGCTGGTACACCCTTCCCCCTACTGGGAGTACATAAGGGTACATTACCCAGCATTCCTCCTGAACCTCCAAGCCTCAGATGAGGGCCGGAAAGCCCGCGAGGGAGGGAGGGATGGTATGAAGGGGATGAGGACAACGGGACCCAGAGTAATGAAGATTACCGGTAAGTAATAGAACATTACCCCCAGGTCCCTCCTATCCTCGTCCCCTTCATACTAAACAAGCGAGAATACCCAAGCAGCAACCGGCTATCATCACACAACAAACCACCAGGACACAGAACCACAGCAAACCCAGCAGTTTATTGAAAACAGCACAGTATCAAAATAAAAAAGGGAAACAGGAACACACAGCCCGAAGAACCACCAAATCAAAGTTAGTGTCATCCCCCAAAACATTCTGAATCCGGTAATGTCTAACAAAGGTATTAGCAGAAGCCCAAGTAGCTGCCCTACAAATCTCAGAAAGGGACACACCATGAACCTCCTCCCATGAAACAGCCACCTCCCGTGTAGAACGCCCCTAAACCCCAGCCGGGGGAGCCAACGACCAATGGAAGAAGTGGAAGCCCGGCAACCCCTGGAGACCACCCCAAAGGAAACAAACAGGGAGTCAGTACGCCGAAAGGCTCGAGTACGGTTCACATAGACGTTCAAAGCATGGCAAACATCCAGCAAGAACCAGGGAAGGACGTCCTCATCCACCTGAACAGAACACAGAGCAGGCAAGGCCAGCTCCTGAAAGTGCTGGAACTGGGAGGAAACTTTAGGAACAAAAGAGGAATCCACATGAAGAACAACCCCATCAGCAGAAAAAGAAAGAAAAGGCTCCCGAGTCATCAAAGCCCCCAGCTCTCCCATGCGACTAGCAGAAGTAATAGCCACCGAAAAGACAACCTTAAAAGTGACAAACTTCAAACCAACCTACTCCAAAGGCTCAAAGGGAGCAGCTACCAAGGCCCTCAAAACCAAATGGAGGTCCCAAAGAGAAAAAGAAGGCTGATCCACAGGACGGGAATTCGTGAAACTGCGCAACAAACGGGAAACCAGGCCTTTAACATCAGGCAGATTCCCCCAAGGGGCACGGAAAGCCCGAATAGCAGCCCACTGAGCCTGCAGAGTCGAGACAGACAAACGTTTCTCGAACCCATCCCAAAGGAACTGAAGAACATCAGGCAAAGGACAAACCAAAGGAGACAACGCCAGACCGAGACACCAACGCTCGAAACTCCCCCAATGCCTGCCATAGGACTGAAGAGTAGAAGGCTTCCAGGACTGCTGAATAGCCAAAGCTAAATGCTCAGGAGGACCCCTATTCCTCCACCACCCCTGCCTCTCAACCTCCAAACCGACAGCCGAAGCCGCCGGATGGACAACTTTGGAGAGGACCGCAAGGGAGACGGAGGGAAGGGGAAGAACCAAGGACCCTGAACTGCCAACAACTTCAGAGTTGGAAACCACTACCGGCGGGCCAGAAGGGCACCACCACCTCCTGATCTTCCATCACCAGCCGAGGCAGACAACGAGAGATCAGAGCAAGGGGAGAAAATGCATACAGCAGGCGAGAAGGCCAAGGGAGGGTCTGGGCATCCATCCGCTAGACCCCTCCTGAGGAACCCAGGAGAAGAACCGGGGAAGCAGAGCATTGAGCCGGAAGCAAAGAGGTCCAGAAAGGGAAGATCAAACCTCACGCACACCAGACGAAAGGCCACCGGAGTTAAAGCCAACTCCAGGGAGGCAGGAAAAAAATGACTGAGGGCATCTGCCACCTCATTGTCCACCCCCCGGACATGTACAGCCACCAGAGACAAAAGATGGTCCTCCGTCCTGCAAAACAACGGGGACACCACCGCATTCAGGGACCGAGACCGGATACCCCCCTCGTGATTCAAGTAGGTCACCGAGTTGTCTGACCGAACCAACACATGCTGGATCAACAGCCGGCTCTGAAACCCCATGACAGCCCAACATACCGCAGACAACTCTCGCCAGTTCGAGGACCGCTGACCCTCCAGAGACCAACGACCCTGAAGGAACTCTGACCCCAAAGTCGCCCCCCAACCCAGAGCACTGGCATCCGTCGTAAGGACCTCCGGAGGCAGAGAATGCAGAGGCAATCCCCTGGCCAAATTGTCCGACAGAGTCCACCAGCGCATGGCAGGAAGGATCGACAGAGACACCGGAACCATAAGGGACAAATCCCAAGACAAGGGATTCAACCGAGCCAACAGGTAGGACCAAAGAGGCCGAAGATGGAAACGCGCCACAGGCACAGTGAACATCGTAGCTGCCATCAGACCCAGAAGGTGCAACCAAAGACGGACCGGGAAGGACCGAACCACCAGAAAACGATGAGCCAGGGAACACAAGGTCACTGCCCGAGCTACCGGCAGGAAGACTCGATTCAGATCTGTGAGAAAACGGGCCCCTATGAAAGTCAGGTCCTGAGAAGGCAGAAGTGGACACTTGAGGAGATTCAACAGGAATCCATGGCCCCGCAAGGCGGAACAGATCAACCCCTGATCCCTCAACAACTGAACCTTGGATGGAGCATGGAGAAGCCAGTCGTCCAGATAAGGGTATACCATCAACCCCTGAAGGTGCAAGAAAGACACCAATGGAGCCACCACTTTGGTAAACACCTGGGGGGCCAACCTCAGGCCAAATGGAAGAACCTGGAACTGGTAATGGACCCCCATAAGACAAAACATCAGGAAAGGACGAGAAAGAGGGTGAACCGGCACGTGATAATCGGCATCCTGAAGGTTCAGAGTGCACATGTAATGACCCCGGAGAACCAGGGGAATCACCCGCTGAAGACTCTCCATTTTGAACGGAACCCGCAGCACAAAATTGTTCAGGGCTTTCAGATCCAGAACAAGACGAAACCCCCCTGTGACTTTGGGAACCAGAAAAATGATGGAATAAAATCCCTGACCCCTCTCCCAGGGAGGAACCACCTGCACCGCCCCCTTGTCCAGCAGAGACCTGACCCCCAGAGACAGCTCCACCCGCTTGGACGGACAGGATGGCCAGGGAGTTGGACGGACCCCTGAGTCCAGAGGAGAGGCTGAAAACTCCAAGAGGTACTCCAACCGGATAACGTCCAGCACCCACAAGTCTGAACAGGAGGACATCCAGGCCAGAAGAAAGAACCGAAGCCAACCTCCGACCAAGGATCCGGCCTCGGACGCCAGATAGTCAGGAACGAGGTTTAGCAGGAGGGGACTTCGCCTTCTTGTCACGACCCCTACCAGACTGAAAACAACCCCTGCCCCTGGTAAACTGCCTGCAAGAGGGAGGATGGAAGAAGGGCTTAGGCTTGGAAGAAGCCGGCACAGCAGAAGACTGCTTGAAAGAAGAAGAATGTTTCTTCTCCTTAAATATCCGATGCAACTTGCCCTCCAATTCCTCACCAAACAACATAGAACCCTGAAAGGGCAACCACAGAGCAGCAGACTTCTGGGCCGAATCCGTCTTCCAGTCCTTTAGAACCAAGTTACGACGAGCAGCCACACAAGCACCCCCAGAGAGGGCAGAAGCCCGCACCACATCGAAGGAAATTCAACCTGACGCTCAACATGAGACAGAGGTCTGTACAGTCAGTGAAATCATCCATGGACCCATACAAAGACTTCAAGTCCGAAAGCAGAGACGGAGCTACATAAGTCCGGTAGATGCCAGCCCGGAGCGCCAGATGAGAACCAGAATAAACCTTCCACAAGGAAGCATCCTCAGCCAAGGAAGTGCGCCCCACAAGACTCGCCACAAAAGAATCCACAGGAACAGAGTCCGGAAAGTCCTTAGCCATATCCTGAAGAGGATAGAGCTTAGCCATAAAGCGAGGAAGCAGGATGCGATCCGGATCCTTCCATTCTGGGTCCAGAACCTCCTTGACACAAGGATGAACCAGCATAACCACAGGAGCCGAGCACTGGAACTGGCGAAGCAAGGAACTCCAAGAAGTACTAAGGACATCATCAGTGGGAAATCCCATATTAGCCTTAACATGACCCAACAAGTCCAACAACATGTCCTTGTCGACATACTTGCCCTTCTGAACATCACCCCCCACCACTCATCCTTGGACTCAGTGGAAGAAGAAGGAGGCGGAGCTCGACCAGAGGACTTTGACCTGGGAGCACTCACCATCTCCAACAAAGTCTCCCTAATAAGCCTCTTCATCCTGGCATCACCACCCCGGGAACGACACCTGGAACGCGCAGGAGAAGGAGATGAGGAAGACAAAGATGGTGAAGAAGAGGAGGATTCAACCATATGCCTGCTCTTCTTGGCATGTTTACCCATGATGCACAACCACAGGACAACGAGGAGCAGCAAGCCACCCCCGGAGCCGGACTGAAGGCCACCAAAGCCCAGAAAGTCATAGAAGCGAGGCAGCCCAGGAGCAGCCCAGGACCACTGGAAAGTAAAGAGACACTGAGTCAGCCTGAACGAGGTTCGTAGAAAGCTCGATCCAAAACTGCAGCACTGCACAGCAACCAGCCCAAAACTCATTGCAGGCAAGGCAGAAATAATGGCAACTAAATAGGTA
The DNA here is from genome assembly GCF_964261635.1 of Lissotriton helveticus. NCBI lineage: Eukaryota > Metazoa > Chordata > Amphibia > Caudata > Salamandridae > Lissotriton > Lissotriton helveticus. The sequence goes on from NC_136067.1 coordinate 660,932,499, forward strand.
AAAAAAAAACGCTACGCGGTACTTACAGGAAGGGCCGGCAAGCACCTCATGTCACCGCCGCCAGCCGCAAACTGAAAATGCCTGACTTCCTGCACAAAACAACGGAAGTCAGGCAAACCCTGGAAGGAAGTGCCCCAGCCGCATGGAGTCCGCCACACTCCCGGAGCAGAAGCAGGAAAGAGCCGCGTCTTCGACATGCCCAGCAGAAACGAAGACGAGGCAAGGACACCACCAGCGGAGAAGAGGCGGCCCCGGGAGCTAAAGGAACCACCAGGAAGTGTCAACAAGGCGCCCCCCAAGCCCAGCAGGGGTAGAGACCAAGAAGACCAGCATAAACCCGGAGCCCAGCAACAGGTAAGCCCCAGGAGCCTCCAGGCTCCTGGTCCAATCCATACTTTCGGACGACAGAAAAAAGAACAGGAGGAATGCTGGGTAATGTACCCTTATATACTCCCAGTAGGGAGGGGCAGTGGTGTACAAGCATTCCTGCTTTTCTTTTTTCTGTCATGGAGATAGGTTATCTCACTTGCTTAGTATGAAGGGGACGAGGACAGGAAGGACCTGGGGGTAATAGGAGTACAAATGGAAGCAAATTATAATATCACGCCTATAGATATTTCGAAATGAAAAGAAAGAAAGGAGGGGGAAGAGGGAGGAAGGGAATTCTGTCTAGTTACCTTTCTTTCTTACAACAAACATTTAAATTAGGAAATAGATCACCTACAAGTAAAAAGAAAAAGTATTACGGAGTTAATTTGTGAACATTATGTTTAAAAGGGAAACAAAGTTTATGGCATTACAGAGATTCATATTCACTTTTCAACCATCTGCCTATAGAAACACTAGACTTATATAGAAAATCTGTAATAGGTAGCCATGCCATCTTTCTAGAATTAAGTGATACTGGAGACCTCCTTGTGGTGTATAATGTATTATTATAACAAACATAATACCACCATGCTTTAAAAGAAACATTTAGTGAATTCTTCCAATTAGTAGTTATAATATCAAATGCATTAGCTAATAATGTCAATGATCGTAGTGTTAAGAGAAGACTGTCATCAGATATCAGACAAACTACTAACATATATTATGCATTTTAAAAGGAAACAACATAAAAAGCACATTAAGTTGATTCCAAATTTGCTTCCAAAATGTTATTGTTTTTGGGTAGACAAATAGCATGTGCATAAGATCAGAATAATTACCGTTGCAAGGCCAGCAGTTCCAATCATTATTTTTTATAAATAGTTGATCTAGATTTTGGGGTAAACGATTATATATGAAGTACAACATTAGAGTAGTTTTGCTAAAATAAACAATTTTTGCCATTTAGAGCAATTTTCTTTTCACAAAGAAAGAGGCCAGGACACATCAAGATCTTGTTACCAGGAAAATTCAATATTAGACTTAAGTCTAACAGAATTAGCAGTTATAAACCAGAGGGTGTGTTAGGATTGGACAATAATGAGATGTGTTATTAGTGGCATTATGTACAATTGTGGAGTTTAACAACATGGTAATAGTAATGACTTCTCTTGTAAGAGAGTCACATTATTGTTTTAAACTTAGACGACATCCAAACTTCAAACAAAAAAACAGAGAATGATATATTTTCGAAATTCTCAAAATGTTGGTGCACCAATAACATATTTTTACTCCTCCAGGAACACCAAACAACGCGTTTTCAATTAATATTAATATATGTATTATACTAAAGAGATGTTTAAAAAAATACTTTATTGTGATTTTGTAAACTTTAAATATGGTTCAAGCAGTTTGCAGATACATTTGTGAATAAGAATAGAAAAATTAGGTGGTCTAGTAAAAAAAGTTGAAAATTGTGTAACTATTAACGGATAAAAGAAAGGGTCTACACTATTAACACACAGTGGGGAAAATAATGCTCATTGGTTAATAGCCAATAGAAGGCTGAGCTGAGCTTATCTCTCTTAAGCTCAGCAAGAGAAAGTAGGGCCCTCATTTATGAAAAGTGACGCATCGCTGCGTGAAAACAGCGATGCGTCACTTTTCACTGCGCTCTCCCTGCGACATGATTGATGCGTCATATTTATAATATGACGCATCATGTCGCAAGGAGTTACAGATACGTCAGTATTTCTGACGTATCTGTAGGCGCAAAAGTGACGCATTGCTGGAGTGTGTCACAAAAGTGACGCAACTCCAGCAATGCTTCCTTTCACATGGGGATAGCCCCATGTGAAAGGGCTTGTGTCAGTCTTACGCCTGCTGTGAGGCAGGCGCAAGATTTTGACGCAACAGCATCCTAAAAGTGACGCAGTGAAATCTCATAGATTTCACTGCGTCACTATTACGAGGCTTTTTGCGGGTGAACGCCCCCTCTGCATACATTATACCTGACGCAGGTATAATGTAGCGCAAGGGTTTACAAAGTGACGCATCTACCTAGATGCGTCACTTTGTAGATATGGTGCAACAAGGCACATTTTTTACGCTGCTGGTGCGTCACAAAAAGTGACGCACCGGCGGCGTAAAAGGCACGCACGGCCTCATAAATGAGGCCCTCTGTGTTTTATATTGGTCCATACAATTCTGGAAAAAATTCAATCAATTTAAAAAATGAGAAGGAATATTAACTGTCATCATAGAGGAGAGGTATACAAATAGCATAATGTTAATAGAGTCTAATCTACCCCAATTTGTAAGAAACAAAGGTTTACATTTATTAATAAGGCAGTCTAATTTGTTAAAAAGGTTTAAAAAAATGATATTAATAGTTGCGTTAATAGAAATATTGAACCATAGGCCCAGGTATTTGATCTTAGAAGGAGACCAACAGACATTTAGGGCAATAAACATGCTTTTTGTACACAAATTATTAAGAGAAAACGTTTGTGTTATTGGAAATATTGTTGTACTCATAGACCTTTGAAAATGTACAGATGTTTGGAAAAATGTGAGGAAGAGAGGATTGTAGATTAGAAAGAAAAGAGAATGTCATCAGTGTATGCTACTATATTTAACTGCTTAAAACCATATTTAAAACTAAAAATGCTAGTGTTTTCTCTCATTCTTGATTAAAAGAGTTCTAATGCCAAAATAAATATTAATATGGATGAAGGACAAACTTGCCTTACTTCTCTGTATATAGAAAAAATAATAGGAGATTATGCATTTAACTCAAATACATGAACTGTATAGCAAAAAACAAAATCAAAGAAATTACATTAGGACACAAACAATACCTTTTAACAATTTAAAAGGAACATTTCAATCAACTTTATCAAAGGCTATTTCTTCATCAATAGATATGGCTGATAAAGTGTTAGAGACTTACTTGATCAAAACACTAAAACACATTCTCATGTTATCAGAGGAAAGCCTAACTTTAATGAAATCAGATTGTTCCTTACCAATTAATTTGGAGAAAAGGGGTTCAAGACATAATGATAACATTTTTGCAAAAAATGTATAGTCTATATAAACAAGTGATATTGCCTGTAAAATGTTTCTATATAGGGAAGAGTTTTGCTGACTTTGGGGATACAGAAAAATAATTGCATCTTGAAGTAGCAAAGCTGTTAGAAAAACAATACTGAAACAGTTCAAGGATCTCGAGAAATAAGATGTTAGAAAAATGAGAGTAAAATTCCTCAATAGAAAAGAGATCTTCAATAGAAAACCATCATCAGGACTAGGGATTTTTCCTCTTTTTCATATAAAACCAGATTTAAAAATGTCATTTATTCTAATATTTAGTTCTATGCAGGAGAAATCAACCTGCTTAGTATTACGTCTTTGTACTGAGCTTGAAAATAATTTGACCCCATCAGAATTAGAAGTATTTTTCGGAGTATAAAAATGGCTATAAAATTTGGGAAATTCACAAACAATTTTGTCATTTTTGAAAATGTAGAAACCATTGATATCTAGCAATGCTTCTGCTTTCATTCATTCTTTACTGTGTTTAGGATAAGTTGCTTACACCATGTCATTGCAGGTCTTTATTGATATCCACCCAAGTTACAAGAGTATGTCAACAGACCTGAGTGGTCTCCGAAGGGTGAATCAAACCACATGGGTCCGAAAGCAATCATTGAGGTCAGAAGGATTGTTGTGGGTTTGACCTATGGTGAGGTATGGAGCATGTCAAGGTTGGCCAGATACAAATGAAGCCCTACAAGCATTGGAAATGTTTGTGGAGACTGTGGGCCTGATTACGAGTTTGGTGGTCTATCGGACAGGAATCAGTGAGGTATGGCACACCCACTCACAGATCCACTCAAAGACTCATACACCAAGTCACTGACCCACTCAGAGACTCATGCACCCCCTCACAGACCAACTCAGTCTGATGCACCTACTCACAGACCCACAGAGAGACACACATGCACACTCACAGACCTAATCAGAGACTCATGTTCCCACTCGCAGACCCACTCAAATAGTCATGCAGCCATTCATAGACTCACTTACGCACCCACTCACAGACCCACTCACAGACTCACATCCTCACTCACAAATCCACTCAGAGACTCATGTACCCACTCAAAGACCCTCTCAGACAGTCACACACCTACTTACGACACTCATACAGCCATTTACTTACCCACTTAGAGATTCACACACCCATTTACAGACTCCCCCAAAGACTCATACATGTATTCAAAGACCCACTCAGAGATTAATGCACCCAGTCACTGTCCCTCTAAGAGACATGTGCACCCACTCAGAAATTCATGCACCTACTCACAGATCCACTTAGTACTCACTCACCTACTCACATATACCCTCTTAGAAAGTCACACATTTACTCACTGAGCCATTGCCATATGTACAGTGAAAAACACAGAGTTACAAATCTTAAATGTACTGTTGTGCATTGAATGTGTGGTTTTTCTTTGTGAATCTGCAACGGATTCACAACTCCAAATGTATATTTTAATGTTATTATATAAATTGGAAGTTCCTAGTGTTTGGTGAAAGGGCACCTCTTAGAAGAAGGTAAATTAAGAGGCCAGAGAAAGTAAAGTGATGGCTAATGGAGATTCTAAAGAACGCGCTTTCACAACCTACCAAGTCCACTACCCTCCTGTCACAAGGGTAGCAGGATTTTACGGCCACAGCGATGCCACCTCCCCTAGATGTCCGATTGTGAGTGAAGATGGAATACTCAGGGGGAGAGCAAGATTCACAGCTGCCGTGTCCACTTCCTGAAGCGATGTTTCCGTCATGAAGAACACATCAGGTGACTCATCCCTCATGAGATCATGAAGTTCAGAGTGGTGCTTCCGAAGGGATCTGATATTAAGATTCCAGATAGAAATATCTTGCAAGACCAGTGGTCTAATACGAGGGAGTTTAACCAAGGAAGACTCTGACAGGGCAGTAATAGAAGAAGGGGCGTTGAGAGACCAAGTCCCACAGGCACACTTATACGGGCCACATAGGGGACTGATAGGCCCATGCAAACAACATGGGACCGATTGCCTAATGTCCAACCATTCATCCCTGGAATATCTACTCACCGAGGACATTGCCTGAGGAAGAACCGAGCTCCCACGTGCAGAGTACCGCCACGCCTACGCCTCCTTAGCGCTGACGGGCGCAGACGGGCAGGACTCTGGCACGACTCAGGCGCAGTGAAGGCGCGCCCGCTGCGCGATACCGCTGCGCGCTTGAGGGCTGGCTTAAATAGGGTTACCGCGTGTCTGCAGCCCCACTAGACCGCTCAAGATGGCGCCCACAGATGGCGCCCACAAAGCGTCACCACCCCTCCCAAGATGGCGGCCGATTCTCCACTGTGACAGAGCCCCCAGAACCGGACGCGCTAAAACAGCGGTGGATCAGCGATTAAAGTGCAGGTAAGAGGGAGATTTCCCATAATTAAAAACAGGGGAGAACAAAGTAAAAGGTAACAAAGATACAAAATGGGTAGTTAAAAAATACGCAGCGCACCTTCAGCACAGCGCTAAAGTACGCGAGTCCGCTAACGCTCTGAAGAGCAAGGGTACCCAATCCAGGCTGACCCGATTGAGGAACCGCCTTAATTAGGGTACCGCGTGTCTGCAGCCCCACTAGACCGCTCAAGATGGCGCCCACAAAGCGTCACCACCCTGCCCAAGATGGCGGCCGATTCTCCACTGTAACAGAGCCCTCTAAATTTCCTATTAACAGTCCCCATCATTGGTCAAATTTTCAATTAAGGAATTTTGACTACTAATGAAGTGATCTTAATTCCCAGATAGGTTGCTTTAAAGACAATTGGAATGTCTGCAGTGAGCATGCTATGTGAATGAAGGATCTTGGTTTTATCCACATTTAATTTGTTGCCTGAAAAGATGCCAAACTGTTCTGCCAACGTCCTCACTGCTGGAAGCGCCATATGCCAATTTTCTATACTCGATATTATGAACTCTGATTGGATTAATATTCATATTCAAATCTAATGTATTTAGAAATGGATCAATGTATAATGCGAAAAGCAAGGGGGAGGATGGGCACCCCTGCCGGGTACCTTTACTGATACCAAATGATCTCAACTCCTGTCCAGAAATGCGAAAGACAGCTTCCGAGGATAAATAGAGAGACTTAACTGCTTGAGTAAATTCAGTGCAGATCCCCTTCCATTGCAGGACCAACCACATAAACCTCCAGGAGACCCTGTTGAATGCTTTCTCAGCGTCCAACAGGATCACCCCTAGTGGAGACTTCGTTGCCTGAGCGCAATCCAGAAGGGCAATAACACGCCTCACATGATCAGTTGTGCCCCTTCCCAGGATTAATTCATGCTGGTGAATTGAAAGCAGAGGAGTGATAACTTTTCCTAACCGAGAAGCCAATATTTTAGAATAGATCTTACTGTCAGAGCTGATAAGTGAAATAGGTCTATAAGAAGAAGGATTCAGCTCAGGCTTAACATTTTTTTAAATATTACTATGGTGGTCTTTCGCCAGGAGTCAGGGATAGAGCCCCTTTGAGCAGACTAAAATAGGATTATGATATCTGGCCGGAGTGACTGTCGAAATGTCTTAAATAATTGCAGCGGGATGCCATCTGGGCAGACCTCCTTGCCAGTAGCTAGAGACATTATAGTCCTCTGCACTTCTTCCCATATAATCGGTGCTGCAAGAATATTGTTTTGATCATGTGTGACCTTGGTTGTCTCTAGATCTGTAAAATATTCCTTCATAGAATCTTCCCCTCCTGTAACCTCTCCCTCTGTATACAATTGATTAAAATACCTATGAAATACATTCAGGATTTCTATTGGAGAGTCTTGGATCTGGTCTAAATTATCTTTATTCCTATGAATTCGATTTGCAACTTCCCTCTGTTGCAACCGCTTTGCTAAGGCAAGATGGCGGCCCTGCGCTCGGGAAAGTGAGCTGGTGGTCGGCATTCTCCTGGTTCAACTTTCCCCCCTCTCCTATAAGGTCCTCATGTGAAGAAGAAAGGAAATAACTTGATCACGTAGCAGGTATGATCTGCAGATTCTATTTGTGGTGATTGGAGTTCCCTGCACCCTCGAGACTGACTTGCCCAGGTCCTCTTTGCCTACTGAATACAGCCGCTCTTACCCGCTTGCTTTCTCCGGTCCTCCCGATGCCTCCCAAGACTACCGTTAAGGGCACTAGGACCCAGGGGCCTTCCGCAGGTGCAGCGACAGGTACAGGTGCTGGGAGTCCAGGGAAGGCTACCAGCGGGAAAGTAGGTGATGCGAGAGCAGGTCGGGTAGCTGATGACTCATCTCCAGGCTCAGCGGGGAAAGAGGGTACTCCTGTCCATAGCTGCTAGACGGTTCCTGCTCTGTTTAAAGCTCAAGCAGGCAGAGGGAAAAACACGGTGAATACTTTGGAGACATCGGATATCGAAAACAATGTTGCAACAATGTTGCAACAAATACATCTGCGCTGCTACTGGAAACACTCTCACAAGGTAGTGCATCTATTTTTTTGGGCAATGGGAGTGAGGAGAGAGTTGAAAGGGGGAGCGTCAGGGAGGCTCAAAGTGGTCTGATGGTCTCATTGGTCCTGAGGAGCATCTGACTACCACAGTACCCTGCATTTTAGGGGACACAACAACCGCGGATCAGTATAAAGCAATTGTTTTGGACACTAATATGTCTCAAAAGAATGGCCTAGAGAAAGGAACTACCGGTCAAAGTGATTTAAGTAGCTTGCGACTGGAAGAGACGGAGACAAGCGATGACTCTTCCTTAACCCCCAGAACCGTTCGTAAACAAAGGGAACAAGTCGAAACCCAGGCAGATAAAGCCCTGGACCAAGCTAGCTCACTAGTTTGGAATTACTCCTTTTCTACAAAACTGAGTGACAATGAAGTAGTGCCTGGAGGAATCTCTATGGGAACTTCTGGCTCAAATACAGTGGGTCAAGAGGAAATAACTCTCTTTACTATTTACCAGAGTTTAATGGCCCATCAAGAAGAGACCGGGGCAGAGGGCTCATGGACCCAAGGTGCAGTTCAAAAGTTACAGAACTCAGTACACAGAGTTGAAAAGACATGTTCAGAGTTTGCAGCCAGATTTGGAGAGGCTGAAACTCGAATCTCAACATTGGAGGATGAGCTAGCTTCAAAAGACCATTACTGAATCCTTGAAAGTGCAGAAAGATGACACAATATATAAACTGACTGAGTTGGAGAATCGTTCAAGATCGAACAATATGCAGGTTTTAGGTGTCCCAGAAGGCACGGAGGGTGCTGATATTCGGCAGTTTGCGGTGGAACTCTTCTCCTAAGCATTTCCCGAACTTAAACAATGGGACTGGGCTGTGGAACTGCAAAGGGCCCATATGTTTCCTTTTAATCAACGGAAAAAAACGGACAGTCTATTGATATACCTAGAGCCATTTTGATTTGTCTTAACAATTTTTTAGCCAATGCATCAATGTATGATCTGGCTAGACTAGATAGTAAGAGATCGGGAAAGGGATGTGAATTCTTTAGGTGGCCCGATTTCTGTCAGGCAACAGTAGAGAAAAAAGTGGCACCTTCGTCAATTGATCCCATTATTTCAGGCAAAGGGGGCACTTATTTTCTTGCTAAATCCTGCTAAATTGAAAATTATATTTACGGGTCAGACACAAATTTTGCTTCTGAAACTTTAGCTTAAGAATTCATGCAATCAATCTGAGGGGGACAATTGAATATAATGTTTTTTTCTGATTCATGTAAGCTGTTTGATGGCCCCCGATGTTTAGGTTTAATGCTATAATCCGATCCTTTTTTTCTATCTGATCTTCTTTTTGCTGCACCTTTAATGCTCTGTGGGGGGTAACGGGGGCCAGGAGGACTGACGAGCAGCTCTCCATCACAGAGGACCTAGGTCCTTATGCCTCACTTGGGAGGAAGGGGGGAGGGGGCGGGAGGGGGAATATGGGGTGGAGGGGGGCTAGGGAGGGGTGTGGGAAGGTGGGTAGGAGGTTAGAACGGCTGCTTTTCTTTACATAGGGTCATGGCATCTCCTTCTATGCAAGAAAGAATGAACTGTTTGATTTAATTGGCTATGGTTGGTGGTCTGGGCTAGCAAGACTCGAGATGGAGTATCGCAGTTACAGGGATGATGGATAGAATGCCTATTTGCTCATGGAATACATGTGGCCTGAATGACAGAAAAAAGAGAGGTTTGACAGCTAAAAGTCTTCAATATATGTAGGTCGATGTGCCAAGTGAGTAAAGTAAGACAGCCTGGGGCACTAGGTCATTTTAGAAATTATTGCTTATGATGCCCCTTTCCATATCTGTTCTACTTTTGGCTCTAACCTAGATGATACGGATGTTATGAATCATCTAAGTGTAGAATTGGTGCTATGGTCGCACCCTTTAATTTTCTGCAGAGATTTTAACATCCATTTAGATAGTGATTTTGATTTCATGGGAAATCTCCGATTTCAGGGAAGGAAAGTTAGAGTCTTTAAAGCTCTTCAAGGTTTAGTAAGGCAACATGGGCTGGTTGATGTTTGGCATAGGCATGAACAAGATGATTTAGTGTTTACTTTTTATTCGGCTCCTCATAATAAATTAGTTTGTTTGGATTAATTTTTTTATTTCTAACCAAATCGCCAAGACTGTTAAAATTTAGATCTCTCCTAGGGATATTTCAGATCATAATCGGATATTAATAGAATTACAACTAAGCACTAATTTTGAAAAACAGAGGTCTTGGACTTTTGAAAGAAAACTGCTGTTGGACCAGTCATGTTGTGCTCACATGGCCAGGTGGATTGGGGAATTTTTTTAAGGTCAATAGAAATACAGCTTCCGATTCTATGGTTTGGTATGCCTTTAACCCCCTGGCTGCGGCCGGAATTCGGCGCCTGTGCAGCACATTCCTATCGCGGGCGTGGTCATGACGGCTCCCGGCCATCATCAGCACAAGACCACCGTAACTGATGACGACCAGGAGCCGTCATAAGCACCGAAGGGGTTAAAGCTGGGGTACGCGGTGAGACTCTTAGCTTTTCTAGATATCTCCAGAAGACAATACTGGGGGAAATTAGGGGATGGATTGAACAGTTGAGGCTAGCTGAAACTGAACTTATGAGGAAAATAGCGAGGGGTTTAAATATAGAGGAATCCCAAAAGATTGTCGCTATTATCAAAGTGAAAATACATCAGCACTTCAGGGAGGAGCTAGCTTCTAAATGTATGCACTAAAGGGACAAAATATGGGGCAGATTTATGAGTTCTGGCGCATCTCTGCAAATCAGCAGGGATGCGCCAGAACTGATGCGTCACGCAATTCCCTCCTTGCGGCACCACAGATGCGCCGCATTTATAATGCGGCGCACCATGGTGCAAGGAAGGGCAGATGCGTGACGCCGCTTGTGGTGTACGGGCGGCGCATTGCTGGAGTAGCGTCGCAAGTGCGACGCAACTCCTGCAATGTACAGAGGCCACCCATACATAACGTGGTGCGTCACTCCTTACGCCTGCTTCAAGCAGGCGTAAGGATTTGACCCAGCAGCGTCGTAAAACTGACTCAGTGAAATCTTGTAGATTTCACTGCGTCAGTTTTACGGGGCTTTCCTAAGAGGGAATGCCCACCCTGCGACAGAACGCCCACATGAAACCTGATGCAGGTTTCATGTGGCGCAGGGCTTTACAACGTGACGCAGCTGCCTAGATGCGTCACGTTGTAAATAGGTCACAGGGATGCGCCACGTTTCCGCGTCGTTGCGTGACGCAACAGCGGCGTAAACGTGGCGCAAGTCCGACATAAATCTGCCCTCATGTGAATTAGGTCAAAATGAAGGCTATGGTTTCTATTGGATTTAGGGCTTAGTGTTAGGGCTCTGATTGGCTGACAGAGCTAGGGTTCTGATTGGTTCATAGGGCTAGGGTTTCTATTGAACCTAGGGCTAAGGGTTAGGGTTTTGATTTGGTTTCTAGAGCTAAGGCTATGATTGGTTATTAGGGCCAGGGTTCACATTGACTCTATTGTTTAGGGCTAGCAGTCTGATTGACTAGGGGTCCCATTGGCTCAAGTTTACCTGAGCACTGAGGGTATATAAATTTGGGGCTCAAGGCATCTCGGTCTGGGTGCTGCCTTTTTTTCCAGCCACCACCTTAAGCCATCTGCATCTACCAACATAATCATATAATCTCAGTAGACACACAGCACTTATTACAACAAACACGCTCTATCCACATTTCAGTCTCTCAACAACCACTACTAAACTCCACCGACCACATCTATAGACCCTTATACCATACTGCAACATAATGGCACCTTCACTCTCACACAAATCACCACTATGTCTTATACCACTAGCAAATCCATGCATCACCAATACAACACAAACCCATATTATACATAACCTTAATATCTTCATACAAACGGCCTGTGCACACAAAACATCAGCTCTATCCTTTATTTACTTCTAACAAACCCCCTTCCCTTACCATCAATCCTACACACAGCCCTCTCTTATATCATCAACACCCTCCTCCTCATTTTATCACAAACACACAACCAGACTATTCTTACGCTCCACTCCACTACACATATTACTGCTAACTACTACCAAATCTGATACAAACACTTATAACTCCTGTGCATCTGCTCTCACACACTACATACACTCTCTTCCAACTCACATCACCATCCCCTTTACCATTCATCTTCCACTCACCAACAGTTATTTACATCCAAATTCTTCACAGACATTCACTACATCAATATCTCATCCAACACTTCCGCACAAAAAAAATGTAAGACACATACACATCAAAATCTCACACACACAATTTCATACTACATTCCATCACAAAATAGAAACAAACACCCACTCCCACTATCACAACTAAACAAATAATACACATCCTTTATCAACTTTACTCTCAAATCTTCTATTGTTACCGACACCTACCCTAATTTAGAGCCTTAAAATATGACCCAGGTGGTCACCACCACCCCAAATTCATATGCCTTCAACCCTAAACAAACACAATGAAATGAACAACTTGCCACTTTTCACAAATGTAAATCTCCTTTTCCACTGCACAAGACTACTCTACAAAAACAAAACAGTCCACCAACTCACTTTCAACCACTATGTCTACCACCTACACACACAGACCCAAGGACATGCCTTCTAAGCCTGCTGGACTACAGTATAAACGACAACACTATTGTTAAGCTGGTACAGTTAATACCAACACTAATATTACACCTGCTACAAAGAATACTACTCACTCTCAAAGAAAACAGTCACACCACCACCAAAGCACAATTTCTAGATTACCTTCAAATAAATATTAGATCGGTCTCTAAAAGGAAGCACCACATCTACAACCTTTTTACTGACATACATCCTGACTTACCTTTCATAACTGACATGGCTCCAATGTTTCATGAAGCCAAACCCCCAGGATATCAAACTGCCACAAAAAAAGAGGAGGTGGACTAGCTGTTATATGCAAGGAAACAATACACCTCACTAAAGCTGACAACATTTCCACACAAGCTTGTGAGGCCACTAGCACCAGATGCAACCCTACGCCAACTTCCTCCTGTAACTTCCTCCTTCTTTACAGACCACTGTCTAGCAATTCAACATTCACAGACACAATTCTAGACATAGTTTCAAACCTTATGACACTACATTCAAGCCTATGAAACCTTGGTGACCTAAACATATGGTTTGACAAACTCAATATGCTTCATCCCAGAACTATCATAATGGACCTAAACACACTGAACCTACATATTGTGCCTGCACAGTTTGTGGCACTCAAGCCTTGTGTCACACTGAAGAATCAGCCTGTGTCAGTGCCCACCATAACATGAGTGAGAAAAGCTGGAAAGACTATGCGCTTCCTGATGTGGAGAAGTGTGGCTCAATGGTCAGAACGGCAGACCCTGATGCAGAGGTCTAGCCCGGGACCAGGGTTCAATTCCCCGCCTCGGCGGGTCTTGGGCTCAAAATTCCACGGACCTGATAATTCTCGCCTCGGTGCCTATTCCAATCATGGAGTCCCACTCTGCAACTCTGGGCAATAGCTTGCTTAATCTCCACAATGGCCCCCACAACATTAAGGATGCCTGGCCTCCACCTTGGGGGTGCCCAGGAGTGGACACCTCACAGGGAAAGCCAGGATGGGTTCCACAGCGGTATTCGTACAAGCGCCTTGAGACCCTTGCGGGTGAGTAGTGCGCTATACAAGTATCAATTTACAATTTTTACATTTACAATATATAGCTCCACAGGTGCCCGATGCCCACTCAAATACTGATCTATTGCTCATCAAGCCGGGCACAGAGAAAACCCAGAAATTCAATGCCCAACAAACTCGAATAAGTTAATCATGAAAACCAACAATATTATCAACTCTTGTGAGAACCAGGGGTAATATTCGGTGCAGCTGACTATTTAAAACTTAACACTTATTGTCCTGAATACTCTCTCAATAGTATCTCAGCATCGATTCAGCTCCTCAGACAGCTTCACAGGTTTCCAAGATCTGGCATCTAGTTCCTTGGCAGTGAAGTGAAAACAAACAAAAGCTGAAGAATATCATTTAAGGTGTAACATGAGAGCTAGTCCATTTGCTCTCACAAGGAAAAACATACCTTGATAATAGCACGTCCTTCCCTGAGCCTCAGCACACATTCTCCCATTTTCTGGTATCTGTAACGGCAAACAGATCAGTTTTCAGAACATGTGTGAAAGCTAATGACTTTGGTGCAAATATAGTGCATACTGCTATTCACAAGCATATACGACAAAACCAGACACTTGAAAAGACATTGAGCCTAATAACGATTGGTGTCGGACCACAACCGACAGATCGAAGTTTGCGGTCCAACCGCCATCTCCTGCTGTGGTCCAACTGATGCTTTATGATGAGTGTGGTCGGAGGCAGGAGTTGGAGGGATCGACCGACGCTTTATGATAGACTCAAGTAGCCCATCAGTCAATCGGAAACTCTCCATAATCCCTTAAGGACGACATTTCCACTATCGGGATTATGATGTTGGTTTCCGAAATACATTCCATATCGGCCTTTCTGACATTGAAAGGCTGTTGAAAAGTGATATTTGGGGCCCCTAGTAGGGCCCCGTCCCTCTACGGCCCCCACATTTGGGCCCGCTAAACATCCCTGCACCATGTGGCACCATGTGACAGGCACCGTGAGGCCGGCTCGCCACACAATCTCCCATAGGAAAATGGATATCGGTCGGTTCCCAATTACGTCTGCACGAACTCGTAATCAGGACCAGTGTGTGCAACAATCTTGTGCGCTTAATGGATTAACCTTGAGTGCTCTTACAAAAGACATTTGCTGTGCACGATTAACCTCAAGTGGTTTTACATGTTTACTTTGATTTGCCTAAATTATGCTTTTGTCTTTTAACTCATCAATATGATACATTGTGATACATTGTCTGTATGATGAGTACAACCCACACATTGATAAAGAGTGGACAGTAGCTTATATTCCTTTGATGTCAGTACTCCATTTGATTGCAGCAGAAGTTGCTATGTACATAAGCACATCTGAGTACTAAGATATTCATGAAGAGTTTCCATTGATGTAGATACTGTGCAATAACTGTGGTATGTAAAAATGTCATTGTGAATAGGAAGTGAAGGTTATATGCGAGCAGTAGAAATCACTTTAGTAAAGTTTACTTTTACTACTTCTTACTTTTAAGGCACAACCTTCAATTCTTGCCAGTGATCTCTGCTAGTAAAGCAACTAGGAAAAGTAGGATTAAAAGGTACTATCATAATTCCTGGTGGAGTAGAGAAGTAGAGTAGTACACCAGCACACATATCACCATTTCCCGATAAGCAGAATCCTGAGAGCCACACTTAGCTGTAACAGTCCAAAACCTGTTGGAGTCTTCATGAGAAGAACAGTCTAAGATGCAGAGGCAGGCAGAGCAGTATCTCTTTCTCATCCCATTCCTGATTTCCCCTAATGGGTTCAGGCTTCCTTAAATACCTTCAGTTTCTGGAACCTTGAACTTGGTGAAGGTGTTGTGACACAGTTACTTGAATTCCAGCTCACTTCTGCCGGAACACTCAGGTTAGTGCTTGACACTACATCAGATCACCCATAGACGCACACACATCTCAGGACACATCCTAGATGTCATTTTGCAAATTCAGTACTAGATATCTTTCAAAATATTTCTCCAGTTACATGGTCTGACCAGCATCGGCGAGCTTTCCAACACAAAACCCCACAAATCACCACACCTAAGGCTACCTTACATACATCTATATATCGGCTGTAGAAAAAACTCAATTTTGAATACTTAGAAACACAACTAACATCAAACACTGATCTTGACACAGTAAATTCAGTTAAAAAGTTTTCTGAGTGGCTCAAGGAAGCTTTTGATATCCTGAAACCACTGTTCAAACGGAATACAAAGTTCTAAATGTGCAAAGAAAGAATTTTACAAAATTGTTGCTGAATTTTCTAAACCTAAATGCACAGAAAGAACTCAACCCATTTCTCAGGAATTTACTGATAAACTGTCAGATCATTAGACAACCAAAGCCGACATGCTTGACTCCTATTTAAAACAATGGATAACCCACAGCATTGATCCATTTCCAAAAATCTCTTCCAAGGGCAGGCTAACCCAGACTCTACATTCCTTCAAACAACCATCAGAAACTGGATCTTGTCAAAGCAAGCAGACCAATAGGCTGCCTTTCTGACCCTTGTTCACCACAAATCTTCAAGAACTGTCTTTTAACTACCTCTGCTGCCATACCAGTCAGATCAATCAGCAATAATTCTTTAACTGGAGGAATAGTTCCAGAAGACTTAAAAAGGCCTACATACACCCATTATTAAAGAAAACACACCTCATCCTGCATGACCAAAACAACTACACACCAATTACAAATGGCCCTTTCCTGGCCAAACTGATCGAAAGAGCAGCATTCACCCAGATATCACAGTTCATTGGAGACAAGTCCATATTTTTTAACTTCCATACAGAATTCTGTCCAGGAAGTGGCCCTCATCACCATCTGGGATGGCCTTAAAAACACAGTAGACCATAACACGGTCGCTGCATTACTTCTCTTGGTCTTTCAGCAACCTTCAACACAGATCATGGCACTCAAATCCAGCATAGAGGGAGCGGTTGTCGACTGGATCACATCCTACCTTCAAAACAGAGCCAATGTCATCCATACTCTCCTTTACTCTTACAACCCATACTTCACTAAACAGGGGTGCCCGAAGGTTCTATCATCTCACCTACATTTTTCAACATCTACAGGAAGTCATTTCGGAACATGAACAATAAATTTAAGCTCACATGCTGTAACTACGCAGATGGCACACAAAAATCTGTTAAACAAGAATGCCCCATAGACATTGGAATAATAAATCTACAATTTTCTCAGAGCAGTCGGGCAGAGGATGATATGGAGCCATCTCAAATTTATTGTGTCCAAAACTGAAATACTCTCATGTAGTGATTGGAACAATTGTGAACCACTCCACACCTGGCTTGATGACCTGGGACCACCTTTTAAAGTATACAAGGAAGTAAAAAACCTAAGAATTTACATGGACTCCTAGCTATTGATGAATGGGTAAGTTGATAAGTTTACAGGATCAAGTTCATTATTATGAAAACTCTGTGATGCATCTTGCCACACATAAGATTTTCACACAAGATCCATGCTTCTACCTGTCTTGGGCTGTCTAAATTAATCAACTATAAAAAAAGACAACACATTCAAAACTCTGCTAGCAGTCTTTCCCTACATGCCTTTATACGCCCACATCTCCCCTGCCTTGAGGGCCCTACATTGGTGACCGTTTGCCAGAAGATCCACCTTCAAGCTGCTTTGTATCACTTACAAAGCAATACATGGAATACAAGAACTTTTTATCAGGAATAAACCCACTCGTACAGCCACACATACATCCACTCCCTCTCCAATACAGGTACTCACACAGCCACTCACTCACCCATACATATATTCACATACCCAATAATTAATCCATACAACTAATCACACCCAGTTATTCACCTATCACACACATATATATTAGAAATAGTATCACTCATTAGTAGTGCACAAAGTATGTTAATTTAACTTTTGTATTACATGAGTATACATGTTTAACACTCATAAACGTTTAGAAAACACTCACAATCACTGGATGATATCATCAGTGATGTCACTGACCTTATTATATAGCAGTGTATTGCGGGTGTGTAACCAAAGGTTACAGGGAAATTATAGATAGGAAATGGTATTAAAAAAGTAGAAGTTCACTGAAAAAAACAAAGGTTACAGAGATGTTATAGTCAGGCTCAGGTTTCACTCGTACAAAACCAGAGAAATTCAGCATTTATAGTTAGGTGAGCTAACTATAATTAAAGCCCTGCAATGTACTGCTTATGAACTCACATATTAAATCACTCATGACGTAGTCAGTGATATCACTGATTACATCACTGATGACATCTCAAATGACATGGCCTCTGACCACCTCTCTGTAATCCCACTGTGCGTTGGCTTACTGGAGGTAATAGGAGGTCATGTTGGCCCCTAAGAACCCTCAGCAGCCAAAGGGACCTCTTCACCCAACCAGCAGCATGCCAGGAGGTGCATTTGCAGAGTGGTGGGAAAAGGGGGAGGGGCATCCGGCGAGTTGGCGTCTATTATTTTTATTTTTCAGGAAGGGGGTGCCATGTAACTCCACCTTCACTGGACCATTTTGGGCCTGGGGGACCCCATTCCCCTGGGCTTTCCCCCTTTTTTTATAAAAAAAAGGAGGGGAATGCATGACCTCTCTCTTGGGCCATTTTCATCCCGGGGGACCCCATCCCCAAACAAAAATGTTTTTAAAAAACAAGGGAAGGGGGCCATGCAGCTCCCTTCTTGGGCTAATCACAGTCCCTGTCAGCTTCCCGCCTTTGCTTTGCGACCCAGGTAGCTCCTATCTTGCAGTTCCTGGGATCCGAAAGCAATTGGTCGGTTTCCCTGCTTGCTTGACAGAGGCCGGGGAAACAGACTTGCTCCTCTTTCAGCAAGCGAGACCATTTTCTGCTCTTGCTTGCTGAAAGCAGACAACTGTTTGCTTTGGCTTGGCGGGAGCAATACCCCCACTAACCCTGGCAAACTGCAATGTCCCAGGGGTGGGCACCCTGGGACATTGCTGGAGTTAGCCATGGGGGTTGGCAGTCACCTGGCCATGTATGGCTCCAGGAGGGGGCCTCCTTTAATCTTTTAGGGCCTGCCCCAGGAGATGGCGGCTCCCCGGCCCACTTCCTATTTTAGACTTTGGTCCCAGGGAGGTGATGGTCCCTGGGGCCCAAGAGGGTCCCTGAGGCCACCACAAGCCTAATATGACAAGTGGTTCACACGACAGGTGGTCCATGAGGCCCACCATATTATTGTTATTAGCCCCAGGGAGGCGGTGGTCCCAAGGCAGGGGGTTCTGCAAGGCCCCCCATATCCTTGCAATTAGCCCCTGGCAGGTGGCTGTCCCTGGGGCTAATTAAATGTGCCCCAGGGAGGTGATAAGCCCTTAGAGGGAGCCTGTTTACCTCCTCCTAAATTTATGATATGCCACAGGACATGACTCCCCTGGGGGTCATTTAAAAGCAAGCACGGGTCCCAAGATGGCTGCCAACACTTCCTGTTTGAAGTGTTGGCAGCCAATTAGAGCTGTTCATTTCTCTGCACGGGCTCGTCTTTTTTCGCAAAATATCTGTGGCCAGAGATATCACTTTACTTTTCTTCAAAAATTTACCAAATGGCTGTGCACCAAATACCAAAAGGGTCAATCTGCATAATAACACCTACTTTTCTGCCAAATTTGGTGTAATTCCATTCAGTGTTTGGGCTGTAGTTCTGTTGTCCGGTTCCTATGGGAATTAACAATGCAAATGCACCCTTTTCTTTTAACCCCATTTTTCTCAGCCCCTGCATCACAATTCCCCCGAAACTTTCCATGTGCAACAAGAATCACCGGAACACTTGTTTTGGAAAAGTTTGTGAAGATTTGTCAAACATCGGCAAATTTATAGGCAAGTCAAAAAGCACTTTTCCTGTGGAAACATTGTCCTAACTATTACTGCCTTCTGGCAACCGCCAGTAGGTTCTATATATAACATGTTCATAGATCACTGCATAGTTTACATACAAGTTATTTCATTATCTGCTACATTTATTTTATCTATCACAATGTATGATAAGTTATATAGGTGATACAAGTTATTTGATTAGATGCCTATGGGACTCTTTTTTGTTTTATTTTAACTAACACAATGTGTAAATATAATCACAACAATTGTATCTATTATGCTTCACTATGGAAATATTGGGGGGAAAATAAATTAAATAAATAGAAATAAATAAGCAAAAATATGCTTACAATTTCCTCCAGAACTATACTAATGGAAATATATAAATAAAGAAATGTTATTTACAGCAACACATGAAAGGTGGAGTTTCTAACTATTTATTCATGCATGCACATACAGGACTTTTTATAATACAATTTTGTATCGGAATCGGGACCAACTGACTTGCGGTCGGCGGTTCCGCCCGACCGATTACGATGTGACCAAACACTGTTCAAGCAGTGTTCCATTGACTTTTATGGGAGCCCGTGTTCCCCCCAACAACACAGGTCCAATGGGGAAACGGGGTGTGTGCAGGAAACCCTGCACCCTGTCGCTGGCAACCCATTGTGCCTACCACACAGTAGCATTTTACAGGTGGGCCCTTTGGGCACAATCCAGGGCCCAAATCAGAGGCTGCAGGATAAAGGGGTACCTGCCAGGGGCCCCAAAGTCGGTTTCTGACAGCCTTTTCATGTTGGACAGTCTGACTAGGAAAGACTGTTGGAAATCAGCATAGTAATCGCTAGGTCGGAAACGCTGTCTGTAGAGCTGTACAATGTGGTTCCGGTCAACACGAATTCTCCAAGAGCCGGTCGGAACTGAATCAGAAAGACAGTACAGGTTACAATTTTACCACAAACATCGTAATTAGTCAGGCAGATTGTAAACCGACCAAGTGGGTCGGGAGCGTTCCTACACGATCATAGAGATTACAACTGTCGGGAGGAGGTATTCTGCCCGACATCATAATGAGGCCCAAAATATCTCTGTTATTTTATATATATATGTATGCCTTTCCATGTAATTATGTATCTATATATTTATTACTTTACTCCTAATGTAGAAATAAAAAAGGCCTTCAACTCTCTCCAATGCAATATCTTTTCCTATACCTCTCTCAATATATCACCTACCTCCACTTTGACTCATACCAAATATCATTGTGCTACCATGAGCTCCCTAAACACTCTTTCTAGACCCTTCCCTCCTTTATCCCTCCTTTGACTCATCCCAAACCTCATTTTACTGCTATTATCTCCTAAATGACACTTTTAAGACTCTTCCCTTCTTTAATACTCCCTTTTCCTATTAAATCCAAATAACAGACTCACATTTACACCACTTGAATTAACATTCTATATTTCCCTATGTTAATCTACCACTAATCCATTTTAGGTTGTGGAGTAGAGTGCTACTCGCTGAAGAGTGTCAATGCCTCGTCAGGGGTAGTAAGTTCTATATAAATCAATTACAATTACAATTTGGAAAAGTATATTTATAGTTTTCATAAGGTTAATAGGCCCGGTGCACAAACAATTCCATTTGACATGTTCAAGTTCAAAGTTTATATCTTTTTAAGCAGTGACTTTTAGCATACATTTGCTTGAGTGCCCACATGAGATAGTGTATTCCAAAAAGGTTTGCTTAGAAATACATTTCTTCGTAGGCACATATCATGCCTTAGAACATTCTTTTCATTGACTCGGTACACTGAAAAATTGCCTTGTTTGTTGTTGTCTGTTCAACAACAATTCTGGGTGGGTGGAATCAACAATGACAGCAGGACCCGAGCTCAAGCACAGAATGAAGGGTATCAGTTATAACATATAAACTGCACCAAGCCTCTGTTGGGCAGACGAGCATTTCGATGGATTGTTGTAGTCACCCTATGCACGAAATGTAGCCCAGTTTAATCCCATCACTGTCCTGAGAGGGATGGCTTCCTGCTCTACACCAAGACTGGCTACCAGAACACACACACAGGTAAATAGGAAGTTTGAAAACTCTAAGGTATCTGCCAGAATCAATCGCATCTACCACATGATCTCTAGGATAGGCAGTGCTAGGTAGGAGTACAATTAAATGTATGCATATACGCACTACAACAGATATAATGGTTACATTATTCATCTTCTTCACCATTCTTGTAATGTTGGTTACTAAGCTTTGTTTTATTCTAATAATGATAGCAGCACACATATTTTACACAAGAATCAAATTTCTTCAATAAATGTTTCAAGGGCCAATTTGTGTATTTTGTGTGTCTCCTTTTAGAAATGCCTGAGTTAACAACGAAAGGGTGAAATATTTCCACAATTTCTTTGGGGAATTTACTGTTGTCATGTTCTGGGTTGCAGGTACCCTGTAATGTTTATGGGTCCAGATGGCGCAATGTGAGCTTTTCAGGAATTAGATCAACATATGCTCATGGTATCAGAGGGCTCAGTCCCCATGGTTTTTCTGCTTATTTTGCCAAAATGCACAGTCTTACTTAATTAGTAGGAATGACGTTCTAGGTCAGGCTTTTATTTAGTGGATCTATTGAGTAGTTTTCTTACATATGCCCAAATCCCCTAGTCACCATCCTAACTGAGACACCCATGGTGTTAGGCAAAATTCCTCCTCAGCCAAATAGAGAGTCCCTATTTCTGGCAATAAGTTGTTCAAACTTGAGCCTTTAAAATGAACACCCCAATGGTTAATCCAGTGCTAGTGGTTGTACCAATAAACTGTAGATATGTAACAAACACAGATACTACTACACCATGGGTTTGCTCCTACGGGAGGAGATGTTACGATTGTGGTAGAGGCTCATGAAGCATTTGAAACAGAGGTATTCTATCTATGAATGACATGTCTGGCAGTAGACGCAAACACCAGAACATTTCACACATACACTCAAACATCAATTCCTAATAATTATAGAGCTTATGAAAATTTCGAAATTGCACTATCATTTTAGGAACACACAAACTGGTTCCAAGGAACCCTACCACATCCATTATCAAATATAAGACATCACCGCCTCAGAAATGATGGGGCAACATGTCCAGTCTTAGCCGGCTACACATCATATCCACAAATAGCAGCGCTATTGGCAGCTGAGCTGTGCACACTTTACACAGTTCTAGCAAGATTATACAGATGTATGACACAGTTTGTTATGCGAACAATGATAACAAACCCAGGAAGGACTGCTCATGCTATACTACTGCATTTTGCAATGCCAGCGGTTAGACCAGTAACAATCAATTAAATTAGGGAAAAGGTTCCCACCAGACGGGAGGAGATTCTATTCTGTATTGCACAAAAAACTAATTAGCTTGAAATAGTGTTTCCCCACACGGGACCTCAAGAAAAATTTAGAAATCTCACAATGAGCCATCTTTACCCCTGGTAGAGTAGTTTGCCACATGGGGCACAGTGTTCACTGAAATATATACCATCACACATGGTATACCATCCATAGCTCTTATGCCTGAAGTACTCAAGCAAATTCAAAATAAATACAGGTCCGCCCCTGCCATGGATTTGGGTATAAGAAAATTAAGGAAAAAGTTAAACCAGGGGGTGGATCTCCTCCACAGGAGTCCCCCAAAAAGTGCTATAATCTGTGAAACCATGAAACAATTAAACAGCCTGAAATGTATCAGTATACTGATACAAATCTTTCGTGTTCTTCTTTTCTGAAATCATCTGAAAAAAAGCTCAGAGAGAGATGTATGATCAGAGTGCAGGTTGGAGAGGTATGTGTAACCTAAGAAGGACTTATAACGCTCTTATAACATCCCCATAAAAAGGGAATAGAATCTTCCACAACAAAAGCCTCAATTTTAAAAGAAAAAGGCTAGTATTGTGCTTAAATATGCCAAAAATATTGAGGACTGTGCTTCTGAACAAGGAGTGGGCTCAGACTCTAGATTGCACAGCAGAAGTCACAATAGTTCAACAGAATCTTCAAGCATTTCTGGTGGCAAAAGCAACTAATGAGTTTGGTCAGGTGGAAAAACCAGGTCAACAAGTTACATCTCCAGACAGATTGCATAATTCGCAACTCCAAATTGAGGGTGATAAACCCCGTACTATCAAAGTTCTAATCTGGGAGAACTTAACATTTGGCTATGTCAGTCGCTTGGCTGAAAAAGATTGGCCACCTGAGTTTCTACAAAAAGCCCTACCAGGGGAAAGTGTGATGGTACCATCCTTCTGCAGTTTTGTTCCCGAAGCAGTTAAATATGCATATGTCAAGCAGTAGGCCCTTGCACAAGCACTGGCATTATATCACAATCATGCGGGATCAAGATTCACCTTACCATATAATAACCATACAGTCCAGCCCACAAGTGTAACAAAAATACCTTGTGAAACATGAAATGAAACGTCCAGTTATGGAAATTCTAACACAATTTCAGTATCAAAGCATAATTGAGCCTCGTGTCTCACCAATGAATAATCCTTTGTTTCCGGTAGAGAAACAATACCATTCATACCGCCTAGTCTTACACTACAGACAACTAAACAGTCATACTTGCACATATGCAGTGCAAAACTCACACAATGAGCACTAACGAACAACATTGTGCGGAAAAAATACAAAACATTTGACATTTAAAATGGCTTTTTCTGCCAAAACATAGCACTTGAAACCAGGTATTTAACTGTTTTTACTGCACTGAGGTCACAAAAACAATTCCATTGAGTCCCACAAGTGTATAAGCACAGACCAGGCTTGTCCACTGCCCACGCCACAGGACTGTCACAGAATTTTGACCAGTAATCACTGTCCTATGTCGATGACATATACTTTACGGATGATAACTTCGAAACACACCTGGCCAGAGTAGATCACATTTATGTGGAATTTGCTCAAACAGGCTACACATTTAATTTCCAGAAATCAAAATTGCTTTTCTCAGTATCCTGTTTTTGGGATATGAGCTTTCCAAGTCATATCCAGCAAAATATTCCTACCTATTGAGTGGGCAAAACATTCTGTTTTCTCATATGCCCGGAGTGGGGGATAGAGTAATTCCAATATCAGATCACAGAACAGAGTTGATCATTACAGCACATGAAGGGATAGCCTCTGCCCTTGCAGGCGTGGCAGCTAAAGTTTCACTGCTACAGCAGTGTTACTGGTAGCCAGGTCTATATAAACAGACTAAAGACTATGGGCCTGATTTTGATCTTGGTGGCACTCCTGTCATCCGTCCGTGGCTGTGTTTACAGGTACTCCATGAAGCTGACGGATTCCCACCCACCCTATTTAGATGTGGGCTAGTTGATCCTCCAGCTGCATTGACAGAGTGATTTTTGTCACATAAGCCGCTCACCTTCGGAGTCCTTTGCTGGCTAGGATTACTCCTTAGCTTTCAGGCTGACTGGATTGTACCAAACCTATCTAGATTTCTCAGTTGTGGAGAGGGAGAGGTGTGGCGCCGCGGCCAGGGCGACTGACGCTGGAATCTGGGGATCAGGGTTCGATCTCCGGCTCCGGCGGCAGGTTAGCCCAGCACCATGTGACTCTGGGCAATAGCTCGCTTAATCTTCCCAACGGCCCCCAGCACCTAGAGACCCTTACGGGTGATTGTGCGCTTTACAAATGTGGATTATTAGTTGTGCTGGTGTTGTCCCAACAGTGGATTCCCGTCGGAGGGAATCCATTGTGGGACATTGTACTTTTCCAGTGGCTTTTGAATGGATGCTAACCTCACACATCTGACATGTTGTGGCTAATTGTTTTCACCTGCATACCACTCTATAAAACAAACTCCATTTCAGACCATGATTCTTTGCCATTCCGCTGCAGCATTGCTCATGAGAACCTTTTCAGTAAAGTCAGTTTTGTTCTTCTCTGTTTCTTGTTCATTTTTTCTTTTTTCATTTATTGTATGGTGGGTTAGAAAATTATTTTTAATTTATTATTTGATAATTGCAGGGAGGAAGCATCCCTGTTTTACTGAGGAAGAATTGTCAGTCATGGTGGATGAACTTATTAGAGTAGAGCTTTAATTGCTTGGAGCCCAATAACAAAATACAACTATAGCTCGGAAAAAGGCAAATATGGGCCAGAATAGTTGACAGAGTGAATGCTGTAGTAAACAGCCTGCGTACTCAGAAGAAATCAGGAAGAGGTGAAATGACCAGCTCGAGAATGTGCATTCCCTTGCCTCCAAGTTTCACCTGGAGGCCCAGAGGACTACTGGTGGAGGAGACGGTCTTGCAGATCCTACATCCTAAAAGCTTGACAGGAATTCCGAGTGGAGTGGAGACTGGAAAATTATTCTTTTAGATGTATTTATGAAGCTACATTTAATTTTTGCTTTGAACTAAGCTGTAGCTAATACGTTTTGCACCTTTTTTTAAACATATAAACCAATATATCATTGTTTTTCAGTTGTTCTAGGGCATTTGTAGCAATATTGCCATTTTACAAATTGTTAATATATGTGTTTTTCTTCATGTTTTTTTGTTTGTGTCTTGTTTGTCTGAATACATTTTATTGTATTTAAGAATACAGGATTCAATCTCCATTAAATTATACATGGTATTATGGTGCGTGTGAGCATTTTTTCATCTAATAACACATTTAAAAAATGTTTTTATATTGTAAATGTCTGTTCATTTTTACTGCATATGTTTACTAGGTATGTTTAACTTACCATTTTGCAAGTGATGTTAATGTGTAATTGAAATCACTACAGCTACCATGGTGCCTTTGCTTTTGGTTTGTTAAAATAATATTGCCATGCTATTTTGGTAATTCTCTTTTTTGTTTCATATTTTCACATATGTCAAAGTATTATGTATTTATCAATCTCTGTTTTATGCTATGTTTTGAAATGTTTTTTGTTTAATTTGTTGTTGTAAATTGCTTAATATTTTATTGAAATTACTAGCTTACCCATCGCGCGTTGCTGCGATCTCCAAAGAAAGGAAATTCAAGGAAACTCGTCATGATAACATTCAATTTACAGAGGGCCCGATTCACAGAATGAACTTTAGACTAAATCCTAAACTTACTACTATTTGGTATTCATAGAATGCACTTACTACTTTCGGGATTCACAGAGTGAACTTACTACTTTCGGGATTCACAGAATAAACTTACTACTTTCGGTATTCACAGAATAGATTTAAGACTACTAACTTTACGTCCGAACTCGGGCCGGGAATTCGGGCCCGGAGGCGGAGCTTCCGGCTTGGGGGTGGAGCATCCGGCCCGAAGGTGGAGTTTGCGGCTTGGAGGCGGAGCTTCCGGCTCGGAGGTGGGGATTTTAGCCATGGCTGTAATGTCCACCTCAGGGCCGCAAGCTCCAACTCCAGGCCGGAAGCTCAGCCTCCAGGCCGCAAGCTCCTCCCCCAAGCCGGAAGCTCCACCTCTGGGCCGGAAGCTCCGCCCCCAAGCCGAAAGCTCCGCCTTCGGGCCGGAATTTCCGGCCCGAGTTCGGACGTAAAGTTAGTAGTCTTAAATCTATTCTGTGAATACCGAAAGTAGTAAGTTTATTCTGTGAATCCCGAAAGTAGTAAGTTCACTCTGTGAATCCCGAAAGTAGTAAGTGCATTCTGTGAATACCAAATAGTAGTAAGTTTAGGATTTAGTCTTAAGTTCATTCTGTGAATCGGGCCCAGAGTGTCATTTTTATTGAAACTTGTTCATTTTAATATGGAAAACTTTTCAAAGTGTCGTTTTAATTCTATTTATTTATTCGAGTGCTTGTGGATACAGGATCTTTTGTTTTTCCGTCTGGTGCGTACATCAGTATTCGAAAGATTATGAGGGCCCTGGGGGGGCGATATTTAAAACAATTTTATGCCAGAAACCTTCGCGGAAGTGTACTCAACAACTTCCCAAAGTTTCCTGGCAATCGGATAAATGGTGTTTTAATTCTATTTATTTATTCAAGTGCTTGTGGATACACGATTTGTTGTTTTTCGGCCTGGTGTGTACATCAGTATTCGAAAGATTATGAGGGCCCTGGGGGGCCGATATTTAAAAAAAAAATTATGCCAGAAACCTTCGCGGGAGTGTACTCAACAACTTCCTAAAGTTTCATGGCGATGGTGTAGTAATGCATAAAGGACAAACAGACAGACAGACAGACAGACATACATTTGTTTTTATATATATATAGATGTTATTTGTTTCACAAATAAAAGTTTTTTGACGTAATAATTTTAATGTATGTCATTTTGTATGCTGAATATATTCTGTTTCTATAATGAATGTACTTTGCAATGTTTATATGATAACTAATGCTATATATCCTCCTAAATTCAATTTACATACGTTTAGGCTGTTAAGGGTTGGAATGGTTTATTTCACATTTCTCCTCTCAACTGTGTTGTATTGAATGCTTGGAATATGTTATATTTATTTCTTTTGTTTTTCATTTCAGGACATCATTTTACCAACTGTTTTGAAGTAGTTTTGTGTTTAATTCAAACTGTTTTTCCAATTTAATATAATACTACAGAAAGGTGTAATCATTACATTCACTTTCCTTTTCCTTTTAAGTAGCCTCGTTTTTTTAGCTTCAAACTCATTTGATCTGTAATACAGAGTTTAACATTTAAAAATGTTTTTATAATTTATAATGGGTCCAAAACTCAGAATACGTCGACAACCATCTGCCATTGCTACTAATGATACTTCCACTCCAGACCAGGAACAATCCTACAGAGAGGAATCCACTCCTGCAAGTCCGGATGATGAGGAGCAGACTGGTCCATCTGGTCTGCCTGGCATACAGCTCCAATGAGTCTCACTCGACCCACACCTACATCTCCCACCACAGCTGTTACCACACCTCAGCCTCTGGATACCTCCACTTCCTCTGTCCAAAGAAAGATCACACTAACCTTGTTCCCTCCAGTCCTGACTGCTGTTGATCCAACACCACCACCACATTCAGTTCAGCCACGATCCAGTGGGTTGGGGCACACTGGGGCATGGGCATAGGGTAGTGAGGATAGGTTTTGTGGGAGGGAATCTGTGGGTCAGCAAAGGGAGGCCACTGTGTTCATTGTCACCCAGGCCACAATTGACCAAGTCATGGTATCCCTCAATCTGTCCCAAGAAAGGATGTGTCAAGTCCTTACAAACCTTTGGGAGATGAAGCAGTTGCAAACGGAGCACAATGTTCAGAAGGAAAATCGCAACAGAATTTGGATTCTCTGACTGGGGTGCCAGAACATTGTCTGACCCTATGTGTAGGGTTTTTCCAGCAACATCTCGGGCTACTACATCTGCCACAGCCACAGAAAGGGAGTGCTTGCCACCAGAGGAAACACCTGCACCAACTTCAAATTCAAGAGGGTACTGGGCTGAAATGGCCCGAAGCCCTACCATTAGCTTTAATGTCTTTATGAATTACCCCACATTCCCGGTCTGGTCTGTCACCTTATGAGGTCATCTTTGGATGACCAGCCAATGTGTGGGGTGTCCCGAGACCCAGAACTTTTCGAGATATTGACTACCCCATGATGACAGAATATTTGTATGCTTTGACTAAAGATCTCCGTTCCAATCATCAACAGGTGTCAGCAGTGTTGCAGCCCCTGTCGGAGGGTCCTGGACATCGGCTGGAAACAGGACAGTGGGTTCTAGTCTGAAACTATCAGCGGAAATCCAGTTTGGACCCACGCTGGTCAAAAACCCATCAAATTCTCCTGGCCACGCGGACGGCGGTGAAGGTGGACGGCAAGCGGCATTGGATACACATATCAAATGTGAAGAGAGTGCCCCTCCCGCTTCCACATGATCATCGAAATGAGGAAGGAATTTTGACCCAGGAGAGTGAACGAGCACCTCATTTTGTTCTTTTTTCAGACGCCCAGGAAATCAGAGAAGGGCAAGGAGAAGGAGTACCGGACTCGAAAGGGGTTTTGGCATCTGAATCAGCAATTGCCCCAGATTCTGTTGCTCCTGTTGTTGATCAACGAGTCCATGATATTACTGTTGCAGAGAATGCACCTTCCTCTGTTTAATTCTCCAATCAGGAAACGCCTGGCCACGCTCGATAACACCTGCGGCCCAGAAAACAACACGGTACCCCAGGTGAAGACGGCAGGAGATAGGGAGAGACTTGAGTAATAGGGTTTGTTAGAAACCTTTCTGGGGTGCTGAGTGGGACACTGGACTGACCACGTTGAGAGCCTGGAACATTTTGTTCGCTCTGTTCAGAAAGAAAGACTGAACTTCCTGTAAAAGGGATCAGGTTGTGTACTCTTCAAGACATAACTCCAACACGAGGATTTGTTTTTGGTTTTCTTTGATGAACGATAGGAGCCTGCCTGTGAGTTTAGTTTTGAACTTTTAGTCAGCATGTATCCCTTTGCCCGTTTTGTCCCTGAGGAGGAACGACCTTTTGTACCCCGTTATTACCCTTCATATGGACCCGTCTTTTCCAGTTCGACCATGCGTGTAAAGATAGCCTTTGTGGTTACTATTACGATTTTGTTGATGATATTAATGAGTGTTTTTGTATATTTGGAGTTTCGCCATCCTATGCCTACTATTCTGGGAATTACAACCCCATATCAAGAGCATCTATTCAATACCTTGGCCCCACATAAAGAAAGGCACCGTCAAACCTACTTTAAAAATGTGAAAGGCTTGTTATGTTGTTATGTTATGTTATGTTATTATAATTTCTAAAGCGCACGAATACCCGGAGGTGTCTTGGCGCTGGACCTAAGTAGCCTGGACAGAAGAGAAGAAACAAGAATATTTAGTTAAACAACCAGGTTTTCAGACTTTTTCTAAAGGTGATAAGTGAGTTGGCTGCTCGTATATCAACTGAAAGAGTGTTCTGTACAGTAGCTTATACTTCGGCCACCCCAATTTGCCTTACGAATTTTAGGTACCAGCATCAACCTGGCATTGGAAGACCTTAAACATCTCTAATAAAAGAGAGGGACCTCAACAGCCAAAGGGGTGGGGTTCCAAAAGACAATAAGTCAAATACAAAATCCCCTTTGGACAAATTACAAACTAGATACTACATATGCAACCTCATCAAACAGAATTCATTAAATCAATACAGTCTAGCAAGAGTAAAGATGATGCAAATTTTGCATCATCTTTACTCTTGCTAGACTGTATTGATTTAATGAATTCTGATTGATGAGGTTGCATATGTAGTATCTAGTTTGTAATTTGTCCAAAGGGGATTTTGTATTTGACTTATAGACCTTAAACATCTACCTTGGTGGTACCGTGCAAACAAACTTTTCAGTGGTTCTGGCCCAATGTTATCCAATGCCTTGTAAGCGAGGCACAGTACTTTAAATTTAAGGCGCTGAATCACAGGCAACCAGTGGAGTTTCCGCATATCCTCTGAGACAGATTGATATTTTGGTACATCCAACAAGAGCCTAACAGCGGCATTCTGTACCATTCGCAATTTTTTCAGGTGCTGCTTTTGCAACCTAGGATAGAGGCCATTGCAATAATCTAATTTCGAAAGCACTAACGTTGTTACCATCGTTCTCCTAAGGTCTGAGGGGATGAAAGGTATAATCTTTTTCAGTAGACGCATAGTGTAATGAATACTACCAATTGTTGGGTTTGTGGCCTTTTGCCCTCCGTGATGCATAGACATGATTTATTTATTTCTTTGCCCTTATCATATTTAGGAAGCTACGAGGCTTGGTTTAAATTGTTGTCCATGATGTATATGCACTATACTGTAGATAATGCTCGTTATTCTGAGAAAGACTATGAGATGATTTTGGCATACATAGAATTGCATCAGGGTTTTGACCCCAAGGAAAATAATGAAGAAGGGTCATTAGATCCAAATGCCTGTATGAATATGTACACGGAGTAGGAAAATGTTACTTGGCTACGGAATGAGATCTTAGATTTTGTAGAGTTTAATTTCACCCAGTATTTCCAAAAATTTAAAGAAATAAATGTCACAGATGACAAGGCAATCCCAGTACCTATACTAAACAGTACTTCAGCTTTCTGTATTCAGGGGGCAGGACAAATATCAGTAGGAGAGAGCCAGTGTATTTATACCTATCGACTGCCCACTTTCAGTAGCCCTCCATTATTGACCCCTCCTAATGTATACTTTGTATGTGGGGAAAATGCATTTACATGGCTCCCTCGTAGTTGGGCGGGTCTTTGTTATCTGTCCTTCCTGTACCCTCCAGTGTATATAGCTCCTGCTAATTATCATAAGGACCATCGATTAGAGAAGCTAGGCCTACCCCCCATTAGAAATGTGAGGGAAATAGACACCACGACATTGATCAAACAGATACTGTAGAGCAACATGTGAAGAGAGTGCCCCTCGCTTCCACATGATCATCGAAATGAGGAAGGAATTTTGACCCAGGAGAGTGAACGAGCCCCTCATTTTGTTCTTTTTGTCAGACGCCCTGGAAATCAGAGAAGGGCAAGGAAAAGGAGTACCGGACTCGGAAGGGGTTTTGGCATCTGAATCAGCAATTGCCCCAGATTCTGTTGCTCCTGTTGTTGATCAACGAGTCCATGATATTACTGTTGCAGAGAATGCACCTTCCTCTGTTTAATTCTCCGATCAGGAAATGCCTGGCCATGCTCGATACAACCTGCGGCCCAGAAAACAACACGGTACCCCAGGTGAAGACGGCAGGAGATAGGGAGAGACTTGAGTAATAGGGTTTGTTACAAACCTTTCTGGGGTGCTGAGTGGGACACTGGACTGAACACGTTGAGAGCCTGGAACATTTTGTTCGCTCTGTTCAGAAAGAAAGACTGAACTTCCTGTAAAAGGTCTCAGGTTGTGTACTCTTCAAGACATAACTCCAACTCGAGGATTTGTTTTTGGTTTTCTTTGATGAACGATAGGAGCCTGCCTGTGAGTTTAGTTTCGGACTTTTAGTCAGCATGTATCCCTTTGCCCGTTTTGTCCCTGAGGAGGAACGACCTTTTGTACCCCGTTATTACCCTTCATATGTTCCCGTCTTTTCCAGTTCCACCATGCGTGTAAAGATAGCCTTTGTGGTTACTATTGCGATTTTGTTGATGATATTAATGAGTGTTTTTGTATATTTGGAGTTTCGCCATCCTATGCCTACTATTCTGGGAACAACAACCCCATATCCAGAGCATCTATTCAATACCTTGGCCCTACATAAAGAAAGGCACCGTCAAACCTACTCTAAAAATGTGAAAGGCTTGTTATGTTGTTATGTTATGTTATGTTATTATAATTTCTAAAGCGCACGAATACCCGGAGGTGTCTTGGCGCTGGACCTAAGTAGCCTGGACAGAAGAGAAGAAACAAGAATACTTAGTTAAACAACCAGGTTTTCAGACTTTTTCTAAAGGTGATAAGTGAGTTGGCTGCTCGTATATCTACTGGAAGAGTGTTCTGTACAGTAGCTTATACTTCGGCCACCCCAATTTGCCTTACGAATTTTAGGTACCAGCATCAACCTGGCGTTGGAAGACCTTAAACATCTCTAATAAAAGAGAGGGACCCCAACAGCCAAAGGGGTGGGGTTCCAAAAGACAATAAGTCAAATACAAAATCCCCTTTGGACAAATTACAAACTAGATACTACATATGCAACCTCATCAAACAGAATTCATTAAATCAATACAGTCTAGCAAGAGTAAAGATGATGCAAATTTTGCATCATCTTTACTCTTGCTAGACTGTATTGATTTAATGAATTCTGATTGATGAGGTTGCATATGTAGTATCTAGTTTGTAATTTGTCCAAAGGGGATTTTGTATTTGACTTATAGACCTTAAACATCTACCTTGGTGGTACCATGCAAACAAACTTTTCAGTGGTTCTGGCCCAATGTTATTCAATGCCTTGTAAGCGAGGCACAGTACTTTAAATTTAAGGCGCTGAATCACAGGCAACCAGTGGAGTTTCCGCATATCCTCTGAGACAGATTGATATTTTGGTACATCCAACAAGAGCCTAACAGCGGCATTCTGTACCATTCGCAATTTTTTCAGGTGCTGCTTTTGCAACCCAGGATAGAGGCAATTGCAATATTCTAATTTCGAAAGCACTAACATTGTTACCATCGTTCTCCTAAGGTCTGAGGGGATGAAGGGTATAATCTTTTTCAGTAGATGCATAGTGTAATGAATACTACCAATTGTTGGGTTTGTGGCCTTTTTCCCTCCGTGATGCATAGACATGATTTATTTATTTATTTGCCCTTATCATATTTAGGAAGCTACGAGGCTTGGTTTAAATTGTTGTCCATGATGTATATGCACTGTACTGTAGATAATGCTTGTTATTCTGAGAAAGACTATGAGATGATTTTGGCATACATAGAATTGCATCAGGGTTTTGACCCCAAGGAAAATAATGAAGAAGGGTCATTAGATCCAAATGCCTGTATGAATATGTACACGGAGTAGGAAAATGTTACTTGGCTACGGAATGAGATCTTAGATTTTGTAGAGTTTAATTTCACCCAGTATTTCCAAAAATTTAAAGAAAGAAATGTCACAGATGACAAGGCAATCCCAGTACCTATACTAAACAGTACTTCAGCTTTCTGTATTCAGGGGGCAGCACAAATATCAGTAGGAGAGAGCCAGTGTATTTATACCTATTGACTGCCCACTTTCAGTAGGCCTCCATTATTGACCCCTCCTAATGTATACTTTGTATGTGGGGAAAATGCATTTACATGGCTCCGTCGTAGTTGGGCGGGTCTTTGTTATCTGTCCTTCCTGTACCCTCCAGTGTATATAGCTCCTGCTAATTATCATAAGGACCATCGATTAGAGAAGCTAGGCCTACCCCCCATTAGAAATGTGAGGGAAATAGACACCACGACATTGATTAAACAGATACTGCAGAGCAACATTTCGTTGATAGAATGGAGTATTTCCTATTTGGGGACCCATTATCGCCAATAAGGAATTAAGGTGTTTGTCTAGGGTAGTTGAAAGGGTAATCAATACCACTGCAGGTATATTAACACATTTAACTGTAGAGCTTCAAGCTACGAGACTTGTCTCGCTTCAGAATAGAATGGTTCTAGACATTATCGTGGCTGATCGAGGAGGAGCATGCCGTGTGATCGGCAGGTCCTGCTGCGTATATATCCCTGACTCCGCCCCTTCTGTTCATATGGCTATCCAGAAGGTACATCGCTTGGCATCCGAAGTACATGCAGATACAGGGATCAGGTCTTTGCCTGGTTGGTTCTGGGGTCTATTGTCCACTTGGGGATGGAAAATAATGATGATACTAGCAGGCAAAGCGGGTGTTATATTTACCTGCTGCCTATGTATACATTGTGGGCCAGCTTGTTGTTCTTACTGTGCTACTAAACTTGCCTCTTCCATAACCACTCCTTCCACAGGGGCCGTAAAGGCTCAATTAGTTCAGCAAGAAATAAAAGATCTAATGCAGATTCATGAACGAATTTTAGAAGACTGACTTCTTTTTAGTTAGCTACATCATGCTAAAAGGGTGGTTCTGAGGGATAAAACTCCTATTTCCCCTATGTTAGTGGTATGGGTCGTATATGTGTATTGTGTTAGCATGATGTATCTATATATTCCTAGTATACAGGTATGCATAGAATATAATCTATAATTTATTTAGCTGAGTTAGTAAGGGTATATGCTGTATGTGCGTTCTGTTTTCATTGAGTAGGCCGAAAACTATACAGACGCCATCTTTTCTTTTCTGCGTTAGGCACGAACAGTGATCACGTGCTACCTTCCAATGGCTGTCAGGCCCTAGCTTAGTTGATTTGCTGGAGACAGCTGAATACACGCTTTTCTTCCCCTGTCCTGGGACTCAAGGTCGCATCTGGCTTTGGGTGCGATAAGCGCATTCCTGAAGGCTCCATTCCTGCACTCCCGGGCACTGAGACGAACGGGAGTCACCCCTCCTGACCTTCCCAATAATAACTAAAGCAGAGCTTTGTACTAATCATGTGTGCCATATATGGTCCTTCCTCGAGGACCAAGAGCCAAGTAGTGTTTTTCCATCTACGGTGTTTCATGCGCTATGTCAAAAGTATTATTAATATTATTTATACATCTTGTAAAGTGCTTGGTTACACTAGCAAGTGTGTCCTCGCGCTAGTTGCTTACATCTGCTTCAATAGAGTCTAGGCATGATTGAGGAAAGTGTCTTAGGCCGAGCACTATTTTTTGGGGAACAGGGCTGTTTTAAGCTCTCTACGGAAGATGAGCTCAGAGGTTTCCAGGCGCAGCCTCTCTGGCAGCTTGTTCCATATCCTAGCAGTCATGACTCTGAAAGATTTTCCACCCATTCTAGCTCTTTTAAACTTCAGGACCTGCACCTGTCCAGTGCCACAGGATCTTAACTGGCGGGTAGGCTCGTACCAATTGAGAAGGCTATGCAGATACCTGGGGCCTTTTCCCTGGAGGATACGGTGTCCTACACAGAGGGCCTTAAAAGTCACCTGTTCCCTAATCGGGAGCCAGTGGAGGGTCCTCAGTGCTTTTTGTGCTGATGCCCTCCTAGCCAGTTGTAGGATCAAGCAGGCAGCTGCATTTTGTATACGTTGTAGTCTCAGGAAGCATTTTACGCTGGCCCCTAGATATAGTACATTTCCATAGTCCAGCCTGGATGTTATCAGGGCATGGACCAGGGTCTGGCGTACCGGCACGGGCATGAGGTCCAGTGTTTTCCTAAGGACCCGTAGCATGCCAAAGCAAGTGCCTGCCACTTGTTTGGTCTGGTGGTAGAAGGATATGTTTTTATCTAGCCAGACGCCTAGATTCTTCATTAAATTGCTGGGTGTGGGCCCACACCCAGCTCGTCCGGCCACCAGGCTGAGGTCCACACTGATGGGGATTTGCCTACAATCAATACCTCCGTCTTATTGCCATTAAGTCGGAGGCAGTTGTCCTCCATCCACTTGGCCAACTCTTGCTAGCAGATCGCGAAGTTGGCGGCACATTGCTCCTCTGGTTGCGTCAAGGTCACAATCAGTTGCGTGTCGTCTGCATACGACACTATCTCAACCCCAAATTTGTCTGTGATCACTCCAACTGGGGCCACATACAGATTGAATAAGGTGGGGCTGAGACTGGAGCCTTGTGGCACTCCCTGTTTAAGTTGTATTTCTTTGGACCTAAAATGTCCCTGTGCGACCTGGAAGCTGCGGCCTGTTAAAAATGATTCCAAACAATCCCATGCCTTGCCTCTCACTCCTCCCTTTTTAAGACACTGTAGCACTGTGTGATGCGCTACAGTGTCGAAAGCGGCACTGAGGTCGAGGAGAATCTACCGAGGAGGGCTACCGTTGAAGATAGGAGGGCCGACTCAGTCGAGTGTGAAGCGCGGAATCCCGACTGTGAGGGGTAGAGCAGTCCGTTAGTCTCAGCAAATGCAGAGAGTTGTTTATTGACTGCTTTCTCCGCAATTTTGGCAAAGTAGGGGAGAAGGGAGATGGGCCGCAGGTTTTCCAGCTTCGCTAAACTAATATTGTTTTTTTTCCTCAGGGGGAGGACTATTGCTTTCTTCCATATAATAGGTATTTGTCCTGATTCGAAGGAGAGAGCAAGTAAGTGACTGATATGGGGCTCCAGAGTGTTTATGCTGCCATAAAGTCTTTTTGGAGGTGCTGGATCACTCAGCGATCCTGATTTAATGCTTCCTGCTATGTGGCATAATATTTCCCGTAAGGTACTAGAAATGCCGAGAGGCAGTTGCTATCCTGTGTAGTCATGGGAATTTCCGCCCTCCCATCACCTACTCTACCTGCCTCTAGAAAAGCAGAGTAGATTTTGTCTACTTTACTGGCAAAAAACTCTGCGACTTGATTGCAAGCTTTGACTGATCCATTTATAGGGGCTGCTAGTGGGGCGAGATCTGATAATTCCCTGTATACTAGAAACATTTCCTTCATGGAGTTGTCCGCATCCTTAATTCTCGTACAGTAATACGTTTTTCTAGTTTTCCGAATAAGGGCGTGATATTCCTTTAAGCCCTTCTTATATTCAGCTCTCTCTGTCTCAGAGAAACATCTCCTCCATTTTCTCAGTAAGCGTTTACATTTCGCTTTTTGTCCCCGCAGTACAGTGTTGAACCAGGGAGCAGATTTGGATTTCCTCACCGGAGCATTCCGAGTCCATGGCGCCGTGTAATGTAGCACCTTTTGGATTCGCAGGTCTAATGCTTCGTATATATGTGTCGTTTTGAATGTAAGCCAGCAGTCTTCTCCATGCACTTGGATGGGTGAGGATGGGAGAGCCTCCTCTATAGAGTATTCTGTATAATAAACGATTGAACTTTCTTCACTGCCAACTGACTGGTTATTGGGTAATTGCTATTGGGGCTATTGGTAAGTATAGCTCCTTATGTTATTTTCTATGGTACGTCAGTATGGCTTACCAGAGGAACAGGTACATGTTTCAAATGAACATGTAACATTGACTAACTTTTCTTTTATTTAAACACATAATAGAATGTCCCTCAGTGAAGTGTAGTGATTGAAGATAAGTTTCTGTTAATTTTTGTTTCAATAGAAAAAGGATGGTGTGTATTCTAAACACATTTAAAATATGCAACACCATGCTTTTTCTGTGTGTATTTTGATATGTATACATCTATATAAATATATTAATATTTAATTAATTAATTAATTAATTAATTAATTAATTAATTAATTAATATTTAATGATTTCTTTTTCAATTTACTAAATTAACATTATGTTAATTTTAAAAAGAAACATAACACAATGAACATATATATTACATACCCCAAAAACGATTTTTTGTCATTTTTATAATTCGACAAATAACTGAGCCTAGATGATGCCACTGGTATGGATTCGTAAAATAAGGTCATAACAAGGGATAAGGTTACTCAACAGGTTAGTACAAAATAGTTCTGTTTTAAAAAAAAAGACAATAAAAACAAAAAAAGCTATGCTGTTTCAATTTCTTTAAATGCTTGTGATTAATTTCTCAAAATTCGGTTAAATTAATACAAAAAAACAGAAAGTCACAAAAATATATATATATTTTATTTTTTGTATCCATACAGGTCAAATCCCATCAGAAGGAGATTTGGAAGGCCATCGCCAAGAAAGTGTGGACCATGGGGGTCTACACGCAGAACAGCATCCACTGCCACAAGAGATGAGAGAATACAATGCTGGAGAAAGAAGTCAGCTGAAGTCCAGCACGGCCAGTCCTCCCAACATTTGAAATGTGTGCACTGCACCCTGACCCCTAGTAATGGCCAACATACTTGCTGTGGCCTATCCCCAGCATGATGAACAGCTGAAAGCAAGACAGCAGCATGAAGGGGGTAACTCTATTTTGTGTTTTTTTCTGTTAAATACCTATTTTTTGGAACAGCAACAAAATGTGGCATCATCATAAAGGTTGACACGCGGCCAATGCACAAACAGAGTTCTTGAAGGTATACATTTTGCACAAGGTGTATCATGATGTGTTTTTTAAAACAATTGATACCCATATATTTTTAATCACTTTCAAAGGACTGTTTTGAGAAGACACATGATTTTGTTAGATTTTATAGGAGACAGCTGTACCAAGCAAGCCAAAGGTTTATTTGTGTCAAGTGTGATGCTCTGTCACAACTGTGAAAGATGCTACATTCCCCCTCTTACAAGTGACATATCATAAAATACGTTTATTATAAAAATGATGTTCCAAGCTTCATATTTGTGAGCGTGTATTATAAACAAACAATAGTAAAGATGTGTGCCAAAATGACTAACAACATAAGAATAAGTGACTAAAAGTTTGATTAAAAACATATTAAAATGATGGCCCTCATTACAATGCCGGTTGGACAAGTGTCTGACCGTCATCACATCGAGATAGAGTCCGCCCAACAAGTAATCCGAGGCTCCATCTGCCTTATTACAATCTGACTGCTGTGAAGGCACTCGAAAACATGCATTTTTCAATTATGGCTTGTGCAGAGGCCTGGAAAAGGGCTGCAGTAATCAACATGGGTCTGTATAGTGTGACTATGCACCTGTGAGGGTCTCAAGGTGCTGAGGGGAGCAAGGTGGGCTTCTGATCCCTCTGAGTGCTGGAATTCAATCGAAGAGCCAGGTCACAAGATCCTTCCTGAATTGTGTCAGCAACGGGGATTGCCTAAGGGGGAGAGGCAGGGTGTTCCAGGTCTTGGCAGCAAGGTAGGAGAAGGATCTTCCTCCTGTTCTGATCTTTTGGTTCTTGTAAATCTGTGGATTGGTGGCAAGGGGCAGTTGGGCGGAGCAGAGGTGTCTGGTGGATACATGGAATGAGAGGCAGTAGTTCAGATATGCTGGTACTACCACGTGAAGGGCTGGGATACATTGGAGTTCTCAAAGGTGTTCGGTGATGTGGCTGTGGCAGGGTATGTTGAGTACCAGTCTGGCTAGGGCATTTTGAATATTCTGTAATATCCTGAGGAGTTTCTGGGTGATGCCAGCGTAGACTGCATTGCCGTAGTCGAGTTTGCTGCTGATGAGTCAGTGTGTGACCACCTTTCTGGATTTGGTGGGCAGCACAAGCCACAATTGAAAAGGCATGTTTACAAACAACCCGCCACTGTGCACCAGGCACTACACAGGCACCATGTGTGCCCCCCTGGGCCCCATAGCAGAGGCCTGTGGGTAAGGGGCCCTGCTTGGGGCCCCCAAACTCTCTTTCCGGCTGCCTTTTCATGGCGGTTGGACCATCATTAAAAGTCAGAGGGAAACAGACTTTGTAATGTAAAGGCATTGCCTCCACAGGCATCGCCCTTATTAAAGGAGTTACGGTCCCTGTCGGAAAAGCAGTGGTTAGTCCCTCCCCCTGAATCCTTCAAACACCTGATCATAATCCTGATGAGGATTATGAATCCGAAACCGGTCCCAGGATGCTTGTTTCCGGTCCAGGGAAGACATGGCTTGGCAGTTCGGGCTGGACTGTTCCCATGAGGCACAGGGTCAGACTGATTTGCATATGGCCATGTCTGAACTGGGGTGGCTGAGTGGGCTAAAGAATGGTGATGGATTCAACCCAGATCAATTGACTGAGGGTGAGTGTTTGATTTGCTCAAACGCTCCGTCCATCATCCCCTTTTGTATCGCTTTGTTCGCCCTAAGTGTGGCAGGGTATGCTCAGACGTGAGTCCCTTGCTCACTTGGCCACTGGATTCAAGATAGCCTGGCCGATGAGGATTATGAATCCGAAACCGGTCCCAGGATGCTTGTCTCCGGTCCAGGGAAGACCTGGCTTGGCAGTTCGGGCTGGACTGTTCCGATGAGGCACAGGGTCAGACTGATTTGCATATGGCCATGTCTGAACTGGGGTGGCTGAGTGGGCTAAAGAATGGTGATGGATTAAACCCAGATCAGTTGACTGGGGTTGAGTGTTTGATTTGCTCAAACGCTCCGTCCATCATCCCATTTTGTATCGCTTTGTTCGCCCTAAGTGTGGCAGGGTATGCTCAGACGTGAGTCCCTTGCTCACTTGGCCACTAGATTCAAGATAGCCTGGCTGATGAGGATTATGAATCCGAAACCGGTCCCAGGATGCTTGTTTCTGGTCCAGGGAAGACATGGCTTGGCAGTTCGGGCTGGACTGTTCCCATGAGGCACAGGGTCAGACTGATTTGCATATGGCCATGTCTGAACTGGGGTGGCTGAGTGGGCTAAAGAATGGTGATGGATTAAACCCAGATCAGTTGACTGGGGGTGAGTGTTTGATTTGCTCAAACGCTCCGTCCATCATCCCCTTTTGTATCGCTTTGTTCACGCTAAGTGTGGCAGGGTATGCTCAGACGTGAGTCCCTTGCTCACTTGGCCACTGGATTCAAGATAGCCTGGCTGATGAGGATTATGAATCCGAAACCGGTCCCAGGATGCTTGTTTCCGGTCCAGGGAAGACATGGCTTGGCAGTTCGGGCTGGACTGTTCCCATGAGGCACAGGGTCAGACTGATTTGCATATGGCCATGTCTGAACTGGGGTGGCTGAGTGGGCTAAAGAATGGTGATAGATTAAACCCAGATCAGTTGACTGGGGGTGAGTGTTTGATTTGCTCAAACTCTCCGTCCATCATCCCCTTTTGTATCGCTTTGTTCACGCTAAGTGTGGCAGGGTATGCTCAGTCGTGAGTCCCTTGCTCACTTGGCCACTGGATTCAAGATAGCCTGGCTGATGAGGATTATGAATCAGAAACCGGTCCCAGGATGCTTGTTTCCGGTCCAGGGAAGACATGGCTTGGCAGTTCGGGCTGGACCGTTCCTATGAGGCACAGGGTCAGACTGATTTGCATATGGCCATCTCTGAACTGGGGTGGCTGA
The DNA here is from genome assembly GCF_964261635.1 of Lissotriton helveticus. Lineage (NCBI taxonomy): Eukaryota > Metazoa > Chordata > Amphibia > Caudata > Salamandridae > Lissotriton > Lissotriton helveticus. Next base: position 660,974,407 of record NC_136067.1, read on the forward strand.
GTGGGCTAAAGAATGGTGATGGATTAAACCCAGATCAGTTGACTGGGGGTGAGTGTTTGATTTGCTCAAACGCTCCGTCCATCATCCTCTTTTGTATCGCGACAAATTAAACATATATCTTGTCAAACCTATTCCAAGGGTGACATTATTTAATCCGCTTGGAATTTGACGGCTAAAAATTCCAACACTCATATGTTATGAGTAGCCTACCTGCAAAACTCACAAACAGACACAAAAAAATTACTTATTTAAAACTATTTTAAATGCAAAAGTTAATTTTTTTTATTATAAATGGCATTTAGATTTTTAATAATAATAAAATATATATTAATGGATGTGTTTAAAAATGTATTTTAATACTGTACCAATGTTTGTCTAAACTGAAAGCCAGACTATTTGGATGTCATCCACACTGTTAAAAAAAAGTAAAAATAAATTAAAATATTTTTGAGTAAACTCATGGTTTGTTTATATCTGTAATAAAGTGGATCAAGCCCCATATTTTTACTTATGCTGTAGAAGTAATTTAAAACTGAAAAAAACATTATTTCTTTCTTGAATAGCATAAGTAAATACATAGGGCAGATACATTAATAAGCAACTTTAGTATTAAATCAATAAAATTACTTTTAACTTTAAAAAAATTTGTGAAATGTACAAAACAAAAAAAACAAGCTTTCAGTTTCTGGAAATATTGGTACAACATTGCAATAAATATTAACACACATTGATTTGTATTTTCATTTTTAAAATTTTAAAAATAATCTGCTTTTATTGCCTTGTACACACAATGTACAATGAGATTTTTGTTTTTATTAAATTTTTGTAACATAGGTTCACTATTCAAAACAACAAATTAGAGCCTTTTTTGAAGTCTAAAACAGTTCATGGAGAGAACTCAAAATAGTTAAGAAAAGTGATGAAAGATAAAATAGGAGCAATAATAGAAAATTACAAGACTTTGACCAAATGGATTCTGAAGATGCTCCATAAATGAAGGAGTTAAAGATAAAGAAAAAAATTAAGCAAAGTTTAAAAGCCTTGAAGCAGGTGAAATATGAACATTCAGAAAATGTGTTGAGAAAAAACTTCATGATCAGTTATATTTAAACAGATACAATAAAACTGTTGTGTATGTCTTTAAAACATCTTCAAGAGCAGACAAAGGAAATATTGGCCAAGAAGGCTGGGAAGCAGCTGTCCATTGTTTCAGGTGGTGAAACATCAGACACCGATGGGCACAGTGGCATAGAGGGTGAGGATACTGAAACAGAGGGAAACACATTGTCATCTGCATCAGAGGCCTCCATAAGGCCTCCATAAGTTACCAGTTAGTACGTCAGTCATATTAACTTAATTTCTGTTCAGTGAACCATAAAAGTGCACAATACAAAGACATATTGAATACATGAACATTCATTGATATAAAACACAACCCATTGGCAGTATAAAATATTAAATTAAATCTCCAGTCATAATACATTACTTAACAATATGCTACCCCAAAAACGAAGATCGGAACCAGCGGGACAAAAACCTCAACAAGTGGAACTTTGATAGGGTCCACTATGTCACCCAGACTTTCTGTATTATTGTATAATAAGGGCAGCTCAACAACTCCCTTGGATGGCTAGAATAAATTGATGCTCTTTTGGTATTAGACAGTACAGTACACTATGAAACTTGAGTTGGTTGGATATCTCCCATCGAGTTCTATCATCATAAAAATATTTTGGTAAAATCTTCCGACAGTTCGGGTACTCATAGCAATCATTTAAGCCCTGCATTCAAACACTTCATGTCCCCAACAAAATGAAATGGAGATACAACCCTAAGAGGGCTGTATGAAACAGCCCTAATTGTAGACCTTGTAAATATTGTACAACAATGGATTAGATCATCATTGCCCTAATAATCTTGCCCATAGTGCTTTCTAATGACTAGAGCCCACCTAATAAAATTGACAACCACAGTACAGATGTCAATAGAGACCAATGAATACAAATATCTCAAGCCTTCCTTATGTGTACAGGGATGTTGCTTTCTAAATAGTGGGAGCAAAACTCTTGCTCTTGTTGTTTTGTAAAGTGCATAGGATATTGTAAAGTGCAAAGTGCCTTGTTTGGACAAATTGTCACAGGGACATGGAATGAGTTTGTCTGACCATACCTCCTTGATGTGGAAAGGTTGCCAAAAAGTGCACTGTACCTAACCGAAAGCTTGTAAGGTAAAATCTATATTGCAAATTAGAACTAAAAACTAAATAGAATTGTAAACGATTAGCCATGTGACTGGCACTGACAGGACATAGCATACCAGTGTTCCTGTGACTGCTGGTCATGGTTTGTTTGCCCTAATAGCAAAGGCCATTTAATGCTGTCTTTGGATTTTGTGATCATGTTCTGGGGGTTTTCATAAAAGTCCCGTACTGCCAATCTGGAGCAGTGTACATTTCAAATAATGGAACCAGGTAATCTTATCATCGATAAGGATAAATCTTCAGATAGCCAAATCGTTACCCATAAAAACAGAGGGGCAAGACCAACATGGTCCTCTATATATTCCAATCCTATTTTAGAGTGGCAGAAGTTTGTGGGTGCACTTCTTGGTACCATCAGTAATCTACTGATAAAATGATACCATGCGAACTTGAAGCTTATTACACCTGCTATACCCCCAACTCCTACCCTGTAGGTGACGATAGATAGGCATTTTGCTTTTATAAAGAGTTAATAATTATTTTACAGGTCGCTGTCCCAGTTTGGCAGAAAACCAGAAAAGTGCATCCAAGTCTCTAACTGTCTGCTGCTTTCTGAAAGTCAACAGGGAGTCCCAAGACAGCTGAGTGTTAAAAAGGTTACCCAAATAAGAAAAACTTTTTACTTCTTCTAACTCTTTTCCCTGCATCATAAAAGTTTTGGATTTTGCATACTTGGAACCACATATAATGATATATACGGTTTCTTAAAATTAACTTGCAAATCAAGTAATGTCACAAAATCCATAAATGCATCTAGGGATTTCTAGAGACCCATAGCTCATAATAACAACAGAAAATCTCCACCTTTACTTAGTCAACCAGTGCTAATAAAGTCACTATGAATGTAAACTCCCTCCCAGGAGAAAGACGATCAACAGGCCAAAATAGGATATAAATCCATGAATAAGTTTTAATCAATATTCATAAATAAACAATTTATAAATGTCAATACATGTGATAATAGCAAGAACACAATGAGAAGAAAATGATATACCCCCACGAGAAACAATCATTCAAACAATCAATCCAACACATACTCATTCAATCACATGCGTCCTGATCCTAGTCGATCAACTCATTCAAATGTAATAAAAATCTTAAAAATAAAAAAAGGGCGAAGACCTATAGGTGTAAATGAAACAAAATATAGGAGACTAGGGGATCCTGCTGAATACAGTGTTGTTATGTCTCCAGGTGAGTAACAGCCCAAAAATGCAAAAAATTACAGTAAATATGTATTGCAATGTTAAACAATAGGGATTTCAAATAATAATACAAATGAAAACGATGAATAAATGAACAGATCAGATAGGCTTTGCCAGGTTATTGTAGTGGTGTCGACGTACGTTTCAGTGTGACCCATAGCTCATAGACAATTAAAAAATACAAGAGAGAGGGAGGAGCCTAGCTCGAGAGCGTAATGGCCGCCTTTTAGCTCGGCTCCGTCGGCCCTCCGGCCAACCTCGAATATCCTGCAATATATCCTGTACTACGACGATACTTCACTACAGATTTTGGAATTTAACGACCCACTCTTACTCACCGTCTGGTCCGGAGGTTCCTGCGTGCTGTGGGTCCGCGGTTGTGCCCTCGGTGGGATTGGGGCCTCCGGGCGCTCGAGACCGGGACCTCGCCTGTGGGACCCGACCGGCGGTGCTGAGATTGCCGGCCCCGGCCGCGAGAGTGAGCCACTGGTGGGAGCCGTTGTGTGTATGCCCCGGCGATCCTGAACCGGCCCCGATTTGTGGACCGTGCGGCTGGAGGGGGACGAGATGTGTTGGGGGCTGACTGTGTGAAGGGGTCCCTTCGCCTTTGTTCTGTCCGGCAGCCCTGGACCCCGCGCCTAGCACCTGCTTGTGGGGCCCGCCACGGTTCGGAGGGGGGCCCCCCCCATCGAGCGCCTGCCTGTTCTGTGCCGGTGAGGCCGTTGTTGGGAACCTCCGGAGATCTGTAAAGTCCTACATTTTGGAACTGTTTGGGGGCCCACGGTGGAGTGCGGGGCGGCGAAACTCACAAAATGGCTACCAACAACGTGGGGGGTGATCCGCTCTGCACCGACGAACCTTGCTGGCCGGATTGCGCGGAGGCCTGGGCGTGTGCTCGTGCGCCCACGCTCGGAGATGTCCTGGACGCCTTGATGTCCTTGTACGCTGTCCTGGCCCCCGGTGCTTCTACCGACCCCATGCGGCCCGCCGCCATTTTGGGTCGCCGCTCTTTCCTGCACCCCTGTCGTCCTGATGCCTCCATTGCTTCGCCCCCTTCGGCTGCGCCAGGAGTTGCTGCCGCTGTTCTTCGGCCGCTTGATGGGCCGGTGGCTTTTGAACCTCCGCTTTTTCACCGCCCGGACTTCGAGGACTTGCACACGACGTGGAGATCTGCTCCTTCCCGGACAACTGGGAACTATGGTGGACCGCTGTTTGCTCCCGCCTCGATGGATTCGAGCTTTTGTCCTGGAGGGGTACCTTTGCATTGTCGAACTGCGAAACTGGACTCCGGCTTGCTTTTGCTTGCCCTGTCGCTGCTGCTACAATTGACTTGCTTCATTGACTTTTTTGTTCCATTAGTATGGTGGCTCTCCCTAATTTACATCACTGCCGTAACCCTGGTCAACATTACGATTATTCTGTGCTGGGTGGTCCGCTCCATGTTATCCTTTATTGGGTTGGTTTTGTGATTAGGAAGGGCTGGGGGTAAGTTGCACAACACTGATAGATTGCTGGTTTATCTGTCCGTTGCACTGATGCTTGTACTCTCGACATTGTGAAACGTAAAAATTTCCCCCTCCCCCCCCCCTGCGGGTTTTTGCTGTATGTGAAGGTGTAGTACTGATTTGATAAGTATTCATTTGCTGGTCGGGGGAGGGTCGTAGCCGAGTGTGTTTGTTCATATCGTCTGGCTCCTCCCTCACATCTTATTTTTGTTTCATATTCCCTCTCCTCCTTCTTTTTGTCTCCTTATTCTACTTTCTTTCTTTACTATATTTCGGGTTTCGGATTAGGGTGACAGGCACGCTGTTTGGAGGGTAGGCCGTAGCCTTCTGCAGGGGTGCGGGGTGGGACGGGTGGGCGGGGTCTTTCAGATGTTTCTTTTTTGGTTCTATGGCCCTTTTCTATCCCTTTATAGCGGCGCCGCTTCTGTCCTCGCTTCTCCGGCATGAGTGGGTTGGGGTCTGTTGCTATGCCACTTTTATCAGTTTCGATGCTCCGTCGCGACTGCCACACCCTTCTTCTCGCTAGCTCTCTACTTTCTTCTGTATTATTAGCCGCGGGATGCCTGGCCCGGGGTGGCGCCCATCTTGCACGATTGTGTTTCTCCTTTTATATTTCTTCTTCTTTGTTCCTTCTTCTTCCCCTTCCCCTGTTCTTGCCCTTATTGGTTTCCTCCCCTCTGTTTCCCCCCTATTTTTCCCCCTTTCCCTCCCCCCTCCCCCTTCCCTCCCCCCCCTTTTTTTCCCCAGGCTCGTATGGCGAGTAGGTTTCGATTGTGTAGTTTATCCGCACCCCTTGCCTTTGTTAGCGTGTTATCGGGTGGGGGGCATGAGATGCTGGTAGTACTTGTATGCTTATCTACTATATTTTGCGTTTGTTTTGTGCTACGATCGACTCGTGTCTTCACGTCCTCCTCCCTTCCCCCTCCTCTTCCCATTTTGGCGTGGGTGTATTTCTGTTTATTGGTTTTTCCCGTATTTTTCTGAGTCTGCCATGAGCCTTGTCCCCTTATTATAAAATGGACCTCATTGATCCTGATATTGGGCCGTTAATGTCGCTTGTCCTATCCTTAGCACTGTTTTAAATATGTTTGCCTGCCTGCCAGCTGGCCTTGTGTCGCTTGTTTTGACTTTGATCATTTTTTGACTTGTGGCTGGCCGGATTGGTTGTAGGCCCATGCTTGTCTATCCTCTTGATGCAAATAAAGGTTTTAAAAAAAAAAAAAAAAAATACAAGAGAGGCAAAGCCCTTCAACACTGTACCACCGTACGGCATTCCCTACTGAACCAACTCGGCCCACTCATGTCCTGCAGCACACCCACACCTGCCCGTCTCCATGAGCGAGCAGGGCGCGGTTGCAATGGCAGGACAGGACAGGGCTGGGCAATGAGGTAGTGTCAAGGGCGTCGCAGGCAATGGCGGCTGTAACAGCCTTGCAAGCAACAACAGAGGCTACGTCCTTTCAGAGCTATGGGACAAACTCAGAGGGGTAGGCTTGAGCCAAAATCCAGATTCAATTCCAACTCCTACCATGACCCCTTTCCAATGCGGTCCAATGCGGTCAAACAGGCTGAGTGGTTGAGTGGACGTGCACAGCATGGTGTGGTGTCAGGAGATGAGGAAGAGTAGTCTAAGTGAACAATCCTTATGGTGGTGGACCCTACCGGAACTGTAACAACCTCATCCTTATCCATCACCCAGAGACATATCTATGCCCTCCCTCACGCTCCCCCCAGAAGGCCGAACCCAAAGCCTTAAAATGGCTAGGATCTCTTTTGCCACAGTCACCTCACCCCCTGTCAGCCTGGCTGCACTGAGTGAGGAAGCTATCGCCCTAATATGCAGCATCTCTGTAGGTCAGCCAGCAATATTGAATGGTATCCAGGGGGGTAATCTGACAAATTCAACTAATGTTTGCATTTCTGGATGCCATTCATAGGTCAATGTCTGGCATGCAGAGATTGGTTGCCAAAATAGCAGCTTCCTCACTCACCCCAGACTACCAACTAGCCCAACCTTCTGCCCCAACTCAAGTCCCTTCCTCAACTCAAATCCAAACTCCCACCCAATCCCAAGCATACTCTCTTCTTTGCAGGCACCCACTCCAACAGACACAAGCAGCACAATCATACACATATAAACACACAAAGAAAGACAAAGGAACACACAAACAACATAGACACACTATTGAAACTAGACCCACAAGCACCATAAGCACAACACATACAAGCACCACAACCACTACCACACCCGCAAGCACAACAACCTCCACCACACCCACAACCGCCACAACCACCACCACACCTATGACCACCACCAAACCCACAAGCACCACAACCATTATCACCACACCGACAACCACAACCACCACCACAACCACAGCAGCTACCATAACACCACACTCATCAGAACCAACACACTTACACGAAAGCAAACCTACACACAAAACAACACCAACCAAAAGCAAATGCACCACACTCACTGGATTTTAAAATACCAGCCAAAAAACACACATCCAAATAAACGCCAGATCCACATACAGCTTCCAAACATACAGATACAACATATCACCCACTCCGGCTCTCCCTCTTGCTCTAAAAGCCAATCCTCTACCTCCACTCCTACCCTTACTCCTCCTTCCAAATTCACCTGTTAGCTGTCCTTAACCCCTATCAAACCTATACCCATCCCTCCCAAGAAAAATCCTTGAGGTGCCTGCTCTGTGTCCAGAGGAGGTTTCCTGTTGGATTAATTTGAGGAGGCAAGTTATGGGCAACAAAAGCCACAAGGTGTTGATGTGGGACCCTTTTTGTCTTTTTTTTCTTTTTCATTGAACCTTAATACATGTGTGTTTATTTTAACTTAATGAGTGAAAAACAAAAAAATATGTAATCCACCTTTAAACAAATTACAGAAATACATAAAACGTACTAGACAAGAAGAAATGTTACATACATAAATAAAAAAAATGATTTAAATTAAGAACTAACATTAATTTTGCATTTATTTAAAAAAAATCTTGTCTAGAGTAATTGCTGAATTATTAAAATGTAAATTATTCAAAAAATGCATAATACATATGTTTATAATTTGATAGTCTACAAAGAATAATTAAACACACCTGTATGAACACATTATGGATATTGATCCATGTCAAATGTGAGCCTGTCCATTATCATGAAGGAAGTTTGCACCAAAGTTGAAAAAAAAATTAATACAGTTGTGGTTCTTTGAATTTCTTAAATGACAGCATTACACATTAGCAAAAATTGCTTGTAAGGGAAATTTCGAAATGCAAAATTCCATAGCAATGTAAACATCCAATTCAAAAGTAAAAAAGAAGCTTACCTTCAATTCTAGTGACAATGGGGTTAATTTGCTTTGTGGTTAAGTAGCAGCAACTAAAAGTTCATGATGGAAACGGAGGTGAAAGAAGAAAAAAATATACATTTGTATGTTACATCCCTTCAAAACCACAAGCTCAGAGTTACATCAATGGAAAGGCACAGCGTAATTGGCTTGGTAGGAATATTGGCGGAACTCCTAGAGCTGCTTTTGCCTATGACGCCGAAAAATTCTGGCAGACAGTGGGACTCAGATGAAATTTTCGTCCATACACCCGCAAGCTTCTCAATTGAGTGGGCAAACTGTCTAGTAGGCAGACGGGTTATCCAACAGAAATGTAATGGTATGGACTGATCCACCAAGATCAAAATCAGAAATTAGTATGGCCTTAGATGGGACAGTTGTCAACAAATTAAAGTTTCTACAACAACAAGTGCAACGCAAAACCCCTATTGATTTTGAGCAAGCCTCTGCCTTGTGTGTATCTGGACCACTGCAGACCGTAAAATATTGACAGCTCCTTTAAATACATTCTGTTAGCAGTGGATTAATGTTGTCGATTCCTACGGGGAGGGCAACAGCGATCGGCTGATGCTCAAACTGTTAGAAAAGATTTGCAAGAATTCAGCAGGACATATGCAGTAGCTGAATTCCATTCAGACCAGGGACCAGTGCTTTTCTCTAAGGCTTACCAGGATACCATAAGTACTTTGAGTGTAGCTGTGCACTATCACTTCCCCATCATCTTTTTTTTGTCAAATCTGTTTTTACTGTTTTAAAGTTACACTTTACAGCACAAGCATCACTTATAAAAGCTCACAGTCATAGACAGGTAATTCGTCAATGCATTAGCGCAGGGTCATATTACGTTACATGCATTCGAGCTTTGCAATGAATAGAACAATAGATGCTCGCCCAGGGTTAGCTGAACTACATTTCACCAGTCCTGATGCAGACTCTGAGAATACTCATGAGAACCGATGAGCTAACCTCTCAATGGTCTGTGCGGTCCAGGGCTGACCCTCCATCTTGGGCATGCAAACAGATAGTGTGTGTATGAAACAAGAAACAGTAACTATGGCAGCAGAAACCTCATGCATATTCAACTCCCTCTCTTCCCCCATGCCCCGACCCTCCGCCCACCCGACTAGTGTGCGCGCTCCTCATCTGTATCCGCGCTGGCATGGTTGTCTTTATGCCCTAGTGGAGCAGGAGTAAAGCACAGGAGTATAGCACACCATATTTTCCCAGCAGGAGAACAACCTGTGGCATGTACCCACCCGCATATGCACACACCACACCCTCCGTTTGATTTGTGTGCCCCTTCCTGACCGTCTGTTGTAATGCACCAAGCATCTGCTCCCAATGTGCCGCTATGGGTTCCTTTCGGAGCCCTAGTATTTCCTCCCTGCGAATGGCGGTCCACTCTCCCCTGGCCCACGCCTGAAATAAGGAACTCCATGCCCGCGTACATGGCAGGTCATGCGCCTTCCACCTCATTGTAAGGAGACGTTTTGCTACCACTAGCCCCAGGTCCAGAAAACGGGATGACACCTTATCGCTGGGGGATGTCTTGAAATGGTGCAGGGTGTACTCGGGCCAGTCAAAGGGTATGGTTCGACCTGTGCAGCTCCGCAGCAGCTCGCTAATTGCACCCAGCCCAGGACAGCTCCACAGCATATGCAGGAACCCCACCCCAACTCATTACACCTGGGGCAGAGCGCATCGTCACAACAGAAATAGTTATTAATCAACTCGGGCATCAGGTAAGCCCTGTTGACAATAAAAAGCTGAATTTGGCGAAATCGCATGTTTCTAGGGATGCGCAAAGAACTTTTAAGTACCCTTTCCCATTCTTTGTCCACTAGTGGCCGCCCCAAGTCCAGCTCCCATTTGCATCTAAGAGGGCCTAAACTAACTGCCATGTGTTCCCGTAATGATGTCGTAAACCAGCGAATCAGGTGCCTGCCCCTCCCCATAACGTGCAGATACTGCATGGTTAAATGCTGTCTGTGCTCCCGTGGTTACGTCTCCCCAACTGGCGGTCAGCTTTGCTATTAATGAGTGGTGCATTAAGAACCCCCCCGGATGGAAGCCCCTCCTCTGTTACCAGCGTCTCATAGGTCGTGAGCTCTCCATCCCTGTATAGGTCTCCGAGCATGTGGATGTCGGCCTCCCGCCACTCTGAGAGCATAGAAGCCGTGAGCACCCCTCCACCACCAGGCGTGCCCTCCAGGGGTATAGCTGGTGCATAAGGAACCGCATTGCGGCTGAGGTATAAAGCCCTCGGGTAGCACTTGTATGCCACTGCCAGGAGGAGCGTAGTTGGGCGTTCGATCACAGATATGGGGTGAAAAAGTCCGGTTATACGCTCTAGTGAGTAAGGTGGCATTGCTGTGGCTGCATCATCTCTGCCTCTATCTGCCAATCAGCGAGTGACCCACTGTAGCTGCGCAGCTAGATAGTAGTGTTCAAAGCAAGGAGCAGCCAGGCGTCCCTGGTCTATCGGCAGGTATAGCTTCGCTAGCGCCAGCCTATGCCTAGAAGTGCCCCTGGTAAAGTCCCACAGCACCTTATTGAGCATAGTGAAAAAGGAGGCCAGGATAAATAGCGGTAAATTGACAAAGTAGTACAGGAGGCGGGGAAGCATTACCATTTTAGCAAGTGCCACTCTGCCCGTAGTTGTCAGTGGGAGTGTGTTCCAGAAGCGTATCTGCGACCTAAGCGCTGCAACCGCCCTCCCAAGATTCCCATTGAACAGGTATGCTGGGCGGCGAAATATATGTATCCCCCGGTATCTGAAGGTATCCTCTTTCCACTGGACTCGTGTACCCCCGAGGTGATATCCCGGGTCCGCAGTCCCTTCACTGAAAGGGTAAAGGCAGGATTTACCTGCATTCACTCGGAGCCCTGAAATGGCAACAAAGCTATGCAGCAGCTGGGCCAGCTGCTCGGGTATGTGTCGCACGTCCCTCATAAACACCAGCAGGTTGTCAGCATAGAGTGATACCTGAAGGACTGCGTCTCCCATCGTAATACCATCGCTGAGAGTCGCCCGTATAGCTACGGCCAGCGGCTCAATTGCTAGCACAAACAGCAACGGGGACAGAGGGCAACCCGGTTGGGTGCCTCGGCCCACCGCCTCCAAGATGTAGAGGCTCAGCCGCACCCGGACTATGGGGTCCTTGTATAATAGGTCGACCATGTGGAGGAACCGCATGTCTAACCCGTAGCGTACCAACACCGCCGACATATAGCCCCATTCTAGGCAATCAAGCACCTTCTCCAGATCCAGGGTCAGGCATACCACCCTGGGCCACTCCCGCATGGCCTTAGCTACCAGCCTGAAGTACATCCTGAGGTTCAATGATGTAGGTCTCACAGGGACAACCCCGTTCTGGTCAGTGTGGATCAAGAGGGGGACCACCGGCACCAACCTTTTCGCCAGCACCTTTGCGAAGATCTTATAATCCACGTTAAGCATCGCCAGAGGCCTGTATGAGCCCAGAGCCGTAGGATCCCTGTCTGGTTTAGGCAGGGAGACCAAGAACGCCTCCAGTATGGAAGGGGACAGTGATCCTTTCTCAACCGCTACAGTATATAGCTTATGAAGTAGTGGCACCAGGATTTCCCGATATGCTTTATAGTGTTCGGCCAGCCCTGGGGTCTTCCCGGACACCATTGACTGGATCGCCTCCCCAATTTCCTCCAACGAGAGAGGCGCATTAAGCATTTCCTTCTGCTCCTCGGAGGTCGTGGACAGTTTGATAGAGCCCAACAATTCCTCTAAAATGTGCCTGGGGCCAATGCCCTGGGCCCTGTATAGCTGTGTATAGTGATCTGTTAGGACACGGTGGATTTCGCGTTGTATGTACACATCCTTCCACCTGCTGTACATAGAGCTCCTATCAGGGCACCGCACCCCTCTTGCCTTATCAACCAGGCCAGGAGACGGCCCGCTCTATCTGCTTTGGCGTGCGTTCTGGCTGTGTGTGCTGCATAGTTGTGGCATTTCAACCGCTCCAAAAGCTCCGCATGCCGGGTACGAAGGTCCCCCAGGCCTGTGTGAGTGCCTACCCCCTCCCTCCGCTCATAATGCAATAACTCAGCCTCTAGGCATCTAAGGGAGGCTGAGAGCATCCTATGTATGTTCCACGTGGCCCCCAAGCAATGCCTTGGATGGCCACTTTGTTGGCGTCCCATTCTACCACTGCGTTGCTCGCCGTCCCCTCGTTGATATCGAAATATGCGAGGATAGCCGTGCCCAAGGATGAGCGAAACTCTGAATCCTCTAGTGCACTGGGTTGTGGCCGCCACGTGGGGACAGGCGGGCGATCCACCTCCCAGCTGATCTGAAACCACAGGGGATTATGATCGGAGTGCGTGCTCCCCAGGTACTCTGATTGTGCAATAAGCGAGAACAGAGACTGGGAACCCACTATCCTGTCCAACCGGACATGCAAGCCATGGTCTGCTGAATAGTAAGAATAAATTCTGTCATCTGGGTGTAACATGCGCCACAGGCCCTGTAACACCCAGTGTGAAAGCCAGTCCCTGAACGTCTGCGCATTGGACGCTACCACTGCAGCACGAAGTGGGGGGGAGACCTTTCCAACTGGACATCCAGCACCATATTAAAATCCCCACCAAGTAGCCAAGGGAGCCCGACATAGGGGTGGAGGACCTGCCTGGGTCAGCGGCGCTAGGAAAGATGGTTGATCTACGTTCGGGCCATACAATGATCCTAATATTACCTCCCCACCATTCAATTTCCCCTGCACCAGGGTATACCTGCCCTCTCGATCTACTTTTGCTTCTTCACAGTTAAAGGGTATGCCCGCCTATACCCAAATCAGTGTTCCTCGCGCATGCGCCGAGAAGACTGTACCATAAATTTGCCCCCTCCAACGCCTGCGAAGTTTGCCAAGTTCTGTCTGGGTCATGTGAGTTTCCTGTAGGAGGGCAACCCCCACAGAGTGTCGCTACAGGTAGGTGAAGATGGAATAACGCTTCGATGGTAGGTGCATACCACATATGTTCCAAGTCTCAATGTTAGTGTGCGTCATGTATCCGGGTAAGTCATTGCGGCGCAAGACAAAGGGGCCACATCGGGGGGGAGGGTCTGGGTCGTGATCCGAGGGGAGCATATCGGTGTGCTGCAGCTCAAACAAAATAACAACTGCAAACAACTCAACAAATGGGGCGAATCCCCGAAAGGGCATACATTCAAACCTCAAAGGAAAACACATGAAATGGTGAGCTAATTCAGTGCAATGGCTGGTGGGGTGTGTGTGATGTCAGTAACTAATCTGCACTATTCACCTTTCTCAAGCCTCCTGTGCTCGCCAGAGGTGTGCAATGAGTCATAAGCTTGTCGAACGCGAGGATCCAGTGTGCGCTGCCGCGGTTGGAGCCTGCAATTGTAGCATCGCGTAGTGTATCCCACCCCCCACGCAGCAAGCTGTCTCCCGGTCACGCGGAGGCATCACCTTAACTTTCAGGGGTGCTTCCAGCATGCAGCACATTTCTACAGCGTGAGTGCGGGCATATGAAAGATAAAACAGTGCATGTTGTATATATGCTTGAGAGCCATGGAGAGATGCAACACAGCACCGCTCTATCACATGAGCTGGTCAGCAGTCTGGGGCGTCAGCACAGACAGATTCGAGTCTTCGGAGAACACGGTGGATGGAGATGACGAGCCGCTAGTTCCCGGGTCACTGTGTGTGTGGGTCTCCATGCGGCTATTGCCTGGTTTCCATCCTGGTCTTCTCTGGAATGGGCGCAACTGGGCCCGGCCTCATGTCCCAGTATGCCCCCCACCGTCAGCGCTGTCTTGATCTCCTCTGCGCCCGGCCACGGTCCTCCGGGCCGGGGGCCTTGTTCCTGTCCACTGCCCCGCCTCCTCCAGCCAGTCCCAAACTTCCGAAGGGGCGTCAAAGAAACGGGTACCCTCCTTCGAGATCATTCTGAGGCGGGACGGGAACAGCAGGGAGTAAGGCAACTCCAGCTTCACTTCACTGCCATATAGGCCCACCACGTGGACATTGTTGCACCGGGAGCACCCTTCCGCATCTTCTATGAGGTCTTCGAGCGTGTGGACCCGGTTGATCATATCTTGGAGCGCTATAGTGTGATTGTGGACCACAGGCCGGATCTCCTGAAGTGTCTGGCTTTGTGAGGCAACTGACTCAGCTAGTTTACGATGTTCGGCGTGGAGAAGGGTAAAATCCGACGTGACTTTGTCGATCCATGTCTCTAGAGACTGCTTGGTTTGCTCCAGAGTGGTGCCGATTCGTTTCACCGCTGCAAGCACAGTGTCCATTTTGGCTGCAAGGGCCGACGTTTGGGATTCCATGCTTCCACTCTGACGCCCCAGCGAAGAGTTAAGACTGTCAGCCCTTAGCTGCCCATGCTGCAATTTGTTCCGCAGACGGCCCATCGCTAGCTGTTGCACCGTTGGCATCCGCAGACTGGCTTTAATTCGGGTGGGTGCAATCAGATACAGGCCACCAGAGCCCGGGCCTCTTCCTGTTATCAAAAGAGAAGTCTGCTGTGCCAGTCCGTTGGCAAAGCTGTCAGCGGAGGGGACCCCCCGTAAGCATTGTTGTTGTCGGGAGACTAGCCACGCTGCATTAGCTACCGACCCTGGGGAGTTTTATCCTGCAGCGCACCTTTCCTTTGCAGCACAGGGATTTCCCATCTTCTTCACTTGCCCAGAGGGCCACACCGCTGCTCGCAGCTCTCTGACAGACTCAGCTCGGACTCACTTTGTGCACCTGACTGACTCTCACCGTGGATTCGCAGGAGCTTTGGGCACAGCTCCCCTATGGCACCTCTGATCGTCCAGGGCCTCCTCTAAGATTGGTGCGACTCTCGTGGCAGGGGTACACCACTCTAGCCGTAGTCCCACTCAAAATTGCGCTGCCCTCAAAATGGCACCCAAGTCACAATGCTTCAGCTCGCAACTTCTCAGGCCCTGACAGCGAGCATTTACCCGGCGCCCCTCTGGGCATTCTAGGCACAACAACTTTTCGGTTCCCCCTGTTCGGGATGGTTGCTCCTCAACTATCACGCCAGGTGAGGCACGGCACCGCACTTACTTACTAGCAGGGGGACAACCGCCTGCTCCACTCTTTGTGCCCCGCTCGCGTAGTGCCTGATCTTGCACTCTGTGGAAATGTCCTCAGTAGTCTTCCTGGATCACAGGCCGGACATTTCACTGTTGCCCTCGCCGCATTGTCCACCAATTGTGCCAGCCCCCACAAGCCTCCAATTCGGCACGGGCTTCGGGGGCCTGTCCTGTGCGCAGTCTCTCCGGGGTCGTATCACTTCACCAACCGAGCTCAGGGCCGAGACTCCAGCCCTCCTTTAGCAGTCTTACGTTGCGACCTCAGGTCGCAGGATCCTCCGTTACCTCCGGGGGCGCCAAGCTCACTTCCCCAGTCTGGGCCTCGTTTCACGCCCAGGCCGCAGCACCCCGCCAGCAGGCAGTCGACAGCTGACCCCAGGTCGCAGATGTCGGCCTCTTTCGGCAGCGTCCACAGTGGGCTTCTCAGGCCACAAATCAGGCACAAATCGGGACTCCTTCCCCGGTGCCTGGTTCGGCGCTGGGGCAGCACAGGGCCAGGTCCTCAGCGCCCCCGTGTTGCTCCTCAAGAGCAGCCATTACCTCCGGGGGCACCAGGCGCACTTTCCCCACCTGGGTCTCACTGCACGTCCGATCCGCTGCCCCTCTCCAGAGTGCAGCTGTCCGTCAACTCTCAGGCCACTAAGCGGTGTCCCCAGAGGTCTACTCGGGCCGTAGATTAGGTCGCCTCCGTCTGTGCCCCGCTGCCTTTGCGTCTCCGCTTTCTGCCCCGGGCCTCACTTCTCCTAACAAAGCTCGATAGCGGCTGTAGGCAGCAAGTGACTTCAGCGACTAACAATCCCCAGCAACGCATCACCGGTACAGTCTATTCAGGACAGCATGCGCTGCTAGGGCAACACAGGGTCAGGTCCTCAGCGCCCCCAACGATGTCACGGTGCCGGCTCCGGTGGCAGTCATTACCTCTTTTCGCGCCTTCGCCTCCGGAGCTGCGATGCTCAGCCGGGCCGCAGCTCCCTCTCCAGTGCCTCACGATCGGCAACCTCCGGGCTTTGCAAACTCCCCTCCATGTCCCCTCACCAGTCCTGCTTGCTGTGGACATAAGATGCACCTCAGAAGGTGAAATGACAGGAGAATTAGGGAACTTCAGTTGGAGCGCTAACAACTCGCGTCCGCCATGTTGGCTGGCTGGCCACCCCCTCCTCCCTCCCCCTATTATCTTGAGGGAAATTTGATAGTAGAGAAGAAAAACTGTGACTTTAAGTAGTCTTTAACAGCTTGAGTATTAGGATCAGGTTGTAGTTGAATCCAACAGTATGCGGTCTGCTTTAAATCATCTGCCTAGAAGATCCTTTGGTTGTCAGATTCCCTATGAAATTCTGTCTGTAGTCCAGATGTGGGTTCCAGATCTTGACAATCCTAGCACAGTGGTGACAGAGACACCTTTTGATATCAATGAATGTTTGGCTGTCTTACAGGATCTGAGAGACGTCCTGGATGAGCAATCGAATGTGCTTATGAAGCTTTCTGCTACTGGAGAAGTAAGGGTTCAACCAGCAACTCCTGTCTGGATTCCAAAGATCGGGGACCTGGTCTGAGAGAGAATTGTGAACAAGTTCTGCCCATGCTGCAGAGCACCAGTGCTGGTCCTGGCAGTTGAAGGTACCAGAACTTTACTTTCACGGATCCTTGCTGGTTGTAAACGCAAACAATTTGTGTTGATTGACCTGATCAAACCACACCATGTGGCCAGTCCTGCACAGTAAGCCATGAGACCTCTTGGTAGTTACCTGCCTCCTTTTAATACCATACAGGAGATAGCTTAACAAGCTATAACCAGCACAAATGTTTCTGTTCCCCGGCAGGGGATATCTCACACTGAAGTTTTTCTACTTCCTGTTACATCTACAGACACCATACAAACACAATATGTGAAATCACATATTTCAACACAGCACACCAACAAATATATTGCTTATTATGATCCACCTTTGGTGTTAACTACCAGTTCTATACTGCCCTGTGAGGTCCCTGTTTTTGCATAGATTGCCTCTGGCTATTTTGCCAATATTGATAACAATTCCTCTGATTCGTCAGACCCACCATTGCATGAAATGTGTGCATTTATTATTTGACTCCAAAGGGTATATTTTGTTCCACCCTGGATATACATTTTGGAATTACATTTCATTGCTTTTCCTTTTCAACTGGATTGGTTTGTGACAGTATTTGTGTTTGCTCTTGAATAGACATTATTTCCCGGAACGCTTTACAGTTGAACTAGTAGCGAAGGTATTGAAGCCTCATTCTTCATCACACAAAGTACGAAGAGCCCTATTCCTGGTGAACATTTCAGCGGTTCTGGTAATTAATGGAATTTTTTGGAATAAGCTACCATTTGACGTGTTTGGTCCTACATAAACTTTACACATGTCATATGTATTCCTAATATCACTCAATGATGTTATCATTCCTTGTAGCTTCTGTGATGATTGATTATTGACACCATGCTCTCTGACAGGGGTGACTGCTCTGCTAAGGCGAAGAGTGTCACCCCACTACTCTCAGAGCAGGAGAAACGATAATTAAAATAATAATCTTGTTATTATCATTTTATTTTTCACTACCGGCTGAGTTAGAGCAGGGTGGGGCTGGTGGCACAAGGGTAGGAGTGGTTTGCTCACTCCAAGTGCGCATGACTGCTAGGTCTGACCCAAGACAGTCATGCACATTGTGCCTGTTCCCCAACAGGTTGTAATGCACAGTCTGGTGAGGAGCATGCACATTGCAGCATTTTGATTGGGGTAGGGGCGGGAGCCTGGGTGCTTCCTGTGTCTGCTACTGAAGCTGAGGAAAGACAGAGGTTTCAGAAGGGATCAGATCTGAGGAGAGATGGCAGCCGGCAAACGGTAAGTGTTAATATTTTTTTTTAAATGATCAGTTCCCTGACAGCCGCCACTGCTCTCCAAGCAAGAACTTTATACTGTATTTGAGAGGGAAGATACATATGTACATCTAATTATGGTGAAATGTTGTCTTACCTTCACTATGAGCACCATTACTTGCACAGAGCTAGTACGTCACATGCATGATTTAATTATACACAATTGGAAAATTGCCCTACCCAAACTTAGGGTAATTCAAAAGCATACTCATAGAGGTTTGCATATGTTTCTAGCAACATACCCATAGACCCATAGTCTTATTATTATAAACTTCTCCCTTCCCCAGCCACGAAAAATATGATGACCGATTCAAAATTAATGTATTTATTCACGTTTATTACCCAGTTGTCAATAAAAAGGAATAACCTTTGGAACGGCAACATTAATTTAAACTCTGTTTGAGGAACAAAAGACTGGCAAGTTCAAGGCACTAAGGCTATGTTTAGCGCACATCTAATATCAAGAAACATGATTTTCCTGAGCAAAACTGTATACCAAACATTCTATCTAGGTTTAGCCAAGATAAAGAATCTGAATACACCGACCAGTCCAACATTTGCACTTTTTGAAAATTGGCAACAATGAACAAATGAGACAGAGGATAAACTCAACAGTATGCTAAGGAATGGTAAATACAATTCTCCACATTACATTTCAGAGTGGTGGCTAGTGTGGCCATTAGATACTAATGGTTGTCATACAAAAGGTTTTAAAATAAAGATCCCAGGCCCATGTTATGCCTAGACACAACACTCAGGGGTGGTAACAATGTACAAAGTGAGAAGGGTATGCCTTTCAATGATTAAGTCATTCTACATTAGACAAGGTAAAAGAACACTTGCCTTTGCTTTAAGATGACATGGATTTACAGTATTTTTTGTTAGCCATTTCATAAATGCTTTTTGTATGCCGTGTACAATGAGTTGTGGAAGGTTGACAAAAAAGGAAGCTGCTGAGCGGATACGTGAGGCTGACAGAGTGAGTTTAGAAAACCCTCTTGCAGTAGTTGACAATGTTATATTACTTTATCCACTAGAATGTATTCTCTTAGTAACATTGCTTCATCATATATTGACATCATACAGAGTGACATGTCCCTCTTACAACATGGACAAAGTCAGCTTTTATCTATCATGCTATTAAGCTAGACTTTAAATGTGCTTTGGAAGCGTTTGAGCATGACTGATTTATTTCTGCCCTAAATTTTAGCACAAGAGCAGAAAATAAAGGCAAAGAAGGATGTGATATACACAATGTTAAACATAAAACATCTAGAGAAATTACCATTGACTGAGGTTGAAACGGAATCAGCGGATTGGATAATTCATGGACTTATTTCTCGAAAATTTCAACATTCCACTTTAGATCCTGTTTCAAACACTTTCAGGTGGGCAGGTATGAAGTATTAGGGCAGATATTTGTACATGAAAAATGGATCCTACCTTTCGATTACATGTGTAGGAATGGAAACACTGAGGTTTTTCTGCAAGAATACTTTTGGCTATTCTTTAGTTAGGAGGGAGGTTACACTTCACAGAGCATGTAATTCACCCAAGGCAAAATTAGCTTGCTATGGGAAGGGTTCCCAAGCTGCTGCAATTCGTCCAGCATTAATATTACTTTCCAGTAGGAGGTATTTGATGTTGAATGACCATGGTTGTAGAGGGATGAAGCCAGGAGTGCCCTATGTGGTGACTGTTTCCAGGGTACTGCCCTGTTATACAAATGTGCTTTTTCCCCTTGGCTCGTACAGTTAGAGGGGTGACGGTTTGGCCTTCAGTTCCTATTTTTAATGTGAACTTTGATAGTCTGAGCAGACTGAAAGCCTTATTGTTTCACAAGAAAGTTTCTTTATCATCTGCAAAAGAGACGTTTGATCTGCAAGTTGCACTGTCTTTTCTGAAATACATTAACTACTACGCACTAACCTCCCACAACTCTTCGGAGAGCTTGTGCACCACATATTCAATACAATGAACATCATGGAAAATTGCAGGGTCAATGCCTAAATTGGATTACTTCAGTTGGCATACTTTTATTAAAAACTATAGTCTGATACTCATGGAGAAAACTTGGACTATGGAACCAGTATAAGGACAGACATTTTTATTATACATGTAGGTAAAAACTATTGGCGGTCACTTTGCATATTCATGAACCATAATAGGGAAAGGGGCATGCACTTCACACATGATTGATATGGTGACAACTGTGACACTCACAATAGATGCTTAGCAAAACTGCCTTTGCAGTGGTAACTTTTTCATTTTTTCTCTCAGGTAAAATATATTCCGCACAGATACCTCATTCCGATAAACTTGATTCTGTTTTTTTTGTTTGTTCCTTTGCCATGATCTACCCAGAATAAGGATTTACTTGACAGCAATAAATCTTCAACAATATCCAGAGTTGGGATTTCCTGTGGTAAGTTTGTTATGGGATGGAAAAGTCCATCGCATGGTGACGGATGTGTACTCCTGCCCTGAATGCCCCAGCTGCAGGAATTTTGGTTAGTAGCAAACACGTCATACATGTGCGTTATGACCTATGTCTAGATCATGGACTGCGGTCTGCTTAGATCGGGAGGGGTGCCCAAAGCATAAGGCTACTCCCTTCACCTAGAGTTAAGTACCATGAGCGTGGAGGTGGCAGCATACTGTGTTTAATTGATCAGTAGAGTGAACCGGTCTCTTTTACCTGTGTCAGTAGAGTAGTGCCTCTGGGCCCTCTTCAGTAAAGTTGTGCAGCTGTGTGCCTAACTGAACCCTTGGCCTCCATTGAGTTGTGTGTAATGCATGGATGTGTGCCTGAGAGATGGTACAGTACAGGAGAAATAGCGCAAGCAGTTGCTCAAGAATATACATGTGCCTGAGAAATGGTTCAGTAAATAGCATGTATAGTAAGCATGGGCGTAAAATCCGCTCCGCTCGCGGATTTTTCGGATTTTCGGCAAATCCGCAATCCGCGAACGCTCGCGAATTTGTCGAAAATCCGTGAATCCGCTCGCGGCGGATTTTTTGCTTGGTTGCGGCGCGCGGCGTGGTGCACGGCGTTCACTTTCCGTCATTTTAGCGTTTGCCGAGTTGTTTTTCTTTGCGAGTGACGCGCCATTTTAGATCTTGCTGCGTGTTCCCGCGGGAGTTTGTCGCCCGCGAATACGTACTCGCGGCTTGCCACCTTGCACAGCACACCTCGCGAGAGTTCGCAATTGCGAACATGTAGTTGCGGCGGAAAGGAACAATCTCGCACTTGCGAAATAGAGATTTTGCAATTTCGCACAAGAAAATCACCAGCAAACAGGATAAACCTTCAGAAAATTATGATTTTTATCAGAATCACTCCTCAGGTTGACATTTGCATGGCCTTTTTTTTTGCAAGGAGTCCATTTTGGGGGGGGGGGGGAGGAAGGAAGTGCCCCACAGTCTCCAACTTCCTGTTCCTGTCCAGCAGGCTCCTCCCAGTGCTTTGTCCATCTCCTGGTCACTTTCATTTGGATCTGGAGCTGGAAGGATTACTTTTTGTGGGTGCTGCTGGATATTTGGATTTGAGGCCTTTTTGACTGTCTTTGGATCACTTTTGGATTAGAAATCAACTTTCACAAGTAAGTTTGTTTGGGGCATTACAGTTGCTGCAAGTACAATTTTGGAACTTTTTCAGAAAATTAAATAAATTATATTGTGGGTAGCCACAGTATCCAGTAGGACCAGGGTTGGTTATGGGTGCATGATACAACTGTTTTGTTGAATTTAAACACCATTGAGGCCATGGATGGGCTGGGATTGTGCAGATTTTATTGTTTTTTGTCGTTTTTTTGGGCCTGCTGGTGTGGCCCTTTGCCCAGGGGTGGTGAGTGTTGCATGGGCCTAGTCTTTCTGTGGGGTGTCTTCTTGAATTTAAACATAATTGAGGCCATGGATGGGCTGGGATTGTGCTTATTTTATTGTTTTTTGTCGTTTTTGGGGGGCTGCTGGTGTGGCCTTTTGCTTGCCCAGGGGTGGTGGTGGTGCATGGACTGAGTGTGCCTGTGGTGTTGTCTCACTCTCTTTGATGTAAACATCATGGATGGCATTGGATTGTGGTGATTTCTGGCTGTTTTTCTGTTTTTTGGGGGTGTACTGTTGATGTGGTCTGGCCATGTGGGTGGTGGTGGTGGCCATCTTGAGTGCTGGCTGGTACAGGCAACATGTGCTTGGGGTGTAAGGGGGCCATTTTGAGGAGAGGCAGTGTCTGAGGCCTGCACTTATTTTGCCTACTTTTCATCCCTTATGCCCAGGGGTAGTGAGTGTTGCATGGGCCTAGTGTTTCTGAGGGGTGTCTTCTTGAATTTAAACACCATTGAGGCCATGGATGGGCTGGGATTGTGCAGATTTTATTGTTTTTTGTCGTTTTTTTGGGCCTGCTGGTGTGGCCCTTTGCCCAGGGGTGGTGAGTGTTGCATGGGCCTAGTCTTTCTGTGGGGTGTCTTCTTGAATTTAAACACCATTGAGGCCATGGATGGGCTGGGATTGTGCAGATTTTATTGTTTTTTGTCGTTTTTTTGGGCCTGCTGGTGTGGCCCTTTGCCCAGGGGTGGTGAGTGTTGCATGGGCCTAGTCTTTCTGTGGGGTGTCTTCTTGAATTTAAACATAATTGAGGCCATGGATGGGCTGGGATTGTGCTTATTTTATTGTTTTTTGTCGTTTTTGGGGGGCTGCTGGTGTGGCCTTTTGCTTGCCCAGGGGTGGTGGTGGTGCATGGACTGAGTGTGCCTGTGGTGTTGTCTCACTCTCTTTGATGTAAACATCATGGATGGCATTGGATTGTGGTGATTTCTGGCTGTTTTTCTGTTTTTTGGGGGTGTACTGTTGATGTGGACTGGCCATGTGGGTGGTGGTGGTGGCCATCTTGAGTGCTGGCTGGTACAGGCAACATGTGCTTGGGGTGTAAGGGTGCATTTTGAGGAGAGGCAGTGTCTGAGGCCTGCACTTATTTTGCCTACTTTTCATCCCTTATGCCCAGGGGTAGTGAGTGTTGCATGGGCCTAGTGTTTCTGAGGGGTGTCTTCTTGAATTTAAACACCATTGAGGCCATGGATGGGCTGGGATTGTGCAGATTTTATTGTTTTTTGTCATTTTTTTGGGCCTGCTGGTGTGGCCCTTTGCCCAGGGGTGGTGAGTGTTGCATGGGCCTAGTCTTTCTGTGGGGTGTCTTCTTGAATTTAAACACCATTGAGGCCATGGATGGGCTGGGATTGTGCAGATTTTATTGTTTTTTGTCGTTTTTTTGGGCCTGCTGGTGTGGCCCTTTGCCCAGGGGTGGTGAGTGTTGCATGGGCCTAGTCTTTCTGTGGGGTGTCTTCTTGAATTTAAACACCATTGAGGCCATGGATGGGCTGGGATTGTGCAGATTTTATTGTTTTTTGTCGTTTTTTTGGGCCTGCTGGTGTGGCCCTTTGCCCAGGGGTGGTGAGTGTTGCATGGGCCTAGTCTTTCTGTGGGGTGTCTTCTTGAATTTAAACATAATTGAGGCCATGGATGGGCTGGGATTGTGCTTATTTTATTGTTTTTTGTCGTTTTTGGGGGGCTGCTGGTGTGGCCTTTTGCTTGCCCAGGGGTGGTGGTGGTGCATGGACTGAGTGTGCCTGTGGTGTTGTCTCACTCTTTTTGATGTAAACATCATGGATGGCATTGGATTGTGGTGATTTCTGGCAGTTTTTCTGTTTTTTGGGGGTGTACTGTTGATGTGGACTGGCCATGTGGGTGGTGGTGGTGGCCATCTTGAGTGCTGGCTGGTACAGGCAACATGTGCTTGGGGTGTAAGGGGGCCATTTTGAGGAGAGGCAGTGTCTGAGGCCTGCACTTATTTTGCCTACTTTTCATCCCTTATGCCCAGGGGTAGTGAGTGTTGCATGGGCCTAGTGTTTCTGAGGGGTGTCTTCTTGAATTTAAACACCATTGAGGTCATGGATGGACTGGGAATGTGCAGATTTTATTGGTTTTTGTCGTTTTTTTGGGCCTGCTGGTGTGGCCCTTTGCCCAGGGGTGGTGAGTGTTGCATGGGCCTAGTCTTTCTGTGGGGTGTCTTCTTGAATTTAAACACCATTGAGGCCATGGATGGGCTGGGATTGTGCAGATTTTATTGTTTTTTGTCGTTTTTTTGGGCCTGCTGGTGTGGCCCTTTGCCCAGGGGTGGTGAGTGTTGCATGGGCCTAGTCTTTCTGTGGGGTGTCTTCTTGAATTTAAACATAATTGAGGCCATGGATGGGCTGGGATTGTGCTTATTTTATTGTTTTTTGTCGTTTTTGGGGGGCTGCTGGTGTGGCCTTTTGCTTGCCCAGGGGTGGTGGTGGTGCATGGACTGAGTGTGCCTGTGGTGTTGTCTCACTCTCTTTGATGTAAACATCATGGATGGCATTGGATTGTGGTGATTTCTGGCTGTTTTTCTGTTTTTTGGGGGTGTACTGTTGATGTGGACTGGCCATGTGGGTGGTGGTGGTGGCCATCTTGAGTGCTGGCTGGTACAGGCAACATGTGCTTGGGGTGTAAGGGGGCCATTTTGAGGAGAGGCAGTGTCTGAGGCCTGCACTTATTTTGCCTACTTTTCATCCCTTATGCCCAGGGGTAGTGAGTGTTGCATACTTGCATGTCCCTAGTCTTTCTGTGGGGTGTCTTCAATGTAAACATCATGGATGGCATGGGATTGTGCTCATTTTTCTGTGTTTTGTCGATTTTTTGGGGTGTATAACTGAACTGATGTTCCTCTGTCTTCCATTGCTTTTAGGTGCACAAGACGACTCAATAGAACCACCAGTGCCAGGAAGAAGTCCTGCAGCGGTGTGTGCAGCATAACGTCACGCGACGTCACGTCTGGACACAGAACCCTCTGCAACTCGTGCAACTGCTGCCTGCTGACCTGCTCTGAAGAAGATGGCCCCAAAAAAAGTAACCCGTAGCTCCTCTAGCAAGAAAGGTGCCAGTAAGGAGCAGAAGAAGCAAGTTACCAAGGACACTGGTGTGCCGCCCGCCCCTTTTTTTGTGAGTAAAAAAAAAAGTATGCCTGCAGCAGCTGCAGCGGGATCTGCTGGGGACCAAGCTGGCAGCAGCACCCCCGCTCCATTGGGCTCAGTGCCACCACCACCACCACGCCAACTTAAGTCCAAGCCCTTGAGTGCTGCAGAGGCAGCCAGTATACTTCTTCAATCACCATCGACCAGTGATGTTGGCTCATCGCAAGAAAGCAGCAGCAATGTCCCTCAATCAACACAGGTTGTTGTAGCTCATCTGACGAGTGTTGAACAACCACAGCGGCAACAACAATCACATGTGCAAGTACAAGCCCAAGTACATGTGGAAGGAGAGGCAGCGCAAGGAGATGCGCATGCAGAGGTGCATGGAGGGTCACAACAAGTGCCCACAATAGTTGTTCCTCCCGAAGTAGGGGCACATCAGGAAATCGACAATCAAGGCGAGGTATCATTTGAGGAAGCCACTCCTCCTGATGATCCTTCATTGTCTTCCACAACCCTAGCAAGGAAGAGATCAAGGGTGGTGTCTACATCCTCTTCAAGCACACCTCCTTCTGATGATACGGATCAAACTTGGGAACCAGCACCACAGCCGTCTGAGAGTGAGGCACACCATGATCCAACAAAGGTACTTAAGCGTAAAAGGAAGCTCGTCCAAAGTCTCAGACTTATGGAGTGTGATGAGGCTCAACAAGAAGTGGCGGATACTGCTGCTGATGAAGACTCTGCCAACGACGACCCAGTCATCATAAAGGTCACTGCAGCCCCAGCGGGCATGCAGCAAACAGACATTTTGACCCTAGCCCGAAGAGCTGCTGCGCGTGATGATGATGATGATGATGTTGTCGATGAGGAGGCAGTGGAAACACCACAATCATTGGAGTTAAGTAGTACACCAACTCGTCCCGCTTCCATATTTCTTTCTGGCAAGAAGAGACCTGCGTCAACCTCGACCTTAATTAGTGGCGGTGAAAGTGGAAAACGTACAAAAGTTGGCCAATCCAGATCCTCCACTTCATCTGGCATTAGCTTCATGACCACCACCACCACCAGTATCGCCGCCTCCTCCAGGTCCCACAGACACTTCAAGTCCCCAGTTTGGGACTTCTTTACTGTTTGTCCCAAAAATCCAAGGTTTGCCATTTGTACCCTTTGTAAGCTTGCAGTTAGTCGTGGTAAGCCAGGTAGCAACTATGGTACCGGCGGCCAGAGTGGTCATCTTGACAGAAAGCACGGTGTCCAATGGTTTGCGCACCTAGCTGCGATCAAGAAAGGCCAAAATCAAGGAAACATTGATGTTTCATCTGATGTTGACGAGCAGGAAGAAGACGTGTCAAACACTTCCCTTACACCCAGTACCCCTCTCAGCAGCACACCCAATGTGAGGCACACTAAGAGTGTTGGAGCGAGTGAGACACCAACGCACAAAAGTTCACCAGCGAGCAAAATTGGGTCAACGAAGTCATTATCAGCCCGTAAATGCTTGGTCCAGGCCAACATTAGAACAATGCTTACTTCAGATGTGCCATATGAACGCAACCACCCACTGACGCGTCTGTATAACACTAAGCTGGCTAAAATGCTAGCTGTGGACCTTCTACCTTTTTCTTTTGTAGAAGCGGTAGGTTTTCTTGAATTAGTTGCAACGCTCTGCCCTAAATGGAAGGTTCCGAGCCGGTTCTATTTTGCCAGAGTTGCGGTTCCAGCACTACATGAAGATGTGCTGCAGGCGATTGGGGCAGCTTTGCAGAAGAGTGCTGTTCACACAATACATCTGACAACAGACATGTGGACCAGTGGCCCAGGCGATGATTACATGTGCATCACTGCACACTGGGTCTCTTTTTCAGGTGTTATAGCAAAGCTAAACGCAGGTGTTGACCCGGACCAAGTTTTCAAAGCTGCTCGGAAACATGCAACACTAGCCATGTTTGCCTTGGAGAAAAGTCACACAGCAGAAAACCTTTTGGAAGAGTTTGACAAAAAGGTGTTGTCAATGCTATCCCCCCTAAAACGCAAGATTGGTTATGTTTCCACGGATAATGGCGCCAATGTAGTTAAGGCCATGTCACAGGGTCACCATGTTAGAGTGCCGTGTTTGGCGCACTGTATCAACCTGGTAGTTCAAAAATTCTTGAGTGATAAAGAGAGTCCAGCGTTCGAGGTAATGGCCACCTGCCGCAAAATGTGCAACCATTTCAGCCATTCTTTTAAGGCCCGGAAGCATCTGCGGAGACTGCTACTTCAACGTGGAATGCCAGTGAAAGCACTCATCCAGGAGGTGGCAACACGTTGGAACTCAACCTTCTACATGCTTGAGCGTCTGCATGAGCAGTATACGGTACTCGATCACTATTTCTTGACAGAGGCTACATCTCAGAAGGAGGACCTGCGGATGAGTAAGGCGCAATGGGCCATAGTTAAAAGCCTGACAGACATGCTTCGTCCTTTTGAGTTCTTCACGCGTGCAGTCAGCCAGGAGGACTGTAATTTGGGAAAAGCTATCCCATTGTTGTGCATACTGGAGCACCAACTGATGGCGGTTTCTTCTGAGTTTGAAAAAGATGAAAAAAAAAAAAACATTTCATTTTGTCTGAGAAATTATTACATCGCCTACGTGGTGATGAACGTCTTAAAAACATCAACTCAGATCAGCATTACATTTGTGCTACTATTCTGGATCCACGCTACAAAAAGGCGCTGGCAGACAACGCATTCTTTCCTTTCGCTGATGCAGATGTTCAAAAGTACAAACATTGGTTAGCCTGGTCAGCCAAGAGGTTTGAAAAAGAACGGCAGGTTATTGAAGGAGAAGCCAGTACATCAGCATCAGCATCAGCAGGCCATCCGCAGTCACAAGAATCCACTTCTGCACCTGTGGCTGGGGCACAAGTGACCTCTCAGCCGTTAAAGACACCGGCAACTGGATCATCTGCACCACACACAATGACAACACTAACAGTGGCTGGGGAGGAGGATTGGCTAAGTTTGATGGGGTATGGTTCTCTAAAAAATGTCACAGGCACAGCAAAAAGTAAGCAAAGTGGAGGAACAGTTGATGACCTTGAGTCGATGGTGCAGGACTATCTGAATGACTCAACAGTGGTCTTTCTTAATGAGGAGCCATTGCAGTATTGGCATGGCAAAAAACAATTGTGGCCACAGCTCTACAACCTGGCTATAAACTATTTGTCTTGCCCACTCGCAAGTGTGTCTTCTGAACGTGTTTTCAGTGCTGCTGGTGGAATTGTAACTGCCAAACGGAGCCGCCTATCGCCCAAAAATGTGGAGCGGCTGACAATGATCAAGATGAATCAGCACCTCATACCACCAGATTACAAAGTGCGAGAAAGCACGCCACATGAAGACGATGAGGACAGCAACGTAGATGAGGGGATTTTTTCTCTGTTCGGTGCCACTGACCTCATCCAGCCTGAATTCGCAGAGTATGATGACGAAATCTTGTTCTTATTCCCTGACACCGAGCCCTGAAAATGAGACAATCAATCAAGAACTTTCTTTTTCGTCCTTATTCACTTTTATTCCTGTGTGCTTTGTGTCTCTCTTTCTTTGTTTTGCACAGTTAATTTAATTCAAACTTTAATCACCTAATCCCAAAAACAAGACCATCATCAGAACTGTCTTCACTTGTTTGCTTATTGATTTGAAGGTGCCGCAGTCTACATTCCTCAGGTTCACAAGTTCTGAAGAACATGCTCCTCTATCCTCCTCCTCCAGACTGCGATTTCCCTCCAAGCAGAGTGCTGGATTACGCACAATGAAGAAAGACTCAGCACTTGTGGGGGTGTTGTACTTCTTTGCGGGTGAGTTGACGGTTTTGGGCCCATTGCTGTGAAGCTCTAATAATGGACAAAAGTGTTTTGGACCAAATATGAGGTGGAAATTTCTTGCCGTTTTTGCTGACTTGCTTGCCTTTGAGGTGCTCTTTGGCGGGGTTCCGGGGGTTTGTGTGTAATTTTTGGTGTCTGTCGAAGCACTGCTGCGACAGTCTAATCTTGATTGCATTTGCTTTTCAGGAAATCCGTGGTGGAAAACAGGAGTTATGATGATTGATGATGACCTAGCTGCACAGCGCGTTACTTTGGACCGAAGGCCGAGAGATATTGTAAGTATGAGATTTAGCTTTTTCGCTGTTTGGGGGTGTTGTCGGGTGTTTTTTTGCGGGTGGGTTGGCGCCGGCGGGTCTTGCCTGGGGCATTCCTGGGAAGGTCTAATACCGGATACAAGTGTTTTGGACAAAATCCATAAGGAACAGCCTTTTTTTTGCCATTTCTTCAGACATCTTGCTCAATGTAGCCTTTTGGGGGGCTTCCTGCTGTTCGTGGGTGGGTTGCGGCCGGGGTCTCTGTCGAAGCACTGCTGCGACAGTCTAATCTTGATTGCATTTGCTTTTCAGGAAATCCGTGGTGGAAAACAGGAGTTATGATGATTGATGATGATGACGACCTAGCTGCACAGCGCCGCGTTTGGACCGAAGGCCGAGAGACATTGTAAGTATGAGATTTAGCTTTTTCGCTGTTTGGTGGTGTTGTGTCGCGTGTTTTTTTGCGGGTGGGTTGGCGCCGGCGGGTCTTGCCTGGGGCATTCCTGGGAAGGTCTAATACCGGATACAAGTGTTTTGGACAAAATCCATAAGGAACAGCCTTTTTTTTGCCATTTCTTCAGACATCTTGCTCAATGTAGCGTTTTGGGGGGCTTCCTGCTGTTCGTGGGTGGGTTGCGGCCGGGGTCTCTGTCGAAGCACTGCTGCGACAGTCTAATCTTGATTGCATTTGCTTTTCAGGAAATCCGTGGTGGAAAACAGGAGTTATGATGATTGATGATGATGATGACGACCTAGCTGCACAGCGCCGCGTTTGGACCGAAGGCCGAGAGACATTGTAAGTATGAGATTTAGCTTTTTCGCTGTTTGGTGGTGTTGTGTCGGGTGTTTTTTTGCGGGTGGGTTGGCGGGTCTTGCCTGGGGCATTCCTGGGAAGGTCTAATACCGGCTAGAAGTTAGTTGGACAAAATCCATAAGGAAACACCAGTTTTGGCACTTTTTGTAAGTTAGGGTTCGTTAGGGTTAGCCCTAGCAGCAGGATTGCATGTGTTTAGGGGGGTTCTATTGCAACGCGGTTCTGTTGTTGTAGAGCACTGTTGGAGCGATGCTGGCTATGGATACTTTTGCTTGCAGGCAAGTGGTTTGAATACAATCCACGGTCTGTATTTGGGTCTACTGTTACTTTCAAAGTACGTTTTGTAACCATTTTTCTGCTAGGCATCGTTTTTGGAGATATGATTGGGTTCTTCTACATTTTTGCGACTGGCTTTAGTAAGGGTCTTGGTGGGAGCATTGCTGGGAAGGTCAAATTTTGTTCTAAAACACAGTAGTACACCCACCTTGAGGGGAAAGATCCGCTATAATATTTTGGCCATACTTATTGATCCTTAAAAAGGTGACTCAGACAGAGCACGCAATTTCAAAAATATTGTACTGTCTATTAGGGAAATCAAAGTGTGACTTTTTGAACCACACAGCGTACATACCTTTTATTTATTTATCAGTGGTATTGTAATAGCACTTCCTGTTTTCCGTTCAATAATTACAGGCCGGGTTTCAGTCAACATCCGCCAGGCAGGCAGTGGACAGGGTGTCTCTTCTGTCAGTGGTCACCACCACATTGATGGACGAAGCGTCAGCTGGAATGGAAGAGTGCCGCCAATAAGAGGAATTGTTTGCTGCATGCAACTTACTTACCAATTTCAACAGGACAACTCCAACAACATACGCAATACAGATACAGTATCCATTGTTGTCTTTTATTCTATGAGTGTGACTGCATGTGCTTACCTTTACTTTGTAACCAAAGATTGTCTGTAAACTCTGTATCTTCAATTATTGTTTGTCCATGCTCTGCTTTTTTTTTCTTCTCTCAACAAAACCTACCCAAAAAGAAACCCCCATTCCCATCCATTTTACAAACCCTAACCCTCTTCCCCCGGGCTGTGTTGTTTTGCTTGATGTCTGACTAAAATGACATCAATAATTCCACACACTTGCTGGGGAGGATAAGGTGATAGCAGCAACAGGCTGGTGAAGGAATACGAGGATATCTTCTAGACTTACTCAGCTTCAGTACTATATCTTCTAGTAGTAGTAGCCAATGTCAAATAAATTCAACGCAAGTACTAGTTATACTTGCAATACTTTACCATTTGTTAGGCTACATTATGGCACTGTTCTAGTGTACTGTCACCTGCTATTTTCTCGATCGTACCGTAACCGTTGTAATGCTACAGTAAGGAGTACAAACAAGGTTTCGTTTTCTTTTTTTCCATAGGCATGCAACTGCCACTGTGTCACACCACTAGTAACACCGCAATGAGGAAATGTCACCCGCCCAGGAATGACAACGTTAATCCCCATTTCACCTGGAGCCAGCCCTGGGCCTAGCCCTAATTTCTAACACAAATTACAGGTAAGATAAGCGTTTGGTGGGAGGTAGTATAATGGAGTATTATTTCGGAGTAGACAAGAGTTTGACGGTTGTACTACTAAAGTCCTACGACTGTTCAGGAAAACAAAGTTACTGTTACACCCCCGCCCCCCACCCACCAGACTGAAAAGCAGTAAAAAACAGGTATGGTCAGATAAAGTAGTTGAAAAATATATTTATTTATCCCTAACAAAATAATCTCCCTCACCCACCCTAACCCCAACGATTGTCTCTGAAACGTCCCAAAACGATCCCAACTCCCAAATCCCACCCCCCAAAAGTCTATAAAAAAAGGGCAAGGGACACTCCACTACTGGAGGGTGCTGGTGCTGGTGCATGATGCGGCATGGGCATCATACTCCTTGCGGAGGGTGGCAAGCTCGGAGCGGAGGCCCTTAACCAAGGTCTTATACCTCAGGACCTCCTGCTCCAGGTTGGACATGCGGACTCGTAGGCGGTGTTGGCGTTCCTTGCAGCTCCTGTGGGGGGCAGCTGGTGTTTCGGGTGCTTGGCGGTGGCGGTCGGCTTTCTTAGCCCGGCTCGGTCCCGCTGGTTTAGTCACGGAGGAGGATGCAGTGGTCACAGTCGAAGATGTTGCCCCGCTCGACTGCGTGTCCTCCTCCTCCTCCAGGGCCACCAGCCGCCGATACTCGGCGACTGTGGCCTCCAGCCTCCGTTGCCGGGCCAATCTAGCCTGCTCCCTCCTTGTTGTTGATTTGGAAGGAGCAACTATATGAAGAAAGAAAGACATAGTCTGTAACCAATGCTCCTTATTAATAACACAAAGTGATTGAGCCGAAAGTTGGGTCACAGAGTACAAGTAGCAAATTGAAAGCACAGTACATAACTATTGAGGACAGTATCTATGTAACCCTCCCACTTCTGCATCCTTGCTCTAACAGTAGTGGTAGTTTAATGAACTAATTCTACGACCACTATGGACTTCCATTACAGTCGACTATGACAGTACACCAGTCTTATTCTTCTTCTTCTCTCTTGTTTAGGGAAATGGGTACGTTATCTTATGCAAGCCGGCAGAATGACATGGACACAGCACAGTGAAGTTGCACCCGAGAAAAAAAGTTGCACACCATGATGATGGAGACAGACTTGCGTTACTGTACCGGTCCAGTACATGCAGGTGGTGAAGCTATTACTTTTCTATTACGGGTGGCACTGAGAATACTCTGTTACAAGGGCTACTGCTTAATTAATTTACCTTTCACCCTACAGTGCAAATGAGTACTAGAAAAGGAAACTGAAGAAGCTAACTAATTTGATTATCTATCACTTCACATGGGACGTATTTAATGACAGATGAGATGACTTTAGGTGCTTTGCTTAATATTGAGTGAACACAGTGATACACCCACACATGAATGACGTACTACAAGTAAACTAAAGTTATTAAGAGAGGTACGGAGTGTCCACCGTAATAACCAGATATATGCTGTGAATGCAAACGCAATACAAAGTACTGCTACTATTCATGGTAGTATTGGACACATTTACAATTTCTTTTCCTTGCCTTCCCTGCACTGGGACGGACGTGCGGGTGCGGTGGTACATGCTCTTCAAGGTAACACTTACTTCACCTGGCGACCATCTACTCTCTCTAGATACACATTTGCTATGTAAGAGTCAGAGAATACCATGCTCCAGGCATCCATTCATTCAAAGTATACGCACACATACAGTTTCTGTTTCACCCACCCAGGCTGCTGTCCTTCCACCCATCCTTGCTTCATCATTGACCCAGCCATGCACCATACCATATTCTTTCCTTCCCAGCCACCTCTGGGTCCAAGCAAACACATATCGTTCTTCTTTGCCAGCCATCATACAAGTTCGCGTCCCACTTACTTACACCCTTCTTTCGCTTTTCGTTCATCCCATCCATCACGTTCGTCTAAGAACTTATTGGGATTCTTCTCACCAAAAACTTCACAGCTAAGTCGAAGTACATTTCGAGGAGGCTACTACCTGGTTGATTTGTAATTGTAATACACCCGTGCAGAAAGCACACTATGCAGTCTTCAATCTCAATAAGTAAGGAATATATAGCTTACCTGTTTCCGCCACCACCGTTTGATCCCCCACAGGAACGGCCACCAGCTCTTCTACCGCCGCATCCTCCCCAGAGGCCTCCGAGTCCAAGTCCAACACATCAGCCACCTCCGCGCTGGCCCCGTCACCAGATGTTACACCTACAAAGTACATTTAAGAAAGTTAGAATACACCACTCACTACTATATAATATTTGGTCTAGGAGAAATGTTAAAAAAACAGAATACAATGTAATAATTTGTGACTGTCTACTCCATAGTAAAAATGTCCCATTTTCCAGGGAAGGCTGTTGTCTTGCTGCACTTTTATGCACAACTGATGAATGCTTGCTTTTGATTTTTAACACGCACCACTTTTTCTCCTAACAGACAGAAGCTTGACTCCTGAGTCCTAAGAACACGACCAGGATCAAGTTCAAAGTAGGTGAGAGTTCGGCTCGACCACAAGAAATGTGTCCAATTAATCGTCAGCACTAACCACTTTTCCGTTTACAGTTAAATAGTTTTATGACAAAGTAGATTTCAATAAATGTGTTTACTTTTAATAAAGCTTTTACACTTAAATAGACTCTGTGGTTTTTGTTCCTCTAGACTAGAGTGGATGAGCTAAAGGTTTTGGAATTTTTGCAAGCATGAGTGCCTCTGACACTTCTTGACTGTGCTGTGACTCCGTACTACTCTCTTGTCCTGCGTACGATAATCTAGAGATCATTGGGGATCTATAATCGGTGACTTCGGGAGCTGAATGACTCTGCCACACTATCTAGTCAGTAAGGAGACAGTGCATAGAGGTATTGCTGAATATAATGGGAGTCCAATGGAATTGCCAAATGTCCAATCTTAGTTAGCTACACAGACAGACTAATAAGAATAGTCTAGTAATACCACAGGGAGTCATATTCGAGGCAGGATAAGAATTTATATCCAGTCTACAAGAAGATCAAAGACGATTTAGAAAAAATCGAATGAGGAACGCTAGGAAAAAATAGGTACTGTTTAGTAAAATGTAAACTTACTGGGGCCAGCAAAGGAGCCCTCGCCTGCCCGATCCTGGCCTGCATCCTCAGCACCCTCCTCCTGTGTCCTCTTGCCCTTGGGGGGAGCTGATGTACAACATGAAAGAAAGAAAAACCATAAAACATGGATGAGATTTTTCAACCAAATCAAACATTTCAAAAGAACAATAACAACATATTTTGGAAAAATAGCAAATAGATAGACAACTATTCCACGGGATCTATCTCATGTGGTATACTACGTTATTCGTATTGCCTGATTTGCGGAACGTTGACTTAGAAAGTTCCTATGTAACTCAATAAACAGACTACTAAAGAGGTTTGCCTAGGCCTGGCACTGCAGGCAGTAGTGCACAACACGTGACAGACAAAGTCCATCCTGCTTGCAGATCAGTGAATACTCAAACTATCAATCCACCCGCCACCACCGCCACTATTTCTTCTGATAGCCATGTGACTGTCTAAAGGAAGGACACTGGACTTCAGTCTGTTGGGGCTGATTTATAAGTCCCTTGCGGAAGTTGCGGCTGATTTTCCTCCATTGTTGCGTGCCTTTTCTGACGCAGCGGCAGAACAAAAGACTCGCCATGGTGTTGGTGCGGCGTATATATTAAAAAAAAAAACACATATGGGCATATGGGCGATGCATCACGTTGTAAAGCCCTGCGCCATCAGGGGGCGTTCCGGCGCAAGGGAGGGCGTACCTGCGCAGGAACGAATCCTAAAAGTGGCTGAGGGAAATCTACAAGATGTCAATCAGTCATTTTTATGACAATGATGCATGACTCAAACCCTGCGCGCTTGAAGCCGACGTACGGCTTGATGCAGCATTGGGGAGATAGGGTACCCCAGAGCATTGCTGGAGCTGCGCCATCGTTGGCACGCAACTCCAGCAATGCGCTGCCTTTACGGCACAGATGCGTAAGGCTTCTGTGACGTTTTGGGCCAATGGGTGGTGGTGGCATGGCACACAATTACTGCCGCATCCCTGCTACTTTGCAGGGATGCGCCGGTAATTGAAAATATGACCCTTACTGTCTAGCATTACGCAGTTCTTTTCTTTACAGTACACTGATACATAATTTCTCAGGCCAATGAAATGCTTCTGAACACAACATACAAAACAAAGAAGCATAGTAGCAAGCAAGGCTACTGAGAAGGAGAGCAGTGCACCTGAAAATGAAATGCATAGAAGATTTTGAAATATAATTTACCTCAATGTAATCGGCAGCATTATTGCTCTTGGTAAAGAACAAAGATTTGCAAATAACAGAGCAGGATAAAACAGAGTAGTAAATGTACTACTACTACTACTCACCAAGCCCGGGGACCTCTACGCCGAGCGCGTCCAGCAAGTCCCGCTCCCGGTCCATGACATCGGTCCAGCGGTGGGTGGCCTGGTTATATGTGCGCCGGACCCCAGAGATCTTGTACATGGCCCGGCACACCTTCTCCCACCGCTGGCGGCGCTCCCGGATGCCATAGCCGGTCGCGATCTTGCCGCCTCCCAGGATCGTCTTGGGGAGGCGGCGCTGGACATGGAAGATCAGTGCCGCCACTTCCTCCGCGCTAAAGATCTCCCTCGGGACCACTTGCTCCCCCCTTAAACGCCCGCACGGGAGCCGGGCACGGGGTGCGGGACCCTTCCCCTTCTCAGGGTGCTTCCCGGCTCCCTTTACCATGGTCTGGGCAGAAATAAACTTAAATGATAAAGAAGAAATAGAATAGTGAAGAAGAAAATAAAAGAGTTTAAAAAAGTAGTTTAAAAGTAACTAAAAGCTGCAGAAAACACAAAAATATAGAGCTAGAAAAATAGAGGGTTAGATAATAAGTAAAATTAGATCAAAAAAACTTCAAACAAGCAAAGGATGGCAGAGATTGAGAGAGGATAGAGAAAGCATGCCCAGAACCATAGCAATGAATGAGAAACAAGATGGCCGCGCCCGTTCACGACCGCGTGGGTAAGTTCGCGCGAGATTTTCCTTGCGAGTACGCGCAAACTTGTACTCGCGAGCAGCACACTTTGCGAGATTACACATAGCGGGCGGAAACGGAATTACGTCACGCCAACAAGATGGCCGCGCCCGTGTACGACCGATAGGGTAACTTGGCAAACGAATAGCTAGAAGCGCCTCGCGAACACGCGCAAGATCACGCGAATATACACGTCGCAACAAAAACAATTTTGTATTCGCACGTATTCGCGGCTTCCGAAATCGATCTCGCACGGATTCGCGCCCCAAATAACGCGCGAAATTGCAAAAAAAACGATTTTAGCTAAAATGAAAGCAATGAGCAGGTGCAAAAGTTCAAACTTAACATTAGTAACATTCAAGGTAGTGCTTCCTGATGGGCCCCTCCAGAGTTTGCAACAATTCTATGACCCTGCTATGACCCAAACAGCAGGCTCATAGAATAGCACCATAAAGGTCCTGTAAAAAAAAAATTTCACTGCAACAAAAAGCAAATTACAGATAAGGAAGGAAGCAGGTGCCAGCCAGACTGGAACTTTCAAAATTACTGACACATTAATGAAACACAAATTAATTGATGGCAGTTGAAGAAGGGCAGGTGTGCTAGCTTTTTTCAACCACCATAATCTACAGTAATAAATAAACCTAATAGGTGCCTGTGAGGATGTACTAGAGGGTGGCATGGGTGTCCCAGAGGGTGGCAGTGGTGAAACAGAGGGTGCTGTGAACCTGTGATGATAAACCAGACGTAGAAACAACATAGTCGCGGCCGTTGCAAGCCGAAAAGTAAGTTCGCAATTGCGAACTTGTCCCAAAATCGGCGCGAACACGCGCCAACACAAAAAACGGAAAAATCCGTAAGTCCGCTAGAGTTCGCGGATCTTCGCGGATTGCGAATCCGTAAATACGCAAGTTCGCGGATTGCCAATCCGCAAAATCCGCCCATATACAAATAGCATGAGTGGTCATTTGTAAGTGCAAGAACGTATGTGTGCCTGAGAGATGGCACACTGTGGCAGAACTAGCGCAAGCAGTTGTGTGTGCGTGCTAGGATGTGTGTGTGTGTCTGCATGATGGTATAATACATAGGAGACAGTGCGTGAGGTTACATGATCACTCTAGGACGTAATGTGCCCTGAAAGAGGTACAGTACATTGGAGACTGCGCACATGTGCAGGGGTACGTGTGGGCTTGTGAAGAGCACAATATGAAGAAAACACTGGGTTGCCTTTTAAGAGACCCAGGGCTTGGAGCAGGGAGAGGTTTAGGTTTTACCCAGACAATTTGTGAGTTGCTTCATCCTGAGAGCTGGGTGGGATGCACATTGGAGAAAGAAAGAGCCAAGCTCTTTGGTGCACTTCAATTGGAGCTCTTTGATTCTGAAAGGAGGTTACTGGTCAAAGAGGCCTTGCCATATCTGAGTAAGGGGGTGGGGTTTATAAGAGAAACATAAAGAGACGGATTAGGGCCCTTTGGTAACATTTTGAGGCACATATCACTGAGACTGACATCCAAGTGTGAACTCTAGTCTTTCCCTTGACCTGTGTTTGGGCTATCAAGATTGGAGACGGCCCTGCTGTGGTAGACTACTCTCTGGAGGAAGTGCACCACTAAGGAGTGGTCACTTCAAAGTGAGCTACAGCCGAACCACAGAATTCAAATACAGAGACACTAAATCACAAGTGCGTCTGGAAATGGCTTCTATAAAGATGTGCTTGCGACTTCCAAATATAAAACTGAAGCTGTACTTCAGTGTAGAGAACTTCAGCATGAGTTCTGCCTGTTGGGACTAGGACTGGCGACTAGGGTTCTGACAGTCTCCCATGCTGGGTGATATTAACCAGGAGAATTATGAGCACTCGTCTGAAGCCTGTAGCACCAGTTTCTGCTGACCCAAGATCAGAGGGCCCTGTGGGGTGAATTAGATCGCCTGGAGGGAGTGTGGGCACTGTAGGTCCTGCTGCATAGATCTCACGAGCAGAGTATGAGATTCTGGTCCATCATACCAATCGAGCTGCCAGCCTGTATGCCAAACTCTGCAACTTTTTGCTGGGTGGGTGTCATGGTTAAGAATAGGAGTTACCACCCTTGGTGCTGCACTGTGATATTGCCCAAAAAAGCACTAAGAGGGCTGTCACTTTGTTCGAGCATCCTGCAACTCCTGTGTGCCATGTGGGGGCCGCAGTGAGGAGAGAGGGCTGTAACCTTCCCTGCGTTCCAGGAGTAAGGTGCTGTGAAGGAGGAAGAGGGCCGTCGACTGGGAGAACATCACAGGCAATGGCCTGTGGAGGGTAAGAGAAACACCTTGAACTCACCTGTACAGAGCATTGGACCCCTTGCCCCAGATCCCAGGAGAGACATCACATTGGATGAGGACCAAGGACAGTGGCCACTGCAAGCACAGGTTCCCACTCTCTTGACCGAATGGGCTGATAAGGGGTATTTGGGGACTCCCAATCACCGTGCCACAAGAGTGGGTGAGACTGACAAACATGCTGCTGGGGCTTGAGGAACTTGATCTGGATTACATGCCCCAGCACAGGGACTCTGGGACCTTGCTGAAGAGTCTGCATAAAAAATCTGAGACTTCAATACCGTATATAGTCTTTGATGTCACCACACATAAATGGAAAATAACCTTCATCCATAAACGAGGAAGTGGGGCTGGAAAGATGACTCATGTAATGTTATTGGGCTTGCCTCACGAAGGCAGTATATATTGTTTGCAGGTTTGTTGTATTTTATTTTGTGCTGTAGATAGATATTCCTTTTACATAAAAGCAAGTATTTGACTGGGCAATCATATATTAGGCAGACCCTTCAGGATTTTGTAATTTTGCGATTTGCAAAAGAATCACGAAATCTGCCCTTTTGTAAAAAGGCAGCACTTTTTACAAAATTGGCCGCAAAATCAGGGCTCAGCGTCAGTAAGCTTCAGCAGTCCTGTCTCCTGCAAGAAGAGCTGAGCCACGCGTATCGGGTAATTCCTGTATTGCGTTCTCAGCAACAACGTGCAGACTGCAGGGGGGGCTTTTTTATGGTCACCTCCAGCTGTGAAGATAAAGGCCAAGTTAAGGGCCATCAGGCAGCTCCTTTTCATCGAGTATCCTGACTGGGGGCAGCCTGGATCCTCACTTAAATGTAAATGCCACGGAGGGGAAACAAAGGCACACAGCTTGTTATCTCTTCACAGGTACTTTTGAGAGGCATGCTGTTGCCTTTGTTCAGACCTTTTATGTAAGTAAGTGGATGGGACTAAATTGTATGCAGGGGTTTGATTCATTTAATTTCCCTATAATCTCATGTATGTCCTTCTTGCAGCAACGCACTCATCAACTAAGTAAGTGGAGTCAGGTTTTGTTGGGCCTCTTTTTGTAGGCTTCTATTTTAAGCACATATAACCAATTTAGCAGGAAGGTCTATATAATAGGTGCAGTAATTATTGCTGTATACCCTGTGCTCCTCCTTGCTGTTTATGTATTAAAATTGGGCAGATTAGCACTATCTAGGTTTTGATTTTCTGGATAATAAATTTTGAGGACAATCGAGAGGAAATGTTGGGAGAGCTCTTTAAGAAGGCAAAAGGCTCACTAACAGGGAACTTATAAAGTAACAATCAAAGAAGTGAGGGTCTAAAGGATAAATTCTTTTGTTTAGAAATATTGAAGAAACAAGAATTGGGAAAGTGGTTGGACGGGGCCACATTGAAAAAATATGTGGAAAATAGAAAGATACCCCATGGCCTAAGAATATTGATCTTCCCAAATTATGAAGATCTAGAAAGTGACTTATTGGAGGAATGGGAGGAGGGCTAATATGACTCCTCCTTTCGAATGATGAGAATTTTGATCACTAATGCGAAAAGAAAAGGACAAAAGATTAGAGAGGAAATTGCAAAATTGGAGAAGGAAATTTGGGAAATGAATCTCAAAGAAGCTACCCAAAAGAACTATGAGATTTTGAAAAAGTAACTAATGAATTATCAGAAAAAACAGAAAAAGATTAAAGGGGACGAAACTAATTAAATGAGGTAGGGTTTTTACCTTTTCCAAAAAGTATGATGATATCAATCCTAAACAGACTAATAACACCAAAGCTGTATAAAAACCAGTTAGTATTTCATCTAGCAACAGCTCTTTGTCATCCTTGGAAAATGATCCCGGGGAGGGAACAAGCAATAGTGTAGCTGCCCCACCAGTCTCCCTTTTTTTACAAGAAGTCCAGTGTTACAGGCTGGGAAACATAAGGAGAAACTTAAACATAGAACAAGACAGGGAGAGAATGTAGCAGGGATTCTGCTCATACACTGAACTGTGCATAGAGACTTGGAACCTCAGTGAATTAGAGTGTACCAAAACTCACCTTAGTAGCCAAAATCCCCTATCAAACTAGTAATCAGTGTCTCATTGGTTCTTCCATAATCCCAATGATTAGACAACCCAGAACATAGAACTTAGAATACCTCAGGCAATGTGGAACACATGAACAATCTTTCGTTATACTCTCATATCAGTCCAAAACAGGGAGTAAAAGGAGACAAGAGCAAGTTTGAAATATTTATTTTTAATGCTGTGTTCTCATGCGCAGTATCTTAGCTATTACAAGCAAATATATTATAAGCAACAAGATTATCAGCATAGTTACTATTCCATAAAATACAAAGGGAGAAAACATGTTACAATGCTAAATGGAAACAGGTTAGAATACACCTATATCTCACCCTCCCTTGCTAGTAGGTTATTTTATATCTACACGAGGTCTCTTGGAATTACAAGGGCGGCCCCATACCTCTGGTCCTAGCAAAAATGGATCACATCAGTTTCTGCACCAGCTCTCTGCATGCAAATGTTCTCCAAGTGTGTGAGCATGCCTACGCAGTGCATTATTAAATGCGCCAAAATCAGAGGTGGCCACAGCTGCATATATGTTATGTCTAGAACGTGCGCTGATCAGTCCGAACAACAACCACTGTATTGAAATAACCTTGAAGGCCTCGGCACTCACTGTTCAGACAAAGCTTACCAAGCAAGGCAGCTAATATAGAAAAACATATTATTCTTGTGTGAAGCAAAACACTCTGCTAAACTCTAAACATTTATAATAATGTGTGCCATTTGCAAAGGCATCAGAAAGGAAAAATGGCGTTTAAACTTCTGATAAGCTCATGCCAACTTAACACAGTGTAAATGCAAGGCAATTCCCCATGATACCCTTCCTTGGTCTGAGCACGGAGAAGAAAAGGTCAAATTTGGAAAGCAGAGTTCAAGAACAATAGTCAGAACCAAGT
This sequence comes from Lissotriton helveticus, assembly GCF_964261635.1. Taxonomy (NCBI): domain Eukaryota; kingdom Metazoa; phylum Chordata; class Amphibia; order Caudata; family Salamandridae; genus Lissotriton; species Lissotriton helveticus. The sequence continues at coordinate 661,016,597 of NC_136067.1, forward strand.
TCAAATTGTCACAGTGAAAAAATGGGAACAAAACTCCATAAATTGAATGTAGTTCAAATCAAGCAATTCTAGCCATGGACAAAGGGAAGTCAAAAGGCCTGGGTCGAAAAAAATTAAGAAAAAACATAAAAAAATATCCGATGTCCAATCTCTGACCTCGGTCATGGAAAAGAGAGAAGCGATGACCCACCCGAATGGACTCAATGAACAGCTGGAATATAGCAGTTTCCTATAATTTGCATACTCTATTGTGTCTAATGTATCTGTTGACTCTCTCTCTTTTTTGACTGCCTATCTTTGACTGTTCTTTTGCAACCCTTTTTAATTACTGTTATATAACCTTTTTGACTTATCCTACTTTGCCCAGTTCTTCTCTTTCCGATCCTTTTCTTTTTCTTTTCATAACTTATCTATATTCCCAGTTACTTTTTTCCGTTTATTTTTGCGCCAGCATAGATCTTTTCTTTTCTTTCAGTCACTTCGTTCTCTCTTTATCCACGTTTACCTTCTCTCATTCCCCTCTCATGATTTTCCTCGTTCCAATCCACTGTCACATCCCTCATTCTTCATTCATTTTCTTTGAGACACACCTCGTCACGTTGTACTACACTTCTCAACCTTTTCCATTCAGACTCTCCATGTTTACCATGTGTAACACCTCTGTTCTCTTTCCTGTCACTCTTTTTACCATCATTTCACCATCACTCACCCCGGCTCTACCATCCCTTTTATTCCTTTTTTCACTCTTTTCGCTCTCTCTTCTTTTAACCCTACCTTGCCTTTTCCCCATTTCTTGTTTTTTCCTACCCATATGCTTTTTTTATGGGCTTTTTCCGCTCTCATATTTACTTGTATTGTTCATCTGTGACATTTATCTCCATCGTCTCCATATGCAAATTTCATTTTTCACCTAGATATTTAACGCACCTATTTCCCACGAAGTTTCTTTTTCAACCAACTTTATTAATACACTTTTTCCCGGGTTGCTCTGATCCCTCCGGTACTGTTCCAGACACTTAACACTAGTCCCCTTTCTATTTTCCACTTTTCCAATATATCACGCATGCGCACCCCTCCCGCACTTCCGTATTCCATTGCTGGCGTTTCGTCGCACTGGAGTCTCGAACGCCTCTACCACCCGTCTAACCGTATTTCACTCATGGTAAGTTTATCCATTTCACCGCTTTGGATACATTCTGTAAGTTTCACGAGTGCATCCACCCCCACAGCCGATTCGTGCACGGACACAGTTATCTCACTTCCGCCACTCGGTCACTTTTGAACCTCGTTCACTCGTTTCTGCCTGACCGTATTTCACTTTCGTTCATTCGCACCCCCTGCACATGTTGTAGTATTAATTGTTTTACGGGATAAATGACCACCACTTGCTACCGACAACTGACACACTCCTTTAACTTCTTTTCCCCTTATATTTCCGACACCAATCACCTGCGTGTCATTTTTTCGTCGCATTACCGATCATTCTAACAGTAATTATTCACCACAGCTCTCGGGCCCTGTCACTAGTAATTTCGGATATTTCATACTTTCCTTTAGATTATGAGGACCCCCTGAAGAAGAGCTTTCCAGCTCGCAATGCATCGGGGATACTAATACATGTTTTCACACATATAATCATGATGCATTGATTATGGAATTATCTACTATTGATTGTACATAAACTATTGTTTAAAACTTTGGATTCAGAAGAATGAACCAATTAATTCAAATCACAAAGTGAATAAAAACTTTGAACATTCAAATACCTTTGTCTACTTTTGAGCATAGATTTAGCACAAAGGAGTGCTCAGGATCTCCACCTTACGGTCCTTCACTTCACAATGCTAAATGGAAACAGGTTAGAATACACCTATATCTCACCCTCCCTTGCTAGTAGGTTATTTTATATCTACAGAAGGTCTCTTGGGATTACAAGGGTGGCCGCATACCTCTGGTCCTAGCAGAAATGGATCACATCAGTTTCTGCACCAGCTCTCTGCATGCAAATGTTCTCCAAGTGTGTGAGCATGCCTACGCAGTGCATTATTAAATGCGCCAAAATCAGAGGTGGCCACAGCTGCATATATGTTATGTCTAGAACGTGCGCTGATCAGTCCGAACAACAACCACTGTGTTTTAATAACCTTGAAGGCCTCGGCACTCACTGTTCAGACAAAGCTTACCAAGCAAGGCAGCTAATATAGAAAAACATATTATTCTTTTGTGAAGCAAAACACTCTGCTAAACTCTAAACATTTATAATAATGTGTGCCGTTTGCAAAGGCATCAGAAAGGAAAAATGGCGTTTAAACTTCTAATAAACTCATGTCAACTTAACACAGTGTAAATGCAAGGCTCATCCCCATGATACCCTCCCTTGATCTGAGCACGGAGAAGAAAAGGGCAAATTTGGAAAGCAGAGTTCAAGATCAACAGTCAGAACCAAGTTCAAATTGCCACAGTGAAAAAATGGGATCAAAACTCCATAAATTGAATGTAGTTCAAATCAAGCAATTCTAGCCATGGACAAAGGGAAGTCAATAGGCCTGGGTCGAACAAAATGAAGAAATAACATACAAAACATCCGATGTCCAATCTCTGACCTCGGTCATGGAAGAGAGAGAAGCGATGACACATCTCAATCCAACAATGTATATGCAAAATATGTAGCAACAGCCTCCAATAGAAAGTCACTTTTCACATCTGAAAAAATTTCAGCCATCCAATTCAGCAAAGGGAAAGAACATACATGTTCGTCAATTACTGGAGCCTCTAGAACCATCAGAGGGCAACTCGGTGTGTCCTCAATGAAGCTGCGTGTCAAGAATTCTCACGCAGCTGCGAAAACATTCCAACGTCCCAGGACTCCATGCATCGCTGCAAAAGCCATAATCCCTCCGCCAGAACAAAACAATTCATGTGTAAGTAAGGGGCTCATAAACTGATTATAATCCGCATTGGGAGACACCATATTGCAGAGACACAAATCCAGGGCCCAGTTGAAATCGCAACTCAGGCAATGAAAGACAGGCTGGATGCATCTGAAGAAGAAAAATCGAAACGATAATCCACAAGCTGCACTCAAGGTAGAAAGAGGCAGCGCCCCATAATATTCAAGCATTCGGTTGCGGAGATCTTGTCACAACACAGGACGTGCATCCATTTTGAAATTAACAAAACAACAGAAGTACGCCTGTGGCCAGAGCTAGCATTAAGGGAAATCCAACAAACAGGCTGGAAAAAATCGAATGAAAAAATGCGGTGAACACACCAAATAAGTTTGAAAAGTAGTCACAAGTCCACTGCTAACAACTTTAAAAAAGTGAGCCAGTCCTGTGGTGGGTGATGCATTAAAGATAGTGTGAATTAACTCACCGTAATGCAAGGGCAAATCCGTATTTAATAAAGCATGCACTTCTGTGCGGGTGTTTGCCACGTGAAGGACAAATGTTTCACGAGCAGATGGGAGGGCGACTTCTTTCTGAGACAATAGAGCTCTTATACGACTCATCTTGTTGAACTCTGCTTTCAAGGTCGGAATCGTCGGCCAGATGGAAACATCAAGCTTCCCATGTGGAGGAGGAAACATTACATTTTTACAACAAACTACACGCTCAAGTAAGGAATTCTGGCTACCATCCCACATCAATCTTCATTATTTAAAAGTAAATAACTCCCGTTTGCCAGTAATGTGAATGTGGGTATGATAGCAGGTGCCGGTGGTCCTTTCAAAAGACAGGCTAAATTAGTTTCGTTCTGGGTACAAGAGCCATGTAATTGGATATTCCTACACATTAATGAGTGATCTGGTGTTGTAGTGCAATCTTCACCATTCAAGTAAACCTCTTTTCCCTCCCTAAGGCACCTGTAGGTAAATGGTAATGACCAAGCTTCATGAAGATAAGCGGTGCCCAGAGGCTCATATCTGCCTATTGTGTAGTACTTCATACAGGCCTCGAACTTGACAAGGGGAAAAGGTAAAGTTATCAATCCGTGGATAAGCCACGTTGCAGAATTTGTTTCGGCCACAGAAAAAGGTAACGGTTCTAACTTTTCAATGTGTAACATAGAAAAAGTTGCATCTTTCATTGACATAAAACGTCGCTTGTCAATCAAAATAAACTGGGCAAATAATGATGAAGTATTCATGTAGTGCCATGGCACTTTTCCAGATATTAAGGTCTGCAATGTCCAGGCAAACTGCATAACAGAACGCAATTGATTTTGACCATGGTTCAAAACAGACACATCTTCTTGCACAATATCAACAACAGATAAAACAATATTATCCAATGTGTAAATGAGGGAAGAAAGCGTGTTAATGCTGTTATCTACAACTGCTAGCACTTTTTCTAAATTTGCCTGATCTAAAGCTTTAATGCAGGAAGCAGCCTCAATTTGGGACAGTTTCCAAACCTCGTTGTAAATAGCATATATCCATCTTTTAGATCTGCCGGAAGCCGGGCCCTTCACAAAATCATTCAGATCAACATAGTCAGTCAATTTAGATAAATGCAGCTTAACTGACGCCAAAGTGGAATGTTTGAGCAACTCTGACATAATTTGCCGACAGAATAGGTAGTCACAGAATGGCCACTTTCAAAACGGGGATCCACCCTGACCTGTGTGTAGCCTGAAGCTAAACCCAGAAAACGATGCTGGCAAGAATCAGCACTTTTGTGCCACAGCAACCAACCCTTAGGATCCAAACTGGATATGTTAAAGGTAGAATTCAGTAACAGAGTCTGTAGTTCTCTGATAGAAAACTCGATATTATTATTCCAACTGTAATATTCTTCTAATTCAGGAAAAGAAGGAGCATTTAATTTTTTAGTAGTAGCCAATCCAAAGCAAGTTATTTGTGAAATTGTAGAATTCAAAAACAACATATGGTTCGGGATGAGGCATGCACGATTCAAAACCTTGGTGCCTTGCACTTGCCAATCTTTAGAACCCCAAACAGATTTAAGATCAATAGTATCTTTCCACAGCTCGTAGCCCCCAACAGCCAATTCGTCTAATAAGGACTTTGAATACAATACTTTTGTGTGAGTAAGTCTAACTTTGGAAGTGGACTTCTCGGTCATTTTAAAATAAAATGCATTGGGATTTGACTGATTAAAATCGGTAAAATAAGTGAACCTCTTTAAAAGAGATTTGGAACTGCCTTGTACAGGAGCAGAACAATGTTCCCATTGTGTATAATTAACCATATTCCTCCGGGTGTTAGCCTTATGCAAGTAGTGATTGCCAATGTGTTGATAACAAAACAAATCACCATAATTTGCGGAATCTAGATACAAATCTTCAGCATCAAAGGCAGCATAATATTTCAAATCAGAAAACAAAGCTTCCATGGCCTGAACATCCCAATCATCAGAACGTATATTTTGTTTAATCACATCCCCCATAGAAACCCTTAGGACATTTGGTATATTAATAACCTCTGTGGGTCCATGAATGTGAAATCTAATAGCATCCCACACAATCCCATCTAAAACGGGCCAAGCAGTTATGTTAACAAAAGCCAGGTCCCTCTTCAATCTGTATGATGAGGAATGGGGAGCCAATGTTGCATTAATATGTCGAATGCATGTTTTCTCTTCAACATAGGGTCCGTTGACAAGGCGGAAAAAATACACCACAAATCCAATAGACATGAACAGGTAAATCGAAAAAAGCACCAACCAAATGTAAGTCTAAGGAGGAATCAAAAATTTTTTTTTAAACCATGACGCAAAAATTGAGTTTTTGAAGGGGTCAAATGAAAATCTGGACTCTGTAGCCAAACAGGTTTGCAAATCAGGCATCGATAAGTCAGTGGGATAAGTATATTCAGTCTAATCAAGGTGAGAATCAGATGGAGAACTTAACAAAGGACTTGAAACTGCAAGCATCTCGAAGGCAACGTCAGGCCTTGGGTTAGGAGCCAGGGCCAAAACAGAATTTCTCGAAATTGATGGACATGAGACCGCAGGAGTCATACTAAAAAGAATCGGCCACTCTGTGTAGTTTAACATTTTCAATGGAGATGTGCCTTTGTTCATTGCGACCTGGAAGTGGTGGTAAAATGACTGTTCTTGTGCCCTTCACGCCAAGCACTGGAACTGGAGCTCGATATGAGGGACCAAATTCTTTCTTGTTTTCGATCTTCTCTCAAACCAGTTCTCCAACTTGGGGTAGCCAGCCAACTACCGGAATCTGCAACGCAACATCAGATGTGGAGGGCAAGTGTTCCTTTGCAAGACTGTCTCTCGTCTCTTGTAGATTCTGTAAAACATGACAATGTTCATATACGTCAAAGGGTGCAGCAACCGCCACCTGGTCTAGACTGTTAAGGTCCGGGACTAACATTTTGATACCAAACAGCATTTTGTATGAGGTCCGCCCACCCAGAGACCTTCTAGGGAGATTATTAAGTGCACGTTGCATGCTATTTAGGTGGGCCAGACAGTTCCTGCCAGTGCCTTTAACTCTCCAAACAAAAACATTGGTTCTGTCGGAATTCTAGACAATTTCTTTGTTATGTTAAACTCTAATAGATACCTTTAGTGCATTTCACATTATTAATCATGGAAATACTGTATACGACATTTGTAAAGGGAAGGAAGAAACACACCACAATTATGATTTTTGCAAGGGTATTCTTATTTTTGTAAATTTGCACGAATTAATCCAAATTAAAACAATTGGCTGTCCAAAAACAGTAATAACTGAAAATACAGTTATGGTGCAGTGCTAAGGTGAGTGATAGTGATAAGTGATTATGTGACTATGCGGTGACAAAATAACATATAGACACTTCAAATAACATCAGTCCATCTTTTGGCATCAGTAATCTCAAGCAACACGATTATTCATTGTATCTGCTGAGATTCAGTATGGACGGATTGATAGTATTAAGTCGACGTTTCGACCCTAGTAGATGGTGCAGACTTATTAGCAACCGTATCGGGTCTTCCTCAGGACAAAAAGGTAGGACAACCTGGTAATTTTGAAGGTATGGAGGCTTCTTCCGTAGCCTCTGGGGGCAGGGTGTCAGCCGACACCCTTGTAAGTATTTCTCAAGAGGGGTATCTTGGCAATGAATGCAGATTTACTCACCAGCCGGTGGATAAATCAGGGAAAAAGTGCAGCGATAGCGATCACTTGGGAGAAGAACAGCAAGCGTCTGTATTGGTCTCCGTTCGGCAAAAGATTACAAGGGGGCCGCGCCCGCCGTCCTGTTTTAACCGGACCGGGTGCGTGGCTGACGCGATATGCAACATGTAACTCCATGCGTTTTAAGGCGAAATGTAAGGCCTGGTACTGGATGCAACCCATGTTGTGGAAGGCTACATTTCTCGAACACAACGGTCAAGCATGTCATTGAATCGGGTTCAACGATTTTTAAGTAAAATTACATAAATGGCGATGTAACATATTTTTCAAACATAGCGGTTCCGCTTACACTTAAGGCGTATTTAAGCTTTTTACATGGTGAATTATAAAACTGATGGTCTCCCATTTTTCAAAACAATTACTGCTAGGTATATAGAAGAGGTACACTTACATATACGTAGTACATGTTATAATGGTAATTATAGTACCCAATCTATAAGGCAAACATACCAGGATTAGAGGAAAACCTTAGAAAATATTGGTGCAGTTTCATACATATGATGCATATTATAATTCTTTTTACATTTTGCTTCAGCGTTTGTGTCAGCTCATCTGGCATACAAATATATTTCAATTGTGGGGAAAAAAAGTTTCTTAGGTAACACATTGGATAAGGGTGCGCTTATATATCCAGTACATCAAATATATTTACCTTTTTTAGATGAGCATTAGGAGTCATGGGGCCTCATTTATGAGGCCGTGCGTCACTTTTACGCTGCCGGTGCGTCACTTTTTGTGATGCATCGGCAGCGTAAAACATGCCTCCCGTTGCGCACTATTTACAAAGTGACGCATCTAAGCAGATGTTTCACTTTGTAAACCCCTGCGCTACATTATACCTGCGTCAGGTATAATGTATGCAGAGGGGGCGTTCCACCGCAAAAAGCCTCATAATAGTGACGCAATGAAATCTATGAGATTTCACTGCGTCACTTTTAGGATGCTGTTGCGTCAAAATCTTGCGCCTGCCTCACAGCAGGCGTAAGACTGACGCAAGCCCTTTCACATGGGGCTTTCCCCATGTGAAAGGACGCATTGCTGGAGTTGCGTCACTTTTGTGGCACACTCCAGCAATGCGTCACTTTTGCGCTTACAGATACGTCAGAAATACTGACGTATCTGTAAGTCCTTGCGCAATGATGCGTCATATTGTAAATATGACGCATCATTGGGGTCGCAAGGAGGGCGCAATGAAAAGTGACGCATCGCTGTTTTCTCGCAGTGATGCGTCACTTTTCATAAATGAGGCCCATGGTGTTTGCATATATCTGTCATAACTGGTGTATTGGGATGGCCTGTATTATACATATCATGAATATAGATGCCCTGTTCTCTGATATTTGGCTTTTGATGACATGTGTTACAATGTATAAAGATTGCTGACACAAGACAGACGATCGAGCGACTTGATATGTACATATATCTGGAAAGTGATAGTGTGGGACTGCTTAGAAGGTGTCAATGCATGTATTTGGTTTTTATAGCCTGCTCATTTGTAAATATGTTTCCTCATGTTCATTTAGTCCATGTGTTACTGATTCAAGGATATGGATCCAGCGACATTCCTTGTAAGTCAGTGCGGAGGCCATGTTCCCTCCTCTTTGATGTAGTTCAATTTTATCCACTACCCACCATTCCAATTGGTCATGTGTGTGGCCACAGATGTTGTAGGGTTCCACTAGTGTTGCTAATTAATAGTGCCTATAACTCTAGCTGTCAAAGACTGCTTTAAATCTCGGTTCATTCGTTCCACAACACTATTACACTCAGGTCTGTATGGAGACGAAAACTTGACTTAGACCCCCAACGAAGTCATGGCATCCTTATACGCCTTAGAGGCAAAAGCAGGACCCTGATCCGAATGGAAGGTGCCACAGGCAAAAATCTCTACAAAGACACGCAAGTCTCTTATGACAGTTTGCGGCGCTGCGGTGTGGCCACACTCACACAAAGGGTGTGCAAGAATCAACTGCAACTAAGATGTACTTATAAGTAGTATCAGAGGAAAAAAGAACCGCAGTGATCTAAATAAACACAACCAAGCGGTTTGTTAGAAATGTACAACTGTGTCTGGGGCGGACGCGTAGCAGTTGAAGGCTTAATCTGCTGGCAAATGTCACATTAAAGGACATAATCACGCATCTGTTTGCACAGTCCCCACTACCAGAAACATTGTTGTAAATGAGATACAGTAGCTGAAACGGCTGAAGGCGCAGACGCAACACCCTCATTAGCAGCTGTAATCAGTGTGGACCTGCGGTCCGCGTTGGGAATCAGTCTTTCACCAGCGTCCGGTATTTTCACATAAGGAACTTTATCAGGACTTAAGTGATATGAATACTTCGAAGGGAAATCCGTAGGATATTTATATCCCTTCCCAGTACCGGCTACAGCCGCCAAGATGTCAACATCAATCTTACTTTTGGAACGTGTAACTGCTACAACCAAATATGTACATACTGCTGTTTTTGCGGCCTCATCAGCCAAACTATTCCCTACAGCGTGAACTACCATGCGCTGATGACCGAGAGTATGAATTACATACACGAGTGGCAACTGCTCTTTAAGCTCAGCCACTCGAACCCAGATCATTTTATGTTTTATCGAGCTACCCTTGGAATCACGAAAATCATTCTGAACCCAAAAGAACAGGTTTTCATTGTAAGACTGGACACAGTAGTAAGAATCACTAACAATAAGAGTCGTCACACGTACAGCGTATTGCAGCGTAATGCAGCGTACTCCAATGCAAGCATCAGAGCACGGAGCTCTGCCAATTGTGCGGTAAAGTCCCCTAATGTCTGTGTATGCTCGAAATCGGACTGAAATTCATCATTCACCATTGTACCTACCACAGTGGCACAAGCTGAGACGTATGCGTGCTTAGACCCATGCGCAATTTGCGCTGAACCATCAGTGTAAATGATACAATGGAAATCCTCCAACGGTCGCATAGTCAATGGCGCAGGATGAACAAACTCATACTGCAGATACTCTAGTGACTGTAAGGAGGCATAAAAAATAAACGTGACATCCGGAGACGTCAATGATGCTGCCATTTGTATCCACTGTCGGTGCAAAGGTTTAAAATTTGGTACACTTGCTTTCGTCACTGCCTCTAGAGCAGGGTACGGGGAAACAACCGACATGCGTTTTCCCTGCGACAGTGCACGTTCCTTTAAAATCGCCATTTGCACTGCTTTCAAAACTTTTTCCACAGTGGAAAACCGCATTTCAGCCGACGTGTACAAGTGTGACTTATAAGTGATAGGTACTGTGTCACCTTCGTTAAAAGTAAGGTAAGTGAAACCCACCGCCCTAGGGATGATTCTTATCACCAGGTTGGTGTGGTTATCACGAGTCAGTAAGAATTTACATTCTAGAAGATCAGTCTGCAAAGATTGCAAAATGGATGAATGTTCAGGGAGCCAGCATGATTTGGTAAAAGTAGGTTGTATCAAAGCATACACAGGCTTGTAGTGTAGTTCCTATTATCCCAATAGGCTCTGCACATTGGAATAATACCTTCAATAGTATAGGCCTAGACCAGACGTTAACTAGGTCTTCTACTGTCGATATTAGACTTAAAGTTTTGGGTTTGCCACCTAGCTCAGAGTTCACTAGAAACTTTCTCGAATAGGCAAGGAGGAGTTGAACCTCCCTGGATAGACAAGAAGGGATTTAGTTTCTGACAACCATAGAACATGACAACTTTGCTCTCCCCTAATCAAGAGTGTATCTCTAGAGTCGTGTGAAAACAAAAGACAACTTATTTTACTCAGTCAGTACGTGCATTCTTAGTCTCACCAGATTGTAGAGAAAAGGAAGAGATGGGCGTGTTCAATAAAAGATGGTATTTATTGATCAGTCTCTTTTCTCATACAAGAGAAATGAATTGATATTATCGCAATACTTATGGTTAAGTAAAGTGCATACAATAAAAGCAGAAGTATAAAATAATACTGTAAAAACATTTATATGGTTTCTAAGCCATAAGGTGGTTTAAAATGGATAAAATAGATACATACACATATACATTTGACTAATCGTACTCAACTGGTGTTTCTAACTACGCCTACCCCAGTGTACCTGACCTAAGCCTAATACGTGGGCGGGAATAGAAAGTAGCAGTTTAAGTTAAGTTTGTTTTGCCAAGTGACTGACTCAAGAATTCTCTGCAAGGGGTTATTCAGTTCTGTACCTGGAATTTAGGATGAATGAGGGATGGTATCTCTCGTCTCTGGTCTCGATATTCCAGGCTGCCTGCGAGGGCTACCCGGAAGCGCCGGAGCTGGATTTCTCGGCAGGAGAAAGCAGCGTCTCGTTCTCAGTGCGTCAGGAAGGCGGGGCTGTGCCAGCGGGGTCTGCTCTGCTCTGGGCTTCGGCAAGTCTGGCTGCTCCGATCTCGTCACCACCGCGTGTGTTTGCTTAAGGCAATACCGGTAATATTTATACCTGTAAGGTGCCGAGATTGACGTAAGGATGGACATAGATACGTCAATAAGGATGTCATACGAGCTGGTCGTTAGCACATTCTTTTGCTGAAATTCTCGGTGAAATCAAAACAATGGCCGCAGGGTTTTTCCCAGGTTGTCATAGGTTTGATTTGTTTTGAGAACTCCGTATGCCTTATCAGGGGCTGGAGGAATATCGCTTGTCTAATTAGATTGCAAGCGTTATGACCTAATCAGATAACACGTTCCTGTGCCGTAGTGTGGCTTCATCAGATAACGGTTTCTGCATCATGGGATGGCTGCTAGTTAACTTGTTAACCAGAACAGGATCAGGAATAGGGGGATCGATACAGAACCTATAGGAATACATCACACCCACTCCACGCTAACTATGGCCATATTTACGAATCTAGGCATAGTAAAAACATACTGTAGAGTATCGTGTATACCTTACCACCCCAAAATACATATAATGCATTTCGAAATGATCTAATATACGGAAAAAGCAGTCACATGTATTATATGCACTCACGCTGTAGAATAATGCTAAAGTAATCACGCATATGTATACACTATTGCTAAGTTGTATATGAGAATTTACACATGAAATGGCTCTTAATACAGAAAAAAAAAGTTCGAGACCATTTCATCACAGAAGAAACATAATTATGAACATACCAGCGGGCAGCTAATGTCTATAAAGTTTTTAAAAATAGAAATTTTAGTTCTCTAAGAATAGTTCTTACTTTAAGCAGATGATTAGTGTCCCGAAAGATCGTAAAAATATTTTGGGGCTGCTGAAAAAATTGCTGTCCGTGAACTGGAGGGGAAATTGTTCATGTTACTTTAATATTAAAGTTGAAGGCCAAATTCAGGGTGTTGGAAACGGCGTGTGCTAGCTTGCTCAAAAGTCTCTTATTTCTGCTCTGGTGAGAACATCATATCATTTAGACTGTCGAAAAAGCTGTCAACAGCTTCCTGGGAGAGTTCCACTAACTCGGAAAAAGGTGTAACCATGCATTCGTGTGCATGATTGTCTCCATTGACGTTTTGATTAGTATTGCTGACAGAAGGTCGTACCTGATCGATGCTGCTTTCATCTTGAACTTCACTACCCCTTAATCATAGTGGTGAAGTTTCCACGAATGCCGTCATCAGGATTGGTAGCCGTTGAGGGCAGCACAAAGCATGAGCCTTTATCGGACTCAACAATGTTTCTGCATCCATTGGCGCATCCGATTGTAGCGTCAGACAGGTGTCCAACACGCATTCTTCTCCGCACAGCAAGCACCTTAATACAGGTAAAACACATCGATGCCACATTGGTCGAAATGAAAGAAACCAAGTCATGTTCAGGTCTCTAAGCCGGGATAGTCCCAGGATTTTTGATATCCGGTCCCGGTATCCAATGGCTCGGATTGTTTCTTCCCTTGTCGCAGGTGTTTTGTCTGTGACACGGTTTGCCATAACGAAATATAAGGACTAAGAATAGGATTCCTGCAATTAGTCCCAAAATGAGGGGAAGTCCGCCAAAAATCGAATGGACGAAATCTGGAAAAATACCCAGTATGGCTTTGAATGGTGTTAATGCCATTGAAAATACTGTCTTAAATACTTTTGAGACTCCACTGGTATCAGAAATATTTAAGATTTCATTCAGAATTTCTGCGAAATGTATGGGGGAATTAGTTGATAACAATGAGTGAATCTCTGCAGTCGTCCTTGCGACTAGGAGATCATACGTTTCTTTTGATGACGTGAGTCTGGTCGGCGTCTGAAGAAGCACTGTTTTCATTCTGCTTAAAGTATCTATTCGAATAGAAGTAATTTTCAAGTTAGGCCATGCCCTTGCCTCCCTGTCCGGAAAGGAGCTGGGGAACAATAAGCGTCCACAGCACTTGACCTTCACATTCGTAGTTACGAGATAAGGAGTCCCGGGCAGTAAACTACAACATCTGCGATCCACAATTAGAATGTAACTCCCATTATAGAGTCTTTGAAAAAATGGTTCTATCTCTGTTGCAGGTGTGCCTAGCTGGTGACATGAAAGGTTATTTGAGTTCCCTTCACAGGCTCCATGCAAACTAATTCTGTTACACAGAAGTGTACCGCTTAGTGACATCGCACAATTATTGCCACTAAGAAACACTTTCTGTCCTTTATTACTGACACATGCATGTGAATAGGGCAAATTCCATGTTGTCTTAATGTACCCTTTTCCCAGTTTTTCGTACATGCCAGCCTGTATATATTTTTGGCAGTATTGAAACCTGAAGGTTGATATTGGAATATTAATTATCCCATGTATTATCCATTCACTGACAGGTCGTTCTGACATTGTCACTGGTAATCTCTCGAGTTTCTCAATGCTCAGGATTGTATAATCAGCACCCTTCTGTGCAATACTGATTTGTTTATCAGTAAGGTTAAAGATATTGAATAGTGACGTTGTGTTGATTAAACGCCAAGGCACATAGCCTGAACGCAGATTTTGTAACGTCCAGCCAAGCTGTACAATAGAACGCAATTGAGACTGACCGTGTTGTAACAACAGTAAGTCTTGCGATATTATGTCGATTGCTGAAGACACAATGCTGTCCAAAGAAAAAATCCTGGAGGACAGAGTCATTAACCCATTGTCCACTACAGAAAGTGATTTTTCCAAATTAATACGGTCAATTTCCCGTATACTTTCTGCTGTCTCAATTTGAGTAACCTTCCAGGCCTCGTTGTAAGCTGCATATACAGAGGCTGCTATGAAGCGTTTTTGACGCTGTTTGCGTGGTCCCATAATGAAATCACGCAAGTCAGCACCATCAGTAAGTAAAGTTAGGTGTTGCTTAATTTTTGTCAGTGTGGAAGTTTGTAGCCATTGAAGGCATAATTTGCCCACACTGTAGGTGGTTATTATCCCTGGGTGTTGTCTTTGGGAATATCTAGGGTCTGGCCTGGTCAATGTGAACCCCTGTGTTTTGTTCAGGAATCTATCTTGACAGTTATTAGTATCTGTGGGCCAGATTAACCATTGTTTCCAATCAGGATGTGTTCTGTTTTGGTTTAATACATAGTTTACGTCTATCTCTTCATCTGTAGAGCTATTGCTGTTTATAGTTGGCTTTGGAATAGACGGTTTATTTAAGTCTTTGATTTTTGCTAGGCCAAGACAGGTAGTTTGTTGAACAGTGTCATTCAAAAATATAATTTGTTCTGGGATCATGCAGGCTCTAAACAATGATTCTATACCTTGTACTTGCCATTCTTTTGTACCCCAAACACTTTTTACTTCAACATTTTTGTCCCAATAATCAAAATCAAAAGTATTCATTTGTTCAAAAAATGAGTCTGAATATATCAATTTCGTGTTTGTTAGCATGGTCTTTGTCCCTGTCTTATTTGACAATTTGAAATAAAATGTTTCAGCATTACTTGTGTTGAATCCTGAAAAGTATGAATATTTGTCATAAAAGGTTCGTGAGCTTCCTTTTGGAGGGGTTGCACAATGTTCCCATTGATTATAATTTAAAACATTTCTAGATTGTGCCGATTTATGTAAAAAATGGTTACCATAGTGGTTGTAACAGTACATACTATCATAATTAGTCGAACCCTGCAAATAATCATGTTTGCTAAATTTAGCAGACATCACTAAGTCAGACATCATATTATTTATACTTTCAAAGTCCCAATCATCAGCAAATGAGCTTGGTTTTACAAAGTCACTCAATGAGATCTTGATTTGGTGTGGATATTTCAGGATTTCAAGCGGACCATAAATTTCGTAGTCAGTATTGTCCCATGCTACCCCACCCGGTATAGGATTGGCTGTGAAGTTGACTGAAGAAAGTTCTCTTTTCTCGACGTCTGAAGATGTGTGTGGTTTGAGGATCAAGTTGATTTTCTTACTTGCTGTGTCCATTTTAGCATATTTTCCCTCAATGAAGCGTCCCAAAGTTAGTACCATGATGAGCCAAAGTATGAGGATAAATGCACCAAAGCCCACCCAAAATTCAATCCATGGAGAAATTAGATATGTTTCTTTCAGATGTTTCAAAAGTTCTTTAGCTTTATCTTTAAAGGTTTTTGTTGATGGCTGTGTTTTTGATTCACTGAGGTCTTCAGAGGAATCATCGAAGTTTATGAAGTAGCCGGATGCAGTTCTGTCAATTGTTCCAATTGCTTCAGGATTACTGTTTCTTGCATATTCGTTTGTTACTTCATTGTAGGTTGGTGTGTCTCTACTAAATGTTTTTATTTGGGTTTTCAGAGGTTTAAGTTCCATTGCATTGTTGCACAGTCCTTGTTGTTCTTCTGTAGGCGTTTCGAATGTGATTAGCCTCTTAGATTGAACCTCTGTGTTTGTAGCAAATCTTGGTGTTCTACTACTTATCGGAAGTCCACTTGGCCTACTGTTTGTTATCGGCCACATCATTGTGGTTTTACCAGGTCGATGGATACAACTCGGTTCTCCTTTTTACCAGCAAGCGGCGGTAGTACAACCGATCTTGTCCCGTTGATAGACAAGACAGGAACTGCTTTTCTGTAAGAAGGCCCAAATTCCTTCTTTACCGCGATCTTTTCTCTGACTAGATCCCCGACTTTTGGAATCCAGACAGGTCTTGCTGGGACAGGTGGTGGTTCTTCAGTGGTTGTTGGCTGCTGTTTCAACTTTATGTTGCTCAGGTCTTTTCTTGTTTTGTTTAAGTCCTGCAAAATAGCCAAACGATCTTTGATATCAAAGCATTTTTCCTTTACCACTGAAGTCTGACTGTCAAGATCTAAGACTAACATCCTAGTTCCAAACAATAATTCGTACGGACTGAATCCCTTCAGAGAATTTCTTGGCATGTTGTTTAGACTACGTTGGACACTTATTAGATGTTTGACCCACCCAGCTCCCGAACCTAATATCCTTTCCGTTATAGATAGCTTTATGCCTTGGTTTTTTCTTTACACCATCCCGTATCCCTCAGGAAGGAAGTGAGAAGAATCCCGCTGTGCTATGCTCATTTGGCCATGTTTCCCCACAGGCTTGAGGGCTAAAGTGAAAACATTGGTCAAACGTAGCATGCTCCTAGCGTATATGCCATTTAGACTCGCAAATCTTTGTATAACAAACAGTCCAGACGTCAGCCGAGTGCTGGGATCTACATTATAAGTGGAAACTAGCCTGTATATGTTAATCGGACGCTGTGCTTTTTACTGTTGATCCTTTCTGGAGTGAAACGCCACGGTAGTATACCGTTTCTCTCGCCACTGCGATCTCTGTTGCAGTTCGGGCAGTTTTTTACAAAAATGGTATGATCCAGGTTCATGCCTGGCCACCAGTATACTGATTGTAATTCTTCCAGAGAATCTTTTAGTTTGAGGTGTCTGAGACCCTCACCCATATGTGCGTCTGCTATTAACAATGTTCTCCTGTCCTTGTTTGGAATTACTCTATCCCCCACTCCAGGGATTCGAGCAAAAGGGACGGAGTTTGCATCGATTATGTATGTATAATTGAGTGGATAACTGATCGGTAGCGCTGAGCAGTCGCCTTTTGATGACGTTTTCACCGCCAGCACTGTTTCACCGTCAATGTATTTCACTGTACGCTTTTTTCTAGCTACGGAAGCCGATTTAGTTGCTACCGCTGTGGCTGTCTCAGCCAATGAATTCCCTGAAACGTGAACGCCATCACGCTGATGACTCAGTGAGTGTATCACGTAAGTCTTTGGTAGTTCTTTTTGTAACAGAACTATTTGTTCCCAAAGCAATTTTTGCTTTATTGTTGCACCTGTGTCATCTTTGTAACCGTTTTGAATCCATGTCTGCAAGTCGTTGTTATATGATTTGACGCAGTAATATGAATCGGACACTATGAGTGTCGGGAATTCGCGATCTGCATTATCTAGCGCCATTTTCAATGCTATTATTTCAGTCTGTTGTTCTGAATTAGTTTCTACTGAGTGTGTTTTTGTTAATAGAGGTCTTAGTTTACCTCCGCGCCACACTTCTTTTGTAATCTCACATGTGGGGTTGTATGCTTGTTCTCCCCAAACGGAGGGTTGAGCATGTCCGTCTGTATAGATTACATAGGCGTATTGTCGTAAGGGCAGAATGTCGATTGGCAGAGGGAATGTTCTTTCATATTCTAGATTTTTTAATTCCTTTAGTTCTGGATCAAAGTAGTAGTATACTTTGTCCGTTGTAATTGAATTCACCCATTGTATCCACTTTGGATCCAATACTGTTGTTGGTAAATTACACGGGGTTGTTAATGCCTCAAAGGCTGATTCTGCTGTTCTGACTGTGATACGTCTACCGTCAGCTTTATCTTTTTCTTTAGCTATTGCGGTTTGAACTGCATGAACAATGTTTTCTTTAATGCTGAACTTGTTTTCAGCTTCTGTGTACAAGTGTGTTTTGAATGCAATTGGTACCTTTTCTCCCTCATTAGAGGTCAGGTATGTGAATCCGCATCTTCCTGGGATTACTCGAATCACAAGATTGCGTGTGTTATCACGTGTTTCTAATTTTGTTTTTATTAACATGTCAGTTTGTAAGGATCTCAGAATTTCTGTGTGTGTTTGAGTCCAATTAGTTCTTTTAAAATCTGGTTTTATTAGATCATAAAGGGGCTTGACCCTTTCTGCGTAATTTGCAATGTATGTTCTTCCGAAATTTAGGAAGCCTAGAATTGACTGTAGGTTTTTTAGTGTTCTAGGTGCTTGGAGTACGGCACATTTCTCTAGGAAATTGTCAGCCAGGCTTTTGCCTTCACTTGATAATTCATATCCTAAGAACAGGACTGTTAGATGGGCAATTCGGGATTTTTTAAAGTTGAATTTGTAACCCTCTTCTGCGAACCCAAGTATTATGGTGTTCACTCTCTTCAAGTGAGTATCCAAGTCATCATCTGTTAGGTATATGTCGTCGACATAAGATAATGCTTCGTCATCATATGTTTGTAGTAACTCTGTTACTCTCGCTGAGAATAATCCTGGGCTGTTCTTGAACCCCTGGGGTAACCGACAGAATTGTTTTTGAGCGCCATTTATTGAGAACGCAGACAAGTATCTGCTCTCTGGTGCTATATTTTGACAAAAGAATCCATTAGAGATGTCTAATGTTGTTTTGTATTTTTTGCGCACTATGTTATTCATTAGTGCCGCACTATGCGAGTTTTGCACTGCAAAAGTTTTGCAACATGAGTTAAGGTGTCTGTAATCCAAAACTAGACGATATGAATTGTCTGGTTTGGAGACAGGAAACAAAGGGTTGTTCATTTGTGAGGTGCAAGTTTCAATCACCCCCTGGTATTCTAGTTGATCTAGGATTTCTTTTACCTGTTTTTTAGCTTCTTGCTTAATTGGGTACTGTCTTTGTGCAGTAGGTTGTGTTTTTAACTGGATTTTGTGAGGAGGAGAGTCCTCATCCCATCCTACGTGATTTTTATATAAAGCAGGAGCTTGAGCTACTGCCCACTTTCTAGCAAGTGTGTATTTTTTATGAATTGGGATATGATTTGAGAAGGCAGGCATAATTATTTCTTCGCCATGAGGGCAGTCCCTGACAAACTCTGGTGGCCAGTCTTTTTCAGCTAGAAGGATGTCATAGCCCTTGGAGAGATTATCCCAAAATAGTCCCCTTATTTTTCTAGTCTTATCCCCTTCTATACGTAAAGTTATTTCATATATTTTGTGAGGTTTGCTAACTCTGGTGTCTGCAGTTTCCACTTGAAGGTATTCATTCGTGTCCACTGTCTCCAGATGATTCATAAGGACTTTGCGAGCTATGCTCACTTCTGCTGCGCTGTCTAGCATTGTCTGAGCCCATTCTCCGTTTTTCAGTTGGGTCCTCAGTATTCTCGGCATTGTTAACTACTTTAATACTGGCTACCTTCTTTTTTGGAAATTGTAATTTCTTTTTTAGATGAGCAGGTCCCTTGTCTTTGGACTTGGCGTGCTCTTCTCTTTGTTCTGATCGTCCTCTTCTTTCCGATTTCTGCGAGGAAGTCTGAAAAGATTGAGAGGGGCGTGTATCAATTTCTTGATATCTATCAGGTTTCTTTATATTATCCCTATTTCTAAGGTTGTATTTTTTCCCAGAGGGCTCACTTTGGGGAGACCTGTGTCCTTGGTTTGGAGATTTTTCTCTCCACCGAGGAGAACTTCCTCTGGACTGGAATTTCTTTTCTTTAGGATTGGATTGTTTGTTTCCATCCCAGTTCTTTTTTTGTGATGTTAAATTATTATTAAAAAATACTTTTTCAGGACTTTCAATCAGTCGGGGTTTTACTGGTATTCCACCTAAACTATCTCTACCTAGTTCCTCATAGGATTTTTCTATAATTCTGGCAATTTCAGCTGGTTGGTCTGCTATATCTGTTTCTTTTAACCTTTGGCGGATCGCCACGTTTGCTGCTTCTCCCTTTATGTTGGCTAATAGTATTGCCGAGACCTGCTTGAAGTCTTTTAGTAATTTCATACCAAGAGTTAAAGCGGGTTCTGGACCGTATTCATCTTGAATTTGTTTTAGCACATCTGGTATTACCGAGATGGATGGGACACCATGCGTTTTTGTGTAAATGGAAGCAAAGACTGTACCCCAAGTGTCACAGTCCTCCACGCGTGGTGCGATTCCCATTGGAAGACAGATAGTCAGAATCCTGTGTTTTTCCAACAGGGTGGTGTCTGGAAACACCGCCTCTATTTGGGTGATTTTTTGTGCTAACCAGAATGGTATTTGTTCCCGTTTAGCTGGTACTTTACCTAGGCAGGACTGTATGTTCTGTGGTGTAATTTTATTTGTGTTCCCCTGATGAGGGGTCAGCTGTGGAATTTTAATTGCTGGTTGGATTGTTGAAGTCCGCATTACATATTGGACTAATTGTCTATGTACTTTTATTAATTGTTTTAGTTGTATTAAAAGGTTTGCTGCAGACATCCCATCGATGTCTGGATGTGGTGTGTATCCGGCTAGGACCGGCCACGTTGCTCCTGGTCTACCTAATGGACCGAGCCTGGTGATGTGATTATTATGTTTTAGGGCGCCATTAAACAAGAGCAGGTGCTCTTAAAATTTAAGTGGTACTTCCACCTCCTCGAAAGGAGTGTACTCATTAGGAGGTTCCTCTGTTTTGTAAGAGTGGAAGACCTTTGTTACAGCGTTTGCTGCTGGAAAGTGTATCCATGAATAGAACACCTCTGTCTGCCGATATTCGTGTGCCTCTATTACGAATATGACTGTGCCACCTCTAGGTGTCAGTCCATTTTCTATAAGTTTTAAAGTTATAGATTTTCTTATGTTGACCGCGATGAGTATTATATTCGGGTCTGTTTCTTGCATAGTAATATCAGCTGCTACGAGTTCAGCTGCTATTCTAGCTGCCTCTCTTTCTCCTTCGCTGTCTGACATTTTACTGTCCAGAAGGTTATTCCGTTTGTTTGCAGATCAGGTTTCTTATGGAGACAAAGATTAGATGCACAATATTTTGGAACAGTGTATCCTTCAACGTTGACTAAACCAAGAACCATACATAGGAGTTTGTACTGCACAGGTACGGCAATGCGAGTTTAAATGTCGGTAATCCAATACCAAATGGTACGAACGGTCAGGCTTGGTCACAGTAAAAAGTGGGTTATTCATCGGTGACACACAAGTTTCAATCACTCCTTGATATTCCAATTGTTCAAGGATTTCCGCAACGGAAGCCTTAGCTTCACGCCGGATAGGATATTGAGGTTGAGGCAGTGGCATAGCCCGTAAGGGAATCTTGTGGTGCGGAGAAAAATGATCCCAACCACAGTGAGTACGTTACAGAGCAGCAGAAGGGCCTTAGCCCACTCTTCTGCACAATTCAGCGCATGCTCCTTAGACACTGTGTGAGCGAAACTAGGGAGGATTACCTCCTCCCCTCTTGGAGCCGTGAGAACAAAAGGTGGGGGTCAGTCAGCCTCCGCTAACAAAATGTCATAGGTAGTTGTAAGATTTTTCCAAAATACCCCTTTTATGGTATGGTGTATGTCACCTTCAATCAATTTCAAAAAGCCTATCAGGGGGAGCTACTCTAGTATCAGCTGTCTCTACAACAACATATTGGTCAGTCGCTGTCTCCTTCAGTAGTGGACGCAGGGCCTCTCGCACTATGGTAATCTCCGCCACGCTGTCCAACAACGTTAGCCCCCATGTCTGATTCCGAAGCTGCAATCTCACTATCTTTGGCATATCTCGCTGTTAAAGCAGCAACTTTCTTTTTCTGAAACTGGGGTCTTTTCTGTGAAGAATCGTCCTGCTTGCCTTTGCCGTCTTTAGGGAGGGCTGGTCGCGACTCTGCTGGCCACACCTACCTCTTCCGCCGCTTCCATCACCATACGAAGAGGCCGATGTGTCCTGTAAAGAACGAGGAGAGCGCTGATCAGGAACCTGAAATCGATCAGGCGACTTAATCGTAGTGTGGTCGCGAACTCATAAACGCTCTCAGTAGACGCAGGCACTGGTGATGGGGGACGGGACTCCTGCTTCTGTTGCTGTTGCCCCTAATTTATTTCTGTTCCAATTTTTCTTTGGAGCTGTGGTTTGAACGTCTGTTTCAGACTTCGCACTCTGAGTTGTTTTTTTTATATTTAGTAGAAAAGGGCTTGACACCTAAACTATTGCAGCCAATGGTATTATAAGCCACCGTAATAATTCTCGGTAAATGTCGGGGTTTGTCGGGATCGGGGATATCGCGCAAAGCCTTAGCCACCTGAAAGTTCACCACATCTCCCTTTACATTAGAAAGGACGAGATCGGAAACAACATCAAATGTGCCAAAGAGTCTCATTCCCAATTCAGCCGCAGCCTCAAATCTGTGTTCATCTTGAGCACGCTTAATGACCGTCGGAAGAACAGCCATTGACGGAGTGCCGAAGCATCTCGTGTACACAGCCGCAAAAATCCTACCCCATGACTCACAGTCACCGGCTTCCGGTACCAAGTCCTTGGGCAAACTAATTGTAAGAATCCTGTGTTTTTCCAGCTGTTCAAATTTCTCAGCAAGCCAAAAAGGCATATCATCCTTATCTTGGGGATGCTTGCCCATTACTGCATTGACCATCACGGGACTAAGCTTCATTCCGCTCGGTCCAGCTGTAAGGGCTGCAACTCCGGGGACCCCGCCCGGGAAATTGCGGGTGATATATTGAACCAGGGCCTGATAACACTGATCGCAGAGTTATATAGGGGCCTCAATTCAGCAACGGGGACAGTCCCCGCACCAGGATGCGGGGTAAATCCAGCCAACACAGGACAAGAAGCGCCTGGGATGGACAAAGGACCTAATCGAGCCGCTGTTAAACTATGGGGAAGGGCGCCATTAAACCTAACACATGCAGAAATCGGAACCTCCTGTGTCCTATATGGATCATAGTCCCCGGGCACGGGTGTGTGAGTCTAAGTGTGAAACACCTGAGTAGCCGCATCCACAGCGGGAAACGTCACCCATGAGTAGTAAATCTCAAAAAGGTATGCCACCTCAGCACTCACTACAAAAATACCTGCCAAGCCCTCCAAGCCGACATTATAAGCTTGCAAATGGTTGCGTACCGCAATGCGACTATGCTGCGGTATGTCAATATCAGCCATAGCGACACAGGGAAGAAAAGGTACAATGTAAAACAAAATGTAGCACAACTGGGTAGTAATTCAAAAGGAAACCGTTTTGAAAGTTTCAAGCTTGAAAAGACCTATGTAACTATAGGTAGGTTTGTCTATCACCACCGTTTACCGGAAACGATAGCGAAGGGGCTAAGGACTGATTAAAGTACTACTCAAGCGTCATGTAATAAGACTACCATCGTATGGGCGCCATGTAGCAGGGGCTCTGCTCATACACAGAACTGTGCATAGAGACTTGGAACCTCAGAATATTAGGGTGTACCAAAACTCACCTTAGTAGCCATCAGTGGCTCATTGGTTCTTCCATAACCCCAATGATTAGGCAACCCAGAACATGGAACTTAGAATACCGCAGGCAATGTGGAACACATGAACACTCTTTCATTATACTCTCATATCAGTCCATAACAGGGAGTAAAAGGAGACACGAGTAAGTTTGAAATATTTATTTCTAATGCCGTGTTCTCATGTGCAGTAGCTTAGCTAATACAAGCAAACATATTATAAGCAACAAGATTATCAGCATAGTTACTATTCCATAAAATACAAAGGGAGAAAGCATGTTACAATGCTAAATGGAAACAGGTTAGAGTACACCTATATCTCACCCTCCCTTGCTAGTAGGTCATTTTATATCTACAGAAGGTCTCTTGGGATTACAAGGGTGGCCCCATACCTCTAGTACTAGCAGAAATGGTTCACATCAGTTTCTGCACCAGCTCTCTGCATGCGAATGCTCTCCAAGTGTGTGAGCATGCCTACGCAGTGCATTATTAAACGTGCCAAAATCAGAGGTGTCCACAGTTGCATATATGTTATGTCTAGAACATGCGCTGATCAGTCCGAACAACAACTACTGTGTTGAAATAACCTTGAAGGCCTCGGCACTCCCTGTTCAGACAAAGGTTACCAAGCAAGGCTACTAATATAGAAAGTAAGAGGTTAATGATGCTAGCAAGGGACTTCGTTTCAGTAAACTTTCAGTGTGCGATTCTATATAATAATGACAGATTCCTATTGCTCAAATCAATAACTGTGTGAGTTCATCATCAATTTAAATAACATGAAAAAAGTATTAACATTCAATGATTTAACAAATATTCAGAGAGATGGAGATGAGAAAAACAAGGGATAATTATTCTTTGGTAAAAATGTGTCTTTATATAGATTCATAATTGATAGGGTACATATTAACATTAATCGTTGATCACAATGCTTAACCCCTTCAGTGCTAATGACAAGGGTAACTCGTCATGTAGGGCCCATTGATTTCAATGGAAAGTCAATGGACCTACATGCACACCCCTTAGCAGCCAAGTGGTTAACAAATGAACAAGGAAATTATAAAATTAACCTATACTTCATTTGAGAAAAAGTCCAATCCTAAAAAAAATTATTGGATGACATCTATTCTTCCACAATAAGATAATCACCCATGCAAATTAATCATGAACCAAGAAAAGGACTGTGTAGTCGACGTTTCGGTCTTGAGTTGAATTAATCCATTAGACCTTCTTCAGGACAGTAACATTTGCAAACAGTTGTGACCCCTAAAAATATAATATAACAAATTACATGTATATCCTTGTAGATTATCTCACAATAAGTAGAAATTATTGATTACATTTACAAAAAAAGTGTGTCAAAGAATGCTTCCCATCTCTGAGGCCAATAGTTCTCTCATTGTTCAAATTCAGTTAATTTGTAAAAGGGAGATATAAAACTGCGCCTCTCCTTATTGCAATTAATGTACAGAAGTATTCAATTACCCGAAAAATCACATAAAATTAGTTTAGAACAGCTTACTTCACAATATTGTCCACATGTGACCTTGTGTGTATCCACCAATCATTAGAGTGACTCTCTTGGTGATCCTTTTAGTTGTCTGAGGACAGAAAATCAATATGTCCAATACACGGAGTGTCTTACTTGGTTGCTTTAAGGTAGCATGTCAATTTAAACTTTAAAAGTCATTACCTTTTGTTAGTAATTCACAAGACTGAATTTTGGACGTTACTGTAGAGTGAGCATCAATTGTCCCGCAGTCTCTGGCTTTGATCAATTTGACGCTTCAGATCTAGACATAAATAGTAAATACCATTGTGAGTTTTGTCATCCAATCGATGCACTGGTTCTAATTTTATTGATATTTAATTCAACCATCTTAAGTTACTATAGAATCTCGTTCCTATTTATGAATTATTATTTTTATCAAAAAAATCTTGTTACTTTGATACGGAATTCTAGTGTCTTTGACTGTTGGAGTGTGTTAAAATCTTTTGTGCTGCTTTAGGAGAGCAATGCATTCCTGATCTAATATGATTGCACAACCATCGGGTATCAAAATGATCAGAGTACCGTCATTTCATGTACAATGTTACTAGATCGTTAATAAAGACCAATTATCTGTGTCTCATAGCGGTTCTTATGGCTAACTACAACAGCAAGAGGGACATTAATGTAAGTCTCTTAGAGTGTGTCCGAGAATGAAGCATTCATGGGATATATATAGTTCTCAATCCATGAGTCATTAAAGTAAATCTTAATATTATGTTAAGCCATATTTAAATATGCGTCAATGCCCTTATTAGAGACCCTGATGTAATGGGTCATGTCACGTATTCTTGGAGCAACGGCACTAGTAGTGTATCTGGGAGCAGTACTTTCTGCTCGATTACATAAAAAAAGCCCCCATCTTGGCGTTCATATTATCATCCGTCGGCAAAACTCAATTTCAAAATTGTATGCTGCCCTCAGTTACTTCTAGATTTGTGAACCAGCGTAGAATGTCCGGGTCTCGATGCGTCACATCCGCAAACGCCACGGTTTAGTTCGCCACGTGGATTGGTTATTTAAACCATGTGACCCGGAAGTATAATCTACTCCGAATCACAACTGTCGCCGTAAAAAGTGTCAGCCATCTTAAAAGTACCGGTTTATCGTATACGTTATACAGATTATCAGATCTTGCCAGATCATTCAACAGAGGAACCCTTCTTTGTTAAATGTTGTTAACAGATGTTGGTATGTTTATTAAACACAACTGAAAAAAGGGGATTCCATGTACAGATGTACGAGTAAACCAATAAATACTTGGATCTTATTATTATTAATTGGACGTGTTTGGCGATTCGTTACAGAATATAAAAAAGTCTAAATGATATCGCCATCGTCCATGAATGTCTTGAATCACCATTTCGGAATATCTACATTAGGATATTAGTGTTCGTTCGCTGTTATTGACTGATGATAAATTATTGATTCAATATCATGTAGAATTACATCAGGTTCATTCTTATATAAAGGTGTATAAATAAATTATCAATTACATTAATCCTGGTATTATGAATTAGACCTATTTGGTTATTCGTTACATCATACAACATGTATAAAAATCATACTGTCACTTCTACGCATAGTGAGCGCTCACAATCTCAATGGTGAACAAATGTAACACGACAGGTTCATCTCATGATAGACTAGATATATGTTAAAATTCAGATTCTTATTGAAATATACATATAAGGAATGGTAATAGAACATCACTACATTATCCATTTTCTAGCTGTATATAGTCTTTTGAAAACAGAATCGATCAGTAATGTTAATGATTCCAACAGTCATCGTAAATTTGTATTCTAGATGATACATGCTAAGGTATGCCATTCAGTGATGGAGTTCAAACCATGTTTAATGCTGTCAGCCCTACATATCCACCGGTTTTCTTTTAGTGTGAGGATTTTGTCCACATTGTTTTGTCTAATGGCCGGCTTAACTACCTCTATTAACCACCAGGTCATTTCTTTTTCTGTGTGCTTAGCCTGAATAAAGTGCTCTACAAGGGGGGCATTTTCAGTTTTGCAACAAGTCCTTGATTGATGTTGTAGGATCCGTTTTTTTCACCATCTGGGTGGTCTTACCTATATAAGGTAGACCACATAGGCAAACTATAAAATAAACCACATTTGTGGTATTGCAGTTTGAAAATTGTTTAATTAGCGATGTCATTCCATTGAGTTCAAAAGACTTCATATTAGTTGTAGAAGCACAAGCAGTGCATCGGTTACAACTGTAACAACAGGTGTTAATTTTCTCATATTGTCAACTACATTAATCTCTTGTGTGTTGTAGGCATGTACTAGCCGGTCTTTTATATTAGAACCCTGTTTGAAAGCAAACATGGGTTTTTAAACCAATTCTGGTAATGATGAAAGTAAGGGCCAGTATTTATTTACAGTTTTCTTGATCTGGTTGGTGGCAGTGCCAAATGTTGTTATGATAGAGCGCGCGAGGCCACCCGGCCAATAGTTTTCGCCGTTTCCAGCTTCAGGGCCCATATACTTTCCAAATCACCATATACATCGATCGGGTGACTTCACGAGCTCTACCAGGTTGATGTGTGTGTGTTCCCTGCTACCAAATTTCGGTGCACCCGACTTACCATCCACCGATGTGGGTGCCTAATGACCACAATGAATCAGGGAGCTAGCTGTAAAAGAAAGGCAGCAAAATACAAACCCAAACAATAACATTCAAATACTGTTTAAATGACCACGGACAAGTGGAAGTTTTAAAATGTTTATCTAAATTCAATATTTTCTTGCATGAGGTACAATAAAACAAGGCAATCAATAACCAAGATAACGTAAATCACATAGGCAGAAAGAAATAATGACAGAGTAATCATCAAGGTACTAATAAAATGTAACGAGAAAAGATACTATGCAAGTCAGTATTATCTAAACAGGGATACCTAAGTGTGAGTGACTATAGGAGAGTTTATAATGAATAACACGCTTCACTTAAGGTGAAGGGGCCTTTGAACAATCTAGGCAACGAAGTTCTAGACCATATCAGGAAATGACACACTGCTATGCAAAATATAATTTCTAACAAATGAGAAGACATAGGAATAAACTTTATGGAAAAATATAAATGACTTTCAATAGTTGCGGAAAGGCATGGAAAATATAACATATGCAATGTTGAACTTTATTAAAGCAAAAGTTAGAAATTCAGAAGGTGCAAGAATTTCAAGAGGTTCAGAGCAATATTTACCTAGAAAGGTGTGGAAACCAAACCCTGGCCACGGGTCAGTTAAGGACAGGAAACCCTCAAGGAAGGATACCCCTCAAAGGACAGCAGGTGCAGAATGGACACCCAGGACAGGACAGGATACCCTTGGAATAGGAATCAGGACAGGACCCTCAGGACAGGACAGCAAACCCTCAGGACAGGACCCTCTTCAGGACAGGACCGGAACCCACAGTTCGGAAGCAACGCCTGCGCTCCACCCGCTCTGCAGCTATCGATCAAGACCCCGATTGGGTCAGCGAACTCCCAGCTAAGTGCTTTGCCAGCACTTTAAGGTTCAGTAGAACCTTAGCCTATGGTCAAATTCGGACAGAGTGCTCCGCAGCGCTCTGTATCTTCAGTCACCTATTGAGTGCGTTGGGTCAGTGACAGGTCAGCTAAACCAGACAAGTCGGACGGTTCACTAGGTGAACCCAGGGTAGATATACAGTTTGGGGACAGTGTACCACCCCCCAATGTTGCAAAGTGTCAGAATCCCTCAATTTCGATTGGTCCTAAGGTAGGGTTTGGGTAACACACCAATCACAATACACGATTTGAAGCCCTCATTAACATATTTGGGTACCGCCTAGCAGGTTTGGGGTTCCCAGGAGAAACTGTGCAGAAACACAATGACAATTTAACAATGTATCATATGAGGAGCCACATTCGCTGTTCTCGCAGGGCAGAGGTGACTTTCTCAGGAGCATCTCGCCCATCACTGCCAACTGGCTATGTTCCATCAGCCAAGGTCCCTCGTGCTGCCGAATGTCGCACAGGCGCAGAAGGGACCTCCAATATGGCTCTCCTCTCACTCAGACCCCCATTTCCCGCGGTACATGAAAAGTAAGCGAAAACAAATTAATACATAATAATGTCATTATGAAAACATATCACAGGGTTTGTACCTTTAACTCATCATCAAGAAATAAACTTATTGCATCTAAATGTTAGCTACATTGATACGGACACAAGAGCAGTGGCACGAGCAGTACCACATGATAAGCACAGCTATGAATTACGCATGCGCATAACTTTCCCTCCACTTCTGCAGACGCGTCAGGACACGTGAGTGTGGCTGACGCATGCGCAGTAACTAAAATACAAGCGGCGGCCATTTTTAGGGACACGGATTAATTCATTAGAAATACACATAGGCAAGCTTCGGGAACTTTACCTAAACAAAATAAATGTTAGTAAAACATACACTTTTGTTACCTTATTACACATAAACGAGGTTCTTGATTTCGGCAAGCCGCAAAATATGCGAAGCTTTGCTTCATCAATCCCCTCTTTGATGATATCTACTATCATCACAAATTATAATGGAACCAGATGCCAACTTTCTTTCACACTTTATAAAGTTCTATTTCTTCCAGCAACCGTTCTAACTTTTCTCTTTCAGTTTTAGCCGGGTGAGAAGTCTTCATCTTTTTGTATATCTGATCATTCACTTCCTCTAATTCAATCTCATCCACACTTCGTTTCACTCCTCTTGCATTTACCTCGTGCTTTTTGGTGCGCTTGCGGTATTTACAGCATAAGAAAATGGAAAGTATAATAAGACCTATAATACCAATTGGCATCAGAATTTTGAATAATAAGCTTTTACCTATGCTA
The DNA here is from genome assembly GCF_964261635.1 of Lissotriton helveticus. Taxonomy (NCBI): domain Eukaryota; kingdom Metazoa; phylum Chordata; class Amphibia; order Caudata; family Salamandridae; genus Lissotriton; species Lissotriton helveticus. The sequence continues at coordinate 661,046,545 of NC_136067.1, forward strand.
GCAAGCCAATGACCTACATTTGAGAGACCATCTACCAGTCTCTTCCAGGCACTATCAACCTCGAGTGGTTTGAGTTCCTTTGCCAAATTAGTAATGTTTTTCACATATCTTTTGATCTGTACACTTTTATCCGGAATATAAGTGCAACAATGTTGCGCCTTCAACATCCGGCAGACTCCGCCCTCTTTCGCTAATAAGGTGTCAAGAGCAAGTCGATTTTGTAAAACCATTGATCTGATCGCAACCATTTCGGTATTGACCAGCAGAAATCCATGAGCTGTTTCAGTAGACAGCACATCTACTATAGTAGATAATTTGCAAATTCTGTGAGTGTTCAGAACCACTCCCACTCCAGGTATCAGTGCACTGAAAATACTACCCATAATTTCACCTATACTTTCTCTTTTACTACGCACTAAGCCATTAGTATCTTCATTGCTTCCAGCTTTTCCATTCACATGGTATATTTTCGGGAAAACAATGCCAAAGTAGCAGCTCCCATACCAGTGATCCGGCAATTTGAAATAAGCCTTGTCCCCACAAATATAATAAATTCCAGGAAACACAGGCTCTGACCCATTTTTGAAACCCCAACCTCCAATTACCTTGTAATTATGTTCGCATTCACTGGAACCAATGAAAACATTATTATAATAGCTAGTCTTCTCGCGGTGAAGACATAGCTTGCCTTTCTTTTCAAAATCCAGCAACAGAGCAGGACCCGCTCCACCAGATGAGGTGCCTTCCATGTTCTCTGCCCACTTTGGCTTTTTCTGACTTTCGTCATTAGCCTTCTTCTGAATTTTAATTCTCCTTTTCTCTGCCATGTTCAGGAACATCTTTTCCTGCTCACGCAAAGAACAAGTCAAGTTATCTCTGTGTGCGTCTGCTATGTCAATGTTACCTATAGTCAGAAAGTAGTCTCCCATATATCTTATGGTGTCAGTTTTGGTATGTACAGGATTCAAGTTCCCACGTATAGGAAGTTCAGAAAAGATCACGTCATTGTTAGAGTAATAATACTGTAACGGTCCCCTTTTGTAAAATAAACTAGCTAAAATGCTACAGGAAATTCCATATGTCAATGGCAGATGATGGTATGTCACGCCTTCAGCCACCGAAGTAGGTAGCTTCATGCAGACATAGCAATCTTCAATTTCCATAGTCTCTACATAGTGTATTAACAAATTTGCGAAAACATTTAAATGTGTCCTGTTCTTCATTCCATGATAATGTAGTCCTCCCTCATCTGATGCTTCTAAGTCTCGTTTAGTTTGTCTCAATGCTCTCTCATGTCTTTCTACACTCTGTGTTGTTAGCTCCTCATTGTCAGTATTTACAACTTCAGTAGGGACAATGTTAGTATCTTTACTTACAGCAAAGGGAATGAAAATTGTTAATCCTATCCAAATAACTATCAGTACTACTACACTACATATACACACCTTGCAACACGTCTTAAAACGGCTGCAACTAGGTCTACCATTCACTGTTGAATCAGACATTTTAGCTCAGAAGGAGTGTTCTCACCCCTCTTTTTAGCTTTTTACACAACTAGCTTACTTTGTGCAAATTCACGGTGGTTCGTCTTCCTCTTCAGCTGAGTACTCTGGGACAGGCTCTCCGTCGCTCACGTCAGTTATATCAAGATCTTCAAGTTCTTCCAAAACCAGTGTCCATTCAGGAGACTTGTACTTTTTGTTTTGTCTTTTTATTCGCTCACTCCTTCTTTTGGAAGAGTCTTCTTCTTGCTCTGCTATTCGAGCACTTCTTCTTGCTTCTGCACGTTTTTCTTCCACTGTCTTTATCCTTAGTCTCAATCTTTTTACAAACCTAGGCTCAAGGTTGTTTCTTTTCTTTAGTCTCTTAGTCGGTACTAGGACTTCACTTTCTTTTCTTATTCTCTTGTTCTCTCTATCTTGTGGTAATTCTTCTCCACGTTCTTCTCCTACTTCCCTTATCTGGCTAGTTCCAGGGCTAGCATCAAATTCTTCTGCCTGGTTGCTAATCTGGCCTTGTTCAGGAATATTTTGTTTTTGGCTTTCGATTGTCTTTATTTCTGTTTCTGTTTCCTGAACCCGTTCTTCTAACCCTTTCTGATCCTGTTCAAGCACTTCGATCTCTTGATCTTCTTCTGCTCGAACTATCACTCTGTTTCTAGTCTCTCCCTTATCTGCATCAGGTGTTCGCGGTGGTGTATCGAATACCTGCTCTGTCCCTGTCTGACCTTCTCCTTCCTCAGTTTTGATTTGAATCTCAAGCGGCTGAGGTTCTTCGCCTGTGCCTTGCTTTTCCTGACTAGTCCACTCTCTACCTTCACTAAGTCGTTCTCTTGTTCTGATAGGATCTTCAGTCAGATCAATCATCGGTATCCATTCTTCTGGCCATATACTTGGCAGCTCGTCTTCAGCTACTCCTGGCTCAGTTTCCTGGACCTCTTCAGCAGGCTGGATTCTTGGCAGTTCGTAGTCAACTACTCCTGGGCCAACGTCTGCTGTTCCTGCAACCTGACTGGTGCTGGGCTGCTCGTTGTCAGTTGCTTCTGGTCTGGCTCCTTCAGGGTCCTCTGCTGGTTGCCCTTCTTCTTCAAATCCTTTGTCTGGCAATACCTTCTGGGTGTGTCCAGCGTGGATCCACTGAGGAACACCTGCGACCTTCACTGCAGTGGTTGTCACCAGGATTACTTGGCGTTTCTTTCCCCACCTTGGTGCCAGACAGCTTGATCGAGTGTGCTTCTTTATTTTGACCCAATCTCCTGGAACCAAGCTGTGGAGAGGAGTCGTTGGATTGAGGATGCCGTCGTCTCCAATCTGGCGAGAGATAGAACGCACTTGGTCACCCAATCTTCTGCAGTATTCAAGCACCAAATCATCAGTAATACTCAACAGTTTGCTTCCTGGCACCCATGCTTGTCTCATCACTCTTCCCATAATGATTTCATGGGGACTTAGGCCTGTCTTGCGGTCTGGAACACTTCTCAGTCCCATCAGGACCAGGGGCAGGGCCTTCACCCAGGTCATGCCAGTAGCATCTGTCAGCTTTGCTAGTCTGTTTTTGATAGTTCCATTTACTTGTTCCACTATTCCAGAAGCCTCTGGGTGGTATGCACAATGGAGTTTCTGCCTTATTCCGAAGGCCTTACAGAGTTCAGCCAGTATGTCATTCTGGAAATGTCCACCCTTATCTGATTCAATAATGCATGGTATTCCGAACCTAGGTATCAGTTCTTTTAGTAAACACTTCGCTACTGTCAGTGCGTCACTTTGAGGAGTAGGGTAAGCTTCTACCCATTTTGAAAATACGCAAACAATGACAAGGACATATCGTTTCCCTTCACAACGAGGCATGGTGATGAAATCAACCTGTATCCTTATAAAGGGACCCCCTGATCTCCCAATCTTGCTCAGTTCAACCATTGTCCTCTTGCCTGGGTTCATCTGTTGACATGACAGGCACCTCTGGCAGAGGGACTCTGCTACCTTCCTGAACTTTTTACTGTACCAAGTCTGTTGAAATACCAGAATCATGGCATCCCTACCAATGTGTGATCCTTCATGTATTAATCTTGCCATTGTGCCAAGCAAGTGTCGGGGTAACACAGGCATACCAGTTGGGCCCAAAATCACACCATCCACACGTCTCGGTCTACACCCATCCTCCTTCCATTTCTCTCTTTCTTGCCAAGGAGCCGACTCCTGCCACTCTCTCACCTCATCCCATGTAGGCACTTCCTCAAACACCTGAAGCTGGCAGCTGGTTCCTGGCCCCCCTCGTTTTGGATTTACAATATACCGATCTTTGGCACACCATTGAGCCACTCGATCAGCATAATCGTTTCCCAGTGATACTCTGTCCATGCTCCTTTGATGAGCAGTACATTTTACCACTGCCAGTTCTTTGGGCAACTGGATGGCCTCTAAAAGGTCATGAACAACCTTTGCATTCCGAATGGGAGTACCTGAGGAAGTCATGAATTCCCTCTGTAGCCATAATTGGCCAAAGTCATGCACAACGCCATAACAGTACTGACTGTCAGTATACACTGTTATGCGTAAGTCCTTCCCAATTTTGCAAGCCTTTATCATGGCTATCAATTCGGCTACTTGTGCAGACTTGATGTTATATAGGTAACCTGCTTGTTCAATTTTTGTGAAAGACACTACTGCATAAGCAGCACTCAAGCCTCCTAATTCATGTCTTAGACAGGAACCATCCACAAATAGTTCTTTATCATGCTCAGGCAATGGTACTTCTTTTATGTCTGGGCGTGGCTTGGTACTGAACTCTGTTAGGTCAATACAATCATGTTCATCATCATCCCCACCTTCCATTTCCAAGGGGTCGGGGAGTAAGGTGGCAGGGTTCAGAATACCGCACCTAACAATGCTTACATTTGCTGCACCCACAAGAATCCTCTCGTATTTAGTCAGCCGACTAGGGGTGAGATACTGTGTTTTAGTTCTGGTCAATAGAATTACCACTCCATGTGAAACATACACGGTCACAGGATGTCCCATGACAATGGACTCACTCTGTTCCAAACTTGCACAGGTAGCAGCTACTGCTTTCAGACAGCCTGGTAACCCAGCAGCTACTGGGTCCAGTGTGGCAGAGAAATAAGCCACAGGCCTTCTGGTCGTGCCATGTTCTTGAGTCAGGACAGACAATGCGCAATTATCGCGAGTGTCACAGAAAAGGGCAAACTCTTTGGAATAATCTGGCATTCCCAACGCAGGGGCGGTACACAGACAGTTCTTCAATCTTGTGAAAGCCATTAGACTTTCATCGTCCCACTGTACAACATCTGGCATTCCTCTCGTGGTCATTTTTATCAAGGGCCTGGCTAAGGCTGCAAATCCCAGAATCCACTGCCTGCAGTACCCTAATACACCCAGGAACATTCTGACATCTTTTTGAGTACGGGGCAACTGCATTTTTTGAATTATTCTCACTCTTTCTGATGTGACTTTTCTGACACCCTTTTCTATTTGGTGTCCCAGATATTTTACAGATTTCGCACAGAACTGTAGTTTGTCAGGGGCTACTTTATGCCCTTTCTCACACAGATGATTTAGGAGGGCAATGGTGTCAACCACACAGTCCCGGTGACTTTTAGACGCCAGTAGAAGGTCGTCTATGTACTGCACTAACACAGAGTTCCCAGGTAAGATCAAAGTCTCTAGACATTTTTTCAAGATCTGATTAAAGATAGAGGGGCTCTCTGTATACCCCTGAGGGACCCTGTTCCAACAATATACGTGACCCTCAAAAGCAAATGAGAAAAGAAATTTGCTGTCGGGGTGCAGGGGTATCGAAAAGAATGCATGACACAAATCAATCACAGTGAACCATTCAGCATCCCAAGGAATCTGGTATAATATCACTGCAGGGTTTGGGACAATAGGGCAGCAAGGAACTACAATTTTGTTAACCTTTCTCAGGTCCTGCACTACCCTATACTTGCCACTAGGCTTTTTGATGCCCATAATCGGTGAGTTGCATGGGCTGCTCATCACTTCCTGTATGATGTTTCCTTCCAATAATTTTTGTATTTCCAGAGTGACACCTGCTTTCACCTCAGCATTCATTCGGTAGGGCCTAGTGTTAGGATATACTGCATTGTCCTTGATGGCTATTTGTATGGGGTCCACATCTTTCATCAACCCCACATCCTTTCCAGTGAAATCCCACACCTCTGGCTTTACGGCTTCCTGTAGTTCTTGGGGCAAGTCCTGCAGGGTCAATCTTTTAATTTCTGAGTCAGGTCTAAGCAACAATAATTTATAAATGCCGTCTTCATCTGGGGTCTGTATTTCAACACCTTTTGGTGTGCAAAAGATGGTACAGTTCATTTTGCACAGCAAATCACGTCCCAGTAGATTTACTGGACTGGTGTCACAGACGACAAATCTATGCATCTGTTTAAAATTTCCAATTGAAATCTCCATTGGTTCGGTAACAGGAGTACTAATCAATTGATTAGATACACCTACTACTTGGATATTTTCTCCCGAGAGGGGTAGGTTTGGAACGTCCACTGTTCTTACAGTAGAACGGGTAGCGCCAGTGTCCAACAGAAAGGTGACATCATTTCCGTCAACCTTTCCTTCAATATATGGTCCAGACTGGTCTACCGGCAAGGAAGCGCCAAGTACGCACTCCTCGTCCTCCCCTCTCAGGCCCCGTCAGTCCTGATCATTACAAAGGAAGGTATCATTCAGCAGATACTGCGAAGTTGCTGTATTTCTGTTCTCCCCGCTTTCCCAAACCTCTATCTCTTCATTTTCTGCCTGTCTTCCCCTGTATACCTGCTTGGGTGCTCGAGGCACCTGAACTGTTTTTACCTGGGGTTGAGTCTTTCTTGGTCTTTCTTTCTGCGTCTGTGGAGTTAAATCAGGAGTTTTCTCATTAACATCGACTAATTGGGGACACTCGTTTCGCCAGTGTCCAATTTCGCCGCACTGATGGCAGGGAAATTTTTTCATAGCCTCTTCCCTGCTAAATTTGGGCCGGGGCTTTCCTCCACCCCCTCCCCCAGGACTTTTGTTCTCAGCATTTTTAACCATGTTACTCAATTGTTTTTCCTGTTGTTCTGCGAGCTTCACCTGAGCCCACATAACCTTCTCCTTAAGGGCCTTTTTCTTTTCTGCCATCTCGTCCTCGCAGTACTTAGCGTACCGCAGGACCTCATCCATTTTCTTAGTATGCCAACAGATTTTATTGTCTTTTATCCACTGACAAATTTCAGGTCTTAAACCATTTACAAACCTGTAAATAAAGTGCGTCATATCCTTCAGGTCGATGTTGTCAATACCACTGTATGTTTTAAATACCTGCAATAACCTCTCATAGAAGGAGTGCACTGTCTCGTCCCTTTCCTGTGTTGTTCTATCTATTTTTGTCCAATCAGTTTCCTTTGCGGGCACCTTTTCTTTCAAGTGCTGAATTACCTGCTCATATTTTCGCATGACATCCTTTGATGGCTCCCCTGTCTCCTTGTTTCTGGGATACTCTTCACTGGGCCAATCTATGGCTATTTTACACTGGGTCCATAAATCTACTGGAACCACAATGTCGAAAAACCCATCCAGGTCTTTCCACAGACATTTCTGTACCTTCACGAACCTTTCCACCTGCCTGTACCAGTCAACTGGTTTCTCTCGTAATTTTGGAAAATCGTTCGTGAAGGACACAATATCCTGCCTAGACCAGGGAACATGCACATATTTCCCTCCTGGAACTTCGCGCATGGGGCATAGCTGCTCAGGTTTTTCTACCTCTCTTAAAGCAAACTCGGGAGTCACTTGTCGGGAGCGAACCTCTTCCCTCTTTTTCGCCCACCTGCTTCTCCATCTTTCCACATCTCCCCATTTCTGCAGTACCCCCATTAATTCTTTAATCTGCAACTTCTTCCCTGCCACATTCAGGTGTTCTATATCTTTGTCTGAGAAGTCTGCTCTGTACGGTTTCTGTAAGGGCTTGGATTTTGAGATATCTACCCCCATACTAACTGCTGTTTCGGTCAGTTTTTCGTGGAGCACTCTGGTGTTCCTTGTAAAGCTTTTACATATGAACGACAATTCTTCTTCAGAGTAGGTATTCAATCGATCCAACCCCACATTTCCTGCCATTAATTCTTCTATTTCGACCCTCAGCTTGTAGAGGTCTAAAGGTTTTGTTTGCGGAGTCTGCTTCTCTAATTCACGACTCCAACTCTCAATTTCATCCGGAGTTACCAGAGAGACATTCCTAGTACCTGTTGCTGTCTCTAATTTAATTTCTTTTGTATTAAAAGGGTTATGCCTCTGCTGTATTCCCTTTCCAGTCTGTTTGTTTGGCAATTCCAAAAACGCAACTTCAGACTCGCACTCACTGGACTGATCATCTATGATGATCGGTTCCTGTCTCGGGGTTGCCATGCCTGGGGTCATAACTGGAGTAATCGGATTTCCCTGACCATTTCCGTATAACGGGACCACCGGTCCAATAGTTACTGGAATAGTCAATGCCTCAGGACTGGTATTTAACTGAGAAATTTTCTGAATTATTTCTGTTCTTTGTCTAGCTAGAGCCTCTTGCTCCTTTTCCACTAGTACCCTTCTTAAAGTTGTGTCATGTAATATCTGGGGGGTCAATGGAGGAGTAAAACTCGGGGCTGTAGGATGCGTTTCACTTGGTCCTCCCCCATAATTTGGTTTCGGGAATAAAGTTCCAGTATTAAAGGACCTGCGCTCTTCCCCATATGGAGGTTGAACAAAAGGCAGTCCTGAATTCGAGGGTTTCTCTTCGCTTTCATACAAGGGTCTGGGAAAAAAGGTTTTCGTACGTGAATATTTTTCTTCCTGACTTGCGGGCACTTTGGGATATATATCCCTTGTTTCCGTCAGTTCGGGTTTTTCAGGATAGGGCAATACTTGACCACCCCCTCCCAGTCCCAGGGACCTGTCTTCTTCTTTTAGGAAGTGGCGTCGGGGAACATCTCCTACACTGGAAGGTCGGGTTCCCTCATTGTAAGGTGGCGGACTTCTGGTACAGATGTCATCTATTAGGTCATCATCTGAATCCCCCAGGGCCCCCCAATGCTTACTTTTTTCAGTACTTTTTTCACCCGCTCCAATGTTATGACATGCCGGCATCATGGGAAACAGACCCTCAACAATCATGCTCTGTCTCCACTGTTTCATCCTTTTATCCCTGGATTCCTGTTTCTGCCTGGGGTACCACTTGGTCAAACCCTTGTCCATTCGGGGTCTTTCTCTTTCAAAAGCCTCAATCTCCCATTCCTCTAATGCCTCATACTGCGTTAGTCTTGGTCTGGGATGCAGTTCATTCATTCGGGTTCTTAAATTAAATAAGATCCTACCATTGAAAGTACCATCTAACGGAAAAGCCAATACTCCGTCATCTTTTGTGTACTTCACCCAATTCTCCAGCCACACACAGGTATTGTACCCTCGGTCAAACATCATGAATGAGGCGGGAGTATTGGGTGCTGGGACAAGAACACCTTCTCTAGATTTAATCGGTTTGTCCGTTTTAAAATAATTTTTCACCTTACTTACAAGGGACATTTTTCTCTTGGTTCCGTACATAATATCGTATCTGTTAGCCTTCCACTGATCCCTTTCAAACCCTAGATGCCTTGGATCAGGTCGAGTCTCTGTAGTCTGCGAGTGCCACATACGACTTCTGCGCTAACTTTGTTTACAAACTACCTCCAATCAGAACGCGCTTCAGAAAATTCGTGCAACCAATGGGTGTGCGACACAAAATAAGCTCCGCCAATGGGTGCGCGGCCCCTTCGTGAGACAGTTCCCACGCTCCGGCGCTCACCCCTCCTTTACAATTCCAGCTCCGCTACCCGCCCGCTGCTTCTACCAATCCCAGCGCGGCCCAGAGTGACGTCAGAGGCGCTTCGCGACTGACTCCCTCCCTTCACAAGGTAACGGAGACTTTCTTTCTTTTAAAGTGCTCAGTGCTTGGTTATTTTACAACAAATACACATTCGCCACAGTGCTCAAGTGTCTAGACAGAGAAAGAATTGTTTTACTGCAAGTAAACTACTTCCATTTACTTTTCACTCGCTGCGGGCAGATCTCTTCCGCCTACCCTTCACTCTAGCATCGGTGAACCTGTTATTCCCCTAAACTCATCCACTTCTTTCCGGGATATATTCCGAGTTTAAGGTTTCTCAGCGGACCCCTCTGCTTTCACGCTAGCTCCGAGGAACCTGCTACTCTTCCGATGTGACCCTTACTAGGTTACGCCACTATGGGAATTTTGCCAATGAACCCCGTTACTGTCATTTATTCACACATGTATTCAGAAAACCCTAGTTAGTGCTTCCCGGTTATCCTAACCTGCACCTAACTTTCCTCGAACCTGTGACCTCAGGACAATGGATTCTATTCACCACTTGCCCTTTCAATTCCCCGGGGAGTTCGGACAACACTTAACAATTCGATTTACAAATGCATGGATTAGTACATATAACAATATAAGGACAAGAATAATAACAATACAAAAATTCATGAGTTTCAGCAGCGTATTCACAAGAGAGTGATCAGTTCCCTCAGAACAGCCGCTCTTATAGCAGCATTAATATAATAGCAGCTTCCGACTTAACTAGTCCAACTAATCCCTGCCTTACTCTCAACTAGTCCCTAACCATCCTCTAGCTACCAGAAAACTGATAGAGCGCGCGAGGCCACCCGGCCAATAGTTTTCGCCGTTTCCAGCTTCAGGGCCCATATACTTTCCAAATCACCATATACATCGATCGGGTGACTTCACGAGCTCTACCAGGTTGATGTGTGTGTGTTCCCTGCTACCAAATTTCGGTGCACCCGACTTACCATCCACCGATGTGGGTGCCTAATGACCACAATGAATCAGGGAGCTAGCTGTAAAAGAAAGGCAGCAAAATACAAACCCAAACAATAACATTCAAATACTGTTTAAATGACCACGGACAACTGGAAGTTTTAAAATGTTTATCTAAATTCAATATTTTCTTGCATGAGGTACAATAAAACAAGGCAATCAATAACCAAGATCACGTAAATCACATAGGCAGAAAGAAATAATGACAGAGTAATCATCAAGGTACTAATAAAATGTAACGAGAAAAGATACTATGCAAGTCAGTATTATCTAAACAGGGATACCTAAGTGTGAGTGACTATAGGAGAGTTTATAATGAATAACACGCTTCACTTAAGGTGAAGGGGCCTTTGAACAATCTAGGCAACGAAGTTCTAGACCATATCAGGAAATGACACACTGCTATGCAAAATATAATTTCTAACAAATGAGAAGACATAGGAATAAACTTTATGGAAAAATATAAATGACTTTCAATAGTTGCGGAAAGGCATGGAAAATATAACATATGCAATGTTGAACTTTATTAAAGCAAAAGTTAGAAATTCAGAAGGTGCAAGAATTTCAAGAGGTTCAGAGCAATATTTACCTAGAAAGGTGTGGAAACCAAACCCTGGCCACGGGTCAGTTAAGGACAGGAAACCCTCAAGGAAGGATACCCCTCAAAGGACAGCAGGTGCAGAATGGACACCCAGGACAGGACAGGATACCCTTGGAATAGGAATCAGGACAGGACCCTCAGGACAGGACAGCAAACCCTCAGGACAGGACCCTCTTCAGGACAGGACCGGAACCCACAGTTCGGAAGCAACGCCTGCGCTCCACCCGCTCTGCAGCTATCGATCAAGACCCCGATTGGGTCAGCGAACTCCCAGCTAAGTGCTTTGCCAGCACTTTAAGGTTCAGTAGAACCTTAGCCTATGGTCAAATTCGGACAGAGTGCTCCGCAGCGCTCTGTATCTTCAGTCACCTATTGAGTGCGTTGGGTCAGTGACAGGTCAGCTAAACCAGACAAGTCGGACGGTTCACTAGGTGAACCCAGGGTAGATATACAGTTTGGGGACAGTGTACCACCCCCCAATGTTGCAAAGTGTCAGAATCCCTCAATTTCGATTGGTCCTAAGGTAGGGTTTGGGTAACACACCAATCACAATACACGATTTGAAGCCCTCATTAACATATTTGGGTACCGCCTAGCAGGTTTGGGGTTCCCAGGAGAAACTGTGCAGAAACACAATGACAATTTAACAATGTATCATATGAGGAGCCACATTCGCTGTTCTCGCAGGGCAGAGGTGACTTTCTCAGGAGCATCTCGCCCATCACTGCCAACTGGCTATGTTCCATCAGCCAAGGTCCTTCGTGCTGCCGAATGTCGCACAGGCGCAGAAGGGACCTCCAATATGGCTCTCCTCTCACTCAGACCCCCATTTCCCGCGGTACATGAAAAGTAAGCGAAAACAAATTAATACATAATAATGTCATTATGAAAACATATCACAGGGTTTGTACCTTTAACTCATCATCAAGAAATAAACTTATTGCATCTAAATGTTAGCTACATTGATACGGACACAAGAGCAGTGGCACGAGAAGTACCACATGATAAGCACAGCTATGAATTACGCATGCGCATAACTTTCCCTCCACTTCTGCAGACGCGTCAGGACACGTGAGTGTGGCTGACGCATGCGCAGTAACTAAAATACAAGCGGCGGCCATTTTTAGGGACACGGATTAATTCATTAGAAATACACATAGGCAAGCTTCGGGAACTTTACCTAAACAAAATAAATGTTAGTAAAACATACACTTTTGTTACCTTATTACACATAAACGAGGTTCTTGATTTCGGCAAGCCGCAAAATATGCGAAGCTGTGCTTCATCAGTTACACATACCAACCGTGCTTGATTCGTTTTCTGTTTTACTTCTAGCAAGGCTTCTCTGTTGTTGTACCATACCCGATTTAATGATCTTTTAAGGAGCTTATTTGGATATCCTCGGTCATGCAATTTTGATTTTAATTTCCTTGCCCCATGGAAGTAGTCTGATCTTCTAGTGCAATTTCTCCGCAAGCGGAGAAACTGCCCGAAGGGCAGACCGTCTTTTAACGATTGTGGGTGATGGCTGCTGTATTTTAATAAAGTGTTCCTGGCTGTTGGCTTGGTAAACAGAGTAGTAAAAAGTGTGTTATCATCGCCCAGTTTAATTGTGATATCTAGAAAATTCATATCTTTGTTACTGCTTTTAAGTGTAAATCTCAAGTGAGGATTACGGGTGTTTAGCCACTCATGGAATTCCAACAGCAACTGATTACTCCCCTTCCAAATTAAGAAACCATCATCTATATAACGCAGCCAACAAGATATATTGGCCGCAAAAGGATTTAAAACATCATAGATGTGTTTTGTTTCCGCGTCCTGTTTCAACATCCTGCGCATGCTACGGAAGATCTTCCGGTGGATCCCCACCGAGACCAGGAAGACGGTCACCCAGGCCCTCGTCACCAGCCGACTAGACTACGGCAACGCCCTCTACGCCGGAACCACCGCCAAGCTCCAGAAGAGACTCCAACGGATCCAGAACGCCTCAGCCAGACTCATCCTCGACATCCCCCGACGCAGCCACATCTCCGGACATCTGAGAGACCTGCACTGGCTCCCCGTCAACAAGAGAATCACCTTCCGTCTCCTCACCCACGCACACAAAGCCCTACACGACCAAGGCCCGAGCTACCTCAACAACCGCCTCAGTTTCTACGCTCCCAAACGCGACCTCCGATCGACCAACCACGCCCTCGCCGCCGTCCCCCGCATCCGAAGAGCGACAACAGGAGGAAGGTCCTTCTCCTACCTGGCCGCCAAGACCTGGAACACCCTCCCTACCGACCTCCGCCTGACCCAAGACCACCTCTCCTTCAGGAAGAAGCTCAAGACCTGGCTGTTCGAGCAGTAGCGGCACCCCCCCCCCCCCCCCCCCAGCGCCTTGAGACCCTCTGGGTGAGTAGTGCGCTCTATAAATGCCTTGATTGATTGATTGATTGATTGATTTGTTTCAAAATTGGAGACAGAGATATTTGCTATGTTGGTGGCGTAAACCGCCCCCATTGCTACTCCTTTTAATTGTTGGTAGAATTCCCTGTTCGAACAAAAAGAAATTTTTACATAGTTTTTATACAGTCTACTATAAACTCTGTTGGTACATTGTGGGGTCTTATCCTGGTGTCTAACAGATCATTTATAACCGTTAAAAACTCATCTTGTGGGATGTTTGTGTAGAGACTCTCTATGTCCATGGACACTAGGAGCTCACACATTGGATCAAAGTCATGGTTTTCTAAGACTCTGATGACTGCAGTGGTGTCTTTTATATAAGTCTGAGACTCAATCACAAACGGTCTGATAAAAAAAATCAGAGTATTGAGCCAGGGGGTTTGAGTATCGAATTACACCCTGACACAATGGGTCTGCCCGGAGGAGCCTGTATGTTTTTGTGTACTTTTGACAAGATGTATATAGCCGGTACTGTTGGCGATTTGTTGACTAAAAACGCAGCTTCTTTTTCACTAAGCCAACCTCCCTCGAAGCCCCTTTGACTAAGCAGTGCAATCTGCTTTTGTAATCAGCCTGTTGGATTGCCTGATAATTGTTTATTATGAGATTACACTGTTGTTTTAACATTTCTGCACTATAGGCATCAAGGTACCATAGGACAATCCCACTACCTTTATCGGCTGGTTTTATAATGGTGTTAGAGAGGGTTTGAAGGTTCTTTAAGGCCTGTTGCTCATCTTTTGTCAGATTATTTTTAACAAAATTGTTCTCTTTGAACATTTTTTCTGTTTCTATGATCACAGCATTTTCGAAGGAAAGGATTTCCTTAGCCACTAGATTATTAGGTGGAAAAAATGTGGACGTATGGTGAAAGCCAGTGGTGTCTTTTTCAATGTTTGTTGGTTTATTGGAGAACATTTTTCTGAGTCTTATCATCCGAAAGAACTTATACAGCTCCAATTTGGTCTGAAATTCATCGTTCCTGTTCGTGGGAACAAAGGATAGCCCAGCTGTAAGGACTGTTCTTTCTGCTTCTGCTAGAAGATGTTTCGATAAGTTAAAGATGGGAATTGTTTGAGCTTCATTTACCACTCGTAGTATTGATTGCGAGTTTGTCTCTGCCCTGGTGTATATTGGTTGCGAAACCACCCTCTCTTTGCCCCCCGGGACCTCCGAGCTGGACCTGAGCCCTTCCTGTCCTGTCCTGTCTTGATGTTGAGGGTTGTTGATCATAAGCCTGTCTGTAGGGGCCTGCTGGTATTTGTTCACCATCAGTATCAAAACCTGTGTCTGAAAATGTTGTCCTTTTTGTATTGCTCGATTGCTATCTTGACCAGAGCATTGCGACTGATAAAAGTCTTTGTTAAGGTAAGGATAAGTCCTTTCCTAACTGTATTTCCAAATATCTTTATGTAGCTTGTCTGTTTTCTTATGGGAGTTGAACTCCTCAAATTCCTTTATGGTCGGTGCCACTTTGTCTAGTAAAGCCTTCGGTTTGTGAAATTTGTATCTCCACTTATTTTGTTTTCTAAAGCTTTGATTTCTTTAATTAAAAGTTTAATCTGATTGAAGGCAGTTTCTATGCTCAGCACCATCCAGGTGCGTGAGCATTTATTTGCGGAAAAACTAAACCCTATTTTGAATTAATCGTCATCGATGAATATAATTGGAATGTTTTTAACCTGTAAGCCAGTTGGTATTATATTCGCATTCAGACAATCCGCCAGAAATTTAGCATGAAGTTCAGTTCTGATTAGTTTTTTTCTCAGTCTTTCTAATGGGTTTAATTCTGACTCATATGATAAATGCACTATCGGCCATCTGTTCTCTAAAAGTGAGGGACCAGCTGCAATTGTAAGCACATATTCATCAGTGTAGGAGAGAGTCTCGGCTTCAGACATAAGTTGTTTGAAATGTCTGAGATTGAGAAATGTTAAGAAATTAAATGTAGTACTTGTGTTCACCACTTTGCAACAAAGTGACCCACAACAGACAGCGTCTGCGCAAATTATAGAGATAAAGAAGGTGGGAAAACCCAATCAACCCTTGCGAGCTTGGGCAATTATAGACAGTAATAAGTTAATGATACTTCGCCTCAGGATAATCTCTATGAGCCTGAATATTAATAATGAAATGTATCACTTTTTGTGAAGGATTATTTCGCTTCTTTTGAGTAATGCATTGCGTTTTTTTTCTGTTGTATAACATGCACTATCTGGATTGTACACAATGTCTTTGGTTCAAAAAATTGCTATTAATGTTAAAATGTATGATATTTTGTGATGCGAAATACTGTTGGGTCATGCTTTTTGTTTCCAAATATGTTTCATTATATATAACAAAATCTAAGTATATGACGTTAATTATACCATCCAGACATGTACTAAAAATGATTTTGTAGTAGTGATATCAGGAGGAGATGCCTCAATTCAGACGTGGACTTCCTATGTATATTGATATCAACAGGAGAGATTACATTTGAAATGTCTACAGATGGTGGTTATATTTACATTTATTTTCGAGATTTGGATACATGTGAACAGATGTATTCATTTTATGAGTAATCCCAAATATACATTTGATGAGTAATTATACTTTATATGTGGACCTTTGGTGTATCATACTAAGGGGCAGATTTATGATAACTGGCACATCCCCAGGGATGCGCCAGTTATTTTGCGCCACTGCTCCGCCACCCATGGTGCGCCGCATTAACAATGCGGCGCATCATGGGGCAAAAACGGCACAAATGCGTGACGCATCTGTGCCGTGAAGGTGGCGCATTGCTGGAGTTGCGTCGCAAGCGCGACGCAGCTCCAGCAAGGCTCGGGGGTGCCCCATCTTTACAATGCTGCATCAAGACCTACGCCTGCTTCAAGCAGGCGCAGGGTTTTGACGCAGCATTGGCCTGAAAGTGACTGAGTGATAGATTTCACTCAGCCACTTTTGTGAGGTGCACCGGCCCCGGAACGCCCACCCTGCGCCGGAACGCCCACAAGTGGCGCAGGGCTTTACAACGTGACGCATCTGCCTAGATGCGTCACGTTGTAAATGGGTCGTAGGGATGCGCCACGTTTACGCCGCAGTTGCGTGACGCAAACGTGGCGCATTCCCAACATAAATCTGCCCCAGAGTGTCCCTCTACGTTTTAAGAATATGTAAGTGCTTCATTGGAAAATCAAAGTTGCTTGCCTTCTTTTGCCCAAAAAATAGCTAAACGATCACGCTAGCAAACTGAGGATGCCTAATCCAAAATGGCGCTCAAACTAGTAAGCTGGTTCGGAGCTATACACTGCTTTGATTTTAATGATTTATACATCCTCAAGCGTGGGAGTATTAAATAGATAATATTGAACTTGATTTGTTCCTGTTTTAAAACGAGCCTTTGTATTACTGTAACAACCGTAGCAGCCTACAAATATATTTATATGTGGCATCATTGGTGTATCCCAATGGTGGCCCTGTACATTTTATGATTATGTGAGAGCTTTATAAGAAAATCAAAGTAGTTAGCCACCTTCTGTCAAAAAACTCTAAAATTACCGCGCTAGTAAAATCGAGGATTCCCAATCTAAAATGACGCCTATAACAGTAGGACGGATCGGAGCTATACATTGTTTCGGTTTTAATGAGTTATATACACTCATGTGTTGAAGTATTAAATAAGCAATATTGAGCTTGATCTCATATTTTGTACTAAAGCGAGCCTTGGTATTAGTGAAATACCCTTAGCAGCTTACTAATGTTGTTTGGTCCATTACAAGATGGCGGCCACAGTTTCTGTTGCAAACCCGGCATTAGGAACTAATGAGGCACAGCTGTTTGTCAAAGCGGGGTATTTAAACGCCGACGCTTTTTGACAAGTTAATTGATGTGTTTTGGAAGTACCACGCGACGGGTGAATACGGACTTTACAACACTAGTAAGTTGCTAGGCGGGATGATTTTTCGGATCCGTTATTTAATTCTCGCCGGCTTTGTTAAAACTTATGCTTAGGCGAGGGGGCACGTTTTCTAAGGGTATCAGGTTTAAACTGCGGTAACTTCTATTGCAGGGAACGTGATGCTTTGATTTCAATCCTCGCTGGCTTTGTTAAAACTTAGTGGTACAAAAGGGGGTGGTGATGGACGGAGCATCTGAACCAATCAATCTCTGTACTGGGGTGAATGTATGACATTGTTCTGCATTCTGTCCATCAACTGTTGTTTTTGCATTTGTCACGCCGAGTGGGATGGGTATGCTCAGACGTGAGTCCCATGCTCTCCACACCACTGGAGTCCACTGACCTGACCTTGTCAGAGCCGGTCGCTCCACCCGCCGCGTGGCTTCTCCTGAGTGCACCGGTTCCCCCTGCTGCTGACGCCTGTTCGCCGCTGCCCCCTGAGCTTAGGTGCCCCTTGGTTGTGTTTCTCTGCTTGTGTGCCATTTTTGTGTTTATTGTTTGACCGTTGTGCCCCTGTATTTGCCCGATGATTTGTCCCTCTCTGCCGCCTGTTTCCCGCTGTTTTTCCCTGCTCCCCGCGCCCTGCCGCTGCTCCCCCGCGGCCCAGCCCCCCTTCTTTGTTCTGTACTCTCGACCCCTCCTATTCACCACCCCGCTCCCGCCTCCCAGCTGCTCCTCCCTCCCTCCTCCCTCCCACTCTCCATTCATGGCAGAGTCCGCACGTACGCGCAGCGGTCGCACCGATTGTGCGCCAAAGGCAAGCCCGTCTGCGCCCGTCTGCGCCTGGACCGCGCCCTGTGACAGGACCCCTGGCCCCCGACGATGCCAGCCCACACGACGGACCTACGACGCCGCCACCCTCAACGCACCCAATCCCGACCGGAACCCGGCCTACTACCGAGCCACCCCGAAACGCACCCACGGACCCTTCAGCTGCCAAGCCTGCAAGTTCACCTGCCCCCGGACCTGCACCGCACCCAAAAGACCGAGCACCAGCAACAACCACCTCAAGTGCATCCTGCTCAACACCCGATCCGTCCACAGACACGCCGTCTAACTCTGGAACCTGCTCGTCACAACAGCACCAGACGTCGCCTTCCTCACGGAAACCTGGATGAACACCTCCTCAGCGCCCGACATCGCCATAGCCATCCCGGACGGATACAAGATCACCCAGAGGGACCGCGTCAACCAGACCGGAGGAGGCATCACCATCGTCCACAGGTACACCATCCGCATCACAACCAACTCTGACGATACCCTCACTGCCGCCGAGCACCTCCACTTCCAGATACACACCGACCCCAAGACCACCCTCAGAGGCACCCTCATCTACAGACCCCCAGGACCACGCACCCAATTCAGCGAAGACATCGCAGACTTCATCAGCCCGCACGCCCTCCCCTCCGCCGACTACATCCTCTTAGGGGACCTCAACTTCCACCTGGAGAAAAACAACGACAGCAACACCACCATCCTGCTGGACAACCTCGCCAACCTCGGACTCAAGCAACTGGTGAACACCCCCACCCACTACGCCGGCCACACGCTTGCCCCAATCTTCTCCTCCAGCAAGCACATCTCCTTCAGCCACTCCACCGGACTTCATTGGATGGATCACAGCTGCGTCCACTTCAGCTTCAGAAGAACCACGACCCACCACCACCCGCAACAGGTTCCTCGCAGGAGCTGGAGCAAGATCACCGCCGACCAGCTCACCAACTCCCTTAGCCTGAACCCTCCCGCCAGCGCAACAGACCCCAACGAAGCAGCCCGCAACTTCACACAGTGGCTCACCAACTGCACCGATGACCTCGCACCACTGAAGAGCCCTCCCAGCAGACCCGGCAGCAAGAAAGCCTCGTGGTTCACCGACGAACTCAAAACATCCAAAAGAAACTGCCGCACCCTTAAAAAAGCCTGGCGCCACGACCAGACCACAGAAAACATGACTGCCCTCAAGAACACCACCCGCAAACACCACCAGCTGATCCGCACCACAAAAAGGACAACATTCAAAGAATGACTGGACAACAACACCCACAACAGCAAGGAACTCTTCAGCATCATCAAAGAGTTCTCCAACCCCAACGCCGGAAACAACGACATCACACCCTCGCAAGACCTCTGCGA
Organism: Lissotriton helveticus; assembly: GCF_964261635.1. NCBI lineage: Eukaryota > Metazoa > Chordata > Amphibia > Caudata > Salamandridae > Lissotriton > Lissotriton helveticus. The sequence goes on from NC_136067.1 coordinate 661,066,059, forward strand.
CTCACTCGCCACCTTCTTCCACCGAAAGATCGCCGACATACACAACAGATTCGGCGCACAAACCACGCACCCAACCGCCGAACCAATGCCCCCCACCACCACCCTTTGCACCTGGACCCCGGTTAGCACCGAAGACACCACTCGCACGATGAACACCATCCACTCCGGATCACCAACAGACCCCTACCCCACCACGTCTTCAACAAGGCCGACTCCATCATCGCACCCCAACTCCGGGACATCATCAACATCTCCTTCAACACCGCCATCTTCCCGGAGAGCTGGAAGCACACCGAGCTCAGCGCCCTCCTGAAGAAACGAACAGCGGACCCCACCGACCTCAAGAACTTCCGCCCATCTCGCTCCTCCCTTTTCTTGCCAAAGTCATCAAGAAGACCGTCAACAGACAGCTCGCCGCCTTTCTCGAAACAAACGGATCCCTCGACCCTTCGCAGTCCGGCTTCCGAGCCAACCACAGCACCGAGACCGCCCTCATCGCAGCCACCGATGACATCAGATCCGTGCTCGACAACGGGGAAACAGCAGCCCTCATCCTCCTGGACCTATCTGCGGCGTTCGACACTGTCTGCCACCGCACCCTAGTACAGCGCCTCAACAACATCGGAATCCAAGGGAAGGCCCTGGAGTGGATCATCTCGTTCCACGCCGGAGGAACCCAGAGAGTCCGCTGCCCCTGTTCAGATCCGAGGCCACCGAAGTCATCTGCGGCATATGAAATGAAATGAAATGAAAAAGAAATTTCTAAAGCGCACTGCGGCCAAGCGGCTTCCTGGCGCTGAGGAGCACAACAGATTCTACAGAGGGTCCCATGAGAGGTTAGTCGGGAAAAGCCTGAAGAAAAAGAAAAGTTTTAAGGGCTTTGCGGAAGTGGGAAAAGATGGGAATAGAGCGGATGGAGAGAGGGAGATTGTTCCAGATCTGGGGGGCCAGGACAGAGAAGCGGGTGCCCCCGGTACGGGATTTACGGAAGCGGGGGACATGAAGAAGAGAGAGAGAGGAAGAGCGGAGAGAGTGACTGGGAGCGTGAGAGGAGATAAGAGAGTTGATGAAAAGCGGGGCAGAACGAGCGTGCGCTCGGAAAGCCAGACATGCTAGTTTTAACCGGGACCTGAAAAGAACCGGGAGCCAATGGAGGGATTTGAGGGCTGGGGTAATGTGGGAGGATTTGGGAAGACAAAGAATAAGGCGGGCCGCCTGGTTTTGGACGGCCTGGAGACGGCGAGTTTCGTAGGCAGGGGTGCCTACGTACAGGCCGTTACCATAATCCAGGCGGGATGTAATAAGGGCCGTAATGATGGTTTTGAGGGCATCAGCAGAAAAAAAACGAGAGATCTTACGAATGAGGCGGAGGGAAGAAAAACAAGAAGACACAACGGAGCTGATTTGGGCGTGGATGGATAGATCATTACTGATCTTGATACCCAAAGTCCGGACTGAGGGGACGGGAGAAGGGGGGGGACCAAAAGAAAGGGGCCAATGGGCAGAGGACCAGGGATTAGATGAGCCGCCGGTAAGGACAAGCTCGGTTTTATCGGGGTTGAGCTTCAAATGATTGAAGCTCATCCACTGGGAGATAAAAAGAAGAGTGGAACAGAATTTGGGAAGAGAGTCAGCTGGGGAGGAAAGATCGAAGACGAGCTGGAGGTCGTCGGCGTAGTTATACACAGAGACCCCCAGCTCGAGAAGAGAAGAGATGAGGGGACGGATGTAGAGATTAAAGAGGAGAGGGGAAAGGGAAGAACCCTGAGGGACCCCACAGGTAACCGGGAGTGGGGGAGCAGAAAAATCAGAAAGATGGACTGCCTGTGACCTGCCTTGGAGGAAGGACGCGATCCAGGAGAAGGCAGTGCCTTGGATGCCCGCTGCGCTGACACGGTCGAGAAGGATGGCATGATCGACAGTATCAAACGCAGCGGACAAGTCCAAAAGGACCAAGGCCTGGGGGAGGTTGTTATCGGCCTTGCCCTTAAGTTCATCAAGGACCGCGAGGACCACTCCCTCAGTGGAGTGGCCAGGACGAAAACCCGCCTGGTGGGAGGCCAGAAGATGATTCTCCTCAATGTAGGCGGAGAGGCAGGATGTAACATAACTTTCAAGAATCTTCCCTAGGTAGGGAAGAAGGGAGATCGGCCTGAAGTTAGCTGGGAGAGAGGGATCAAGACCGGCCTTTTTCAGAATAGGAAAAACAATAGCAGATTTAAAAGAGGGGGGAACACAGCCCGAGACCAAAGAAGTGTTAAGAAAAGTGAGGGGGGGGGCCAGACAGCTAGTGTAAAGAGTTCTAAGGATCCGTGCAGGGGCACAGTCTGCGGGAGAGCCCGACTTGACCTTGACCAGCAGGTCAAGGAAAAGCTCAGGGGAGATGGGTTCGAAATGATCCAAAACAGAAGAAGAGAGATGAGAATGATCAGGGAGAGCAGGAGGGGACACAATGGGAATATTGGCTTTAATGGTGATGATTTTATTGATAAAATAGTCATTCAGAGAATGACAGAGAGATTGAGAAGGGGCAGGGGAAAGAGAAGCACGATGGGAGGTAGCAAGACTGTGAACAAGTGCAAAAATCTCACGGGACTTATTGGCTGACAAGGCCACCCGCTCATTGAAGTACTTGGATTTGGTCGCTAAAATGGCTTTTTTGTAGGTATTGAGAAGGGCTTTATATTTAAGACGGAGAGTAGGGCAGTAGTTGCGACGCCAATGACGCTCCGAGCGCCTGAGCTCTAATTTCAGGGATTTAAGGTCACTCGAAAACCACTTGTGGGCGTCATGGGGGCGGGCCGATTAAATTTTTTTGAGAGGAGCGACCTGGTCGCAAGCAGAAGAGAGCCAGGTGTTAATGGCAAGGGCCTGACTTTCCAAAGATAGGTGGGACAAGGTAGGAGCGGAAGAAGACAATAGAGATGAGAGGTTATTAAGATCAGTCTTGTTCCAGCTGCGGGCCAAGATGTTTTTAGGCAGGGGAGCTTTCTCAACATGACCTAGATGAATAGAGAAAGAGATCATGGAGTGGTCCGACCAAACACAAGGTAGAATAGAAGTGGGCGAGAGTTGACAGCGTAAGGACCAAATTTGGTCTAAAATGTGACCATGAATGTGGGTAGGGACCAAAACATGAGGTAAAAAATTAAAACACTGAAGGGTAGAAGAAAAATCTTTGGAAGAGGAATCTTCCCTCGGATCACCCGGCCAAAAATTGAAGTCACCGAGCAGGAGCATCGAGGAGTTATTTACCGCCAAAGTGGCCAGAAGATCCTGCAAGGTGGAAACAAATGAGGGCATGCTTTGGGGTGGGCGGTACACAAGGACCACCGTAAGGGGTACCGGCAGGTTGAGAGAGCGCGCCACCAAGAAGTCAACACTGGATATGCGGGGATGCGGAAGCAGCTGAAATTGCATAGAAGAGCGAATTATCATCGCCACACCCCCTCCAGTTTTTCCGTCAGGGCGGTCAGCACGAAGGGCATAGTGGGTACTAGGAAGAATAGCAAAAAGGTCAGGGAGTGAGTCAGAGGAAAACCAGGTTTCAGTGAGGAAAAGAAAATCCGGGGAGTCGGTATCCAAGAGGTTGAAAAGGGCAGTTTGATTTTTGGTGGCGGAACGGGTATTAAGAAGGATAGCAGAGGCGGCTGGGGGACCAGAAATGGTGCCGGTGACAGAGGGCGTAGAAGAGGTGGGAGGAGAAGAAATGGGGGAAGCCGGGGAGGGACAGGGAAGATGGGGAGCATAAATACCATGCGAGGAAAGGTGTTGAACTACAGTAGGAGCGAGAGGAGCAGAGACAGAGAGGGAGAATAGCTGGGCAGAGGTGTACGACAAGGGAAGAGCAAGATCTATGGCCCTAGGTCCCGACCCGTCGCGGACGGGCGCAGACGGGCTTAACTTAGGCGCAACTTCGGCGCGCCTTCGTCGCGCCCGCTGCGCTCGTCCGCTGCGCTGCCGGGACTGGCCCACCATTATGTGGGGACACATGGGAGGGAGTGGCTAGGGGGGAGGGGCCCAAACGCTGCAACGCTGACCCAGAGCCGCCCAAGATGGAGTCTCGCCCGTCTCAAGAGACGATCAGCGGGAGGCGCTCTGGGTGGCGTGCAGAAGGGAAAGAATGGAGGCTGCTAAAAGTGGTTTGCTGCCGTGCGCGGAAGTCCAGAGCGCAGCTGGTGGCAGAACAAGCGCTGACCAGGAAGGTAAGGGCTTTAAAAAAAGCGTTGCTCCCGGCGAAGCCTCGGGAGTTCTGAAGACTGATGTGTGAAGGCGCGATGACCAGCGAGCGCCTGAAGTACTAGTCTTGGGGGGAGGGGCCCAAACGCTGCAACGCTGACCCAGAGCCGCCCAAGATGGAGTCTCGCCCGTCTCAAGAGACGATCAGCGGGAGGCGCTCTGGGTGGCGTGCAGAAGGGAAAGAATGGAGGCTGCTAAAAGTGGTTTGCTGCCGTGCGCGGAAGTCCAGAGCGCAGCTGGTGGCAGAACAAGCGCTGACCAGGAAGGTAAGGGCTTTAAAAAAAGCATACTACAAGGATCCTCACTCAGCCCCACCCTTTTCAACATCTACATGAGCCCTCACAGCCATTGCACGCCAACGCAACCTCAACATCATTTCCTACGCCGACAACACCCAGCTGATCCTCTCCCTCACCAATGACCCCGCCACCGCCAGAGCCAGCCTATATGAAGGTATGAAAGACGTCGCCGAGAGGATGAAGAACAGCCGCCTGAAACTGAACTCAGACAAGACGGAAGTCCTCATCCAGGGATCATCGCCCCCTGCCTGAGACGACTCCTGGTGGCCCCCTGCCCTGGCCACCACCCCCAAGCCAACGGACCACGCACGAAACCTGGGCTTCATCCTGGACTCCTCCCTCTCGATGACCAGACAAGTCAACGCCGTATCGTCATCGTGCTTCAACACCCTGCGCATGCTCCGTAAGATCTTCCGATGGATCCCCACCGAAACCAGGAAGACAGTCACCCAGGCGCTTGTCACCAGCCGACTGGACTACGGGAACACCCCCTACGCGGGAACCACCGCCAAACTACAGAAAAGACTCCAGCGCATTCAGACTCCTCAACCACGCACACAAGGCTCTCCACAACATAGGCCCAAAGTACCTCAACAGCCGCCTTACTTTCTACACACCCACCCGCCAGCTACGATCGGCCAGCCTCGCCCTCGCCGCCGGACCACGCATTCGCAGAGCCACCGCTGGAGGAAGATCCTTCTCCTACCTGGCGGCCAAGACATGGAACTCCCTCCCCATCCACCTACGGCTGACCCAGGACCACCTCTCCTTCAGGAAACAACTCAAGACCTGGCTTTTTGAGCAGTAACGACCCCTCCCCCCAGCGCCTTGAGACCCTTCTGGGTGAGTAGCGCGCTATACAAAGTGCTGATTGATTGATTGACTGGAGTCAAGCTATCCTGGCTGAAGACGGCTGATAGCCAGAAGCCGGTCCTAGGATGCTTGATTCCGGTCCAGGAAAGACATGGCTTGGCAGTTCAGGCTGGACTGTTCCCATGAGGTACAGGGTCAAGGCTGATTTGCATATGGCCATGTCTGAACTGGGGTGGTGTGGAGGGCAAAAAAACTATGGATTTAGGCCCTGATCTCTGTACTGGGGTGAATGTATGACATTGTTCTGCATTCTGTCCATCAACTGTTGTTTTTGCATTTGTCACGCCGAGTGGGATGGGTATGCTCAGACGTGAGTCCCATGCTCTCCACACCACTGGAGTGAAGCTATCCTGGCTGAAGATGGCTGATAACCAGAAGCCAGTCCTAGGATGCTTGATTCCGGTCCAGGAAAGACATGGCTTGGCAGTTGGGGCTGGACTGTTCCCATAAGGTACAGGGTCAAGGCTGATTTGCATATAGCCATGTCGGAACTGGGGTGGTGTAGAGTGCAAAAAAAAGATGGATTTAGGCCCAGATCTCTGTACTGGGGTGAATGTATGACATTGTTCTGCATTCTGTCCATCAACTGTTGTTTTTGCATTTGTCACCCCGAGTGGGATGGGTATGCTCAGACGTGAGTCCCATGCTCTCCACACCACTGGAGTCAAGCTATCCTGGCTGAAGACGGCTGATAGCCAGAAACCGGTCCTAGGATGCTTGATTCCGGTCCAGGAAAGACATGGCTTGGCAGTTCGGGCTGGACTGTTCCAATGAGGCAAAGGGTCAAGGCTGATTTGCATATGGCCATGTCTGAACTGGGGTGGTGTGGAGTGCAAAAAAACGATGGATTTAGGCCCAGATCTCTGTACTGGGGTGAATGTATGACATTGTTCTGCATTCTGTCCATCAACTTTTGTTTTTGCATTTGTTAAAACTGAAGCGTAGGAGAGGGGATACGTTTTCTAAGGGTACCAGGTAGTAATTACGCTAACCTCTCTTAACAGAGAACGTGATGCTCGAATTTGAGATCAATTCAGTAGTACTCTTTATAAAATAAGGGGTATTGGGCTACAACATGGTAAGCTATATTCTAGTGAGCTGCATGTAATACATCTATAATTAAATTCTGTATAGGAATTTTGCGCCAGATGTAGAGGGGTTTTTAAGGATGAAAATTATACCATAAAGCCCCCTTCCTTTACGAATATTGAGCAGTTGCTTTCTTTTTTATATTTCTGTAGATTGAGAGGGGCTAACGCTATCTATGTTTTATTGGGAGCACGCTTTACACTTGAATTCCCCGAACACAGGGAGTAGAATATTTGGAAAGTATTGCGGTATGTGTTGAACGAAAAATATACACCTTGTATCATTTAAGATATAGAGATTGGACAATAAGGATGTATTTTGTGTCCTGACCTCACAGGTTATAGGTGGCCACTTTATGAGGAAGTAAAAAATATATTGAGTAGAGACCAGAGGATCGGGTAGGAAAATTATTGTTGAGAGCGTCTACTAAGTTTGTCTGCCTGCATTCAGGGAGGACAATATTGGAGATTGATGAGGTATGTCAACGAAAAGACTCAATTTTATTAGAGTTCACGAAAGATAGGGACCGGTAACTAATGATGTAGTTCTGTCCTACCCACATGGGTTATAGGTGGCTGCCTAAAAAGAAAACTATATACTGTCAGAAGTGGTTGAAGAACCAGTTAGAAAAAACTCACACTATTATTATTGGTGAGTAGGTAATGGACAGCTCGGGGGTAACAAACGTCTCCATTTTAAACTAACTTTGCGTTCTGTTTTACATGAATTGGGACAGCACCATATGCATATATTAGGAATAAGTATGGAGCTTCTGATAGATGCTTTATCAAAATTTCTCTAACAGGTTATAACTTTATCTATATATCACAATTGCACTTGTAAAAAGGCAATCCGATTAGAAATGACCCTCATTTAGTATTTCTTCCGATTTAACAACTTTTTGTTTAATGAATATGTTCCTTCAGCAGATGATTTTATAAAACAGTATAAGGATGAGGATTGATTACTTAATATGTGAAATACACGTGCAGGAAGTGCCAACAGTGGCTTGAGTAATGTATAGGGAATATTCACTGTATATATAAAGATTGTACTTAGAAAATGATTGTATGTTCTTAATTGTTTATTTGTCAAATAATATAGAAAATATAATGAATATTTTGTATACTTATTTGTAGCCCTGAAGAAGTCCTTCGGGACGAAACGCGTTGGCTACGGTTGTGTGATTATCAAGAAGAATACGAATAAATAACATTTATATAAAGACCTGCTGAATGGATTCTAATTTCGGCTAAATTTAATTATTGTTAACTTTTTTGAGTGGCGTGCTGGATCATTGTATTTCAAGGTCTATATGTGCATGTTTGCTCTGTTTTTAAGCATTAAGGTTTTTTGTTGGATACTGTTAAAGGTTTCTGATCATTTTTCACTGATCCGTTTTCTTAAAGGTTTTGATTAATGTACTTTATCTTTTGTGGCGCCTCGGTTTAAATTTGTGAGTTTGTGTGGAGCTTTTTGATGGAAGCCACAGCACAAATCTATAATTAGGCCCCTGACCTTGAAAATTGTAGTCACCTTCATCATCACCACTTCTTTGTGGAGAATCCGTAAGCTCCAATCATCATCACATAGCTCTCCAAATACGGTGTTATTGCTGGACAAGCTGGTTCTATGCGCATTCACGTCACAAAACAAAACTGTTTACCCTGTTTCACTTGGTTCAGACCATCAATGTATTGATTCAGGTTTTTTTTTCTGAGCACCTTCATGCTGTTTAGTCTACAACTATGATCAAAATAAAAATACCCCAACAATAAATAAAATGCTGTTATGTAAAATGTCGAGTGAATGTTGAAGGAATTTTGGTGTACAAGTCATTCAGCAAGACCAAATGGTAGAACATGTAGAACCTTTTACACTGTTTTAAAACACAAATCTCTCCATCAAAATGCTTTAAACTCCAGAGTTAACTCACCATTATTAATATTCCCTGACATTTAATGGGCACCTCTGTAGCAGAAGCGTTAACCTCATAAAATATTTTAAAATGCAGGTTTTGCAGGCAATTAAGGAGAAGAGATTTACTACCATGCTTCTCCTTGTTGCCAATTTCTTTGTGGAACGGCTTTATTTGTATAATTTGTTTTTATTAGGTTATTAGTTGAGGTTGCACAACTTTTTTTCGAGCAAGCACAAAGCAAAATCAAATTTGTTAAATCTCATAATGCACTTAAATGTAATCATGATATACCTGATAAACCTATGTGTGAGGTCTTAATATCTGATGTCACTTCCAGAGAGATAACATTGTGGTGTCATGTGCTATTGTGGCACGCGCCATAATGTCACTTGCAAACTACCTAACTTGGTTAGTCCCCCCACTTTTTAGGACCTGTGACCTGAAGGAGGGGTTGGTGGTAGGTGGAAGCTGGGGCCAGGAGGGGGGGGTCAGTAAGTATAATCACTTGTGCAACTTGTTGTTTGCTATACAGTTTTAGGTGCATGAACAGCCAGAAGACAATCAAATTAAAGCAAACCATAATATAGGCTTGTAAGCAGCGTCCGTGGAGATAGGATAGAAAGGTTGATGACATTGGTCAGGGTTGAGAGTAGACATGACAGAAGCGGGGAGCAGCGTTGGGTACCAATGCATGCCCTCTCTTCTTGTTTTGGGAGCCAGCAGGGGTGCATTTAGGCTTGCAAGTGTTTCTTAGACTATCATGGGCCTGCTAATTTAAAATAGTTATGATTGGCCGTGGGATGTTTATTTCCCTTGGGCCATATCGCTCCTACAGCACTCCGAGTACCATAAGTTGTCTGATTGGCTGCCAGCAAGATGAGAAAAATGTTGCTGCCAGCCATTACAAGACTCGGGGACTTAGCATAGCAACCAAATACTCGCAGACACTTTAAACACACCTATTTGAAAGTGGAATACTCTGCTAAAACAGTTTCTATTGATTTAAGACTGACTACGAATGATTAGGAGTAAAATAAAGTGCTGCAATAATGCCGCCAAATTTCAATTTTTGTGCTGCTAAATTTCAATTTCTGTGCCGCAAAATGTGCAAATCTATGCCGCAATATCCTGGTGGGTATGGGGGTGCAGGGATGTATTGTGAGTTGTGAGTCTGTACGCGCCTTAAAGCTACCTCCTCCCAGAGAAGCCATGGACTGCTCAACCCACTCTACAACTCAGCTTCAAGTGCTGAAGGGGTACTTGGACCAGTTGCTAAGAACCCTTAGTAGCTTGAGGCCGGGGACATCAGGAGTAAAGGGTGTCAACCACCATCTTCTGGTTTGGAATATCCACCGTCTCATTTAGGAGACCATGTAGTCCAATATGACTATCAATTGATTTATGTGTGCAAATTCACTGTTTCGAATTGCAAAGGTGAGTTTGCCATTAGTGCACCTAATTTGAATTCCAGTGTGCTAAGAGCTTTATAATTTGACCCATTGAGATTGCAGCGTTGTTCTGATAACATTTACAATCAATACATGGGTGTAGAGGAAGGTATTTCTCTATGCAGATAAATAATGTCCCTGCTGAAAAGCAAACCAAAATAGTGTAATATGCAAATACACAATGCATCAGAGCCTCCTCCTCATTTCTCGAGTTCCGCAAGAAGGTGAAGATCTGACTCTTTGTTTAAACACCAATTAAAAATAGGGGCCATATTATCAAGAACGGCGATAACATTATCCCAGCTTTAGCTAAAACGATGATAAGGGTCTTGATAATATGCCTTTGTGAATTCCCATAGAAGCCCAGGTTTGATGGCACTCCAGAACCTGGACTTCCACGGGAATTCACAAGGGCATATTATCAAGCCTCTTATCGCAGTTCTTGATAATATGGACCTTATTTTTAATTTACGACATGAAAATAATGACTCATTGAAGCACTCCCAACACTCCTGTAACTTTTGCATTTTTTCAACACTACTCCTTGAATGTTATATTGTTTTGTATAGTGCACTAATCACCCAGAATGTTATCCAGGTGCGTGGCAGGCATATAGGTGTGTGGTCCCCTAGGTGTTTAAACAAAGAGTCAGGTCTTCACCTTCTTGCGGAACTCGAGAAATGAGGAGGAGGCTCTTATACATTGTGTACTGATGCATTCCGGAAGGTTGATCCAAACATTTTTTAGTTCAAAAAAAGTTATGGTTTTGCTCAAAACTTTGAGCTAGCCGAGCAAGCGCAGCCATCTAGGATTTGTACTGGAGGCATACAATGTGAAAATAGTTATTTCACATTGTGTAAACATTTTCTGGTTTGCATGCAGGCTTTTATGCTGATGTAATTAATTGGGCGAATTTATCTCTATCACGGACAGCATAGTGTATGACAAAATTAAGCACAGCACAAAACTCGTGGTGGGTGCAATCAAACAAACAAACACTAGTTGGCTGCTTCGTTGTACAAGCCATCTGAAGACATACTAAACTTCCATAAACAGTTGACACATTTCCAATATCTTTTCTTTTATCTATCACTGTTGCCAGTCGGTAGCTACGAAATCTACATTAAATCTAACACAGCGAAGGTAGGTTTAGATTTACAAGTTGCCTGCCGCCCACAGTATTTTCAATCAGGGACCACTCACTGGATGATGCCCATATGGGACCCCAGGAAACAAAGCTCAGGCTTAGAAAAGCTCATGCGCGTCTAGTATTTACAAGAGTTTTTATGAGGCAAAACAAATTGCTTTGTGCACCAGTCTCTTTGTAGGAATCCACTTGATATTTACTCTAGTTCACCTTTATTACATTCGAGGTTTTTCCTGATTGCTTAGGGATTGAACCAGACTGCTGCCATGACTTCCCCTTGCTTTTCATTACTGTGTGTTTCACTGGTCGATAAAAGCCCAGGTGATGCAGAGCTAAAGTGAGTGTTATTTGAGTCAGTGCTTAATTCGAGGGGGTTGATAGACGGCAGTCACTTTACAAACTGAAATCAATCACGATTCGGTGTATTTGCTCTTTTTAGTCAGAACAGCAACTCTGTGCACTTCTTAACATAGCAAGTTATTTTAGTGTGTGGTGGAAAGTAAAACGTACTTGTTTGACTTGTATGGCATTCAATGACATTCCATGGAACACTCATGTAAGAGTAGGAAAGTGTTACATTTTGACCAGCTCTGCTATTGCACAGTACCGACTTCTAAGGTTTGTCCACTAAGAGACAATCCCTTAAAAACCAGGGTGAGCGGCTTATTTATGAGGACATTTACAGATTTTTTAAGCCACGCAAAGCCACTTTGCGAGACTCCAAAAATCTGGAGTAACGCATCACTGCGCAAAGTCCTTCATTGCGTTACTCTGCTCTTGGAAGGCTTTCCATAGATGTTTGCATGGGTGTTCCCATGCAACTCCCATAGATTTTGACAAATCCCCAAATTTATAAGAATGTGTACACCTGGGAATGCGCCAAAATCTTACACCTTTCTAGGGGAGGCGTAAAAAGGAGAAATATCTCTTATTTCTCCTCATGTTTTACTCTTTTTATGTGTGCTTCATAGAAAGAGGAATAGGCCTCCCAGGATTTTTTTTGTTTTGTACTGAAAAGTGTCTCTTCCTTTTCAAAAATAATCCAGTATGCACCATTGTGCAAGGGTGCCTATGTTGACTCTAGGCAGCCCATTGTGCGCCAGCACATGGTAAAGGACAGGAATGCACCATATTCCATTAAACACGATGCATTCATGCCCTTTCTCTGTCATGCAGTGCAGCAAGGTGACTTGCTGCAGTGCACTGCATGACTTGTTTATAATTATGGCCCCGGGTCCTTTAAATTAGGGTAGTGGTACAAGAAGTGGTGACATGAGTATTTAGTTCCTGCAGATTAAGTTCAGAGGAAACATTGTGCTTGATTGCTGCTGGCCCTAACACCTACCACCAGTTTTCAGCTTGTTGTAATTGCACTCATAAAAGCAGGGACACGTCGAAAAAAATGCAGATAGGGAACAGACACCCTTAAGAGATGTTATTCTCCTTGTATTTCTGCACTAAGTCAATATAATGTTTTCATGAACTCACCTGAATCTTCTGTTTTGACCATAGGTTCCAAACCTTCTTCTAAATATTGTCGACCTTGTCATTACGCATGAATATGTTTATTATTTTCTCCATAGGAAAAAAGGTAAAAAAATATTAGGTTTAAGGTGAAGGATCTTCACATTCACGAATGTATCATGGGCTGGGAGCTTCAATCTGGAAAAAGCGGGTAAGGATTTCACAGATAGAAGATTGGATATATGAAGGAAAAAGACTGGGCTGGGAAGGCAAAAGAGATAGCAATCAACTTAGAGCATACACCATAATAATTTTCAGAACAAGACTGAAAAGTGTGTAAAAATATACTGTCTTTTTTTAGTGCAATGAAGACATGCAACAAAAGGTACTGTATTGCATTACGCTAAGGAGAGAGCATTGAAGGCGCGCCAAAGGCAAGCCCGTCTGCGCCCATCCGCGCCTGGACCGCGCCCAGTGCCAGGACCCCTGGTCTCCGACGATGCCAGCCCACACGACGGACCTACGACGCCGCAACCCTCATCGCACTCAAACCCGACCGCACAAGAGCCTGCCATTGAGCCACTCCGAGACGCACCCACGGACCCTTCACCTGCCAAGCCTGCAAGTTCACCTGCATCCGGACCTGCACCACAGCCTCCAAGCCGAGCACCAACAACCTCAAGTGCATCCTGCTCAACACCCGCTCCATCCACAGACACGCCATCGAACTTTGGAACCTGCTCGACACAACCTCACCAGACGTCGCCTTCCTTACAGAAACCTGGATGAACGCTTCCTCAGCACCCGACATCGCCATCCCAGACGGATACAAGATCATCCGGAGAGACCACGTCAACCAGACTGGAGGAGGCATCGCCATCGTACACAAGAACACCATCCGCATCACGACCGACTCCAACGACACCTTCACCACCGCCGAGTATCTCCACATCCAGATACACACCGACCCAAAGACGACCCTCAGAGGCACCCTCGTCTACAGACCCCCGGGACCACGCACGTACACAATTCAGCGAAGACATCACGGACTTCATCAGCCCGCACGCCCTCCGCTCCACTGACTACATCCTCCTAGGGGACCTCAACTTCCACCTGGAGAACAACAAGGACCGCAACACCACCGCCCTGCTGGACAACCTCACCAACCTCGGACTCAAGCAACTGGTCAACACCCCCACCCACTACGCCGGCCACACGCTTGATCCCGTCTTCTCATCCAGCAAGCACATCACCTTCAGCCACTCCACCGGACTTCACTGGACCGACCACAGCTGCGTCCACTTCAGCTTGAGAAGAACCACGACCCACCACCACCCACAACAGGTTCCTCGCAGGAGCTGGAGCAAGATCACCGCCGAGCAGCTCACCACCTCCCTCAGCCAGAACCCACCCGCCAGCACAACGGACCCCAACGAAGCAGCCCGCAACTTCACACAGTGGCTGACCGCCTGCGCCGACGACCTCGCGCCACTAAAGAACCCGCCCAGCAGACCCAGAAGCAAGAAAGCCTCCTGGTTCAGTGACGAACTCAAGAATTCCAAGAAGAACTACCACACCCTCGAGAAAGCCTGGCTCCTCGACCAGACCACCGACAACATGACCGCCATCAAAGACGCCACCCGCAAGCACCACCAGCTCATCCGCACCACCAAGAAGAAATCACTGAAGGAATGACTGGACAACAACGCCCACGACAGCAGGGAACTCTTCAGCATCGTCAAGGAGTTCTCGAATCCCAGCACCGGCAACAACGACATCACTCCTTCACAAGATCTCTGCGACTCTCTCGCCTCGTACTTCCACCGCAAGATCGCCGACATCCACAACAGCTTTGGCGCACCTTCCACGCACCCAACCGTCGAACCAACGCCCCCCACCGCCACCCTCCGCACCTGGACCACGGTGACCACCGAAGACACAGCCCGCACGATGAACACCATCCACTCCGGATCCCCAACCGACCCCTGCCCCCACCACGTCTTCAACAAGGCCGACTCCATCATCGCACCCCAACTCCCGGACGTCATCAACTCATCCTTTAACACCGCCACCTTCCCGGAGAGCTGGAAGCATGCCGAGCTCAGCGCCCTACTGAAGAAACCAACAGCGGACCCCACCGACCTCAAGAACTTCCGCCCCATCTCGCTCCTCCCTTTTCCTGCCAAAGTCATCGAGAAGACCGTCAACAGACAGCTTGCAGCCTTCCTCGAGAGGAACGGATCCCTCGACCCCTCGCAGTCCGGTTTCCGAGCCAACCACAGCACCGAGACCGCCCTCATCGCAGCCACCGACGACATCCGGGCCCTGCTCGACAACGGGGAAACAGCAGCCCTCATCCTCCTGGACCTCTCTGCAGCGTTCGACACCGTCTGCCACCGCACCCTAGTGCAACGCCTCAGCAACATCGGTATCCAAGAAAAGGCACTGGAGTGGATCATCTCGTTCCTCGCCGGAAGAACACAAAGAGTCCACCTCCCCCCGTTCCGATCTGAGGCCACTGAAGTCATCTGCGGCGTACCACAAGGATCATCGCTCAGCCCAACCCTCGTCAACGTCTACATGAGACCTCTTGCAGCCATCGCACGGCAACACAACCTCAACATCATCTCCTACGCCGACGACACCCAACTGATCCTCTCCCTCACCAGAGACCCCGCCACCGCCGGAACGAGCCTACACGAAGGGATGAAAGACGTCGCCGAGTGGATGAAGAACAGCCGCCTGAAACTGAACTCAGACAAGACGGAAGTCCTCATCCTGGGACCATCGCCCTCCGCCTGGGACTACTCCTGGTGGCCTCCCGCCCTGGGCACCGCTCCCAAGCCAACAGACCACGCACGCAACCTGGGCTTCATCCTGGACTCTTCCCTCTCGATGACCAGACAAGTCAACGCCATCTCCTCATCGTGCTTCAACACCCTGCGTATGCTCCGAAAAATCTTCAGCTGGATCCCGACCGAAACCAGGAAGACGGTCACCCAGGCACTCGTCACCAGCCGTCTGGACTACGGGAACGCCCTCTACGTGGGAACCGCAGCCAAAGTACAGAAAAGACTCCAGCGCATACAGAACGCCTCCGCCCGACTCATCTTGGACATCCCCCGATGCAGCCACATCTCCCGCCACCTGAGGGACCTGCACTGGCTCCCTGTCGGCAAAAGGATCACGTTCAGGCTCCTTACCTACGCACACAAGCCTCTCCACGACCTGGGCCCCAAGTACCTCAACGACCGCCTGACCTTCTACACACCCACCCGCCAGCTACGCTCTTCAAGCCTCACCCTCGCCGCCGTACCACACATCCGAAGAGCCACCGCTGGAGGAAGATCCTTCTCCTACCTGGCAGCCAAGACATGGAACTCCCTCCCCATCCACCTCCGGCTGACACAGGACCATCTCGCCTTCAGGAAACAACTCAAGACCTGGCTGTTCGAGCAGTAGCGGCCCCTCCCCAAAGCGCCTTGAGACCCTTCCGGGTGAGTAGCGCGCGATACAAATGCTATGATTGATTGATTGATTGATTGAAATGTCATATCTACGAAGATATAGTGCTGATGCTTTCTTCCGCAGCGCTGGTTGACAAAAAGGATGCCTAGCATCACTCATGCACATGCTATAGTGCAATGGTGTGTGTGCGATATTTATCATAGGTAATGTACTGAAAAGATACCCTTTAAGTACAAAATACTAGGTGCTTTTATCAGCCACTTTACTGAAGCATTTTTTTTAGCAGCAGGCAGGTGGGAAGACCTTTAAAAACTTGCTCTCAAAAGATTTCTCTCTCCTTGACCTACCCCAGGAGCTCATTACCCCCAGGTCCCTTATGTCCTTGTCCCATTCATAACAAAGTGGAGATGATCATCTCCCGACAGAAAAAAACAAGAGGAATGCGGGGACCCTAATACTGCCCCTCTGTGAGAAGTTGGCCTGATGTATGATGTCCACAATTCTGTGGGCACCTTGTATCCGTCCAAACAATCCCTTATGGTGGTGGTTGTAAAGCCAACCTTATAGACAAGCTATCCTAGGGGTAGCATAGACCTAGCAGTCTTAGGCTTAACTCAAGAGGGCATGTGAAGCCAATTGTTTTACCATATGCAATCCTGTAATATCAAATGAAAGGACACCACACAAGTTATATATTATATAAATATATGTATTTATTACTAGAATAATCCTCTGTACTCTTTATGAGTGCAGAGGCACAAGCGTTTAAACAAAAGCACAGTTTAACATTCAAAAGTTGCACAATTTTAGATGGGCCCGGTGGCCACTCTAACCATATACTAAAAAAATGGTATAAGTACCACCTCTCGAACATTGGTAGGGCCTAGGGCCTTGTGAAATGCTGGGGCTACTCGGGACTAGCAGTGATGAAGTTGGGAGAGGCCCGCGGGACACGGGTGCAGTGCCTAAAGCACACGCATGCACCAATGCAAAGTCAATGGCGCGCAAAAGTTACAAAGTTACTGTTTTGGAAGTCTTCCGACTGGAATAGAAATAAACAACTTTAAACTAGGACACTAGAGGTGTAAACCACTACAGGAGCACCAGTGTTAGATCGTTACCTCACCCACAGGAAGCGGGTGCATATGTGCCAAAGTGTGTCGGGTTTCGTCGTGGAGATCTATGGAGACTGGTGATGAAGATGCTGCAGGCGGCCAGGAGAGAAGAGTCCGGTTGGATCCAAGGGTGGATCGAAATTGTAGAGTACCTGAAAGCAGAGGGGACAGAGTCTGGGTCACTAGCCAGTGACCAGGATGGAACCAGGAAGGAACCAGGCGATGTCGGGCGCAATCAGGTGGTTGTCGTGAAGCTTGTCTCCGCTGCCACGTGGACTCTGGGGTATCGACGATGACCTGGAGTGGAACACGGACTCACCCACAAAGGCTCTCACTGTTGGCGGTGTCGGCTTCCGGATCGGAGTCAACAGGCCTTGGTGAAGGCAACCCATGCAGGATTTGAAGATCGCTTCTGACTCGGAACAGCAAGGTCTGAGCGGTGGCTCCTTTTCAGGGGAGCGAGGGCCAGTCTGGAGCAACCAGACTAGCAGAGTATTTTCAAAGGTTCGTCGGTACTGGGGCCACTAGCCAACAGGCAAGCGACCGGACCAATGCGTCAAGCAGGAAAATGCAAAAGGGCCCCACGCAGCACTCAAAGAGTGTTGTGGGGAGATCTTCAGTGCAAAAGCTGCTCGGGGCTGGTGCTTCTCAAACCCCAATGCACAGCTTCGAGGATGCCTTGGGAGCTGCACGGTCAGCACTTCGCAGTCTTTTCAAGATGGCCGGCTCCACGCTTCACGTCGCCTCCACGGATCTCAGATTCGCTGGGACTGTGGATTGGGCTGTTAGAAGTCTGGGAAGCTGGGTCTTGTGGATCTCTGTTGCTCGAGTTCCGGCGGCAAACCGTTGGGCGCTGGATGATGCCTGTTTGCACAGGGTGGTCACTCCTTGACCACAAGGGAGATTCTTCAGTCTTCCATGTCGAGTGGGATGTCGAAGGGTCCAGAGTTCTGTATCAAAGTTTCAGTCAGGATAATCTAATGCTCCTGGGCACAGCTCCTACCTTTATTCCAAATCAAGGGGCTGGATTACCTGCTAGGTCCCTCCTATGGGTGGGACCCAGGAAGGGGGTGGTTACACCCCTTTCCCTTTGTCCAGTTTCGCGCCAGAGCTGGGGCTGGAGTGCCCCAGAACCGGTTTGACTGGATTTTGCATGGGACACCTTGTGTGCCCCAGGCAGTGTCTAGTTTCATTCAGCCCTCCCTGCCCCAATCCACTATCTCCTGTCTGGGGTGGTGTAACACCTCCCTGGGACAGGAAACCTTTTGTCCAGGCCTCCCCTGCCGGAGTTTCGGTCAGCAGCAGGAGGTCAGACTTGTGTCAGTGGCATCAGCATCCATTTTGTGATGCTGATGCTTTGGTTAGATTTAACCACGTTTAAGTAAAGTAACATGTCTTCTCCCTCTAGAAGGGTGGAATGCTACCCCCGTCGCCAGAACTGGTGAGGGGGTAGTATTCCAAAGTGTATGACACCTTACACAACATGTTTTGATAAAGCCAAACCAAAGTTAGCAATAACCGCGAGGATTATAATGCACTTAAGAGTATATGGTATGGCAATACCCTGGGACAGCTATAAGGAAATGGTTCCGAAAGCTGTAGACAGGCTCAGCTCATGCCAGAGCACCATCTCACATAAAACCAAGCACTCTGCCTCCAGGATTGTATGGCCTGCCATAGGAGTGACTGATAGGCATATATGTGTCCAGATATGGGTTTAGATATAGCTATACTATATCCAAGCAAGGGGTGATTACACCACCTTGCCCCAGGTGAGTGATCAGCCAGTTGTGTCTGTTTGGATGGCCAGCCAGGGGTGGCAAAAGATATGCTGATAAGGTGATCCAATCCCAATTAGTTATGCACCTAGGGTACATGGAGTCCATTTTAAGGAGAGAGCAGATAGCCTGGGACCCTGATTAGCAGGATCCCAGGCCAACTAAGTCGAAAACCAGCTAAACACTAGGCAAAAAATCTGGGGTAACCACAGTCAGGTATCCACCCTCCTACATAACCCCCCCTGCCCCCCCCCAAACGAAAGGGGATAAGGCTATCCTTGGCCAGGTAAGCCTATATTGCCTGAGTGGCCATATAAGGAGGAACCTGCACTGGCATGGTCACCCCCTATCTCATGGTCCACTAAGCAATCCCTTACCCTAGGGGTATCAGAGGTTCTCCACCATAGGGAATCACTACCTGTGGTGTGTTTTGGCAAAGTAAAAGGCTGGTGTTGAAATGGAGTACCGAAGTAAGGCTCCACTAATGTAGGGCTCAGCTTCCTCCAACCATCTTCCACCATGTGTGCCTTTCTTTCCTTGACTGAGTTGCACTGTGCTCTCAGGGTCAACCTCTGGCTACCTAAAGCTGGAGGCTGGGTCCCTTTGGTTGGCTTACTGGCGGGACAGGTCAGGTTTGGGACCCTTAGGTCCCAGGTTTGGCTGTGCCCAACAGTGTCCATCTGGGGGAGGTCCCTAACTAGTGGTAAGGGGGATCCCTCAGGAGATTTTACCTTTTACATCTTGCTAGGGCTGCTAGCTTTGGTGTCCCTAATCTGCTGATGGGGGGTGTTGTATTGGACAGGGGGCCCTTTGGGGTCCACTGGCCTCCTTGCCCTCTGCAGCCCTGGGCTGGCTAAGGCAAGGTAGAGAGGGGCAGGTTACCTGCTCCAGACTGGGTCCTACCTTAAAAGGATCCACTGACATCAGGGGCTCTGCCAAGCCAGGCCTGACTACCTGTGGGGCAGCTTCAAGGGGTAAGATCAGTTCCCTGAGGAGGCTGATCCTTTCCTAAAGTCTGGTGGGAGGGAGATTTCTCTTCAATGCTCTCTGTTTGTGTGGAGTGATCCATAGTTTCAGGCTTCACAACACATGAATCTGTTTGAGTTTGGGCTGTGGCCATCACAGCTCCACCAACCTTTTCAGGAGGGGACTCAGTTTGGGCATGGGCTGGTACCATCACAGCCCTGCTAATCTGTCTAGGGAAGGAGTCTACTTGAGATGGGGCTGTGACTGGCACAGCCCTTCCAACCTTTTCAGGAAGGACATCTTGGATTGGGGCTGTGGCCATCACAGCCCCACTAACCTTTCCATGGAGATTTACCATTTTAGAATGGGTTTCTTGTTCAACCTCAGCCCAGGATGAGATTTCCAGATCATTCCCCAGTAGACAATCTACAGGCAAGTTGGAAGACACTGCCACTCTCTTGGGGCCAGTGACACCTCCCCAGCTGAGATTTACCACTGCCATGGGATGATCTTTCTGAACTCATCAATGTTTGTCACCTGGTATGTGGCTCCAGGTATAAGTTGCCTTGAGGGGACTAGATTCTCAGTCAACATAGTGATACTAGCCCCTGTGTCTCTATAGGCCTCAACTTTTTGACCATTGATGAGGGGCTCTAGTCTGTACTTGCTCAAAGTGTTTGGGCAAGCAGTGAAGTTGGCAAACCCCATGCCATTTTCACAGACAGGAGTAGCTGTAGTAGGGGACCTGGTTAGGCCAGAGTCCACCTGAGCTCCAAGAGTAAACCCAGCCAAATTCTAGGGGGTGCTTCCACCACCTGGGGGATTACTACTAATAGTAACAGGGGGTGTTGGAGCCTTACTTGGAGGAATATTTTCTTTATTGCTATTCTTTGGACAACAGCTATCTGTTTTCCAGTGACCAGTCTGCTTTTAGGCATGGCAGTAAGGTTTCTTTGGGTTAGAGGAGGTGTTTTGGGCCCCACCCCATCCTTGGAGTTTTGGGGCCCTGTGGGAGACTTGTCTTTAGATGTATCCCCCCCTTTATCTTGAGCCTTGGAATTATCCTTATTTTTGGTCATTACCCTGATTCTTAGGCCTAATCCTGGGTCTGACCCATTTGTCTGCCCTCTTACCCAATTCTTGTGGAGAGGCCAGATCTGAGTCCACCAGGTGCTGGTGCAAAAGCTGGTTTTGACAATTACTAAGGATCTGCTCCCTCATAATCAAATTATACAATCCTGTATAGTCATGTACTTTGCTGCCAAGTAGCCAACCTTCCAGAGCCTTAGTAGCACAATCTACAAAATCAGTCCAGTCCTGAGTCTGAGCGTTTTGGGTATCTCTGAACAACAACCTGTATTGCTCAGTGGTTAGGCCAAACCCATCAATAAGAGCACACTTCAGGACAGTGTAGTTTTTAGCATCCTCAGGTCCAACAGTGAGGAGCTTTTCTCTCCCTTTCTCAGAAAAGGAGTACCATATGATTGCTGCCCACTGGTCTTGAGGAACCTGCTGTACCATGCAGGCTCTCTCCAGAGCAGTCATCCATTTGTGGATGTCATCCCCTTCCTTGTAGGGGGTCACAATCTTTGTCAGGTTTCTATTGTCATAGGACCTGTCTTTCTCTTTAGGAATAATGCTGCCACCAGTGGGTATTTCCCCACACAATTTTTGCTCCCTTGCTAAAGCAAGTTTAGCTTGGGCCAGGGATATCTCTTCCCTCTCTATCTGGAGTCTGACAGCCTTCATTCTAGCCCTATACTCTTTTCTCTGAGGGGAAGTCATTCCCATTTCAGAGGCCCTTGAGGCACTAGAAAGGTTAGATTCCCTGGAAGGGGATCTCTCTCTTCTATTGCCAGGGTATATTCTGCTATTGGGTCTGGGGAGGTGGCTCACATCTCCATCCCCATCTAGGCTCAGGTTAGCATGGCTAAGCCTTCCATCTTGGACCTGGATATCCCCCTGATCATCTGAGTCCTCATCATCTGCTATTTCCTCATCCAATACTATGGGAGTGATGGGGTCAGTCTCTGGGGGGTTTACCTCATCTCTTGGATTCCCTGAGGGACCTGCACTAGCCTTCTCAAAATCATCCTTTTCTAAGATTGCTATCAGTAGGGTTGTGACCCTTTTTCAGCCCCCTTGAAGTGCACAAACCACTCAAGTCTTTGAAGCCGAGGTTTGCATATCTGGAAGGTGCCTTGATCAGGTCACCTCTCACAGGTAGAGAACTGGGAGTTTCACCTGTGCCAGACATAGCTCTAGTGTGGTGTAAGTGGTGCACTTACCTACACTATGTGTTTTCCTACTGGAACCTTGCTAGTGAGTTGTAGTCAGGGTGTGCTACTCCCTTTAGTCTACAACTCCTAAGTTCAGTAGAACTTAAGTATGTTAGCTTTTGTTTATATTTAAAACACCATCCCAAGTTGGCGGCGTTTGGTATAGTCCGCTCTCTATGCCTACTCTCCTGACTCATAGTCAGCTCCGGTCATGTGGGAGCATCGGCACTTCACGTATACAGGTGCGCCCGGTTATGTTCTAGCGCGCGGTATATTTAAGGAGCTATGTTTCCACTCATTTGACATCGTGGACTTAACTGCGGTCGTAGGCGGAGGCGGTTTGAGAAGGGGACGAGGAAAGTTATTTTTAACAGAAACGTAAGTGGATATGGAAAAAAATGTAGTACTGGATTGATGTTTTTTAAGGTGACACACTTCTACTGAAGGCGGTCACGACTGTGCTTATGTTTGGGGGAAGAGAAGGAAAGTGTGCAGCTAGATTATAGCCATCGTGAAGGCTCAATAGTAATTGCGCGGGGTTCTACGATGTTAGCTCGTTTCCCTGACAGGCTGCTCGGACTGTGATACTCTTGTTACATGTCCGGCTTCATAAAGGAAGTAACATACTTGAAACCGATATATCTAAGCACTCGTTTCTGACAGATATAGGCAGGTTTTCTTTAGAAGCGCCATGTAATTTGAAACAATTAGTCCCCCTTCTTAGTGCATGAATGTTCCTTTTCTCTTAACAGGTTCCTACGTTTATTACGTGATCCAAAAATAAGATGGTGTGAAGGACATTCTATATGTATTGAGAAAAGATCATTCAAAAGTAAGTAGAGATTTATGACCACCCACAATGACTTTAGTAGTAGAAAGATATCTTAGAGTAGTATATATTCATACACCTTAAAAACTTTCTTTTTAGATGTGGCGTCCCCTCCACATTTTATTGGAAGGTCAAATCGAACTTAAAGCTTTTGGATAAGTCGTCCCCGGTTCCCGCTCTACGCACTGTTTAAATAATGACAGGTAATAGGCTCTCCTTTGGTTCATTACCGATCAGGTGTATCTAAAACTAACTAGGGGTGAACCAGTCAGTCAGTCAGTCATAAGCTTTTATTCGATATGCAAGATATCTTGTAAGCACATTTGAATACAAACATTACAGTATCAAAAATAGAAAAACATGCCGTACAAGAGCCAGTATAAAACTCATTTAAGAGGGATAAAAGGGCGTGAAATGCCCGTTAATAAATTAGCTAAAAAATGAATTAAACAGCTACTGACAATCTCTTACAACGAATAAGCCAAAACTGCTTTAAAAATTTTGCTATTCCACACACTAAAGGGGGAGAAGTGTCTGTGGTTAGGATACGCAAGGCTACTAGGTGGTTACGTGTGCCCATATTTCGACATAGAGGTTTCAGCCAAGAGCTCCTAGGCCTTGCATAATCCGGGCATTCAAATAGAACATGGGCAATGGACTCAACCCTGCTCGGGCAGCATGCACAATTAGGGGAAGTGCGGCCCGCTGATGTCCATTTCGATACCACAGCACCTACTGGGAGGGATCCAACTCTGAATTTAAAATAAAGTGATCGATCAAAGGGGATGGTGATCATGTCCAGGTAGGGTTCAAAGGCAACAATGTCTTTAATTTGTAAAAAGGCAACCGTGGATTTGCAATGGTTGGAGTTTGTACTTAAGCGCTCCGAAATCCATTTCCAGTAAAGTTTCTTGACCACTTCTTTTGGAGGGGCTGAACGTGATGGCCAGCAATCTCCTAGGCCGATCTTCTCCAGGAGGTTTTTAGTTTCACTTAACCATCTTATCTTTGCCCAACCCCCCAGGCTCATTATATCCCCCAGGGCATCAGCGTAGGACTTTAGTTCTTCGGCCCTCCATATTCGTGTCCATAGTAGGAGCGGCCGGAGCTGGGCCTGGTCTTTGATATTTTTACAGCCCGTGTCCAACCACACTGGTACAGAGGGAGTGCTCAGTGGAACGGAGATAATGGATTTCAGTAGCTTACTCTCCGCTGTCACTAGGGTGTCCATTCGACAGTGGCCCCACAGTTCAGCCCCATATAAGGCTGATGACACAACTTTAGCCTTGTAGATGTCGATTACTGGGCTAAGAGATCTCCTAGGTGAGGCCCTGAACTCCCTCATGAGGGCTCCTCCAACTCTCCTATGGTTGAGGACCATTTTTTCAATGTGGTTTGCCCAGTACAACCTATCCGTAATTCGAATGCCGAGGTAGTCGAATTCCGCTACTTTTTCTAAAGGGATCGAGTTAAGTGACGGTGGGCGGCCCAGTTTCTTAGGAGGGTTTAGGACTAAGTATTTTGTTTTATCCACATTTATTGTTAGCCCTTTTGCTGTACAAAACTACTGAAATCGTGTTAGCAATTTCTGTAGGCCTTGTGGGGTCTTTGAAATCAGGAGCGTGTCGTCCGCAAAGAGTAGGGTGGGGATGCGGACTCCTCCGAGGCAGGGGGCGTCGGCTGGTTCTTGCTGAAGATGTTTGACCACCCCGTTCACATAAAGCGAGAAGAGGGTGGGAGCCAAGACACAGCCCTGTCTTACGCCCCTAGACACTGGTATCTTCTCGGTGAGCTCTCCATTCTTACCCCAGCGGACTTGTGCATAGGTATGGGTATGAAGGCTAATGAGAAGGGACAAGATGTAAGGAGGAAGTCCCATCTCATAGAGTACCCTCCAAAGCTCTTCCCGGGGAACCAGGTCAAAGGCAGTCTTCAGATCTATAAAGGCCAAATAAAGACTACCCTTGCCTAGCTCCACCACCTTCCACCCCAATAGTGCCAGCCTAAACACCTGCTCTATTGTCCCCATACCTGCCCGAAAACCTGCCTGAAAGTCTGATAGGATTTTATTTTCCTCCACCCAATAAAGAATCCTACCAAGGATAGCTTTCCCGGCTATCTTTTGGGTGGAGTCTATCAGACTTATAGGGCGGTAATTCCCCGGTGTTTCCCTACACCCTTTTTTGTAGATCGGGACCACCACTGCCCCTTTCCAGGATTCTGGCACTGCCCCTCCCGCCATGATATCGTTCAGGAGAGCTGCTATAACCCTAGCCCACTCCGTTGGGAATGCCCTCATAAGATCCCCTGGTAAGCCATCAGGGCCCGCTGCCTTACGCGGTGCTACCCAACCTATAACCCCCTCAATCTCTAGGGGAGTGAAGAGATCATAGGCAAGGGGTTCAATTTCACGTATAAGGTCCATCCCCAAGATCAGTTCCCCAATTGGAGGGAGATATAGATTCCCAAAGTGTTTTACCCAGTTTTGGGGCGGGATGTTACAGGGTCTCATCGATGCATCGGGTTGATTCCGAGTGCTAATGAGATTCCAAAAGGCCCTTGAGTCCCTGATCTTACTAGCCTGGAGGAGGTCATCCAAAAAATTTTCTTCCCATTCCATCCTGGCAAGTTTGAGGGATTTGTTATAGGCCTTCCTAGCTTCCTGAATCACGCCTCGAGATTTAAGTTTTACCGCCTCTACTAGCCTTGCCTTGTGGACCCTACAGGTTTGAGTGTACCAACCATCGACTGTTTTTTTTTATTTTTTGTTGCCCGACTGATTTGGATACATGGTAAACACATTGGTTAGGGCTACTACCAGGGAGACAAAAAGCCCGCTAGCTCCACCCGCCCCTTCTAGGGAGGTTCCAATGGTTATTACTGCCTGGGTTAAAAGGGATTGAATTTCCCCTACCTTTGCCTCGGATAAGACCAGTTTCGCCCATTTTATTCGTCTACCACAAGGGGAAACTTCGGACTCATCCGGGGATGGGGCTACCAGGTTAATATTAACCCTATTTGAAGTGCGCCACCACTGGATCATACTTAAAGAGAGTGAATTGTGGTCACTTTCAGTCGAGGGGACCACCTGCATGTCCCTTACATAAGGCCATAAACATACGTCTATTAGGAAGTAATCCAACCTCGAGGAGTGTCCTGGCCTGTTGTAGGTGTGGGCCCCCCCCCTATCCGAGGGTGTCCTCCCATTTGCTGCCCTCAAGTTAAATTCGAGACACAGTGAGTATAACTGGAGCGCGACTGCTGTCCACCTTCTAATCGGTGGGATTTCTAGTGCCGGGATCCCCTTCCTGGAATCCTCCTCATCTTGGTCGAGGGAGACATCCGAGCCCAAGGGCTCGAACGTACAGTTCATGTCACCTGCGACCAATGTGCATGTTTTATGAGGGGTGTTATTTAACAAAGTCTCGAGAAGTGATATTACAGGAGACTTCCTCCCGCCCTTTGTTCCCCGGGCGTAGACATTATAAACATTTAAGACAATTCTTCCCCTTTGATCTAATAGGGTGATGTTTTGTATGTCCGGGGAGCCTGTGGGGAACTCCACTACTCTACAGTCTAAGGATGCAGCGACCCAGATGAGGAGGCCGCCCGATGGTCGCCCTCTCCCTGTTGGCGAGACTTGTGCTGAGATAAAATAGGAAGAGAATCCCACCCTGTGAGCCGGGACCGAGCTCCATGTCTCTTGGAAGAGGCACAAGGAGTACTCATCAACCCAAGCATTAAAATCTGGTAGAGCCAGTTTTCTTGCAATCCCAGCCACATTCCAGCTGAAAACCTTAAGGACTAGGTCCGTCACAGTTGGAATGCAGTTGGGCGCTACAAAGCCCCTATCTGAGGGCCTCCTCTCCAGCATCTGGGGGGAAGAAGAACCCTGTGGGGGAGCTACAGAGGTTCCTATTTCGTTTGTGTGGTTTACTTGAGTATGTGGTACTCCTGCGGGCTCTACTCTGCTCCCAGTTTCCAGTCAGTGAGGGCCTGATGCCCACAGTTGGTTCTCCCTAATACCCCCCGAGACCCCCACCCAGTTTTGGCCAGTCAACAGGGAACCGAAACTTCCTTCAATTGGGCTAGCATTTTGCCTGGGGTAAAAATAAGAAAGGTCTACCACCTTTACCCCCGGAGTCCCCATACTTTTAATCGGAGTACAGATCGATGGGACTACTCTTGAGTCTTGGAAGTTTATGATAATACAATCCCCCTCCTGTGTTTTTCTCCCCTGCCCTACCCAGCCCACTCTGCGGACACTTAGAATAATACCGTCCACACCCGGCGGAATTGGCTTATTCGCCTTCAGCCAGTGGATACACTTATTTTTAAGTGATTGGTGATTTTCCACCTGGCCATCCTTTAAAGGGGGCACGTCAACCATGACAGTAACGAAAGGTTGACAGTCTGGGGGGAGATTAACAGGGGGGATCCATCGCACTGGTTTGCTGGGAACCATCGAGGAGGAGGGGGGGGCTGTAGAATGGGATACAGACTTAGGGGCTTTCCCTGTTGCTAGCCCGTGTGTTGTGGAACGTGCCCCTGGTTTTTGGGAAACTTCCTTTTTACCACTAACTAGCTGTGGCTGTTTTTGTACGGGGGGGTTAGATTTATTTATGGCAGGTTCTAAGTGTAGTGAAGGTCCCTTGAGTTTTGGCCCGGAGTTGGAACGGGGAGGAGATTTAAGAGCTAAAATTAGTGGGTTTTTATCGACAACTTTTTTTGGGCCAGTAAGTGGTTTAGGGTCTTTCTGAGGTGATGGTTCATTCCCCTTTGCGCCCAATTCCCTGTTGTCGGTCACTCTGGTTATTTGTTTAAAAGTTGTTTTAAGTGAGTGCAACCCATCAAGGGTTGATTGCTCTAATTTGTCTATCCTCTCTCCTAAACCCTTGACTTGCGATAGTAATGGTTTCAGGAGGCTGTGTACCTTCTCAAGGATGTTTTCCAATGATGCTAAATCAGAGAGCTTAGGGGCCTTAGCAGTGATAACATCTAGGTGTAGCCCTGTAGGAGAGATCTGAGCATCCCTGTCTGTATCCATTACGTTCACTATGGGCGTATCCCTTTTGGTTGTCATACCTAAACGACTTCTTGCTCTTTGGTAAAGAGCGGCCTGACTCACTAGCCTACCCTTTTTGCGTTTTCTTGGCTTTTTGCTGAATGGTCTAGACTCCTGCCTGGTCTCGGGGATTTGAGAGTTGGGGGACGCCCTAACTGACCCCCCTTCTAATATAATTATAGTGGGTGCGAGAGGATTTGAGGACTCTGGGTCGCTAATTGCCTCGCTTTGAACATTTGGTGATAGTGATATGGACAGCTTGCTTGGGCCATCATCTACCATTGTAGGTATAGGGAGAAGCGAGGCCAGATTTTCCAGCCTATCTATGTTTTGCTCTACACCGGCCAACTGAAGGGGATCTGCAAGAACACCTGGGGCACTGGGTGGGGAAACAGATTGGGGCCGAGTACATGCTGGTGTAAGCGACTGAGCGGCAACCCCTAGAGATGAACGTCTTGAGGGGAGGTATACCTCAGATAAACGTCGCTCAGAAATGGCAATTTCCTTTTCAATCACCGCCGCCACCCTGGTGATAAACCGGTCCATAGTTCCTATAACTGGGCTAGCAGCATTTAACCCCTTGTCAGCTTCGCTCCTAAGAGGCTTTCCAGAGCGAGTAGGCATGGTTACAGGAAACAAAACGGACAAGACACCTGGTGAAAGTACTCACTGTTGGCAGTTGGAAAGGGACGTGGCCCTGCCCGGCCTCTTCTGGCCCCAGACGGCCCCGCCCTTGTCCCGGGCTTCTCCCGCGCGCGACTCGCGGGCGAGAGGGGGTGTCAGCCTTTAACTGGCGCCTCCGGGCGCTCTTTGCGCGTCACGGGCGCGCTGTAGGCAGAGGGCGTGCTGGGGGTTGTGGTCCGGTCTCGGGGACGCCTCCCGCCGTGTGCTCGTCCCGCCGTTTCCCTCACGGCACAGCCCGATGGCCACAGAATGCAGGTAAGCCTCTGGTGTTCCCCCACTGGGCTCCCGGGGGGTCAGCCTTTAACTGGCGCCTCCGGGCGCTCTTTGCGCGTCACGAGCGCGCTGTAGGCAGAGGGCGTGCTAGGGGTTGTGGTCCGGTCTCGGGGACGCCTCCCGCCGTGTGCTCGTCCCGCCGTTTCCCTCACGGCACAGCCCGATGGCCACAGAATGCAGGTAAGCCTCTGGTGTTCCATTTCTGCTATTGTTGTTCCTTTCAGAAAATTCTCACGCTGCACTTTGATGAAGAATACAGAAAAATACCAGATAGATGCCATATTTAGTAGAAACTTTCAGGTAATTGAAAATGGCAACAAATTCTCTCTCTTTTTTTTTTTTAATAATAACAATCATATGCAGTGAACAAAAAGAGTTGTACATGTCTCTTCCACAGTAGAGAATGCTGAGGTTGCAACTTAGCAAGATCATGAAGATCTCTATGGCAAGATCATTAACAAGGTACTTGGACTATAGGCCATTTAGCTTGAGAGTGGAGATGAGGAATATTCTGTGAATACACGGAATCTCCTCTCTGAGGTAGTTGGGAGAATACACTCTGCTTCTGGGATATAAGGTAACACTATGGGATGTGAGATTATGTGAACTTGGATGGGTGTGTTGGTCCATATTGTTGTCTCAAATGTAATGTATTTAAACAAATGTGTTGCAGGGCAAATTTAGTAAAAAACTTTTTTCTGTTATGTATACTTTTTCAGATTTGAATGCACTTAAGAGTATATGGTATGGCAATACCCTGGAACAGCTATAAGGAAATGGTTCCGAAAGCTGTTGGCAGGCTCAGCTCATGCCAGAGCACCATCTCACATAAAACCAAGCACTCTGCCTCCAGGATTGTTAAGGCCTGCCATAGGTGTGACTGATAGGCATATATGTGTCCAGATATAGGTTTAGATATAGGTATACTATATCCAAGCAAGGGGTGATTAAACCACCTTGCCCCAGCTGAGTGATCAGCCAGATGTGTCTGTTTGGATGGCCAGCCAGGGGTGGCAAAAGATATGCTGCAGCCCCTGGTAGGCCTTGGATGCACCTATGCCCTGGGTACCTATAGTACACTGTACAGGGGCTGATAAGGTGATCCAATCCCAATTAGTTATGCACCTAGGGTACATAGAGTCCGTTTTAAGGAGGGAGCAGATAGCCTGGGACCCTGATTAGCAGGATCCCAGGCCAACTAAGTCGAAAACCAGCTAAACACTAGGCAAAAAATCTGGGGTAACCATAGTCAGGTATCCACCCTCCCACCGGGAGTACATAAGCAGTACTTACTCAGCTTCCCGCCTGTTCTTGTTTCTGTCTGTCGACAGAATGGATGGTGTGCTGGTGCTGCTCCTGCTGGGCTGGAGTGGCAGTACTTTTCTTCACCCCCTGCCCGGCTGCCTGGCTGTGCGGGCGCGGGGTTCCCTGGAGTGCCTCCTGGCCTGCCGGGCTTGCTGGGCGTCAGTCTCTATTGGAGCCGGTGTTCTGCTTGCACTGCGTGCACCTCCCGGTTCTTTGCGGCTGGGGCTGGAGTTCCCGGTTGCTTCCTGGACACGGGCTCGTCTTCCCGGGCTTGGCCGGGTGAGGAGTGCCTCGCTCGATGGGGTCCTGCCGGTCTCCTGGATGTGTTGCAGTTGGGGTGGGGGCCTTGTTCCTGGGGTTGGCCCCCACTCCGGGTGAGTCCCGATTGCCGGGTTTTTGTTTCCTTCCTAGGTGCTTGCTGGTGGCAGCGATGACAACACGTAAGGGCAAGCAGTTGCAGGCTATCCTAGGTTTCAGTGTGGATCAGTTCACACATGCATTGCTCACAATGGAAATAGTGCCTAAAAAGTGATATTCCCTGTCATGCTACTGTGTGTCGACGAGCGCTGGGGTAGAGTGTTCGTTTACAGTGCTTCTCAGGAAATGGTTCGACGGTAATGTGCATGTGTTATTCCTGTTCCCGGTGGTGGTGGGGGCCTTGTTGTGCTGTTGGCCCCCGCCCTGGTTGTTTTTTCGCTGTGCTGCTGCCGGCCCTGGATTGATGGTGGGCTGGCATTATGGTATTTACCTCGCTGCGCACAGTGGACTCCTCGGGATGCCGGGGTTTGAATCCGGGGCCTCATAAATGGGATGCATGCGCTCTGCCACTGAGCTACATCCCCGCTTTTGTCCTCTGTGGTGAGTTCTGGCGCATCGGCCCAGGCGGCTGGGTGCACTATTCTCATAGTTCGTACCCCTGCGCAGGCGGTCACCATGTGGCCGGCATTGGTACTCTCCGGTGCCGCCAGCGCTTCGAGTAGAGCTTGGGAATGTTTCTTTAGTGCTTGCACATGATAAGGGTTTTTGTTTTATGTTCCAACTTGTCCTGCTGCTGCCGCCACTCCCCCGCTACTCCCGGGGGTTCGTTGCTCTGGTCGAGTGTGCCTTCGGTTGGGTCTGTGCCTCCTGTGTGGACTCCGTCCTGGTGCTCTCTGGGGCTCTCTGCCTTCGGAGCTTGGTTGTCTGCCCAGGGTCTGTTTGAGTGGTGACTCATTCTTGGCATTGTTGTGTGGTGACCGCGTCATTACGAGTACAAGCTGCTTGTGTTCGTGTAGTTCCGCTATGCCCTTGTCTAGGCACTGACCGTCTGCCTCCGGGTGCTTCTTGTACATGCACACGGGTGTTGAGGTATAACACTGCTGTCCTAGGTTTTTCACTTAAAGTCTGGCGCTGTGGTTCCATGTTCTGTGCTTGTCGTCATCGTTGATTCCTGGGCTCCTCTCCCTTGGTCTCTGTGGTTAGGGTTTCTGTCTCTGGCATGCGGCCTTGCCTCCTGCTCACCCCTGCTCCCGTTTGTTCTATGGGGTAGGGCGTACCGGGGGCTTCTCCCTTTAGAACGCTTCTTCCTGCCGTGGATTGGCAAGGGTTCCTGTCGCCTCTGTGGTGGCTGGTTCCTTTTTTTGCTGGCTCTGCCTGTGCTTGCTCCTTGGGTACCCAGTGTTGTTGGGACCTCCCTGCCTGCTTGCTTACGCCTTGCCCTCTGCTGCTCTTGTGTCGGCGATGCCTCTCACTTCTTCGACAGCAGCGCTTTGGGGGTGCGAATCTGTCCCCCCCCCTGCTTCTGGCTCCTCTGCGGCTGCCTTCTCCCTGCTGGTGGGGGGTCTTTGTTCCTGCTACTTGGGCCGCTGGGGTCCTGTTGACTCCCCTGTGTTCCTGTTGACCTGTGCGTTTTTCTCCGCTTTTCTTTGCTGCCCCTCTGCCTCCCTGCCTCTCGGGTTGTTGCGGGTGCAGGTATCCTGGCCTGGCCTTGGGTGTGCTGCATGCCCCTTTTTTTCTGGTGCCGTTCCCTCCTGTGCGGGCTGGCTGTTATATTGTGGCCTCTCCTCCGCTTGGGTGTCCTGGTTCTTCGCCTCCGCTTCCTGGCTTCTGCTTGGTTGGTCGGGCCGCTTTCAGGATGGCGGGGGGGGTCTCAGGCGCCAGACTCTAGAGAGCTTGCTCTTTAGCGTAGCTGAGCCTTCTGGTCTCCTCCATATTGGGGCTCCTGGTTCCTGGCTTTGTTGGACTGCGCCTGTTTCCTCTTGCTCCTTCCCAGGTTTCTCCTTCTCTCCGGCCTGGGGCTTTGTCCCAGGGCCTTCTGTGGGCTTGGTTTGCTTCTGGGGTCTGGCTGCTTCTGCCCTGGTTCTCCCTGGGCTTGGTTTAGGCTTGCTTCTGGTGCTCCTGGCCGCCCCTCCTGGTTCTGTTGTAGTTCCTGCCAGGTTTGTTCCTGGCTGGGGGCCTCCTGGGCGTGACTGGTGGAGGTTTTTCTGGATGGTGTGGTAGGGCGCCTGCTCTTCTTTTCCCTGCCGTCCCCCTCTCTCCCTCCCGGTTTGTTTTCCGGTGGCGGTTTGCCTTTTGGT
Source organism: Lissotriton helveticus (assembly GCF_964261635.1). Lineage (NCBI taxonomy): Eukaryota > Metazoa > Chordata > Amphibia > Caudata > Salamandridae > Lissotriton > Lissotriton helveticus. The sequence continues at coordinate 661,098,856 of NC_136067.1, forward strand.
CCCTGGTGTTCGTGCCGCTGCTGTCTGGGTCTGGCTGTCTTTTGCTGCTTCCATGTCCTGGCGTGCAGCCTGTTTCTCCTCTTCTGTTCTGCAGTTCTTCGGGTTGGTGGCCTGTGGCCGAGTCCCCCTTTCTGAGCCTGCTTTCATCTGCTCTCTGTTTTTGTGCGTGGTCGGGCCGGGTTGGACCCTGCCTGGCCTCTGGGGCTGCCGGATGCTGTTTTTCTTCTTAGTCCGTCTGCGCTCTGGTGTGTTTGCTCCCTGGGTTGTTCTGGTCTCGTCTGGTTCCCATGACTAGGTGTCTGCTGGGGCTTTTCTGCTCCTTTTTGGGCTCTGCTTCCTTGCCTGGGCTCTCTTTTGGGTCCTGGCGGGGTACTCTGTGGCTCCGGGTCTGCGGGCTTCCTGCTGGTTCGGGTTGGCCTCTGGCTGTGCCTCCTGGGATTTCTGGCTGTGCTGTCCCTTTTCGGGCTGCTGTTGGGAGTGTTTTGCCGGACGTATCCTGGTTCTTTCCTTGTTCTGGTGTCCTGGCTCGCTTCTGCCTCCCTTGCTTCCCCGGGCTTTGTTCCTGGTGTGGGTCTGTTTGGGTGCCCCTTCCCCCCCTTTCTGGTTGGGGCACGGTTCTGTGGTGCTCTTACCTCTGTGGGGCCCTCCCTCCTGGCTGCGGGTTGTCTAGGGTTGTCCTGCTGCTTGGCCCTCAGCCTTTTCTGCTTCCTCCAGTTTGCGCTTTGGCGGTTTTCCTCTGTTTCTTTTTTCCGGCCTTCTGTGTGGCCTGGCGGTGTAGTGCTGGTGGTTCCCTGTTCCTCCCTGCCCTTTGCTTTGGCCTGGGCACTGCATGGGATCTTTCTGGGTTTGGGGGGCCTGCGGGTCCTCCTGTGTGGTCGGGTTGCTTGGCTCTGGTCCTGGCTTCCTGGTTCCTTTGGCGTTTGTTGCCCTGGTTTTTGCTGTTTATTTGGATCCTCTCTGGTGTTGCTGTGTTGGGGCCTTGTGGTTTTGGTCTGGGTGCTGTGCACCCTGGGGCATTTTTTTTCTGCTGCTCCTGCCCTTGCTGCTTGCCTGGCCTGGGTGTGGGGTGCCTGTGCGGTCCTCTGTCATGTTGGCGCCTTCTTTTTGTACTGCCCTCTGTGCCTGGTTTGGGGGCTGCTGGGGTTTCCCGGTTGCTCTGTACTCACCTCCCGCCTTGTATTCCCTCCCTGGTGGGTTTCCTGGGGGTTGTGGCCGGTGGCTCTGTGCCCGCCCTTGTTGGGCTTGTTTGTTGTTGGTTTCTGGTGTTGTTGGCCTCTCCTTGCGTGGTAGGCTTTCAGCTGTTTTTTTTTACTGGGGGCGTCTCTGAGCAGGGGTCTTTGAGTTGGCCTCCTCTGCCCGTGCTGTTCTGGGTTTGGTGGCCTTCCTGATTTGGTTGGTGGCCTCCTTCCCTGTGGGGTTTTTTGGCCTCCTGGGGTTTTCGGGTGTCTTTCCGCTTCCCTGTCTTTCAGTTTGGTTTTGGTTCTCGCTCCTGTTTGACTCCTGGGATCTTGTTGCTTGCTGGGCCTCCTCGGCGGGGTTTCCTCCTCCTGTCTCTTTGGAGCGGGGTCTTTTGGTTTGGTGAGGTGGGCCGGTTTCTGGCCTGTGCTTTCTCCTTCCTTGTTGGTCTGGGTGCTTGTGCCTGCGCTTTGTTGGCCGTTTCTTTCTTTGGCATTCTTCGGGGATGTCTCGGTGTTTGTGTAACTGCTGGGTCCTGTGTGCCTTCCTGCTGGTTCCGGGCTTGTCGGCCTTGTCCGGTGGGTTGTTTTAGCATATCCTGTGCATTCTGGTCCTGGTTGCCCTGTCTCCGGTTTCTCAGGTTGGCGGCCTCCTTTTTGGGGCCCTGGCCTTCTGTTTGTTGCCGGTCCTTGTCCCTGCTGTCCTGTTCTGGGTTGCGGGCCGGTTGTTTCCTGCGGTCTTCCTTTCCCTCCTTCTAGGTGTTCCCTTGGGTTGCTGCTTTTGTTGTGGTTTCCTTGGCATGCTTGTGGGTGCTGAAGGCCGGATTTCTGCTTTGGTATTCTCCACTTTGTTAATAATGGGATGAGGACATAAGGGACCTGGTGGTAATGCTCTATTACTTACCGGTAATCTTCATCAGTCCGGGTCCTGTTGTCCTCATCCCATTCATGCGCCCCTCCCTCCCTCCCGGACGGCCGGCCTTCCTGTCTGGGCTTGGTTGTACAGGCGGGATGCTGGGTAAGTACTGCTTATGTACTCCCGGTGGGAGGGGCAGTATTAGGGTCCCAGCATTCCTCTTGTTTTTTTCTGTCGGGAGATGATCATCTCCACTTTGTTATGAATGGGACGAGGAAAACGGGACCCGGAGTAATGAAGATTACCGGTAAGTAATAGAGCATTCCACGACCTTTGGACTCCTCTTTAGGCTCTTTTGACATCAGAATTTACAGAAATCACCTGTCCCAAATATCTTAGATTATTGTGACTGACAGACCCCCCACCGGCGCCCTCGCCTGCTACACCTGCCACTTAGTCGCCTTCTGAACCTACTTATCGGCCCACAATACTCCCCCTGCCACAAGTTCCCTTTTTCTTTGAGGAGGAGGAGGAGGGTGGGGTGAACGGGAGTTTGTATTCCAGTTTGTTATTGTTTCTGCCTGAAATATACGAAAGTGACATGCCGGGTTGCTACCCAATGATTGAGGAGCATATTGGCTTATTTTTTCCTGTAGATAAAATCAATAAAAGAAATTTAAACAAAAACTAGCTCTCCTTTCCCAGCTCCTGGTAATCTTTTTGACTTGCGTCCTTCCTAAAATAGCAACCCAAGGTACTCATGGAAATTGCTTCCGCTGCCTTCCTTCTTCAACCACCCACGGCCTTCCACCAATTGCAGGGTTCAAACGTGTTCAGTCACAGCCTGGGTTAAACCCTTTGAGGTCACCTCCAGTTTGGAGCAGTTGACAGACATCCAAGGGGACTCCCTTCCTTCAGGGACCACAGCAATTGCTCCATCTACTGTCCTGCAGAGAGACTGGGGAAACTAGAGCCAATAGTTCTGGAGATTGATTTTGCTAAATTTTAAGAATGAAACAGACCAAACAGGGATTCATCAGCAACCTAGCCCATCAACCTTTTCTTATGTTGTTATACTCTTTTACAAATTTCTTCTCTTGTGCAGGTGTTTAAAAATTAAGTTGAATGTTCTAGAATGTGGGTGTCCTCACCCAATCAGGCATGCTGTGTGGATTCTCCAGCTACTCTCCACCAACACTGACACTAGACTGTCAAACCCTCTCCAGTATTCTGGGAGTTTTCAAGATGGTGATTTAAATTGTGTTAAGAAAATTTGGGAGGGATGGGTAAAAACAGAAGCGAGGAGGCTGCACAAGTTTTTTAATGATGAAATAATTTATTTAATGATAGTGTTGAATATTACTTGTTTGGACTAACAGTCGCTTTGTCCTTTTAACAGAGTTTTAATTCTCCTCTTCTCTTATCTGCATAGGTTGATGTTGCTGATCGCCGTCTTTCCTCAGGAGTGGAACCGCTTGGAGGCTCAAAAAAAAGGAAAACAAACAGGTGGCAGTAAGTATAAGATTCTTTCCCGGTATGATGGAGGATTGGTCCCTTCACCTAACCCAAAATAAAATGAGGCATATTCAGGGTGGAGTGGTCAAGTTTTAGGGTGAAGCGGGTGAAGAGTAATAGGCACACTCTCTAGTTAGTCTCTTTAGGGACTACTGTTGAGGTACACAGGAAAAAAAAATAGAGCCAGTACTTCCTTATAACCTTCTTTATACTGGGTGCACCGGTTTCCTCTTCTGTACCAGTTACCATGGTCTAAATAACGGCCGTGTGTAAGTGAAAATGGAGGCACAAACAGCAAAAAAAGGGAAAGAGAAAAAATGTAAACGGGTCACTTTCACCCTGGTCTATGCACACCCTTTTCCCATGAGACCTGGGCAAAGGGGAAGGATAAAATAGAAAGGGAAAAAGAAGAGGAGGGATCAAGGACCTGGCTTGTAACAAAGTGCCGGGCTCGGACCGCCTCCCAGTAGCATTCTATTCTACCTTTATGTCACAGTAGTAGGAAAAACTTTATGGTGTGGCTCTTGTGGAGAGAACATTGCCCTTCACTGTCAGGGAAGCGTTAGTGACCTCTTTGTTAAAGCCAGATAAGCCGCCCACCGAATTTTTCTTGCATGACCCCTATCAATCCTTAATAATGAGTACAAAATAATCAGTAAGACTCTGGCCCGCCACCTGCTTCGATTGCTCCCATTGGTCCGTAGGTTGATACATACCCCTATGCTGGCTGACTCTCCTTGGACATCCGGCAAGCTTTTGATACTCTGATACTCTGGGGTGGGATTATATGCTTGCGACACTGTGGCGGTATGAGATCCCTCCAGAGTAACTTAAAAGGGTGAAACTGTTGTATTCTTTACCCACAGCCAGAGCCAAAATAGGCCAATATATATCCCAATCTTACCAGATACTTCATTGGACCAGTCAAGGGTGCTCCCTGTCCCCCCTCTTTGTGTTGGCGGTAGAGCCACTTGCCCAGCTCCTCCGTCACATTATACTGAATGTTGGAATCTCAGTGGGACTGGTTATTCATTCGGTGTCCCTGTACACCGAAGATATGCTTCTGTATCTTAGAGCTCTCCAGACAGATATGACTGTACTAATCCATCTACTTTCAAAGTTCAGCACCATGTCAGGACTAAAAAATAAACACCACTACGTCCTGCGGGTATTCCTTCTATGGCACTTATAAAGAGCCCACTCTCCAATTTGGTGAGGTACAACTGAAAACATAACCTGGTTCATTTCGCTATTTAGGAATCCAGATTTATAGGGAAACACGGGATATACTGGAGGGAAATCTGGTGCATACTGGTAATTCCCTGAGGTCGCATGTGTCATTCTGTTTCAGGTTACCCATATCTATTGCATGCAGGATGGCACTGGCAAAAATGGTGATGTTACTGGGATTACTGTACCATTTTGTGAATCCCTTGCTGGTGGTCCCACCATGCATATTTAAGCTTGTGTGCTCCATGCTGATCAATCTTGTCTGTGGGAAGGGACAGCACAAAATAAGCCTGTCGAAACTGCAGCTGGTGTCTTCTTCTTTGTCCAAGTGGAATAAAAAGAGTGACCAGATACATCAGCTATTGTGGACTATTACTGGGGAATTTGTTGAATGAAATTGTAAAAAGTGGATGTCCTTTTTTCGTTAATGACATTGGTTGAGGATGAAAGTAACATTGGTTTGGTGTGCTTTGGTGCATTGGCTGGATATTGTGGTCTAGACTGCTTTGCTGCAGTTCTAGCAGATTTATACCTAAGGTGGGTGGGTATTTCAGCGCCATGGGAGCACTCTCATAAAGTAATGAGTTTTGGAAGGAAAAAAGTGTGAATTCATGAAATACTGATCCATAGATGTGCAGATCAATCAGCACATCCGCTGTTTGTTAATGTGTATTTTACATATCTGAGTCATGATGTATGAAGCAGAACACCCACTCTAATTTCCTGGAGGACACATGCATTTTTGCTTCCACTTGTGACACATTGGCCCCTTCCACACCCCCGTATTGCTGATAATCTCACCAACACCAGGACCACCCAACCTTGTTCTGGGGGGTGGGATAGGGAGTTCTAGGGATTGTTTCCTAATTCCTTTATATTATTGTGAATGTATGAGTATAATAGTCGTTTCATTGCAATGCTTATGTGGCATTGGTTTTAGTTGTACTGGATGCCAACACCTTTTCCTGTACCTCCAGTAAAATATGTATGACGGCACATACATATTACTATTGTACCAACATCAAACTGAAAATCATAATAAAATGCGTTTAAAAAAAAAGAAAGAAGTGCAGCTTAAAAACACCCGGTGAGTGGATACACACGCCTCCCCTCCCCCGCGTGGTGCGGTTCTGTCTCGGCGGCCATATTGGGTCACATGGGTCACATGACCCCCTGGGGGAGAGTGGCACACGGAGGGCACGTGGGGGCACAGAAGACCCCTGACAGTGGGGCTGCTGCCATCACCAGTGTTGGTTACCCCCTGAGAGGGTAGAGAAAGGCCTAGATAACCCTTGGATCTCTGGTGGCAAATACTGGCATTGGAAGGAGTGGAGGCCGTCCTGAAGGCCGCCAGTGCGGATGCTAGTGGGCTGCGGTGTGGCCACGGCAGGGGGGGGGGTCACCCGTGGGCAAAGAGTAAAAGGCCCTGGGCCCCTGACCCCCACCCACCGCTTGGGGGATTCTGCATTCGGCAGCTAGACCGGGTCACAAACGTATCCTTTGGTGGCACTGCTGAGGGGACTGGAAAGCCGCAAGGTGGTGCCCGTGATTGGTGGGGCAGGTAGTTAGGTTCATGCCTCTGGCCCTGGATATATCCTGCACGACGTAGAAGCAGCCGGATCTCGGGACCCGTACAGCTTGATAGTGATCGTGCCCTCATTGAATATTTCTGTGGTGAACTGGTGGTGTCTGTGGGAGTGAGCCCCTCCACAACTTCGTGCCTAAGTGGCCCTACTGTCCTGCTTGAACTGCACTGTGAGCTGGAGTGGGTTGGTCCACCGTGCTGGGGCTCAGAGGACATCATGCCAAAAGATAAAACAGTGGGCGCTCCTCTAAACAGAGTACATTGGATAAGTTTACTGGCCCTGGGGCCAGGCCATGGTGGTAGAGCCTGGAGCACATGGAGACATGCCTGACAATGCCGCGCTTATAGCGGCCATTACACAATCCAGGGATGTTCTGGATGCTAAAATTGGGGCAGTCGGCTCTGATGTTATGTTGCTTTGGCAGGACCAGCGCAATACAGTGGGGCACATCATGGAGTCTCGAGACTAGAATCTCCGGAGTAGAAGATGTAGTCACTACCCTACAAAAAAGAATTTCTTCACTGGAGACGGTGCAATGGGGACTGGCAATGTGAGTGGAGGATACAGAAGGAAGGGCCAGGCATAACAACCTCTGCTTCGTTGGCGCTCCTGAGGGCTGCAAAATGGGGGATGTGGAGTGGTTACCTGATGGTTAGAAAGCTAGCTACCTTCAGAATCTGTCTCACGATGCTATGTGGTGAAGTGCGCCCACAGAGCCCTGATGCAGAAGCCTCCGTCCAGGCCTGACCGAGGCCAATCATAGCTAAGTTATTGAATTACCATGACTGGGACATTATTCTAAAACAGGCCCGGGTCAAGGAACTGTTACTATAAGACAACTCACGCATACTGATATTTCCTGGTTTATGAGGCTGGTTAAACAGCGGAGACAACCGTTCCTGGCAGCTAAGGCCCGACTTCGCGATCTCCAGCTATCCTGCGTCTTGTTATATCCAACCCATCTGCGGGTGGTCTATCAGTCCCGTACTCTGTTTTTCGACTCACCGGAGGAGGTTTTTCAGTGAACTGACGAGACAGTGAAGCTTCATCCACATACGCCGCCCAGATTGGAATCAGACCCCTCGTCCAGTGAGGTGGTCCAAGAGCAGCCCAAGCCAAAACTCAAAGGGACTAATTGCTCCAGTTCCAGACGTAGATTTTGATAGGGCAGCGACTCCTCCCAAGCCGGATCGGCCCCGCAGCAGCATGTCTCAGCCTCATAGTTCCTATGTGGAACGTTGGTCCTGAGAGACTTGGTCACCATTTGACCAGAAAAGCACGAAAGTGGGCCATTACCTGCTCCGTACCTGCCCAACGGAGGGTGAGCCTATTGAAGATGAGCTGTAAGGAGGGGATTCATTGGCGGGTGGGGGCCAGGAACTCCTGTTGGAGACCGCAGGCCGCTCCCACCGCAACAGATACTGCAGCTGTTTTGAGGTATAGGGTTGGCGTTGGGGGATGTTGGGTTGTTGTGCCTGTTCTCTGATCATACTATTCTACAATAGCATAAAGCCATCATGCATACACCAACCATGCTTCTATGCACCAGTGATTTTCATTAGGACCACATATGGTATCCACTTCAGGTAGCCATCGGGTCCCTCTGGTACCCTTCGGGTAGAAAGTTGGAATGTCAGGGGCCCGTTGGACAAAATCAAACATGGGGCTATCCTCCAACAGCAAATAACACATCAGGGAAATTAGGGTCAAATGGATATCCTCCAACAGCAAATAACACATCAGGGAAATTAGGGTCAAATGGATATTTTAACGACCAGCCACAGTTCCAATCCCCAATCTACACAATAACACTTACCAACTGAACTGGGAGTCTAATAGATATCAAGCCACCAAGTGCTTCGGATTGCCACAAACAGAGTTAGAAAAGTAAAGAAAACAAGAATGATAAAGGTACCAGAAATCATTGAGCAGAGCTTGGATTCCTATCAATTATCAGAGTGATCAATCATCATCTGGTTATCCAGCAATAGGGATGGTATGTCTCCTGATCATGGAGACAGACTTCCAACATAAGGATTCGCTCAATAGAAGTCATGGCTGATTTGAAGGCTGACCAGTTATAAAGAGTCTGATCCTCCTTATCTATTAGTTGTATGGACCAATTTGCTGCTACACCTCAAAAGCAACTTTGGCAGAATCTGTGGAGAAGAACTGTAGTTTATACAAAAAGTGTAACTGACACTGGCTGATAAATATTTCAGATATGGAACTATCACCAGGAAAGCGTTTAGGCATTGCTAAGGGTACTGGAGTAGACATGGTAACAGTCACCTGTACTTGTCTGGAATGATCAATGTTAACAGGAGGGGAAACTGTTTTTGTGCGTGAACTAAAGTCAAAGGACTCTTTAACATTCTTCTTGAGGCTTAAAACATACTAGTTCTCTACATAATTCTTCATTCTCCTCACACAATCTACACATTTCCAATTGTATTGTGCGTAATACATAATTGATATCTTGGTTGTCTGCTACATCTGCAGCTAATGCTTGTGCCATGTTGTGACTATCTATGTGATCTTGATCCATGTCTCCGGAAAGGAAGGTATTTTTTGTGGCTTGACCTTCTGTCAAGTCCACTCACCTGAAACTCCAGGTCTCCCTTTTCTGGAGATGACAGGACCCAATACCTCCTGGAACCCTTCCCAGCTTTAATACCTTTTAAACACACTGAGCCGTGAGTGGTGCAAAGGGGAAAGGAACAAAACACTTGAACACTGAAAACCACTGTTGTGCCAGATACCTTGTCACTGTCTGTAGCGCAAACACTTGAAGGGGGTTAAGGTTGTGGAGATTCATACTGGGTTCAAGCCTGAAACAAGTTAAAGAAGGAAAGACCTAAGGGGAAAACAATAAACAATCACCGATTATTGTGAAGTGCAAAATGTCTAATACTCTGTTAATCAAATAATACTCTGTTAATCAGATAAATGCCTGGAGAGCAATGGTTTGTTTGTAACCTTTAAATGCCAAATAACACTCTGTCTAGTTATGACATATAAATGAAGTGTAACAGAATTCTATGAATGATTTATATGTGACCGTTTCTGTTCACATTACTCACACTTTGCAAGCTGTGATTCACCTAATAAGAGATTTCTTAATATTATATCCACAATAATGTCACAACAAAAATATCAATTTCCACTGATGAAGAAATTAATTCTTCAACATTCTGGAAGAAAATGTCACCAATGGATTTATAGTTCCAATGTTAGATATCCAGAAATTTCCTTTTTACTGAAAGCAATGCAGGCACTTTGAGATAAAAAAAATACAGAAATCGCAAATGCTCTACATGCAGTCTTTAACTATAATGAAGGTATCTTTGTTTTCCTTGGTTTTTGTGCTAGCAGCTGTGAGCTCAAGGATAAAACACTCACTGTTCTTTCTTTTCTTTTTACCTGGAACTCAGAGAGCAGGAGATTGGAAGTGCAGCCTCAACTGAACGGCCAGGAGAGAGGTGGAGAGTGGAGAAGCGTGGCTCAGTGGTTAGAGGCATTATTTACAACAAGGGGTGGTGATGGACAGAGTCTCTGAATTAAGTAGAGTACTCTCACCCAGTCAAGAGATCAGGGCTAGATCCAACACCGTTTTTTAGTGGTTAGAGGCGGCAGACCCCGAAGCTGAGATCGGCCATGGACCAGGGTTCGATTCCCCGCCTCGGCGGGTCTCGGGCTCAAAATTCCACGGACTCGACAATTCTCGCTCCGGTGCCTACTCGACTCACGGGGTCACACTCTGCGACTCTGGGCAATAGCTTGCTTAATCTCCATTACGGCCCCTCGCGGCGGGATGCCTGGCTTTCACCTTGTGGATATCCTGCCGGGGTATCTCACAGGGGACTACCAGGACAGGTTCCCTAAGCAAGCGCTTAGATACCGTGTCGGTGATTTGCGCTATATATAAATACATGTACAGGAGAGTGGTGACAGGTAGGAAGCAGAAGGACGTCAGGAGCAAGGCAAGGGTAGACCGCCAGAGATGCAGGACGCACCTGGAGACTCATTACTGGAATACTAGAGCGTAGGTAAGTGGAATCTTTCTGAGGTCAATCACCATTCCTAGACTTATCTGCCTATTTATAGCCCATTGCACAAGTCTTTTCAGTGCCCGCGTAGCAGTTGAGCCGTGGCGGTTGACTCGTGTAACCAAGGACACGTTCCCAAAGCTGGTGCAAAGTGTTCTTGGTGCACATGACCCCCAGTACCATGTCTCCATAGTTTTAAACAGGGTGAACAGCATATGGGAATAAACAATAAGGGAATTGTTTAAAAATAATACAAATAAATAATCTAACTAATCAAATAATAATGTAAGCAGAATATATATTGTATATATAAAGGATCTGGTCTTTCTTTATTATAGTTTTTGCATACATTAATTTCAACTTTGGATTAACATTATGCCACAATGAACAATTCCCTGAACTGTACTGATGTGAGGGCTGTAGGTACTTGGGTTGCAACAGTAGGACTTGTAACACAGAGTTGTTTAAGTTTCAGATCCTTTTTTCCCTAAGTGTCACTGATATATCATTTCAAATTTACAATCAGAACTTCTCAAATTACAAGCAGTACCTCATTTTGAAAGATGTTTTTACATTTTTTAGATGTTAAATGTTTTGCAATTTTTAAAATAATGTTTTTGTCAGATTTCAGATCTGCTTATTTTTTTAAATAGATTAGTATTTTAGGTATTTTGTATGATATCATCTTTAGAGACAATATTAGGACTCTCACTTAGCTATACAGGGCGATTTGATTGTTAGGTACACCTTTCCCAGATCTACAGAGGTCCCACAGCAAATAAACATGCCTTGACTGCATGCAATATCTTCCTGTGGTATACAATGTTGTCCACATTTCAAATCTCAAACAAAGACGTAGATGTAGATTGCAAGGACTTATGGGTACAGGTGCCCTTCATATGACTCTCTGTGATTTGGTTTTTGAAGGAAAATTGTGTGTAAAGGGAATGATGCTGTGTAAATTTATTCCAGCAATCTTTGTGATTTCTGCATACCATGATCAAATTGTTCGCATTCCCCACATTCACTCTACTACAGGTCACAGTTTCTGAATCTGTAACATTTCTAAATAATACTGAAGATATTTGGAAATCAGCAGATCCACAAGCACTCCTTTCTGTATAATGAAATATACTTATGATTATAAAAGCGTGTTAGTATGTAGTGCCATATATAGCTCTTTATAAAATTGCCTAACAGCAGTTACTATGACCTAATGTAATGGTACTCATATTCTTGTAAGAAGGATGACAAATTGTGCTGACCCTAAACTTAAAAGAAAACAAATAGCAAGTATGTAGCTTACACCTCACACTAGATGTCAGCAGTAGTGATTTATCCCTGTGAGGCATCTCAATTCATTAATATCAATTAAACTATGACATAAGTATGACAGTGGATTGTGATGGTATTGGTAAAACAAATGTCAATAACACACCAGAAAAACTAGAGTGACAAGTATCTGAGTATCCCACTTCTAATACTTTTGTGGTTTTACTAAAATGTATGGTCAGTTGCAATTCTGACTATGGGGAAAAAATAAGAATATGGCATGTACCAGACTAGAGATTTGGGACTTATCATGAAACTACTTGTGAATGCAAAAACAACAGTTTCACCTTCACTTTCCTGGTATAAGTAGAACATCCCTTACCGAAGTTGAATACTATATTTAGTGGTTAACCTGTCTTTTTATAGTATTTGAAGACTATTTTATGTCAATTTTAGTATTCAGTAGTATTCTTTGTGTGAAGCTTAGTGTATGAAGACTACTGGAATGTGAGTGATACTTCTTGAACACTAACAGAATACCTCTCGAATACTTATTTGCTAATCAAATAGTCTTCATTTACAATGCAGAAAAATCTGTGAATATGAATACTACAGGACTGTAATGAATATTACCAGACTACTGATCCCGTCCTTCTATTCAAGTGTTGCATGCTGAATTGAATGATTGTGTTTGCAGAGATTTGTATGAATATGAGCTATTATGTGCTTACTACTAACATATTAAAGAGATGTATGTGCAAAGCATTTTTGTTCAAACTTTGAAAGCTTAACTGAATGGTATGGCTAGGTTAACAATATTCTATCACAATACTAACAAACAAACATGCATGTGTGTGTATATATTTTCATTATTATTAGGATCAATTTTAATTATTAGAGCCTTAAATGTAGTGCTATTCTTGAAAAAGATGTACCATCTAACTAGTAATAAAGTTTAGAAACTGTTTATGTTTTTTTTTCTCTAATCCTTTTAGGTACTCTTAAAAAACCCTAATGTATGTGGCTGTGATTCCCGAACTCTGTTCAACATCCCCTGATTAGTTCACTTACCCTCCCTGTTCCTAAAAATATCTTGTTATCACATAAAGCGCGCTCTGATGTCTTTCGGCCAAGTTTGCGCTATATGAAACTTCACTTAAATGTTTTACTTTCAACACAAATTAAAATGCGTTCTGTGTCTCACCTGCTTCTACAATAGTTGGCTCAAACCAATAAAAATTAAGGCTTTTAAATATTGTGTGCACATCTGCAGAGAGGTTGTAAGTTTAAGTTGGGGACAGGTTATCTTTGCAAATGTGTGATGGACGCCAAGTTAATTCTTGCACTCTGCACCTGCTGCAGTCCCTTTTCTGTTTCTTTTATCTACTTTGTATCGGAGAGGAAGTGCCAGTGTGACTGAGATCAAGGGGGATAGAGGTGTTGTGCCGAGCAGGTTGTGGATCCGGTGCCCTGCTCACTAGAGAGAGGACGGAGAAAGCATTCTTCCATTCAGTTCTGTATTTTTGAGGGGGTGGAAAGGAGGGAGAGGCAGGAAGTTAGAGCGGCGCTTTGTGTGAAAGGCAGGAGCAGCCTGGTCGTCCTGCACTGTACCAGTGCAGCTGTGCTTAAGAGCCATGCTGGATGAGTTGGTCAGTGACCTGGACCACAGCGCTGCCTGCTCCAGACCGGGAGGGACAGTGCCAGGGTCGGGTCATCGTGGCTGTCCTTGTCCGTACCGTCAAGGCGCTCACTAACACAAAGTAAGTGTCACTGTATTAATCTTCTCCTTGGCTTCCAAATTTAATTTAGCCCCTTAGAGTAAAAGTTACACCTGAGCGATCCGCAGCAGTCACACTGCAGTGTTCACAAAATTCAGTTTAGCCACGTTTCCAATCTGCGCCATAACCTTAGGGAGCGCTGATTGACGATTAAAGAATGCCTCATCCTCATGATACTGGGCCTGTGCAATTGTCATGCAGAGATGGTTTTGTCAGGTCTTCTTCACTTTTCACTATAGGTGGTGGCAAATGTATTATACAAAACCATTACTTTGCATTTTCCCCTTGTCGCCTGCCCATAGGCCCGCCGTGCACAATACTTACATTGGTCTGGACTGCAAGTTTGTGCTGGCGGCGCCGGCTCGGCGCAGGATGTTTTCCCTACCTGCACCTGCCCCCTTCAGCCCATATGGACTTAATCGACCGGCAGGGGCGGAGGGATTTGAATTTCACTGTTACCAGTGAAGCCCTCCAGCCACGTTGTTTGTCCCTCTCTGGAGAAGAGGTGGGCTGTGACTGCATCCCTCACCTGAATTGGGAGAGAGACAACACAACAAAGAGGCTGCCTGCCATGGAGCCAGCAGCCCTGAAAGAACCTCAGAGAGCACAGCTGGCCTGAGAGGGGCTGAGAGCTGTAGTGTGAGAGTTACTGGTCAGCTGCAAGGCCATCCCTGCAGTGTCAGTGCAGCGGTTGGGGGTATGCAGCTGTGGTAAACTTCCTCACAAGCTCTTTTTCTTCAATATTATAACTATGAGGCCCTTCTGCGACGTTACCGCCCTTCTATTTCCGGTACTTTTCAGCAGTTTTAGGGTCTTCTTAGAGTTTCTATTTGCTCAAATAGGGGAAAATTGTGATATTTATATGTTTCCCTTGTCTTCATTGCTTGATTTTGCTCGTGCAAAAGTGTCACTCATAATCGTTGAATGTCACTCATAATTACACTAGAATTATGAAAATGTCACACATAGCAGTCTAAAACATTGGCAGTTATGACAGAGACGGATAATACTGTGTTAGTTTAACAATTGGTTAAGTGAATTAGAACTACAACCCCCAAAATGCACTTCAATTTTATTTAGGAGCTAAAAAAATGCAAACTAACTTGTGAAAGTATAGTCACCTTTTGACATTCCTACTGTAATTGGTTTGAGCTTTAAAAGTTGTTTCTGAGTTTTTCAGACAATTTAATTTATATATTTTACATTCATATTTTTATTTTCATTGTGCATTATGTTATTAATTGAACTACACATAAAGCTGTTTGCTTTACAACTGATAATAAATGTTTCTCCTTGATGTGCTCGTTCACTTTTGTAGCCCTATTTTCATCATTATGTGGAACTCCAGTTCTTTCAGGCTTCCATCTTTCTTCTTTTAGTCTTCTGTTGATGGGCTTTGGGCTTGTTCTGTCGAGCAGAGTCGAGTTGGGCTCTTTTTGGGCTTCATTTAGTCCAACTTGGGCTCCAAAGTTTCCTTTTCTCTGCTGCGCCTGCGCAGAGTTTTCAATTGAAAATGAAGCGCTGTAAACTTGGTGGAGCCTGTGCCTACTCTACCCAGAGACTGAGACGGGAGTGAAGCACAGAGGCTGCTATGGGCATCGGGGCGGCGAGAGGTACTTTTGTTTATTTATTTCACTTTTACCCTCAGATCCCACGCCTCCTCACTCCGAACTCCACCCTCCCACTTTTGCCTAGCAGCGCGGCCGCTATTGTGTGTGATAAGCCCAGGAGAGCTGGAGACGGAGACAGTCAGAAAATGTTGGTAGCGGTTTAAAAATGCGCAGTCTTTAAAAATAGCTCAAATCTTATTGAATGATCTTTGTTTATATTCTTAATGTATTCAATGATTTCCATTGCATGATCAAGATCTTGCTGAACAATCTGACAATTCAAAAAGTTAAATGCATTTACAACAGAAACGTAGGGCCTTATTTATGAAAAGTGACGCATCGCTGCGTGAAAACAGCGATGCGTCACTTTTCACTGCGCTCTCCCTGCGACATGATTGATGCGTCATATTTATAATATGACGCATCATGTCGCAAGGAGTTACAGATACGTCAGCATTTCTGACGTATCTGTAAGAGCAAAAGTCACGCATTGCTGGGGTGTGTCACAAAAGTGACGCAACTCCAGCAATGCGTCCTTTCACATGGGGAAAGCCCCATGTGAAAGGGCTTGCGTCAGTCTTACGCCTGCTGTGAGGCAGGCGCAAGATTTTGACGCAACAGCGTCCTAAAAGTGACGCAGTGAAATCTCATAGATTTCACTGCGTCACTATTACGAGGCTTCTTGCGGGGGAACGCCCTCTCTGCATACATTATACCTGACGCAGGTATAATGTAGCGCAGGGGTTCACAAAGTGACGCATCTGCTTAGATGCGTCACTTGGTAAATAGTGCGCAACAGGACGCATGTCACAAAAAGGGACGCATCGGAAGCGCAAAACTAACGCAAGGCCTCATAAATGAGGCCCCTATAGTCTTCAGCTGTACAGTGCACATTGCATTCAAGCGTGATTTCAAGCGTGATTTTTCTAAGTGACGTCAAAACGTTCAGAATTAGGAATAAAGTAAAAAGTGCCCCAACGTGAATTTGAACTAGCGATGCGTTTTAGTGAATTGCAAAGGCAAACATGTGTTTACTAAGAATAGGGAAGCCGAGTGCCGCCTGATATAAATCAATTCATGCACAACGGAAATAGTTTTCTGTTTGTCACGAAAAAAATAGTACAGGCCTCAAGAGAAAGTCAGTGCATGCAGTTCTGTGAGAACAAGGCTAAATGCGATCAAAACAGCAGCATCGACAACGAGTCAGGCACTCGAGTAGGAGTTAGGGAGCTCTGCCAGGACAGATATCCCAATGTCTTTTCAAGTAAAAGAGAAGTGCAATATGTGGAAAGAAACCTGACATTCTCTCAAAGTAAGCTGACGCATATTTAAGATGCCACGTGGGGTGCTCTATGACGTGAGTCACTGTGTAACTACTGACCCTGCGTTTGGTATGGAACTTCTAATGTGGACCCTTTAGGTCCCATTTATAATGGAATTTGCCGACTTAAGTCCGCCTTGAGAAAGTGTAAACCTATGACTGGAATTGACAAAGCATGTATTTAAATTTGTAAGCTTATTTATTCCCACGCTCAATTACACCACTATGGCATAATTTTGCACAGGACTGCGACCCTTTACATCTATTATACTGGCTTCCTATGGCCCCAAGGCACGTACAGGTAAAGAGATGCATATCAGGCCCGGTTCTAGAGGGTGAGCCAGGTGGGCCGGGCCCTCCCAAATTAGAACCGTGGCCCACCCAAGGCTCATTCACAAGTAGAAAACAATCTTTTGTTCTCTTACTCAATGAAAAATTAACACAAGCCTGCGGCCTCGCTATCAAAGGTAATAGTTTGTTTCGTGTAAGACACCAATGACATGAGCAGCTATAGGTGCCTGGAGACAGGGGTGAGGTCACCAGGGATGAGCGCTATTATTGTGCATGTGTACATGAGACACCCCCACTACAGCGAGAGCGCAAGGTCCAGTTACTATAGTTAACAGAGAAAACAGTATTATGGGAAAAAAATGAATAAAAGGATTTTGCAACTGCAAGAAAGGTAAGTAAAAATGTTCATGCAATCAGGATATATATCTTAGTAGTGGTTTATTTGATTTATTTCTGTTTTGATGCTATTTCTAATTTATGACTGTGGCCACTGGAATTTTGTGTCCGGTGGAAATGTGAACGTTTTATTTTTAGATTGTTATAATTTAACACTGTCTTTTGGCAAAGGACCTTGTTAGAACCAGTTTAGCACCAAAACACTACAAAGGCAACTGAAAGATGGCCAGTTCGCTTTTGCGAAAGTTCTTCCACTGCGCAGCAGTGTGCCATTGCATTTTAGTAACATTTCATCCGTTTGAGCTAGTAACTATTGTTAAAATCTGCAACTTATGCAGCAGGTGATAGGTAATGTGACAAACGTAGCACATCTACTAATATGCGGAAAGCCCTGCAGCTGCAGAATTGCATTTGTCATGTGGCCCTGTTTATGGCACTAAAGTAAGCACAAAAAAACTGAAACCACTGATAATAGCAATGTTTTGACTCAAAAAAGTCAAAAATCTTGTCACGTTTCACTAAAATAACACTCAGACAGAATGGAAAGGAGTTGTACGAGTTTCTATAATGCACAGGAAAGCACTGGCAACAATTCCATGCCGGCGCCGGTACCATGTGATGCAACTATCCTCTCTAGTCTCCATCTCCCGAGGTGCTTGCAGGAGGCAGAGCTCACTAATATAATTAGAAGCACCTTAAAGGCCAGACACCCACCTCGGGGCGCCAGTGACTGTGCATTTATTCACTCTCAAGTTATTCTCTCATTTAGTCACATGAATAGTCAGAACTGCATATAATCAGAGCCACATTAACATGCAAATGGTCTTTTAAAGACCTGTGAAGTGCTCGAGTGCGGCTGTGTGTGCTCACTGGGGAAGGTGTCTCAGCCCGGACTGACACACAGGCAGGGTGAGATGAAGAGGGGGACAGAGGGAGGGAGACCGAGGGAGAGGGAGGGAGGGAAAGGGAGGGTGAGAGTGGGACGGAAAGGGAGGGAGACAGAGGGAGGGAAAGGGAGACCGAGAAATGGAGACCGAGAAATGGAGACAGCCAGAGGGAGGAGGGCGGCAGAAGGAGAAGGGCGACAGAAGGAGGAGGGCGACAGAGTGAGGGAAGAGGAGCGAGAGAGGGAAGGGGAGTGAGGAAGGGATTGAGGGAGGGGGTGAGGAGTGAGTGAGGGAAGGGGAGTGAGGAAGGGAGTGAAGGAAGGGGAGGGGGAGGGGGGAGGAATGAGAGAGGAAAGGCGAATGAGGGAAGGGGAGTGAAGGAGGGAGTGAGAGAGGGGGTGAGGAGTGAGTGAGTGAAGGGGAGTGAGTGAGGGAGGGAAGGGGAGTGAGGGAGTGAGTGAGGGAAGGGGAGGGAAGGGAGTGAGGGAAGGGAGCGAGGGAAGGGGAGAGAGGGAGGGAAGGGGAGTGAGGGAGGGAGCGAGGGAGGGGGTGAGGGGAAGGAGGGAGTGAGGGAGGGGGTGGGGAATGAGTGGGGGAAGGGGAGTGAGGGAAGGAGAGGGAAGGAGGGAGTGAGGGAGAGAGTGAGTGAGGGAAGGGAGTGAGGGAGTGGTTGAGAGGGAGGGAGTGAGGGAGAGGAGTGAGGGAGGAGGTGAGGAGTGAGTGAGGGAAGGGGAGGGAGGGAGTGAGGGAAGGGGAGGGAGGGGAGGGAGACAGGGGTTGAGGAGTGAGAGAGGAAAGGGGAATGAGGGAAGGGGAGTGAAGAAGGGAGTGAGGGAGAGAGTGAGGGAGGGAAGGGGAGCGAGGGAGGGGGAGAGGAGTGAGTGAGTGAAGGGGAGTGAGTGAGTGAGTGAGGGAGGGAAGGGGAGTGAGGGAGGGAGTGAGGGAAGGGGAGGGAGGGGAGGGAGGGGGTGAGGAGTGAGAGAGGAAAGGGGAATGAGGGAAGGGGAGTGAAGGAGGGAGTGAGGGAGAGAGTGAGGGAGGGAAGGGGAGTGAGGGAGGGGGTGAGGAGTGAGTGAGTGAAGGGGAGTGAGTGAGTGAGGGAGTGAGGGAGGGAAGGGGAGTGAGTGAGGGAAGGGGAGGGAAGGGAGTGAGGGAAGGGAGCGAGGGAAGGGGAGAGAGAGAGGGAAGGGGAGTGAGGGAGGGAGCGAGGGAGGGGGTGAGGGGAAGGAGGGAGTGAGGGAGGGGGTGGGGAATGAGTGGGGGAAGGGGAGTGAGGGAAGGGGATGGAAGGAGGGAGTGAGGGAGAGAGTGAGGGAAGGGAGTGAGGGAGTGGTTGAGAGGGAGGGAGTGAGGGAGAGGAGTGAGGGAGGGGGTGAGGAGTGAGTGAGGGAAGGGGAGTGAGGGAGGGAGTGAGGGAAGGGGAGGGAGGGGAGGGAGGGAGGGGGTGAGGAGTGAGAGAGGAAAGGGGAATGAGGGAAGGGGAGTGAAGGAGGGAGTGAGGGAGAGAGTGAGGGAGGGAAGGGAAGTGAGGGAGGGGGTGAGGAGTGAGTGAGTGAAGGGGAGTGAGTGAGTGAGGGAGTGAGGGAGGGAAGGGGAGTGAGGGAGGGAAGGGGAGTGAGGGAGTGAGTGAGGGAAGGGGAGGGAAGGGAGTGAGGGAAGTGGGCGAGGGAAGGGGAGAGAGGAAGGGAAGGGGAGTAAGGGAGGGAGTGAGGGAGGGGGTGAGGGGAAGGAGGGAGTGAGGTAGGGGGTGAGGAGTGAGTGGGGGAAGGGGAGTGAGGGAAGGGGAGTGAAGGAGGGAGTGAGGGAGAGAGTGAGGGAAGGGAGTGAGGGAGGGGTTGAGAGGGAGTGAGGGAGGGGAGTGAGGGAGGGGGTGAGGAGTGAGTGAGGGAAGGGGAGTGAAGGAGGGTGTGAGGGAAGGGGATGCAGGGAAGGGAGGGAGGGAGGGAGTGAGGAGTGACAGTGGAAAGGGGAATGAGGGAAGGGGAGTGAAGGAGGGAGTGAGGGAGAGAGTGAGGAAGGGAGGGAGTGAGGGAAGGGGAGTGAGGGAAGGGAGCGAGGGAAGAAGAGAGAGGGAGGGATAGAGAGGGAGTGAGATAGTCAGAGTGAGACAGGGAGGGAGAGAGAGGGATGGAGGGAGGCAGGCAGAAAGAGAGAGACAGAGGGAGGGAGACAGAGAGAGAGAGAGTGATGTGTGTATGCTGGGTCTGGTAGCTCTGTGGACGAAGGCGTCCGCTGCAGGGACCTGTGTTCAACCTCATGGTCACAGTTTTTTTTGTTGCTCTTGCCCCGCCCCCTCCACCACTGACCCCGCCCCCACCGGTGCGGCCCTCGGACACAAACCACACTGTAAATTTGGCACCCTTAGAGAAAGTTTGTGGGTACCCATTTTCTAGACAGTGTTAACGTGTGTAAAAAGTGACTAAATAATAAAGTAATACTAACACATATTAGCCTGCGTTATTTTGTTAACCATACTGCATAATTTGGTCCTTCTGTGTTGCATAATTCCAGTGATTATACTACTGCTATTACTTTTTGGGTCCTAAACTGGTAAGAGAGAAGGGAGAGGTGGACAGATGGATGGGAGAGTGATACGGAGGAGACTGAGGTATGAGGGAGGAAAGTGAGAAAAAGGACTGTGAGGGAGAGCAGGAGAGCGAGTCAGAAAGACAGAGGAGGGTGAGCAAGATTGAATGTTGGTTAAGGTCAGAGAAAAGACGAGGAAGAGAGAGAAGGGTGAGGTAGCAAGAGAAGGATGAGATGGAAATAGAAGAGTGAAGTGAAGCGAGAGCGAGTGGATGCACAGGGAGTGGATGGCAAGATCACAGGGGCGGCTCCTCCACTAGGGCGGAGGAGCATCACCCCACTGTTTTCTCGCAGTGCGAGAAGCAGAAACATAAAATGGTAATAACTACCATTTTATATTTTCTGCTTCTCGCACTGCGAGAAAGCAGAAGGGTTTGGTGGGGGGGGGGCGGGTCTGCTCTAGGGCAGGGGAGGAGTGGTTTGCCCACTTCTGACGGCGATGACTGTTTGGTAGGCCCTCTGGGGCCGCCCAAACCAGTCATGCGCACTCTACAGTTCTCCATGCAGGCTGCAATGCAGCATACATGGAGAACATGGCCTCCCCGTAAGCCCCTTCCTGGGCGGTTTCCCTACCAATCACAATGTGAAAAGTTATGTTAAAATATTTTTTTATTAATAATTAAATTAGCCCCCCTCTTCCTCCACCACCCGGCTTAAAGGGCTCCCACCAAAGGGATTGTAAGGGCCTACAGTACGCCCCTGTCTCTGATGAACAGTTCTCTGCAGATGAAGGTGTCACTGAGGGGAATCCCTTCCATTCTCCAAAGGGGCCTTGCAGGCTCTGCCTGAAAGTGAAACTAAGGGCATATGTACAAGGAAATGGTTGCAGTGCTGCAGCAAATTTTGCAGCGCCATGTCAAATAATGCAGGGATATACTGTATTTACAAGAACACAGCGCACCCCTGTGTTTTCCCTTGCGCTGGCAATACAAATAGCT
Organism: Lissotriton helveticus; assembly: GCF_964261635.1. Classification (NCBI taxonomy): domain Eukaryota; kingdom Metazoa; phylum Chordata; class Amphibia; order Caudata; family Salamandridae; genus Lissotriton; species Lissotriton helveticus. The sequence goes on from NC_136067.1 coordinate 661,120,346, forward strand.
GCCTAGCGCCGACACCCATGCGCAACAGTGCGATGGTGTCACATAATACAATTATAAAATGCTTACTAAATGCATGACTAATGAGTTTGTATCAGGAGTAGAAGAATAATTGACTCCCAAGATATGTAACGCATACAATTTAGTCTTCAAATAGTGGTCCGTTAGTATTCAGATATTGCTCACAAAGAATACCACTAGTCTTCAAATAGTGGTCACAATCAATGAGACTAGCCTTCATTTTGCTCTTAAAATAGCACACGAGCTGCAAATAAACACTAACAGAATACTACTAAGCTTCAAATACTATTCTTCTAGAATACTACTAGTCTTCTTTTAGCAATCAATTGAAGTGTTCATCATGTATTTGAAGGGTAGTTGAGTAGAACTAGTATTCCCTCATTTGCATATTTCGGCTTGTGGGCATACTACTTAGTCTTCATGCATACTAAATGAATACTACGTTTTATTGGCAAATGAATACCACTGTAAACACTAAAATCACACTAAATGAAGAGCTTCCATTTTGGTGAGGGATATTTTCCTTTTGTTTTTTCACCATACTCATCATCCATAGTGCGCTAACTTCCAAATAGAGATGTTCAACCTGAAGACAAAAAACAAATTAAAACTAACCAATCCAACAGCTATGGAATAATGTTAAAACCTCCTGCCAGCCCTTTTGTCAATCCATTTGAAGTTGAGAAGTAATTCCTCAAAGAGTTTTCTTGAATTGTGCTAATTCCAAAGTGTGTGGCATTCTTATGCCTGCTGCTCAGCCAGTGTGATTGGGTTGATGGAATGTTGGTGCGAGAGGTGGCAGTGGAATGTTGGATGAGTGAGGATGTCAGTTGGAGGATGGGCTGAGCAGCAGGAAGGCTGCTCCTCGTGGGGCTCCAAGCTGTAGCATCTATCCTAAATACATCCACATGAAGAAACTACCTGGACCGGACCATCTTTCATTCCCTACAGGCATGAAGTAGATTCCATAGATTTTCGCAAGCCTGGAGCAGCAAGAAGAGTTTGAATTACCTGTAGCAAAACAAAAACACACGCAATTATCAGAACATGAATGCTATGGCTGATGTTGTTTCCTAATGCTCAGCTTCAAACCCAATATTCCAACTGCTGCAGACCATTATACCTTGAATTCAACCATGCTTTCCAAACAAAAACGACATCCCCAGAAAAATAAATCACATATTCACCTTTATTACAAGTTTTTTTTAAAGAACAAAATGACAACATCTAAATAAACGTAAAATAAAATGTTCGCCTTGTGCAATTTATTTTTTGCATTTCTCCGCTGCATGCAGGACTACACAGTTGTGGAAAATGAAACTTATTTATAAACATAACTCTTAACTTAGGTTTGGTTTACTTGACATAACTATGCCAGACAAGACCGCATTATTGAAAGTGAACATCAGCATTGATTTTTATTGTATTTCCGAATATCATCGAAATTCAGCCACATTCAGCCTGTAAAATAAAAAATGTCTTCAGCTTCCTCCAGAAGAAAGGTATTTTGAAATATTACAAGGTTATGAGCTAAACCTTCAATGCTATGTTCATAGTTTAGATCAATCTGTATTAAATTGCATTTCTTATGTTTTTATCCATTGTTTAAAAAAACTGTCTGACTGGTTTGCTGTGCAAGTAACATTTTATTGCTACCTTTTTACCTAAAGTCATGATATGAATTTGTGTGCTATCTTTGTCTGAAACAATAAACAAGATGTGACATTTGGAAGGAATTAATGCATTCACTTAGAGGCCTAAATTCTTTGTGGCCCTTTTGTATTAGGGTTTGTTACTATTAATTTAACTTTTTCCATGTTTGCTGTGGCTACCTAATTACTTAAAGGCACATAATATTATTGCATTTGTTTATAAATTAGCTCTTGATATTTGAATAAATCTACAAACTAAGAACTGGAAGAAGTTGAGTTGTTCACATTTTTCCTTAATGACCGTGGCTGCTAATTTAATCTCAGATTTCCCTCTTTCCTGCCAGTTGATCTTCCTTAAGGTTAATTGATTAGGAGTTCCAGTACACTTTTAGACGTAATGTCTTCTAAGAAAATTAGTGGATTACTTTATAGGTACCACTACTTCCATTGTTCAGCATGTGAAAAGGAGAAACATAGTATTGCAGACAACTTTATCAGCAAGTAAACTAAAGTATTCATAATTGGAAAGAGATGTGGCTCAGTGACTAAAGAAAGCACACCTGAGGGGCTGATTCCGATGTGGTTAGGAATGGCTCAGAACCTTGGTCGGAGCCATCCTAACAGCATCAGACCTGCATGTTTGTATTCCTTTCCGACCAAACCATTCCGATGGGCTCGGTCAGAAAGTAATCCGACTCGGTTTTCTGGATGGCTTCCGACAGGCTCCCTCCACCATGCAGAAACCCTTCTGTAATTCCCCGGCCGTCTCTTTCTGGCCGGGGAAGTACAATGGCAGTTTTCCACTGCCTTTCTGTGCTGGCGTTTCCGGCACAAAAAGGCAGTGGGAAACAGCTTTGGTGGCCCCAGCAGGGCCATCATTGGTGAAAGGCCACAGAATGGAGGCCCCCCTCTTAATCCCTGCATCCAGTGGCAGGCACCGTGAGGTGCCTGCCTTGGGGTGCAGGAATGAACTGCTCCTTTGCATTTTGCTATAATAGCATACATTCCGTTTGGAATGCATGCTCCCATAGCAAAGTATAGGATTGCATCCGAACAGGGTTCGGTCGCATCCTACTTCCATGTCTGGAACCGATGACAAAAGGTCATTCGGTTTCAGTACTTGACCGATGTCAGACAGAGTCCGGTCCCTGTGACATCAAAATCGGCCCCATAGTTGGGTACAATATGCACATACCGATTCAGCCAGTCAGTCAGTATACTTTATTTCGATAAATCAATATCATAAAAAGACAATGGAACTATACAAATATACAATTAAATACAATCATTAATACAGAATAAAAACAATCATGATCCAATTTAAAAATCATCCAAAGAGTTCATAGGGTGAAAGTTTCACAGTTAAAAAGACAATAAATAAGATAAGAACATTAACCCTTTTAAATGCCATCCCAGACAATTGTTGGGGTATAGTCATCATACATATGTACATCCAAGTTCATTTATGTACATTTAATCAGTCGATTTTTCTTATTTCTAATCCTTACAGCACCCACCAAAAAGCTTGCAACATGAAAGATGATCTTAGAAGACTGTAATAATTGCAAATAAAGGAGAGTAGGCTTAACCTGCAGAAAGCCCCCCTCCTTAAGTATTGGGACCAAAAATGTCATCCTTAATTTCGTGTAGTGACTACAGAACATCAAAAAGTGCATTGTGTTCTGGGTAGAAAAGTTGTCACAAAAACATGTCGGTGCTTTTTCGGGGGTACTCCAAGAAGGAAACAGTCCTAAATTCAGGTGAATCAAATTAAAACGGAAGCGGGTTAAAAGAAACCTATGAAAAGGACGGTTCACCACATTGAGGTAGGTTTCAGGGCCGCATACACTGGCAACAATGAGATTGGCCCTTACAGTAGGTTTTTTTAATTCGCGTTCCTCTCTCTCCAGAGACAGTATATCTGCCATGGCCCCCTTAATCAGAGGAAAATCCTTTGGTCTCATTAACTCCGGAGAGGAGAAAAGCTCTGGTCTCCTAAGTTTAAACAGGGTATTTTTTATGTAAGCCAACCACTCACTCCTACTATAGTTTTCTAGATGGAGGCAGTCTTTCATGATAGTATGGTTCAGGGAGATTTCCTGGTTCATCCAGGTCTTCAACCAGCATAATATAGGAGCCATACTTATCATGTCAGAAATAAAACCTACCCCCAATTCGGAATGAATGGTAAATGAGGGCGTAGACTGTGGAACTGAAAGGACAGATCTCAAAAATTTATTTTCAGTGACCTGTAAACAATCAGGGGAACTATATCCCCATATTGAGCTGCCGTATGTGGCTACTGAAAGACATTTTGCCTTATAGATCTTCATTAATGCTGCTATAGGCCTGGCCCCAAGTCTTTTCGTAAAGCCCTGGAGTGCAGAGGTAGTTCTTGCAAAGGAGATGTTTCTATTTTTAAGCTGCGGTACCCAATTCCCTCTCTCGTCAAATGTAATTCCCAGATAGGGGAATATGGGCACCCTGCTTAGTTCTTCTTTGCCACAGAAAAAAGTTTTAAACTGCTTTTTCCTGGAGCACTTCCCCATGATCATAATTTGGGACTTTTTTACATTTATTTTAAGATCCAAGGATCCCATGAAGTTCTCAAATGAATCCAGCAGTCGCTGTAAACCAACCCCTGTCCGTGAAAGAAGGACTGCATCATCCGCGTAGAGGAGAACTGGAATACCCAGTTCCCCTATACGCGGTATGTCAAGGGTGGCCTCCTTTCAAGCAGGTTCAAGGGCATTTATGTACACCGTAAAAAGAAGCGGACCAGGATACACCCTTGCCTGACCCCCCTTTCTGAATTAAAATGACTAGTACAGCGCCCCTCGGTGGTAACCCTGACAGAGGCCAGAAGGCCAGAATGTAAATCTGCCAGAAGGTAAACTAAAGCCCGATCAAGGCCCATATTAATTAAGATTTGCCATAGCTTGGCCCTGTTCACAAGTTCAAAAGCGAGGAGAGGTCCATGAACCCCAAGTACATTGACCCCTCTTTGACCCTAGTATATTTGTCCACTAACAGTTGCAGGTTAAGGCATTGGTCTAATGTGCTCCTTTTGGTTCTGAACCCATACTGTAAATTAGACAGGAGCCCTCTGTCATTTATCCAGTCTGTGATTTTGTGCAAGATTACCCGCCCTAAATTTTTGACCGAGGAACCTATTAGGGAGATAGGACGATAACATGAAGGGTCCTGCCTATCTCCCTTCTTAAAGACTGGTATAATATTGGATTTTTTCCATGAGACCGGTATGTTATTTTCATTTAATGTGTTAAAAACACTGCACAAGATCTTGGACCAAAATTTTGGGGCGCACTTAAAAACATCCGCAGGTACCCCATCGGGACCTGGAGCCTTATTTGTTAATGTCAGCTCAATAGCTCTTTCAATCTCTTCGGCCTCGAAAATCACCTGTGACCCTTCAGATCTAACATGGGTATTATCCCTTTGACCTTCGCAGCCAGGAGTAGAGTATATTTCCTCAAAGTGAGTTATCCAGGCCTCGTCTGGAATGTTAGACTCAAGGGGAGTGTTCTCCTCTCCAGAGAATAACGGTTGATTAACAATATTCCAGAAAAGCCCACTGTCTCTTAGGGTTTCAGGGGCAAGTAATTGTGACCAGGCCTCATCTTTCAACTCCTTTTTCCTCTCTAAGATTGCATTCTTATAAGCAGTTCTTAAGATAGCTATTTGGGCTCTGTCCTTAGGGGTCGCTTTTAATGCCTTCAATAAAACTCCGTGAGCCCTAGAGCATTTTTTATCAAACATCTTTTACCTTGGAAGGTCATCTGTCTTGGGCCAACCTGTAAGGTTGAGTTAATTTGTCTACAGATATTATCGAAGGCACTGACCACCTCTGTTTTTTCGGCCTGTTTCTCAAGGCATATGGCCACATCGTCCTTGACCTTTTCCAAAACGTCCTGCAGATAAGTTTCAGGGACTATGTATGACCATTTTAACCTGCGACCTTGATCTTTTACGGCCACACATTGGCCACCCTTATGATTTACAGATTTCGTGGTAAATAGGTCCACAGACTTTATCTCTATTAACACTGGATTGTGGTCACTAAAAACCGATACCTCCGTCTTATATCTAAGTACCTTACATAACGTAAATGAAGTCATAAAAATGTAATCGATTATAGTACCTTTATCTATTCCTTTAAAAGTAGGGGGCCTAGGTTCACCTTCCCCGCAGCCAGATTCATAAAGGTTCCATCTTGCCAAAAAATTTTCAAGTGCTTCCCCCCTCTTGGAATGTTCAAAATGCATTGGAGAGGAAAATGATGGACGTTCTATTTCTTTAATGACACAAGGTTGGTCACAAGGATGGATATTAAAGTCCCCTAAAAATATTAATTCAAAAGTATTCACATTTATACTATACACTGACAAAAATTTCTCCAATGAGTCTAGGTTAGTCCCGGTACATTCATTGGCACTTGAGTTATAAAAATTAATAAATAAAATCTTGGGGGTGTCAGAATATGATAACTCAACAATTAAACAATTCTGAGAACCTGAATTACACTGGGTTAGTGTGCCATTTAGATCAAGTTTAAATAGGCTTAATAGGCCACCTTTGGCTCTACCAACCTGCTGCATGTTGCTGGAATGAAAAAGTGTCTATACCCATCCAACGAAAAACTGTTAGTCTGATCCCAGGTCTCTTGAAAAGCTATAATATCGTAAGTTTTTAGTGAGTTAGTCCAGGAATCATTCCCTGCTTTGGTCTTAATGCCAGCAATGTTGAAGGTCATTATTCTAGCTATATAATGAACAGGCTTTATATTAATCCTTGGTTCGATTAGCTGTCAATCATTTTCCTCCAAGGAAGCTAGAGGGGCATATCGATTGGCCAATGGGAGGGATTGATCAAATTGGTTATAATTCCTGGCCACCCTATAGCAATATGGGTCCTGACTATTTGGTAGATCAGTTCCGAATTGAGGAGGAGGGGGAACAAAACAGCGCCTAGGGAGATATTGAGGTATTTTAGGCTAGTCAGTATTCGAATGTGTAGTAGTATTAAGATGATTATAAAAGAAACCAAGAGGACGTGCACATACAATGTTATCTGCAGTTAATAGGGAGGCCGCTCTAAGCAGTACTGTAGCGACATGCTGCGGGTGCTTGAAATTAACAATGATGCAGTCTCCCCTACCATTTTTCCTAGAATTTCCTATCCAACTGACTCTACAGGTCGATATAATATCGTTGGAAAAAGCAAAGGGAAACCCACAATTCCTGTTCAACCAAGATAAACATTTATTTTTCAAGGAATCATGGGTCTCTGGCCTTGACTCAGTAAGATAGGTATCCCCCTCTGGTACATTTGTAAGTACTACTATGTAAGGTGCACAATCTGGTGGCAAATTGACTGTGCATCTTTTCTTAACTGTACTCCTCCCTTTATCATTTCTCCCTATTAAAGCGGGTTGGTTACCAGGGGTCGTTAGTGATGGTTGAGTTGTTTGTGCAGGTGGTTGACAGCTAGTGGCCGGTACAGGGGTCAATTGGGTGACTGGAACAGTTTGGACAGTAAGTGCAGTGTGACTCATCCTGTTACCCCCTTTACGGGATTCTACGACTCCCTTGTTTAAATTTTCGCCGACCTTAACATTCTGATTTACTTTGATCTGGGTAAGATGAGAGTTCAAAAGTCCACCCAATCTGGTTACTTCCTTTCTTACCTCACCTAATTTTGCCACAAGCGGTTTAATCATAATTTCTAATTTGGATTCAATAATGCTGGCCAGCAAATCAATTTGATCGGAGTTCAGATTTAACCACTCGGCCTGGGTAGAAGTATCAATAACCCCTCCCGTGCTAGTGGGTGTGGACCCAGTTTTTTTAGATTACCTGTACCCCCGCTTAGCAACTGGCTTCCTACAAGCTCTGACTACTCTCCGTACCGGCGATGGAGCCGGCGTAGATATCGGGGAAGATTGTGATGAGGTATTCAAAGGGTTAACCACCTCCACCTGAGTCTGTGCTATAAGTACAGATGAGTCATGTTCAATAATTGTTTGTGAGCCTTCTATGCGACTACACTCTAGCGAGGGAGTAACTGGGGGGCGACCCTGTCTTGTAGGTGAAGCTGGAGGACTTAACCGATTTAATGAAAGACGCCTTTCTTTGTTAATTTTGTTTACTACTTTTACCAAGTAGTTGTCCATGGTGCTTGTCGATTGAGGGGTCTTTGCCAACCTAAGTTTAGACATTACAAGAATCTTACAAATCAAATACAATGCAATCTAAAACATAACCATCCACTATTTCTCCCTCAGAAACAATTAAATATCACTAAATCAATATTATCAATACAGCCTCACTAAGTGACACACAATGTGAAGCAAAATAGTCTTACAGGTTCTTGGAAATGGGGAACGTAACACACAGGGTCCGTTTCCCAGCCCAGCCTCCTTCAGCCTCTGACGGCCACAGACGGCCCGCCCTCTGCCCAAACTCAGCCCGGCATCGCCCGGGCGCGTCCCGCGATGCGGGATGAGCGTCTTGATCTTATGCGCCTCCGGGCGCGGGAAACTGATGCTGACGCTGCAGCGGGCGTCCCCGAGATGGAGCAGGGCACACTGGGACCTGTAGGCGGTGAGGCAGCAAGATGGCAAAAACGCTCCCCCCTCTCTGCGGCCGCAGGGTCAAGTGCGGCGGCGGGGGAGAGCGAAACAAAGAGCCGCGAGGTCCAGGGTCCGCACAGGTATGTGTGGTAAATAAATAAATAATACCCTATTTTTGACTAGACATATATCATAACAGATAGCTCAATAAATAAGAGTCAAGATTCGAGGTAGTAGGAGTTTTTTTGCAGGTTTAATACAGCATAAGGACAGGAACAGGACAACCTGCATAGGAATAGGATGACAGGGCCCAGCAGCTGCTGGGGCTGGATCTGGGATGAGCGCGCTGACTTTTAATAACAATACATGAGCATATATACATAACGCAAACACATAGCATTACATTGCAGTAGGCGTAGCAGTGGGTGGAGCAGAAGGCGTGACGCGTAGCAGTCGCGAAAGATAAGGGGGAAAAGAGGTGTAACAGGGCGTATACATAGACATGTGATGCAAACGTAACAGAATATGTCATGAATAGGGCGGAAACCATGGAGGGGGCTACCTAAGGAGCCGGGACCTCTAACCTGATGGTGCGCGCAAACTAGCAATGACGTATCACTAGGAGAAGCTGGGGGCTATGAACTCTGTGCTAGGAGCAGAGACTGAAGTCTGGAGAGTCAGGGCGACATGTACCTAAACAGTATCTAGTATCTGATGTTTAGAGAACATGTTGATATAAACTAGAAGTCAGGAGGGGAAAGGCTAACTTGATTCTAAGACTGGACCATGCATTATTCTACATGTAGTGCGTGATGAAGAATATTAAATGACCATTAAATGCAGTATTTCTCTAACATGGAGCCCTGAAGGCTAGACAATGACGGAAACTATTGATGCAGTTCAGTAGCTTAGGAATGCAGAGAAGGAGGACTGAACTGATAACTGGAATCATAACATATTCTTGGCAGACTCAGAGACTGAGCCAGGCTGGGCCGGGCACTGCGAGGCAGGAAGTAAGTGAAGGGTCGAGGATACAGGTGGGGGCTGGATGGCTCCTCAGCGAGGCTTCAGGAGACAGGAGCTGAATCTGGTGTCCAGGCCCTTTTGAGGCCTAGAAACGGGGACTTTATAATAGAATAACGTGCACACTGAGAAACGTGGCAACGTAGCTTTACATAGGCCTGATATTCGTATTATTCACGAGGACTGGAAACTGACATACTAGAGGGGGACACAACTGTAATTGCGTCATTAATCAGACATGGGGAATGCATATGCATATTTAATCATGCACACATAACATATGATGGATGACACGTAGGGACACAGAACATGGCAAAATTTACTTTTCCACATTCCCTCCTTGTCACTACGTTTCCATCAGGAAACATCAATTTTCATGATACCATCTATCATTTCATACAGTATCATTTGCTCGTCTCGAATTATCCTGGAACGGGATTTAGAACGGGGCTTGGGACTAGGAATACAAGAGGTAGCACAAATGCCGCAAATCGCAGGGCCACATTGTATACAGAGGCAGCAGCTGAATATGATCGCTACTGTAATACCTAGAAAGGACAATATTTTCCATCCCCATGCGGAAATTATATTCCAGAACCAACCGGACCATGTCCAGGTGCCTGGATCTTGGTGTATCAGATGGGCAATTTTATGGAGTCTGGTTATAGCTGAATAAACAGACGGCGCGTTATTTGGAATGAAAATGCAGCAACTAGATCCGATGACTCTACAGGCCCCGCCCCTATCGGCCAGTATGACGTCAAGGACGAGACGATTCTGTAAAACGACAAATCTCTTAGCAGATTGCTCTTCAGTTAAATTACCTAGAGCAGAGGCAGTCTCATTTATTACAGCTTCAAGGGTTCTGGTTAACCTACGGATTAACTTACTATTCTGGATAGGTCCTATAAAGAAAAAGAAACCTCTGTTGAAATCTGTATACTGTTCTAGAGTAGTTTCAGTATAATCGACAATTGGGGACTCCCTTCTATGTCTAATGTGTACTAGATGTGTATTTCTATGATAATCAGGTGGGGCTAGGAAAACTGGTGGCAGTAGGAAGGCAATGTAACAGGTTCCCTCCCAATCGAGGGGCAGACGAACATATGCAGTTTGACCACAAATAAAATAAGAATGACGTGAAGCTTTGAAGATAGATTTCCCACTGTCACTATACTTGACAATAGTAGTACAATCACTATGTCCTACATGTACGGAACCATTATTTCGGACACATAATTCGCCTTTGACTGGTAGTACTGAAATAGCAGGTAAGTCTGGAGTAGTATCAGACTGAACATTCAGGACCATGAAATTCGACGAATAATTACCTAAATTATACACTTCATTTTCTAGATCTAACCCTGTTCTGTGGGGGAGACCTTGCTTGTCTGGAAAACATGTACTGTTAAGAAAAGACATATCTGTTGAGGATGCCGTTAACGTGGACCATGCTCCACACGAACCATTATGTGAAAATGGATAAGGAAAAAGTGGCAGAACTCCCTTCGGGGTCTGGAAAGGGGGGAGTCGACCACACACCCAACAATTAGTGGCATTGCTGGTCTGGTGTGAGTAATGTAACATGCGGATAAATGAGTTATTTCGCATAGCGAGGCGGTAAGAGAGTTCATGAGGGGGCAGGTCACTAAACGTGTGCTCTACTGTAGCATTAGCAGACTTATTTACATGTGAAACTGGGAAACATAGGTAAAATGCATAACTGGTGCAGGAAATCATAAGGCTGGAAAACAATATGAAACATAGAAAAACGATACATCGGATTGAGTTTTGACTAACTCTCTCACTATGGGGGTCTATTTTATACATGTCAGAAACAGTCTAACCGTTTCACCTAGGGGAGGACTTAGACAATCAAACTGACTGACTCATTTTACTAGACCTTAATTTCTGTTTATACTCCTGCTGCGGAGTTTTCTCTAACAGGGGAGGGGTTGTAGCAATGTCTTTTGCGGGACAGTCCTTGAGAACAATATTCTGGCAATCCTTTGAATCCTGGGAAATGTTCTTTAAGACGGGTTTCAGTCCATTAAAAAGTTTGACATGAGAAAGGTGTACCCAGCCTTTGCGTCCTTCCAACTTCACGGCTGTACGGGTAGTGAGGAGGACCTGTCGGGGCTCTTTCCATCGAGGCTCCAGCGGACTTGATCTGTCAAAGTTGCGGACCATCACCATGGATCCTGGAACGATTTCGTGCGGTGCCACCTCGGTATTGTCTGGAAATGCGGCGGCAACCTGTGAACGACATGAGTTGAGGGCAGACATCAAGGAAGCTAGGTAATCTGTCAGCATATTACTTGAAACATCGGTAATACTTCGGGGTCTAGGAGTACCCCACATGTTAGGGGGGCGGCCGAAAACGACCTCATACGGGGACAGACCTGATCTGGAATGTGCGACCATGCGCATATAAAATAAAGCGACTGGCAGAGCTACTAGCCAGTCCACACCTTTTTCTTTACACACTTTTGCAATACGGATTTTCAGGGTCTGGTTATGTCTCTCTACGAGACCGGCTGCTTCAGGATGGCGTACACAATGGAACTTCCACTGGTACCCTAGCAAAAGGGAAACATGCTTCATGAGATCAGATGAGAATGGCTGGCCGTTATCAGAATATACGACTCTAGGGAGTCCATAACGGGGGAAGAACTCACGAACCAACTGCTTGGCAGTGGTCGCGGCTGTGTAATCTGGGACTGGATATGCTTCTGTCCACCTGGACAAAGCGCATACAACTACAAGGACATACTTGAAACCTCGACATCGTTCCATCTGAATATAATCCATCTGGAGGACTTCAAAAGGGTGGTCAGGGGGCTGGAAACCACCTTGTTCCACCGGGACACTTTTACCTGGATTAAACTGACAACATATCATACAGGTACGGACTTTCTGCTTAGCTGCAGCTCGTAAATGCTTGTTGAACCAAATGTTCTGGATACTGTCTAACATGGCTTTTTCCCCTAAATGTGCTGGACTATGTGCGGTATTGATAATGACTTGAACCATAGAGTCGGGGAGAAACCATGTGGCTCTACCCTTCGTTAACCATCCTTGATCTGTCTGGACCCCTCCTTGTTCGGACCATTTCTTGATTTCTTCGGGAGTAGCATGTGACTGGATATCTATGACATCTTGTGTAGGGTCCTTAACTGTCATACATGTAGTCGGATCTGGAGTGTGTGTCATGTTAACTGGAATGTCTAGAGTCTGTGCTGTAAGCTTGGCTGTGCGATCTGCTAGATCATTACCTTGGGAAATAATGTCAGTAACTTTCGTATGTGCTTTGCACTTCATGATAGCAATAGATGTCGGCAAGTGTATGGCATCTAACAGAGCTTGAATACGGAGACCATGCTGAATCTTGGTTCCATGAGAAGTCATGAAACCTCTCTCCTGCCAGAGCACTCCGAAGTCGTGTACGACTCCGAATGCGTAGCGTGAATCTGTGTAAACATTAACTCTCTGGTTCTTGGCATGTATACAGGCTTGTGTCAGAGCAACTAGCTCTGCTGCTTGAGCGGACAGGGTATCAATACGGTGTGTTTCAATAACTTCAGTGTCAGTAGTCACTGCATACGCGGCGACTAGTTCTCCTGTACTAGTTCTCATACATGAACCATCCACATAAAGTGTCAGGTCGGGGTCTGGTAACGGAATATCTGTCAGATCTTGTCTTGGCTTTGTCGTAATGTTAACTACTTCCACACAGTCATGTGTGGCAGAATTCGAAGTAACTGATGGTAACAGTGTAGCAGGATTTAAAACGTTGCAGCGTCTGATTTCTATGTGAGGCTGGAACAGTGTCAATTCATAACCTGTTAAACGTGCAATTGTCAAGTGCTGAGTTTGTGTTCGGTTTAAAAGAACTTCCACGGAATGTGGAACTTGTACTGTCAAGGTATGTCCTAAGACTATGGAATCACTTTGTCTGATAGCTAGTGCTGTGGCTGCAACTGACTTGAGGCACGCAGGCAGAGCCTGGGCTACAGGATCTAATGTGCTAGAAAAATAAGCACAGGGCTTGTATTGTCCTGCTTGATCTTGTGTGAGAACAGATAATGCTGTACCTTCACGTTCTGTGACGAAAAGTGTAAAAGGCTTACTGTAGTTCGGTGTCGCTAGAACTGGAGCTTGGCATAGGGCTTTCTTTAACTCATTGAAACTAAGTGTATGTTCAGATGTCCAAGGGAGGACAGTCGATACGGCTGTCTCCTGTGTCGTTAACTGTATCAGTGGCTTGGCTAGAAATGCATACTGGGGAATCCATTGTCTGCAGTAAGAAGTAAGGCCGATAAAAGCACGTACCTCCTTCTGGGTCTTGGGCTGAGGAAGACTCGCTATTAACTGGATACGGTCTGGTGTCAACTGCCTACCCCTCTTGGACAGTAAGTGTCCTAAGTAGACCACTTGCTGGACACAGAATTGAAGTTTAGAAGGGGACACCTTGTGCCCCATCTCGGCTAGGAAATACAAGACTGTAAGGGATGCTTGCTCGCAAGCACGTTCAGAACGGGCTGTGATCAGTAGATCATCGACATACTGGAGCAGGGCAGTGTCAGTTGGCATGTGAATGTTGTCTAGTTGTCTCTTAAGTGCTTGACTGTAAATACTAGGACTTTCTGTGAAACCTTGAGGAGCGCGTGTGAACATATAGCTCCTTCCATTTAAACAGAATCCGAAAAGGAACTGGCTGTCTGGATGAATAGGAACACTGAAAAATGCGTTCTTGAGGTCTATGACAGTGAAGAACGTGGCTTCGGAATCAATGGCTGTCAATAGGGAAGAGATGTCTGGGACAACTGGGTACTGCGGAATAATACATTTATTGAGCTCTCGTAGGTCGATCACTAATCGATATACTGGGGGTGCATTTGGATCAGTACGTTTCATAACTGGAATGATCGGAGAATTGCATACGTTGGAGTCAGTTTCTACAACCACTCCTTGAGCGATGAGCTCGTTAATAATTTTGGATAAGGCTGCTACAGCCTCGGGTGGCAATCTGTACTGTCTGATTCGTGGTAACACTACACCTGGCTTGAGAGTCACACGATAGGGTGTGATTTGCATGTAACCTACATCAGTTGGACCTTGCGCCCATAAGTGCTGCGGAACATTAGACAGTCTTGAATCAAAATCTCGTAATACATAGTGACCCTTGAAGTCACGTAGGAACAATCGTATTCCCTCTGGGGAACAGCATATAACTGCACCTAACTCTTTCAGTGTCCTAATGCCTAATAGGTTTTCTGGACATGACTTAGTAAGTAACAGATCAGTAGTGCGGGACAATGGACCTACTTCTAGAGTAACTGGCTTTGAAATCTCATTTACGATAGGCTTTCCTGAAAATCCAAGGGAAACATTTCTTGAGCCTGAGAGCGGAGCCCCTGGAACTTCGGCATGACTAATTGTGGTCCTACTTGCCCCTGTATCAATCAAAAACTTTCTGTCTTTCCCTAATACTTGACTGTGAACATAGGGACCTTCTTGATCTACAGGTATCTCGATGAGAGGCAAGCCTACCTCCCTCTCTAGGCTGTTTCATGAATACTGCTGGTACTCTGGATACTCAGACTGTGCATACTGGTACATCTGCGATGTAACGTGCTGTGTTGCAGCGATAGGCTGCGGAGCTGGAACTGTCTGTTGTGCATTCTGTGGCTGAGGAATCTGTGAAACTTGTTCTTGTCTAGGCGGACGTGGTCTTTCTTTAGTCTTACCAGTAGCTATGTTGTGTTTCAGAACTGCACACTCATTTATAAAATGACCTGGCTGTTTACAATAATTGCAGTTCCCTTTAACGGGAGCTGCAGGATGACTGGCTTGATTCGGACCCCTCTTCTGACTGTCTTGAGGAACAGATTGTGCAACTAGTACTTTCATTTTCGTGTCTTTCATACGTTTTCTCTCGTGTTCTTGCTCTTCTCTGATTCTATTCTGGTGGTATTGAAGCATCTGCAACATCTGGGACGGGGTATTAGCTTGCCAGGTACTTTCGACTTTCAAAACTCGATTTTTAATTTGTGGACTTGAATTCTCGACTAATTTAGTAACAAAAAGGTGAGGGTATGACTCACTACTTGTCTTGAGGCCACTGTTGATGCTGAAACACTTTTCAAATCTAGAATAAAAATCACTAATATCCTCATCTTGCTTCTGTTTACAGGCTGAGATTGCATCCCAGTCTTCTTTTCTAGTTGTCAATAATCTGGGTAAAACTTGAATCAATAATTCTGGTAATTCTTTACATTTATCTCCAAGACCGGTACCTGGTACTCGTGCCTTATCTTCAGCTTCTAGAACTGCCCAATCGATCTTTTTCTCTCCTACCTCCCATTCTTTTTCCTTTAGCTTTTCATACACCCCTGCGGGCAACAGGACCTTTAACATTTTAATGATATCTGGGTAAGTGTATTCTCCCATACGGAGCATGTCTTTTAATTCTCTATGGAACCCTGCTGGATCTTTGTCATGACAGGGAATTAATTTCTTCATCTCGAGGAGTTCCATCTTTGTAATCGGGGTGTAAACAAACACTCGCTGCATTTCGCCACCCGTTCCTTTAACTGGGTGGACTTCTCGTAACGGATTCTGTCTCTCCATGTAAAATGGTTTACTTTCTGGAGGTGAGGCATGAACAAAATGTGGGTTCAGAAACGTTCTATATTTGTGACGCTGTTCTAGAATGACACTAATTAAATCGGTACCTAAACCTTTCCATCTATACTGGAGTAACTCGTTCAGGATATCGTGTAACGGACCTGGATCAGAATGCTGACCCTCATACAAAGTAATGAGGTGCTGGATCATATACATACCCACCAGTCGCTGCTCGGCTGGGGGCAGTTTCAGAAACATTTGTGCCACTATTTCGTCTGGAAAAGTGGTAGAATCAGTAATCCATCGGACTGCTGATCGGGCTAGTTCTTGTTCATGCATGGTACTTAACTCACTGTAACCGATTCGTGATTTCAGAATGTGATCGGTAGCTTGAAACACTTGTTCTAGTGAACCTTGTTCTGGTGCTGGAGAATGAAAAATAGACTTGTGTTCTAGGCGTAAATGGCGATCTGGAAATCTAGATTTTCCTACATACGCTATTCTGGCGGGATTCTCGTCCTCTACCTCTTCAGTATCAGAGTTACTTTCTTTCTCGCTTACTTGTGCTGCTTTACGTTGTTCGTGTAACTTTATTATTTCTCTACGGGTTTTCTTGTACATACTCTCCATAGCACCGACGGTCTTGTGCTTACCCTCGGCTATATTATCACTCCACCTTGTCAGGATTTTCATTTCGGCTGGATCTTTAGACGGGTAATCTTGTTCTCTTATTAGACAATTGATCAGAAACTTTAATATCATGAGCTGGATCTCGGCTTTCCTTTGAGACATGGCCTCGCTAATACTTTCTGGATCATCCCCTGTACGGATGAAACGATATATTCTGTCTAGATCTTCTTTCATATTCGGTAAGGTGACTAGATACTCGGCCACCTTTCTTACGCGGAATGAATATAAAACCATATTATCCTCGCCTGGGACTGGATCATAGCCGCATTCGGCAAGGGATTTTCTTATTTCTGCTACAGTCTGATGTCTGGGCGTACGCTGTGACGCTTGTGCATGTAATTCGGCTAACGTTAAACGCTTGTGTGGCGGCGGGGTTTGAGGAGTACCTCCCTCTGCGGCCCCTAAACTGGAGTCTAGGTCTACTGAGGCTCTTCGTCCTGGCAGAGTGGGAAATGGAAATGCAGGCTGGACTTGTATGACGGACTGGACCGGGGGTACCGTAACAGGTACTCCGGTGTCTGGAGGAGCGGGAAGTGCCTGATTTACAGGGACTGGCGGAGCGCGAACAGGATTTGCATATTCTGGGACTGTGTCGTCCAAATAGGACGAAATGAAAATATCAGCTGCGGTCTGTTTGTGACGTAGCTTGGTCGGAACTAATGGTGGCGGGAAATTACTGGATGCCTCTGGGGTCGCTTTTGGCAAGCCCTCGGCAAGGAGAGGATACATACCCCTAATAAGGGCATGCCTCTGTCTGTCTGACTGTTCGGCTTTGACTTGTTCACCTATCTTGATTAGTTCTTTTTCTTGTGCTCGTTCTAAGGATTCTCTACTTAATTCTGACTTTCTGATTTCCTTTTCAGTTCTTTTATGAGATTCTTTACGCCATAACTCGATGGCATCTTTCTGTGACTGTCTGGCTTTCTTTTTCCATAATGCCTCTTCTACTCGCATGATGCACTCGGCATCCCATGTACCCGATACGGGCCATCTATACTTTTCTTCTAACTGTTTGGTATACTCTACCCATAAATCTAGATACAATATGGCGCTTATGCCATGCTTCTGATACATAAAATGACCTGGACTGTCCCTAGGCGGAACTGGAACTGCTTCTTCTAACAAACCCTTTCTAGTTTTTAGCTGACGTAATCTCGAAAAGAGAGACATTGTAAACTTGAATCGGAACACAACACAATACAATACACGAGAAACAATAACAATTTGGAGAACAATTCAGGCATACCACGACATTGGAAATGCATTGAACAACATCATAACATAACAGTTCGGACAGAATATTACCTGGAATACTGAGAACAGAAACACAAGAATTTCTCGAGAACGGAACAGACTAGAGTTACTGGATGCACTGCTGGAACAGTACGGAACATACCGGTCCCGTAAAGGGACGCATCAAGACCCGTATCCACCTAGGTGAACACTTCGTTTGTGAGTCTGTGTACCACCAACCCACGGACCAGAGTCAATTTAGATTGACCCTGTCTAGATACTACCCCAGTAATGGTACTCACCGGGCAGCAAGAACGGAAAGCCTCGGACTGGACTGGACTGGACTGCTACGACGACGGACGACGAACTTCGGACTTCAGTTACGGGTGGGCCTCCGGATACCTCGGACCTTGGACTCTTGGCTTGGGCTCTGGTCGGGACTCGCCGCGTTCCTCCACCGTCTCGTTTGGATGCTGGACCGCCTCCTCCGTCTCCTCCGTGGGCCTGAGGGATACTTGAAGCAGAAATATCTGCCGGTGCACAGAAGAGTTCCGTCACGACTGCAGAGGGTCAGGGGGTCGGCGTGGCTTCACCGACGCGTGGGGAAAGGGCAAGTCCCTGTTCGGGCGCCATTATGTGGTAAATAAATAAATAATACCCTATTTTTGACTAGACATATATCATAACAGATAGCTCAATACATAAGAGTCAAGATTCGAGGTAGTAGGAGTTTTTTTGCAGGTTTAATACAGCATAAGGACAGGAACAGGACAACCTGCATAGGAATAGGATGACAGGGCCCAGCAGCTGCTGGGGCTGGATCTGGGATGAGCGCGCTGACTTTTAATAACAATACATGAGCATATATACATAACGCAAACACATAGCATTACATTGCAGTAGGCGTAGCAGTGGGTGGAGCAGAAGGCGTGACGCGTAGCAGTCGCGAAAGATAAGGGGGAAAAGAGGTGTAACAGGGCGTATACATAGACATGTGATGCAAACGTAACAGAATATGTCATGAATAGGGCGGAAACCATGGAGGGGGCTACCTAAGGAGCCGGGACCTCTAACCTGATGGTGCGCGCAAACTAGCAATGACGTATCACTAGGAGAAGCTGGGGGCTATGAACTCTGTGCTAGGAGCAGAGACTGAAGTCTGGAGAGTCAGGGCGACATGTACCTAAACAGTATCTAGTATCTGATGTTTAGAGAACATGTTGATATAAACTAGAAGTCAGGAGGGGAAAGGCTAACTTGATTCTAAGACTGGACCATGCATTATTCTACATGTAGTGCGTGATGAAGAATATTAAATGACCATTAAATGCAGTATTTCTCTAACATGGAGCCCTGAAGGCTAGACAATGACGGAAACTATTGATGCAGTTCAGTAGCTTAGGAATGCAGAGAAGGAGGACTGAACTGATAACTGGAATCATAACATATTCTTGGCAGACTCAGAGACTGAGCCAGGCTGGGCCGGGCACTGCGAGGCAGGAAGTAAGTGAAGGGTCGAGGATACAGGTGGGGGCTGGATGGCTCCTCAGCGAGGCTTCAGGAGACAGGAGCTGAATCTGGTGTCCAGGCCCTTTTGAGGCCTAGAAACGGGGACTTTATAATAGAATAACGTGCACACTGAGAAACGTGGCAACGTAGCTTTACATAGGCCTGATATTCGTATTATTCACGAGGACTGGAAACTGACATACTAGAGGGGGACACAACTGTAATTGCGTCATTAATCAGACATGGGGAATGCATATGCATATTTAATCATGCACACATAACATATGATGGATGACACGTAGGGACACAGAACATGGCAAAATTTACTTTTCCACATATGTCTGGATACCGGCAATGCCCCCACAGAGTTTTCCGAGTTTGCACCCCCGCTCCCCAGCAGGAGAGTCTTGATCTTATGCGCCTCCGGGCGCGGGAAACTGACGCTGCAGGCGGCGTCCCTGAGATGGAGCAGGGCACGCTGGGACCTGCAGGCGGTGAGGCGGCAAGATGGCGAAAACGCTCCCCCCTCTCTGCGGCCGCAGGGTCAAGTGCGGCGGCGGGGGAGAGCGAAACAAAGAGCCGCGAGGACCAGGGTCCGCACAGGTAAGTCTGGATACCGGCAATGCCCCCACAGAGATTTCTGAATTTGCAACCCCACTCCCCAGCAGGAGCGTCTTGATCTTATGCGCCTCCGGGCCCGGTAAACTGATGCTGACGCTACAGCCGGCGTCCCCGAGATGGAGCAGGGCACGCTGGGACCTGTAGGCGGTGAGGCGTCAAGATGGTGAAAATGTTCCCCCCTCTCTGCGGCCGCAGGGTCAAGTGCGGCGGCAGGGGAGAGCGAAACAAAGAGCCACGAGGTCCAGGGTCAGCACAGTTAGGCTCGGATACCGGCAATGCCCCCACAGAGTTTTCCGAGTTTACACCCCCGCTCCTCAGCAGGAGCGTCTTGATCTTATGCGCCTCCGGGTGTGGTAAACTGACGCTGACGCTGCAGCCAGCGTCCCCGAGATGGAGCAGGGCACGCTGGGACCTGTAGGCGGTGAGGCGTCAAGATGGCGAAAACGCTCCCCCCTCTCTGCGGCCGCAGGGTCAAGTGCGGCGGCAGGGGAGAGCGAAACAAAGAGCCACGAGGTCCAGGGTCCGCATAGGTAGGCTCGGATACCGGCAATGCCCCCACAGAGTTTTCCGAGTTTGCACCCCCGCTCCTCAGCAGGAGCGTCTTGATCTTATGCGCCTCTGGGTGTGGGAAACTGAGGCTGACGCTGCAGCCGGCATCCCCGAGATGGAGCAGGGCACGCTGGGACCTGTAGTTGGTGAGGCGGCAAGATGGCGAAAACGCTCCCCCCTCTCTGCAGCCGCAGGGTCAAGTGCGGTGGCGGGGGAGAACGAAACAAAGAGCCGCGAGGACCAGGGTCTGCACAGGTAGGTCTGGATACCGGCAATGCCCCCACAGAGTTTTCCGAGTTTGCACCCCGCTCCCCAGCAGGAGCGTCTTGATCTTATGCGCCTCCGGGCGTGGTAAACTGACGCTTACGCTGCAGCCGGTGTCCCCGAGATGGAGCAGGGCACGCTGGGACCTGTAGGCGGTGAGGCGTCAAGATGGCGAAAACGCTCCCCCCTCTCTGCGGCCGCAGGGTCAAGTGCGGCGGCAGGGGAGAGCGAAACAAAGAGCCAAGAGGTCCAGGGTCCGCACAGGTAGGCTCGGATACCGGCAATGCCCCCACAGAGTTTTCCGAGTTTGCACCCCCGCTCCTCAGCAGGAGCGTCTTGATCTTATGCGCCTCCGGGTGCGGGAAACTGAGGCTGACGCTGCAGCCGGCGTCCCCGAGATGGAGCAGGGCACGCTGGGACCTGTAGGCGGTGAGGCAGCAAGATGGCGAAAACGCTCCCCCCTCTCTGCGGCCGCAGGGTCAAGTGCGGCAGCGGGGGAGAACGAAACAAAGAGCCGCGAGGACCAGGGTCCGCACAGGTAGGTCTGGATACCGGCAATGCCCCCACAGAGTTTTCCGAGTTTGCACCCCCGCGCCCCAGCAGGAGCGTCTTGATCTTATGCGCCTCCGGGCGTGGGAAACTGACGCTGACGCTGCAGCTGGCGTCCCCGAGATGGAGCAGGGCACGCTGGGACCTGTAGTAGGTGAGGCGGCAAGATGGCGAAAACGCTCCCCCCTCTCTGCAGCCGCAGGGTCAAGTGCGGCGGCGGGGGAGAGCGAAACAAAGAGCCACGAGGACCAGGGTCTGCACAGGTAGGTCTGGATACCGGCAATGCCCCCACAGAGTTTTCCGAGTTTGCACCCCCGCTCCCCAGCAGGAGCGTCTTGATCTTATGCGCCTCCGGGTGCGGGAAACTGACGCTGACGCTGCAGCCGGCGTCCCCGAGATGGAGCAGGGCACGCTGGGACCTGTAGTCGGTGAGGCGGCAAGATGCCGAAAACGCTCCCCCCTCTCTGCGGCCGCAGGGTCAAGTGTGGCGGCGGGGGAGAGCGAAACAAAGAGCCGCGAGGTCCAGAGGCCCCACAGGTAGGTCTGGGTACCGGCAATGCCCCCACAGAGTTTTCCGAGTTTGCACCCCCGCTCCCCAGCAGGAGCGTCTTGATCTTATGCGCCTCCGGGCGCGGGAAACTGACGCTGACGCTGCAGCCGGCGTCCCCAAGATGGAGCAGGGCACGCTGGGACCTGTAGGCGGTGAGGCGGCAAGATGGCGAAAACGCTCCCCCCTCTCTGCGGCCGCAGGGTCAAGTGCGGCAGCGGGGGAGAGCAAAACAAAGAGCCGCGAGGACCAGGGTCCGCACAGGTAGGTCTGGGTACCGGCAATGCCCCCACAGAGTTTTCCGAGTTTGCACCCCCGCTCCCCAGCAGGAGCGTCCTGATCTTATGCGCCTCCGGGAGCAGGAAACTGAAGCTGATGTTGCAGCCGGCGTCCCCGAGATGGAGCAGGGCACGCTGGGACCTGTAGTCGGTGAGGCGGCAAGATGCCGAAAACGCTCCCCCCTCTCTGCGGCCGCAGGGTCAAGTGTGGCGGCGGGGGAGAGCGAAATAAAGAGCCGCGAGGTCCAGGGTCCCCACAGGTAGGTCTGGATACCGGCAATGCCCCCACAGAGTTTTCCGAGTTTGCACCCCCGCTCCCCAGCAGGAGTGTCTTGATCTTATGCGCCTCCTGGCCCGGGAAACTGACGCTGACGCTGCAGCCGGCGTCCCCGAGATGGAGCAGGGCACGCTGGGACCTGTAGGCGGTGAGGCGGCAAGATGGCGAAAACGCTCCCCCCTCTCTGCGGCCGCAGGGTCAAGTGCGGCAGCGGGGGAGAGCAAAACAAAGAGCCGCGAGGACCAGGGTCCACACAGGTAGGTCTGGATACCGGCAATGCCCCCACAGAGTTTTCCGAGTTTGCACCCCCGCTCCCCAGCAGGAGCGTCCTGATCTTATGCGCCTCCGGGCGCAGGAAACTGACGCTGATGCTGCAGCCGGCGTCCCCGAGATGGAGCAGGGCACGCTGGGACCTGTAGTTGGTGAGGCGGCAAGATGGCTAAAACGCTCCCCCCTCTCTGCGGCCGCAGGGTCAAGTGCGGCGGGAGGGGAGAGCGAAACAAAGAGCCGCGAGGACCAGGGTCCGCACAGGTAGGTCTGGATACCGGCAATGCCCCCACAGAGTTTTCCGAGTTTTTACCCCCGCTCCTCAGCAGGAGCGTCTTGATCTTATCCATCTCCGGGCGCGGGAAACTGACGCTGACGCTGCATCCGGCGTCCCCGAGATGGAGCAGGGCACGCTGGGACCTGTAGTCGGTGAGGCGGCAAGATGGCGAAAACGCTCCCCCCTCTCTGCAGCCGCAGGGTCAAGTGCGGCGGCGGGGGAGAGCGAAACAAAGAGCCGCGAGGACCAGGGTCTGCACAGGTAGGTCTGGATACCGGCAATGCCCCCACAGAGTTTTCCGAGTTTGCACCCCCGCTCCCCAGCAGGAGCGTCTTGATCTTATGCGCCTCCGGGTGCGGGAAACTGACGCTGCAGCCGGCATCCCCTTGATGGAGCAGGGCACGCTGGGACCTGTAGGTGGTGAGGCGGCAAGATGGCGAAAACACTCCCCCCTCTCTGCGGCCGCAGGGTCAAGTGTGGCGGCGGGGGAGAGCGAAACAAAGAGCCGCGAGGTCCAGGGTTCCCACAGGTAGGTCTGGGTACCGGCAATGCCCCCACAGAGTTTTCCGAGTTTGCACCCCCGCTCCCCAGCAGGAGCGTCTTGATCTTATGCGCCTCCGGGCGCGGGAAACTGACGCTGACGCTGCAGCCGGCGTCCCCGAGATGGAGCAGGGCACGCTGGGACCTGTAGGCGGTGAGGCGGCAAGATGGCGAAAACGCTCCCCCCTCTCTGGGGCCGCAGGGTCAAGTGCGGCAGCGCGGGAGAGCAAAACAAAGAGCCGCGAGGACCAGGGTCCGCACAGGTAGGTCTGGATACCGGCAATGCCCCCACAGAGTTTTCCGAGTTTGCACCCCCGCTCCCCAGCAGGAGCGTCCTGATCTTATGCGCCTCCGGGCGCAGGAAACTGAGGCTGATGCTGCAGCCGGCGTCCCCGAGATGGAGCAGGGCACGCTGGGACCTGTAGTCGGTGAGGCGGCAAGATGGCGAAAACGCTCCCCCCTCTCTGCGGCCGCAGGGTCAAGTGCGGCGGCGGGGGAGAGCGAAACAAAGAGCCGTGAGGACCAGGGTCTGCACAGGTAGGTCTGAATACCGGCAATGCCCCCCACAGAGTTTTCCGAGTTTGCACCCCCGCTCCCCAGCAGGAGCGTCTTGATCTTATGCGCCTCCGGGCGCGGGAAACTGACGCTGACGCTGCAGCCGGCGTCCCCAAGATGGAGCAGGGCACACTGGGACCTGTAGGTGGTGAGGCGGCAAGGTGGCGAAAACACTCCCCCCTCTCTGCGGCCGCAGGGTCAAGTGCGGCGGCGGGGGAGAGCGAAACAAAGAGCCGCGAGGTCCAGGGTCCGCACAGGTAGGTCTGGATACCGGCAATGCCCCCACAGAGTTTTCCGAGTTTGCACACCCGCTCCCCAGCAGGAGCGTCTTGATCTTATGCGCCTCCGGGGCGGGAAACTGACGCTGACGCTGCAGCCGGCGTCCCCGAGATGGAGCAGGGCACGCTGGGACCTGTAGGCGGTGAGGCGGCAAGATGGCGAAAAAGCTCCCCCCTCTCTGCGGCCGCAGGGTCAAGTGCGGCGGCGGGGGAGAGCGAAACAAAGAGCCGCGAGGACCAAGGTCCGCACAGGTAGGTCTGGATACCGGCAATGCCCCCTCAGAGTTTTTCGAGTTTGCACCCTCGCTCCCCAGCAGGAGCGTCTTGATCTTATGCGCCTCCGGGCGCGGGAAACTGACGCTGACGCTGCAGCCGGTGTCCCCGAGATGGAGCAGGGCACGCTGGGACCTGTAGGCGGTGAGGCGGCAAGATGGCCAAAACGCTCCCCCCTCTCTGCGGCCGCAGGATCAAGTGCGGCGGCGGGGGAGAGCAAAACAAAGAGCCGCAAGGACCAGGGTCCGCACAGGTAGGTCTGAATACCGGCAATGCCCCCACAGAGTTTTCCGAGTTTGCACCCCCCACATACCGATTTAATTCAGTGCTGCCAAAGCGTAGTGGCTGATGACAAATGTAAAAACAAAGCATGGACAACACGCAGCTCTAATATTCCCAAGTGTAAGCAAAAAACAACTAGAATCACCACATGCAATTACAAGTTAGAAACCTCAGATTTGGGAATAACTTTGTGGATTCAGTTTTAACACGTGGAACTTTACATGATAATCCTGGTTCCATATGATTTATGGTAGACATTTACTACATGTTTAAAGCAGGTGGTTAAAGTCTGCAAGGACTGCAGGTTGGGAGTCGGGATAGAAATGGGGAAGGTGAGTGAGGGGTTAAGGGTGTATGTTGCACGGCAAGGCGGGGCATTACAGGTTTCCTCTGCTTTGGCTGAGGGTTAGGGGCCAGAGAAAGGGTTCAGGCTGCAAATCAGTCCTTTTCAAATTGAGGTGTCGGAACATCAACCCACATGGAAATTCTACAACACACGACTCCTATGTGAGGTCTCGGTGGTTAGTTCAGCTAAGGGAAGAAGATTAGAGCATTTAGAAATGAAAATAATTATAATAAACTATAAGATAATTGATGGTTTGTCATCTCATAATAAGTACCATATCTTGTTGGTGGCAAGGCCATGCTAGTCATGTTGGATCTGTCGGCGGCATTCGACACCGTCCCTCATGCGGCGCTCCTCGCCAGGCTTCATGACATCGGCATTAGGGGGACGGTGTTCAAATGGTTTACATCTTTTTTGGAAGGCCGCCGCCAGACGATCTGGGTCTCGCAGCGCTCCGCCGAGATGCCGCCCCTGGGGGTTGGGGTTCCACAGGGCTCTGTGTTGAGCCCATCATTATTTAACATCTTTATGTCCCCTCTGGCGGCGGCGGTGGAGGCGTACGGGGCCCAGACCGTGTCCTACGCCGATGATACGCAACTCCTCTTCACATGTGGCAAAGATCAGCCATTTGATCGAGAGGGTATTCGGGCCTGTTTGGCCATGGTATTCGATTGGTTCCAGCACAACAACTTGAAGGCCAATTCCAGCAAATCGGAGGTTCTCTTTTTTGGATGTGCAACTGACCCTGAGTGGCGGCAATGGTGGCCGGCTGAAAAGAGCCCTCCGGCACAGTCATCTCTGGTTGCCGAAAATCTCGGGGTTAAACTTGACAATAAGTTGTCACTGAGAGCCCACGTACTTGGTCTGGTGGGCACCTGCTTCGGTGTTCTGAAGATGCTCCGCAAGTTTCTTCCACTGCTTTCTGCGGAGCATAGGCGGATTACCGTGCAGGCGCTCATTGGGTCCAGGCTGGATTATGCCAATGCCCTTTTCCTTGGCCTCCCAGACTACCTGGTCCAGCGTTTACAGGTGGTGCAAAATTCTGCTGCCCGTGCGATTTTTGGCCTGCATAGGCGATCGCGAGCGTCGGGGCTGCTTCAGAAGCTCCATTGGCTGCCTATCCGTAAGCGGATTATGTTCAAATCCCTTACGTTGATGCACAAGGCACTGTTTGGCTCTGGGGCCGGGTATTTACGGCGCAGGCTGATCTTTTACCGCCCTGCTCGCCTACTGCGTTCTGCGGCTCTCTTTACTGCCGTGGTTCCTCGCGTGCGGAAGGCCCGCACTGGGGGCCGCTCCTTTGGCTTTAAGGCACCTCAGTTGTGGAACTCCCTTCCACTGGCGCTACGCAGTACTCCCAATCTGCTTCAATTTAGGAAGAGCTTGAAGACATGGCTTTTTAATGTTTAGTTGTTCTTTGGGTGGGTCTTTCTTTTCTGTATTGTTTCTTGTTATGTTATTACACACTGAGTTGTTTGTGGAAAGCGCCGGGACACTCTGTCGGAGTAGCCGTGCGCTATATAAATACATTTTAACATAACATAACATAACAAAACCTGATCATCTGTAGAATAATAGAGCTACACCACACCAAAACTATGTACCATTTGGCTTGATTCTCAGAAAGTGAATGGCAACCTCAGATGGTGAACGGCAACTTTTAGGGTGAGCGTGTAGTACGTTTGCAAGTTAATTTCTTAGCTAAACTTGTGTTGGTTGTAGAATAGATTCACAGACTGTATGGATGCTTAATCTGTCTCCAGGTTTACTCCATGCCGATCATAGAAATTGCAAACCTTTCTTAGTTTAAAGAGATGACGATTGTTGTTGAAACTTCATAATGCATTCTCAAGCTTCAATTAATCTTAAAGCAAGTTCATTCTTAGCAGCCTCAGGCTGTACAGCTGTCACAACCTGGTTCGATGAATCCCTATGGAACTGATGATATGACGAAAACTGCATGGAAAGGTGGTTTGCAAGAAAATCCTCTGTTAATTGCCAAGCTGTTCGAGCAGGTAGTTTCAAGCACCAACTTGAAAAGTATTCAGGCCCGGCTGTATTTATTAGTTAAAATATACTTTATTCATTTCTGTAGACAGGGAAGTTAACGTTTCAACTGCACCCCTGCCTTCTTCCCGGGAATTCATGATATGTGACATCATTACAGAAAGCATTAATTCAATGTGGCTGTTATCTTTAAGAGGGTTTTAAGTAGCCACTTCAAACCTATCACCAGCAAAATTTCTTGCAATATGCCAATATGATACCTTTTAGAGAATTTCTAAGGGCACGCCTTTCCCTCCTAGTCCCAACCATAATAACATGAATCGTTCTATATTCTTTTACGCTATTGTTCTGTCCTATTTGTGTATACTCTAATGTAGCCAATGAAGACAAGTCCGAAATCTAGAAGAGACTGTAATAAAGAAATAATCAAAAAATAATTTTCTTTCCACTGAGCTCGCCCTGTCCATATCAGAATATAAAACCCCGAGAAATAACTAATTTAGGATGAAACGTTCTGACAGATCTTTCAATTTCAAAAGTATATCTTCTCGAATTTATGTAATGGTCATATATTTCTAGGCAAATGTACATAAATTCACAGAACCTAAACCCTGAGAACTTGTCCTTCCCCCAATGCTACAGTCTGCCAGGGCTCAGACTGTTTGCAAGGTACAAACACCTTCAGCTAGCATACTGTCTCTGCAACAGACATTGCAACTCAACCATACATCTCTATCAGCAAAAAGAGCTTGCATTCAGCGTTCTGACGCACCATAACCCAGGCCCAATTACTCCTAACAGCAATGCCATCTTGCACTGAATGTAGCTGCCAGTGGTTTACATTTTCAAAGAAACCGTAATGTCTTAGCCTGACGTGAACCCACACCTAAAGGAACTGTGGAAAGCAAACACTGGCACAATATATTTCAACGTGTCTCCAAATTAGGGTGGGTTTCCCAGGCAAACACGACTCTGTCACGGCTAGGAAATATGTAATGCATAGCCAAAAATTTTACTTTCGAAACACATGGGAGGCTTTTAATTTAATTTCCACTGTAAATTGTAATATCAGACGTTAATACATTCTCATAGAAGCATTGTGCCATGCTGGAAAAAAGAGCCCGGGCATATACAAATAATACTAAATAAACATAATTCTAAGTTTATAAAACGGTGCTTGAGGAGTGAGAACTCGGCAAAGGAGAGGACCTTCCATAATCTAAAACACTGTTTAAAATGAACCATTAAACATAACAGTCTGTATTACTGTAATTAACCTCACATTGCATGTGTTTTACAGCGCATGATTTCTCACCTTGCCCGTAACTATGGAGATTATGCTGTACTTAAAGTATGGACTCACAGTTTCCACTGTCCAGAACTTGGCATTTTGAAATGGCCTTATACACAAGAGTTTTACTGTCTCTGGAGTTTCGTTGCAGATCTCTGCAAAACGCAAAAAAACCACATGCCGTTCACCTGACGGTTTGACTTAAATTGACTGACTGACTGACTGATGGTATTTATAAAGCGCACTACTGCCGAGGCGTCTTGGCGCTAGGGTAGGGAGACTGAGCCATAGCCACTAATACATTAGAGTTGGGAAAAAAGCCATGTTTTTATTTCTTTCCTAAAGGCTGATCTATTAGGAAATTGGAAATTACTCAAGTACAAACTTTTATGTAAAAGGAAAAGATTCAAAGATCACTTGAGCTTACCTGTAGTTTGTGCAGTATGGCTGTTTTGTATACACTTTATAGAATTCTGAGTGTATAGTTATTCATTGTTATTGTTGATGTACCTTTCTGTACCTTACTTTACCGTTTTACTGCGCTTCTATTGCATAATTCGAAAACTTAAATAATGATTTTAAAACAAAAACAAATATAATAAACAGAACCCTCAGTATTCTACACATATTCAAACTTTCCCCTACAAAGCATGTTAATCTTCCTGGCTAAATTGTGGCTGTATTTAGCAGGTGACAGGGATCAGGGGAACAAACCCGGGTGTCCATCTCGTCAACAGTGGCAAACAGGGAACATCTACAATATTTCCTGATCAGGTCTACAATATGGCACGTTTCATGGGTAGGTCAGCCTAAACGTTGATCAAACTCATTTTCCCATCAATGTCTCCTATGTAATCCTAGGTGACTGTTATTTTGCCACTGCTGCTCCAGTGCTAAAGTGAGAGTCTGTAATCTACCTCAGGGTGTTTGGGCTTCTCTGTGACCCTTGTACTACTAGCGAAGAGGTTATACTCTGTGGACGTCGGGGGAAAGTTTCATACTGCACCTTGTATTTTGTTTTTTTCCCGGTGCCAAATTACTGTATGATTCGTATTTTCCTTCTCGGTGTGCGGGATAACATGTAGGGTTGGAGTTATCACGCCTCATTTCTCCACACTTTTGCTCTTTCAAGCTAGTAATTCCCATCCAAGCTTCACCGGGTTTTCTTTGTGCATGAAACGAATATTAGATTTTGAACATTTCTAAATATTGGGACCAGAGCACACACTGTTTGTGCCTCATTTTAGTATTTTCTAGCTACTGAGATATGGAGCATCTAAGAGAAAATTTGTTTAACAGCCAAAACCCTAAACATGCGAATACTACAGAATTGATGATGATCAAAACAACCCCAGAACCAACACCATCCTATCTACCATCCCTAACTGAAGAGTGAACCTGAAAACGTACTTCTTCTAAGATGGAACCAGAGACCTCTTTCAGTCATGTCCCTCGATGGTCCCCTCTGCCTCTTAGATTAACATGTAGGTGTCTGAGCAATGAGCAACCATTGAGGTAACATTCACCAGCATACTTACATTGACTGACTGCTTTGGAGCATTTGAGCCCTGACCAAACACAGCTATATCTGCTCCATGCACATAATACACACACCTGAGTGTGGGGAAGGCCTTAAAAAGTGCAATGATATTGAGTATAGCCTCCTATCAAGTTAAATCGCTCCTCTCTAGGGGCCCGATGTAGGTAAAATAGATTTACCAATTTTTAATTACCGAATCATACCGATTCGGTAATTAAAAATCGGTAAATCTAAGGGGTGGAGATGTAGGAACATCCAGATGTTCCTTTTACCGAATCGGTAAATATCTGTATTTACCGATTCGGTAAATACCGACCGGTAATGCCCCATTCATTCCTATGGGCTTTGAAGCCCATAGGAATGAATGGGGCATTACCGGTCGGTATTTACCGAATCGGTAAATACCGATTTTGACAAGGGTGCAGGGGGTGTCACTTTGACACCCTATAGCACCCCCAAAAAAGATTTGGGGGCCATGTGGCAGGCATACCTGCCCTAAGGGCAGGTCTGCCTGTCATATGGCACAGGTGTGCATGCACACATGTGCATGCACACCTGAATCGGTATTTTACCATCAAATATATTTGATGGTAAAATACCGAATCGGTAAGGGTTGTGGGACTCAGAAGAGTCCCAACTACATAGCAAAAATACCGAATAGGTATGAATACCGATTCGGTATTTTACAGATTCGGTAAATTTACCGATCGGTAAATTTACCGAATCTGTAAAATTCTGGGCCCTACATACCAAATCTTATTTACCGGTCGGTAACGGCCGAAAATACCGATTTTCGGCCGTTACCGACCGACCTACATCTGGCCCTAGATCCCTACAATTCCTGGCAACCAGTGGTGTTAGCAGAACCTTTTATTTTATTTAAATGTATCTGGAAGTGTGGTCGAGGGTCCCCGCCGAGGAGGAGGACTAAGCATGTACAGCTTCCCTCATTTCCTTCCAATATAATACGTTTACAGCATTACGGTAAGGGTACCCCTCCCACAATAAGGATATTCATTTCTCCTTACGCATACTTCATATCACTTGCATGTCGGAAGGTTATGTAATGATGGGCATAGGACCATTTCTGTGAGTCTGATTCAGAAAGAATTCCATCCATCAAAGAGCTGGACCTTTAAAGTTTACATACCAAGTCAATTTAACTAACAAAGTGTTCTTATGACCTAAGGCTTATTGATGCACACCCTCAAATTTTGTGAGCCCTATGTCTAACTTTTTAAGCTGTCAAAGAGCATCAATAAAGAAGGAATAAAAAAGCCAAAAGGAAGCACATATGTGGTGTTTAAATAAACTAGGCAAAGATTTGAGTAAACACGCACATTTAGCCCGCCTGTTTTATAAGTCTCTCGTTAACACCTTCTGTACAATATACACTGGTTCTATGCTGCCGAGATTGTGCATGCTGCTGAATTTTGTTTAGGGTCTTTAACATTCAGAGTTGGTTAATGAGGCGAGAACTGTATTATAATTTTAATGTTTTACTCCACACTAACATCAAAGGGCATTAGCATTTCCTCAGTGATAACTCCCTGGGTTTTTTCTTCCAATTTAGCTCTAGTCAATAGACCTTTTGAGCACCCTGAGAGGAAATTGGGTTAACAACAATTTATAACTCCAAGTATAGTGGGATCATTCAGACCACACAACTTCAGTCCGAGTCAGTAACCTAAAGTTAAAAGATTATTACAAACCCAAAGCAAACTAATATAAATCAATCTAAAAAACATACTATAGTCGTCAGATAGTACCAACTGGTAACACTCCCTTTGTTCGTCGACCTTGCCAGTTCTGCTTTGCCTAACCATCTAAGAAATACAACATGCTTTTCACTAACTAATGAATGCCTTTGGTCTACACCAGCAGAGGAGGAAAATATGCAGAAAACAACGTTCACATTAGTATTAAATGTCTAAACTGTAAGCTTAAGGCCAAAAATCAAGCTAACTGAACATTTCACTGTGGATGCGTATTAGTTTTAAAACCTAAATATATATCCAGTAAATGAAATCTTTAATATGGAAATCAAACCTTCTTATACCGTACTCTTCAATGGGGCACTATAACTCATGCATGTATTTTTTTGTTTCTATTTTTTTAAGTCCTCATTTGCCATGATATGTTAGGTATCAAAAATTCCAAACAGCTGTGACTGAGTAGGAAGAATCTCGGCCTCTCCTGATTAAGAGGGGACGATTTTAAAGGAAAAATCAAATGCAGAGTCCCACGTTTTACTGACAGCTCGGGAACCAATGCCTTTTAACAGGTGCTGGCCCCTCCAGAAACCTGTTTATTTGGTGTTAATCATTGGACCTTTAAATAATAGCAAAAATCACATATCTAATATAACACAGAAAAGAAGAAAAATATAAAAGTGAGAAAAACGGGGAAAAGAAAACAGAAAAAGAGATACTCATTAATCAATGCCTTATATTCCTTAAACAGTTATCCCAGATATCCCATATTTTCATTCTTTTAGAATTAGATGTGGCTCAATCCAGTCTCTTAATTCTCTGTATTGACGTTACCCACTCTACTTCTACCAGGGGAATGGGCATGATCCACTTTATACAGAGCTCTCTACACGCAAGAAGAATTAGCATAAATACCAGGGCTCTGTGTGCTTTTGTTAATAACCCATCCCCCATCCTCTCTAATATAACCCCAAAAATAACCAACTCCAAGCTCAGCTGTACTTCTTGTCCCTATATACCAGAGAGTGTTGTATCTACTCGCTGCTAGAAAATTTGAATCCAAGGGCACTGCCAAAACATGTGGGTTTCATTTGCGTCAACCTCCCCACACTTAGGGCATCTCTTTTCCACCCGCGTACCCAGCTTTGATAACCTCTTGGGAGTCCAATAAGCCTTGTGAAATGTGAAGAGATGATTCTTCTTGAGTGGAGCAGACTTTGCATAGAGCCATAGATAAAGCATAAATACTTGTCATATCTGATTGAGGTCTATATCCGGCAATTCCCTCCTCCAGATCGACACCGGTAGAGCTTGTTCCACCTCCAGTACCTGAATTAGCATCCAGTACCACTCCGATACTTCCTTTGGTGAAAGGGAGCGGAAAACTGTCTTTGGCTGCCAAAATAGATTTCCTTTCCTGATTTTAAAGAATGTTTTAGCCCAACTTGTTAATTGATAATACTGGAATCTTGATACCGTCCCTTCAGACAGTTCCAGTATACGTAGCCAAGAAACTAACTCAGTGTTGTCTAGAATTTGCCCCCAAATGTGGATGCCACACTGCTTGAGAGGGATTGGTAGCGAGTCTTGATGACAGGCAGGTATATACGGTGAATTCCATATGGGAGCCTTGTGACTGAAATACGGTATTTGTAAAGACCGTCTTATCTGATGCCAGACCTTGCATGCACTCAAAATAATTTTTAGACTGACTTTTAAAAAAAAATGTGGGTGACCAAATTTAAAGAAGAGAAAACCATTGGGATCTGGGGACTATTAGTAAGGGTCTGAGAAAGTGGTGACATCTCAGAGGTAACTCTCATTTTTTAAATGAAAAGTCCGGTTATATTGCAAAAGATCCGGCCTGGCTATCCTGTCTAATGCCTTCTTCGCTCTAAGTTTTCCCCGAGCAATACTAGGCTTTTTATTTCCCCAAATAAAACTAGTGACGTCACATTGGGCCTTCTTTATCCAAACTTTCTTAAATTCTAATGGTATAGAGTTAAATAAAAAGGTACATTTGGGGAGAATGGACATCTAAATCAAATTTGATCTATCCAAGAACGACAGAGGAAGTGCACTGCAGGCCGGTAATTGCTTCCGTACACTTGATGCTATAATGTTGAAATTCACTTTTGCAATGTTATCTAAGGTTTGTACAATTTGAATACCTAAATATCTCATACTTTGCTTAACTAACATAGCTTGGTAGTGTGTATTCCACTGCATTATTACGTTTTTTTGTTGATTTCGGCATAGCCTGAAACTTTCCCGAAAGCTCCCAATAATTCCCAGATTGTTGGCCAAGACAAAGATAGATGACCTGTAATATCATCAGATGGTCCGCATACAAGCCAATCTTCTTCTCCCACCCATTAAATGCAAGAGAAGAGATGCTTTTATGTGTCATTAGTTTTATAGCTAGAGGCTCTATATTTAGGTTAAACAAAAGTGGTGACAGGGGACATCCCTGTCTTGTCCCCCTAAAAATATGTACCACTCTTGATAAATTACTATTAATTATCAATCTAGCTGACGGTTTTTTATATAAGACTTAATAGCTGCCAAAAAAGTTTCTCCCTGATTAAATCTGTGAATCACCTCACTCAGGAATGGCCATTTACCCTATCAAAGGCCTTAGCTGCATCTAAGGTCATGACCGTCAGGAGACTGTTGTACTCTTTGGCCACAATTAACTCATGGGTCAGTTCATGCAGCTGCCTCCCTTTTATAAATCCTTTCTGATCTGAGTGAATCAGAGCTCCAACTATTTTGTCTAATCGTTTTGTCAATATTTGTGAATAAATCTTATAAAACTCATGCATGTATTATTAAATGAAAACAACAACTGGT
Source organism: Lissotriton helveticus (assembly GCF_964261635.1). Lineage (NCBI taxonomy): Eukaryota > Metazoa > Chordata > Amphibia > Caudata > Salamandridae > Lissotriton > Lissotriton helveticus. The sequence goes on from NC_136067.1 coordinate 661,154,999, forward strand.
CAAACTTTATTATAAGTGATAAGGTGTATATGCAATTACCACCTGTTTGGAGATCACTGTCTCCGTTTATGACAATTGTTTTGATAACGCATCATGGTACCACCGGGGGAGAGGGAAACCTGTTGTCACACTCTCTCCAAAGTTTTTCCTCTGCTCTGTTACCTATGTGTTCTGCCGCTGGGGACTGCATATGGCCAATGATGACTTGCGTAGTATATCAGGGACCCCCTGGAAAGGATAAAAATCCTGGGGCAGGGAAATTATTCAATATGAAAGTATATACCCAGGCCTACAGTTATAGGGACAACCAAGGCTATTTAAACAACAAACTTTTTTAAAAAAGGGGGTGAACACACAAAACAAGTTTTTTTCAGATCTTTAAGAATTTAATTCTAGTGGTAAAAAATTGATAAATGACATATAACAAAACAGATATATTGGATACAGTTAGTACATTGTTTTCATTAATAAATTTCATAAAAACGACATTTGTTCTGATCAAAGTGCAGGTTTACGGATAAAGTCTTCCCAAAAATTGTTGGGGGGCTGTTTATTTCAACGCGTTTCGACACGTGGTTGTGTCTTCATCAGGAAAATATTTATACAGCCAATTTTCTAAAAAGAACAAAACATATTGTTTAAAACATTTAAAACTGTGTGTTTAAAAGACAAAGCAATATGCGGTTACAAAGCCTGGTATAGTCGGAAGATAGACATTATTTTGATAGTGCTGAAGTATTGGCTTTCTTACATCTTCATGTTTGTACAAGAAAAGCAGAACTCTATATACATATGTCATCATGGTATTCGATATTTCCATATACATATACTTTACACGTTTACTTGATATAGTTGCTTGATACATTTCATTGCGTCTTTTGAATTTATACAAAAAGACTCCCTCTGTATGAATTAGAGAAGAAAGGGGGGGGAAAGGGGGGGGGCAAGGATAGGAAGAGCAGGAGTGCAAGAATGATGATTTCTACAGAATCAGAGTAGCTCTCTTTAGCAGAATTTATGATTGCTCTAATTTTTTAACCGATGGGGAAACTTTTCTCCTAAAATGATTTGTGTCATACATACGCCCTATATACATCTATTTTTGATCAAAGCTTGCTCCCAAGAAGCATGTAGTTTTTGTATGCATATGTATCAATGTTATCTTACTATAAGTTCATTGAATACATATGCATAATTTTACTTCATTTTTGCTTTAAACAAGCTGTTTTTTTTACTAAACGCCTAACTATTAGTTTTGAATATCTTACCTAGACTATCTTTTTCCGCTTTTGAACAGTTTCAGAACGGTGAGGGCGAAGAGTGAGGCACCGTTCTTTGCCTTTGTAGTCAAGATTGGTATGTGAAACCTAAAGAAAAAACCGGGTTCTAATTTCAGGTCAATCTTTCACGATGGGTTAGTCAGAAGGTTAGATTTGCATAAACTCATTCTGAAATCTCACTCGATATTTTACATGATAACGCGTTACCTGGGTATGGCGGTTTCACTGCATACATCCCACTCTCCTGTTCGGACAATTAAAACACACTATGCTCTTTAAAAACAAGTATTCTGAAACAAAGGTAAAGATGCCAACTTAGGTAATTAGTCTCTCTTTTTTTCTGGACAAAAATTCATTGTTCTTATTGTACGGACATAGTCCCTGATCCCTTTTTAAGAAATCCCCATTCTATTAATTTCACCGTTTTATTCTGAGAGACTCCATTTGTTTGCGCATTTTATTTGAAACTGCTAACCACTAAGATCTGGCGATTAAATAATTCCTTGTTTTCCTTTACGCAAAGTTACTGAACCAGAAACATTAATCTTGGCGGTAATACAATCATATGCGCTATAGTTTTACCTTATCTGAATTATTTTGCCAGCATTATGAATCCTTAGCGTTATAGATCCTTAGCGTCATGGATATTTAAACAGATAAAAGCGCCAGCGTGGGACGTCGTGTATGAGTAAAAATCGTCTTTTTTGAATAGCAGCAATTCTAAAAAAACATAATCATTATGGTTATATTGTGGTAGGGTAATGTTATGTTTCTTTTTTTCATTTTACAAAAGAAAACGGATTTATACCTTTTTCTTACTTGGAGGGATTTGATTAATCCTGTCTGTTCAAGTGCACGAGCAGATAGACGAATAAAACAGGGTTTTAATATTCTATTATCTTCAAATTCTTCTAAAAGCTCCTGATAGTTGACCGTATTCTTATTAGCGTGGAAGTTTTCAACGGCAGAATAGAATGGAACATAAGAATGCAGTCAAACTATGAGCTAATTTCAACTAATCTTAGCGTTTAGAGAGGGAATGGACGTTAGAGCTCTTCCTATTCCTAAAGTCTTACCGGTTTTGGATAATGGTGGACTTCTCTCTCACGACGCCTCTCCTGGTGCAAAAGAAAGGGGTTTGTAAGCCGCTTTCTCATTGGTATTTATACCATCCTGGATTGGTGTCATCTCTATATGTACACGCCCACATTTAAAGCTAGAGTGTATCAGAAGTCAGTATGTTTGATAGTCCTTTTTTGTGTTGCTTTCTTAAAGATATGAATGCTAAAATAATCATTCTATCCCTAAGAAAGTTCCAAAAGTTTACTGGCGGTAGGCTACGGTGAACTTTATTTTTAACAGACAGCAGTATTCATTTCCTTCTTTTTAAATATACTGAAGACTGTATATTCTCATCAATTCGTATATTCTTTCCATTTCTTATATAATTGCATTCTCCCAGGGTAACTCATGATTAAGGCCCTGTTTGAATGTTCCAAGAGTAAAAATCCAATAAACCTCTTTCTTTTTTCTTATCCTGTCTCCACCTTTACTGTTGGGTATGTGGACTTTTTCTAATATTCGCCATTTCAGTTCCTCATGTGAATGTTTAAACTCTACGAAGTGGTTTACTAGAGGTGCTGTCAGTTTTCTCGTTCTTATGGCTGACCTGTGTTCTGTTAATCTTGTTTTTATTGCTCTAGAGGTCTCACCTACGTAGCCAAGATGGCAAGGACATGTGATTAAATATATCACATTTTGGGTGTTGCACGTCCATAGTTCTTTAGCTTGAATATTGATGTTATTAAACATCAAATTCTCTCCTGTGATGATGCTGTTACATGACTTGCATGAACCGCATCGAGACGTTCCTTTTGCTGTACCATTATTGGTAATTGATCTCTGTATAAACGGAGGATTAACCGATCTTTGGATATATCTCGAGTGCACAATTTGATCCTTGAGATTTTTATTCCGCTTGTGAGCATAGAGTGGTTTGGCTATTTTTTGTTGGTTTTCATTCAGGTTCAACAGGTGCCAGTTAGAATTTATTATTTGTCTCACTGTAGAGTCTAGGGTGGAGTGTTTTGTTACACAGACTAACATCGAATTTGTATCTTGTTTTTGAGAATGTAAAAGTGCATCTCGATCGTAAAATCTGGCCCTTTTGTAGGCCTCTCTAACTAGACGGCGGGGATATCCTTTCCGGATAAATTTTTCCTTCATGCTTTCAGACTGGTTATCGTAATCTTTAAGATTAGTACAATTACGTCTTACCCTTAAAAATTGTGAAACGGGTATACTGTCTTTCTGACATTTGGGGTGATAGCTTTTGAAATGTAATAGTGTGTTCCTCGCTGTTGGTTTAGTAAATAAATCTACTTCCAGCAGACCTTCGTTGTTTTTTATATAAATATCCAAAAACTCTACTTTAGTTGTACTGGTGTGGGCAGTGAATCGGAGGTTTTTATCTGCCAGATTCAACCAAAGGAGAAATTCTCCCAGAGTCTGTTCCCCATCGGTCCATACAAAAAAGATGTCATCTATGTATCGATACCAATGGGAAACAGACTCAGAAAAGGGGGCCATTTCATTGAAGATATGTTGATCTTCAAATGCAGTCATATAGATGTTTGCTATTGAGGGAGCCATCGAAGCTCCCATACTGACTCCTTTAACCTGTAAGAACAATTGTTCTCCAAATTCGAAAAAGTTTTCAAGTAAAACAAGGGTTAAACATTCCTTTTATGCCCAATGATGAAGCATGCCACCAACGGGTAACCCTGGTGGGTGGGGGTTTTTATAAGGAAATTATTTTTTTCTTCAATGGAGGGTTAGTCTATTTTGCAAGACTCGGTTCACACCACATCAACCTGAAGCCATACAATTGTTCCTTCTTATTTTGTTTCATAAATATTTTGACAGGATACATCAGGCATGCTAGGACAACGAATGATCTGCAAGCAGCTCTATTTCCATAAATAGTAGAAAGGTATTTCAGGCTCTGTTTCCTTTTAACATATTAATTTTAAGTCCAGGTAGAAATGTTATGTCTCTCAAATATCATGTCATACAATCAGCAGATGACTGTGGCACAGTTTGTGCATAGAACTACTTAGGATATGTTCAGATGTTGCAAGTACTTAACTGTTATCTCTCAACCCTGTTCTTGCGATAGACTGGGAAGCTTCTCTCCACTAACTGATGTTTCTCTGTTCAGGATTTTGCAATCTTCTGCTCTGTTGTGTGGCGTTTTAAGCTCCAAGTGAATTTTCCTGATTCATGCCCTTATATAGGTACAATTAAAATTGCCCTTATATAGGCATGGAAATTAAACCCTTATTTAGGCATAGCCCATGCTACCCAAATACAGGCATGGCTACTTCCACCCGTACCAAACGTCACAACGATTTCTTGGAAAACCAGCTTAAGCAGTTAGGGAACTTCCCCTTGCTTGAATATTGATTTGTCCAAGAACTCAGTTACTTTACAAAGAACAACTATTCCCTAGGGGTTCTTTCCTGATTTTGATATGCCCTACTTTACGTCAAACTATGGCATTCCTAAACACCTTCAAGGTATAAATATACCTTCACTTGCTCTAGCAAGATACAGCGGTTTGGAGCAGTTCAAAGACCAACTTGCACAACGCAACTTGCTACAGCAAGTGCAGAAGGAAGCCAACTCTCCAGCTGACGCACTGATCAGGAAGCTGCCCTTCTCCTGCCGAGAATCATGCTCCAGTGTTTCTGGCTCCCCTTGCGGGGTGTTGGGAAATCGAGTCCCGAGACAGAGATACCAGACCTTCTTCATTCTAACAAGGTATGGAGCTGATTAGAACCTAGAGAAACCTTTGGTAGATGCTTGGCAAAACTAAACCTATGCTATACAATACTTACTTCTTCCCTCATACTAGAATTAGGTTAGGTACATTGGGGTAGGCGTATTTTAGAAGTACAAGTTGAGTATTTTAGTCAATGATATTTCTGTATATATTTTTAATATGGCTTAGAAACCATACAGTGCTCTTACAGTATTATTTCATATTACTGTTTACGCTGTACGCATTATACTTTGCAGTCTGAATAACGATTGTAGCAGTTCACCTCTCTTGCATGAGAAAGAAGACTGTTCAATAAACCCTATTTATTGAAAACTCCCGTCTCACTATTTCTCTGCAACTCTGTAGAAACGAAGCATGCACGATTGACTGAGTGAAATACTTATCTATTGTTTCCGCGACTCAGAGATATATTCCTATTCTTGGGAAACAAAGTTGTCATGTTTATGCAGTTGTCAGAAACGAATCCCTTCTTGTGTATTCGCGAAAGTGTCTAGTGACCTCTGAGCTAGCTGGCACACACACAATTAAGTTTAGTATATTCGATAGAGACCTAGTTGACCTCAGTCCTACATAAAATCTATAGGAAATATTATTCCAATGCTCAGAGCCTATTGGGAATATAGGAACTACACTACATGGCGCCCAACATTCGGTAAGGCACTAATTTAACGCTCAATACTCAGTTGTGCTTTTCTCAGAGACCCCTTTTTCTGTAAATACTCCAATAGACGTCTGGATTGGGTAAAGGGATAATATCCGCCATAACTGAGTAGGACGAAAATCCTACGTATTCGTTTTTGGTTTGTTCAACGTTGAAGGATACAGTGTTCCAATATGTTGTGCACCTTATCTTTCTTTCATTGAAACTTTCTCTGCAACTCTCATTAAACAATGTCGAATAACGGCGACAACACCGCAATCGGTGGAGCGGCAGCAGATGCAGCCGTACAAGTTTTAAACTTTACAGGTTTCCAAGAGACCGACGAGGATGCTATAAGCATTCCAGGAACTTTAAGGAAAGCCATCACTATAGAACTCATATGAAATGGCCTATCAGCAACAAGTGGTAGGGTCAGTCTTGCGATAGAGGCAGATGAATATCATAAGACAGAGGTATTCTATTCATGGTTAGTCTTCCCTGAAGCAAATCCAGTAAAAAAAGTATTTCACTTCTACAAAGAAGATGAACCACCAGAGGAATACATTCCTTTCGAGGACATTGCAATTCCACTAACATACCAAGAGCATGCACTCTGGTTTAAAGGCGCCCTAAAACATATACATCACATTACCAAGCTCGGTCCACTAGGAAGACCAGGAGCAACATTGCTGGTATTAGCCAGCTATACCCCACATCCTGCCATTGAAGAAATGTCAGATCAGGCACTACTAGTTCAACAAAAAGAGCTTATAAAAATGTATAGACAATTGGTTCAATATGTCATGCGGACTTTCACGGTCCAAACGGCAATAAGGATTCCACAACACACCCCTTACTAGGGAAGCTCAAATAAAATTACACCACAGACTCTACATTCAGTCGTTGGTAAATTACCCACAAAACTGGAACAAATTCCATTCTGGATAGCTCAGAAAATTACTCAAATCGAGGCAGTATTTCTTGATACTACCCCTCATGAGAAACACAGAATTCTAACAATCTGTTTACCAATGGGGATCGCACCACACCTGGAGGACTGCGACACTTGGGGTACAGTCTTTGCTGCAATATACACTAAAACACATGGTGTTCCATCTATGGCGGTTATACCAGACGTCCTGAAACAGATTCAAAATGAATACGGGGCAGAGCCTGCTCTAAATCTAGGTATGAAATTGCTGAAAGATTTCAAACAGGTCTCAACAATAATATTAACTAATATTAAAGGTGAAGCAGCATCCGTGGGGATCCGCCAAAAGCTAAGAGAATTTGATGTAACTGAGCAACCCTTGACCTGGCCAGAATAATTAGAAAATCCTATGAAGAATTAGGAAGAGACAGCTTGGGTGGGAAACCAGTTAAAACTCAACTGTCAGAAATTCCTGAAAATGTCTTTATTAAAAACACTCCTACTCCTCCAAAAAAGAAGTGGGAGAACACTAAACAAACTTCTAAACAGAAGCGTTCTCAATCCTGAGGTAGGTCTCCTCAAAAGGAGCCCTCTGAAAGGAGGTATACCTTCAGGAATAGGGATGATTTGATCAGGGATGATTTGAGAAAACATGATAGATATCAAGATATTGATACATGTTCCTCTCGTACCTATCAGACGTCATCACAGAAATCCAAAAGAAGAGGACGGTCAGAACACAAGGAAGAACCCTTGAAGTCCAAAGATGATCAACACGTTCCAAAAAATAAGAAAACTCAATTCACCAAACAGAAGGTAGCAGGTCTAAAAATCAGACATGCCGAGGATCTTGAGGACACAACTCAAGAACCGAGGATTGGGCTCAAACGATGTTGGACAGTGCAGCAGAAGTCACCATAGCTCGCAAGAACTTGAAGGATCATCTGGAGACAGTGCACTTGAATGAGTACATCCAAGTTGAAACTGGAGATACCAGGGTTAGTGTCCCACATAAGTTATACGATGTAACACTCCGGATGGAGGGGGACATAACTAAAAATATAAGAGCACTCTTTTGGGAGCAATTCTCTCAGGGTTATGACATTCTTCTAGCTGAACAAGACTGGCCACCTGAATTTGTCAGGGAGTGCCCACATGGCGAAGACATCATTATGCCAGCATTCTCCAATCATATTCCAATTCATTTAAAATATACCTATGCCGGGAAATGGGCAGTAGCCCAGGCTCCTGCATTATATAAAAATCATTGAGAAATCAACCAACTGCACAAAGGCAGTATCCAGTTAAGCAAGAAGCTAAAAACAAGTCGGGGAGATCTTAGATCAACTTGAATAACAAGGGGTGGTTGAAACATGCACCGTGTCAATGAACAATCCTTTGTTTCCTGTCTCCAAACCAGACAATACATATCGTCTAGTTTTGGATTACAGACGGCTAAACTCTTGTTGCAAAACTTTTGCAGTACAAAATACACGTAGTGCAGCACTAATGAATAACATTGTGTGTAAAAAATACAAAACCACATTAGATATTTTTAACAGTCTCTTCTATCAAAACATTGCACCAGAAAGTAGGTTCTTGACCGCTTTCTCAATTATGGGGACACAGCGTCAATTCTGTTATCTCCCCCAGGGATTCAAGAATAGTCCAGGGTTATTTTCAGCCAGAGTAACAGAGTTACTACAAACCTATGAGGATGAGGCATTATCATATGTGGATGACATCTATCTAACAGTGACTTGGATAGGCACTTGAACAGGGTGAACACCATAATATTGGAGTTCGCCTATGAAGGGTCCAAATTAAATTTTAAGAAATCACGAATTGACCATTTAAACGTCCTTTTTCTAAGACATGAACTTTCAAGTGAAGGCAAAAGCCTGGCAGTAAACTTTCTAGAGAAATGTGCGCTGCTCCAACCTCCCAAAAAATGAAAAACTTAGTTGATTCTAGGTTTACTGAATTTCGAAGAACTTAGATTCTAAACTACGCAGAAAGGGTTAAACCTCTCACCGAATTATTCAAACCTGATTTCAAAACAGTTAACTGGACTCAAAAACACACAGAAATTTTTTGTTCATTGCAAACAGACATGTTAGCAACAAAACATTTACAAACACGCGTAAACGTACGCAACTTAGTGATCCGAATCATTCCAGGACAATGCGGATTCACATACTTAACCTTTAATAAAGGAGAAAAAGTACCAATAGCTTACAAATCACATTTGTACACACAAGCACAAATGAAATTCACTTCAACAGAAAAAATTCTGATAGCGGTTCAAACTGCAGTAGCAAAAGAGAGAGCCCTCGCACAGGGTAAGCGCATTATGGTCGTGACACCTGTACCTGCCTTAGAGGCAATGACAACGGCGAGAATTCCGAATGCTAAAGCTTTACATCCGAGATGGATACAATGGGTTAATTCTCTTGCTGCAACAGATGTTGAATACTTTTTTGACCCCTATTTGAAAACACAGGCATTTCTACAATATGAACAAGAATGTCCTCTGCCTACTGAGATTCTGCCTCTGGAGCAGTATGAATGTATAATTTATACTCACGGGTCAGCCCAACCCGCTACGGGGGGTAAACAAGCTTATAGTGCTGTGTGTACGATTGTTAAAGGTCAGTGGCGCGATGGTAAATTCCGACCAATATTCACTAAAACGCAATCTCTAGGAGATTGTACAGCTCAGCGAGCTGAACTACAAGCATTCAAGATGGCTCTAGAAAATACAGATCGCGAATTGCCCACACTCGTAGTGTGCAAATCGTATTATTGTGTTCAATCTTACAATGAATACTTGCAAAACTGGATTCAAAACGGTTACAAAGATGCAAAAAGTGGCACAATTAAGCATAAATTGCTTTGGGACTAAGGAGTTCAGTTACGACAAGAACCACAAAAGGCTCACGTGATACATACACTGAGTCATCAACGTGATGGCGTTCACATTGCAGGGAATTCATTGACTGATGAAGCCGCGAAGGCAGCTGTGCAAACGGCTTGAGTAGCTGCAATCACTCGTTCAAAAATGAAAATAGACGGCGAAATAATGTACGCTGTCAATGCTTCAAGCAAAGACAGTGGTAAAACCTTACCAAAAGGCTTTCCACTCAAATACTCATATATAACTGATGCAAATAACGTTCCTGTTGCTTGAATCCCTGGAGTGGGGGATAAAGTAATTCCAAACATAGAATATAGATTAGGACTAATTTTAGCAGCACATGAAGGGCTCGCCTCTGTACATGCAGGTGTTTCCGCCACAGTATCATTATTAAAACAGAGATACTGGTGGTAGTGCATGAGGAAACAAATCAGAAACTATGTTTTGGAATGTGAAATCTGCCAGAAGATGAAAGTCTCTACAGTGAAATGTCCTGCTCAGACGCCCCTGTTAATTTCAGACAAACCATTAGCTTGCATTTACCTGGATCACTGCGGTCCCTTACAGAGTGATGGTAACTACAAATATATCATGGTCGCAGTGGATTTGTGCTCAAGATTTATTTGGATGTGGCCTCAGCGCTCAGCTGACGCTCAAACTGTTATAAAAGATTTGTGAGTCTTTATCGGCACATACGCAGTCAGCACGCTACATTCTGACTAGGGTCCTGCGTTTAGCTCTCGAGCTTACAAGGAGGCCATGGCCAAATTGGGCATTGCATTGTGGTACTCTAGTCCATTCCATCCTGAGGGAAATTCATTAGTGGAGAGAAAAAACCGGGACATAAAGCAATCAATAACAGCTAAGGTATTAGGCTCAGGTGATGGGTGGGTCAAACATCTAATAAGTGTCCAACGTAGTCTTAATTATCTGCCAAAAAGTTCTCTAGGGGGAATCACTCCATATGAAATCCTTTTTGGAACAAGACTGATTATTTTGGATTTCGATTGTCAGACTTCAGTGGTAGAACAAAAACCCTTTGATATCAAAGATTGTTTAGCTGTTTTACAGGACTAAAATGAAATAAAGAAAAGCCAAAGTAATGTGTTCCTGAAGCCAACAACCACTGAACAAAAAACATCCGTCCCAGCAAGGCCTGTCTGGATTCCTAAGCTTGGGGAACTAGTCAGAGAAAAGATCGCGGACAAGAAGGAATTTGGACCTTCTTACAGACAACCAGTACCTCTCCTAGCCATCCACGGATCAAGAACAGCATTACTGCCGCCCCTTGCTGGAAGAAAAGAGAACAGGTTTGTGTCCATCGACCTGGTAAAACCACATCATGTGGCCGATCATAAGCAGTAGGCCAAGTGAACTCCAAAGATGTAGCAGACGCCCTAATCTGGCTACTATCCAAGAGGTTCAAACTGAGAGACTCATCACCTTTGAAGAATCTGAAGTGCGAAACAAAGGACTATGCAACAAAGCCATGGAACTTGTTCCTCTTGAGACCCAAATAACAGTTCCTCAAGAAACGCCTGTCTGCAATGAAATAGCATCTGACTATACAAATGTAATAAGTGATCAAGTGGTTCCAGTGATTTCAATGAATCCTGAAGCAATCCCTACAATGGACAGAACTGCCTCTGGCTATTTCATTAACTTTGATACGTTTTCCGAGGATCCCAGCGAACCTGAAACGACGCCAGTAAAAAGAACTTTTAAAGAACAAGCAACAGAACTTTTTCAGCACCTGGAAAAGACTTATCTGGTTTCACCATGGATTCAACTTTGGATTGTGTTGGGTGTACTTTTTCTTCTACTTTGGTTGACTCTAGTAATAACTTTGGGAAAGCTGATAAATGGAAGATATGTTAAAAAGGACACAGCAAGTAAGAACATCAACTTACTACTCAAGCCACACAAATCATCTCATCATGAATAAAGAGACTTGTCATCAGTGAACATCACAGCCGTTCCTATACCTGGTGGTATAGCTTGGGACAGAACTGATTATGACATTTTCAGTCCGGCGGAGCTGTTGACGATTCCACACCAGTTCAAGATTTCCTTGAACGACTTTGTTTCATCTAGTGCCTTTTCTGATGATTGGGACATCGAGACTGTTAATAATATGATGTCAGACTTAGAAATGTCTGCTGTATTTACAAATCATGAATACTTAGAAGGTTCATCAGATTATGAACAAATGTATTGTTATAATCACTATGGTCATCATTTCTTGCACAAATCTGCAAATCCTAGAAATGTATTGAAATATAAACAATGGGAACATTGTCCAACGCCACCAAAGGGTAGCTCAAAAACATGTTATGTCAAATTTCCATACTTTTCAGGTTTCAAATCCAGAATCATTTTATTTTAAAATTGTTAATAGCAACCAAAGAGTACAAAATCATAGTTTACAGAAAACATCTTCCAATATTACTCAAAATACGATTTCCAAATTTTATCAAATTTCCTTATCCCCCCAATTCGCTGTGCATAACGAAATTCACTAATTCGAACGTTCCTCATTTTCTGAAGCCAGGTATTAAACGAAGGGGCTTGTGTTAATTTCCAATTCTGGAGCACCAGAGATCTCGCTACTGCCGTCATAATAAATAGTAATTTAGCCATCTGTTCTAACAATCCCAGATCAGAATCATATCCATAAAGTATTGATTTAACATTATAAACTATCAGAATCCCACAATACTTTTGTAAATATTCGAAGATTTCATTCCAAAAATGCACAATTTTAACACAGTGAGCTGTAGTGTGAGACCAGTTAGCAGGACTATATGGCTGACATCTAAAACATATGGCACTAACATTCACAAACATTTTAGAGATGACGGCAGGAGTTCGATAAAGGAGCCATTTGCTGAAAAAAATCATTCTCCTCCAATTAGAACCTCGAAGAACACTAAAATTCATCTTATTTATACATTTCCAGGTATTCAAGGTAAGAACATGATTTTCTTGATCGTACCATTTTTTAATGACTCTTATACCGAGATCTGTATCAATATGTTGAGCTAAACATCGTTTCCATGCTCCTGGCTTCTTACTCTGAGGAATCAAAAACAAATCGTCCCTCAACTGAGAAGGAGAGTCAATCATTCTTGGCTCAACTTGTCCCAATGTTTTAAAGATTGAAACATAAGAGTTTAATAACATAAAGTTCCCTGAGATTAATCGCTGCATCTCTCCTGGTAACAACCAGGCCCCTTCTCTTAAGAAGTCTGACAAAGTACCAAACCCAGCCCGTTCCCATTGAGAAACAATATCTTCTCCAATTTTAATTCCCATAAAAATCAGAGCGTTCCTTAGAGGAGTTCTAGAATTGAACTGCGGGAGGGAATACCTTTTTAGAAAAAACATCGCGACGCTTAAAAAACCAATACATCATTTTATACCGGGTAAGTTTTGGTGATTTAGGGATATGCAGAGGAACTGGGGTTTGAGCCTCTTGACTGATTTGGTCAAAAAAGAAATTAATAAATAATTTTGGACTTTGCGTTCCTGATTTAAATCGTTCTAAATATTGGGCGAAATATCCACTATAATAATCTCTAAGGTTAGGAACAGATAAGCCTCCCAACTCGATGTCCACATAGAGTGTCTTCATTGCTATCCGGGGGCGTTTTTTAGCCCATATAAAACTTGAAAATAGTCATTTTACTTTTGAAAAAAGCTACTAGGTAAGTAGCACGGAATAGCTGAGAATAAGAAATTAAAAAGTGGAAGTATAGACATCTTTATAAGTGCCACCCGTCCCATGATAGTGAATGGCAATGGATCCCATCTAGTAAATAAAGATTGCACCTTCCGTAAAAGTGGGTCAAAATTCAGCTTAACTAAATCGGATACCAAATTAGAAAACATAACCCCTAAATACCGTTTTGGTCTTGAACTAATGCATCCAACTAAATCCGCATGTAAATCCACCTCCCCCCACCACATACTAATATTTCATTTTTTTTTAAATTAATTCGGTAACCTCCTATTGCCTCGAATTCTTCAAAAAGCTGTAAAACAGCAGTCTGAGATTGGATATCCGTCTTAATTATCAGCATGATGTCATCGGCGTAGAGTTTAATTTTGGCCATAGATACGATCGGTGGAGGGATATTTACAGATTTGCGAATTGCTGTGGCTAACGGTTCAATAAAAAAAGCAAAAAGAATAGGAGATAAGGGGCAACCCTGCCTGGTGCCCCGTTGAACCGATACTGTGCCTACCATAACAGAATTAATAACTATATTAGCTCTAGCACCCGTGTATACATTTTGAATAATTAAACTAATAATTTGTGAAGGGATACCCAAGTGTTTTAAAATAGCAAATAAAGTTGTCCACACCACTAAATCAAAAGCTTTCTCAGCATCTAATAATAAAATTAAGGCCGGGATTTTTTTAACCTGAAAATAATCTAACGCCTCCGTTAGAAAATGGGTATTGGTAGCTAACTGCCGGCCTGCCACAAAACCATTCTGATCTAAGTGAATAAGATCCGCTGCAATCGAGTTAAAACGTATTGCAAGTAATTTAGTCAGGATCTTATAATCGGTAATAAGTAGTGTGATAGGCCTGTACGAGTTAGGGTCTTTTAAATTTTTACCTTTCTTTGGAAAACTAACAGCAGTCCCCTCCCCAAAAGAGTCCGAAACTTGACCCCCCATTAGCATATAATTAAATAATTGTAATAATAGATCAGAAAAAGTACTGAAGAAGATCTTAAAAAATTCAGCCGGAAGCCCATCAGGGCCACCAGCTTTATCAATTGGTAAGTTCTTAACCACAAATTCTAACTCTGATTTAGAAAATAAACGCCTCATTGAATCACTATCTACCGGAGTTAAAGAGGGCATATTATATCTGGATAAAAAATTTGAAAGCCTGGAGTGATCTATTATTTGCTGTTGACTATAAATCTGTTTATAATGGGACAGCATAATAGTGCCAATAGCGTCCTTCTGAGATACCTCAGCCTGAGTGACAGGACACTTTAAAGAGTGAATTAAATTTGCGGCAGCCTGCTCTTTTGCCTGCCATGCGAGGAGTTTACCAGAGAAATTACTCTCCTCATAGATCCTCTGAGATTTTATCGAAAATTGCTGTTCACTCTGTGTGAAAAGAAACGTATTAAGTTCACGTTTAGCCTCATTTAATCTTTTTTGTACATCACTAGAAGGATTAACTTGACGCACTAGAGTAAGTGAATGAATTTTTTGGTAGAGTGAGGTCTTAGTTTGTTTAATAGTACGCCATTCTTCTGCATCTTTACTAATTATAATGCCATGAATAAAAGCTTTTAATGAGTCCCACACAATGTGAAGTGGGGCTGTATCTAAGTTACGTGTTATGAACTCGGCAATTTCGATTTTTAGGAAAGAGATCCAATTATTATCCAGCAGATACGTTTTATTAAATATCCATCTTTTAGAAGACTTAATTTCTTCGCCTACTTCAAATTCAATTAACAGCATTGCGTGGTCTGAAAAACCATTATGGAAAGATTTTTGATAGGTGAAATTTAATAAACTTGAAGCCAAAAAAAAATCTTATCGAGACGAGGATCTGTGTCTCCCAGACCAACAAGTGAATTCTTTTTTCTGTGGAAATTTGGTACGCCATGGGTCACCTAAATCTAACAATGATATATACTGCATGATGGACCTTCTTGATTTTGGTTTAGATTGTTTCCTCGACATAGCGGTAGAATCTAATTTCACATCCATAAGGATATTAAAATCACCACCTATCACTATGTCCCCCCTAACTAACAACAAAGATTGAAATAACTCATCATAGATTGAGGCACGATCTTCCACTGGGGCGTAGAAACTGCCAAAAATAATTGGTCTTCTCCTATTTTTTATTAAACACGTGACCCAGCACCACCTCCCTGCCCCTCACTTTTCAAACTGAATAATTTCTGCATCTAGATTTTGATTCAGAAAAATAGCGACCCTACTTTTAGACTCTTGAGCGCATGAAAACCCTCTATACGACGACCAGGTTTTGAGCATAGAAAAGGAGTTAATTTTGGCAGTTGAAATATGAGTTTCTTGGAGCAATACAACAGCTGGTCGCTCAGACTTAGTCCAGAGTTCAATTGCTCGCATTTTTTTCCGATTATTCAGCCCATTAACGTTGAAAGAGATCACTCTAAGCCCCGCCATAGGCATCTATATAAATCATTGATACTAAGAGACACATCTTGCCACCTTATTTTTCCATCAACATCCATCAAGAACTTTTATTATTTGCTTTTAATTTTTTCCCCCACCCCACTCCCCACCTCAGGTGCTCCCCTCCAGAACCTAGCCCTGTGGCCCTGCACTACACCTTCACCTCCTCCCCACGTTGGCCACCTGACACTCATCCCCCTCATGAAGGCGCCTTGTTGTTGCGCCTCTAACCCTGTGACCCCCCCTGTTCCTCACTTACCCTCCCCCATAATCATATCTTCTGTATCTTATGTAGGCTTAATTCTGCGGCAACAGGTTAAGCATCTCACGTGCCTCATCTACATCAGTGAATAAATGGAATTTGCCTTTTATCAAAACTTTTAACTTTGCCTGTTGGGCCATTGAAGCTTAAACACCCTTATCCTTAAACAATTGCAGAATCTTTACAAATTCTTTTCTCCGTTTAGCAGCAGCATCCGACATATCGGAGAAAATCCGACATTTAGTAGTAGGATTAACATGAAATTGTCTTTTCTTAAAGGCCTGTGATAGGATTGTCTCTTTGACGCGTACATCAGCAAAGTTAACAATGATTGTCCGAGGAAATGGAGAGTTAAGAAATGGACGTGCTGGGACTCGGTGCGCACGTGTGATTGTTATGTCTCCCTGAAACTCAGGGATTACCTCTTGAGAAAAGAAGGAAGTAATCCATTGCATCATATCCGAGCCTTCAATATTCTCTGGCACGCCCACCACTCGAAAGTTTGACCTTCTATTATAATTTTCTAACTCATCCAGTTTAATTTCAAAGGCTTTTGAAGATTTACAAATAGTAGACACCTCCTTCTGCATAGTAGTCATATTGTCCTCCAACCCTGAAATTCTAGTCTCGGATTCATGAAATCGAGTGGTAAAGGAAGCCATTGAATCTTCTATTTTATCCAACCGATTGCTAATTACTGCCAGTTCAGCCTTTTGAAATTGCTTCATGTCTCGAATTTCCCCTAATATCAGGTTTAACATGTCTTTCACTGAAATTTGAAAGTCCCCAGTAGTCTTAGTATCCATCTCCAAGATCGGGCTCTGTACCATTGCATGTGCCATAGCATCGTCATTCAAATCTAATTTTGATTGAGTCAAGATAGTAGATATGACAGGAGGAGCAACCGTAGACGAAGAAGTTGAGACCTCATTCTCACTTGAAATTGTAGATTTTATATCTAAAGATGAAGAGTTTACTAAATTGACTACATTACTGGCTAACATTGACGCCATTGAGTCTGTAGAATTTAAGGGGGCTGAGGCCCCTGGCATAGTTGCCCGGGTCCCAACTGTATTAGTAGTGACATGAGCTGTGCCCTTCCGCTCGAATAACAGAAATTGTTTAGACAGCTTAGAAGTAGAAATTACCAGGGCATCTTTGGGTACCTCTGGATCCTGTACCCCTATAGAATTTGCACCTTGTACCATTCCTGATGAATTTTCTGCTAAACTTGACAAGGCCATGTCCAATCCAACCACGGGCAACTCTCGTGCCTCCTTCCCCTTGCTAATGGGGTTACCAAAATCTTGTTGATGAGCCAGTATTATGTTATCACTCGGGAGATTGTTTTCTCCCTCTTCAGAGCTCTCCGAATTTTCCGCAGAAGAGTTTTCCTTCTCTATAACAGATCCTGCCAGTTTAGCTTTTTCTGATTGATCTTTCAGCTGTTGTCGTCTTTTTATCGCTCTGGTCCTAGCCGTCAATTGCTTGCCCATAATCAGAGAACGAGCTGAAGTATTCTCACCTCAAAGTCTCTGACCTACAGTCTTCAACTGAAGCAGAATCGATCTAGAAGATACCAAAGAAGGCCAGGGCGTCATGAATACTAAAGTTTGTAAAACATAATAATTCTCATATTTTGCGATATTTCCAATAGTCGGCAGGACCCAATTTAATCGAAGTCTTGTCCACACAGCCACCCCACACGGCAATTTCACCACAAACTGTATAATGAAGGCAGCGGGGCAGAGCAATCAAATTCAGATTAGGCCAGTAATTTCTCCGATCACTGGAATGCTGGGATTTGTAGTTTAAAAAAAAAAATATATATATATATTTTATTCCCCTGTCGACTCCTAAATGCTTGCAGCACCACTCCGAGTTTATACTGTATTTCAAGCCAACCTCCGAATAAAGCTTTAGATTGCTGCAGCACTAGAAACCACTGAGAGGCACTTTTTCCAGAAATAACCACAGTTCACAGGTCTCACTGAAAAATATCGTGCTCAGCGCTGGCTAACAACAAATTCAGCAGTTCTCATTCCAATGACATGAAAAAGCCTTTCTCGGCACAGTTTAGCTGATTGTATCTCTCCCCACTGCATGCACTGCAATGTCAAAATGTCTTTCTCTCCCAAAATTCAAACGCAGCAGCTGCCGGATGCCAAAAACCCCCCCAGCCGGCCAAGAGATGAACAAACAACTCCACTCGCAGTGCGGTCCAATCCTGCCGATCTGACCCCGCCAGCACAAGTCCGTCCCGAGCACATATCCCGCCAATTGCCACAATGTCTCTGCACTATAAAGCGGATACAAACTTTAAAAGAAAGGGCAACTGTGGCGTTCAGTGAAAAAAAACAAAGCTTCTAGCAGGCTTACAGCAGTCCGTGTGAATAAGTCATTAAGTATAAAAAAAATGTCAAACGTGAAATAAAAAATATAGTGCAGCCTGCGCTGTCACGCACCTCACTCCAGAGATATTACCGCCAGCTGTACTACCGCAGGCTCCGCTCCTCAGGACGGAGAATGAAAAATCCAATTCATCTACACACGTCTCCCGCTCAGCTCGGCGCCAAGCTCCGCGGCCAACTCAGCCCCAGAGTATGCCGACGGCAGAATCCCCCATTCAATGAAGGCGCAGCCACGTTCAGACACTTCGCAGCATCCAGCATTCAGCCATATGAGCAGCTCTTCTCCCCGTCTTAGCACCCCTCTCAGTCACCACCACTCTGCCGAAAGGCACGAGCACCGCTATGCCGCCGAGTAACGGCTAACTGCTATCCGCCTTCAGCCTAGTGTGGGGGGGGAGGAGCCAGGAACCAGGGCGACCAGGTGCTACGTGGAGGCATGGAGCTCCACCGTAGCGTCTCCGAGATCCCCCTCTACTTGTCTTGGGTTAGTCAAGATAAAAGATTTAAACAAACCGTCAATGCTTATTCCTACACCTGATAGCAGTAACACTTCAGAGGGGGTGGTCGACGTACATACTATTTCGCTTCACAACAGAACAGATCCAGATTGGAAAATATTGATAATCTGGCCCACAGACACAAACAACTGTCAAGATAGATTCCTGAATAAGACACAAGGGTTCACATTCACTAGGCCAGATCCAAGATATGTTCAGAAACAGCATCCAGGAGTAGTAACAGCATACAGTGTAGGGAAACTGTGCCTTGAATCGCTACACAAGTCTACACTAAAGGAAGTAAAACAACATTTATCTTTACTTAAAGATGGCGCTGATCTGAGTGACTTCTAACAGGGACCTACTAAACCGCGTCATAAACGGTTTATATACGCCGGTATCTATGCTGCTTATAATGAAGCATGGAGCATTAGGCAAGCAGAGACTGCAGAACGAATACGAGAAATTGATCGTATTAATTTAGAGACTTCTCTCTCTGTAGTTGACAATGGGTTAACAACTCTGTCGTCCAGGATATATTCTTTGGACAGCATAGTATCCTCTGTCATAGACATAATGGAACAGGACTTGGTCATGTTGCAACATGGTCAGTCGCAAATACGTTCTATCATGCTATTAGGTTGGACGTTGCAAAACCTTTGTTCAGGCTATGTGCCTTAGCGTTTAATCAATACCACGTCACTGTTTTCAGAATTTAATCTAACTGATAAACAGATCAAACTGGCACAGAGGGGTGCCGACTATATGGTGCTGAGAATTGAAAAACTGGAAAGATAGCCATTTACTGTTGCTGACAAGCCAGCCATTGACTGGATAATACACGGAACAATCATTCTGCCTGTTACAATTTTCCATTTTCAGTATTGCTTAAAACATATACCAGCAGGCATATGTTAAATGTTGGGTAAAGAATACATCAAGACATCCTGGGAATTACCATACACACACAAATGTTGGAGTGGGGGGAAAGAAGTGTTTCTTAGGGGCAATAATTGTGAAAACGCACTAAGCGGTTCTCTCCTTTGTCAGGGTATTAGTTTAATCGGGGCCTGCAATGGTTCCTCTAACAATTATCCTGTCACCTGCAAGCTTCACCAGCTGCAGTGATTGAGCCCATTTTTAAGCAACTTTCTAAAGGAAGTTACATTATGTTGAATGATCACAGCTGCTATGGCATGTTGCCAGGTTTAGCCTATCTCGTAACTGTGTCAGCCAGGGTCACTTGCTGTATGCAAGTATTGTTTCCAAAAACCAAGACAGACCGGGAGTCGCCGTTATGGCCTTCACTGAACATCTCTTCCATACGAATTGATACTTTAAGCAGAATGAAAGCCATTCTTTTACAGAAAACTGTGCCACTGATCTCGGCCAAAGAGATCTATGATCTGCAAGTCGCAAGGACTTCTTACTACAAATTGCCCTGTAGATTTTGCAGAAATGTTCGGTCGTATCTTAAACATGTCCGATACGAGCAGTATTGTATACGTATTTAAGACAGTTTTTTTGGGGACTGTTAGCACCTTTTGAAGCAGTCCTAGTAATTTTTCCAAACTTCGTGTACTCTGTGTTTGGCGGATTACCTCTCATTTTGGGACTCGCTGCAGTGTTGCTGTTTTTGCTCCTACTGCTTCGATAAGGCAAGCCAATCCACAGCTGACACCCAGTTCACCGTGGAGAATACTCTACTGGTGATGAAGTGTCATGAGCGCATAGTCCAAATTTTGGGATTAACTCGTTTAGGAGAATTGAATACCACATGGTTTATGTCATTCAGAACAATCTGGCAAGATTGCATCTTACCTGTTCTACGATGCATGCTATGTGGAGAAGAATGCGTGTTAGACATTTTGCTTGGACCAGTGATGGCTCATGCACTGTGTTGTCCCCAGCGGCTACCAATTCTGATGACAGCATTCATTGAGATCTCACAGACACAAAATGCTTACTGTGAGGTATGAGAGGAAAGCAGCACACAGGTACCTTTCAATTAGAAAATTGCTAACGCGACCGACGCTGACAGTGATGCTTCACATCTATGTGCGATTAATCTTCTTAACGAGGTAATCCAACTTTCACTTACAATGGTAGACAAATTCTTTAAAGACTTAGAAGATTTGATGTTTTCACCAAACAATAACACTGACTTTTGATTTGGCACACAGTGTTCTGAGAGACTCTGAATTCGACGTTAATATTTCAAAACAAAGTTCTAACTTTGGAACTCTATTTTTTCTACGATCAAACTTTTGTTTTTCCAAATTTGTATTTTTTCATTTTTTGGCATAAAGTAATCTGCTTAAAGTAGAAGTAATCATACAAAACTAGAATTCTTGTGGGGCGGAGCTACGAGGAACATGGCGGCAGGTTGAGCGCCGGTCGCTGAGGCTCCGGGAGATTGTTTGATGACTGCGAAATTCGGTGGATAACGGGTCGTTTACAGCAGGATTCGGCTATGGTACATGGTAAGAGCTAGTGGGAGACGATACGAAGGATAGAGGACTTCAGCTGATTTAATTTTGCCTCCCGTCTCGCTTTGTCTTCTGAGGCACTTCAGTTGGTGCGGTTGCAGGGACGGTGGTGGCGGCGGCGGCTCTAGGACCTTGTTAGGACCTGGTTCTTTTCCTTTTCATTTTTGAAAACCACGCATGATCAGCAAAAGGGAGCTGGAGGAGGGACGCCTGGACGAGCGTTGGAGGAGCCTGTGGGTTCGGACTCGGCTGGTTCTGGTGCAGCTGCAGCTTCGGGGGCCGGTTTGGAAGGGAGCCTGCCGTCCCATACTCCCTGGCAGATTATCAGAGTCTTCGTCAGCGGTAAGGTGCAGGGAAGTGGGGACAGCACAGAAGCACAGGTATATGGAGCTTGTCTCAGAGGTTGCTGTTTCAGGGAAAACCTTAGGTGGGGCAAGATAGAGCAGCGCCGAGAGCTGGTCATACCGAAGCAGAGATCAGCTGAGAAAACTGATTTACCCCGAGTCTCCTCCGAGCTTATTTCCTCCCAGAAATCGGTCCAGTTGCATGCTATATCACTTTCCCCTCCCAGGAGATGCCGGAATAGATACCAGTTTAGATCCCAACAGGAGCTTAATACAGCCGGTGTGTCAGATTTGCCAGAAAGGGAGCGTCCTATACCATTGACTCCCTGTAAGGGAAGAAAGAAGGCAGGCAGTATAAAAAGAGCTAAGGGTCCCAAAGCAGCGTTATTGCCCCCAAAAAATACTCCTTCCCTTAAAACTTGCTTCAAAATAATGGCGCAGACTGTCTGCAAAGTACAGCCAGAGACTGTCCCCTCTACTTTGGAAACTGGGGTCCCGATGCTCCCCGTGGAGAACTGTTTTACACCCTTGCTGGGTTTGCCAGACACTGACACTGAGAGCGGAGCACAGCTTGATTTAGTCGAGGCTGAGGTCGAGATTTGGGATCCAGCTTTTGAGCCCCAGGTAGAGCAGCCAGTACCTGTTCTCCCCCCTACTCCTCACTCTCCCCACTCATCCTCTCCTTCCCATTCCCATAATTCTCGCACTTTGGAAGTCTCTGGTCCACAGGGGTCTCAGGCCCCGTTGAAATCACCCATTCCCCCGCCATATGACATGGTTCTAACTCCAGAAACCGATTTGGATCAGGCACAGGGAGGTCAGAGAGAACTAGAGTGCTTAGACGGGGATAGGTTGGGCTCCTTATTTCAGTCCTTAAGGGGGGACCTGATGACCAAATTTGAGATTTCAGAGAGCAACCAAAAGGTGATCCACAACAGATTTGATTGATTGGAGTCCAAGTTAGATGAATTTATTACTCGGACTGGGAACTTGGAAGTTGAAGTCGCTGCTCTATCAGAATCGGTCCAAGTGAACTCAAAGGATATTGCAACTTTAAAACAACAGAATAGATCTTTGGCTATGGACCTGGAGAGGTTGGAAATCCAGGTTAGAAGGAATAATTTGAGAATTCTAAAGATACCTGAGGGAGAGGAGCTAGATGATATTAAGGGGTTTGTGTGTAAGCTTTTAAGGGACGGGGTTCTGAAAGACCGTCCTGACATTAACTTGGAGGCAGAAATACAAAGAGTGCACAGGGACCTCTTCAAATTACACGCAGATAGGAAAGCACCCAGGAAGATCCTCGTGAACTTTCAGTCATTTAGTATCAAGGAATTGATTTTGGGGCGATGTCTTTCTAAGTATGTCCTCCACTATCGGGCAATCCCATACCTTATCAGATCGGATATAGGGGGGAGAGCAGCCCAGAGGCAATGGGAGCTGGGTTCTAGAATGCCGGAGCTAAGATCATTTGGAGCCCAAGTACAAATGAAGTTCTCCGCTCTACTAAAAATCATGTGGAAGAATAAAATGTACAGCTATAGCCAGCCTGAAGATGTGGATGACCTCCTTGTTCAGATGAGACAGAAATGATATGATTAGGTGGTATGTAGAGGGGGGGTGGAGTGAAATATTAGAGGTAGATTAGGTTATCAGACACTTAGGCTGTATGAGACGGTAATGGTATAGGGAAGACGGGAAAAAGGGGGAAAAAAAAGAAAAAGATGGTAATGGTATTGCGAAGATGGGAAAAAAGGGGAGAGTAAAAGAAAAAAAAAAGCGGGGTGAGGGAGGATATGGAAAAAAACAAAAAACAAAAAAAAACTATGCAGAATTTTTTCACTATAGCACTATTCGTTCACTAAGGCACTGCTCTCTCACACATTAGGAGCCATGTTAGTATCCCGTTGATGAAAGGCGGGTTTCATCACCAGGTATGTTGGGGGGGTTCCTCAGGGGTGGGTTGGGGGCGGGGTCTTTGTCCCGGGGGAAAAAGGAAAAAATGTCCTCATACGTAGAAAAAAGATTTTATATACTTATGCTCTGGATGGGTGGGGAGTTACAGGTCAATAAGTATTAAACCCCTCTCCTGGAACGTGAATGGAATGGGTGAAGGGAGAAAACAATCGAGGGTCTGCGAGTATTTAAGAGATTCAGATGCCCAAGTTATGCTATTACAAGAAACCAACCTTGAGTCGAATGTCTGCAAATCGCTCTTTGGTAGACTGAGATGGGTACAGGAAATAGTATGTTCCAGACAGAATGGTACAACCAGGGGGGTTGCGATAATCATCAGAGCAAATCGGGGGATAAGGTTGTTAAGGAGCGACACGGATCAGACAGGCAGATGGCTTGTGGCAGTCCTCTCTATCTATAGTGTTTGCTTCACTTATGCCGTATATTACGGCCCTAATGAGGACAACGTAGGCCCCCTTTTGAAGTTGGAGGCGGGTCTACTTGAGACCTCGGCCCCAGTGATCCTGGGGGGTGATTTTAATCTGGTATTTTACTCTGTAATAGACAGGACCTCTAAGGCGAAATATAACGCTCCTACTAAATCTATTTCTGCCCTGGGATCCATGATGAAAGATTTCAATTGTTGGATGTCTGGAGATCTAAGTATGGTTCTATGTCAAGGCTCCAAGCATTACCTGATATGTATATTCTTGACTCTCACTTGCGCAGGAGCAGAGATGATTTCAGGCTCGGAAACTAGATGCTATTACCCGAATCCCAAGGAACGATGCCAGCAGGTCTAGTAGAACCTCCCTACATCATCCCCAGGGAAGGGGGTGTGGATAAAATAACAAACAGAGAAGAGATTGGTCCGGAAAGTTTCTTCAGACAACTTCCTTCTGGGTGTCTGTGGGTTAGAAACCTGAAAAAAGAGCACACCATTAGTTTCTTCCCTACTCTTCTATCCTGACTCTGATATTCACGGTTTCTTATGTTAACTCACTTTACTATTTCTGGACCTTGCTTCTCTTCCTAAGGGGTGTTATCCTTTTCTCGTCTAGTCAGTAGTTTACTGCTTAGGAAGACAAGGATAATGGTTAGATACCTACGGTTTCTACTCTATGGCTGACCTAAGACTATATCTTCTAGCGCATACTTACTTTACTAACTAGTCGATGTCACTGTAATGGGGTTTCTGTAAGTTGCTGCTAATAGAATGTCTTTCGACAAGTCTTTTCCTATTGATAGTCTTGTTTCTTCAGACGAATGATTCTAGATTATGCAAGGTTCATGTAATAGTTCCTTTCTTCGCTCACTTAAACAAGTTCAAGAGTTCAGACTTTCCACATTTGCAAATACGAGTTCTATTACTGTAGTAATCTTCAGTTTGGCCAAACACAGGTTCTTGTTACTTAGCTTTCAGTTCACTGACTGATTCTTTTTTCCCGTTGAGATTTTCCTTAGTGACTTTTTCTCAGGGAATCACGAATTGTTCGCTTCACTCTTCATCGACGCTTCGGAAGGTTTTTTCACCGCTGGAATCTCGAACTTGGAATGGGGGAAGTATTGTTACACGTTTGAATTAATACGCCGTAACGACATTTCCTCAACACTCGCACTAGCGCAAATGGAGTACTACAACCAGGGTTTTTAGAACTAAGGATTCAAGGAATTCACCAGAGCTACGCACACAGGATCGTCTTCGCTAACGGTTCAGGTGAAGTGCGTAGTTTCTAGGGCTAGCGCTCCGTTCGTACTCTCCGCATCAAAACGAGGTTAAACGACTAGAGCGTCAACCTCACAGCACCGCGGCATTGTGGCAGCCATTTTGTCTCTCCAGACTCGGACCCTATCAGACCAAGACGAATATGCAGGAAATCTGGTTTCATCTTGGGTTGATATTGCACCACATATTTGCGAGTCCAAATGACGGGTTCTGACAGTACCCCCCAACAAGGTAGGCTCCTTCCGTCTGGGTTTGGAAGGGAAACGTTGATGAAAGGAATGGATTAACCTGGGAGCGTGAACATCCTCCTCCAATTCCCACGAACGCTCTTCCGGCCCATAACCTTTCCAATCAATGAGATAGTACAGTTTCCCTCTGGAGACCTTAGAATCCAGGATTTCTTTCACTTCAAACTCTGTTCCAGTCTCCAGGTGGATTGGCTTAGGGGGTGATTGCAATCTCAGTTCCGCAGAAGCCTTTTTAAGTAAGGAGACATGAAAGACAGGATGAATTTTCATCTTAGGAGGGAGTGTCAATTGATAGGTAACTGGGTTAATTTGCTTCTCCACTGGGTAGGGACCAATAAAACGGGGTTGAAATTTTCGATTCCCTTTCAGTCTCAGATGTTTTGTGTTCAACCACACCTTATCTCCAACGGACAGTGGAGGACTAGCACGTCTCTTCTTATCTGCATAAGTCTTATATTTCTCCTTAGCCTTTTGCAGATTGTCTATTGCTTCTTGCTGGATTTGATTTAGTTGAGAAACCAAGTCTTTGACAGCTGGGACTGCAACTTCCATTTGTCGAATTGATGCATTTGGGTGCCGTCCATAATTCAAGAAGAAGGGGGAGAAACCAGTTGAGCCATTGTTAGCATTGTTATGGGCGAATTCTGCCGACCACAAGTAGTCTGCCCACTGAATTTCCTCTTTCAGGAGGAATAATCGAAGATATTGCTCCAGTTCTTGGTTCACCCTTTCTGTTTGCCCATCAGTTTCCGGATGATAGCTCGTAGAAAATCTGACTTCAGTACCTAGACCCTTCATAAAGGCTCTCCAAAAATGGGATATAAACTGGGAACCCCTATCCGAAATGACCACCTTGGGTATGCCATGGATCCTGACAATTTGGGAACTGAAATGATCTGCTAGTTGTTTGGCTGACGGAGTTCCTTTTAAGGCTATGAAGTGGGCCATTTTAGAGAAGGCATCTACTACCACTAGAATGGTGTCAAAACCCCTGCTTAAAGGTAAATCAGTGATGAGATCTAATGTTACTGTGTGCCAAGGATAAGGAGGGGTGGGTAGGGGTTGTAGGAAACCCTTTGGGGCTTGTCGTTCAGATTTTCCCTGAGCGCAGACCTCGCAAGCCTTAACATATCTCTCAATATCAGTTGACATACCAGGCCACCAATAGTGTCTCTTTACCAACTCTTCTGTCTTGTTTTCTCCCTTGTGTCCGGCTAGCTTATCATCATGACATTCACGCATCACTCGTTGCTGCAGTTCCGTCGTTGGCACATACAATGCCCCCCCGTGATATGGCAACTGATGAACGATTGTCCTGTTAGGATCTTCTTTTACCCAATCCTGCATAGTCTCCGAACTCATGTTTTCTGCGATGGTCTTTTGGATATTGATTGAGACTGTGGCTCCAATAAACTTGTTCTCAGGGATGATCGGTTGAATATCTATGGCTGCTCTCTGAGACTCGGTGCCTAATCTGGAAAGCGCATCGGCCTTCCCATTTTGCGCTCCTGGACGAAAAGTAATTACAAAGTCGTAATCTGCAAAATACAAAGACCATCTAAGTTGTCTTGGCGTGAGCGTCCTGGCGGATTTCAAGAATTTCAAGTTACGATGATCCGTAAATACTGTGACTTGATGCTGTGTTCCCATCAGGTAATGCCGCCACTCCTTGAAGGCGTCCTTGATAGCCAGTAATTCTTTCTCGGTGATGGTATAATTGATTTCTGCCGGGGTTAGTTTTCTAGATCTGTAGGCTACTGGATGCAGTTGACCCGTGCTCTTGTGACGCTGAGACAGGACCCCCCCCAGCGCCAGATCCGACGCATCGGTTTCTACATAAAACGGTTCCGATGGATCAGCGTGAAGCAGTACAGGTGCTGTGGTAAAGGCTTCTTTTAAGGCTTGGAAGGCCTCCTCGGATTCCTTCGGCCACTCAAATTTTGTTCCTTTTCTCAACAATCTGGTAATGGGTAAAATTTTTCCGGAGAACTCACTGATGAATCGTCTGTAAAAGTTGGCAAATCCAATGAAGCTTTGGACCTCTTTCACACTCGTTGGAGATTTCCAGGTGGTCACCGCCTCTACCTTTTTTGGGTCCATCAAAATGCCGGACGGGGAAAGGACAAATCCTAAGAACTTGACCTGAGAGACATCGAATGCACATTTCTCCAATTTCACGAACAATTTGTTCTCTTGCAATCTTCTCAATACTCCTTTCACCTGCTCATGGTGTCTTGTCACATCGGAGGAGTAAATCAAGATGTCGTCAATGTACACAATGGCGCACTGGTCGATGAACTCCTTTAAAACGTCGTTGATAAAGTGCTGGAAGGCAGCTGGGGCATTACATAGCCCATAGGGCATCACTTGGTATTCGAATAGCCCAAATCTAGTCCGAAAGGCCGTCTTCCATTCATCTCCTTCTCGCATTCTGACTAGATGGTAGGCCCCTCGTAGATCTAATTTTGTATAGATTTGGGCTCCTTTGACCTGATCCAATAAGACCGATATTAAGGGTAGAGGGTACCTGTTCTTTTTCGTTATTCTATTGATTGCTCTGTAATCAATGCACGTTCTCAAATCTCCTTCCTTTTTTGGCACAAAAAATAGGGGCGATGAGACAGGTGACTGTGATGGTCGGATGAAGCCATTTGCCAAATACTTATCTAGATATTCCTTTAGATGTTGGTGTTCTTTTTCTGTTAGTGCATACACTCGACTGCATGGCAGATTGGCTCCAGGTTCTAGGTCTATCTTGCAGTCATAGACTCTATGTGGGGGTAAAAGTTCCGCTTCCATTTCATTGAACACGTTCTCGAACTCCTTATACTCCTCTGGAATCTGGTGTGTATCAATGGCACACATAGTATGTTCCACTAGACTCAAGACATGAGCTGGGTTTATCTCCTCTCCGATAGTTCTTGAAACAAAACAGTTCTCGCAACAGTAATTTGAATCCATAAGAACTGTTCTGGAGTTCCAGTCAATCGTAGGGTTATGCTCCGTGAGCCATGGCAATCCAAGAATTAATTGAAACTGTGGAGCGTCGATTAAGTTAAATTGAATCTGCTCTCGATGGCCATCTGTGGTAACCAGTTCCATCACCTCGGTGTGGCTGACAATGGGCCCCGATGATAAATTAGTTCCATCCACTGCTCGGACTGGTTCACTCCTCTCTTTTTTTATTGCTTGGATTCCCACCTGGTCCGCAAAACGCAAGTCGCAGAAATTTCCCGTCGCTCCTGAGTCTATCATGACTGAGACTTCGGTTAGGACCGTTGATCGGAACATCACTTTCATAGACAGAATCAAATGTGGAGCCGCCGCTTGCAAGGTGTTCGCCACGTGGTGTTCATTTGGAGTCTCTTCCGAAATTGCACCCACCCGTTCAACTCCAACTACGGGTGGTGCCGCTAGTTTTCCTTCGGCTTGAATGTTCCCTTGGGCTTCTTCGGACAGTTTCGGACAAAATGCCCACTCGAACCACAATACATGCACAGGTTATTAGTCCTTCTCTTTTCTTTTTCCTCTTTCGTTAGTGGTCCTCTGATGGTTCCGATTTGCATTGGTTCAATACCTGATGCCGCCTCGGAGGTCCTTGTTCCCTCAGAACGTGCTCTGTCGAACCTAGGAATGCCCGCTCGGAAATCCTTTTTCTTTTCTCCTCTTCGCTCCCCTTGACGAAAATCTATTTCTAGTACTAAATCGATGAGGGCCGATATCTCCGTTGGTCGGTTCGGAATTTGGGCTAATGTGTCTTTCAGCTCGTCTCTCAAACCACGGTAGAAAACTGCTGCTCGCTTGCTTTCTGGCCAATCCGTCTCCACCACCAACTTGTTGAACTGCGCCAGATATGCTATTAAATCTCGATTGCCTTGTCGTAAATCAAGTAATTCATTGTCCACAACTTGGGAGATTCTCCTACGATCAAATATTCGAAGAAATTCTTGTTTGAAATTTTCGAAGTTCCTCAACAGCGGGTCTTCTCTTGTGACTAGGGGCATTGACCAGGCAGCTGCGTCCCCGCTCAGATATGAGAGAATAAAGGCCACTTTAGACTGCGCGTCAGGGAAAATGGACGGACGACATAGGAAATGCAAAGAGCATTGTGAGAGGAATATCTGTGCCTTCTGCGGATCCCCATTAAACCTTTCAGGAGCCGCTAAAGGGATAACTGGAGACAGGGAGTGAATAACTTGTGTTGTTGACCTATTTGTCGCTTCTAACACTGGGTTCATGGCCTCTCGCTCTATACTACTAGTCCGGTGTAACCTCAGGGCTAGTTCAGCTGTCTCTTTTCGGGCATTAACTACTTCTTGTCTTAAATTTTGGTTCTCCTCTCGTACTGCTCCCAGTTCCTTGTGGATTGCGTCTAGGATTGTCCCTAACGATTGGACATCTATTCCTTCTGTCATCTCTGCTCGGGCGCAAAAAGATACTTGGGCACTTCACTCTGTCAAGGCTCCAAGCATTACCTGATATGTATATTCTTGACTCTCACTTGCGCAGGAGCAGAGATGATTTCAGGCTCGGAAACTAGATGCTATTACCCGAATCCCAAGGAACGATGCCAGCAGGTCTAGTAGAACCTCCCTACATCATCCCCAGGGAAGGGCGTGTGGATAAAATAACAAACAGAGAAGAGATTGGTCCGGAAAGTTTCTTCAGACAACTTCCTTCTGGGTGTCTGTGGGTTAGAAACCTGAAAAAAGAGCACACCATTAGTTTCTTCCCTACTCTTCTATCCTGACTCTGATATTCACGGTTTCTTATGTTAACTCACTTTACTATTTCTGGACCTTGCTTCTCTTCCTAAGGGGTGTTATCCTTTTCTCGTCTAGTCAGTAGTTTACTGCTTAGGAAGACAAGGATAATGGTTAGATACCTACGGTTTCTACTCTATGGCTGACCTAAGACTATATCTTCTAGCGCATACTTACTTTACTAACTAGTCGATGTCACTGTAATGGGGTTTCTGTAAGTTGCTGCTAATAGAATGTCTTTCGACAAGTCTTTTCCTATTGATAGTCTTGTTTCTTCAGACGAATGATTCTAGATTATGCAAGGTTCATGTAATAGTTCCTTTCTTCGCTCACTTAAACAAGTTCAAGAGTTCAGACTTTCCACATTTGCAAATACGAGTTCTATTACTGTAGTAATCTTCAGTTTGGCCAAACACAGGTTCTTGTTACTTAGCTTTCAGTTCACTGACTGATTCTTTTTTCCCGTTGAGATTTTCCTTAGTGACTTTTTCTCAGGGAATCACGAATTGTTCGCTTCACTCTTCATCGACGCTTCGGAAGGTTTTTTCACCGCTGGAATCTCGAACTTGGAATGGGGGAAGTATTGTTACGCGTTTGAATTAATACGCCGTAACGACATTTCCTCAACACTCGCACTAGCGCAAATGGAGTACTACAACCAGGGTTTTTAGAACTAAGGATTCAAGGAATTCACCAGAGCTACGCACACAGGATCGTCTTCGCTAACGGTTCAGGTGAAGTGCGTAGTTTCTAGGGCTCGCGCTCCGTTCGTACTCTCCGCATCAAAACGAGGTTAAACGACTAGAGCGTCAACCTCACAGCACCGCGGCATTGTGGCAGCCATTTTGTCTCTCCAGACTCGGACCCTATCAGACCAAGACGAATATGCAGGAAATCTGGTTTCATCTTGGGTTGATATTGCACCACATATTTGCGAGTCCAAATGACGGGTTCTGACATTCTACCAGAGGGTACTCTTTTTACAGCAAAAAGTATAAGCACTATTCGAGAATAGATTACTTTCTGGTTGATCGGCATATGCTTACAGACATTACTTCCGTCTCCCATATTCCGTTGGGATTTCGGACCATTCTGTTGTAGAACTATTTTTTTCATTACGCTCCCGACCTCCGGATATTAAATGGACATTAGAAAGGACCTTACTTTTGGACGAGAGAGTAAAAGCAGAGGTGAAAGAAAGAGTCATAGAGTTCTTCCTCTGCAGATTGTGTGGGAATCTTATAAAGCTTTCTTAAGCGGTTTGCTGAGTTCCTTAATGATTCACGAGAGGAAATCTATTAAACAAAAAAAGCTAGAAGATCTGAAGGCAATAACAGATAAAGACTCCGAACTGCAGTTGGCAATCATTTCGGACAGAGGGAGGATCCCGGAGTTGGAGAAGGAGCTTCTAGATTTACAACTCTCACTTAAAATGAGCGATGAAAAGATTGTTAAGGAAAGGTGGGATATTAGCAAATTGAAACATTTTGAGTACGGAGAGAAGTGTGGGGCCCTCTTAGCTTGGAAATCCAGGGAAGAAAGATCCAGGAGCAATATTAAAGCTTTAATACAGAGGGATTCGGGTACTATAATCACGGAAGATGGGGAGATTAGAGAGGAAGCCAGGGGGTTCATGCAAGGTTTATATAGGGAAGATATGAGCTTTGAGTTAGAGGAGGCCAAGATTTGGTTGGCTCAGAGAAATTTACCCCAATTATCTGAATCCAATAGGAAGTACCTGGAGAGTGAGATTACGGAAGGGGAGGTAATGGATCAACTCAAGAAAATGAGCCGGGGTAAGGCTGCTAGCCCAGACGGCTTACCAATTGAGGTTTATATGGATCACTCTGAGTCCTTGATTCTGGTCCTTACTACATTATTTAACCATCTATTGATTCAGGGCCATAGGATCCCTCCCACTTGGTTTGAAGCCACGATCACCCTCATAGTGAAGCCTAATAAAGACCCCCAAAAAATTGAATCCTACAGGCCTATCTCCCTCTTAAATTCGGACCTAAAGCTGTATTCGGGGATCTTGGCAACTCGACTTGCTAAAATTATAAAATCTAGTATTCATTCCCATCAAAGAGGGTTCATTCCTGGGAGGCAGCTGAATGAGTTAACCTTCCAGGCGATTGGAGCAATTGATTTTGCTGAGGCCAAAGGGCTGCCGTTAGCCTTAATTGCGATAGATGCTGCCAAAGCTTTTGACCAGGTAAACTGGCAATATCTGTGGGCCGCTATGGCCGGGTTCGAGTTCCCTTTAATTTTTATAGAGGGCATTAAATCATTATACCAGAATCCACGGGCAAAAGTACTGGTTAATGGGGGTCTGTCTGATTGGTTCAATATCTCCCGCGGCACTAGGCAGGGTTGTCCCCTGTCTCCTTTGTTGTTTGACATTTATATTGAACCCTTCGTTTGTGCCATTAGGGCTGATCATGTAATTCATCCATTTAAAATAGCAGACCTTGAGTTTAAGACTGCGTTATGCGCAGATGACCTTCTCCTTTACACGTCCAATCATGTGGAAGCTATACCGAGGCTATTCTATTTAGCCGAGGAATTTGGAAGGCACTCGGGATATCAAATCAATAAGGAAAAGACTGAAATAATGGGGTGGAATAACGTTACTCCCATTCAGGGCAATAAACATAGAATGAGGTATTAGGGAATACATTTGACTCAAGATTTAAATGGTATCCCGAAAACTAGTTGGCAGATAGTTGCGAAAGAAATTATTAAAACATTATCAAGATGGGCTAATCTGCCATTAAATATATATGGACATGTTAATCTTATTAAAATGTCAATACTTCCGAAATTAACGTTCCTATATAATGGTATTCCCTTGACTTTTCCCCTAAAAGAGAGTATGAGCCTTCAAGGCAAGATTGATTCCTTTATATGGGCTTGTAAATCCCCAAGAATAGCTTGGAAAAAATTAAGGAGGGGGCTAAAAATAGGCGGTCTGGCTGTTCCGAATTTACTCATTTATTGTCATGCCTTTCATTTTAAACATTTTAGGTTATTGGCCAACAAATTGGACTCTACCTCACAGGGCTGTTTATTCCAGGCACTTTTGTATGACCAACCACTGGGCCAGGAGTTTTTCTTATTCAAATTTGAGACAAGAAATTTTTTAAAAAGGTCCGACTTAAGATTCTGCAGACGGCACTTAGAACCTGGGCATTTGTTCAGAGAACCCTGGGAATAGCGTATTATAATTCTCACGCCCCAATTTGGGATTCCCCGGGCACTCCGGTGTGCCTTCAGGACCATCTATCCCTACCATTAAAAGCCGCAGGGCTGTTGAGATGGGGTGACCTTTGGGTCAACTCCGGTCTCATGGATTGGGACACGCTAGTATTCTTAACAAATGGCTCTTTACCAAGATTTAAGTTTTATCAACTCTCTGCCTGGTGGGCAAGGCAGGCCTTGGACTTGGGAGGGGACACGGGGATTCTTGATTCTGTCTGCAGGCAAGGAGGGTGGAAACATGAGGTTTCGTTTTGGTATGGGGCATTAACGGGGGTAACAAGAGTGCCAAATTGTGAATTGGCGAGCTTATGGGGTAATGTGATATCAGATAGCCCGGAGGAAACCCTAAAGATTTGGACTGACTCATTCTCCTTGTCTTAGAGTTTAATAAAACCAGCAAATCTGAGGAGAAATCATTTGTTCACTGCCTACCGGGTCTACTGGACACCGGCTAAATTATCAAAGGTCACCTTAGCCAATTATTGTTGACCCCGTTGTAAACTCCCGGAAGCTGATGACAGACATATGTTTTTAGAATGCCCTGAGATTCTCGAGTACTGGAAGGCGATTGTGGATTTCCTAGAAAAGGTTTTATCGACTACTGTTATATGCTCTCCTAGACTAGTTTTTTTTGGCTTACCATCTGGTTATAGTGTTAATAATTTCTCATCACAATTTATATTTTATGTTGTGGTTATAGCTAGGAGAGAGATATGTAAAGAATGGAAATCGGTTGCCCCACCCAGGTTCTCTGACTGTTTACGAAATATCATGACAGTAAGTAAACTAGATATAGCCTGTCGAGGAGAGAGCACTGATAATGTATGGTCCGCTCTGGTGGCCTGGTCGAAGAGGTAACGGTCCAATGATTATGCCAGAGGTTTAGTCGGTCCTGTCCTCCCTGGGTTCGAGGTATTCCATCAGAGGGAATGGGAGTTGGACAAGGAAACAGCCTACCTCTGGGAGACCCCTGTTTGCTGCACATTGAATTCTGGGCGGCCGCACAACTGACAATGTGAAAGGCATAAGGGGTTCCCATCTAGAGTTTCTTTATCTGGTGGCATGAATGAGGAAAAAAAAAAAAAAGAACTAGAATTCTTTAAAAAATCCAAGAGACAATATTTGACCTTTTCCACAATCAACCAGTTTATATAATCTGTCATGGAATGGTCTCGACTTTTTCTTCTGTACTTAAGAGCCATTTCATGAATGTATTTTCGTGATTTATTCGGATAGCATTTTCAAATGTCATCTATATGCTTTGAATGAAACATTGCTTTAAATGCGTACAGCACAAATGCTTTTCATGTACAACCAGTACCAATGCATTTTTATGTATTTTGGGTGGTTTTTAACACATCATGTTTAGATTTGTTTTTATGTGTTTCGAACTTAGTAATGTTGTACATAAGAACGTGGAGTGGGTGTTGTGTGGTGTTGTAAGCTCCGGGTGAATTTTCCCGATTCATGCCCTTATATAGGTACAATTCACATTGCCCTTATATAGGCATAGAAATCAAACCCCTATTTAGGCATAGCCCATGCTACCCAAATACAGTGATGGCTACTTCCACCCGTACCAAACGTCATAACGATTTCTTGGAAAACCAGCTTAAGCAGTTAGGGAACTTCCCCTTGCTTGAATATTGATTTGTCCAAGAACTCAGTTACTTTACAAAGAACAACTATTCCCTAGGGGTTCTTTCCTGACGTTCATATGCCTGACTTTACGTCAAACTATGGCATTCCTAACCACCTTCACGGTATAAATATACCTTCACTTGCTCTTGCAAGATAAGGAGGTTCGGAGCAGTTCGAAGACCTACTTGCCCAATGCAGCTCGCTACAGCAAGTGCAGAAGGAAGCTGACTCTCCAGCTGACGCACTGATCAGGAAGCTACCCTTCTCCTGCCGAGATTCCAGCTCCAGTGTTTCCGGCTCCCCTTGTGGGGTGTTGGGAAATCGAGTCCCGAGACAGAGATACCAGACCTTCTTCATTCTAATAAGGTATGGAGCTGATTAGAACCTAGAGAAACCTTTGGTAGATTCTTGGCAAAAACTAAACCTATGCTATACAATACTTACTTCTTCCCTCATACTAGAATTAGGTTAGGTACATTGGGGTAGGCGTATTTTAGAAGTACCAGTTGAGTATTTTAGTCAATGATATTTCTGTATATATTTTTAATATGGCTTAGAAACCATACAATGCTCTTACAGTATTATTTCATATTACTGTTTCCGCTCTACACATTATACTTTGCAGTCTGCATAACAATTGTAGCAGTGCACCTCTCATGCATGAGAATGAAGCCTGTTCAATAAATCCTTTTTATTGAAAACGCACGTCTCACTATTTCTCTGTAACTCTGTAGAAATGAAGCATGTACGATTGACTGAGAGAAATACTTATCTATTGTTTCCGCGACTCAGAGATATATTCTTATTCTTGGGAAACAAAGTTGTCATGTTTATGCAGTTGTCAGAAACTAATCCCTTCTTGTGTATTCGAGAAAGTTTCTAGTGACCTCTGAGTTAGCTGGCACACACACAATTAAGTTTAGTATATTCAATAGAGACCTAGTTGACATCAGTCCTACGTCAAATCTATAGGATATATTATTCCAATGCGCAGAACCTATTGGGAATATAGGAACTACACTACAGCTCTTTTTAAAACCCATTCATAACATCTGAAAAAATAAACTGGGCCTCCAGATTTACTTAAGAGCTTGTGTTGCCATTGCATCACAAAGGGGACGCAAGGCAACGCAAGCCCTTAGGTCAGATTTACTAAGCCAGGCAAAGCTATCTTGCATGGCTCTGCATGGCCTAGTAAATTTAGAGTAACACAAGGCAGTGTATGTTGTTGCCTTATGTTACTCTGCATTGGGAAGGCACTCTATGGGTGGATTGTGAGCATTCCCAGCTTTACCAAGAATAGCAAATGCACCATGTCACAGGGGTTCCTGCATTAGTGCTAGACAGCACTCAGTGCACCAGCAGTGAGAGAGAGAGATAGGTGCACCATATCTTGGTAAAATTGGCACATTCCTGCTCTCTACATTTGACCAAGCACAACTGTATGAAATTGGTTTGTTGGTTGACTTGTGTGTAAGTCCTGGTCCAGCAGCAACCACAATCCTTGTCAGGCTTAGGTACAAGCCAGCCGTAAATTAACCTGTGCTCAACACTCTGGTAGCTTGGCACCTGTTACTGTTTGAAACATTGCATAAATACTTTACAAATTGCCTCTAAATTCAGCATGAGTGTTCTACTCAGGCTTAATTTTGAGGCAATGTGTAAAGTATTTGTGCAATGCTTAAAACAGTATTAAAGTGGAAACATCATATAAAAAACATCCCACACCAGGTTATAATAAATATAACTAGATCAAACAAGATAAAAATTACAAAAATCCAATCAGTAGAACTGGACATATTCAAGTTTAAAGATGTTATTGAAAATTGTGCTAAAAAGCACAAAGTGCAAACTGTTGATATCTAGTTGCTACGAATTGGAACAAAGTCACATCGATTGAAAAGGTGCGGGGAAACTGCGATGTGAGGGCCGGCGTTGAGGATGCACCAGGCAGTTCTTTTCTGAAGAGATGCAAGTTTGTGACACAGAGTTTGGTATCTCGGTCGAGGCTGCCATTCATGAGGGATGCGAGAGCCTGCGCCAAATATAAGCGGTAAAGTGGTGTTTCTGATGGGGCTGCAGCACGATGCGGCTCTTTGCGATGGGTCCAACCACTCAGTAGCGACAAAGCATCTATTGTGCTTGGGTTTGTGCCGTGCAGCAGATGAGATGTTTCAGTTCTTCTGGATCCACAGAGGCTGTCAGAGCATGTTAGGCCTACTTCTAAGGATCCAGGACTGAGGTTGCACTATTTGGTAGGGTAGACTCCAAGATGGCAGAGTCGAGGTTCAGATGCCAGGTTGTGCCAGGTTGTTATAAACCTGCTGTGTCCCTGAGGATTCAGATAAAGATTTTGGAAATATAGAAAACAATAGGTAGGAAAGCTTTATGGGCTGGAATGTCATAACATAAATTAATGTAGCAAGAATATTCCATATACTAAAGTTTTTAATACCAAGACACATAGAACTTAAAAGTACATTTTCAACATTTTAAATATACTGCACCCTGCCCTCTGGGCAGTCCAGGGGATACCCTAGGTGTGATGTATATGTATAAAAAAGAAGATTTGGCCTAGGCAAAAGATTTATTTTTCAAGGTCGAAATGGCAGTTTAAAACTGCACACACAGGCTGCAATAAAGTGGGACCCTCAAGGTTACATTTCAGCAAGTCACACCTAATGTAATTTCATGCTAGATCAGGGGTCTATAGTTACTGGAAGATCCGGATTTTATTGCAGTAAGAACCAAAATCTGCATCCTACTCCACAAAATCTTGCAATAGGTGATAATTATGAGTCCCAATAAATTCCAAACCCAGAGTCTGCCTTTTTCAGTGTGAGAAGTACAATCTCCGATACCGGATCACTCGTAATGAGGGGTATAGGTTAAGAAGAAGCAATAATGTTAGTATTCACTATTAGGTTACAGTCAAGGTAACAAATAGGGTTAAGGTTAGTTTAAGGTAGCAGTCACGATTAGAGTTAAATTATTACCAGAGGAAGTGTTAGGGACAGGCTTAGACTCCTAGGTTGGTCTATATGTTGAACGCTTTGAAATGGTGTCAACGTGAAAGGGATAGATACACATCAGGATTAGTGCTATGTTCAGCATTAGCATTTGGTCAAGATAGCAAATAGAGTGAACTTTAGGTTCAGCATTGGATTGAGGTAATGATTGTTAACAATTAGTATTAGTTATATTTTTTGGTCCAGGAAGGGAGGTTAGAAATAATCTTTAGTTTAGGTGTTATTACATATTTTAGAAAACATTTATGCAAAAATAATATT
Source organism: Lissotriton helveticus (assembly GCF_964261635.1). Lineage (NCBI taxonomy): Eukaryota > Metazoa > Chordata > Amphibia > Caudata > Salamandridae > Lissotriton > Lissotriton helveticus. The sequence continues at coordinate 661,193,699 of NC_136067.1, forward strand.
GCAAAAGAATATGAAAGTTTAAAAACGAATGAATACTGCATTAGAAAGTTACTTTTAAGCAAACATGCTGTATTAAATTGTGCATTTAGCTAAATCTGACATTTTTATTCAACTGGGTGTCACATCTGATTACTTAAATTTTAGTGTATGGAGTATTCTTGCTACATTAATTTATGGTATGGCATTCCAGCCCATAACGCTTTGCTACCTATTGTTTTCTATATTTCCACAAATAATAATTGACAGTGGTTGGAAATATTAAATCTAAACCTTCATGAACGGAGGGGGGGAGGAGGATCGTCAAATAGTATTAGGAAGGGACTAGGGCAAGTTCAGAAATGTATTCTCCAGATGTGTATGCTAGCAGAATGTGCAGATGAACGAAGTAAAATAAAACTCATATTTTTCATACAGTGAATTCCAATAATGTGGAGACAAATCGCATAGAAATGAAAGAGGCACAAAGAGTGGCTTACATGCTATAGGGTGATTCAGACTTAGGCTGCCAATTGCCAAGAAATGTCTACCCAAAGCATGCTTTTACCTATAAAAAAGTCAAATAAAAAAAGACTGGAATATGTATGTATAAAAAGGATGAATTAAGGCATGGAGAAACCGGCTAGACATACAGTATATTTTTTATTTTGCACAAAGAAGAGCAGGGTTGAAGGAAAGTTTGATCCTCAATGTTTAAAAAGTGAGGTGTTTAATCCTGATGTCAGTTTGAAACAGGAACAACACACGTGCAAATTACTCTCTTTCTTTCTGCGGCCCTGAAAGAAAGTTATTAATAATTTCAAACATTTGTAGCTCTGTAGTCTCGGTTCTACTAAAGATCTTTCGGTTTACCTGTAATACAAAACAGTGGGCCCGATTCACAGAATGAACTTAAGACTAAATACTAAACTTACTACCATTTGGTATTCACAGAATGCACTTACTACCATTTGGTATTCACAGAATGCAATTACTACTTCTGGTATTCAGACGGAATTTCCGGCTCTGCGGCGGAATTTACGATTCCGGCCCGCAATTTCCGGCATAGTGCTGTAATTTACGATTCCGGGCCGGAAAATCCGATTCCGGCCTGGAAGATACAAATTTTGGCAGTTGGTCATGTTAGCCAAGGGTAAACACCTGTCCAAGTGCCTACCATCCCCCACCATGGATCAGGTGACAGACTGCAGCCAATCCCAGCCCTGCAGCATGTATGAATGCAGAGCAGACACACACAAACCATTTCAGGAAGTCACTGAATGTGTTTGTAGCACTGCCCCTTGCCATGCGGCAAAACTACTTGAGGAGGAGGAGGAGAGCAGAGAGGATCTTCAGAAAGAGGATCAACCTATTTGGAATGTCCAGCCAGTATGTAAGGGCCAAGTACCGTTTCCCTCCAGAAGTCGTCTTGGATATGGTATGTGAGTGAGAGCAGGAACTTGACTCTGACCTGCTGCTCACATGCAATACCAGCATATCTCAAGATCCATTCTGCTCTCCACTTCTTGGCCACTGGGTCCTTCCAAAGGGTCTCCAGTGACCATGTGGGCATTTCGTAGGTGAGCCAGTCGCGGTGCCTGCATCAGGTACTGAGATGCATCACTGCTAGAGCCCCCAACTACATACAAATGTCACATACACTGGCCATGAGACAAACGGCAGCAAGAGATTTTTATCTCCTTGCACAATTCCCACGTGTGCTGGGTGCAATTGATTGCACCCATGTGGCCCTTCAGCCACCCAGCGACATTGCACACATCTTCTGCAACAGACACAGATGGTATTCTATCAATGTGCAAGCTGTCTGTGATGCCAGTGGGAGGTTCATCAATGTGCATGCAGTGTTCCCAGGCAGTACCCATGACAGCTTCATATTCCGCAAGTCACCTCTTGCCCGCCGTATGGCTGCTGGAGAATTTGAAAACATGTGGCTACTGGGTAAGTACCAAGCACTAAAAATGAGTGATATGTGTCATTGAAATGTCTGAATGCCCCCCAATATTAACCATTCTACAATAGGAATCATGGCCCAACAGACACTGCATGTACGAACGTATAGATCATGTTATGTGCAAGTCAATGAGGGAAATTTTAACAACTGCCCTTTCTTCCTTCCTCAGGCGACGCTGGGTATGCACTCTCCCCACATCTCCTCACCCCCTACAGGCGTGCAAACACTCTACCTCAGAATAGGTACAATAGGGCACACATATGTACTCGAGCCATCATTGAGCGTACTTTTGGTCTGTTGAAGTCGCGATTGAGATGTCTCGACCATACAGGGGGTGTGCTTCTGTACTCCCCAGAAGTCGTGTGCAAGATCATATTAGCCTGTTGTGTTTTGCACAACATTGCTTTAACGCATGGCTTACACATGCCTCTGGAACCTTGGCTAGCTCTGAATGTGGGAAACCGGGCCATTGCACATGACCAACGTCAGGGCATGCAAGTCCGTGATCAGCTTGTTGCCACGTTTTTCACATGAGCAACCTGTAGCGTAACGGACAACATGTGGTTTGCTGTCTGTTGTCAATGATGAAACTTGGATAGACATGACAGTGTCAATAAATCCCACCCTGAGACGACTTTGCAAGCCACACTAACTGCGTGCAAATCACTGCCTCTGACAGTAGTCAAAAGGTGGAGTGTGCCTCAGGTAATGTGCCCATGTCAGCGATCAGTGTAGTAGACATCCCTAAAACTAACTATTCACGCTGATGACAAACAATACATGTCCTGAGAGACATACCTGGACCTCATAAGGATGGGTCACCAAATCACAAAAGGTTGCATACTCAGGCCTGTGACCTCAACAGATTTGACTCCCCCACGAATGATGGGCCCTGAATGTGAGTGATGATGTCATGGGAGAATCAGGCACCATGGGTCAGATTTACAATAACTGGTGCATCCCTGCATATCAGCAGGGATGCCCCAGTTATTGTGCCTCACAGCAGACACCCCTAGCGCCAACATGGCTGCGCCGCATTTACAATGCGGTGCGCCATGGGGCAAGTATAGACAGAAGCATGATGCATATGCTGCCATAAAGGTGAAGCACTGCTGGAGTTGCGTCGCAAGCGCAACGCAGCTCCAGCAAGGCAAGCGATGACCCTATGCCTAACATGCTGCGTCAATCCTTACGCCTTCTACAAGCAGGCGCAGGGTTCTGATGCAGCATGGCCATTAAATTGACTGAGTGAAATCTTGCAGATTATACTCAGCCACTTTTAGGAGGCGTTCCTGTGCTGGAACGCCCCCCCCCCCCCCCTTGCGCAGGAACGCTCAACTGTGGCACAGGGCCTAACAACAGGACACATTTCCCAGATGCGTCACGATAAAAATACCCCACAGCATGGCATTGGCTTTGCACTGCCGCTGCGTCACAAAAGTGACGCAACTGTGGAGCAAATGTGGCATACAGGGCTCGTAAATCTGCCACCATGTGTCTGTGACATATCCACACTGCTCCACACCAATGTTACGTAACACATCACACAACTCTGATACTGAGCGCTCAATATGGACTGCATGTCCCATAATGCAAAGTATGAGAAAATGAAACTGGGGTTTGATGTTGAGTCAGCCCCCCCTGTCTGTGCAGAAATGTCATGAAATGATCTGTTGCCCCTTTTGATACATATTCATGATTCACACCTGCACTGTCATTTAACTTTTTCCTACAACAGAACCACAGGATGACAGTGGATTTGATTACTGATTGTGGATGGACCAGGATGAATACAAAATGGCTGCCAACTACTTCCTGTGATGTATTTCCTGTCTCCCACTTCCTGTATAACATCTCCTGTATGATATAATGTGTTCCGGGTCATTTTCGGAGGCTACGGCGCAAAATCATAAGTTCCGGTGTCGCTGCATAATGCCCGTGCGCGTAAACAATGCTCCGGATCCGGAAACTACGTTTTTGGGCTGCAAATTCCGAAAATAAGCTGTAACACATCATTTCATACAGGCAATGTTATACATGAAGTGGGAGACAGGAAATACATCACAGGAAGTAGTTGGCAGCCATTCCTCTATCACTGATCAGATCCTCAGGCATCCTGCTGCTCTCATCAAACTTATTTCCCCATAATGGCTGAGGAGTGTGAGGAGAGAGCACCCCCTTTCTCAGAAAGGGAATTGGAGTTCTTGGTGGAGGGGGTGCTGCAGAAATTTCCTTAGCTATATGGGGACCCTCAGCACCAGCTGAGCACTGCAGCCCGGGCCAGGCTATGGGCCAACATCGCCGAGCGCTGCAGTACAGTGGGTGTGTCCACCAGGAGTGCTAGGGTGTGCCGCAAGCGCTGGGCCCATCACAAGGCTACAGAGCTGGCTGGCCTGTCTTCCCAGCACCATGTGCATCATCTTCACCTCTCCCCACTATACAGGAGGGTCCTGCTAGCAGTTTGGCCAACCCTCCATGCTCAGGAGCATGAGCAGCAGGGACCTAGTAAGTGCATCATACATATGCAATATGTGTCTGGGAGTATGATGTGAGTGAAACAGTGCTGTACCATTGTGTGTCCCATGCCTCCATTCACCAATTCCGTGTCCAAGCAGCAGTCACCAAGATTAAAGAAGCACACTGTGGCATATGGACTGTACAGGGCAGAGTGCATTTTGGGAGTTGTAGTTTCTTCATGACAACTGGGTAAATGAGCCACACTCATACATTCATATTCAATTTTGCTCTGCCAGCACCACTACCATTGAACCAAGTAAATCATAACTGCTGTGTGCATTGGATGAGCTATGGTACAGAGACTGTCCAGTGTGTGCATGGCAGGGCATAGGGTATTGGATGTTGTGAATTGCATTGCACCTGTAGAGTTGGCTTCGAATTGAGACAGATTATCATGTACCATGGAGTCAAGACAGACATTGAGATCCTTGCATCACGCTTAAGTGTTCCTAAATTTGCAAGGTGTGTCCACTGACAGACGTCTCACCCTCAGTGGCCTGTATGACATTTTACATGTACAGGTAGCTGTCACGACTACCCACCACAGTTCACCGGTGTACTTTACTACCATTTAAGTCAACAAAGCCAATATGTGGCACTGGATTGTCCGATGATGTGTGGGGGGACGGCAAAAGGCTAGACTCACCATGTAGCTAGAGGAGTAGTCCAGACCCTATGTGGATGTGTGACCCACTTTCGGCTTGTCCCATACAATGCTACAAAGCAGATGACACTTGTCCAGTCGTTAAATAGCTGCAATTCCATATCAATGGCAACAATCTATTAAACCTGGACTCTTCATGTTCTCCTTTGGTGGACTGGTTTTTGAACTGGCACATGTAGCAGTGACAAGACACACAGATCACAAGAATGCCAAGGTTGAGGTTTGGCCAATACAGTTGCATAAGACACAATAATACACATGAGATGCCCATGTCAAACTCAATTCAGTATATTACAGTGAACATACATGTAATGTAAGTTCATAAACAGAATGGGGGTTGGGAGCACACTGCCTCACAGTCCCAGCACAGTTCGTCCCTTTGCATCCTGCTAAATGCAGTACACAGTTCAAACGTACTTCAAAATTATCTGGAGTTATTCACCAAAGTTGGTGCAGACATGGCTGTATATCTCTAGACATGTGTTTCTGGAGTGACCGCTTCATCAGTAGAGAGCATCAGTTTTAGAGAGCAAAGAAAAATCATCTGGGGTTGCTATGTGCCTATGAGTGGTACTGTGACCTGAGAGGAACTTGGCAGCATTTCCAGCAACCCCAGATGATTTTGAAGTAAGTTTGAACTGTGTACTGCATTTTCCAGGATGCAAAGGGGCGAACAGTACTGGAACTGTGAGGGTGTGTGCTCCCAACCCCCATTAAGTTCGTAAAGACTGAGGGGCAGATTTACAAGGCACTTGCGCCTCTCTTACACCGCCATTGGGTCACTTTTGTGACACAGCGGTGGAGCAAACAAAGTGCCATGCTGCTGGGTAACTACAACGTGATGCATCCAGTGCAGGAACGCCTCCTAAAAGTGGCTGAGTGAAATCTACAAGATTTCACTCAGTCACTTTTAGGGCCATGCTGCATCAAAACTCAGCACTGCTTGAAGCAGGTATAAGGATTGACGCAGCATGTTAGCGATCGTGCACCCCCAAGCCTTGCTGGAGTGGGGTTGCACTTGCCACGCCACTCCAGCAAAGCGCCACTATTCCACCGGGCATGCGTCACGCATATGCCCACCCAAGCGCCAAGGTGTGCCGCATTGTAAATGCGGCGCATCAGGGGTGGCGCGCGGGTGCGACGATGCGTCGCAACTCTTCTGGCACACCTCTGCTGATTAGCAGAGATGCGTCAGAAGTTGTAAATCAGCCCCTGACAAGTGTGATCAGAGGAGAACAAAATCTGACCTTGGCTCATCTATGTATGTGTATCGTCCTGCATGAAACAACCACCACATCAGGATTTTGCTTACACTTCTGCAGGCACGGTTGGTGAGACAGAAGATACGCAGGAACAAGTCCGGAGCAGGAAGACATCAGTTCACCGGCTGCTACACCCTATTTCCACCAGCGAAGAAGAAGAGGAGGAGGAGGGGACCTCAACATCTGCAGGCCAGGGGGTTGCGCCCACCCGGGATGAGGAAGAACAGGACTCTGGTACTACGTCCTGAGTGGAGGCTGTGGACATTGTAGGGGGAGGGGAGGACCGGACACCTCGGAGCATGATATGGTGGAGAGCCACTCACCCACACACTCATCACCAGTGGCTCATGAAGAGGTGTCCCTGGGGCAGGCCAACATTCAATTTGGGCCTGCCATCTGCCCCTCCCTACCTCTAGACTCCCCCATGCCATCGGGGGCTCCAGCTCGATCACCTGAAACCTGTCCCCCTCCTCATAGCCGCCAACACATCAGCTCCGGACCAGAGGCACCACATCCCTTCTGTCCCCCCCGACCCCTCCCGGTGTTGTTCCTCCTATGGCTGTGCCAGGTGACTTGAGTTGGATGGTTAAAGGTCAACCTGACATGTCCGCTCGCATCTTGCTACAAGTTTGTCTCGAGATATGGACGATGCGAGCGGACCTTGTCCGATCTTTGGACAACCTCGGCACCCACATCCAGTCCCTGAGCACAGCCATGTCGTCTTTTGTCTCCCAAATCCCTTCCCATACCACCGTCAATGTGTCCGCCTGTCCGTTGCCCCACACTGTTTCCCCCCGTACTCCTCGTGTGTCACATACCCATGTGGTGCCTGTTCCTGCACAAGCCAGCTGTGTGTATGTGTCAGACCCTGAGGAACTAGACATTGTGGTCCTGGAGGATGACCAGAAAGACACTTGACTTTTGGACTGAGACATTGTTCTGGACGAAGACGTATTATATTTGTTTTGCCCCACCCCAATCCAAGTTCCCTTGTCCTTCTGCATTAAGATCATCATTTGGTTTCCTTTCTCCCTTCCAAACGGACAGTTAGTTTTTGTTCCTACATAAATATCTTTGAGGTATTCTACTTTGTTTAACTTTTTGGACTTCATTTTGAATGTCTGTTTACAAATATGAACAAAAAGAATGAAGAGGTCCCCTAACTAATCCAATACGGGACTAGGGGTAAAGAGGTGAAAGAAAATAAACTGTCCCAAGAGTATACAATGATCAAAGAGCAATAAAACACAAAGGAAGTATATAAAACAATAATACCACTGCCATACTGTTTAATAAACCACTGTGAACAAAACTATATTATACAAAACACAATATAAATGCAAGTAAAAAGAAATATATGTTTCTTATGTCAATATAATTACATATACGCCAGAGGGAGCAGGGAGGCCGTTCTTCTGACTAAAGAGTGAATTAAACCAATTGCGACCTTTTAAGTTCAAACGAAAGGAAAATCGGCCGTCCAAATAGGCACATCTGCAAACAAAGCTGCGGCATTATAATTAATAGTAAACATATATGTTTACTCTTTAGTTCATTTGATTTTAACCGGAAATTGACTATGAATATCGGTGGCCCCCTCTGGATGATGTGTAGGGAAACATAGCCATACTCCGAGGACAGAAGCATTCAGATGCGAGCAGCAATATCAAGACTGCATATCTAAACCAAAGGTTCATGTTTTAAAAAAACCTTTGTAGTTTTGTCCAACAAGTTCATCTTGCTTAAAGCATATGGCTGAGAAAATGTCCTGATGAAGGTGTAAGAATTTTAAAAGTATACCAAAACGCTGCGTCGACAGCTACTTTCTCAATCATTGTAACCTGTACTATAAAAATTGTTTTTAATTATTGTGATATTCTCTGTGATGTATTCCAGTATTAGATTTTAATCATGTTTTTTCAGGGTACCAATTATTTGTGAAGCAAATATTGATTGTCTATGTATTGCTTTTGAATAAAATGAACAAATATACTTTGACATAAGAAACATATATTTCTTTTTACTTGCATTTATATTGTGTTTTATATAATATAGTTTTGTTCACAGTGGTTTATTGAACAGTATGGCAGTAGTATTATTGTTTTATATACTTCCTTTGTGTTTTATTGCTCTTTGATCATTGTATTCTCTTGGGACAGTTTATTTTCTTTCACCTGTTTACAAATATGGACACATATTTTCTGGGTCATATGCTATGCACATAATAACGTGTTGCTATGATGTTTTACACTTGTAACTGTCTCACACACACACACACATGCCTTCATCGTTAGACAGGACATGATACACAACAGGCTATTACTTTTGTAGATCTTTATTTTCACTATACACCTAAGGACCCCAAGACAAATTGGCCATGTGAATGTCACTGGTGACCGTGTTTGCGTCTCCGCAATAGTGGGGGTGATGAACGCGGTGAGGGGTGAGGTTGAGCTTGTCGTCTTCGTGCATGTGGTGTTGTACAGGTTGATCAAGAGGTGCAGGTGCAGATGGTGTCTGATGATGGACAAGGGCTGGTTGTGCAGGTGGTGAAAGTGACTGTCCAGATGTTGGTGGTGTTTGTGCAGGTGGTGGGGGTTATGGGGTGACTGTCCAGAGGTTGGTGGTGTTTGTGCAAGTGGTGGGGTGGTGGGAGTGTCGTGTATTTCTATAGGTTCTGAATCAGTCCCCCTATTCCTGACCCTATTCTGGTTAAACTAACTATCAAGTTAACTAACAGTCAGCCCATGAGGCAAGAAATCCCCCATGATGCAGATACCGTTATCTGACGCAGTCACACTACGGCACAGGAACGTGTTATCTGATTAGGTCATAACGCTTGAGATCTAATTAGACAAGCGACATTCCTCCAGCCCCTGATAAGGCATACGACGTTCTCATAACAAATCAAACCTATGACAACCTGGATAATCCGTGCGGCCATTGTTTTGATTTCACAGAGAACTTTAGTAAAGAATGTGCTAACGAGCAAGTCGTATGACATCTTTATTGACGTACCTATGTCCATCCTTACGTCAATCCCGGCACCTTTAAGGTATAAATATTGCCGACCTTGCCCTATGCAAACACACGCGTGGTGACAAGACGGAGCAGCCATACTTGCCGAAGCCGAGAGCAGAAGCAGACCCCGCTGGCAGCAGCCCCGCCTTCCTGACGCGCTGAGAGACGCGCTGCTATCTCAAGCCGAGAGACCCAGCACCGGCGCTTCCGGGTAGCCCTCGCAGGCAGCCTGGAATATCGAGAGCAGAGAAAGAGATACCATTCCTCATCCATCCTAACTTCCAGGTACAGAACTGAATAACCCCTCACAGAGAATTCTTTAGTTATTCACTTGGCAAAAACAAACTTAACTTAAACTGTAACTTTCTATTCCCGCCCACGCATTAGACTTAGGTCAGGTACACGGGGTAGGCGTATTTAGAAACACCAGTTGAGTACGTTTAGTCAAATGTATATGTGTATGTAAATATATTTTAATCATTTAAAACATCATATGGCTCAGAAACCATATCAATGTTTTTACAGTATTATTTTATACTATTGCTTTTAATGTATGCACTTTACTTAACTATAAGTATTGCAATAATATCGATCCATTTCTCTTGTACGAGAAAAGAGACTGATCAATAAATAACATCTTTTATTGAACACGCCCGTCTCTTCCTTTTCTCTACATTCTGATGAGACTAAGAATGCACGTACTGACTGAGTAAAATAATTGCCTTGTGCTCACACGACTCTTGAGATTGACTCTTGATTAGGGGAGAGCAAAGTTGTCATGTTCTATGGTTGTCAGAAACTAAATCCCTTCTTGTCTAATCAGGGGAGTTAATCCTTCCTTGAACATTCGAGAAAGTTTCTAGCGAACTCTGAGCTTAGCTGGCAAACCCAAAAATTAAGTCTAGCATCGACAGTAGTAGACCTAGTTAACGTCTGGCCTAGGCCTTTACTGCTGTAGGTACTATTCCAATGCGCAGAGCCTATTGGGAAAATAGGAGCTACACTACATGGCGCCCAACGCGTTTGGAAAGGGCGATAAAACTAACGTAAGACATTTAGAGTAACTCAGTCGTGCTTTCTCACTCAGACCCCTTTTCCCAAATACTCCAAAGACGTCTGGAGTGGGTGAAAGGTTATATCCTCCAAAACCTCGCAGGAGGGAACTCCTATGTATGGTTCTTGGTCAAGTCAACGTTGAAGGATAAAACAGTTCCGAAATATTGTGCATCTAATCTCTGTTTCCATAAAGAAACCTGATCTGCAAATAAACATAAATACCATCCTGTCTGTAAAATGGGAGACAGTGATGAAGAAAGGGAAGCAATTAGATTAGCTACTGAAATAGCAGATGCTGATGCTACCATGCAAACAGCAGACCCGGATATAATACTCATCCAGGTCGCCAAAAGGAGATCTATAACCTTAAAACTTATAGAAAATGGACTGACACCTAGAGGTGGCACAGTCATATTCGTAATTGAGGCACACGAATATCGGCAGACAGAGGTATACTATACATGGATACATTTTCCAGCAGCAAATGCTGTAACAAAGTACTTCCACTATTACAAAGTAGAGGAACCTCCTGACATTTACACTCCTTTCGAGGAGGTGGAAGTACCACTCAAATTCCAAGAGCATTTGCTCTTATTTGATGGCGCCCTAATACATAACAATCACATTACAAGGCTCGGTCCTTTAGGAAGACCAGGAGCAACGTGGCCGGTCCTAGCCGGATACACACCACATCCAGACATCGAAAGAATGCCTGCAGCAGAGCTGTTAATACAGCTAAAACAACTACTAAAAATTCATAGACAATTAGTTCAGTATGTAATGCGGACTTCAACAATTCAGCCAGCGATTAAACATCCACAGCTGACCCCTTACCAGGGGAACACAAATAAAATTACACCACAGAACATCCAATCCTGCCTAGGTAAAGTTCCAGCTAAACGGGAACAGATACCATTCTGGTTGGCACAGAAAATTACCCAAATAGAGGCGGTGTTTCCTGACACCACCCCATTAGAAAAACACAGGATTCTGACTATATGTCTCCCAATGGGAATCGCACCACACATTGAGGACTGTGACACTTGGGGTACAGTCTTTGCTTCCATCTACACAAAAACGCACGGTGTTCCATCCATTTCGGTAATACCAGATGTGCTAAAACAAATTCAAGATGAATACGGTCCAGAACCTGCTTTAACTCTTGGTATGAAATTACTAAAAGACTTCAAACAGGTCTCGGCTATATTACTAGCCAACATAAAAGGTGAAGCAGCAAACGTGGCGATCCGCCAGAGGTTAAAAGAGACAGATATAGCAGACCAACCAGCTGAAATTGCCAGAATCATAGAAAAATCCTATGAAGAACTAGGCAGAGATAGTCTAGGTGGAATACCAGTAAAACCGCAACTGACTACAAGTCCAGAAAAAATATTTTTTAATAATAATAATTCACCAAAAAAGAACTGGGATGGAAATAAACAATCCAATCCTAAAGAAAAGAAATTCCAGTCCCGAGGAAGGTCTCCTAGGCGAAGAGAGAAATCTCCAAACCAAAGACAGAGGTCACCACAGAGTGACCCCTCTGGGAATAGATATAACCTTAGAAATAGGGATAATATTAAAAAACCTGATAGATATCAAGACATTGATACACGTCCCTCTCAATCTTTTCAGACTTCCTCGCAGAAATCGGAAAGAAGAGGACGATCAGAAGAGCACGCCAAGTCCAAAGACAAGGAACCTGCTCAACTAAAAAAGAAATTACAATTTCCAAAAAAGAAGGTAGCCAGTTTCAAGGTAGTTAACAATGCCGAGAATACTGAGGACACAACTGAAAAACGGAGAGTGGGCTCAGACAATGCTAGACAGCCCAGCAGAGGTGAGCATAGCTCGCAAAGTCCTTATGAATCATCTGGAGACAGTGGACACGAATGAATACCTTCAAGTGGAAACTGCAGATACCAGAGTTAGCAAGCCCCACAAGATATACGAGATAACATTACGTATAGAGGGAGATAAGACTAGGAAAATAAGGGGACTATTTTGGGATAACCTATCCAAGGGCTATGACATCCTTCTAGCTGAAAAAGACTGGCCACCAGAGTTTGTCAGGGAGTGCCCTCATGGCGAAGAAGTAATTATGCCTGCCTTCTCGAATCAAATCCCGATTCATAAAAAATATACACTTGCTAGAAAGTGGGCAGTGGCCTTAGCACCTGCTTTATATAAAAATCATGTAGGATGGGATGAGGATTCTCCTCCTCACAAAATCCAGTTAAAATCACAACCAACTGCACAAAGGCAGTACCCAATTAAGCAAGAAGCTAAAAAACAAGTAAATGAAATACTAGACCAGCTAGAATACCAGGGTGTGATTGAAACTTGCACCTCACAAATGAACAATCCTTTGTTTCCGGTCTCCAAACCAGACAATTCGTACCGTCTAGTTTTGGATTACCGACACCTTAACACATGTTGCAAAACCTTTGCAGTGCAAAACTCACACAGTGCTGCACTAATGAATAACATAGTGCGCAAAAAATACAAAACTACCTTGGACATTTCCAATGGATTCTTTTGTCAAAACATAGCACCGGAGAGCAGATCTTTAACTGCATTCTCAGTAAATGGCACTCAAAAACAATTCTGTCGGTTAGCCCAGGGGTACAAGAACAGCCCGGGGGTATTCTCAGCGAGAGTAACAGAATTACTACAACTATATGATGATGAAGCATTATCTTATGTCGATGACATTTACTTAACAGATGATGACTTGGATACTCACTTGAAAAGAGTGAACACCATAATACTTGGGTTCACTGCAGAGGGTTACAAATTCAACTTCAAAAAATCCAGAATTGCCCATCTAAAAGTTCTATACGAAGGATATGAATTATCAAGTATAGCCTGGTTGACAATTTTTTGAGAACTAGAAGAATTAAAAAATCTAAAATATGAAAAGACGTATCCTCTGCCAATCGACATTCTTCCTCTACGACATTACGCCTGTGTAATCTACACAGACGGACATGCCCAACCGTCCGTTTGGGGAGAACATGCATACAACCCCACATGTGAGATTACAAAAGAAGTGTGGCGCGGAGGTAAACTAAAACCTCTATTAACAAAATCACACTCAGTAGAAACTAATTCAGAACTACAAACTGAAATAATAGCTTTGAAAATGGCGCTAGATAATGCGGATCGCGAATTCCCGACACTTATAGTGTCAGATTCATATTACTGCGTCAAATCATATAACAGCGATTTGCAGACATGGATTCAGAACGGTTACAAAGATGACACAGATGCACCAATAAAGCAGAGACTGCTCTGGGAACAAATAGCTCTTTTACAAAAAGAACTACCAAAGACTCACGTGACACACTCACTGAGTCATCAACGTGATGGCGTTCACGTTGTGGGGAATTCATTGGCTGAAGCAGCCGCAGCGGCAGCCACTAAATCGGCTCCCGTAGATCGAAAAAAGCGTACATTAAAATACATTGACGGTGAAACATTGCTGGCGGTGAAAACGTCATCAAAAGGCGACTGCTCAGCGTTACCGATCAACTATCCACTCAATTATACATACATAATCGATGCAAACTCCGTCCCTTTTGCTCGAATCCCTGGAGTGGGGGATAGAGTGATTCCAAACATGGACAGGAGAAACTTGTTAATCGCAGACGCACACATGGGCGAGGGTTACAGACACCTTAAATTAAAAGATTCTCTGGAAGAATTACAATCACGGTACTGGTGGCCAGGCATGAGCCTGCACTACACCATGTTTGTAAAAAACTGCCCAAACTGCAACAGAGATCGCAGAGGGGAGAGAAGCAGTTTAATACCTCGTCGAATCAAGGCAGATAATATTACCAGCAAAAAGAATGGCTTGCGATTAACATATACAGGCTAGTTTCCACTTATAATGTAGATCCTCAGCACTCGGCTGACGTCCGGACTGTTATACAAAGATTTGCGAGTCTAAATGGCATATACGCTAAGAGCATGCTACGTTCGACCATTGTTTTCACTCAGGCAATCCAGCCTGGGGGGGAAACATGGCCAAATGAGCACAGCCCATCGGGAATCTTCTCACTTCCTTCCTGAGGGTACGGGATGGTGTAAAGAAAAAACCAAGGCAGAAAGCAATCTATAATAGAAAGGATATTAGGTTCGGGAGCTGGGTGGGTCAAACATCTAATAAGTGTCCAACGTAGTCTAAATAACTTGCCAAGAAATTCTCTGAAGGGATTCAGTCCGTACGAATTATTATTCGGAACTAGGATGTTGATCTCTGACCTTGATAGTCAGACTTCAGTGGTAATAGAAAAAACCTTTGATGTCAAAGACCGTTTGGCTATTTTGCAGGACTTAAACAAAACAAGAAAAGACCTGAGCAACATACAGTTGAAACAACAGCCAACAACCACTGAAGAATCACCACCTGTCCCAGCAAGACCTGTCTGGATTCCAAAAGTCGGGGATCTAGTCAGGGAGAAGATCGCGGTAAAGAAGGAATTTGGGCCTTCTTACAGAAAAGCAGTTCCTGTCTTGTCTGTCAACGGGACAAGATCAGTTGTACTACCGCCACTTGCTGGAAAAAAGGAGAACCGAGTTGTATCCATCGACCTGGTAAAACCACAACATGTGGCCGATAACAAACAGTAGGCCAAGTGGACTCCCAATAAGTAGCAGAACACCAAGGTTTGCTACCAGTACAGAGGTCCTATCAAAGAGGCTCATCACATTCGAAACGCCTACAGAAGAACAACAAGGACTATGCAACAATGCAATAGAACTCAGACCTCTGAAAACCCAAATAAAGACATTTAGCAGAGACACACCAATCTATACTGAAGTACCAAGTGAAAATGCAAGAAACAAAAATCCTGAACCAATTGGAACAATTGACAGAACTGCATCTGGTTACTTCATCAACTTCGATGACTCCTCTGAAGGTTTCAGCGAACAAAAGACACAGCCATCATCAAAATCCTTTAAAGACAAAGCTAAGGAACTTTTGAAACAACTGAAAGAAACATATCTGGTTTCTCCATGGATTGAATTTTGGGTGGGTTTTGGTGCATTTATCCTCATACTTTGGCTCATCATGGTATTTACTTTGGGACGCTTCATTGAGGGAAAATATGCTAAAATGGACACAGCAAGTCAGAACATCAACTTGGTCCTCAAACCACACACATCTTCACACGTCGAGAAAAGAGAACTTTCTTCAGAACTTTCTTCAGCCAACTTCACAGCAATTCCAATACCTGGTGGGGTAGCCTGGGACAACACTGACTATGAAATTTATGGTCCGGTCGAGATCCTGAAATATCCACACCAAATCAAGATCTCCTTGAGTGACTTTGCAAAACCAAACTCATTTGCTGATGATTGGGACTTTGAAAGTATAAACAATATGATGTCTGACTTAGTGATGTCTGCTAAATTTACAAAACATGATTATTTGCAAGGTTCTACAAATTATGATAGTATGTATTGCTATAACCATTATGGTAAAAGTTTTTTGCATAAATCTGCACAACCTAGAAATGTTTTAAATTATAATCAATGGGAACATTGTGCTACACCTCCAAAAGGGAGCTCTAGAACCGTTTATGACAAATATTCATACTTTCAAGGTTTTAACACTAGTAATGCTGAAACATTTTATTATAAATTGTCAAACAAGACAGGGATGAAAACCATGATAACGAACACAAAATTGATATATTCAGATTCATTCTTTGGAAAAATGAATACTTTTGGATTTGATTATTGGGACAAAAATGTTGATTTGAAAAGTGTTTGGGGTACAAAAGAATGGCAAGTACAGGGTTTAGAAGCTTTGTTTAGAGCCTGCATGATCCCAGAACAAATGATATTTTTAAATTACACTGTTCAACAAACCACCTGTCTTGGCTTAGCCAAAATCAAAGATTTAAATAACCCGTCTATTCCAAAGCCAACAATGTTTAGCAATAGCTCTGAAACAGATGAAGAAATAGACATAAACCATATACTTAACCAAAACAGAACACATCCTGATTGGAAACAATGGTTGATCTGGCCCACAGATACAAATAACTGTCAAGATAGATTCCTGAATAAAACACAGGGTTTCAAAATGACCAGGCCAGACCCTAGATATCCCCAAAGACATCACCCAGGGATAATAACAACCTACAGTGTGGGCAAATTATGCCTTCAATGGCTACAAACTTCCACACGGCCTGAAATTAAGCAACACCTAACTTTACTTACTGATGGTGCTGACTTGCGTGATTTCATACTGGGACCACGCAAACAGCGTCAAAAGCGTTTCATAGCAGCCTCTGTATATTCAGCATACAATGAGGCCTGGAAGGTTACTCAAATTGAAACAGCAGAGAGAATACGTGAAATTGATCGTATTAATTTGGAAAAATCACTTTCTGTAGTGGACAATGGGTTAATGACTCTGTCCTCCAGAATATTTTCATTGGACAGCATTGTGTCTTCAGCAATCGATATATTATCGCAAGACTTACTGTTATTACAACATGGTCAGTCACAATTGCGTTCTATTGTACAGCTTGGCTGGACGTTACAAAATCTGCGTTCAGGCTATGTGCCTTGGCGTTTAATCAACACAACGTCACTATTCCAAATCTTTAACCTTACTGATAGACAAATCGGTATGGCGCAGAAGGGTGCTGATTATACAATCTTGAGCATTGAAAAACTAGAAAGATTACCGTTGACAATGTCAGAACGACCTGTCAGTGAATGGATAATCCACGGAATCATAAATATTCCAATCTCAACCTTCAGGTTTCAATACTGCCAAAAATATATACAGGCTGGCATGTACGAGAAATTGGGAAAGGGGTACCTTAAAACAACTTGGAACCTGCCCTATTCACATGCATGTGTCGGTAATAAAGGACAGAAAGTGTTTCTTAGTGGCAACAATTGTGCTATGTCACTAAGCGGCACGCTTCTGTGTAACGGAATTAGTTTGCATGGAGCCTGTGAAGGGAATTCATACAACCTTTCATGTCACCAGCAAGGCGCACCTGCAACTGAAATAGAACCATTCTTTCAAAGACTCTATAATGGGAGTTACATTCTTATTGTAGACCGCAGATGTTGTAGTCTTATGCCCGGGACTCCTTATCTCGTCACTACAACGGCGAAGGTCAAGTGCTGTGGACGTTCTTTATTCCCCAGCTCCTTTCCAGACAGGGAGGCAAGGGCATGGCCCAGTTTGAAAATTACTTCTATTCGAATAGACACTTTAAGCAGAATGAAAACAGTGCTTCTTCAGACGCCTACAAGGCTCACGTCATCTAAAGAAACGTATGATCTACAAGTCGCAAGGACGACTGCAGAGATACATACATTATTATCAACTAATTCCCCCGTACATTTCGCGGAAATCCTGAGCGAAATCTTAAATATTTCTGATACCACTGGGGTCTCAAAGGTATTTAAGACAGTATTTTCGATGGCATTAACACCATTCAAAGCCATACTGGGTATTTTTCCAGATTTCGTCCATTCGATTTTTGGCGGACTTCCCCTGATCCTGGGACTAATTGCAGGAATCCTATTCCTAGTCCTTATTTTTCGTTATGGCAACCCATGTCACAGATCAAACTCTCGCGACAATGGAAGATACGATCCTAGCCATTGGATACCGGGACCGGATATCAAAAATCCTGGGACTCTCCCGGCTTAGAGACCTAAACATGACTTGGTTTCTATCATTTCGACCAATGTGGCAAAGATGTGTTTTACCTGTACTAAGGTGTCTGCTATGCGGAGAAGAATGCGTGTTAGACACCTGTCTGACGCTACAATCGGATGCGCCGGTGGATGCAGATACACTGTTGGTTCCTACCAAGGTTCACGCTTTGTGCTGCCCTCAAAGGCTGCCAATCCTGATGACGGCATTCCTGGAATCTTCACCACTACGATTGAAGGGTAGTGAAGTTCAAGATGAAAGCAACATCGAACAGGTACGACCTTCTGTCAGCAATGCGAATCAGAATGTCAATGGAGACAATCATGCGCACGAATGCATGGTTACACCTATTTCCGACTTAGTGGAACTTTCCCATGAAGCTGTTGACAGTTTTTTCGAAAGCCTGAATGATATGATGTTCTCTCCGGAACAGAAATAGAGACTTTTGAGTAAACTCGCACACGGCGTTCCCTGAATTCGGCCTTCAACTTTAAAAAAAATAAAGTCACATGAACAATTACAATCCAGTTCACGGACAGCAACTTTTTTCAGCAAGCCCCTTAAAATATTTTTCTATATATTTTTTCCCGGGACACTGATCTTCTGCTTAAAGTAAGAAACTATTCCTAGAGAACTAAGATTTCTATTTTTAGATACTTTATATAGACTTTAGCTGCCCGCTGGTAGGTTCACAAATATTTTATTATGTGATGAAATGGTCTCGGACTTCCTTTCTGTATAGCTATATTAAGAGCCATTTCATGTGTACTACTCATATACCAAAAAGCAATAATGCATAAAAATGCGTGTTTACTTTTGCATTTAATTCATAGCTTAAGTGCATACAATATATATGACTGCAATTTTTCAGTATATTTGAAAATTTCGAAATGCATTTATGTATTTTGGGGTGGTAAGGTATACACTATACTCTATAGTATGTTGTACTATGTTATACTATGCATAGATTAGTAGATATGACCATAGATAGCGTGGAGTGGGTGTCGTGTATTTCTATAGGTTCTGAAACCCTATTCTGGTTAAACTAACTATCAAGTTAACTAACAGTCAGCCCATGAGGCAAGAAATCCCCCATGATGCAGATACCGTTATCTGACGCAGTCACACTACGGCACAGGAACGTGTTATCTGATTAGGTCATAACGCTTGAGATCTAATTAGACAAGCGACATTCCTCCAGCCCCTGATAAGGCATACGACGTTCTCATAACAAATCAAACCTATGACAACCTGGATAATCCGTGCGGCCATTGTTTTGATTTCACAGAGAACTTTAGTAAAGAATGTGCTAACGAGCAAGTCGTATGACATCTTTATTGACGTACCTATGTCCATCCTTACGTCAATCCCGGCACCTTTAAGGTATAAATATTGCCGACCTTGCCCTATGCAAACACACGCGTGGTGACAAGACGGAGCAGCCATACTTGCCGAAGCCGAGAGCAGAAGCAGACCCCGCTGGCAGCAGCCCTGCCTTCCTGACGCGCTGAGAGACGCGCTGCTATCTCAAGCCGAGAGACCCAGCACCGGCGCTTCCGGGTAGCCCTCGCAGGCAGCCTGGAATATCGAGAGCAGAGAAAGAGATACCATTCCTCATCCATCCTAACTTCCAGGTACAGAACTGAATAACCCCTCACAGAGAATTCTTTAGTTATTCACTTGGCAAAAACAAACTTAACTTAAACTGTAACTTTCTATTCCCGCCCACGCATTAGACTTAGGTCAGGTACACGGGGTAGGCGTATTTAGAAACACCAGTTGAGTACGTTTAGTCAAATGTATATGTGTATGTAAATATATTTTAATCATTTAAAACATCATATGGCTCAGAAACCATATCAATGTTTTTACAGTATTATTTTATACTATTGCTTTTAATGTATGCACTTTACTTAACTATAAGTATTGCAATAATATCGATCCATTTCTCTTGTACGAGAAAAGAGACTGATCAATAAATAACATCTTTTATTGAACACGCCCGTCTCTTCCTTTTCTCTACATTCTGATGAGACTAAGAATGCACGTACTGACTGAGTAAAATAATTGCCTTGTGCTCACACGACTCTTGAGATTGACTCTTGATTAGGGGAGAGCAAAGTTGTCATGTTCTATGGTTGTCAGAAACTAAATCCCTTCTTGTCTAATCAGGGGAGTTAATCCTTCCTTGAACATTCGAGAAAGTTTCTAGCGAACTCTGAGCTTAGCTGGCAAACCCAAAAATTAAGTCTAGCATCGACAGTAGTAGACCTAGTTAACGTCTGGCCTAGGCCTTTACTGCTGTAGGTACTATTCCAATGCGCAGAGCCTATTGGGAAAATAGGAGCTACACTACAGGAGTGACTGTCCAGAGGTTGGTGGTGTTTGTGCAGGTGGTGAGGGTGGTGGGAGTGACGGTCCAGAGGCTGGTGGTGTTTGTGCAGGTGGTGGGGGTGGTGGGAGTGACTGTTCACGAGATATTTCCCCACGAGCACGCATACAGCGATTGCGAACAGTAAAAAAGCATTGCAAACAAGAAATTCCGCGTGTTTGCGGAATTTCTGCGTGTTCGCAGAGATTTTTTACCATTTCGCGGAGATTTGCGTAACGTGATTACGCAAATTCTGCCCAACCCTACATGCAGCACCCAATTCACCCCAACCAGGAGGGCTTTATCCCCAAACATAGCATGGCCCTTAACCTACGGCGATTGGCCCACGTTTGGCACTCACCCATGCTACACCAGGAGGAGTGCACCCTGGCACTATTTGACATCAAACAGGTGTTTGACTCCATTGGGTGGGTGTATCTTTGAGAAATCCTGCAGGCAATGGGGGTAGGGGCACAGTTTTGGAAATGGATGTAGCTGTTGTACTCGGAACACAGTGCCAGGATTAGAGTGGGACGGTTGGTGTTGCAGGCCTTTCAACTGAAACGTGGTACCAGGCAAGAATGCCTATTATCGCCACTACTTTTTGCATGGCAATGGAGCCCCTAGCGGCAGGTGTGTGAAAAAAGATGGATGCCTTTCTTATCACAATGGGTGAGACTTACAATGTGGTGTCCATATATTAACCCTGGGCGGAGGAATCGGCTACGCCCACGGAGTAGGCGTAGTGTTGCCTCCTACGCATTTTGCGTAGACAGCGTAGCCGGCAACACTACGCCCACTCCGTGAGCGTAGCCGAGTCGGCCGCCACCCGCCTCCCTCCCGCCCTCCCCTACATACAGTATTTTAGCAAATACCCTTAATGAAACTATTTTAAGGCACTTACCGTGTCCGGGGGCTCGTCCGGGGCTCCCTCTGGGAATAGCGTCCTTTCCTGGATACCAATGCGCATGCGCGGGCGGCCGCGCATGCGCATTTCTCGGGAGAAATGCGCATGCGCGGCCGCCCGCGCATGCGCATTGGTATCCAGGACAACGCTATTCACAGAGGGAGCCCCGGACGAGCCCCCGGACACGGTAAGTGGTTTAAAATAGATTTATTAAGGCTAGTTGCTTAAATAATGGATGTAGGGGAGAGCGGGAGGGAGGTGCGTAGTGGGGCTACGCGGAGTGCGGGAGTGGGCGTAGCTTCTCGCCCTCTCCGCGTAGCTCCGCGGAGCCCCACTATGCCCACTACGCCCAGGGTTACCATATATGCAGATAACACCTTAGTGTAAGTTCAGGACAATGCTTCTGCAATATTGATTCTGCTGGGTGCCCTGGAGTGGTTTGGTCATTTGTTGGTCTGCGGATTAACCTGCGAAAGTCTAAATTGAAACCACTGGGGAGACTGGTCTTGCGCTGAGATGCAGGACTGCCCGAGGTGGGGCTCCCGTGGGTGAGGATCGCACCCCGGTACTTGGGGTCAGACTGGCGAAGACAGCCAACCAATATCTAGTGCTTAACATCGGCAGAATAGTGGAGGGATTGCCAGAGTCGCTGCGCTTTTGGCGGGAGCTGCCTCTGTCACTTATGGGGAGGATAGCTCTGATCAAAATGATGGTCTTGCCTATATGCCTCTATGCGATGCAGCACTCTTCCTTTAGGATCCCCCCGACACTTCTGTATTACACTGTACAGGCTACTAACAGATTTACTGTAGGGACACAAGCACAAACGGGTCAGTCTGACCACTTTGCAAAGAACATGGCAAAACAGAGGTCTAGAGGACCTGTGTTTTTGGAATTTTATAATGGGGGCTCACAATTACAACACACGGTACACTGGCTGGACGGGGATGACAATTGGGAGAAGGCCCTGCTGGCGGGGACCTTCGGAGACAGGGAGTTGCCTGAGCTGATAAAGATGGGGCACGGGTACCCTTGTCAAGCTCATATATCGTTCACCATGTTGCAAAGATGTGGGAATTGGTAGTCCGGAGAGTTTTGAAAAGAGCTCCATATGCCCTGGACATGCCCTTGTGGGTAGTCCGACCTTTTCAACTGATTCCGCATCTATGTCAGTGCGGAGGTGGCAGGAGGGGAGGATTCCTGACCACAGGCGATCTCTACGATAACAAACAGTATATCACACGTGAGTAAGGAATGGAAACTTTTGCGTTCGGTCCAGGGCAGTTCCTACAATATGGGAAGATAGAGCAAGTGGCAAGGGAATAGTGGCCTACGTTCCCGGATGAACCTCCTGTCTCCAATGTGTTACAGGCCCTGATAATAATGACTAAAGGGCGCAGATTTATCTCACATCTCTACCGGGTGATACGGAATGACGGGACGGCTGGGGTACTACTAATCTAAGCAAAATGGGAGGCACTGACTGGAGATCCTATTACTGAAAGGGACTGGGCCAAAATCCACGAAGGAGTTAATCAAGTGAGCGCGAAAACGTGGTTCAAACTAATCCAATTCAACTATGTACACCAGAGGTATCTGACCCTCAAGCTGCTGCATAATATTTTCCCGGAGCGATCAGGGCAGTGTCCTAGATGTGGAGAGATGGAAGCTACGTTCATTCACATGGTCAGGGCTTGCCCGGCGCTTCAGGGATATTGGACGGAAGTCCTGACTGCGTTGTGGGAAGTGACAAGGTGGAAGATAGTAGGAGAGATCCGGGTGGTGTTGCTTGGTTTTCTGCCCCAGCCCAAGAATAAGAATCTCAGCAGGACGTTTGTCCTCCTAGGACTGGTGCTTGCAAAACAGCGGATCGCCATCTTGTGGCTGAGCCACTGACCGCCCAAACTGACACAAGGGGTACGAGACGTGAAAGAAAGGGTGACAGTTGAGGTGATTTGAATACAGCAGACCATGTGAGAGGACAAGTTATAGGATGACCTGCATGCCAATGGTGGAAGAGCTGACAAGCGGTCAGGTGGAAAGTGAAGCACGCGAGGAGGCTGGGGAAGCTCACATCTAGGTAGTGGACAAGAAGGTGATCAGGAGACAGGGATGACTGTCCATCAAGGACATACTGGGCATCCAATGGACACAACTGGAAGGTTAAATGACAAAGGCTTACAACCTGGGGACATACACCAGACATGGCAGGGTGGGAGGGGGTGTTTTAGTTTAGCGTGGGGTGGTTGGAAGGGGGATTAGTAGATACTGGTTAGCTTATAAAGTTTGGAGGCATGTACCAAGGTAGACACCCTTGGGGTTGGAATCAGACAAGGTAGCACTCATGAAGGTGGGACAACTGTTTATGTTGGTTAGATTGCTGTACATACCTGTAATGTTATTAGGTCGCTAACCCTTATGTATACAATGCTCTGATGCTCCTCAATACATGTCTACGAAAAGATACATGCCGATTTTGTAATGTTCATTACAAATGTTAATAAAGATATATTCAAAAAAAGAAAATGTAAATATCTTGCAAAAGCACATTTACATCTATAAATTTTTTTCTTTATCTTGGAATTGGGTCAACTTAATTCGTCCCTTGCTAGGACTACATATGTCTTTGAGTTCATGGTTGAAACCCAAATATAGATTATTGATAACTACCTACAAACCTACAAGTGTTTGAGTGTTCACAAGTTAATCCTCACACAGAAATACCCACAATTCTTCATCTGAGACTGGATTCGCAAACATTTCCAGAAGCAGGCAGTATATTTGTGTTTTCAAATCTTGCTTTCAATTGTAATGACTGGTGTAAGGACTCTCATGCTCATCGCATTCATTATTTTTGAGGAATACTAAGGGGTATATTAACAAAAAGATAGCACCACCACAACATTCCCTTTAGAGAACATTCTGGTGGCGCTATGCCCTTCTCCATATTCACAAAGTGGCCCTGTAAATACAGCCCATTTTACACGCATCACTTTGTGTGACAGCGGAGTGTAATGGGTGTTGCTGTGGGCGTTCCACTGCAACACCCATTGCATTTTTACACTGCCCCAGATTTGCAAGGTTGTGTAAATCTGAGGCAGCACCAAAAACAAACACCAGGCAATAGCAGACGTTACAATGATAAAAAGAGGAGAAACACTTTTATTTCTCCTTGTTTTTGCTTTTTCAATATGTGCTGCAGAATGCAGCAAACATAGAAGGAGCAAAATGCCATTAATGATTGTTTATCTATGTGCAAGAAGGTGTCCTTTCCTACACATAAACAATCATTAAATAATGACGATTTGCTACTTTTATGAATGTTGCATTCTGCACTACACATAGAAGTAACAAAATGCCATTATTGATTGTTTATGTGAAAGAAGGGACACCTTCCTAACACATAAACAATAATTCCTTGCAACAAATGCGCCCTGAAAAATGTTGCAAGCAGGCTTGCGTTGGCACTAGGCAGCTAGTTTTAGCACCAGCGCTAGGGAATACCAAGGGGTGCACCATGTTCTTGTAAAAATGGCACATCCCTGCGTCAAGTTTGGCGCAGCAACACACTCTGACATTTCCTTGTAAATATGGCCCTAAAGGCCTTCATGGTAAACAGTTAAAAAGACACAGGAACAAACACTGAGAATTCTGCTACACTAAAGGGCTTCTTTACAAGCCCCTTGCACCACAGGTGCGTCACTTTTAATATGGGAAAAAGTAACACACCAACGGCACAAGGGGCTTTTAAGTAATTCCCTAAGTTCTTTAATGTGTCTTACAACAGCAGAAAACATGTATTTGTGTTAGAATACAAATTAATATCCCCACAACAAAGTTCTTTTCATCAGAGTCTATTCCTTGTATCCCTTAATAATGAACAAAAATGCTTCGAACTGCCTAGGTTGTTGCTCAACAAGCGTTTGCTAATCGTACACCATTAACTTACTTGTTACCACTATTATCTTTCATCCATTGGAGAAGGAGATTGAAAAACACACAGGTAGAACTATTTCTTGAGATGTATTTTGCCCTCAGGCAAGATGGCGGCTGTGGCGTGGGCTGTGTAAGCAGCTCAGCTCCGCTCTCCTATCCCCCCGGACCCACGTTGGATTTTTGGCGGAAAACGGTGTGATTTCTTTAAAAGACTTTTGCCCCGAGGAAGCCCCGAGGCAGCAGCGAGAACATAGTGGTACTTAGTGGACCGTTTTAAGGATTCATAATCTTATCTGGCGTCTGTACTGTCCCCATTGCTGAGAGTGAGCGTGGAAGGCGGCAGTCAGAGGCAGCGGCTGGGGGCGGCTGGCGTCCGCACCGCAGTTCTCTCAACTTGCCGGGAGCACCAGCTGGTGACGCCGAGAGTGAACAAGGAAGGCGGTGGTCGGAGGCGACGGTGCTCCAACACGGATAATTCACCGCATCAATTTGGAGCGGTACGCTGGAAGGGATTGTTGGAGAGTACCGTTGCTATCTCTAACTAGTCGGGGAAATCAGCTGAGGAGCCGACGAGCAACCTCCGAGGTAGCAGCGCAGCAGAGCACAGCGGAGGGTTTGTGTTGCTGGCGCCGTTGAGAGCGAACGTGGAAGGCGGCAGTCGGAGGCGGCCGCTGAGGGCGGCTCAACACGGCAAACACGGTGCTCCAGGTTAGAGCGGCATATTGAACAGACTGTTGGAGAGCACTAAGTTTGGTAAAGGTGTGCGGGGACAAGCGGCAGTGATAGTATAAATAAAAAGAAGGTAGATAGATAGCCTAAACTGTACTGTTACAACCATCACGGATGCAGGGCAATCTGTTATCTAGTCGGCATAGAGCCCCTCATTGGAGATTACCCTTTTGCCTGTGTTGTGGCTATTTAAGCAGAGTAATTCGTGGCCGAGGAGGTGCCACTTTAAAAAAAAGGATGCCGGTAAAAGGGATGGCCAAGTCGAATGAAACTTCTAAAATTAATACCCGAAGCGGGAAAAATAAAGAACTAGGTATGGATGCAAGTGGCGATAGAACGGGTAGCACTACAGCTGCGAACTCTGTTAAAGAGGGTGACAAAGAAGGGGAGACTGTTATCAATCCCTCCAGTACTTCCAATACCCCTACCAGTGAGCATGTGCCTTGTAAAAAAAACTGCGAGGGTAAGGGTAAGATCACTGGGGGACCCCGTGCATTGAAGCAAAACATACAGAGTCAGACCCTCCCAGCCATGTTCGAGAAACAGAATGCCCGCAATAATGATGCAATGCCTGTGCTAAACGAACTGGTGATTCCGGAACCTGCAGTGACGGGACTTACAGACATTTCTGAAAATGTTGAAGGGTATGAGAAACAGCCCCCGTCTCTTATATCGGAACGAGCGGGATCTGATAGTAATACTTTGAGTCACATTTTGAGAGACGGAGACGGAGATTGTGCTTTAGACAGAGGGGATAACATATTAAGCGAGTCACTGAGGGAGACCAACGTATTAGTCTTTGATACTGAAACTCAGGAGGGCACAAGTCTACCAGAATCTGGTGAAAACGTTTACTCTTTATCCGAGGCATCATCAGATGAGGGCTCCAGTTTGAGCAAGGAGTGGGCAGACCTCAGCGAAGGTAGCAGCCCTGACGAGGCTTTAGGAGGGGACAAAGTTTCACCCAATTGCAGTGTTACCACGATAAAAAAGAAAACAAAGAAAAAAGTGTCACAACAGGTCATGCCAGAATTCTCTTTTACTCCCAGCGAAGACTTGAACGCATGTCAAGCAACAAATGTTTCCTCTCAGGAGGGGGAGAAGGGCGGCAAAAATCCCCCAGACACACCATTGCCCCAGGAAATTACTTTGGTAACTATTTACGAAACAATGATGGGTCATAGAGCTGAGAGTAAAGCCGAGAACACACGCATGCAAGCTACTTGTAGCAGGGTAAAGAATGCAGTTCGGCGGGCAATAAAACTTGGGACGGAAACTGCGGAAAGATTTATCGAGGCAGAGGCTCGAATATCTGCCCTTAAGGATTACGCTGCTGCACAGAAAGAAGAGTTGGAGTCTATTAAGGCCCAACGAGATGACTTGAGCCATAAATTATCCGAACTTGAAAATCATTCCCGCAGGAATAATCTGCGCTTTCTGGGAGTCCCTGAGAAACTGGAGGGCCTAGATGTACGCAAGTTTGTTGTTGAACTACTGAAAGAAGCCTTCCCTGAGCTAACAACTTGGGACTGGTCCTGTGAAATTCCATGGGCGCACCGGTGCCCGTTTGCTGTAAGAAAGCCCCGTCAAGGAGAGGAAAGCCTTCCTAGGGCGATTTTAGTCAGTTTCAACAACTTTCTGGCCGAGAGGATATTTATGCTTTGGCAAGACCGGACAAGAAAGCCACTGCCAAGGGCTGTAATTTTTTTGTACGGCCGGACTTCTGTCAGGCCACTGTTTCTAAGCGGTGGCATTTACGACAACTCATACCGGACTTTCAAAAGAAGGGGGCGGTGGTATACTTACAGAACCCGGCGAAACTCAAAGTCACGGTGAAAGGGCAAACTAAGTTTTTTTGGTCAGAGATACAGGCCAAAGAGTATTTGGACAATAGATAGGTGGTGGTGGTGGAGGTACAGGTGCAATATTGTTTTCCTTTTCTAGGGCTATGTGAGCTTAGTCAGGGGGGGTTTCGTTGATTGATGTATCGGAGTTGGCTTATTCTATGTATCTTTCTTTGTGGGCCTCATTCTAAAAGAAGTCTAATGGTCCGTGTTCTTTTGGGTCTTAAGGGATGGGGGGGAGACACGGCACTCCATTACTGCAGGGACTAATGGTCCTTGGGCCTCATATGTTGGTAAGGGAAGGGCAGAATGGTAGGGGGGGTTATGGGGGGCTCTGGGTGCCTGGTGGTGGGGGGGTAAAACAGCAACAGCAGGCAGCAGGAAAATGCTGTGGGTTTTTGAAATACAGGTGGTAGGGAAAAAACGAGCAACATCTTATAATAAAAGTGAAAGAAATGAAGAAATTTACTGACTAGTTAAAATCGGTTATACTTATAAGGACTTGGCTTTTAATAAGGCTAATGGATAGGAAGATTAAGATTTGTACACTAAACATATGTGGCCTAAACGATCCCAGGAAACGACAAATCTTAGCTAAAATTATTCAGATATTTGGTATCGACATACTTTGTTTAAAGAATATAGGAATGGAGTTGGTGGTCTGCTCTAAGCAAACTGGAGTTAAAAGGGGGTAGCTATACTTAAAAGAAGGGGTGTGGGTCATTGCGTAAAGTCAGCAGCGGACAAGAGGGGCCGTTGGGCCATTGCGGAATTTAAGTTGGGGATGCATAGGATTACACTGTGCAATGTGTATGGACCAAATTTGCATGACTCTGAGGTCTTTAACTTTCTTAATTTAGAACTAGCCCAGTGGACTACTCCAATGCTGCTGTGCGGGGATTTTAATATTAACATTGGTGCATACTTCAACGTTAGATCTAATCAAGTTTATACAGGCAGAAAGAAGTTAGTATATGCAGCAGTACGGAGATTGTTTATGGACCATGGTCTCTATGATGTGTGGCATACAAAGTACCCCAATGATCTGGGGTTTACTTTTTTCTCCGCCCCCCCATTCAAAATTTGTGCGGTTGGACTTTTTTTATACCACATCGTTTTTTTTAGCCAAAGTCAATATAAAAATCCACCCTAAACTGGTCTCTGACCATAATCCGATTGTATTAGAATTGGCTCTGGATCTTGAAGAAAAGATAGACCTTTCTCAGTGGTCTTTTGAGTGGAAACTATTATTAGACGAGGAGTATTGTCAGTTTATGACAAAAACAATTCAGGGTTATTTTGATATCAATAGGGGTACGGCAGCCGAGGAGGTAGTTTGGGACGCATTTAAATCAGTTATCTGTCAAGAGACCTTAAGTTTTTCGGCATTTAAGGGCAAGCAAATGCCTCTTAAACAGCTGCAAGACTTTAATCTGGTTTTGAAGGCGGAGGAAAAGCTTGCAGAGGTTATACGGCTAGGAGCTGAGGAAGAATTATGTAAGCTGGCTCAAAAAGATCTCACTATTAAACGAGCTAACGTTTACGCTAATATTGCTGATCGAATTGCAGCTAACTACACACAATATAAAGAGACCGCATATGAGTTTGGGGAAAAGACGGGTAGAATTTTGGCGAAAAGAGCTAGGGAGAAAACTGTGTGTAATGATATTCCGAAAATTAGGGACCTGCAGGGGGTTTTACAGGAGACGAAAGAAGGGGTGTTAACAGCTTTTCAAGAGTTTTATCAGCGGCTCTATAGCGATGAGGTTGGCGTGGTTGAGGCTGGAGAATAGTTAAAAGATGTGATTCCTGTAATTTTTTCTGAGGCTCAACGAGCGACATTATTGGCCCCACCAGAACGGGGTGAAATTGAGATAGCTATTTTGGGGCTAGCCCAGGGAAAGGCCATGGGACCCGATAATGTCCCTCTGGAGTTTTACAGAAAGTTTAGGAATCTGATAAGTAGAGAACTAGTCGCTGTTTGTCAGCAAGCGTTCTCAGGGAAGGCCCCGTGCTCCTGGGCGGAAGCTACCATTGTGGTTTTTAAAAAGAAAGGTAAGAGAGAGGACGAGATGGGGTCATACAGGCCGATATCATTGCTAAATTTGGATAGCAAAATCTATTCGAAATTAATCGCTAACCTGTTAAATGATCTGATGCCTGGTCTTGTCTCCCCAAGATAACACGGTTTTATACAGAGCAGAGGCACTACAGAGCACATCAGGCGGATAATATCTTTGCTGGATTGGTCGCAGGGGACTGGTTCTCCTGTTGGTGTGGCCCTGTTGGATGCCTAAAAAGCGTTCAACAGGGTCTCCTGGACCTTTTTGTGGTCTATCCTGGGGATAAAAGGGCTTCCAGCTGACTTTGTTAAGGCAGTAAAGTCATTGTATGCTCAACCGTCAGCGGTTATCCGTGTCTCGGGGAAAATTTTGGGGAAGGTGCGGATAGCAAGGGGGACAAGACAGGGCTGTCCCTGCTCGCCCTTGCTGTTCGCACTCTATATTGATCCGTTTATTAATAGTCTGGAGAGAAATCCGGCCATTAAACCTGTGCAGATAAAAAACTTGGATATAAAAGTTTGTGCATACGCAGATGATATTGCTATAGTGACATCAGAGATTCATAGTGCATTACCTGTGATTATAGAGTCTGCGGAGGAATTCGGCCGGCTTTCAGGATACAAATGAAATGTTGATAAGACACAGCTCATTCATTCTGTGGCAGGCCGCCCCGAGAATATAAAGTTTGAAAAGGAAGCCACTTATTTAGGCATGAAGATTACTGCTAACATGGACGAAATTATCTCTATTAATCTAGACCCCATTATAGGTTCTTCTAATAAAATATTAGAACGGATAAATAATTTGAAGCTTTCACTTTTAGGGCGTAGTAATGTGTTAAAAATGCGTATTTTTCCTACGTTTCTGTATGTATTCCGCCCAATTCCTTTTTTGATATCATCTGGCTATTTTGTTCGTATACAGAGAATGTGTTCCAGATTTGTTCGGGGATATCACCGGGCCCGGAGGGCTTTCAAAAAATGTGTGCTGCCAAGAGAAAAAAGGGGGGTGGGGTATCCCGAATTTTCAGCTTTACCATTGGATTGCTATACTGCAGCACATGGGTTTTTTAATTTTGCCAGAAGATCCTACGGAGGATTATCTGATGCCTTCTATCTACGAGATGCTCCTGGGTGATGAAGCTAAACAGTGTTTAAACCGGATCATTGAACCCAGTTATTATAAAAAAAACAAGTTTAAGATTTTCGATACAGCGTTTGTTATTTGGAGGGCTATAAAAAAGAGACTTCAATTAGGCTCAAATATTAATCTGTATACTCCTCTTAGAAATTGGTCTTTTTTACCAGAATTATTTCATGATGTGGTAATGTTTAGATGGCATAATTTGGGGATATGCAAGTTTGGGGATTTGTTTCATGGAAATGAGTTTGTCTCTTTTGAGCACCTAAGGAAGGAATTTCAGGTACCTTGTTCGGATTTTCTTAAGTATCTTCAGGTACGAAGCTTTTGTTTACAGAAAAAGTCAAAATCTATGATTGTAGTAGGTAAAATTATGCTGTTTGAAGCCATTAAGAAGCGGGAGAAAATTGGCTTTTTATAGAAAAAGCCGAAGACGATTTGGATACTAGAGCTGCTAAATGGCAAGCTAAATTGGGTGTTGATTGGGTTAACTTAGAGAGAAGTCTGGCAATTGCTGGCAAAGTATTGCTGAATGGACCATTGATAAGTCAGCATTTTATGTCAGTGTTTGGGTTATATTACACACCAGGCAAGCTTGCCAAATGGAACTCTGGGCGGGGGACAAAGTTTAACCACTGCGGATTTTATGCAGCAGATGTTGCTCACATGTTTGTGTTATGCCCCAAACTGGGTTAATTTATAGCTGATATATAACGCTTTCTTGCGGAAAGTTTAGGTATCTCAATAAAAGTAACAACATCAATGGTCATTTTTGGTTGTGAAGAGAACATGACTCATCAAAGCCCTGTTGTAGAGGAAGGGTTTATTTTCATTTGCATGTCTGTTTAACGTTCGTGTATTACCTGTCACTGGCTTGATGAGGAATCACCTAACCTTATAATGGGGCAAACGAAGCTCCTGTCTATGTATCATTTAGAAACAGCATTATATGAGATTAAGGGTATAAGAAAGAAAACTTTTGGACGTAATTTATGGTCCCCACTTGCTAACTGGATTGGATGATGTCAAATGTGGAAGAATGCTAATTTATGCTGAAAAAGTAATGTGCAGTACTCATTTATTTGTTTTGTATTCCTGCTGGTTTTGCTGCTGTTATAAAATTCTTTAAATAAAATTTAAAAAAAAAGAGATGTATTTTAAAACGTAGACACATTTGGAAACTTTTTTTATTGAGGTAGAAAGATTAGTCATACATGTTATAAAATATCTTCATAAATAAGCATCCTAAATAGAGAATCTCATCATACAAATATGCATGCTCTACAAAACCTTGAGTAATTATTGATTCTAAATGCACACAATGATTCCAGTGACCTATCTTTTCACTTGTTTGCTTGCCTAATTATGATTGATAGCACTATTAATTTCTTACATTGCATAATAAAAGAAGGTGCTGTTGACATACGGATAAAAATAAAGCATCGTTTTAATGCAAACCCTAATATTATGTTAGAGGGATCTAGCTTAATCATGATTTCGAGTTTGAGATTACTACATTTAAAAACCTAATCCTAAAATACTGAGTCTGAGGTAGGTTATTGTCATATAATGTCAGTCGCCTAAAATCTTTGTTTGACATCTTTTTGGAATTGGGTTGTATGTTAACTGGGGTCTGACCCCAGTCAAGCAGGAACTCCTATCCTAGTTAAGGTAAGAAGAAGGCAAACCCTAAGTTAACCTTTGCTCACCTTCTGGTTGCTTGGTACAGACCAGTCAGGCTTAACTTAGAGGCAGTGTGTAAAGTTTGTGTGCAACACTTCAAACAGTAAAACTGTGAAAACACCACACACAAATATTCCACACCAGGTTGGAAAAATAGAGCCTAATTTAATAAATAAAGCAAGACCATAACATCAAAAATCCAATAAGTACACCTTGAGATATACGTTTTTAAAGAATAAACTGTAAAATGGTGCTTAGAAGCAATAAGCAGTTATTTGGGATATCTGTTCTCGCCCGACCAGGGCAAAGTCAGAAGTTCAGGCGAACCGCAATGGAGCATGGGCTCGATACAGGGACCCAGTGAGGCACGTTGAACAAAAGTAAAAGTACCTTGATCCTGGTTGCAATGATGTTGAGGATGCAGCTGAGGCAATGTGCCAGTGCCGATCCATGTAGTGGTAACGATGTGCCAGTCCTGATTCGCACAGCAGCAGAGATGCGTTGACTCCGATGAGAGGTGAGCTGCAAAGCTGATGTTTGGTGTTGTCGTTGAATTGGCTCTCGATGGGGATGCAAAGACCTTCCACTGGGAAGAGTATCACTCAGTGGACGTTCGGGAGGCGATGCATCGGGCCTGCTCCATGCAGCAGAGGTGATACACCAGTTCTAGTCCACACAATGGTGGTGATGCATCATGCTGATCCACTCAACAGAGGCAATGAACTGGTTCTGATCCACATAACAGAGGTGATGCACCCATTTTGATCTCCCCAGCAGCAGTGTTGCGTCCGTTCGGCAGAAAATGCATGGGTTCTACTCAATGAAACACCTTAGACCCACTCCCAAGGATCCAGGACTAGGGTGGCACTACTTAGTAGGGCAGACCCACACTCACAGATGGCAGAGTCCAAGTGCAGAAGCAGGGTGGTTGGAAGTCTTTTATATCCCTGACACTTCAGATCAGGAGACCAGCTCGCTAACCCTTGGAGCCACTCTAGGTTCAAGTGATTCAGGTGCAGTCCTACTTACCAAGGCAGGAGAACAGCAGGTAGCAGAGTAACACAACAAGTCAGGAGTCTAGCAAATAAGCAGCGCAGATGAGTGGCAGTCCTTCAGCAGCACAACAGTTCTTCTTCCTGACAGAGTCTTCACACGTTCAGAGGTGTAGTGAAGTGGTGGTGTTAGAGGTCCAGTACTTTTACCTATGTGTGCCTTTGAAGTGCACAAAGCTCCTCCCTTCCTTCTCTGGCTCCAGACTCAATACAGGGGGGTATGGAGCCTTTTGTGTGGGGACAGGACATTGACTGTTCAGGTGTAAGTGAGGCTGGGTCCAGCTCCTCCCAAACATCCTGCAAGGATGGCCCATCAAGTCACACCTACACTCCTATAGTGTGTGGCTGTCTAAGGGCAATACACAAAGCCCAAATGTCACCCACCCCAGACATGTGATCAGAGACAGGCAGTAACCAAAATGGCTAAAGTAAGAAAATGCCAACTTTCTAAAAGTGTGTTTTCAGAATTGCAATTTAAAATCAGACTTCACCATACGTTGTAATTTTAAATTGTCATTCCAGAGACTCCAAACTTGAAAAGTCCATCACTACACAATTGGGAAGTACGCTTATAAAATGTAATAAGTTAATACCAATGTTATACTACGGGAGGGATAGGCCTTACAGTAATGAAAAATATATTTTTCACCAGGACATGTAAAACCTGAAAGTGCATATCCTACCTTTAAAATGCTTCACAACCAGCCCCCTTGGTTGTCCAGGGCCTACCAGAGGGGTGAAATATATGTATACAAAGGGAAGGTTTGGGCCTGGCAAGAGGTTTATTTTGAAAGAAGTGTACAGAAACTGTGCACCCAACACAATGCTTGACAACCTGCCAACCTCGGACTCAGACAACTCGTCACAACACCTACCCATGACTGCGCCAACACCCTCGCCCTGCTCAAGAAACCCTCCAAAAGCCACAGCAGCAAGTAAGCCAGCTGGTTCACTGAAGACCTCCAGGCCTCCAAGCAAACCTGCTGAAAGCAAGAGAAGAACTGGCTCCGTGAACGAACACCATACAGCTACGCAGCCCACAAAAATGCCACCCGCAGACACCATCACCTCATCAGATCGGCCAAAAGGGCTTCCTTCAAAGACCGTCTAGACAACAACGCACACATCAGCAAAGAGCTCTTCAACATCGTGAAGGAACTCTCCAACTCCAGCTCCAACACCAACGACGTCCCACCTTTGCAAGACCTGTGTGAGTTGCTTGCCACCTTCTTCCATCGCAAGATCGCAGACATCCACAACAGCTTCAACGCCACAACAATCTCAACGACCACAGAGACACCCGACCCCACGACCACCACCCGCACCAACCGCCTGCTCTCCTGGACAAACAGCAATGACGACAACACCATCAAGATCATGAACACCTTCCACTCCGGATCTCCGCCAGACCCTTGCCCACACCACATCTTCAACAAAGCCAACACTGCCATCGCACCCCATCTCTGGAAATCCATGAACAACTCCTTCAAGACAGTGACCTTCCTGGAGATCTGGAAGCACGCCGAGATCAGCGCCTTACTCAAAAAAAACAAGGCGGACCCCAAGGACCTCAAGAACTTCCGGCCCATCTCCCTGCTCCCGTTCCCAGCAAAGTTCATCGAGAAGACCGTCAACAACCAACTGACCCGCTACCTCCAGGAGAACAACATCCTGGACCCATCCCAGTCCGGTTTCCGCTGCAACCACAGCACCCTGCTGGACAATGGAGAAACCGCGGCCCTCAGCCTCCTGGACCTGTCAGCCGCATTCGACACGGTCTGCCACCGCACACTACGAACTTGCCTCCACGATGCCAGGATCCAAGAGAAGGCCCTGGACTGGACCACCTCCTTCCTCTGCGGCACAACACAGGCGGTCCACCTCCCCACCTTCTGCTCCTAAGCCACCGAGATCATCGGCGGCATATTTATTTATTTATTTATTTTTAACACTTGTAAAGCGCTGCTTATACCCTAAGGCGTCAAGGCGCTCAAAACCATTATTGAAGAGAGTGAGGAATGAAAGACTAAACAGGTTGACGGATTAGAATGGGTTACTGAGAGAAAAGCCAGGTTTTCAGAAGTTTGCGAAACTGGAACAGCGTAGCACTTTGTGTGATGTTGAGAGGCAAGGTGTTCCAAAGTCTGGGGGCCGCCACCAAAAAGCGACGGTCCCCCCAGGACACTGTTTTGGTGCGTGGAACAAGCAGTTGGTTAAGGGTGGCTGATCGTAGAGCTCTTGTAGGCTTGTAAAATTGAAGTTTGTCTCGTAGAAAATGTGGTCCTTGATTATTGACTGATTTAAAGACTATACAGAGGGCCTTAAAGTGGACTCTTTTTTGCACAGTCAGCCAATGGAGGTCTTTTATGTTTTTGGCAATGGGTTCGAACTTTGTTTTGCCGGTGATGAGACGGGCTGCTGCATTTTGTATAGTTTGAAGTTTTGCAGTAACTCGGGTTTGCGCGTTAAGAAATAAACCATTACAATAGTCCAAGGATGATAGGACAAGGGCAGAAACCAGTGTCTTAATCGCAGATTCGGGAAGAAAAGGACGTATTTTGCGAATCATTTTTAGTTTTAGGTGCGCAGTGGATGCTGTCTTGTTGGCATGATCCATGAAGTTCAGTCCATCATCGAAGACAATCCCCAAGTTCCTGACCTTGGAAGTCGGTGTAGGAGGTGTACCGAAGGTCTCTGGCCACCAAGTGGTGGACCAGGCTGGGGATAATGGACCGAAAATAAGTACCTCAGTTTTTTCTGAGTTTAGCTTTAAGCAGTTTGTCGCCATCCAATCTCCTATATCTAGGAGCCCTTTCTTGAATTTTTCAGCTACTTGCTCTCCGTCACCTTTGATCGCCAACACTAGTTGGGTGTCGTCGGCGTACGAGGTAAGGCTCATCCCATGTGCTTTGATGGTCTTAGCTAGGTCCGACACATAGATGTTGAAGAGTGTCGGACTAAGGGATGAGCCTTGAGGAACACCACAGGGGGCGGAGAGTTGTGCTGATTGAAAGGGTCCTAGAATGACCGCCTGCGTTCTATTGGCGAGGAAAGAGGCAATTAGGTTTTTGGCCGTATGACAGATGCCAAATCCTTGGACACGGTCGACCAAGATGTTGTGATCGACCGTGTCGAAAGCCGCTGATAGGTCTAGCAGAACCAGTATGGCGGTGCCACCTTGGTCCCTAATGACCCTGATGTCATCAGCGGCTTTGATCAGGGCTGTCTCGGTCCCGTGATGTTTCCGAAATCCAAACTGCGTGTTGTCGAGGAGCTGGTGCAATTCAATAAACTCAGAGATCTGGGTGTTCATGATCTTTTCAATTGTCTTTGCAATGAAAGGAAGACTGGCAATTGGACGGTAGTTTTTTAGCTCATTTTTGTCGAGCGAGGGTTTTTTTAACAGCGGCTTTAGCAGAGTATTTTTGAGCGGGTTAGGGTAGTGACCTGACCGCAAAATCAAATTACAGACCTGTGTAAGTGCCGGTGTGATAACGTCTAGGACTGGTCTGAGAACCGATAGAGGGCAGGGGTCTAGGGGTGAGCCTGATTTGATGGTCAGAAGTGTGTTTTTTATTTGCTCCTGGGTGACTGGTTGAAAGCACGGAAAGGCATTGGCTGAGGAGAAAGTGACGGCTGATGTGGGGGCCGGAAGTGATTTGGAAGAAAATGCTTGATAGATGTCATCTACTTTAGTGTAGAAAAAAGCTGCAAGAGAGTCACACAGTGACTGCGACGGGGGGGGCGTGAGATCCGGGGAGTTACCTGATAAAGCTTTGGTAATGGAAAATAGTTGCTTACTGGAATTCCTGGCCTGCTCAATTTGGCCGGTGTAATATTCTCTTTTGGCTTGTGCTATCATATTTTTATATAGGGCTACGGCTTCCCTATAGGCAGACTTACTACCTGCATCATAATCTTTTCTCCAAGTTCTCTCCTTGCTACGGTTGATCTGTTTTTGTGTCCTGAGTTTTTCATTATACCAAGGAGCGGTGGGTTTAACTCTGTTGCTGGAGTGTTCCTTG
Source organism: Lissotriton helveticus (assembly GCF_964261635.1). NCBI lineage: Eukaryota > Metazoa > Chordata > Amphibia > Caudata > Salamandridae > Lissotriton > Lissotriton helveticus. The sequence goes on from NC_136067.1 coordinate 661,231,619, forward strand.
GAAGGGGCTGATTGGTGAGATGCCTGGCCAATCCAGTCATATAATTGCTGGAGAGCTAGATTGGGGTCTGTAGCGAACTCTGGGCAGGTTTGTATGAGTGTGAGTTTAAAGTGTTCTAGATTTATATTTTTCCAGTCTTTGAACGGTAATTTAGGTGCCGGTTGGGGATTATTATTACAGCCATTGCAAGAGGCAATATTAGCGAAGATTGCAAAGTGATCTGTCCACTGCATGGGCAAAATGTTGGTGATTTGGAGTCCTTCTAGATTGGAGAAAATAGGATCCAAAATGTGGCCTGCTTGGTGCGTGGAGGACTTAACAAGCTGTTTTAGCCCTAGGTTGCCTAAGTCAGTGGTGAGAGCAACGGAGTCGGCTAAATGATCGAGATCTAAATGAAAGTTCAGGTCACCGAGAACTGTGAAACTGGTTTCCGTAGCTACAGATTCCATTATGGTATTTATATTGGACAGAAAAGTAGTTTTTGATCCCGGGGGCCGGTATATTAATATACCCTTGAAATTGAAAGAAGGGGAGATGTTAATAGAAAATTGCATAGCCTCACAGGCAGTAGATGGAATGAGGGTTGTTCTAACTGGGTAAGCATCTCTAGCAATTATGGCCAGCCCACCCCCTCTTTGTTTGGGCCTGTCCTGACAGTAAGCCTTAAATCCCGGTGGCACGGCGATGACCAGATCCGGCTGTGAGGAGTCATCTGTCCAAGTTTCAGTAATGAACAAAATATCCAAAGCATAGTCAGTAATAAGATCGAATATTTCCTGTCTATGTTTGCCAAGAGAGCGCGCATTTATTAGGGCTATGGAGGTAGTAGCACCTGCATCTTGGTTAATAGGAGTGCCGATGATCTGATGGGGAGGGAGGAGGGGGATAGAATAAAGACAGTGAGGACAAGCGGTGGCCATGTCTTTATGGATTTCTGAAGGGTTAATTTTTAGACAGTTGGACGTGTCGGGTGGACATACGGCCAGTAAATTGTGTCTGGAGTAAGTTATGGCATTACCTGATGAATTTTTGGCAGGGTTTATGGCCCTGGGCCCGAGCCCGGCGCGGACGGGCGCAGACGGGCTTGCCTCTGGTGCGCCTCCGGCGCGCCGCCGGCGCGCCCGCTGTGCCCGCCCGCCCGCTGCGCGGACGGGAAGTACCTTTGATTTTATGCATGAAAGGGGCGGGAAGGGAGGGAGCGTTCGATAGACTGGAGCGCAGCCCTTCCCTGCTCAAGATGGCGGGTGAGTCACGAGTAGTCACGTGACCGCAACCGAGAGGGCAGCGCTGATGTAGATGAGCTGCAGTCGCGCAATGCAGCGCGCGCTAAATTCCAGAAAGGTAATCTAAGTATTTAGCCACCAATGATGTATTTAAAAATACACCTCCAAGGTTTTAGCCCAATGAACGGACGGTAACCACAGTTAGTGCCGAGTACGGTAATTAAAAGCTATTACAGGGATAGGAAGAGATCCCCCGGCTTCCGCCTCAGGGGAGAGTAAGTTAAAAATAAAGGTTTTACCGAAGTTGGGAGAGACGGCCCTTAAGTACACACAGGGGGCGGGAGCGCTCGATAGACTGGAGCGCAGCCCTTCCCTGCTCAAGATGGCGGGTGAGTCACGAGTAGTCACGTGACCGCAACCGAGAGGGCAGCGCTGATGTAGATGAGCTGCAGTCGCGCAATGCAGCGCGCGCTAAATTCCAGAAAGGTAATCTAAGTATTTAGCCACCAATGATGTATTTAAAAATACACCTCCAAGGTTTTAGCCCAATGAACGGACGGTAACCACAGTTAGTGCCGAGTACGGTAATTAAAAGCTATTACAGGGATAGGAAGAGATCCCCCGGCTTCCGCCTCAGGGGAGAGTAAGTTAAAAATAAAGGTTTTACCGAAGTTGGGAGAGACGGCCCTTAAGTACACACAGGGGGCGGGAGCGCTCGATAGACTGGAGCGCAGCCCTTCCCTGCTCAAGATGGCGGGTGAGTCACGAGTAGTCACGTGACCGCAACCGAGAGGGCAGCGCTGATGTAGATGAGCTGCAGTCGCGCAATGCAGCGCGCGCTAAATTCCAGAAAGGTAATCTAAGTATTTAGCCACCAATGATGTATTTAAAAATACACCTCCAAGGTTTTAGCCCAATGAACGGACGGTAACCACAGTTAGTGCCGAGTACGGTAATTAAAAGCTATTACAGGGATAGGAAGAGATCCCCCGGCTTCCGCCTCAGGGGAGAGTAAGTTAAAAATAAAGGTTTTACCGAAGTTGGGAGAGACGGCCCTTAAGTACACACAGGGGGCGGGAGCGCTCGATAGACTGGAGCGCAGCCCTTCCCTGCTCAAGATGGCGGGTGAGTCACGAGTAGTCACGTGACCGCAACCGAGAGGGCAGCGCTGATGTAGATGAGCTGCAGTCGCGCAATGCAGCGCGCGCTAAATTCCAGAAAGGTAATCTAAGTATTTAGCCACCAATGATGTATTTAAAAATACACCTCCAAGGTTTTAGCCCAATGAACGGACGGTAACCACAGTTAGTGCCGAGTACGGTAATTAAAAGCTATTACAGGGATAGGAAGAGATCCCCCGGCTTCCGCCTCAGGGGAGAGTAAGTTAAAAATAAAGGTTTTACCGAAGTTGGGAGAGACGGCCCTTAAGTACACACAGGGGGCGGGAGCGCTCGATAGACTGGAGCGCAGCCCTTCCCTGCTCAAGATGGCGGGTGAGTCACGAGTAGTCACGTGACCGCAACCGAGAGGGCAGCGCTGATGTAGATGAGCTGCAGTCGCGCAATGCAGCGCGCGCTAAATTCCAGAAAGGTAATCTAAGTATTTAGCCACCAATGATGTATTTAAAAATACACCTCCAAGGTTTTAGCCCAATGAACGGACGGTAACCACAGTTAGTGCCGAGTACGGTAATTAAAAGCTATTACAGGGATAGGAAGAGATCCCCCGGCTTCCGCCTCAGGGGAGAGTAAGTTAAAAATAAAGGGCTCATCCCTCAGCCCAACGCTGTTCAACATCTACATGGCACCGCTCACCCACGTCGCTCGACTACACGACCTCAACATCATCTCCTACGCCAAAGACACCCAACTGATCCTCTCGCTCACCAAGGACCCCCACACCGCCAAAACCAACCTCCATGAAGGAATGAAGGCCATCACCGAATGGGTGAGGAACAGCCAACTGAAGCTGAACTTGGACAAGACAGAGATCCTCATCCTCTGATCCACCCCTTCTGCATGGGACAATTCCTGGTGGCCGACCACACTGGGAACAGCCCCAACACCCACCGACCAGGCACGCAACCTAGGGATCATCCTCAACTCCACCCTCTCCCTGACTAAGCAGGTCAACGTCGTCTCTTCCTCCTGCTTCAAAACTCTCCGCATGCTCCGCAAGATCTACAAGTGGATCCCCACCGAAACAAGAAGAGCAGTCATCCAGGCCCTCGTCAGCAGCAGGTTGGACTACCGAAACACACTCTATGCAGGAGCCTCGGCAAAACTCCTTAAAAGGCTTCAAAGCATCCAGAATGCCTCTGCATGCCTGATCCTCGACATCCCTCACCGCAGCCACATCACACCCCACCTGAGAGACCTGCACTGGCTCCCCGTCAGCAAGAGGATAACCTTCAAGCTCCTCACCCATGCACACAAGGCACTCCACAACACTGGACCAGCGTACCTCAACGGACGACTCAGCTTCTACACCCCAACCCATCAGCTATGCTCCACCGACCTCGCCCCCTTGCCACAATACCCGCATCTGAAGAGCAACCTCCGGCAGCAGGTCGTTCTCCCACCTCGCCGCAAAGACCTGGAACACCCTCCCCATCCACCTACAGCAGACCCAAGGCCTGCTGACCTTCAGAAGACTTCTGAAGACCTGGATATTCGAGCAGAAGCAGCATTCCCCTCCCCCCAGCGCCTTGAGACCCTCACTGGTATGTAGTGCGCTTTACAAATGCAATGATTGATTGATTGATTGAGATATATTTTGTTTTGTAATTTTTAACAAATACAGTGTCAATAAGCATGAATCGTCAATCACTGTTATCTTGCCTCACTGAACCGGGGAAAAGTCACAAGTTCAGGTTAACCGCAGTGGAGAACGTGCTGGATACCCTGAATACAGAGACCAGGTTAGTACTGCTGAAAAGTTACCTTCTTAAGTCCAGCACAAAGAGTCTGTTCACGTTGAAGGTGGCAGTGAGGAGGAGGCTTTCGGTGCGAAGAGCAGGTGTAGCGTTGCTGACAGGCGGCACTGTAGCATGAAGATTCGGTCAATGCTGGAGCTTTTCAATGGTAGGTCACCGTGGGTGGTCACTGTCAGCCCATAGTGCGATCTGGTGTTGCTGGTCATTGCGGACGGCCGATATCAGCACAAAGAGAAGGACTTGCAGGAACTTTGCATTGCCATTTGTCGCAGGCAGCAGAGTCTTGGTGCACATGGGCCTGTTCACGGTCACGAGGAGCCCACACTTTAGGATTTTCATATTTACTTCTGGGGGAGCTCTCAATGTTACCAATTAAGGGTCCATGCCCTGGGGGCACTTCTTCGGGATCAGAACTCACTCGAGCCCAGGTCAGCCGCAGGCCTCAGGCTGGTCCAGGCAAGTCCAGGCAGATTTGGTTGTGGTCGGTCAGCTGGGCAGCTCCAGAGAGGGGTTTGGTAGCCAGCTGACCCTTGGAGTCACTCTGGGTAGCCTTGGACCAAGGAAAGTAGGTCCAATCTTCCTACTTCAGGCTGAAAGACAATACTTCAAGCAGCAAGGCAGTACGTCAAGCAGTAGGGCAGTCCTTCTCGCAGCTGGACAGTATTTATTCCGAATCTTTCACAGGTCCAGGAGGGTGTTGATGAGTGGTTCTGAAGGTCCTTTTTTATTCTGAATCTTTCACAGGTCCAGGAGGGTGTTAATGAGTGGTTCTGAAGGTCCTATTTTTATGCTTAGTGCCAGCCTCTTATGACATAATCCTGAAATAGCTCATCTGGGAAATATGGCCTGAAGTCAAGTTGCTTCCTAAGGACTTTGGTCCAAAGGGTTATCAAGGAACCAACATTGAGGTTATTGATTATATTTGGGCAGAGATTGGATTTCAGGATTGTACAGTTGAAGGCAAGGTCTATGTGAAACAGTCTGGCCACATCTAATAATACACCAAAAGTCTCCAGATCAGGTTATGGTGGTCTTAGATGCATGAAGTGAAGGTTTCCTTTTGAGTTTTTACAAGGTGCTTGAGGATAAATTGGGTAGTGTGAGCATAGAATAGTGCTAAAGAAAAATTCAATATTACACAAAATGTTAGAAAAATTCCTGTTTTAGTTAGGCAGGAAGTCAAAGACATGCTCCACCAAATGGTAAGTGATTATATGATAGAACCAGACAGAAATCTTCATTTTGTGCCGAATTGAGGTCTCTTTACCAGAATATTACCATGGACTGATTTCTTTTACCAAATATTAACGAAACAGTGAAAATGCTGAAGAGGGTAAATTATTTCTTTCAAGTTAGATCTCATTTAAGATATAATTCCTGATAATAAAGGAGTAGCTGAACATGTTTCATATCCTTGAAATGGTAATGCTAAATCCTCTTTATTGGTAAAGCTGAATTTAATGTTACTATTTTACAAATCGATACAAAAGGGGATGATGGACGGAGCGTTTGAACAAATCAAACACTCACCCCCAGTCGACTGATCTGGGTTTAATCCATCACCATTCTTTAGTTCACTCAGCCACCCCAGTTCAGACATGGCTATATGCAAATCAGTCTGACCCTGTGCCTTATGGGAACAGTCCAGCCCGAACTGCCAAGCCATGTCTTCCCTGGACCGGAAACAAGCATCCTGGGACCGGTTTCGGATTCATAATCCTCATCAGCCAGGCTATCTTGAATCCAGTGGCCAAGTGAACAAGGGACTCACGTCTGAGCATACCCTGCCACACTTAGGGCGAACAAAGCGATACAAAAGGGGATGATGGACGGAGCGTTTGAACAAATCAAACACTCACCCCCAGTCGACTGATCTGGGTTTAATCCATCACCATTCTTTAGTTCACTCAGCCACCCCAGTTCAGACATGGCTATATGAATGGTGATGGATTAAACCCAGATCAGTTGACTGGGGGTGAGTGTTTGATTTGTTCAAACGCTCCGTCCATCATCCCCTTTTGTATCGCTTCGCACTATTTTACAAATGGCACCTTTAGGAAATGGGTATTTCTCTGCTTTTACTGCTCTGCGTGCCTTGCAACCTGTCTCCAATACATTTCTGGTGTGGGTGACAGCTGCACTTCGTGCATTCCTTTAAGGCAGCCACAAATACAGGAAGGGGAGGCGTGATAGAGAACCTATCTGCATTCATCAGCATTCAGGTAGCACTTCCTGGGCAGGAGGAGAGAGAAGGAACTGACACTTACATCTGAATAGGCAGTGTTCTGTTTCCCACACAAAGGGCTGATTACCACCGACTGATAGTCAGAAGCCAGGGCTGGGAAGAAAGTGAGACATGTGCACTTCAATGGCCTGCTTTGAAGTCACCCCCACTTCACAGGAACAACTGGGCATAAATACTGGGCCTCTGACCCTACCAAGACAGTACACTACTGGACCTATGAAGAACTCTGCCAGGAGTAAAGACTGTTGTCCTACAAAGATTGCCTCTCTGCTTGTCTGCTGCTCTGCAAGAACTGCTTTTCTGCTTTGTTGTGCTGCTATGTTGCTTGCTAGTCTCTGCCCTCCTGATGATAAGGAATGGACCCATCTCACTTGTCACAGAGTGATTCTAAGGGCTTTCTGGCTTGCCCCCTGTTCTGAAGCCTGAGTACCATCAAAAACTTCCTTTAGCCCTGCAACAACACTTGGACTCTGACATCTGTGGGTCCTGCCATACCAAATGGTGCCAATCCAGTCCTGTACCCTTGAAAGATGACATCTGCTGTACAGAACCATCAAAAGCAATGCAGTGATGACATTGTGTTGATCAGAACCGACGCATTGCCATTTGACGCTGTTACAAGAGCCAATCAACGGCAACACTTTGATGGCCTGCGCAACTCGATGACATGGACAGCACAGCTCGATGATGATGCAGTGGCTGCATCTTAAAGGGTTCATCGATGAACGCTTGCTCGGATCGGAACTGACATATTAACTATGGTACTTTTTCAGCAGGATCTGCATGAGTCCTGTAGCCAGCCTGCCCTCCATCGTGGTCGGACTGAACTTTGGATTTACCTCGGTCAAGTGCAACCTCAAGAAACCCCTAAGTATTATTTTTCTAAGCACTACTTTTTAATTTATTTTTTAAAAATTCATAACTCCGGTTGTACTTATTGGATTGTTGTCATTTAGCTCTTGTTTTACTCATAAAATGGTTGTATATTTTCCTACCTGGTGTTGAGTTCTTTTGTGGTCTTTGCATTGTATCACTGTTTGTGGAGTGTGTTGCACAAATACTTCACACATTGCCTCTTTGGATAAGTCTGACTGAGCTGTGCCAAGCTACCAGAGGTTGAGCACAGGTTAACTTTTAGTGTGTATCTAGCTTACCCTGACTAGAGTAGTGGTCCCTACATGGACAGGGTGTATCCCTCTGCAAACTAGAGGGTTGTTCGACAGAGGCACACATGGTCAAACCACACATGCCTCTATAACGGTGCCTGAAGGACGAATGTGTCAGAACAACACATTCCTTTACCAAGCATGCCTTTACCATGCATGCCTTTGTCAAACACTTTCGTGGTAAAGGCATGACTGGTAAACTGATGTGTGGTAAAGATCAGACCCCAGCCCCCGCCCTAAGTCCTAAAAATGAACAGTCACCCCCTGAGTTCAATAAATTACTTAAGCCTTAAACACTACCTCTGTCTCCCCCATGAGCCCTAAACACTACCTTGATCCCCTGTGAACCTAAACATTACCCCAAACCCCCAAGCGCTAAAAACGAAACCAACCAACCGAGCCCTAATAACTACCCCTACACCCCTGAGTGCCAAAATCTACCCCAACACCCAAGCCCTAAACACTACTCTGATCCCCGAGCCATAAAAACTACCCCAACCCCCTGAGTCCTAAACACTACCCGACCCCCCAGCTGTAAAAACTACCCGACCCCCCTGAGGCCTGAAAACAACCCAGACCACCCCCTGAGTCCTATAAACTACCAGAGCCCTGAACACTACCCATCTGCCTCTGAGCGCTAAACACTACCCCGACCACCCATGAGCCCTAAACATTACTCCAACCCCCTCAAGCACTAAAAACTACACTGACCCCCATCCCTGAAAACCCTCCCAACTCCCCTGAGCCCTAAAATCTACCCCGATCCCCCAAGCCCTAAACACTACTCTGATCCCCCCCAAGCCCTAAAAACTACCCCGACACCCACTGAGGCCTACACACTATCAGGCTCCTCAGCCCTAAAAACTACCCGACCCTCCTGAGCCCCGAAAACAGCTAGACTACCCCCTCAGCCCTAAATAATACCCCATGCCTAAGCCCTAAAACCTACACCAACCCTTAGAAACTACACATTCTATGGGGCAGATTTATGAGGCCCTTGCGCCACGTTTACGCCGCTGTTGCGTCACGCAAGGCGGCGTAAACGTGGCGCATCCCTACGAATGATTTACAACGTGACGCATCTAGGCAGATGCGTCACGTTGTAAAGCCCTGCGCCGCTTGTGGGCGTTCCGGCGCAGGGTGGACGTTCCGGGGCAGGTGCGCCTCGCAAAAGTGGCTGAGTGAAATCTATAAGATTTCACTCAGACACTTTCAGGCCAATGCTGCGTCAAAAGCCTGCGCCTGCTTGAAGCAGGCGTAGGTCTTGATGCAGCATTGGTCAGATAGGGCACCCCCGAGCCTTGCTGGAGCTGCGTCGCGCTTGCGACGCAACTCCAGCAATGCGCCGCCTTTACGGCACAGATGCGTCACGCATCTGTGCCGTTTTTGCCCCATGGTACGCCGCATTGTAAATGTGGCGCACCAGGGGTGGCGGAGCTGTGGCGCACTGTGGCGCACATTAACTGGCGCATCCCTGGGGATGCGCCAGTTAACATAAATCTGCCCCTATATGTTGTGTGAATACACAGCATATATTTAATCCTACTGCACATTGAATTAAGATTTGTACGGACTTCAGTGGTCCATTTTATATGTTGCAAGAGGTCCAACACTTTTCATTTGTCGATGTTGATGGACTCTCGTTGTTGTAGATTTTCAAGAGAACGGTTATCACAATCAGTACTACAAGGGTACTTAGAGATGTTTTTTTTGCGGGAACAAACCCAAATGAAGGAGTTTCTGAATAGAAACAGCATTAAGCACATCAGGACTTTCAGGTGAAAGGGCAAACACGTTGGTCATGGGAGCATTGAAAATTGCAGTCAAGAGTGGATTAGACGGTGAGGAGGCTAATAAGGACAAGGTATTGGTATTTTCTCATCTCTGCACTTGATAGAATGACTCACATTCTTCAGCATGTTGGCTAAGAGAACTGATATATGGGAAAAGTGATGAAAATGGTCAGGAAGGGGTCGTGGCCAACGTAAGATGGTATGATGACTGTATGTTCAGGTGCGGCGCACAGCGTGGGTTAGATCAAGAGTTTAAGTGGTTAATGGATGGTAATGTTAGAAGTTAAGGGTGCTCCAACAAGTGGCGTAACTGTCCCAATACGCCGGACAATTGTGGCTGGTTGAGTGCGTTACTTTGGATGTAAACGCATCCTTGTAATTGGGCACACCATAGGGTTCGTCATATGACACGACAGACTCCTTTGAAGTTGCGAAGGATTGATTTGTTTTTTATTTGATTTCCAAATTTTTCAACATAAGTTCATCAATGTTTTTAATCCATATTAATGCATATGATTAATTCAGTTTCAAACTGTTGCATTCCATGTAGAACATATAAGCCAAGATGCTCCAATGCATTTCGGGCTACCCAAGCCCTTTCTCAAGGAGCGCTGAAAACATGAAACATAAAAATACGCTATTTTAAAATGTGGATCTGCCTCATCAAAATACATACATATCATTGAATCTACTTGCCAAATGTGTCTACTGGGTCACCTGGTATTGTGCAGGACGAGTACCTTATAAACCGGGGGGCTGGGGGGTGGGGGGGGGGGGTGTCAGGATTAGGAGACTAAGGTGAGGGGAATGAAGCATCATATAGGGGTATTCGAAAAACGCTCACGTGGAGGTGGCTGGTCAGTTCATTCAAAACCTAAACAAGGGAAAATCAGGGAAATATCATGAGTGAGCGTTTCCACCAAGCGGTAAAAAACGTTCTGATGACCGTCGGGGCCCCGACTTACTTATGGAGGTAGTGGACGCGTTAGATACGCTTCGGGTTCATCGGCTGCTGGAACAGCAGGAAGGTTGCTGCGGAGTTCCGGCCGGCGGGCTCTAACAGAGTCATATTGCGCGACTCGGGATTAAACATAATGGAAGGACAAGGGGTTGCGTGTGCGGCGGCCATGTTGGAGTGGGTGTGGGGAGGTCGAGGGGGTGAGCTGCCTAGATTTGACTGTGGGGCCAATGTGCGCCTAAACATTGACATGGAAGTTCACATACAGTGAGGCTTTGACAAAACATAAGCATAAGAGTGAGAATTAACGAAAGTAAAGATTACAATGATGGTGATAGCATTCAAGCTCATACTGCCAAGGAACAATGTCTAAATGTTTATACCAGATAGGTATTACAGGAAAGCACTTAGTTCAATTCGATCATTCAAGCCGAATGGCTTAAGTGACTGCAATCTATAAATCCAGGCTGTTTCTCATTGGAGAAGAACTTTGTTGTTGTCTTTGCCTTCTTTTTTGTGGATGATTTCAAGTACCATGTATTTAAGTTGAGCCACATTATCGTTAGAGTCATTAAAGTGGATGGCAACGTTGGACTTCTGATTTTTTATCGAATATTTGATTTGTGTTCGTTCAGACGAACTTTAATTTTTCTGGTGGTTTTTCCCACGTAGATCATGCCACATGGGCACTTGAGGAGGTATATAAGGTTGGAAGAATCACATGTGGCGTCTACATTAAGTTTGATCTTGAAGCCTCGCATGGGGTGGTTGATACAGTTTCCAGGAATTACGTTGTTACAGCTGTTACAGTTGTGACACGGGCGTGTGCCCGTGTGTGACCCCTGTTCATTCGGTTTTTTAGATAGTATTTCTTTAAGATTTTCCGTTCGTGTGTAAGCGAAAATTGGAGGTTCTTTAAAGAGGTTTCCAAAGTCTGGTTCAGTTGTTAAGATGCGCCAATGCTTCATAATGATGCGTTTGTAGGTTTTACTGACCGTGGAGTATCGTGATACTACTACCATTCTTTTGCTATCTTTCTTCGCGGTGGATCCTCTGAGGGCCTCCTCCCTTGAAGTGTTGGTTGCTTTAGTGATAGCTTCATTGAGGGTTGCTTGTGGGTACCCTCTGTTTAGAAACCTTTTTGCCATTTGATTCAGTTGTGTGGTACACACATCTGGATTTGAAACAATTCGCTTAACTCTTAGCATTTGGCTAAATGGTAAGTGTTTTTTTAGAGAATCCTGATGGAAGCTGGTATGATGTAATGCATTGTTGCGATCCGTAACTTTCCGGAACAGGTCTGTTTCTATTCCTGTATCTGTAAATTTCACTAAAACGTCGAGAAATGTGATTTGCTTATGGTTGATGTTCCATGTTAAGATAATGCGATTATCTTTGGTATTCAATGCTTTCAAAGCCATCTCTAGGGAGTCTTGGGTGTTCCTCCAAATGAAAAAAAGGTCATCTATGTAGCGAACATATAATAGAAGATTGTCAGTCCAATTGTTGTCAGCGTATATGTATTTTGATTCGAATTCACCCATGTATAGGTTGGCGTAGGTCGGTGCGGGCAATTGCCCATTGACATTCCGGACATTTGTAGGTACCACTGCTTGTCATGTACGAAGTAGCTATGATATAACGTATATATCATCAGTTCCATTAGGAAGGTTTGGAGGGATTCCGTGATGTCGCTGTTCACCAGGGAATTCTCAATCGCCTCGATACCACCACCATGGGGTATGGAGGTGTAAAGGCTTTTGACATCTGCAGTGCAAAGGATCAAGGGTAGCCCGAAATGCATTGGAGCATCTTGGCTTACATGTTCTACATGGAATGCAACAGTTTGAAACTGAATTAATCATATGCATTAATATGGATTAAAAACATTGATGAACTTATGTTGAAAAATTTGGAAATCAAATAAAAAACAAATCAATCCTTCGCAACTTCAAAGGAGTCTGTCGTGTCATATGACGAACCCTATGGTGTGCCCAATTACAAGGATGCGTTTACATCCAAAGTAACGCACTCAACCAGCCACAACGTAAGATGGTGACAGATGCAAGCCTCTGAAGCTCTGCGCAAGAGGTCCTCCTGGTGGCAGGAATCCTGCTGTAAGGAGCCTGGATGGACAAACTACAGGGCCCTAATGGACACCTAATGGAACCTATGCACTACCGGGGACTGGTTCAATCCTGGGAAACTTATTCCTGATTACGCCGTCGAGCATGGCGGGTGGCGTCCGAAGTGAGTGGGCCATGGCCCGCGATCGGGGCAGAGGCAATGGCTGAGCGGGACTGCCTGCGTTGGAGGGACAAGGAGGGACCGAGCAAGAAGCTTGACAGAGTGCTCGGCGGGGAGCTCCCTTCCCCTCCCTTGTACTCTGTCACATAGTCGGTGGGTCTGCATTGCTTGCCTCAGTTGAAATGGCCAGTGTGCAGAGTCAGTGCAGAGGGGCGGTGGACGGCCCTGCCGGAGTCCAAATGGGGCCTGGGTACATGGACATGGCCCAGCGCATGACTGGCCTTCATTAATTGACCAGTGGGGTGGTCCGGCAGAGTGCGGGACTGGTAGTAGGACTCGCTCCAATGTATGCAGGCTTGGGACCCGCCCTTCAGCTGGGCCAAGACTCTGTGCTGTGGAGGGATCCCCATTTGCTGTGGACTTTTTGCTGCTGGAACCGGAAGTGGCCCCTTGCCAAAGTGGTGGGGGCAGGGTGCCTTGAGTTGGTGCTTACATCATGCCCTCTGTGTTGCCTCCCATCCCATCCACAGGGGGCCCCGTGTGTTCATTCAGCCCTCAACCAGGTGCAGGAACTCCAGCTTGTGATCCTTTAGCCTAGACCGAGTATGCTGTGATCCCTGCTTCTTTCTGGCCTCTTGGGGGTACGATATTGGACTGCTAGGCTGGAGATTAGTGAGCCTATTTGACCCACACTCAGAAGAGCAAAGTAGTGCTGAAGACCCCAATAACAGATCGGACAAGACGGAGGCAACCTAACCTTTGTAAAAGTTGTGTTTGCCAGCAACAACAGGATTTGAGGAGAGCTGGGGGCGCTCATGCCACCTGGGGTATGCGGCTGGCCCATTGGGGAGTTTTGGTTGGCTCTGAGGTCCGGGTGTATCCCCCTCACGCTGAGAAATTGGCTCTGGTAGTGGGGCAGCCGGAGTGGTGCATGGCCGGTTCCCTCGGGGGTGCAAGCGGGCCGCAGCGCAAGGCGGCCCCTGCGCTCTTCACGCTCACAACTATTCATAGTGAGCACTAGCAAGATGGTGCACAACAGGACACCGCTGCCAGATCTGCTGACATTATGACTTGAGGTGGAGCAACTCAGAGGCAGAATGGAGGATGCAGAGGGCTGCTAGAGCAAAGTTCCCATCATAGGCCTACCTGAATACAGTGAAAGGCCCAGTATGGAACTTTATATTGAACAATGGCTCCTGTAGGAGGTCATAGGCGGCAAGACCTCCAAATTCTTCGCAGCCGAGAGGGATCATAGGGTACCTGGAGGCCCGCCAAGGCCTGGGCAGCCCCCAGATCCATGGTGGTCTATCTTCCCAACTATCGGGACAGGGATGACATCCTTCAGCATGCCTGAGTGCACAGTGCCTAGAATGTGGATGGGGGATTGGTGAACGTCTACCCTGACTACACACAGGCAGTTCAGTGCCAGCAAGAAATACTTGTGGTAGTGAAAGAACAGCTGCAGCCTCTCAAGCTGAAATATGTGCTCCTTTTCCCTGCCAAACTCTGAGTGGAGGATCTGGAGTGCACTCCCTTCTTCACATCCACCGCGGAGGCTTGGACATGGCTGGAGGGCAGGGGCTGCACTTTTCCGACTGATTGAACACCTCCACAAAAGAAGGACAGGACAGTGCCCAAGTCCAAAAGGAGGGCATGCCACTGGTCAAGTGGAGCCCGACAAAAGTGCAGCTAGAGACAGAGTGGGCAGAAATAGTGCCAGAGCTACAACAAACACATGCTGTACTAACAATCATCAGATGAGCCGAATTGATGCATACTTCTGAAGAACAGATCGATTTTTCTCCCAACTCCATGCTCTGCGGGGAACACATGAAGGGGCCGGTAGTGACCCCAATGACTTCAGGTCTGTTGGGGTGATGATGTGGACTCGGAGGAGGCAACAGCCAATTCCTGGGATGTTTGATGGATACAAGGCGCCTGAGTCTTTCGGGTCCCATGTGGTTACTGATGGGTAAACCAGGGCGACCATGCCCTTAGACTTTAATTGACAGCTATGAGTCTGAGTTAGAAATACAGTTTTCTATATGATTCCCATTCTGTTCAAAAGGGGGTGACAGGCATCTCTGGCATTGGAGTGGTGGTTAGTTCAAAGCCCCCAGGTGATTGGTGGGGGTGTTAAGGGTATGAGGTTTTTTCATCCAGGACAGGGGTGAGGCAATGAAGGCCCAGATGGGCTGGATAGGGGGACGCAACCAGGACTCAAGGACTAATGGGGATGAGGGAAAAGATGCTTTCAGCTGAGTTCTGACCCTGAAGATTCTCTCCTGAATGTCAATGGCTTGGGGAACAAACTCAAGTGAGGGGTGTTGAGAAAGTATCTTCTCAGATACAACCCAGATATAGTCCTGCTACAAGAAACCCACCTACTAGGTAGTACTTGCGGGTTTCTGGGCACAGGCACATGTGTGATTTACAAAAGGAGCCGGTGGGGTGTAGGTCCTGAAATATCACTCTATGCCACTGGAGGTGCTTCGCTTATGTTTGGATACGAATGGCTGCCAGCCAGTGATCCATGGCCCATGTTATTTCCCCCGGGTCTACAGCCCCTTGGCCTGGAACCCATTGGGGCTTGGTTCACGCACTCCCTGGACGCACTGACTATTGTAGACGGGGACCTCATCTTGACACTGCATGGGGACATGGACAGGGTGACAAGATCAGGGGATCGTCCAAGACCTAATACACAACTTTCCTGTTTTGTTGAAGCCCTGAGCATAGTTGATTGGTGGTGGGTGACAAACCCAAGTGTATGTCAGTACTCTCACGCTGACACATCACTGGGAACTATGTCCCAACTGGATTATTTCTTAGTGCCCACACATGAGATGAGTTAGTACTCTGGTGCTACTTTCCTTCCCTAAGGCATCTCGGACCATTCACCACTGCTTACTGTGGTTCACATGGGTGAACCGAGCCGGGAAAAGAAATGGCGACAATGCACAGGAACTGAAATATAGGGAAACGAAAACAATGGCAGGTATGGTGACATCCAGAGATTTGACAGACACTGTGCTCAGTCCAGTTGGCAACCAATCTGTGGGAGGCTGTTATACATGCTGCTCAGCCAGTGTGACTGTGGTGACAGAATGTTGATGAGTGGAATGTTGGTGAGTGTGTGTTTCAGTTGGTGAATGGGCTGAGCAGCAGGAAGGTTGCTCCTGGTGGGGCTCTGCTTAACAACTTATCCTGAATAAATCTACTTGAGGAACCTACATGGACTGGACTATCTATTCTTCACTACATATTTTGGCGACGAGGTGGGCTATGGAATTATGTTGTTCCTTTCTGGGTCTGTGTTGACTATTATTCCACACTTTCCACCCAAGCTTCGGACTTGGGTGAAGGGCTGCTTTGATGTTGTTTGTTACGTCTGGGGAAGTCGTCCACACTTTCTTTTTTTATTTTTTAGTTGTGTTTATTGGATGGTTCTCTTCTACACCTTGTGTTTGGCACCCTATTTACTTTTCTCATGTGTTTGCCTAGCCAGCCAGCATGTTTTAGGTATCTGGGTTTGTTTGTAGTTTGTTGTGTGGTTGTGCATTAATTTTGCTGTGGTAGAAAGGGAGATGGTGCATGAGTGTATTCTTATAATACCACTTTTGTTCCTTTTTCTCTCTCTCTTTTTCATTTCTTATGCATGATATTTTCCCCCTATTTTCTTCATGCTGACGTTTAAGACCGTTGCTATGTTGCTTATGTGTGGCAATGGATCTGATATCATTCTGTTGCATGCTATTATGTCTTTGTCATCCTTTGCTTGCATCACACTTCATTGTTATTCCATTTAGAGTTCTTCTGTATTTAATATAAGGAAAGGAGATGTGTTATACCCGATGCTCAGCTAGTGTGATTGTGGTGACAGATTGTTGGTGAGTGGTGGATGGGCTGAGCAGCAGGAAGGCTGCTCCTGGTGAGGCTCTGCTTAACAACTTATCCTGAATAACTCTACTTGAAGAACCTACATGGACTGGACCATCTTTTATTCACTACAGAGGCCGATAAGGTGATCCTGAGGGGTCAGTTAATTTCATGGAAGATGGACCTGAGAACTGCTGCAGCTTGAGGCCAATAAGGTGGCTGCCCCACTAGAGACCGGGCCCATAGGATTGAGGAAGTCAAAGGGGATTACATTGCCCTGGTGCAACAAGAGGCGAGAGCTCAATTTCGAGCCACTCAGGGCCGGCTCTATGAGGTAGGCAATAAGTCCAGAAAACTCCTTGCATGGCTGGCCAAATAAGAAAAGGGGTATCGCTGGATCAGGTGGATTTTGACAGCTGAGAGGTTGCTAAGGGAGACCCTCTGGGAAATTGCACCAGAATTTGCAAGGTATCTAGAATGGCTCAATCAGAGTTGGACTACTGCTGGTTGGGGAGACTTGGAGGCCTTTATGGGGGACCTGGCAGCCCCCTGCCTGGATCCTGGCATGGCTGAGGCACTGGAGGAGAAGATCACGGAGGGTGATGTGACTACAGATATTTCACAATTTAACAATGGTAAAACTCCTGACTCCAATGGCTTCCCGGTAGAATTCTATAAAGGTGTCATTTTAAAAGTTGCAAAGCCCATTCTTTCCATTTTCGATACGGCACGAGAAATGGGCATCAACCCAACTGACCTCCGGTAAGCCACAATTGTTTTGATCCATAAATTGTAAAAAGGCGTCTGAAGGCTGGGTCTCTTTCAGGCCAATCAGCCTGATACAACACTGAAAAGAAAATCCTGGCTAGGATTCTAGCAAACAGCCTAACGCAAGTGGTTAACCTCCTAGTCTATTCCTATCAGTCCAGCTTCATGCCATACAGGGTAATGAGGCATTACCTAAATGGCGAGAAAGATTTTGACTCCCTTGAAATGCTTTGATGATGGCCAACCTTTGGAAAATGGGCTTCAGCCCATATAGCCTCTCTTAGTTCAGCCTAAAGACCCGATATTGAGGGTTTGGGTAAAGAGGGTGCTGTTAGATCACTTTGGTCTATCCAGGGGCACCAGACAGGGGAGCCCGCTATCACCCCTACTATTCGTGGTCCCTCTCGAACCTCTGGCATCATGGATCCAGATGGATGCACAAATCAGGGGTCTCCGCTGGGACCCAGGGTGGGAGGACGTTGTCTCATTATACGCTGATGAATTCCTACTATGCCTTGCCGATCCATCACGTTCAATTTTAGGGTCATATGTGGGGTTTAACATTGATTGGCACAAGTCAATGGCCTACCCTGTGGAAGTGGATGCCCTGGCAAATGATAAAGGACTGCCCCTTTCAAAGGGTGACTCAAGGATTCTGCTATCTGGGTATTTTTGTCACATCGGACTAAGCTTTATACATGCAGGAAAACCTAGAGGGATCCTTAATGCCTACTACAGGGACGTGGAAAGATGGCAACAACTACCACTTTCACTCCTGGGCTAAGCGTCCTCATTAAGATGATCTACCTCTCCAAATTCCTGTACATCCTACAGAATACCCCATATCCGGTCCTGGATGCCTTTTTTCGAAGGGTGAAAATGTGAAATGCAGCCGTGATGCACTCAAGTATCTTAATTTAACAAACTCATCAATGAGTCAATTTTCATACCTAGCATAAATCAAATCAGTGTGCAATGGGTAAGAGGCCCTGCAAGCCATCTATATTAAACTTAAAGCGAAAATTCAGATAACGATCTGGCGCTTCAACAAACTATGGTGCCAATACTTTACAGATTGATTGACAATGTGAACATAATTAACAATTCATTTACAACAAGAATAAGCCGTGTATTCAAAGAAACCAAAACTCAAAACTCCACAGATGGAAATATCGCGAATTAGTTTTATTCGTAATCTTCTTGAATGGGTTTTACAAAAGCAAAGATGATATTGCTTTAAATCAGCGTAAATAGTTGATTAAAAATCCCAATGCATTTTGGGCTTTTACAGGGAAGCCCTTCATCAGGGGTATCTGTCAATAATCAAACAAAATATGTATTTTTTCGAAGGGTGGACAGAGTAACGATAGTGTTGCTCTGGGATGGCGGTGTACCAAGAATAGCCCTTTCGCTACTGACCATACGCCAGACATAGGGAGGCATTACCCTCCTGAACCTCTGCCTTTACTATTGGCCCTCACAACTTCTGCCTGTTAACGACCGAGCTTTTTTGTCCCAGCAGGAACGTTCCCTGCAAGCAGACCGTACAGCAATGGCCCCGAAGGGATACCTCCACTGACTTTATAGAGACTGCAGGTTGCCTCCTCTACCCATCACAACACAGATGGTAGTCACTATTTGGCAGGGGGTAGTACATGCACTGGGATTGAAGATCAGGGTGACATTGTAGACCTCTCTTTGGGACTCGGAATGGGACCGATTACGGATCTCTCATTTAGATGACATATGGAGGGATGAAGCAATACTCCTGTTTAGTGACCTGCAAACTGAGTATGAACTGTCTTTGTGTCAAACTTTGAGGTATCAACAGATGTGTTTCCTCCTAGGTAGATGTGGGGTATTGCAGACAGAGAAAGAGGAGGAATCCCCATTAGAATATAAAATGTTGGGCTATGCCCTTACAGACCATGTAGTGTCCTGGATTTACTCCACTCTTTTAAATAATAGTCCTCCCTCACTAGATTATCTGAGGGAATGGTGAAAGACAGACCTGGGCAAACTGGAAGGCGATAACTGGCGTCAGGGGCGGTGGGGATCCCAGAGCAGTTATGATCCGGACGGGCTTCCGACTGATCCAAGTAAAAATCCTAGGTAGGGCATACTACATTCTGACCCTATTTTATGTTATGGGTTGCACTGCTAATGTCTCATGGACACGGGCTGCCACTGGGAATGTCCAAAGATACTGGTCTACCAGACATGGGTGGGCGATGTGATATCAGAGACCCTGGGCAAATAAGTGCAGATTACACCTCATTTGGTTTAATTAGGAATTTGGGGCGAACAAACCCTGCACCGCTAAGCTCTACTGTTCTGTAACTTGGCCCTGATGATGGCCTGCAGACATTTTCTGAAACAATGGGGAGTGCCAGCTCTGCCCACCATGTGAAAATGGGAGGACGGCTTGGATTGGTGCATGGGGCAAAACAATATTTTATCAGGCAAAAGGTTGCCATTGCAAATTTGACAAAATCTTGTGCCCTTTGAGTTAGATAGAAGAAAAGGATGGCTAGGGAGGTACGGATGATGATTACTCTAATTACATAGGATGAATGAGAAGGTTCCCAAGCCTGATGTGAACTTTAAATGGTGAACAGTCATGTTTGTGATGCTGCTGTTGCGCTCTGTCGCCGGTCACCAGAAGATTCAATGTACTGCTGTTTGTGCATTTGCCTATATGTCCTTGAATGTTGTGGCTGGGGTTATTATGTTGTTTGTTTCTCTATTCAACATTTAATAAAGAGATATACTAAAAGTAAAAAGGATGGTCAGGAAAATACTAAGAGTATTCTGCGAGGTTCAAAAAAGTAAGTGAGTCAAGATTAAGTTGGGAAGAACATCTGGTTCACTGACGAAATTTAAGGAACCATATCAAGTAAAATTTGCCAGTAATAAATCGGTGGGGTTGGAAAATGGACAACAATTGAACTTAAGGTGTGTAGCTTTATATAAGAAGAAGAGCCAGAGAAGAGAAGAACATGCTGAGTATAAGAAAGTGTAGAGGAAGATGAGGGGTGTAATGGTGTAATGGTTGGATGTTGATGATGGATGCAGAAATTAATGCCATTTCCATTATTTGGGAAGTGCAAATCAGTGGTGGTAGGTGGAGGTGAACATTGAGTGGATTCTGGAGATGCAGGATGTACCAGAAGAAAGGTGAGTACCAATATATAAATACCACAAGTACATTACAGGATTCGTGAGTCTCCAAGATCTAGGATGTCTCCTACTTGGTTGTAGGACTTTGAACATTAATGTTTTACACTACAAATTGCTTCCTGTTAAAAGTGTTTGAATTAATTTCCCTTATCTTATTTTTTTTTCAATATAGAGAAAAGGAGATGTGTTATAACTTTAAGGGGCATATTCTCAGATAAATTTATCGCCCCATTCACAAGCTGGTGTTAACATATATCACCAGTTTACCTGCGATAGCAGCTGCAAAAAACATTGCCACAGATGGCCCCCGCAACTATCGCTAATGAGATGCAGAGTAGGCGTTCCGGTGCCAAAAGCTGCAACAACACCACTCCGCAACATTCTCAGCAACCAGCCAGATAGGCAATAAGAACACAAGGCATACGATAAGGCGAGTTAGCAGCAGGAAACTAACACCTGCTCTGACCTGGTGTAAAGTCAGACGACAGCCTGCACCAGAAAAGGGAGCCAAGGCCAGAGCCACACATGAAGGGAAACAGATGTCATGGAGCCACTGACCATGCAGATGGGAGCCTCAACAGGTCCACAACATCCACCAGCACCACCCCCCCAGACCACACCGGACCAACACCGAGGCAGCTCAGACAAAGACAGCGACCCTCAGAAAACGTACCAACCTCACAGACCCAACACCATAGAATGCCATTGCCGACTACAGGCCCAAAGGGACAACCATCCTCCGCATCCTGACCACCATTGTCCACAGGCTGACAGTACCAACACAGTGGAAAACCAACATCCCTCCTCAGACAAACCTGCTGATCATGCTGCACGTGTTGGCCCCTGGTACCCTCCAACCAACTACCGCCAGAGTCGGAGGAGTCTCACAGCCAGCCCAGTACAATTTCCACACAACAGTCGTGGGTAACATCATCAGCTGGGTACCCTACTATCTATACTTCCCCCACACTGTGCAGTAAGAGCTGGAGACCAAGCAAGGCGTTTATGCTTAGCTGGCTTCCTGCACGTGTGAGGGGCCAATTAACTGCACACATGACCTACTTGTGCCCCCTGGCAACACTGCACACAATAACCGCAATAGAAAGCACACGCATTCCATCAATGTGCAGGCATTAGTGGACCACCTGTAAATCTTCACCAATGTTGACACCAACCACCCAGGAAGTGTGCATGATTCCTACAGCTTCTGACAGTCCATCATCAACCTGCGCTACCAGGATGGCATCAACAGAACAGCACTGCTTGTTGGCAAGTACCAAATGAACACACAACACACCTTGACTCCACAATCATGCAACGCATACCACTGGGAATACACACGTAACCAACTCACATAAACATGCCAAACAACATGCCCACCCACCAGACATTACAACAAAACTCAATGTAGGAACCTAGGCCAGCCATGCACAGAAGCCATCAATGGCACGGCACCTCAGCCACACAACATCAGATTGTGGGGAGAGGTAGGGACCAGGCATGTGCGAAGGAGGCAAGTGGCCGATGAATGGGAATGTACACAATGCCAAGTGTGGTGTGGTTGTAATGGCTAGACTGCAGTATGCAGGCCACACACATATCCATGTTGACATACATCGCTGGTGTTTGGAGTGCAATGGACAGTGGACGCAACCATGTCACCCCAGCCAGTGGGGAGGATCGTGGAACTGTAGCTTGTTACATCCCCCGTAGGTGTAAGCAGACTGGGCTGGCCCGGTGTACGCCAGCGCGGGGTGTGAATAAAAGGCATGTGACTCTGGGCATGGTTCTCTTCTGGAATGCCCAGCATGTCTGCCAAGGCGGTGCCTCTCACTCAGCCATGAGGCGGATGCCGTCGCCGTGAGCGGGTTTGCCTGCGATCCTGTGCACCTTCACCACCCCGGTATGCTGGTCCCCGAACCAGTCTTGCCTGCGCAACCAGGCCTCAATTCCCACCTGCCGACACCGGCATGTGTCGAAGATGGCCCAACACGTGCCCAAGGCCCGCGACCCTGGCAACCTGCATCGACCATCACGGCCTCCGCGAGCAAGGCCCGCAGAACTCCTTTCTCAGTGACGTACTCTACCAGCTGACACAGCGAACTAGTAGGTCACACATTTGGAACTGAGTCTTGATTACACTATGGTGGAGGGCGATGTTTATGGCTGATTTGAAGTCACTATACTCCCTTTGATGTGGTGCCACCAAATCTGTGCATAGCATTCCAACAACACAGGTCTGTGGGCCCACGCAGACTACTGCCCCCGGGCCACACAGCGCTCGGAGAGGACACACATGTTGAACTGAGTCATGAAATTTAAATGGCAGAGTACATAACATTGCATGCAAGGAGAGTTGTAAGAGGATGACGCGTTTCAATCCGGAAGAAAAAAGGATCATCATTACGGTGCATCTTGAGCCAATGACACGTGGATGTGGGCCACTGCTGACGGCTGTCTCCGGCCAACACTGCGGTCAAGTAGGTCACACAGTTGGGACTGAGTCTTGATTTAGCAATGGCGAGTTCATATCATTGTACCAGCATTATCGCAGACTCGGTGCCACTAAGTCTTTTTCCTTGGCATTGATGGACACTCTCTGGTGAAACTATGGTGGCGTCTGAGTCAATGGACTGGGGGGTTGTCTTCATCCTCATGTAGCTGATACCGAATTGGTGGTGAAAATTAGACTGTAGCATTCCACTCCTCCATTTGCTACTTCCAGACGGCTTATGCCCTCTGCATCATGCCCTGGAGAACACCTTCCACTGTCCCCCGCAAACTTCCACCACATTCACCTCGGACATCGATGAGGACCTGCTCATTCGATGTGGCCCTGCCGCAGTGCACTGCAAGGCACCTTCTCATGGCGGGGTGCCTCTGCTGGCCGCTGAGCATCCGGGGCCACTAACTCTGTGCAGCTAAAGTCAGGGACCCTGTCTTCTGAGAAATTAGATGGCCTCTGAGACGATGGTCTAGGGTCAGCAACACCATGTTTCTGTGGCCCCACGCTGTCTGCTGCATCCGTCCTCAACTGAGGTACACCAGACCTCACACATCAAATCGCGTCCTGACCGGCCTGGAGGTCGCATCACCGCAGGAGGCATACGCCACCACCGACAGGACCACCTCCAACCGCCAACTGCCAGTGTTGAAATGATCATACTGGCAGACTAACAGAGTTGCTTACACCTGTCGTGAATGCCATCATCTACCTGATACCCTGCTCAGCACTCCAAGTGCCACTAACTCAGTGCACCATGAGTCATTGTCCATTTCTGTTTTGGTAATGTGCTGTGGTGAGTTCAATCAGCAATGTCACCTCAGGCACTGTGGTAGACCTGGGACGATGATGGGTAAGACGATGCAGATGTGACTCCCCCCACTGCAGCTGCATCAGGAATGTACCGAAGGGACCAAATCCTAGACATTTTGTTCACATGAGTACACTCAGCTCTAGTGCCCCAACCTCAGTGCACTGCAACTCACGGACACTTCTGTTTGCTCATTGGGTTACCTCTGTACCTGCTCCAGCTACCACCATAATGCACCGCTATTGTCTCTGTAATGCTGGTGTTTACTGTTTCTGTCTTAATAGTGTTCACTGTTGTATTTGTTGCCAGTACCATCCACTCCATGAGGGCTGGCTTACACTCAAGGCGTCACTGTACATGTGACTTTGCCAATAAAGGGGCCGGGCGCACATGCCCGTAGGCAGTTCCACAAACTATCTGCGTGTGTTGGTGTGGTCATGATGTGTGCATGAGGTCCCTGGGCACTACAACATTACATTGTGCTGTGCTGTGCTGTGTACAGCGGATGCAGCCATGTCCTCGCAGACAGCGTGTTAGTGCTTGGACATGTAGCTTTGTCATCAGCCACTCATTGTGTGAGGGGAGTATACTGGGCCGTCGTACGGAGGTCAAGCGTGGGTCTGTGAACGGTAATTCCGGGGCTCTGGGCATGGTTCAGTACAGGAAATGTGCAAATGCATGTGTCTCTGTCGCAGTGTGAGTCTCCTTTGTGGGGTGCAGGTTTGCCCTGATGTGACTTGGAAACCCAGTGCCTCATTTATGAAAAGTGACGCATCGCTGCGAGAAAACAGCGATGTGTCACTTTTCATTGCGCCCTCCTTGTGACCCCAATGATGCGTCATATTTACAATATGACGCATCATTGCGCAAGGAGTTACAGATACGTCAGTATTTCTGACATATCTGTAAGCGCAAAAGTGACGCATTGCTGGAGTGTTTGTGACGCAACTCCAGCAATGCGTCCTTTCACATGGGGAATGCCCCATGTGAAAGGGCTTGCGTCAGTCTTATGCCTGCTGTGAGGCAGGTGCAAGATTTTGACGCAACAGCATCCTAAAAGTGACGCAGTGAAATCTCATAGATTTCACTGCGTCACTATTACGAGGCTTTTTGCGGGGGAACGCCCCCTCTGCATACATTATACCTGGCGCAGGTATAATGTGGCGCAGGGGTTTACAAAGTGACGCATCTACCTAGATGCGTCACTTTGTAAATATGGCGCAACAAGGCACATTGTTTACGCCACTGGTGCGTCACAAAAAGTGACGCACCGGCGGCGTAAAAGTGGCTCAAGGGCTCATAAATGAGTATGTAATGTAGTTCGGCTTCCATGAGCCCTGACCCCACCCACACCTGTTTGGCCAACTCCTTTTGGCATTCTGACACCTGGCATTTGAATGCGATGTGTGCCTCGGTGGCGTGTTGGGTGCCAGCCGTGCTTGCGGGTGCTTCCTGCTGTGTGGTCTGCACAGGGGATGGGCTCTCCTATATGTAGCTTGGCTGCCCTGGTGGTGGGTTGCCTGGGATGTCCATGAGCTGCTGTAGGGTGTCGGTGTCAAAGGTGTGGTGGTCCTCTCCAGCTTCACTGATGGGTTGTCTGGTCTGCTGGAGGTGTTGTTTGTCCCTCTGCAATCTGAAAGGGAGGTGCATGTTGACATTGTGTTGACATGTATGTTTGTGCATTGTTCATGTTGGGTAAACATCACTTACAACAAAACTTTTACAACGCACTACCATTACAACGCGGTCATTACAACGCAAACTATTACAACGCATTGCGCTGGGGGGCGCTCTAGGATAGGGAATACGTTTAATTTACTATCCAGCACCTTCCCTAGTGTCCACGGGGACTGGAGTTGGAATAGTAAATTAAACTATTCACTATCCAGCACCCAAAAGCGCTATGCGTTGTAATGGTATGCGATGTAAAAACCGTGTTGTAAAGGCAGGCGTTGTAATAGCCTGCGTTGTAACGTCATACATCCTTCATGTTGACATGCAGACTGCATGACAATTTACATTGTGACTGTTTGGGTGGTGTTGCCAATAAGCATGAGCGCAAAATCCGCTCCGATCGCGGATTTTGCGGATTTTCGGTAAATCCGCGATCCGCGAACTCTCGCGGATTTACCGAGAATCCGCAATCCGCGATCGGAGCGGATTTTGCGGTCAAAAGTTCAAGCCTGCATAATTTACGATGGCGCCGGCAAGCTGCCAGCGCCATCCTCAAATGGTTACTTAATTAGCTTCGACAGGAAGCTCTAATAGATAAGATACAGCAGGGGCTCGAGCGCCTGCTTTATTTTAACAGTTGGAGCTTCCTGTTGAAGCTAATTAAGTAACTATTGCAGGAAGGCGCTGGCAGCTTGCCGGCGCCATGGTAAATTATTTCAACGGTGCCCTAGTTGAAGCTTTAATTCAGTGACTCATTGATCAGCCCAAAAATTAATCTGCTGCTCTGATCGGTCTCTGCCCTTTTATACACACAAGAGGCATGCTCGCATGGACGCCCCGTCCGTTTGGCCCCGCTCACACACTCGAGGTGTGCACCGTCTTCCCGCCATTTACCCACTATGATGGACATTTCACTAAAGGGACCCCTGCGCACTTCGGCGCGATTGCATAGTAACACACACTTGGTCGCTGGAACTAGTTGAAGCGCAAATGCAGTGACTCATGCATCAGCCCCAAAAAAATCGTGAGCGTTGGGAGGCTGGGCAGATGTGCCTTCTTCCCAAATATACCATCGATGCTGCTCTGACCTTTTAGACACACAAGAGGCATGTGCGCTCGCGTGGAAGCCCCGTCCGTTTGGCCCCGCCCACACACTCGAGGAAGCCCCGCCCCCAATCCGCAAATCCGCTGAATCCGCTAAATAGGCGGATTTTGCGGATCCACGATCCGTGGATCTGCTAAATCCGCGAATCGTGGATCCGCAAAATCCGCCCATGCTTAGTTGCCAATTTGATGCGGGACAATTGACTTTCGGACTACGTGACAGATGTGATGTTGTACATATAAATCTAGCGGTTTTCTGCTCTGTTCGATGTGTTTGGACTGTTTCTGCGCATGAGCGGACCCAGTTGTGTCCCCTGTTCTGTCCCCTGTTCTGCAGTGTCGGTGCTGCACTTCGTACAGCATTGTCGTGGGATGTGCTGTAATTGCTATGTGCGTGTGCTGCAGTGTGTCACAGGGATCAGGGACATTGTCCAGGGTTATTGTGGGTGTGCAGTGTGCTACACATCATTGTGCATGTGTGTCATTGTGCCCATCTCTCCACGTCCCCCCTGTCCCTGGTCGTTGCTCACCCTGTTGATGTTGTGTCAGCTCCTCTCGAGCTGTGCCTGGACTCCCACCTCCTGTTGCTGTTGCTGTTTAACATTATGCCAGCACCTCTTGCCCTCCTCAGCACTCCGACTGCATTCACGTTAGTCTCATTGTGGGACAGTTGATGGTACACTTACCTGGTTTTGTTGAGGAATGCACCCCGTGTTCCTCTTCCTCTTCTCCCTGGCCTTCCCCGACCCCGAGGTACCTTGCTGGTGGTCTTGTGGGGTTGGCGTTGGCCTCTGCACTGGGTCCGGGTGCATCCATGTTGCTACGCACTTTGGATTGTTTCTGGTATGTTGTTTTTGTAGCTTTTATAGTGCATTTTCCCGCCAGATGCGTGGAATTTGCAGGCCTGCAGCTGGTTTTTGCTGCTTTTTGTATTGCGATTGGCCTCATCGCATTTTTTTTTGCGTCCGTGTTTCACAATTTTGTGGCGTGCCGTTGATTTTTCCGTGGTCATTTGACGCGTTATCTGGAGACTATTGCATGGTACAGCCGTGTTGTGAATACTTGGTTAACAAGGTGTAATTTACACACGATAGACTGCGATTGTTGAAGGTTGCGTTAAGTTACTTTTGCAATGGTTATCACACGTTCTTGAGAATATCCCCCTAAGAGTTAATAGATTTGTGCTGCACTTTTTGGATTCTTGTCTGATGTGAGGATCCTTTCGAAGGCTGTTGCTGCTGAGCGGGCCTTGAGGGAACACAACAGAGGTCCTGTGGGAATAAAGATTTACAAAAAAGAACCGTATCCTGCTTTTATTACAATAGTAAATCAATCAGTATACAGGCAGGATGAATATTATGCTTCTGGCAAAACTGCAAGAGGGCCCAGCGGGACTCGTTAACATCTCTCTTAAGTGATCAACTACAGGTCTGTAAGCAATTAAACAGATCGCACTGCGAGGTCATGGTCAAAATAATCGAAACTTACTATGTCAGAAGCTTGGGATGCAACTCTATCTTGGTCTCTGTTCCAAACTATATAAAGGAAACAACTGTGCTAAGGCTCCTTTGCCGTTTATAACTCATCCTGTCTCAGTTTCAAGCACATTGGCACTTTAAGGAATCCTTACGTCCAAGACTCAGTGTAATATATTTGACAGAGGTACTATCCCTGAAATGTAAAGGTGATCTCGCGAATTTGAGGGTTGGACTATTTAACCTGGGTGAGATAAGTCAAAAGGAAAATATGCTTACCCCCTTACAAGCTGGTGTTTTTGTCTTCACTCGAAGGACTCACCAGTCCATGTAATATGCTGTTGCCAATACTTCGCAGAAAAATGACTCAAACTTTTCTTTCCATCATTCAGACGATCATCCGATTCTGCCCTTCGTCAATAAAGGAACCGATAGGACATGCAATTTGACAGTGGTTTTGTGATTTTGTTTTAAGTGATTTTAGCCACCTTTTAAGCAGCAACGTCAACAATCATCAGATCAGTTATCTATTAATGAAGAGAGAGACTCGGATTTATTAACACACGAAAAAGTAGGACAATAAGGACAGAGTTGAAGGTCTAGACGAACCGAGACTCGGCTCCTTCAATCTAAGTGTGGGCTTCTAGGGAAATCCTAGAAATTAAGCATACTAATGGTGCACGCTGTACAGCCACAAATACTATTTTTGAGGCATTCGCCAAATACTATGCACACCTCTACACAAGTGGTCAGACATAACATATGTGAGAATAGAGGTATATATTTCAAGGAGAACCCTAGCTTGGGTTGAAACCCATGAGAGGAACCCTTAAATCGGCCTCTCACAATAGATAAGAAATGTGATAAAATCCCTTTCTGCTGGCAAGCCTCGAGAGGCAAATGGACTAATGTCCATGTCTTGCGTAGATTGTGCAGACCTGTTCGCCCCATATTTGTTTTCTGTGTACAAGGGAGCCGGGGACGCTGTAATATTGGCCCATATGTTACAAGAACTAATTATTTCGATCCTACCAAACCAGGCAATTCCCCTGACAACAAGCCGCCTGATTCATCAAGCTAAATTGCACTCGCAAAGGGCAAGATTCTCAGAATCTTGCCTTTTGCGAGTGCAATTTTTGCATTTGGGATTCATCATCCCAAATGCAAAATTCGCTATTTAAGAATTCGCACATTTGCAAAGAATTGAATTTAAGGAATCTCTATTTGAGATTCCTTAAATGCAATTCATGAAGCATTTTAAAATTGCAAAAATGCAATTTTGGGCCGCTATTTACCGAGAGGTCAGACCTCTCGGTAAATAGCAAAAACTTAGAAAAATGCTTTTAAAAGCATTTTTCTAAGTTTCATGTTGCACACACACATGTCCTTTGGACATGTGTGTGCGCAACACCTGTTTCAATTTGCATTTAAGGGGTGCTACAGGGTGTCCTTTGGACACCCCTGGCACCCTTTAAATCGCTATCTTATTTGCGATTAGCTAATTGCTAATCGCAAATAAGGAATACTCCCCATTCATTCCTATGGGCCTTTTGGCCCATGGGAATGAATGGGGAGTTATTCCTTATTTGCGATTAGCAATTTGCTACTCGCAAATAAGGAATGTGTAGGAATCGCTATTTATTTAGCAATTCCTACATGAATCCCGTTTTGCAAGTCCTTAATAGCGATTCGTTATGAATCGCTATTAGGGGCTCGCAAAACGGGAGATTGATGAATCAGGCTGAAAGCCTCCTACAGGCTTTGACACTAAAAATTGCGGGGCAGATTTCCAAGAACTGGTGCATCGCTGCATAGTAGCAGGGATGCACCAGTTAATTCGCGTGGCAGAAAAATTGCCTTGCGAGGCCTGGAGGCACCGCATTTACAATGCGGCTCACCGTGGCGCAAGGATAGACAGATGCGTGATGCATCATGGTGGCATAAGGGCAGCGCATTGCTGGAGTTGTGTCGAAAGCACAATGCAACTCCAGCAATGGTTAGGAATGCCTATTCCTAACATGATGCGTCACTCCTTTTGCCTGCTTCGAGCAGGTGCAAGGTTTTGACGCAGTGGTGTAGTAAATGTGAATCAGTGAAATCTTGTAGAGTTTATTGCGTCACTTTTACAAGGCTTCCTTGCGACAGAACTCCTACCCTGCATCCATTAATATTGACGCAGGTATAATGTAGCGCAGGGCTTTACAACGTGACACATCTCCCTAGGTGCGTCACGTTGTAAATATGTTGCATCGTGATGCATTGTTTACGATGCTGCTGCGTCACAGAAGTGACGCAACAGTGGCGTAAAGTCGGCGCAAGGGGCTTGTAAATCTGCCTCTTTGAATTCAATGCAGTCCATAATTGAGAGTTTTGTGCTGCCCGAACAGGCCGGCGTGCCAGTGTTCTAAATTAGGTGCAGTAATATAATGGATCACAGAGGGTTGTGCGAGACAGCTGTGGGCCCATTATAAACAAGAGAGAAGAGAAAAAACCTTGTCTTGGCGAACCCTCCTGCTTTCATTAGTGGTTAATAAAAATTGCCTTTTGCCCAATTTATTGTATCTAATCGCTAACATACCTGCTGCACTCTCAGTGCCCATTTTTTGTTGCATGACTGTATACAATACTCTACAGTTTTGTAACCCTGTCTCAGTTGAGAAGTGCTGACTCTTCCATACGCAAGTAGTGGGTTTGCTGTGCACAGTTAGACCTGTCTTTTTGGGTTGCGCAAGCAAGATATGTTTTTCAGTGGTATCATTTTCATTATAAATCACCTTATGTCAAAAAATTAGAGGATATGGCAGCTTCTATACCACTAACTACTGTCCTGACTGGGCCGCAGACCAGACCTTTGATGTTTCCCTTTACTTCAGACTTAGCCATTCAACATGGGTAAAGCAAATTACCTTTGCTCTCCAAGCCTTTGCTCATAACCTCGGCACAACTCATTATCAGTAATGTGCACCGTGGTATCATATCCAAGTAAAGTTAGGACTCCTAAACTGAGAAAAATCCTAACGTTAAGACTTTCGGTATTCACAGAAGGCATTTAGGAGTCCTAAAGTTAGGACTCCTAACTTCTGTGAATACCGAAATGAGTAAGTGCCTTCTGTGAATACCAAAATAAGTAAGTGCCTTCTGTGAATACCAAAATGGTAGTAAGTTTAGGATTTTGTCTTAAGTTAGTTCTGCGGATCAGGCCCGAAGAGTCAGAAAGGGTTTTTGGGGGGGTCTAAAGTGGTAGGAGAAGTTTGGGATGAGTTAGAGAGTGAGGTAGGGGGATAGTTTGTAAGAGTTTTAAGATGAGTCATACAGTAGTAGTGGTTTGGGGAGAGTTGTAAAAACTAAAGTAGATGGGAAATATAAATTGGTATTGGGAGTGGAGGACGTGTACCTGTCAGTTGAATTAATCAGATAAAGGAGGGATAAAGAAGGGAAGAGTTTGGAAATGGTTATTTGGGAGTCTGTAGTAGTATGACACGGTCGGTATTTGTTGGGGAGTTTGAAAGAGGTTTAAGATGAGTCAAAGAGTAGTTGTTTGGGAGAGTTTTAAAGGTTTATTTTTTTCCTCCACAGTAGGTGGAATATATATACATATATAGCTACATACCCACACGTAAAATGTATACATACTTAGATGTGTTAACTTATTGGTCCTATGCAAACTAATCTAGAAATATAAAATTGCACTATATAAAGAACCAAATGCGCATGTATGGATACATATTTACAAACCTAGGCACTATATCTTTTTTTTTACTGTTGATAAGGTTACCATTTTTTCCCTCCCAATATGTCAATAGTAGTTGGCCAGTATATCGGAAGCACTCACTCTATGCTCTATTTTGTACTCCGACTACATCATGACATTATTTCCCATTGTTGTATGTACTTGGTAAATGCCAATATAAGAAAAGTCTTAATTAAAAATATAAAAAAGAATTTGACAATTAATCATGCTTAAGGCGTTTAGATCCACAAACGTCAATATTTCAAAGCAGGTATTCTGATTTCCATTACAGATCTTCAATATTTGACTCCTTATCACCTCATAGTGCAGTACTTCTGTTTAATTCTGCCACTTTACCTGGACAGTTCTGAGAAAACAAAATCGATCGTTTTAAAATACATTTTTTAATTAAACAACTTTTCATTTCATAAGAATCTCATACATCTGTTCCACTCGAAGGAAAAATCTACGGAGGCATGTTTTATCCTGCAATGCATCTGTATGTTTTGTATTACGTTCTCCATTGGGAATTTGTTGGGCAGTGCCATGTGTTGTGTGCATACTCACCTAAAGTCAAGAGTCAAAAAGCAATTATTTAATGGCACCTTTTTTTTTTACATATCAGCACATTATGCGGCAATGTTTTGGAAACAAGTTTAAAGAACCTACAGAGTAGTTTCGCCCTTGCCTGTTTTCACCTTGAACAGTCACTTAGACAACTGCTGCTACCCCCACACTTAATGGTAATGATAAACCTACTGCCCGTAGGACACCTCATTTAAATATTGCTAGTGGTTCGTCTTCATTCTTTAGACAACAAATGCATGAGGGACCTCAATCTTTGTACACGTTTTTTATTTCGCATATTCAGTAACCAATAAATAGCACTTTCGTGAATGGTTCAGATGGTTGTGGACTATTTATGAAATTGTTAGACCTGAAGCAAAAAGGAACAGCAATCAGAGCTGCAGCCACCGAAGTCAAGCTGTGAAAAGGGACCACTTTTTTCTGGACTTGGGTTGGACATTTCTGATGAGACAGGTTCTACAATCGGTTAAAAGCATCTGATTGCCACTTGAGGTATATTGGTGATTTACAAGGAAAGCAGACTCACATTGAAGCACAAAGGAAAGTTCACATCTTTCTGCAACCGAAAGCAGCGCATGTGCTTATAAGAACCTAGGGGGCTCATTTATGAGCCCTTGCGTCACTTTTACGCCGCTGGTGCGTCACTTTTTGTGACGAACCAGCAGAGTAAAAAATGTGCCTTGTTGCACCATATTTACAAAGTGACGCATCTAGGTAGATGCGTCACTTTGTAAATCCCTGCGCCACATTATACCTGCCCCAGGTATAATGTATGCAAGGGGGGCGTTTTGACGCAAAAAAGCGCCATAGAAGTGACGCAGTGAAATCTATAAGATTTCACTGCGCCATTTCTTGGACGCTAATGCGTCAAAATCTTACGCCTGCCTCATGGCAGGCGTAAGACTGACGCAGGCACTAACAACATGGGACTTGCCCATGTGAAAGTACACATTGCTGGAGTTGCGTCACTTTTGTGACACACTCCAGCAATGCGTCACTTTTGCACCTACAGATACATCAGGAATACTGACGTATATGTAACTCCTTGCGACATGATGCGTCATACTGTAAAATGGACGCATCATTAGTGTCGCAGGGAGAGGGCAGTGAAAAGTGACGCATCGCTGTTTTCACGCAGCGACCCTAGTGCCTAAACATTTCTGGGGAAGCCTGTGATGGCAGGCACAATGTGAAAGATTGTGTAGAGATTGTGAGGTTTGCTCTCTTCTCTCCCATTCACTTTTTCGTGGGGCCCTGGACGGTCCTCGCTGGCTCTTAGATTCACATTAGAGTGTGCCATTGAAGATGCTCTATAGAATTGTTACTTCCATGGGTATGTATTGCCTTTCAGAACATGCATACACATTTATAATGTAAGTGGTTTGTTGGCAGTACTTTCTTTGATGTCTTCAATAAAAGAACACTTAAACAGTACAGGACAAATAACTGTAAACTTCATGAGAAATAAAAAAGGATATATTAAGTGTATTGACCACACTGTTCGATTCAACAGTGGATTAAGTGGATTCTTGCCTATTGCAACAATAGGGATAGATATATCGCTAATAATTTGCTATACCCTTCAGTAAACAAACGATGCATCCTTTAAAATGTGCTTAGCCACTCATTTATTTTAGGTGTAAGTTATGTAAGATTCTGATTTTGTGTTCATGTTTTCTTATTAATCTGCAACTTATTACACATCCCAAAACATATCAATGTGCACTGGAAACTTAAATGAGTTAGATCTACGAGCACTGTGCCATCCACATAAGTAAGCAGACCCACGCTAAGATTCCCTCGTTTAGGGAAACTCATTCATGCCAATTATATGTTCTGGTAAGATTGTTATAAATATGTTAAACGGTGGGGATGCTAAAATGTTCCCTTATTCCCTTTTATACTTGTCACAGATCGTCTTGGAATGTTCGCCATTGGTCCATATTCCAATATGTAAGCATGTGTCAATATGGAGGGGACATTTTTTCTCAATAGGCTAAATGTATTCCACAACATTCTAATGTACCCCATATTCCACATCTTAAAGCAGTCACTAGGTCTAAAAATCAAAAAATATTTGTACTTTCTTTTGAGTATTATATTACATCAAAGTATGTTGGAAAGTCTCAGGGCCATATTCTCAAGGATTTATCGCCGAGTTATCAGCACTTTATGGCAGCCAAAGTGGCGATAAATGTATTGCCCCATTCGCAATCTGGTGCTAACAGCCAATATCACCAGTTTACCTGCGGTAGCAGCCGCAAAAACATCGCCACAAAAGACCCCGGCAACTATCGCTAATGAGATGCAGAGTATGCGTTCCCGTGAAAAAAGCTGCGACAACACCACTCTGCAACATTCTCAATGACCAGCCAGTTCGGAGATAAGATCCCAAAACAGGCAATAAGGCATGTTAGCAGAGGAAATTAACACCTGCTCTGACCTGGTGTAAAGTCGGACAACAACCTGCCCCAGAAAAGGGAGCCCAGCCCAGAGCCACACCTCAAAAACAACAGATGCCATGGAGCTACTGAACATGTAGCCTGGAGCCCCTAGAGGGTCACAACACCCACCGCCACCACCCCAGGGACCCAGGCCCTACCCCAAATTCCCACCCCCACTCCCACCGGACAAAGATATGTTACATCAACTGCACAAAATCATGCACAAAACAATTCGCCTGACGTCGCACAATTACAACAATCAACATGCATGTGTGTTCAGAAAAAGGAGAATCACTCATTCATATTTGAATCACCAAACAAAACATTTTATTCAAAAAAACTCAAAACAACTATTTTGAAGAGTCATGGCTGATCTTCTCACAATCTGTAGGTCACAGGTTGTCCTGAGAGAGAAAGAGAAGTAGAGAGAGAGGGAGAGAGAGAGAAATAGAGGGAGAGAGATAA
Source organism: Lissotriton helveticus (assembly GCF_964261635.1). NCBI lineage: Eukaryota > Metazoa > Chordata > Amphibia > Caudata > Salamandridae > Lissotriton > Lissotriton helveticus. The sequence continues at coordinate 661,266,807 of NC_136067.1, forward strand.
AGAAAGAGGGAGAGGGAGAGAAAGGGGAAGAGAGAGAGAGAAAAGGGGAGAGAGAGAAAGAGAGGGAGAGAGAGAGAAGAAGGGAGAAAGAGAGAAAGAGGGATAAGAGAGAAAGAGTGGGAGAGAGAGAGAGAGAGAGAGGGAGAGAGAGAAAGAGGGAGAGAGAAAGAAAGAGAGAGAGAAAGAGAGGGAGAGGGAGAGAAAGAGAGGAAGAGAGAGAGAGAAATAGAGGGATCGAGAGAGAGAAAGAGAGAGAGAGAGAGAGAGAAAGAGGGAGAGAGAGAGAGAAAGATGGAGATAGAGAAAGAGAGGGAGACGAGAGACAGTAAAAAGAAGAGAGGGAGAGAGACCCAGGCCTCACTGCTCACCTGTTGCCACCGGTGTGTCTCCTACCACGTGTCGGTATACACTGCAGTCCACCAGGTCCCTTATCTGAAACAGAGTCCAGATTTATGAATGGCAGAGTCCATACAATTGCACACGCCATCATCGCTAGCCCACCCCTGTGCACCCACGCTTCTGCACCCCAGCCCCTCCTGCCACCCAGCTGTGACTGCCCGCCCCTGCGCACCTAGGCCTCACTTCTCACCTTCCGCCACCGACGTGTCTCCAGAAGGGCCCACCATGTGCCGGTGCAAGCCCCAAGCCCAGGCCAGCGAACATGGCACCCCCCCCACATCATGCAGCCCTGTTCTGTGGGCCCCCAGGTCACACACTTGATTCTGTGTGTTGATTTTGATATGACAAAGATCATATCAGTGCACACAGCATCATCGCAGGCTGCACACCCACTCACCCCTTTAGGTGCCACTTGCTCTGTGACCCACGAGGTAAGGCCATATGGCTGTAGGCCACCAGTGCCCGCTTGCTCAAGCCTACACTGTGGTCCAGCAGGGCTCACATAAATCCTCACCAGTCCCGACTGCCAGGACGGAGCATCATCGCAGGCTGCACACTTGATCAGCACTTAAGGTGCCCCTACCTCAGTGCACCGAAAGTCACCGTACCATGGCGGTGTTCCTGTGCCAGCCAAAGTGTATCTTGTGCCACCAAGTCTGTGCCCCGCAAATCAAGCAATCAGGGCCCTAGGCCCTCATGCATGAATAATAACCACACGGATACACCCAGATAGAGAGTGGAAATGGCATCCAGCACATGTGCAGGCCCTTTTTATTGGCAGGGTCACATGTCCTGTGACACATGTGTTGGATGGGTGTGGTGTGGGTGTAAACCAGCCATGAGGGAGTGGCTGTGGCATGCTGACAACTAGCCCTCTGATCCGCAGATCACCACAGGGAAGACCTGGGACATGTATCGTTGTCGTCCCCCCTGTGAATGTAACTAGAGTGGGTTGGCCTGGCGTATGCTAGTCCAGCGTAAGGGTGTGAACAATGACCCAAGGACTCTGGGCGTGGTACCGTCCTGGGCTGGACAAGGAAGTAACTAATCCGTGTGTCCCTGTTGTAGTGCCGGCACCACCCGGACCGCAATCGGCAATGTGTCACCCTGTGACCCAAGTCCCACAACATGAGCAACATGGATGTAAGGAGGAATCACTGAGCCTACATTCATCGATATTTCCACTCTTGAAAGAGCATAGACATGACACATCTGTGTGAATATAAATGTCTAATGCACATTCAGTGGAGTGTTGTAGCTGGAGCAGTACAGGGCCATGCAAACCTCACTTTACATTGTTGGCCCGTGGAGGGCCAGCCAGAGTCCTTTAGGGAATGACAAGTTCATCGGAAGAGGAAGAGTTCAGCCCGCAGTCATATTGTTGTGTCATTGCTAACCATACAGAATATGGCATTCCATTTCAAGGTCCAAGGTGAGTGTCGCAGAGTGTATCGGGGGAAAATGGAAGGTGATGATGCAGAGGGCAGAACCAAACAGAAACCAGCCATAGGGCGGAGATGAATGCTACTGCATTCTTCTCACCACAAAGGCAGATTCATCTGCATCTTTGTCCTCTGCTGTTTTATGTGTGTCACTTGTGGGTGGTGGTGTTCTGTCTCCAGCACTGTGTGACAGTGATATATTCAGGGGCCGGACGTGGAATGTCTGCCGCACTGTATGGCACTGACACTTCAGGGGGTGGAGAGGAAGATGGAGTGGTAGCAGCAGCATGCATCAGAGCCAGGCCTTGTGGCAGCAATACCATGAGGTGGGTCTTTAGGGTGTTGAGGAACCCAGCTACCTCTCGCTGGTGTGCAGCCGTGGCAGCTGCTCTTTTCGCCTGTGTCCACTCCATGTTCTCCATCATCCTCCGCATGTGTTCCAACTCCCTGGTGACATCTCTAGAGCCACTCTGACTAGACAGTTGTTCTTGTCTCTGAGTTAGGACTCCAGTGATGTCAGCCATGGTTCGTTGGAGAGCATGGAGCGGACTGTGGGTGTCCATTGGGGAATGTGAGTGGTCCCGGCTGGGACTTAGACACCCACGTATGGTATCTAGTTTGGCTGCCATAAGGTCGAACCTCACCTGCACATGTTCAGCCAGCTTCTCCTGGCCATGTGTTCTACGTGGTAGTCCTGGGAGGCAGCCATGGTGGTGGGTGCTGCCTGCTGTGTGGTCTGTGCAGGGGGTGGTGTCTCCTCGTAGCAGCTGGGCTGCCCTGCTCCTGAAGGTGGGGTGCAGAGGCTATCCAGAGCTGTTGGGGGGTATTGGAGTCAAAGGTGTGGTGGTCCTCTTCGTAATCAGAGAAGAGAGGTTTGGGCTGCTCTGCATGAGTTATTGGATTTCCCTCTGCAATGTTAAGGGGAGAGGCATTTTACCTTTGTGTTCACTAGTTTGTTGACGCATTGTACATGTTTACAGTCAGACTGCATAACAGTGTACATTCTGACTGGTTGGGAGGAGCAGCCTGTGTGAAGCGGGAGTGGACATTTCAACAACATTACGGATGAGTGTTTTTACTTGTGCATTGGCAACTCACATTTCCCTACAATGTCAAATGTGATTTGCCAGTTTCTACACACAAGCGGCACCAGTTTTGTCCTCTATTCTGTTGTGGACGTGTTGCGGTTTGTACCACATTGTTGGCAATGTTGATGTGCTCTGCATGTAATGTGTGTGTGCTGCATTTTAGGGTAGTCGGCCCTGCAGCACTGATTTTGCTGCCCCTTCTCCCTTTCATGCGGTGTGCCTTTTACTTCTGTGATTATACAGTGCTGAGATGTTGCATACTTGGATACATTGGTCTCTTGGTGGGAGTTGGGGGTCTGACGCATGGTTTGTCTGCAGATGTGCTCTAATTAATTGTGCATGTGTGCCATTGTGCCCATCACCCTTCGTCCCCCCAGTCCCTGGTCGTTACTCACCATGGTGCTGTTGTGTCCGGTCATGTTGAGCAGAGTTGGGTGCCCCAACTTCTGCTACCGTCTACCCACTGATGACTGTGGACATCATTTCCTCCATATTGTCCAGGTCCTACTGTTGCGCTGGACTCCCACCTACAGTCCGCATTGCTGCCTTCTGGTTGTTGGCGAGTTGCTGCTTGGTTTTGCACTTCACATCATTCCAGCACCTCTTGACCTCTTCCATTTTCTTCTTTAGCACTCTGACTGCATTCACCTTATCCAATATTGACTGCCATATTCAATTTTTTGTTGCCAATGACACAGTGGAGGTGATGAACAGTAGTTGATGATGTTCTACCACCTCCGTTATCAGGATCCTGTTTTCCTGCGGACTGAACCGCTTCTTCCTACTCTTCTTGTCCTTCCCTGACCCCAAGATCCCAGGCTGGTCCTCCTGGGGGGCTTGCGGGGTTTTGGTTGTCATCTGTACTTGCTCCGGCTACCTCCATTGTGCTTTGTTGTTGTTTGGCTTTTGTTTGTAGGTTTTTTTCCTAATTTTATAGGGATTTTTACCGCCCGATATGTGTGAATTGAAGGCATGGGGAAGATTATCGCAGATTTTTTTATCACGGTTGGGCCCATTGCAACTTTTATCGCAGTGAGGTTTACTTTTTTATCACCGTCTCTTTGACTTTATTGTGGACATTTGTGTTATTGTGAGACTGGTATGCAGACAAAATATCGATATTTAAATATCGATATACAATTATATCGAAGTTTAAATATCGAAGGGACATAATATAGAAGGAAATAATATCGATAGATTTAATATCGATATTAGTAATATCGAAGTTTGAAATATCAATATCAGTAATATCGATGTTAATAATTTCGATGTTACTAATACCGATTTTTAAATTATTTTTGTGTATATTATTATGTATTTATTATGTTTTTAATTTATTTTTATGTAATTTAATTAAATTTTGTATTTTAGTACTGTAGCGGGTTGTGGATTTATAGGGGAATAGGGTGGGAAGTAATTTAATTATGTTAAATTAATTATTAATTAGTAGGAATTAGAAAATAATTTTAATTAATTGGTAATTAATTTTAATTTAATTAATTGGTAATTAATTTTAATTAATTGATTAATTGATAAATATGTTCTGTAGCGGGTTGTGGGTTTATAGGGGAATAGTGTGGGAAGTAATTTAATTATGTTAAATTAATTATTAATTAGTAGGAATTTTAAATTATTTTTAATTAATTGGTAATTATTTTTAATTAATTGGTAATTATTTTTAATTAATTGATTAATTGATAAATATGTTCTGTGGTGGATTGTGGGTTTATAGGGGAATAGGGTGGGAAGTAATTTATTTATGTTAAACTAATTATTAATTAATAAGAATTATAAATTAATTTTAATTAATTGATAGTTATTTTTAATTAATTGGTAATTACTTGTAATTAATTGATTAATTGATAATTATGTTCTGTAGCGGGTAGTGGGTTTATAGAAGAAACGGGTGGGAAGTAATTTAAATGTAATTAAGTAATAATCTTCTTTAATTCATTTTTTTGTTAATTATATAATTGTTAATTAATTATTAATTGGTAATTAAATATTATTAAATGGTATTTTTATTAATTTTCTTTGTTAAAAATATTTTGCTAATCATGTTTTTAATAATTATGTATTGGTATTTGTAAATGGTTTATATTTATTTAATAGTTAATATTTTTATTATGTAAAAAAATACATTTATTTATAAGTTTGTTATTTTTACCCCTACACTATCCAACACTTTCCCTACTGTTGCACTCTCTGGAGTTGGAATAGTAATTGTTACCCCTACGCTATCCAACACTTTCCCTACTGTTGCACTCTCTGGAGTTGGAATAGTAATTGTTACCCCTACGCTATCCAACACTTTCCCTATTGTTGCACTCTCTGGAGTTGGAATAGTAATTGTTACCCCTACGCTATCCAACACTTTCCCTACTGTTGCACTCTCCAGAGTGGGAATAGTAATTTTTACCCCTACGCTATCCAACACTTTCCCTACTGTTGCACTCTCTGGAGTGGGAATAGTAATTTTTACCCCTACGCTATCCAACACTTTCCCTACTGTTGCACTCTCTGGAGTGGGAATAGTAATTGTTACCCCTACGCTATCCAACATTTTCCCTACTGTTGCACTCTCTGGAGTGGGAATAGTAATTTTTACCCCTACGCTATCCAACACTTTCCCTACTGTTGCACTCTCTGGAGTGGGAATAGTAATTGTTACCCCTACGCTATCCAACACTTTCCCTACTGTTGCACTCTCTTGAGTGGGAATAGTAATTGATACCCGTACGCTATCCAACACTTTCCCTACTGTTGCACTCTCTGTAGTGGGAATAGTAATTTTTACCCCTACGCTATCCAACATTTTCCCTACATTTGCACTCTCTGGAGTGGGAATAGTAATTGTTACCCCTACGCTATCCAACACTTTCCCTACTGTTGCACTCTCTGGAGTGGGAATAGTAATTGCTACCCCTACGCTATCCAACACTTTCCCTACTGTTGCACTTTCTGGAGTGGGAATAGTAATTTTTACCCGTACGCTATCCAAAATGTATTTGATTTTTTTTATTAGTTTTACATTGTTATTAATTGTTATTTATATTACTATTTTATGTATATAAATGTATTTGTAATTTATTATATGTTCATTTATTTATAAGTTATTAAAATAAATATTTTAGAGTTATTATTAATGAAGTATATACTATGTAGTATATCTTTATTATTATTAGTTTTTATTAAAATATTTATTATTTTAAATATTATAATATATTTGTAACTATGTTTATTACATTTATAAGTAATATTTTGTTAATATTACATTGTTTTTTTTATTAAAATAGAACAATATTTTCTAAAAAACTATATTTTTGACATCGATATATTTTTTTCAATATTTTTGTACTTACCTTGTTAGAGATAGGATCTCGATATTATTGTCATCGATATTTTTGTTGCGATATTTTGGTAGGTAGATATTTTTGTAGTCGATATTTTGTCGTAGAATCTGTGACACTATCACATGCTACCGCCGTGTTGAAAATACAACGTAAACGCAGCGATATTTTCCCACGATAGACTGCGAGGTGAAGAGTTGCGTTAAGCTAACTTTGCGATAATTATCACGCGTTCTTGAGAATATCCGTCACTGATTTATGCAAAGTATTATTCCCTTGGTTTACCCAGTGTTTGTGCATGGAATCAACTCATGCTTAGCTACAACAGCTCTTTGGGATTAGTTCTAGTAATAATTTAATCCTCAAGGGTTTCCCTTAAAGTTTGTTGGATAGGCTGCCAAATTGCTCAGGCAGTAAAGGCTCTGCCTCCACCAGCCCTGCAGCAACCCACTCATCAAGCTTAAAGTTACCACCATGTCAGCAATTAATTTTATTCGAAGTGTTCCCACCAACATGGCAGCAGCTGTTTTGGAGAAATTGTCAATGGTAGTGAGTCTACTGTACCATGGCATTACAGTCAGCATTTTTTGTTTTTCCAAGAGAAAAGCAAAAAGAGGAGGTAGCTTTCTGAAACAGAATATATTTTCTCGATGCTCCTGGAGTGTTCTTGCCGGGGAGGGAGGGCGCAGATTGGGGTGGGGGCGTTTCTAGTTTTTTCCATTTTGGGAACTGACCTACTTTGCAGTTACTTAAATAGAGAGTGCCTTCTGAAAGGGCCAGGCCCATAAGTTCTACACTGTTCTAGAGTAACACTCTGATGGTTCTTTTTTCACAGCATGAAAGTGTAAAGGGAGAAAAGTCATAAAGGGGACAATCAATTAACCAATAATTCCTTTGGATACATAACAACCCACAGACAACTACCTAAGGATAGTTCATTTATTAGAAAGTAAAAAATAACTGGATGTGGAGACACTTCATCCCGAGTGTACAGATATACAGAGGAATCAGCTTAAAGCCAAATCTGTGCATCCAGTTAAGATGGTGCAGCATAAGCAACACAATTAGTTCAAGAAGTAGAATACCGAAAATCAGGGTGCATGAGTCCAAATTTCCCTGCACCGAGGGTTGGTGAGTGAAACGCATTAAATCTATCCCACTAAGGTGACTTTCCTAAATAGGAATTATCAGAAGGAAATTAAAAAGGTGTCAGTATGTGAAGCCTTTGCATGAAGTCTGTCAACTATCAATGTGTCAAGTAGCATACAGGTATCAAAGACACAGCTCATTCTAGAATGCTCTCTCTCTGGAGGAAAGAAAGAAGTGACACACTATCCCTACTCTCACCAACCAGTTATTCCCAGGTTGCATTCCCAGGATGCTCTTCGGATCACGCCATCCACCAGGGGTACAGTCCTGTAGGTGATTTTCCGTGATGTCGACGGTGTACCTTCCTCAATACAATTTGTCCTTGGTTCCTAGGCCTTCTCCTGTGTGAAGTACAACAGCCGTCCTTTATTGATTCAAGCTACGCAATTTTAACTTCTTCCCTTCCTTACCTGACTAGTAAAACAAAGACATTATTCTATCTAAGTGAGTGCATCTTCACCTGCAACACAAAACGTGAGAAAGAACAGATTCCACAGCACATATGAAATTCAAATGTTAATTCTTAAGTGAGAGTCTCAGGGACTTGCACTTAAGGCCTACGAATTTTAGCTGACATATGAGGAAATAATGTAATTAGTGAACACATTTTAAAAGTGAATAAGTGTCAGTTGCACAACACAAGTTCTTCATGTTAATGTTTCCTGCTAGTTACATTCATTTCTACGTTGATTCTCCTTGCTAATTGTCATTGGCCTAAAATACACCATGTATTCATGTTAATATATATACAATTCTAACATTTCATGTTAATACACAAGTGATGACATACTGGTGTGCTCTGAACATGATTATGATGCACCCCTACAATTACAATTACATTTTTGCTTCATCACTTCTGATGCACTCCAGCTAGTGCATAGTACAGCAGTTAACAGGGATGAAGGACAAGTGGTGGGATATGGCCTCTGCATCAAAGTGGGAAGGACTTGGGCACCAGAATAATGTGAGTCACCACTTGAATAACGCCCCAGTGGATGATGTAAAAGTCTGGAAGGGCTATTGGCGGAAAATAACAATTCAACACAGTTTTGACCTTACTATTATGGTCAGTAGATTACCCAACTTTTTTTATCTCAAGTTGTTTAAGTCAAAAGTTTTGGCCCACAACTTTTGTGGTGGGGTCGTTATTTGAGTCACTGCCCCGGAATCACTGTGTAACTGCATCTCCTGCAAATGACTAGAAAACTGTGCGTGGTAATTCGACCAACCTTGAGAATTAATCTATTTAAATGACACAAATGGGCTCAAACGTGTGGAAGGGAGAAGTAGACTACATTATAATTTGATAAGGTGAATGTGCTAGAGGTAGTAGAAAGATGCTATAAAGTGTGAGGCTCCTCTCTGCTTTGGCAAATCTGGAAGGAGAAACAAGAGGAAAAAGTCTCCAGAGTTGAGAGTTATAAGAAGCACATTTCACTAAATTAGCTGCTTCTTTCTTAAATCTGTTTCTGCTGTTTTCCATGATTTTCAAAGTATCTAGACATTTTTTCTGAGTGTGTGGATTAATTATCTTTTGTGAAGGTGGATGAGCAAGCAAGGGTTTAATGTAATGTGGTTAAAAAGTGAGTTTTTGAAACCAGCAGTGAAATAGAGATTGGAGTCAAGGTCACAGACATATCTGCATCAGCTTCTAGAACTAGTGGCAATTATTGGCTCCTGAAGTGAGCAAAAAGATCGAGAGCTCCGCACAAACAAAAGCCTATTGTTTAATGTTTGGAGACATCTCACTCTAAAAGATACTACTCATAAATCACTTCGTGAATAGCAAGCAATCATAAACATACATACAAATGAATGTTTACCTTTGTGAATCAGGCCACATGTCTCTCACAACTTGTAGCCCTTCAGATACCAGTGTAGCTCTTTTTTAAGGGGATGGTTGAAGAAGGAATGTTTGGGAAACTCAGTGTACACTGCTAGAAGAGCGTCCTACATGAAGCCCAGGGAAAGGATGAGGTACTTCTAGAGTGACCTGAGGTGTTTTGAACATTTTGCATTATAGAATACATGATATTAAAGAATCTTCCACAAAGTTATGATGTATGTGGTGAGGTTTGTATTAATCAAGTCAAGGGGTTTATCGTTTGAAGTTCCACAAAAGGTTGTGTCTGGAGCATCTCAGGTCCATTCCCCCAGGACATTGAGGGTCTCTGGATCCATTAGCTAATTACAGAATTTCCACTTTCTTTTCCTCTGCCAGTTGTCAGTGGCCTATAAAATGTGGTTGACTTTCATGTGTGGTAAAATTGGTTGTGCTAATCTTGAGTTTTTGTGTTCTGGAGATAGAGGTCAAGCAAACATTCCTACTGTGAGTGTGGCATTGGAGAAGGTATGGTGCAGCACAGAAGGACCTTAGGGGGTGGAAATGGATCTGTGTTTTTTCATAAGTGTACTGTAATACAGACTGGGTATTTGATGTAAGTAGCGTAAATCCACCAAGTATGCCTCCTCACATTTCTGCTCTCCCTTAATAATCACCGTTCAAGTCAAGTCAGGAACATTTGTATAGCAAACATATCACTACCAACAATCTCAGGGCGCTTGCGGACGGCTCTGAAAAAGAGAGGGCCTCAGTTCTCAAATAGCCATGTCTTCAACTTCTTGAGGAAACAGCTATGACTGGGGATGGTACACAGGTATAAAGGCATTTTATTCCAGGATGCTGGTGCAAGAAAGGAGAAAGATCGGCCCCCTTTCCTAACAGTACGAACTCTCCAGGGAATAAGCAATACATCATTGCTGGATCTGAGAGTTCTGCGTGGCTGATACCAGCATAGTTTTTGCGACCAGTATTTTGGACCATCTCCATACATTTGCTTGTGTGTCAGACACAAAGTTTTAAAAAGGATTTATTTTTTCACTGGAAGCCAATGAAGAGCTTTTAAACAGGGAGCAGAAGAGGATCTTTGCGGAAGGTCAAGGACTAGCCTGGCTGCGGTGTTTTGCAGGACCTGAAGCCTACTTAATAATTTTTCATTAATTGAAAGCAATAGTGCGTTACCGTAGTCCATTCTATTTATGATTAATCCCTGTATTAATGGTTTCCGCGCCTCAATAGGAATCCATTTAAAAACCTTCCGCAAACTGAGCATTACGGTGCCTTTGGGCAGGACGTGGTGTTCTGCATATTGAGAATTGTGTACAATAGCAGAATTTCTTAGGCAAATCAAGTAATGTGGCTTTGATGGATGGCTCAAAAATCCCTAATTCTTTCTTGCACACTATCAGTGACTTGTGCTCTCATTCTCTGGTCTTTTCTTTTAGGTTGCTTTTCCTTAAGTGTCTTTTGACAATTGTCCTGATGATTGCCCTGGTGGTCAAAACTTTGATATACTCTCCTAATATGGACTGCATCATTTGTTTGAATAGCAGTTACTTACATTTGAAAATGTTTTTTAGATATTTAGATTTTATCATATAAATCATGTCCTAATCCAGCCTATTACTTTTTGTTTCATGTCTTTTTAATAATTGTATTGCACCTTATTCAGCAATTTCTCACTGTGCCATCTAATTTATGAAACTTTGCCATCATATTTCAACCTATTGTGTCTTATAAATTGATATGTATTTTTTTAACATTTGATTTGTGCCTCTCTTTTTTACGTGTATTTGGGCTTACCTATCCCCTTCCTCAGTCCTTTCCCCTCAGTAAAGCATTTGATTGATATATTTTAGCTACCCTCGTTCTTATGGTTACTAGGTCAACCCTGTTGATTGTTATATATCTCCCATCACTCTTTGGTGCAGGTGTCGGCCATTGGCCAACACCCGCACCCCCTCCCCAGTGTATCTGTGAGCCATTGGCCAACACTGGGCAGGGTTAGAAAGGCCCCTCTGGTGCTTTGTGCCAGATGTTTTCTTTTTCTCCTTCTGCACCTTGGGCTGCTCTGGAAGAGCTTTCTGAGCAGCCTAAGCTAATTTTTGTTTGTAATAATGATCAGCGCGCTTTGTGTCTTTACTTTTTGAGGTGAAAGTAAAATGAGCCAATGGGTTAATTTTACTTTCACTGAATCAGTGCTTAGAAGCATATCTCAGCCCCCAGCATTGATTCTATTTGGAGAGATATTGCTAGAATGAGGAGAACCACCCAATAGGCACCAGGGACAAGAGAGTGGCTGCTTAGGCAAGGGCTTGTGCTCCCCTAACTCCCCTTAAAAGTTCAGTCTTTTTGTCTCTCCTGAGAGGCAGAAAGACCTCTAGACAACAGGGATATTTTTTTTTAAATAAAAACATAGCATTAGTGGCTGCCGACAATTGGCATGGCTATGCCTACACAAAAAAGGCAGACACTCTTGCTACTTTCCCAGTGGGTGAAAGAGGGGTGATTACCCCCAATGTACCCCTACCAGGGGGGGACAGAAAGCCCACTACACACCAGATTTTTAAAAATAGAATTCTAGTGGTGGGGGCTTCCCACAATGGGCATGGTCATGCCCCACCCAAAAAAGTTTCTGCCCTCCCTGGGAGGCAGATGGGATGATTATCCCCAATCTACCCTTCGGGTGGGGGGGCAGAAATCTCACTAGACACCAGGGACTTTTATTAAATAAAAATATAGGGGTGGTGGTTACCCACCAGAGCATGCAGTACAACCGAGTATGGTCACAGTGGAAAACAATTTTGCGAGATATGAAATTAGGTAATTCAAACATCACTATGATACATTCAAATGAATGGGATTTTATTTTTATCAAATGATTATCAAAGACAGCATGATTGTCTGTACATTTAATTAAAGCATGGACATGGCCCCACCCCAATAGACATGACAACAGTTGTTCTGCCCCATAATGGGGTGGATGGGGCTGATTACCCCTAATCTGTCCTCTGGGGAGGCAGGAAGCTCATTGGAAAAATTTTATTTTTTTTAAAACAAATAAAGGGGTGGGCTGCCCACCATGGGCATGACCATGTTCCCACCCAAATTAAATATGAGAACAGTCTTTGTTCTAACCCAGAGGGAAATAGGCATGGTTACCCCAATATGCTCCCCTGGGGGGACAGAAAGCCGACTAATCACCAGGAAAATATTTTTATTAAAAATAAAGGGGTGGGGGCTGCACACCATTGACATGGTCATGCTCCCACCCCAACAACAAGGCAGTCTTTCTGTCTCTCCTGTGGGGCAGATGGAGTGATTTACCCCAATCGGCCCTCCAGAGGGGACAGAAGGCCCATTAGACACAGGGAATAATTAAAAAAAGAAAATATAGCTGTAGGGGCTCCTCATCATGGGCATAGCCATGCTCCCCACCCCAAACATTTGGTGACAGATTTTCAGCCCCGCCATTGGAAGGCATATGGGGGTGACCGCAGCCAATATGTCCCCCGGAGGGGGGCAGTAAGCCTAGTAGATACCAAATAAATGATTTCTGTTACAAATATGAGGTTGAGGGGTTGCCTATCTTAGGCAAAGCCATGCCCTCACCCCAACAAAAAGGTAGGCTGTGTTTCTGTCCCTCTGGGAGCAAATAGGAAGTGTTTCCCAATTGGAGAGTGTTAGACGTGGCATTCTTGGTGTGGTCTATCCCCTAACCTTTTGCCTTCAAGGACTCTAGACTCTTTACCACTGTTAACCAGTGCTAACGCGCGTGTGCTTTCAGCTTAAAACATGGTAAGACTGGCAATACCCAATTGGCACTTTTAATTTACCTGTAAATTACTGTTAAAGTGGCACTACCTGTGCCGAGGGCCTGTCATTTAAATTCTACTAGTGGGCCTGCAGCACTGATTGTGCCACCAACTTCAGTAGCACTACCATTGTAGCCTTTGTGTGCAGTGTTAAACTGCCATTTCAAAATTGCAAAATAAACCTATTGCCAGGTCCAAACCTTCTTTTTTAATACATATATATCACCCCTAGGGTAGGCCGTGGGCAGCCCTGAGAGCATGCTGCAGTGTACTTAAAAAGTTAGACATGTAATTTCAAGTTTTACATGTCCTGGAAATGAAAACCTCCTAAAGTCAGTTATAAGTGTAATTTCCGAATGGGAACAGGGAATTAATTCATGTTTGGTGTCCTGACATAGTGAAGTCATACTTTAAACTGGAGTTTTGAAACTGCCCCTTTTAGAAAGATACCATAGCCAATTGGTGCCTACAGCCTGTCTCTGTGTCACATGAATGGGTCTGGGCTACAGTTCGGCTTTGTGTATTCCTCTGAGATAGCCACACAATGGGGAGCTCAGGTGTGCCTGGATGGGCCATCACTGGTAGGATAGGAGGGAGGAGCTCTACTTACACTTGAATAGGCTGCTTCCTGTGTCCACACAAAGTGCTGCATTGCGCTTGCCTATAGAAGCTTCTCCACAATTTTATGGCACAACTGGGTATTTATACTGGACCACATACACCATCACTTCTGTACACTTCTGGACCTATTGATACTCTGCCAAGAAGAAGGACTGCTGTGCTGTTGAAAGACTGCCACTCTGATGGACTTTTGCTCTGAAGGATTGCTGTTCTGCTGTGGTCTGACCAGCTGTCCTCTTGCCTGGGTGAGAAGGAGTTGACCTGCCTCTCTTGGACACAAATTTGAGAATGACTCCAAAATGGCTGGCCTTCTGATCTGAGACCTCATGGACACAACAACTTTCAGCAACGTTGCACCTATATCTGTACTACGCATTTTATTTTATTTATCAGTTTTTATAAAGCGCAAAACTCATCATGGCGCAATGGCTAACAAAGTAACATAAATAGAAGTGATGTGTAAGTAAATAATAAAATAGACAGTTATAATTAAATAGACAGTTATTAATAAATCTATGAGTCATCTCTGCCAACTGGTGCCACCCCAATCCTGGACCCTTGGAAGTGGGCTTAAGGTGCTCTGCCAGCCTCTGTGGATCCAGCGGAAAAGGCGCATCTCCTCTGCTGTGCATCACATCCCAAGCAGAACTGACACATCTCCAAAGCTGTGTGGATTGGACCCATTGCAAGGACCTGCATTGAAAAGGCAGCCTATGGGAACCACCACTGTGTGACACATCCTCAACACAGCCCATTAATCCCTCATCCAAGGCAGTCACACCAATGGACTCTGCATCGCAGCCTCACAGCCTGGCAGCTCTTTGGAACCAATGCAACTCCCCAACTGTGAACTGCATCCTCAGTGCCAGACTTTGGATCGCAAGCCCTGTTGGCGGGATCTTTTATGATGATGCAGAACTTTGCATCTCAGCCTCGGAACCAACACATTGTTTTGCCTGGGTGACAAATCTTCAACACACATCTTCTCAATGCTCCTAAAACCAGGATATCAGGTACTTTGTTCAGCGAGCCTGACTGGGTCCCTGCAGCCAGCCTGTGCTCTATCGCGGTCGGACTGACTTTGTGACTTTTTCTGAGTCCAGCGTGACCAGATATCCATAGTTGGTACTATTTTCCCCAAGATCTTTAAAATTGCATATCTTCAGCTCTACTGATTGGTTTTTTGTCGGTTTGGTCTTCTTTTATTTAATTAAACATTTATGTTTCTCCAACTCGGTGTGAGATCCTTTTTGTGCGGTGTTTTCACTTTATTACTATTTGAAGTGTTGCACAAATATATTAGAAAGTCATCCTTTTACCCTGTTCACCCCACATTTTCTGAATGATACTGGTGGTAACTGGGCTCTGGTAACCTGGCCCAGGTCAGTTGTTTAAAAAGGTAGATGTAATAGGGTACACTTACAATTAGCAGTGACAGACCCTATAAGTCCCTAGTAGATCATAGAGCCAGGGGATGATATCTACCTTTAAGTCCCTAGTATATAATGTGGCATGAACATTTAGAGGCCCAGCAGATTTCCTGCACTTGCATGTATGCGCCCTTGTGTGCCTGGTGTCCTTTTAAAGGCAGTCCACCCTTGCACCCTGTTTTTAAAATGAGATTCTCATAATGGGTATTGCCACACCCTATAAATACCTATATATAATAGGACTAGGAGGCTCAAACAACCCATTGGTCCCTAGTATATAATAGGGCATGGAGGTTTAGAGAGCCACCAGGCCTCCAAAGCGTTTGGTCTCAAACTTTGACTTTGTCCGGGTAAAGCTTGACTAGATTTCCTAGAGTGGTGCTATATGTTTTTAAGCACTATAAAGTTGTTAATGTTTGAAAATATATATCTCCGGTTCCCGACATTGCGTTTTTGTCATTCTGGTGTCTATGTGTTCATAAAAATAGTTCCTATTTTTATAAATTGGTGAGGGATTTTTATTGTATGTTGTGTCTTACTTATTAGCTTTATTGGTGTTTTTAAATGCTTCACACTCCTGTCTCCTAAGTTAGGCCAGATTGCTCATTGTCAGCTACCAAGGAACTAATGTACGGAGACCTTTACTGGAACCCAGACCGTGTTGGTGGCCTTATTACTAGGGCTAGGTTCCCACTTACCTCTACCAATAACCTACTTTGCTACCAAATACTTTGCACATTGCCACTAAATTAAGCAGGACTGCTCTGTTCCAAGGTACCAGAGGGCGGAAAACAGGTTAATTTAGGGTTGGCCTGTACCTAATTCTGAGAAGGAATGTGGTTGCTACATGACCAGGGCTCACACCCCAGTCAATCAATAACCCAATTTCCTAGGGGGAATCTGCCCCCCGGGGGGATGGAAGCCCACTAGGCATTTGGGGCAAACAAAAGGTGTGAGGGTGTTTCACTCTGGCATTGCCATACCTCCACCTCACAAAGGAAAAAACGGATTTCCTGTCACCCTGGGAGCAAACAGGGGGTTTATTTGTCCCTGGGGGGGGGGGGGGGGGCAGAAAGACAAATATACACAAGGGGATTCAAAATGACACCAAAACAAACAAAAGAAGGTTCTGGTCTATGCTGGCCCACACAGAAGTGGCAATGATATCCTTTTATCCCCCCAGGGACATATGAAAACGTTTTTCCAATTTGGAACATTGCCCCAAATCTGCCCCCCAGGGGGTAGAAGGCTCACTGAACACCAGGCATTCTGGATTTGGGGAAGAACAAAGGGGTTCAGGGGTCGCACTCTGACATTGGGCCTTACTCTACTCCCAAAGGAGGCAAACCAGTATTTTAGCATCCATTGTGGGCAGACAGGGACTTTGCTCCCAATTTTCCCTTGGGGACTGAAAGTCCACTGGATGACAAGATTATTGTCTTTATGAAATATTAGAGTGGGTCTGGCCCAACCTGATTTTACACCCCACCCTCACCCCTAAAGCCCTCTACAGTCTTTCTTCTCCTGTGGACTATAACACCCCAACCCAAAGACAAGCAAGAGTTCATTGGGTGATGTTTTCACCTTTACGCCAGGAGAGTGGGACTAAATCGCACTATCGTCCCACTTGCGATGGCTGCACCTTTTGGGCTTGCGTAGGCCAAAACCTGGAGAAAATGACAAGAACCCACACATTTTGGAACACCAGATATAGTGGGTAGTCCAGCGTGATGTGCTTTGCATGGATTCAATGATATTTACTTACCCACAATGCTCTGTGTGCCTCAAGCTATGCCTAAAATCACTCATTTTCATTTCTATCATTTAAACTTCCAGAATACAGAGGGATCCACTAAATTCCTACTGCCCAACATTATCACAATTTCTCCGATAAAAACACTAAACTTGTATGAGTGTGCCTGGTGCCCACAACAGGAAAAGTCACAAACAGTAAAGGGGAAACATCCACATTTACCGTCGAGAAACAGACCTGAATTGCCCATGGGGTCGCTGCATTGACTGGGCCTGGGCTTAACCGCCACCTAGGGAAACGTACAGAAACACAAATTTCTGTAAGCTAGACCTCCAGGCCAGTCCAGGTCGTGTACTCTCCATGAATCCCAGGACGTTATGTTACCCACTATGCCCTGCAAAGCTCAAAGTTTGCCTCAAACACACATTTTCTTTGCATTTCTGGGATTAAAACTTCCGGATTCAGGAACAATCCACACAATTTCTACCACAAAGTATTCTCCCACTTCTCGCGCCAAAAATGCCACCCAACTTGTGATTGCGGGGTGAGTGACCGTGACAGGAAAGCATCAAACCTGGATCGTTAGAAGTACAACAGTGAAACACCCATTGAGCTGGGTTTGATCTGTTCCTCTAGTGGAAACTGGGCCCAGCTACACATGTGAGGTAGTGTTTTTATCGAGATAGTGGGAGGATGCAGGGTTCTAAGTTTCCCTAGGGGCCAGCTGAGCTAGTACCCAAACTCCACAGCTACCCACATTGCAAAAAAGGGTCATTTTTTGTGGCAAAACATGATGTGTCTATGTTGCATTTTGACCAATTACCAACACAACTGTGGTACACTTTTTGTTGGGAGACTTGTGGTAATGCTAAGCACAAGGAAGTTTGTGGCTACCAACAGATTTCAGAACTGTCCATCACAGAAATGTGAGGATAATTTGTTTTTTCGTCAAAGTTTGAGGTTTGCACGGGATTCTCTGTGCAAAACACTGGTGAAAGCCTCACAACTCACCCACCCTGAAATTTCCACAGTGTATAGTTTTAAAAAATGTATTGTTGTTCTAAGTTTCCCTAGGTGCCAGCTGAGATATGGCTTGAAATCCACAGCTGCCCACAATGCAAACAAGGGTCATTTTCCAATGGAAAAATGTGAAATGTCCAGGTTGAGTTTTGGCCTGTTGCCGCTTGCAGGCACTGACTACACCCACACAAGTAAGGTAACATTTCTATTGAAAGACATGTGGGAACATAGAATAGTAGAAAAAGTGTTTTTACTAATTGAATTTTGCTGCATTTGTGCCTTTCAAATATAAGCCACTGTGTAAGAAAGGATACATTTTGAAAAATGCCCTTTGAATCATATGTTAGAACGGGTACCAACAAATTCATAGAGGTACAAATACCCTCAGCTTCTAAACTCCATATCTTGTGCCCATTTCCGAAATACATAGGTCTCCTTGATACCTATTTTTTACTCTACACATTTCACCATATGAATTAGTCTATACTCGGTTCACAAAGAAAACCCTTTGTACAGTGCAGCATCAGGCGTTGGTTCAGCTACCTTAGATTCTTGAAGAACCTACAAACCCTATATATCCCCGCAACCAGAAGGGTTATAAGGATCTGGCTTTTGTAAATTTGCCATTGTGAAAAAAGTTACTATAGAAAATCCTAAAACAAATGACTATTTTTTCCTACTCATTTTCAATATTTCTTTAGTTCAAGAGTTAGGGGCATATTTACAATAAAGTGGCAAAGTGTTTCGTTAAGCCAAAAAGGCTAATGATACGATTTGTCACTTTAGAAACGCAGGGCTGCACCATATTTACTAGAATATGGTGAAGCCCTGTGCTTCCCACTGCGCTGTTGCTAACTTTAGCTACCTAGCACCAACGCAGGTACACATGCACCATAGTGCAAGGGTGCTTATGTTGAGGGGAAAATTGTTCATGTTGAGGTAGGTCATGCTCCCTGCACTTAAACAATCTTTAAATGCCTTTTTATACCTTCTATGTGTGCTGCTTAATGAAATTGTAAAACAGCATTTTTTTCAAATGATTGTTTATGTGCAGGAAGAGGGTCCTTCCTGCACATCAACAATCATTGGCATGTTGCTGTTTATATGTGTGCACAAGGCATCACACAAGGACACAGCAAAAACGAGAAGAAATAAAGTTTTTCTCCTTGTTTTGCCTGTTTAAGACCAGGTTTTACCTGGTCTTAATTTTTGCACTGCCTCCTGTTAACGCTACCCTTGTAAATAGGAAGCAGTGTTAAAATTAATGGGTGTTACGGTGGAATGCCCACCACAACACCCATTGCCCTCCCCTTTCACGCCTAATACAGAGTCAAAGGGTGCCTTCTTTACAAGGCAGCATTAAGCACATTAAGTGGCTTAACGCTGCCTTATAAAAAAGGCGAGGCCCCTATGCCATCACAACGTCATTGTAAGTGATGTTGTAGTGGCAATAGGTGCTTGTAAATATGCCCCTAACTTTCTTTGAGAACCTACCTGTACAAAAACAATCAGGAGAGGCGTTTTCCTCTTTCTATGTGTGCTGCAAAATTCAGCACACAAAGAAAGAGGAAAACGCAAGAAGTACAAATATTTAACCTCGTTATGCCTCCCATTGGGAGGCATATCTTTTGGCAGATTCCCAGGGATACCAGGTTTGGTAATTCTGTATCTGAGTCAAAAACCATGGTAGTTGCTTGAAAACACCCATCGCAATTCCCCTGGAACGCCTCCCTCAGGAAAAGTAATACACAGTGATTTGTGCTGTGTTGTATTACTCCATATTTTTGATTCCATTCAAAGCTACGCAAAGTGACTTTGCGTGGTTTCAAAGATGACTAAGAAGTTTGTGTCACACATGTACCACGATACATGGTGCAAGCATGATGCAAAGCTCTCATAAGTATCCCCTATGGTGTTTTAACCAGGCCATACAAGGTATATCCTTATTTCATTGCCTTCAGGCAAACACCATACTCCACCATATGTGTGAAATATTATTGCCCTTGATTATAGCATATCGCACAATATTGCAGTGAAACGTTTGGAAGAGGAAATGATGATGAACATAATATAGATCAGACATGTACAATGGCCAGGAAAATCCAGGGTAATCTTCGGACTAGAAATCCCTTACATATTATGCTTGAGTATCAGCTCAAAGCACTAAGGGGCATATTTACAATAAGTGGCGCATCCCTGCATATCAGCGGGGATGCGCCACTTATTGTGCGCCATGCCTCAGTCACAATGGATGCGCCGTATTTACAATGAGGTGCACCATGAGGCAAAAACGGCACAGATGCGTCACGCATCTGTGTCGTAAAAGTGGCGCATTGCTGGAGTTGCGTCGCAAGCGCAACGCAGCTCCAGCAAAGATCTAGGGTGTCCTATCCTTCAAATGCTCCGTCGATCCTTACGCCTGCTTCAAGCAGGGCAGGGTTTTGACACAGCATTAGCCTAAAAGTGACTGAGTGAAATCTTGTAGATTTCACTCAGCCACTTTTAGGAGGCATTCCTGCGCCGGAACGCCCCCCCCTGCGCAGGAACGCCTATATGTGGCGCAGGGCTTTACAACGTGACGCATCTCCCAGATACATCACGTTGTAAGTACCCCGCACCATGGTGCTGGATTTGCACCGCCGCTGCGTCACAAAAGTGACGCAACGGCGGCATAAACGAGGCGCAAGGGGCTTGTAAATCTGCCCCTATGTACACCTTTTATGTGAAACGTTCGTAGATGGATTTGTAGGTATACACAGCCAAATTCCCCTCGCTTCAGGTGCTCCGGCATTTGACGACTTAGCAAATGACTTATTAAGCACACACCAGCCCCACATTGCAATTGTCCAGCCCTTGTGCCTGTACAAGAGAGTTAATCTAGGTTTCTAGACCAGTGCATGTATATGAGCACAGTGAATGTATTCTTCTGAATAGAAACAGTAGCTTTGTGATGTTCTGGTTATGTATGTTTAGTCTCTTGAACCTCATATGACAATATGCCTTCCAGGAATGTGAATGCCAACGTTGGCATAATGCAACTGTAACACATACCGCATATCAGTATTATTTTCATCATTGTGTACATATATTTCAGGTGGTGCATGAGCTTCTTCCGTGTTGTCTGGAAGTGGTAAATCATGTCAGGTCACATGTTGAGCAAGATACAGGCATCTCATTATTTTGGCCCTGACAAAGAATGAATTCCAACACACAATAGCAGGAAATCAGATGATGTTACAGCAGTGTGGCCAAGCTAGAGAAGATACTAATACTGATCCAAAGACATTTATCAATTTCCAATTAAAGCACCTGCCTCATCATTTCTAAACAGACATAGTAACATCATCGCTCTAATAAAACATCATCATTCAAAAGAGCCAACTAGCAGTTCAGCTTTAGACCACTCTGCAAGATTGAAACAATGATCCTCGAAGTAGTAGATGATCCACTTCATATCTCCATCTTTGGTGACCCTGGCTACCTCCTGCTGCTAGAAATTTAAGCAGTCATTAATTCCTCTGACCATTACCTTCGGCCGAATATCTGCTCCAACAGCCTGGATTGGGACGCATCAAACAACACCCATTCATTATTCTGAGGCAGACCATCACTTTGCAACCCAGACCTACATGTGCCGCCAACATATATTCAGCCCACATTTACTGGACTCCCCACAGACTGATATAAGAGCTCCTGCTTCTCGGTTAATAAAGTGAGACTAAAAAAATGCTACCAAACCTCTAAGCATTGGCCTGTGTATGAAAAGAGCCCAAAAAATCAAAATATTTATAAATGTTGGCAAATCAATTCCCATAATCACACGCCCTGTTGCTGTCTGACAAGAAAATAGCATCATAGTTGAAATAAAATAAAAGGTTTTGATGTTTCCACAGAGCATACCTCTTCACTTGCCAGGAGAAAGACAGGCTTCACTCTAACAATCTAAGATGCCTGCCAATGGAAAGAACAAGCTCCAGACCACAAGAAATAGGCTGCACACTGCGAGGGTGACGTGAGGATGCTGGAATGCTCATACAGTTCCACAGACTATCTATACGGGTTACTCAGGAAAAAACACAATCAGCAGTGACTTTCTTTAAGTTAAATGGTGAATACAATCTTCTAGCTTATGAGTTTTAGGCTCTCTTTCTCCTTGTATCTAATGCTCAAACTGGTAACACATAGTTGCGAAACAGCAAAATTAAGTTACAAGGCACGCCTGCTTATGTTCACCTGAGTGTGAACATTTTATCAGGCTCACAAATTTAATTTCAAATCAGATAAAACCTGAGTTTTTGGCATTCAGTAATATACCAGAATGTTTTTTATTAGTTTCACGTTTGTGAATCAATTTTGTAAAGAATTGTTCCTTTTTGTCATTAAATCAAATTATTGTGTAACACATTGTCAAACAAATCGGTACAAATTGAATCATTTCCTCTTGGATGAATTGTGACACACAGATTCATTGTGGTTCAGTTCTCCCATGATATTAAAGCAGTTTGCCGCACTTGTATTTTCACTAATATTTACAATATATTTTCCCAGTTCTCTTTGAGAAACTTCAGAATACACTTAGTAGCTTTCTGTTGAAAAATGCCTTCTAAATAGCTACGACATCTCCAGGTTCCATTATAAATTTGTGTACACACATTTTATTGGTGCACTTTTGCTGGTGATTCTTTGCTACTGGTTTTTGTCTCTGTATTTATTTATTTACTTTAGAAATGTTAATGTTTGGTTTAGTTTTGCATTCATTTGTTGCAACAAGTGGCTTCATAGCACACACGGTCCGATTACCAGATTGGCATATCAGATTGGCATTTGTTATTTACATAAGGGGAGATTATTTTTTCCACACTGTTGCTGGCTGGGATAAATAAAACGTTTTTTTTTCAGAGAATCATTTTGATCTTTGTAACAGAGAAGTGCTCATGCCTAGTGTTAAATCCTGGAAATTTGAAGTAAAGCGGTGTTGGGTATTGGCTCTGACTGTTGTAAGTAATGTATGAAAAAAAACTTGGGGGCATATTATCAAGAACAGCATTACAAATTATGGCTGGTTTAGCGGTGATAATGGGCTTGATAATATGCTCTTGAGAATTCCAATAGAAGTCCATGTTCTGGTGTGCTTCTATTTGAATTCTCAAGGGCATATTATCAAGCCCATTATCGCCTTTCTTGATAATATGCCCCTACATTTCAAATGTTTCAGGCTTCTCCTGTTTCACAGAAGTCCATTGGATCAGAGCAGCAGATGGCCCCAGAAGTCGTGCAGGGTAGGTACAAGTCAGACTAAGCAGAGGTGGAAAAAATATACAGCGTTAGCCCGGGTCTCATTCACCACTGAAAAACCCTACTTCTTCCTTAAATGTTTTCTTTATGGAGCTATGGAGATTAGAGATGAAAGCCCTACATTACAGGAAGGTCAGTTAACTTCTGAAGCAGTAAGAAGATGTTGTAAGGATGAAGGCATCCTGTTACAGGTTGATCAGGTTGTAAGTACTGTCAGTGTGAACAACAGATTTCAAGTTCTTGCAGCCCCAAATACCAACCTGTTTGAGCTTTCTTACTGGGGTTACAACAGGAGATTATGCAGAAAGTTGAGACATCCAAACAAAATCAGAATGATATTCGGGGGGCATGCCAGGCTTTGGGATTTAAACTCGATGGTGTAGATACTCGCACGAATCCCCTAGAAGAGCAGATGGCATAAACAACACACTGGTTAACAAAACAGTTTCAAGAAGCAGCAGAGTTGAGGTGACAAAACCAACAGTTGAGAGAAGACATTGAGAGACTAGAAATTAATTTGAGAATCTTAAATGTCCCAAAGACTGCGGAAGGACCAGATCTGGATAGGGTTTTTATTAGGCTCTTAAGGTAAAGTATTCTAAAGACCAGCCAGAAGTAAATCGTGTGGGGGAAATTCAGAAAATTCATAAAGACCCATTTAAGAAAAGCCCCAATTGTAAGGCATATTGGAAGATTTTGGTCAACGTCTAGTCATATGTGGTCAAGGAGCACATGCTTTCTACCTTATTGAAAGAAAGATCTCTGAAGCATGTATCTTTTTCATATCAGATCAGGTCAGATGTAGGCAGAATCACTGCACAGCAGCAGTGGGAGTTAGGGGAGAAGATGGGACTACTGAGGGTCTCATTTATGAGAATTAACGCATGCGTCACTTCTCAGTGCGCACTCCTTGCGACATACCTGATGCGTCATATTTAATGTATGATGCATCATGTTGCAAGGTTTTACCGATACGTCAATATTTCTGACGTATCTGTAAGCGCAAAAGTCACGCATTGCTGGAGTGTGTCACAAAAGTGACGCAACTCCAGCAATGCGTCCTTTCACATGGGGCAAGCCCCATGTGAAAGGGCCTGCATCAGTCTTACGTCTGCTGTGAGCCAGGCACAAGATTTTGACTCAACGGCGTCCTAGAAGTGACGCAGTAAAATCTCATAGATTTCACTGCGTCACTTCTACGAGGCTTTTTGCTGGGGAACGCAAAGTAGCGCAGGGGTTTACAAAGTGACGCATCTGCTTAGATGCGTCACTTTGTAAATAGTGCGCTACAGCAGACATGGTTTACGCCACCGATGCGTCACAAAAAGTGACGCATTGGAAGAGCAAAACTGCCGCAAGGCCTCATAAATGAGGCCCTGAGAGATTTGGGGTCCATGGTGTAGGTCAAATTACCAGCCATCCTAAAAGTGATGGGAAGAATGAGATGTACAATCTAATCATTGGTATATCGCCCCCCTGGGCCTTGCGCCAATTTCTCCATCTCACTAGTGGAAGCATTGGCCCCCTATGTGAATAAAGACAGCGATTTCCTACTGTTGTGGGATTTCAACATACATAGGCCCACATGCATCAATATCGGCTTTTGCGAGTTCTAAATTGCGAAAAATAACGATTCGCAATTTAGAATTCGCAAAAGCCTATGCATGAATTTTTTCTTTTTTTTTTTGCAATTCGGTAAAAATCGCTATTTTTACCGAAATGCATTAAAAATGCGAATTTTCAATTGCGAATTCACAATTCCCATTCATTCCTATGGGCCAAAATGCCCATAGGAATGAATGGGAATTGCGAATTCGCAATGTGCAATTGCAATTCATCAATGCATTTCAAGGGTGGAGAGGGGGGTCAAAATGACCCCCCCCTGCACCCATGAAATGTACTTTTCAGCATAAGTTACATACACACATGTCCTAAGGACATGTGTGTCTGTAACTTTACAGTTTAAAAAATGCATTTTTGTTCATTTTTAAACAATTTCGCAAATTACCACGAAGTTGAACTTCGTGGTAATTTGCACTTCCAATTTTAAAAATCGCACATTTTTCTGTAATGATGCATAGCAATTAAGAAATCACACAATTGCGATTTCTTATATGCTAACGCAATTTTAGAAATCGTAAAAAAGATGCGACTTCTAAAATGGCATGATGCATCCCAAACAGCACTTTTGCATTCGCAAACGGCCAATTTTAAGGAATCGCACCGTTTGCGACTACAAAAATGCTTGATGCATGTGGGCCATAGTGAATTAAAAGAGTGTAAAGAGGTACAGTCCTTACTGATATGTCTGTCCGTATTAGGCCTAAAACAAGTGAATAGTGGTCCAACACATCTAGCAGGGCACACATTAGACCAATATTGTCTAATTCCCCCTTGATTAATTGCCTACCTCCAATACAGGTGAACTGGACTGATCACTTTCTAGTGGAATTTTATACTCCCAAGATCAGCACATCTCCCCAATGTCCATCGGCCCTCCCCAGCAAACGGAGACAATGGCACAAAATGACCCAAGAAATTTTCTGTGAGAAATTTGTGGAACCTCCTTTAACTCCCACAGAAGGCATAGACGCGGCTTTGACCAAATTTGAAGGGGCAGTTATAATGGCAGTAGAAGCTATCGCCCCTTTGAAGGTGTTCAAACCTCGTCCTGCACACAAGCAGGAAGTCTGGTTTTCAGATCATTTAAGGTCCTTAAAGCAAGTCGCCAGAAAACTGGAAAAGAAATGGAGGTCCTCCCATTTGGTGGATGATAAGAACCGTTATTGGGAAGCCCTCACTAGATACCATAAAGCGATTCGTACAGCTCGCAAGAATCATATTGCGTCCCAGCTCACAGCTGCTGGAACTGCGCCGAGCGTCCTATACCAAATCCTACAATCATTTGTTAAACCAGTGGGTTGCGAGAGTTCTGAGTTAGCATCACAACAATTATGTGATGAAATCTCACAACCCTTAACCAAGAAAATTGATGGGATTTACGAAAAAATCATCAGTTCCAACCTGTCCTTCTGTGGAGAAAAATGACGCCCACAAATAGAGGATGAACCTCTCTCCACCACCCATACTCTAGGCATATTTCCCCCTATTTCTTTAGAAGAGGTAGCGCTTCTATTCAGTCAGATCAAGAGTGGGTGTCCAACCGATACCATTCCAGTGAGAATAATGCCTATGCTTGGTAAAGAACTAGGTCCTGGGATTCAGAGACTCGTAAATCTCTCCCTGATTCAAGGTGAGGTCCCTAGGGAGTGGAAAAGGGCTCTGGTCAGACCTATAAGAAAAAACCCTGCAATTCCGTGGACAGACTTGTCTAATCTTAGACCTATTTCTCTGCTACCGTTCTTGGGTAAACTCATAGAAAAACATGTAAACCGTCATTTATCCAATTACATCGAACAAGCAGGACGCCTGGATTACTCTCAATCCGGCTTCAGGCCGAAGCATAGTACAGAGTCAACCCTACTATCAGTGACGGACGATCTGCATATGTATCAGGACAGGGGCTACTTCGTTAGATCTCTCGGCAGCGTTCGACACTGTGTCACACAACATCTTGACAGGTCGGCTGGAAAACATCGGTCTTGGGGACAAGGCTCTGGCCTGGCTAAGGAGCTTTCTATCCCACCGCACCCAATGTGTCACCATGGTGAATATCGATCAAAGGAGGTAGAGATTTCTAAGGGGGTGCCACAGGGCTCCTGTTTGAGCCCAACTCTCTTTAATATCTATGTGGCACTCCTGGCTAGAATTATGCGAGCCTTTGGCTTCATCCCAGTATCTTATGCGGATGACACGCAGCTCCTCTTTCCCTTCAAATCTCTCACCACCGAGGTTAAAGCCTCCTTCTCTAATGGCATGAAAGCTGTAGCTCAGTGGATGTCATCAAACTGCCTACAGTGTAATGTTGGCAAGACTGAAGTCATGCTGTTTGGGGAGGCGAAAATCTTATGGACTCCGGACTGGTGGCCGCAAGATCTCGGACCAGTCCCGGACCACAAACATGTTGTGAAGAACTTAGGAGTTCGACTAGATCATGAGCTCTCGCTGAAGCAGCACAGCAATTATATTGTGGGCTCTTGTTTCCACGTCATAGGCCTTCTACGCAAAGTATTCCCCCTACTCTCTGACTGCATTAGGAAAACATTGGTACAGGCTCTTGTCGTAAGCCGTATTGATTACTGTAATGGCCTGTTGTTATCGGCTAATGAGGGAGTATTGGCCAAACTCCAAGTTGTTCAGAATACTGCGGCCCGGTTGGTCTTGAACGCCCCTCCAAGAACTGCATCCAAACCTCTTTATGACAAATTACATTGGCTGCCGGTTCGGCAAAGAATTAAGTTTAAAACATGCTGCCTAATTCACAAAAGCTTAAACGAATTGGGCCCTGCATATTTAAAAAACAAATTCATACCTTACTTCCCTGTGCGCTCCCTTAGATCTAGCAACCAGTTTCTACTGTGTGTACCCGTGCAAAGAGGGCCAGACATGGAGGTAAAGCTCTATCTGTGGCTGGGCCTTCATTATGGAATAGGCTCCCATTAGCGCTCAGACAATGTTCAGAACATCTGGTGTTTAGGAAGCGTCTTAAAACCATTCTGTTTCAAAATTAATTCGTTTTGGCTCCCCTCTAACTGTGCTTGTGGTGTTCCTGGGGCGCAGAGATACCCTCAGGGAGTTGATTCAAGCGCGTTATAAACCCGCAAATAAATAAATAAATAAAGAATGAGATGCACAATATAAGGATGAAGGAGGAAGCGGAGGATTTAATCTATAAAATACAGTCAGTTCTGAGTAGCTCTAAAGATGACTAAGGATGGCCAATTCAGAGAGAATGACAGGTCTACTCTGCACTTTCCATCTGTCTTTTTTCCCTTTGGTTTTGGTTGGGACTAGTTACATAACTGGGGTTACAGGAATGGCCAATTGAGTTAAGCTGGGGTTAGGAGTAATTCTGAGGAATTGACCTGAAGGTAAGAAGATGGCAAAACCAAAGGGGACGATGGACGGAGCGTTGAACATTGCAAGCACAAGAAGATGGTGCCACATAATTTTGGGATGGTACCTTGGGTGGTGCACAGAGGTTGGGAGCAGTAGGAGAAAAACTAAAAAGAATATCCTCGTATCACACTTCAGTTGTGATTTTGGTTTGGGCAAAGAACACAAGAAAATGTGTTAGGATGTTTGGGTCATTATAAATTCAAGATGACTTCCACAGTTAAAGTAATTACATGGAATATGAATGGCTTAAGAGGAGGGAGTAAGAGTTCTTAAACGTTACATGGGCTCAGATTATCACCCTGCAGGAGATGCAACTATAAGAGCAGGAATGTAAATCTGCCTTAAAGAGTTGATTTTGGGTCCAAGAGGTTATTTGCTTGGAACAATCAGGGAACACAAGAGGAGTAGCCATAGCCATAAAAAAGAACACTGACATAGGGTTGATGAGGCATAAAATGGATAATTCAGGGAGATGGTTAGGGGGGGGTGTTGAATATTTGGTATTTTGAGTTCACCTGCGCAGGGTACTATGGTACAAATCGTGATAACCCTACTTTTTTAGGATGTTTGCAGATACATTTGGTGGAGTGTCGTTCACCCAGTCTGTTTGGGAGGGGGATTTTAATATTATTTTAAACAAAGTCTGAGATCGGACTTCCTGGGCCCCACATGTGGGTATGAGCAAGGTCAGGACAAGATTAAAGGATATCAAGTTGCATCTTGCCTTAATAGACATTTGGCAGAAGTGATGGGAAAACTTGAGAAGCTATACTTTTTACAGCAAAAAATATGGGCACCATTTGTGCCTTGATTTATTTGTCCTAGACAGTGCATTATATATAGAAAGCGCTCTACATACCTGTGAGGGTCTCAAGGCGCTGGGGGGGGGAGGAGGGGGATGGGGGGGGCTGCTGCTGCTACTGGTCGAAGAGCCAGGTCTTGAGAAGTCATCTGAAGGCTAGCAGGTTCTGGGTCTGACGTAGGCTTGTAGGGAGGATGTTCCAGGTCTTGGCGGCGAGGCGGCGAGGTTAGGGCAATAATGCATGTCCCTGCAGGGGTATCGGCCACTCAGCAGCACAGCTAGTTCTCAATTTACCATTTGTGAAAGCTCTCTCAAGATGGACCATGAGAAGGGGTCTGCTGTTGGATGAGAGAGTTTTTAAGGCATTAAGATGGCAAACAACAGTATATTTGATTCATAATCAAGCCACAGTTACTGTTGCTATGGTATGGAATGCATATGAGGCCTACATTGGAGGTTGCATTTTGAAGATCTTGCATTCCCAGTCTAGTAAGAACTTATAGTTTCAGAGGGATATGATGGCAAAGATCGCTTGGAAGAAAGCTGAATTACATATTCATGCAAGACAGAGCTCTAATCCTTCCCCCTCTTTGAGGAGTGAATTTGAGCAGCTGCAGTAGGAGTTTAAGATCTATCTGGAAAATAGGCTGCACGTCAAGTTGGAGGCTAGCAAGCTGCAGCACTTTGAGAATGGGGTAAACATTGGTGCATTATAAGCCTGGAAGCTGAGAATGGATATTGGCAAGAGCAACATAAATGCGCTTGTCCAGCCAGGAACAGTCAGTGTTGATTTCGATGGAGGAGATCAAAGGAGAG
This sequence comes from Lissotriton helveticus, assembly GCF_964261635.1. Lineage (NCBI taxonomy): Eukaryota > Metazoa > Chordata > Amphibia > Caudata > Salamandridae > Lissotriton > Lissotriton helveticus. The sequence goes on from NC_136067.1 coordinate 661,296,646, forward strand.
ATGTTGCTGAATCTTAATGAGATGCATAGGCAATAATTGGTTCTAGACCCCTAGCAATCAAAGAATGGATATAAGACAAAAATCTTCCATGCCGTACAGAAGACAAGATTGTTGACTATCGGGCGGAGATCACTGAAGGAGTGATCAGAGACCAAGCCAAATGCAAAGCAGCAGGCACAGAAGGGACCCGTGCTGAATTTTACAAACACATGTTAAATGCTCTGGTCCCCTTTTGGAGGTTTCTGTTGAATGAGATGTAACTTGCAGGTTATGCAATTCCGCCTTCACGTTATGAAGCAACGGTGGTCATATTTAAGGCAGGCAAGGAGCTCAGGTTAGCAGACTCCTATAGGCCTACATCTCTTCTGAATTGTGACTATAAACTCTTTACTGGAATCATGGCAAAAAGGTTTTCAGCTATCATTTGTCCCTGTCTGACAATTGGATAACACACCTTCTGATGGGTGCGATTGATATGGCTGAAGCTTTCAACCTCCCTTTGACAATCTTAATGATTGATACCGCTAAAGCAGTTGACAGGGTTAATTGGTTTTATCTACGGGAGGTTCTACAGCACTATGGTTTCAGCAGTAAAGTGGTTAAGATCATAAAAAACATGTATAAGGCACCGGTGGCTAACATCTTGGTGAACTCACAGCCTCCTTTTGAATAATCAGGGGTATGAGACAGGGGTGCTCTCTCTCACCGATTCTCTTTAATTCATATATTGAGCCCTTTCCCAGTTGATTCATCAGGGTAGGACTATTATTCTCTTTGAAGTTGTAGGGCTATTCACTAAAATAGCACTGTATCTGATAGCATCATCTTATACCACTGTGAACATAGACTCTGCTGTCCCTAGTTTACAGACGCATGCTGAAAACTTTGGGAACTTGTCTGACTATCTGGTGTAAATAAATGGAAGACAGAAGTCATGTCATGGGTTAAGGAGAAGGTGGGGCTCCAGGTTAAAACCAAATCAGATATTCAGGACTCACAATAACAAAACGTTTAGAGGTATTGACATAAGTGAATCTAGCCAGGGTGTGTAGGGAGATAGATGCTCTCCTTATAAAGTGGGGTAACCTAAGCTCAGTATATTTTGGAGTGTGAATGTTATCATGATGTTGGTTCTCCCTAAGCTAATTTTCTTGTTTAACATTGTGAGAAGTTGGCCTGATATATGATGCTCACTAGTTTTAGTGATCACCTTGTATCAGTCCAAACAACCCTTATGGTGATTGGTTGTAAGTCAACCTTATAGACCAGCTATCCTAATGGTAGCATGGACAAAGCAGTCTTAGGCTAAACTCTTTTGGCATGTGAAGCCAGCTGTTTTACCACAATATAACCCCTTGAATACCAAGTGAAAGGACACCACACAGGTTGTTATGAAAATAAACTGTATATTTATTAATAACAACACCTCTGAACTCTTTATGAGGTCAGAGGGCTAAGCACATGACAATCTCTTACGAAAAATACTACAAGTTGCACAAAATTACAATGGTGCCCTAGGGGCACGACAAACCATATACTAAGTAAGTGGAATGTGAAAGTCGATAATCGGAATGGAGCTGTCCAGAGGCTGTGGGATCGATGGGACCACGCTACACTAACTTCAGGTAAGTAATAGGAGGCCCACGGAAGGCGTGTGCAGAGTGTGAACTCACACGCGAGATGCGTAACAACGTCTATGGACAGTACAGTTCAAAGAAAAGGTGAGTACGGACAATCCTGACTAGATAGGACAACAACGACTGTGGAACTGGACACTAGGACAGTTAAACTACCCTTGAGCACCAAAATGCTCTCGTTACCTCACCCACGGGCTGCGGGTGCATAGGTGTCAAAGTGCGTCGCGTTCTCGCGTTGAAGTCTATGGAGCCGGAAAGAAAAGATTCTGCAGGCGACCAGGAGGAAGATGTCCGGTGCAATCCAAGGGTGGATTGTTGAAGAAGGAGACCTGAAAGCAGAGGGGACAATGTTCACAGTCACTAGCCAGTGACTGGAGTGGAACCAGGAAGGAGCCAGATGTCGTCGTCGCGATCAGGTGAAGAGTGGACGCTTGACTCTGCAGCCACGTGGACCAGGAGGTGTCTTCGATGACCAGGATGGAGGCACGAGCTGTCCCACGCAGGCTCTCGCTGTCGGTGGTGTTGGATCCGGGATTGGAGGCAACAGGCAAAGGCAACCCACGCGGTGAGTGGAAAAAGCGTCTGGTGCGGACTAGGAGAGTCCAGGGTGCCCCTCTTTTGGAAGGGAGCAAGGGCCAATCTGGAGCAACCAGATCAGCAGTGGAAATTCACAGGTTCGTCGTCTAGGAGGTCACTAGCCAGCCGGCAAGTGACCAGACAACGTGTCGAGCAGGAACCAAGCAGAAGGGCCCCACGCAGATCTCTTGAATGCTGGAGGGCTGATCTTCGGTGCAGGGGGTGCTCGGGGTTGGGGCTTCTCAGTCCCCAAAGCACTTGGTCGAGTTTACCTCGGGAGTCGTGCTGGAAGCGAAGTGCAGGTTCGTTCAAGATGGCCGGTCCCACGTGTCTCGTCGCACCCATGGGTCTCAGCTTTGCTGTAGATGCAGGTTGAGGTCGGAGAGGTCTGGGAATCTGGGTCTCGTCGGGCTCTGAAGTCTGGATCCTCGAGGGAAGACGACAAAGAGAAGCCGCTGGACGCTTGATGGTGCCTGCAGTTGCAGGGTGGACACTCCTTGTCCACAAGGGAGATTCTTCAGTCTTCTGTGGAGCAGAACGTCGAAGGCCAGAGTTTCTTCTTGATTAATAGTTCAGGATAATCTAATTTGGAATGGGACCAGCTCCTACCTTTATTCTCCTAAAGGGGGCTGCACTACTGACTAGGTCCCTCCCCTGGGTGGGACCAGGAAGGGGGTGGTTACACCCCCTATCCTTTGTCCGGTTTCCCGCCAGAGCTGGGGCTGGGATGCCCCAGCAACTGGTTTGAACCGGTGTATGCACAGGGCACCTTGTGTGCCCCAGGCATGTCTCATTCCTTTCAGACCTCCCTACCTCAATACACAAAATCCTGTCTGGGGTGGTGCTAGCACCTCCCAAGGCAGGAAACCCTTTGTCCAAGCCATCCTCGCTGGAAGGACTCCCAGCAGCAGGAGGTCAGACTTGTGTCTGTGGTGGCAGCATCCATTTTGTGATGCTGAGGCTTGAGTTAACTTTAACCGGGGTTCACAGTTACATACATGTCGTGTCCCTCTAGACGGGTGGAATGCTACCCCCGTCGCCAGAATTGGCGAGGGGGTAGTATTCCAAATCGTATGACACCTTACTCGACATGTTTTGATAATGTTATACCAGAGTTAGCATTTAACCGTGAGGTTGATAATGCACTTAAGAGTATATGGTATAGCGTTATCATGGAACAGCTATTAGGACTTGGTTCCGCAAGCTGCAAATGGGCTCAGCTCATGCCAGAGCACCATATCACATAATTCCAAGCACTCTGCCTTCAGGATTCATAAGGCCTGCCATAGGAGTGACTGATAGGAGGATTATGTGTCCATTTAAGGGTTAGATATAGGTATACTATATCTACAGCAAAGGGTGTTTACACCGCCTTGCCCCAGCTGCCATGCAGCCAGTTGTGTAAGATTTAGATGGCCAGCCAGGGGTGGCATAATACATGCTTCAGCCCCTGGTAGGCCCTGGGTGCACCTATGCCCTGGGTACCTAAGGTACATTGTACAGGGACTGATAAGGGGACCCAGTATCCAATTAGATATGTACCTAAGGTACATGGAATCCATTTTAACAGAGAGAGCAGGAAGCCTGGGGTCCTGAATAGCAGGATCCCAGGCCAACTAAGTCAAAAACCAGCAAAACACCAGGCAAAAAGTTGGGGGTAACCATAATCAGATATCCACCTTCCTACAAACATCATACCACTATCCTTTTCAAGCAATGTCCTTCAGAAACTGCAAGGAAGTGTCAGTAGGGAGGTGTAGCAAAGAGGGCTGGCCCTTCCTGATTTTCAAGTTTATTACTCAGCTTTTCAGATAAAAAAAATGTAGGCTCTTAGCTGGAGAGTTGGATAACTCCTATATGGGTCAATAGCTTAGAGATATGTTGCAGCACATAGCTCAGACTAAGTTTCTGTTTAAATTTGGGGACCTGACATTTTTCAAGCAGTTGAGGCTGAGGGTACTCTTGGATGATTTGAGGGTCTGGGAATATATCAGGAACGTTCGAGGCATGCACTATTATCCAGACCTGGCACCAATTTGGGAATCTCCAGGTTCTCCAAATCGCTCAAGGATAAACTTAGATATCACCTTCGGCATATCAATTGTTCCCCCTGGGGAGATTTCAAGAAAGGTGATGCTCTGAGCGAATTGCAATAGTTTTCCGATCTGTCTAAGGGAGAGTCTCAAAATGTAAATATTTGCACTTAGGTTCTTGGCAGGTGTTAGAAAGGGGGTCGCTAATTGGCAGAGGTGGGTACCTCTGTCCAGATAGGGTCCCTTGCTTCTAGTAAGGGTAAGGGGGATACACTTCAAAAATAACCCCTGCTCACCCCCTAGGTAGCTTAGCACAAGCAGACAGGATTATCTCGGAGGCAGTGTGTAAAGCATTTGGGAAGACATACAGTAATACAGTGAAATCACTACGAATGGACACCACACCGGATGTATGACGTTACAACGCATACATTTGTATCGCGGTACATTACATCGCGGTTTTTACAACGCAAGTCGTTACAATGACTTGCGTTGGAGGGCGCTGGACTTAGGAGTAGTATAATTTACTCTTCCAACTCCAGTCTACGTACAGTAGGGAAGATGTTGGATAGTAAATTATACTATTCCTTGTCCTAGAGCGCCATCCAGCGCAAGTCGTTGTAACGACTTGCGTTGTAAAAACCACAATGTAATGGCATCGCGATGTAATTCCCGCGTTGTAAACAATGGTTCCCCACCACACCAGTTTAGAAAAACAAGTAATCTTTATCTAAACCAAAACAAGACCAAACTACAAAAATCCACACTACAGTAAAAAAAATATGGCTTTCAGATGTTAGATATAGTTCAGTTCAAAGCAAATTGCAGATGCAACACTTTTCTCACAAAATACCTTGAACGCGTCACGGAAGCAAACAAAATAGACCACAAGAAAGGTGATGGGTTGGTTCCTTACACTCAGGGAAGGTGACGCGTCGGTTCTTTGCTCCGGCGTTTGTTCCTTACTGCAGTGCAGGGGAGATGATGCGTCGGTTCCTTACCGGGGAGAAGGTGATGCGTCGTTTCTTACTGCATGGGGAGGTGATGCGTTGGTTTCTTACTGCGTCCCCCAACGATGCGACAAACATGGCGCCGCAAACCGACTATCCGGAACGGATGTGGGAACTCTTGCAGCCATACAGCAGGACTTGCGTCGAAATCGGTGCGGTGATCTCAGTCTTCGGAGATCGGTGCACTCGATGCGGGGTGCGGAAATTTCTCGAACCACTGCAGGCATTGTGACAATTTCTTCGGCGATGCGTCGTAAACAGGTGCGGATGCGTCTGTCTTCTCGAAGTTGCGTTTTCAGCTCCCTGCGGAAAACAGTCTCTAGAGGTCCAAAATAACAGCAGGCACCTCTGTGCAGGTCAGAACTCTCAGCAAGGAAGTTCAGGGGAGCTGGTGGTGAAGTCTTTGTGTCTCTGAGACTTCAGAACAGGAGGCAAGCTGAGTTTCAGGCCCTTGGAGATCTTCTTTAAAGCAGGGAACAGAGCAAACAACAAAGTCCTTTTTACCTTTCCTTGGCAGCAAGTAGCCACTGCAGGCCAACCCCAGACAGCAAACAGCACAGGGGCAGTATTCCATCTCAGCTTCTCCAGCTCTTCTCCTTGGCAAAGGGTTTTCTTGATTCCTAGAGGTGATCTACAGGTCTGGGACCAATATTTATATCTCAAAATCCTTTGTTCTCTGTTGGCATAGAAGCCCTGTGCTCAGTCAAAACTGATCAGTCCTCTCTCCGGTAGCTTCCTGCCAGGGGGTGGAAACAGCATTGTCATTGGCAGACCAGGCCCATTCAGGTGAGAGAAAATCTCCTCCCCCTACTCTAAATGCAACCCAGGTCAATTCAGCCCAGCCCTGACTCATCAGGCTTTCTGGATCCACTGCTCCTCCCCAACCTCTGTTATCCAAAAGCCAGACATGCAATACACAAACCTAGCAGAGGCACACTGGATGGCTAAGAAAGAAAATACCTACTTCCTAAAAAGTGGTATTTTCAAACACTGAATGGAAAATTCACCCTCACTAAAAGGTGCATTTTAACATTCTTAGTTCAGGCATACTAAACGTTATTTCCCTACCTTGTTCCCAGGGGTGGTTATGTTTATAAGATATTATATGCAAACTCCCCATTCTGTCCTGTGGGAACAGGTAGCCGTGCAATAGTGAAAAACTAATTTGGCAGTAATTCACTATCAGGACATGCCACACACGTCAGGGAATGTCCTACCTTTCACATACACTGCAACCTGCCCACAGGGGTACCTTGGGCCTAGCATAGGGGTGACTAACATGTAATATGGATGTTTAGGGCCTGGCAAATGGGTGCACTTGCCAGATCCACCTGACAGTACCAAACTGCACACAGGCTCTGCAATGGCAAGCCAGACTTATATTTACATGCTGCTTATGTGGGTGGCACAATCAGTGCTGCAAGCCTACTAGCAGCATTTGATTTCCAAACCCCGGGCACACACAGTGCACTGTACTAGGGACTGACAAGTAAATCAAATAGCCAATTATGGAAACACCAATCCAAAACAACAATTTACAAAGGAAGCACTTGCACTTTGGCACTGAACAGCAGTGGCAAAGTGTGCAATGCATCTAGACCAGCAAAACAGAGCCCAACACACAGCAAAAACACAGGAGGCAAAGGCAAAACATGCAGGGGATAGCCACGCCAATGGTGCCAGGTTTAACAGCAGGCATCCACAATCTTTCAGAGATGGGCTGTTTGGCTCAGGAGGATTATTCTGCATGAATGGGTGCCACGCAACAACTCAGGAAAGAGGTCTACCAAATAATATTGGACAATCATCTCTGTACTGGAGGAGAAGATTGGGCCTCCTTACCAGCACTGAGAAAAGGAACTATTGGAGTTGATCAATGAGCAGTTAAGACGTGTATTCTTAAGCTTACTCTTAAGCAGTTAAAGCTGCACCACTCAAAAAGAATCATTTGTTTACTCTCCATAGGGCCTATTGGTCTCCGGCGAAGCTTGCTAAGTTTACGTCTGAGCCGCTGGAATGTCAGAAGTGCAGGGAGGTAGAGGCGGATTACAAACATATGTTCATTGACTGCTTGGCATTGACCTTCATTTGGAAGGACATAAGTGAGACGCTTAGAGAAATCATGGGTTGGGAGACTAAGGTAAGCTGCTCCATAATTCTATTTGTATTGAATATTTGCTCCTATTGTGAGTTAAATACGAAGCTAGCCTTTTTCCTGATCTTAGTTGCAAGGATGGAAATGCAGGAAACGGGTTACCCCGGATCCCCCACTCGTATCAGACTGGCTCAGATCTGTCAGCTATAATTGCAGTTTGAATCTTGATTGTAAGCTGGCACCAGTTGAGAAAAGATAGAGCCCTTCTGTGGCCTGTCAATCGAAATTGTAACTGTCCTATGATTACACCCCTGTCCTTTGCTGAGAACAAGTGACATTTTTCTCTCTTTGTAATTGTGAAGCAATGAGAGATGTTCAGCAAACATGCATGGCAAACACGTTGGCTCAACTTGTCTTGGCTCCAGCTCATGCAGCTAGGTGGTGACATGAGGACAGAAAATACATTTTAGAAATCTATAAAAGAAGAGGTTATCCCACCCCTTGTAACCTTTTGTTCTTTGTATTCGACAAGTGCTCGTGCCTTGAGCTAAATAATTCAATTTTGAAGTAAAGAGGTGTTGGGTAATGTCCTGCCTGTTGTCAGTCATTTGTATGAAAAAATACAAAAGGTAAAATGTTTCACAGGTTCTACTGTTTCACAGCAAGTTACTGAATTACTGTTTGGTAGTAGAAACAGTTTACAGTCTAAGATTAAGACAAAGAGTTTGTTTAAGTATTCAGGGGGGCTTGTTTAATGACACAGTTAATCAAAATGTTACTGAAATGTATATAAACATCATGTACACTACTGCAAAATGACAGGCTCCAGTCAATGTAAAACTGGGGTAGGGCCCAGAAAACATGCCAGGCTCTTTCCGTGCTGTTTTGCGTGCCACAACATTCTCAGACTTGTGTTAAAAGTTATCAAAAGATGGTTGTTTCCATTTAGTCGATGTGTCCTTAGGTAGAGCTTATGTTTCTAGGGATCCACACACCTCTAGGTGTCTGCAATGCTTACCTGGGGGGGGGGTACACATCTGTTTAAACAATTAAAGAATATTGGTAGATGAATCAAGTGCATATATACATAAAATTATACAATTTATACAATTTTAGAATGGTCTTTAAATTAAAAGGAATTTGACATTCCAGATCAAATATTAAGCTGGTATACCTATATAAATTTGTTGCAGCACAGGAAATACAGCAATATTGCACACCTAATTGAAGAAGTAATAGGCACATACAAAAATAAAGAATGCTTTAGGTGCCAACAAATGCTAGTCTACCATATTGTGTCATTTTTTAGAACTACAAAGGCATTTTCAAAAGTTAAAACTTTCCAATTAAAGTTATAAAAATGCATTTTGTATTTTAAATGTAAAGGACATGATTATTTTTTCTTTAGAACAATACTCTGGATAGCATTAAACATATTAAAGTCCTATTCAAAGTTGTCATAGCCACTTTAGTCAATAAGAAAGAATGTAAATCTAGTGGAACCATATCATCAAGGGAAGCAAGAACCTATATTAAAAAGGTGAAATTGGATCTTAGCAAAAAAGCTCTTGTGTCTCTAAACGAGAGGATTTAGGCAAATGTTATGTTGTTGGGTAACCTTCTGATGCTTGGAGCTAGCAAATTCCATATTCTTGGTGAGGGACAGGAGCATGCTCTGTCATAAGTTTTATTTCCCCGGAAAATCTGTGGCTTCAGCACTAGGTCTCTGGTGCTCCTGGATTGTCTGCTTCCCCTATCTTGGTGAATTGGAGTGTAGGGCTTTGTGTGTTATACATGCCAATATGAGCTGAATTCTGGCCTCATAATGGAGCCAATTTAGCACTTTCAGGTGAGGAGAGATGTGGTCGAATTTCTTTGACCCTTTTATAAGCCTGGTTGCGGCGTTGAGGTAGTCTTTTAGAGGAGCTGTTGCAATTTTGTCGAGCCCAGAAAGTGTTGTGCATCTGTATTCAATCCTCTAGATTAGTAATGCCTGAACTGCCATTTTGAGGTCAGCTGCTTCGATGAATGGTTTTAATTTCTTAATATAGCTCAGGTGGAATTGTGCATTTCTAACCAACGTGTTGATGTGTGTTTGCATGTTTAGGCTCTGGTCTAGAGGGATTCCTAGAGATTTGGTTGATTTAACAATGTTGCGGTGATCAAGTTGGTCCATTCTTTTATAAAGGGGAAGGTTTTTGGTAGGGGATATTAAGAGGATTTCTGTTTTTTTGCTTTTAGTTAAAACTGATTGCTTGTTAACCATAGCATCGTCATCCTTAATGCCTTGTTTATTGTTATGATCTCCCCCAAAGAGGGAGTGTTATCAGCATACATGTGAAAAAAGATGTTGGCACGGCGGAGTATATCCAATAGTGGTTCCACATATAAGTTGAATAGTGAAGTGGCTAGAGTTGAGCCTTGCGGAACCCCTATCTGAATGGAGGGAGGATGCTGAACGGTTTTAATTCACCAGAAATCTTTGTGATCTGTTCCTCAAGTAGGACTTGAACCATTCAAGAACATTCCCATAAAAACCCAGCCTGTACTCCAGACGTTCTAGCAACATTTCATGTTTAACTGTATTGAACGCAGATGATCAATCAAGAAGGATTAAAAGACATGCTTTGTTTTGGTCCAGAGCGAGTAATGCGTCATCTACTATGTGCAGTATTGCCGTCTCCATACTATGACTTGGTCTAAATCCCGATTGGTAATCATCTAGTAGTTTAAATTTAGAGATGTGCTGGCTTAGTTGTTGATGAACATATTTTTATATCACTTTTGCTAATAGGGGAATGTTGGATACTGGTCAAACATTGCTAGGTTCTGCGGGAGTCTCTGTCATTTTTTTTCTGATGGGAATGATTTGGCCCATCTTTAGACAGTCTTGGAAGGATCCTTGAGACAGGGAAGCATTGACTATCGATGTCCAACCAGGTATGATCTCCTGGTCAATGTACAGCACAAATTTTGCAGAGAGTGTATCGTTGTAGTGGTTGTTAAGCTTGATGGCCGATAAGGTTTTAGAGATGTCGTTGTGGTCATGTGGTTTAAAAGTAGACCATTGAGCTTAATTTTTGGATACTTACTGATTGAGCAGTGATGAATCCTGGTTGTGAAGCCTCCAAAAAAGATGCTGCTGTCCTGAGCTCACATTCCAAGTACGTGGCCTTGGATGTAAATAAATTTGTGAATTATTCACAGCTAATTTGAGATTTTATTGATTCTAGTGCGGGTTTGGCTGTTTTTGATTGATGTTTAACCAATTCAAAGGGTTTCCGAGGTCTGTTTTTCGCATTCGACAATTCCGTTCTGAAGAATTCTTTTTTTTAGTTCTGAATATTTTTGTTGTAGGGATTTCTGGTTTTTCATAGCAGTTTTTGCTGTGGGGATGATGGTCTCCATTTCCATTCTGCTAGTCTCAGCTTATGTCTTTCTTCATTTAGTGTTTTGCTGAACCAGGGATTTTTATCTTTGTCCGTAATTCGTTTTAGTTTTAACGGTGCTATAGTGTCCATTATCTTTGACATCTTCGCATTGTAGTGCTCCCTGAGTTCGCTAGCAGTTGTCAAATTTCTGGGAGGGGATAAATCCCTACTGCACAGCGAAGCAAGTTTCTCGTTGTCCCCATTCTTTGTGGTCCTTACCCATTGTTTGGGTTTGATTGGTTGAGTGGGTTTTTTCTAATACACTAGGAATTTGGAAGGTTATTATGTAATGATCTAACCAGTTGCAAGGTATGATTGAGGTTAAGTGCACATCTTTATCTTTAGATATGATCCAGTCTAGCATGAAGCTTTTCACGTGTGTTGGAAGCGTGCAGGATTGGTCTAGGTTTTGATCTACTAGGAAGTCTTTGATGATGTTTACCTGGCTGTCATTAGAATAGTTCCAGTGTAGGTTGAAGTCCCCTAGGAATATGCCATTGGAGTGTGGGTAGGTGTTTGCTCTGATGATCTCCATTAAGTGGTCGATAAATGGTTCATTCTTGCCTGGTGGGTGATAGAATGTATGGACCTTGCATAGCTGTTTCTCAGTATTTAATATGAAAGTGTGAGGTATTCACATGAGCTAAGAGGGTCGTCAGGCAATGGAGTAACCAAGAGCTTTGAGCCATGAATGACTGAAATATACCTCCATTTCTCTTTAGCCTGTTTTGCCTCACAATTATATAGTTAGGGGGCAGGAGTGGATCCAAACATGAAGAAGGAAGATTCAGTGAGCCATGTTTCAGTTAGGATCGCTACGTCAATCTTCTGACTCAAGATAAGATCAGAGATGTCTAAAGCATGTTTCAGTGCTGAGCGGCAATTGATTAGTAGACCTGTGAGCGGTTTCAGAGAATCAATTCGAGGTGGTTAGCGTTATTTGCTTCAGGTTATTCATAGTTAATTTTCTGTAACTCGGCCTGACTTCTCTGAAGGAGTGGATTGGGACTGAGCTGATTACATTTACATAGTTCTCGTTATATAGGTTAGTTGTGGTCTGAGTCGGTTTGTAGGATTGCAGTAGAGCTTGCGTTTCCTCATCCGATAGATAACTAGGGAGTTTGCATGGGCAGTGTTGTCTGTTTGATAGAGACATTGGTGTAGCTTTTATATTGTTATGTTGTGAAAGTACTGCCTCTCTTGAATTTGGAGAGTGAGTTTTCTGTGAGGCTCACAATATTCTTCAGATCAGATATAGCTTGGGAAATGGTTTGTAGTAGGTTACTGGGATTTAGATTCTGAGGGGCATATTTACGAGGACTGACATTTCTGCAAATCAGCAGGGATGCGCTAGAATAGATGCGACATGCAATTCTCCCCTTGCACCACCACGGATGCGTCGCATTTACAATGTGGCGCACTGTGGCGTAAGGATAGGCAAATGTATGTTGCATCTTGTGGAGTAAGGGTGGCACATTGCTGGAGTCGTGTCGCAAGCACAACGCAACTCAAGAAATGCTCAGGGGCTGCCCATACTTAACGTGGTGCATCACTCCTCACGCCTAATTCAAGCAGACGTAAGGGTTTGACACAGCTGCCCCGTAAAACAGACTCGCTTTTACAAGGCTTTCCTACGAAGGAAAGCCCACCCTGCGATGGAACACCCACATGAAACCTGATGCAGGTTTTATGTGGTGTAGTGCTTTACAACGTGACGCATTTGCCTAGATGCATCACATTGTAAAAAAGTTGCAAATTGGCACATGGTTTATGCCACCGCTGGGTGACGCAACGCCGGTGCAAATGTGTCGCAGCGGGCTTTTAAATCTGCTCCAGAGTATCTGGGATCACTGCAGGAGGGATGAAGGATGAGATCAGAAGATTTGATGATTGATTGTTTGGAAATTCACCATCTAATGTCTTATTGACCATTATCTTAGGTACGGCATTGATTATGCTTCTAGTTTTTCTTCTATCTTGGGTGGGAGACATTCAGGCTTTTAATTAGATTAGCTGGTGAGCCCCATACAGTCTGGCGAGTTAGATGTTAGTGGAGAGTTGAATGGTGGTTGGGTGGATGTTGTAGAATAATCCCCTGTGTTTGGTGGCATAGCAGGCTGTCTCAACTTTAGTCGAACTATTTCTTGGTGAAGGTGGCAATAAGCTCCTAGCATGGAGTCTGTCATGATCATTTGTGCAGGAATTTGACTTTCGTTGTGGGATGGTGTTGAAGGAATAATCATGATTGTTGGTGAAAAGTCAATAACTTGTGAAGAGCCTTTGTCCGGCTCTGTTGTGTTTGTTGGGGAAGGATTTGACCTCTGTGGAGCTATTGTCTTCCCATGTTCCACTCTCAGTGTTACTCGTTTGTGATGTGTATTTGAATTCACACAGGGGCTTTGTTGGTTTCTCGGACAAGTGGAATAATAGACTTGTTCTTTCAGTGTGAAGAAGTACTCATCGAATCTGATAAGATCCTTGTCCTTTGCTTGAATGAGTACAGTACAGTTTTTATAGATTGTTATATTCAGTGCAGCTCCTAGTCTATGAGAGGGAGCGATCAATAGCTTTATGCCATGTCGTATGTTTTTAGTTTCTTGTGTGTTCAATAGTTTACTTATGGTCTTGCTCCATTGTGCCGTCTTTCTTGTGAAAAATCTAAGGTCATTAATCAAGATGCCCTTTCTTATGTTGAAGTATGGGTCTGGGATCAGTGTCTCAGTGTTTCTCTTTCATTAAGTTGTGCCTAAACACCGTAGCTGCATTCCTGGAGATGTTGGGGGGGGGGGGTAAATTATATTGTAGGAGTTCCTTCGTGCTGCCTTTAGGTCTCCTGCCATTTTTTTTTCCTTCTTGCTTTTCTTATTTTTTGTCTTTCTCTGTCCTTTTTAATGGACTGGCCAATACCTGATCATGAGTCTGGGATCCCTCATGAATTGGATATAGAGGATTGATTGGGCAAACCAACTTGCCTATTCTAATATGGCTGCTTAATTGTATACTGTGGACATTCTACTATTTGTAGTCCTATTTTAATGTCTGTGAACAGTTATTGTTGGTCTTTTTCCCTTTCTATCAAACATCAGCCATTTTGTACAGTATCTAGCCCTATCGAAATAGCCAATCTTCAAGGGACCAAGGTTGGTCCACTTTCCCTTTCAGTTATTCGTTATTCCTTAGTTTCCGGTTGATTTATTATTAATTTCTTTATTTTTATTTAATTCTTTTCTTTCTCCCATGCCCATTTTTTGTGCATTGACTCCTCGGATTCCTGGGAGTGTTGGGGTGGGTGGAGGTGTGTCCTCTTTCTCTTGCGCTCCCTCCTGCCTCAGAACCGCTCCCCAGAACCTTGAAGTGCCACCCGTTAAATTCGTAATGCTGGGCACACTTGGCTTCCCCTCCACTTCAGTGTCTTATCTCCTTGTATGGGAAGGAGCACAGGAGCTACAAGAGAGCTTTGGGGGTCTAGCACGCTTAATGGATCCTTCCTCTGTGCTCCTGCCATGCCTCTCATCCCCCCATCCCACTCCATGTCTTACCTCCTTTGAATGGAGTGGTGCACGGTAGCTGCCGGGAACTTCAGGGGACTGGTATGCTGAAACAGAGCCACTCTATGTCCACTTCGTGTCTGAGGGTCTATCTCCTTGCCCTCCAAAGTGCGTTCATCATCTGCAGGTCACCCTCTGTATCTGCCATGGACTCCAACTACTCAGGCCGGTAAGCATGTCTAATCCGATGTCCCCCTCTATTTATTTATTCCTTTTTCTTGGCTAATTCGGGGTCCCTAGACCTGGAGCTCTTAGATAAAGCCTCCGTTCAGTCTGCCATTTTGCTTTATGTGTTTTGAGATTAAAATCGGAAACATTGAGTAGGCCAGGATCCTTGGCTTTCAGTAATGATTTGGAGATCGTCCACAGAAGTTGAAAGGTTAAGAACTGCTAAGCTACAGAGCCATAAAGTCATAAGTCACTATAGATAGGACATTGACAGTTCATTATTTCTGAAAATGCAAAACTGCATTGTCCTTAAAAGATGTTACAAAGGACGTGCCACACCATATTTGGTGTGGTACTTCTCCAAAGACATGCAAAGTCTTTTGGTGATCTTGGTTTGACATTAACATCATGTTTTAACATTATTTTCAAGTTGTGGATGCCCGTAAATCAGTAGTAAGTGTATTTATCAACCACCTAGTGCAGGGATATGTGCAGTGCTCCATTTTACATTCCAGTGTGTGCTGCAGCCAGTAGCTCCTGCCGTAATATAAAATATATGATAAAGCAAAAACAAGCACCAGTATTGCCAACTATTTGGAAGGATTGGTGGGCCTAGGCGTGCCCACGTTACTTACTCTGTTAATTACTAAGTACTCGGACTACTTTTTTTATCCAGAATGAATCAATTGTTTTAATTCTCAATTTATAAACAAAACATCATTATACAATATTCACATGTTTCAACACAAAAATATTTACACTCCACATTACATTAACACAACAATTCATACATTTGGTACCACTTTCAACCATGCATACATATCCTCACACACATGAAAAAACGATTGCACAGAAAAACAAGCACCTTGAGGTAGGAATAGTTTATCCCCCTTTATTCAACATTTTGAGTGGCGTCACAAGGGTGGTCGTCTCTTGAGACTGACCTTATCTTGTTTTTTAATTCACAGCTACGTGGTCCTGACGAGAATTCCCTAGAAGCAAAGGGTTTTCAAAACGCGTAGACCTTTTTTCCCAACACTAGGATCCTTTCTTGAAAATACAATTAATTGTTCAGCATTTGATCTGAATTTCCAGTGTTGTTTTTGCTTAGAATCGATTTTTGTAAATACATTATATGTGAATTGATGGCAATCGTTTTTTCATGTGTGTGAGGATATGTATGCATGGTTGAAAGTGGTACCAAATGTATGAATTGTTGTGTTAATGTAATGTGGAGTGTAAATATTTTTGTGTTGAAACATGTGAATATTGTATAATGATGTTTTGTTTATAAATTGAGAATTAAAACAATTGATTCATTCTGGATAAAAAAAGTAGTCCGAGTACTTACTAATTAACAGAGTAAGTAACGTGGGCACGCCTAGGCCCACCAATCCTTCCAAATAGTTGGCAATACTGGTGCTTGTTTTTGGTTTATCATTAGTGAGGCTTCTCCTTATTGCCCTAGAGCCTAGACCTAGTTTTGGTAACAGTAATATAAAATATAGGCATTGCGACAGCAGTGGTGGAGGTCTCATTGTAATGCCTACTATGGGACCGTCAACAGCATGTAGGGCAGTCTCAATCCCCGATACGATGGCAGATGAACTGAAGTCCATTGGCCATTGTAATCAGCCCCTAAGTTATAATCAGAATGTCCTAGACCTTTTCTGTCATCTAATATCACTTCAACCCCCTCTACCTACCCAAATATGCTGACATTCTTTCCAAAATGTTACAAGGACCCACGAAAAGGAGTAGGTAAAGGTTGGTTGTCTTTTTTTTAAAAACATAAAAATCTGGACACGGTAGGTTCTCTTGCACAAAGTTTAGACCTGGTGGAATCTGCCAGATTGGAGTATACATCAATAAGCGCTGAGGAATTGTCCATGTGGACTAAGAGGCATTTTGTCTCCTGAGAAATTCTAACTCTGCTATAACTCAAGAAAGGAGAAAAAGACTCCTTTTGTAATTAGAATTCAAGTTAGCAAATTTTGAAGTGGTTGATGCCGGAATTAAAGCAGAGGATTTGTTATTGGGAGATTCTTTCCTCTAAGACAGTAGGTTATCACTTTTGCTTCTTTGGATAAATCTCAGCAATCATTTTGAAAGGTTGTTGGTAAAGAAGTTTTTGCCAGGGCTGGCAGAGGGAGCAGCTGCTTTTCTGGCTGGGTGTACAGAAACCAGAACTTCCTCCTACTATAACTCTCAGTATTTCTGACACCAATTCAAGTCCCAAAGGGGTAGAAAGTTTAGTACTCAAGTCTTAAGAGTTCACAGAGGTCCAAACACAACAGGTAAGTCAAACCTTTTACGCTTTCGTACTGTAGGGTGTGATTTAAAGTTTGTTCTGAACAGATGGTAGTTCATAACAACAGAACCTTGGGTAGTGGACACTGTTTAGAGCTATTCTATAGAACTTTACCCAACTCCCTTTCAAGCTCCCTTTCAAGCTCATCGAGCTTTACCCATAAAAATCTGAAATGTAATGAAGTCTCTGGTGAATGAAGACATTCAAAATCTTCTAGACAATCGAGCAGTTCAAGAGACCCTATTGCATTCAACTAGCTTTCAAAACTCTATATTTGTAGTAAAAAAAATAAGAAATGAGACCTGTGATATAGCTAATTGATTCAATCAGTTTATTATTTAGCATCATTTCAAGATGGAAACTATAGTTCATCACAGAGATTCATTATTACAAAATGATTGCATGTTTTACCTAGACTTACAGGACACGTATTTAACTATTTTGATAAATTGTTAATTCAGGAAATATCTTTAATTTCAAAGGAGTGGAAAAACCTATTGGTTTTCCACACATCCTTTCGGTCTATCTTCAGCACATTGGTGCTTTTTGAAGGTTGGCAAGCCAGTAGTGGTTTCTTTGGGTGACATTCTTTTGATTGCTCAAATCTTCATACTCAGGATGAAGGTTTCTTTATGAGTAAATAAACGTCTTCATTACCCCCAGTCCAAAGTAAAAGCAATAACATTAGAAATATGTAAAATTGTACATATGTCTACAATTTCTCTGAGCACTCTTGCATGGATTGAAGGTCTTCTATCCTCATCCATACAAGCCATTTTTTCAAGACTTCTACTTCATTCAGCCCTCCAGAGATTAACAAATTTGTAATCTTCGCAAAGGTCTAGCTTATTCGGATATCATAAATATTGATTTCCAATCTCGAATGGACCCACAATAATTATGTCTGGCTCACAAAATTTCAGCGAGGGTGAGCTCAATACAGTTGCAGAGTGGCACTCAAAAAAACTCCAAGATTCAAGCCCTTGTAGACTTCATTCATCCATTTTCAAATAGCTCTATCGCAAATGGGGTCTATTATAAATAGAAACTGAAACTGCACACTATATCAGTAAATCATGGATGCTGGGTAGTACCAAGGCTTACAAATCATCTTTTTCTGTTTGGTCAAGCTGATGTCTGGTAAAATATATTAATCCCTTTTCAGCAGATGTCACATTAATAGTGAATTGTTTTGGATCGCAAACTATCAGGCGCAAAACCTATCATACAGTTTACTTCTATCACTCAGCAATTTTGTCATTCATCCATATTGGAAAACCAGTTGGAGAACATCATCTCGTGTGCCATCTTCTAAAGGGAGTAACATTTTGTCACAAACACCCTCAATTAACCGGCGCTCATCCCTTGGTAGCTTGACACAGAGCAATCAGGCTTAACTTAGGAGGCAATGTGTAAAGTATTTGTGCTTGTTTAAAACAACAGGAGTGTAACCCGTAGACCGAGTTGAGATCAGGGTAGGTACATGAAACAAACAACAATATCTCAACCGGTGTAGTTAAGGAGGACGGTTATGTATGTAAGAGTTGAGAATTTTAAAGAAACAAACTGAAATGTAGTGCTTAAAAGAATAAAGCACCAACAGAGGCTATCTGGTCACTCTAGACAGGTTCAAATCCATAAATTCAGGCTGACCATGATGGAGCACAGGTTGATACAGGGACCAGCCTTAGCCTACTAAAAAGTACCTTGGTTGCATTGTTGTTGAAGACGAGATGTGGGATGCAGAGGAGTGGATCCGTCATTGTAGAAGATAAGATGCGAGGTACAGAGGAGGTGATTTATTGATTTCGATCTGTAGAGTGAAAGCAATGTGTTGACTCTGAGGAAGAGAATGCTGAAGATGCATTGGAAATGATGCCGCTGTGTCGCACAGTTGGGGATGCGTCAAATTCAGTCCTCAGAACTGTAGCGATGGAGGAGTTCCAAGTCCTTTGCATCAATGGCAATACATGTATTCTGCTGGAGAAGCACTTTAAACCCACTTCTGAGGGCCCAGGACTAGAGTGCCACCACTTGGAAGGGCAGACTCACAGATGGCAGAATCCCAGTGCAGAGGCAGGTGGTTGGAAGTCTTTATGTAGCTGAGACTTTAATCAGAAGGCAAACCAGAAAGCACTTGGAGTCACTCTTGTTCTGGGTTCAAGTGATGTGGGTCCAGTCCTTCTCACCCAGGCAAGGAAGGCAGAAGGCAGATGGTAAGCACAGCAAAAAAAACGCTTTTCCAGAGCAGCAATCCAGCAGTGTGGCAGTCTTTCAGAAGCACACCAGTCCTTCTTCCTGGCAGAGTATCCACAAGTCCAGAAGTGTACTGAAGTGGTAGGGCCAGTAGTCCGGTTCTCATACCCTCTGGTGCCTTTAAAGTGGGAGAGACTTTAAAGAGGGACTTTGAATTGCACTGAGGTCCTGTCTCCCTGCCCTGGCTCCAGACAATCCTTTGTGTGGAGACAGGATACAGCCTATTCATGCATAAGTGTGAGGCTGGTTCCAGCTTCTCCCTCTCATCCAGCCCAGGACGGCCCGTCAGGATATGGATGGTCCATCAAGTTACACGTAAGCTCTCTTTGTATATGTCTGTCTAGATGGAATGCATAAAGCCCAGCTTTTAAATACCCCAGGCGTGTATTGGAGGCAAGTTAGGCTGCAGACACAAAGGGCTAAGAGCAGAAAAAGTCCATCTTTCTAAAATGTGGCAGTTTTAAAAATGTAATGATAAATTCAACTTTACCAGTTAAGAGTTTTCATCATTACAATTTCATAGGTACTAAACATGACAGCTCCACCTCCTTCTAATTGGGAATTACAGTTTATTAGATGTAACATCGCGGCTCGGATTCTTACAAAGACCCCTGCCAGAGCTTCGGCCAAACCGGCCCTCAAACTCCTCCACTGGCTTCCCATAAGGGAGCGGGTCAAATTCAAGGCCCTGTGTCTAGCTCACAAATTACTACAAAATCAAGGCCCTCCTGTCCTTAGGAAACTCATCACACCCTACAAACCCTCAAGATCCCTCCGATCGGACATGGAAAACTTCATCGCTATCCCCAGATTCAAGAAAGCCCGGTCCGGAGGAAGACGTTTCTCAATCCATACCGCTCGACTCTGGAATTCGCTTCCCCGCGACCTGCGACTCGAACCACAATATCTCCGCTTCAGAAAACGGCTTAAAACTCACCTTTTTCCCCAGTGAATCCTACTTCTTCCTTAACATTGATCCTCTTTGCCCTCCCTTCCCCTCCTCTCTCTTTTTCCCTTTTTCTCTTCTGTTCCTCCTATTTCAGGAGATAGGATCTTGCCAGCGCTGGGATACCCCCGGGTGACTACGCGCTTTACAAAAATAAATAATAATAATAATAATAATAATAACAAGGAATCCCCAATGTTAACCTATGGGAGAGGTAGGCCTTGCAGTAGTGAAAAACGAATTTTGGATTCTTTTACTACTTGAACATTTGCTAACATTTATTTACATAGCTCCCTGCCCCCGGGCTACCGTTGACCTACCTTGGCGGGGCCTACATGTAATAAAAGGGGTGTTTTAAGGCTTGGCAAGAGGTTTAAATGCCAAATAGGCATGGCAGTGTAAGCTGCACACACAGACTCTGAAGTGACAGGTCTGGGACATTTCTTAAGCACAACCTAAGTAGGTGGCAAAATCAGTGCTGCAGGCCCACCAGCTGCATTTCAATTTCAAAACAGCTTTATTCGGTGACAACAAGACAAGCACCATAAAAGCATCCAAACACCTATATATCAAAAAAAGTTGTATTTCCCTGGAAAATCTGTGGCTTCAGCACTAGGTCTCTGGTGCTCCTGGATTGTCTGCTTCCCCCCCCGAAATCTCCAAATTCTGAGCTAGCTATCTTGGTGAATTGGAGTGTAGTGCTTTGTGTGTTATACACGCCAATTGGAGCTGAATTCTGGCCTCATAATGGAGCCAATTTAGCACTTTCAGGTGAGGAGAGATGTGGTCGAATTCTTTTGACCGTTTTATAAGCCTGGTTGCGGCGTTGAGGTAGTCTTTTACAGGAGCTGTTGCAATTTTGTCGAGCCCAGAAAGTTTTGTGCATCTGTATTCAATCCTCTAGATTACTAATGCCTGAACTGCCATTTTGAGGTCAGCTGCTTCGATGAATGGTTTCAATTTCTTAATATAGCTCAGGTGGAATTGTGCATTTCTAACCAACGTGTTGATGTGTGTTTGCATGTTTAGGCTCTGGTCTAGAGGGATTCCTAGAGATTTGGTTGATTTAACAATGTTGCGGTGATCAAGTTGGTTTATTCTTTTATAATGGACAGGCTTTTGGTAGGGGATATTAAGAGGATTTCTGTTTTTTTGCTTTTAGTTAAAACTGATTGCTTGTTAACCATAGCATCGTCATCCTTAATGCCTTGTTCATTGTTATGATCTCCCCCAAAGAGGGAATCCTAATGTAAATCTGAGTGTTATCAGAATACATGTGAAAAAAGATGTTGGCATGGCGGAGTATATCCAATAGTGGTTCCACATATAAGTTGAATAGTGAAGTGGCTAGGGTTGAGCCTTGCGGAACCCCTATCTGAATGGGGGGAGGATGCTGAACGGTTTTTATTCACCAGAAATCTTTGTGATCTGTTCCTCAAGTAGGACTTGAACCATTCAAGAACATTCCCAGAAAAACCCATCCTGTACTCCAGACGTTCTAGCAACATTTCATGTTTAACTGTATTGAACGCAGATGATCAATCAAGAAGGATTAAAAGACATGCTTTGTTTTGGTCCAGAGCGAGTAATGCGTCATCTACTATGTGCAAAATTGCCGTCTCAATACTATGACTTGGTCTAAATCCCGATTGGTAATCATCTAGTAGGTTAAATTTAGAGATGTGCTGGCTTAGTTGTTCATGAACATATTTTTATATCACTTTTGCTAATAGGGGAATGTTGGATACTGGTCAAAAATTGCTAGGTTCCTGCGGGAGTCTCTGTAAATTTTTTTCTGATGGGAATGATTTGGCCCATCTTTAGACAGTCTTGGAAGGATCCTTGAGACAGGGAAGCATTGACTATCGATGTCCAACCGGGTATGATCTCCTGGTCAATGTACAGCACAAATTTTGCAGAGAGTGTATTGTTGTAGTGGTTGTTAGGCTTGATTGCCGATATGGTTTTAGAGATGTCGTTGTGGTCATGTGACCATTGAGCTTAATTTTTGAATACTTACTGATTGAGCAGTGATGAATCCTGGTTGTGAAGCCTCCAAAAAAGATGCTGCTGTCCTGACCTCACATTCCAAGGACGTGGCCTTGGATGTAAAGAAATTTGTGAATTATTCACAGCTAATTTGAGATTTTATTGATTCTAGTGCGGGTTTGGCTGTTTTTTTTGATTGATGTTTAACCAATTCAAAGGGTTTCCGAGGTCTGTTTTTCACATTCAACAATTCCGTACTGAAGAATTCTTTTTTTGAGTTCTGAATATTTTAGTTGTAGGCATTTCTGGTTTTTCATAGCAGTTTTAGCTGTGGGGATGATGGTCTCCATTTCCATTCTGCTAGTCTCAGCTTATGTCTTTCTTCATTTAGTGTTTCGCTGAACCAGGGATTTTTATCTTTGTCCGTAATTTGTTTTAGTTTTAACGGTGCTATAGTGTCCATTATCTCTGACATCTTCGCATTGTAGTGCTCCCTGAGTTCGCTAGCTGTTGTCAAATTTCTGGGAGGGGGTAAATCCCTCCTGCACAGCGAAGCAAGTTTCTCGTTGTCCCCATTCTTTGTGGTCCTTACCCATTGTTTGGGTTTGATTGGTTGAGTGGGTTTTTTCTAATACACTAGGAATTTGGAAGGTTATTATGTAATGATCTAACCAGTTGCAAGGCATGATTGAGGTTACGTTCACATCTTTATCTTTAGATATGATCCAGTCTAGCATGAAGCTTTTCACGTGTGTTGCAAGCGTGCAGGATTGGTCTAGGTTTTGATCTACAAGGAAGTCTTTGATGATGTTGACCTGGCTGTCATTAGAATAGTTCCAGTGTAGGTTGAAGTCCCCTAGGAATATGCCATTGGAGTGTGGGTAGTTGTTTGCTCTGATGATCTCCATTAAGTGGTCGATAAATGGTTCATTCTTGCCTGGTGGGTGATAGAATGTCTGGACCTTGCATTGCTGTTTCTCAGTATTTAATATGAAAGTGTGAGGTATTCACATGAGCTAAGAGGGTCGTCAGGCAATGGAGTAACCAAGAGCTCTGAGCCATGAATGACTGAAATACACCTCCATTTCTCTTTAGCCTGTTTTGCCTCACAATTATATAGTTAGGGGGCAGGAGTGGATCTAAACATGGAGAGGAAGATTCAGTGAGCCATGTTTCAGCTAGGAACGCTACGTCAATCTTCTGACTCAAGATAAGATCAGAGATGTCTAAAGCATGTTTCAGTGCTGAGCGGCAATTGATTAGTAGACCTGTGAGCGGTTTCAGAGAATCAATTCGAGGTGGTTAGTGTTATTTGCTTCAGGTTATTCATAGTTAATTTTCTGTAACTCGGCCTGACTTCTCTGAAGGAGTGGATTGGGACTGAGCTGATTACATTTACATAGTTCTCGTTATATAGGTTAGTTGTGGTCTGAGTCGGTTTGTAGGATTGCAGTAGAGCTTGCGTTTCCTCATCATCCGATAGATAACTAGGGAGTTTGCATGGGCAGTGTTGTCTGTTTGATAGAGACATTGGTGTAGCTTTTATATTGTTATGTTGTGAGAGTACTGCCTCTCTTGAATTTGGAGAGTGAGTTTTCTGTGAGGCTCACAATATTCTTCAGATCAGGTATAGCTTTGGAAATGGTTTGTAGTAGGTTACTGGGATTTAGATTCTGAGGGGCATATTTACAAGGACTGGCGCATCTCTGCAAATCAGCAGGGATGCGCTAGAATAGATGCGACATGCAATTCTCCCCTTGCACCACCACGGATGCGTCACATTTACAATGTGGCGCACTGTGGCGTAAGGATATGCAGATGTATGTTGCATCTTGTGGCGTAAGGGTGGGACATTGCTGGAGTCGTGTCGCAAGCACAACACAACTCCAGAAATGCTCAGGGGCTGCCCATACTTAACGTGGTGCATCACTCCTGTCGCCTAATTCAAGCAGACGTAAGGGTTTGACACAGCTGCCCCGTAAAACAGACCTGCTTTTACAAGGCTTTCCTACAAAGGGAAGCCCACCCTGCGATGGAACGCCCACATGAAACCTGATGCAGGTTTTATGTGGTGTAGTGCTTTACAACGTGACGTATCTGCCTAGATGCATCACATTGTAAAAAAGTTGCAAATTGGCACATGTTTTATGCCACCGCTGTGTGACGCAACGCTGGTGCAAATGTGTCACAGCGGCCTTTTAAATCTGCTCCAGAGTATCTGGGATCACTGCAGGAGGGATGAAGGATGAGATCAGAAGACTTGATGATTGATTGTTTGGAAATTCACCATCTAATGTCTTATTGACCATTATCTTAGGTACGGCATTGATTATGCTTCTAGTTTTTCTTCTATCCTGGGTGGGAGACATTCAGGCTTTTAATAAGATTAGCTGGTGAGCCCCATACAGTCTGGCGAGTTAGATCTTAGTGGAGAGTTAAATGGTGGTTGGGTGGATGTTGTAGAATAATCCCCTGTGTTTGGTGGCATAGCAGGCTGTCTCAACTTTAGTCAAACTATTTCTTGGTGTAGGTGGCAATTAGCTCCTAGCATGGAGACTGTCATGATCATTTGTGCAGGAATTTGACTTTCGTTGTGGGATGGTGTTGAAGGATTAATCATGATTGTTGGTGAAAAGTCAATAACTTGTGAAGAGCCTTTGTCCGGCTCTGTTGTGTTTGTTGGGGAAGGATTTGACCTCTGTGGAGCTATTGTCTTCCCATGTTTCACTCTCAGTGTTACTCGTTTGTGATGTGTATTTGAATTCACACAGGGGCTTTGTTGGTTTCTCGGACAAGTGGAATAATAGACTTGTTCTTTCAGTGTGAAGAAGTACTCATCGAATCTGATAAGATCCTTGTCCTTTGCTTGAATGAGTACAGTACAGTTTTTATAGATTGTTATATTCAGTGCAGCTCCTAGTCTATGAGAGGGAGCGATCAATAGCTTTATGCCATGTGCTATGTTTTTAGTTTCTTGTGTGTTCAATAGTTTACCTATATTCTTGCTCCATTGTGCCGTCTTTCTTGTGAGAAATTTAAGGTCATTAATCAAGATGCCCTTTCTTATGTTGAAGTATGGGTCTGGGATCAGTGTCTCAGTGTTTCTCTTTCATTAAGTTGTGCCTAAACACCTTAGCTGCATTCCTGGAGGAGTTCCTTCGTGCTGCCTTTAGGTCTCCTGCCATTTTTTCTTCCTTCTTGCTTATCTTATTTTCTGTCTTTCTCTGTCCTTTTTAATGGACTGGCCAATACCTGATCATGACCATATGTCTGGGATCCCTCGTGAATTGGATATAGGGGATTGATTGGGCAAACCAGCTTGCCTATTCTAATATGGCTGCTTAATTGTATACTGTGGACATTCTACTATTTGTAGTCCTATTTTAGTTTCTGTGAACAGTTATTGTTGGTCTTTTTCCCTTTCTATCAAACATCAGCCATTTTGTACAGTAACTAGCCCTATCAAAATAGTCAATCTTCAAGGGACCAAGGTTGGTCCACTTTCCCTTTCAGTTATTTGTTATGCCTTAGTTTCCGGTTGATTTATTATGAATTTCTTTATTTTTATTTAATTATTTTCCTTCTCCCATGCCCATTTTTTGTGCATTGACTCCTCGGTTTCCTGAGAGTGTTGGGGTGGGTGGAGGTGTGTCCTCTTTCTCTTGCGCTCCCTCCTGCCTCAGAACCGCTCCCCAGAACCTTGAAGTGCCACCCGTTAAATTCCTAACGCTGGGCACACTTGGCTTCCCCTCCACCTCAGTGTCTTATCTCCATGTGTGGGAAGGAGCACAGGAGCTACAAGAGAGCTTTGGGGGTCTGGCACGCTTAATGGATCCTTCCTCTGTGCTCCTGCCATGCCTCTCATACCCCCATCCCACTCCATGTCTTACCTCCTTTGAATGGAGTGGTGCACAGTAGCTGCCGGGAACTTCAGGGGACTGGTATGCTGAAACAGAGCCACTCTCTGTCCACTTCGTGTCTGAGGGTCTATCTCCTTGCCCTCCAAAGTGCGTTCATCATCTGCAGGTCACCCTCTGTATCTGCCATGGGCTCCAACTACTCAGGCCGGTAAGCATGTCTAATCCAATGTCCCCCTCTATTTATTTATTCCTTTTTCTTGGCTAATTCGGGGTCCCTAGACCTGGAGCTCTTAGATAAAGCCTCAGTTCAGTCTGCCATTTTGCTTTATGTGTTTTGAGATTAAAATCGGAAACATTGAGTAGGCCAGGATCCTTGGCTTTCAGTAATGATTTAGAGATTGTCCACAGAAGTTGAAAGGTTAAGAACTGCTAAGCGACAAAGCCATAAAGTCATAAGTCACTATAGATAGGACATTGACAGTCCATTATTTCTGAAAATGCAAAACTGCATTGTCCTTAAAAGATGTTACAAAGGAAGTGCCACACCATGAGGCACATTATGATGGCGGACGGACCTGAGTCCGTCCGCCACCATAGAGTAGGAGGGAACCTCCGCATGGGCTGCAGAGTTCCCTCCTGTGCAATTAGGATGTGACCGCCACCCTGGCGGTCACATCCTCTATTTTTAACATTGCGGCGGGTGCGGCTTCAAGCTGCACCCGCAGCAATGTTAAAAATGCACACATTGCATTTGTATGTAGAAAGTGGCAGGCACCGCGCGGTGCCTGCCGCTTTCTGCATACAAATGCAGGAGGGTACCATAGGTACCCCCCATGTGCACCCCCCACCCCCCTTCACCTAGGGGGCCCGCAACGGGCCCCCGCAGTGAAGTTACACATGCTTTTCCACGGCGGAAAAGCCGCCGTGGAAAACCATGTTTCAGAGCCCATCCTAATCTGGCTGACGGTGTCTGAGAGACACCGTCACCATATTAGTGCTTTTCCGCCGCGGTTGTAGGCCAACCGCGGCGGAAAAGCTGCGGACGGAAACCAGGACCCACCAGCCATCCTAATGTGGCGGTGGGTCTTTGGTGGGTCCGCAGAGGATTTTCCGCATCCTCTGGGCCGGCGGTGGCTTCCGCCGGCCCGGAGGATGCGGAAAATCCTCCATCGTAATAGGCCCCCATATTTGGTTTGGTACTTCTCCAAAGACATGCAAAGTCTTTTGGTGATCTTGGTTTGACATTAACATCAAGTTTTAACATTATTTTCAAGTTGTGGATACCCGTAAATCAGTAGTAAGTGTATTTATCAACCACCTAGTGCAGGGATATGTGCAGTGCTCCGTTTTACATTCCAGTGTGTGCTGCAGCCAGTAGCTCCTGCCGCAATATAAAATATAGGCATTGCGACAGCAGTGGTGAAGGTCTCATTGTAATGCCTACTATGGGACCGTCAACAGCATGTAGGGCAGTCCCAATCCCCGATACGATGGCAGATGAACTGAAGTCCATTGGCCATTGTAATCAGCCCCTAAGTTATAATCAGAATGTCCTAGACCTTTTCTGTCATCTAATATCACTTCAACCCCCTCTACCTACCCAAATATGCTGACATTCTTTCCAAAATGTTACAAAGACCCACCAAAAGGAGTAGGTAAAGGTTGGTTGTATTTAAAAAAAAAAAAATGCTGGACATGGTAGGTTCTCTTGCACAAAGTTTAGACCTGGTGGAATCTGCCAGATTTGAGTATACATCAATAAGCGCTGAGAAATTGTCCATGTGGACTGAGAGGCATTTTGTCTCCTGAGAAATTCTAACTCTGCTATAACTCAAGAAAGGAGAAAAAGACTCCTTTTGTAATTAGAATTTAAGTTAGCAAATTGTGTAGTGGTTGATGCCGGAATTAAAGCAGAGGATTTATTATTGGGAGATTCTTTCCTCTAAGACAGTAGGTTATCACTTTTGCTTTTTTGGATAAATCTCAGCAATCCTTTTGAAAGGTTTTTGGTCAAGAAATTTTTGCCAGGGCTGGCAGAGGGAGCAGCTGCTTTTCTGGCTGGGTGTACAGAAACCAGAACTTCCTCCTACTATAACTCTCAGTATTTCTGACACCAATTCAAGTCCCAAAGGGATAGAAAGGGGTAGAAAGTTTAGCACTCAAGTCTTAAGAGTTCACAGAGGTCCAAACACAACAGGTAAGTCAAACCTTTTACGCTTTCGTACTGTAGGGTGTGATTTAAAGTTTGTTCTGAACAGATGGTAGTTCATAACAGCAGAACCTTGGGTAGTGGACACTTTTTAGAGCTATTCTATAGAACTTTACCCAACTCCCTTTCTAGCTCCCTTTCAAGCTCATCGAGCTTTACCCATAAAAATCTGAAATGTAATGAAGTCTCTGGTGAATGAAGACATTCAAAATCTTCTAGACAAACGAGCAGTTCAAGAGACCCTATTGCATTCAACTAGCTTTCAAAGCTCTATATTTGTAGTAAAAAAAATAAGAAATGAGACCTGTGATATAGCTAATTGATTCAATCAGTTTATTATTTAGCATCATTTCAAGATGGAAACTATAGTTCATCACAGAGATTCATTATTACAAAATGATTGTATGTTTTACCTAGACTTACAGGACACGTATTTAAATATTTTGATAAATTATTGATTCAGGAAATATCTTTAATTTCAAAGGAGTGGAAAAACCTATTGGTTTTCCATACATCCTTTCGGTCTATCTTCAGCACATTGGTGCTTTATGAAGGTTAGCAAGCCAGTAGTGGTTACTTTGGGTGACATTCTTTTGATTGCTCAAATCTTCATACTCTACACTTTCAGATTACATGTTCTCTTTTACAGGATGAAGGTTTCTTTATGAGTAAATAGACGTCTTCATTTACCCCAGTCCAAAGTAAAAGCAATAACATTAGAAATATGTCAAATTTTACATATGTCTACAATTTCTCTGAGCACTCTTGCATGGATTGAAGGTCTTCTATCCTCATCCATACAAGCCATTTTTTCAAGACTTCTACTTCATTCAGCCCTCCAGAGATTAACAAATTTGTATTCTTCGCAAAGGTCTAGCTTATTCGGATATCATAAATATTGATTTCCAATCTCGAATGGACCCACAATAATTCTATCTGGCTCACAAAAGTTCAGCGAGGGTGAGCTCAATACAGTTGCAGAGTGGCACTCAAAAAAACTCCAAGATTCAAGCCCTTGTAGACTTCATTCATCCATTTTCAAATAGCTCTATCGCAAATGGGGTCTATTATAAATGGAAACTGAAACTGTACACTATATCAGTAAATCATGGATGCTGGGAAGTACCAAGGCTTACAAATCAGCTTGTTCTGTTTGGTCAAGCTGATGTCTGGTAAAATATATTAATCCCTTTTCAGCAGATATCACATTAATAGTGAATTGTTTTGGATCACAAACTATCAGGCGCAAAACCTATCATACAGTTTACTTATATCATTCAGCAATTTTGTGATTCATCCATAATGGAAAACCAGTTGGAGAACATCATCTCGTGTGCCATCTTCTAAAGGGAGTAACATTTTGTCACAAACACCCTCAATTAACCGGCGCTCATCCCTTGGTAGCTTGACACAGAGCAATCCGGCTTAACTTAGGAGGCAATGTGTAAAGTATTTGTGCTTGTTTAAAACAACAGGAGTGTAACCCGTAGACCGAGTTGAGATCAGGGTAGGTACATGAAACAAACAACAATATCTCAACCGGTGTAGTTAAGGAGGACGGTTATGTATGTAAGAGTTGAGAATTTTAAAGAAACAAACTGAAATGTAGTGCTTAAAAGAATAAAGCACCAACAGAGGCTATCTGGTCACTCTAGACAGGTTCAAATCCATAAATTCAGGCTGACCATGATGGAGCACAGGTTGATACAGGGACCAGCCTTAGCCTACTAAAAAGTACCTTGGTTGCATTGTTGTTGAAGACGAGATGTGGAATGCAGAGGACTGGATCCGTCATTGTAGAAGATAAGATGCGAGGTACAGAGGAGGTGATTTATTGATTTCGATCTGTAGAGTGAAAGCAATGTGTTGACTCTGAGCAAGAGAATGCTGAAGATGCATTGGAAATAATGCCGCTGTGTCGCACAGTTGGGGATGCGTCAAATTCAGTCCTCAGAACTGTAGCGATGGAGGAGTTCCAAGTCCTTTGCATCAATGGCGATGCATGTATTCTGCTGGAGAAGCACTTTAAACCCACTACTGAGGGCCCAGGACTAGAGTGCCACCACTTGGAAGGGCAGACCCACAGATGGCAGAATCCCAGTGCAGAGGCAGGTGGTTGGAAGTCTTTATGTAGCTGAGACTTTAATCAGAAGGCAAACCAGAAAGCACTTGGAGTCACTCTTGTTCTGGGTTCAAGTGATGTGGGTCCAGTCCTTCTCACCCAGGCAAGGAAGGCAGAAGGCAGATGGTCAGCACAGCAAAGAAACCAGCTTTTCCAGAGCAGCAATCCAGCAGTGTGGCAGTCTTTCAGAAGCACACCAGTCCTTCTTCCTGGCAGAGTATCCACAAGTCCAAAAGTGTACTGAAGTGGTAGGGCCAGTAGTCCGGTCCTCATACCCAGTGGTGCCTTTAAAGTAGGAGAGCACTGAGGTCCTGTCTCCCTGCCCTGGCTCCAGACAATCCTTTGTGTGAAGACAGGATACAACCTATTCATGCATAAGTGTGAGGCTGGTTCCAGCTTCTCCCTCTCATCCTGCCCAGGACGGCCCGTCAGGATATGGATGGTCCATCAAGTTACACGTAAGCTCTCTTTGTATATGTCTGTCTAGATGGAATGCATAAAAGCCAGCTTTTAAATCCCCCTGGCGTGTATTTGAGGCAAGTTAGGCTGCAGACACAAAGGGTTAAGAGCAGAAAAAGTCCATCTTTCTAAAATGTGGCAGTTTTAAAAATGCAATAATAAATTCGACTTTACCAGTTAAGAGTTTTCATCATTACAATTTCATAGGTACTAAACATGACATCTCCCCCTCCTTCTAATTGGGAATTACAGTTTATCAGATGTAACAAGGAATCCCCAATGTTAACCTATGGGAGGAATAGGCCTTGCAGTAGTGAAAAACGAATTTTGGATTTTTTTGTACTATTTGAACATTTGCTAACATTTATTTACATAGCTCCCTGCCCCCGGGCTACCTTTGACCTACCTTGGGGGGGGGCTACATGTAATAAAAGGGGAGTTTTGAGGCTTGGCAAGAGGTTTAAATGCCAAATAGGCATGGCAGTGTAAGCTGCACACACAGACTCTGAAGTGACAGGTCTGGGACATTTCTTAAGCACAACCTAAGTAGGTGGCAAAATCAGTGCTGCAGGCCCACCAGTTGCATTTCAATTTCAAAACAGCTTTATTCGGTGACAACAAGACAAGCACCATAAAAGCATCCAAACACCTATATATCAAAAAAAGAAAAATACAATCTGATTAATATTCTTATGCAATAATAAAAAAAAAAAAAAAAAATATATATATATATATATATATATATATATATATATATATATATATATATATATATATATATATATATATATATATATATATAACCTACTGGCGGTCGCCAGTAGGTAGTTATAGTTAGGACCTAGTTTCCATAGGAAATCCTCAACATTCTATTTGGATTAACTTTGGGCCTGGTGGATGAATCTTGGCTCGGTCCGCTGCGCTCCTTCCCTGAAAGTTTGGGGGGGATTGGTGAAGTGGGGGCTGAGATAAAAGGGGGGTCCCAAAACGTGTTTTCTCCATGTTATTTTCCATAGGATGTTTAGACACGTCTACAGGTCGAACGGCTGAATGGATTTATAAGAAATTTGGCAAAGCTGTAGAGTCCGGCTCGCAGATTACGCTTTTTTTGGAATGGTGTAAATCTGTTCAGTAGTTGCTGAGAAAAGTAAACTTAAAGTCAATATTATATCTATAAGCGCGCACGGGTGCGCGCACTCAAGCGGCTGCGCGCGAGCGGATTTTTTTTTTTGCTGCGTGACGTCTGTTAACGTTCGATTCGAAGGAAATCAGGAAGTGTTGACCGCCATTTTGTCACTGCTAGTAAATATATTGTCATTTCAAAGCGTTGGAACATGGAAAGGGGAGAAGGTAGAGATTGTTTTGCTGCGTAGGTTCTCTCAGGGTGTGCAGTAAGGCCCTTAAACGCGAAAATATATATATATATTTTTTTTTGTAAGTTGCGGGGTGTGCGCACCCGGGCGCGCACACCTATTTACAAGAGTGTGAAAATGGAGATAAATCAGAAGTTTGAGTGTTTTGATATAAGGTGGCTCTGAAAAGAGCCCTTGTGTTAATTGAGTTTTTTCTGCATTTATAAGTAAGTACCGATGCAGAGTCTGATGTTGCAGAGGAAGATTCTGTTTCCCTCATCCGTGAAATGAACACCATCTGTCCTATAGATGTCTTGCATGTGGTAAAGCAAGTTGTTGTGGTAAATAGAACCCATGCTATAATCTCTGAGGAAAGCAGAAACAGATTTTTTAACATGTCTCCTTGCTTTCTCAATTTGTGCACAATGTTGATTGGACCAATTCCATTTCTGTCTTTGGCATATATTGGAATATACCAAGGCAGTTTGAGGAAAAAGTGTCATCAATTGTCGAAAGGTGTCTTTTAGAAGCATTTCCAGACCTACCCCAGTCAATGTGCCTAGATCGTTCCCACCACAGTGCACAATTATAAGTTCTGGTTCTGGGAGATGCATAAAAGTTTTCACCAATGGTATTAATTGGTGACATCTTAATCCTCTTTGCCCAATCCACGTTATCTGCACATTTGGTAAATCAAGGTTGGAAATTCGTCTGCTTGCTGCATATTTTCCACTCCAGTGAATATAGCTGTGTCCTAAAAGCCAAACCTTAATTTTCAAGGCAGATGCACTCGTACTCCGATGGGTTCTGGAAGTGGAATGGCAGTTAGAAGCTGAAAGTCAGGATAAAAAAATGGATGAAGCTTGGTGTGGTTGAAAAACGAAAAATGATTGGTTGATTCTAATACGTGAAGATTGAAGACTACGTTGCATGTTAATGTTATGTAAAAGAAAAAGTAGTATTGGGTGTGAAAAAAATGACATGTAACAGAGCTGTGGATAGGCAGGTGTTTCTGGAGGGAAAACAGTGTTGTTAGTTTGCTGTAGAACGTTGAGATATGAACTTTTGACCTGTGCCTTCAGCCAGGTGCAGAATGAGGTG
Source organism: Lissotriton helveticus (assembly GCF_964261635.1). Lineage (NCBI taxonomy): Eukaryota > Metazoa > Chordata > Amphibia > Caudata > Salamandridae > Lissotriton > Lissotriton helveticus. Next base: position 661,329,749 of record NC_136067.1, read on the forward strand.
TTACCATGGAAACAGTCAGAGATGGCAGTGGGTGATGGGTGACTTTTATGTGACATTCAAAATATTGTGAGGGACAACCAACTGAAATGTAAATTTGAATACAAAATTTTGCGGGAGGAAATATGATTGGCTGAAGAGACATATATGAGTCTGTATTGACTGGATATCTGTGCCATTGAATTTTGGTTGCAGTGATAGCAGCATAATTGAGACTTCCGTCAAACGAATATCTATTTTGTGACTGTCACTGTTGTACATTGTACAAAGCATTGGTAAAGGTAAGTCTGTAACTGTTTGTTTTGTCATGTACCGTAAAATATGGTTTACTCACAAACAATGATTGATTTTCCTCATAGTTTGAAACTAAACTCATTTTTGGCTGTCATAATGTGTTGTATTTCTAAAACTATTTTAATTTAAATGTGAAATATGTTTAATATAAAGAGAAATTATTTGTGTGATTTTGAAGCCTTTATATATAATGAGAGAAGTTGTTTATGAAGTGAAAAAATGATATTAGCAGAGAGACAGATAATGCAGATAGAGAGAGAAATGGTAAATTACATGTGATACCGTCGTGATAAAATGTTAATGGTTAATGAATTCGTAAACTTTCTGTCACACGACAAAATTAGAGTGCGGTTTCTGGACGCGGCCTGCATTGGTGGGTGTAGGGTGAGAGGGGCAGGTGGTTGAGTGAAATAAAATGAAAAGTTGGTATATTACATGTGATACCGTCTTGAAAAAGTGGTAATGTTTAATGAATTCTTAAAGTTTCTGTCAGACGACAAAATTATAGTGCGGTTTGTGGCCGCGGCCTGCATTGGTGGGCGTAGGGTGAGAAGGGCAGGTGGTCGAGTAAAATAAAATGAAAAGTTGGTACATTACATGTGATACCGTCTTGAAAAAGTGGTAATGCTTAATGAATTCTTAAACTTTCTGACAGACGACAAAATTACATTGTAGTTTGTGGCCGCGGCTTGTACTGGTGGGGTGAGAGGGGGAGGTGGTCGAGTAAAATAAAATGAAAAGTTCTGACCATGAAGTTGTACACAGATTTGTGCAGTAAATGTGTTCGTAAATTGAGGTACCAAACGGAGTATAAAAATATCTCTCTCACTCCTGCTGTTTGACTGCATCTTCATCTGCCTTCTGTTTTCCGTCTCCGTTGCCCTGTGTTATCTTATTGTGAGTGTGTCTGTCTGTGTCTGCCTTCAGTCCGGGCTGAGGAACTTTGCTGTGGAGGCACACACAGATAGTCGCATCAAAGTAGTTGGAACGTTTTCAAAAAACTATTTATATAATTGAAATGCTTTTTTGAAGCGCTAGTGAATGTTTTCTTTCAGAATTACCGCTCGGTTGCTTCCATAGAGCAGAGGGTATGTTGTATTTCACTACTTAGTGCCTCTGCATCTGCACTCTGTTCTCTGGTGGCTGGCGGAGAAGTGTTTGTTATTGTGGAGATTAAAGCGTGATAAGGAGTGAAATACGACATAGCGTCTGGTCTGTAGAAGCGTGGAAGCCGTGATTAACACTGAGTGAAGCGGAACTGCGACGGTGCTTGAGAAGAGTAATAAATTATTTTTTTACAGAGGTACAACTGTCTGCATGGTGCGCGACCTACTAAGAAAGGGTTCATGGGCTGTTATAGGCCTGTGGGTTCTAGTATGAGTAAATCAGGTCGACAAAAGAAAATATTAAGTTAGTACAGCTGAAGTTACGTGGAACACATGAATACTGTTTCAGTATACAATCATTTTAGTTGAGATTATGGATTAAAAGAGAGAACGTGTATATTTGAAATGTTTATTCAGAAATGCACTGTTTTCAAGGCAAGTTTCTAATCTAATACGAGTAGAGACATTGCAAAAAACAAAGTAATCGGTATAGTCAGTAGTACATAGAATACAAACGGTATAGTTGATGAAAAATGAATATGGTTTTGCAAAATTAATTATACACTCTTATGAGGAAGTATATTATATTTTAATAAATGGAAGAAGGTCTCTGGCCTTTCAGTTTAGGAACGATACATGAAAATGCTAGTGGTTAGACATTATGTCTTTATCAATCAGCTCTCTGCATGCGAAGCACTATCACGTTTCTGTTATGCTATTGTGTAAGGGAAAAAAATGCGCCAAAACGGACAAAATGGCGAGAGGTGCATGTATGTAATCAAAATATTTCAGTTTATGGAAAATTAAATGATCAGAGGTGTCTGAGGCGGAATTAAGCAGTTCAAATGCGAAATTGCGTTTACAGTTATAAAAAACTCATTCTATATTTACACATTAATTAGGGCACATGTAGCATATATTAGCGAGTTTTGGTTCGAGTACGTTTGAAATAACATAAGATAAGATATACAATAGAATTGTTGAGATTAGACTTTAATAAAAAATAAAGTTCAAAATCGAGTAGGTGAATAAAAAAAATGTAGTCCACATAAAAGATCAAAATTTAACCAGTAGGAAATCATAATGTCCACTGTTAGTAAAGCCAATAGGTCTGTTCATGTTAAGAAAATATCCAAGAAAACTTGAAAAAGATAGGGAGGCAAAACGAAATGTGGACGTCAATGGCTTGCATAACAGTTAACCCAGGATTGTATAGGCAAAGTAGGCAGAAACTGCTTCTAACAAGAAGTCACTGTTATGATCCGAAAACATGTCAGCCATCCAATTGAAAAGAGGAAAGCAGCATTCATGATCTGTTATTACCGGAGCCTCTAGTACCATCAGAGGACAGCTCGGTGGGTTTTCAATGTAGCTGTCTGTCAGGAAATCTTGCGCCGCTGCGAATATATCCCAATGACCCAGAACTCCTTGTATCGCTGCAAAGGCCATAATCCCTCCGTTGCAACAAAACTGTTCATGATCAATTAACGGATTCATGAGATGATTGTAATTCACTTCAGGAGGTACCAAGTTGCAGAGACATAAGTCCAGGGCCCACATGAAATCACAGCTCAGGCAATGAAATACAGGCTGCACACAGGTGAAATAGGAATATCGAAATGATAATCAATATGAAGTATTCAGAGTCGAGAGTGCTAAGATGCCGTAGTAGTCAAGCATCTTTTGGCGAAATAGTTCTAAGTGTTCCGGCTTGTTTGCGAAGACAGGAGGGACATCCATTTTGAAATAAACCAGATGGGAACACAAACGTCGCAGCACTGGCAGTTCAACAGGAAGTCCACAGAAATAGGTCGTACAGCATGGAGTGAAGAGTAGCAGAATGACTTGATATAATTTTGGGCAGTCCGGTCACTAAACCATTGCTTAGTAGTTATAAAAAAAATAGCCTGTCTTGAAGTGGAGGATGCGTTTAAAATTAAGGGAGTCACCTTAGTACATTGTAAAGGAAGGCCACTCTTTTATAAGGAATGGTGTTGTCTGTGAATATTAGCTAAGTGAAAGATATGTTTGCGAACAGATGCTACGCTAACTTGTTTTTGTGACAATAAGGCTGTTGTTCATGTCTTGTGATTCAAGGTCGGAATTTGCTGCCAGATGGAAATATCAAGGTTCACATGCGTGGGGTAGATAAACTCCATTCTTAAAGGGAAGCAAATGCAGAGTGATTTTTACCGCGTAAGCTTTGTCGTTTAAAAAGTCATAGTGATTTTCATTATATGTAAAAAATAATATCACTGATGAAGAATGAAAAAAAATCGTTATAATAATAGGCACTGGTTTTTTTTGGGAAAGATATGCAACATTACAGGGATTCCACTTAAATAAGTCATGTAATTGAAAGTGCCTGCATGTGGACGACTAAATATATGTTTAGGCGTTTAATATGCAGCTTTGAAAAAAAACGTGCGTTTGTTTTAAAAATGAAATGTAAAGGTTTAGAGCAGGAGTTTCCAAAGCGGTCGTGGAGGGCTAGATGCATGGCAGATTAAAAAAATTACTACATGTTTTTCAATGGGGTTATCTTAAACATATGGGGGCATATTACCAAGCAATAGCGATAATTATCGCTATTGCTTGGTTAGAGCCAAAATGTACCGCTGCGCTGCGGCAATTTTTATCGCAGATAAACCTTGGTATTACCAAGGTTTATCGCAAATGCGATAAAAAACGGCCGCAATGCATGAATATCGCTGAAAAGTCAGCGATATTTATGCATTACCGAGCTAATGCTCTTAGCCATGTTATCCACCTCCCATTGGATAACATGGCTAAGAACTGCTCAGGGCAGGTGTTAGCTTTTGGAGATATTCGCGCCTAGCACGAATATCTTCAAAAGTTGGTAATAGGAGATAGCGATGTTAGCGACTGTTTCCAGTCGCTAACATCTTGGCACGCCCACTTTGCATGTCATTAGTGATAAATATCACTGACATGCAAAGTGGGGCCCAAGATGGTCGCTATCTCCTACTAGCTGTCGCTAACTGGTGTTAGCGACAGCTAGGTAATAGGGAGATAATTTTATCTCCGCTTTCTTGGCTTTTAAAGCCAAACAAGCGGAGATAAACCCCCTTGATAATATGCCCCTCGTTTCTTTATCTACTGTGCAGTTTTTCTGCATGTTGTCTATTCTTTGATTTTTACTGTTGCTGTGTTTTATACATTTTCCAGGGGCGGGTATAGGGTCATGGCAGCCCTGGGCAGGGAGCGTAGGTAGGAGGCTCTGTAACAGGGGCCGCTACGCAAATGTGTATGCATCCTTAGAGGAATATTATATTAAGGATATATATTAATATGGAGGCCTCACCTCAAACAAACCTCTGGATAGGCCACACCTTATCATCATCCTGAATCAATCATTTAAAATGTTAGGGACAGATTTATGATAGCCGTGTGCCTCTTTTGCGCCGCTGTGCGTCACTTTTGTGACGTAGCGGCGGCGCAAAGGATGCGCTATGTTGCGACATATTTACAACTTGATGCATCTAGGCAGATGTGTCATGCTGTAAAGTCCTGTGCCACATGAAACCTGCGTCAGGTTTCATATAGGCGTTTTGTTGCAGGGTGGGCATTCATTTGCATGAAAGCCCTGTAAAACTAACACAGTGAAATTTAGAAGATTTCACTGAGTCAGCTTTATAGCATTGCTGAATCAAATCCTTACGCCTGTTTGAAACAGGCATAAGGAGTGATGCACCATGCAATGTGTGGCTTGCTCCTGTGCATTGCAGTAGACATGTCGCGCTTACGAAGGGATTCCTGCAATGTGCTGCTTTTGCGGCACAGATGCGTGATGCATCTGTGCTGTTTTTGCTCAATGGTGCTCCACATTGTAAATGCGGCACACCATGGGTGGCAGAGCAGCGGTGCACATTAACTGGTGCATCTCTGGGGATGCGCCAGTTAACATAAATCTGCCCCTTTACATTTAAGTATGAGCAGGGGACACAGAGTTGGTGAGGCTTATCCAAGGTTAAAAGAGATGAGTCCTGTTCACTGAAAACTTGGACATAGGCCTCACCTCCTCAGCATCGCTGGACATGGCTAAATATTAGCTGCAAAATGTTACTCTTGTTAAACAATTTTACCATTATAGTCTCTGAGATTTGTCTCTTACTCTGCAACATCTTATTGTTCTTCTCTTTCTTTAAAGATAACGACAACATCAACCATGAGTGATAATGAGCAATCCGTTGATCTCGACCTTATCGTTGAACTTGTCATTGAAACGTCAGTGGAAGTAGATCCCTTAGATGATTTAAATCCTGAGGATGATGAAGAACATGATGAGGATGCCGATTTGTCAGAATTGTATGACATAGGGTGGGAAGCTGACCTGCTTGAGCCTATGGAACTATAAACATTTATTTTTAAAATTTACTCGAAATAAAAAGTAAAAATGTAAACCGTTTCATTTAAAATTAAACACAACTTCAAAAACAGGTTATGTGTAGTGTCTTTAATAAAATAGTCAAATATGCTCATAAAATTAGATCAGATTCACATATAAAACAGCACAAGTAAAATGTAGAAGCATTCCATTTCTTTCCTACTATTTGTGAATACTAAATTTGCCACTGCACTAAAAATTATTCTATGTAAAAATGAGAAGTAGTGTGTTAAATTTTTGACAATGATGAGAGAGTAAAAAAAGGTTAACCTGATGTTTTAAAGTTATTCACAGGCTTCTTTAGAGGAAGTATTCTATATGATTGTAGCGTGGGTGTTTCACTTTTTTATAGGTAATAGAATGCATTCTGTATGCTGTAGCAGGAGGAGTACTACATGCTTGAATATTCTTCAGTGCTTATTTTCATTTCGTAAGTGGTATTGAGACCGACACAGAACTTCAATGGATCGGAGGGGCTATTCCTGTGCATCTGGAGGACTGCCAAGCCGTTGCAGCAGTGGGAGTGAGGCCTCTCACGACACAGAACTTCAATGGATCGGAGGGGCTGTTCCTGTGCATCTGGAGGACTGCCAAGCCGTTGCAGCAGTGGGAGTGAGGCCTCTCACAGGGGCGTAGCGCAGCTCCTTTTGATGTTCACAATTGTAGATAACAGGGTAGAGATGTCTGTGGAATTTATAGATGGTTAGTCACACTAGAGTGTGGGCGGCGCCCCTAGCACTTCATTACGGCACACAGGGGAGCCGTGTTGCACAGTTTGAGAATCAGAGACTTAGGAGATAAACCTTCATAATAGGAAGGCTTCTAAGTGATAAAAATCGCCGGTGCTCGGCGTTAAAAATATCACTGCTATCGGTGGAATTTTCCACGGTGTTAGTGCTTCTACAGCAATGGGAACACAATACTGATAGAAAATCCTGTAACAATCTCAGTATTTCACATTATCGCGTGAAAAGAAAGTCTTCCGAAAGATGTTGAACGTTGTTCTCTTTTGAGAGTACAAAAGATAGTGAGGGAAGTGGGTTGAGTCCTCCGTGTAAATTGCAGAATAAAAACTACTAAGAACCAATTGGAAGTGTTGTTTTCGAGTCACATGACTTCACATGCGCGTCTCAGGACGTGTACGCGGTGACAGTATCTGGTCACGTACGCCATTTGGAAGTAGCGGTCTAATTCAGCGAAGTTTCAAAACTTGAAAAGGAGTAAATCCAAACACATCCGGATTTAATATATCTTCTGAGCTCGATTCAAGCATACAATTGTTAAAGTATAAAACCTTTTATATTTTTTTTTAAAATACCAAGGTGTGTACATTCGGTCACGCACGAAAGTTTAAAAAGACATTCGGCTCCATTTAATGTAAATTTTCATAATAATAAAAAAGAAGCCTAGGTTTAGTGTCTTTGACGTAGTATAAGTTCTTTGATGGGTCTATGAAGAAATTTAATAAGTTGCAAAGTTTTCACGAAATATATATGCGGGTGTGTGCACACGGTCGCGCACGAACGAAAGCCAAAAAAGCGGAGATAAACCCCCTTTATAATATGCTCCTGGAGCTCTTTTTGGTAGAATGAGTTAGTTCTGAAAAGAACTTTTTTTTTTTTTTTTTTAAAACAAGTGTTATGTTGTTTTTGATTTTTTAAACTTGCAACAACATTTTCATGTGTGAGACAGGATCAAAATGAAATGAAGAAATTTATCTTTTCTTGGGGCATTTATGACTCTCAATTTTTAGTTTAGTAAGAATGAGGCTCTGCTCTCCGTACAGAAGAATTTCTCCACATTCGTTGCATTTCATGTGCACCTTTGCAAGATATGGTCTCAAGTCCATCACAGCACTCGATGGAGATACAGGTCGTCCACCAGAAGATGTGCTGGCCACCTCTGATGGTAATAGCGTGGCCAGGGCTCTTGTCAATGCCTTTGCAAATTCCACAGGGTGCACTTGTTTGACATGCCGCACCATGGTATGTATGGAAAAGGAATATTTTTTTCTTGGATTTCCTCTTGAGAGAACCGAATTGCATATCGTGAAGGTAACTTTTGGCGCATTCACTTTCTTTTGTACTTCAGGATAAGTGAAAAATTGCCAAATAAAAGATTCCTTTTTTCTTTTTAAAGGTAGTCGCTCATTTCCTTCAGATGAATGCGGGACGGCAGCCATTTCAGCAAAGTCTTCCAAAGGATGTTGAACGTTGTTCTCTTTTGAGAGTACAAAAGATAGTGAGGGAAGTGGGTGGAGTCCTCCGTGTAAATTGCAGAATAGAAACTACTAAGAACCAATTGGAAGTGTTGTTTTCGAGTCACATGACTTCACATGCACGTCTCGGGACGTGTAGGCGGTGACAGTATCTGGTCACGTACGTCATTTGGAAGTAGCGGTCTAATTCAGCGAAGTTTCAAAACGTGAAAAGGAGTAAATCCAAAAACATCTGGATTTAATATATCTTCTGAGCTCGATTCAAGCATACAATTGTTAAAGTATAAAACCTTTTATATATTTTTTTAAAAATACCAAGGTGTGTACATTCGGTCACGCACAAAAGTTTAAAAAGACATTCGGCTCCATTTTATGAAAATGTTCATAATAATAAAAAAGAAGCCTAGGTTTAGTGTCTTTGACGTAGTATAAGTTCCTTGATGCGTCTATGAAGAAATTTAATAAGTTGCAATTGCAAAGTTTTCACGAAATATATAGGCGGGTACGCGCACACTGTCGCGCACGAACGAAAGCCAAAAAAAGCGGAGATAAACCCCCTTTATAATATGCTCCTGGAGCTCTTTTTGGTAGAATGAGTTAGTTCTGAAAATAACTTTTTTTTTTTTTTTTTTTTTTAAAACAAGTGTTATGTTGTTTTTGATTTTTTAAACTTGCAACAACATTTTCATGGATCACTGACATATTATTGAAAGACATTATCGAGATACAAAAATATCGACCAAAAAATATCGAAATCAAAAATATCGAAGTTATATTTACATAATGGTAAGTACAAAAATATCGAAAAAATAATATCGTTGTACAAAAATATGGAAAGTAAAAATATCGTATTTTTAAATGTATTAATAATAATGTAAAATTTATTTAAAAATACATATAATTTTACAAATATTAACGCATGTTTTTACAACGCAGATACTTTTACAACGCATACCATTACAACGTAAGTATTGGTAAGTATATAATAATTTTTTATGTAAATTAATTAAAATTAATATAATATAATTTAATTTAATTTAATTAAATTAAATTAATTTAATTTAAATTAAATTTTACTCTAATTTTTACACTGTACCCCTGTACCCCAAAAACCCAAAACTGACCCTGAACCCTAAAAATACCCCTTTACCAAAAAACTAAAAACTGACCCTGAACCCTAAAAATACCCCTTTACCCAAAAACTAAAAACTGACCCTGAACCCTAAAAATACCCCTTTACCCAAAAACTAAAAACTGACCCTGAACCCCAAAAATACCCCTTTACCAAAAAACCCAAAACTGACCCTGAACCCTAAAAATACCCCTTTACCCAAAAACTAAAAACTGACCCTGAACCCTAAAAATACCCCTTTACCCAAAAACCCAAAACTGACCCTGAACCCTAAAAATACCCCTTTACCCAAAAACTAAAAACTGACCCTGTGCCCTAAAAATACCCCTTTACCCAAAACACTAAAAACTGACCCTGAACCCTAAAAATACCCATTTACCCAAAAACTAAAAACTGACCCTGAACCCTAAAAATACCCCTTTACCCAAAAACCCAAAACTGACCCTGAACCCTAAAAATACCCCTTTACCCAAAAACAAAAAACTGACCCTGTGCCCTAAAAATACCCCTTACCCAAAAACTAAAAACTGACCCTGAACCCTAAAATTACCCCTTTACCCAAAAACTAAAAACTGACCCTGAACCCTAAAAATACCCCTTTACCCAAAAACTAAAAACTGACCCTGAACCCTAAAAATACCCCTTTACCCAAAAACTGAAAACTGACCCTGAACCCTAAAAATACCCCTTTACCCAAAAACTAAAAACTGACCCTGAACCCTTAAAATTCCCCTTTACCCAAAAACTAAAAACTGACCCTGAACCCTAAAAATACCCCTTGACCCAAAAACCCAAAACTATAAAATTTTAAATATAATGATATACTTACCAATACTTACGTTGTAATGGTATGCATTGTAAAGGTATCTGTGTTGTAAAAACATGCGTTGTAAATGCGTGCGTTGTAATAGTTTTTGCGTTGTAAAAGTTTCATTGTAATGGTAGTGCGTTGTAAAAGTTGCATTGTAATGGTTGTTTCCCTATAAACACACAACCCACTACACATAAATAAATGAAATCATTTAATGACTTAATAAGTATTAATTACCAATTAATTATTAAATAACAATATCAAAAAATAATAAATTAAAAATATTAACACGTTAACTCTAATTCATTTAATTTACTACTTAATATTATTTCATTACAAATTAATTATTAATTAACAATAACACTGAATTAAATATATTAGCACAATAAATCTAATTAATGTAATTAACTAATTAACATTAATTAATTACCAATTAATTTTTAATTAACAATAACAATAAATTATATATCTTAGCACATTAAATCTAATTAATTTATTTAACTAATTAATATTAATTAATTGCCAATTAATTATTAATTAACAATAACACTAAATTAAATATATTACCACATTAAATCTAATTAATGTAATTAGCTAATTAGTTTCAATTAATTACAAATTAATTCTTAATTAAAAAATATTTAAAAATATATATTAATTATTTATTTATTATTAAATTACTTCCCACCCTATTCCCCTATAAACCCACAACCCGCTCTAATACTAAAACGCAAAATGTTAACATAATTACTAATTTTCAAACATACATTTCTAAACATATTTAGCAAACATATAAACGACATAATAAAATACATAACACTAAACAACAAAATTTCGATATTACTAACATACATACCTTAATCTCGATATTCTGTCTGTCGATATTATGGCACATCGATATACTATACCATCGATATTAAAACATCGATATTATTGTATATCGATATTTTGTTTTCGATATTTTGTCTGACTACCCATTTTCATGTGTGACACAGGATCAAAATGAAAAGAAGAAATGTATCTTTTCTCGGGGCATTTATGACTCTCAATTTTTAGTTTAGTAAGAATGAGGCTCTGCTCTCCGTACAGAAGAATTTCTCCACACTCGTTGCATTTTATGTGCACCTTTGCAAGATATGGTCTCAAGTCCATCACAGCACTCGATGGTGATACAGGTCGTCCACCAGAAGATGTGCTGGCCACCTCTGATGGTAATAGCGTGGCCAGGGCTCTTGTCGATGCCTTTGCAAATTCCACAGGGTGCACTTGTTTGACATGCCGCACCATGGTATGTATGGAAAAGGAATATTTTTTTCTTGGATTTCCTCTTGAGAGAACCGAATTGCATATCGTGCAGGTAACTTTTGGCGCATTCACTTTCTTTTGTTCTTCAGGATAAGTGAAAAATTGCCAAATAAAAGATTCCTTTTTTCTTTTTAAAGGTAGTCGCTCATTTCCTTCAGATTCGGAAGATGAATGCGGGGCGGCAGCCATTTCAGCAAAGTCTTCCGAAGGGTGTTGAACGTCGTTCTCTTTTGAGAGTAGAAAAGATAGTGAGAGGAGTGGGTGGAGTGCACCGTGTAAATTGCAGAATAGAAACTACTAAGAACCAATTGGAAGTGTTGTTTTCAAGTCACATGACTTCACATGCGCGTCTCAGGACGTGTACGCGGTGATAGTATCTGGTCACGTACGCCATTTGGAAGTAGCGGTCTAATTCAGCAAACTTTCAAAACGTGAAAAGGAGTAAATCCAAACATATCCGGATTTAATATATCTTCTGAGCTCGATTCAAGCATACAATTGTTAAAGTATAAAACCTTTTATATTTTTTTTTTAAATACCAAGGTGTGTACATTCGGTCACACACGAAAGTTTAAAAAGACATTCAGCTCCATTTAATGAAAATTTTCATAATATTAAAAAAGAAGCCTAGGTTTAGTCTCTTTGACGTAGTATAAGTTCTTTGATGAGTCTATGAAGAAATTCAATAAGTTCAGATTGCAAAGTTTTCACGAAATATATAGGCGGGTGCGCGCAGTCGGTCGCGCACAAAAGCCTGGAAATGCGCTATCCATTTTATTGAGAACTGTTGCCGAGAGTGCGCACACCGGGTCGTGCACGAAAGTTTAGAAAGGCTATTTTTATTTACAGGCAAATTTTAATGCGTTAAAAAAAAGGCAAGGTACAGACTTTCTAATTCTGTATCGCTTTACAAGGAGTCTCTATGCAACTTGAACAGTGAAGAAAACGGCTTGTTTCTGAAAAAAATATTGCCAGAACTTTATTGACAAAAGTATAGGTTGTATACACGAGATATTTCTGAATTAGCATTTTAAAAACCAATGAAATTCACTGGAAAAACCATAGGTTTTACACACGTTATAGTTAGGAACCATGCAAACACTCATACTGATACTAAGAAAATCATCTAATAACCTATATACATACACATGTACCTACTCATCAACCCATGCAGCCACTTATACACAAAGTGAAACACTAATACATATATTTAAATATTTAAGCATTACTCAGTAATACATGTATTCACTAAGATATTCAATAATATATACATATATAACACATTTATTTTTCAGAAAGACACACATTCACTGGATGGTGTCATCAGTTATGTCATGAGTGATGTAATATGTGACGTCATCAGCAGTGCATTACACGCGCAAGTTATAGTGAGTCCAACTAACTATAACGTGGAATTTCATTGGTTTTATATCAGTAAAATTTCCAGCTAACTATAACTGGTGTCAAACCTATGATTTTTTCAGTGAATTTCATAGGTTTTGTAAATGCTACTTCCTAACTATAACGTGTGTAAAACCTATGGTTTTTTCAGTGAATATATATATATATATATATATATAAACACCAAGTCCTCAGCACTGCGAACATCCAGCCACAGCAACAGAAAACACGGACCCTCAGACTGCAGTTAGGTAGGTTTTATTTTCCCCTCAGGCGACGCGTTTCGAGCAACTTGTGCCCTTGATCACACACCAAACACCTGGTCAACATTTTCTTAAATACATTTCTCTTTGCAGTGCTCCACCTCCACAGTGAGTCACATGGTGCATGAACATAGATGAAATACTTCACGACACCCACCTTACCCTCAACGAGTAGGAACCACGGAAAAAAGGGAATACATATATATATATATATATATACAGACTTGGGCTTCGTAAGGAGAATGTACGATAAAATAACAAATGCAATTTTCCAAAATTTTATAAAAAGACCATCAGCCACAAATTCGTACAGTAAAGTGCAAGTGCAAACAGTGCAAGAATATACAGTTGGAGAAAGAAGTTAATCATCTTTTCTAATTGATTGTTGTATGAAGCGGATTGCAGAGCTAATAATTTTCATTGTATCCAAGCTGCATATAAAATTAAACGCGTCCTTATAGTTAAAAAGCATATTTTTTAAAAAGAACGTTTTCAATACAATTTTTCAAATATCCTTATAAAAAGGGCAAAAGAGGATAAAGTGCAAGGTGGACTGTAAAGTTTTACCATCACATAGGCATGGTGGCAACATTCTCTGCCATTTCTCTGTGCTTGGGAAGGTAATTAAATAGTGTAAGGTGCTCATCCCTAATCTTGTCAGAAAAAATCTATGCTGTACGTTCAGCACCAAGATGAGATATAACTGGGTACCTCTCGTGTATGGGCATTCACAGTAGGCTGCCACTGGTTTTTTTTCATAGCCATCCTACCCCTATCATATTTTATGGCACTGTTCTATCTTAGTTTCAAGTCGCTTTTGCTGTGTTCCCATATGCTTAGGGGGTATCAGTGTTTACTTCACATTTTGTCAGAAGTTTAAAAATGTGATCCAGCCATGGTATTTTCATACCATGATCTAAGACTAGGCAGTCTGGGGTTAGATCTCTGGAGAATTGTGGGGCATATTATCAAGGACGGGCGATACTTTATTGACGCTTTTATCTGCAGGAAACTGCCGATAAAGGGCTTGATAATATGCTCTATGAATTCCTATCGAAGCCCATGTTAGATGTGAAGACATCTAACATGGGCTTCGATCGGAATTCATAGAGCATATTATCAAGCCCATTATCAGCCGCTTTTATCTGCAGTTTCCTGCCGATAAAAGCGGCGATAATGTATCGCCCGTCCTTGATAATATGCCCCTGTGTTTCTTCTTCTGTCCATATACTGTGCCAAAGGGTAAGAGCAGCAATATTCAAGGAATCGCTTAAATAAGGCACGCACAGTTCTTTATGTACAATCATATTTGCGGTTGCACTAGGGACAGCCAATAATCTTTTTAAGAACTTATTTTCAGTAGTTTGGAGGGTTATCGTATTTGCTCTCCTCCATATTGCGGCTCCATATATAGTTTATATAGGAGTATTTATATACTCCTATATAAATTAAAAATTTCACGTAGTGGTTTGTTCTCAAGTTTTGCCGCAAATCTAAAAATTCCCTCAGATGTCTTTACAAATTTCATTTGACATAGTTGTATGTGTGAATTCCAAGAGCCGTTGTTACAGAATAGCAACCCCAAATATGAAAAAGTCGGAGCTCTGTTTATAAAAACCCCTCCCACGTGATGCGGTCTACACTTTTGTCTCTTGCCTCCACATTACATTACAAATGTTTTTTGTAAGTTCAGCTGTAAGTCCATGTTAGTCATATATTGGGCAAAATTTTCTATTAGACATTGTAGGCCATTTGCAGTTCTAAACATTAGGACTGCATCGTGCGCATATAATAAAGCAGGGGTTGGGGGTATTCCAACTTTTGGGGCATCTACTACCAGTTTTTGTAAAAATAAATCCACATTATTTATGTACAGGGAATATAATAAGGGAGCCAGTACGCATCCCTGTATGATACCTCGCTTTACCGCAAAGTAGACATGCATTCTCCTAATTTTCCGTATCGTACCCTTGATGTTAGATAGGCATACATTTGTGATAAAAATACAATTTATTACTATGGGAGCACCAAGCCCTCTCAGAGTTTGCCATAATTTTTGGTGATTAACTAAATCGAAGACACTGGTCAGACCTACGAAACATAAGTGGAGTGTGCCCTCCTTAGCTAGTGTATACTTCCCAATTAACAGTAAGTATGGGCAAAATCAGCGAAATCGCGGTCCGCGAAATCATGCGAATACGAATTCGCAATCCGCATAATTCGTGAATTCGTGCGAAATTGCGAATTTTTGTTTTTTTGCGTGTTCGCGGGGCTTTTTGCGTGTTCGCGGGGCTTTGTGTGTGTTCGCGAGCCGCTTGCATGGCGAACTTACCCATGCAGTCATGTATGGGCACAGCACCCTCTGGTTCACCACTGCCACCCTCTGGTTCATCACTGCCACCCTCTGATTCATTACTGCCACCCTCTGATTCGCCACTGCCACACTCAGGATCATCACTGCCACCCTCTGGTTCATTACTGCCACCCTCTGGTTCATCACAGCACCCTCTGGTTCACCAGTTCCACCCTCTGGTTCATCACTGCCACCCTCTGGTTCACCACTGCCACCCTATGGTTCATCACTGCCACCCTCTGGTTCACCCCTGCCACCCTCAGGTTCAGCACTCACCACTGCCACCCTCTGGTTCATCATAGCGCCCTCTGGTTCACCCCTGCTGCTACCCTCTGGTTCAGCACTCACCACTGCCACCCTCTGGTTCATCACTGCCACCCTCTGGTTCACCACTGCCAACCTCTGGTTCATCACAGCACCCTCTGGTTCACCACTGCCACCCTCTGGTTCACCCCTGCCACCTTCAGGTTCAGCACTCACCACTGCCACCCTCTGGTTCATCACAGCACCCTCTGGTTCACCCCTGCTGCCACCCTCTGGTTCAGCACTCACCACTGCCACCCTCTGGTTCATCACAGCACCCTCTGGTTCATCACTGCCACCCTCTGGTTTGCCACTGCCCCCTCTGGATCATCACTGTCCCCCTCTGGTTCATCACTGCCACCCTCTGGTTCATCACAGCACCCTCTGGTTCACCAGTGCCACCCTCTGGTTCATCCCTGCCACCCTCTGGTTCATCTCTGCCACCCTCTTGTTCATCACTGCCACCCTCTGGTTCACCACTGCCACCCTCTGGTTCATCACTGCCACCCTCTGGTTCACCCCTGCCACCCTCAGGTTCAGCACTCACCACTGCCACCCTCTGGTTCATCACAGCACCCTCTGGTTCACCCCTGCTGCCACCCTCTGGTTCAGCACTCACCACTGCCACCCTCTGGTTCATCACAGCACCCTCTGGTTCACCACTGTCACCCTCTAGTTCATCACTGCCACCCTCTGGTTTGCCACTGCCCCCCTCTGGATCATCACTGTCCCCCTCTGGTTCATCACTGCCACCCTCTGGTTCATCACAGCACCCTCTGGTTCACCAGTGCCACCCTCTGGTTCATCCCTGCCACCCTCTGGTTCATCTCTGCCACCCTCTGGTTCATCACTGCCACCCTCTGGTTCAGCACTGCCACCCTCTGGTTCACCAGTGCCACCCTCTGGTTCAAGACTGCACCCTCTGGTTTGTCACTGCCACCCTCTGGTTGATAACTGCCACCCTCTGGTTCAAGACTGCCACCCTCTTGTTCGCCACTGTCCCCCTCTGGATCATCACTTCCACCTTCCGGTTCATTACTGCCACCCTCTGGTTCATCCCTGCTACCCTCTGGCTCATCACTGCCACCCTCTGATTCACCACTGCCACCCTCTGGTTCACCCCTGCCACCCTCAGGTTCAGCACTCACCACTGCCACCCTCTGGTTCATCACAGCACCCTCTGGTTCACCCCTGCTGCCACCCTCTGGTTCAGAACTCACCACTGCCACCCTCTGGTTCATCACAGCACCCTCTGGTTCACCACTGTCACCCTCTGGTTCATCACTGCCACCCTCTGGTTTGCCACTGCCCCCCTCTGGTTCATCACTGCAACCCTCTGGTTCATCACGGCACCCTCTGGTTCACCATTGCCACCCTCTAGTTCATCCCTGCCACCCTCTGGTTCATCCCTGCCACCCTCTGGTTCATCACTGCCACCCTCTGGTTCAGAACTGCCACCCTCTGGTTCACCAGAGCCACCCTCTGGTTCAAGACTGCCACCCTCTGGTTTGTCACTGCCACCCTCTGGATGATCACTGCCACCCTCTGGTTCAATACTGCCACCTTCTGGTTCACCAGTGCCACCCTCTGGTTCATCCCTGCCACACTTTGGTTCATCCCTGCCACCCTCTGGTTCAGCACTGCCACCCTCTGGTTCAGCACTGCCACCCTCTGGTTCACCAGTGCCACCCTCTGGTTCAAGACTGCAACCCTCTGGTTCATCCCTGCCACCTTCTGGTTCATCACTGCCACCCTCTGGTTCAGCACTGCCACCCTCTGGTTCATCCCTGCCACCCTCTGGTTCACCAGTTCCACCCTCTGGTTCATCCCTGCCACCCTCTGGTTCATCCCGGCCACCCTCTGGTTCACCACTGTAGATTATGGGGGGAAGCACACCTGCCCAACTGAGATGAATTAATTTGTGGCTGGTTAATGTGTCACTGAATTTGAGCTTCAAATCTGGCACCTTGCTCCCTTAGCTGTAAGTGCTTCCTGTTGCAGTTTAATTTTTTTTACAGGAGCATTGTGCCATACTTGTAACTATTCTCTGACCCTGCTTTGAGGGTCAGAGCAGGGTCAGAGAATAGTTGTAAGTAGGCAACTGAACTCTGGAGGGGCCCCTCAGGAAGCACTACAGGGAATGGTTACAAATTAGCTTGAACTTTTGCACCTGCTAAGTGCTTTCAGTTTTACAAAAGTCGTTTTTCGGCCATTTCGCGAGATTCGCGGGGCGCAAATCCATGCGAAATCGAACTTGCAATCCGCAAATTCGTGCGGATTTCCTATTTTTTTGCGTGTTCGCACGTTTTTTTGCTTATTCGCGGACCGCTTGCAGCGCACCGACCCCGAGGTTGCCCATGCGGTCGTGTATGGGCGCGGCCATCTTGTTTGCGTGACGTATTTCCGTTTCCGGGCGCTTGTTACATGCTCGCGTCGTATGCGGCTCGCGATTACGTGTTCATGGGCGTTTTTGCGTGCTCGCGGGGAAAATCTTGCGCGAACTTACCCACCCGGTCCTCTACGGGCGCGGCCATCTTGTTTTTCATTCACTGCTATGGTTTTGGGCATGATACCTTTCTATCCATCTCACATCTTCGTAATCCTATGTTTTTCTGAACTTTTTTTTGTCTTTTTTTGCTTATTATCTCTCTCTTCAATTTCCAACATCTATATTTTGTGTTTTTTTTTAACTTTTTGTTACTTTATTACCTACTTTATTTCTTTCGCTCTCTCTCTTATTTTTTTCACACCTATTCTTCTTTCCTTCTTCTTGTGCCCAAGACCATGGCTAAGGGAGGCGACAAGGGCAAGGGGAAGGGCCCAGCACCCCGTACCCAGCCAGGCCAGGGAGATCTTCTCCGCGGTGGAGGTGGCCGCCTTGATGGTGTTTGTGCAAGTCCACCTCCCTAAAACCGTGGCAGCAGGTGGGCGGATTGCTTCCGGTTACGGCCTCCGGGAGCGTCGCCAGCTGTGGAAGAAGGTGTGCCGGCACATGTATAAGGAGTCTGGGGTCCGGCGCACCTACCAGCAAGTGACGCACCGGTGGAGTGATATCTTGGACCGGGAGCATGACATGCTCGACCTGCTCAGTGTGGAGATCCCTGGCCTTGGTAAGTAGCTATTTAATTACTACTTTTTTTCCTTCTGCTCTGGTATATTGCTAATCTATTTTTTTTCCTGAAGAGTACGAATGCTGCTGATTCGATTACATTGCAGGTAAATTAATGTTTAAATAGCTTCTGTCATTGCAGGTGCTCGCCTGGTTATTAGCGTTGCTACTATGCTTACTTGTTTGCAACTTTTTAGTCATTTGAGAGCATTACTGCGTAATGCTAGAGACAATAGACTCATGTCAAGTCCTTCTTTGTACTCCTGCTGCAGCCACTTTGAAGAGATAGTGGTGGATTGATACGTTGAGTATATTATTTATTACTTGTTATAGGACATTTGTTAGTGGTCTGCAATCATGAATACGGACTGTGTCTGTCATGCGACGTCTCGTGCTGCTGAGTGATGGCAGTCGTAGTAGAACCTTTTTGTTGTTGATGTAGTTAGTGAATTACATAACTTTCCTATTAGATGGTCTGAGAATCCTGCAATACTGTACTACTATCCTCCTAGTTGACCAGATCAGATGCAATTGATGTTAATTTGTTTCCCCGACATAATTTTAGATTGAGTACAAAGAAATCAAATATTTCCCAAAAAACAATCATCCATGTTGTGTTTCATTATTTCATGATCACCAGGACCTCCCAGGGGCAAGGCGGCGGCGGCGACAGAGACTCCGGTGGCAGAAGGTGGAGAGGCTCAGTCCCTTGCAGGCTCTTCTGCTGGCCCCAGTAAGTTGTTCTATTGTTATATTAATACTTATTCTTCCCTAACTTTTACAGCTCCTATTCATTACAAACTGGTTCCTAATAATTCTATGTTTTACAGAATAGTCATTGATCTTCTTCTAATGTAGACTACTTTCTACATTCTTATCCTGCTCCTACCATCACTCTCTGTGCTACTACTATTTACAATTATGAGTCGGTCTGTGTAGGTAGCTAAGCTTGCCCATTCGGCAAACGGTGTGAAACAAAACTCTGATACAGCAATAGCTCTAGGCACTGAGTGCAGTTCTCTGGGTTGCCCTTGCTGTCTATTCCAGTCTTCTTAATGTAAGTGCTTTGACAATTTCCAACAACAAAACGTTATTGTTTACACCAAGTAAAAGGTAGCAGTTGCCGTTTTGATTTGAGAGGAGCACATCCCATACTGCTAGTGTTTCAGGGACTATTCTGCACACAAAGAAGTATGGACAAGATAAATAGGACATTGTTGATGATAGGTGCAGTTCGACTTTCGACATACCTCAGTCCGAACAGAAGTTGAACCCCCATTCCCCTGACCGACTATCTAGAATGTCTGACCAATGATTTTACGACCCAGAAGAACAGAAGAAGACTACATCCGAGTCCCGGCCTATCTGAGTCACTGAAACATGACTGCCAAGTGCAGTAGTTCAAACCTTTCCGCTCACTCACTCGTGAACAAAAACCACACAGTGTTTGTTAGTTTTAAAGTTTTATTTTCAATTAAGAAATGAAAACATTATTTCTTTATTTTCAATAGCGTAGTATTCTGATGGTTGAAGATGACGTTAAAGTTTAAACAACATTCCCATGAATGAAATTAGTATGACTCAAACTTAATAATGGTTAACAGACACAGGAAATTATTAGAATAACTGTGCGTGAGCCCCCACCTTCTTTAAAGTACTTAAAGTACTGCTGGTGATGACTCAGTAGTAGTTGGTGAATCGTCTGGCAGAAGGGCAATGGAATCTTCTTTCTGCAATGAGAACAATGGTGCAAGTTATGCAAGCATTCATCAGTTGTCATAAGAAGAAGTGTAGCATTTAATGGAATAAGCATATAAAAGGTTAACACCCTCCCCAAAACCGTTACTTTTTTTCAATCCCAGTAATAAAAAATGTGTTATGTAACATTTTCTTCCATTACGAGACAAAATAGGGGGTTGTGTATGGCATCTGAAAATATGACATGTTTTTCCTAGACGTCACAACATCTGATGCGGCACAGATGACCACCAGTGCCGGGGCCAGCACTGCAGAGGGGTCCACTCTGCATGCGGCGGCGCCAACAGGAGGAGTTGGGGGGGAAGACTCAGCGGCGGCGGATGGTGGTAAGTTATTATACTCTTTACTTATTTAAATTTTTTTGAGTAGGCTCATAAAGGAGTGTATGATGTACTGTGCAGTAGTACACAGTACACTAGTATAAGTACACTGTACTGTCAAGAATATGTACTAATTTAGAACTACTTTTTGGGCTATCACGGAGAAGACAGTCAACCTTGACTTGTAATAGCATTAGCGGCGGTACTTCTCTGGTAACCAATGGCCCCCTCTATTTCACTTCAACTCAGCTGGAAAATTTTTATTGTGAAGCCAAGTCATATCAGATGTAGTTTAGGGATGTGAAGAACGAAAAGTTAAAGAAGGGTGAAACGAAGGACGAGCGAGTCTTAATATTTATTTATGACTGTAAAGATTGGTTTTGTTGAATGCAATTCAACATAAGAAAGAAGACGGCGGTTTCCAAAATATAATGAAAAGGGTGTTCCAGGCTTCCAAACACGTACTTTGGAAGCCTGGATGTTATCTTCTTTATCCTCCTCGTCGATAGCAGAGGTGTATGATGTAGTAGAGCAGACGCTGAGTGGATGAAGTATGGCCAGTGGCAGTGCCACCCCTATAGAAAAGCAAGACATTCCTATCCCCACCTGCATGTACTGCTTAAAGTACTGCGAGTCTGCATCATCATGGCCTATGTCTGTATTTCTTGGGTGAAAGCTGAGTGAGCTGCCATTATGGCGGCTACCACAAGTTCACGTACCAGTAATTTCTTTTGCAAAACAAGAGAAAAAAAGTAAAAAAGGCCTTTTTTTAGTACTCTCTGACTATGTATGTAGTAGTGAGTGGAATTCCTGAAACTCACAGTGTCACAGGCTTACAAAGACGGCGGAAAGATACATGCCAAAATGTTATACTGTGTTTGCTACTTGCTGGTGTTATTGAGTGTCAACCCTCCGTTGAATTATTTTGACTTTATGTTAAAGACTATTGGCTACAGTATTTTTCTTTCTTTCTTCATAGATGCTACTCCCAAAAAGCTCACCCGTAAGGAGATGGCTGTCCGGGCCAGGGCCCGTAAGCTGGAGGCTATTTGTGTCGAGTATCGGCAGTTGTGGGCTCGGGAGCATGAGGAGACATCAACATCTACATCCTCCTCCACTGCCCCCGGGTCCACCAGCCAGAATCCTCCAGCCAAACGGAGCCGTGGCCCGACAGCCTCCCGCCGCTGCCGCACAGCAGCAACAACATCAGTGCCCCACCCCAGATCCTGGATCGTTCGTGTGCGCCGACTACGCAAAAGAGTGGACTAACTGGAGAGGTTGGCCAAAAAACATCAGCGGGACATGAAGCAACAGCTTGCAAAACTACGCCACCAGAGGAAGTGACTGTCGCTTGCCCCTTTTTTA
Source organism: Lissotriton helveticus (assembly GCF_964261635.1). Lineage (NCBI taxonomy): Eukaryota > Metazoa > Chordata > Amphibia > Caudata > Salamandridae > Lissotriton > Lissotriton helveticus. Next base: position 661,351,892 of record NC_136067.1, read on the forward strand.
AATACTGTTGGGGAGGTGGGAATTGGTTGTTTGGGAAAGGGGACTTTTGGACATTGGTTGGGGTTAAGTAGGGGGTGAGTTGGGTTAATTTATTTCATTTTTTGACTACCTCAATATATTTCTTAATAATTATTTTCAATACCAAAACATAGTATACGCATTCATATTATTTTGTGTGGGGGTGGGCGGTGGTTACTGGACGTTTGGTTTCTTCCAACTTACCAGCATGAATGAAACATCTAGTCCTGAAATGTACCAAAGGGCCAGTAACCGAGTTAGTGAATTTAGTAGCCCCACTAGTACTTTACTAGTAGTACTGGCAATCTCTGCTCTCCTCCCAGTCCTAGCCCATTATTCTCCCTCTCCAAAAATGCTTATCTTACCTGTGATTCGTGTTTGAGAATCGGGGTAGCCCCAGGGCTGGCTGCATTGCAAATGGTGATTAAGGTTGCTTGTTGACTTGAATCCTCGCCGGATGCAATATCATTTTTGTGCTGATAGCAGTAGTGGTACACACTTGCAGTATCACCATATGAAAAAAAGAGGAAATTAAACATTGAGTTGCCTGAGCGTAGCATTAGAAACAGTATAATAGATAGTACGGTACAGAACAGTGCCCTAAATTGTAGCCTAAGCAGTGCCAACGTAAGGTAAGCATTAAGCATTAGATTGTTCACGTCGTGTAGGAGGAGGATGTTCTTATTATCAATCCATGATGGCGCACATGAACTTCTGGTTGCTTTGACCTTATCCTCCCCAGCAAGTGTGTGGAATTTATTGTTGTTGTCAGTCACACCTCAATGAAATACCACACAGCCCGGGGGAAGAGGGTAAGGGTTTGAAAATTGGATGGGATAGGGGTTTTTGGGAAAGTTTGGTAGAGAGGAAAAAAACACAGCATGGACAGTCAAACAACAAATGAAGAGAAACAAATCTTTGGATTTGAAGATATTGATAAACCTTTAAAGGGACATAAAGGAGGTGCACTACTGCATTCCAGAAGTTGTTTACTAAATGGATGGTTAGCTTACTGAAAAGTAGTACTACTACTTACTGCAACTTATTAGTAACTACGAAGGAACAAGTTGGCAGTACAGGGCTGCAGTCATTACGCAATTTCACTTGCCTCTCTGCCCTCAGAGAATAAACACTTAGAACATTAAATTAGTGTTAAACATAGCAAATACGTATCAAATAGCTGGAGGGATTAATTTGAAGCAGAGGTCAAACAAACGCACAGAGTCAGACTCGTAGAAGTAAGTTCAAGTTCACAAGAATATCATTTAAAAGATAAGGAGAATTTTGGATACTGTTACTGTTTTTTGTAGTTGTCCCGTTAAATTTGTGAAGTTAATGCATCCAGCCATTCCTCTTATTCGCGGTACTCCTTCATTCCATCGGATGCTCCGTCGATCAATCTTGGTGACCAGACACACTGACTGTCCACTGCCTGCCTGATGCGGATTTGCGGATCGCTAATTGTAAGCCTGAGTAGTACATCGATGGCACAGGGTAAAAGGCTGCCTGTAATTGATGATGGAAAAACACAACAGTAAGTGTTAAAGACACCTCGGAGAAAAAAATATATAAGGCACGCTGTGTAGTGAAAAAATTACACTGTCACTTTCAGAGATGACAATCCCCAAAATCTAGAACACCCCACATTACCCTCCCAAAAACATGCAGAATACTGCTGCTACCTCGCAGAGGCCTAATTTCAAATCGTGCCAAAACGCACTCAGAAAGTATGGCCAAAACCCCCCTTTTCCACCATGGATTTTCTTCAAACCACTTTTAATCAAAATTAGACATTCCAACAAGTGTTCCAAGACCCCACCCAGTCGTAAAACCCCCCGCCCAAACACATGCAATACAATACTGCTAACCCTAACGAGCCCTAAGTTAAGAATAGTGGCAAACGCTTTCTTTAACTAGGCCAAATCTAAGCATGGGCGTAAAATCCGCTCCGCTCGCGGATTTTTCGGATTTTCTGCAAATTCGCAATCCGCGAACTCTCGCGAATTTGTCAAAAATCCGTGAATCCGCTCGCGGCGGATTTTTTGCTTGGTTGCGGCGCGCGGCGTGGTGCACGGCGTTCACTTTCCGTCATTAAGCGTTTGCCGAGTTGTTTTTCTCGATCATATTTTGCGAGTGCCGCGCCATTTTGGATCTTGCTGCGTGATCCCGCGGGAGTTTGGCGCCCGCGAATACGTAAACGCGGCTTGCCACCTTGCACAGCACACCTCGCGAGAGTTCGCAATTGCGAACACGTAGTTGCGGCGGAAAGGAACAATCTCGCACTCGCGAAATAGAGATTTTGCAATTCTGCACAAGAAATCCACCAGCAAACAGGATAAACCTTCAGAAAATGATGATTTTTATCAGAATCACTCCTCAGGTTGACATTTGCATGGCCTTTTTTTTGCAAGGAGTCCATTTTTTTTGGGGGGGAGGGAAGGAAGTGCCCCACAGTCTCCAACTTCCTGTTCCTGTCCAGCAGGCTCCTCCCAGTGCTTTGTCCATCTCCTGGTCACTTTCATTTGGATCTGGAGCTGGAAGGATTACTTTCTGTGGGTGCTGCTGGATATTTGGATTTGAGGCCTTTTTGACTTTCTTTGGATCACTTTTGGATTAGAAATCAACTTTCACAAGTAAGTTTGTTTGGGGCATTACAGTTGCTGCAACTACAATTTTTGAACTTTTTCAGAACATTAAATAAATTATATTGTGGGTAGCCACAGTATCCAGTAGGACCAGGGTTGGTTATGGGTGCATGATACAACTGTTTTGTTGAATTTAAACACCATTGAGGCCATGGATGGGCTGGGATTGTGCTGATTTTTGTTGTTTTTGTCATTTTTTTGGGGCTGCTGGTGGGGCCCTTTGCCCGGGGTGGTGAGTGTTGCATGGGCCTAGTCTTTCTGTGGGGTGTCTTCTTGAATTTAAACATCATTAAGGCCATGGATGGGCTGGGATTGTGCTTATTTTATTGGTTTTTGTCGGTTTTTGGGGGCTGCTGGTGTGGCCTTTTGCCCAGGGGTGGTGGTGCATGGACTGAGTGTGCCTGTGGTGTGGTCTCACTCTCTTTAATGTAAACATCATGGATGGCATTGGATTGTGGTGATTTCTGGCTGTTTTTCAGTTTTTTGGGGGTGTACTGTTGATGTGGACTGGCCATGTGGGTGGTGGTGGTGGCCCTCTTGAGTGCTGGCTGGTACAGGCAACATGTGCTTGGGGTGCAAGGGGCCATTTTGAAGAGAGGCAGTGTCTGAGGCCTGCACTTATTTTGCCTACTTTTCATTCATTATGCCCAGGGGTAGTGAGTGTTGCATGGGCCTAGTGTTTCTGAGGGGTGTCTTCTTGAATTTAAACACCATTGAGGCCATGGATGGGCTGGGATTGTGCTGGTTTTATTGTTTTTTGTCGTCTTTTTGGGGCTGCTGGTGGGGCCCTTTGCCCAGGGGTGGTGAGTGTTGCATGGGCCTAGTCTTTCTGTGGGGTGTCCTCTTGAATTTAAACACCATTGAGGCCATGGATGGGCTGGGATTGTGCTGTTTTTTGTTGTTTTTGTCGTTTTTTTGGGGCTGCTGGTGTGGCCTTTTGCCTAGGGGTAGTGGTGCATGGACTGAGTGTGCCTGTAGTGTGGTCTCACTCTCTTTAATGTAAACATCCTGGATGGCATTGGATTGTGGTGATTTTGAGCTGTTTTTCTGTTTTTTTGGGGTGTACTGTTGATGTGGACTGGCTTGGGGTGTAAGGGGCCATTTTGAAGAGAGGCAGTGTCTGAGGCCTGCACTTATTTTGCCTACTTTTCATCCATTATGCCCAGGGGTAGTGAGTGTTGCATGGGCCTAGTCTTTCTGTGGGGTGTCTTCTTGAATTTAAACACCATTGAGGCCATGGATGGGCTGGGATTGTGCTGAATTTTGTCGTTTTTGTCGTTTTTTGGGGCTGCTGGTGGGGCCCTTTGACCAGGGGTGGTGAGTGTTGCATGGGCCTAGTCTTTCTGTGGGGTGTCCTCTTGAAGTTAAACACCATTGAGGCCATGGATGGGCTGGGATTGTGCGGTTTTTTGTTGTTTTTTTGGGGCTGCTGGTGTGGCCTTTTGCCAAGGGGTAGTGATGCATGGACTGAGTGTGCCTGTGGGTTCTCACTCTCTTTAATGCAAACATCCTGGATGGCATTGGATTGTGGTGATTTTTGGCTGTTTTTCTGTTTTTTTGGGGTGTACTGTTGATGTGGACTGGCTTGTGGTGTAAGGGGCCATTTTGAAGAGAGGCAGTGTCTGAGGCCTGCACTTATTTTGCCTACTTTTCATCCATTATGCCAAGGGGTAGTGAGTGTTGCATGGGCCTAGTCTTCAATGTAAACATCATGGATGGCATGGGATTGTGCTGATTTTTCTGTGTTTTGTCGATTTTTTGGGGTGTATAACTGAACTGATGTTCCTCTGTCTTCCATTGCTTTTAGGTGCACAAGACTCAAGAGAACCACCAGTGCCAGGAAGAAGTCCTGCAGCGGTGTGTGTGTGCAGCATAACGTCACGCGACGTCACGTCTGGACACAGACAACTCTGCAACTCGTGCAACTGCTGCCTCCTGTTCTCACCTGCTCTGAAGAAGATGGCCCCAAAAAAAGTTACCCGTAGCTCCTCTAGCAAGAAAGGTGCCAGTAAGGAGCAGAAGAAGCAAGTTACCAAGGAGACTGGTGTGCCGGCCGCCCCTTTTTTTGGGAGTAAAAAAAAAAGTATGCCTGCAGCAGCAGCGGGTTCTGCTGGGGACCAAGCTGGGAGCAGCACCTCCGCTCCATTGGGCTCAGTGCCACCACCACCACCACGCCAACTTAAGTCCAAGCCCTTGAGTGCTGCAGAGGCAGCCAGTATAGTTGTTCAATCACCATCGACCAGTGATGTTGGCTCATCGCAAGAAAGCAGCAGCAATGTCCCTCAATCAACACAGGTTCCTATGTAACTCACTAAACAGACTACTAAAAAGGTTTGCCTAGGCCTGGCAGGCAGCAGTCCGCAGCACGCGAAGTGACAGACAAAGTCCATCCTGCTTGCAGATCAGTGAATACTCAAACTATCAATCCACCGACCACCACCACTATTTCTTCTTATAGCCATGTGTCTAAAAGGAAGTACTGGACTTCAGTCTGTTGGGGCTGATTTAGAAGTCCCTTGCGGCTCACATTCCTCCATTCCTCCGGCGCAAGGGAGGGCGTTCCTGCGCAGGAACGAATCCTAAAAGTGGCTGAGGGAAATCTACAAGATGTCAATCAGTCACTTTTAGGACAATGATGCGTGATTGAAACCCTGCGCCTGCTTGAAGCCGACGTGCGGCTTGATGCAGCATTGGGGAAATAGGGCACCCCAGAGCATTGCTGTAGCTGCGCCATCGTTGGCACGCAACTCCAGCAATGCGCCGCCTTTACACCACAGATGCGTAAGGCTTCTGTGACGTTTTGGGCCAATGGGTGGTGGTGGCATCGCGCACAATTACTGCCGCATCCCTGCTACTTTGCAGGGATGCGCCGGTAATTGAAAATATGACCCTTAGTGTCTCATTACGCAGTTCTTTACACTACACTAATACATAATTTCTCAGGCCAATGAAATGAACACAAAATACAAAACAAATAGGCATAGTAGCAAGCAAGGCTACTGAGAAGGAGAGCAGTGCACCTGAAATGCATAGAAGATTTTGAAATATAATTTACCTAATGTAATCGGCAGCATTATTGCTCTTGGTAAAGAACAAAGATTTGCAAATAACAGAGCCGGATAAAACAGATTAGTGATGAAATAGCTAGAAATGGCTACTACTACTCACCAAGCCCGGGGACCTCTACGCCGAGCACGTCCAGCAAGTCCCGTTCCCGGTCCATGACATCCGTCCAGCGGTGGGTGGCCTGGTTATAGGTGCGCCGGACCCCAGAGAGCTTAAACATGGCCCGGCACACCTTCTCCCACCGCTTCCGGCGCTCCCGGATGCCATAGCCGGTTGCGATCTTGCCGCCTCCCAGGATCGTCTTGGGGAGGCGGCGCTGGACGTGGAAGATGAGTGCGGCCACCTCCTCCGCGCTAAAGATCTCCCGTGGCATCACTTGCTCCCCCCTCAAACGCCTGCACGGGAGCCGGGCACGGGGTGCGGGACCCTTCCCCTTCTCAGGGTGCTTCCCGGATCCCTTTACCATGGTCTGGGCAGAAATGAGTTAAATAATAAAGAAGAAATAGAATAGGGAAGAAGAAAATAAAAGAGTTTAAAAAAGTAGTTTAAAATTAACAAAAAGTAGCAGAAAACACAAAAATATAGAGCTAGAAAAATAGAGGGATAGATAATAAGTAAAATAGATCAAATAAACTTAACAAAAAGCAAAGGATGGCAGAGATTCAGAGAGGATACAGAAAGCATGCCCAGAACCATAGCAATGAATGAGAAACAAGATGGCCGCGCCCATTCACGACCGCGTGGGTAAGTTTGCGCGAGATTTTCCTCGCGAGCACGTGCGAAATTGTACTAGCGAGCAGCACACTTTGCGAGATTACACATAGCGGCCGGAAACGGAATTACGTCACGCAAACATGATGGCTGCGCCCGTGTACGACCGCTAGGGTAACTTCGCAAACGTATAGCTACAAGCGCCTTGCGAACACAAAAAAAATCACACGAACATACACGCCGCAAAAAAAAAAGTGTATTCGCTCGCATTCGCGGCTTCCGAAATTGATCTCGCACGGATTCGCGCCCCGCAAATGACGCGAAATTGCAGAAAAACGATTTTTGCTAAACTGAAAGCAATCAGCAGGTGCAAAAGTTCAAACTTAACATTAGTAACCATTCACTCAAGTGCTTCCTGAGGGGCTCCTCCAGAGTTCAGTTGCCTATTTGCAACTATTCCATGACCCTGCTATGACCCAAACAGCAGGCTCATAGAATAGCTACAAGTAGACCATAAAGGTCCTGTGAAAAAAAATTGCACTGCAACAGAAAGCAAATTACAGATAAGGAAGGAAGCAGGTGCCAGCCAGACTGGAAGTTTCAAAATTACTGACACATTAATCCCCCCCTAATTAATTCATGGCAGTTGAAGAAGGGCAGGTGTGCTTGCTTTCACTGCAACAGAAAGCAAATTACAGATAAGGAAGGAAGCAGGTGCCAGCCAGACTGGAAGTTTAAAAATAAGTGACACATTAATCAACCCCAAATTAATTCATGGCAGTTGAAGCAGGGCGGTGTGCTTGCTTTTTTTCACCCCCATAATCTACAGTGATAAACAAACCTAATGGGTGGCAGTCAGGATGTACCAGAGGGTGGCATGAGTGTACCAGAATGTGGCAGTGGTGAAACAGAGGGTGCTGTGAACCTGTGATGATAAACCAGACGTAGAAACAACATAGTCGCGGCCGTTGCGAGCCGAAAAGTAAGTTCGCAATTGCGAAATGGTCCACAAATCCTCGCGAACGCTCGCCAACAAAAAAAACGGAAAAATCCGCTAATCCGCGAGAGTTCGCGGATTTTGCGGATTGCGAATCCGTAAATCCGCAAATTCGCGTACGCGAGATCCGCTAGATCCGCCCATGCTTAGCCAAATCCCCCCTTTCCCACCATGGATTTTCTTCAAACCACTTGCAACCAAAATTACACATTCCTACGAGTGCTCTAAGACCCCAGAACCCAGTTGCAAAAATCTAGAACACTCTCAAACACATGCAATACTGCTGCCAGTGCTAACCCTAACGAGCCCTAAGTTAAGACAAGTGCCAAAACGCTTTTCAGCATGGATTTTCTCCAAACCACTTTTATCCGGTATTAGACCTTCCCAGCAATGTCCCAAGACCAGCCAACCCACCCGCAAAAAAGCAGAACACCCCCAAACAGGCAAAAAGCAAAAATGGAAAATCTCATACTTAGAGTCGGCCTTCTTTCAATTCTGTCCAAGCGCGCTGGGCTTCAAACCTCTTGCAATCAAGAGTATCCATACCCAGCATTGCTCCAAGACCCCAAAACCCACCCCCAAACACCAGGAACCCCCCCAAGCAGGCCCCCGAAAACATGAAAGTGAGCGAAAACGCTAAAAAGTGAAAAACTTTTTCACCATGTATTTTATCCAAAACACTTTTATCCGGTATTAGACCTTCCCAGCAATGCCCCCAGACCCGTCAACCCAGGCGGAAACAAGTAGAGGACCCCTAAGCAGGCAAAAAGCAAAACCGGAAAAGGTCACACTTAGAAATATTTAGGCCTCATTCCAAAATCACTCCAAGCGCGTTGTGCAGCTAGGCCATAACTCCCGTTTTCCACCATGGATTTCCTGAAAAACAAATGCAATCAGAATTAGACTGTGCCAGCAGTGCTCCCAGACCCCAAAACCCACCCCAAACACCAGGAACCCCCCAAACAGCACCCCAAAGAAAAGCAAGTGAGCAAAAACAAAAAAAACTTTTTCAACTCCGATTTTCTCCAAAACACTTTTATCCGGTATTAGACCTTCCCAGGAATGCCCCCAAACCCGTCAAATAAGGCGGAAACAAGTAGAAGACCCCAAACAGGCAAAATGCAAATATACAAAAATGGGGACTTAGAAATTTTCCGGCAAATTTCCAAAATCACTCTGCGGGCGCTCTGCAGCTAGGACCTAACTCCCCTTTGCCACCATGGATTTGTTTCAAACCTCTTGCAATCAAAAGTATCCATACCCAGTGTTGCTCCAAGACCCCAAAACCCACCCCCAAACACCAGGAACCCCCCAAACAGACCCCCGAAAACGCTAAAGTGAGCAAAATGCCTGAAAATGGAAATAAAATTTCACCTCCGATTTTCTCCAAACCACTTTTATCCGGTATTAGACCTTCCCAGCAATGCCCCCAGACCCGTCAACCCAGGCGGAAACAAGGAGAAAACCCCTAAACAGCCAAACAGCAAAACCTTAAAAAGTGAGACTTAGCAAATTTCAGGCCAACCTGGAATTCAGTCCAAATGCGCTGTGCAGCTAGGCCCTAACTCCCCTTTTCCACCATGGATTTCCTGAAAATCAAATGCAATCAACATTAGACTGTGCCAGCAGTGCTCCCAGACCCCCCGACCCAGCACCGCAAATCTAGAACACCCCCAAAAAAAACCAAAACCCTGCAATACTGGTATATTGAAAACATGGCAAATTGCGCTGTTCACAAAAAACAAACAGCAATTGGTTTCAACAGAGACAGACAGCCATTGCTGTCCACTGCATGCCATCTTCTCATTATTCATTACCTGTTCTACTTTATGTCCGCATCTTCTTCGGAAAGTGAGGGCCCACAGGGCAGCCTCTCCTGTAAATTTCAGAAGTAGGTCTGTCAACAATCCGCAAGCATGTAGTCAGTCAGTTATTTCAGTCCCACTTGAGGGGACTCGTCTACGAAGACAAAGTTTGTTTTTTCTCCATAATCCATCCATCTGCCTTGAGGGAAATGGATAGAGGGAGTCTGGAGGAGGAGGATAGAGGAGCATGATTGAGTTGTGAACTTGTGAACATCTGAATGCAGACTGCGGCACCTTCAAATCAATAAGGAAAATAAGATGAAGACAGTGCTGATGATGGACTTATTGTGATTAGGTGATTAGAGTTTTGTTGTGGTAAAAGTAGCAAAACAAAGAAAGACACACAGGAATCAAAGTGAATAAGTACAGAAAAAAAGGAAGTAATTTTCAGTCCTCGGTGTCTGGGAAGCAGAGCTCGTCCTCCAAGTCTACGAATTGAGACAGGAGTAGGTCTGGTGACCGAGAAGAACTTCCGTTGTCGTCACCTAAGTCGGTGTCCTCTTCTTCCTGCGTGCATTCACGTATTTTGTAATCGGGTGGTATGAAGTGCTGATTCATCTTGATTATTGTTAACCTCTCAACATTTTTGGGCAAAAGGCGGGTCCTTTTTGAAGTAACAATGGCACCAGCAGCACTGAAAACACGTTCAGAAGACACACTTGCGAGTGGGCAAGACAAATAATTTAGTCCCGGGTTGGTGATCAGTCGCCATTTTGAGCTTTTCATATACCAATATCCTAATGGGTTCTCATTATGACAGACTTCTGTTGGGTCATCCAGATAGGCCTGCACCACCGACTCAAGGTTCCCCAGGGTTGATCCACTTTGCGTACCATCTGGGACCTTTTCATCAGTGGACCGAGCTAACCCTTGCTGAGTTAGCCAATCCCCTTCCGACAATATTTGTTTGCGGCCTGGTGCAGGTGAGGATGATGATATGGTTGCTGGTGTCGTTAACGGCTGTGAGTGAAAGTGACTCCCTTCGGCCACGGATTGAGAAGTGGAACTTGACGCCGGATGTGCTGCCTCCTTGAAGGTTCTTCCAGTCTTTTTCGAACTGATTGGTGTCACAGCTAGCCAATGTTTGCACTTTGAAACATCTACTTCACAAAAAGGAATGAAAGTATTGGTGGGCAGTGCCTTTTTGTACCGTGGATCAAGAATAGTGGCACAAATGTAATGTTGTTCTGCATGTATCTTTTTAAGCCTTTCATTGTCAAGTAGGCACCATAATAACTTCTCTGCCAAACCATATGCTTCTCGCTTTTCACCATCATCTCGGAACGTTGAAGACACCTCCTTCAGTTGGTGCTCTAGCATGCGCAACAATGGGATAGCTTTGCTCAAAGAACAGTCCTCCCTGCTGACTTCACGTGTGAAGAGCTCAAAAGGACGAAGCATGTCTGTCAGGCTTGCAATTAGCTTCCATTCCTCCAACTCTAGCATCAAGTCTTTGTGAGTAGAACCCAGTTTAAAGACAAACTCATGTATTACCTCCCACTGCTCAGACAGACGCTCAAACATGTAAAAGGTTGAGTTCCAACGTGTAGCCACCTCCTGGATTAGTCCTTTGACTGGCAGTTTACGTTCATATTGAAGGCTCCTCAGCTGCTTCCGGGCCTTAAAAGAATGGTTGAAATGTGTGCAGATTTTTCGGCAGATGGACAGTACTTTGACGACTGGCTCTTCTGTTTTCAAGAAGGCTTGCACCACGATGTTAATACTGTGCGTCAAACACGGCACTCTGAAATAGCCACCGTTGTCCATGGTCTTAACTATATTATTGCCATTATCCGTGGAAACATAACCAAATGTGCGGTTTCTTGGATGCAGCCATTCATTGACCTTCCTGTTAAACTCCTCCAAAAGGTTAGGTGCAGTGTGAGATTTCTCCATGGCAAACATGCCTACTGTTGCATGTTTGCAAGTAGTTTGAACAACTTCCTCCGTGTCAACATCTTTGTGTTTTAACTGTTTTTCGACCCCTGCAAAAGAGACTCAGTGTGCAGTGATGCACATGTAATCAAGGGCTTGGCAACTGGTCCACATGTCTGTAGTCATGTGGATAGTGTGAACAGCACTCTTCAGAATAGCTGCGCCAATCACCTCCAGCACATCTTGATGTAGTGCTGGAACAGCAACCCTTGCAAAATAGGACTGGCTAGGAACCTTCCATTTAGGGCAGACTGTTGCCACCAATTCACGAAAACCCACCGCTTCCACGAAAGAGAAAGGGAGAAGGTCCAGCGCTAGCATTTTAGCCAGCTTTGCGTTATACAGACGCACCATTGGGTGGTTGCGTTCAAATGGCGCATCCGACAAAAACATGCTGCTAATGGTGCGCTGGACCGTTTTACGTGATGATGATGATGATGATGCAGACTTCAAACCAGTTAGGCTCATTGATTTAGTTTTTTGCATTGGTGTCTGTCCCGGACTCTTAGTGTGCCTCATACATGTTGCAGGATGTGGGCGCTGCCACTGCAGTGCTGCTGCCAGGGGTACTGGGTGTACCAGAAAAAATGTCTGTCGCTTCTTCACTTCCCCCTGCACAATCAGCCTCTCGTCATCATCATAAGATGCAATTTCAAGGGATACATTTGGATTTGTTTTTGTTTTGGCATTCTCGATGTCCCTTAGGTGCTTATACCACTGGATATGGTGGTGTTGTTTGAGATTACCTCTCTGGCCTCCGGTACCATAGTTGGTACCAAGCTTACCCCGACTAACTGATACTTTACAAATCGAACAAACGACCATGTTTTCCGCCTTTTTGCTAACAGTAAAGAAGTCCAAAACTGGGGACTGGAGATGTCTGCTGGTGGTGGAGGCGCTACTTTGACTTTCAATGCCAGATGAAGTGGAGGATGGGCGTGGCTGAATTCGTTTCCGTTGTTCACTTACAGCACCATTACTTGAGGTAATGGAGGTCGAGCTGGATGGAGTTCCCTGCCGGCCCTTCTGACGAGAAAATATGGAAGCTGGAGGTCGTGCTGGTGTTGTAGTTATCTGCGTTGGTGGTGGTAACAGTGCCACGCCGCCCACATCCCGCTCAGCAGCCATTCGGGCTAGGGTTAAAATGTTTGTCTGCTGCATGCCCGCTGTGGCTGGAGTGACGTCTGTGATGACTGGGTCATCGTCAGACTCTTCATCAGCAGCAGAAGGCACCACTTCTTGTTCATCATCAGCAACCATAAGTCGAAGCTTTGCGGGACCCTTCCTTTTAGGCTTAGCTACCTTTGACGGCTCATGGCATGCGTCACTGTCAGACTGCATTGGTGGGTTCCAATCAAGATCAAGGTCATCAGAATGAAGGGGGCATGAAGAAGAACTTGTAGTAGTAGCAGCCCTCCTTAACCTTTTTCTTGCTGGGGATCTGGAAGACAATGGATCATCCTCACGAGGAGTGGCTACCTCGGATGATTCTTCCACTTGAATATCAATTTCCTGATGTGCCCCTACTTCTGGAGGAACAAGCGTTGTAGGCAGTTGTGCCGCTCCATTAACCTCTAGTGGCACCTCTCCATGCACCTCTACTTGCGCCTCTCCTTGTGCATGTACTTGCGCCTCTCCTTGCCCATGTACTTGCGCCTCTCCTTGCCCATGTACTTGCGCCTCTCCTTGCCCATGTACTTGCGCCTCTCCTTGCCCATGTACTTGCGCCTCTCCTTGCCCATGTAGTTGCGCTTGTACTAGTTGCACTTATGGTTGTCGTTGCGGCTGTGATTGTTGAACACTCGCCAGCTGAGTTACACCCGGCGTTGATTGGATGGTACTTTCTTGTGATGAGCCAACATCACTGGTCGATGGTGATTGAACAACCAAAGTGGCTGCCGCAGCAGCACTCATGGTCTTGGACCTAACTTGGCGTGGTGGCACTGACCCCAATGAGGCGGAGGTGCTGCTTCCAGCTTGGTCCCCGGCGGACACCGCTGCTGCTGCAGGCGTAGTTTTTTATTCCCAAAAAAGGTGTCGGTGGGCACACCTGTCTCCTTGGTAGGTGGTGCCACTTGCTTCTTCTGCTCCTTCTTACTGGCAGTGGCACTGGCAAATTTCTTCGCTGAGGCGCTATGGCCACCTTTCTTTGGGCCCATCTTCTTCAGATGTCAGAACAGCAGGCCGCAGTTGCACGAGTTGCAGAGTTGTCTTGTCTGTGGCCACACGTGACGTCGCGCGACGTTGTGCTGCACACACAGCTGCAGGACTTCTTCCTGGCACTGGTGGTTCTCTTGTGCACCTAAAAGCAAAGGAAGACAGAGGAACATCATTTATACACCCCAAAAAGTCGAAAAACACATAAAAATCACCACAATCCCATGCCATCCATGCCCTCAATGATGTTTAAATTCAAGACACCCCACAGAAAGACTAGGCCCGTGCACCACTCACTACCCCTGGGCATAATGGATGAAAGCTAGGCAAAATGGGCGCAGGCCTGAGAACAATGCCTGCCTTCAAAATGGCCCCTTGCCCCAACCCACATGCCCAGTCCCCAACACCCCCAAAAATCGAAAAACACATACAAATAACCACAATCCTATGCCATTCATGCCCTCAATAATGTTTAAATTCAAGACACCCCACAGAAAGACTAGGCCCATGCACCACTGAGTACCCCTGGGCATAATGGATGAAAGCTAGGCAAAATGGGTGCAGGCCTGAGAACACTGCCTGCCTTCAAAATGGCCCCTTGCCCCCCAGCACATGGTCAGGCCCTGCCTGTACCAGCACTCAAAATGGCCCCCACCCACATGCCCAGTCCCCAACAACACCCCCAAAAATCGAAAAACACATAAAAATCACCACAATCCCATGCCATCCATGCCCTCAATGATGTTTAAATTCAAGACACCCCACGGAAAGGCTAGGCCCATGCACCACTCACTACCCCTGGGCATAATGGATGAAAGCTAGGCAAAATGGGCGCAAGCCTGAGAACACTGCCTGCCTTCAAAATGGCCCCTTGCCCCCTAGCACATGACCAGGCCCTGCCTGTTTCAGCACTCAAAATGGCCCTCACCCACATGCCCAGTCCCCAACAACACCCCCAAAAATCGAAAAACACATACAAATCACCACAATCCTATGCCATTCATGCCCTCAATGATGTTTAATTTCAAGACACCCCACAGAAAGACTAGGCCCATGCACCACTGAGTACCCCTGGGCATAATGGATGAAAGCTAGGCAAAATGGGTGCAGGCCTGAGAACACTGCCTGCCTTCAAAATGGCCCCTTGCCCCCCCAGCACATGGCCAGGCCCTGCCTGTACCAGCACTCAAAATGGCCCCCACCCACATGCCAAGACCCCCGAAAATTGAAAAACACATAAAAATCACCACAATCCCATGCCATCCATGCCCTCAATGATGTTTAAATTCAAGACACTCCACAGAAAGACTAGGTCCATGCACCACTCACTACCCCTGGGCATAATGGATGAAAGCTAGGCAAAATGGGTGCAGGCCTGAGAACACTGCCTGCCTTCAAAATGGCCCCTTGCCCCCCAGCACATTGCCAGGCCCTGCCTGTACCAGCACTAAAAATGTCCCCCACCCACATGCCCAGTCCCCAACAACACCCCCAAAAATCGAAAAACACATAAAAATCACCACAATCCCATGCCATCCATGCCCTCAATGATGTTTAAATTCAAGGCACCCATGACTAACCCTGGGCCTACTGGATACTGGGGCTAGCTACCACCACAATATATATTTTGTTAAAGTTGTGAAAAAAGTTTTAGAACTGGAGTTGCCTCAACTGCAATGCCCCAAACAAACAACACCAACTTACTTGTAAAATATCGAGTCCAAAAGTGATCCAAACTCCAAAGTCCAAAATGTCCTCAAATACAAAAATCCACCAGCAGCAGGAAAAAGTAATCCTTCCAGCTCAACAGCCAAATGAAAAGTGGCCAGTACATGGACAAAGCACTGGGAGGAGCCTGCTGGAAAGGAACAGGAACTTGGAGACTCTGAGGCACTTCCTTCCTCCCACCCCACCCCAAAAAATGGACTCCTGCACCAAAAAGTGCAGCCAAATGTCAATCTGAGGAGTTATTCTGATCAAAATCATCATTTCACAAGGTTTATGCTTCCTGCGGTGGATTTCTTGTGCAGAATTGCAATTTTTGCAATTTCGGGAACTCGAGCTGTTCAAACCTCCCGCCGGAAGTCAGCTGCGCGCCGTCGCGGGCATTTATGACGTACTCGGGTTGTCAAACTCTCGTCGTGCAAGATGGCAAACCGCGATGACGTAATTGTGTTCGAAAAACTCTCGCGCGATCACGGAGCAAGATCAAAAATGGCGCAGCACACGCAAAACAGGGAGAAAAACATCTCGGCAGGCTCAGAGTCAACGCCGCGCGCGCGATACTGTATTGACAGACCTATCTGTACAGCATTTAGTGCTCTATGTTTACTGAACTGCAGTCAGTGCTGAGCACTTATTGAAATTGAAGCTACTAAATCATCAAAATGAAATATGCATCATTGGGGTGCTCCAGACCCAAGGGCATGGGAGATGAGGACATAGCTATTTAATAGCCCCTCTCACCAGGTGAGTACATAGTCACCCTCATAGATTGTTAGCAGCTCTGTACGAAAGCCAGTAGTGGGGGTTGTTGGATCAGGAAGGGGTCATCCAGATAGGAGTCACAAAGCCGTAAGTGGCACTTACTGTGGCAGGAGGTGGGAGCAATGGAAGTGATGGGTTAAAGGTAGGTGGTGATCTGCCCTTAACATAGGCAGGGACCTGGTGGCTCTCGGAGGCCAACGCAGAAGTTGCTGTGAGTTAAAGTCAGAGTCCGGCCAAACTAAGGCTGCTTTAGGGAAGGGTTTGCTGAAGCCCGAAGCACCGCTTTCTGTGGTGGGAGGTGAGAGGTATGGAAGGGCAGTGTCAGAGGGAGAAGGGACCCACCCTTAATGTATGTATGGACCCACTGGCTCTTGGAGGCCACTGCAGAAGTTGCCGCAATTTATGTCGAACTCAAGCCAAACCAAGGCTGCCTTAGGGAAGGGTTTTCTGAAGCCCCAAGCTGCACTTTCTGGGTGGGAGCAATGGAAAGGTGGGGTCGAGGGTCATGGTGCCCGACTTTCACAGAGGTACGGACCCTGTGGCTCTTGGAGGCCACAGCAGAAATTGCCACAGTTTAATGATGAAATCCAGCCAAACAAAGGCTGGCTTCGGGAAGGGTTTTCTGAAGCCCCAGGTGACGCTTTCTGTGGTGGGAGCAATGGAAAGGCAGGGTCAGAGGGACATGGTGACCCGCCTTTACCAGAGGTACGGACCCTGTGGCTCTTGGAGGCCACCGCAGAAGTTACCGCAGTTTATTGTTGAACTCCAGCCAAATTAAGCGTGCCTTTGGGAAGGGTTTGCTGAAGCCCCAGGCAATGCTTTCTGTGGTGGGAGCAATGCAAGGACTAGGTCAGAGGGACATGGTGACCCGCATTTAACATAGTTATGGACCTGGTGGCTCTAGGAGGCCACCGCGGAAGTTGCCGCAATTTAATGTTGAACTCCATCTAGGGTGCCTTAGGGATGGGATTGCTTACCTGCACTGAAGCTGTTCACAAATCACAAACGTCTTCCAGCTGCCTGAAGATGGAGTTGTTCTCCAAGGAGGACAGATAGAGCCAGCCACCTCATTAGGTGTCCGCAGCATCTAGATCCTAGAGACAAAGTGCCCTTAGCAACAGCATTCAAGTCATGTGACATGCAAAGGCACCAGCACCCAGCGGGTCACAGAGAGGCTGTTGTTGGATTGCCAGAAAAATTAAAGCTGAAGTGTAGCCGGGGCCATAAGCGGGTGACAAAACGTTGGAGCAGCATACATGAGGATGCCAACACCAAGGAGCCACAACAGAGTTTGGTGGTGGTGCCTGAATTCCCGTTTTATCTCTGTGAAAAAAAAGGCTAACACTATATCAATCCCCTTAAAAAAACACCCAAAACTAAACAGAAACCCTACCAAAAAAAGCCCACCTCTCAGGCAACATCCAAAATTGCAAAGAGGCTAAAACAAATACAAATAATGGAGCGGTAGGCACACAAGGGAAGCAGCAGTAACACAACTGTGGCATTAGGAGGAGGTGGGAGGGAGAAATGCTATAGTTTAATCAATGCAGTTATGGCGCCAAAGCTGAAGCCTGGCAAACAGTAACAGAGCAGGACACCAAGAAAAAATAATCCCCCAAAGAACAGATAAAGAACCATAGCATAATGAGACTGTACCCTGCTGCGTGGGACGAATGGAAAAAAAGGAGGGACAAAGAGGCAGGACTGACCATTAGCAAGCAAGTGTTTTTAAAGGACACTGACAGAGATGAATGAAAAGCAATGGTTGAAGTTGGAATGCCACAAAGCAAATACAACAGGTCGCTGAGTGACAGCGCAGGAGCTATCCACGCTCAACCTAAAAAGACACCCTCAGTACTAACAATTAAAGAGAAACTGATAAGAAGTCTGCTGAAACAACATAAATGCTCAATGACATAATCACTCCTCCTAGATGATAACTTTTTTAAATTGAAAACTAAAACCGACATTACCCATAATCAATCATTCATGAACGCACCAGCATAATTTCAATGATAAACAACCAAAAGGGTACTTATTAGCTCCCCTGTGTGAACCAGACGCAACACAGTAAATCAAATTATTACAATCACCATATCTATGTGAAAAGTAAAAAATAGTCCTGGAACTACTGCAAGAAACCCATGCCGACAGAAGTTAACAATAGATGCTTTCTGGAAATCAACCATCAAAATGTGACTATTTTCACCCAACATACCCACAAAATCCATCTGTGTCTCATGAAGGAGCCTGTACATCAATTCCATCATTTTGTGAACCATTGCAAACTGTTACTGCCAATATGTTACATGTCACACCAGGACTCATGCCATCCATGACTGTATTGTCTTGCCTAGTTGTTATCTTCACATTAGCATAGTCTATCTTCTCCCCATGCAGACACCCAACAATCCATGATTGTATGCCTTATCCAATTAGCAGTCTACAGCAGATTCAAAGAGTAACTACAGGGTTCGAGGATCCTTGGTATAGAGGATCTACAGCAGGATTTGAAGATTATGCAGTGTAAAAAAAGCTAAGGACTGTTTCCAGTTGCTTAGTTTTTCTCCCTATTGATCAAACAAAGCCTCTGTTTGGGTTCTTCTGTTTACACGGGTTACTCTGCTTGAATTCTGTTGGGTAATTGACAACTTTGTCTTGATTCATCACAGTATCGATGGACTTATACGTTGTCGCTTCGCCTGGTATTCCGTAAATGGAAACATTCAGTATTCGAAAGATTATGAGGGGCCTGGGGGGCCGATATTTAAAAAAATGTATGCCAGAAACCTTCGCGGGAGTGTACTCAACAACTTTCCAAAGTTTCATGGCGATTGGATGAATGGTGTAGTAATGCATATGCCAGAAACCTTTGCGGGAGTGTACTTAACAACTTCCCAAAGTTTCATGGCGATCGGATGAATGTTGTAGTAATGCATGTGCCAGAAACCTTCGCGGGAGTGTACTCAACAACTTCCCAAAGTTTCATGGCGATCGGATGAATGGTGTAGTAATGCATAAAGGACAAACAGACAGACAGACATACATTCGTTTTTATATATATAGATATGTTAATTTAGCATGACCTTATTAGAAGTTTAAATGCCATTTTACCTTTTTTTTACTTTTGCACACGGCACACACGTTAGATATTGTTTCGAGTTAGACTGAGAGTTTTGCTTCACATGAGAATAACTTGTTTTTCTACATTGCTAGACTTGCTTTGTAAGCTTAGTCTGAACAGTGAGTGCCGAGGCCTTCAAGATTATATCAACACTGATGCTGTTGTTCGAACTGATCAGCGCACGTTCTAGACATACCATATATGCAGCTGTGGACAGCTCAGATACTGGCGCCTTTAATAATGCACTGTGTAGCCATGATTGAACACACTTGGAGCACATTTGTATGCTGAGAGCTTGTGCTGAACTCGATGTGATTCACTCCTGCTAATCTCTGAGGTATGGCGTCTCCTATGCAAGCCTAAGAGACCTTCTTTAGTTATAGAATAACCTACTAGCAAGGGAGGGTGAAATCTAGGTATATATTGAACCTGTTTCCAGTTAGCATTATAACATGCTTTCTCCCTTTGTATTTTATGGAATAGTAACTATGCTGACAATCTTATTTTTTATCATATGTCTGCTTGTATTAGCTAAGATGCTGCACCTGAGATCACAGAGTTAAAATAAACATTTTAAACTTGCTCGTGTCTCCATTTACTCCCTATTCTGGACTTTTATGAGAGTATAACGAAAGAGTGCTCATGTTTCCCACCTTACCTGAGGTATCCTAAGTTGCATGTTCTGGATTGTCTAATCATTGGTAACTTTGCTATACGACGAAGAGCTAATGAGACACTGATGCTAGTCTGATAGGGGATTTGGGTACTAAGGTGAGTTTTTGGCACACCCTAATTCACTGAGGTCCTGAGTCTCTGTGCACAGTTCTGTGTATGAGCAGAATCCCTGCAACACTAATAAGGGTTCTTTCAAATGCCAATTTTTCGAACTGATTTTAATTAGAACCATGCTGAACAGGTATTAACAAAGGTTTATATAGGTGTTAGTATACTGCAGACTTTCATGCTTAATGAAAGTCATGTCAAAATGAGAATGTTGTTTACAAACACCAGAGGCATGGGTTAATCCTGGCTGGCTAGCATTCAGTTAGCATCATTGATGGTCTTCTTACACGTTGCATCTGAGAGTATGGCCTGATACTATATGCAATTAAAGATAAACACAGTTTTTATTTTTGCAGAGAAATGAGCAGAAAGGTATGGCTGGGTGCATAAAGACTGGTGTGAATTAATCACATACCAAGCTTTATTTTTTGCAGCTAAAACATTGTTATCCTTATTAAGGGATTCAACTTTGCTTCGTTTTTAGGATTCATTTATAATTGGGCATTTGCAATTCATGATGCCTAATTTGCAGGCAAATTTACCGTATGCTAGTTGATATAAGGGATCTCCAAAGAGCAGCATAAGCAGATTTTGTTATTTCTAGCCAGCAGTTATTTTAAAAAATGCTCCTTGTGACACCAAACTCCAGTCTTATTCCAGCTTGACCCACTGACCTGGGAATCCCAAAACTTGCTTCATAGGCCATGACTACTAATAAATCCATGTGGTAGGTAATAATGGGGTAAACCCTTACCTCATCGACCTGGGTCAGTACAATGTTATATAAAAGGGGGTGGTCGATTACAAAACAGTTAAACATCTCATTACTTAAGAAGGAAGGTACATCAACTAAGTAAGTATCATTTAGATTGAATAAGGGACAAAGAAAAGGAATTGTGTCCTATAAACAATTCAGTCTTATTCAACAAAACATTTCCAGTCATGTTACAGATCACAGTGTGTTCCCACAGTGTACACTATACACATAAGTTGAATTTGGCTAATTTCCGGTAGGATGTGTATGTGTAGGTCACGATGTCGTATCATGTCCCTTATTCTTTTCCAAACACACCCTACCCTCCCTCAAATCCCTTTCCTTATCTGACAATCACCGAGCACTAATTTAAGAATTAAGCGTAATTTACCATGTATTGTATGAATTTGAAATATAATATATGTGTAACTGCAGCAAATCACTGCAATGAGCTGGATTAAATGCAATCTAAATGATACTTACTTAGTTGATGTACCTTCCTTCTTAAGTAATGAGATGTTTAACTGTTTTGTAATCGACCACCCCCTTTTATATACTAATAAATCCAGTAGCTTCGCATCTTTCCTCCTGGTAATGGGTGAGCAATATGAAATGGTTGGCTGTAACTTTGCTTTCATGACTTTAAAAATGCTCATATGATTTGCAACTCAGTGATTTGTGCAAACATTTATCAATAAAGAATCACTCCATTCTTGGAAATTCTTTTCTCAACCGAAGAACCGAGGCTTTAATTTGAGTGATTGATCGCACGCTACGGGGGATTTACAACACGAAATATAACTATTCTCCATCGGAAGGCCTGCTCCAATGATATTGATACCACATCATATTTTAACCCCGATGAAGTCCTTTTACAGACGAACCGCGTTGGCTGGGCTTCTAATTGTGAAAATAAAACTAACATCACTGAATTCAAGAACTATCAAGACTCCTGTCTACATATGTTTCATTAATGCAATGATTTAAAATAGTATAGTGTACTTGACATTTGAATTACTGTAGATATTAGTGTGCTCCCTGATACTATCTTTGCTATTATATCCGAAATTAGTATTCTCTGAAATTTGACCGCTCAGTAGTGGGGTCAAGTCAAGTGTGAGCACATTTGTGCTACATCAGATCGCCGCTTAATCGGCCGTTTCCGCCGATAAAGCGGCGATAATTTTATCGCCGCTTTATCGGCGGAAAACGGCCGATAAAGCGGCGATAATGGGCTTATCAAGCCCATTATCGCCGCTTTATCGGCCGTTTTCCGCCGATAAAGCGGCGATAATTTTATCGCACAGGCTTGATAACATGCCCCAAAGTTCAATAACTTTGGCACATCCAAAGAACGGTCGTTTAAAAGTAACCTTTAATTTGTGCAGGTTCCGAGTTTGAGTCAAGGGAAAAAATATAAGTGTAATCTGTGCATGTTGAAATTGATTTTTGTTGGAAAGGAATGAGACATGGCAGATTAAATGAAGAGAGAGGTTAGCTCAAACACCAGTCAGGGGAAAATTTTAGTAAGGAGGGACGCTAACAGACTGATCTCACAGTTGGGCAACTGATGGCCTCTTTTTCTTATAGGCACACGTAGTTGAGTGTGTCAAAAATACTGCAGAAGGCAGATCTAACACTAACACAACAGAAACAAACCTACAGTCCGATTCCTTCCTTAGGACGTCCAAATTAGACAGGATTGCAAATCCAGTGCCGGTGTCTTGATTACTCCTAAAGCAATTTACAACGTGCAACACTGTCAGGGCAGTAAAGATTGATATTGTTGTATGCCTTTGGAAAAGGCTGCTTTCACGTGATAAAATATGGGGTAAAAAGAGTCTCATTTATATTTTACATCTTTCTCTGATCATTTCCCTGGAATCGTTGACGTTAAAACGCTAGTAAATATCTATAGGATGACCCCAGATCATTAAGGTATTTGGAACAAGTAGCTTGGCCGGCACAGTGACTGGTGCCACAACAAACTGTATTTAATACGCACCTCTCACATTTGTTTCTTCTAGGGTCGCCATCTTGGCCTCTTGTTGATGGTGTCATAGGAGACTTTATAGTATTGTGGCCAGACAGATAGTACCAACATATAAAAAAAAAGATTATGGAGCATTTTACAATTCGTTACGCCACTCCAAGGGGCAGATTTACAATAACTGGCGCATTCCCAGGGATGCGCCAGTTATTGTGCGCCGCAGCTCTGCCACCCATGGTGCGCCGCATTTACAATGCGGTGCACCATGGGGCAAAAACGGCACAGATGCGTGACCCATCTGTGCCGTAAAGGTGGCGCATTGCTGGAGTTGCGTCTCAAGCGCGACGCAGCTCCAGCAATGCTCTGGGGTGGGCCTACCTGTCCAATGCTGGTCAAGCCGTACACCTGCTTCAAGCAGGCGCAGGGTTTTGACGCAGCATTGGCCTAAAAGTGCCTGCGTGAAATCTTGTAGATTTCACGCAGGTACTTTTGCGAGGAGCACCTGCCCCGGAACGCCCACCCTGCGCCGGAACGCCCACATGTGGTGCAGGGCTTTACAACATGACGCATCTGCCTAGATGCGTCACGTTGTAAATGGGTCGCAGGGATGCGCCACGTTTACGCCGCTGTTGCGTGATGCAACGGCGGCGTAAACGTGGCGCAAGTCCAAGATAAATCTGCCCCCTTGTTCTTAAATGACTGTGTTACTTCAGGACCTGTGAGTCATAAAATATACAATTAATTTTCAGCATGATTTAAATTGCTCATTTTTCTTATTTCGGCTCTGAACAGAAAAGCTGGCTAGAGCAACAGAAATAGGTGACCCGGTCATGCTATTATGCACACCAATTTCTGACATATGTAAAAGCTGGGCTTAAAATTTGGTGCCTAAACTTTTGAAATATATTTGCTGTCTGTTAGGCATCTGATAGATTACTGGGTTGTGAAATGGTAATAATTTTTAGGGCGGGCATTTGAGACAGTTTAGCAGTCTCACCAGATTAAGAATGTCACATTTAGCAACAACATTCTGGTGGCGATATGCCCTTCTCCAAATTTACAAAGCATTGTTAAGCCACATTTTGTGGCTTAACGCTGCTTTATAAATAAGGCCCCTTTACATGCATCACTTAGCGTGAAAGAGGCATGCAATGGGAGTTGCTGTGGGTGTTCAACCCCAACACTCATTGCTTCTGACGCTGCCCCGGATTTACAAGAGGTGTAAATCTGAGTCAGCATCAAAAACTAATGCCATGCAAGAGAAGGCGTTAGAATGGTGAAACTAGGAGAAATACTTTTATTTTTCTTGTTTTTGCTTTTTCTATGGTGTTGCATTCTGCAGCACACATAGAGAGAGTAAAATGGCATTAATTGTTGTTTATGCGCAGGTAGGTGTTTCTTCCTGCAGGTAAAAGATAAACAATCATTAATTAATAAAGATGTGATACGTTTATGTGTGTTGCATTCTGTAGCACACATTGAGGTATCAAATCACAATTAGTGATTGTTTATGTGCAGGAAGGAACAACTTCCTGCACATATACATTCATTCCCTGCAACTCAAGCACCCTTGACCTATGGTGCAAGGGGGCCTGCATTGGCGTTAGGCAGCTAAATGTAGCACCAGCGCTAGGGAAAAAACAGGGGTGCACTCTATTCTTGTGAATACAGGGCATCCCAGCATTTTGAAAATGTCAGAGCACGACCAAATTTGGTGCAGCTCCGAGCTCCAACATTTTCTCGCAAATATGCCCTAATGTCACCAGACTATTGTTTGTCAAAAACAAAAATCCATGCATAATGTGACTTTTGGTCGGCATAATTCATCCACTGGTGTGACAAAGTGTCATTCACATGTTTTCTTAAGTCCATCAAACCATAGGGCAGTGGATCAACCCAATTTACCCGAAAGCTTCCTTCACTTTAAGAAACTGTACAAAGCTTGGACACATTGTTAACATCTACTTAAATATAATTTCTTTGTCTTCGGTGATAAGAATCTATCAAAGTGTCCTTTTTTCATTTTATTTTTGTATATTGTATTTAAAAATTACTATTTAATTTGCTTTCACTTCAGGTGGCCAGGTAGATGGTGATTTATTTCCTTCTCCTTTTTTAAGTATTTTAGTTATATTGTAGCTGCCTGTAATTTGAATATTTAGTTGGATAATGATTCTGCTTTTTGCCTCTGAAAAAATTATGATAAAATGCATGGCACAATCAAAAGGATCACTCGTAAAAAAGTCAAATCAATGATGTGTTTTTTTGCAAGCATTTGATTGCCATACTTATGTGACGTTCTGCTTTGTGTTCTTTTTATTTCATGTGGCATAGTATTGCAATAACAAAATGGGAAAAAAAACATATGCATTGCATTAGAATGCCAGGACCAGTTCTACTGGCTTTGCCAATGCTTGTTTCAACTTGTTTGTTATAAATGTAGAGTTGTTTTGTTAGTAGCACAAGAGGAAAAAATGTCAGGTAATCAAATTACCTTAAATAATTCGAGGTCAGTGAATTCAGTATCATAAATTGTGTAACTGCAATCTCTATTATTTAAATTGCCCAAGAAAAAGCAGATTACATTTTAAATAATCGTTCCAATAGCCTGTGTTCAATACATGTGGTTCCTTTTTCATTGCCAATTTCATACTGTGTTTTTGTCTTCTTGCAAGATATATCACATTCTCACATTCTTCAATGGCTATATTCCAATCTGTTTTCATTCACGTCTAGCGGTTTCTCAGAGGGTGCTTACAATAACTGACAAAGAGATATAGCATGTTTGCAATAACTCCAAATGTCGCATCCCCATATGACTAAAAATCATCTTTGTGGAGTTCCAGAATATTCCTGTATTAACTTTCAAACCAAAGTCATACAAGGTCAGAACATATTTGCAGACAGATGTCTGGAATTCTTTTCAATTGGCAGTCCACTATCACAATATGCTAGGAGACTGCCTAGTATAAATTCGAATATTATAAAAATATATTCCAATGCAATATCCCAATAGGTTACACATGATTTTAAATCCACTTCCAATGAAAAGATGTGTTTATTTTGCTTTGTAGGAAAGATTATTCTCAATATGGTGTGCACTCATTTTGGTATTCACAGAAGGCACTTACTCCTCGATGAGTAAGTGCCTTCTGTGAATACCAAAATGAGTAAGGGCCTCCTGTGAATACCAAAGTGGTAGTAAGTTTAGGATTTTGTCTTAAGTTAGTTCTGTGAATCGGACCCTAGGTGTGTGAGTAGCTCTAAGGTTGACTGACTCAATGTGTGAGTGGCAGCATGGGTATATGAGTGAATATGTCAATTACAGGGATCACTGAAATAATATCGACTACCAAAATATCGACTACCCAAAATATCGACGAGAAAATATCTACAACCAAAATATCGAGTTTGTATGTACAAACAGGTAAGTACAAAAATATCGAGTACAAAATATCGTTAACAAAAATATAGTTGTAAAAAATATCGACTTTAATAAAAACAATGTTTAATTACATTAATATAAAAAATGAATTACTAAAATATAATTAACAATACTTAAAATAACTTTTAATAATTAAATAATTAATGAAAGTAAAAAAATAATATTTTTTAATCATATTTCTTAAAACATATATATATATAGTAACAAAATTTAATTAAATAATAGCCAATATTATTAACGTACAAATACAAAAGAGTAAAAATGACTATTCCCACTGCAAAGAGTGCAACAGTGGATATATGACGTTACAACGCAACTTTTACAACGCACTACCATTACAACGTAAGTATTGGTAAGTATATAATAATTTTTTTTAATTTAAATTATTTAAAATTATTTAAATATAATTTCATTTAATTTCATTTCATTAAATTAAATTAATGTAAATTTAATTTTACTTTATTTTTACACTGTACCCCTGTACCCCAAAACTGACCCTGAACCCTAAAAAAACCCTTAACCCAAAAACCCAAAACTGACCCTGAACCCTAAAAATAC
Source organism: Lissotriton helveticus (assembly GCF_964261635.1). NCBI lineage: Eukaryota > Metazoa > Chordata > Amphibia > Caudata > Salamandridae > Lissotriton > Lissotriton helveticus. The sequence continues at coordinate 661,378,427 of NC_136067.1, forward strand.
CCCTTTACCCAAAAACTAAAAACTGACCCTGAACCCTAAAAATACCCCTTTACCCAAAAACTAAAAACTGACCCTGAACCCTAAAAATACCCCTTTACCCAAAAACCAAAAACTGACCCTGAACCCTAAAAATACCCCTTTACCCAAAAACTAAAAACTGACCCTGAACCCTTAAAATACCCCTTTACCCAACAACTAAAAACTGACCCTGAACCCTTAAAATACCCCTTTACCCAACAACTAAAAACTGACCCTGAACCCTAAAAATACCCCTTTACCCAAAAACTAAAAACTGACCCTGAACCCTTAAAATACCCCTTTACCCCAAAACTAAAAACTGACCCTGAACCCTAAAAATACCCCTTTACCCAAAAACTAAAAACTGACCCTGAACCCTAAAAATACCCCTTTACCCAAAAACTAAAAACTGACCCTGAACCCTAAATATACCCCTTTACCCAAAAACTAAAAACTGACCCTGAACCCTAAAAATACCCCTTTAATTTAACATAATTAGCAATTAATCAATTAAATTAAATTAATTACCAATTACATTTTAATTAATTAACAAATATTATTTAATTACCAATTAATTAAATATTACTACCAATTAATACATTTACATATTTAATAAATAATAATTAAATTACTTCCCACCCTATTCCCCTATAAACCCACAACCCGCTACAGGAAATACATTATTTTAATTTACATAATTAGCAATTAATCAATTAAATTAAATTAATTACCAATTACATTTTAAATAATTAACATATAATATTTAATTACCAATTAATTAATTATTACTACCAATTAATAAATTTACATATTTAATTAATTATAATTAAATTACTTCCCACCCTATTCCCCTATAAACCCACAACCCGCTACAGAATAAAATTACACAATAATTAAAAAAAATCATTAATTAAAAATAATTATAACATAAAATGACACTTTTCACACATATTATAACATAAAAACACTATAAATAATTACATATTATATAAAAAACGATATTTTTTACTTTCGATATTATTTACAGTCGATATTACTTCACTTACCTTAAAAACGATATTTTGGCTGTCGATATTCTGTCCTGTCGATATTTTCTCCAAACGATATTTAAAACTCGATATTCTGTCCAAACGATATTTTGGAGTCGATATTATGTCTGTGCACCCAATTACAGTATTAGTGACTGAGTGGGTATATGAGTGGCTGTGTGGGTGAGCGAGTGGATGTGTGCATTTTTGAATAAGTGAGAGGGTGTGTAAGTACTGGTATATATACTGGATTTCTTGGAATGAGTTGTTAGAAAGGGTATCTTTAATGTTCATGAGAACCAGCCGACACGTGTTTCGTCGCTTGTGGGACAGTCTTCCTGCGCCTCCTCAGGGATGGTGGGGATACAAACGGAGGTGATGGGGTACATGACAACATCATACAGTAACCAACTGGTGTGTAACATTCACCTAACAAAGGACCACTGCCAAAGGAAACCACTGAATGCATGATAAAACAATGACGATGTGAGAGTGGATGACAAACCATTGAATAGGTTATTGAAAGAACTCGGTGGTAAACTGTTAGATCGAAACAAAGTATGTCATGCGTGATGTCTAACAGAGAACCATTGGGGGGGGGAAGGTGAGATTGCGAATGCAACCACTGGAACACTCAGGGCGGGGGATATACTCGAACAGTAGTGGAAAAAACAGCAAACGAAGTGTCAAAAACTAAAAGCATGCAAGTGTTGAAAAGCAATGACTAGTTTGGTAGAACGTACCTAGCGAAAATTGAAGTGTCGTAGGGAGAGTCTAGAAGATAAAAGTGGATGTGCAGACTAAAACGCTAACCGTCCTCCATAAGTCTAGATATCATTACAATATTAGCAGGGAAAAACAAAAGGGGCGGGGGTTAAAACTAAAAGAAGTGGAAGTATGCTCACCGCTCCGTCGGTGATACTTCCGACCCGACAGGGCCCAGGACTGTTGGCTGCTAAAGCGGTGGTAGGAGAATTCTTTTATATAAATACTAAAACAGAGCATGCACCGTGAGCAGCTCTGTGTAATGACATGTATGAAAAGATTTGAGCACTAAAGTGGTCATAGACCATGAATTGAGTTGATTGCTCACCTATCAAAGGATATATTCGAAGTGCGTGATATAGTAAGGTGAATCAATGGCGTTGAACAATCCAAACGCGTTGGATGAAGGGTAGTGGAGATTCTAGAAAGGAGAGTAGCAAAAGGGGAGGAGAGTTTCAAGAACCTTAAGGTACAGTAAATGCAAATCGGTGTAAGTGTAATAAAATAATAAATATATAAAGTGTGTGCCGGGAAGCGGTGTGGTGCTAGAAACCAACTCTACAATGCATATCGGCATATGCATTGTCCCAAACATGGTGGCTGATAGGTCTGACCAGGGCGTACATCCTTATAGAAAGAAAGAAGCCCCTAGTACTAGTCTCCTGTTGTGAAGCAGACGTCTGGAAACATGAAGTGTACTGAGCAGGAAAGGTCGTAAATATAAGGAATCCGGTAGTGAGGTGTGTAATATACATATAACTTCAATAGGTCACTAGCAATAATAAGTAAAACGCCCCTAGTTCCGACCAGACTACTGTAAGTGTACGACAAAAATATAGTAGCAATACTACAGGAGCTGGCTATACGTGAGTGAGACGTTTAAAATAAGTGATATACGGTAGTGAAAATAAAAGCGCAACGGTGCACACACTTACTCCAATAAATTCGACGGGTATGTCTCCACAGAGTTAGGGCGTTGAAGAAGAATCAGTTAAGCATTAGACGGAACTGCCCTACGAAAAATAAAATGAAAGGGAGCGTCTAAGGAACGTTTAAACAAAGTGGTGGCGGTATATAGATAGGCTGCTCAGCTATGGGTAGGATAGGTCTCAGGAAGTTACTTGGGAGGACAGATGGGTGTATCCGTTCAGCAGCTCTTAACACCGTGTACTGGGTAAGGTCACTGTTACCACTTCCGCCAGAAGTGTTTAAGAGGGGAAATCGCAAGGGCGCCAATAGAGCCCGGATTTAGGAAGCTATAATGCTAACCCTGTATTCATGGTAATGATGTCCGGCACATGAAAAGAAATGTGTCCCGTTAACGTGGTATTCAAGAGTTCATGGTGCATGGGCTAAAGGAAGCGCGGATAGTACTGTGCGGGTTCCTGTACTTGGCTTAGTTACCGATAAGGTGAACAGAAATGTGAAGGTTGTGTCTCAAATAGTTATACGTTATAATGTGACACACGCAATGTGTATTTAAGCATGTTAGGGTGGTATCATAGTTAGTATTGTAGCATGCACAGCAGCTAGTGTGACTGTTTTTTGAACGATATGGAGATTACAAGTGACAGTATTAAATACGTTCTGGACGAATCCAAAGCTTGGTGCAACAGACCAAGAACTATTCGACCTCCCAGAGGCCACATTTATAAAAGCAGAAAGTGCGCCAGTATCTAGATTCTGGCAGATTTACGTTAACTGGCGCATCCCCAGGGATACGCCAGTTAATGTGCGCCACAGTGCGCCACAGCTCCGCCACCCATGGTGCGCCGCATTTACAATGCGGCGCACCATGGTGCAAGGCAGGGAAGATGCGTGACGCATCTTTCGGCGTACGGGCGGCGCATTGCTGGAGTCATGTCGCAAGTGCGACATGACTCCTGCAATGCACAGGGGCCAACCCTACATTGCATGGTGCATCACCCTTACGCCTGCTTCAAGCAGGCGTAAGGAATTGACGTAGAAAGTGACTCAGTGAGATCTTGTAGATTTCACTGAGTCACTTTCCAGGGGCGTTCCTGCGAGGGAACGCCCATCCCTGCACCGTAACGCCTACATGAAACCTGACGCAGGTTTCATGTGGCGCAGGGCTTTACACCGTGACGCATCTCCATAGATGCGTCACGTTGTAAATGCCTCGTAGGGATGCGCCACGTTTACGCCGCCTTGCGTGACGCAACAGCGGCGTAAACGTGGCGCAAGGGCCTCATAAATCTGCCCCTATATGCCTAAAAAAACTGCACAAATTTGAAAATGAACAACATGTTACAATTATGTACACTCTATTCCTAATTAGAACACATTAAACTGATTGGAATAATACAGGAATTGACGGTCAAAATTGCAATTTAATCTTACGTTCACTCACTGTGTAGCCAACAGTGGTGTGTTATATTTCATTGTTAAAGGTATATATTTGCCATTATGGGGTTCACATCCAGACTCAGTAAACATCGCGTTGCGTTCATCGTACTTTCTATGCTTTTTGATAAGTCATTGGATAGAAATATAGGCATAGTTATGTTTGACATCATACTGTAAGGCCATGAAAGACAGACATAGTACACGGTACAAAATAATGCATTGTAGGTATTTGCAGTGCACGAAAATTGATGTACATTGCGTAGGAGGAAGGTCCCTATATGTGTCTGGGAAGGTATCACAATACAGTTACTCTTGTCCTTTCGATCTTATGAGTAATCACGATAATAAGCAACATGGAAAACAAAACATATAATATGGAGAATAAACGTGCTATACTACAGACAATACTTAGCGTCATGGTTTCCAAAGCCCACTTCAGTCGCCTAGAAAGTATTGTAACACATGGTAATAATTAAGACCGTGATCCACTGAATGAAGGCGCATAATCCATAAGGCCTCGTTACATCTCATTTGTAATTCCCTGTTACCCCCTCTGATATTTTGTGGGGTGATTTCAATGCCAAAGGATTTTACCTTGAGTTGACCGTCGTTCGGTGCCTGACATGTGGCAAGATTAACCCTGGGAGTAGTTTGCGTAGTAGCGCTACGCAAAGCTACGCGAAGTGCACGTTGCACTACGCGAACTTCACGTAGCACTACGCGAGCTGCGTAGTAGCATGTTCGCACTGTGCAAGATGCGTTTTCAATGATTGCACAGTGCGGACAAGCATCCGGCACTGTGCAAGCATTAAAAACGGCATCTTGCACAGTGCGAGCTAGAGTTTTCTGCTGCTCGAGTAGATTATTACTCGAGCGGCAGCTTTCTCAACGCGAACAGGTAGTTTCTCATTGAGAGCGGTCGCGAGCATGCGCAACCACTCACAATGAGAAACCTGACCTCCTCGCGTTGAGAATCTCGCCGGGATGTCATTTTGCTTACTCGCGGTCGCGAACATGACGTTCAGGACTGCGAACAAGCAAAAAATGACCGCTGCAATACGCTACGCTGCACTACGCATGTTCGCACTGTGCTACGTGCAGCTCGCGTAGTGCGAAGTTGCGAACACTTTGCAAACTCCGCGAGCGTAGCGTAGTGCTTCGCCCAGGGTTAGGCAAGATGTAATGCTACTGGGTATTTGGGAACTTGTTTATGAATAGCACGTATGTGTTCTGAGATCCTGTCCTTTAGGGGTCTAATCGTGCTCCCCACGTAAAATTTTCCACAGGTGCACTCAATGATGTATGTGACAAATCTTGTGGTGCAGTTTATGTTGCTTTGATGGTGTATTTCTCCCCATTCCTACTGGTGAAGTCCTTAGTATCATGTTTGGCCCATCTACACTTCGAACAGAAGCCGCATTTGTAGAAAACAAGGCTGTGTGTGGTCAGCCAGTTAGGTGAAGTAACGTCGCGTGGAACAGTAGGGCTCAATCTATTCCTGAAAGTACGGTATTTTCTGTATGTGATTTGAGGATGGTCAGAGATAAAATCATTCAGGCTTTTGTCAGTTTTTAGTTTGGCCCAATGTTTAGTTAGACTCCTACGTATGTGCCGGTGTAGGTTGTTGAAGTCTGTAATCATACGAACAGTGTTTTCTTGGGACTGTACGTGAGACCGTGACACTAGAGTGTGATCCCTCTTCACCTTCTTGGCCCTATCGGCGGCTGCTCGAAGTGTGGTGGTTGGGTAACCCCTTTGGAGAACCTATTCTGTGAGTCTGAGAGGTGTTTGTCAAATTGTTCCTCCTCGCTGCAATTCCTCCTTACTCGTATAAATTCTCCATATGGTATGGCTTGAATTTGGTTATTTGTCATTAGTTGGCAGGGTATGCTCAGACGTGACTCCCTTGCTCACTTTGCAACTGGATTCAAGCAAGCCGGGCTGAAGACGGCTGAAATGCCAGAAACCGGTCCTAGGAAGCTTGTTTCAGGTCCAGGGAAGGCATGGCTTGGCAGTTCGGGCTGAACTGTTCCCATTAGGCACAGGGTCAGACTGATTTGCATATGGCCATGTCTGAACTAGGGTGGCAGAGTGGGCTAACGAATGGTGATGGATTAAACCCAGATCTGTTGACTGGGTGTGAGTGTTTGATTGGTTCAGATGTTCCGTCCATCACCACCCCCTTTTGTACCACTTTGTTCGCCATAAGTTGGCAGAGTATGCTCAGACGTGAGTCCCTTGCTCACTTTGCCACTGTATTCAAGCAAGCCGTGCTGAAGACGGCTGAAATGCCAGAAACCGGTCCTCGGAAGCTTGTTTCCGGTCCAGGGAAGGCATAGCTTGGCAGTTCGGACTGGACTGTTCCCATGAGGCACAGGGTCAGACTGATTTGCATATGGCCATGTCTGAACTGGGGTGGCAGAGTGGGCTAAAGAACGGTGATGGATTAAACTCTGGTCTGTTGACTGGGTGTGAGTGTTTGATTGGTTCAGATGCTCCGTCCATCACACCCCCTTTTGTACCACTTTGTTCACCATAAGTTGGCAGGGTATGCTCAGACGTGAGTCCCTTGCTCACTTTGCCACTGGATTCAAGCAAGCCGGGCTGAAGACGGCTGAAATGCCAGAAACCGGTCCTCGGACGCTTGTTTCAGGTCCAGGGAAAGCATGGCTTGGCAGTTCGGGCTGGACTGTTCCCATGAGGCACAGGGTCAGACTGATTTGCATATGGCCATGTCTGAACTGGGGTGGCAGAGTGGGCTAAAGAACGGTGATGGATTAAACCCAGATTTGTTGACTGGGTGTGAGTGTTTGATTGGTTAAGATGCTACGTCCATCACCACCCCCTTTTGTACCACTAACTCTGTGGAGACACACACGTCAAATTTATTGGAGTAAGTGTATGCACCATCGCGCTTTTATTTTCACTACCGTATATCACTTATTTTAACCCCTTGCACGCTGATGACGAGCTGGGCTCGTCATGAGGTAGCCTCCTGCTACGCTGATGACGAACCCAGCTCGTCACGTAACATGCGGTTTCGCAAAAGTCAGCGTACGAGCGGAATTCCGACGGCACGCATGCAGTTAAATGTCTCACTCACGTATAGCCAGTGACGACCTTCTGTTACTACTCCTGTAGTATTTCTACTATATTTTTGTCGTACGTACACTTACAGTAGACTGGTCGGAACTAGGGGCGTTTTACTTATTATTGCTAGTGACCTATTGAAGTTATATGTATATTACACACCTCACTACCGGATTCTTTATATTTACGACCTTTCCTGCTGAGTACACTTTATGCTTCCAGACGTCTGCTTCAGAACAGGAGACTAGTACTATGTGGCTTCTTTCTTTCTATAAGGATGTACACACTGGTCAGACCTATCAGCCACCATGATTGGGACAATGCATATGCCGATATCATTGTAGAGTTGGTTTCTAGCACCACACTGCTTCCCAGCACACACTTTATATATTTATTATTTTATTACACTTACACCGATTTGCATTTACTGTTCCTTAAGGTTCTTGAAACTCTCCTCCCCTTTTGTTACTCTCCTTCCTAGAATCTCCACTACCCTTCATCCAACGCGTTTGGAGTGTCCTACGCCATTGATTCACCTTACTATATTACGCACTTCGAATATATCTTTTGATGGGTGAGCAATCAACTCAATTCATGGTCTATGACCACTTTAGTGCTCAAATCATTTCATACATGTCATTACACAGAGCTGCTCACGGTGCATGCTCTGTTTTGTTATTTATATAACAGAATTCTCCTACCACCGCTTTAGCAGCCAACAGTCCCGGGCCCTGTCGGGTAGAAGGATCACCGACACAGCTGTGAGGATACTTCCCCTTCTTTTAGTTTTAACCCCCGCCCCTTTTGTTTTTCCCTGCTAATATTGTTATGATATCTAGCCTTATGGAGGATGGTTAGGGTTTTATTCTACACATCCACTTTTATCTTCTAGACTCTTCCTACGACACTTCAATTTTCGCTAGGTATGTTCTACCACAATCAATCAATCAATCAATCAGAGCATTTGTATAGCGCACTACTCACCCGGAGGGTCTCAAGGCACTGGGGGGGGGGGGTCCGCTACTGCTCGAACAGCCAGGTCTTGAGCTGCTTCCTGAAGGCGAGGTGGTCCTGGGTCAGGCGGAGGTGGGTCGGAAGGGAGTTCCAAGTCTTGGCGGCCAGGTAGGAGAAGGACCTTCCTCCTGTGGTGGCTCTTCGGATGCGGGGGACGGCGGCGAGGGCGTGGCTGGTCGATCGAAGCTGGCGCGTGGGAGCGTAGAAGTTGAGGCGGCTGTTGAGGTATCCTGGTCCTTGGTTGTGTAGGGCTTTGTGTGCGTGGGTGAGGAGCCGGAAGGTGATTCTCTTGTTGACCGGGAGCCAGTGCAGGTCTCTCAGGTGTCCGGAGATGTGGCTGCGGCGGGGGATGTCCAGGATGAGTCGTGCTGAGGTGTTCTGGATCCGCTGGAGTCTCTTCTGGAGTTTGGCGGTGGTTCCGGCGTAGAGGGAGTTACCGTAGTCCAGGCGGCTGGTGACGAGGGCCTGGGTGACCGTCTTCCTGGTCTCGGTGGGGATCCATCGGAAGATCTTGCGTAGCATTCGCAGGATGTTGAAGCACGACGAGGAGACGGCGTTGACTTGTCTGGTCATGGAGAGGGTGGAGTCCAGGATGAAGCCCAGGTTGCGTGCGTGGTCTGTTGGTTTGGGTGCGCTGCCCAGGGCGGGGGGCCACCAGGAGTCGCCCCAGGCGGAGGGTGAGGATCCCAGGATGAGGACTTCCGTCTTGTCCGAGTTCAGTTTCAGGCGGCTGTTCGACATCCATTTGGCTACGTCTGTCATCCCTTCGTGCAGGTTGGCTCTGGCGGTGGCGGGGTCGTTAGTGAGGGAGAGGATCAGCTGGGTGTCGTCGGCGTAGGAGATGATGTTCAGGTTGTGCTGGCGTGCGATGGCTGCGAGGGGGCTCATGTAGACGTTGAAGAGAGTTGGGCTGAGCGAGGATCCTTGAGGAACGCTGCAGATGACTTCGGTGGCCTCCGATCTGAACGGGGGGAGGCGGACTCTTTGTGTCCTTCTGGCGAGGAAGGAGGTGATCCACTCCAGTGCCTTCTCCTGGATTCCGACGTTGCTGAGGCGCTGTACTAGGGTACGGTGGCAGACAGTGTCGAAGGCCGCGGAGAGGTCCAGGAGGATGAGGGCCACTGTTTCTCCGTTGTCGAGCAGGGCTCGGATGTCATCTGTAGCTGCGATCAGGGCGGTTTCGGTGCTGTGGTTGGCCCGGAAGCCAGACTGCGAGAGGTCGAGGGAGCCGTTCGTCTCGAGGAAGGCGGCCAGTTGCTTGTTGACGGTCTTCTCGATGACTTTGGCCGGGAACGGGAGCAGCGAGATGGGGCGGTAGTTCTTGAGGTCGGTAGGGTCTGCTGATGGTTTCTTGAGTAGAGCGCTGAGTTCGGCGTGCTTCCAGCTCTCCGGGAAGGTGGCGATGTCGAAGGAGGTGTTGATGATGTCCCGCAGGTGGGGTGCGATGACAGCGTCGGCCTTGTTGAAGACGTGGTGAGGGCAGGGGTCTGTCGGAGATCTGGAGTGGATGGAGTTCATCGTGCGGATGGTGTCTTCGGTGCTGATCGGGGTCCAGGCGCGGAGGGTGGTGGTGGGGGGCGGTGGTTCGTTCGTGGCGTGCGTCGGTTGAGTGCTGAAGCTGTTGTGTATGTCCGCGATCTTGTTGTGGAAGTAGGAGGCGAGGGAGTTGCAGAGGTCTTGCGAAGGGGTGATGTCGTTGTTTCCGGCGTTGGGGTTGGAGAGCTCTTTGACGATGTTGAAGAGTTCCTTGTTGTTGTGTGCGTTGTTGTCCAGTCGTTCCTTGAATGCGGTTTTCTTGGTGGCGCGGATCAGCTGGTGGTGTTTTCGGGTGGCGAGCTTGAGGGCAGTCATGTTGTCCGGTGTTGGGTCTCTGCGCCAGGTTTTCTCGAGTGCTCTGCAGTTCTTCTTGGAGCTCTTGAGTTCGTCGTTAAACCATGGGGCTTTCTTGCTGCCGGGTCTGCTCGGCGGGGTCTTCAGCGGGGCAAGGTCGTCTGCGCAGTCGCTGATCCATTTCGTGAGGTTGGTGGCTGCTTGGCTGGGGTTCGTTGTGCTGGTGGGAGGGTTCTTGCTCAGGGAAGTAGTGAGCTGGTCTGCAGTGATCTTGTTCCAGCTTCTGCGGGGGGCCTGTTGATGGTGATGGTGGAGCGTGGTCTTTCTGTATCTGAAGTGGACGCAGCTGTGGTCCGTCCAGTGGAGTCCCGTGGCGTGGCTGAAGGCGATGTCCTTGCTGGAAGAGAAGACCGGGTCGAGCGTGTGTCCAGCGTAGTGGGTGGGGGTGGTCACCAGTTTCTTGAGTCCGAGGTTGGTGAGGTTGTCCAGCAGGGTGGTGGTGTTGCGGTCGTTGTTGTTCTCCAGGTGGAAGTTGAGGTCCCCGAGGAGGATGTAGTCAGCGGAGAGGAGGGCGTGTGGGCTGACGAAGTCGGCGATGTCCTCGCTGAATTGTGTGCGTGGTCCCGGGGGTCTGTAGATGAGGGTGCCTCTGAGGGTAGTCTTGGGGTTGACGTGGATCTGGAAGTGCAGGTGTTCGGCGGGTGCGAGGTTGTCGTCGGTGTTGGTCGTGATGCAGATGGTGTTCCTGTGGATGATGACGATGCCTCCTCCTGTCTGGTTGACGCGGTCCCTCCGGATGATCTTGTAGCCATCCGGGATGGCGATGGCGATGTCGGGCGCTGAGGAGGGGTTCATCCAGGTTTCCGTGAGGAAGGCGACGTCTGGGGCTGTGGTGTCGAGCAGGTTCCAGAGCTCGACGGCGTGTCTGTGGACGGAGCGGGTGTTGAGCAGGATGCACTTCAGGTGGGTGCTGCTGGAGTTTGGCATGGTGGGTGCTGGTGTAGCGTGGGTCCGGTCGCAGGTGAACTTGCAGGAGTGGCAGCTGAAGGGTCCGTGGGTGCGTCTCGGTGTGGCTCGGTAGCAGCCCGGGGTTCGGCCGGTGTTGAGAGCGTAGAGTTCGGTGGAGTCGTAGGTTCGTCTGGTTGGCTTCCGGCGGGTGGGCTGGGGTCTGCGGGGGCCAGGGGTCCTGGCACTGGGCGCGGGCCAGGCGCGGACGGGCGCAGACGGGCTTACCTTTGGCGCACCTTCGGCGCTCAATCGGTGCTCCCGCTGCGCGGTCGCTCCAGGGGCGTCATAAGTAAGGAGCCGGTAGGGCGGGTCAGCTGGGTGGCGGGAGCGTGGGCGGCCAATGGGCGGTAGGGGGGCGGAGTCGGCGTGGTCAGTGGCGGGAAGGGGGACTGAGGACGGCTCGGCGGCGGCTGGGGCGGCGGCGGGTAGCAGCGAGGCAGCAGGACAGCTTGTCACGGCAGCACAGGTGGTCAGCGGGCAGGAGCAGCGAAGTGGGGGTGACCTCGCCTGGAGCAGGCTCAGCGGTCACTCCCTGTCCCTGCCCTCGGTCCCCTTAAGTAAGGAGCCGGTAGGGCGGGTCAGCTGGGTGGCGGGAGCGTGGGCGGCCAATGGGCGGTAGGGGGGCGGAGTCGGCGTGGTCAGTGGCGGGAAGGGGGACTGAGGACGGCTCGGCGGCGGCTGGGGCGGCGGCGGGTAGCAGCGAGGCAGCAGGACAGCTTGTCAGGGCAGCACAGGTGGTCAGCGGGCAGGAGCAGCGAAGTGGGGGTGACCTCGCCTGGAGCAGGCTCAGCGGTCACACTAGTCCGCCATTGCTTTTCAACACTTGCATGCTTTTAGTTTTTGACACTTCTTTCGCTGTTGTTTCCACTACTGTTCAAGTATGTCCCCCGCCCTGAGTGTTCCACTGATTGCATTCGCTATCTCACCTTTCCCCCCCCATGGTTCTCTGTTAGATATCACGCATAATATACTTTGTTTCGATCTAACAGTTCACCACCGAGTTCTTTCAATCACCTATTCAATGGTTTGTCATCCACTCTCACATCATCGTTGTTTTATCACGCGTTCAGTGGTTTCCTTTGCCAGTGGTCCTTTGTTAGGTGAATGTTACACACCAGTTGGTTACTGTATGATGTTGTCATGTACCCCATCACATCCTTTTGTATCCCCCCCAGCCCAGAGGAGTCGCAGGAAGACTGTCCCACACGCGATGAAACTTGTGTCGGCTGGTTCTCATGAACATTAAAGACACCCTTTCTAACAACTGATTCCAAGAAATCCATCGATTTGTTTGTAAATGAAACGCTTTGTCTCCATTGTCTCTAGTGTCTACACTGACATCACTGTTTATTAATTAGAGTGTGCAGAGGTTTCTGTGTTTTTTCACACACTGAAACAGTCCCCCTAGAGCTACTCACCCACCTACTCACTCACCCATAGAGCCACTTATATACCAACTGACAAATGGATGCACACATTCAGACAACCAGTCACTTACCTATATATACAATGAGACATCTATTCACTCACTTATACAGTTAGTCATGTAGCCACTGAATCATTAAATCAGGCACTCATACAAACACTGATTCATCAATAGACCTTGGCATATGATTTAACACTCACATTTATAAAAACACTCATAGTCACCAGATGATGTCATCAGTGATATCATCAGTGATGTAATTTGAGATGTCATCAGCGATCTCATGAGCGATGCCCATAACCACGTCATGAGTGATGTAATATGTGTGGTCATAAGCAGTGCAATGCCGGGGCTTGAGTTATAGTTAGCTCACTAACTATAACGGCTGAATTTCTCTGGTTTATGTGGTGTGAATATTTTCTAGAAATGTATGAGTGTTAAACATATATACTAAGGTACCACGAATGTTAAATTCGGATACTTTCTGTATTACTAATGAGCGAATCAATTTTTTAACATAGATATTTGAGTGGCTGTGTTAATGTGTGTATCTTTGTGTGAGTGTGTGTCTGAGTGCATGTACGTGTGGGTGAGGAGGTATATGAGTAGGTGTGTGGATGAGTAAAGATATATATATATCCATCATACTGGGGATCCCAATTTGACGAACCGTCACAGAATTTTTAAAACTGCCATGTACCAGAGTTAGGTTTCTGTTTGGAAAGTTTTGGCGTGATTGGTTAAGCGGGCCTGGAAAAAAAGAGAGGTCCCAAAATGCATTTTCCCCATGCAACTTCCCATAGGCAATTTAGACACAGCTACAGCTTGAACAGAATTACACTAAATTTGGCAGAAAGGTAGCTGTTGGTCCAGAGGAGTGCCTTTTACTGATTTGGTGTAAATCTGTACAGTAGTTGCAGAGTAATTAAAAGAAAGTCAAATTTGCATAAATAATTACAATGGAATTTTTCCAGGAGGAATAAACACACTGCTAGTTTTGTAAACAATTCAATACTGATTAGGGATGGGCATTAAAGTGATTTCCGTGCCATATCTTAAACAGCCACAGTGGGATATCACTTTATTGATTACCTCGACCAGTACGAGGCAACACAATTCCAAGTATTTGGCTACAGTAGCTATTCTCAAACCCTACCTCCTTGGTTACACAAAAATCCTTTACAATCAGCATTTGCAGTATATGAATCATTACCCCTAAGCATTAAGCCAGTGGGGAAACTGCTCATTATAAATTGTTTACAAAAAAAAGTATTCATCAATAAAAGAGTCAACCTGCTATAGTATCTATATTCAGAGTTTGTCATACATAAGGAATCAATTTGTATCAATTTCACCAATCCTCATTGTAGACAATTCATCCATAATCTCATTCCATTTATTTTCAGTATTCCCGACCCTCTGGCAGGAGGAACAGTATGTGCACATCCTAAAAAAAGTGAAAAAGGCTATGATAAACAACAAAACAGACGCTTACAGACGCTTACATCACCAAAATTGTACTCATTTAAAACCAACTAGAGTTATTGAAACCCTGTTGAGATCATCAGCAAAGGAAACCTAATTTTAAAGACTTTAACATTAAAAGTCATGCTTCACAGATGTACAGACAACTCCTCGACTATTTTCATGCCTACAAGGATCATACTTCCTGCTTCTGAAATCATGAGGGATTCCAACCTCCTCAGTGTGACTGATCTATTTCCACCTCTCTCGTATTTAGGCACAGTGTCCATTCAAAAGAATTTTCTCAGCCTACAGTCACCTGTGTGATGTTCAATTAAGTGTTTGGCTATGCTGTATGTTATGTCATTGTTAGTTATTGCTCGCCAATGTTCAAGGATGCATTTCTTTAATGGAAAGATGGTAGATCCAACATACCACTTTACACATAGACAGGCAATGGCACACACAACATAGTCAGTTCTACACGTTATAAAATTGGTGTTCTTCCATATTTTTTGTCTACCAATGAGTGTCACTTTTATCACATTGTCACAGTGCTTACAGGCCTTAAAGTGGCCGCAGGTTTTGAAACCTTTTGGTGGCAGAAACCACACGCCCTTCTTGGGTTGTAGGTAGCTGTGCACTAGCATATCTTTAAAATACGTTTTTCACTTATAATTGATCATGGAATGGATGCAAGTACTGTTACCTATGACCTGGTTTTGCTCCAAAATGTCCAACCTAATGTTCAGAATATTACACAATTCCAGTGACCCTTGGGAATATTTGATAATGAAACTTATATCATTCTGACAGGCATGGGTCATCTTCGGCGGTTCAAATTAAATTTTGTCCCTGCTAATCAGATTAGCTTTTTTTACTGGAAATTACTAGATGTTTGTTGGAGTATCATCTATATTTAAATCTTTATTTCATCTGTCCTCTGACTTCCAGATAATCTTGCTCTGAACAACAATTATGATATGCTCAGAGGAATTCTCCATACAGGATATTCCATCTAAAATGTGGTGTATGGCTGCTAAAGGTGTGCAGGATCGAGTTTCCTGTGGTGGTTTTCCTGAATAGCTTAGACTGTAGGGGATTCCCAACTACCTTCAATTTGAGATCTAAAGGTTTTACAGTGTTTCTACTGTGAGTCATTGTAAAACAATGGTTTAGATTCCTGTAATTCAGAGCTTGGACAAAATCACATAAGTAATTTTCCTGGCCATTCTATATGTAGAAAACTGCATCGATGTACAGAAGCCAGATCCATTGAAACATCTCTGCTTCCCAGAGCACCTGCCCCTCCCACCAGTCAACCAAGAGATTGGCACAGCTAGGGGGAAAGTAGCTGCCCATCACTGTTCCTTGTATCTGTTTGTATAATACCTTGTTAAACAGAAAAATATTCTCATTGAGGCAAATATTGACCATGTCTAGGAGCATGAGAGTATGAGTCCACAGTTTGATACCCAACTCAAATTGTGTGACTTGGGTACATTATTACATACCTTTGAGAGATCCTTTGCCACTAAATCACAAAATACATCAATGTTATCTTTGTTGGTTTGAGGGATAAACTTGGATGGTGGCTTAAAGTGAGTTTCATAGGGCATATCATTGATTATCCCAAATTCGTCCAAGAGATTCTCTATCACTCCAGGATCAGAGGATCTCAATATCATCTATTAACAGATTAGATTTGGAGGTTATCGCAAAAGTTCCACACATTTTTCTAGAGTCTCATTTTAATGCATGCTACTTATCTAGTTTCAGCTTGTGCACAAATGTAAATAGATCTATCGATAACTGGACATAATTGTTGGATACACTTGGACAAAAAGACAGCCCTAATCTAAGGACATCAGTTTCAATAAGTGTGAATCCTTGGTCAGATAAATTAATTACTGTTAGTTGTTGTTCCATGTTGTCTCCTACCATTGTGTTTTTTTCTTCTGACCTCACGCTGTGTTCCCATATCTTTTCCTCTTGATGAATTGCATTGTAATTATTGCTCCCTAACCATGCTATTCTGTCTTGGGAATAAAGGGGTTTTGATTCATTTGTTTTTCTTCACTTTTTGTATTCATGAATGTTTTCACAGTTGTGTATAAGCAATGTATTTTCTTTATGTTTATGATGATAGTAGTTCCTTTAAAAACATGCAATTGCACCTATATGTCACATGATCGAGACTGAGTGCAGTCAAAATTTGTTGTGTTTCCCTGAGTATATTGTTGACAAAGGCAGGTTTTTGTCAAAACTCTTCCAGTTTTGATGTAAATCTCCAATGCCATAAGCAATTAACTTGGATTGCACACACTACCAGAGTTCTGACTTTCCTGTATGAAGTTTCCAATAGGAAAGAGATTTTTTTGTTTGTTAATTACTTTTGGACCAGTAGACTAATCGTCACATGTCTTTCAAAAAAAAAAGTCTCATCCCCCTCAGCTTCTTCCAGGAAAATGCTGGGGTGACCCATCAAAGCCGAGACCAAGAAAAAGGAATAGGTTTCTAAACTAGTTTTTACCCTGCAGTTTTATATAGGGTAAATGAAATGCAATACCATAAAAACAGCTGAACTGGTTGCTGCCAAATTTGGTAAAAAGCTAAATTAAGGTTCACAATGCATGTACATTTCACACTGTGGAGTATTCATGGAGCCGACAGACCAAAAGATGAGATCTGGTTGGTTGGCACAACATTAGCAAAGATTTTGCTGCAGTCATTTTATAACTCAGGATCTCAGTCCCAGGCTGCAGCATACTCAAGGCTTATAAATGATGACTAAATCACCCCCTCTGGCTTTGGGTTAAAAAAGATTCAAGAAACATAGAGTTGGCAGGATATGTGTACCATGACTCCTTTGGTCAGATGTCGGGTTGCAGGGGGTCCTCCCCGGGCCAAAACATAGTTGTTTTAAGTAGTTCTGCTGCTCCGTGGTATAAATAAAAAGCAAACGACAGTGGGTTCCCACCTTTTTCAATTGTGAACACCCAGGTTTGGGCCATGGCCCGACGGGGGTCACCTCATGTAATAAAAAAAGGGAGTGGGTATTTAGCCCCATCCTCTGAGGCTAAGCAATTTTTTTGAGGAGTGTGCATGAGACTCCCATCCCAAACCAGTTAATGGCCCCAGAGATCCCATAACCCAGAGATGAAGAACACTCCCTGAATCTCAAAAGGATCCCAGGGACCGCATCCACAAGGGCAAAAACATTTTGGGGGGGGGGTTATGGGGCCACCGAGTTACTGGAACATCCTATTGTGTCGGGCACTCCTAGGCCTGTCAACAAGAAGTGCCCCAGAGACCACATCCGATGGGACACTGTGCTGTTCCTTGCTTGCAAGAGTGTGGACAGGGAGAACTTCAATTTCCCGCAATGGATCTCGCAGGCAGGGATAATAGGTTTTCAGGGCCAACACCATTTATTTAATGATGTGGGGTGCTGCAGGGAGGGCACTGCCCTAACAATATTGGAAAAAAAGACACTCTAAGTCTCATGGGTCATTCAATACATGATGCCAGAAGAGCTTAACATATTTAACATATTTTAAAGCACTATAAGCTGGAGTTGTATGCTCTTCATCTGTAGTGCAGGGATCCCTGTTGGTGTGTCTTATAACTACATTTTGTGGATTGAAGAGTATGTAAAAGACTCAACAGATGTTTATAGTTGCTTTGAATAAAAAAGCTTCCTTTAAAATATTTGTATGACAGTATATACTGTTAACCACATCCATGCACATGAGAATACATTGGACTATATTTACTGATTTCTTTTTTTATGTTTTTATATAGCGCAAACGTGACCCGAATCAGGTCTCAGAGACCTTTACATAGCAGCAGTTGCGTACATGAGGACACACACATTTCTTTTTTTATTTCTTTTTTTAGGCACAGGGAGATTAAGTGATTTGCCCAGAATCACAAGATGTTCATTGTCGTTGCTGAGACTCGAACCCAGTTCCCCAGATTCAATGACGACTGCCTTAGCCGTTAGGCCAACTCCTCTCACCATAAATTATTTATCAATAATTCATCCCCCTGATAACTTATTGTGGTGATTTATTGACAAAGCTAATAGCTCTGCTTTAAATATGTTGATGTGTTGACTGCGTGACAAATTCAATAGGCTAGCCTTTTATATTTTTTACTTTTTACTCTTTGATGAAGCCAAGTGTTCATATTGTTACCCAACGTAAAAAAAAAAAAACTCACTAATTCACTGAAAAAAACAAAGGTTATAGTGACGTTTTAGTTAGGTCTGGTACCAATACCTTACTTTACTTGAAAATAAAACTCAGAAATTAACTGAAAAAAACAAAGGTTAAAATGACATTATTGGTCGGTTTAACATAACATTTTAAACTTTAAAAACTGTTGACATTCCCCAGTTGTAGTTAACTGAAATAACTAAACCTCATGCCCCACTATGTAAAGGGTCATCATAAATGAAATATTAAGATGTCATCAGTGACATTATGAATGATGTCATAGGACATGTCATGAGTGATCTAATAAGTGAGGTCAAAAGCAGGACAAGGCGCGTGTTACTTCCGTTAACTATAATTGTTTAACCCTTTTTTCAGTATATATATATATATATATATATATATATATATATATATATATGTATACTCTTAACACGCAAACATTTCTTATAACTGATGAAGGCATTGCGCCGAAACGCGTCTTATAAAGGGATGTCTGCAAGCTATCCTGCGTCCCTGTGAGTGCTTTACACCTTGTGTGTTTTGAGCGTGAATACTATCGCGACTTCCACCTCGCAAACAATTGCACCCGCCACAAGAGTACAGCAGCTTGGTGGGAACTTGGAGCGTGAATATGTATGCTGCTTGAACCGCTGATGTGCTGAGGTGGACCGCCGTCCTATCGGGACACGAGCTATACAAGCCTGAGGACGCCGACCTATCTGATCGACGCCTGCGGATGCATGAGGGACACATCAGCTGGCGAGGGGAGCCCGGGACGAGCCTCGGGTAGCCAATGTGGCGTGGCACTGGGATTGCGGCATTGGCCAGAGGAGTGTAAGAAACCACGCCATTGGCCCGGCATCAGCCAATATGAACTGAGGACATTGTGATATAAAGCAATGAGCAGACTCTTAACACGCAAACATTTCTTATAACTGATGAAGGCATTGCGCCGAAACGCGTCTTATAAAGGGATGTCTGCAAGCTATCCTGTGTCCCCATGAGTGCTTTACACCTTGTGTGTTTTGAGCGTGAATATATGTATACATATATATATATATATATATATATATATATATATATATATATCTATATATACACTCCAAGGCAGATTTACAAGACACTTGTGCCACGTTTACGCCGCCATTGCGTCACGCAACGGCGGCGTAAACGTGACGCATCCCTGCGACCCATTTACAACGTGACGCATCTAGGCGTTCCGGGGCATGTGCGCCTCGCAAAAGTGCCTGCGTGAAATCTACAAGGTTTCACGCAGGCACTTGTGCGACGCTGCTACGTCAATTCCTTACGCCTGCTTGAAGCAGGCGTAAGGACTGACGCAGCACGTTAAGTATAGGGCACACCCGAGCATTGCTGGAGTCGCGTCGCGCTTGCGACGCGACTCCAGCGATGCGCCGTCCTTACGTCACGAGATGCGTCACACATCTACCTACCCTTGCGCTACGGTGCGCCGCATTATAAATGCGGCGCATCCGCCGTGACGCAAGGGTAGTTTTGCGTGACGCATTTGTTCTGGCGCATCCCTGCTGATTTGCAGAGATGCGCCAGAACTCATAAATATGCCCCAACAGATATATATTTGTATGTACAATTACATATATATTCTTTTTATTTATGTATATGTACGTTTTCAACACATTTTATTTTAAAGATAATACATATTGTATTCTAATATTAATACCAATAACATTAACAATAATAATAGTTACATATTTATTATTGTTTGACTCATGTTTAAATAAAAATATTGCTGAACTCTAATACCCCTTCCGTCCCATAACTCTATCCATCCCTCTGCATTTTTATTGTGGGCTTTGTAATATTCCCTCCAAACGATTGGCAAAGTCCTGCACAAACACGTATTTTTGGTAAAGTTATATCCCAGTTGTGTCATGTTTCCCCATCGCTCTCGCAACCCCAAAAAAGTTTCTTCACAGACATTTCTGCAGTTCGCAACTGTTTTTCAGCTTAATAAAAACAAAAATGCCTCTCTCCTGAATCAGTCCGTAAACGACCATTCAAAACACAAACCTCGGTCAGTATGAGTCAATTTTAATAATACCTCAGTTTTGATGTCTATATATGTATGGTGTTGCTGTTTAGCTCTATTCACCACAAAAGGAGTATTTATCGGCAGCAAGGACAATCTGACTTTAAATAGCTTATAAACTGGCCCTGTGCCTGTGCAATGAAAGGAAGGGCTGTATATAAAATCCCGCTAAAACTGAAGGCATTAACACATTAGCTGGTGTTCATGCATGCTCTTTCCGCTTTATTATTCCCAGTGCCATATGTGCTCTGCCTCTCTTCGCGATCTGCACTGCTATCTTCAAACGAGCTTCCGTCAGACATTATTTCCAATGTAAAAACCAGGGCCCCCCATTAAAATCGGTGAATTTTTCAGTAATGTTTAAGCAATATATGATTAGTTCTACGTTTATGTGCGGATTTGTAAAAGGAAATTGTAGAGATTTTCTTAAATGTGACACGTCTGCTGCTTCCTCTAAAGATGCTGCGTGCAGCGTTTCCTCTTGTTGCTTTACACTTCTTGATCGGGGAAGGTCATTAGAAAGCGCGTGTCTTTGAGTCAAGTTAATTTGTCCACGGTTTATTTACTGTAAAGTGAAGGCATCATCATTCACTGTGGCAGCAGATAAAATGTGAACCTTGTTTAAAAAGTAAATCAGCATTCAAAGATGTTCTGGATTTAATCAAGTTGTATATATTTATGTAAGGTAAAAGTTTAAGATTCACAAAAATGAATATTTTCTTATTTGGTAATTTGAGGATTAAAGTTGAAGCTCAATGTATCCACATTCCACTGAATTTGCTGAAAAGTACTGATACGGAGCACATCTGCATGAGAACACATTCCTCTAGCATGTAAGGTTTACAGCTGCGTGTGGCCATTTTAATGTGAAATAAGGTGTAGAGAAAGTGAGGCAGAAACAGGACAAAGAAAGGCGCGAGAAACAGATGATCGATGGAGTTCAAAAGGACAGAGAAAGAAGAGTCGTAAAAAGAGCGAGGGTATCCCAACAATGCACACTGAATAGAACTAGGAAACCGCTGTTCTAGTTAAAACCCCTAAAATAAAGCCCTACAAAGTCAGCATATTAAGGCACAGAATATGGCCCATGCAATATTTAATCCAGAAAGAAGAATGTTCAGATTCTGCAGTTTGAAATAAAACGTGTTATTTTATATAGATGGATCTTTTAGGGGAGCCTATAGCTAAGGCCCACCTATTAATGTAGCCCTTTTTTACCAGAAGGCGGCTGTTGCCTTGAGAGATGAGCACTTTCTGTACGACAAACTGAACGATGGTTGTGTCTTACACTATCACAATAGAGGGTTTTGACCTCAAATAATAATTACACTGTACTGGCTGCCTGCCATTGTCTTTTTGCAGTAATTTCATGGAAAGTCTCACTCCCACCTATAACTAGCTTTAGGAGATACAATGTTTAAACTGATGTCTTACTATTTTCCACCAGTACTGCTAAAATTTGACTAGCTGGATAAAACTCCAGCACAATGTAACTTTATGAAAGAATGACTCCTCCATAGTTGTACAGGACTAAATATCAATGGCATGTATATAATGATACAAGAATATCGATGACAGAATACCCACGGACAGTTACGAGCATCTAAGGAAGTATAAATGTACTATTCCTAACTGCACGTCTACTCATATTGATATATATGTATGTATAAAGCTTACTCACTTCCGTGTCATGTGATCAAGGCTCTTCCGAGCCGAAATGCGGCAGACCGAGTAATAGCAATAAAGCACTGCAGCACGACATCGTGGTCCGCCTCCGCCCATGGTATAAATGCCAAGGAGTGACGGAGTGTTTGGATATATATATATAAATATATATATATTTTACAACAAACAAAGGGTGTTCCTTTGGGTGTCCCCTCGAGAAAGCCGCAACACAGGTAGGTTTCAAACTTCTGGTTTATTAAGGCAAGCTACAGCAGCGGAGCTCCAGACATCACTGCAATCTTAAAAGGGCCGATGCGTTTCATGCAACTAAGCACTTCTTCTAAGTCCAAATGACTCACTGTGCGCCAGGACAATGAGCACATGATAACAATCTCGACCATCCCCAGTGGGTGTGAACAGCACTGCTGCTTGCTGGTCATTGTAGTGCACATGCGATTTCCCTTCAGTGAGGTTCCTAGCGCACAGCATGATAAAAGTCAATAAATCCCATGTGGGTGCGTGAAATGTCTTTAGCAGGACTGCTGAACCACACAACTTGCCTCACCACCTTTCCTGTCCAATTCTTGCTGTAAACTGGTTGGCGCAGCATGGACCGCTTCCATGCGGCAGGGCTCTCTCACGGCAGGATGGGCCGTCCTTACTTTACAACAAACAAAGGGTGTTCCTTTGGGTGTCCCCTCGAGAAAGCCACAACACAGGTAGATTTCAAACTTCTGGTTTATTAAGGCAATGTACAGCAACGGAGCTCCAAACATCACTGGAATCTTAAAAGGGCCGACGCGTTTCATGCAACTAAGTACTTCTTCAAAAGCCAAATGACTCACTGTGCGCCAGGACAATGAGCACCTGATAACAATCTCGACCATTCCCAGTGGGTATGAACAGCACTGCTACTTGCTGGTCATTGTAGTGCTCTTGCGAGTTCCCTTCAGTGATGTTCCTAGTGCACAGTAGAACCGCGGCACAAGAAATCAGTCAAAGAATTGTGCAAAACGCAAAAAGGGGGCAGGGTAGAAACACCTTGATCCCCTAGGCCTGCTTAGGGGGTCCCACAAGGAGCCTAAGGGCCCCCCACATTTAATTTTTTTTTTAAATCTGCAAAATGTGCGACGGATCCACGGATCTGGCCGCGAAAAAATAAAACAAAGCGCGGTCTCCCACGCTTCGTTAGTATTTAGCCCCCAGGGGGGCCAAGTCCCGGGGGCAGTACTTTTAATGTAATGGGGGCCTGGAGTGGCCCCCCTAGCCCCAGAGACTGCCACCCCCCAGGGCTTTTTTAAAATATGTGCGGGGGTTCCAAGCCCCCCAGCCCCGGGAACCAACCCCCCGGGGCTTCAAAAATAAATGGGTGGTGGGGCTCATAGGCACCCCCAGACCCGGGGACCGCCACCCAAGGGGCTTCAAATAAACATGGGTGGGGGGCTCAAAGGCCCCCCAAACCCCGGTTACCACCACCCCTGGGGCTATAAGAAAATATTTGTGGGGGACTTTCACCCCCGGGGCATGTGTTTAAAAAATAAATCATAAACTGTGTGGGGGGTCTCGAGCCCCCCACATGCCCCGGGACCTCCACCTCCCCGGGGTTCTAAATATTATAATTGGGTGTCTGTGACGGACCCCCCAGGGACCACCACCTCCCCTGGGCTTTCATAATGTTGGGAGGGGGGCCCAACCCCGGGACACTGTAGTTTGCTATGACAGGGTGGGACCTCGCGCCTCCCGTCCTGCTAAAGCAAACTCTGCTTTGGTATTTGGAAGAGAGGGCAACAAACCTGTTCTCTCTTCCAAATACCAAAGCTGATTGCTTTTCCACACGGGGAGCTGCATCTTAGCAGCTCCCCATGTGGAAAAGCAATGCCAGCTCTTGCAGGATGCGGGGAGCCAGTGGGACCGTGGGGGGATTGGGGCGCCCCCAATGGTCCCCAACAGAGAGGGCCAGACCCGGAGGATGGGGTTCCCGGGGCTTTAGGTGGCCCAGGAGGGGGCCACGCGGCCCCCCTCCCCAATTTAAAAAAATGGAAAATAAAAAGGCATATCCGGCCCCGGGGAATGGGGTCACCGGGGCCATAAATGTCCTGAGGAGGGGTGCTACGTAACGAAAAATTGCCAGGCCCCGGGGCTGGGGTCCCCGGGGCCAATTATGGCATCGGGAGGGGAGCCACGTGGCCCCTTCCAAATAAAGATAAAAAAAATTATAAAGGGGCCCTGGGGCATGGGGTCACCAGGGCCAGAACATTAGGAAAAGAAGGGGGACCAGAAAGCCCCCTTATTAAAAAAAAAAGACCGACATTGCACTGGAGGCCCCACCCCCTCCCTGCAGCACTCTGCAACTGCACCCCCTGGTGCATTTGCAGATGAGGAATTAATTCCCCTTGAAAACTGGGGGTCCCTGGGGGCCAACTAGCCCAGCAGGAACCTCCAGTATGCGCCAAGGAGCTTGCTTTGCGGAGAGGTGTTCAGAGGCTATGCCCATTTTTACAAAACTCCGCAATGCAGCTCTCTGGCGCTTACTGGAGGTACATGGTTGACTAATTGTCCCCCAGGGACCGTCATGATTGAAGAGGAATTAATTCCCCAACTTAAAACGTGCTACAGGGCGAAGGGAGGGGACGGGCCTGAGGTGATGTGCGAATACAAGCCCTGTGGTGTGTTTTAAGATGGGGAAATATTTCCCCTTCAATCCTGAGGGCCCCTGGGGGCTAACTAGCCCACCAGGTGCTTCCAGTAAGCGCCACTGCGCTGCGCTGCAGAGAGGTGGCCAGGCCGTGCGTCTTTTTACACCTCTCTGCAACACAGCTCTTTGGTGTTTACTGGAGGTACCTAGTGGGCTACTTGGACACTAGGGACCCTCAGGATTCAAAGGGACTTTATCTCTCAAATTAAAAGAGCCACAGGGCGCATTTACACAGTGGTGAAGGGAGGGGATGGAGCCTGAGGTGACGTAGACAAACACGCTCTGTGGCGCGTTTTAGGTTGGGGAAAAAATTCCCCTTTAATCCTGAGGGCCCCTGGGGGCCAACTAGCCCACCAGGTGCTTCCAGTAAGCGCTACTGCGCTGCCTTGCAGAGAGGTGGTCCAGGCCGTACCCCTTTTTACACCTCTCTGCAAAGCAGCTCTGTGGAGCTACCTGGAGATACCTGGCGGGCTAGTTGGACCCAAGGGACACTCAGGATTCAAGGGGACTTTATCACCCAAATGAACACATCCACAGGGTATGTTTGCACACATGTCACCTCCGGCCCCCATCCCTTCAAAAGTGTGCAAACGCACCCTGTGGTGCATTTTAAGAGGCAGTTTAATCCTGTCTTCCCTATTATGTACTAAGGGCTTACAGAGGAGGCCATGGTAATCACAGGGGTACCCCGACGCATAGTGCTCCCTAGTGTATGTAGGTGTTTTAACTGTATTTTAAGTGTCTTTTTGCATAGCACTGGCTCTAGGACTGATTAGTCAGAGTCAGTTACCACCAGTACCCATCGGAAAAAGTTGAGGGTACAGGATGATTTTGCAACAAGGCCTCTTTCTGCTCCTCTGTCTGTTCTTTCTGCACGTCTTCCTTCTTCCTGTACTTTTCTTCGTCTTTGAGGACTTCTGTTGCTTCTTTCTGCATTTCTCTAGCTTCTTTCTGTGTGTTCTTTCTTCTTTTTTTACATGTAGTACCTCTGTAGGCATTGGTAGAAACTAGCATTTAAAAAAACCTTAGAAATTCACTGAAAAAACCATAGGTTTCAGGCACGTTATAGTTACGAATTAGTATTGAAAAAACCTTTGACATTCACTGAAAAAAATAATAGGTTTTAGACACGTTATAATTAGGAATTAGCATTTAAAAAACCATTGAAATTCTCCAGTTATACTTGCGCGCCGGCAATGCATTGCTGATGACGTCACATATTATATCACTGATGACATGGTCAGTGATGTCACTCATGACATCACTGATGACATCTCAAATGACATCACTGGTGACATCATTCAGTGAATGTATTATTTTCAGAAAATTAAATATGTTTTATACACACACACCACACACACCCCCACACATCCTACACACACCCCACACACATACCCCCCACACTCAGTGATGTCATTTGAGATGTCATCAGTGATGTCACCGACCATGTCATGAATGATCTAATATGTGACATCATCAGCAGTGGATTGCGGGTGCGCGATATATACTTAGTACAACTAACTATATAGGAGCAATTTCAATGGTTTTGTATGAGTAAAATGTCCAGCTAACTATAACACCACTAAAACTTATAGTTTTTTGAGTGAATTTCAAAGGTTTTGTAAAAGCTAATTCCTAACTATATAACTCCTGAAACCTATGGGTTTTTCAGTGAATATATATATATATACATATATATATATATATATATATATATATATATATATATATATATATATATATATATATATATATATATATATATATATTCACTGAAAAAACCATAGGTTATAGACCATATATAGTTAGGAATTAGCATTTAAAAAACCTTATTTTACTCACACAAAACCATTGAAATTCCATATATAGTTAGTTGCACTAACTATATATCGCGCACCTGCAATCCACTGCTGATCATGTCACATATTACATCATTCATGACATGGTCAGTGACATCACTGATGACATCACTGATGACATCTCAAATGACATCACTGATGACATCACTGATGACATCTCATTTGACATCATTCTTGTGCTAATACGATAAACCTCTTCAGACTCTAATATAACCTTAGATACACTCAGTGTATACAGACACTCACACACTTCCACTCATCCATGGAGTTACTCACACACCCAGTCAGTCATGCAAAGAAACAATCTCATCTCCATTTCATCAACTATAGAGTTAAACACACCTTACTTATTGAAACATATACTAACACATATTTACTCTCTTATACAATCCCTGATACAAGTTCACAATGATCGATACAACCACTCACTCATTCGGTGGCTCTCATGCACAGTTATTTATATATGCCAACTCTCACATGTACTGTGTTTTACATATGTACTTACTATGACATGTAGCATTGAGATATCCATTCACTCATCAATACACTCATGCACACAGTCAACTGCCCATGTAGCTGTTTCCACATGCACTCTTGAACTCATACACCTAGTGAATAAACTGTTCACACATCTATGCATAGAGTCACACACCTTCCAGCCACCCCCACACAAACTCAATCTCCCATAGAAATACTTGGGCAAGCAATTAATAACACATATAGCCTCTCGTATAGCTAATGATCAACACATGCAGCAGTTTACAGAACAACAGACATAATGATGCACAAATTAAGACAGTTTAGTCACTAACCCATGCATTCAGTGAGACACATTTAATCACTCACTCATACAGTCAGTCACGCACCTACTAAATCCTTCATCCAGACACTTATACATCCACTCATTCTTCAATATGTAAGATATATTTTAACTTTACAGAAACATACAGTCACTGGATGTTGTCATCAGTGATGTCATCAGTGATGTCATTTGAGATGTCATCAGTGATGTCATCAGTGATGTCACTGACCATGTCATGAATGATGTAATATGTGACATGATCAGCAGTGGATTGCAGGTGCGCGATATATAGTTAGTGCAACTAACTATATATGGAATTTCAATGGTTTTGTGTGAGTAAAATAAGGTTTTTTAAATGCTAATTCCTAACTATATATGGTCTATAACCTATGGTTTTTTCAGTGAATTTTCAAGGTTTTGTAAATGCTAATTCCTAACTATATATGGTCTATAACCTATGGTTTTTTCAGTGAATTTCAATGGTTTTTTAATAGCAAATATCATAAGCTGTCGAATGTCAAGTACGTGGTAAGTGAAAACATTTTCGTGTTTATGCACACTGATCTGCTTTGAATGGTGCCCCCCCCCTCATTTCTATTAGGAGTACTCTCTCTTTGCAGATAGTGAAAGGTAGTTAACGCAGGTCTTTGCCCCCATTGTAATCCGTCGTGCCTGCTTCTCTCTCCA
This sequence comes from Lissotriton helveticus, assembly GCF_964261635.1. NCBI lineage: Eukaryota > Metazoa > Chordata > Amphibia > Caudata > Salamandridae > Lissotriton > Lissotriton helveticus. The sequence goes on from NC_136067.1 coordinate 661,406,436, forward strand.
TTTGATTGATTGTTATCCAAGTATTTACTGTTTTAGAATTAGTTCTCTTTGGTTCATTCTCTATTTACAAACAAACACAGAGTCGCAATACTCTGTTCAGTCTTTGCAGATAACGAAAAATCGTGTAAAAAAAAAAGAAAAGGAATCGAGCAAAATCAGTAGGCCACTAATGGGATCTCTTTTTGACCTCGCTAAAATAGAAACATTAGGAACAACCCCTCATGACAAATACAAAACTAGTGAGATGAACTGAACTCCACACAATGATGGCTGCAAAACAACTCGGCTCCGCCACCCACCCCGCCCAAAATAACGATAAAGAACGGCTGCCATGATTGGTTGCGGAATGACCACGACGGAGCTACGAAATGGTGCTGCTCTCATGCTAACCCCAGCTTTAGTCTGAAACATCCAGAAACACTGTAGACTACCAATTCGATCAGTTCCGGTAGCGCCCCAATGTAACCCGGTAGAGAAGAACTAGCTCTCCCCTCTTTGACTGATGGTTCTTGTTGCCTGTCCCTTCTGTTGTCATTTAACAGAACTATTTAGCCTGCTGAAAGGGGTTGTGTTCCGACCGCTGGTTGGTGGAGACATTTTGACTATATTCTGTACCTGCGTTGTCGCGTAATGCGTCATATGACGCGCCGCGTTAGCGCATCCGGAAGTCATCCGGGGCGCGCAGCGCGTAACGTAAGCATAACAAGTCATGTGACTTGTTAATAAAACTTTTCATTGGTTCATTTTACTTTTCTTATTGTAATGATGAAAGGCTTGGTCATATGACCTAAAAATTACGCTTTTCATTACTTCCGAACATTATTTTTTCTTAAATATATGTTATAATGTTCCAGGCTAATGTACTTTCCCGGAAATTTTACAACTGTCCTGCAAGTAAAATATATTCTTTTTTCGAGAAAAAGAGCGTTTCTTCGTCCCATGATGAAGCCGTTGAGCAAAAGAGGGTCGACCTGCTGTCTTAGTCGCCGATACGCCTGAATATGAGATTCTTATCGATCACTTTATGTTGCAGGAATAGAAAACACAACAGCCCTTGACCATTTATCTTTACTGCGTTCCTTCGTATTATACCTTTTACCCTTCATGTAATTGGTCTGCTTTATTTCACTTGCCTTTTAATGATTCTAAAACAGTCACTATTATTAAAAACTTTACCAATGTATATACTACTACCATGTTTTCTTTTAAAAACCTTTATTGAGAAAATTTCATTATACAAATACGAGCCTATAACCACGTGGGCCTGCCACAGAGCAAACTGTAATCGTATATGATGAATAGACATTTACACTGTAGAGGAACGTAACGGGCGGGCCATTAGGTTGCAAGAACTAAGGTGTCTAACAGTTACGGAATCGGTGGACGTACATTTTATAATTAAAATACGACAGGGCCAGTTACAATAAAATTATCTAGATATACATTTGCGGGCAAGTACCATGGGTGACGTTAATTCGAACTTTCAACAGTACAGTAATCAATAACACATCAGAACTTAATATCAATAGGGATGTCGAAATATTCAATCAATTCTCGTCCCCGCCCGCCATGTGCTTCAAAACTGCATACGTATCTCGTGATTTCAAGGTTCTGCAACCAGTACACAACAAGGAGTTACGAGTCCCATTTATTCTGGCGCCATTTTGGGCGAGGACGGGCAGGTCCAGGATATAGTCAAAATGTCTCTACCAACCATCGACTATGATGATCTTCATATGCTGTATTTATTAGAGTAACACTCATCTGTCCACATGAAATTAATTTGCCACAATCTAAACATGTCATTTTAATCTTTCCAAAGTTCTTCTAAATATTTGGGACCGTTTCCCTTGCCTCTGAAGCTCTCAGTGCCACTTCTTTGATGAATGTACTAGCAGGTCAGGGGTTCTCCTCCAAATCTCTCTTTTATGCAGCACTATAATTAATTGGTGCCACCTCTCCATATGACGATGCATGGTATAGTTACCACAACTATATTTTTTTTCGGTTCCTCTGGAGAGTTCATCGTGGCAGATGAAGCGTGTAACGTACCGGGCATTTACCTTTTTTTGCATGTACAGGAAAGGAAAAAAAAATCGAGCGTCCGAGTTCTAAGGTGTCCCAGGGCCATTTTGGTGGACCAGGCCCAAATCCAAAGAACAGCCATCTCACAGGCTAATGGGGCGACCCACGCCGAGTTTCAGCATTGTAGTATGACCACACAAGTACAGCAACTTGCTAGACATCACCTCGGTGCCATCCGGATCTCGGCGCCCCACTGCAGATGAAGTGCCTCTCAACTATGAAACCACCACGGTGACATCCGGATCTTGGCGCGTTGTGCTGCCTTCGGCCTATTCGCACATCGGTCCGCTACTGACGCCATCTCACAGGCTAATGGGGCGACCCACGCCGAGTTTCAGCATTGTAGGATGACCACACCAGTACAGCAACTTGCTAGACATCACCTCGGTGCCATCCGGATCTCGGCGCCCCACTGCAGATGAAGTGCCTCTCAACTATGAAACCACCACGGTGACATCCGGATCTTGGCGCGTTGTGCTGCCTTCGGCCTATTCGCACATCGGTCCGCTACTGACGCCATCTCACAGGCTAATGGGGCGACCCACGCCGAGTTTCAGCATTGTAGGATGACCACACCAGTACAGCAACTTGCTAGACATCACCTCAGTGCCATCCGAATCTTGGCATCTCAACGCCTAGTGGTATCTTCCATACAAAAAATATTGTTACGCTGCCTTTGGCCCCATTCGCACATCAGTCCGCAACTTAGACACCACCTCGGTGCCATCCGGATCTTGGAATGTCAGCACCTTTTGGTGTCTTCTCGTCAGAAAATATTGTTGCGCTGCCTTTGGCCCCATTCGCACATCAGTCCGCTACTGACGCCATCTCACAGGCTAATGGGGCGCCCCACGCCGACTTTCAGCATTGTAGAATAACCACACCAGTACAGCAACTTGCTAGACATCACCTCGGTGCCATCCGGATCTCGGCGCCCCACTGCAGATGAAGTGCCTCTCAACTATGAAACCACCACGGTGACATCCGGATCTTGGCGCGTTGTGCTGCCTTCGGCCTATTCGCACATCGGTCCGCTACTGACGCCATCTCACAGGCTAATGGGGCGACCCACGCCGAGTTTCAGCATTGTAGGATGACCACACCAACTTGCTAGACATCACCTCAGTGCCATCCGAATCTTGGCATCTCAACGCCTAGTGGTATCTTCCATACAAAAAATATTGTTACGCTGCCTTTGGCCCCATTCGCACATCAGTCCGCAACTTAGACATCACCTCGGTGCCATCCGGATCTTGGCATCTCAGCGCCTTGTGGTGTCAGTCAGAAAATATTGTTGTGCTGCCTTCGGCCTATTCGCACATCGGTCCGCTACTGACGCCATCTCACATGCCAACGGGGCGCCCCACGCCGACTTTCAGCATTGTAGGATGGCCACACCAGTGCGGCAACTTGCTACACACCACCTCGGTGCCATCCGGATCTTGGCATCTCAGCGCCTTGTGGTGTCTTCTACTCCGGAAATATAGTAGAAAATATTGTTGCGCTGCCTTTGGCCCCATTCACACATCAGTCCGCTACTGACACCATCTCACAGGCCAACGGGGCGCCCCACGCCGACTTTCAACATTGTAGGATGGCCACAGAAGTGCGACAACTTACTAGACACCACCTCGGTGCCATCCGGATCTTGGCGCGTTGTGCTGCCTTCGGCCTATTCGCACATCGGTCCGCTACTGACGCAAACTCACAGGCCAACGGGGCGCCCCACGCCGACTTTCAGCATTGTAGGATGGCCACACCAGTGCGGCAACTTGCTACACACCACCTCGGTGCCATCCGGATCTTGGCGCGTAGTGAAGCTGCAGCAGCTGCAAATAAGCTTCAGACAGTGTTACAACCGCTGCTCAGAACTCTCAACTATGACACCACCTCGGTGCCATCCGGATCTTGGCGCGTTGTATTGCCTTCGGCCTATTCGCACATCGGTCCGCTACTGACGCCGCCTCACGTGCCAACGTATTTTCTCCGCATTTTATACCCTATGCCGCATAACAGGTCATGTGACTTGTTTATAAAACTTTTCATTGGTTCATTTTACTTTTGGTTTCCTAATGATGGAAGGCTTGATCATATGACCTAAAAACAACACTTTTCATTGGATGAAAACTTTTTTTTTCCCCCAAACGATGAAAGCCCCACCTTGTTTCTGGATGTTTCAGACTAAACTGGCGTCACCATGAGAGCACCACCATCTCGTAGCTCCGTCGTGGTCATTCCGCGAGCAATCATGGCAGCCGCTCCCCACCAGAAGCCTGCAGGAGTCGGGGCCCCCAAAACTTTTGATGAATTCTCAAGGCGGAGGGGACGCTTTCGAGAATGGGGTCCAAGACCTAGCAGACAAGCGTCCGATTTCCAAGGTGTCCCAGGGCCATTTCAGTGGACCACGCCCAAAAAGGAAAGAGCCTGCCGCCATTTTGAGAGTCCTGTGGCAGCCGCCTATCGCTGCACCGCAAGAGTGGGCGCAACTCAGCTGAATGGCGGATTTTGACACAGTGGACCAAAAGCGGACGGAATGGCAACTGAAACGGTAAAGGGGCGCCCCACTAAAACAGATGAGACTCCACCTGGAGAGGCCCGTTCACGCCGCCTCCCCCGGGGCGCTCCACGCCGTTAATCGGAGCAGCATTGTAGGATACCAAAACCAGTGCGGCAACTTACTGGACATCACCTTGGTGCCATCGTTCTGCTGCCTTGGAACTATTCGCACAACAGTTTGCTACTGATGACCCACCCCCCGCGACGCCCCACGCCGTTATTTGCTGGGTGGCAACTTACTAGACATCACTTTCGTGTCATCTAGATTTCGGCGCGTTCTGCTGCCTTGGAACTATTCGCACAACAGTTTGCTACTGATGACCCACCCCCCGCGACGCCACACGCCGGAAATCTGGACGTTGTGCTGCGTTGGGACTATTCGCACAGCCGACCGCTACTTCGTTGTTTTTCTCTAAAAATGTTTATATGTTATTACTATTTTTGTTTTCTTGTATATATTTATAAATTATTAAAGTTTTATAATCTTACTACTTTGTCGGAGTGCTATATATTTTTAATGTGACACATAATTGTAAAAACTTTGATGTACAAAGAGTCATCCCTGGAATCTTCCGCTTCACGCTCGGTCCCCTCCCCAATCACAATACAGGATGGTTTTCAGATAATAGCAACGCTTCTGCTGTGACGGATCTCATCGAGTGTGGGCCTTGATCTACTATAACTCCTTTGAAGAGGGGTGATTCTTTACAGCTGTGGCCATAAACTACATCTGCAGGGCTAGCTGATAGCCTAGGACCGGCCTGGACAATCGGACACAGAGGAAAAGGAGTGTCAGAGGGTGCGGTAGTGAATAGGGCGAAAGGGAGGTGTCGGGCGGGCACAGGGTGTGATTCTCAGGGAAGAGCAGCGCAGATGGGGGGAGGTTTATTACCCATGCATAAGACAGAGAGCGGGGGTGACCACTGCCTGGGTGAGATGCTTGCGAGGGTGGGGAGCCATGCTAAGGATCGACAGCGTGCACAGAGTGGGTCTGGTCAAGGCATCTAAAATGGCTGCCGTGCACGACAAAAGTGTGGCATTTGAAAAAAGACAAGATGGCGCACACAATGTTTTTCAACAATTCCTGATTTCCTTCGAATCGAACGTTAACAGACGTTGGGGCATATTACCAAAGTTAAGCGATATTTATCCCTAACGATGCATTGCAAAGATTTTTTTACCGTCAGAAATTATCGCAGATAAACCTTGCTATTATCAAGGTTTATCGCAAATACGATAAAAAACGAGCGCAATGCATTAATATCGCTGAAAACTCCGCGATATTCATGCATTACCGAGCTAATGCTCTTAGCCATGTTATCCACCTCCCATTGGATAACATGGCTAAGAACTGCTCAGGGCAGCTGTTACTTTTTGGAGATATTCGCGCTTATCTCGAATATTTCCAAAAGTTGATAATAGGAGATAGCGATGTTAGCGACTGTTTCCAGTCGCTAACATCTTGGCATGCCCACTTTGCATGTCATTAGTGATAAATATCACTCACATGCAAAGTGGGACCCAAGATGGTCGCTATCTCCTACTAGCCGTCGCTAACTGGTGTTAGCAACACCTAGGTAATACAGATATAATTTTATCTCCGCGAAGCGGAGCGCTGTTACAGATATATATCTTGTTTTTGAACGTTAATTTCTCAAAATGCACTGAAGCACATATATTGAGACATAGCAAAGGCACATCGGGCTACCAGTCCCTAATATTTTACCAAGTTTCGTGCAAATCCATTCAGCCGTTCGATTATTATTATTATTTTTTTTTTTTGCCCCGCGGGGCCCTTTTAAAACCTCCACATCAAACCTAGGGGGTCAGCGAGGATCTACTATGCCCCCTTATGGTCATTTGCCCCTTCGCTTTGGCCTCCTCTTGTCTCTCGATCCTACCGAGAGACAAGATGGCGGCCGCTACGTACTGTTTGGAATGTTTACAGACACCGGAGAGCCAATCAGCTTCGCTTCGCAAAGCTCCGTAACGCGAAAAGTACGCGAAGCGGTGCGCTGTTACAGATATATATTTTTTTTGAACGTTAATTTCTCAAAATCCACTGAAGCACATATATTGAGACCTAGCAAAGGCACATCGGGCTACCAGTCCCTACAATTTTGCCAAGTTTCGTGCAAATCCATTCAGCCGTTCGATTATTATTATTATTATTTTTTTTTGCCCCGCGGGGCCCTTTTAAAACCTCCACATCAAACCTAGGGGGTCAGCGAGGATCTACTATGCCCCCTTATAGTTATTTCCCCCTTTGTTTTGACCTCCTCTTGTCTCTCGATCCTACCGAGAGACAAGATGGCGGCCGCTACGGACTGTTTGGAATGTTGACAGACGCCGGAGAACCAATCAGCTTCGCTTCACAAAGCTCCGTTGCGCGAAAAGTCCGCGAACCAGTGCGCTGCCTGGTCCGCGCTTACAGATATATATCTTTTTTTAAACGTTAATTTCTCAAAATCCACTGGAGCACATATATTGAGACCTACAAAAGGCACATCGGGCTACCAGTCCCTACAATTTTGCCAAGTTTCGTGCAAATCCATTCAGCCGTTCGGGCTAAAAGTGAGGCCAACCGCCCTATGGAAATTAACATGGGAAAAACGCGTTTTGGGACCCCCCTTTTTTCTCGGCCCCCCCTTGACGAACCCCCCCCAAATTTTCAAAGGCTGCTCAGAAACAAAATGTGCAATTTTCCTGAAAATTTCAGCCAATTCCGTCCACAAACGGCAAAGTTATTAGACATAGAATTTTCAAAAAACCCATAGAGAAAAAATCCTAACTATATATACCTACTGGCGACCGCCAGTAGGTAATATATATATATATATATATATATATATATATATATATATATATATATATATATATATATATATATATATATATATATATTCACAGAAAAAACCATAGGTTATAGACCATATATAGTTAGGAATTAGCATTTACAAAACCTTGAAAATTCACTGAAAAAACCATAGGTTATAGACCATATATAGTTAGGAATTAGCATTTAAAAAACCTTTTTTTACTCACACAAAACCATTGAAATTCCATATATAGTTAGTAGTACTAACTATATATCGCGCACCCGCAATCCACTGCTGATCATGTCACATATTACATCATTCATGACATGGTCAGTGACATCACTGATGACATCACTGATGACATCTCAAATGACATCACTGATGACATCACTGATGACATCTCAAATGACATCACTGATGACAACATCCAGTGACTGTGTATTTCTGTAAAGTTAAAATATATCTTACATATTGAAGAATGAGTGGATGTAGAAGTGTCTGGATGAAGGATTTAGTAGGTGCATGACTGACTGTATGAGTGAGTGGTTAAATGTGTCTCACTGAGTGCATGGGTTAGTGAATGAACTGTGTTCATTTGTGCATCATTATGTTTGTTGTTCTGTAAACTGCTGCATGTGTTGATCAGTAGCTATATGAGTAAGTATATGGGTTATTGATTGGTTGCTCAAGTATTTGTATGGGAGACTGAGTGTGTGTGTGGGTGGCTGGGAGGTGTATGACTCTGTGCATTGGTGAGTGAATGGATATCTCAGTGCTACATGTCAAAGTAAGTACATATGTAAAACACAGTACATGTGAGAGTTGGCATATATAAATAACTGTGCATAAGAGCCAGTGAATGTGTGAGTGGCTGTATGGATGATTGTGAACTTGTATCAGGGATTGTAAAAGAGAGTAAATATGTGTTAGTATATGTTTGAATAAGTAAGGTGTGTATAACTGTATAGTTGAGGAAATGGAGGTGTGATTGATTCTTTGCATGACTGACTAGGTGTGTAAGTAACTCCATGGATGAGTGACAGTCTGTGAGTGTCTGTTTACACTGAGTGTATCTAAGGTTATATTAGAGTCTGAAGAGGTTCATCGTATTATCACATGAATGATGTCATCAGTGATGTGATCAGTAATGTCAAATGAGATGTCATCAGTGATGTCATCAGTGATGTCATTTGAGATGTCATCAGTGATGTCATCAGTGATGTCATTTGATATGTCATCAGTGATGTCATCAGTGATGTCATTTGAGATGTCATCAGTGATGTCATCAGTGATGTCACTGACCATGTCATGAATGATGTAATATGTGACATGATCAGCAGTGGATTGCGGGTGCGCGATATATAGTTAGTACTACTAACTATATATGGAATTTCAATGGTTTTGTGTGAGTAAAAAAAGGTTTTTTAAATGCTAATTCCTAACTATATATGGTCTATAACCTATGGTTTTTTCAGTGAATTTTCAAGGTTTTGTAAATGCTAATTCCTAACTATATATGGTCTATAACCTATGGTTTTTTCAGTGAATTTCAATGGTTTTTTAATAGCAAATATCATAAGCTGTCGAATGTCAAGTACGTGGTAAGAAAAAACATTTTCGTGTTTATGCACACTGATCTGCTTTGAATGCTGCCCCCCCCTCATTTCTATTAGGAGTACTCTCTCTTTGCAGATAGTGAAGGGTAGTTAACGCAGGCCTTTGCCCCCGTTGTAATCCGTCGTGCCTGCTTCTCTCTCCATTTGATTGATTGTTATCCAAGCATTTACTGTTTTAGAATTGGTTCTCTTTGGTTCATTCTCTATTTACAAACAAGCACAGAGTCGCAATACTCTGTTTAGTCTTTGCAGATAGCGAAAAATCGTGTAAAAAAACAAAAGGAATCGAGCAAAATCAGTAGGCCACTAATGGGATCTCTTTTTGACCTCGCTAAAATAGAAACATTAGTAACAACCCCTCATGACAAATACGAAACTAGTGAGATGAACTGAACTCCACACCATGATGGCTGCAAGACAGCTCGGCTCCGCCACCCACCCCGCCCAAAATAACGATAAACTCTATGCAAATATATACAACACACCAGCAAAGTAACAGGGTAAAACATTTTATTAAACAACTATTTACATAACTATTTTAAACTTTTTGTTGCCCGATCCGGCTAGCTCAATCGATCGAGCATGAAACTCATGCACTCTGATGATTCAAAGTTTTGAAGAGTGCTTGTAACACTGTCTGAAGCCTATTTGCACTTGCTTCATCTTCACTATTCTAAAAGTAAGTGGGGGCTGTTTGAGTACGTTACTGCATTTGTAAACAATGTGATGCGGTGCCACCCTGAACCGCTTAACGGAGGCCCCCGAGGGACGGTGTGATGGCGCGGACTCGGAGGGGGCGCTTGGCTCCGGCCCCCTCCCCAAGTCGTGTTCTCCTGGTGTGGCCTGAGATCGCCCCCGACATAGGTGGCCGGCTCCCGGGATCAAGCGGAACTTTTTGCCTTTTGGTAACTCTTCCATTCTTGACCTTGTCCCACAATCCGTTTCACCTAAAGACACGCTGTAGTGGGGCGCCCCATTACCATTTCAGTTGCCATTCCGCCCGCTTTTGCTACACTGTGCCTCTTCCGCTGTTCAGCTGTTTACCGCCCGCTCTTTCGACTACAACGTCTCGCTCACCATGTAGTTGAGTTGCTCCCGCTCTTGCGGTGCAGCGATAGGCGGCTGCCACAGGACTCTCAAAATGGCGGCCGGCTCTTCAGATTTGGGCGTGGTCCACTAAAATGGCCCTGCGACACCTTGGAACTCGGACGCTTGTCTGCTAGAGCTTGGGCTCCATTCTCGAAAGCGTCCCCTCAGCCTTGAAGATTCTACAAAAGTCTTGGGGGCCCCGACTCACGCAGGCTTCTGGTGGGGAGCGGCTAGCATGATTGCTCGTGGAATGGCCACGACGGAGCTACGAAATGGTGGTGCTCTCATGCTAACGCCAGTGTCAGTCTGAAACATCCAGAAACTCTGTAGACTACCAATTCAATCAGTTCCGGTAGCGCCCCAACGTGACCCGGTAGAGAAGAACTTGCCCTCCCCTCTTTGACTGATGGTTCTTGTTGCCTGTCCCTTCTGTTGTCATTTAACAGAACTATTTAGCCTGCTGAAAGGGGTTGTGTTCCGACCGCTGGTTGGTGGAGACATTTTGACTATATTCTGGACCTGCGTTGTCGCGTAATGCGTCATATGACGCGCCGCGTTAGCGCATCCGGAAGTGATCCGGGGCGCGGCGCGCAGCGCGTAACGTAAGCATAACAGATCATGTAACTTGTTAATAAAACTTTTCATTGGTTCATTTTACTTTTCTTATTCTAATGATGAAAGGCTTGGTCATATGACCTAAAAATTAAGCTTTTTATTACTTTCGAACATTATTTTTTCTTAAACATGTGTTATAATGTTCCAGGCTAATGTACTTTCCCGGAAAATTTACAACTGTCCTGCAAGTAAAATATATTCCTTTTTCGAGAAAAAGGGCGTTTCTTCGTCCCATGACGGAGCCGTTGAGCAAAAGAGGGTCGGCCTGCTGTCTTAGTCGCCGATACGCCAGAATATCAGATTCTTATCGATCACTTTATGTTGCAGGAGTAGAAAACACAACACCCCTTGACCATTTATCTTTACTGCGTTCCTGCGTATTATACCTTTTACCCTTCATGTAATTCGAATGCTTTATTTCACTTGCCTTTTACTGATTCTAAAACAGTGACTATTATTAAAAACTTTACCAATGTAAATACTACTACCATGTTTTCTTTTAAAAACCTTTATTGTGAAAATGTCAGTATACAAATACGGGCCTATAACCACGTGGGCCGGCCATGGAGCAAACTGTAATCGTATATGATGAGTAGACATTTACAGTGTAGAGGAACGTAACGGGCGGGCCATTAGGTTGCAGGAACTAAGGTGTCTAACAGTTGCGGAATCGGTGGACGTACATTTTATAATTAAAATACGACAGGGCCAGTTACAATAAAATTATCTAGATATACATTTGCGGGCAAGTACCATGGGTGACGTTAATTCGAACTTTCAATAGTACAGTAATCAATAACACATCAAAACTTAATATCAATAGGGATGTCGAAATATTCAATCAATTCTCGTCCCCGCCCGCCATGTGCTTCAAAACTGCATACGTATCTCGTGATTTCAATGTTCTGCAACCAGTACACAACAAGGAGTTACGACTCCCATTTATTCTGGCGCCATTTTGGGCGAGGACGGGCAGGTCCAGGATATAGTCAAAATGTCTCTACCAACCATCGACTATGATGATGTTCATATGCTGTATTTATTAAAGTAACACTCATCTGTCCACATGAAATTAATTTGCCACAATCTAAACATGTCATTTTAATCTTTCCAAAGTTCTTCTAAATATTTGGGACCGTTTCCCTTGCCTCTGATGCTGTCAGTGCCAGTTCTTTGATGAATGTACTGGCAGGTCGGGGGTTCTCCTCCAAATCTCTCTTTTATGCAGCACTATAATTAATCGGTGCCACCTCTCCATATGACGATGCATGGTATAGTTACCATAACTATATATTTTTTCGGTTCCTCTGGAGAGTACATCGTGGCAGATGAAGCGTGTAACGTACCAGGAATTTACCTTTTTTGCATGTAGAGGAAAGAAAAAAAATTCGAGCGTCCGAGTTCTAAGGTGTCCCAGGGCCATTTTAGTGGACCAGGCCCAAATCCAAAGGACAGGCCGCCATTTTGAGAGTCCTGTTGCAGCCGCCTGTCGCTGTAGCATCAAGAGCGGCCGAAACTCAGCTGAATGGCAACTGAAACGGTAAAGGGGCGCCCCACTACAGCAGACAAGCCTCCACCTGGGAAGGCCCGTTCACGCCGCCTCCCCCCCCCTTCGGGCACCCCACGCCGTTATTTGGAGCAGGATTGTAGGATGGCCACACCAATGCGGCAACTTGCTAGACACCACCTCGGTGCCAACCGAATCTCAGCGCCTTGTGGTGTCTTCTATTCAGAAAACATTGTTGTGCTGCCTTCGACCTATTCGCCGCAAGTGCGCACGCAACTCAGCTGCATAGCTTGCTAGACACCACCTCGGTGCCATCCGGATCTTGGCGCGTTGTGCTGCCTTTGGCCCCATTCGCACATCGGTCCGCTACTGACGCCACCTCACAGGCCAACGGGGCGCCCCACGCCCACTTTCAGCATTGTAGGATGGCCACACCAGTGCTTATTTACAACAAGGGGTGGTGAGGGACAGAGTCTCTGAATTAAGCAGAATACTCTCACCCAGTCAAGAGATCAGGGCTAGATCCAACACCGTTTTTTAGCTCATTGCACCATCCCAGTTTCAGAACCTGGCTGTATGCAAATTAGTCTGTTCCTGTCCCAGTGCATGATGGGAACAGGGCAAACCAAACTACAAAAGCCAATTCTTACACTGGGAAGGAAACAAGCTTCCGGGGACCGGTTTCTGGCATTACAGCCGTCTTCGGCCCGGCTTGCTTGAATCCTGATGGTGCAATGAGCAAGGGACTCATGTCTGAGTATACCCTTCCACGCTTAGGGTGGACAAAATTATTTACAACAAGGGGTGGTGAGGGACAGAGTCTCTGAATTAAGCAGAATACTCTCACCCAGTCAAGAGATCAGGGCTAGATCCAACACCGTTTTTTAGCTCATTGCACCATCCCAGTTTCAGAACCTGGCTGTATGCAAATTAGTCTGTTCCTGTCCCAGTGCATGATGGGAACAGGGCAAACCAAACTACAAAAGCCAATTCTTACACTGGGAAGGAAACAAGCTTCCGGGGACCGGTTTCTGGCATTACAGCCGTCTTCGGCCCGGCTTGCTTGAATCCTGATGGTGCAATGAGCAAGGGACTCATGTCTGAGTATACCCTTCCACGCTTAGGGTGGACAAAATTATTTACAACAAGGGGTGGTGAGGGACAGAGTCTCTGAATTAAGCAGAATACTCTCACCCAGTCAAGAGATCAGGGCTAGATCCAACACCGTTTTTTAGCTCATTGCACCATCCCAGTTTCAGAACCTGGCTGTATGCAAATTAGTCTGTTCCTGTCCCAGTGCATGATGGGAACAGGGCAAACCAAACTACAAAAGCCAATTCTTACACTGGGAAGGAAACAAGCTTCCGGGGACCGGTTTCTGGCATTACAGCCGTCTTCGGCCCGGCTTGCTTGAATCCTGATGGTGCAATGAGCAAGAGACTCATGTCTGAGTATACCCTTCCACGCTTAGGGTGGACAAAATTATTTACAACAAGGGGTGGTGAGGGCCGAAGACGCCTGAAATGGCAGAAACCGGTCCCCGGAAGCTTGTTTCCTTCCCAGTGTAAGAATTGGCTTTTGTAGTCTGGTCTGCCCTGTTCCCATGATGCACTGGGCCAGGGACAGACTAATTTGCATACAGCCAGGTTCTGAAACTGGGATGGTGCAATGAGCTAAAAAACGGTGTTGGATCTAGCCCTGACCTCTTGACTGGGTGAGAGTACTCTGCTTAATTCAGAAACTCTGTCCATCACCACCCCTTGTTGTAAATAATTTTGTCCACCCTAAGCGTGGAAGGGTATACTCAGATGTGAGTCCCTTGCTCATTGCACCATCAGGATTCAAGCAAGCCGGGCCGAAGACGCCTGAAATGGCAGAAACCGGTCCCCGGAAGCTTGTTTCCTTCCCAGTGTAAGAATTGGCTTTTGTAGTCTGGTCTGCCCTGTTCCCATGATGCACTGGGCCAGGGACAGACTAATTTGCATACAGCCAGGTTCTGAAACTGGGATGGTGCAATGAGCTAAAAAACGGTGTTGGATCTAGCCCTGATCTCTTGACTGGGTGAGAGTACTCTGCTTAATTCAGAGACTCTGTCCATCACCACCCCTTGTTGTAAATAATTTTGTCCACCCTAAGCGTGGAAGGGTATACTCAGATGTGAGTCCCTTGCTCATTGCACCATCAGGATTCAAGCAAGCCGGGCCGAAGACGCCTGAAATGGCAGAAACCGGTCCCCGGAAGCTTGTTTCCTTCCCAGTGTAAGAATTGGCTTTTGTAGTCTGGTCTGCCCTGTTCCCATGATGCACTGGGCCAGGGACAGACTAATTTGCATACAGCCAGGTTCTGAAACTGGGATGGTGCAATGAGCTAAAAAACGGTGTTGGATCTAGCCCTGATCTCTTGACTGGGTGAGAGTACTCTGCTTAATTCAGAGACTCTGTCCATCACCACCCCTTGTTGTAAATAATTTTGTCCACCCTAAGCGTGGAAGGGTATACTCAGATGTGAGTCCCTTGCTCATTGCACCATCAGGATTCAAGCAAGCTGGGCCGAAGACGCCTGAAATGGCAGAAACCGGTCCCCGGAAGCTTGTTTCCTTCCCAGTGTAAGAATTGGCTTTTGTAGTCTGGTCTGCCCTGTTCCCATGATGCACTGGGCCAGGGACAGACTAATTTGCATACAGCCAGGTTCTGAAACTGGGATGGTGCAATGAGCTAAAAAACGGTGTTGGATCTAGCCCTTATCTCTTGACTGGGTGAGAGTACTCTGCTTAATTCAGAGACTCTGTCCATCACCACCCCTTGTTGTAAATAATTTTGGCCACACCAGTGCGGCAACTTGCTAGACACCACCTCGGTGCCATCCGGATCTTGGCGCGTTGTGCTGCCTTCGGCCTATTCGCACATCAGTCCGCTACTGACGCGAACTCACAGGCCAACGAGGCGCCCCACGCCGAATTTCAGCATTATAGGATGGCCACACCAGTGCGGCAACTTGCTAGACACCACCTCGGTGCCATCCGGATCTTGGCGCGTAGTGAAGCTGCAGCAGCTGCAAATAAGCTTCAGACAGTGTTACAACCGCTGCTCCGAACTCTCAACTATGACACCACCTCGGTGCCATCCGGATCTTGGCGCGTTGCGCTGCCTTTGGCCCCATTCGCACATCGGTCCGCTACTGACGCCACCTCACAGGCCAACAGGGCGCCCCACGCCCACTTTCAGCATTGTACGATGGCCACACCAGTGCGGCAACTTGCTAGACACCACCTCGGTGCCATCCGGATCTTGGAGCGTTGTGCTGCCTTCGGCCTATTCGCACATCGGTCCGCTACTGACGCTGCCTCACGTGCCAACGGATTTTCTACGCTTTTTATACCCTATGCCGCATAACAGGTCATGTGACTTGTTTATAAAACTTTTCATTGGTTCATTTTACTTTTGGTTTCCTAATGATGGAAGGCTTGATCATATGACCTAAAAATAACACTTTTCATTGGATGAAAACTTTTTTTTCCCCAAACGATGAAAGCCCCACCTTGTTTCTGGATGTTTCAGACTGAAGCTGGTGTCAGCATGAAAGCACCACCATCTCGTGGCTCCGTCGTGGTCATTCCGCGAGCAATCATGGCAGCCGCTCCCCACCGGAAGCCTGCAGGAGTCGGGGGCCCCCAAGACTTTTGTACAATCCTCAAGGCTGAGGGAACGCTTTCGAGAATGGGGTCCAAGACCTAGCAGACTAGCGTCCGATTTCCAAGGTGTCCCAGGGCCATTTCAGTGGACCAGGCCCAAAAAGGAAAGAGCCTGCCGCCATTTTGAGAGTCCTGTGGCAGCCGCCTATCGCTGCACCGCAAGAGTGGGCGCAACTCAGCTGAATGGTGGATTTTGACACAGTGGACCAAAAGCGGACGGAATGGCAACTGAAATGGTAAAGGGGCGCCCCACTACAGCAGACGAGCCTCCACCTGGGGAGGCCCGTTCATGCCGCCTCACCCCCCCCCCCCCGCCCCCCCGGGGCGCCCCACGCCATTATTCGGAGGGCGGCAACTTACTGGACATCACCTTGGTGCCATCGTTCTGCTGCCTTGGAACTATTCGCACAACAGACCGCTACTGATGACCCACCCCCCGTGACGCCCCACGCCGGATACCGAAATCAGTGCGGCACCCAGGCAACATCACCTGGGTGCCGTCCAGAAATCTGGACGTTGTGCTGCGTTGGGACTATTCGCACAACCGACCGCTACTTCCTTCTTTTTACCTAAAAAAGTTTAAATGTTTTTACTGTTTTTGTTTTGTTGTATATATTTATAAGTTATTAAAGTTTTATAATCCTACTACTTTGTTGGAGTGCTATATATTTTTAATGTGACACATAATTGTAAAAACTTTGATGTAAAAAGAGGCATCCCTGGAATCTTACGCTTCAGGCTCGGTCCCCTCCCCAATCACAATACAGAACGGTTTTCAGATAGTAGGAACGAGTGTGGTGTGACGGATCTCATCGGGTGTGGGCCTTGATCTACTATAACTCCTTTGAAGTGGGGTGATTCTTTACAGCTGGGGCCATAAACTACATCTGCAGGGCTAGCTGATAGCCTGGGACCGGCCTGGACAATCGGACACAGAGGAAGAGGAGTGTCAGAGGGTGCGGTAGTGAATAGGGCGAAAGGGAGGTGTCGGACAGGTACAGGGTGTGATTCTCAGGGAAGAGCAGCGCAGATGGGGGGAGGTTTATTGCCCATGCGTAAGACAGAGAGCGGGGGTGACCAGTGCCTGGGGGAGATGCTTGCGAGGGTGGGGAGCCATGCTAAGGATCGACAGCGTGCAGAGAGTGGGTCTGGTCAAGGCATCTAAAATGGCTGCCGTGCACGACAAAAGTGTGGCATTTGAAAAAAGGCAAGATGGCGCAGACAATGTTTATCAACACTTCCTGATTTCCTTCGAATCGAACGTTAACAGACGTTATCTCTACCACACTACCGGTCCCCCTGGGCTTAAACGCCGAGATGGTAGGGACTGCATCCCGTGGAGATAGGCCGAGACGTCACTCAGCAGAAAAAAAAGAAAAAAAAAAGTCTATAAACATACAATAAGTTAAAAGTCAATCATTCTTGTTTCCTTGTAGTACGCTCCCCAGGCCCGCGGGGCCCTTTTAAAACCTCCACATCAAACCTAGGGGGTCAGGGAGGATCTACTATGCCCCCTTATGGTCATTTGCCCCTTCGCTTTGGCCTCCTCTTGTCTCTCGATCCTACCGAGAGACAAGATGGCGGCCGCTACGGACTGTTTGGAATGTTTACAGACGCCGGAGAACCAATCAGCTTCGCTTCACAAAGCTCCGTAACGCGAAAAGTACGCGAAGCGGAGCGCTGCCCGGTCCGCTGTCACAGATATATATCTTTTTTTGAATGTTAATTTCTCAAAATCCACTGGAGCACATATATTGAGACATAGCAAAGGCACATCGGGCTACCAGTACCTACAATTTTGCCAAGTTTCGTGCAAATCCATTCAGCCGTTCGATTATTATTATTATTATTTTTTTTGCCCCGCGGGGCCCTTTTAAAACCTCCACATCAAACCTAGGGGGTCAGGGAGGATCTACTATGCCCCCTTATGGTCATTTGCCCCTTCGCTTTGGCCTCCTCTTGTCTCTCGATCCTACCGAGAGACAAGATGGCGGCCGCTACGGACTGTTTGGAATGTTTACAGACGCCGGAGAACCATCCGGTCCGCTGTTACAGATATATATCTTTTTTTGAACGTTAATTTCTCAAAATCCACTGGAGCACATATATTGATACCTAGCAAAGGCACATCGGGCTACCAGTCCCTACAATTTTGCCAAGTTTCGTGCAAATCCATTCAGCCGTTCGGGCTAAAAGTGAGGCCAACCGCCCAATGGAAATTAACATTGGAAAAACGCGTTTTGGGACCCCCCTTTTTTCTCGGCCCCCCCGTGACGAACCCCCCCCAAATTTCCAGGGGCTGCTCAGAAACAAAATGTTCCATTTTCCTGAAAATTTCTGCCAATTCCGTCCACAAACGCCAAAGTTATTAGACATAGAATTTTCAAAAATCCCATAGAGAAAAAATCCTAACTATATATACCTACTGGCGACCGCCAGTAGGTAACTACTGGTGACCGCCAGTAGGTAATTACCTACTGGCGGTCGCCAGTAGGTAGTTATAGTTAGGATTGTTTTCCATAGGAAATCCGCAACATTCTATTGCGAATAACTTTGGTGCAGATTGAGGGATCTGCCTGTAACTTTCCAAAATTAAGGCCAGCTCCGCTCTGCTCCTTCCCTGAAAGGTTCGGGGGGATTCGTGAAGTGGGGGCCGAGAAAAAAGGGGGGTCCCAAAACATGTTTCCCCCATGTTAATTTCCTTAGGACGAATAGACAAGGCTACAGCCCGAACCGCTGAACGGAATTAGAACAAACTTTGCAAAATTGTAGGGACTGGTACGCAGAAGTGCCTTTTCTATATTTGGTGAAAATTGCTCCAGTGTTTTTTTTTTAAATTAACTTCAAAAACACATATATATCTATATGCGCGCTTCTAGCGCTTACCGGTACGCGTACCGGGGAGCACACCCTGCTCGCCACGGAAGTGCGCGAGGGGAAAGCTGATTGGCTCTTGGGTGTCTGTCAACATTCTAAACAGTCCGGAGAGTCCGCTATCTTGTGTCTCGGTAGAATCGAGACACAAGAGGTGAAAATAAATGGGGGGAAATGATTAAAAGGGGGCAGGGTAGACCCCCCTGACCCCCTAGATTTTCTGAGGGGGGCCTAGAAGGACCCTGAAGGGCAAAAAAACGATTTATTTTTTTTAAAAATTTCGCGGGGTAAGCGCTGGGTGCGTTCCCATGTACACTTCCAGGTACGCGTACCCTGAGCGTAGCACAGGGAAAAACAGTGAAAGAAAATAGTGTAAAATAAGAATTTGGAGTGCTTAGAGGTAGGGTAGCTCTAAAAAGAGCTGTTGTGTTATGTGGGTGATTTAAGTACCTACAAGTAGGTACCGATGCAGAGTCTAAAATTCAAGAGAAAGACTCTGTTCCCCTCATCTGAGAAATGTACACCGTGTCCTCTGTAGATATCTTGCATGTTGTAATGCAAGTTATTGTGGTATATGGAACTCATACCATAATCTCTCAGGAAAGCAGGAACTGATCCTTTTGGGACCGCCTGAGAAGGCCTAGGGGGTGAGGGGTACTCTACTTTGCCCCCTTTTCACGTTCTGAACTATTTTATTTTACTCTCTTCTGTAATTACACAAAATGGCAGCGATAGGATGCATCAGAGACAGACAGTGAGAGAAAGGAGGCAGGAGATGAAGAAGAGATGTCAAATACACATTGGAGATAATATAGTGGGAGAAGGGAAGTAAATATGAGTAAACTTACTATGTAACATAAAAATGTTGCACTCTATACTATAAGTCTCATTTTATACTACAATCACTTCGCTACAACCTCATAAATTAAAAATAAAAAGGAATAATGTCTCAAACAATTTTTGATTTCTAAATATAAATGTATTCTTCTGAATTTTCATAATTTGAAAGAACTAGTAACATGTCCTCATCAGGAATTTCCTCTTCAATCATCTCATCAGGAATCTCCTCATGAAAAGTCTGCAATGATGATTCTTGTAACTCTATGGTCTACAAACATTTGATAAATTCGCCGTCAAGAGATTGATCAAAAAAATCATTCAAGTCATCTCCTCCTTGTGAGAATATTTCATTATTGGTGCTGTCAATTTCAATAAATGTAGTGGATAATTCAAAAGAAATTGCCACGGTCTCTTCATTGTGATCCATTTTATTTTGAAATTTCTTGCTGTAAATTGCAGAAAAAAATAATCACTTTCATTTATCGTTTTTAGTAATACATAATATAAAACTAACTTTATCAAGTATTTAGTATAACAGAAGGACTGTAAATAAATAACAGAAAACATTTTTCAAATTATCTTAAAGTGTACAACATAGTTCCCCTTACAAATTAACAACTCACCTTTTTGAAAGTAGGAGAAGCGTTAGTACTGTGTAAATCAAACACCAGAAATTGAGCACCAAAAATTCCTCACAAATGTACCTCAGACAGTAGTATCACAAAATGGCTGTGGTTTCCTCTCATTTTAGATATATACATAACCAATTAACTTTCATCACACACAAATACAAAAACAAAGTAACATTTTAATTGGTTCTAAATTTCAACACTTTCAAATGTGTTTTCCCCATGCAATTTTCCATAGGACATTTAGATACGTCTACAGCCTGAATGGCTGAACGGAATTACACCAAACTTGGCAAAATGGTACATCAAACCTAGGGGGTCAGGGAGGATCTACTATGCCCCCTTATGGTCATTTGCCCCTTCGCTTTGGCCTCCTCTTGTCTCTCGATCCTACCGAGAGACAAGATGGCGGCCGCTACGGACTGTTTGGAATGTTTACAGACGCCAGAGAACCAATCAGCTTCGCTTCACAAAGCTCCGTAACGCGAAAAGTACGCGAAGCGGAGCGCTGCCCGGTCCGCTGTCACAGATATATATCTTTTTTTGAACGTTAATTTCTCAAAATCCACTGGAGCACATATATTGAGACATAGCAAAGGCACATCGGGCTACCAGTACCTACAATTTTGCCAAGTTTCGTGCAAATCCATTCAGCCGTTCGATTAATATTATTTTTATTTTTTTTTGCCCCGCGGGGCCCTTTTAAAACCTCCACATCAAACCTAGGGGGTCAGGGAGGATCTACTATGCCCCCTTATGGTCATTTGCCCCTTCGCTTTGGCCTCCTCTTGTCTCTCGATCCTACCGAGAGACAAGATGGCGGCCGCTACGGACTGTTTGGAATGTTTACAGACGCCGGAGAACCAATCAGCTTCGCTTCACAAAGCTCCGTAACGCAAAAAGTACGCGAACCGGAGCGCTGCCCGGTCCGCTGTTACAGATATATATCTTTTTTTGAACGTTAATTTCTCAAAATCCACTGGAGCACATATATTCAGACCTAGCAAAGGCACATCGGGCTACCAGTCCCTACAATTTTGCCAAGTTTCGTGCAAATCCATTCAGCCGTTCGGGCTAAAAGTGAGGCCAACCGCCCTATGGAAATTAACATTGGAAAAACGCGTTTTGGGACCCCCCTTTTTTCTCAGCCCCCCCTTGACGAACCCCCCCAAATTTCCAGGGGCTGCTCAGAAACAAAATGTTCCATTTTCCTGAAAATTTCTGCCAATTCCGTCCACAAACGCCAAAGTTATTAGACATAGAATTTTCAAAAATCCCATAGAGAAAAAATCCTAACTATATATACCTACTGGCGACCGCCAGTAGGTAATATATATATAATCTTTTTGTTTTTTTGCGTGGGGAGCGCCCGGTACGCGAAGCGCTCTGGGGAGCGTAGTATAAGGAAAAAAAGAATGATAGACTTTTCAAATATTGTATGTTAATTGATTGTTTGTTTTGTTGATTTTTTTTTTATTTCTTTATTTTTTAAGCAATTATTTATTATTGTGATTGTGTTTCAAAATTTAATAAAATGTCTAATATTTCACTGTCTGAAATGTCGTTATTTTCATTGAACATAGCTTGTAATGTTTGAGTGTGTAAAATGTCCTCATTTTCAAGGAGGACATCTACTGATTGCACACATTGCAGTAGTTCTTGGTCCCAAGTTTCATCCATAAATTCAATGTCATTTGGATCAATGATTTCTTGGTTGGTCTCTGCAAGGACAATTTCAAATGAAACTTTCTGTTCGCCTTCCATTTTGTCTGAAATTTGCATAAAAAAAATATATATTAGTAGAGATAGGGCACTGTTGGGATTAATTTTAGATAGGCAGTTTTTAACAGTGAATTTATCTTTGGGCAGTGTATAGTATCAGAGTGGAAGTAGGAATATAAAAAAGTGTATGTGATTTAACGTAAGTAAATTCATAATTATACAAGAGAAGCCTAAGTCCATCCATAACTATAACAGAGAAGTCTATCTAAATTTATAACTACTACAGAGGGATAGTATATAACTATCAGAAAAAGTTTACCATATTAACTTAAAGTGCACAATATACTTCAGTTTTTAAAATAACAACTTACCTTTAAAAAGAAGTTGAAGTTATTAGTGAAAATCCTATTGAAATGTACACCAGGAAGTAGTAGTCAAAATGGCTGTGTTTCCTTCTCTTCCTTTATATATATTCAGGTACATAACCAATCAAATGTCAGGTAAAAAAAATAGAAAATGAAAGTAACATTTTAATTGGTTGTCAATTCCAACACTTCAGATGTGTTTTGTGAAGTAATTTACCTCAGGGTATTTAGAGAGGTCTACAGGCTAAATGGCTAAATGGAATTCCAACCAAATTTGTGAAAATGGTAGGGATTGGTATGTAGTATGAGCTAATCTATATTCCCGGTGAGCGCCCCGGTACGCGAACCGGCAGCGTTACGGGAGTCCACCATTTTGTGTTTCGGTCGAATTAAGATACAAGATGGAGGGCAAATAATGTTCAGAATGGGTAGAAGGGGGCACGGTAGATGTATCTTGACCCCCTAGGTTTTCTGAGGGTGGCTGAGGAGGCCCATATGTGTGGAAAAAAAACATTTTTTTTTTAAATTTCACGTGGTTAGCTTCCGGTTCGCGTACCGGGTAGCGCTCCGGGGAGCGTACTTTGTTGAAAATTTGTGAAAAAAGTTAGAGTAAAATAATAATTGTGAGTGATCAGATGTAGGGTAGCTCTGAGAAGAGCTTTTGGGTTTATGGTACATTTAGGTACTTCTAAGTAGGTACCAATGCACAGTCTTAAATTCAAAATGAAAACTCTGTTGCCCTCATCTGAGAAGTGAACTCCATCTCCTCTGTAGATATCTTGCATGTAGTAACGCAAGTTATTGTTGTACATGGAGCCCATTCCATGGTCTCTCATGTAAGCTGAAACAGATTTGTTTACATGCTTCCTCGACTTCTCAATTTGTGGACAAAATTGGTTCGACCACCTCCATTTCTGTCTTTGGCATATATTTGAATATACCAAGGCAGTTTGAGGAAAAAGTGCCATCAATTGTCAAAGGTGTCCTTTAAAAGCATTTCCAGACCTACACCAGTCAAAGTGCCCAAGTCATTTCCTCGACAGTGCACAATTAACAGGTCAGGTTTAGGCAAATGCATAAAGGTTTTCACCAATGGTATCAATTGGTGACATTTTAATCCTCTGTGGCCAAACCACTTAATTTCCACATCTTGTAAATTGAGGTTAGGTAAATTTCTGTTCTCAGCATACCTTTGAGCCCAGTAGATGTAACTATGTCCAACAATCCAGACAGAAAACATGGTGAGAGGAGGTTCTGCTGCAGTCAGATGAAGTGTGGCAATGAAATGGGAGTTGAAAAAATAAGAGTTCAAAATGAAAAAAACTGTGGAGTTTCTGTGTTAAGGAAGCAGTAGCAGTGATTGGTGGATATTGATTGCTGAAAACAGAAAGTTAGGGTGCATGGATGTGTTGTTTGAAAGGTGTAATTTGAATGGTCAAGAAAAAATCATTTAATGAAAGATTGCACTGGATACGCAGGTGCACTGAGAGTTCAGAGTTCAATTGAAACATTGTTGTGTGAACTTGCAAACATGAGAGGTCTTTCAGGAGGTGGTTGCTATGCAAAAAAGGCAGAAAGGCCAGAGGGGGGAAGGGTGTTGATTTGAAAAAAGTGAGGGAAGAGTTTTGATTGGGTGACATGAGAGATATGTGTGATGAGTTACAGCATTTCTGTGCTTTTCATAGCTGCAGACTCTGGAGTGCATACCTTTTGCTCTGCTAAAGACAATTTGGTGTGTTTC
The DNA here is from genome assembly GCF_964261635.1 of Lissotriton helveticus. Lineage (NCBI taxonomy): Eukaryota > Metazoa > Chordata > Amphibia > Caudata > Salamandridae > Lissotriton > Lissotriton helveticus. The sequence goes on from NC_136067.1 coordinate 661,430,585, forward strand.
TGAGACTGTTTTGAAACTCATAAAGTATTTGCTAAGGTGAGAAAAGATTCATTTAATTTAGGTAAAGAATAGTATGGTTTAGGGAGAAAATTATGAAGAAAGTTGTGTATTTAAAATGTTGCTTTGTGTCAAGTGTTTTACAAATAAATTTTGTTTCTTTGTGTTACATAGCCATGTTAAAAGTGATGCAAAAAAAGTGCAAGGGTCTTACAAAAATGCTTTCATGTGTCTTAGGGTATTTTAACTCACTTCCCCATGAATGTATGAATATAATTGTTTTACAAGATGTGTTTAAAAACGTTTTTAAAAATCAATTAGGTTTCTTGATATGTACTGCTAGAGTTTCATAGGTTGCTTGGGGCATATTTTCAAGGCTTTTGACTTCCTTTGATGTAATTTTTCCCATTTTAATTTAAGACCTTTCCCTGTGGTGCAAGGTCCTTGTAAATATGCCCCCATCTGTGCTTGGCAAATTTAGATTTTAATTCTTTGACTAACATAGCCATGTTAAAAGTGACCCAAAAATGTTGCAAGGGCCTTAAAAAAATGCTTTCATGTGTCTTAGGCCATTTTAAGTCATTTCCCCTTGAATGTAGGTATCTAATTGATTTAGTTGATGTGTTTAAAAATGATTTTTGAAATCAATTAGGTTTCTTGATATGTACTGCTAGAGCTTCATAGGTTGCTTGGGGCATATTTATAAGGCCTTTGTGTCTCTCTGATGTTATTTTTCCCATTTTAATTTAAGACCTTTCCCTGTGGTGCAAGGTCCTTGTAAATACGCCCCCATGTGTGCTTGGCAAATTTAGATCTTGATTATTTGACTTACATAGCCATGTTAAAAGTGATCTAAAAATGGAGCAAGGGCTTAAAAAAACGCTTTCATGTGTCTTAGGGTATTTTAGGTAACTTCCCCATGAATGTATGAATATAATTGCTTTACAAGTTGTGTTTAAAAACGTTTTTTGAAATCAATTAGGTTTCTTGATATGTAATGCTAGAGGTTCATAGGTTGCTTGGGGCATATTTATAAGGCCTTTGAGTCTCTCTGATGTTATTTTTCCCATTTTAATTTAAGACCTTTCCCTGTGGTGCAAGGTCCTTGTAAATACGCCCCCATGTGTGCTTGGCAAATTTAGATTTTGATTATTTGACTTACATAGCCATGTTCCATACAGTTCTAACCTTCTGCGTAGTCTTTGATATGCTAGACTCCATCTGCACTGTGATATACCTAAGCAAAGGAAACATAGGTGATGTGATTGTGAAATAAGGAAAAGAAACTCCACATTTTTCAATTACATCACCTGTGTTTCCTAAGTTTACGAATGACATTGTGCAGATGAGGTTTAGGTCTGTCCACGGACACAGAAGAGGTCTGGCCTTTGTTCAAGAGTGAAGTGGACATGACTTACTTCATTGGTAGGCCTTCACATGTATTATCTCCTCTGTAGTCTTCAACAAGCGTAAATTTCATCTGCAACCCTGAGTAGGCCTCACCTCAAACAAACCTCTGGATAGGGCACACCTTATCGTCATCCTGAATCAATCATTTAAAATATTAGGGACAGATTTATGATAGGTGTATGCCTCTTTTGCGTCACTGTGCGTCACTTTTGTGATGCAGCGACGGTGCAAAAGATTTGCTATGTGGTGACATATTTACAACTTGATGCATCTAGGCAGATGTGTCATGCTGTAAAGTCCCGTGCCACATGAAACTGATGCAGCAGTGATGCAAAAGATGCACCATGTTGCAAGACAGGCCTCATTTCATCTCCAACAAGATAAGAAGCTGAATCTTCTCTAAATGTCAAAATTGTTGTATTCACTGCTCAACTTATGTGTACTCTTTGATATGCTAGAGTCCATCTGCACTATGAGATACCTAAGCAAAGGAAACACAGGTGATGTGATTGTGAAATGAGGAAAAGAAACTCCACATTTTTCAATTACATCACCTGTGTTTCCTAAGTTTATGAATGACATTGTGCAGATGAGGTTTAGGTCTGTGCACGGACACAGAAGAGGTCTGGCCTTTGTTCAAGAGTGAAGTGGACATGACTTACTTCATTGGTAGGTCTTCACATGTATTATATCCTCTATACTCTTCAACAAGCGTAAATTTCATCTGCAACCCTGAGTAGGCCTTACCTTAAACAAACCTCTGGATAGGCCACACCTTAATGTCATCCTGAATCAATCATTTAATATGGTAGGGACAGATTTATGATAGGTGTATGACTCTTTTGCGTCACTGTGCGTCACTTTTGTGACGCAGCGGCGGTGCAAAAGATTTGCTATGTGGCGACATATTTAAAAATTGATGCATCTAGGCAGATGTGTCATGTTGTAAAGTCCCGTGCCACATGAAACCGATGCAGCAGTGATGGAAAAGATGCACCATGTTGCAAGACAGGCCTAATTTAATCTCCAACAAGATAAGAAGCTGAATCTTATGTAAATGTCAAAATTGTTGTATACACTGCTCAGCTTATGTGTACTCTTTCATATGCTAGAGTCCATCTGCAGTATGAGATACTTTAAGCAAAGGAAACACAGGTGATGTGATTGTGAAATGAGGAAAAGAAACTCCACATTTTTCAATTACATCACCTGTGTTTCCTAAGTTTACGAATGACATTGTGCAGATGAGGTTTAGGTCTGTCCATGGACACAGAAGAGGTCTGGCCTTTGTTCAAGAGTGAAGTGGACATGACTTACTTCATTGGTAGGCCTTTACATATATTATCTCCTCTGTACTCTTCAACAAGTGTAAATCTCATCTGCAACCCTGAGTAGGCCTCACCTCAAACAAACCTCTGGATAGGCCTCACCTTATCGTCATCCTGAATCAATCATTTAAAATGTTAGGGACAGATTTATGATAGGTGTGTGTCTCTTTTGCGTTGCTGTGCGTCACTTTTGTGACGTAGCGGCGGTGCAAAAGATTTGCTATGTGGTGACATATTTACAACTTGATGCATCTAGGCAGATGTGTCATGCTGTAAAGTCCCGGGCCACATGAAACTGATGCAGCAGTGATGCAAAAGATGCACCATGTTGCAAGACAGGCCTCATTTCATCTCCAACAAGATAAGAAGCTGAATCCTCTCTAAATGTCAAAATTGTTGTATTCACTGCTCAACTTATGTGTACTCTTTGGTATGCTAGACTCCATCTGCACTATGAGATACCTAAGCAAAGGAAACACAGGTGATGTGATTGTGAAATGAGGAAAAGAAACTCCACATTTTTCAATTACATCACCTGTGTTTCCTAAGTTTACGAATGACATTGTGCAGATGAGGTTTAGGTCTGTCCATGGACACAGAAGAGGTCTGGCCTTTGTTCAAGAGTGAAGTGGACATGACTTACTTCATTGGTAGGCCTTTACATATATTATCTCCTCTGTACTCTTCAACAAGTGTAAATCTCATCTGCAACCCTGAGTAGGCCTCACCTCAAACAAACCTCTGGATAGGCCTCACCTTATCGTCATCCTGAATCAATCATTTAAAATGTTAGGGACAGATTTATGATAGGTGTGTGTCTCTTTTGCGTTGCTGTGCGTCACTTTTGTGACGTAGCGGCGGTGCAAAAGATTTGCTATGTGGTGACATATTTACAACTTGATGCATCTAGGCAGATGTGTCATGCTGTAAAGTCCCGGGCCACATGAAACTGATGCAGCAGTGATGCAAAAGATGCACCATGTTGCAAGACAGGCCTCATTTCATCTCCAACAAGATAAGAAGCTGAATCCTCTCTAAATGTCAAAATTGTTGTATTCACTGCTCAACTTATGTGTACTCTTTGGTATGCTAGACTCCATCTGCACTATGAGATACCTAAGCAAAGGAAACACAGGTGATGTGATTGTGAAATGAGGAAAAGAAACTCCACATTTTTCAATTACATCACCTGTGTTTCCTAAGTTTACGAATGACATTGTGCAGATGAGGTTTAGGTCTGTCCACGGACACAGAAGAGGTCTGGCCTTTGTTCAAGAGTGAAGTGCACATGACTTACTTCATTGGTAGGTTTTCACATGTATTATCTCCTCTGTACTCTTCAACAAACGTAAATTTTATCTGCAACCCTGAGTAGGCCTCACCTTAAACAAACCTCTGGATAGGTCACACCTTATCGTCATCCTGAATCAATCATTTAAAATGTTAGGGACAGATTTATGATAGGTGTATGCCTCTTTTGCGTCACTGTGCGTCACTTTTGTGACGCAGCGGCGGTGCAAAAGATTTGCTATGTGGTGACATATTTACAACTTGATGCATCTAGGCAGATGTGTCATGCTGTAAAGTCCCGTGCCACATGAAACCGATGCAGGAGTGATGCAAAAGATGCACCATGTTGCAAGACAGGCCTCATTTCATCTCCAACAAGATAAGAAGCTGAATCTTCTGTAAATGTCAAATTTGTTGAATACACTGCTCAACTTATGTGTACTCTTTGATATGCTAGAGTCCATCTGCACTATGAGATACCTAAGCAAAGGAAACACAGGTGATGTGATTGTGAAATGAGGAAAAGAAACTCCACATTTTTCAATTACATCACCTGTGTTTCCTAAGTTTACGAATGACATTGTGCAGATGAAGCTTAGGTCTGTCCATGGACACAGAAAAGGTCTGGCCTTTGTTCAAGAGTGAAGTGGATATGACTTACTTCATTGGTAGGCCTTCACATGTATTATCTCCTCTGTACTCTTCAACAAGCGTAAATTTAATCTGCAACTCTGAATAGGCCTCACCTCAAACAAACCTCTGGATAGGCCACACTTTATCGTAATCTTGAATCAATCATTTAAAATGTTAGGGACAGATTTATGATAGGTGTATGTCTCTTTTGCGTCACTGTGCGTCACTTTTGTGATGCAGCGGCGGTGCAAAACATTTGCTATGTGGCGACATATTTACAACTTGATGCATCAAGGCAAATGTGTCATGCTGTAAAGTCCTGTGCCAAATGAAACCTGCGTCAGTTTTCATATAAGTGTTTTGTTGCAAGGTATGCATTAATTTGCATGAAAGCCCTGTAAAACTAACACAGTGAAATTTAGAAGATTTCACTGAGTCAGCTTTATAGCATTGTTGAATCAAATCCTTACGCCTGTTTGAAACAGGCATAAGAAGTGATGCACCATGCAATGTGAGGCTTCCTCCTGTGCATTGCAGTAGACATGTCGCGCTTATGACGTGATTCCTGCAATGTGCTGCTTTTGCGGCACAGATGCGTGACGCATCTGTGCTGTTTTTGCTCAATGGTGCTCCACATTGTAAATGCGGCACACTATGGGTGGCAGAGCAGCGGTGCACATTAACTGGTGCATCCGTGGGGATGCGCCACTTAGCATAAATCTGCCCCTGTACATTTAAGTAAGAGCAGGGGACACAGAGTCGGTGAGGCTTATCCAAGGTTAAGAAGAGATGAGTCCTGTTCACTGAAAACTTGGACATAGGCCTCACCTCCTCAGCATCGCTGGACATGGCTAAATAATAGCTGCAAAATGTTACTCTTGTTAAACAAATTTACTATTATAATCTCTGAGATTTGTCTCTCACTCTGCAACATCTCATTGTTGTTCTCTTTCTTTAAAGATAACGACAACATCAACATGAGTGACAATCAGCAATCAGTTGATCTCGACCTCATCATTGAACTTGTAATTGAAACGTCAGTGGAAGTAGATCCCTTGGATGATTTAAATCCTGAGGATGATGAAGAATATGATGAGGATGCCGATTTGCAGAATTGTATGACATAGGGTGGGAAGCTGACGTGCTTGAGCCTATGGAACTATAAACATTTATTTTTTAAAATTTACAATAAATGAAAAGTAAAAATGTAAACTGTTTAATTTTAAATTAAACACACCTTCAAAAACAGGTTATGTGTAGTGTCTTCAATAAAATATTAAAATATGCTCATAAAATTAGATCAGATTCACATATAAAACAGGACAGGTAAAATGAAGAAGAATTCCATTTCTTTTCTGCTATTTCTGTATTCTAAATTTGCCAAAGCACTAAAAAATATTATATGTAAAAATGTTAAGTAGTGTGTTAAGTTTTTGATGATTGTTATTGATTTACTGTTTGGTAATAGTGGTTAATAACATTTTTTATTATATTTTACCACAGATTCAACTGCAGATCATTTCAAATTTTGAGAATGCCAACTAAGGAGAGAATGAGAAAGGCTACAAAACGTCAAAGACAGCAGGTCCATCATTTACAGCAGCAGTCCTCTACAATAAAAAATCGTCAAGTCACCAAGAAAGCACCGGGTAAGACCACGAAAACATTCATAAGAAACATTTCTAGAAAAAAAAGTAGTACTACAGAAAATGTTTTTGTCCAGAAAAAGAGAAGCAATTTAAACGGAAAGGAAAGGCCAATCAAAAGATAACTCTGTGCATGATAGTAGAAGGAAACAACAGTTTAGGGACATTCGTAAACGAATGTTCCGCAACAGGATAATTGGCAATTTGTTAAAAAATATTAAGAAAGGTCAACAGAAAGTGGTTTTTTATAAGAGAAAAAAAAAAGTTGAGAAAGTTATTGATCAGGCATTTGAAATTAAACGAAAGTTATTTATTTTGATAATCAATAGAATTAGGAAGCTAAACAAGGCAATTTATGATTTCAAAAGAAATAGTAGATGGAAGAGAATAGTTAATCGTAGTAATTTTTGTGAAGTTTTTTCCGGAGAATGGATGCATAGTTCAAGTTGTGAGGCATTTTTCAATGAGGAGAGTTATTTCCAGGATAATGATTTGGTGCATGCAGTTGACACCAGCGGTCGAGCTTATGAGGTGAAAGATGGTTGTCCAGTTGAAAAAGAAAAACTTGTGACAACAGAGGCAGAAGAGATGTTAGGTAATGAGGTTTTAGGAAGACGTCCTAAGGGACCTGTGTACACCTGGAAGTGTAGTAGTATTTGCAGTGTGCGACAGGATTCCATCAATTTGCTTTGTGATTTTGTACGGACATTTAATAAGAAAAGTTTGAAGCAGAAAATGAAGTTGTTGCAAGAATTAGATCCTTGCAGAGTGAGAGAAGTGACAGGTTTGCATGGTCATTCACTGGCTTGTCTTTCCAGGAGAGTATGCCAGAGTGTTTTTCATCATTTCAGGATGCTAGCAGTGCATCATAATAAAGTGAGGAAATTAGTTAGAATGTTGTATTATGCTAAGAGTCCAGCAGTTATGCTTAAACAATTATGCGCTGCTCTTTTGCATGGTTCTGAAATAGATGTGAAGAATATGTGTGAAGAAATTGAGTTTTGTTACTTTGGAAGTAAAGAGGAGAATGTTGAAATTGACCCAGAAGAAGAGGGTAATGTGGAAGATAGTGTACAGGTTTCCAGTACAGATAATTTTCAGAAGGAAATTGCCACGTTTCAGGTGAAATCAAGTGAGAGGCCTAATTTCACTTGTGTGTGTTGTCGACGCACTTATTATAAGAATCAGACTAAGTTAGTGGATTTATATGCAAGAAGTGAAAGGGAAAATAATAGTGAATGGAAGGATTTCGCTACATACTTGATGGTAGAAAATTGTTTTGATTTGGGATCGGATCAACGTGTGTGTACTTATTGTTGTAACAAATTAAATCAAAACCAGATGCCTGCTAGAGCGGTTCATAATAATCTGGAATTGGTTGAGATTCCTTCTGAATTGAAGGATTTAAATACTTATGAATCTATTTTGATTCAAAGTATCCATCCCTTTCAGGCTATTGTAAGAATGGAGCCAAAGACAGGGAAATTGCCTCCATCAGATTTACAGAGAGGATTAAAGGGAAGAGTTGTTTATTTGCCTCTGGATTTGAAGAAAAACATTAACACAATTGGAGTAGAAAAAGTGGAAGAGGAACCTCTGGTTATCTTAGTTAATGGGGTTCCGACAAAGAATAAAAAAATATGGCAAGATTTAGTGGATGTTACGAAAGTCAAAAAGGCAACATTGTATTTGAAAAAAAAAATAAGTACTATAAGAATGTATATGTTGCGGAAGAGGAAGTAAGTGAGGAAGAGGATAGCGATTTGTGTGCTGGTCAAATTGAGAAAGTAGAACCCTCTAAAAGTGAAGAAATATATGAACATTATAGTGTTCATCCTTTGCATTCCAAGGAAGTCATGGGGAATGCTATTGAGTTGTTTCAAATGAAACAAGCCAAAGGGAGTCCCATTAGTGTCTGGGAGGAAAGTTTGGAAGCTCGGTGTTTTCCACAGCTATTTCCAACAGGTCAAGGAGGAAGATATGATGAGCGACCTCATCAAATTCCTGCTTCTGAATACCGGACTTTACGATTGTATGCAGAAGATGCTAGGTTTCGACAATGCATTCCCTATTTGTTTCATCTCCTGTTTGAAAGCGATCTGTCGGCACTGTCATATGCAGTGAACCACATCTTGAAAAGTGGTATACAGATGCAAAACATCTCGGCAAGTGACTTTATGGATAAAGTCAATGTCCAAGACAGTATTTTGGATTGTCACCTGATTAATCTCATGGCGTGTCAGCGTGGTACTAATGAGTACTGGTACCGTCGTCATGGTGATTTAAAATGTATGCTGAGGAACTTAGGAACTCCCACATGGTTCCTCACTCTGAGCTGTGCCGAGTATGGCTGGGAAGACTTACTTGAATTTCTACGAGAGGCAAATGGAAACATCGAAAACATCGAATTCAAGACACCCGGAGAACTGTGCTCTTTGGATCCAGTGAATGTATGCAGGTACTTCAATCATTGATTTGAAGCTAGGATGTCTTTCATCGTGAATAAGAAGAATCCACCTCTTGGAGAGGTGTTGGATTTCTTCTGGAGAAAGGAGTACCAAGCAAGAGGTGCTCCTCATATACATATGCTGCTGTGGATCAAGGATGCACCTACATTTGGAACAGATCCAGAAGACTAAGTGATGAGTTTCATAGAACAGTATTCTACATGTGCTGTTCGAAACGCAAAGGAGGACAAAAGCCTAAGAGAACAAGTTCTACGCTTCCAAAGCCATCGTTGCGGAAAGTACTGTCGTCGTAAATTCAGAAACAAGGACAAGTTCTACACCAAATGTCGTTTCGCCTTTCCACGACCGGTGATTTCTAAAGGAAGAGTGAACAGTTTGATGTCTTCGCTGCGACATAATGTGATGAAGAAATCACCTAAAAACACGTACAATTTGAAGAGGAACGAAGAGTCCAAGTACATCAACGACTACAACCCAGTGATTTTGTCCATGTGGAATGCTAACATGGATATACAGTTTGTGGCTGATAACTGTATGGCTGTGGCTCGGTATGTGACATCTTACATCACCAAAAAAGAAAAGACAGAATTGAAGGATATGTGGGAGGACATTTCCCATGAAAAGAGCCTCAGTAAGAAGTTGTACAGTTTCAGTCTGAAGATGTTGTCGCATCGAGAAATCGGAGCTTACAAATGTTCTGACCGGTTGTCTTCAGCAAGTCTCTATGCCAAATCTAGGAGTATCGTTTGGGCGAGTCTTGGTCTTGCTGCAACGCGTAATCGAGTTCTGAAACCTGTGCGGGAAATTGAGTATTTGGCGGAAAAGGAGCCAAACAGTACCGACATTTTGAAGACCAACATGTTGGATACATAATATCCAAATCGAAGCAGTCACCTCGAGAATGTTTGTCTGTATGAGGTTCTACAAAATTACATATTCAAGAGGAACATCAAAGAAGATATTGATAAAGGAGTGTATGCTGTAATTGGAAGTGAGGGATGTCTGGTCAAGCAAAGAAAATGCCACTTGGTAAACCATCGAAAATTGAGTGGCGAATCTCCTGAAAAAAAGGAGTTTTTCTATTTAGCACTTTTGCAACTTTTCAAGCCTTGGCGTGCAGAAGAGGAACTGCTTGGAGATTTCCTCTGTTAGGAAGACTCTTTCACTGCCGCCAAGGAGACCATAGAATGTCCTGCTTTTCCCAAATATGTACAAATGTTGAATGCGGAAATCGAGCAGGAAGCAACGATTGCAGCCGAGATTGCCAGAGACAGTTCTCAGGACAGTCAGAGTTCTGTTTCATTGAGTCAGGATCCACTAGGAGGACCTGTTATCGAAAATGAAGCTGCCACTGCCATGAATGAAGTGGAAAGAGCCATGGCACATGCTCAGGAGGATGCGGTTAACTTAGAAGACTTGGAAAGACAACTCAACGTTGAGCAGAGGAAAATATATGACGAAGTTACCAAGCAAATTGATCATGGATTAAGTCATGAGAAGAAAGAGTGCTCATGTACATCGTTGAAGCCTGTCCGACTGTACGTGAGTGGAGAAGCGGGAACTGGAAAGAGTTTCCTCATTAAAGCAATTTCATGTTATTTGAAGGAAAGGACTGAGTCATCGCTGTCTTGTGTTGTCACCGCTCCAACTGGACTGGCAGCACATAACATTAAAGGTATTACTTTGCATCATCTACTGATGCTGCCAGTGGAGCATGATAACAAATTACAATACCACAAGTTATCTGGAGATGCTTGTTGTGAAGTTTCAAGAGTCTTGAGGAAAATGAAACTTCTTATCATTGACGAAGTAAGCATGGTTTCCAATGTCATGCTTGCCTTTGTGCATTTGAGAATGCAAGAAGTTCTTAAAACAGAGTATGATGTGTTATTTGGTGGCAAACACATCATTGTTTTCGGAGATCTTCTGCAGCTGACACCAGTGAAAGGACAACCTGTGTTCAAAATGCTCACGCATGAAGATACCAGGAAGTGCCTAGGGGGCATTGGCAACGTCAATATATGGTTAAACTTCAATTATGCTGAACTGCATGAAAATATGCGTCAGGCGAAGGATGAAGTTTACAAGAATATTCTACAAGATGTTAGAATTGGAAAAGTGACCGAGCATGGGAAACAAGCTTTACATGCACGATTACTGTCAAATTTATATCCAGAACAAGACGTTGTGCCTGAGAATATTTTTCAGAAAATTACTGAGAAGAAATCTGGAATATGTTTGATGCCAACTCTTGTAGAATGTGCCATCTTCAACAACAAAATGTTGTATTTAGAAAACCAAGAGATTGTGAAACTGGAAGCTATTGACAGAGTAGAGCATATGGGATCAACAATTATTTTGTCTGAGAATTTGAAAACAAAATTGGATTCATTAGAGAAGACTATATCTAAAACTGCAGGTTTTGAAAAGACTCTGAATGTGTGCTTAAATTGCCGTATAATTTTAAGAAGGAATTTACATGTTGAAAGAGGTCTGGTAAATGGATCAATGGGTAATGTTGTTGATTTGGTGAAATACAGAAATAGATATGGAATTTAATTTTTAAAAATTAAATTTGATGGCATTGAGGAAGTACAGCTAATTGGTCGTTGTTCTGCTAGATTTTTGCTTGTAAAAGACTTATATGTTCGCCGTAAGCAGTTTCCTGTTTGCTTGGCATATGCGGTGACAATCCATAAATCACAAGGTTTAAGTGTAGACAGTGCATTGGTGAATATTGGCAGTTCTGTGTTCAAGGAGGGTATGGCATATGTGGCATTGTCACGAGTTAGAACTTTATCGGGATTGTACTTGATTGAGTGTGATGTCACAAACATTTGTGCGGATCTAGATTGTGTTAAGGAATACAATAGGTTAAGAAGAGAGTATGCGCCACATTTGCCTCAATATCCTTTGTTTGAGAAACGTGTGGTAGGCCGGAAACGAAGAAATGTGACCAATACTAGGGAGGTTGTACCAAAAAGACGAAAAGTTGATGAACCTGAAATTATAAGCAGAAAGAAAAAGGATTCTGTTGAAGATGTTGTTGGTTTTCAATTTGAAAACAGTTCTGGTGTCAACTGCTATGCTAATGTAGTGGTTAATGTTTTGTTTTCTCTACAAAATGTAAAAGAAGAGATTGTGGTCAATTCGGATCACAGATTTTGCAGTTTGTTAAATTCTGTGTTAGAGAAATGTAGCACTGATAGAACAAAAATAGAAAGTGTGTCTGAAATTCGAAATCTGTTAGACAGATGTTCAGGTCAAACACAATTCTCTCAAAATATTCAGCAAGATTGTCAGGAGTTTTTAATGTATATGCTTGATGTATTGCATGCTGAAGGTGTAGATGTAGATCACCTGTTTGGGCTTTCTTATCAATGGCAGCATGACTGCGAGAACTGTAGGGTATCAAGTACTACTAGTGTAGACTCAGAAAGATTTATATATTTAACTTTGCCAGACAGTAAATCAGTGTCCTTTAATAAGCTAGTAAAAGCAGCTGATCACAACATGGAGTGTAGCCAATGTAAATCTGAAATGATGTCAACATTATTTATACGAACATATGGCCAGTATGTCATTTTAATGTTCCAACGATGTAGGGCTGATGGAACAAAATTGACAACTTTAATTAAAAATTTTGTAGCTTCGCAGTTGTCAATATCAGGAAGGACTTTTTTAACTGCAGCAATTATATATCATGACGGTCCTTCAATAACATCAGGACATTACACAGCTTATTTAAAGTCTAGAAACGGCTGGTCATTCTGCAACGATTCTGTTTTAACTTTCAAAAAAAAATTGCCGTATGACCTTAAAAATTCTTACCTGGTGTTTTTAAAACCAAAATTTTAGGGAAAGAATCTCGGGATGTGCTCTGAGGAATTTCAAGAGGTTCTAATGGCTCCTACACGATTTGGCCTTGAGGATAAGTGTAGTACAGAGACAATAGTTCCTGGAAAAAAAGAAGATTTTCTTACAGAAAGTGGTGGGCACAGATTAGTTGAAGGACAACAGAGTATTTCCCAAAGCAAACGGTCTTCTTACCATAACACTTGACGTCATGGAAAAATAACTGCACTTTGAATGAGTTCAGAAAAACTGTTTCTTTTTATAAGCTAATTCAAGCAGCCAATCAAAACATGGAGTAGAGGGAATGTAAGTCTGCAATGCTGTCTAGATTATTGGTCCAAACTTTTGATTATAATGTCATTTTAAAAATCCAATTATATAAACCTGATGAAAGTAAGTCTTCAACTTTAATTACAAATGTTGTGGCTACACAGTCGTTGATTTTAGGAAGAAGATTTGTAACTGCAGCTATTATATTGCATGATGGTTATTTGACAAGATCCGCTTATTACACAGGTTATTGAAAATGTAAAAAAATTTGCTGTTTCGGAAATTATTGCCATTTGACTACGATACAATGTTGCCTTTTTACTAAAAAATATTCTTACTTTCTGTTTTCAGAAAAGAGAATTTAGGGTAGGTAACTGGCGTATAATGATTCTAGGGGTTGATATAATTGTATCTACTGTTTTATATTGCTTTGTGATTAAAAGTGATGTAGAGAATTAAATAATTGTAGTAGTCATAGAGGTAGTGTAAGTCTGCTTCATAGTAAGCAGTATCAGTGTCATAGGAAATGTAGAACATGAGTGAGCAAAAAGGGTAAGATATTACTAGTCTAGGATTGTGAAAGTGATCTTGAACGTTTTCTTTCTGAAAGTTGCGGAAATACAAAATGAAGGGATTTGCTTACAAGAATTCCAAGAGTTATAAATGGCTCTTACACGATTTGGCCTTGAGGAAACGTGTGGTAGAGAGCGAGAAGTCATTTATTGTATGTAACATATTTTTCAAAACGATGGAGCTTTTCTTTCAGAAAGTGGCGGGCTGAAAATAATAACAGCACAACAGAGTGTAAGCTGTTCATAGGATATCCTTCGACGTCATGGAAAGTAAGTTACTTTTGAGGAGTTTTGATTTCTGATTGGTTATGTTATATGGGTTTTTTAAACACAATCATTTTGATTGTGTTTTGTTTTCCCCGCTGTTATATGATGAATACCTTCAAATTACTGTTTTTAGTGAAATTTGATACATTCTGAGAACAGCAAAAATAAACCATTTAACATGTATAGTTAATTCTGTGCTGTTTGTATTTATGATGTACATTTAGAACTGTGAAGGAGGCATGGAGAAGGTGAGGCTTCTGTGAGTGTCAAAGTTGTTGCATTCAGTGCGTACTCTTTCATATGCTGGACTACATCTGCATAATGAGATACCTAACCAAAGGAAACACAAGTGATGTGATTGTGAAATGAGCAAAAGAAATTGCATATTTTTCAAATACATTACCTGTGTTTCGTAACATTACGAATCAAATTGTGCAGATGAAGTTTAGGCCTCTCCAGGGAAACAGAGGAAGTTTGAACTTTATTGGTTGCCCTGCACATGTATTATCTCCTCTGTACTCTTCAAAAAGGCTAAATTTGATCTGCAACCCTGAGTAGGCCTCACCTGAAACAAACGTCTGGATAGGACACACCTTATTGCCATCCTGAAACAATCATTTAAAATGTTAGGAACAGTTTTATGATGATTGTGCACCTCTTTTGCGCTGCAATTGCGTCACTTTTGTGAGACAACAGCAGTGCAAAAGATGCACCATGTTCCAAGATAGGCCTCAGTTCATCTTCATCAAGATACTGTTAGTTTAAAATGTATATCTTTAGGACTGTGTAGGGGGCCTGCAGAAGCTTCTGTAAGTGTCAAAGTTGTTGAAAAACTGTTTGTCCTTCAATCTTTTCCCTTGTCTTTTCTAATTTTTAAATACATGTTTTAATATTTTTCAAATGTTTGTTCTCTCTTTCACAGATTGAAAGTATAAAAATAACAAGTGACTAAGTTAACGACAATTATAAGGTAAATGTTTTGTACTCTTTTCGTTACATTTCTATCACATTTAACTACTATTAGTTCCACTGCTTCATTTCTTTAACCCTAACTTTCCTGCCTTTGCTACTTCCCTCATTCCTTTCTCTATTACTTACTTACTTACTTACTCTACTCCTTCCACTCCTTTTCTCAGTCCCTCTCCTCATAGTTCCTCATTCTTGTTCACTCACTCCGTCTCTATTACTATTAGTGTCTCTGACTGATCACTCTTTCACTACTTGTTCATTATGCTTTCTCTGTGTAGTTGAAGCACACTAAGGGGCATATTATGAACACAGGCAATAAAATTATTGCTGCTTTTATCGGCAGAAAACTGCTGCAAAAGCGGCTGTAGCGGCAGTTTTCTGCTGCAAAAGCGGCTTTAGCGACACATTTCTGCCAATAAAAGCTGCGAAACTTTTATTGCCTATGTTGATAATATGCCCCTATGTTATTTACATTTCTTTGCTGTTTCAATTATTCCTTTTCTGTTACTTCTTCTTTTCTGCTTTCTGTTTTTTCTCTCTGTTATTCCACATGTTTTAATCTTATTTTGAACATTCACTCACATTCTCTAAGAAACTCTTCTTTGTTATTCTTCTACTCTCCTTTTTTTCTTTCACTTCCTTATCTATTTTCTTTTTCACAATTATACCCTCTTCCATCTTTTCTTCGGTAAATAAATCTATTAAACAGTATCTCTGGTTTAGTCCCTATAGCTGTCTTTGTTTTAACATTACTCTCTGTTTACTTCCCTTATACTTACTCTTCTTTTTTTTTTAAAAAATGTTTTGGTTCACTCCCGGTTCGCGTACCGGCGAGCGAACCGGGAAGCGAACCAAATAAGAAATAGAGCTTGCCAGAGTGCTAAACATTCTAGCAATTTTTTTATAAAGGGGAGGTAGTTCTGAAAAGAACTTTTTTTTAATGTTTTTGTTGTTTTATATATTTTTTTTTATTTTTCTGCACATTTTTTTATTTTTATTTTTTGAACAGTTTTATGGTTTTTTGGGGTTTTTTGGGGGGGAAACAACAAAAAACAGGCATTGGAAAGGGCTCAACAGGAGCAAAAAAATGTTTTTACTTTTTGGGGCGTTTAGAGCACTTGTGGTTTTCAAATGCTCTGTTTATTAAGTTAATGCTCATATTGGCACATGAGAGCAATGTACCACAATATAAACAGGTAATCTTCATATGGACAAAGTTCTCCTGAATGTTTGGCACGGTTTCCCGTGCCTCTGGCCCCGACAGAGATACCTGTGACGATGTCCTGGCCACAGGAGTTGGTGGATTGTCCTGAAGGTGACGCATCTCTGCCCGGCTGTAGTTTAGTGGATGCCACCTCAGCATGTGACGGTGCATAGTATAGTTGCCGTAACTATACTTCTTTTCTGTGCCTCTAGATAAGTCCTCTTTACATATCAGGCACGTCACATATCGAGCATTAACTTTTTTCTGTCCTTCAGGAAATGAAAAAAACTGCCAAATGAAACTAGTTTTATGATGAGATACCCGGGGCTCCTCTTGTAAAAACGGTGTTTCCTGTATCTCCTGTTCCTCTTCTTCATCCTCTTCCTCCTCTGTGTTGGTAATGAACTGTGGAGGTGGTCCTCTCTTCCTATGAGGAGGTGGTGGTGGTGGTGGGGGTGCACCAGCTGAAGCTACTAATGAAGCCATTGCTCAGTGATCACAAAGGGTCTTCCTCTCACAAAGATGAAAGTCAGAGTGAAGAAAGAAGGAGGGGTTTTCATCATTTTGGAAAAAAAATAGGTCTAAACCAATGAAAAGTGTTATTTTTAGGTCACATGACCTAGCCTTACATCATTAGGAAACCAAAAGTGAAATGAACCAATGAAAAGTTTTATTAACAAGTCACATGACCTGTTACGCTTAAGTTACGCGCTGCGGAACGCGCCCCGGATCGCTTCCGGGGAGCTGCGCTTCGCGCCTCGGTTCGCGCTCCGGAGCACTTCCAGGTGCGCTAACGCGGCGCGTCATAAGACGCATTACGCGGCAACGCGATATGTCGCGCTTTCGCGACGCGCCCCGGATCGCTTCCGGGGAGCTGCGGTTCGCGCCGCGGTTCGCGTACCGGAGCACTTCCGGGTGCGCTAACGCGGCGCGTCATAAGACGCATTACGCAACAACGCGATACGTCGCGCTTCCGCGACGCGTCACGATGTTGATTTCTAACGCGGCAGTTGCGCAAACGGAACGTTTACTGGTTCGCGGACCGGGTCGCGGCACCACATTGAGCTAACGGGAAGCTTCCCGGTTCGCGAACCGGGAGCGAACAAAAAAAATAATAATAAAAAAAATTATTAATAAACATATAAAATATATTTTTTGATTTAAAGAAGAATACATTTTACAGCTATAGATATTAGCTTTTAAAAAACCAATGAAATTCACTGAAAAAACCATAGGTTATAGACCATATATAGTTAGGAATTAGCATTTACAAAACCTTGAAAATTCACTGAAAAAACCATAGGTTATAGACCATATATAGTTAGGAATTAGCATTTAAGAAACCTTTTTTTTACTCACACAAAACCATTGAAATTCCATATATAGTTAGTTGCACTAACTATATATCGCGCACCCGCAATCCACTGCTGATGATGTCACATATTACATCATTCATGACATGGTCAGTGACATCACTGATGACATCACTGATGACATCTCAAATGACATCACTGATGACATCACTGATGACATCTCAAATGACATCACTGATAACATCTCAAATGACATCCCTGATGACATCACTGATGACATCTCAAATGACATCACTGATGACATCTCATTTGACATCAATGGTCACATCACTGATGATATCATTCATGTGACAATACAATGCATCTCCTCACACTTTAATATAACCTCTGTTACACCCAGTGTTAAATACAGAATATAATTTTTTAAACCATTGACACACCAATACTAGTTACTACATACGCACTCACTGATTCCTACGTCTACACACACATTCACTCATTCACCCATACAATCATTCATACATACAATCACTCATCTTTACAACACTATCATATGCACTCATACACCTATACAGACACTCACATTCTGCCACTGATCCATGGAGTTACTCACACACCTAGTCAGTCCTGTAAAGAATCAATCACACTTCCATTTTCTAATCTATACAGTTAAACATAGAGTACCTTACATTTTCAAACATATACTAACACATACTTACTCTCTTATACAATCATTGATACAAAAACACATTGATCTGCACAGAGTCAGACATCTCCCAGCCAGCCACACATACACTCAGTCTCCCATACAAATACTTGGACAATCAATCAATAACCCATATAGTTACTCATATAGCTACTGATCAACACATGCAGCACTTTACAGAACAACAGACATAATGATGCACAAATTAAGACAGTTTAGTCACTAACCCATGCACTCAGTGAGACACATTTAATCACTTACTCATTCATAAAGTCAGTCACGCACCTACTAAATCTTTTATTTAGGCACTTCTACATCTACTCATTTTTCAATATGTAAAACATATTTAAACTTTACAGAAACACACAGTCAATGGATGATGTCATCAGTGATGTCATCAGTGATGTCATTTGAGATGTCATCAGTGATGTCATCAGTGATGTCACTGACCATGTCATGAATGATGTAATATGTGACATCATCAGCAGTGGATTGCGGGTGCACGATATATAGTTAGTGCAACTAACTATATATGGAATTTCAATGGTTTTGTGTGAGTAAAAAAAAGGTTTCTTAAATGCTAATTCCTAACTATATATGGTCTATAACCTATGGTTTTTTCAGTGAATATATATATATACATATACATATATACACGGCTTGGTCCTGCCGTGAGCAACGCACCACCAGTATCAAAGTGCGCCATCACTGCCTGAAAACGGACCGCATGTGGAGCCTGTGAAAGCAATTAAGGCAGCGGCGCTACCAAGGACTTGCACTTGGTTCTGGCCCCAGCAATCTTCAAAAGTAAGTCTGCAAGGGAATCACTAATTAACGAACAAGCCGAATGAACTGTAAACATTACCCACTGGAGGGAAATAAATGTTTAGGACTGTGATCGAACTACAATGACCAGATTGCCAAAGGAAAAGCCTACTAGGGGGCAAACACTTAAAATGCATCTGATTGGTCCTGTTCGGTTCCAGCACCTTTGCAAACTCTGGCGCACCCTTTGAAAAAGGTCTAAGGGAGACCGAAATGCATCAGGGACAGATAGATGCCAGCGCTTTTAAATACGGAATAAACCTGCCAGTTCTCATTGTGATTGTGTGCGGCTCATTCCTTCCGACAAAGAGGGGTCGATTTCATATATATATATATATATATATATATATATATATATATATATATATATATATATATATATCAACTCACAGATACCGGTAGTTCAGGGCTTTAACTTCATGACGGTCCTTCTCAAAAACGGGCGTTTTAACGTACACTCGCAAACAACCTTTTTGTCTCAAAAAAGGAACTCCGGACACTCCAGGATGCTCAATAAAGTTTTATTTGCAACACAGGGTCACAAACCGATGCGATTCGCCGTAAGGCTTGGTCACGGTAAACTGTGCACAAGTAAGCTTCCGTTTACATACACAAAATTCATTGCAATCAAAATAGGACTAACATGATTCTGGTAACACTTTCAGATGGTCGCCATTTTGTAGTGGCTTTCTCATTGGTCCCAATGCTTTTACTATACGATACAGATATATGTAATTACAATTCCACAACAAATATTCGTATTAAACCAACGAAGATCAATAAACTGATAAATTTTAGGAAACACAAATCGAGCCCCAGTGGGCTTATTTGATTCGATTGCAGTCAAAATAAGACTGACTTGATTTTAGTCACACTTTCAGATCAGCGCCATTTTGTAGTGTCTATCGCATTGGTCCCAACACATTTAGTACAAAATACAGATATATGTTGTTACAATTCCATAACAGACATTCGTATTAGACCAAAGAAGATCAGTAAACTAATAAGTTTAAGGAAACACAAATCATGCCCCAGTGGGCTTATTTGATTTGCCATCTACACAATTGTGTCCAAGTGGGCAAATATACCAGTCATGTATCACAAATATATCAATTAAGATACTGTTGCTTCTTGGTTCGTTGGGAATGTAGCTTTGGTACAATTTGTTAGATGAATTCATCTGTTCAGTTTCGCCAGAATCGTAGTCCTGATAATAAACAAATAAAGAAAAAGTGCTCTAAATACAAGTGCAACAACACAAAAGGACTTAAAAATATATATATTACAATTAAAAACTATTCATGATATTTACATGAAGATTTCAATACGGTCTCTAGTCATTGAGTACAAAGTTATCCACATTGTATTAACTAAACTTCATCTATTTTAGTACTCATGACCAAACATGAAATTCATTTCATTGACGAACATTATCAACCTAGTTGGACTGCCAATTCCTCACTGGAATTCAAGCCTATAGGAATAAGTATCTCAAAATCTATGGTGCTTTCACTTATTTGAGATGTCTATCAAACAAATATTTTTTCTTTGAGGACAAGCTGTACAAACAGCTACAAGGGACTGCAATGGGCACTTGCTTCACCCCAGTTATGCCAACCTATTCATGGGTTGGTGGGAGGAGCAAGTGTCCAATTGATTTGAAGAATACAGCGAACATGTTGTTTTATGGTCAAGATTTATTGACAATATTTTCCTGATATGAAGAGGAGACCACAAAAGTGCAGAGGAGTTTATTCGAGCTCTAAACACAAATGATTTGAATATCGAATTAACATCTCAAATAAGTGAAAGCACTATAGTGTTTCTAGACGTGACATTTATGGTACAGAATAATCATCTTGTGACCAAACTCCACAGAAAAGAGACTGCGGGGAACAGTCTCCTTTTTGCATCAAGTGCTCATCCCTTTAGTCTTATCCAGAGTATACCCTGAGGGGAACTCATTCGTGCAAAGAGAAACAGCAGCACAGCAGATGAATTTGAAAAAGAAAGGATCATAATGTGTGATAGATTCAAAGAAAGGGGATATGCACAAAAGGTGATTAAAAGACCTGTTAACAAAGTTGATGCACTGGATTGGACCTCACTTTTAAATCCTAAGATTAAATCTAATGAGACAGACTCCCAGATCAGATTTATAACGACATACTCTAATCAGGCATTTCAGGTGCGTAAGATCCTCAGTCACAACTGGCACATTTTGAAAACGGATCCTGTTTTAGATAAGTGCCTTCATGAAGCCCCGCAAATAACCTTCAGATGGGGATTGTCTCTAAAAGATAAACTCAGCCATAACCAGGTAATGTGCACACCAAAAGAACACTCAACCCTGAATTCAGGTTTTACATGCTGTATGAAATGTAAAGCGTGCACATACAGCAAAAATTGCTCTAAAATCAAAGTGCCCAATAGTGACAGGGATTTTTACATCAGGGGTAACTATGACTACAATACAGAGTTTTGTGTTTACTGTTTAATCTGTCCATGCAAAAAGTACTACATCGGGAGCACAAAAAAAGAGCAAAAATGAGAGTTTTGGAACATAAAAGGGCAATAAGATGATGTCACTGACCATGTCATGAATGATGTAATATGTGACATCATCAGCAGTGGAATGCGGGCACGCGAGATATAGTGAGTACAACTAACTATATCGGAGGAATTTCAATGGTTTTGTACAAATGAAATGTCCAGCTAACTATAACACCCCTAAAACCTATGTTTTTTTCAGTGAATTTCTAATGTTTTTTAAAATGCTAATTCATAACTATATCAGGCCTGAAACCCATGGTTTTTTCAGTGAATTTCAAAGGTTTTTTAAATGCTAATTCCTAACTATATCAGGCCTGAAACCCATAGTTTGTTCAGTGAATTTCGAAGGTTGTGTAAATGTCAATTTTTAAATGTATTAATTGTTATGTTTATTTTTTTACACTGATTTACTACCTTTTTTAACTATTTATTTTTTAACTATTTATTTTTTTAATTACATTATAATTACATTATACATTACATTACAAAATATACTTTCTTAGAATGAATTACTTTAGTTTAAATACTTTGCAAATAAGTACAGTAGTTACAGTACAGTATTTACAATTGTTGCAATGGGCAACACAATGTCAAACACAATGCAACATTGACCTCAATGTGAATTTCTAGTTAAATGCAATTAGTTACTTTATGGATTACTTTTCTAACCACATGACTGGATCCTAGATTCAGTCCTTGGACATCTCCTGTAAACGGTTGATTAAAAGAGTTTTAGTTACAGTAGTGATTTTTAAGGAATATTATTGTATTTTAAAAGTTGACACTTAGAAATGTTTTCACATAGAATTACCATTGTTATCCTAAAGGAGGAAATTCCTTTAGCAGGTAAGTAGTGCTATTGTCACTTTTTCTTACTCAGTGGTGGATCCTGGATCCAGCACTGGTCCATCTACGGTAAACAGTTGAAAAATGCGTGTAAGTAATACAGGCGTTTTTTAAGGAATATTTTTAGTTTGTGAAAATAGACACTTTGAAACTTTTCTGGTGAAAACCATACAATGGATTCCTATGGAAGGAAATACAAGTTACTTGTAAGTATGGTTAGAATTACTTTTCAGGGTCAGTGCCCGGCTAAAAGATGCAGCACTGAGTTCTCTCCTGATAACAGGTGAGTAAATTGGAATTCGTTTTTTGGATGATTTTAGGTGAATATTTAAAAGTTCCAAAAGTCCACACTTAGAAGAATTTCCAAGTGAAACCAGTCAATGTTAGTCTATGGAAGGATATTCAAGTTACTGGTAAGTATGGTTAGAATTACTTTTCAGGATCAGTACTGGCCTTATAGATGCAGCACTGAGGTCTCTCCTGATAACAGGTGAGTAAATCGGAATTCGTTGTTCGGATGATTTTAGGTGAATATTTTAAAGTTCCAAAACTCCACACTTGAAAGAATTTCCAAGTGAAATCAGTCAATGTTACCCTATGGAAGGAAATTCACTTAGCAGGTAAGGAGTGTTATCGTTACTTTTTCTTGCTCAGTGGTGTATCCTGGATCCAGCACTGGTGCATCTCCTGTAAACAGTTGAAAGAATGCGTTTAAGTCATACAGGCAATTTTTCAGGAATATTTGTAGTTTGTGAAAATAGACACTTAGAAACTTTTCTGCCGAAATCCAGACAATGTATTCCTATGGAAGGAAATACACGTTACTGGTAAGTATGGCTAGAATTACTTTTCAGGGTTAGTGCTGGGCTAAAAGAAGCAGCACTGAGGTCACTCCTGATAAAAGGGGATTAAATCGGAATTCATAGTTCGGCTGATTTTAGAGGAATATTTGTACATTTCAAAAATCAACGCTTAGAAACTTTTCTGCTGAAAATCACACAATGGTTTCCTAAGGAAGGAAATACAAGTTACTGTAAGTACCCTTAGAATGACTTTTCAGGGTCAGTGCTGGGTTAAAAGATGCCACACTGGGTTCCCTCCTGATAACAGGTGAGTACATTGGAATTCATAGTTCAGCTGATTTTAGAGGAATATTTGTACAATGGTGAAGAAAGGGGGCGGGACCTGAGGTGACGTGTGCAAGCTCGCCCTGTGGTGCGTTTTAAGTTGCGTGATTAAGTGCCTTTGAATCCTGAGGTTCCCTGGGGGCCAACTAGCCCACCAGGTACCTCCAGTATGCACCAGGAGGCTGCGTTGCAGAGAGGTGTTCATAGGCCACGCCCCTTTTTAAAACACTCTGCAGCGCAGCTCCGTGGCACTTACTGGAGGTAGCTGGTGGGCTAGTTGACCCCCGGGGACCCTTAGTATTGACAAGGAATTAATTCCCCAACTTAAACCGCGCCACAGGGCGTGTTTGCACACATGTGAACTCAGGCCCCGCCCCCTCCCTTCACCACTGTGCAAACGCACCCCGTGACGCGTTTTAAGTTGGGGGATTAACTCCCCTTGAATACTGAGGGTCCCTGGGGTGCGACTAGCCCACCAGCTATCTCCAGTAAGCGCCACAGAGCTGTGTTGCAGAGAGGTGTAAAAAGTGGCATGGCTTCAGAACACCACTCTGCAACGCAGCTCTCTGGCGCAGTCTGAAGGTATCTGGTGGGCTAGTGGACCCCTAGGGCACCTCTGGATTGAAGAAGAATTAATTCCCCAACTTAAAACGCCCCACAGGGCGTGTTTGCACACATATCATCTTAGGCTCTGCCCCCTAACTTCACCACTGTGCAAACGTGCCCCGTGGCGCGTTTTAAATTGGGGATTTAAGTCCCCTTGAATCCTGCAGTCCCCTGGCCGCCAACTAGCCCACCAGGTAACTCCACTAAGCACCAGGGAGCTGCGTTGCAGAGAGGTGTAAAAAGGGCATGGCCTCAGAACACCTCTGGCACATACTGGATGTTCCTGGTGGGCTAGTAGGCCCCCAGGGACCTCCAGTATTCAAGGGGAATCTGTTGCCACTCTGCAAACGTGCCTGGGGGCGCATTTACAGAATGATGCTGGTAGGGGGTGGGCCTCCGGCCCAATCCTGTTTTTTTAATTTTATTTTTTAAAGAAGGGGGGCTGTGTAGCCCCCCTTCTTTTTCTAATTTATTGGCCCTGTGGACCCCATCCTCCAGGTCCTGCCTCCACTTTTTAATAAAAAAAAAATCAGGAAGGGGGCCACGTGGCCCCCCTCCCGGGGCCATAATTTCCCCCAGGGACACCATCTCCCGGGGCAGGGCCCTTTTTTAAAATGTTTTAATTTTTGAGGGAGGCTGCCTTGCCCCTCTCCTATGGCCAGTTCTTGCCCAGGGACCCCTACCCCGTTCCATTTTTTTTTTTTTTTGGGAGGGTGGCTGAGTGGCCCCCTCCCGGACCACTGATAGCCCCGGGGACCCATCCCACGGGGCTGGCCCACTTTGTTGGGGACTGTGGGGGGTCCCTAATTCCCCCACAGTCCCGCTGGTTCCCCGCCTCCTGCGGGAGCCGGCATTGCTTTTCCATGTAGGGAGCAGCTACCATGTTGCTCCCCATATGGAAAAACTATTTGCTTTGCTTCATTGAAGCAAGAGCAGGTTTCCCTGCTCTCGCTTCAATAAAGCAAAGCAGTTTGTAATGGCAGGGAGGGAGCCACGAGGCTCCCACCCTGCCATTGCAAACAGCAGTGTCCTGGGGTGGGCACCCCGGAACACTGCAGGAGCCGGCCCTGGGGGGTGGCGGTCCCCAGATCCTGTACAAGGTTCCAGGAGGAGGCCCCCTCCCACATTTTTCAGAAGCCCCGGGTGGTGGTGGTCCCTAGGGCTGGGGGGGGCCTCAGAGCACCCCCACCCAATTTTCTTAAGCCCCGGGGGGATGGCGGTCCCCGAGGCTGGGGTGCCTGAGAGCCCCCCACCCATTTGTTTAAAGCCCCGGGGGGTGGCGGCAGCCTGGGCTGTAGGGGGGCCCCATGAGCCCCTGCATACATTTAATTCTTGCCCCGGGGGTGGCGGTCCCCAGGGCTGAGGGAGCCTGGGAGCCCCCAACCGCTTGTTTAAAGACCTGGGGGGTGGCGGTCCCCAGGGCTGAGGGGGGGCCCCGTGAGCCCCCGCATACATTTAATTCTTGCCCCTTGCGGTTAACATCGAGCCCGGGGTGGCTGTCCCCGGGGCTGGGGGGCTTCAGAGCCCCCCAGTTAACATTTTAAAGCCCCAGAGGTGGTGGTCCCTGGGGCTGCAGGGGGCCCCTGAGCCCCCCGCATATATTAACTCAGAGCCCATGGGGTGGCGGTCCCCGGGGTAGTGTGGAGGGGATTACCCTCACACTTTTTTTTCAATAATGCCCCCGGGAATTGGCCCCTGGGGGGCAAATTTACGTATTCTCCGCGGAAGACCACGTTTCCTTTTTTTAAATATCGCTAGGATTCATGGATCCTATGCGAATCCCGCGATTAAAAAAAAGAAAAAAAAATTTGGGACCCCTTGAGCAGGCCTAGGGGGTCAGGGTGTGTCTACGCTGCCGCCTTTTTGCGTTTTGCGGCGTTTATTTTTGTTTTCTTGTGCCTTAGTTCTACAGAGGCACAAGATGGCTGCCAACACTTCCTGATTCTGACAGTTGTCAGCCAAGGAGCATTCAGCTCATGCACGGCAGGGTGCTTGTAGGCTGCGCGTAGGGTACGCGGATAGATAGTGGATCCACCGCACACATAGATATATAAATGACTTTAACCGTCATTTTCCCAAAAACTACCTAACAGATTGACACCAGATGAGCGATAGGCACAAGTCGGTACTGAGGACTACCTCTCTGGCCAATTTGGTGTAATTCCGTTCAGCCGTTCGGGCTGTAGCTGTGGCTAAAGGTCCTATGGGAAATTGCATGGGGAAAACATGTTTTGGGACCCCCCTTTTTTCTCGGCCCCCACTTGACCAATCACCCCAGATTTTCAGGGAAGGAGCAGAACTGGGCTGGCCAAAAGTTTGGAAAATTTCGCGCAGATTCATCAATCGGCGCCAAAGTTGTTCTCAATAGAATATTGCAGATTTCCTATGGATAATAGGTCCTAACTATATCTACCTACTGGCGACCGCCCGTAGGTAATATATATCCAGAAATGAGCGGATAAAAATATGATCAATGACAAAGAGTTTAAATTTCTAACATGCCCACATCCAGTAACAGCTACCTTTTACCATCTGCCAAAAATACTAGACCACCAGGGCGCCCCATAGTTTCCTCCATTGAATGCTTAAATGAGGCTATGTCTCAATTTGTGGATCACTTTTTGTCAAACTTTGTGCAGATGCTGCCCTCCTACATACGTGACACCACACACTTCTTCAGGAACATCATGGACACTCCATAGGAGGAAGATATGGTAATGATAGTGTTGGATGTGACTAGCCTTTATACTGCAATTGAACACACTAAGGGCTTAGAAGCTATACGCTATTTCCTGAAGGGGAGGTCACTACAGCTAACTGAACATAATGAAATGCTAATTCAATTTACCAGTTTATGTCTGACCAACAATATCTTCCTCTTTGAAACACAGAATTATCGTCAAATACGGGGTACCGCAATGGGCACCTGCTTCACCCCCAGTTACGCAAATTTATTCGTGGGCTGGTGGGAGAAGCAGGTGGCCTGGGCGGACAAGTACAGTGAATGGGTCAAATGTATTATATCTTGGCACAGGTATATTGACGATTTGTTTATTAAAGGTCCACAGAGAGATGCTGAGAAATACATAAGTGAGTTGAACAATAATTCCCTAAATTTACACCTCAGCGGGCAGTTGAGCAAAAAAGAAGTCTCCTTCCTAGACCTTAAAGTGTATGTCCATAAGGATTGGATTTGTACATCTTTATTTAGGAAAGAGACGGCTGGTAACTCCATTTAAGAATCTTCAAGTAGCCACCAGAAAAATCTTAAGGACAGCATACCATATGGGGAGCTTCTACGTATTAAGAGAAATTGTACTAACGTAGATGATTTCCATGCTGCTGCGAATGAAGCAATAGTAGATTTAGAGCACGTGGCTACAATCAGGAGTTACTGCTTAAAACCCTGATGAAGGTTGAGAAAATACCAAGACACTGCCTACTGAAAGACAGGGAAAAGCCAATCACGAGAGAAGATGATGCATGTTGATTTATCACCACCTTTTCTTATGAGGCAGGGACTTTAGAAAAAATGTTGTGCCATAATTGGCATATCTTAAAAACTAATCAGTTAATAGGTAGGACACTACCTAATTATCCACAAATAACATTCAGGTGAAGTCAGTCTTTGAAAGATGTGCTGGTCAAGAGCCATTATGAGCCAATTCCATTTGTTCCTACGATGAGTAATGTCACTGGGTTTTTTCCATGCTCTAAATTCAAGGCCTGTAAAAATAGCCCTAGAGTTCTCTCGTACACAGTACCATGGATGATGGCTGTCAAATTGATAAATACATTTTTAACCTGTAACACCCCATTCTGTGTATACTGCCTGCAATGTCCATGTGCTAAATAGGCAGCACTATACATCGAGCAAGAAAGAGAATTCTGGAACATGCCAGGGCGATTGAGAACAAGGATTTTTCGTACCCCGTGGCCAGGCATCTTGCCCAACACCACAATAGTGACAGGAAAAGTGACAGGAACCTTCTTAAATGTTACTGCCTAGATCATATCCCTGCCAGTGACCATGGTGGTAACCGCAAATTGAAACTTAGAAGACTGGAGTCTAGGTTTATAATAGACATGCAAACAGTGATCCAAGAGGGCTTTAATACTGAGGAAGAGCTCTCAATTCACTTAGGTTAGAAATGATCTGGAGGTGTAGAGATATGACAAACATTAACTGCTGGTTGAATAATGAAATGATTACATATGAACATGTCTGCTGCTTTACAAGAATGTTTGTTTAGTATACTCAATTGTGCAATTATGTGCCTGTAAAAGAGGTTAACTAGAACTGTATATTTATTATTTTTTCAATGAATTAATCTTCTTGTGTTTTGTTATTGGAGTCGAAAGTGCAATACAGCAAGCCCATTCAGGGCTCAATTAGGTTTGCCACATCAAGATCCAGGTTGGATATTTGAGTAGAAACAATAGGGTGGAATTAATTATTTGATGAATCATGGAAAGATGTATATACTTCTTTTTAGGAATACACCCATCGAGGGTTGAATGAATTTAGGTTTCGGACACTCTAATATGGAATTGGTAGAGGTCTTGTAAATAGATATTATGCACTGACTTTGGTGACAATTCTTTGGTATAACGGATGAATAGTAATACCAAAACACGAGCAAAATAAGAATATAAACTATACATGTTTAAAGATGGCGGACATTTTTGAATACATTGTTTACGGTGAAGTCCACTTGCTATGCCAATGAACTGTGTGACGGAAACACTGCTGGCGGGGAAGTTTAAATTAACCCTGGGCGTAGTGTGCGGAGTGGGGCTCCGCGGAGCTACGCGAAGTGGGCACAGAGCTACGCCCACCCGCGCACTCCGCGTAGCCCCACTACGCACCGCCCGCCTCCCTCCCGCCCTCCCTAAATACTTAAATAAAAGGATAGAAAGCTTTTAAAAACACTTACCTTGTCTGCCGCGTCCCCGGGGCTCCCTCTCGCCGTCCCGCGATTCGCGCCGCCACCGATTCAGATACTAATGCGCATGCGCGGCCGCCCGCGCATGCGCATTAGTATCTGAAATGGCCGCGCGAATCGCGGGACGGCGAGAGGGAGCCCCGGGGACACGGCAGACAAGGTAAGGGCGGGAGGGAGGCGGGTGGCGGCCGGCTACGCACCGTCTGCAGAGCGCGCGTAGTGCCGCCTGGCTACGCCCGCTACGCAAAATGCGTAGGAGACGGCACTACGTGCACTCCGTGCACGGAGCGTAGCTGGCCGCCCACCCTTAGTTTAAATGGCGTTTTGATTTTGTGTGTACTTTATACACAGTGGGAGAAGGCACGAAAGTTGAAACGCGTCCTGTGTTGCTTGATATCGATGTTAGAATAAAGATTTGGGAAAAGTACCCCCGCGAGTGCGACCCGTTCTTTCCTTTTACCGGGGATTGAAATCTGAGCTGGCTATATATATTTAACAAAAGAAGAAGATAAAAATCCTCAAAGCACATAAGTTCTTGAGAGATAAGGGCGATTATGAGGAAGGTCAAATTTTTTACCTTCGTTCGCAAGTACAAGAACGCGAAGAAAGCCAGATTTGAGAAGGGCTCGCTAAGTGTAAAATCTCCTAAAACAACAGAAACCAGGGCAACCGGGAGTGTGGTACAAGACAGTGACTCCCTAACCAGTGGGGCCTCCTCGGACAGTGAAAGTGCAACCAGCATGGGCCCCAGTGGTCAGAAAAATTTCTTAGATTTAGGAGAGAAGGTTGATTTTTAAGCCTTCGACCGGCACCAAACGCTAAGGCCTCGGAATCAAAACAACAAGAAACCCGAGCCAGGAAAAACATACAAAGAAGGGAACGGCAGAAAAAACGCAAAAGCACCTTTGAAAAAAGCGTTTTGGCGCCAAAAGTAAATGCGAAGGACAACACCATTATCAATCTTTTCCCCCTAATTTTATCTCAAGCTGAGGAGCAACTGTTGAGCTTGGGACTATTGTCTGTCCGGTAAGCGATTTTAATTATTCTCAAACCAGGGTGGATGTGTTCTGTTTCATTAGGAAGTTAAAATTAAAGAAATGTTTCACTATGAAGGAGGGGGTAAAGGAAATGCAGGGTGATCATAATGCGGGCATAACGAGTGGAAATAGGCCACCATTGAGCTAGAAGCCTCAGATGCAACACTTTTGAGAGATATGCAACATTTGAATAAAGAATCCAATATGGGGATGGAATTAGAAGAGGATCTGTGCTCCACGCGGGAAGGGCTGCGTGCGGAAAATTAAAACAAATGGGATCTGGAACTAGCTCTTTCAAACCCATATCTAAATTCATACCCCTTATGCCGAAGGACGCCACGAGGTAATTATTGAAGACATAAAGAATTTGTACCATCGCACAAAGCATAAAAGGCGTTATAGGAGTAAGCAAGAAAAAGAATATGCCAAGTTGATTAAAAAAGTGGGCGGCAAACATGAGATCATAGTGACAAAGTCTGACAAAGGAGGCAACATGGTTATTTGGCCCCAAAAAGATTACATCATAGAGGCAAATAGACACTTACAAGATGCAGAGTGCTATGAAAAATCCTCACATATTAAATATGATGTGGCAAGACAAAATCTGAAGAAGGAATTGGCCTGGAAAAGGGAAGGTGTGATTTTGATGGAAGAATTCAAGTTTTCTAACATTGAACATCCGGTTTTGGCCAAACTTTATTTCTTCCCGAAAGTCCACAAAAAAACTACACCAGTTCCAGGAAGGTCGATTATATTGGCCATCAACAGTGTAGGAGAAAATGTCCCGCAATATGTGGACTTTTTCCTTCAGGAGTTCGTCGAGAAATTGCCCAGTTATGTGAAAGATACTGGTGATTTTTTACGAAAGATACAAGGCATTGAATGGTCCAAGGATTTGCTTTTTATCACATTAGACATTGAATCCTTGTACACCAGTATTGAGCACTCCACAGGATTGTCAGCCATCAAGCACATATTAGATATGAGACCTATTGAATTTTACCAACATAATAAGATGCTTTTAAGTCTGATCTCATGGTATTTGCACAATAATGATTTTTTATTTGGCAATGATATCTATTTACAGTCGCAATGGGGGCTTGCTTATCCCCAGCTATACATGCTTGCATGTAGGCTGGTGGGAGGAGCAGGTCCTCAAAGTGATGTATGTTAACGTTTTTAATGACAATGTTTTATATTGGATGCGTTACATTGATGATGTTTTTATAGTTTGGCGAGGCAGTGAAATGAGTGCATCTAAATACATTAGTCAGATCTATGTCAATACCGTTAACCTTAAGTTTTCTTCCAACAACAGTAAAGATAGCATTGATTTTTTGGACGTTAGGGTTTACCAAAGTGATGGACAATTGGGTACTACTCTGTACAGAAAGGAGAATGCTGGGAATCTAACTTTACATACAAGCAGTGCTCATCCCAAGCATATGATTGGTAATATTCCCTATGGTAAATTCCTGCGTCTTAAAAGGATCTGCAACAATGAGGTGGATCTGAACAGATGCACAGATGAGGCCTATCTAAGATTTAAACAAAGAGGCTATAGCGATGGTATTCTCAAAAAGGCCATTAATAAAACTAATGAAAGATCTAGGGAATCATTGCTTAAAAATAAGGATGAGAAACCTACTGACGACAACTCTGCCTCGAGGCTTATCGCTGCCTTCAGCAAACAAGAAAGAAATGTGCGCGCAATTGTCAAGCATCATTGGCCAATTGTGTTAACTCATGGAGTTTTGTCTACCCGGTTACCATCTCAACCCACAGTCACATACAGGAAGGGCATTTCCATGCGCACACAGATTGGAAAGGTGTGCCCTGAATTGGCAGTGGCCAAAACTTGGCTGCAGCCTAAAAATGGCTTTACTAAATGCTCTACTTGTAGAGCGTGTACATTTTGGGAAGAATATAACACATTATTCGACACCATTCAGCCCAAATGAAATAGCCATCCGGGGCAATTTTTCATGCAGGACGGAATATGCTGTTTATGTCCTGACATGCACCTGTAGTCTAAGTTACATGGGAAGTACTAAGCTGCAGGTGCATGTCAGGATCCTGCAGCACCTGTGTGCCATAGTAAACAGCGACCCCTTATATCCAGTAACTTGCCATTTCAAGCAAACTCACAATAAAGATCTGAGCTGCTTGAGTTATTTTGTGGCATCAGCTATCCCTAAACAGCGTCGGGGAGGGGACCGCGAAAAAGCCCTCAGACAGTTAGAGACAAAAGTGATTTTAGAGCTTGACACAAAATTTCTGTATGGTTTGAATAACACAGAAGACCTGCACAATTTCCTGTAAAAATATATTTAATCCTTTGCAGTATGATAGAGTCCATAGGAGTGGGCTGTTCCCTCTTGCATGGGACATAACTAAGTTAGTTTGCCATGAAAATGAATGATCTTGTCCGTTGAATATAGATATTTAGCTGAGTAGCAACGTAGGATTTTTAGATACACTCAGGATTGGATTTTATTCAGTTTGAGGTGTATTACATGTCCATGGGCCTATTCTCTCTTTTTTTACAAACGTTTTTAACAATATTGATGAAATATATAGGTTAGAACACTTAGAGCACTGGCACTTTAAGAATATTGCGGATTTGGACATTTATATGAAATTTTTGGTTGCGCTTTCGGCACAGTCATTTAAGCAGGAATGGTGGTGTCATAATAGGAGACCCATTTGATTTACTTATAAAGCTCATATATAAGTAAATTGGGATACATGTATATTCATTCCATAGATGAAGTAGTTATATTCAGATAAAGGGATAGTATGAGATACAATGACATCAGATTGGGTATTTTTGCACATTTTTGTATATTATATACTGCAATGTATTTATGAAAGCATTTTAGGATATTTATATATTTTATAGTTATGTGTATCATACTTTCCCCTTTGTTTTTTGATATTACAGATGGAAATTAAAATATTAATTGTACCCCTATATTTAAACAGTTGAAGCACTTATTATGGACCCACTACCTATTTAAAGGAAACATTTAATCTTATAAATTGACCTACAATGGATTAAGGACACTAGATGGAATGTGACAAAGCAAACCAAGGGAAAGAGAAAATGAGAAGCAAAAAAGAAATAAAAAAGAAATAAATACAAGAACAAAGAAAGACTGTATGCCGATTGATGGACACATACATTAGTATTTTTTCTATGTTTAGCACTGGTGTTCTGTCACGAGGTTTAGCATCACATATAAAAAAATGGCGTTTGTTATCCTTTATACATGGGAACAAGGGCAAGTGGTGCCCAAAATGCATCAGGAGGAAAACAGCAGTCAATAAAGCAGCGTGTACAACACTGGGAAGCAGACGGAGGTTCTATTGTGACATACATACACACACACATATATATATATATTAACCCTGGGCGTAGTACTTCGCTAGGCCCACAGAGTGGGCGTAGTGTTGCCTACTTCGCCATTTGCAAAGTAGGCGTAGCAGGCAACACTACGCCCACTCTGTGGGCGTAGCGAAGTTGCCCGCCACCCGCCTCCCTCCCGCCCTCCCTAAATAATTAAATAATGTTTTAAAAAAGAATAAACACCACTTACCTTGTCGGCTGTGTCTCCGGGGCTCCCTCTGGTAACCGCGCCGCCATGTTGGATACTAATGCGCATGCGCGGCCGCCCGCGCATGCGCATTTCTCGTGTGCATATATGTGTTTTACAGCTGTTAAAAAAAGGTGCAATCTTTGCAGTTACCTAAGTCATCACGAATCTCAGCATAATGGCAAAAATAGGAATTAGGGTTCAAACACAGTTTTTATAAATGCTATCACAAAGATATGTGTACTAACATGTTCCTTAAGTTAGTAATGTATACATTGTAATAGTTAGAATACATTTTTTAAGTTAAAAATGTTTAATGTGCTGGTGTTAGTTGATTGTCTGCTTTTCTTGACATGATCATGATCATCGCAACATTGGTGCAGATTGAAAAATTCAAAAAAATAATGATTTTACAGGAAAATCAACAACATTTTGTACTCTTTGGTGGCTCAGACAAGAGCCTTTGTTTTGCGAGTGTGTATAAGACAGCTACTTATAAGGCTGTATGAGGAGTTTCAGGTTGCCAAGAAACACCCTCAACCCTTCGTCTGTAAAGTGAACTCCATCACCACTATATATTCCATACATGTCAAAACACAGATTGTTGTTGTAGATAGAGACAATCTTTATTCTGGAGGAAAGGAGAAACAGTTTTATTAACATGTTTCCTGGCTTGGGGTTTGGATCCCTGTTTTTTTCATGATTACTCTGAGATCATCGTGAACACGTGAAGACAGGAGCCTCGTTTTAAAGGAGAGGGAAAGGGTTAACAGATGCTAACTATTCATAAATGGAGATAGAGTAGTCTAAAATGAAAAACATGATTTCCTTTGCTGCCTTCCTGAAGATCAGAGAGGGGAATGTTGAAGAGGTTGTCATTTTATAGTTGCTTTTAAAAAGAGTGGTTTACAAGTCTTTTGCTTAGTTTTTACAAATCATAACCGTGTCCAAACTATCTAGAAAGAGCTAAAACAACAACATAATCTACAAACGGAATTCACTTGTATGTATATAACTTTTTACTTATTTAAAAAATGTAGATTAGAAATTAAGATGTACATGGGAGTTTGAAAAGAATTTATCACAATGATATGAAAAAAATATATCAGATGAACTGCATCTGGCAGAGGGTATGTGTTTAAGATGCTAGTAGTGTTGAAAGTTACCATGTGTGATTCCTTTAAAAATGACAATATTTTAAATGTCTACGCGTAATGCCCAGAAAAGACAGATTTATGTTAAATGCGTTCTGGGAATTGTAGTACTTTTAGTCACATTATTAAACAGGAGTCATGTAGTCATGAATAAACGTTAAGAAAATATGCTGTGCCTGTATCTGAATGATAAAGTAGTAATACTCGTTAGGTATGTCTTAGGAAGTATTTGTCAATGTGTTTTTTAACTTATATGACCGGTTTGCATATGTTTAGATGGTGAGATATGGCTTTTCTGGTTGCAGATAGTTATATGTATGATTACATTCTTGAGTTGACTCAAAAACCTAGAGAAGTATACATTTTTGGAAAAGATGGACTGAAGGTGTATATCTATTATGAAACTAAATATATGTTTACATGATGGTCTATGTCCTTTATGGCTGTTAAAATGTCATGTATATGGTGAGGGTAGTCCATTTCCTTAAACATGGTGGGGCAGATTTATGTTAACTGGCGCATCCCCAGGGATGCGCCAGTTAACATGCGCCACAGTGCGCCACTGCTCCGCCACCCATGGTGCGCCGCATTTATGATGCGGCGCACCATGGTGCAAGGCAGTGAAGATGCGTGACGCATCTCTCGGCGCACGGGCGGCGCATTGCAGGAGTCATGTCGCAAGTGCGACATGACTCCTGCAATGCACAGGGGCCACCTGTTCAATGTATGGTGCGTCACCCTTACGCCAGGAACGCCTCCTTATGGCGCAGGGGTTTCCAACGTGACGCATCTCCTAGATGCGTCACGTTGTAAATAGGGCGCATTGTTTGCGCCGCCGTTGCGTCACATTACGTGACGCAATTGCGGCGCAAGGAGGCGCAAGAGCCTCATAAATCTGCCCCGGTGTGTTTCAAATTGAGGGCGATTAACAGTGCAGAATGTCTCTTGAGAGTTCTTGTGCTAGCTTCACTTAGTATGTAATCTTTCTTTGAGAAATGTTTACAAGACAGAAGAAATATTTGAGAATGATGTAGGTATGCTATTAAGAAAATAGTTGTGCCAGAACATATGAGAATTGTAGCTTTCAATTTTAGAAAGTTAGTGGGGCATGTGCATGCTGATTAACAGAGCAATGTATGCTCCTAGTGTGCTATGTGTCCAATCATAAATGATGTGTGATATGTCAACTTCACTCACACAGTGCTCAGTAGAGAAATATAGATACACTAAAATAGTTAGTTTTGTACTGACAGAATGTCCTAAACAATGAGCCACAGATTTAATCACAACTGTTCTTTACCTAACAGAAATGGAGGCACTTTTATAGTCAGCCACATATGCACTGACCATTCACGTATACATTCTCCAATGCTGCACGTATGCAGTCATTTAAACACCTGGGCATAAACCATGCACTCATCCAAACACCCATTTACAACCCATGTACTCATCGAAATACTGAGGTACAACCCATGCACTTATCAAAACACTCAGACACTACTCATCCACTCATCTAATAATGCAGGGACTACCATTGCAGTGAATCTATCACCCATGCAGTACCTATGGACTCATTCATTACTGAGAAAATACTGTTGCACTAATACAATCACCCCAGCAGTACACTTGCTTTCACTCAAGCTTTAACAAAGGACTCATGCATTCACCCAGACACTAGTCATGCACTAATCTAATAAGCCATGTATCACTGATGCACCCATTCAATTATCCAGGCTCTATCTATGTACTTATCTCAACACCCAGGCACAACCTGTTCAATGCACCAAAAACAGATGAGCAGCAACCATGTATTCCTCCAAACGCTGGAAAACTTCCAAAGAACTTATTCAATCTGCTAGGTGTTATGCATGTACCTAAAGAATCATGTATGCCCTATCCATGCCCTCTACAAATCACCTATATACTATCTATGCACTCCTGCAATCATTCAGGCACTAGAGTTACACACATGTATTCATCCAACCACTATCCATGCATGTATTGCATTATTGAGGCATTAGTCATGCACTTATCTAATCATTCAGGTTCTACTCATGCACTCATCCAAACACCCAGGTAGTAGTGCTATACTCTTGCAAGCACACAAGTAGTAGCAATGCAGATATGGAATGACTCATATGAATCATCCAGGCACTACCAGTATCCTCAGGGAATCACGTAGGCACTACCTGTACCCTCAGGGAATCACCTAGACACTATCTATGCACTCATTCAATCATTCAGGGTGTATTCATGTTTTCAACCACAAACACATGTATTTAAAAGTTTTAGTGAGGAATATGTAATCTTTAAGAACCATCTGGTGAATTATCTATGCAAGCTGTTCCACACTCTTTGCATGTACTCGGAAGAGTTAGTGAGCTATATGCTCTGATAGAGATTAATGTACGGATTTTTATATGCGCTATTTCCCAAAATGTAAAGGTGCTACATTTAAGAAGAAAAGTACTGAGGTACTAAATACACCACTAGCACAGTGGTAGAGAGGTTCACAAGTAGCTCTCATGGTGTCCTTTTGGATATACAGTGTTGAGATTTGTATCTATTTCTACACATTGGTAGATGTTTATTTTAAAATTGACTATAGAAGTGATAAACTGGTCTTTCGCCATGTATAAGCGAGACCTGATATATAGTGCAGCTGTGTTGTGGGAGAGGGTGCTATAAAGCTAAAAGATAAATACTAAATAAAGTTTTGTATTTTCCTTTTGGTTTGGTATATTAAAGTAAGTGTATGTAGTTATATAGCTAGGTTAATCTGTTGCTTTAAAACTACATATGTTATATGTAGGTAAATAGTAAAATAGTTGGTTCATTGGCTTGACTAAAAATGTAAATACCTTTTTATTTTACAGAACCATATCTACATAACTACAGGCATTTAGAATGCCTACACAAGTTTGGAGGGAAAAGCAACAGAAGCAACTACAGTATCTCCACAGAACTGAGACACACAAGTGGAAAAATGCGGAAAAAGTGGTTAAAGAAAAAAGAGCAACTAGTAAGAGGACAAAGTCATTTCTTAAAAATATATGTGGATTACTGTAAAGATTAGAAAATAATGAAAATAAAAAACAAACTATGAGAAAGAAGAAGAGTGGACAAAACCTATATTACAAGATCGGGAAGAATGTAACAAAGGTGGACACACCTTATTCAGAAGACAGAACCAGTTTAAGGAAATCATAGCCAGGATGTTTCACAGTAGAGTGGTTGTAAATTTACTGAGAAATATGAAGAAGTATAGAAGAAGGAGAGAGCCACTGAAATAGAAAGAACAAGATGAGGGAGTAGTTGATAAGGCCTTTGCTTTGAAGAGGAAGCTTTTCATTTTGATATTAAATAGAATGAAAACTCTTGACAAAATAGTGTTGCACATGAGGAGATGAAACCAGAAGAACAACATCAGTCAATAGAACTAACTTTAGTGCCGTTTGTACTAGAGAAAGCATACATACTTCTATTACAGAGCTTTTCTTTAATGAAGAAAGCTATCTCCAGGATAACAGATTAGTTTATGGTACCGATGAAAGAGGACAATGTTATTAAATGAACAATGGCACTCCTAGAGTGAAAGAGGATATGATACAAGAAAGGCTTAGTCAGGCCTTGTATACAAATGAAATTGTAGTAGTGTTTGTAGTATTCAACAGCAATCCATTGATATCCTAAGAACATTTTTAGATATCTTTCCAAGGCAAAGTTTAAAGCACAAAATAGGCACTTTACAAGATTTGAATCCTTGCAAGATTAGAAAGTAGACACATTTGGAGGGATATTCACTACATTGTTTAGCAAAGAAAGTGTGTCAAAACACCTTTCATAATTTCAGGATGTAAGCTGCACACCTCTCAACAATGCAGACTTTAGTTAGGAGGTTGCACTATTCCTCTTTTATGTTTAGGTGAAATGAATAGAACACTTTTGCATGGTACTGTGGCAGAGCTAGAAAAGGTTTGTGATGATGTGCACTTTTGTTTCTTTTGTCCAGAACAGGACTCTGTGGATGATGAAGAGTTGCTTACAGGAGGACTTGCTGAACACAATACAGTTATTATAGTTGACAGCTTTGAAGAAGAGATCACAGACTTTGACACAGAGTGCTCTAAAAAACTGATTATGTTTGTATATATTGATACACTCACTACAAGATTCAAACACGGACTGTTTACTGGTATTTAAAATGTGAAAAAGAAAATAAGGATAACTGAGAAAAGTTTGCTGTGTAGTTATTAGTAGAGAAAAGCGTTGTCTTGTCCACACAGCAAGTTATATGTAAGTATTGTTACAATAAATTAGTTGATAATAAAAGGCCTACTTGAGCTGTGCCTAACAAGTTAGTAGTGGGTGCCATTCCAAAGCCACTTCAAGGTTTAAATAATTATGAGTGAATTCTTATCCAAAGTTTGCTATCATTTGAGGCTATAGTCCATATTGAGCCAAAAATAGGCAAGTTACCAACAACAGAGCTGCAGAAAGGTCTAAAAGGTGGATTAGTATATTGGATTACTAGTGTTTTCTCAAAATGTTCAGCAGGATGCTCAAGATTTTTTAATGCTAATGCTAGGCCTATTAGAGAAAGAGGATGTGAATATCAATGAATTATCTGGTTTAAGTTATAAATGCAATCACAATGTGAACATTGTGATTTCACCTCTAGCACTGACATTCATTCAGAATGATTCCTCTACATGACATTACCAGATTGTAAAACTGTGACCCATAAAATGGAACAAAAAAGGCCCATCAGGATATGACCTGTCCGAACTGCATTTTAGAACTTAGATTTACATTGTTAGTACAAATGTTTAGAAATATGGCATAGTCATGCTACAAGGATGCAGAGTGGATGGTAATAAATTAGAAACTGAAATTAACAACTTTGTAGCTGGAAATATTTTCACTTCAAAAAGACGTTGCACAACTATATCAAACATATTTCATGAAGGAGTTAATAAACCTCTACACAATATATTAAAGATGCCAAAGAGGATCGACAGAGTGCAGTGACATATAAATGTCATTCAAATCAAGACTAGGTAAAAGCTAACAATCTGATATCAAATGTAGGATAACAGAATGTGGCATTGTGTTGAAATGTATATGAATTATGAGTTTCTGAGACATTATTTGGCCTATTAGGGATAGTGTTTACAGTTAGTTGTTAGAAATAAA
This sequence comes from Lissotriton helveticus, assembly GCF_964261635.1. Classification (NCBI taxonomy): domain Eukaryota; kingdom Metazoa; phylum Chordata; class Amphibia; order Caudata; family Salamandridae; genus Lissotriton; species Lissotriton helveticus. Next base: position 661,470,399 of record NC_136067.1, read on the forward strand.
AGACACTATTTAACTGGAGGAAAGGAATTTATAAAACATTAGTGGACTACATTCTGTTGTCACATATAAAATCCAATTGGAGGTACGATAATACCAGCAGTCTTAAGTTGCATCTAAGAAGTCTTGTCTCCACTTCACCATTGTATCTTGTTTTGGTTGCCTAATGTTTAAAATTAAATCCTAATGCATGTTTGTATTTTATAGTTATTGTTCACGTAGAAGGTAGCAAAATGCTTTTGTTCTGGTGATATTTCAATGCATCCTCTCTGCTCTTCAGCTGGACCTTTGGTACCAGGAGCAAGGGCTGGAGGCAGAAATAGCCTAAAAAAAGTTAAAACCAGTACAGTTTTCAAAATTAGTTTGGGACAGCTCCTAAAGCTAAATATCCAGTATCAGGAAAGTTCAAGAAGGGAGCAATAGGTGTGTACTTCCCTTCATAAAAGAAACTGCAAAGCAATGACATTTCTTTGTTTGGTAGGTATGTTGCATTCCTGACTTCCAATGTTGAAAGTAATTTTTTGAAATTGTTGTTTTTGTTAAATGCGTTGTTAAAATAAGTTAAACCAATATGTTGCCAAACACCTAGACTTAAACTTTGTGTAAAATATGTCTTTGTATCTGTTTTACATTTTGGCATTGGAATTGATGACTTCTGACATCATTGCGACCTAAATACAAAGGGGAAAGTTAAATTATATCTTACTAAACAGCTAGACTCAAACTTTATGTAAAATATGTCTATATATGTGTTTTACACTTCCTGAATAACACGCAGTAGTCACTGTGTGTCCTCGGCAATCGCGACATCATCGTGAAAGTCTAAAATATCTTGGAATAAGATGATTAATGCACTTTTTAAATAAATAGATGACAAATACAACAATGAGTAGTGTACCATGCCAATGTAATGTTAAATATCTTACTATTAAAAAATATACAGGGATGTTATAGTTGTGAAATAGTATGAAATAAGTTAGAAATTTACTAAAAAAGACAGGCGGTGAGGCAAAAGTTGGTGGAGCCTGCCTGCCTGCCTGCCTGCCTGCCTGCTGACTCTTGCTGTTTTTGCTATACGCGGCCTGCAGTCTTGAGCTTTGGCTGTTAGACACGGAAATGGTGTCACCATTTGGACTAATACTTAAGGAATTTAAAGGACCTACACTTTTTATAATAAACATACAATTTATACAAATTTACAAATATAAAAAAGGGGTGCAATCGAACTGTCAAGCCACAAAACCCAAAAATAAAATAGAAGCCAGTCACAGCACTGCAAAACATGCAGGCAGGACTTGTGCGTGGAGGGACTACATCTAAAAACAACATCAGTAAGCGTCAAAGGAAGCTAAAAACATCTACTGGTACAGTGGGCAAACTGCAGGCATAAATTAGACCTGCTATTCAGAAACCTGACACTATAATGGAATTAATTTCAGACATTAAAAGGACAAGCAATATCAACAATATAATTCCATAAAACAAAATCTCAAAACATCGCCTTTTCCAGCCAAAAATAGATAAAAAATGTTGCTTCCTAAAAAATGCGGGAAACACGCTTCTCTCAGGCCCTACACCAACCTTTTGACTCCCCTCCAGCCCCTACACAAACCGGAAAGTGGAGAGAGAGAAGGAAACAAAGATCAAAGTAGTGGGGCGGTGGTGTCTGGTCCAGTCAGTCCAGCCAGTGTTGTTAGTTTAAAAACAATCCTACAGTGTCAACCTATCTCGACTTCCCGGATGCCTAAGACATTGGGGAAAAATCCCAATGAAGAAAATACGGAGCTAAACCAGGAGAAAAACTCAAAGAATCGGATTATGGTAAAACAGGAAGTCACTACACAGGAATAGGCATTTACAATCTTGATGTAATAGAAATCTCAAATGTCCCATCACCTAGGAGCATAGCACGAAACAAAGTCAAAGGAGGAAATTGTATTATAACAGGGGCATTAACTATTTGTGAACTAAACAGCCCCAAAGAAAACAAGCAGGCTAGGAAAAGAACATATATGCCTGCAGATGAACTAGAAAATACAAAAACAACGACGGGTGTACCAGAAATCCTAAATCTGGGCACAAAATATTGCTTGCAACACCATCAACACAATATAAACCCGCAATATCCCAATTCAACTAAATGGAAGATAGTGAAGATCTGGATAATTTGTCATACCTCGATAAGGAGGAATGGGAGGGTCTCCTCGAAATCTCTTCACAGGATAACAGCAGGAATAAAATTCAGGAAGATATAAAAACAGAAGAGCAAATGGGACACACAGCCCACAATTCAGGGGAGGGGATGCAAGCAAAAGCAAATCTGCCGGGATGCATAAAGAGCACATCCAGAGATCAATGCGAAGACATGCACCAATCAGAAAATAGGAAAGCCTGCTAAAAACAGTCACACTTCTAGTAGAGGCCCTGTAATATCAATCTGACAAAATGGATACACAACTAACCCTAATGAATACTTTGGCAGCCTTTGTGGTTGCAATTGGCAGCAAGCTAGGCACGTTGAACACCTCTCTGCAAAGCATTCAGGACTACTTCCTAGCTAACAGTCGAACCGGTGGATGCAGTCCCATTGTTGATAAATTAGCGACTCTCCCAACAATGATGAGTGACTTATGTGCACAAATCAAAACGTCTACAAATAACGGCTGCATGGAGCTATCTGCAGAACAATCCCTAACTAGAAATTATAAAGTCATGACAACTCATCCAAATGAAATCACTAAGGAAGAGAACTTACTGGCCACGATTAAACTAACACAAAACAATGGAAAAATATGAACGGCAAAAAAAATACACACTGAGCAAAGCATCGGACACCCCAGGAGAGGAGAAAGGGGAAAACAATATGAATGCTAAACAGAGATGCCCACAAAAACGGAAAGGTTGGAATATAAAACAAATTCATGATAAGAATGTTTTTTTGCGCCTCTTCGGGGTAACATCTACTCAAAAAGAAATAAATCATCACAACTCACCCACACCAGAAATAACAAATATAAAAAGTACAAAAACAAAGTTGGGATTAATTCAAAAGTCCCCAATCAGGAACTAAGAATTCAGAAAAATAGAACAATCTGGGGAAGCAGTGGATATAGAAGCTACACAGCCACCATCGGAAAGAAACAGCACTAGTTTCAAGTTTCAAGTTTATTTATTTATGATCTTGGAACTCCAAGGAGTTCCACATAAACTAGAAGGCCAACAACATATAAATAAACAGTTTTGAATAAAGAGGTTTCTACAATCATTTGTGAAGCTGACATAAAAGAAATTAAAAAAGTCTCCAAATACAAAACATTTGTAAAATTGTATACAATAACAAATATGCCCTAGATCCTATAATAAAACCAAAGTTGATAAATATTTCCCTCATATAGCTGTGTTAGTATATATTTAAAAAACACTTAAAAAAGTTAAAAATCCTATGACAAAACATTTCATTGGTGTTTCATAAATAGAATCTATTAGTGCAGAGGCTGAAAGGATAGATAGTTGTAAACAGATTGGTCTCAACCATTTACGCCGATAAAATATTAGAGCTGGGCAAATAATTAGCACATGATTAACGTCCTTGATAGAACTACTACACAGATTGTAATTCGGGGAAGAACAATACAATTTAGATAGTACGTTGTTTAGAGGGAGCATACCCTGCCTCAATAATAGCCAAAAGTGGCGCACTCCATGGGACAGGTTCCAAGAGATATAAGCCTGTACTTTATTTATCACACAGGAATATGTGGCCAGATGAGTATCTCTCTTTAAAATACGTGCTTCCCTTTACCTGGTGAAACTTAATTTCCAAGTGGCCTGCTTTAAAGTGGCCCTCAATTGAAATGGCGATAGGGTGAAAAGTACGGATTCATCCGGTTGAGGCAAGTCAACCGCAATTCTAAAATTTTTAACAATTAATGACTGCTCCTTTAAATTTTCTAATATTTCTTTTAAAAATCCTAGCGTGCCAAGATCACCCTTTACCCGGCTTGTAACCCATCGAACTATCCCTGCAAGACCCTGTACCCAACTACTTCTTTAACCGAATTCTAACCTTAGTGCAGACACGGGGCAAGCAGAGTTGACTGTGGCTACGCTCCTTAAAATTTTTCCTTCTGTTGTATTTAAAAAAAAAACATTTTCCTATATCAAGTAGTTCAAAACCATACAACAGGGAAGCAGGAATTTTAGCACAAAATACCTCTAATAAAAGTGCAAAGTGTCATTTTCCAGTCAATCTATGAAGGGTACTCTACAAGTAAGAGTCAACTTTTTGGGCTGAAGCACTAGAACCTCTGTTCAAGGAAATAAGGATGACAAACACCTTGTCAGACTCTTGGAGAGGATCGAACATTTCACCAATTCACAAGTCAGGGGAAAGGTCAACTCCACAGAACTATCGGCTAGTGGCTTCAATGGACAAGTAAGCAACATTTTTTGCTGTAGCACTACTGGAGGAACTTCAGGCATGGGCAAAAGAGAAATCCGCAATCCCAATAAACCCAGACTAGATTTGCGAAAGCAGTGGGGACAACTACAAATATATTAATAACAATGGCAATGCTTTTTGATAAGGCTGAAACTGTAAGGAGGCCTCTGCATCTATGTTTTATTGATTATGAAGCAGCCTTTTATCACGTCAAGCATAACAGACTATGGTCCAAATTGCATAGCTGGGGGCTTCCCCAGCACCTTTTAAACTTGCTGATAAATCTGCATACCGACACCTGAGTTCAGATCAAGTTGATCAATGGATCATTCTTGTCAAAACGTATATTAACAGACAAAGGGCTCAAACAAGGATGCGTTTTAGCACCTACACTTTTTAACTTCTTTACAGCTGATCTTGTACCAATAATAAATGCCTGTAACTCACATGCTCCAAAATTGGGAGACATCTTATTGCCATGGCTCCTATATGCGGATGATATAGTCCTGATTAGCCAAACGAAAGTAGGCCTTCAACATCTTATAAACGCTACACAGGACTATTCTGAAGAAAATTGCCCAGCGATAAATCTGGACAAAACAAGAAACATGACGCTAAGTAAAAAAAAGGAAACATTTGCGGCATGGCTCTGGGGAGAGACCTGAATTGAGGACACTTTGGAATATAAATATCTTGGCATGAAGATAGATAAAGGGGGCCGATTTCATCCATTGAGGAACACCATTAGGAATAAAGGTTTGTCCCTGGCAACTTCTTTAAAATGTTTGAACTCTAAATTAGGCTGGAGGATAAAGCCTCACTCTCAGAAAGGGCTTACGTACCGTGAGCCAGTCACTCAAAAGTACTTTAACTTGGGCTATGCCAAGTATATAAAAATTAGCTTTATGAAGTATAGACTTGGTCTGATACCCTGCATAGAGCATCTCCCACCCTGGCTAAAAGAAAAGGCAGGCCCTATGTGCCGCTTATGCGGTTCAGCACCGGAAGATCTGCTGCATCTACTATGTTCCTGCAAAGAACTTCTACAAGAATGGAGAAAACTATTGAAAAGCAAATTTAATCAGCGAGTGGTACGAACCAGGAGGCAGGCAGTCTGGCATTTTTTACACCAAGCGACCCACAACTGAACTGTTCTTTGGTAAAGTTCTTCAGATTATGCGAAAAGAAAATGTAAAAAAAGTATTTGAAAAAATATTAATTTACCCGCATACTCAACTCAGCCACATGGAAAAATGTCAGGAGGAGCTCATTGTTAAGTACTAATGAGCCCTATTTTTAAACTATAAGCACTGCATTCATACGTTTACATTTGTTATATATAAATGAAAGCACTGACTTAAATCAGATACCTTGGACACTAAATGAGATGAGCACAGTTGGACATTATGTGGCTAAGATACTGACATTGGATTTGTAAATTTGTATAATTATAGTATAGTTTAAAAAAATAGAATTTTAAATATAATGCTTTCAGAAGTATGGAGTTTTATACGTATATACTGTTTTGAAATCACATTTTTTGCATTGCAATGGTTTTAGCAAGCTATGCAAATAAATAAACTTCAAACTACTAAAAAAGACAAAAGGTTACATGGACGTTATAGTTCGGAATTAGACTTTATTAAACCTTACAAATGGACTGAAAAAACAAAGGATAAAGAGACATTATAGTTAAGAAATGGAATTGTAAAAAAAACCTAGAAATTCACTGAAAAAAATCAAAGGTTACAGAGACATTATAGTGAGGCTAACTTTTCACTCGTAGAAAACCAGAGAAATTTAGCAGCTAAAGTTAGCTGAGCTAACTATAATACTCACCCCTGCAATGCCCTGCTAATGACCTCACATACTACATCACTCATGACATGGTCCATGACATCACTGATGACATCTAAAATGACCACTCATGACATCTGAAATGACACTGAAATGGCATCACTGATGACACCATTCAGAAAAACACTGACACCCCCATAAAACATGGTATACACACACTCCTACTCCCACACAATCACAAACAAACTCCTTCACAGAACCCCTACAAACAGTCACACATATCATTACTCATCCATATGGCTAATAAAACATTCTTACCCACTCAGTCATCTATACAGCTACTGACACAGTAAATTAGTTAATCATATACGTACTGGCATACCTACTCAGTCAGTCATCCAGCCACTAACTCATGCATACAATTATGTAACACAGCAACTCAGTTACATATACCAATACATTTACTCACTCACCTATACAGTGACTTAGAATACCAAATACTTTCCCATACAACCTCTCTCACACTCACTTACTCCCCATTACAACCACTCAAACAAGCATTCACTCACACATGCAGTCACTCATACATACACTCACACACCCATACACCCACTTAACACTCTACCAATTGATGCACTAAAACTGACATTCATGTACCCTGTCACTCATCTATGCAGACATATATCTGCTCAAACACCCATTTAGCCACTTATGCACCTCTTATTCATCATTTGAACCACTGATGCAGCCACTCAGTCAATTACACAGATACTCACACAGCCACTCATTTATTCATACATGCACGGACACATTCACTTGTTTACCTATACAAAACATACACACCCACTATCTCATGTATGCAGTCTCTTATATACCAGACACTCTTTTATACACCACTTACATACCCACCCACTTACCCATAAAAGCACTTCCACAGCAAGTTACCTTAGTAGATATGTTTAGAACTCAGTCACTTTTAGAAAACACTCACTATCACTAGAAATATGTCATCAGTAATGTCATGTGTGATGTCATCAGTGATGTAATCAGTGATGTCACTGACCATGTAATGAGAGATGTAATATGTGAGGTCATAGGCAGGACAATGCGGGGTGCAAGTTATAGTTAGCTCAGTTAACTATAACTGCTCATTTTCTCTGGTTTTGTACAAGTGAAATGTCAGCCTAACTATAATGTCTCTGTAACCTTTTGTTTTTTCAGTGCATTTCATAGTTTTTTAAAAATTGTATTTCCTAACTATAACGTTCATGTAACCCTTGGTTTTTTTCAGCGACAAAAAATAATGAATATATATAATGTAATCATGTACAAAGATATATTTTTCCAGCCGTGTAATTGATGGATCAATTGCTCATACAGAGCTGGATAACATTCACACAGTGATTGTGTATGTATATAATTTACTATTTTGCCTCCATGATTTTGATTTTGATTTATTCCAAGATGGCGCTGGCAGGCTCAGGAGAGTGTTAGTCCTTTGATTATGTTGTCGCTAATGTAGCAGGCACTGGAAATAAAAGCTGTTTTGTTTCACTATTTGCTTATTTAAATATACCATCACCCTGTCTCCACTCACAGTGAATAAAGGCGCTACGCCGAAACGCATCCTGTCCCGTTTCATTTCTTGGTGAAATAAAATAACCAAGTTTACCCCTTGGATTGTGTGTGGTTGTCTTGTTTCTTTGTATGCGAGTTTTGGAGCAGATAGGTAGTAGGTAGTTATAGCTAGGACCTAGTTTCCATAGGAAAAGCGTTTTTTGTTTTCTCAATAGCTTTGGTGCCGGTTGATCAATCTTCGCAAATTTTTTTAAACTAGTGGCCCGCTCTGGTCAGCTTTTGTCTTGAGAGTTTTGGGGTAATTCGACAAGCGGGGGCTGAGAAAAAAGGGGGGTCCCAAAACGTGTTTTTCCCCATGTAATTTTCCATAGGAAACTTTAGACACAGCTGTAGCCTGAACTGCTGAACGGAATTACGCCAAATTTGGCAAAAAGGTAGAGCTTGCTTGAGAAAGAGCCTTTTTTTTTAAATGGTGTACATCCGTTTAGTAGTTCCTGAGAAATTTGAAAAAGAAAATGTTTTGATATCTAGGGACGCGGTTGAGTTGCAACCCCTCTTCACTGTGATTGGGTGGCAACACTCCAAACCAGGGGGGCCCCTGCAGCCCCATGGACCACCACCCCCAGGGGCTTGATTTTTAATGTTTGGGGGGCCTACAAAAGCCCTGTGGACAGCCACCCTGGGGCTTCTATTAAATATTCACAGTGGGGCACACGGCCCCCCGCTGCTCCTGGGACCGCCACCCCTGAACTTTTTGGGAAAAAAAACTGTGTGGGGGCTCAAGCCCCCCATATGCCCCGGGGACAGCTAGTTGGGAGGGGGGCCACATCGCCCCCCTCCGGGAGCCCTTCATGTCCCTGGGGACTGTCATCCCCCAGGGCTGGCTTCTACAGTGTTCCAGGGTGCACACCCCCAGGACACTGATGTTGGCTATGGCAGGGTGGGAGCCGTGCGGCTTCTGCCCTGCCATAGCAAACACTGCTTTGGATTTTGGAAGCGAGAGCAGGGTAACCTGCTCTCGCTTCCAAAATCCAAAGCAGATTGCTTTTCTACAATCAGGGTGGCCATGTCAGTAGCTCCGGGGACCTTCACCTCCCCGGGGCTATGTTCATGATGGTATGCGGGAGGGCACATGGCCCTCCCGCACCCCCGGGGATCGCCATTCCCCGGGGCTTGATTTTTAATGGTTGGGGGGCCTCCAAGGCCTCCCCAAGCCCCAGGGACTGCCACCCAGGGGCTTCTCTTAAATATTTGCAGGGGGCACATGGCCCTCGCTGCCCTGGGGACTGCCACCCGGGGCTTTTTAAGAAAAAAAGCCTGTGTGGGGGGCTCAAGCCCCCCTACATACCCCAGGGGCTTCCACCTCCCCGGGGCACTACTATGCAAATGCAGGGGTCTGTTACAGACACCCAAGCCCTGGGGACCACCATTTCCTCAGGGCTGTGCACTAGTTAGGAGGGGGGCCATGTGGTCCCCTCCTGGAGCCCTTCATGGCCCTGGGGACCAGCATCCCCCAGGGCTTCTTAAGTGTCCCGAGGTGCCCACCCCTGGGACACTGCTGTTGGATATGGCAGGGTGGGAGCCATGGGGCTTCTGCCCTGCCACAGCAAACACTGCTTTGGATTTTGGAAAAATCCAAAGCAGATTGCTTTTCCACACGTGGGGGTGCACGTCAGCAGCTCCCCGTGTGGAAAAGCAATGCCGGCTCCCACAGGAGGTGGAGAGCCAGAGGGTCTGTGGGGGAATTGATGTAGTCACTCATCAACACAACACTATCATAAGCACTCATACATGTATACAGACACTCACACACCACCACTCAGCCAGACTTACTCACATACCTAGCCAGTCATGCAAAAATCAATCACACTTCCATTTACTAACCTAACAGTTATACACACCACATCAGTTATTCAAACAGAAACAAATCCATACTTACTCTTTTCTACAATCACTGATGCAAGTACACACTTATCCATGCAGCTACTCTTACAATCACTGAATCTCATGCATAGTCATTTATATACTTCAACTTTCACATACACAGCCTTTTAAATATGTAGTTACTTGGACATGTAACATTGAGATATGCATTCTCTCACCAACACACCCTACACACACTCACACTCATACAGCTGTTTCCACATGCTCTCTTGAACCCATACACACAGTGAATCAATCACTCAAACAACTATGCACAGACCCACTCACACACACATCCAGACACCCATGCAGATACTCAGACAACCAATCAATAACCCATATATATCCTCATTTAGCTACTCACCAACCCATGCAACCGTTTACACACCAACTATCAAAATAAACTGTGTGAATGTCTGTATCAGTCACTAACCCATGCAGTCAATAAGACACATGTAATCACTCACTTAAACAGTCAGTTACATACCTACTTAATCCTCCATCCGGACACTTATACACCCAGTCATTCCTCAAAACACCTTGGCATATATATAATACATCTATAAACTCTATAGAAACATACATTCACTGGATGATGTCATCAATGATGTCATTAGTGATGTCATTTGAGATATCATCAGTGATGTCACTGACCGTGTCATGAATTATGTAATAAGTGACATCATCAGCAGCGCATGGCAGGGGCGCGAGTTATTGTTAGTGTAACTAACTATAACGGGGGAATTTCTATGGTTTTGTACGAGTGAAATGTCCAACTAACTATAACGTCATCGAAACCTAAGTTTTTTTCAGTGTATATATTTGCTTTTTCTCAGGGGGAGTGGTATGTTGGATATTGAAAGTGAGAACAGATTTCACTGCTCTGTCTTTCAAAATTCAAACTAAGTTTGTTATGGGAGGGCGGAAGCTGGGAGACTTCCGCCCTCTCATAGCAAACAGCCGTGTCCCAGGGTTAGGCACCCCGGGATACTACAGGAACCGGCTATGGGCTTGGAGGTCTCCAGGGCTCTCGAGGGCACCAGGCGGAGGACCACGCTGCCCCCCTCACACAATACATAAATCTCTGGGGGGTGGTTGTTCCCAGGGTTTGAGGGGTGTCATATAGGCCCACACACTTTTAATTTTGTAGGGGCGGGGGCCTTGGATGCGAAAGTGGCACAAGGGGGTTGTAAATCTGGTATGGTGTTTTGTTTTACTTTGCTTTCCTTTCTCTCTTTTAGAGGATCTAGGGTAAATATAATGGTTTTTGTACAGCCAGTACCTTTCAACCCTACCCCCAAACGGCTTTCTGCCTGTTACCATAGTACAGTTCATGGAACACTTACGTGAGCACAGAGGTTAGAAGTTCACCACACTATGTTGGTAATGGCATTGTACTTTTAAAGTTTTGGATTGGTACCGTTAGTTGTAGGTATAGACTCTGGTACAGATCTGGTAAAGAGTTAGTCTCAGAATTATACTTCAAATTATAAATATCATTTCTATTGGGGACCGCTACCCCCCCCCAAAAATAAGACGTATATATTTTTTTAATTTACTTTTATTAAAACAATAATAAAAAACTGGAAACTTAACTTAAAGATAACAATACAATAAAGAACTAGAAACATAACTTTAATAAAACAATATAATAAACAAAATGTGATGTGGACTTCAATAGACGTATGGTAGGTAATCTGCAAAACGATAAATAAAATAAGTGTTTAAAATTACATCGATGTGACTAAATGAGGTCAAACATTACAAGTCAAGGTAACACTAGGATTTTACATGTGCAGTGTGCCTGGTACATTTCACTTGTGTTATAGGGCCGCATTGAAGCGGTGTCTGTATGGAAGAGCCTACTGCGTCAGATTTAAATTACAGATCAACAGGTCTTTAAAATGATTCAGAGATGAGACAGTATTAGGTCAGAGATCAAGTCATTATGCAGGACAATATTCTTTAGGGCTTATTCACAAGAGTCTTGCGCCACTTTTGTTTTATTTTTTTCATGTTGAAAGTGACGCAAAAGTGGTGCAAGGGGCTTGTAAATAAGCTCTTTTATTTGTAATGCATTTAATCAGAGGTATTGTATATCGAGGCCGCTCTGCTTACCTTGTGTAAACACTGTGGCCAGCAGAATTCACAACTTCAACTTAGCTTTGGTTCTACACATCAGAGTAGACAGAAGCGTCCATAAGTTTAAAAGAGGAAGAGAAATGATGTGAAAGAGAGAAAAACCAACATTAAAACGTGGATGAGAGGAAGTTATAAATGGAGCTGTTAATACTGGAGAAAATATTCGTAGCTCACCTTTTGCCTCTGTTGTGTGTCTAAGCACGTTCTGGTTCATAGTGCACCCTCCAGTTTAGTGATCTGAAAGGTAGAATAAAGTTTGTAATACCATAGTACATACAACTGCACACGTATATTTCCGCTTTATTTATTTGTATACTCAGGATAATGTATTTATTTAACTTCCACTGTAAGGAGGTGTTTGTGCGCTACTTTTCTTCCAAAGTAGTATATTACATACACTCCCACTGCATAATGGTTAGTTCTCGATATTGCAGGGCAGATTTATAAGCTCCCTGCGCCACCAGTACGTCACTTTTTGTGACGTACTGGTGGTGCAGGAGACTCCTTTATATCTACGAGAGGAAAGCCATCCTGTGTGACTTTTCCTCTCCTTGTAAATATAGCCCCTTCACACGCAGCACTTTGCCGTGAAGGGGCATTTCATGGGTGCTGCTCTGGGTGTTCCCACGCAACACCCATGGAACAAGACACACTGTCCAGATTTACGAGAAATGGTAAATCTGGAGATGCACCTGAATGCTACGTCACCCTAGAGGTTGCGTAGCAAGGCGCAACAAAGACAAATGTTTTCATTTCTCCTCGTTTTGTTTCCTCTTTCAATGCGTGCTGCATTCTACGGAGGAAAAATGCCTTTAGTGATTATTTTTGTTCAGGAAGGTTCCTCTTCCTGCACAAGAACAATCTCCCCTTGGCGCAGGCATCCTTGCACCATAGTGCAAGTGTGCCTGCACCGGCGCATGGAAACTGTTGGTGTGCCAGCGGGGGGGTGAGCACAGGAATGCAACTTATTCTTGTAAATATGTCGCATACGTACGGTCTGAAAGTGCCGTAGGGTGGTGGAGCTAAAGGGCTTACGGTGCCACGCTGTGGTACTTTCTTGTAGACCTGCACCTGTGTACCTAGACTGTTGCATCTCGTTGAGTGTTTTTCTTGAGAAGTCAGAGACAGATTTACAAGCTCCTTGCGCTACTTTTCCCATGCTAAAAGTGACACAAAAGTGGCGCAAGAAGCTTGTAAATCTGTTTGTCAGACTGTTGTAACCTATCTATTCTGACTGCTCTGAGGTAATTGTATATTTCTACGTAGTGAATGTGCTGGACACTACCCACTCTCTCCTTTCACAGATATTATTGTTTCGGAAACAAGATTCTTTGCTCACCTAGTGCCATTGGCATGATTCAATAAGGGTGCACTACGTGTCGAAGCAGGCTTCACTGTGGCCGACAGAGTTCACTACTTGTACTCAGGTAAGGTTGTGCAACGGCAGAGTGGACCGCAGCGACCATAACTTTAAAAGAGAAAGAGGAACGATGTGAGAGAAAATGAGAAAGAGAAAGAGAGAAAAAATTACATTAAAACGTGGGAGAGAGAAAGTTATAGATGGAACAGTTAATACTGGAGAAAATACTCGTAGCTCACCTTTTGCCAGCGTTGTGTCCAAGCACGTGGTAGTTCATAGTGCACCCTCCAATTTAGTGATCTGCAAGCTAGTATGAAGAGTTAGTAATAGTATAGTCCCACTTTCTCCTTTGACTGATGACTTGTCGTCGTTTCGGAAACAAGCTTCTTTGCTCACCTTGTGCTAGTGGCCTAATTTAAAGATGGTGCACTACGTGTCGAAGCAGTTTTCTCAGAAGTTGTTACGATGGCCACGCATCATGGCAGAATTCTCGAACATTGAGTTTTAGAAGTGTTGGGGGGGGGAAATGCCAATTTGTGAAACACAACCTGTAAGATAAAAAGAAAGTTAACATTGAGTGTCATTTTTTTATCAAAGGAGAGAGGAAGTGACAGAGTGACTGCAAAGAATATTCGCAGCTCAACTTTCTGTCACCAGTGTGTTTTTCACCATGTGCCGGGACATAAATCACCCTGAAGCTCTATATCTAAAAGATAGTAAAAGAAAGATGTTATGATTTGTAGTGTAGCTCCTATTTTCCCAATAGGCTCTGCGCATTGGAATAGTGCCTACAGCAGTAAAGGCCTAGGCCAGACGTTAACTAGGTCTACTACTGTCGATACTAGACTTAATTTTTGGGTTTGCCAGCTAAGCTCAGAGTTCGCTAGAAACTTTCTCGAATGTTCAAGGAAGGATTAACTCCCCTGATTAGACAAGAAGGGATTTAGTTTCTGACAACCATAGAACATGACAACTTTGCTCTCCCCTAATCAAGAGTCAATCTCGAGAGTCGTGTGAGCACAAGGCAATTATTTTACTCAGTCAGTACGTGCATTCTTAGTCTCATCAGAATGTAGAGAAAAGGAAGAGACGGGCGTGTTCAATAAAAGATGTTATTTATTGATCAGTCTCTTTTCTCGTACAAGAGAAATGGATCGATATTATTGCAATACTTATAGTTAAGTAAAGTGCATACATTAGAAGCAATAGTATAAAATAATACTGTAAAAACATTGATATGGTTTCTGAGCCATATGATGTTTAAAATGATTAAAATATATTTACATACACATATACATTTGACTAAACGTACTCAACTGGTGTTTCTAAATACGCCTACCCCGTGTACCTGACCTAAGTCTAATGCGTGGGCGGGAATAGGAAGTTACAGTTTAGTTTAAGTTTGTTTTTGCCAAGTGAATAACTAAAGAATTCTCTAGGAGGGGTTATTCAGTTCTGTACCTGGAATTTAGGATGAATGAGGAATGGTATCTCTTTCTCTGCTCTCGATATTCCAGGCTGCCTGCGAGGGCTGCCCAGAAGCGCCGGTGCTGGGTCTCTCGGCTTGAGATAGCAGCGCGTCTCTCAGCGCGTCAGGAAGGCGGGGCTGCTGCCTGCGGGGTCTGCTTCTGCTCTCGGCTTCGGCAAGTATGGCTGCTCCGTCTTGTCACCACGCGTGTGTTTGCATAGGGCAAGGTCGGCAATATTTATACCTTAAAGGTGCCGAGATTGACGTAAGGATGGACATAGGTACGTCAATAAAGATGTCATACGACTTGCTCGTTAGCACATTCTTTACTAAAGTTCTCTGTGAAATCAAAACAATGGCCGCACGGATTATCCAGGTTGTCATAGGTTTGATTTGTTATGAGAACGTCGTATGCCTTATCAGGGGCTGGAGGAATGTCGCTTGTCTAATTAGATCTCAAGCGTTATGACCTAATCAGATAACACGTTCCTGTGCCGTAGTGTGACTGCGTCAGATAACGGTATCTGCATCATGGGGGATTTCTTGCCTCATGGGCTGACTGTTAGTTAACTAGCTAGTAAGTTTAACCAGAATAGGGTCAGGAATAGGGGGATCGAATCAGAACCTATAGAAATACACGACACCCACTCCACGCTAACTATGGTCATATCTACTAATCTATGCATAGTATAACATAGTACAACATACTATAGAGTATAGTGTATACCTTACCACCCCAAAATACATAAATGCATTTCGAAATTTTCAAATATACTGAAAAATTGCAGTCATATATATTGTATGCACTTAAGCTATGAATTAGATGCAAAAGTGAACACGCATTGTTATGCATTATTGATTGTTGGTATATGAGAAATACACATGAAATGGCTCTTAATATGGCTATACAGAAAAAAAGTCGAAACCATTTCATCACATAAAATCTATTGCGAACATACCAGCGGGCAGCTAAAGTCTATAAAGTCTATAAAGTATCTAAAATAGAAATCTTAGTTCTCTAGGAATAGTCTCTTACTTTAAGCAGAAAATCAGTGTCCCGGGAAAAAATATATAGAAAAATATTTTAGGGGCTTGCAGAATAAAGTTGCTGTCCGTGAACTGGATTGTAATTGTTCATGTGACTTTATTTTTAAAGTTGAAGGCCGAATTCAGGGAACGCCGTGTGCGAGTTTACTCAAAAGTCTCTATTTCTGTTCCGGAGAGAACATCATATCATTCAGGCTTTCGAAAAAACTGTCAACAGCTTCATGGGAAAGTTCCTCTAAGTCGGAAATAGGGGTAACCATGCATTCATGCGCATGATTGTCTCCATTGACATTCTGATTTGCATTGCTGACAGAAGGTCGTACCTGTTCGATGCTGCTTTCATCTTGAACTTCACTACTCTTCAATCGCAGTGGTGAAGATTCCAGGAATGCCGTCATCAGAATTGGCAGCCTTTGAGGGCAGCACAGTGCGTGAACCTTGGTAGGAACAAACAGTGTATCTGCATCCACCGGCGCATCCGATTGTAGCGTCAGACAGGTGTCTAACACGCATTCTTCTCCGCATAGCAGACACCTTAGTACAGGTAAAACACACCTTTGCCACATTGGTCGAAATGATAGAAACCAAGTCATGTTTAGGTCTCTAAGCCGGGATAGTCCCAGGATTTTTGATATCCGGTCCCGGTATCCAATGGCTAGGATCGTATCTTCCATTGTCGCGAGAGTTTGATCTGTGACATGGGTTGCCATAACGAAAAATAAGGACTAGGAATAGGATTCCTGCAATTAGTCCTAGGATCAGGGGAAGTCCGCCAAAAATCGAATGGACGAAGTCTGGAAAAATACCCAGTATGGCTTTGAATGGTGTTAATGCCATCGAAAATACTGTCTTAAATACCTTTGAGACCCCTGTGGTATCAGAAATATTTAAGATTTCGCTCAGGATTTCCGCGAAATGTACGGGGGAATTAGTTGATAATAATGTATGTATCTCTGCAGTCGTCCTTGCGACTTGTAGATCATACGTTTCTTTAGATGACGTGAGCCTTGTAGGCGTCTGAAGAAGCACTGTTTTCATTCTGCTTAAAGTGTCTATTCGAATAGAAGTAATTTTCAAACTGGGCCATGCCCTTGCCTCCCTGTCTGGAAAGGAGCTGGGAAACAAAGAACGTCCACAGCACTTGACCTTCGCCGTCGTAGTGACGAGATAAGGAGTCCCGGGCATAAGACTACAGCATCTGCGGTCTACAATAAGAATGTAACTCCCATTATAGAGTCTTTGAAAGAATGGTTCTATTTCAGTTGCAGGTGCGCCTTGCTGGTGACATGAAAGGTTGTATGAATTCCCTTCACAGGCTCCGTGCAAACTAATACCGTTACACAGAAGCGTGCCGCTTAGTGACATAGCACAATTGTTGCCACTAAGAAACACTTTCTGTCCTTTGTTACTGACACATGCATGTGAATAGGGCAGGTTCCATGTTGTTTTAAGGTACCCCTTTCCCAATTTCTCGTACATGCCAGCCTGTATATATTTTTGGCAGTATTGAAACCTGAAGGTTGAGATTGGAATATTTATGATTCCGTGGATTATCCATTCACTGACAGGTCGTTCTGACATTGTCAACGGTAATCTTTCTAGTTTTTCAATGCTCAAGATTGTATAATCAGCACCCTTCTGAGCCATACCGATTTGTCTATCAGTAAGGTTAAAGATTTGGAATAGTGACGTTGTGTTGATTAAACGCCAAGGCACATAGCCTGAACGCAGATTTTGTAACGTCCAGCCAAGCTGTACAATAGAACGCAATTGTGACTGACCATGTTGTAATAACAGTAAGTCTTGCGATAATATATCGATTGCTGAAGACACAATGCTGTCCAATGAAAAAATTCTGGAGGACAGAGTCATTAACCCATTGTCCACTACAGAAAGTGATTTTTCCAAATTAATACGGTCAATTTCCCGTATTCTTTCTGCTGTTTCAATTTGAGTAACCTTCCAGGCCTCATTGTATGCTGCATATACAGAGGCTGCTATGAAACGCTTTTGACGCTGTTTGCGTGGTCCCAGTATGAAATCACGCAAGTCAGCACCATCAGTAAGTAAAGTTAGGTGTTGCTTAATTTCAGGCAGTGTGGAAGTTTGTAGCCATTGAAGGCATAATTTGCCCACACTGTAGGTTGTTATTATCCCTGGGTGATGTCTTTGGGGATATCTAGGGTCTGGCCTGGTCATTTTGAAACCCTGTGTTTTATTCAGGAATCTATCTTGACAGTTATTTGTATCTGTGGGCCAGATCAACCATTGTTTCCAATCAGGATGTGTTCTGTTTTGGTTAAGTATATGGTTTATGTCTATTTCTTCATCTGTTTCAGAGTTATTGCTAAACATTGTTGGCTTTGGAATAGACAGGTTATTTAAATCTTTGATTTTGGCTAAGCCAAGACAGGTGGTTTGTTGAACGGTGTCATTTAAAAATATCATTTGTTCTGGGATCATG
This sequence comes from Lissotriton helveticus, assembly GCF_964261635.1. NCBI lineage: Eukaryota > Metazoa > Chordata > Amphibia > Caudata > Salamandridae > Lissotriton > Lissotriton helveticus. The sequence continues at coordinate 661,488,616 of NC_136067.1, forward strand.
CAGGCTCTAAACAAAGCTTCTATACCCTGTACTTGCCATTCTTTTGTGCCCCAAACACTTTTCAAATCAACATGTTTGTCCCAATAATCAAATCCAAAAGTATTCATTTTTTCAAAGAAAGAATCTGAATATATCAATTTTGTGTTGGTTATCATGGTTTTCATCCCTGTCTTGTTTGACAATTTGTAATAAAATGTTTCAGCATTAGTTATGTTAAAACCTGAAAAATATGAATATTTGCCATACATGGTTCTAGAGCTCCCTTTTGGAGGTGTAGCACAATGTTCCCATTGATTAAAATTTAAAACATTTCTAGGTTGCGCAGATTTATGCAAGAAATGGTTACCATAATGGTTATAGCAGTACATGCTGTCATAATTTGTAGAACCCTGCAAATAATCATGTTTTGTAAATTTAGCAGACATTACTAAGTCAGACATCATACTGTTTATACTTTCAAAGTCCCAATCATCAGCAAATGAGTTTGGTTTTGCAAAGTCACTCAAGGAGATCTTGATTTGGTGTGGATATTTCAGGATCTCGACCGGACCATACATTTCATAGTCAGTGTTGTCCCAGGCTACCCCACCAGATATTGGAATTGCTGTGAAGTTGGCTGAAGAAAGTTCTGAAGAAAGTTCTCTTTTCTCGACGTGTGAAGATGTGTGTGGTTTGAGGACCAAGTTGATGTTCTGACTTGCTGTGTCCATTTTAGCATATTTTCCCTCAATGAAGCGTCCCAAGGTAAATACCATGATGAGCCAAAGTATGAGGATAAATGCACCAAAACCCACCCAAAATTCAATCCATGGAGAAACTAGATATGTTTCTTTCAGTTGTTTCAAAAGTTCCTTAGCTTTGTCTTTAAAGGATTTTGATGATGGCTGTGTCTTTTGTTCGCTGAAGCCGTCAGAGGAATCATCGAAGTTGATGAAGTAACCGGATGCAGTTCTGTCAATTGTTCCAATTGGTTCAGGATTTTTGTTTCTCGCATTTTCACTTGGTACTTCTGTATAGATTGGTGTGTCTCTGCTAAATGTCTTTATTTGGGTTTCCAGAGGTCTAAGTTCTATTGCATTGTTGCATAGTCCTTGTTGTTCTTCCGTAGGCGCTTCGAATGTGATGAGCCTCTTTGATAGGACCTCTGTACTGGTAGCAAACCTTGGTGTTCTGCTACTTATTGGGAGTCCACTTGGCCTACTGTTTGTTATCGGCCACATGTTGTGGTTTTACCAGGTCGATGGATACAACTCGGTTCTCCTTTTTTCCAGCAAGTGGCGGTAGTACAACTGATCTTGTCCCGTTGACAGACAATACAGGAACTGCTTTTCTGTAAGAAGGCCCAAATTCCTTCTTTACCGCGATCTTCTCCCTGACTAGATCCCCGACTTTTGGAATCCAGACAGGTCTTGCTGGGACAGGTGGTGATTCTTCAGTGGTCGTTGGCTGTTCTTTCAACTGTATGTTGCTCAGGTCTTTTCTTGTTTTGTTTAAGTCCTGCAAAATAGCCAAACGGTCTTTGACATCAAAGCTTTTTTCTGTTACCACTGAAGTCTGACTATCAAGGTCAGAGATCAACATCCTAGTTCCGAATAATAATTCGTACGGACTGAATCCCTTCAGAGAATTTCTTGGCAAGTTATTAAGACTACGTTGGACACTTATTAGATGTTTGACCCACCCAGCTCCCGAACCTAATATCCTTTCTATTATAGATTGCTTTCTGTCTTGGTTTTTTCTTTACACCATCCCATACCCTCAGGAAGGAAGTGAGAAGATTCCCGCTGGGCTGTGCTCATTTGGCCATTCTTTCCCCCCCCAGGCTGGATTGCCTGAGAAAAGGAAAAAAAATTGGTCGAACGTAGCATGCTCTTAGCGTATATGCCATTTAGACTCGCAAATCTTGTATAACAGTCCGGACGTCAGCCGAGTGTTGTGGATCTACATTATAAGTGGGAACTAGCCTGTATATGTTAATCGCAAGCCATTCTTTTTAGTGGTGATGTTATCTGCCTTGATACGACGAGGTATTAAACTGCTTCTCTCCCCACTGCGATCTCTGTTGCAGTTTGGGCAGTTTTTTACAAACATGGTGTAGTGCAGGCTCATGCCTGGCCACCAGTACCGTGATTGTAATTCTTCCAGAGAATCCTTTAATTTAAGGTGTCTGAGACCCTCGCCCATGTGTGCGTCTGCGATTAACAAGTTTCTCCTGTCCATGTTTGGAATCACTCTATCCCCCACTCCAGGGATTCGAGCAAAAGGAATGGAGTTTGCATCTATGATGTATATGTAATTGAGTGGATAGTTGATCGGTAACGCCGAGCAGTCGCCTTTTGATGACGTTTTTACTGCCAGCAATGTTTCGCCGTCAATGTATTTTAATGTACGCTTTTTTCGATCTACGGGAGCCGGTTTACTGGCTGCCGCTGCGGCTGTTTCAGCCAATGAATTCCCTACAACGTGAACGCCATCACGCTGGTGACTCAGTGAGTGTGTCACGTGAGTCTTTGGTAGTTCTTTTTTCAAAAGAGCTACCTGTTCCCAGAGCAGTCTCTGCTTTATTGGTGCATCCGTGTCATCTTTGTAATCGTTCTGAATCCAGGTCTGCAAATCCTTGTTATATGCTTTGACGCAGAAATATGAATCTGACACTATAAGTGTCGGGAATTCGCGATCCGCATTATCTAGCGCCATTTTCAAAGCTAATATTTCAGTTTGTAGTTCTGAATTAGTTTCTACTGAGTGTGATTTTGTTAATAGAGGTCTTAGTTTACCTCCGTGCCACACTTCTTTTGTAATCTCACATGTGGGATTGTATGCATGTTCTCCCCAAACGGAGGGTTGAGCATGTCCGTCTGTATAGATTACACAGGCGTAATGTCGTAGAGGCAGAATGTCGATTGGCAGAGGATACGTTTTTTCATATTTTAGATTTTTTAATTCTTCTAGTTCTGGATCAAAGAAGTAATATACTTTGTCCGTTGTGATTGAATTTACCCATTGTAACCATTCTGGATCCAATGTTGTTGTTGGTAAATTACACGGTGTTGTTAATGCCTAAAAAGCTGATTCTGCTGTTCTGACTGTGATATGTCTACCGTCAGCTATGTCTTTTTCTCTAGCTATTGCGGTTTGAACTGCTTGAACAATTTTTCCTTTGTTGTTGAATCTCTGTTCAGCTTTTGTGTACAAATGTGATTTGAATGCAATTGGTACCTTATCTCCCTCATTAGAGGTTAGGTATGTGAATCCGTATCTCCCTGGGATGACTCGGATCACAAGGTTGCGTGTATTATCACGGGTTTCTAATTTTGTTTTAATTAGCATGTCTGTTTGTAAGGATCTCAAAATTTCTGTGTGTGCTTGAGTCCAACTGGATCTTTTCAAGTCTGGTTTAATTAGATCATAAAGGGGTTTGACCCTTTCTGCGTAATTTGCAATGTAAGTTCTTCCGAAATTTAGGAAGCCTAGAATTGACTGTAGGTTTTTTAGTGTTTTAGGAGCTTGGATTACGGCACATTTCTCTAGGAAATTGTCTGCCAGGCTTTTGCCTTCACTTGATAACTCATATCCTAAGAATAGGACCGTCAGATGGGCAATTCTGGACTTTTTGAAGTTGAATTTGTAACCCTCTGCAGCGAAACCAAGTATTATGGTGTTCACTCTTTTCAAGTGAGTCTCCAAGTCATCATCTGTTAAGTAAATGTCATCGACATAAGATAATGCTTCTTCATCATATAGTTGTAGTAATTCTGTTACTCTCGCTGAGAATACCCCCGGGCTGTTCTTGTACCCCTGGGCTAACCGACAGAATTGTTTTTGAGTGCCATTTACTGAGAATGCAGTTAAATATCTGCTCTCTGGTGCTATGTTTTGACAAAAGAATCCGTTGGAGATGTCCAAGGTTGTTTTGTATTTTTTGCGCACTATGTTATTCATTAGTGCAGCACTGTGTGAGTTTTGCACTGCAAAAGTTTTGCAACATGTGTTAAGGTGTCGGTAATCCAAAACTAGACGGTACGAATTGTCTGGTTTGGAGACCGGAAATAAAGGATTGTTCATTTGTGAGGTGCAAGTTTCAATCACCCCTTGGTATTCTAGCTGATCTAGTATTTCATTTACTTGTTTTTTAGCTTCTTGCTTAATTGGGTACTGCCTTTGTGCAGTAGGTTGTGATTTTAACTGGACTTTGTGAGGAGGAGAATCCTCATCCCATCCTACATGATTTTTATATAAAGCAGGTGCTAAGGCCACTGCCCACTTTCTAGCAAGTGTATATTTTTTATGAATCGGTATTTGATTCGAGAAGGCAGGCATAATTACTTCTTCGCCATGAGGGCACTCCCTGACAAACTCTGGTGGCCAGTCTTTTTCAGCTAGAAGGATGTCATAGCCTTTGGATAGGTTATCCCAAAATAGTCCCCTTATTTTCCTAGTCTTATCTCCCTCTATACGTAATGTTATCTCGTATATTTTGTGGGGCTTGCTAACTCTGGTATCTGCAGTTTCCACTTGAAGGTATTCATTCGTGTCCACTGTCTCCAGATGATTCATAAGGACTTTGCGAGCTATGCTCACCTCTGCTGCACTGTCTAGCATTGTCTGAGCCCATTCTCCGTTTTTCAGTTGTGTCCTCAGTATTCTCGGCATTGTTAACTACCTTGATACTGGCTACCTTCTTTTTTGGAAATTGTGATTTCTTTTTCAGTTGAGCAGGTTCCTTGTCTTTGGACTTGGCGTGCTCTTCTGATCGTCCTCTTCTTTCCGATTTCTGCGAGGAATTCTGAAAAGATTGAGAGGGACGTGTATCAATGTCTTGATATCTATCAGGTTTTTTAATATTATCCCTATTTCTAAGGTTATATCTATTCCCAGAGGGTTCACTCTGAGGTGACCTTTGTCTCGGGTTCGGAGATTTCTCTCTTCGCCTAGGAGACCTTCCTCTGGACTGGAATTTCTTTTCTTTAGGATTGGATTGTTTATTTCCATCCCAGTTCTTTTTTGGTGAATTATTATTAAAAAATATTTTTTCTGGACTTGTAGTCAGTTGCGGTTTTACTGGTATTCCACCTAGACTATCTCTGCCTAGTTCTTCATAGGATTTTTCTATGATTCTGGCAATTTCAGCTGGTTGGTCTGCTATATCTGTCTCTTTTAACCTCTGGCGGATCGCCACGTTTGCTGCTTCACCCTTTATGTTGGCTAGTAATATAGCCGAGACCTGCTTGAAGTCTTTCAGTAATTTCATACCAAGAGTTAAAGCAGGTTCTGGACCGTATTCATCTTGAATTTGTTTTAGCACATCTGGTATCACCGAAATGGATGGAACACCGTGCGTTTTTGTATAGATGGAAGCAAAGACTGTACCCCAAGTGTCACAGTCCTCAATGTGTGGTGCGATTCCCATTGGGAGACATATAGTCAGAATCCTGTGTTTTTCTAATGGGGTGGTGTCAGGAAACACCGCCTCTATTTGGGTAATTTTCTGTGCCAACCAGAATGGTATTTGTTCCCGTTTAGCTGGAACTTTACCTAGGCAGGATTGGATGTTCTGTGGTGTGATTTTATTTGTGTTCCCCTGGTGAGGGGTCAGCTGTGGAATTTTAATCGCTGGCTGAATTGTTGAAGTCCGCATTACATACTGAACTAATTGTCTATGAATTTTTAGTAGTTGTTTTAGCTGTATTAATAGCTCTGCTGCAGGCATTCTTTCGATGTCTGGATGTGGTGTGTATCCGGCTAGGACCGGCCACGTTGCTCCTGGTCTTCCTAAAGGACCGAGCCTTGTAATGTGATTGTTATGTATTAGGGCGCCATCAAATAAGAGCAAATGCTCTTGGAATTTGAGTGGTACTTCCACCTCCTCGAAAGGAGTGTACGTTTCAGGAGGTTCCTTTACTTTGTAATAGTGGAAGTACTTTGTTACAGCATTTGCTGCTGGAAAATGTATCCATGTATAGTATACCTCTGTCTGCCGATATTCGTGTGCCTCAATTACGAATATGACTGTGCCACCTCTAGGTGTCAGTCCATTTTCTATAAGTTTTAAGGTTATAGATCTCCTTTTAATGACCGGAATAAGTATTATATCCGCGTCTGCTGCTTGCATGGTAGCATCAGCATCTGCTATTTCAGTAGCTAATCTAATTGCCTCTCTTTCTCCATCGCTGTCTCCCATTTTACTGACAGGATGGTATTATTTTTATTTGCAGATCAGGTTTCTTTATGGAAACAGAGATTAGATGCACAATATTTTGGAACTGTTTTATCCTTCAACGTTGACTAGACCAAGAACCGTACATAGGAGTTCCCTCCTGCGAGGTTTTGGAGGATATAATAACCTTTCACCCACTCCAGACGTCTTTGGAGTATTTGGGAAAAGGGGTCTGAGTGAGAAAGCACGACTGAGTTACTCTAAATGTCTTACGTTAGTTTTATCGCCCTTTCCAAAAGCGTTGGGCGCCATGTAGTGTAGCTCCTATTTTCCCAATAGGCTCTGCGCATTGGAATAGTGCCTACAGCAGTAAAGGCCTAGGCCAGACGTTAACTAGGTCTACTACTGTCGATACTAGACTTAATTTTTGGGTTTGCCAGCTAAGCTCAGAGTTCGCTAGAAACTTTCTCGAATGTTCAAGGAAGGATTAACTCCCCTGATTAGACAAGAAGGGATTTAGTTTCTGACAACCATAGAACATGACAACTTTGCTCTCCCCTAATCAAGAGTCAATCTCGAGAGTCGTGTGAGCACAAGGCAATTATTTTACTCAGTCAGTACGTGCATTCTTAGTCTCATCAGAATGTAGAGAAAAGGAAGAGACGGGCGTGTTCAATAAAAGATGTTATTTATTGATCAGTCTCTTTTCTCGTACAAGAGAAATGGATCGATATTATTGCAATACTTATAGTTAAGTAAAGTGCATACATTAGAAGCAATAGTATAAAATAATACTGTAAAAACATTGATATGGTTTCTGAGCCATATGATGTTTAAAATGATTAAAATATATTTACATACACATATACATTTGACTAAACGTACTCAACTGGTGTTTCTAAATACGCCTACCCCGTGTACCTGACCTAAGTCTAATGCGTGGGCGGGAATAGGAAGTTACAGTTTAGTTTAAGTTTGTTTTTGCCAAGTGAATAACTAAAGAATTCTCTAGGAGGGGTTATTCAGTTCTGTACCTGGAATTTAGGATGAATGAGGAATGGTATCTCTTTCTCTGCTCTCGATATTCCAGGCTGCCTGCGAGGGCTGCCCAGAAGCGCCGGTGCTGGGTCTCTCGGCTTGAGATAGCAGCGCGTCTCTCAGCGCGTCAGGAAGGCGGGGCTGCTGCCTGCGGGGTCTGCTTCTGCTCTCGGCTTCGGCAAGTATGGCTGCTCCGTCTTGTCACCACGCGTGTGTTTGCATAGGGCAAGGTCGGCAATATTTATACCTTAAAGGTGCCGAGATTGACGTAAGGATGGACATAGGTACGTCAATAAAGATGTCATACGACTTGCTCGTTAGCACATTCTTTACTAAAGTTCTCTGTGAAATCAAAACAATGGCCGCACGGATTATCCAGGTTGTCATAGGTTTGATTTGTTATGAGAACGTCGTATGCCTTATCAGGGGCTGGAGGAATGTCGCTTGTCTAATTAGATCTCAAGCGTTATGACCTAATCAGATAACACGTTCCTGTGCCGTAGTGTGACTGCGTCAGATAACGGTATCTGCATCATGGGGGATTTCTTGCCTCATGGGCTGACTGTTAGTTAACTAGCTAGTAAGTTTAACCAGAATAGGGTCAGGAATAGGGGGATCGAATCAGAACCTATAGAAATACACGACAGATTGGTAATTGTTACTATCTTAATGTGGAGTTGGATAACATCGCCCTTTCACACACGTTCCTTCTCACATTTATAAGAACTATTTGTATAGTTTATATTCCGGACCTTTGAGCGATTATAAAAACGTTCCTGATATTGAAAAAAATATATATACATGTAATTTGATACACTGTATAGGACTGTGTTTTTCTAAATCGCTGTGTCGCTTTTTTGTATCCAGTGTGCTACAGCCCTTCGACTCCCTCCGATGCGCACCCAGGTCTCACTGCTCTCCTTTTCGAGGATAGGACACCTTCTACATCAGGCAGTCCCGCTCTGCCACCAAAAAGTCTTACATATGGTGCCGAGTCTTGATATCTCTAAGGCTAACGACATACTCGTGCTCCCATCATCATCATCTCAGGTTCTTCACCCGCTCAGTGCTTCGGGTACCACTAACTCAGTGACCAAAGAGGCCAGACACGTGGTAGTGGGCCCCTTTGTTCAGTAGTATGGGCCTACATGAGGCGTCCAAACCACCAGGATGGGCCATCACGGCGCTTGCAATGGGAGCAACTCTAAAATGGCGTACAGCGCGTGCGCCCCGTCTTTTTTATAGGTAGGGTCACGTGTGTAGTGACGTATGTGCTGAATGGGTGTGGTGTGGGTTTTTACCAGCATTGAGGGAGTGTGTGTGTGCCGATCTGACAACTAGACCTGGAACTAAGAAATCACTACAATGGAAATCTGGGCCATGTAGTGTTGTTGTGTTTTCCTGGTAGCGTAAGCGGAGTGGGCTGTAGTAACGTATTCAGCCTCGATTAATTTACCACCTCCCCCCAGGGCTTTTAAATGTTGGGAGGAGGGCCGCGCGGCTCCAGGACACTGCAGGAGCTGGCCCTGGGGCGTGGCAGTCTCCAGGGCCTCGAGGGCTCTAGGCATAGGGACACGCAGTCTGCCTCACACAATACACTAAAAAAGAAAAAAAAGTGATGAGAGATGATTTGTGACGTATTTAGGCTTGAGAGCCTGGATAATCATTAAATGGGATCAGGCAGTGAAGTGCGTTGTTATCCTGGAAGAAGTCTTTTGGGGTCTTGCGAAAGCAAGTCATCTTTAATAATTGCCTCTCGCTGTGTGTACTTGCAAGGTTATCTGATTTGCTCGTATGTTAAAAAAGATACTTTCAACACCTCTTTTTGATTGGTTGTGAAGCATTGTAAGAAGATGTATTAGCGACCAATCCCTTTCCTTGCGCAGATTTTGTAAAACATTTGATTGGCTGTTGTGTGGTCACGTGTACCTTTCTCATGGTAATTTTGATTGGCTTTTTTTTTTTTCATGACGTTACGATACACTTGCCATGTATGTAGCCCATTTTGTGACGCACTTTATTTTACAATGCGTTTCAAAAACTAGTTGTGGTAGGGTGTTTTTAACTTAAAGTGTGTAGTCTGCTTACGAGTATGTTGACTGTAAAGGTATTTAAAAATATGCACAAGATTTCAAAATATTTTTATTGAGTCTTTTATATTCATCAAATGGGTGAAATGCAAATTTTTATTTTTCAATCATTGGTTGGTATCACGCGTTGGACCACATTTCTTTTATTTTATCATAAGCAGTCATTTCTTAAGTTTACATTATATAAGTGTTGCCCTATCATTTTTTTTAATGTTTGGGCTTTTTTTGCTTTCAGATAAAGTAGAATAGAAGTGCTACGAGAAACACTCCCTCACTCCTCCCACTTTTAAGTCATGTTTTTCAGTTGACAGATGTTCTCATTTGCACTGTTTTAGTGTGCAATGTGTTTATGTAAACGTGCCTCTTTCCATACTTTTTAACTTTTGTATAATTTCTAAAATGCTTTATTTAAACTCGTTTTTATTATTAAAGCATTTTGTAGGGGAGGGCCTTGGACATGAAAGTGGCGCAAGGGGGTTGTAAATCTGGAACAGTGTTTTGTTTTACTTGTCTTTCCTTTCTGTCTTGTAGAGGATCCAGGGTAAATATAACAGTTTTTGTACAGCTAGTACCTTTCTACTCTACCACCAAACGGCTTTCTGCCTGTTACCATAGTAACAGTTAATGGAACAGTTTAGTGAGCATAGAGGTTAGAAGTTTACCACACTATGGGCCAGATGTAGGTCGCCAAATACCGGTCGGTAACGGCCGAAATTCGGTCATTTTGGCTGTTTCCAACCGGTTTCTGGAATTTGAGATGTAGGTGCCAAAAAAGTTCCGAATCGGTAAATAAGAGTCGGTATAATTCCGAATCGTAATTCTCCGAATCCTTATTTACCGAGTTCTTATTTACCGATTCGGAAAATAAGAAATGGTAAAAAAGGGCCATGGAGATGTAGGAAAGGTAAAAAATACCGAATCCGATGAAATTCGGTATTTAAGAGTCGGTATTTACCATGGATTGAAAGCAGGTGGTAGCCAGGTGCAGCCTATAAAAAGGGCCTCAAAATCCAACAGTACTGCAAGAATGGCGGCATTTTATGTCATTGCGAGCGGCTACGGATACAGGCAGCAGGAGAGAGGGTCTGGATGAGGGAGGAGCAGGGTACAGGCAGAGGATCACCCTATTTCAGCTGACTGAGCCTGAGATACTGCAGAGGTACATGCTGCACCCCAGAACCATCCTGGACTTGATTACGGACATCCACCCATACCTGGAACACCCAACACCCAGGGCCCACGCCATCCCCCCCATGTGCAGGTGCTTTGTAGTGAAGCCTACACCTGCTTGCCTCTGGGAGCTACCAGAGTGTGATTTCTGCAGTCGGTGGTGTGTCCCAGAGCTGCCTATTACGTTTTTTCTGGAATTTCCTGGAGGCCATGACACAGAGAATGGAACATTACATCCGGTTCCCTGACACACCTGTGGAACTTGCAAAAACAAAAACTGATTTCTATCAACTGGCACACTTCCCTCACGTGATAGGCTGCATAGATGGCACCCACATTCCACTCTGTCCACCTGCAGCTACTGAACACATCTACCGAAACCGTAGGTCAACACACTCCATCAATGTGCAGGTGATATGCAATGCTGCCAACATCATCACAGACATAGTGGCCAAATTTCCAGGTAGTACCCATGACTCCTACATCTTCCAGAATAGTGGGATATACACACGGCTTGTTGCTGGAGAATTTGGCAATGGATATCTGCTAGGTAAACAACAAAGACACACCCTGATAGTCATGGCAGATGTATGTGTGATGCATATGTGGCTAATGGTGCTCTATTTTCCCCATAGGTGACAGTGCATATGCCCTGCGTTCCTTTGTGCTCACACCCTACCCCAATCCAACTACCAGGAGTGAGAGGCGTTATAATGTGGCTCACAGGTTAACTCGCAACGTAGTGGAGCGCACATTTGGGCTACTCAAAAGCAGGTACCGCTGCCTTCACAAGAGTGGAGGTGCACGGCAGTACACTCCCATCCTGTGCTGCAAGATAATAGTGACTTGTGCCATGTTGCACAATCTTGCCACCAAAGAAGGCACAGGGGTGGAGATGACACATCACGAGGACATTGATGATGACCAACAAGAGGCAGAGCCCCAAGCAACAGGAGCAGCAGCAACAGATGGTAGATTGAGACGGGCAGAGATCACACGCCGATATTTCTAGGTAATGTATGACACACAGACAGGTATAGTGTCTGAAGAGTGTAGTTTAATAATCACTACATCATGTAAAGAAATAAAAGCCATTGTCCATCAATGTCCGTGTCCATGACTGCGTGTGCTCAGTTGCCGTCACAGTGAGCAGTTCTGTGGAGTTCAGGCAATGTTCAATGCTTACGGCCACGCACTACATTGCGGGATTTACGTGGCTGGGTTTCCATATCTTTGCTGGGGCCTGACTCAGCATTGCTGCGCCTGCAGCTCCTGCGCACCTCTGGTACCGGTGTGCTGGAGCCACTCCTGCTGGTGGACCCTTCTGTCTCCTCTATACCTGTGTCAAAAGCAGTGTCTGTTTGAGTGGTGAGCATATGCTCCATCGCAGAGGTCACTCTTCCCATGCCCCGTGTCAAGTCTGTGCAGCAGTGCACTATTGCATCCTGCAGGGTTATTGAGCGGCGGCACAGTAGTGATGTTGATGTTGCAAATCGGTTAAGTGCCTTGGACTGGTACCGCATACACTGCCGCTCCCTGCGACGCTCTAGATGGTCCCTGTCCAACTTATCAGACAGTACATGTATGTTGAGATTTCTGACATCCCCTTGGCAATTGACTCCAAGCTACCAGCAATGTTGACTATTCCCTTGTCTATGTGTGACAGTTTGTAGTTTATGCTGCGCACCTGCCTGTGCACGGCCAACATTGCCTTAGCCTGCAGGCGCTGTACTTTCACCATTGAGGCCTCGAGGCCACAGAAGACGCTCTCTCCTTCCTGCCCCTCGCCACCCTCACGTGCCCTCCTGCCAAGGGCACTGGTACGCGTAGCGCCTGCTGTAATCTGCGGCCTGGCCTTGTCAGCCACAGGTGCAACGGTTTGATTATCGCCCATCCTCATCCTCCTCCTCATTTGAGGTATACAGGATCCTCAGAGGGGGCACATCAGGCCTACTTGCCCTTCCCTGCATGGATGACCTGGACGTTGGTGTTCGTGTAAGCGGTGTGGGTTCAAACTCAGGGGTTCCAAACAATAGGGGGGATTGCGGCACAGGTGTTGTGGCTCGCTCAGGTGTTGAGGCTTCCAGGGATGTCTTGTTGCCTCCTTCTACAGCGCTATGAACTTTGCTTTGTTTCTCTTTTTCTTTTCTGTTAATTGCTGGTGCACTCTCCTCCCTTGCTGGTGCTGTACTGTGTGAGGACTCTCCTGTGAAAACATATGGACATAGGATCAATGGTGTTGTTCACTTGTGTGTACTTTGAAATACATTTTTTACACACATTTGCCTAGTGTACATTGTGTGCTTGAAAATGTGTGTGGCATGCCTTGCTGAATAGTATGGTGTATGCATTGCTTATATGTAACTATGACAACGTCTCCTATGATGCATTGCTGGCCCCCAGTAACAGCTATTCAGGAGTCTAATGATAATGCACAGTGGGGAACGGGTTCAGGGTAATGGGTTTGGATTAGGGTCCAAGCATCTTACCTTGTTTCTTTGTTGCTCTTGCTGAACTGTCCAAGTCTACTATCCCATGGATGCATTCTGGCTCCAGGGTTGATTCCACTAACTCCTCCAGCTCAGTCAGTTTTGGTGCTTTGTTTCTACCACCTCCTGTCACACCAGCCTCCTTTGTTTGGGCAGCAATCTTCTTCTTGGTCATGATGCACAGGTCGTACCATCGTTTCTTTATGTCGTCTATCTCCCTGTGCGTCACCCCGATGGCATTGACCTTTGCCTGTATGCCAAGCCATATGTTTCTCTTAACAGACTCTGCAACATGCAGAGACTGTTTGCCAAATATTTGGGTGTAGTGACTCACAATTTCTTCCACTAGCACCTGCAGTTCTGCTGGGCTGAACTTAATTTTTCTTTTGCGCTCACCACCATCCTTTTGCCCTTCCTGAGACTCCATTCTGTTTAACTGCTTTGCTCTGGATAGTCAGCTCCTCTCACCTCTGCTCTTCTGTTTGTTCAGTTGCTCTGCACCTGCATGGGTGTGGCCACTCCCAGGTACTGGGGAGGGGTGCTTCATTCTGATTGGTTGGTTACTCTGGGCCTGGGTTGTGGGGTGTGCAGGGTGTCCTTGATTGGTTAGCAGTCTCACATTTCAATTTCAAAACTGCAGATTCGGTATTTACCGAATCGGTATTTACCGATTCGGAAGATGCAGAATCGGTAAATCCCATTCATTCCTATGGGCCTGAAGGCCCATGTGAATGAATGTATATTACCGATTCGGTAAATACCGATTCAGTAAATACTGATTGGATATTCCGAATGATACCGAATCAGTAACATTTATCGGAATTTTACCTACATCCCGTTTTCCGATTCTAAAATACCAATTCGGTATGAGTCGGTATTTAAGAATTGGAAAAAAAGATTTACCTACATCTGGTCCTATGTTGCTAATAGAAATAGTTACTTGGTGGAGTTTTACATTTTTTCCATAGGAACCGTTATTCAGTGGAAAATAGAATAATAGCAGGGGTTCGCTGGGGCCCTCACAGTCCCAGGGTTTCACTCATGTAGCAAGGGGGGTGCAGTAGGCTGTGGAAATTATATCAGGAAAACAACAATGCGGCTTATTGCGTCTTTTCTTTAATATAATGTGGAATAATGTTTATTTATTAGGCAGTGTTCACTTTTGTTACAGATACAGTCACTATGTTACAGGCAATTTATTAATATGTAGGACGGCGTGTTCTGTATGTGTGCATGATACAAATTGAACATTTAATTGGCTAAAGTGTTCTAACAACAATCTTAATGTTCATTTGGGTGTGAACTATTGAAAGTAATAGTATTTTCTGTAATTCACTTGTGCTCCGGAGAGTTGCAAGGACATGTAATTGGCTTTCATGTTGTATGGAGGACTTTCCTGAGCTTTCTGTTGGTTGGTTGCGAACTATTGAAAGTAGAAGTGTTTTCAGCCATTAAGTTCCGCTCTGCGGAGTAGGAGGGACATCTGATTGGCTGACGTATTTTAAGGAGGACTTTCCTAAGCTTAATGTTTATTGGCTGAAAACTGTTGAAAGTGAAAGTGTTGTTAGCGATTCCTTCCTGTTCGCGGAGTATTAGGGTAACGTGTTCCAAGCGGGACCTTACAAAGCTTAATGTTCATTGGCTGTGAAGTATTAAAAGTAGAGGTTTTGGCAGTCATTCCCTCTTCCTCTGCGGAACAACATGGACATTTTATTGGCTAAAGTGTTCCAAGCAGAAGTTTGCTCCTTTTTGTGTGGGAACGGTTGACTGTTGTCAGTGATTTTGTGACGCACTTCCAAAGGCGTATGGGAAAAGAAAGTAGTAGAGGGCAGGTTGGGAACACTAGTAACTCTGTACAGTGTTCATAAGGTGGTGGAGAGGGATTATGAGGGAAAACATTGTTTTTATATGTTTCAAGGGTCATTTATATAATTGCCATGTGGTGTATAAATCACGGCGGAAAAATGACAGTGTGTTGCGCTGTTTTTTATTTGTCAAGTTTGCGGGTGACATACTTCTTAGGAGTACTGTTTACTTATAATGTGGTGTTTACTTTTCTGATGGGGAGGTGTGGTTGTGCAGCAAAAAATTCAATCTGGGTTTGAAACATTTTGTATTAAGCAAATACAAATAAACTTTCTTCAGAAACTGTCACTGTATATATGAAATGGGTGAGAATTAAAAATGGAATTTCATAAAATATCAATTAAGAGTGACCACACCCTCCTTTTTTCTGCTACAGTTTGTAAAAGTGTTGCCCCATATTGTTGATAATGTAAGAGGGCATCAGTTACTTTTAGATAAAGTAGAATAGAAGTGCTACAGCAAACACTCCCGCACTACATGTTCTGAGGTCAAGAGAACAAGTAAAAAACAATTAAATACAAGTGACTTCATATTACCTAAAAACGTATGCATTATTATTTTTTGAATTTGTATTCTGTAGAATTCAGGAACGTTCTGTCGTAGAGATTAGAGGTTGCACAATGTTCCGCTAACAAATCACATACTCACTTACGAATATATAGTATGGTACTCTTATAATATACAGTACTGATCCTATATATTCTTTAGGGAGAAGGTGAATAGAAATTCTAAAATAACATTCAGAAATGTAGGGTTTATCAAATATTTAAAGTAACAAAGTATGCATGATAGCTTTATTTTTTATTGTGCAATTTCGTAAAATATGTTTCTTTGTAAAAAAATATATACAGATATGTATTACAGATGACGCTGAAAAATCTCCTATACCTCTTCTGTAACAATAGGACAATCTATTACAATATAACGATTGATACCATTGTTGCAGTAAAAAGAAAAGGAAAATAAAGTTATCTATTTATCAGAACATCCATGATGAAATACTTTCGAGCGGTAATTATTTACTGAACTTCTTTTCTCCGGGAGGTGAAAAGTTTGATCTTCGTGGCGACGGGTCAGAAACTCCAATGAGATCATGACTGTGAGAATTATAATATATATATATATTTTCACAGTATATGATCACAAGGGGGGAACAGACTAAAAACCAAAAGCCGGTGACGTTGCTTATATATCGTTACTCTTTGACCCGACGTATAATGAACTCCACTGAGATCAGCATAACTGTTAATGTTATAATATACATATTAACAGTATATGATCTCTAGGGGAAAACACAGTAACAACTGGAAGATGGTGACGTTGATTGTAAATGTAAAGGGTATGCTTCTACGAGTCACCAACACCTCCCAAGCGAAGTACAGTGTCAACATTATAATATAGAAAGTCACAATACACAAGCTGAAAGGAGCCAGAAAAGGAGCAATGTTTGTTGTAATCTATCTGCTTTAGAAAACAAGCTGCTGACGTTATAGAGAAAAAGCGAACAACATGCAATAAAATTGTTTTCTAGATATAAATGTTTAAATATTGACAAATAGCCTCAAATTATAACTAAGTACTATGCCTATGCCATATTGAAACAACTTACAACTCCGGAACATGTTTGTTGATGCAAAAGAAGTGTCTGATGCTATAAAAGGGAACCTGCATCACAGATTGGCGGCTCAGAAATAACTTGCGAAAATGAAACTATCTGCACAGTAGGTGCACAGTAGGTGTGGTTTATATAGCTTTTGGTTCTTTAATAGCCTATGGAAGGAAGATTTGCTCCGCCTATGTAGATGTCACATTTTACAGTTTACACATGCTGACTTTTTTACTGTTTTACTTCAGCACATGTTGGGAAAAGTTACAAACTGTGAAGCTGTAAAGGTTTCGATTTCCATAGTAACACGTTTAAGATCATTATTATCTACATACGTT
This sequence comes from Lissotriton helveticus, assembly GCF_964261635.1. Classification (NCBI taxonomy): domain Eukaryota; kingdom Metazoa; phylum Chordata; class Amphibia; order Caudata; family Salamandridae; genus Lissotriton; species Lissotriton helveticus. Next base: position 661,505,370 of record NC_136067.1, read on the forward strand.
GGAGTGTTTAAAAAGTGTTACTCGGTAAACTGTGTGTTTTGCATTCTCATGATTAAAAACATTTAAATAGAAGACATAAAAAAATATTGTTTACAATAGCAGAAAAAAAGTGGATTAATATTTGTTATTACTATGCTTCTTAATTTAAAAAAATGCTAGCATTTGTAAATTGTAAACCTACTCTCAGAAAGGTGTGCTGGCGCTTGGGGCGTTGGCAAGATTAAGCAAGGTATTACTTACAGTGAGATAATGGTAGGCTAAGATGTCATAGTGTATAAAATGGGACATGGCTTGAGAACTGGTCTCTGCAACGCACCTCTATGGTATTGAATAGAAAGACATGCTTGACTAGTAGAGTCCAGGGACTTTCAGGATTAAAAGAGACCGAATTGCTCAACATAAATTACGTCACAGAGTGTGTTTTCAAATACTCTTTCATATTTAGAAGGACAGGATAAGTTACTGTGTGTAGGTTTTCTTCTCTAAGTAAATATGTCCTCATTATACACAATTTTATTTATCACATTTGTAGAGCGCTCTGTTACCCAGAGGTGTCCTGGCGCTAGCGTGATTGAACCGGTGTGTGTGGGTGCCTGAGAACTTAATGAGTAAAGAGCCAGGTCTTGAGCTCTCTCCTAAAAGCCATGAGGTCCGGAGATTGTCTAAGGTTAAGTGGCAGTTTGTTCAATGCCTCTGCCGCACCGAGGGAAAAACTCCTGCCACCCCAGCGTTCTTTCTTAACTCTGGGGACTGTTACCAGCGCCAGTTCCCCAGATCTCAGGGTTCTTGCTGGTTTATGCCAGTGGAAGAGCAGTTTCATGCACCTAGGTCCCATATCACGCAGGGCCTTGAAGACCATGCAGAGTGCTTTGAAAACAATTCTCTTGCGGATTGGCAACCAGTGAAGGTTTACCAAGTCCTGAGCTACCGAGGCAAATTTAGGAGTGTCGGTGATTAGGCGGGCGGCTGCATTTTGCAGTAGCTGGAGTTTATTAAGTACGCCCTGCTGGGCGTTTAACATCAGGCTGTTACAATAGTCCAAACGTGAGAGGACTAGACCCGTTACAACAGTTTTCCTATGCTCCCTCTCTAAGTAGGGCAGGACTTTCCTGATTGTTTTGAGGATGTAGTGCGTTGAGGAGGACAGTGCATTAATCTGTGGTTTAAAGGACAGAGAGTCGTCTACCAATATACCCAGATTTTTAACTTTTGCCACCGGGGAGGGGAGGGGTCCCATCTCATCTGGCCACCATCTAGGGGACCACAAATTGTGCCTAGAGCCAAAGAGCAACACTTCTGTCTTTGTGGAGTTAAGCTTAAGGCAGTTTTGGGCCATCCAACAGCCCACCTCATGCATGCATCCTCTAAACCTGTCTGCTGTACTGTCAGTGTTGCCGGGTAGTAGTGACACAACTATTTGTGTGTCGTCTGCGTATGCTGTGAGGTGAAAGCCGAACGATCGAATCACGGGGCTAGGGTCGCAACATAAACATTAAAAAGGGTGGGACTGAGTGAGGACCCCTGGGGAACTCCACAGGGGAGCACAAACGAATGTGGTTCCAATTCTCCCAGGGCCACTGACTGAGTTCTGTTGGAAAGGAAGGCCTGTAAGATCTTTAATGCCTTTCCCTGAATTCCACTGGCCCTCAACCGGTCCACCAACAGCTTGTGGTGGACCGTGTCGAAGGCCGCGGAAAGGTCCAACAATATCAGGGCGGCTCTGCCTCCTGCATCCATCACCTTTCTGATGTCTTCCACTGATTTGATCAGGGCGGATTCCGTGCTGTGTTCCGCACGGAAACCGTGTTGAGAAGGATCAAGATGTTCTCCTGTTTTTAGAAAGGCACTTAGTTGTGCATTTAAGTGGCCTTCCATAATTTTGGCGGGGAGGGGAAATCGTGCGATCGGCCGGTAGTTATTCATCTCAGTGATGTCTAGGTTGTTTTTTTTTAGAAGGGGCAAGATGGAGGCTCGTTTCCATCTAGCATGATATTCCCCTTTATCCAGCATCTGGTTTAGGAGGGGGGTGAGTTTGGTTGCAATGATGGCGGGAGCTAATTTAGCTATTGCAGCCGGGCATGGGTCGTGTGGGGAGCCAGATTTTATCTTCAATAAACGGCTCACCACTTCCTTTTCGCTGATGGGCTGGAAGTGTAGGAGTCTTTCCTGAGTGCCGTCTGAATCCGGACCATCCCTAGATGGAGGGGTCCTTACCAAGCTGTCTAGGGAAAAGAAGATATTTTCTACTTTTTCCCGAAAGAAGGTGGCGAGATTCTCACAGAGTGGAAGACTGGGGGGAATTTCTATGGTTTTAGGGTTTGCCAGGGATGAGACAGTTTGGAATAATTCTTTTGGGGTGTTGCTGGCTTCTTTGATCTGTTTCATGAGAAAGGCCCTTTTTTCCTGTAGAATTCTTTCTTTGTAGGCTCTTTGCTCCGTATTGAGATTTTTTTTATCTGTCTCACTGTAGTTTATCCGCCAAATTCTCTCGAGTTTTTACACCGTGCTTTATGGTCCCTGATTTGTTCCGAAGACCAGGGGGCGGCAGGGTTTGCCCGTGTGGAGTAAATAATTTTAGGGGGAGCCAGAAGAAGGCAGGCACATTCTAGCCAGGTTGTATAGGCCGCGGCTGCTTCTTCCACATTGTCGACGAGGGGATTCGGGGAGTTTTTTAGTACTTCCTCCAGCGTTTCACCATTAATGGTGTTTCATTTTCTGACCTGTCTGGGGGCGTTTCTAGTACTAGGTGGTTTCATAGGAGTGATTAAAGAAACCTTAAAATAAACTGCTGAGTGATCGGACCAGGGGACCGGCATAACCGATGATACCTTCAGGTTGGGATGGTTAGAGAAAATCCCGTCTAGGGTGTGTCCTGCCTTGTGTGTCGGACCACACACCTGTTGTGTCAGATCCACCCCCTGCAATAGGTCGATCAGATCACGGGTGTCTGTGTCTGAATCACATTCTAGATGAAAGTTAAAATCACCCAGCAGAGTGAAGGCTTGGGCAGAGGCAACCGCTTCGAGTACCTTACTCAGTGCTAGTACAAATGGGGCCTTGGCGCCTGGGGGTCTGTATACAAGACAGCCACTGAGGGATTGATGATCGGAGAGGGTGAGGTTAAAAAGCAGTGAGTCCTCGAGGTCTGTGGGTCCAGATTGAAAGGACCCTCTAATAGCTTTATCATAAATAATGGCTAGGCCACCCCCTTTCCTCCTGTCTCGATTTTGTGTATGGCACACATAGTCCGGCGGGGTGGCCTTAACTATGTCAGGACCTGAAGCCGCATCAGTCCAGGACTCGGTGATAAATGCTATCTTGACATCCGAGTCCAAAATCATCTCTGCTATCTCAGTGCTGTGTTTAACTAATGACCTCGCATTTAGAAGAAGGCAATTAACCACGGGATGATCCTTCCTCATAGGATCCTCCTTGTGGTTCCTTTGGGGAGCGATGGGTTGCCAGAGCAGTTTGGGCAGGGCCTGTAGGCAGTTGGCACATTGGGGTGGGTTGAATCGAGCATTGGTCCCCGGTTCCATGACTATACATCCCATTGTCGAGGTGTTGCTTTTTAAGGCCCAGAGCGCCTCCCTGTCATAGATATATCTAGGAGTGTGAATGGTATCAAAAATAACAGGGGGTATGGCACTGGGCGCGGGTCCGGCGCAGACGAGGGCAGACGGGCTCGCCTTTGGCGCATGGCCGGCGCGCCCGCTGCGCTCGTCCGCTGCGCTTCCTAGGGCGGGAGGGGCGGAGCACTAGACTGCTCGGCCGGCTCCTCACCCAATATGGCGGGACCCACGAGGGGAGCTGTCTACGGTGGAGTGCAAATGAGCTTTAAAGTGCAATTGGCATCAGGTATTACAATTTAGCAGCAAGTCTTTAAAATCAGCACCAAGACTTTAAAATTACGAGCCAGTATTAAAAATTACATGGACGAACAAAGTATGGTAAAACAGGGCAGCAGTCGCGATGTTACCATCCACAGTCCCGGCTTCCGCCTCTGGACTCTCACGCAAACACTCACCATAGCAATCAGTAATGTGTGTTTAGGTTCTGGGGGTTTTATGGAAGAAAGGGCGGGAGGGGCGGAGCACTAGACTGCTCGGCCGGCTCCTCACCCAATATGGCGGGACCCACGAGGGGAGCTGTCTCCGGTGGAGTGCAAATGAGCTTTAAAGTGCAATTGGCATCAGGTATTACAATTTAGCAGCAAGTCTTTAAAATCAGCACCAAGACTTTAAAATTACGAGCAAGTATTAAAAAATTACATGGACGAACAAAGTATGGTAAAACAGGGCAGCAGTCGCGATGTTACCATCCACAGTCCCGGCTTCCGCCTCAGGACTCTCACGCAAACACTCACACTAGCAATACTTTGTGTTGAAGGGGCGATCTATAGCTGTTGCTGTGAGTATTTTCGACTTATATATTCAATGACTAATTTCTAATTATGTTAAAAGGTGAGTACTGGATAGGTCTTTAAGGATTGATGTGTGTGAAAACACATGCAGTATTCAAAAACTAGTGTGCAAATGGTACCTAAATACACACAGATTCGCAGTGTTATTCTAGACAAGCAACAGTATCCTTTGCACTTTACTAAAACACATTTACTAGTTTGGAAGGGGTAAGGTGAATAGACATATTTTACATTTTTTAGTACTGCATTTTAGTATAGGAGCCTGAGTCATTTTCCATAGTCATAAGCAGTGACTGGTTTCGAATTTTACGAAAACTTAATTACAGGATATGTTTATAAGCAATTATATTTATATAACCTTATGAAGTACTAAAACTCTACTGTTGGAATGTTATTAGACAATGGTATTTAAATAATATTTGTTTGGGCCAAAATAGTTGATAAACCTACTTTTGTATTATGTACTAAGAAAACTGTTAAAGTGAAATGTTTATGTTTTTGTGCAAGGGCCTAGAACATAACGGATTTGTTATGGATAAAGAGGAGAATATGACCGAAGACACATTGAAAATGAGCAACAGTTTAATTGAAATACAAAATCTACCTATAACAGGCAGGGAGACTGAATTAGAGGACATCAGTACTGCAGATATCAACTGTGATTTTGAAAATGAAAGCAATGATGCTGATTCTTTGGAAGCACTGGATCACGTAAAGTTACTGGAAGCTATAAACTCTGAAATGGCATACCAGCAGTATGATCTCGAAGAAGTACTAGATGAACTTCTTTTAGAAGCTGTGTTAAAATGTGAGATGTCTGAAGAATAATTGTATTGTTTAATAATAATAAAACATTGAGCATTATGTACTTATCCATTCACTGTACTAAAACTCAAGCACTTATAGATTCACCCAGACACTCTCTTTACAGTATTCTATTGATTCAGTCAGTAGCCAGTGCGTATGCAGCAAAGTAGGCCTTAACACATGGACTGCTTTAAACCCTTATACAGGATACATGCAGTCTTCTATCTACCTGCACACTTGTCTTGTGTACCTTCAATTCCTCAGTTTGTATCCTTACACTTCCACCAAACATACTGTCACTGCTGTTGCACTATTAAGCCTGTGTTAGTGCTATTTGTTTTTTTAAAATTATTTTACATTAAAAATATGTAATGTAATTTAAAAAACAAAATAGCTAAAAAATGTACTAAATTAGTATCGAAAAAATAAATATAACAATTAATAGATATAAACATTGGCATTTATAAAACCTATGAAATTCACTGAAAAAACCATAGGTTTTAGGCACGTTATAAGGAATTAGCATTTAACCTCTTCAACGCTCATGACGAGCTCAGCTCGTCATGGCCTGTGGAGCGCTCAGGTGCGGGGAGAATTCCCCCGCTGTGCTGAGCGTTCCACGGGAGTCAATACACCTGTGACGAGCTCAGCTCGTCATGAGCAAAACAATTGACATTCCCCCGTTATAGTTAATTCAGCTAACTATCGCTCGCCCACCCGCAATCCACTGCTGATGATGTCAAACATTACATCACTCATGACATGGTCAGTGATGACATCTCAAATGACATCACTGATGACATCACTGATGACATCATCCTTATGAAAGAGTGGCAGGCCTCCTCTCACCCTAATATTAACTTTAATAAACATATTGAAAAATAGAAACTAACATTTTTATCATCCAGTGAATGTTTGTCTTTCTGAAAAATAAATATTTTTTATATATGTATATCTAAAGGTCGATGGAAGAATAAACGGTTACATAAGTTTTAAATGGATGTTTTTTTTGTAAAATTGATTGTATAACTGACTTATTAAGTGTATCTTAGAGAATTCATGTATTAGCGAGTAATGTTTAAATATTTAAATATCTTTATTAGTGTCTCACTTTGTGTATAAGTGGCTGCATGGGTTGGTGAGTAGCTACATGAGTGTGTATATGGGTTATTAGTTGTTTTTTTGAGTATCAGTATGTGTCTCTGTATGGTTGGGTGTGGGATATTACTTAGCGTATAGATGCATGGATGAGTGACTCACTTCTTGTATGTGTTTTGAAGACAGTATGTGTACAGGACTGTATGGGTGGATGAGAGTGTGTATGGGTGTGTTAGTGAGTGAATGACTGTCTCAATAGTGTCATTATGAGTAAGTACATATGTTTTAAACTACTATATGTGAGTATTGATGTATATAAGTCAGTATATATGAGAGTAAAAGATTGGAAGAGTTCCTGTATAAATAAGTATTTGTTCCTATAAGTGATTCTTTGAGAGAGTGCATTTGTGTATGTTTCTGTAGAAGTAAGTGTAGTGGAGTGTGTATAGCTGTATATACAAGTAAATGTATGTTTGTTTCTTTATTTGCATGTGTGAGTATGTATGTAAGTAACTATATGTATGAGTGTAGGTGTGTAACATGATCTAAAGGTGTATGAGTACATATGATGAGTGAGTACATGTATGAGTGACTATATAGAACTGATGGTGAATGAGTGGATGTGTATGTAGATTTTGGAATTTCTGCATAGGTTGTTGTGACTGGTATTGGTATCTCCATTGTTTTAAACATGTTTGCTTCTATTTTTCAATATGTGTATCAAAGTTAATATTAGGGTGAGAGGAGGTCTGCCACTCTTTCATAAGGATGAAGACATCAGTGATGTCATTTGAGATGTCATCAGCGATGTTATGAGTGATGTCACTGACCATGTCATGAGTGATGTAATATGTGACGTCTTCAGCATTGGATTGCGGGCGTGCGAGTTATAGTTGGCTGAACTAACTATAACGAGGGAATTTCAATGGTTTTGTATGAGTGAAATGTCACAGGTAACTATAACATGTGTGAAACCTATGGTTTTTTCAGTGAATATATATATATATATATATATATATATATATATATATATATATATATATATATATATATATATATATATATATATATATATATATATATATATATATATATATATATATATATATAAATGTATGGGTAAGTGTATGCAAGATACAACAAACTGCAGCGAGGGGAGTCATGGTGCCTAGTCTGCTATGAAATGTTCACCCAGATTCAATAATTAGGCTGATGCAATACATTTTATTGCAACTCTGTTCCTATTCCAGACCTGTATCAAGGAGAATGTGACCACTAAAAAACAATGTGTATCGTGGTGAAATAAACATTGGGATGAAATTAGGATTATGCTAAATGCCCAACACTACGAGTTGAGGTGAGAACATTTTAAATAATTGTTTTCAAGACTAAATAGAGTAGGAATAATTCAATATCTATAAATGTTCCCCCCTCTTTTTTTCATGCAGACTAATAATTGCAGAAACTAAGGTAAAGAATCTGAGGCAAACAAGAGACTGTGAAGCTCTTTGATTTAGAAATGGAAGGTAATTATTGTAGTTATAATGAGTATAAATATGTCTTCGCATCTGATAGCTCCTTGCTCCTGTTGAGTTTAAAATGGGGGATGGAGTACTCATTGTAAACAGTATATGACACAGCCCATATAACCTAGTGGGATGTAGGAGCAATAGCTCATTGTTTATTTTTCAATTATTTTTTTTATTACATTTTAATTTGATGTTGGTCTAATTTGTACTATTATCACGACTCATCATTATTGGAAAATGTCTGATGCTTTTTAACTGCACAACACATGTATTCTTTTTAGTCAGAAGTGAACTTGAATTAAATGTTCTTGCATAGGATGCAGAGTGTTGTCAAATAGGATTACAATTGTTTTTTTGCTTTAGATATGCAACATTGATATTAAGTATGTGTTTGTAGCAGTCCTGAAGAAGCGCAGAGGAGTGCAAAACATGTGTTGGCTGTTTTCTGTAGCTGCTTATTGTATAAAAGAAATTAAAGAAATCAAACAAGAAGAAGTTTGTTAATTATTGTTTTTTTGCTGAAGTCTCAGTACTTTGTTTTTTATATGTATATATACATATACGTATATATCAAACCATCGAGTTGCCCCTTATGGAAGAACCAAGCTTGGTAAGTACAATTACTCCTTTATTTGATCATGAAGGCTGCAAACAAACGCCAAGAGAAACCATCAAATTTCACTGCCTTTGCTGCCTGACGCGTTTCAAGTCTGTGCCCCTTCCTCAATGGCACAAGGCACGCGGAGCATAACAGCACTGGTAATGTGCAGCTGACTTTAATCACAATCCGCCCACAGTGGGCGTGGCCAATACCTCTGGCCTTGTGGTCTTTGTAGTTGCCTCTGTGTTCTCTAGTGAGTATGTCAAATTATGTCAGCGATTCAAAATTTAAAACCACAGTGGGGTGATGGAGCTCTAAAAATACTTTGCTGCAGTCTTCCTCCCTCGTGATGGACACTTCCTACATCAGTGGTGAAGCCTCTTATGATGCACCTCAGGAACGCTGCGCTTTCAGCGGGGTTTTTTTCGCAACCAGGACCGGCCGCTTCCATTTCAAACCATCGAGTTGACCCTTGTGGAAGAACAAAGCCTGGTAAGTACAATTTCTCCTTTATTTGATCACGAAGGCTGCAAACAAACGCCAAGTGAAACCAATTTTAATCTGCATTTAGTATTTCACTGTGTCCATACTCTCTCACTCATACAAGAAGACGTTTTAAGATGGCCGCTACATTTTGTCATTATTTTGCCATTGTCAGTACACATGCGGATTGCCATACTATGTGGAATCTGCTTTCTATTATTAAACTTTAGCCTATGTAAATCCTGCAACTCTGTAACAAGGATTGGGGTTCTCGTAGGTAGGCGCTACGATTATTCGATTCGATAAGTCTTTATTTCGAATAAAAGATTCATAAAAGACAATGTACAATCATACACAATATGTAAAAAAAACAGTCCAGCAATATAATAATATTATACACAGATTATTCCTAAGAACAATAAAATACTTTACACATATGTATATAAAACAGATGGGACCCAAATAACATGCACATAAGTTGGTACCACTAAGAACCATACAGGGCGCTATATATAGCTAGATAAGAACATTCAGCGTACAGCGATACCCAATTTCTTGGATCGGATCAGCCAGGCCCATCTCAAAAATTTGGCAACACATACTACTACGGTTTCCGATCTAATAACACGAAGTTTGAGGAGTGCATCTCGGAAACCACCACTATTCAGGGTCAAGCAGATCGGTCTTAACCACTTGTTTCTTGGTGCTCGATAAACAGGACAACCAAAGAAGAAGTGGCCAACACTTTCTTCCTGGTCTGGACACCAGTGGCATTTATTTCCTGTGGACGTGTCCCATTTTGTTGTAAAAGAATTAATGGGCAAAGTGCCGACTCGAAACTGGTGGTATAATTTACGATCTAATACGCTTGTAATTAGGTCCCAATACTGTTCAAGTGAGGGAACAGCCTTGTACACTAAAAAGGAGCCAGTTATATTAGCGTCCAAGGATTGGTTTACAAGAATAGATTTTCTCCAAGCCCAAAAGAGCGCCTTAAACTCAAGTTTAGATGGAAATGTTGCCCCCCCTGGGTTGGACCAAAGCTCCGGGAGACCCATCAGGTTCAATACATTTTTAACTACCCAAAACCATTGTATTTTGTGTGCCCCCCACATGAGTTTTACTTCCTCCAACTCTTGGGTAAACAGACCAAGCTCAGGAGTGGTCCAGAGGCGGCGCCAAAAGGCCACCAGACGATACTGGGCCATCTCGTCGATTGGTCTGCAACCAAGATCCAACAGTAGGGGTTTAGTTGGGGTGGACTGAGGGAGACTAACCAGATTCCGTAGGAACCTGTTCTGCGCAGTTGCCAAACTGGAGAGATTCTTATGGCCCCAAACTTCGGCTCCGTAAAGGGTTGCAGAGATGACCTTCGCCTCATAGATTTTTAAGGCAGGGGTAACACACCTAGTTAGGGAGTTCCTCTGTTCATGGATCAAACAGCCAGCCAACCTATTAAATTTGAGTTTAGACGTTTCCACTTGGGGGTTCCAGTTGAGTTGGTGATCTAGGGTCACACCAAGATATGTCATGACCCTAACCTGCTCAATTTGGACTCCGTTTAAGGAAACTGTACACTTAGGGGGATTTTTCTTGCAAAAAACCATGAATTTGGTTTTATCCACATTTATTTGCAAGTCATTCATAGTGCAAAACTCGGAAAATCTATTCAGGGCTACCTGAAGCCCGGCTCTAGTTTTAGAAAGGAGGAGGGTGTCATCTGCAAAGATTAGCATGGGGTACTTTCGACCACCCAACATGGGAGCATCCGACTGAGTACCAATGAAATATTGTGTAACCTGATTAATAAATAAGAGAAACAACGTGGGGGCTAGGACACAGCCTTGACGCACCCCTCGTTGTACGGGGAATTGTTTGGTCACCTGCCCCTGACTACCCCACCTAACCTGGGCATAATTGTCCTCATGAAGTCGCTGGACTAGGATCAAGAGCTCAGGCGGAAAGCCCATGCGACTAAGGGCCTCCCACAACTTCTTCCTTGGCACCAAGTCGAAGGCCGACTTAAGGTCAACGAATGCAGCATATAACATACCGCCACCCAACAGAACCACCTTCCAAAAAAGTAATGTGAACCGGAAGACTTGGTCAACAGTACTAGTCCCAAACCTGAAACCCGCCTGCATAGGGGAGAGTATGTTATTTGAATCGATCCAATCCAGAATTCGTGCTAGGATCATTCTCGACACAATTTTCTGGATTGAATCGATCAAGCTAATGGGCCGATAGTTGTTGGGGAGGGAGCGGTCACCCTTCTTATATACTGGCAGGATTTCTGCCCCCTTCCATGAAGGGGGAATCTCGGCCCCTGCAGCTATGTTATTTGCCAGTAAAGTGATATAAGGGATCCAAAGGTCAGGATTGAGTTTAAAAAGGTCAGCGGGAATAGCATCAATGCCAGGAGCTTTACCCGGCTGAACTGACTCGAGAGCAAGTGCGGTGTCAGATTCCAAAAACAAGAGTCTGTCTCCTGCGTGTGGGAGTTGACACAGCAGTGTAGTTTTTGTCGTTGGATCCTCCGCTACATTTGGATCATTAAATTGTGCGGTATAAAATTCCACCCACAATTGAGCGGAGACATAATTTACTGGAATCTGGGCGGCAGGATCCTTTCCCCTCCTTATAATCAACCAGAAATCTGTTAGGTTGGGGGAATCACATGCACCAAGAAGGTCAAGCCAATAAGAGTCGTCCCAATCTCGCTTAGCAGCCTGGATGGTACGCTTGTAGCATTGCCTTGCTGTCCTTATGGCATAGGAGTTCCGGGCCTTCACAGCAGCTAATAAGTTGCTGTGGGCAGCTCTACATTTCTTATTATACCATTTTTTATATACTCTAGTATTAGCAGGCCTAGATGGTTTCGTGAGAAGGTTTTTAAGGGTCGAAAAGCACTCCTCATGGAGATTAGTAATTATGGAGTCTGCGTTGCCAGCAGGTGATAACAAAAGCATCCTACTCCACACGCCCCATACCTCTTCCTCAATCTTTGAAATGAGTGTAGGGTCCTCCAGAACCCTAGGCCATTTTACGCGGCGCCTGTTGTCGCACAGAATTACATCAGATGTTAGACTATTAGTGCTCCTGACAGGTGCCCCCATGCCTGGGACCAAAATCTCAAGTGAAAGGGGATTATGGTCACTCTCTGGGCGGGGCTCTATCGCCATGTCTTTTACGATGGACCAACACTCAATTTTAATCAATATATAGTCGATACGGCTTGAGCACAAACCGTTATCGAAAGTATTGGACCCAAGGCAATCGGATCGTGTGCGCCCATTGACAGCCCGTAGGCCCCATTCTAAACAAAAGCCCAGCCAATGCAAAGCTGCCTCGGTGCCCCTGACACCCTTTGCAATAGTAAGCGGGGGGATTGCCCAAACAGTGTCCTCCTCAGAACCCACATCCTCTGCCAAGGAGGAGATGGGCTCAATGGGGGTATTCAAGTCTCCCGCTACAATTACTATCTGATCGGTCCCGAAATTCTTAAATAGAAGATCAAGATCGTCCAGGACAGCTTGTTTTTTCCCACCCTGACAACCCCGGGCATAGACATCAACTAAAAGGATATCTGGGGTGTTAGGTTTACTCAGGCTAATACATAGGAGATCCGCACACGCCACCAGTGTTTCCCTACCATGGAAGCCCAAATTATTTTTTATCCAAATAGTAAGGCCACCAGAGGCCCTACCCCTAGAGCTCTTAATTGCAGGTTTAGAAAAATTAAGGTAACCCAACCTATACAATGGGACAGTTGACCAGGTTTCCTGGAAGATGACGATATCATATGAATCGATATAGTTTGCCCAATCGTCATTCTCCAGGCGTCCCCGTAGCCCAGCAATATTCCAAGAGATTACTCTTAATGGGCAGTCCGCAGTTAGTGCACATGGTGACTGTGCCACGCCCTTTACTTCATTCATGGCCAACGCAGTAATGTATACCGGGTCTAAGGGTACGCCCGGATTGTTAGACAACGGTGGGCCGACAAGAGATGGATTTGGGGATGGAGGCCTCCGTTGGTGGGGAGTAATCTTGGGGGGAGATAAGTCTCCAGACCTCCCAAGTCAATCCACCTCCTCCAGGCAGCCAAACCTATTGGAGGTTGAAAACCCTTGCCACCAGTTAGGTTGGTTTTGTCCAACAAAACTATGTGTCGGACGACTAGCGTTCCTAACAGTGGTCCATGACCCCTCACTCACTAGTTGTTGTCTGGGAGGATAGAAAAAAGTGAGAGGCCTCACCACTATTGTGGAATTGGCCTCAAAAGATGGCCATGCACATAGATACTGGGCTGTGTGGGGATCAGAAAATGATACCACCACACAGTCACCGGCTATGGACTTGTGAGTACGGCCAATCCAAGGGACTCTCCGAACCATAAGTACACTACTTCTTTGATGGTCGGGGAGCTGTTTGTTGGAATTCAACCAGTGAATGACTTTATTTTTTAGAGAAAGATCATTCTCCTGGGATTGTTGATCCAGCTCTGGAACACCGGCTAATATAATGACGTACGACCCTGCGAAAGTTGTGGCGACTGGCCTGACGTGTTGGATTGCGCACCAAGGGCAGCCTAGGGGGGTGGTTGGCTGGTGCTCTAGAGTCAGTGTTCGGCCTGTATGCTGGTTTATGCGGATGGAAGGGTTTTGGTGCTGCTGGGCTAGGGGTAGGTACGATAGTTTTTGCAATGGTGGTGCGGGGTTTTGGAATGGGTTTTGATATAGGTAGGGTCTCAGGAATAGTTTGGGCTAGTTGTGAAGGAGGTTGAACGGGTTCTGTTTCTAAGGGCTGGGGAGTGGGTTCGGTCGCACGTAGAAGCTTAGCATCCATTTCCTTAAGGCTCAAGCTGGCCAGAGTGACTATGGTCCTATCCATTTCAAGGAGGTTATTCTCTATACGAGAAAGCCTTAATTCTAGGGGAGAAAGTAGCTGCTTTAACGTACCCCAGACTAGTTGGAGGAATTCGCTGTCACCCTCCTTGTTGTGCACGGGACCGCTCGCCCGACCCTCCAGAATGTTTGTGCTATTCTGACTAGGAGAGATGATAAAAATATCATCTTCCACCAAACTAGGTATTTCCGGAGTAGCTTCCCCATTAAGAATACTTTGAATCGGTTTGGGGTTAACATCTTTCACCCCAAGAGACCCCATGGCTCGTCTGCTATTAAAAAACTTTAACCTTGCTATTCTGGCTTTTTTCCTAGCGTGTATAGTTCTCGCAAGGCATTTCTTTTTGTATGCTGCCGCTTTCTTAGCACTACAATGGCTTACTGCTTGGGTTGCTTTGGGAAGGGGAAAGGAGCCTGCAATGCTAAATAGAGGAGCAGGGCCAATATTTTGTTGCACTGGATTAGGTTGGGAGATTGGAGGAGAATATAAAGGAATAATAGGGGGAGCAGGATGCATTACTACCGTTGTTAATAGGGGCTGTGGAGCGGTGGAACGATCAGGGGTACGGGCAGATGCAATGTTCCCCAGGGAAGATTTTTTGGAGCTAGCGATATTCGCTGACAGCCTTCGTGCAGCATCAAGTTCTAAGGAGACCTTGTGCTGCATTTTACTGATTTCCTCATCAATAGCCAAATTGGTTTTGACTAGGAAATCATCTATGGACCTGTTGGAATTGCTAGCAGCCATGAGGGTTTTGCTCCGGCTACCCCGCGAACACATATTACAGAGTACAGGTCAATAAATAAATATACACACAACAATAAAACTGTAAGATGTGCCACAAAAGACTAAAAACATAAGGGGGGGTGGCCCAGCCCAGCCCAGCCCTCTTGGTCCTCGAACGGCCTCAAACGGCCCAGTCTTTGCCCTGTCTTCGCCCGGGCTGCGTCCCGCGCTGCGGGAGTACTGGGCCAATTAGTAATACAGGGGGGCGTGGCAGCGGGGAGAGCGGACCGGAAGTTGACAAATGGTCTTGCAGGGACTCCTGGGCAATGGAGTCCCCTGCACGCTCGCAGCCCCGCTGACCGCACTCACCCGGTAGCCTGTAGCACACCTGCACCCGTGTCCCGGTGTCTGGAGGCGCGCAGCGGCACCCGCGAAGCGGGTGCGGCAAGAAGTCGGTGGTGTCCTGGAAGTCCCTGGAAATGCTGCCGTAGGTTAGTAGTTCAAAGTGCCAAGTGCGTCCGTGCGCAGAAAAGCGTCCCACAGGAAGAGAAGTGGTGAGGGTTTTTAAACACAACTACAACAGGGCGGGGGGCGGCAGCGGGGAGAGCGGACCGGAAGTTGACAAATGGTCTTGCAGGGACTCCTGGGCAATGGAGTCCCCTGCACGCTCGCAGCCCCGCTGACCGCACTCACCCGGTAGCCTGTAGCACACCTGCACCCGTGTCCCGGTGTCTGGAGGCGCGCAGCGGCACCCGCGAAGCGGGTGCGGCAAGAAGTCGGTGGTGTCCTGGAAGTCCCTGGAAATGCTGCCGTAGGTTAGTAGTTCAAAGTGCCAAGTGCGTCCGTGCGCAGAAAAGCGTCGATTATTCTCAAGCCCCTTGGTACACGTCCTACATCAATGTACCGCTGGAGGGACTTACATTCCCACCTTTTGGTGATTTCTCCCTTCCGCAGTTTCTCCAGTTTGTGTGTAATTTTTATAATGTCATTTGCTGGTTGTTGTGCAGCTGATCCTGTCGCCGTGGGGGCAGGTGAAGTGTTCCTATCAGTGTCACTAAAAATGACTTTTGCTGCCTCTTCCTGCTGTCTTTCCCACTCTGCAGCCATTGTAGGATAAGTATAACTAATGTACCAGATACACGGGGCTACCTCTCCCATCAGCCACTCTGTTGTGCTTGCAAATGCCTCACAATCCACCCCAGCGGGCGTACCTGAATCTCCGATTGCCCTCCGGCCTCTGCAAGAAACAAGATGCTTGTCTGGGTGATGGATGTATAGATATAAATATAAAATATAAAATCACTGAACAAAAACAGAGGTTTCAGGGACGTTATAGTAAGCTGGACATTTCACTCACAAACAGAGAAATGTGGCCATTATAGCTAGTAGAGCTAACTATAACTCGTGCCCTGCAATGCCCTGCTGATGACGTCACATATTACATCACTCATGACATGGTCAGTGACATCACTCACTGATGACATCTCATATGACATCACTGTTGACATCAGCCAGTGACTTAGTGTTTCTGAAAAGTTTCTATATATATATATATATATATATATATATGCTGAGGTTTAATGAAGATTGAGTGGGTGTATGAGTGTCTGGAAGAGGTGTGGCGCCGCGGCTAGGGCAACTGACTCCGGAATTTGGGGATCACGGTTCGATCCCCGGCACCGGCGGCAGATTAGCGCAGCACCATGTGACTCTGGGCAATAGCTTGCTTAATCTTCCCGACGGCGCCTAGAGACCCTTACGGGTGATTGTGCGCTTTACAAATGTGGATTATATTATTATTATTATAGATGACTTTGTGGGCGTGTGACTGACTGTATAAGTGAGTGATTAAACTAGTCTTAGTGAATGCATGGGTAAGTGACTAATCTGTGTGGATGTCTGTATCAGTCTGTCAGTTGGTGTGTAAGTGGCTGCATAGGTTGGTGAGTAGCTACATGAGTGTCTATACGGGTTAATGATTAGTTGTCTGAGTACCTGTATGGGTGCCTGAGTGTCTGTGTGGGTGGGTGGAGGTGTGACTCCCTGCATGGATGGGTGAGTGAGTGATTCACTGGGTGTATGGGTTTATGAGTGTGTCTATGAAGGGCTGCGTGGGTGGGTGAGTGTGTATATGGCTATGTTGGTGAGTGAATGGATATCTCAATGGTACAAGTATGAGTAACTACATATGTGAAAGCCAGTATATGTGAGTGTTGGAGGTGCAAAAAGAAGCAAAAGCAGTGCAGAAAGAACCAACAGAGTTGCAGAAAGAGGCAAGAGGGGTGCAGAAAGAGGTAGGAGAGGTACACAAAGACGCAATAGGGGTACAGAAAGAGGCAAGTGGGGTACAGAAAGAATAGAGTGAGGTTCAGAAAGAGGCAAGAGAAGAGCAGAAAGTGGGAAGTGAAGTGCAGAAAGAGGCAAGAGAGGTATAGATAGAGGCAAGATACGTGTAGAAAGAGGCAAGAAAAGTGCAGAAAGAGGCACTTGAGGTGCAGAAAGAGGCAAAATAGGGACAAAAAAGGCTAGAGAAGTATAGAAAGAGGCAAGAGAAGTGCAGAAATAGGCAATAGAGGTGCAGAAGGAAGAAAGTGAGGTGCAGAAAGAGGTAAGTGATATGCAGAATAAGGCAAGAGAGATACAAAAAGAGGCAAGGGAACTGCAGAAACAGGCAAGAGAAATGCACAAAGTGGCAAGAGAGGAGCAGAAAGAGGGAAGAGAGTTGTAAAAAAGCAAGATAAGTGCAGGAAGAGGCAAGTGAGGTACAGAAATAGGCAAGCAAGGTGCAGAAAGAGGCAAGAGAGGTGCAGAAAGAGGCAGGAGATCTGTAGAAGAAAGCAACAGAGGTGCTGAAAGAGGCAAGTGATGTGCAGGAAGGGATAAGAGAAGTGCAGAAAGAGACAAGTGAAGTACAGAAAAAAGACAGTGAGGTGCAGAGAGGGGTAGAAAGGTACAGAAAGAAGCAAGAGAAATGCAGAAAGAGGCAAGAGAGGCACAGAAAGAAGAGAGGGTTGTGCACCATTAGTACCAGTTGAACACCGACATTTTGCAATCAGTAACACAAGACCATTCCATCTTTGCAAAGGGCCTGCCACCACGCTGTAATATGTGACACTGCGTTTTTGGGAACATTTGAGCCGTTTGAAGTAGAAACAACGCTTTTTTTTGTTCAAATCTGCAGATTAGGCAGCAGATGCTGGAATATTTGGCAAATGCGGAAAATGTATGATTATGTGAAAATTGGTGCAGCCGAACAGTCACATATTCCATTGGCCCTGCTTATACCTCGGAGTAGGTCCAGAAGTGCTCCTCAGTGGTTCCTTCTTTTTTGTGCTTCATTGAGTTTATAGTTTAGCTTCTATAGAAACAAAGAAGACTAAACCTGAGGTTACCACTCCACAACACAGACTACAATACCACATATTTACGCTCCAAAACACATAATCCCACTCCACATAAGTCCTATACACATACTTTCCATTCACATAATTTCACTGCACATCATATCACATAATTCCACTTCACACAACGTACATTCACTCTACACCAAAATACAAAAGTAAAAAAACTTTTATCTTTACAATGCCAATAGCTCTAACTCTCGCAAATGCAAAATCTATTACATTGCAAATGCTTCTTTAACTAGTAGTCATGCTTGCAGAGTGGTGAGGAAAGGGTGCTGGGCCTCCGACCAGCGCTCAGGAATTACGCTGCGTAGGACTTACAGGAAGGCTTCTTGGCCCCCAAAGTCCCTCAGGAGTAAAGTGGACTTTATCCATCATCCCATAGTCTGCCAGGAGGCGCGTTTGCAGCATGTTGGAGAAAGGGGGCATAGCCTCCAAAGACGTCTTAGCATTCCTACTGTGTTGGACTTACTGGAGGTAACAAGATGGGTCGATGGCCCCCAAGGGCATCCTTGGGGGCAAACTATCCGTCCTATTAACTCCAGTAAGTACCACACATCAGGATTTGTAAGTTCTCATTCCTGGCCACGCCTCCTTTGCCCACCACTCTGCAAAAGTTCTCCCAGGTGCACTCTTAGATAGAGTTTGAAGTCCCCTTCACTGCTAGGGGTCCTCCAGGGCCAACTAGCCTACCTCTTACATTCAGTAAGCCCCACACAGTGGGATTGCTGAGAGGTGGGCACAGGCCACACCCCTTTCTCCACCACTCTTCAAATGCACCTCTTAGCGTGCTCTTGGTTGGGGGATGAAGTCCCCTTTCCTCATGAGGGTCTCTGGGGGCCAAATAGCCCACCAGGTACCTCCAGTAAGCCCCACACAGCTAGATTGCTGAGAGTGGTCTGAGGCCATGCCCCCTTTTCACACCACTCTGCAAATGCACCTCCTGGCGCGCTGCAACTCAGGGGATCAAGTCCACTTGTGTCCTGAGG
Organism: Lissotriton helveticus; assembly: GCF_964261635.1. Lineage (NCBI taxonomy): Eukaryota > Metazoa > Chordata > Amphibia > Caudata > Salamandridae > Lissotriton > Lissotriton helveticus. The sequence goes on from NC_136067.1 coordinate 661,524,338, forward strand.
TCCTAGTAGATATATGTGGAGTGGAGTTAGGTATAGAAAAACAAGACTTGCCTGGCAATATTTTATTTTCGATATTTTGCCGTCAATATTATGCCACATCGATTTCTGGTGTCAATATTCGGGGTGTAAACCACCCAGCAGAAATGCTAGACTTTCTTAAATCAGGGACTATCACTTAACCAACCAAATACTGCTTCAATTCATCCTATGCATTGCTTGGCTAAAAAACATATTGCAAGAAAAAGTTTGGTTGAATAATCTGAATTTCTCTTAGCAATCAGTCATACTCACACTCTGCTTTGCCTGTGATGGTCTTAACAATTTTCATCATGGACAAAAACATCTAGTCATGGGACTAAAATCTATAGAAACAAAGGGCATGAACTTTCCCCTTGGTCCCATAAAAGCAACTGAATGCACCCAAGCTAGCTTTACCTGGCACACTTGCACTTCTTAGCAAATGCGAGGTACCATGGTTTACCTAAGATTTCCATGTACTGTTGCTTATGTCAGGCTTAAGCTGCCTACTGTACTACATACCTGAATAGTTTGGCTGGATAACCTTAATCCAGTAATATCAGTCCATTAATGCCAACAATCTTCAGTGAAAGCTTATGCATCAAAGAATTCTAGCAATTCAGTCCTACTCTTGTTATGTACTCTTTGGAAATAACTGAGGCTGCTATTTCTGATATGGCACTCATCATCAACGTATGGTAGCCGTACTGTCTCTGCTGCAACTCATACTCATGCAATTCCACTTTGTGACACTCCTGTGTACCCACATGAACTTCTTCTTAATTAGACTTTAGTCAGATTGTTGGCCACTTTACACATAGTAAGCAGTACCTCCTTTGACAGTCATGTGGCACTCTTCTTACCTCTATCACAACTTACAGGTTGCTACACTCAAATTATATTGTAAATGTTCTTTTTTTATCATTGTTTTAAGTCTGGCTGCAAAAACCTCCAGAGGTGACTGGGTAGTGTTCATATCTGTTTCGCTCCCTGATATCATCATCAAATGTGTTACCACAGCATCAATTGCACTATTACAGCTTTAAGTACTATACAGGGCTACCTGAATAAGCTTGGGATGTTTCCTGTGCTTTTGTTAAGCATTTCACAATTTAACATCAATCCCACTAAAGATCTATTGGGTCATTTTGTGTTTGGTTTAAGGGGAGAATCTGCCAAACATTTGGTTCTTCTTCCTCCTTTAGAGGTGGGAGAGCCATCAAGTATCCGATGGCAGAGGTTCAGCTGGCTCTGCTAAAGGAAACATTTAACTGGCAGTCCATCTATCGCAGACCGAACAGATAATGAACATTAAAAAGCAAATCATTTTTTGAATAGGCTTCAACACATTCGTTTTCCATGACCCAGACTGCGAAGTGAGACATGGCAGCCGCAGCCCCGAAACACAAGAAATGTCTTTGTTGTGAAGGGTTAGATCTGGATTTCGCAGGCATTTGTTTGAGTCCTCAGAAGCAAACTCTGTGCCAGCTGCCATGGTGCTGCAGCCCACCAGACAATGATTTGTCATTAAAAGTTCTGTCATGCTGGCAGGAGTGTTTTCGGCGACAAAACGCAGGCAACATAGTATGCAACTTGTGAATCGGTGGGCAGGCTATCATGGCACTGGAGGTGGAAGGCCTCCATCACCCTATGGATTCAGAGCTCACCTAGGGGCAGATGTATCAATGGGATTTTTAGTTGCAAACGCTGCGATTTGCAAAAAAGCAGCGTTTGCGACTAAAAATCAGAAAGGCAGGATGTATGATGGAAATGGCATCCCAAAATTAAGGAATCGCAATATTTGCGATTCCTTAACTTTGCGCAAGCATTTAAGGAATCGCAAAAAGCGATTTCTTAAATGCTATGTAAGAAACATTTAAGTTTTGCAAATTCACCTTAAGAATTCGCAAATTACCACCAACTTCAAGTTGGTGTTAATTTGCGATTTCTTTCACAAATGCCCTTTTTGGCATTTGTGAAGGTGCCATGTGGCGTTTGTGCGCCATATGCGCACACATGTAAATTTCAGGGGTGCATCAGGGTGTCCTTATGACACCCTTACACCCTTGAAATTATTCTCAATTTGCGATTCTCAAATTGCGAATCGCAAATTGAGAATAACTTCACATTCATTCCTATGGGTCTCCTGGCCCATAGAAATGAATGGGAAATTATTCCTTAATTGCGATTAGCAATTTGCTAATCGCAATTAAGGAATTTTAAGAAATCGCTAAAATATTGCGATTTTTTTTATATACATACCATTTTGCAATTCTCAAATAGCGATTCTCAAAAAATCGCTATTTGAGAATCGCAAACAGGTATACTGATACATCTGTCCCCTTACTGACCAACAAATAATCCCCTCTTTTAGCGAATCTGAACTCCCACATTGCCTTAAGAGTCAGGATGTAAACCAATTCTAAAAGTGTAACGTTATCTCCCAACATATGTGATTTTCATAACAGTCAATTCTGGAGAGTATTACACTAGAATAATCTGACAGACTGCATTTACAAATCTAGGTCCCCATCCACAAATGTTTTATACATCCATAGTGACAACTCCCTTCAAATTAGAAGAAAAACATCTAGACCTGCAGGATTTATTTCATGACATTGTTGTTAAGGCACCTTTGATTTTAAATGTTCTTCATGCTTCAATCACTTCCCCCTTAGTGACATCCTGAAAGGGGAAACAATTGAACCAAGCTGTTATAGACTCATTTCTTTATCACACTGAGATTCTGGGTAGGGAAATTATATCCTGTTCAGAGAATCTAGCAATATCCTCTCCCAAGTCTAATACAGCTTCTGGTCCTGAATAGGTATGGTTAAGCAATGTCTCAGTCTATTGCTCATTATTTGGTAATATGGCTCTTGTGCTTTTTATAATGTTAATCGTTCTAAACTTTGGAGCGTGTTGGAATCCATGAGAGTTGAGCCAGCCTTTTCACTTTGCTTTGGCGTTTGCACTAGAATACCTAAATTAAAATACACTATGGCTATAATGGGGATCAAGTTTCAGTTGATTAGAGACTAATTAGCAGCTAAAGGAATTTCAATGACGGTTCAAGATCAATTACTAAGTTGCAACAATGTGAAACAATTTTGCATTAGAGATGTCTATTGAAATGGAAAAGGTACTTAATTCACTCAAAAAGGTGAGTGTAGAGTTGGCATTGGGAAGAAACTGAAATGTGTATCTATTGTGTGGATTAGTTAAAATCTAAAGATGGTGAAAGGAAGGGAACATATCAGAGATTAATATAATAGTGAAGGTAGGAAAGATGTAAAAACAAGGGTGTTCGACCAGAAATACGCCTCATAGTACAACATTGCCACATTGTAAGAAGTGGTGAAAATGAAGGCATTTAAGTAGGTATGCAATGACAGAAAGAGGTATGTTGTAAGAAAAATAAAATAAAAAACTAAGGAGGATGAAGAAGAAAAAGTTTGGTTCTGTTGGTTAAATCAGAATGTGGCAGGGGTGAGGAAGGAACGGGTATTAATCAAATGAGAGATGGTATCTGCTAAAGTGAAAGAAAAGTAGTAATGGCAAAGTCATAGATTTGATTTAGTGGCCAGAATTGGCAACTATCTTCTGAGAAACAAATGGAAAAACTTTGCAGGTGCAGAGAACATTAACCAGCAAACATTGCAACTTGTCATTATGGGGTGAAATCACTAATTTAAAAGGATTCTTTTCGATTTCAAAAGTTTTTGTTGGTTGTTTCAAAGCAAAGCATACATAGGTAGGACAATAAAGCAAGTATAACGTACCATACAATAATGAATGATAGTAACAATCTTAATAATAGCTTGCTTGCAGAGAAAGGTATAAAACAATAAGTGAAGGGAGGGAAAAACAAACATAAGCATTGCAGACTAATGTAATGAATAGGCATCATCCCGCCGATACAGTGGCTACCATTGAGCACATGTTACAGCCGCATGTAATGTGTAATGAGTAAGCAACGCCATACAGGTACAGTGGTCAGAAAAATAGGCGTGTGCGTGGGAGCTGCTGCGTTCAAGGGTGTGGCATCTAGAGGCTGCGTGATACTAGTAAGGTTGAAGGTGGTTTATTTATTTATTTGTGACATTTATAAAGCGCACTGTTACCAGCTGGTGTCCTGGCACTGAAATAGTTGTCGAGAGTGGCTCACATTTGTCTGTGGACAGGCACCAGGGAGTGTTTTGAAGGGAGATGTTGTCAGCACCTCTCAAGTTGGTGATCCAGTTTATCCAACATTTAAAAGAGGCTTTCCTACTGTCTTTCCAATTACTAAGAGCAGTTTTCCCGGCGGCAGTGAGGAGTAAATCTAGGAGGGCCTTGTCGTTGACGGTGAGGGCAGGGTCTCGTAGTAACTCAAATACCAAGGTGGAGTGCTCTTTGGTGGGCGAGATGTGGAAAAGTTTGGAGTGGAAGGCGAATATTTGATCCCAAAAGGGTACAACACATTTGCAATGCATTAAGAGGTGTTCTAGATCTCAGTGTTTGTCGTTGCAGTTCCAACAGGTTGCGTTGTCCCTAATCTTATGTGAGAACAGGCGCGCTGGGGTCCAGAAAGCTTTGTGGAGAAGCCAAAACTTCGTCTGGGAAAGCGTAGGGCTTATTTTGTGTCTCGTGGTTGATTCCCAGATTTTGGACCAATCCGAGTTTGAAATAGGTACTGAGGAGTGTGAAACCCAAAACTGTGTAAGGTGTTTGTTGAGAGACAAGTGTTTTGCGAGCGTAGTAACTTGTATAGCCTGGAGACCTGATGACCCAGTTTATTCAGGTTAGCATGGTATTTCGGGAGGGATGGGGGTTCAGAGGATAGCTTAACTTTAGATATTGCTGCTTTGATACTCAAAAAGTTATAAAACTCCAAAGAGTCTAAGTCATATTTGGTTTGTAACTCCTTGAAGGTGAGGGGATACTGTTCACCCCTCGGTGAACAGTATCCCCTCACCTTCAAAGAGGCATTTCAAAGAGGCACCTTCAAAGGGCATTTTCTTACCTCACCAGCTCCTCGCTGGTGAGGTAAGAAAATGCCCTTTTTGATCCACTTTTCGTTATGTAACAGTTTCCCTTTGGAGATCAGTGTGGTATTGTACCAAAGCGATTCCCATTACGAATGTCTTATTCTATGACCTAGGAACTTGTCAATTTTTAGCAGTGCTGTGTTTGTATTCCGGAAGATGGGTTTCGAGCAGGAGGCAGTAGTAAGGTTAGCAGTTAGAGCGGCCGCTGGAGTGAGATTTTTGAAAAGAGCTTTCTCTATGGCTAGCCACACCGGAAAGTAGTCTAAGGGGGGAGAGAGCCAGTATGAGCCTTGCTTGGCAACGAAGGCGGTCTGATATGATTTAAAGTCCACTAAATTAATTCCACGCAAGGATCTGTCAAGGCGGAGCTTGTCCAGACTAATTCTCGCCCTCTTACCCTTCCACAGGAATTTGTTTGGTAGGGCATCAAGTTTGTGGTGAAAGTCCTGGGACAGGATGAGAGGAAGCATAGTAATGAGATAATTTACTAGGGGGGAGATCATAATTTTTATGGTCTCGATGCTTCCCCACCAGGTAATAAAGTGGGGGGACTAGCCGTCAAGTTGTGATTTAATTTTGTCTAACGTGAGGGACTCGTTGCGTTGAAGTGTTTCGAGGAGGGTGCTAGCAAATTCAATGCCTAAGTACTTAATGAAACCGGTCTGCCACGATAGACCCGAGTCACCTAGCATGTCTTTGGTGCCATGGATGTTTAGGGGCTTAACCTCCCATTTATCTCTGTTTAATTTATACCCAGAGTGTGCGGAATATTCCTCTATCATGGACATGAGTGCCGCGATTGAAGCCTCAGGGTTTTCTGTGACCACCAGGATATCGTCCGCGTAAGCCACCAGTTTCACCTGTGTGTCCCCGAAGAGCACCCCTGTAACGGCCTCATTTCGTTTAATATCCGTTAAGAGTGGTTAGAGAGCCAGGAGAAATAGTGCTGGCGAGAGGGGACATCCCTGTCGTGTACCCTGCTCTAGTTTGAATGAGTCTGACAGGGCGCCATTTATGGAGATCCTGGCGGATGGAGCAGAGTATAGGGCCATTACCCTGTCGATATAGGAATCACCCAGATTGAAGGCTGTCATACAGTGTTTTAAAAAGGACCAAGACACCCTGTCGAACGCTTTTTCTGCGTCCAGGGTGATGGCAACAGATGGAGTGGGGGTAATTTTGGCTTTTTCCAGGATGTGGCAGAGCAGCCTCGTATTGTCGTTGGACATACGGTATTTAAGAAAGCCAACCTGAGAGTTGCTGATCAATTTAGGGAGGATGTTGTTGAGTCTGTTGGCCAAAATTTTTGCATTGATTTTGCAGTCCATATTTATAAGCGAGATAGAGCGGTAGTTTTTTGTTAAGAGGGGATCTTTACCATCTTTCGGAATAACAATGATAGTGGCTTCACCCATAGAGTCAGAGACGCTCCTTGTGGAGGCAATTGAGTTGAATAGTTTCAGTAGTATGGGGCTAAGCGATGCGTCAAACGCTTTGTAAAAGCTTGCTGAGAAGCCGTCAGGTCCTGGGGCTTTGTTGCACTTGATGGATTTGATAAAGGTAGAGATTTTTTTGGCTGTGAAGGGGGATCCTAGTGAGGAACACTCCTTTTCCGAGAGTTTAGGGAGGTTCAGAGAGTCCAAATACATAGTGCAGGCTTCCAAATCAAAAGCTACCTTATTTTTGTGGAGGTCCTTGTAAAAGGCCTGAAAGGAGGCCAATATTTTGTCGTGTTTGGTGTGAATATTGTTTGCGATGTCCTTAATTGCAGGGATGGTGAATTGTTTTTGTCTATGTTTGAGATATGAGGCAAGTAGTTTCCTCGCCTTGTTACCCTCACACAACTTCAGTGCTTTAAATGTATTTATCCAAACACCAGTGTGCCTTCTCACAATCGTGTTATATTCATATTTCTTTTTAGTGGGTTGGTCTAGGAAGTGGCTACTATTTAAGTTAGCTGAGTGGGCAATTTCTAGAGCCTTAATGTCGCCTTCGAGTAATTCGAGTTCTGCGTTTAGTTTTTTGTTAGTACGCGCCCTGATGCCAATATTGACGCCCCTAATTGTGGCCTAGAGAGCGTCCCAAACCACAGCAGTTTTTGTATCTGGGCAGTCGTTTAGTGTGGTAAATTTTCTTATCGCTTCCTCAATCTGACGTTTATTCTCAGGGTCGGACAGGATTTCTTCGTGAAAGCGCCAGCGGTTTGGCGGGAGTATGGAGCGGGAGCCGGCGAGTTTAGTGCTAATGCAAGAGTGGTCAGAAACTAATTTGGGAGCAATGTCCGTTTCATCTATAAGGTTGGTGAAGGGGCTGGAAATTAGGATATAGTCGATTCTGGAGTAAGAGTTGTGTGGCGCAGAGTAAAAGGTGAAATCCCTCCCATCGGGGTTTTGGAGGCGCCAGGAGTCCTTGAGGTGAAATTTAGAGCACATGCGTTTGAGTGCCTCTTGAGAACGGGGTGGTTGATAGGTGCATTTGGATTGTCTGTCTATGACGTGGTCTAGCGGGAGGTTGAAGTCGCCTCCAACAATTAGAAGCTCATCTTGTTGTATGGACCCCATAGAGGCCGTGAGAGCGTCCCAGAAATCTGGGTCATCAGAGTTGGGACCGTATGTGTTCACAACATGTATGGGGTCTTCCCCTCTCAACAAATGTGTAATTACTAATCTTCCTTCTGCATCATGAGTATGTGAGGTGACTGAAATATTTGATTTTTTTGAGATTAGGGTGATCACCCCTCTTTTCTTGTGGGTAGCCGGGGAGCATAGAGCGTGTGAGGCCCAGTTGAGGTTTAAAAAGCTCAGATCCTCCTCTGATAATTTGGTTTCTTGAAGTAAGATGACATTACCTTTGAACTTTAAAAGATAGTCAAAGACCTTCCTACGTTTCACTGGATGGTTGAAGCCTTTGACGTTAAGGGAAACAATAATAAGATTGTCAACTAATGACCTAGTCTGGGTCATCTAAACGGGTATGTTCGCTGTTAGGGTGGGCGTTCAAATTCTACCAGTGAACATGATTGAGCATGTAGAAGGAAAGGACATGCCTGAGAGTTGAGCCCCTTCAGATGAGGGCACTTTAGCAGTGTGAAGTCTAGATAGTGCCTAAGTAACATACGAGATGTACGAGGTGTCAAAAAGTGAATGGAGGTGTCTGCGAAGAATAAGGAGCAGCAGCAAAATAAAAGAGAACAATAAGTAAACAGAAGGGAAACAACCATTGTATTAAGTACCCACAGTCCCACATCTCTCCCCCCACCCCCCTCCCATACCCCTAACCCCTCCCCTCACCCCTCCCCTTCTGAAAAAATCAAACGTAGGAGCTGCAACGGCAGTACTGCCGAGAGGCAGCACATAGGTCATAAATTGCATAGCAAAACTTCAGGAGGAAACTGAATAAGTACAAAGTCCTAACTTTTGAGGCAGCGGTGGTAGGCACTGATGGTGGGGCTAAACGCTAAATTGACATTCACTTAAAAATGAGTAAGTCAGTTTCAAACCTTATTAAAGGTGGAACATAAGTGCAGGAGTACATCCTTGAACCAAACAACTAAAGGTCAAACTTAAGCGGAATTTGGTCTATGTGTTAGCATATCATGTATCCTACCAGGTCACAGAACACATAATGCATACCAGGAAGCATAAACATTGATGGAGGCAGCCAAGAGAGAGCCTGTACTTGGCTCCTACAAAGGCATATAATATCGTAAACAGGTGTTAGCAATAGACAGAATTGGTAATATTACCAAGGAACAGAACACCCAATGTGCCAGGCGACAGGGGAGAACTGGGTCTCCCATTTCTCCTACAAGATGAAGCCTTGGACAGAACCAAATGGTAGCATGAACCAGTATTAATAATACACATAACTGTTAACAATACCAGTAAGAAGTTCATCAGTGGATCAAGCGACAGAGTAGTCCGGGATTTCCGTTTTCCTCTTGTTAGAGGAGCCGCTGGACAGGTCCATGCTTTGTGAGGGAGAAACTTCTAGATGTCGCGCAAGCTCTTGAAGAGAAGAATAGATGTGAGGTCTGCCATTCTCAATGATTTTGAATTTCGAGGGACCTGCGAATGAGAATTGGATAACTTTCGCCCTCAGTTTGTCTCTCAGAAGAAGGAAAACTTTCCTCATTTCAACCGTTTCCCTGGAGTAGTCTTGGGTGAATATTATGCGGTGACCTTCCCACTTGACCTGATGGTTCTTTCTGGTGAATTGTAGAATGGCTTCCACATGCTGATATCTTAGAGGTTTACAGATCAAGGGACGGGGACCTTTACTTCCTTGGGTATTGAATCTGGGAATCCTATGAGCTCTGTCGAGTTCTAGACCATGTTGGAAGGCGATCCCTGTGATCATCGGTATCCATGCTTCGAGGAAGGCAACACATGAGCCCGCATTCTTCTCAGAGTCTCTGGAACGCCAAAGATGCGTATGTTCCCCCTCCTGTTGCGGTCTTCCAATTCGGCGTTTTGTTTTATGAGGATTGAGTGGTTCTATCTTCCACATCGCTTATGCGATGTTCCGCTTCGTTGATGCTCTTATTCATAGAGCTCATATCCACTCGGATTGACGTGAGTTCTAGTTGCATAGTATCTGTGTTGCATTTGGTCGACTTAGCTAGGTCATGGACTTCTGCAAGTTTTTTCAAGATCATGTCAATGGTGCTTGTCAGGTCCGATCTGGCTTTGATCAGTGATTCTGATGGTGACGGTTCCGGGCGTACCTTCTTATTGTTGGTTCTGCTTTCTCTATCTGCCATGATGAGGAAGATGTGGGTTTGTGCGGGATACTTAAACTTGAGTCAAGTTGAGCAGTGACAAGGTGGGCTGGATCCAGTGGCGTGCAGTGAGAGTAGGACCCTATACTGACGAGTAGTCTCGACAGCTAAATTGTCTTGGCGGCTCCGTTAGGCTGTGATAGTGCTGAGTAGAGAGATACCGGTGTGGGTCCTGTGATGAGTAGGCCACGTGGCTGCCTCACGGGTTAAGCGTAGGCCTTGCCGATTGACTATGGCAGAAAAAACTATACTGGGAAACCATTGAGCCAGTTATCCAAGGGCACCAGAATCGTAGGCGTCGGTGTGATGCAATTTGAGAGCACAGGCTGTATTGTAGACACCGTGAATACTGGTTCTTGGGCAAGATGTAGAAGATGTCATCGCTGTCTAATGGGATCTGCTGCACTAGTTATCCAGCATCTATCATTATGGAGATTGGCCAATGAGCACTCGGATGCATCGCTGTATCAGCTGCTTATGCTCCCCCTTCCTATAGGATCATGCAGTGTGGAGCAGGAGCCAAGGAGCCCTTCGCCTGTGTTGTTGATATTTGACTTGGGCGGGTTAAGAAGAGGAGCCCTGTTGGGCAGGCTATTGGTGTTGATGTTGCTGGGTCTAAATAGCGGGTGGAAAGAGATATGACCGGCTTCCCACCGCCATTTTGATAGCGCTGAATAGAACGCCAAAGGATGTGAGATCTGGCCGTGGTGAAGCCTCCCTTTACGTACTTGATGAGGCTGGGATTGAAGCTCCGTAAGGCAGGCTGTCCAGGCTGTTGTTAGCAATGGGTATATGGAAGAGAGGATCAGGCGGGCAGGTATGTGAAGCAATCAGAATCGCATCCAGAGACGCGCAGTTAGCAATGCGCCGCCATTTTGGGACTGCTGGGCGCTGTAATGCTCACAGATTCTACTGGCCAAATACGGTGTATGTGAAGCACGTTAGTTTCTCAATGGGCGGTAAAACTCAGGGTGTGGTGCAGGTTGAGGGGTGAATAAAGCGAGGATGCACTGCATAAGTCGCTAGCAAATACCGCAAACACCCGCCATGTTGAGTGCATGCATCGGGATCGAGTCACTTGCAAGTAGGGCACCCACCTTCTGAGGCTTCAAAGTGGGGTAAAGGAACGTCGCTACCAAGATTGAAGTGGTTGCGGTGATTTCGAAGCTTCCGAGGAGCATCACAGGCCTGGGGGAGACTCCTTCTCGTCACTCGAGTCCCGCCGCCATCTTAGGTTGCTTCACCCGGGCTCGTGGGCTGCTGGTATATTACCAAGGATATAGCATTCTCCGGTGATTTAGGCAGAGATTCACGGCATCATTGTGGGCCGTCAGGCGAGAAGAAACAAAGCCCGGTGTTCCGGTCACAAATGCCGAGCTTAGACTCCTGATAGCCGTCTTAGTCGCTCCCCTGTCTGCCGAGCGACACGTTCAGGCAGCCATGACAGCTGCCGTCCAAGCCACGCCCCCCCTAAAAGGATTCTTTTCATACAGATTGCAGGTCATGTAAAAGAAAACAGAGGGAAGAGTATACATGGGTAGGATGTAACAAGATATGTGGGGTTTGATGTACCAGACAGTATAATAAAAAGATGATTATGCAGGAAGACAAGATTCAAGTGTCTTACATCAGCGAGTTGGAGGAGTGGACAGGAGAGGATAGTACCTGATTTCAATACACATTGTTGCAAATTCAATTTGTGGTACACAAAATCAAATTGAAAGAGAGAGTTGTACTTATAAAACACAACAACATTGTTAGAAGTGGGGGTCTCTAGTTAGCAGGGGTTTGCACCTCTGTCCAAGTAGGGGCCCTTCTTCCTAGTCAGGGTAAGTGAGTTACATTCCTAAAATAACCCCTGCTCACCCCCTTGGTAGCTTGGCACGTGCAGTCAGGCTTATCTTAGAGGCAGTGTGTAAAGCATTTACACATAACCAACAGTAATACAGTGAAACCACTACAAAAGGACACCACATCAGTTTGAGAAAAATATCCAATAATTTATATTCTTAAAATAAAACCAAAACGATCAAAAAACCTCAAAAAGTACTTAAAAGGGTATACTTTGCAAGAATATATGAAAAACACAGTTTGTATGAGTTGCTAGCTCTGTTCATGGCTATTGCGATGCTGAAAACAACACAGTCTAACAGTTCTAGCTGACCGCTTCGGTACAGGCCAGCGAAGGCGTTGACAGACTCGGTAACAGTATCTTTCTTGTTGTGGCTGACATGGTGGTGTGAGCCGGTTGTGGCAACCATCGTGGTTGCGTTGCCAAATGGAAGCAGTGCAGGGTGCGGAGTCCTCTCAAAGTGTTGCAGGCAACGGCTTGGTGATGATCGTCCGGACGGCGTTGGTGAGACCAAGGCTTACGATGCGGGGCAAGACGGTGCTCGATGTGGTGCAGGCAGGTTACAGCGCAGGCAATAGAGCTGGTTAGCAGGAGCTGGTGTCAATCGGTCCAGACGGATGTGTGGGACAAGGCGGTGCATCGTGAAACTTATGAGCGGTGCCCCCAGCCACAATGTGGCCATGAGTGTTGAAGTCAGCAGCAGCGACGGCATCTGTGAGACCAGGATGGCAAAGTGAAAAGAGGCGGTGCAGAGTGCGGTGCCCACAGGTCACGGTGCAAGCAGAGGCTCAGAGGCAGCGGCAGCAGTCTTCACCATCGGTGAGACCAGGGTTGTGGTGCGACAGTGTGGTCTGTGGTGTTGTCAGGATACAGAGCCAGCGACGGAGTCGTGACAGAGTCAGTTGCGTATCCCTTTTCTATGGCAGCTGAAACAGCAGTTCCAGAAAAGGTACCCAGAGGTTGGTGAAGTCTTTGCAGTCCCTGAGACTTTGGAACAGGCGGCAAGCTCTATTTCAGCCCCTTGGAGATACTCAATAAAGAAGATGCAGAAAGTTCAGTCCAGTTCTTTCTCTGCCCAAGACAGCAGCAGCCACTGGAGGCCAAAACAGCAAAGCAGTCAGCAAAGTGGTAGTTCCTCCTCACGGCTTCTCCAGCTCTTCTTCTTGGCAGTCTTATTGGTCCAAAAGAGTTCTAAAGTTCTGGGGTCTGGGTCCCAATATTTATACTACAAAATCATTTGTTCCCTGGAGGCAGAGATAGTCTTTGCCCAGCCAGAACCAGTTCTGTCCTCTCTGGTTCAGCTTCCTGGCAGGAGGTGGAGACAGTATTGTCAGAGGCAGACCAGGACCATTCAGGTAAAAAGAAACCTCCCCCCCTTCTCTAAATGCAGCCCAGGTCTATTGAGCCCAGCCCTGACCCATCCAGACTCTCCAGAGCCACTGCTCATCCCCAGCCCCTGTCACCCCAAAGCCAGACGATTAATACACATCCCAGCAGAGGCACACTGGATGGCTAAGCAAGAAAATACCTACTTTCTAAAATTGGTATTTTCAAACACAGAATGTAAAAACCACCCTCACGAAATAATGTATTTTAACATTCTGAGTTCAGGCATACTAAACTTTATTTTCCTATCTTGTTCCCAGGGGTTGTTATGTTTATAAGATGTTATAAGCAAACTCCATGTTCTATCCTATGAGGACAGGTGGCCTTGCAATAGTGAAAAACGAAATCGGCAATATTTCACTTTCATGACATGCCACACACACACGAGGGCATGGACTACCTTTCACATACACTGTACTTTGCTTATAGGGGTACCTTGGTCCTACATTAGGGGTGTCTAATATGTAAGAAAAAGGAAGGGTAGGGCCTGTCAAGTGGGTGCACTTGCAAAGTTGACAAGGCAGTATTAAACTGCACACAGATACTGCAGTGGCAGATCCAAGTTGCCTTTTCAGGGCTACACATGTGGGGTGGTACAATCAATGCTGCAAGCCCACTAGTAGCATTTGATTTACAGGCCCTGCACACTCAGTGCACTTTACTAGGGACTGACTAATAAATCAAATATGCCAATCATGGTAACACCAAACCATAATAACAATTTACAAGAGAAAGTGCATAGAGACCCTAAACCAGCAAAAAGTCAAAACTAGGTGGTCAGAAAGCAAAATGACAGGGGAAACACGCCAAAAGATTCAAAATCTAACAAACATATGTTGCCATAAAGATAGATCACCCCAAGAGGAATTGAGCAGTATTATCAATGAAACATACGATCAAGGTATTAGTAAGCTATTTGATGCTCTGTGGTGTTGCCCATAGTAAGGTACAGGAAAGCTACGGATTAGATAAGGTGTTGCACAGATCTAACAATAGTGAACAAGGCTATTAGGATTGATTCTCACCCATATTTAAGAAATGATTGAGATGGTTGGAGAACCAAAGTTATTTTCTGAATTTGGCCTGAGGTTGGCATATTATCATGTGTTACATGATGACATTTTGGGACATTTAACAGCCTTATGTAGATGTCAGTTTAAAAGGATGTCAGTTGCTTGTGCTACATCATTATTCAGTGAGTCGCAAATAACATATTTAAAGAAATAAAATATTATGGGGTATATTATCAACAACTAGCGATAATTTTTGTCTCTAACTTGTTTAGAGACAAAAATTATCGCCGCACATCGGCGATTTTTATCGCAGATAAACCTTGCTATTAGCAAGGTTTATCGCAAATGCGATAAAAAACGCCCGCAATGCATGAATATCGCTGAAAAGTCAGCGATATTCATGCATTATCGAGCAAATGCTCTTAGCCATGTTATCCACCTCCCATTGGATAACATGGCTAAGAACTGCTCAGGGCAGGTGTTAGCTTTTGGAGATATTCGCCCTTAGCGCAAATATCTCCAAAAGTTGGTAATAGGAGATAGCGATGTTAGCGACTGTTTCCAGTCGCTAACATCTTGGCACGCCCACTTTGCATATCATTAGTGATAAATATCACTGACATGCAAAGTGGGGCCCATGATGGTCGCTATCTCCTATTAGCTGTCGCTAACTGGTGTTAGCGACAGCTTGGTAATAGGGAGATAATTTTATCTCCGCTTTCTTGGCTTTTAAAGCCAAAAAAGCGGAGATAAAACCCCTTGATAATATACCCCTATGTTATGTTCAAAGGAAGCTATAAAGCATACTTTTATCATATGTCTCTTGACGCTGGGCTCAAAACTACTCAGAGCTCATATGCTTGTTTGAAGAGCCAAGTCTTCAGACATTTCCAACAGGAAAGAATATCAATCACTTAGCAGGTATTATCGGTAGGAGATTTCAACTCTTAGGGGCTATAACCAAAAACATGTGGCCTCCTGATCTGCTCTTCCTGTATTTTAGGAAAGGTAATTAGTTGGTGTATGCAGATATAGGTTGTATAGAGAAAAATGTTAGTTGATTTTATTCAAAATAAATTTCAGAGCTAAGTTATTTACGCTCTTAAAAACAGTGCAACAGAGATTATAACGAGTTTAAATTGGATTCGTTTTTTGAGTGGGAGCCAGTGTAGCCTTTTTAACAAAGGGGTAACATGTGTATGCTAGGAACCCCGAATACCCGCCCAGCTGCTTTGTTCTTTATCACTTGAAGTTACCTGTAGTCTAAATCACCAGAAGTCTGTGCAGCACAGTATCCAGTAAACTGGCATATATCACATGTGTGTAATCCAGTCTAGACAGAATGGATGCAATAACAATCATCTTACGTGCTTCAATGGTCATAAAAGGAGAAACTTTCCTCAGCATGTTTAGCAGAATTGAGCGTTTAGATGCCACAGAGGTATCTTGACTCTGCACTGAAAGGTACTCATCTATCATTACCCAAAGGCCATTAGCCACCATTGAGGGAGATGGGAGCCTAAATCACTAGGACAGTAATGTGAGTTCCAACCATAAAAGATATTGTTAAGTACGACTACTTCCATCTTGTCAGCATCTAATTTTAGTTGGTTTACTTCCATCAAAAAAGCAATACATTTCATGGTGCCTGGAAGTGTATCTGTGCCGGCTGAGTGCCATCTAGGTGACAAATTTGCTAGGAATCAACAAAGTAATTGGATATATTGCAGCTTCTGCTCAAAAGTTATTTACCCAAAGCTTATAAATATAGGTTAAACAAATGAGGAGAAAGAGAGAACACAGGATGGACCACACGGCCCACTTGTTTAACCTGAGAAGTAAAAGATCCCAATCTGACTGGCTGTGTCTGATCTGTCAGAAATTATTCAAGGTATTTCAAGCCCTGCCTTGTATCCCTGCATCTTCTTCATGGTCGACCGATATCTTGTGCTCTACAGCATCAAAGGCTGCAGACAAATTGGGCAGAACCATTGCAGCATCTTTCCCCAGGTCTAATTACGATTAAGATCATTATTATGAGCCCCAATGTACCCCAATTTAGGCCTAGGTAGCCATATGACCTTTTACTACATTCCTCCTACCTTGCTCTACAAAACGGTTCTGGCACTGACCTTTTACGTAGTTATATGCTGAATAAATAGATCAGTTTTCTCTGAACCTATACTCATTTATTATGCATGAGGATTACTAGTATCATGTCTAAATCCCCTGCCCAGGACATACACAGCAGGAACACCATCTTCTGTATAATAACTCTGTACAAAAGTCACCGCTAACATCATCCTTGGATGGCAGGTCTACTATACATAATGGCAAGCAATTTCATATCTAGGTAGAACCCCTGAGGGTATTTTGAATCTTCGCTGGGGAACAAGAATAGAAGCTTTCACGCTGACACTAAATGCTGAGGTCCCGGCCTGCAGAAGCCCCAGCATGCAATGGTCTGACATCCCTTGCGGGATATCCAACACAAGACCAAGACGAGGTCCTCCAGTCTCACCCATCAGGTAATGGGGTTGGCTCTTTCCTAGGGGATTCTTGGCTTTACGCTCACACAGATGCTAGGTACACTTAGGTACACTTAAGATTGCATCATAGGAGAATGCTTTATTACTACCATGATTCGATATGCCTGCATATATTTACTGATTTAGCACCATGGTAGAATTCTACCTTATATTTACTCTGTTGGTGCTTGCAATCTTATATATCTGTTTCTGTCTAATGATTGTCGCAGCAAACATGTTTCATACTAAAATGACGCTGGATCAATAAATGCTTACTGAAAACGTTCCCATCGTTTATTCTGCGTATCTCTGAGACAAAGTGAGCATCTTTGACTGAGTGAAAAGCACTACACTGTTTCCACGATCCCTGAAGGGTCAAAGGTTGTCATGTTCGATAGTTGTCAGAAACTATTCGCTCCTTGATAAGGTTAGGGGGCTTATGGTGGCACTGTGAGCTAGCCGGTCTAAAGGCCAACACATCCTTTGGGGGTGTCTGGAATCAGTCTGGACACCAATTCCTTAGTTTATGTTGTCTAAACACGCAGATCCTATGTATTATTAGGAACTACACAGCATCATTTAGCGCCGATAGTTTGACAGATTCTATATTGTGTAAGGACAGAAGCCAGCTCAGGCAGAGTGCAAAAACTCAGTTTTTCATAGATGTTTACATAGTTCATTGGTATCATGGGTCTCCAGATTTTTTGCTGGGAAAGGCAGCAAGGATATTGGCCTATACTTTTTTTTAGCTCCTTTGGATATAATCCTTGCTTTAAGCATGGCAATTGATTTTGCATGTTTAAGAGTGCAATTGTCTATCCCCTGCAAGAGTGATACATTGGATAAGAATTATCATGGGAGAATAAATGATATTCTTATATTTCTTTAGAACTTCTGGAGGACGATGGGTCCCTATGTTAATCCAATTTAACTTTTACAAAAAGAGAGTCCAGGTAATCCTCATTAATTCCTGGAACATCTATTATGAATTCCCTGTAGTTTTCCTGCAAGGTTCAGCAGAATTGTGCAAGCACCTAGCAATACTTTCTTTAATATTCAGAATTATGTTGAGGAAATAGACCTTCAAATCATCACAAAGATCCTGGGATGCAATCACTTAGCCATAGCTGTATCAAGGGCAGTAAGTTCCTTGAGAATTTTAAACTTCTCTTTTTTGAAGTAGCTTTCAAAATCCTGTCAGAATAGTATATATTAAGGTAAGCAAGCTTTCTATTTAGCTAATTCCTAATTGTAACATACCTATCTTTCTTCCTCATATTTTCGTTTCTGTTAAAACTGGGGGCCTCTAGTTCGCTGGGGCAGTTGCCTTAGTACAAATAGGGACCCTTGCTTCTAGTCAGGGAAAAGAGGGCCACCTTCCTTGATAACCCCTGCTCACCCCCTGGTTGCTTGGCACTAGCTGCCAGGCTTGCCTCATGGGAACAGTCCAGTCCGAACTACCAAGCCATGTCTTTCCCAGACCGGAATCAAGCATCCAAGGACCGGTTTCTGGCTATCAGCCTTCATCAGCCTGGATAGCTTGACTCCAGTGGTGTGGAGAGCCTGGGACTCACGTCTGAGCATCCCCAGCACACTCGGGGTGAAATTGCAAAAAACACAGTTGATGGACAGAATGTAGAACAATGTCATACATTCACCCCAGTACAAGGATCTGGGCCTAAATCCATCATTTTTTTTGCACTCCACACCACCCTGGGTTAAACACTGGATATTTGCAAATCAGCTCTGACCCTGTGCCTCATGGGAACAGTCCAGTCCGAACTACCAAGCCATGTCTTTCCCAGACCGGAATCAAGCATCCCAGGACCGGTTTCTGGCTATCAGCCTTCATTCAGCCTGGATAGCTTGACTCCAGTGGTGTGGAGAGCCTGGGACTCACGTCTGAGCATCCCCAGCACACTCGGGGTGAAATTGCAAAAAACACAGTTGATGGACAGAATGTAGAACAATGTCATACATTCACCCCAGTACAAGGATCTGGGCCTAAATCCATCGTTTTTTTGCACTCCACACCACCCTGGGTTAAACACTGGCTATATGCAAATCAGCTCTGACCCTGTGCCTCATGGGAACAGTCCAGTCCGAACTACCAAGCCATGTCTTTCCCAGACCGGAATCAAGCATCCAAGGACCGGTTTCTGGCTATCAGCCTTCATCAGCATGGATAGCTTGACTCCAGTGGTGTGGAGAGCCTGGGACTCACGTCTGAGCATCCCCAGCACACTCGGGGTGAAATTGCAAAAAACACAGTTGATGGACAGAATGTAGAACAATGTCATACATTCACCCCAGTACAAGGATCTGGGCCTAAATCCATCGTTTTTTTGCACTCCACACCACCCTGGGTTAAACACTGGCTATATGCAAATCAGCTCTGACCCTGTGCCTCATGGGAACAGTCCAGTCCGAACTACCAAGCCATGTCTTTCCCAGACCGGAATCAAGCATCCAAGGACCGGTTTCTGGCTATCAGCCTTCATCAGCCTGGATAGCTTGACTCCAGTGGTGTGGAGAGCCTGGGACTCACGTCTGAGCATCCCCAGCACACTCGGGGTGAAATTGCAAAAAACACAGTTGATGGACAGAATGTAGAACAATGTCATACATTCACCCCAGTACAAGGATCTGGGCCTAAATCCATCGTTTTTTTTCACTCCACACCACCCTGGGTTAAACAATGGCTATATGCAAATCAGCTCTGACCCTGTGCCTCAAGGGAACAGTCCAGTCCGAACTACCAAGCCATGTCTTTCCCAGACCGGAATCAAGCATCCAAGGACCGGTTTCTGGCTATCAGCCTTCATCAGCCTGGATAGCTTGACTCCAGTGGTGTGGAGAGCCTGGGACTCACGTCTGAGCATCCCCAGCACACTCGGGGTGAAATTGCAAAAAACACAGTTGATGGACAGAATGTAGAACAATGTCATACATTCACCCCAGTACAAGGATCTGGGCCTAAATCCATCATTTTTTTTGCACTCCACACCACCCTGGGTTAAACACTGGATATTTGCAAATCAGCTCTGACCCTGTGCCTCATGGGAACAGTCCAGTCCGAACTACCAAGCCATTTCTTTCCCAGACCGGAATCAAGCATCCCAGGACCGGTTTCTGGCTATCAGCCTTCATTCAGCCTGGATAGCTTGACTCCAGTGGTGTGGAGAGCCTGGGACTCACGTCTGAGCATCCCCAGCACACTCGGGGTGAAATTGCAAAAAACACAGTTGATGGACAGAATGTAGAACAATGTCATACATTCACCCCAGTACAAGGATCTGGGCCTAAATCCATCGTTTTTTTGCACTCCACACCACCCTGGGTTAAACACTGGCTATATGCAAATCAGCTCTGACCCTGTGCCTCATGGGAACAGTCCAGTCCGAACTACCAAGCCATGTCTTTCCCAGACCGGAATCAAGCATCCAAGGACCGGTTTCTGGCTATCAGCCTTCATCAGCATGGATAGCTTGACTCCAGTGGTGTGGAGAGCCTGGGACTCACGTCTGAGCATCCCCAGCACACTCGGGGTGAAATTGCAAAAAACACAGTTGATGGACAGAATGTAGAACAATGTCATACATTCACCCCAGTACAAGGATCTGGGCCTAAATCCATCGTTTTTTTGCACTCCACACCACCCTGGGTTAAACACTGGCTATATGCAAATCAGCTCTGACCCTGTGCCTCATGGGAACAGTCCAGTCCGAACTACCAAGCCATGTCTTTCCCAGACCGGAATCAAGCATCCAAGGACCGGTTTCTGGCTATCAGCCTTCATCAGCCTGGATAGCTTGACTCCAGTGGTGTGGAGAGCCTGGGACTCACGTCTGAGCATCCCCAGCACACTCGGGGTGAAATTGCAAAAAACACAGTTGATGGACAGAATGTAGAACAATGTCATACATTCACCCCAGTACAAGGATCTGGGCCTAAATCCATCGTTTTTTTTCACTCCACACCACCCTGGGTTAAACACTGGCTATATGCAAATCAGCTCTGACCCTGTGCCTCAAGGGAACAGTCCAGTCCGAACTACCAAGCCATGTCTTTCCCAGACCGGAATCAAGCATCCAAGGACCGGTTTCTGGCTATCAGCCTTCATCAGCCTGGATAGCTTGACTCCAGTGGTGTGGAGAGCCTGGGACTCACGTCTGAGCATCCCCAGCACACTCGGGGTGAAATTGCAAAAAACACAGTTGATGGACAGAATGTAGAACAATGTCATACATTCACCCCAGTACAAGGATCTGGGCCTAAATCCATCGTTTTTTTGCACTCCACTCCACCCTGGGTTAAACACTGGCTATATGCAAATCAGCTCTGACCCTGTGCCTCATGGGAATTGTCCAGTCCGAACTACCAAGCCATGTCTTTCCCAGACCGGAATCAAGCATCCAAGGACCTGTTTCTGGCTATCAGCCTTCATCAGCCTGGATAGCTTGACTCCAGTGGAGTGGAGAGCCTGGGACTCACGTCTGAGCATCCCCAGCACACTCGGGGTGAAATTGCAAAAAACACAGTAGATGGACAGAATGTAGAACAATGTCATACATTCACCCCAGTACAAGGATCTGGGCCTAAATCCATCGTTTCTTTGCACTCCACACCACCCTGGGTTAAACACTGGCTATATGCAAATCAGCTCTGACCCTGTGTCTCATGGGAACAGTCCAGTCCGAACTACCAAGCCATGTCTTTCCCAGACCGGAATCAAGCATCCAAGGACCGGTTTCTGGCTATCAGCCTTCATCAGCCTGGATAGCTTGACTCCAGTGGTGTGGAGAGCCTGGGACTCACGTCTGAGCATCCCCAGCACACTCGGGGTGAAATTGCAAAAAACACAGTTGATGGACAGAATGTAGAACAATGTCATACATTCACCCCAGTACAAGGATCTGGGCCTAAATCCATCGTTTTTTTTGCACTCCACACCACCCTGGGTTAAACACTGGCTATATGCAAATCAGCTCTGACCCTGTGCCTCATGGGAACAGTCCAGTCCGAACTACCAAGCCATGTCTTTCCCAGACCGGAATCAAGCATCCAAGGACCGGTTTCTGGCTATCAGCCTTCATCAGCCTGGATAGCTTGACTCCAGTGGTGTGGAGAGCCTGGGACTCACGTCTGAGCATCCCCAGCACACTCGGGGTGAAATTGCAAAAAACACAGTTGATGGACAGAATGTAGAACAATGTCATACATTCACCCCAGTACAAGGATCTGGGCCTAAATCCATCGTTTTTTTTGCACTCCACACCACCCTGGGTTAAACACTGGCTATATGCAAATCAGCTCTGACCCTGTGCCTCATGGGAACAGTCCAGTCCGAACTACCAAGCCATGTCTTTCCCAGACCGGAATCAAGCATCCAAGGACCGGTTTCTGGCTATCAGCCTTCATCAGCCTGGATAGCTTGACTCCAGTGGTGTGGAGAGCCTGGGACTCACGTCTGAGCATCCCCAGCACACTCCGGGTGAAATTGCAAAAAACACAGTAGATGGACAGAATGTAGAACAATGTCATACATTCACCCCAGTACAAGGATCTGGGCCTAAATCCATCGTTTCTTTGCACTCCACACCACCCTGGGTTAAACACTGGCTATATGCAAATCAGCTCTGACCCTGTGTCTCATGGGAACAGTCCAGTCCGAACTACCAAGCCATGTCTTTCCGAGACCGGAATCAAGCATCCAAGGACCGGTTTCTGGCTATCAGCCTTCATCAGCCTGGATAGCTTGACTCCAGTGGTGTGGAGAGCCTGGGACTCACGTCTGAGCATCCCCAGCACACTCGGGGTGAAATTGCAAAAAACACAGTTGATGGACAGAATGTAGAACAATGTCATACATTCACCCCAGTACAAGGATCTGGGCCTAAATCCATCGTTTTTTTGCACTCCACACCACCCTGGGTTAAACACTGGCTATATGCAAATCAGCTCTGACCCTGTGCCTCATGGGAACAGTCCAGTCCGAACTACCAAGCCATGTCTTTCCCAGACCGGAATCAAGCATCCAAGGACCGGTTTCTGGCTATCGGCCTTCATCAGCCTGGATAGCTTGACTCCAATGGTGTGGAGAGCCTGGGACTCACGTCTGAGCATCCCCAAAACACTCGGGGTGAAATTGCAAAAAACACAGTTGATGGACAGAATGTAGAACAATGTCATACATTCACCCCAGTACAAGGATCTGGGCCTAAATCCATCTTTTTTTGCACTCCACACCACCCTGGGTTAAACACTGGCTATATGCAAATCAGCTCTGACCCTGTGCCTCATGGGAACAGTCCAGTCCGAACTACCAGGCCATGTCTTTCCCAGACCGGAATCAAGCATCCAAGGACCGGTTTCTGGCTATCAGCCTTCATCAGCCTGGATAGCTTGACTCCAGTGGTGTGGAGAGCCTGGGACTCACGTCTGAGCATCCCCAGCACACTCGGGGTGAAATTGCAAAAAACACAGTTGATGGACAGAATGTAGAACAATGTCATACATTCACCCCAGTACAAGAATCTGGGCCTAAATCCATAGTTTTTTTGCACTCCACAACACCCTGGGTTAAACACTGGCTATATGCAAATCAACTCTGACCCTGTGCCTCATGGGAACAGTCCAGTCCGAACTACCAAGCCATGTCTTTCCCAGACCGGAATCAAGCATCCAAGGACCGGTTTCTGGCTATCAGCCTTCATCAGCCTGGATAGCTTGACTCCAGTGGTGTGGAGAGCCTGGGACTCACGTCTGAGCATCCCCAGCACACTCGGGGTGAAATTACAAAAAACACAGTTGATGGACAGAATGTAGAACAATGTCATACATTCACCCCAGTACAAGGATCTGGGCCTAAATCCATCGTTTTTTTGCACTCCACACCACCCTGGGTTAAACACTGGCTCTATGCAAATCAGCTCTGACCCTGTGCCTCATGGGAACAGTCCAGTCCGAACTACCAAGCCATGTCTTTCCCAGACCGGAATCAAGCATCCAAGGACCGATTTCTGGCTATCAGCCTTCATCAGCCTGGATAGCTTGACTCCAGTGGTGTGGAGAGCCTGGGACTCACGTCTGAGCATCCCCAGCACACTCGGGGTGAAATTGCAAAAAACACAGTTGATGGACAGAATGTAGAACAATGTCATACATTCACCCCAGTACAAGGATCTGAGCCTAAATCCATCGTTTTTTTGCACTCCACACCACCCTGGGTTAAACACTGGCTATATGCAAATCAGCTCTGACCCTGTGCCTCATGGGAACAGTCCAGTCCGAACTACCAAGCCATGTCTTTCCCAGACCGGAATCAAGCATCCAAGGACCGGTTTCTGGCTATCAGCCTTCATCAGCCTGGATAGCTTGACTCCAGTGGTGTGGAGAGCCTGGGACTCACGTCTGAGCATTCCCAGCACACTCGGGGTGAAATTGCAAAAAACACAGTTGATGGACAGAATGTAGAACAATGTCATACATTCACCCCAGTACAAGGATCTGGGCCTAAATCCATGGTTTTTTTGCACTCCACACCACCCTGGGTTAAACACTGGCTATATGCAAATCAGCTCTGACCCTGTGCCTCATGGGAACAGTCCAGTCCGAACTACCAAGCCATGTCTTTCCCAGACCGGAATCAAGCATCCAAGGACCGGTTTCTGGCTATCAGCCTTCATCAGCCTGGATAGCTTGACTCCAGTGGTGTGGAGAGCCTGGGACTCACGTCTGAGCATCCCCAGCACACTCGGGGTGAAATCGCAAAAAACACAGTTGATGGACAGAATGTAGAACAATGTCATACATTCACCCCAGTACAAGGATCTGGGCCTAAATCCATCGTTTTTTTTGCACTCCACACCACCCTGGGTTAAACACTGGATATTTGCAAATCAGCTCTGACCCTGTGCCTCATGGGAACAGTCCAGTCCGAACTACCAAGCCATGTCTTTCCCAGACCGGAATCAAGCATCCAAGGACCGGTTTCTGGCTATCAGCCTTCATCAGCCTGGATAGCTTGACTCCAGTGGTGTGGAGAGCCTGGGACTCACGTCTGAGCATCCCCAGCACACTCGGGGTGAAATTGCAAAAAACACAGTTGATGGACAGAATGTAGAACAATGTCATACATTCATCCCAGTACAAGGATCTGGGCCTAAATCCATCGTTTTTTTGCACTCCACACCACCCTGGGTTAAACACTGGCTATATGCAAATCAGCTCTGACCCTGTGCCTCATGGGAACAGTCCAGTCCGAACTACCAAGCCATGTCTTTCCCAGACCGGAATCAAGCATCCAAGGACCGGTTTCTGGCTATCAGCCTTCATCAGCCTGGATAGCTTGACTCCAGTGGTGTGGAGAGCCTGGGACTCACGTCTGAGCATCCCCAGCACACTCGGGGTGAAATTGCAAAAAACACAGTTGATGGACAGAATGTAGAACAATGTCATACATTCACCCCAGTACAAGGATCTGGGCCTAAATCCATCGTTTTTTTGCACTCCACACCACCCTGGGTTAAACACTGGCTATATGCAAATCAGCTCTGACCCTGTGCCTCATGGGAACAGTCCAGTCCGAACTACCAAGCCATGTCTTTCCCAGACCGGAATCAAGCATCCAAGGACCGGTTTCTGTCTATCAGCCTTCATCAGCCTGGATAGCTTGACTCCAGTGGTGTGGAGAGCCTGGGACTCACGTCTGAGCATCCCCAGCACACTCGGGGTGAAATTGCAAAAAAACACAGTTGATGGACAGAATGTAGAACAATGTCATACATTCACCCCAGTACAAGGATCTGGGCCTAAATCCATCGTTTTTTTGCACTCCACACCACCCTGGGTTAAACACTGGCTATATGCAAATCAGCTCTGACCCTGTGCCTCATGGGAACAGTCCAGTCCGAACTACCAAGCCATGTCTTTCCCAGACCGGAATCAAGCATCCAAGGACCGGTTTCTGGCTATCAGCCTTCATCAGCCTGGATAGCTTGACTCCACTGGTGTGGAGAGCCTGGGACTCACGTCTGAGCATCCCCAGCACACTCGGGTGAAATTGCAAAAAACACAGTTGATGGACAGAATGTAGAACAATGTCATACATTCACCCCAGTACAAGGATCTGGGCCTAAATCCATCGTTTTTTTGCACTCCACACCACCCTGGGTTAAACACTGGCTATATGCAAATCAGCTCTGACCCTGTGCCTCATGGGAACAGTCCAGTCCGAACTACCAAGCCATGTCTTTCCCAGACCGGAATCAAGCATCCAAGGACCGGTTTTTGGCTATCAGCCTTCATCAGCCTGGATAGCTTGACTCCAGTGGTGTGGAGAGCCTGGGACTCACGTCTGAGCATCCCCAGCACACTTGGGGTGAAATTGCAAAAAACACAGTTGATGGACAGAATGTAGAACAATGTCATACATTCACCCCAGTACAAGGATCTGGGCCTAAATCCATCGTTTTTTTGCACTCCACACCACCCTGGGTTAAACACTGGTTATATGCAAATCAGCTCTGACCCTGTGCCTCATGGGAACAGTCCAGTCCGAACTACCAAGCCATGTCTTTCCCAGACCGGAATCAAGCATCCAAGGACCGGTTTCTGGCTATCAGCCTTCATCAGCCTGGATAGCTTGACTCCAGTGGTGTGGAGAGCCTGGGACTCACGTCTGAGCATCCCCAGCACACTCGGGTGAAATTGCAAAAAACACAGTTGATGGACAGAATGTAGAACAATGTCATACATTCACCCCAGTACAAGGATCTGGGCCTAAAGCCATCGTTTTTTTGCACTCCACACCACCCTGGGTTAAACACTGGCTATATGCAAATGAGCTCTGACCCTGTGCCTCATGGGAACAGTCCAGTCCGAACTACCAAGCCATGTCTTTCCCAGACCGGAATCAAGCATCCAAGGACCGGTTTTTGGCTATCAGCCTTCATCAGCCTGGATAGCTTGACTCCAGTGGTGTGGAGAGCCTGGGACTCACGTCTGAGCATCCCCAGCACACTCGGGGTGAAATTGCAAAAAACACAGTTGATGGACAGAATGTAGAACAATGTCATACATTCACCCCAGTACAAGGATCTGGGCCTAAATCCATCGTTTTTTTGCACTCCACACCACCCTGGGTTAAACACTGGCTATATGCAAATCAGCTCTGACCCTGTGCCTCATGGGAACAGTCCAGTCCGAACTACCAAGCCATGTCTTTCCCAGACCGGAATCAAGTATCCAAGGACCGGTTTCTGGCTATCAGCCTTCATCAGCCTGGATAGCTTGACTCCAGTGGTGTGGAGAGCCTGGGACTCACGTCTGAGCATCCCCAGCACACTCGGGTGAAATTGCAAAAAACACAGTTGATGGACAGAATGTAGAACAATGTCATACATTCAACCCAGTACAAGGATCTGGGCCTAAATCCATCGTTTTTTTGCACTCCACACCACCCTGGGTTAAACACTGGCTATATGCAAATCAACTCTGACCCTGTGCCTCATGGGAACAGTCCAGTCCGAACTACCAAGCCATGTCTTTCCCAGACCGGAATCAAGCATCCAAGGACCGGTTTCTGGCTATCAGCCTTCATCAGCCTGGATAGCTTGCCTCCAGTGGTGTGGAGAGTCTGGGACTCACGTCTGAGCATCCCCAGCACACTCGGGGTGAAATTGCAAAAAACACAGTTGATGGACAGAATGTAGAACAATGTCATACATTCACCCCAGTACAAGGATCTGGGCCTAAATCCATCGTTTTTTTGCACTCCACACCACCCTGGGTTAAACACTGGCTATATGCAAATCAGCTCTGACCCTGTGCCTCATGGGAACAGTCCAGTCCGAACTACCAAGCTATGTCTTTCCCAGACCGGAATCAAGCATCCAAGGACCGGTTTCTGGCTATCAGCCTTCATCAGCCTGGATAGCTTGACTCCAGTGGTGTGGAGAGCCTGGGACTCACGTCTGAGTATCCCCAGCACACTCGGGGTGAAATTGCAAAAAACACAGTTGATGGACAGAATGTAGAACAATGTCATACATTCACCCCAGTACAAGGATCTGGGCCTAAATCCATCGTTTTTTTGCACTCCACACCACCCTGGGTTAAACACTGGCTATATGCAAATCAGCTCTGACCCTGTGCCTCATGGGAACAGTCCAGTCCGAACTACCAAGCCATGTCTTTCCCAGACCGGAATCAAGCATCCAAGGACCGGTTTCTGGCTATCAGCCTTCATCAGCCTGGATAGCTTGACTCCAGTGGTGTGGAGAGCCTGGGACTCACGTCTGAGCATCCCCAGCACACTCGGGGTGAAATTGCAAAAAACACAATTGATGGACAGAATGTAGAACAATGTCATACATTCACCCCAGTACAAGGATCTGGGCCTAAATCCATCGTTTTTTTGCACTCCACACCACCCTGGGTTAAACACTGGCTATATGCAAATCAGCTCTGACCCTGTGCCTCATGGGAACAGTCCAGTCCGAAATACCAGGCCATGTCTTTCCCAGACCGGAATCAAGCATCCAACGACCGGTTTCTGGCTATCAGCCTTCATCAGCCTGGATAGCTTGACTCCAGTGGTGTGGAGAGCCTGGGACTCACGTCTGAGCATCCCCAGCACACTCGGGTGAAATTGCAAAAAACACAGTTGATGGACAGAATGTAGAACAATGTCATACATTCACCCCAGTACAAGGATCTGGGCCTAAATCCATCGTTGTTTTGCACTCCACACCACCCTGGGTTAAACACTGGCTATATGCAAATCAACTCTGACCCTGTGCCTCATGGGAACAGTCCAGTCCGAACTACCAAGCCATGTCTTTCCCAGACCGGAATCAAGCATCCAAGGACCGGTTTCTGGCTATCAGCCTTCATCAGCCTGGATAGCTTGCCTCCAGTGGTGTGGAGAGCCTGGGACTCACGTCTGAGCATCCCCAGCACACTCGGGGTGAAATTGCAAAAAACACAGTTGATTGACAGAATGTAGAACAATGTCATACATTCACCCCAGTACAAGGATCTGGGCCTAAATACATCGTTTTTTTGCACTCCACACCACCCTGGGTTAAACACTGGCTATATGCAAATCAGCTCTGACCCTGTGCCTCATGGGAACAGTCCAGTCCGAACTACCAAGCCATGTCTTTCCCAGACCGGAATCAAGCATCCAAGGACCGGTTTCTGGCTATCAGCCTTCATCAGCCTGGATAGCTTGACTCCAGTGGTGTGGAGAGCCTGGGACTCACGTCTGAGCATCCCCAGCACACTCGGGGTGAAATTGCAAAAAACACAGTTGATGGACAGAATGTAGAACAATGTCATACATTCACCCCAGTACAAGGATCTGGGCCTAAATCCATCGTTATTTTGCACTCCACACCACCCTGGGTTAAACACTGGCTACATGCAAATCAGCTCTGACCCTGTGCCTCATGGGAACAGTCCAGTCCGAACTACCAAGCCATGTCTTTCCCAGACCGGAATCAAGCATCCAAGGACCGGTTTCTGGCTATCAGCCTTCATCAGCCTGGATAGCTTGACTCCAGTGGTGTGGAGAGCCTGGGACTCACGTCTGAGCATCCCCAGCACACTCGGGGTGAAATTGCAAAAAACACAGTTGATGGACAGAATGTAGAACAATGTCATACATTCACCCCAGTACAAGGATCTGGGCCTAAATCCATCGTTTTTTTGCACTCCACACCACCCTGGGTTAAACACTGGCTATATGCAAATCAGCTCTGACCCTGTGCCTCATGGGAACAGTCCAGTCCGAAATACCAGGCCATGTCTTTCCCAGACCGGAATCAAGCATCCAACGACCGGTTTCTGGCTATCAGCCTTCATCAGCCTGGATAGCTTGACTCCAGTGGTGTGGAGAGCCTGGGACTCACGTCTGAGCATCCCCAGCACACTCGGGTGAAATTGCAAAAAACACAGTTGATGGACAGAATGTAGAACAATGTCATACATTCACCCCAGTACAAGGATCTGGGCCTAAATCCATCGTTGCTTTTCACTCCACACCACCCTGGGTTAAACACTGGCTATATGCAAATCAGCTCTGACCCTGTGCCTCATGGGAACAGTCCAGTCCGAACTACCAAGCCATGTCTTTCCCAGACCGGAATCAAGCATCCAAGGACCGGTTTCTGGCTATCAGCCTTCATCAGCCTGGATAGCTTGCCTCCAGTGGTGTGGAGAGCCTGGGACTCACGTCTGAGCATCCCCAGCACACTCGGGGTAAAATTGCAAAAAACACAGTTGATGGACAGAATGTAGAACAATGTCATACATTCACCCCAGTACAAGGATCTGGGCCTAAATCCATCGTTTTTTGCACTCCACACCACCCTGGGTTAAACACTGGCTATATGCAAATCAGCTCTGACCCTGTGCCTCATGGAAACAGTCCAGTCCGAACTACCAAGCCATGTCTTTCCCAGACCGGAATCAAGCATCCAAGGACCGGTTTCTGGCTATCAGCCTTCATCAGCCTGGATAGCTTGACTCCAGTGGTGTGGAGAGCCTGGGACTCACGTCTGAGCATCCCCAGCACACTCGGGGTGAAATTGCAAAAAACACAGTTGATGGACAGAATGTAGAACAATGTCATACATTCACCCCAGTACAAGAATCTGGGCCTAAATCCATAGTTTTTATGCACTCCACACCACCCTGGGTTAAACACTGGCTATATGCAAATCAGCTCTGACCCTGTGCCTCATGGGAACAGTCTAGTCCGAACTACCAAGCCATGTCTTTCCCAGACCGGAATCAAGCATCCAAGGACCGGTTTCTGGCTATCAGCCTTCATCAGCCTGGATAGCTTGACTCCAGTGGTGTGGAGAGCCTGGGACTCACGTCTGAGCATCCCCAGCACACTCGGGGTGAAATTGCAAAAAACACAGTTGATGGACAGAATGTAGAACAATGTCATACATTCACCCCAGTACAAGGATCTGAGCCTAAATCCATAGTTTTTATGCACTCCACACCACCCTGGGTTAAACACTGGCTATATGCAAATCAGCTCTGACCCTGTGCCTCATGGGAACAGTCTAGTCCGAACTACCAAGCCATGTCTTTCCCAGACCGGAATCAAGCATCCAAGGACCGGTTTCTGGCTATCAGCCTTCATCAGCCTGGATAGCTTGACTCCAGTGGTGTGGAGAGCCTGGGACTCACGTCTGAGCATCCCCAGCACACTCGGGGTGAAATTGCAAAAAACACAGTTGATGGACAGAATGTAGAACAATGTCATACATTCACCCCAGTACAAGGATCTGAGCCTAAATCCATCGTTTTTTTGCACTCCACACCACCCTGGGTTATACACTGGCTATATGCAAATCAGCTCTGACCCTGTGCCTCATGGGAACAGTCCAGTCCGAACTACCAGGCCATGTCTTTCCCAGACCGGAATCAAGCATCCAAGGACCGGTTTCTGGCTATCAGCCTTCATCAGCCTGGATAGCTTGACTCCAGTGGTGTGGAGAGCCTGGGACTCACGTCTGAGCATCCCCAGCACACTCGGGGTGAAATTGCAAAAAACACAGTTGATGGACAGAATGTAGAACAATGTCATACATTCACCCCAGTACAAGAATCTGGGCCTAAATCCATAGTTTGTATGCACTCCACACCACCCTGGGTTAAACACTGGCTATATGCAAATCAGCTCTGACCCTGTGCCTCATGGGAACAGTCTAGTCCGAACTACCAAGCCATGTCTTTCCCAGACCGGAATCAAGCATCCAAGGACCGGTTTCTGGCTATCAGCCTTCATCAGCCTGGATAGCTTGACTCCAGTGGTGTGGAGAGCCTGGGACTCACGTCTGAGCATCCCCAGCACACTCGGCGTGAAATTGCAAAAAACACAGTTGATGGACAGAATGTAGAACAATGTCATACATTCACCCCAGTACAAGGATCTGGGCCTAAATCCATCGTTTTTTTGCACTCCACACCACCCTGGGTTAAACACTGGCTATATGCAAATCAGCTCTGACCCTGTGCCTCATGGGAACAGTCCAGTCCGAACTACCAAGCCATGTCTTTCCCAGACCGGAATCAAGCATCCAAGGACCGGTTTTTGGCTATCAGCCTTCATCAGCCTGGATAGCTTGACTCCAGTGGTGTGGAGAGCCTGGGACTCACGTCTGAGCATCCCCAGCACACTCGGGGTGAAATTGCAAAAAACACAGTTGATGGACAGAATGTAGAACAATGTCATACATTCACCCCAGTACAAGGATCTGGGCCTAAATCCATCGTTTTTTTGCACTCCACTCCACCCTGGGTTAAACACTGGCTATATGCAAATCAGCTCTGACCCTGTGCCTCATGGGAACAGTCCAGTCCGAACTACCAAGCCATGTCTTTCCCAGACCGGAATCAAGTATCCAAGGACCGGTTTCTGGCTATCAGCCTTCATCAGCCTGGATAGCTTGACTCCAGTGGTGTGGAGAGCCTGGGACTCACGTCTGAGCATCCCCAGCACACTCGGGTGAAATTGCAAAAAACACAGTTGATGGACAGAATGTAGAACAATGTCATACATTCAACCCAGTACAAGGATCTGGGCCTAAATCCATTGTTTTTTTGCACTCCACACCACCCTGGGTTAAACACTGGCTATATGCAAATCAACTCTGACCCTGTGCCTCATGGGAACAGTCTAGTCCGAACTACCAAGCCATGTCTTTCCCAGACCGGAATCAAGCATCCAAGGACCGGTTTCTGGCTATCAGCCTTCATCAGCCTGGATAGCTTGCCTCCAGTGGTGTGGAGAGTCTGGGACTCACGTCTGAGCATCCCCAGCACACTCGGGGTGAAATTGCAAAAAACACAGTTGATGGACAGAATGTAGAACAATGTCATACATTCACCCCAGTACAAGGATCTGGGCCTAAATCCATCGTTTTTTTGCACTCCACACCACCCTGGGTTAAACACTGGCTATATGCAAATCAGCTCTGACCCTGTGCCTCATGGGAACAGTCCAGTCCGAACTACCAAGCCATGTCTTTCCCAGACCGGAATCAAGCATCCAAGGACCGGTTTCTGGCTATCAGCCTTCATCAGCCTGGATAGCTTGACTCCAGTGGTGTGGAGAGCCTGGGACTCACGTCTGAGCATCCCCAGCACACTCGGGGTGAAATTGCAAAAAACACAGTTGATGGACAGAATGTAGAACAATGTCATACATTCACCCCAGTACAAGGATCTGGGCCTAAATCCATCGTTTGTTTGCACTCCGCACCAGCCTGGGTTAAACACTGGCTATATGCAAATCAGCTCTGACCCTGTGCCTCATGGGAACAGTCCAGTCCGAACTACCAAGCCATGTCTTTCCCAGACCGGAATCAAGCATCCAAGGACCGGTTTCTGGCTATCAGCCTTCATCAGCCTGGATAGCTTGACTCCAGTGGTGTGGAGAGCCTGGGACTCACGTCTGAGCATCCCCAGCACACTCGGGGTGAAATTGCAAAAAACACAGTTGATGGACAGAATGTAGAACAATGTCATACATTCACCCCAGTACAATGATCTGGGCCTAAATCCATCGTTTTTTTGCACTCCACAGCACCCTGGGTTAAACACTGGCTATATGCAAATCAGCTCTGACCCTGTGCCTCATGGGAACAGTCCAGTCCGAACTACCAAGCCATGTCTTTCCCAGACCGGAATCAAGCATCCAAGGACCGGTTTCTGGCTATCAGCCTTCATCAGCCTGGATAGCTTGACTCCAGTGGTGTGGAGAGCCTGGGACTCACGTCTGAGCATCCCCAGCACACTCGGGGTGAAATTGCAAAAAACACAGTTGATGGACAGAATGTAGAACAATGTCATACATTCACCCCAGTACAAGGATCTGGGCCTAAATCCATCGTTTTTTTGCACTCCACACCACCCTGGGTTAAACACTGGCTATATGCAAATCAGCTCTGACCCTGTGCCTCATGGGAACAGTCCAGTCCGAAATACCAGGCCATGTCTTTCCCAGACCGGAATCAAGCATCCAACGACCGGTTTCTGGCTATCAGCCTTCATCAGCCTAGATAGCTTGACTCCAGTGGTGTGGAGAGCCTGGGACTCACGTCTGAGCATCCCCAGCACACTCAGGTGAAATTGCAAAAAACACAGTTGATGGACAGAATGTAGAACAATGTCATACATTCACCCCAGTACAAGGATCTGGGCCTAAATCCATCGTTGTTTTGCACTCCACACCACCCTGGGTTAAACACTGGCTATATGCAAATCAACTCTGACCCTGTGCCTCATGGGAACAGTCCAGTCCGAACTACCAAGCCATGTCTTTCCCAGACCGGAATCAAGCATCCAAGGACCGGTTTCTGGCTATCAGCCTTCATCAGCCTGGATAGCTTGCCTCCAGTGGTGTGGAGAGCCTGGGACTCACGTCTGAGCATCCCCAGCACACTCGGGGTGAAATTGCAAAAAACACAGTTGATTGACAGAATGTAGAACAATGTCATACATTCACCCCAGTACAAGGATCTGGGCCTAAATACATCGTTTTTTTGCACTCCACACCACCCTGGGTTAAACACTGGCTATATGCAAATCAGCTCTGACCCTGTGCCTCATGGGAACAGTCCAGTCCGAACTACCAAGCCATGTCTTTCCCAGACCGGAATCAAGCATCCAAGGACTGGTTTCTGGCTATCAGCCTTCATCAGCCTGGATAGCTTGACTCCAGTGGTGTGGAGAGCCTGGGACTCACGTCTGAGCATCCCCAGCACACTCGGGGTGAAATTGCAAAAAACACAGTTGATGGACAGAATGTAGAACAATGTCATACATTCACCCCAGTACAAGGATCTGGGCCTAAATCCATCGTTATTTTGCACTCCACACCACCCTGGGTTAAACACTGGCTACATGCAAATCAGCTCTGACCCTGTGCCTCATGGGAACAGTCCAGTCCGAACTACCAAGCCATGTCTTTCCCAGACCGGAATCAAGCATCCAAGGACCGGTTTCTGGCTATCAGCCTTCATCAGCCTGGATAGCTTGACTCCAGTGGTGTGGAGAGCCTGGGACTCACGTCTGAGCATCCCCAGCACACTCGGGGTGAAATTGCAAAAAACACAGTTGATGGACAGAATGTAGAACAATGTCATACATTCACCCCAGTACAAGGATCTGGGCCTAAATCCATCGTTTTTTTGCACTCCACACCACCCTGGGTTAAACACTGGCTATATGCAAATCAGCTCTGACCCTGTGCCTCATGGGAACAGTCCAGTCCGAAATACCAGGCCATGTCTTTCCCAGACCGGAATCAAGCATCCAACGACCGGTTTCTGGCTATCAGCCTTCATCAGCCTGGATAGCTTGACTCCAGTGGTGTGGAGAGCCTGGGACTCACGTCTGAGCATCCCCAGCACACTCGGGTGAAATTGCAAAAAACACAGTTGATGGACAGAATGTAGAACAATGTCATACATTCACCCCAGTACAAGGATCTGGGCCTAAATCCATCGTTGCTTTTCACTCCACACCACCCTGGGTTAAACACTGGCTATATGCAAATCAGCTCTGACCCTGTGCCTCATGGGAACAGTCCAGTCCGAACTACCAAGCCATGTCTTTCCCAGACCGGAATCAAGCATCCAAGGACCGGTTTCTGGCTATCAGCCTTCATCAGCCTGGATAGCTTGCCTCCAGTGGTGTGGAGAGCCTGGGACTCACGTCTGAGCATCCCCAGCACACTCGGGGTGAAATTGCAAAAAACACAGTTGATTGACAGAATGTAGAACAATG
This sequence comes from Lissotriton helveticus, assembly GCF_964261635.1. Lineage (NCBI taxonomy): Eukaryota > Metazoa > Chordata > Amphibia > Caudata > Salamandridae > Lissotriton > Lissotriton helveticus. The sequence goes on from NC_136067.1 coordinate 661,559,761, forward strand.
TCATACATTCACCCCAGTACAAGGATCTGGGCCTAAATACATCGTTTTTTTGCACTCCACACCACCCTGGGTTAAACACTGGCTATATGCAAATCAGCTCTGACCCTGTGCCTCATGGGAACAGTCCAGTCCGAACTACCAAGCCATGTCTTTCCCAGACCGGAATCAAGCATCCAAGGACCGGTTTCTGGCTATCAGCCTTCATCAGCCTGGATAGCTTGACTCCAGTGGTGTGGAGAGCCTGGGACTCACGTCTGAGCATCCCCAGCACACTCGGGGTGAAATTGCAAAAAACACAGTTGATGGACAGAATGTAGAACAATGTCATACATTCACCCCAGTACAAGGATCTGGGCCTAAATCCATCGTTATTTTGCACTCCACACCACCCTGGGTTAAACACTGGCTACATGCAAATCAGCTCTGACCCTGTGCCTCATGGGAACAGTCCAGTCCGAACTACCAAGCCATGTCTTTCCCAGACCGGAATCAAGCATCCAAGGACCGGTTTCTGGCTATCAGCCTTCATCAGCCTGGATAGCTTGACTCCAGTGGTGTGGAGAGCCTGGGACTCACGTCTGAGCATCCCCAGCACACTCGGGGTGAAATTGCAAAAAACACAGTTGATGGACAGAATGTAGAACAATGTCATACATTCACCCCAGTACAAGGATCTGGGCCTAAATCCATCGTTTTTTTGCACTCCACACCACCCTGGGTTAAACACTGGCTATATGCAAATCAGCTCTGACCCTGTGCCTCATGGGAACAGTCCAGTCCGAAATACCAGGCCATGTCTTTCCCAGACCGGAATCAAGCATCCAACGACCGGTTTCTGGCTATCAGCCTTCATCAGCCTGGATAGCTTGACTCCAGTGGTGTGGAGAGCCTGGGACTCACGTCTGAGCATCCCCAGCACACTCGGGTGAAATTGCAAAAAACACAGTTGATGGACAGAATGTAGAACAATGTCATACATTCACCCCAGTACAAGGATCTGGGCCTAAATCCATCGTTGCTTTTCACTCCACACCACCCTGGGTTAAACACTGGCTATATGCAAATCAGCTCTGACCCTGTGCCTCATGGGAACAGTCCAGTCCGAACTACCAAGCCATGTCTTTCCCAGACCGGAATCAAGCATCCAAGGACCGGTTTCTGGCTATCAGCCTTCATCAGCCTGGATAGCTTGCCTCCAGTGGTGTGGAGAGCCTGGGACTCACGTCTGAGCATCCCCAGCACACTCGGGGTGAAATTGCAAAAAACACAGTTGATTGACAGAATGTAGAACAATGTCATACATTCACCCCAGTACAAGGATCTGGGCCTAAATACATCGTTTTTTTGCACTCCACACCACCCTGGGTTAAACACTGGCTATATGCAAATCAGCTCTGACCCTGTGCCTCATGGGAACAGTCCAGTCCGAACTACCAAGCCATGTCTTTCCCAGACCGGAATCAAGCATCCAAGGACCGGTTTCTGGCTATCAGCCTTCATCAGCCTGGATAGCTTGACTCCAGTGGTGTGGAGAGCCTGGGACTCACGTCTGAGCATCCCCAGCACACTCGGGGTGAAATTGCAAAAAACACAGTTGATGGACAGAATGTAGAACAATGTCATACATTCACCCCAGTACAAGGATCTGGGCCTAAATCCATCATTTCTTTGCACTCCACACCACCCTGGGTTAAACACTGGCTATATGCAAATCAGCTCTGACCCTGTGCCTCATGGGAACAGTCCAGTCCGAACTACCAAGCCATGTCTTTCCCAGACCGGAATCAAGCATCCAAGGACCGGTTTCTGGCTATCAGCCTTCATCAGCCTGGATAGCTTGACTCCAGTGGTGTGGAGAGCCTGGGACTCACGTCTGAGCATCCCCAGCACACTCGGGGTAAAATTGCAAAAAACACAGTTGATGGACAGAATGTAGAACAATGTCATACATTCACCCCAGTACAAGGATCTGGGCCTAAATCCATCGTTTTTTGCACTCCACACCACCCTGGGTTAAACACTGGCTATATGCAAATCAGCTCTGACCCTGTGCCTCATGGAAACAGTCCAGTCCGAACTACCAAGCCATGTCTTTCCCAGACCGGAATCAAGCATCCAAGGACCGGTTTCTGGCTATCAGCCTTCATCAGCCTGGATAGCTTGACTCCAGTGGTGTGGAGAGCCTGGGACTCACGTCTGAGCATCCCCAGCACACTCGGGGTGAAATTGCAAAAAACACAGTTGATGGACAGAATGTAGAACAATGTCATACATTCACCCCAGTACAAGGATCTGAGCCTAAATCCATAGTTTTTATGCACTCCACACCACCCTGGGTTAAACACTGGCTATATGCAAATCAGCTCTGACCCTGTGCCTCATGGGAACAGTCTAGTCCGAACTACCAAGCCATGTCTTTCCCAGACCGGAATCAAGCATCCAAGGACCGGTTTCTGGCTATCAGCCTTCATCAGCCTGGATAGCTTGACTCCAGTGGTGTGGAGAGCCTGGGACTCACGTCTGAGCATCCCCAGCACACTCGGGGTGAAATTGCAAAAAACACAGTTGATGGACAGAATGTAGAACAATGTCATACATTCACCCCAGTACAAGGATCTGAGCCTAAATCCATCGTTTTTTTGCACTCCACACCACCCTGGGTTATACACTGGCTATATGCAAATCAGCTCTGACCCTGTGCCTCATGGGAACAGTCCAGTCCGAACTACCAGGCCATGTCTTTCCCAGACCGGAATCAAGCATCCAAGGACCGGTTTCTGGCTATCAGCCTTCATCAGCCTGGATAGCTTGACTCCAGTGGTGTGGAGAGCCTGGGACTCACGTCTGAGCATCCCCAGCACACTCGGGGTGAAATTGCAAAAAACACAGTTGATGGACAGAATGTAGAACAATGTCATACATTCACCCCAGTACAAGAATCTGGGCCTAAATCCATAGTTTGTATGCACTCCACACCACCCTGGGTTAAACACTGGCTATATGCAAATCAGCTCTGACCCTGTGCCTCATGGGAACAGTCTAGCCGGAACTACCAAGCCATGTCTTTCCCAGACCGGAATCAAGCATCCAAGGACCGGTTTCTGGCTATCAGCCTTCATCAGCCTGGATAGCTTGACTCCAGTGGTGTGGAGAGCCTGGGACTCACGTCTGAGCATCCCCAGCACACTCGGCGTGAAATTGCAAAAAACACAGTTGATGGACAGAATGTAGAACAATGTCATACATTCACCCCAGTACAAGGATCTGGGCCTAAATCCATCGTTTTTTTGCACTCCACACCACCCTGGGTTAAACACTGGCTATATGCAAATCAGCTCTGACCCTGTGCCTCATGGGAGCAGTCCAGTCCGAACTACCAAGCCATGTCTTTCCCAGACCGGAATCAAGCATCCAAGGACCGGTTTCTGGCTATCAGCCTTCATCAGCCTGGATAGCTTGACTCCAGTGGTGTGGAGAGCCTGGGACTCACGTCTGAGCATCCCCAGCACACTCGGGGTGAAATTGCAAAAAACACAGTTGATGGACAGAATGTAGAACAATGTCATACATTCACCCCAGTACAAGGATCTGGGCCTAAATCCATCATTTCTTTGCACTCCACACCACCCTGGGTTAAACACTGGCTATATGCAAATCTGCTCTGACCCTGTGCCTCATGGGAACAGTCCAGTCCGAACTACCAAGCCATGTCTTTCCCAGACCGGAATCAAGCATCCACGGACCGGTTTCTGGCTATCAGCCTTCATCAGCCTGGATAGCTTGACTCCAGTGGTGTGGAGAGCCTGGGACTCACGTCTGAGCATCCCCAGCACACTCGGGGTGAAATTGCAAAAAACACAGTTGATGGACAGAATGTAGAACAATGTCATACATTCACCCCAGTACAAGGATCTGGGCCTAAATCCATTGTTTTTTTTGCACTCCACACCACCCTGGGTTAAACACTGGCTATATGCAAATCAGCTCTGACCCTGTGCCTCATGGGAACAGTCCAGTCCGAACTACCAAGCCATGTCTTTCCCAGACCGGAATCAAGCATCCAAGGACCGGTTTCTGGCTATCAGCCTTCATCAGCCTGGATAGCTTGACTCCAGTGGTGTGGAGAGCCTGGGACTCACGTCTGAGCATCCCCAGCACACTCGGGGTGAAATTGCAAAAAACACAGTTGATGGACAGAATGTAGAACAATGTCATACATTCACCCCAGTACAAGGATCTGGGCCTAAATCCATCGTTTTTTTGCACTCCGCACCACCCTGGGTTAAACACTGGCTATATGCAAATCAGCTCTGACCCTGTGCCTCATGGGAACAGTCCAGTCCGAACTACCAAGCCATGTCTTTCCCAGACCGGAATCAAGTATCCAAGGACCGGTTTCTGGCTATCAGCCTTCATCAGCCTGGATAGCTTGACTCCAGTGGTGTGGAGAGCCTGGGACTCACGTCTGAGCATCCCCAGCACACTCGGGTGAAATTGCAAAAAACACAGTTGATGGACAGAATGTAGAACAATGTCATACATTCACCCCAGTACAAGGATCTGGGCCTAAATCCATCGTTTTTTTGCACTCCACACCACCCTGGGTTAAACACTGGCTATATGCAAATCAGCTCTGACCCTGTGCCTCATGGGAACAGTCCAGTCCGAACTACCAAGCCATGTCTTTCCCAGACCGGAATCAAGCATCCAAGGACCGGTTTTTGGCTATCAGCCTTCATCAGCCTGGATAGCTTGACTCCAGTGGTGTGGAGAGCCTGGGACTCACGTCTGAGCATCCCCAGCACACTCGGGGTGAAATTGCAAAAAACACAGTTGATGGACAGAATGTAGAACAATGTCATACATTCACCCCAGTACAAGGATCTTGGCCTAAATCCATCGTTTTTTTGCACTCCACACCACCCTGGGTTAAACACTGGCTATATGCAAATCAGCTCTGACCCTGTGCCTCATGGGAACAGTCCAGTCCGAACTACCAAGCCATGTCTTTCCCAGACCGGAATCAAGTATCCAAGGACCGGTTTCTGGCTATCAGCCTTCATCAGCCTGGATAGCTTGACTCCAGTGGTGTGGAGAGCCTGGGACTCACGTCTGAGCATCCCCAGCACACTCGGGTGAAATTGCAAAAAACACAGTTGATGGACAGAATGTAGAACAATGTCATACATTCACCCCAGTACAAGGATCTGGGCCTAAATCCATCGTTTTTATGCACTCCACACCACCCTGGGTTAAACACTGGCTATATGCAAATCAACTCTGACCTTGTGCCTCATGGGAACAGTCCAGTCCGAACTACCAAGCCATGTCTTTCCCAGACCGGAATCAAGCATCCAAGGACCGGTTTCTGGCTATCAGCCTTCATCAGCCTGGATAGCTTGCCTCCAGTGGTGTGGAGAGCCTGGGACTCACGTCTGAGCATCCCCAGCACACTCGGGGTGAAATTGCAAAAAACACAGTTGATGGACAGAATGTAGAACAATGTCATACATTCACCCCAGTACAAGGATCTGGGCCTAAATCCATCGTTTTTTTGCACTCCACACCACCCTGGGTTAAACACTGGCTATATGCAAATCAGCTCTGACCCTGTGCCTCATGGGAACAGTCCAGTCCGAACTACCAAGCCATGTCTTTCCCAGACCGGAATCAAGCATCCAAGGACCGGTTTCTGGCTATCAGCCTTCATCAGCCTGGATAGCTTGACTCCAGTGGTGTGGAGAGCCTGGGACTCACGTCTGAGCATCCCCAGCACACTCGGGGTGAAATTGCAAAAAACACAGTTGATGGACAGAATGTAGAACAATGTCATACATTCACCCCAGTACAAGGATCTGGGCCTAAATCCATCGTTTTTTTGCACTCCACACCACCCTGGGTTAAACACTGGCTACATGCAAATCAGCTCTGACCCTTTGCCTCATGGGAACAGTCCAGTCCGAACTACCAAGCCATGTCTTTCCCAGACCGGAATCAAGCATCCAAGGACCGGTTTCTGGCTATCAGCCTTCATCAGCCTGGATAGCTTGACTCAGTGGTGTGGAGAGCCTGGGACTCACGTCTGAGCATCCCCAGCACACTCGGGGTAAAATTGCAAAAAACACAGTTGATGGACAGAATGTAGAACAATGTCATACATTCACCCCAGTACAAGGATCTGGGCCTAAATCCATCATTTTTTTGCACTCCACACCACCCTGGGTTAAACACTGGCTAAATGCAAATCAGCTCTGACCCTGTGCCTCATGGGAACAGTCCAGTCCGAACTACCAAGCCATGTCTTTCCCAGACCGGAATCAAGCATCCAAGGACCGGTTTCTGGCTATCAGCCTTCATCAGCCTGGATAGCTTGACTCCAGTGGTGTGGAGAGCCTGGGACTCACGTCTGAGCATCCCCAGCACACTCGGGGTGAAATTGCAAAAAACACAGTTGATGGACAGAATGTAGAACAATGTCATACATTCACCCCAGTACAAGGATCTGGGCCTAAATCCATCGTTTTTTTGCACTCCACACCACCCTGGGTTAAACACTGGCTATATGCAAATCAGCTCTGACCCTGTGCCTCATGGGAACAGTCCAGTCCGAAATACCAGGCCATGTCTTTCCCAGACCGGAATCAAGCATCCAACGACCGGTTTCTGGCTATCAGCCTTCATCAGCCTGGATAGCTTGACTCCAGTGGTGTGGAGAGCCTGGGACTCACGTCTGAGCATCCCCAGCACACTCGGGTGAAATTGCAAAAAACACAGTTGATGGACAGAATGTAGAACAATGTCATACATTCACCCCAGTACAAGGATCTGGGCCTAAATCCATCGTTGTTTTGCACTCCACACCACCCTGGGTTAAACACTGGCTATATGCAAATCAACTCTGACCCTGTGCCTCATGGGAACAGTCCAGTCCGAGCTACCAAGCCATGTCTTTCCCAGACCGGAATCAAGCATCCAAGGACCGGTTTCTGGCTATCAGCCTTCATCAGCCTGGATAGCTTGCCTCCAGTGGTGTGGAGAGCCTGGGACTCACGTCTGAGCATCCCCAGCACACTCTGGGTGAAATTGCAAAAAACACAGTTGATTGACAGAATGTAGAACAATGTCATACATTCACCCCAGTACAAGGATCTGGGCCTAAATACATCGTTTTTTTGCACTCCACACCACCCTGGGTTAAACACTGGCTATATGCAAATCAGCTCTGACCCTGTGCCTCATGGGAACAGTCCAGTCCGAACTACCAAGCCATGTCTTTCCCAGACCGGAATCAAGCATCCAAGGACCGGTTTCTGGCTATCAGCCTTCATCAGCCTGGATAGCTTGACTCCAGTGGTGTGGAGAGCCTGGGACTCACGTCTGAGCATCCCCAGCACACTCGGGGTGAAATTACAAAAAACACAGTTGATGGACAGAATGTAGAACAATGTCATACATTCACCCCAGTACAAGGATCTGGGCCTAAATCCATCGTTATTTTGCACTCCACACCACCCTGGGTTAAACACTGGCTACATGCAAATCAGCTCTGACCCTGTGCCTCATGGGAACAGTCCAGTCCGAACTACCAAGCCATGTCTTTCCCAGACCGGAATCAAGCATCCAAGGACCGGTTTCTGGCTATCAGCCTTCATCAGCCTGGATAGCTTGACTCCAGTGGTGTGGAGAGCCTGGGACTCACGTCTGAGCATCCCCAGCACACTCGGGGTGAAATTGCAAAAAACACAGTTGATGGACAGAATGTAGAACAATGTCATACATTCACCCCAGTACAAAGATCTGGGCCTAAATCCATCGTTTTTTTGCACTCCACACCACCCTGGGTTAAACACTGGCTATATGCAAATCAGCTCTGACCCTGTGCCTCATGGGAACAGTCCAGTCCGAAATACCAGGCCATGTCTTTCCCAGACCGGAATCAAGCATCCAACGACCGGTTTCTGGCTATCAGCCTTCATCAGCCTGGATAGCTTGACTCCAGTGGTGTGGAGAGCCTGGGACTCACGTCTGAGCATCCCCAGCACACTCGGGTGAAATTGCAAAAAACACAGTTGATGGACAGAATGTAGAACAATGTCATACATTCACCCCAGTACAAGGATCTGGGCCTAAATCCATCGTTGCTTTTCACTCCACACCACCCTGGGTTAAACACTGGCTATATGCAAATCAGCTCTGACCCTGTGCCTCATGGGAACAGTCCAGTCCGAACTACCAAGCCATGTCTTTCCCAGACCGGAATCAAGCATCCAAGGACCGGTTTCTGGCTATCAGCCTTCATCAGCCTGGATAGCTTGACTCCAGTGGTGTGGAGAGCCTGGGACTCACGTCTGAGCATCCCCAGCACACTCGGGGTAAAATTGCAAAAAACACAGTTGATGGACAGAATGTAGAACAATGTCATACATTCACCCCAGTACAAGGATCTGGGCCTAAATCCATCGTTTTTTGCACTCCACACCACCCTGGGTTAAACACTGGCTATATGCAAATCAGCTCTGACCCTGTGCCTCATGGAAACAGTCCAGTCCGAACTACCAAGCCATGTCTTTCCCAGACCGGAATCAAGCATCCAAGGACCGGTTTCTGGCTATCAGCCTTTATCAGCCTGGATAGCTTGACTCCAGTGGTGTGGAGAGCCTGGGACTCACGTCTGAGCATCCCCAGCACACTCGGGGTGAAATTGCAAAAAACACAGTTGATGGACAGAATGTAGAACAATGTCATACATTCACCCCAGTACAAGAATCTGGGCCTAAATCCATAGTTTTTATGCACTCCACACCACCCTGGGTTAAACACTGGCTATATGCAAATCAGCTCTGACCCTGTGCCTCATGGGAACAGTCTAGTCCGAACTACCAAGCCATGTCTTTCCCAGACCGGAATCAAGCATCCAAGGACCGGTTTCTGGCTATCAGCCTTCATCAGCCTGGATAGCTTGACTCCAGTGGTGTGGAGAGCCTGGGACTCACGTCTGAGCATCCCCAGCACACTTGGGGTGAAATTGCAAAAAACACAGTTGATGGACAGAATGTAGAACAATGTCATACATTCACCCCAGTACAAGGATCTGAGCCTAAATCCATAGTTTTTATGCACTCCACACCACCCTGGGTTAAACACTGGCTATATGCAAATCAGCTCTGACCCTGTGCCTCATGGGAACAGTCTAGTCCGAACTACCAAGCCATGTCTTTCCCAGACCGGAATCAAGCATCCAAGGACCGGTTTCTGGCTATCAGCCTTCATCAGCCTGGATAGCTTGACTCCAGTGGTGTGGAGAGCCTGGGACTCACGTCTGAGCATCCCCAGCACACTCGGGGTGAAATTGCAAAAAACACAGTTGATGGACAGAATGTAGAACAATGTCATACATTCACCCCAGTACAAGGATCTGAGCCTAAATCCATCGTTTTTTTGCACTCCACACCACCCTGGGTTATACACTGGCTATATGCAAATCAGCTCTGACCCTGTGCCTCATGGGAACAGTCCAGTCCGAACTACCAGGCCATGTCTTTCCCAGACCGGAATCAAGCATCCAAGGACCGGTTTCTGGCTATCAGCCTTCATCAGCCTGGATAGCTTGACTCCAGTGGTGTGGAGAGCCTGGGACTCACGTCTGAGCATCCCCAGCACACTCGGGGTGAAATTGCAAAAAACACAGTTGATGGACAGAATGTAGAACAATGTCATACATTCACCCCAGTACAAGAATCTGGGCCTAAATCCATAGTTTGTATGCACTCCACACCACCCTGGGTTAAACACTGGCTATATGCAAATCAGCTCTGACCCTGTGCCTCATGGGAACAGTCTAGTCCGAACTACCAAGCCATGTCTTTCCCAGACCGGAATCAAGCATCCAAGGACCGGTTTCTGGCTATCAGCCTTCATCAGCCTGGATAGCTTGACTCCAGTGGTGTGGAGAGCCTGGGACTCACGTCTGAGCATCCCCAGCACACTCGGCGTGAAATTGCAAAAAACACAGTTGATGGACAGAATGTAGAACAATGTCATACATTCACCCCAGTACAAGGATCTGGGCCTAAATCCATCGTTTTTTTGCACTCCACACCACCCTGGGTTAAACACTGGCTATATGCAAATCAGCTCTGACCCTGTGCCTCATGGGAACAGTCCAGTCCGAACTACCAAGTCATGTCTTTCCCAGACCGGAATCAAGCATCCAAGGACCGGTTTTTGGCTATCAGCCTTCATCAGCCTGGATAGCTTGACTCCAGTGGTGTGGAGAGCCTGGGACTCACGTCTGAGCATCCCCAGCACACTCGGGGTGAAATTGCAAAAAACACAGTTGATGGACAGAATGTAGAACAATGTCATACATTCACCCCAGTACAAGGATCTGGGCCTAAATCCATCGTTTTTTTGCACTCCACTCCACCCTGGGTTAAACACTGGCTATATGCAAATCAGCTCTGACCCTGTGCCTCATGGGAACAGTCCAGTCCGAACTACCAAGCCATGTCTTTCCCAGACCGGAATCAAGTATCCAAGGACCGGTTTCTGGCTATCAGCCTTCATCAGCCTGGATAGCTTGACTCCAGTGGTGTGGAGAGCCTGGGACTCACGTCTGAGCATCCCCAGCACACTCGGGTGAAATTGCAAAAAACACAGTTGATGGACAGAATGTAGAACAATGTCATACATTCAACCCAGTACAAGGATCTGGGCCTAAATCCATCGTTTTTTTGCACTCCACACCACCCTGGGTTAAACACTGGCTATATGCAAATCAACTCTGACCCTGTGCCTCATGGGAACAGTCTAGTCCGAACTACCAAGCCATGTCTTTCCCAGACCGGAATCAAGCATCCAAGGACCGGTTTCTGGCTATCAGCCTTCATCAGCCTGGATAGCTTGCCTCCAGTGGTGTGGAGAGTCTGGGACTCACGTCTGAGCATCCCCAGCACACTCGGGGTGAAATTGCAAAAAACACAGTTGATGGACAGAATGTAGAACAATGTCATACATTCACCCCAGTACAAGGATCTGGGCCTAAATCCATCGTTTTTTTGCACTCCACACCACCCTGGGTTAAACACTGGCTATATGCAAATCAGCTCTGACCCTGTGCCTCATGGGAACAGTCCAGTCCGAACTACCAAGCCATGTCTTTCCCAGACCGGAATCAAGCATCCAAGGACCGGTTTCTGGCTATCAGCCTTCATCAGCCTGGATAGCTTGACTCCAGTGGTGTGGAGAGCCTGGGACTCACGTCTGAGCATCCCCAGCACACTCGGGGTGAAATTGCAAAAAACACAGTTGATGGACAGAATGTAGAACAATGTCATACATTCACCCCAGTACAAGGATCTGGGCCTAAATCCATCGTTTTTTTGCACTCCGCACCACCCTGGGTTAAACACTGGCTATATGCAAATCAGCTCTGACCCTGTGCCTCATGGGAACAGTCCAGTCCGAACTACCAAGCCATGTCTTTCCCAGACCGGAATCAAGCATCCAAGGACCGGTTTCTGGCTATCAGCCTTCATCAGCCTGGATAGCTTGACTCCAGTGGTGTGGAGAGCCTGGGACTCACGTCTGAGCATCCCCAGCACACTCGGGGTGAAATTGCAAAAAACACAGTTGATGGACAGAATGTAGAACAATGTCATACATTCACCCCAGTACAATGATCTGGGCCTAAATCCATCGTTTTTTTGCACTCCACACCACCCTGGGTTAAACACTGGCTATATGCAAATCAGCTCTGACCCTGTGCCTCATGGGAACAGTCCAGTCCGAACTACGAAGCCATGTCTTTCCCAGACCGGAATCAAGCATCCAAGGACCGGTTTCTGGCTATCAGCCTTCATCAGCCTGGATAGCTTGACTCCAGTGGTGTGGAGAGCCTGGGACTCACGTCTGAGCATCCCCAGCACACTCGGGGTGAAATTGCAAAAAACACAGTTGATGGAAAGAATGTAGAACAATGTCATACATTCACCCCAGTACAAGGATCTGGGCCTAAATCCATCGTTTTTTTGCACTCCACACCACCCTGGGTTAAACACTGGCTATATGCAAATCAGCTCTGACCCTGTGCCTCATGGGAACAGTCCAGTCCGAAATACCAGGCCATGTCTTTCCCAGACCGGAATCAAGCATCCAACGACCGGTTTCTGGCTATCAGCCTTCATCAGCCTGGATAGCTTGACTCCAGTGGTGTGGAGAGCCTGGGACTCACGTCTGAGCATCCCCAGCACACTCAGGTGAAATTGCAAAAAACACAGTTGATGGACAGAATGTAGAACAATGTCATACATTCACCCCAGTACAAGGATCTGGGCCTAAATCCATCGTTGTTTTGCACTCCACACCACCCTGGGTTAAACACTGGCTATATGCAAATCAACTCTGACCCTGTGCCTCATGGGAACAGTCCAGTCCGAACTACCAAGCCATGTCTTTCCCAGACCGGAATCAAGCATCCAAGGACCGGTTTCTGGCTATCAGCCTTCATCAGCCTGGATAGCTTGCCTCCAGTGGTGTGGAGAGCCTGGGACTCACGTCTGAGCATCCCCAGCATACTCGGGGTGAAATTGCAAACAACACAGTTGATTGACAGAATGTAGAACAATGTCATACATTCACCCCAGTACAAGGATCTGGGCCTAAATACATCGTTTTTTTGCACTCCACACCACCCTGGGATAAACACTGGCTATATGCAAATCAGCTCTGACCCTGTGCCTCATGGGAACAGTCCAGTCCGAACTACCAAGCCATGTCTTTCCCAGACCGGAATCAAGCATCCAAGGACCGGTTTCTGGCTATCAGCCTTCATCAGCCTGGATAGCTTGACTCCAGTGGTGTGGAGAGCCTGGGACTCACGTCTGAGCATCCCCAGCACACTCGGGGTGAAATTGCAAAAAACACAGTTGATGGACAGAATGTAGAACAATGTCATACATTCACCCCAGTACAAGGATCTGGGCCTAAATCCATCGTTATTTTGCACTCCACACCACCCTGGGTTAAACACTGGCTACATGCAAATCAGCTCTGACCCTGTGCCTCATGGGAACAGTCCAGTCCGAACTACCAAGCCATGTCTTTCCCAGACCGGAATCAAGCATCCAAAGACCGGTTTCTGGCTATCAGCCTTCATCAGCCTGGATAGCTTGACTCCAGTGGTGTGGAGAGCCTGGGACTCACGTCTGAGCATCCCCAGCACACTCGGGGTGAAATTGCAAAAAACACAGTTGATGGACAGAATGTAGAACAATGTCATACATTCACCCCAGTACAAGGATCTGGGCCTAAATCCATCGTTTTTTTGCACTCCACACCACCCTGGGTTAAACACTGGCTATATGCAAATCAGCTCTGACCCTGTGCCTCATGGGAACAGTCCAGTCCGAAATACCAGGCCATGTCTTTCCCAGACCGGAATCAAGCATCCAACGACCGGTTTCTGGCTATCAGCCTTCATCAGCCTGGATAGCTTGACTCCAGTGGTGTGGAGAGCCTGGGACTCACGTCTGAGCATCCCCAGCACACTCGGGTGAAATTGCAAAAAACACAGTTGATGGACAGAATGTAGAACAATGTCATACATTCACCCCAGTACAAGGATCTGGGCCTAAATCCATCGTTGCTTTTCACTCCACACCACCCTGGGTTAAACACTGGCTATATGCAAATCAGCTCTGACCCTGTGCCTCATGGGAACAGTCCAGTCCGAACTACCAAGCCATGTCTTTCCCAGACCGGAATCAAGCATCCAAGGACCGGTTTCTGGCTATCAGCCTTCATCAGCCTGGATAGCTTGCCTCCAGTGGTGTGGAGAGCCTGGGACTCACGTCTGAGCATCCCCAGCACACTCGGGGTGAAATTGCAAAAAACACAGTTGATTGACAGAATGTAGAACAATGTCATACATTCACCCCAGTACAAGGATCTGGGCCTAAATACATCGTTTTTTTGCACTCCACACCACCCTGGGTTAAACACTGGCTATATGCAAATCAGCTCTGACCCTGTGCCTCATGGGAACAGTCCAGTCCGAACTACCAAGCCATGTCTTTCCCAGACCGGAATCAAGCATCCAAGGACCGGTTTCTGGCTATCAGCCTTCATCAGCCTGGATAGCTTGACTCCAGTGGTGTGGAGAGCCTGGGACTCACGTCTGAGCATCCCCAGCACACTCGGGGTGAAATTGCAAAAAACACAGTTGATGGACAGAATGTAGAACAATGTCATACATTCACCCCAGTACAAGGATCTGGGCCTAAATCCATCATTTCTTTGCACTCCACACCACCCTGGGTTAAACACTGGCTATATGCAAATCAGCTCTGACCCTGTGCCTCATGGGAACAGTCCAGTCCGAACTACCAAGCCATGTCTTTCCCAGACCGGAATCAAGCATCCAAGGACCGGTTTCTGGCTATCAGCCTTCATCAGCCTGGATAGCTTGACTCCAGTGGTGTGGAGAGCCTGGGACTCACGTCTGAGCATCCCCAGCACACTCGGGGTAAAATTGCAAAAAACACAGTTGATGAACAGAATGTAGAACAATGTCATACATTCACCCCAGTACAAGGATCTGGGCCTAAATCCATCGTTTTTTGCACTCCACACCACCCTGGGTTAAACACTGGCTATATGCAAATCAGCTCTGACCCTGTGCCTCATGGAAACAGTCCAGTCCGAACTACCAAGCCATGTCTTTCCCAGACCGGAATCAAGCATCCAAGGACCGGTTTCTGGCTATCAGCCTTCATCAGCCTGGATAGCTTGACTCCAGTGGTGTGGAGAGCCTGGGACTCACGTCTGAGCATCCCCAGCACACTCGGGGTGAAATTGCAAAAAACACAGTTGATGGACAGAATGTAGAACAATGTCATACATTCACCCCAGTACAAGGATCTGAGCCTAAATCCATAGTTTTTATGCACTCCACACCACCCTGGGTTAAACACTGGCTATATGCAAATCAGCTCTGACCCTGTGCCTCATGGGAACAGTCTAGTCCGAACTACCAAGCCATGTCTTTCCCAGACCGGAATCAAGCATCCAAGGACCGGTTTCTGGCTATCAGCCTTCATCAGCCTGGATAGCTTGACTCCAGTGGTGTGGAGAGCCTGGGACTCACGTCTGAGCATCCCCAGCACACTCGGGGTGAAATTGCAAAAAACACAGTTGATGGACAGAATGTAGAACAATGTCATACATTCACCCCAGTACAAGGATCTGAGCCTAAATCCATCGTTTTTTTGCACTCCACACCACCCTGGGTTATACACTGGCTATATGCAAATCAGCTCTGACCCTGTGCCTCATGGGAACAGTCCAGTCCGAACTACCAGGCCATGTCTTTCCCAGACCGGAATCAAGCATCCAAGGACCGGTTTCTGGCTATCAGCCTTCATCAGCCTGGATAGCTTGACTCCAGTGGTGTGGAGAGCCTGGGACTCACGTCTGAGCATCCCCAGCACACTCGGGGTGAAATTGCAAAAAACACAGTTGATGGACAGAATGTAGAACAATGTCATACATTCACCCCAGTACAAGAATCTGGGCCTAAATCCATAGTTTGTATGCACTCCACACCACCCTGGGTTAAACACTGGCTATATGCAAATCAGCTCTGACCCTGTGCCTCATGGGAACAGTCTAGTCCGAACTACCAAGCCATGTCTTTCCCAGACCGGAATCAAGCATCCAAGGACCGGTTTCTGGCTATCAGCCTTCATCAGCCTGGATAGCTTGACTCCAGTGGTGTGGAGAGCCTGGGAATCACGTCTGAGCATCCCCAGCACACTCGGCGTGAAATTGCAAAAAACACAGTTGATGGACAGAATGTAGAACAATGTCATACATTCACCCCAGTACAAGGATCTGGGCCTAAATCCATCGTTTTTTTGCACTCCACACCACCCTGGGTTAAACACTGGCTATATGCAAATCAGCTCTGACCCTGTGCCTCATGGGAACAGTCCAGTCCGAACTACCAAGCCATGTCTTTCCCAGACCGGAATCAAGCATCCAAGGACCGGTTTCTGGCTATCAGCCTTCATCAGCCTGGATAGCTTGACTCCAGTGGTGTGGAGAGCCTGGGACTCACGTCTGAGCATCCCCAGCACACTCGGGGTGAAATTGCAAAAAACACAGTTGATGGACAGAATGTAGAACAATGTCATACATTCACCCCAGTACAAGGATCTGGGCCTAAATCCATCATTTCTTTGCACTCCACACCACCCTGGGTTAAACACTGGCTATATGCAAATCTGCTCTGACCCTGTGCCTCATGGGAACAGTCCAGTCCGAACTACCAAGCCATGTCTTTCCCAGACCGGAATCAAGCATCCACGGACCGGTTTCTGGCTATCAGCCTTCATCAGCCTGGATAGCTTGACTCCAGTGGTGTGGAGAGCCTGGGACTCACGTCTGAGCATCCCCAGCACACTCGGGGTGAAATTGCAAAAAACACAGTTGATGGACAGAATGTAGAACAATGTCATACATTCACCCCAGTACAAGGATCTGGGCATAAATCCATTGTTTTTTTTGCACTCCACACCACCCTGGGTTAAACACTGGCTATATGCAAATCAGCTCTGACCCTGTGCCTCATGGGAACAGTCCAGTCCGAACTACCAAGCCATGTCTTTCCCAGACCGGAATCAAGCATCCAAGGACCGGTTTCTGGCTATCAGCCTTCATCAGCCTGGATAGCTTGACTCCAGTGGTGTGGAGAGCCTGGGACTCACGTCTGAGCATCCCCAGCACACTCGGGGTGAAATTGCAAAAAACACAGTTGATGGACAGAATGTAGAACAATGTCATACATTCACCCCAGTACAAGGATCTGGGCCTAAATCCATCGTTTTTTTGCACTCCGCACCACCCTGGGTTAAACACTGGCTATATGCAAATCAGCTCTGACCCTGTGCCTCATGGGAACAGTCCAGTCCGAACTACCAAGCCATGTCTTTCCCAGACCGGAATCAAGCATCCAAGGACCGGTTTCTGGCTATCAGCCTTCATCAGCCTGGATAGCTTGACTCCAGTGGTGTGGAGAGCCTGGGACTCACGTCTGAGCATCCCCAGCACACTCGGGTGAAATTGCAAAAAACACAGTTGATGGACAGAATGTAGAACAATGTCATACATTCACCCCAGTACAAGGATCTGGGCCTAAATCCATCGTTTTTTTGCACTCCACACCACCCTGGGTTAAACACTGGCTATATGCAAATCAGCTCTGACCCTGTGCCTCATGGGAACAGTCCAGTCCGAACTACCAAGCCATGTCTTTCCCAGACCGAATCAAGCATCCAAGGACCGGTTTTTGGCTATCAGCCTTCATCAGCCTGGATAGCTTGACTCCAGTGGTGTGGAGAGCCTGGGACTCACGTCTGAGCATCCCCAGCACACTCGGGGTGAAATTGCAAAAAACACAGTTGATGGACAGAATGTAGAACAATGTCATACATTCACCCCAGTACAAGGATCTTGGCCTAAATCCATCGTTTTTTTGCACTCCACACCACCCTGGGTTAAACACTGGCTATATGCAAATCAGCTCTGACCCTGTGCCTCATGGGAACAGTCCAGTCCGAACTACCAAGCCATGTCTTTCCCAGACCGGAATCAAGTATCCAAGGACCGGTTTCTGGCTATCAGCCTTCATCAGCCTGGATAGCTTGACTCCAGTGGTGTGGAGAGCCTGGGACTCACGTCTGAGCATCCCCAGCACACTCGGGTGAAATTGCAAAAAACACAGTTGATGGACAGAATGTAGAACAATGTCATACATTCACCCCAGTACAAGAATCTGGGCCTAAATCCATAGTTGTTATGCACTCCACACCACCCTGGGTTAAACACTGGCTATATGCAAATCAGCTCTGACCCTGTGCCTCATGGGAACAGTCCAGTCCGAACTACCAAGCCATGTCTTTCCCAGACCGGAATCAAGCATCCAAGGACCGGTTTCTGGCTATCAGCCTTCATCAGCCTGGATAGCTTGACTCCAGTGGTGTGAAGAGCCTGGGACTCACGTCTGAGCATCCCCAGCACACTCGGGGTAAAATTGCAAAAAACACAGTTGATGGACAGAATGTAGAACAATGTCATACATTCACCCCAGTACAAGGATCTGGGCCTAAATCCATCGTTTTTTGCACTCCACACCACCCTGGGTTAAACACTGGCTATATGCAAATCAGCTCTGACCCTGTGCCTCATGGAAACAGTCCAGTCCGAACTACCAAGCCATGTCTTTCCCAGACCGGAATCAAGCATCCAAGGACCGGTTTCTGGCTATCAGCCTTCATCAGCCTGGATAGCTTGACTCCAGTGGTGTGGAGAGCCTGGGACTCACGTCTGAGCATCCCCAGCACACTCGGGGTGAAATTGCAAAAAACACAGTTGATGGACAGAATGTAGAACAATGTCATACATTCACCCCAGTACAAGGATCTGAGCCTAAATCCATAGTTTTTATGCACTCCACACCACCCTGGGTTAAACACTGGCTATATGCAAATCAGCTCTGACCCTGTGCCTCATGGGAACAGTCTAGTCCGAACTACCAAGCCATGTCTTTCCCAGACCGGAATCAAGCATCCAAGGACCGGTTTCTGGCTATCAGCCTTCATCAGCCTGGATAGCTTGACTCCAGTGGTGTGGAGAGCCTGGGACTCACGTCTGAGCATCCCCAGCACACTCGGGGTGAAATTGCAAAAAACACAGTTGATGGACAGAATGTAGAACAATGTCATACATTCACCCCAGTACAAGGATCTGAGCCTAAATCCATCGTTTTTTTGCACTCCACACCACCCTGGGTTATACACTGGCTATATGCAAATCAGCTCTGACCCTGTGCCTCATGGGAACAGTCCAGTCCGAACTACCAGGCCATGTCTTTCCCAGACCGGAATCAAGCATCCAAGGACCGGTTTCTGGCTATCAGCCTTCATCAGCCTGGATAGCTTGACTCCAGTGGTGTGGAGAGCCTGGGACTCACGTCTGAGCATCCCCAGCACACTCGGGGTGAAATTGCAAAAAACACAGTTGATGGACAGAATGTAGAACAATGTCATACATTCACCCCAGTACAAGAATCTGGGCCTAAATCCATAGTTTGTATGCACTCCACACCACCCTGGGTTAAACACTGGCTATATGCAAATCAGCTCTGACCCTGTGCCTCATGGGAACAGTCTAGTCCGAACTACCAAGCCATGTCTTTCCCAGACCGGAATCAAGCATCCAAGGACCGGTTTCTGGCTATCAGCCTTCATCAGCCTGGATAGCTTGACTCCAGTGGTGTGGAGAGCCTGGGAATCACGTCTGAGCATCCCCAGCACACTCGGCGTGAAATTGCAAAAAACATAGTTGATGGACAGAATGTAGAACAATGTCATACATTCACCCCAGTACAAGGATCTGGGCCTAAATCCATCGTTTTTTTGCACTCCACACCACCCTGGGTTAAACACTGGCTATATGCAAATCAGCTCTGACCCTGTGCCTCATGGGAACAGTCCAGTCCGAACTACCAAGCCATGTCTTTCCCAGACCGGAATCAAGCATCCAAGGACCGGTTTCTGGCTATCAGCCTTCATCAGCCTGGATAGCTTGACTCCAGTGGTGTGGAGAGCCTGGGACTCACGTCTGAGCATCCCCAGCACACTCGGGGTGAAATTGCAAAAAACACAGTTGATGGACAGAATGTAGAACAATGTCATACATTCACCCCAGTACAAGGATCTGGGCCTAAATCCATCATTTCTTTGCACTCCACACCACCCTGGGTTAAACACTGGCTATATGCAAATCTGCTCTGACCCTGTGCCTCATGGGAACAGTCCAGTCCGAACTACCAAGCCATGTCTTTCCCAGACCGGAATCAAGCATCCACGGACCGGTTTCTGGCTATCAGCCTTCATCAGCCTGGATAGCTTGACTCCAGTGGTGTGGAGAGCCTGGGACTCACGTCTGAGCATCCCCAGCACACTCGGGGTGAAATTGCAAAAAACACAGTTGATGGACAGAATGTAGAACAATGTCATACATTCACCCCAGTACAAGGATCTGGGCATAAATCCATTGTTTTTTTTGCACTCCACACCACCCTGGGTTAAACACTGGCTATATGCAAATCAGCTCTGACCCTGTGCCTCATGGGAACAGTCCAGTCCGAACTACCAAGCCATGTCTTTCCCAGACCGGAATCAAGCATCCAAGGACCGGTTTCTGGCTATCAGCCTTCATCAGCCTGGATAGCTTGACTCCAGTGGTGTGGAGAGCCTGGGACTCACGTCTGAGCATCCCCAGCACACTCGGGGTGAAATTGCAAAAAACACAGTTGATGGACAGAATGTAGAACAATGTCATACATTCACCCCAGTACAAGGATCTGGGCCTAAATCCATCGTTTTTTTGCACTCCGCACCACCCTGGGTTAAACACTGGCTATATGCAAATCAGCTCTGACCCTGTGCCTCATGGGAACAGTCCAGTCCGAACTACCAAGCCATGTCTTTCCCAGACCGGAATCAAGCATCCAAGGACCGGTTTCTGGCTATCAGCCTTCATCAGCCTGGATAGCTTGACTCCAGTGGTGTGGAGAGCCTGGGACTCACGTCTGAGCATCCCCAGCACACTCGGGTGAAATTGCAAAAAACACAGTTGATGGAAAGAATGTAGAACAATGTCATACATTCACCCCAGTACAAGGATCTGGGCCTAAATCCATCGTTTTTTTGCACTCCACACCACCCTGGGTTAAACACTGGCTATATGCAAATCAGCTCTGACCCTGTGCCTCATGGGAACAGTCCAGTCCGAACTACCAAGCCATGTCTTTCCCAGACCGAATCAAGCATCCAAGGACCGGTTTTTGGCTATCAGCCTTCATCAGCCTGGATAGCTTGACTCCAGTGGTGTGGAGAGCCTGGGACTCACGTCTGAGCATCCCCAGCACACTCGGGGTGAAATTGCAAAAAACACAGTTGATGGACAGAATGTAGAACAATGTCATACATTCACCCCAGTACAAGGATCTTGGCCTAAATCCATCGTTTTTTTGCACTCCACACCACCCTGGGTTAAACACTGGCTATATGCAAATCAGCTCTGACCCTGTGCCTCATGGGAACAGTCCAGTCCGAACTACCAAGCCATGTCTTTCCCAGACCGGAATCAAGTATCCAAGGACCGGTTTCTGGCTATCAGCCTTCATCAGCCTGGATAGCTTGACTCCAGTGGTGTGGAGAGCCTGGGACTCACGTCTGAGCATCCCCAGCACACTCGGGTGAAATTGCAAAAAACACAGTTGATGGACAGAATGTAGAACAATGTCATACATTCACCCCAGTACAAGGATCTGGGCCTAAATCCATCGTTTTTATGCACTCCACACCACCCTGGGTTAAACACTGGCTATATGCAAATCAACTCTGACCCTGTGCCTCATGGGAACAGTCCAGTCCGAACTACCAAGCCATGTCTTTCCCAGACCGGAATCAAGCATCCAAGGACCGGTTTCTGGCTATCAGCCTTCATCAGCCTGGATAGCTTGCCTCCAGTGGTGTGGAGAGCCTGGGACTCACGTCTGAGCATCCCCAGCACCAAGCCATGTCTTTCCCAGACCGGAATCAAGCATCCAAGGACCGGTTTCTGGCTATCAGCCTTCATCAGCCTGGATAGCTTGACTCCAGTGGTGTGGAGAGCCTGGGACTCACGTCTGAGCATCCCCAGCACACTCGGGGTGAAATTGCAAAAAACACAGTTGATGGACAGAATGTAGAACAATGTCATACATTCACCCCAGTACAAGGATCTGGGCCTAAATCCATCGTTTTTTTGCACTCCACACCACCCTGGGTTAAACACTGGCTACATGCAAATCAGCTCTGACCCTTTGCCTCATGGGAACAGTCCAGTCCGAACTACCAAGCCATGTCTTTCCCAGACCGGAATCAAGCATCCAAGGACCGGTTTCTGGCTATCAGCCTTCATCAGCCTGGATAGCTTGACTCCAGTGGTGTGGAGAGCCTGGGACTCACGTCTGAGCATCCCCAGCACACTCGGGGTAAAATTGCAAAAAACACAGTTGATGGACAGAATGTAGAACAATGTCATACATTCACCCCAGTACAAGGATCTGGGCCTAAATCCATCGTTTTTTTGCACTCCACACCACCCTGGGTTAAACACTGGCTATATGCAAATCAGCTCTGACCCTGTGCCTCATGGGAACAGTCCAGTCCGAACTACCAAGCCATGTCTTTCCCAGACCGGAATCAAGCATCCAAGGACCGGTTTCTGGCTATCAGCCTTCATCAGCCTGGATAGCTTGACTCCAGTGGTGTGGAGAGCCTGGGACTCACGTCTGAGCATCCCCAGCACACTCGGGGTGAAATTGCAAAAAACACAGTTGATGGACAGAATGTAGAACAATGTCATACATTCACCCCAGTACAAGGATCTGGGCCTAAATCCATCGTTTTTTTGCACTCCACACCACCCTGGGTTAAACACTGGCTATATGCAAATCAGCTCTGACCCTGTGCCTCATGGGAACAGTCCAGTCCGAACTACCAGGCCATGTCTTTCCCAGACCGGAATCAAGCATCCAAGGACCGGTTTCTGGCTATCAGCCTTCATCAGCCTGGATAGCTTGACTCCAGTGGTGTGGAGAGCCTGGGACTCACGTCTGAGCATCCCCAGCACACTCGGGGTGAAATTGCAAAAAACACAGTTGATGGACAGAATGTAGAACAATGTCATACATTCACCCCAGTACAAGGATCTGGGCCTAAATCCATCGTTTTTTTGCACTCCACACCACCCTGGGTTAAACACTGGCTACATGCAAATCAGCTCTGACCCTTTGCCTCATGGGAACAGTCCAGTCCGAACTACCAAGCCATGTCTTTCCCAGACCGGAATCAAGCATCCAAGGACCGGTTTCTGGCTATCAGCCTTCATCAGCCTGGATAGCTTGACTCCAGTGGTGTGGAGAGCCTGGGACTCACGTCTGAGCATCCCCAGCACACTCGGGGTAAAATTGCAAAAAACACAGTTGATGGACAGAATGTAGAACAATGTCATACATTCACCCCAGTACAAGGATCTGGGCCTAAATCCATCGTTTTTTTGCACTCCACACCACCCTGGGTTAAACACTGGCTATATGCAAATCAGCTCTGACCCTGTGCCTCATGGAAACAGTCCAGTCCGAACTACCAAGCCATGTCTTTCCCAGACCGGAATCAAGCATCCAAGGACCGTTTTCTGGCTATCAGCCTTCATCAGCCTGGATAGCTTGACTCCAGTGGTGTGGAGAGCCTGGGACTCACGTCTGAGCATCCCCAGCACACTCGGGGTGAAATTGCAAAAAACACAGTTGATGGACAGAATGTAGAACAATGTCATACATTCACCCCAGTACAAGGATCTGGGCCTAAATACATCGTTTTTTTGCACTCCACACCACCCTGGGTTAAACAGTGGCTATATGCAAATCAGCTCTGACCCTGTGCCTCATGGGAACAGTCCAGTCCGAACTACCAAGCCATGTCTTTCCCAGACCGGAATCAAGCATCCAAGGACCGGTTTCTGGCTATCAGCCTTCATCAGCCTGGATAGCTTGACTCCAGTGGTGTGGAGAGCCTGGGACTCACGTCTGAGCATCCCCAGCACACTCGGGGTAAAATTGCAAAAAACACAGTTGATGGACAGAATGTAGAACAATGTCATACATTCACCCCAGTACAAGGATCTGGGCCTAAATCCATCGTTTTTTTGCACTCCACACCACCCTGGGTTAAACACTGGCTATATGCAAATCAGCTCTGACCCTGTGCCTCATGGAAACAGTCCAGTCCGAACTACCAAGCCATGTCTTTCCCAGACCGGAATCAAGCATCCAAGGACCGTTTTCTGGCTATCAGCCTTCATCAGCCTGGATAGCTTGACTCCAGTGGTGTGGAGAGCCTGGGACTCACGTCTGAGCATCCCCAGCACACTCGGGGTGAAATTGCAAAAAACACAGTTGATGGACAGAATGTAGAACAATGTCATACATTCACCCCAGTACAAGGATCTGAGCCTAAATCCATCGTTTTTTTGCACTCCACACCACCCTGGGTTAAACACTGGCTATATGCAAATCAGCTCTGACCCTGTGCCTCATGGGAACAGTCCAGTCCGAACTACCAGGCCATGTCTTTCCCAGACCGGAATCAAGCATCCAAGGACCGGTTTCTGGCTATCAGCCTTCATCAGCCTGGATAGCTTGACTCCAGTGGTGTGGAGAGCCTGGGACTCACGTCTGAGCATCCCCAGCACACTCGGGGTGAAATTGCAAAAAACACAGTTGATGGACAGAATGTAGAACAATGTCATACATTCACCCCAGTACAAGAATCTGGGCCTAAATCCATAGTTGTTATGCACTCCACACCACCCTGGGTTAAACACTGGCTATATGCAAATCAGCTCTGACCCTGTGCCTCATGGGAACAGTCTAGTCCGAACTACCAAGCCATGTCTTTCCCAGACCGGAATCAAGCATCCAAGGACCGGTTTCTGGCTATCAGCCTTCATCAGCCTGGATAGCTTGACTCCAGTGGTGTGGAGAGCCTGGGACTCACGTCTGAGCATCCCCAGCACACTCGGGGTGAAATTGCAAAAAACACAGTTGATGGACAGAATGTAGAACAATGTCATACATTCACCCCAGTACAAGGATCTGGGCCTAAATCCATCGTTTTTTTGCACTCCACACCACCCTGGGTTAAACACTGGCTATATGCAAATCAGCTCTGACCCTGTGCCTCATGGGAACAGTCCAGTCCGAACTACCAGGCCATGTCTTTCCCAGACCGGAATCTAGCATCCAAGGACCGGTTTCTGGCTATCAGCCTTCATCAGCCTGGATAGCTTGACTCCAGTGGTGTGGAGAGCCTGGGACTCATGTCTGAGCATCCCCAGCACACTCGGGGTGAAATTGCAAAAATACACAGTTGATGGACAGAATGTAGAACAATGTCATACATTCACCCCAGTACAAGGATCTGAGCCTAAATCCATCGTTTTTTTGCACTCCACACCACCCTGGGTTAAACACTGGCTATATGCAAATCAGCTCTGACCCTGTGCCTCATGGGAACAGTCCAGTCCGAACTACCAAGCCATGTCTTTCCCAGACCGGAATCAAGCATCCAAGGACCGGTTTCTGGCTATCAGCCTTCATCAGCCTGGATAGCTTGACTCCAGTGGTGTGGAGAGCCTGGGACTCACGTCTGAGCATTCCCAGCACACTCGGGGTGAAATTGCAAAAAACACAGTTGATGGACAGAATGTAGAACAATGTCATACATTCACCCCAGTACAAGGATCTGGGCCTAAATCCATGTTTTTTTTGCACTCCACACCACCCTGGGTTAAACACTGGCTATATGCAAATCAGCTCTGACCCTGTGCCTCATGGGAACAGTCCAGTCCGAACTACCAAGCCATGTCTTTCCCAGACCGGAATCAAGCATCCAAGGACCGGTTTCTGGCTATCAGCCTTCATCAGCCTGGATAGCTTGACTCCAGTGGTGTGGAGAGCCTGGGACTCACGTCTGAGCATCCCCAGCACACTCGGGGTGAAATTGCAAAAAACACAGTTGATGGACAGAATGTAGAACAATGTCATACATTCACCCCAGTACAAGGATCTGGGCCTAAATCCATCGTTATTTTGCACTCCACACCACCCTGAGTTAAACACTGGCTATATGCAAATCAGCTCTGACCCTGTGCCTCATGGGAACAGTCTAGTCCGAACTACCAAGCCATGTCTTTCCCAGACCGGAATCAAGCATCCAAGGACCGGTTTCTGGCTATCAGCCTTCATCAGCCTGGATAGCTTGACTCCAGTGGTGTGGAGAGCCTGGGACTCACGTCTGAGCATCCCCAGCACACTCGGGGTGAAATTGCAAAAAACACAGTTGATGGACAGAATGTAGAACAATGTCATACATTCACCCCAGTACAAGGATCTGGGCCTAAATCCATCGTTTTTTTGCACTCCACACCACCCTGGGTTAAACACTGGCTATATGCAAATCAGCTCTGACCCTGTGCCTCATGGGAACAGTCCAGTCCGAACTACCAAGCCATGTCTTTCCCAGACCGGAATCAAGCATCCAAGGACCGGTTTCTGGCTATCAGCCTTCATCAGCCTGGATAGCTTGACTCCAGTGGTGTGGAGAGCCTGGGACTCACGTCTGAGCATCCCCAGCACACTCGGGGTAAAATTGCAAAAAACACAGTTGATGGACAGAATGTAGAACAATGTCATACATTCACCCCAGTACAAGGATCTGGGCCTAAATCCATCGTTTTTTTGCACTCCACACCACCCTGGGTTAAACACTGGCTAAATGCAAATCAGCTCTGACCCTGTGCCTCATGGGAACAGTCCAGTCCGAACTACCAAGCCATGTCTTTCCCAGACCGGAATCAAGCATCCAAGGACCGGTTTCTGGCTATCAGCCTTCATCAGCCTGGATAGCTTGACTCCAGTGGTGTGGAGAGCCTGGGACTCACGTCTGAGCATTCCCAGCACACTCGGGGTGAAATTGCAAAAAACACAGTTGATGGACAGAATGTAGAACAATGTCATACATTCACCCCAGTACAAGGATCTGGGCCTAAATCCATGGTTTTTTTGCACTCCACACCACCCTGGGTTAAACACTGGCTATATGCAAATCAGCTCTGACCCTGTGCCTCATGGGAACAGTCCAGTCCGAACTACCAAGCCATGTCTTTCCCAGACCGGAATCAAGCATCCAAGGACCGGTTTCTGGCTATCAGCCTTCATCAGCCTGGATAGCTTGACTCCAGTGGTGTGGAGAGCCTGGGACTCACGTCTGAGCATCCCCAGCACACTCGGGGTGAAATTGCAAAAAACACAGTTGATGGACAGAATGTAGAACAATGTCATACATTCACCCCAGTACAAGGATCTGGGCCTAAATCCATCGTTATTTTGCACTCCACACCACCCTGATTTAAACACTGGCTACATGCAAATCAGCTCTGACCCTGTGCCTCATGGGAACAGTCCAGTCCGAACTACCAAGCCATGTCTTTCCCAGACCGGAATCAAGCATCCAAGGACCGGTTTCTGGCTATCAGCCTTCATCAGCCTGGATAGCTTGACTCCAGTGGTGTGGAGAGCCTGGGACTCACGTCTGAGCATCCCCAGCACACTCGGGGTGAAATTGCAAAAAACACAGTTGATGGACAGAATGTAGAACAATGTCATACATTCACCCCAGTACAAGGATCTGGGCCTAAATCCATCGTTTTTTTGCACTCCACACCACCCTGGGTTAAACACTGGCTATATGCAAATCAGCTCTGACCCTGTGCCTCATGGGAACAGTCCAGTCCGAAATACCAGGCCATGTCTTTCCCAGACCGGTATCAAGCATCCAACGACCGGTTTCTGGCTATCAGCCTTCATCAGCCTGGATAGCTTGACTCCAGTGGTGTGGAGAGCCTGGGACTCACGTCTGAGCATCCCCAGCACACTCGGGTGAAATTGCAAAAAACACAGTTGATGGACAGAATGTAGAACAATGTCATACATTCACCCCAGTACAAGGATCTGGGCCTAAATCCATCGTTGTTTTGCACTCCACACCACCCTGGGTTAAACACTGGCTATATGCAAATCAGCTCTGACCCTGTGCCTCATGGGAACAGTCCAGTCCGAACTACCAAGCCATGTCTTTCCCAGACCGGAATCAAGCATCCAAAGACCGGTTTCTGGCTATCAGCCTTCATCAGCCTGGATAGCTTGCCTCCAGTGGTGTGGAGAGCCTGGGACTCACGTCTGAGCATCCCCAGCACACTCGGGGTGAAATTGCAAAAAACACAGTTGATTGACAGAATGTAGAACAATGTCATACATTCACCCCAGTACAAGGATCTGGGCCTAAATACATCGTTTTTTTGCACTCCACACCACCCTGGGTTAAACACTGGCTATATGCAAATCAGCTCGGACCCTGTGCCTCATGGGAACAGTCCAGTCCGAACTACCAAGCCATGTCTTTCCCAGACCGGAATCAAGCATCCAAGGACCGGTTTCTGGCTATCAGCCTTCATCAGCCTGGATAGCTTGACTCCAGTGGTGTGGAGAGCCTGGGACTCACGTCTGAGCATCCCCAGCACACTCGGGGTGAAATTGCAAAAAACACAGTTGATGGACAGAATGTAGAACAATGTCATACATTCACCCCAGTACAAGGATCTGGGCCTAAATCCATCATTTCTTTGCACTCCACACCACCCTGGGTTAAACACTGGCTATATGCAAATCAGCTCTGACCCTGTGCCTCATGGGAACAGTCCAGTCCGAACTACCAAGCCATGTCTTTTCCAGACCGGAATCAAGCATCCAAGGACCGGTTTCTGGCTATCAGCCTTCATCAGCCTGGATAGCTTGACTCCAGTGGTGTGGAGAGCCTGGGACTCACGTCTGAGCATCCCCAGCACACTCGGGGTAAAATTGCAAAAAACACAGTTGATGGACAGAATGTAGAACAATGTCATACATTCACCCCAGTACAAGGATCTGGGCCTAAATCCATCGTTTTTTTGCACTCCACACCACCCTGGGTTAAACACTGGCTATATGCAAATCAGCTCTGACCCTGTGCCTCATGGAAACAGTCCAGTCCGAACTACCAAGCCATGTCTTTCCCAGACCGGAATCAAGCATCCAAGGACCGGTTTCTGGCTATCAGCCTTCATCAGCCTGGATAGCTTGACTCCAGTGGTGTGGAGAGCCTGGGACTCACGTCTGAGCATCCCCAGCACACTCGGGGTGAAATTGCAAAAAACACAGTTGATGGACAGAATGTAGAACAATGTCATACATTCACCCCAGTACAAGAATCTGGGCCTAAATCCATAGTTTTTATGCACTCCACACCACCCTGGGTTAAACACTGGCTATATGCAAATCAGCTCTGACCCTGTGCCTCATGGGAACAGTCTAGCCCGAACTACCAAGCCATGTCTTTCCCAGACCGGAATCAAGCATCCAAGGACCGGTTTCTGGCTATCAGCCTTCATCAGCCTGGATAGCTTGACTCCAGTGGTGTGGAGAGCCTGGGACTCACGTCTGAGCATCCCCAGCACACTCGGGGTGAAATTGCAAAAAACACAGTTGATGGACAGAATGTAGAACAATGTCATACATTCACCCCAGTACAAGGATCTGAGCCTAAATCCATAGTTTTTATGCACTCCACACCACCCTGGGTTAAACACTGGCTATATGCAAATCAGCTCTGACCCTGTGCCTCATGGGAACAGTCTAGTCCGAACTACCAAGCCATGTCTTTCCCAGACCGGAATCAAGCATCCAAGGACCGGTTTCTGGCTATCAGCCTTCATCAGCCTGGATAGCTTGACTCCAGTGGTGTGGAGAGCCTGGGACTCACGTCTGAGCATCCCCAGCACACTCGGGGTGAAATTGCAAAAAACACAGTTGATGGACAGAATGTAGAACAATGTCATACATTCACCCCAGTACAAGGATCTGAGCCTAAATCCATCGTTTTTTTGCACTCCACACCACCCTGGGTTATACACTGGCTATATGCAAATCAGCTCTGACCCTGTGCCTCATGGGAACAGTCCAGTCCGAACTACCAGGCCATGTCTTTCCCAGACCGGAATCAAGCATCCAAGGACCGGTTTCTGGCTATCAGCCTTCATCAGCCTGGATAGCTTGACTCCAGTGGTGTGGAGAGCCTGGGACTCACGTCTGAGCATCCCCAGCACACTCGGGGTGAAATTGCAAAAAACACAGTTGATGGACAGAATGTAGAACAATGTCATACATTCACCCCAGTACAAGGATCTGAGCCTAAATCCATAGTTTTTATGCACTCCACACCACCCTGGGTTAAACACTGGCTATATGCAAATCAGCTCTGACCCTGTGCCTCATGGGAACATTCTAGTCCGAACTACCAAGCCATGTCTTTCCCAGACCGGAATCAAGCATCCAAGGACCGGTTTCTGGCTATCAGCCTTCATCAGCCTGGATAGCTTGACTCCAGTGGTGTGGAGAGCCTGGGACTCACGTCTGAGCATCCCCAGCACACTCGGGGTGAAATTGCAAAAAACATAGTTGATGGACAGAATGTAGAACAATGTCATACATTCACCCCAGTACAAGGATCTGAGCCTAAATCCATCGTTTTTTTGCACTCCACACCACCCTGGGTTATACACTGGCTATATGCAAATCAGCTCTGACCCTGTGCCTCATGGGAACAGTCCAGTCCGAACTACCAGGCCATGTCTTTCCCAGACCGGAATCAAGCATCCAAGGACCGGTTTCTGGCTATCAGCCTTCATCAGCCTGGATAGCTTGACTCCAGTGGTGTGGAGAGCCTGGGACTCACGTCTGAGCATACCCAGCACACTCGGGGTGAAATTGCAAAAAACACAGTTGATGGACAGAATGTAGAACAATGTCATACATTCACCCCAGTACAAGAATCTGGGCCTAAATCCATAGTTTGTATGCACTCCACACCACCCTGGGTTAAACACTGGCTATATGCAAATCAGCTCTGACCCTGTGCCTCATGGGAACAGTCTAGTCCGAACTACCAAGCCATGTCTTTCCCAGACCGGAATCAAGCATCCAAGGACCGGTTTCTGGCTATCAGCCTTCATCAGCCTGGATAGCTTGACTCCAGTGGTGTGGAGAGCCTGGGACTCACGTCTGAGCATCCCCAGCACACTCGGGGTGAAATTGCAAAAAACACAGTTGATGGACAGAATGTAGAACAATGTCATACATTCACCCCAGTACAAGGATCTGGGCCTAAATCCATTGTTTTTTTGCACTCCACACCACCCTGGGTTAAACACTGGCTATATGCAAATCAGCTCTGACCCTGTGCCTCATGGGAACAGTCCAGTCCGAACTACCAAGCCATGTCTTTCCCAGACCGGAATCAAGCATCCAAGGACCGGTTTCTGGCTATCAGCCTTCATCAGCCTGGATAGCTTGACTCCAGTGGTGTGGAGAGCCTGGGACTCACGTCCGAGCATCCCCAGCACACTCGGGGTGAAATTGCAAAAAACACAGTTGATGGACAGAATGTAGAACAATGTCATACATTCACCCCAGTACAAGGATCTGGGCCTAAATCCATCATTTCTTTGCACTCCACACCACCCTGGGTTAAACACTGGCTATATGCAAATCAGCTCTGACCCTGTGCCTCATGGGAACAGTCCAGTCCGAACTACCAAGCCATGTCTTTCCCAGACCGGAATCAAGCATCCACGGACCGGTTTCTGGCTATCAGCCTTCATCAGCCTGGATAGCTTGACTCCAGTGGTGTGGAGAGCCTGGGACTCACGTCTGAGCATCCCCAGCACACTCGGGGTGAAATTGCAAAAAACACAGTTGATGGACAGAATGTAGAACAATGTCATACATTCACCCCAGTACAAGGATCTGGGCCTAAATCCATTGGTTTCTTTGCACTCCACACCACCCTGGGTTAAACACTGGCTATATGCAAATCAGCTCTGACCCTGTGCCTCATGGGAACAGTCCAGTCCGAACTACCAAGCCATGTCTTTCCCAGACCGGAACCAAGCATCCAAGGACCGGTTTCTGGCTATCAGCCTTCATCAGCCTGGATAGCTTGACTCCAATGGTGTGGAGAGCCTGGGACTCACGTCTGAGCATCCCCAGCACACTCGGGGTGAAATTGCAAAAAACACAGTTGATGGACAGAATGTAGAACAATGTCATACATTCACCCCAGTACAAGGATCTGGGCCTAAATCCATCGTTTTTTTGCACTCCGCACCACCCTGGGTTAAACACTGGCTATATGCAAATCAGCTCTGACCCTGTGCCTCATGGGAACAGTCCAGTCCGAACTACCAAGCCTTGTCTTTCCCAGACCGGAATCAAGCATCCAAGGACCGGTTTCTGGCTATCAGCCTTCATCAGCCTGGATAGCTTGACTCCAGTGGTGTGGAGAGCCTGGGACTCACGTCTGAGCATCCCCAGCACACTCGGGTGAAATTGCAAAAAACACAGTTGATGGACAGAATGTAGAACAATGTCATACATTCACCCCAGTACAAGGATCTGGGCCTAAATCCATCGTTTTTTTGCACTCCACACCACCCTGGGTTAAACACTGGCTATATGCAAATCAGCTCTGACCCTGTGCCTCATGGGAACAGTCCAGTCCGAACTACCAAGCCATGTCTTTCCCAGACCGGAATCAAGCATCCAAGGACCGGTTTTTGGCTATCAGCCTTCATCAGCCTGGATAGCTTGACTCCAGTGGTGTGGAGAGCCTGGGACTCACGTCTGAGCATCCCCAGCACACTCGGGGTGAAATTGCAAAAAACACAGTTGATGGACAGAATGTAGAACAATGTCATACATTCACCCCAGTACAAGGATCTGGGCCTAAATCCATCGTTTTTTTGCACTCCACACCACCCTGGGTTAAACACTGGCTATATGCAAATCAGCTCTGACCCTGTGCCTCATGGGAACAGTCCAGTCCGAACTACCAAGCCATGTCTTTCCCAGACCGGAATCAAGTATCCAAGGACCGGTTTCTGGCTATCAGCCTTCATCAGCCTGGATAGCTTGACTCCAGTGGTGTGGAGAGCCTGGGACTCACGTCTGAGCATCCCCAGCACACTCGGGTGAAATTGCAAAAAACACAGTTGATGGACAGAATGTAGAACAATGTCATACATTCACCCCAGTACAAGGATCTGGGCCTAAATCCATCGTTTTTATGCACTCCACACCACCCTGGGTTAAACACTGGCTATATGCAAATCAACTCTGACCCTGTGCCTCATGGGAACAGTCCAGTCCGAACTACCAAGCCATGTCTTTCCCAGACCGGAATCAAGCATCCAAGGACCGGTTTCTGGCTATCAGCCTTCATCAGCCTGGATAGCTTGCCTCCAGTGGTGTGGAGAGCCTGGGACTCACGTCTGAGCATCCCCAGCACACTCGGGGTGAAATTGCAAAAAACACAGTTGATGGACAGAATGTAGAACAATGTCATACATTCACCCCAGTACAAGGATCTGGGCCTAAATCCATCGTTTTTTTGCACTCCACACCACCCTGGGTTAAACACTGGCTATATGCAAATCAGCTCTGACCCTGTGCCTCATGGGAACAGTCCAGTCCGAACTACCAAGCCATGTCTTTCCCAGACCGGAATCAAGCATCCAAGGACCGGTTTCTGGCTATCAGCCTTCATCAGCCTGGATAGCTTGACTCCAGTGGTGTGGAGAGCCTGGGACTCACGTCTGAGCATCCCCAGCACACTCGGGGTTAAATTGCAAAAAACACAGTTGATGGACAGAATGTAGAACAATGTCATACATTCACCCCAGTACAAGGATCTGGGCCTAAATCCATCGTTTTTTTGCACTCCACACCACCCTGGGTTAAACACTGGCTACATGCAAATCAGCTCTGACCCTTTGCCTCATGGGAACAGTCCAGTCCGAACTACCAAGCCATGTCTTTCCCAGACCGGAATCAAGCATCCAAGGACCGGTTTCTGGCTATCAGCCTTCATCAGCCTGGATAGCTTGACTCCAGTGGTGTGGAGAGCCTGGGACTCACGTCTGAGCATCCCCAGCACACTCGGGGTGAAATTGCAAAAAACACAGTTGATGGACAGAATGTAGAACAATGTCATACATTCACCCCAGTACAAGGATCTGGGCCTAAATCCATCGTTTTTTTGCACTCCACACCACCCTGGGTTAAACACTGGCTATATGCAAATCAGCTCTGACCCTGTGCCTCATGGGAACAGTCCAGTCCGAACTACCAGGCCATGTCTTTCCCAGACCGGAATCAAGCATCCAAGGACCGGTTTCTGGCTATCAGCCTTCATCAGCCTGGATAGCTTGACTCAAGTGGTGTGGAGAGCCTGGGACTCACGTCTGAGCATCCCCAGCACACTCGGGGTGAAATTGCAAAAAACACAGTTGATGGACAGAATGTAGAACAATGTCATACATTCACCCAAGTACAAGGATCTGGGCCTAAATCCATCGTTTTTTTGCACTCCACACCACCCTGGGTTAAACACTGGCTACATGCAAATCAGCTCTGACCCTTTGCCTCATGGGAACAGTCCAGTCCGAACTACCAAGCCATGTCTTTCCCAGACCGGAATCAAGCATCCAAGGACCGGTTTCTGGCTATCAGCCTTCATCAGCCTGGATAGCTTGACTCCAGTGGTGTGGAGAGCCTGGGACTCACGTCTGAGCATCCCCAGCACACTCGGGGTAAAATTGCAAAAAACACAGTTGATGGACAGAATGTAGAACAATGTCATACATTCACCCCAGTACAAGGATCTGGGCCTAAATCCATCGTTTTTTTGCACTCCACACCACCCTGGGTTAAACACTGGCTATATGCAAATCAGCTCTGACCCTGTGCCTCATGGAAACAGTCCAGTCCGAACTACCAAGCCATGTCTTTCCCAGACCGGAATCAAGCATCCAAGGACCGGTTTCTGGCTATCAGCCTTCATCAGCCTGGATAGCTTGACTCCAGTGGTGTGGAGAGCCTGGGACTCACGTCTGAGCATCCCCAGCACACTCGGGGTGAAATTGCAAAAAACACAGTTGATGGACAGAATGTAGAACAATGTCATACATTCACCCCAGTACAAGGATCTGGGCCTAAATACATCGTTTTTTTGCACTCCACACCACCCTGGGTTAAACAGTGGCTATATGCAAATCAGCTCTGACCCTGTGCCTCATGGGAACAGTCCAGTCCGAACTACCAAGCCATGTCTTTCCCAGACCGGAATCAAGCATCCAAGGACCGGTTTCTGGCTATCAGCCTTCATCAGCCTGGATAGGCTGACTCCAGTGGTGTGGAGAGCCTGGGACTCACGTCTGAGCATCCCCAGCACACTCGGGGTAAAATTGCAAAAAACACAGTTGATGGACAGAATGTAGAACAATGTCATACATTCACCCCAGTACAAGGATCTGGGCCTAAATCCATCGTTTTTTTGCACTCCACACCACCCTGGGTTAAACACTGGCTATATGCAAATCAGCTCTGACCCTGTGCCTCATGGAAACAGTCCAGTCCGAACTACCAAGCCATGTCTTTCCCAGACCGGAATCAAGCATCCAAGGACCGGTTTCTGGCTATCAGCCTTCATCAGCCTGGATAGCTTGACTCCAGTGGTGTGGAGAGCCTGGGACTCACGTCTGAGCATCCCCAGCACACTCGGGGTGAAATTGCAAAAAACACAGTTGATGGACAGAATGTAGAACAATGTCATACATTCACCCCAGTACAAGGATCTGAGCCTAAATCCATCGTTTTTTTGCACTCCACACCACCCTGGGTTAAACACTGGCTATATGCAAATCAGCTCTGACCCTGTGCCTCATGGGAACAGTCCAGTCCGAACTACCAGGCCATGTCTTTCCCAGACCGGAATCAAGCATCCAAGGACCGGTTTCTGGCTATCAGCCTTCATCAGCCTGGATAGCTTGACTCCAGTGGTGTGGAGAGCCTGGGACTCATGTCTGAGCATCCCCAGCACACTCAGGGTGAAAATGCAAAAATACACAGTTGATGGACAGAATGTAGAACAATGTCATACATTCACCCCAGTACAAGGATCTGAGCCTAAATCCATCGTTTTTTTGCACTCCACACCACCCTGGGTTAAACACTGGCTATATGCAAATCAGCTCTGACCCTGTGCCTCATGGGAACAGTCCAGTCCGAACTACCAAGCCATGTCTTTCCCAGACCGGAATCAAGCATCCAAGGACCGGTTTCTGGCTATCAGCCTTCAATAGCCTGGATAGCTTGACTCCAGTGGTGTGGAGAGCCTGGGACTCACGTCTGAGAATTCCCAGCACACTCGGGGTGAAATTGCAAAAAACACAGTTGATGGACAGAATGTAGAACAATGTCATACATTCACCCCAGTACAAGGATCTGGGCCTAAATCCATCGGTTTTTTTGCACTCCACACCACCCTGGGTTAAACACTGGCTATATGCAAATCAGCTCTGACCCTGTGCCTCATGGGAACAGTCCAGTCCGAACTACCAAGCCATGTCTTTCCCAGACCGGAATCAAGCATCCAAGGACCGGTTTCTGGCTATCAGCCGTCATCAGCCTGGATAGCTTGACTCCAGTGGTGTGGAGAGCCTGGGACTCACGTCTGAGCATCCCCAGCACACTCGGGGTGAAATTGCAAAAAACACAGTTGATGGACAGAATGTAGAACAATGTCATACATTCACCCCAGTACAAGGATCTGGGCCTAAATCCATCGTTTTTTTGCACTCCACACCACCCTGGGTTAAACACTGGCTATATGCAAATCAGCTCTGACCCTGTGCCTCATGGGAACAGTCCAGTCCGAACTACCAAGCCATGTCTTTCCCAGACCGGAATCAAGCATCCAAGGACCGGTTTCTGGCTATCAGCCTTCATCAGCCTGGATAGCTTGACTCCAGTGGTGTGGAGAGCCTGGGACTCACGTCTGAGCATCCCCAGCACACTCGGGGTGAAATTGCAAAAAACACAGTTGATGGACAGAATGTAGAACAATGTCATACATTCACCCCAGTACAAGGATCTGGGCCTAAATCCATCGTTTTTTTGCACTCCACACCACCCTGGGTTAAACACTGGCTATATGCAAATCAGCTCTGACCCTGTGCCTCATGGGAACAGTCCAGTCCGAACTACCAAGCCATGTCTTTCCCAGACCGGAATCAAGCATCCAAGGACCGGTTTCTGGCTATCAGCCTTCATCAGCCTGGATAGCTTGACTCCACTGGTGTGGAGAGCCTGGGACTCACGTCTGAGCATCCCCAGCACACTCGGGTGAAATTGCAAAAAACACAGTTGATGGACAGAATGTAGAACAATGTCATACATTCACCCCAGTACAAGGATCTGGGCCTAAATCCATCGTTTTTTTGCACTCCACACCACCCTGGGTTAAACACTGGCTATATGCAAATCAGCTCTGACCCTGTGCCTCATGGGAACAGTCCAGTCCGAACTACCAAGCCATGTCTTTCCCAGACCGGAATCAAGCATCCAAGGACCGGTTTTTGGCTATCAGCCTTCATCAGCCTGGATAGCTTGACTCCAGTGGTGTGGAGAGCCTGGGACTCACGTCTGAGCATCCCCAGCACACTTGGGGTGAAATTGCAAAAAACACAGTTGATGGACAGAATGTAGAACAATGTCATACATTCACCCCAGTACAAGGATCTGGGCCTAAATCCATCGTTTTTTTGCACTCCACACCACCCTGGGTTAAACACTGGTTATATGCAACTCAGCTCTGACCCTGTGCCTCATGGGAACAGTCCAGTCCGAACTACCAAGCCATGTCTTTCCCAGACCGGAATCAAGCATCCAAGGACCGGTTTCTGGCTATCAGCCTTCATCAGCCTGGATAGCTTGACTCCAGTGGTGTGGAGAGCCTGGGACTCACGTCTGAGCATCCCCAGCACACTCGGGTGAAATTGCAAAAAACACAGTTGATGGACAGAATGTAGAACAATGTCATACATTCACCCCAGTACAAGGATCTGGGCCTAAATCCATCGTTTTTTTGCACTTCACACCACCCTGGGTTAAACACTGGCTATATGCAAATGAGCTCTGACCCTGTGCCTCATGGGAACAGTCCAGTCCGAACTACCAAGCCATGTCTTTCCCAGACCGGAATCAAGTATCCAAGGACCGGTTTCTGGCTATCAGCCTTCATCAGCCTGGATAGCTTGACTCCAGTGGTGTGGAGAGCCTGGGACTCACGTCTGAGCATCCCCAGCACACTCGGGTGAAATTGCAAAAAACACAGTTGATGGACAGAATGTAGAACAATGTCATACATTCACCCCAGTACAAGGATCTGGGCCTAAATCCATCGTTTTTTTGCA
Organism: Lissotriton helveticus; assembly: GCF_964261635.1. NCBI lineage: Eukaryota > Metazoa > Chordata > Amphibia > Caudata > Salamandridae > Lissotriton > Lissotriton helveticus. The sequence goes on from NC_136067.1 coordinate 661,597,837, forward strand.
CTCCACACCACCCTGGGTTAAACACTGGCTATATGCAAATCAACTCTGACCCTGTGCCTCATGGGAACAGTCCAGTCCGAACTACCAAGCCATGTCTTTCCCAGACCGGAATCAAGCATCCAAGGACCGGTTTCTGGCTATCAGCCTTCATCAGCCTGGATAGCTTGCCTCCAGTGGTGTGGAGAGTCTGGGACTCACGTCTGAGCATCCCCAGCACACTCGGGGTGAAATTGCAAAAAACACAGTTGATGGACAGAATGTAGAACAATGTCATACATTCACCCCAGTACAAGGATCTGGGCCTAAATCCATCGTTTTGTTGCACTCCACACCACCCTGGGTTAAACACTGGCTATATGCAAATCAGCTCTGACCCTGTGCCTCATGGGAACAGTCCAGTCCGAACTACCAAGCCATGTCTTTCCCAGACCGGAATCAAGCATCCAAGGACCGGTTTCTGGCTATCAGCCTTCATCAGCCTGGATAGCTTGACTCCAGTGGTGTGGAGAGCCTGGGACTCACGTCTGAGCATCCCCAGCACACTCGGGGTGAAATTGCAAAAAACACAGTTGATGGACAGAATGTAGAACAATGTCATACATTCACCCCAGTACAAGGATCTGGGCCTAAATCCATCGTTTTTTTGCACTCCGCACCACCCTGGGTTAAACACTGGCTATATGCAAATCAGCTCTGACCCTGTGCCTCATGGGAACAGTCCAGTCCGAACTACCAAGCCATGTCTTTCCCAGACCGGAATCAAGCATCCAAGGACCGGTTTCTGGCTATCAGCCTTCATCAGCCTGGATAGCTTGACTCCAGTGGTGTGGAGAGCCTGGGACTCACGTCTGAGCATCCCCAGCACACTCGGGGTGAAATTGCAAAAAACACAGTTGATGGACAGAATGTAGAACAATGTCATACATTCACCCCAGTACAAGGATCTGGGCCTAAATCCATCGTTTTTTTGCACTCCACACCACCCTGGGTTAAACACTGGCTACATGCAAATCAGCTCTGACCCTTTGCCTCATGGGAACAGTCCAGTCCGAACTACCAAGCCATGTCTTTCCCAGACCGGAATCAAGCATCCAAGGACCGGTTTCTGGCTATCAGCCTTCATCAGCCTGGATAGCTTGACTCCAGTGGTGAGGAGAGCCTGGGACTCACGTCTGAGCATCCCCAGCACACTCGGGGTAAAATTGCAAAAAACACAGTTGATGGACAGAATGTAGAACAATGTCATACATTCACCCCAGTACAAGGATCTGGGCCTAAATCCATCGTTTTTTTGCACTCCACACCACCCTGGGTTAAACACTGGCTATATGCAAATCAGCTCTGACCCTGTGCCTCATGGGAACAGTCCAGTCCGAACTACCAAGCCATGTCTTTCCCAGACCGGAATCAAGCATCCAAGGACCGGTTTCTGGCTATCAGCCTTCATCAGCCTGGATAGCTTGACTCCAGTGGTGTGGAGAGCCTGGGACTCACGTCTGAGCATCCCCAGCACACTCGGGGTGAAATTGCAAAAAACACAGTTGATGGACAGAATGTAGAACAATGTCATACATTCACCCCAGTACAAGGATCTGGGCCTAAATCCATCGTTTTTTTGCACTCCACACCACCCTGGGTTAAACACTGGCTATATGCAAATCAGCTCTGACCCTGTGCCTCATGGGAACAGTCCAGTCCGAAATACCAGGCCATGTCTTTCCCAGACCGGAATCAAGCATCCAACGACCGGTTTCTGGCTATCAGCCTTCATCAGCCTGGATAGCTTGACTCCAGTGGTGTGGAGAGCCTGGGACTCACGTCTGAGCATCCCCAGCACACTCGGGTGAAATTGCAAAAAACACAGTTGATGGACAGGATGTAGAACAATGTCATACATTCACCCCAGTACAAGGATCTGGGCCTAAATCCATCGTTGTTTTGCACTCCACACCACCCTGGGTTAAACACTGGCTATATGCAAATCAACTCTGACCCTGTGCCTCATGGGAACAGTCCAGTCCGAACTACCAAGCCATGTCTTTCCCAGACCGGAATCAAGCATCCAAGGACCGGTTTCTGGCTATCAGCCTTCATCAGCCTGGATAGCTTGCCTCCAGTGGTGTGGAGAGCCTGGGACTCACGTCTGAGCATCCCCAGCACACTCGGGGTGAAATTACAAAAAACACAGTTGATGGACAGAATGTAGAACAATGTCATACATTCACCCCAGTACAAGGATCTGGGCCTAAATACATCGTTTTTTTGCACTCCACACCACCCTGGGTTAAACACTGGCTACATGCAAATCAGCTCTAACCCTTTGCCTCATGGGAACAGTCCAGTCCGAACTACCAAGCCATGTCTTTCCCAGATCGGAATCAAGCATCCAAGGACCGGTTTCTGGCTATCAGCCTTCATCAGCCTGGATAGCTTGACTCCAGTGGTGTGGAGAGCCTGGGACTCACGTCTGAGCATCCCCAGCACACTCGGGGTGAAATTGCAAAAAACACAGTTGATGGACAGAATGTAGAACAATGTCATACATTCACCCCAGTACAAGGATCTGGGCCTAAATACATCGTTTTTTTGCACTCCACACCACCCTGGGTTAAACAGTGGCTATATGCAAATCAGCTCTGACCCTGTGCCTCATGGGAACAGTCCAGTCCGAACTACCAAGCCATGTCTTTCCCAGACCGGAATCAAGCATCCAAGGACCGGTTTCTGGCTATCAGCCTTCATCAGCCTGGATAGGCTGACTCCAGTGGTGTGGAGAGCCTGGGACTCACGTCTGAGCATCCCCAGCACACTCGGGGTAAAATTGCAAAAAACACAGTTGATGGACAGAATGTAGAACAATGTCATACATTCACCCCAGTACAAGGATCTGGGCCTAAATCCATCGTTTTTTTGCACTCCACACCACCCTGGGTTAAACACTGGCTATATGCAAATCAGCTCTGACCCTGTGCCTCATGGAAACAGTCCAGTCCGAACTACCAAGCCATGTCTTTCCCAGACCGGAATCAAGCATCCAAGGACCGGTTTCTGGCTATCAGCCTTCATCAGCCTGGATAGCTTGACTCCAGTGGTGTGGAGAGCCTGGGACTCACGTCTGAGCATCCCCAGCACACTCGGGGTGAAATTGCAAAAAACACAGTTGATGGACAGAATGTAGAACAATGTCATACATTCACCCCAGTACAAGGATCTGAGCCTAAATCCATCGTTTTTTTGCACTCCACACCACCCTGGGTTAAACACTGGCTATATGCAAATCAGCTCTGACCCTGTGCCTCATGGGAACAGTCCAGTCCGAACTACCAGGCCATGTCTTTCCCAGACCGGAATCAAGCATCCAAGGACCGGTTTCTGGCTATCAGCCTTCATCAGCCTGGATAGCTTGACTCCAGTGGTGTGGAGAGCCTGGGACTCATGTCTGAGCATCCCCAGCACACTCAGGGTGAAATTGCAAAAATACACAGTTGATGGACAGAATGTAGAACAATGTCATACATTCACCCCAGTACAAGGATCTGAGCCTAAATCCATCGTTTTTTTGCACTCCACACCACCCTGGGTTAAACACTGGCTATATGCAAATCAGCTCTGACCCTGTGCCTCATGGGAACAGTCCAGTCCGAACTACCAAGCCATGTCTTTCCCAGACCGGAATCAAGCATCCAAGGACCGGTTTCTGGCTATCAGCCTTCAATAGCCTGGATAGCTTGACTCCAGTGGTGTGGAGAGCCTGGGACTCACGTCTGAGAATTCCCAGCACACTCGGGGTGAAATTGCAAAAAACACAGTTGATGGACAGAATGTAGAACAATGTCATACATTCACCCCAGTACAAGGATCTGGGCCTAAATCCATCGGTTTTTTTGCACTCCACACCACCCTGGGTTAAACACTGGCTATATGCAAATCAGCTCTGACCCTGTGCCTCATGGGAACAGTCCAGTCCGAACTACCAAGCCATGTCTTTCCCAGACCGGAATCAAGCATCCAAGGACCGGTTTCTGGCTATCAGCCGTCATCAGCCTGGATAGCTTGACTCCAGTGGTGTGGAGAGCCTGGGACTCACGTCTGAGCATCCCCAGCACACTCGGGGTGAAATTGCAAAAAACACAGTTGATGGACAGAATGTAGAACAATGTCATACATTCACCCCAGTACAAGGATCTGGGCCTAAATCCATCGTTTTTTTGCACTCCACACCACCCTGGGTTAAACACTGGCTATATGCAAATCAGCTCTGACCCTGTGCCTCATGGGAACAGTCCAGTCCGAACTACCAAGCCATGTCTTTCCCAGACCGGAATCAAGCATCCAAGGACCGGTTTCTGGCTATCAGCCTTCATCAGCCTGGATAGCTTGACTCCAGTGGTGTGGAGAGCCTGGGACTCACGTCTGAGCATCCCCAGCACACTCGGGGTGAAATTGCAAAAAACACAGTTGATGGACAGAATGTAGAACAATGTCATACATTCACCCCAGTACAAGGATCTGGGCCTAAATCCATCGTTTTTTTGCACTCCACACCACCCTGGGTTAAACACTGGCTATATGCAAATCAGCTCTGACCCTGTGCCTCATGGGAACAGTCCAGTCCGAACTACCAAGCCATGTCTTTCCCAGACCGGAATCAAGCATCCAAGGACCGGTTTCTGGCTATCAGCCTTCATCAGCCTGGATAGCTTGACTCCACTGGTGTGGAGAGCCTGGGACTCACGTCTGAGCATCCCCAGCACACTCGGGTGAAATTGCAAAAAACACAGTTGATGGACAGAATGTAGAACAATGTCATACATTCACCCCAGTACAAGGATCTGGGCCTAAATCCATCGTTTTTTTGCACTCCACACCACCCTGGGTTAAACACTGGCTATATGCAAATCAGCTCTGACCCTGTGCCTCATGGGAACAGTCCAGTCCGAACTACCAAGCCATGTCTTTCCCAGACCGGAATCAAGCATCCAAGGACCGGTTTTTGGCTATCAGCCTTCATCAGCCTGGATAGCTTGACTCCAGTGGTGTGGAGAGCCTGGGACTCACGTCTGAGCATCCCCAGCACACTTGGGGTGAAATTGCAAAAAACACAGTTGATGGACAGAATGTAGAACAATGTCATACATTCACCCCAGTACAAGGATCTGGGCCTAAATCCATCGTTTTTTTGCACTCCACACCACCCTGGGTTAAACACTGGTTATATGCAACTCAGCTCTGACCCTGTGCCTCATGGGAACAGTCCAGTCCGAACTACCAAGCCATGTCTTTCCCAGACCGGAATCAAGCATCCAAGGACCGGTTTCTGGCTATCAGCCTTCATCAGCCTGGATAGCTTGACTCCAGTGGTGTGGAGAGCCTGGGACTCACGTCTGAGCATCCCCAGCACACTCGGGTGAAATTGCAAAAAACACAGTTGATGGACAGAATGTAGAACAATGTCATACATTCACCCCAGTACAAGGATCTGGGCCTAAATCCATCGTTTTTTTGCACTTCACACCACCCTGGGTTAAACACTGGCTATATGCAAATGAGCTCTGACCCTGTGCCTCATGGGAACAGTCCAGTCCGAACTACCAAGCCATGTCTTTCCCAGACCGGAATCAAGTATCCAAGGACCGGTTTCTGGCTATCAGCCTTCATCAGCCTGGATAGCTTGACTCCAGTGGTGTGGAGAGCCTGGGACTCACGTCTGAGCATCCCCAGCACACTCGGGTGAAATTGCAAAAAACACAGTTGATGGACAGAATGTAGAACAATGTCATACATTCACCCCAGTACAAGGATCTGGGCCTAAATCCATCGTTTTTTTGCACTCCACACCACCCTGGGTTAAACACTGGCTATATGCAAATCAACTCTGACCCTGTGCCTCATGGGAACAGTCCAGTCCGAACTACCAAGCCATGTCTTTCCCAGACCGGAATCAAGCATCCAAGGACCGGTTTCTGGCTATCAGCCTTCATCAGCCTGGATAGCTTGCCTCCAGTGGTGTGGAGAGTCTGGGACTCACGTCTGAGCATCCCCAGCACACTCGGGGTGAAATTGCAAAAAACACAGTTGATGGACAGAATGTAGAACAATGTCATACATTCACCCCAGTACAAGGATCTGGGCCTAAATCCATCGTTTTGTTGCACTCCACACCACCCTGGGTTAAACACTGGCTATATGCAAATCAGCTCTGACCCTGTGCCTCATGGGAACAGTCCAGTCCGAACTACCAAGCCATGTCTTTCCCAGACCGGAATCAAGCATCCAAGGACCGGTTTCTGGCTATCAGCCTTCATCAGCCTGGATAGCTTGACTCCAGTGGTGTGGAGAGCCTGGGACTCACGTCTGAGCATCCCCAGCACACTCGGGGTGAAATTGCAAAAAACACAGTTGATGGACAGAATGTAGAACAATGTCATACATTCACCCCAGTACAAGGATCTGGGCCTAAATCCATCGTTTTTTTGCACTCCGCACCACCCTGGGTTAAACACTGGCTATATGCAAATCAGCTCTGACCCTGTGCCTCATGGGAACAGTCCAGTCCGAACTACCAAGCCATGTCTTTCCCAGACCGGAATCAAGCATCCAAGGACCGGTTTCTGGCTATCAGCCTTCATCAGCCTGGATAGCTTGACTCCAGTGGTGTGGAGAGCCTGGGACTCACGTCTGAGCATCCCCAGCACACTCGGGGTGAAATTGCAAAAAACACAGTTGATGGACAGAATGTAGAACAATGTCATACATTCACCCCAGTACAAGGATCTGGGCCTAAATCCATCGTTTTTTTGCACTCCACACCACCCTGGGTTAAACACTGGCTACATGCAAATCAGCTCTGACCCTTTGCATCATGGGAACAGTCCTGTCCGAACTACCAAGCCATGTCTTTCCCAGACCGGAATCAAGCATCCAAGGACCGGTTTCTGGCTATCAGCCTTCATCAGCCTGGATAGCTTGACTCCAGTGGTGAGGAGAGCCTGGGACTCACGTCTGAGCATCCCCAGCACACTCGGGGTAAAATTGCAAAAAACACAGTTGATGGACAGAATGTAGAACAATGTCATACATTCACCCCAGTACAAGGATCTGGGCCTAAATCCATCGTTTTTTTGCACTCCACACCACCCTGGGTTAAACACTGGCTATATGCAAATCAGCTCTGACCCTGTGCCTCATGGGAACAGTCCAGTCCGAACTACCAAGCCATGTCTTTCCCAGACCGGAATCAAGCATCCAAGGACCGGTTTCTGGCTATCAGCCTTCATCAGCCTGGATAGCTTGACTCCAGTGGTGTGGAGAGCCTGGGACTCACGTCTGAGCATCCCCAGCACACTCGGGGTGAAATTGCAAAAAACACAGTTGATGGACAGAATGTAGAACAATGTCATACATTCACCCCAGTACAAGGATCTGGGCCTAAATCCATCGTTTTTTTGCACTCCACACCACCCTGGGTTAAACACTGGCTATATGCAAATCAGCTCTGACCCTGTGCCTCATGGGAACAGTCCAGTCCGAAATACCAGGCCATGTCTTTCCCAGACCGGAATCAAGCATCCAACGACCGGTTTCTGGCTATCAGCCTTCATCAGCCTGGATAGCTTGACTCCAGTGGTGTGGAGAGCCTGGGACTCACGTCTGAGCATCCCCAGCACACTCGGGTGAAATTGCAAAAAACACAGTTGATGGACAGGATGTAGAACAATGTCATACATTCACCCCAGTACAAGGATCTGGGCCTAAATCCATCGTTGTTTTGCACTCCACACCACCCTGGGTTAAACACTGGCTATATGCAAATCAACTCTGACCCTGTGCCTCATGGGAACAGTCCAGTCCGAACTACCAAGCCATGTCTTTCCCAGACCGGAATCAAGCATCCAAGGACCGGTTTCTGGCTATCAGCCTTCATCAGCCTGGATAGCTTGCCTCCAGTGGTGTGGAGAGCCTGGGACTCACGTCTGAGCATCCCCAGCACACTCGGGGTGAAATTACAAAAAACACAGTTGATGGACAGAATGTTGAACAATGTCATACATTCACCCCAGTACAAGGATCTGGGCCTAAATACATCGTTTTTTTGCACTCCACACCACCCTGGGTTAAACACTGGCTATATGCAAATCAGCTCTGACCCTGTGCCTCATGGGAACAGTCCAGTCCGAACTACCAAGCCATGTCTTTCCCAGACCGGAATCAAGCATCCAAGGACCGGTTTCTGGCTATCAGCCTTCATCAGCCTGGACAGCTTGACTCCAGTGGTGTGGAGAGCCTGGGACTCACGTCTGAGCATCCCCAGCACACTCGGGGTGAAATTGCAAAAAACACAGTTGATGGACAGAATGTAGAACAATGTCATACATTCACCCCAGTACAAGGATCTGGGCCTAAATCCATCGTTTTTTTGCACTCCACACCACCCTGGGTTAAACACTGGCTACATGCAAATCAGCTCTGACCCTGTGCCTCATGGGAACAGTCCAGTCCGAACTACCAAGCCATGTCTTTCCCAGACCGGAATCAAGCATCCAAGGACCGGTTTCTGGCTATCAGCCTTCATCAGCCTGGATAGCTTGACTCCAGTGGTGTGGAGAGCCTGGGACTCACGTCTGAGCATCCCCAGCACACTCGGGGTAAAATTGCAAAAAACACAGTTGATGGACAGAATGTAGAACAATGTCATACATTCACCCCAGTACAAGGATCTGGGCCTAAATCCATCGTTTTTTTGCACTCCACACCACCCTGGGTTAAACACTGGCTATATGCAAATCAGCTCTGACCCTGTGCCTCATGGAAACAGTCCAGTCCGAACTACCAAGCCATGTCTTTCCCAGACCGGAATCAAGCATCCAAGGACCGGTTTCTGGCTATCAGCCTTCATCAGCCTGGATAGCTTGACTCCAGTGGTGTGGAGAGCCTGGGACTCACGTCTGAGCATCCCCAGCACACTCTGGGTGAAATTGCAAAAAACACAGTTGATGGACAGAATGTAGAACAATGTCATACATTCACCCCAGTACAAGGATCTGAGCCTAAATCCATCGTTTTTTGCACTCCACACCACCCTGGGTTAAACACTGGCTATATGCAAATCAGCTCTGACCCTGTGCCTCATGGGAACAGTCCAGTCCGAACTACCAGGCCATGTCTTTCCCAGACCGGAATCAAGCATCCAAGGACCGGTTTCTGGCTATCAGCCTTCATCAGCCTGGATAGCTTGACTCCAGTGGTGTGGAGAGCCTGGGACTCACGTTGAGCATCCCCAGCACACTCGGGGTGAAATTGCAAAAAACACAGTTGATGGACAGAATGTAAAACTATGTCATACATTCACCCCAGTACAAGAATCTGGGCCTAAATCCATAGTTTTTATGCACTCCACACCACCCTGGGTTAAACACTGGCTATATGCAAATCAGCTCTGACCCTGTGCCTCATGGGAACAGTCTAGTCCGAACTACCAAGCCATGTCTTTCCCAGACCGGAATCAAGCATCCAAGGACCGGTTTCTGGCTATCAGCCTTCATCAGCCTGGATAGCTTGACTCCAGTGGTGTGGAGAGCCTGGGACTCACGTCTGAGCATCCCCAGCACACTCGGGGTGAAATTGCAAAAAACACAGTTGATGGACAGAATGTAGAACAATGTCATACATTCACCCCAGTACAAGGATCTGGGCCTAAATCCATCGTTTTTTTGCACTCCACACCACCCTGGGTTAAACACTGGCTATATGCAAATCAGCTCTGACCCTGTGCCTCATGGGAACAGTCCAGTCCAAACTACCAAGCCATGTCTTTCCCAGACCGGAATCAAGCATCCAAGGACCGGTTTCTGGCTATCAGCCTTCATCAGCCTGGATAGCTTGACTCCAGTGGTGTGGAGAGCCTGGGACTCACGTCTGAGCATCCCCAGCACACTCGGGGTGAAATTGCAAAAAACACAGTTGATGGACAGAATGTAGAACAATGTCATACATTCACCCCAGTACAAGGATCTGGGCCTAAATCCATCATTTCTTTGCACTCCACACCACCCTGGGTTAAACACTGGCTATATGCAAATCAGCTCTGACCCTGTGCCTCATGGGAACAGTCCAGTCCGAACTACCAAGCCATGTCTTTCCCAGACCGGAATCAAGCATCCACGGACCGGTTTCTGGCTATCAGCCTTCATCAGCCTGGATAGCTTGACTCCAGTGGTGTGGAGAGCCTGGGACTCATGTCTGAGCATCCCCAGCACACTCGGGGTGAAATTGCAAAAAACACAGTTGATGGACAGAATGTAGAACAATGTCATACATTCACCCCAGTACAAGGATCTGGGCCTAAATCCATCGTTTTTTTGCACTCCACACCACCCTGGGTTAAACACTGGCTATATGCAAATCAGCTCTGACCCTGTGCCTCATGGAAACAGTCCAGTCCGAACTACCAAGCCATGTCTTTCCCAGACCGGAATCAAGCATCCAAGGACCGGTTTCTGGCTATCAGCCTTCATCAGCCTGGATAGCTTGACTCCAGTGGTGTGGAGAGCCTGGGACTCACGTCTGAGCATCCCCAGCACACTCTGGGTGAAATTGCAAAAAACACAGTTGATGGACAGAATGTAGAACAATGTCATACATTCACCCCAGTACAAGGATCTGAGCCTAAATCCATCGTTTTTTGCACTCCACACCACCCTGGGTTAAACACTGGCTATATGCAAATCAGCTCTGACCCTGTGCCTCATGGGAACAGTCCAGTCCGAACTACCAGGCCATGTCTTTCCCAGACCGGAATCAAGCATCCAAGGACCGGTTTCTGGCTATCAGCCTTCATCAGCCTGGATAGCTTGACTCCAGTGGTGTGGAGAGCCTGGGACTCACGTTGAGCATCCCCAGCACACTCGGGGTGAAATTGCAAAAAACACAGTTGATGGACAGAATGTAAAACTATGTCATACATTCACCCCAGTACAAGAATCTGGGCCTAAATCCATAGTTTTTATGCACTCCACACCACCCTGGGTTAAACACTGGCTATATGCAAATCAGCTCTGACCCTGTGCCTCATGGGAACAGTCTAGTCCGAACTACCAAGCCATGTCTTTCCCAGACCGGAATCAAGCATCCAAGGACCGGTTTCTGGCTATCAGCCTTCATCAGCCTGGATAGCTTGACTCCAGTGGTGTGGAGAGCCTGGGACTCACGTCTGAGCATCCCCAGCACACTCGGGGTGAAATTGCAAAAAACACAGTTGATGGACAGAATGTAGAACAATGTCATACATTCACCCCAGTACAAGGATCTGGGCCTAAATCCATCGTTTTTTTGCACTCCACACCACCCTGGGTTAAACACTGGCTATATGCAAATCAGCTCTGACCCTGTGCCTCATGGGAACAGTCCAGTCCAAACTACCAAGCCATGTCTTTCCCAGACCGGAATCAAGCATCCAAGGACCGGTTTCTGGCTATCAGCCTTCATCAGCCTGGATAGCTTGACTCCAGTGGTGTGGAGAGCCTGGGACTCACGTCTGAGCATCCCCAGCACACTCGGGGTGAAATTGCAAAAAACACAGTTGATGGACAGAATGTAGAACAATGTCATACATTCACCCCAGTACAAGGATCTGGGCCTAAATCCATCATTTCTTTGCACTCCACACCACCCTGGGTTAAACACTGGCTATATGCAAATCAGCTCTGACCCTGTGCCTCATGGGAACAGTCCAGTCCGAACTACCAAGCCATGTCTTTCCCAGACCGGAATCAAGCATCCACGGACCGGTTTCTGGCTATCAGCCTTCATCAGCCTGGATAGCTTGACTCCAGTGGTGTGGAGAGCCTGGGACTCATGTCTGAGCATCCCCAGCACACTCGGGGTGAAATTGCAAAAAACACAGTTGATGGACAGAATGTAGAACAATGTCATACATTCACCCCAGTACAAGGATCTGGGCCTAAATCCATCATTTCTTTGCACTCCGCACCACCCTGGGTTAAACACTGGCTATATGCAAATCAGCTCTGACCCTGTGCCTCATGGGAACAGTCCAGTCCGAACTACCAAGCCATGTCTTTCCCAGACCGGAATCAAGCATCCAAGGACCGGTTTCTGGCTATCAGCCTTCATCAGCCTGGATAGCTTGACTCCAGTGGTGTGGAGAGCCTGGGACTCACGTCTGAGCATCCCCAGCACACTCGGGGTGAAATTGCAAAAAACACACTTGATGGACAGAATGTAGAACAATGTCATACATTCACCCCAGTACAAGGATCTGGGCCTAAATCCATCGTTTTTTTGCACTCCACACCACCCTGGGTTAAACACTGGCTATATGCAAATCAGCTCTGACCCTGTGCCTCATGGGAACAGTCCAGTCCGAACTACCAAGCCATGTCTTTCCCAGACCGGAAACAAGTATCCAAGGACCGGTTTCTGGCTATCAGCCTTCATCAGCCTGGATAGCTTGACTCCAGTGGTGTGGAGAGCCTGGGACTCACGTCTGAGCATCCCCAGCACACTCGGGTGAAATTGCAAAAAACACAGTTGATGGACAGAATGTAGAACAATGTCATACATTCACCCCAGTACAAGGATCTGGGCCTAAATCCATCGTTTTTATGCACTCCACACCACCCTGGGTTAAACACTGGCTATATGCAAATCAACTCTGACCCTGTGCCTCATGGGAACAGTCCAGTCCGAACTACCAAGCCATGTCTTTCCCAGACCGGAATCAAGCATCCAAGGACCGGTTTCTTGCTATCAGCCTTCATCAGCCTGGATAGCTTGCCTCCAGTGGTGTGGAGAGCCTGGGACTCACGTCTGAGCATCCCCAGCACACTCGGGGTGAAATTGCAAAAAACACAGTTGATGGACAGAATGTAGAACAATGTCATACATTCACCCCAGTACAAGGATCTGGGCCTAAATCCATCGTTTTTTTGCACTCCACACCACCCTGGGTTAAACACTGGCTATATGCAAATCAGCTCTGACCCTGTGCCTCATGGGAACAGTCCAGTCCGAACTACCAAGCCATGTCTTTCCCAGACCGGAATCAAGCATCCAAGGACCGGTTTCTGGCTATCAGCCTTCATCAGCCTGGATAGCTTGACTCCAGTGGTGTGGAGAGCCTGGGACTCACGTCTGAGCATCCCCAGCACACTCGGGGTGAAATTGCAAAAAACACAGTTGATGGACAGAATGTAGAACAATGTCATACATTCACCCCAGTACAAGGATCTGGGCCTAAATCCATCGTTTTTTTGCACTCCACACCACCCTGGGTTAAACACTGGCTACATGCAAATCAGCTCTGACCCTTTGCCTCATGGGAACAGTCCAGTCCGAACTACCAAGCCATGTCTTTCCCAGACCGGAATCAAGCATCCAAGGACCGGTTTCTGGCTATCAGCCTTCATCAGCCTGGATAGCTTGACTCCAGTGGTGTGGAGAGCCTGGGACTCACGTCTGAGCATCCCCAGCACACTCGGGGTAAAATTGCAAAAAACACAGTTGATGGACAGAATGTAGAACAATGTCATACATTCACCCCAGTACAAGGATCTGGGCCTAAATCCATCGTTTTTTTGCACTCCACACCACCCTGGGTTAAACACTGGCTATATGCAAATCAGCTCTGACCCTGTGCCTCATGGGAACAGTCCAGTCCGAACTACCAAGCCATGTCTTTCCCAGACCGGAATCAAGCATCCAAGGACCGGTTTCTGGCTATCAGCCTTCATCAGCCTGGATAGCTTCACTCCAGTGGTGTGGAGAGCCTGGGACTCACGTCTGAGCATCCCCAGCACACTCGGGGTGAAATTGCAAAAAACACAGTTGATGGACAGAATGTAGAACAATGTCATACATTCACCCCAGTACAAGGATCTGGGCCTAAATCCATCGTTTTTTTGCACTCCACACCAACCTGGGTTAAACACTGGCTATATGCAAATCAGCTCTGACCCTGTGCCTCATGGGAACAGTCCAGTCCGAACTACCAGGCCATGTCTTTCCCAGACCGGAATCAAGCATCCAAGGACCGGTTTCTGGCTATCAGCCTTCATCAGCCTGGATAGCTTGACTCCAGTGGTGTGGAGAGCCTGGGACTCACGTCTGAGCATCCCCAGCACACTCGGGGTGAAATTGCAAAAAACACAGTTGATGGACAGAATGTAGAACAATGTCATACATTCACCCCAGTACAAGGATCTGGGCCTAAATCCATCGTTTTTTTGCACTCCACACCACCCTGGGTTAAACACTGGCTACATGCAAATCAGCTCTGACCCTTTGCCTCATGGGAACAGTCCAGTCCGAACTACCAAGCCATGTCTTTCCCAGACCGGAATCAAGCATCCAAGGACCGGTTTCTTGCTATCAGCCTTCATCAGCCTGGATAGATTGCCTCCAGTGGTGTGGAGAGCCTGGGACTCACGTCTGAGCATCCCCAGCACACTCGGGGTGAAATTGCAAAAAACACAGTTGATGGACAGAATGTAGAACAATGTCATACATTCACCCCAGTACAAGGATCTGGGCCTAAATCCATCGTTTTTTTGCACTCCACACCACCCTGGGTTAAACACTGGCTATATGCAAATAAACTCTGACCCTGTGCCTCATGGGAACAGTCCAGTCCGAACTACCAAGCCATGTCTTTCCCAGACCGGAATCAAGCATCCAAGGACCGGTTTCTGGCTATCAGCCTTCATCAGCCTGGATAGCTTGACTCCAGTGGTGTGGAGAGCCTGGGACTCACGTCTGAGCATCCCCAGCACACTCGGGGTGAAATTGCAAAAAACACAGTTGATGGACAGAATGTAGAACAATGTCATACATTCACCCCAGTACAAGGATCTGGGCCTAAATCCATCGTTTTTTTGCACTCCACACCACCCTGGGTTAAACACTGGCTACATGCAAATCAGCTCTGACCCTTTGCCTCATGGGAACAGTCCAGTCCGAACTACCAAGCCATGTCTTTCCCAGACCGGAATCAAGCATCCAAGGACCGGTTTCTGGCTATCAGCCTTCATCAGCCTGGATAGCTTGACTCCAGTGGTGTGGAGAGCCTGGGACTCACGTCTGAGCATCCCCAGCACACTCGGGGTAAAATTGCAAAAAACACAGTTGATGGACAGAATGTAGAACAATGTCATCCATTCACCCCAGTACAAGGATCTGGGCCTAAATCCATCATTTTTTTGCACTCCACACCACCCTGGGTTAAACACTGGCTATATGCAAATCAGCTCTGACCCTGTGCCTCATGGGAACAGTCCAGTCCGAACTACCAAGCCATGTCTTTCCCAGACCGGAATCAAGCATCCAAGGACCGGTTTCTGGCTATCAGCCTTCATCAGCCTGGATAGCTTGACTCCAGTGGTGTGGAGAGCCTGGGACTCACGTCTGAGCATCCCCAGCACACTCGGGGTGAAATTGCAAAAAACACAGTTGATGGACAGAATGTAGAACAATGTCATACATTCACCCCAGTACAAGGATCTGGGCCTAAATCCATCGTTTTTTTGCACTCCACACCACCCTGGGTTAAACACTGGCTATATGCAAATCAGCTCTGACCCTGTGCCTCATGGGAACAGTCCAGTCCGAACTACCAGGCCATGTCTTTCCCAGACCGGAATCAAGCATCCAAGGACCGGTTTCTGGCTATCAGCCTTCATCAGCCTGGATAGCTTGACTCCAGTGGTGTGGAGAGCCTGGGACTCACGTCTGAGCATCCCCAGCACACTCGGGGTGAAATTGCAAAAAACACAGTTGATGGACAGAATGTAGAACAATGTCATACATTCACCCCAGTACAAGGATCTGGGCCTAAATCCATCGTTTTTTTGCACTCCACACCACCCTGGGTTAAACACTGGCTACATGCAAATCAGCTCTGACCCTTTGCCTCATGGGAACAGTCCAGTCCGAACTACCAAGCCATGTCTTTCCCAGACCGGAATCAAGCATCCAAGGACCGGTTTCTGGCTATCAGCCTTCATCAGCCTGGATAGCTTGACTCCAGTGGTGTGGAGAGCCTGGGACTCACGTCTGAGCATCCCCAGCACACTCGGGGTAAAAATGCAAAAAACACAGTTGATGGACAGAATGTAGAACAATGTCATACATTCACCCCAGTACAAGGATCTGAGCCTAAATCCATCGTTTTTTGCACTCCACACCACCCTGGGTTAAACACTGGCTATATGCAAATCAGCTCTGACCCTGTGCCTCATGGGAACAGTCCAGTCCGAACTACCAGGCCATGTCTTTCCCAGACCGGAATCAAGCATCCAAGGACCGGTTTCTGGCTATCAGCCTTCATCAGCCTGGATAGCTTGACTCCAGTGGTGTGGAGAGCCTGGGACTCACGTCTGAGCATCCCCAGCACACTCGGGGTGAAATTGCAAAAAACACAGTTGATGGACAGAATGTAGAACTATGTCATACATTCACCCCAGTACAAGAATCTGGGCCTAAATCCATAGTTTTTATGCACTCCACACCACCCTGGGTTAAACACTGGCTATATGCAAATCAGCTCTGACCCTGTGCCTCATGGGAACAGTCTAGTCCGAACTACCAAGCCATGTCTTTCCCAGACCGGAATCAAGCATCCAAGGACCGGTTTCTGGCTATCAGCCTTCATCAGCCTGGATAGCTTGACTCCAGTGGTGTGGAGAGCCTGGGACTCACGTCTGAGCATCCCCAGCACACTCGGGGTGAAATTGCAAAAAACACAGTTGATGGACAGAATGTAGAACAATGTCATACATTCACCCCAGTACAAGGATCTGGGCCTAAATCCATCGTTTTTTTGCACTCCACACCACCCTGGGTTAAACACTGGCTATATGCAAATCAGCTCTGACCCTGTGCCTCATGGGAACAGTCCAGTCCAAACTACCAAGCCATGTCTTTCCCAGACCGGAATCAAGCATCCAAGGACCGGTTTCTGGCTATCAGCCTTCATCAGCCTGGATAGCTTGACTCCAGTGGTGTGGAGAGCCTGGGACTCACGTCTGAGCATCCCCAGCACACTCGGGGTGAAATTGCAAAAAACACAGTTGATGGACAGAATGTAGAACAATGTCATACATTCACCCCAGTACAAGGATCTGGGCCTAAATCCATCATTTCTTTGCACTCCACACCACCCTGGGTTAAACACTGGCTATATGCAAATCAGCTCTGACCCTGTGCCTCATGGGAACAGTCCAGTCCGAACTACCAAGCCATGTCTTTCCCAGACCGGAATCAAGCATCCACGGACCGGTTTCTGGCTATCAGCCTTCATCAGCCTTGATTAGCTTGACTCCAGTGGTGTGGAGAGCCTGGGACTCATGTCTGAGCATCCCCAGCACACTCGGGGTGAAATTGCAAAAAACACAGTTGATGGACAGAATGTAGAACAATGTCATACATTCACCCCAGTACAAGGATCTGGGCCTAAATCCATTGTTTTTTTTGCACTCCACACCACCCTGGGTTAAACACTGGCTATATGCAAATCAGCTCTGACCCTGTGCCTCATGGGAACAGTCCAGTCCGAACTACCAAGCCATGTCATTCCCAGACCGGAATCAAGCATCCAAGGACCGGTTTCTGGCTATCAGCCTTCATCAGCCTGGATAGCTTGACTCCAGTGGTGTGGAGAGCCTGGGACTCACGTCTGAGCATCCCCAGCACACTCGGGGTGAAATTGCAAAAAACACAGTTGATGGACAGAATGTAGAACAATGTCATACATTCACCCCAGTACAAGGATCTGGGCCTAAATCCATCATTTTTTTGCACTCCGCACCACCCTGGGTTAAACACTGGCTATATGCAAATCAGCTCTGACCCTGTGCCTCATGGGAACAGTCCAGTCCGAACTACCAAGCCATGTCTTTCCCAGACCGGAATCAAGCATCCAAGGACCGGTTTCTGGCTATCAGCCTTCATCAGCCTGGATAGCTTGACTCCAGTGGTGTGGAGAGCCTGGGACTCACGTCTGAGCATCCCCAGCACACTCGGGTGAAATTGCAAAAAACACAGTTGATGGACAGAATGTAGAACAATGTCATACATTCACCCCAGTACAAGGATCTGGGCCTAAATCCATCGTTTTTTGCACTCCACACCACCCTGGGTTAAACACTGGCTATATGCAAATCAGCTCTGACCCTGTGCCTCATGGGAACAGTCCAGTCCGAACTACCAAGCCATGTCTTTCCCAGACCGGAATCAAGCATCCAATGACCGGTTTTTGGCTATCAGCCTTCATCAGCCTGGATAGCTTGACTCCAGTGGTGTGGAGAGCCTGGGACTCACGTCTGAGCATCCCCAGCACACTCGGGGTGAAATTGCAAAAAACACAGTTGATGGACAGAATGTAGAACAATGTCATACATTCACCCCAGTACAAGGATCTGGGCCTAAATCCATCGTTTTTTTGCACTCCACACCACCCTGGGTTAAACACTGGCTATATGCAAATCAGCTCTGACCCTGTGCCTCATGGGAACAGTCCAGTCCGAACTACCAAGCCATGTCTTTCCCAGACCGGAAACAAGTATCCAAGGACCGGTTTCTGGCTATCAGCCTTCATCAGCCTGGATAGCTTGACTCCAGTGGTGTGGAGAGCCTGGGACTCACGTCTGAGCATCCCCAGCACACTCGGGTGAAATTGCAAAAAACACAGTTGATGGACAGAATGTAGAACAATGTCATACATTCACCCCAGTACAAGGATCTGGGCCTAAATCCATCGTTTTTATGCACTCCACACCACCCTGGGTTAAACACTGGCTATATGCAAATCAACTCTGACCCTGTGCCTCATGGGAACAGTCCAGTCCGAACTACCAAGCCATGTCTTTCCCAGACCGGAATCAAGCATCCAAGGACCGGTTTCTTGCTATCAGCCTTCATCAGCCTGGATAGCTTGCCTCCAGTGGTGTGGAGAGCCTGGGACTCACGTCTGAGCATCCCCAGCACACTCGGGGTGAAATTGCAAAAAACACAGTTGATGGACAGAATGTAGAACAATGTCATACATTCACCCCAGTACAAGGATCTGGGCCTAAATCCATCGTTTTTTTGCACTCCACACCACCCTGGGTTAAACACTGGCTATATGCAAATCAGCTCTGACCCTGTGCCTCATGGGAACAGTCCAGTCCGAACTACCAAGCCATGTCTTTCCCAGACCGGAATCAAGCATCCAAGGACCGGTTTCTGGCTATCAGCCTTCATCAGCCTGGATAGCTTGACTCCAGTGGTGTGGAGAGCCTGGGACTCACGTCTGAGCATCCCCAGCACACTCGGGGTGAAATTGCAAAAAACACAGTTGATGGACAGAATGTAGAACAATGTCATACATTCACCCCAGTACAAGGATCTGGGCCTAAATCCATCGTTTTTTTGCACTCCACACCACCCTGGGTTAAACACTGGCTACATGCAAATCAGCTCTGACCCTTTGCCTCATGGGAACAGTCCAGTCCGAACTACCAAGCCATGTCTTTCCCAGACCGGAATCAAGCATCCAAGGACCGGTTTCTGGCTATCAGCCTTCATCAGCCTGGATAGCTTGACTCCAGTGGTGTGGAGAGCCTGGGACTCACGTCTGAGCATCCCCAGCACACTCGGGGTAAAATTGCAAAAAACACAGTTGATGGACAGAATGTAGAACAATGTCACACATTCACCCCAGTACAAGGATCTGGGCCTAAATCCATCGTTTTTTTGCACTCCACACCACCCTGGGTTAAACACTGGCTATATGCAAATCAGCTCTGACCCTGTGCCTCATGGGAACAGTCCAGTCCGAACTACCAAGCCATGTCTTTCCCAGACCGGAATCAAGCATCCAAGGACCGGTTTCTGGCTATCAGCCTTCATCAGCCTGGATAGCTTCACTCCAGTGGTGTGGAGAGCCTGGGACTCACGTCTGAGCATCCCCAGCACACTCGGGGTGAAATTGCAAAAAACACAGTTGATGGACAGAATGTAGAACAATGTCATACATTCACCCCAGTACAAGGATCTGGGCCTAAATCCATCGTTTTTTTGCACTCCACACCAACCTGGGTTAAACACTGGCTATATGCAAATCAGCTCTGACCCTGTGCCTCATGGGAACAGTCCAGTCCGAACTACCAGGCCATGTCTTTCCCAGACCGGAATCAAGCATCCAAGGACCGGTTTCTGGCTATCAGCCTTCATCAGCCTGGATAGCTTGACTCCAGTGGTGTGGAGAGCCTGGGACTCACGTCTGAGCATCCCCAGCACACTCGGGGTGAAATTGCAAAAAACACAGTTGATGGACAGAATGTAGAACAATGTCATACATTCACCCCAGTACAAGGATCTGGGCCTAAATCCATCGTTTTTTTGCACTCCACACCACCCTGGGTTAAACACTGGCTACATGCAAATCAGCTCTGACCCTTTGCCTCATGGGAACAGTCCAGTCCGAACTACCAAGCCATGTCTTTCCCAGACCGGAATCAAGCATCCAAGGACCGGTTTCTTGCTATCAGCCTTCATCAGCCTGGATAGATTGCCTCCAGTGGTGTGGAGAGCCTGGGACTCACGTCTGAGCATCCCCAGCACACTCGGGGTGAAATTGCAAAAAACACAGTTGATGGACAGAATGTAGAACAATGTCATACATTCACCCCAGTACAAGGATCTGGGCCTAAATCCATCGTTTTTTTGCACTCCACACCACCCTGGGTTAAACACTGGCTATATGCAAATAAACTCTGACCCTGTGCCTCATGGGAACAGTCCAGTCCGAACTACCAAGCCATGTCTTTCCCAGACCGGAATCAAGCATCCAAGGACCGGTTTCTGGCTATCAGCCTTCATCAGCCTGGATAGCTTGACTCCAGTGGTGTGGAGAGCCTGGGACTCACGTCTGAGCATCCCCAGCACACTCGGGGTGAAATTGCAAAAAACACAGTTGATGGACAGAATGTAGAACAATGTCATACATTCACCCCAGTACAAGGATCTGGGCCTAAATCCATCGTTTTTTTGCACTCCACACCACCCTGGGTTAAACACTGGCTACATGCAAATCAGCTCTGACCCTTTGCCTCATGGGAACAGTCCAGTCCGAACTACCAAGCCATGTCTTTCCCAGACCGGAATCAAGCATCCAAGGACCGGTTTCTGGCTATCAGCCTTCATCAGCCTGGATAGCTTGACTCCAGTGGTGTGGAGAGCCTGGGACTCACGTCTGAGCATCCCCAGCACACTCGGGGTAAAATTGCAAAAAACACAGTTGATGGACAGAATGTAGAACAATGTCATCCATTCACCCCAGTACAAGGATCTGGGCCTAAATCCATAGTTTTTATGCACTCCACACCACCCTGGGTTAAACACTGGCTATATGCAAATCAGCTCTGACCCTGTGCCTCATGGGAACAGTCTAGTCCGAACTACCAAGCCATGTCTTTCCCAGACCGGAATCAAGCATCCAAGGACCGGTTTCTGGCTATCAGCCTTCATCAGCCTGGATAGCTTGACTCCAGTGGTGTGGAGAGCCTGGGACTCACGTCTGAGCATCCCCAGCACACTCGGGGTGAAATTGCAAAAAACACAGTTGATGGACAGAATGTAGAACAATGTCATACATTCACCCCAGTACAAGGATCTGGGCCTAAATCCATCGTTTTTTTGCACTCCACACCACCCTGGGTTAAACACTGGCTATATGCAAATCAGCTCTGACCCTGTGCCTCATGGGAACAGTCCAGTCCAAACTACCAAGCCATGTCTTTCCCAGACCGGAATCAAGCATCCAAGGACCGGTTTCTGGCTATCAGCCTTCATCAGCCTGGATAGCTTGACTCCAGTGGTGTGGAGAGCCTGGGACTCACGTCTGAGCATCCCCAGCACACTCGGGGTGAAATTGCAAAAAACACAGTTGATGGACAGAATGTAGAACAATGTCATACATTCACCCCAGTACAAGGATCTGGGCCTAAATCCATCATTTCTTTGCACTCCACACCACCCTGGGTTAAACACTGGCTATATGCAAATCAGCTCTGACCCTGTGCCTCATGGGAACAGTCCAGTCCGAACTACCAAGCCATGTCTTTCCCAGACCGGAATCAAGCATCCACGGACCGGTTTCTGGCTATCAGCCTTCATCAGCCTGGATAGCTTGACTCCAGTGGTGTGGAGAGCCTGGGACTCATGTCTGAGCATCCCCAGCACACTCGGGGTGAAATTGCAAAAAACACAGTTGATGGACAGAATGTAGAACAATGTCATACATTCACCCCAGTACAAGGATCTGGGCCTAAATCCATTGTTTTTTTTGCACTCCACACCACCCTGGGTTAAACACTGGCTATATGCAAATCAGCTCTGACCCTGTGCCTCATGGGAACAGTCCAGTCCGAACTACCAAGCCATGTCATTCCCAGACCGGAATCAAGCATCCAAGGACCGGTTTCTGGCTATCAGCCTTCATCAGCCTGGATAGCTTGACTCCAGTGGTGTGGAGAGCCTGGGACTCACGTCTGAGCATCCCCAGCACACTCGGGGTGAAATTGCAAAAAACACAGTTGATGGACAGAATGTAGAACAATGTCATACATTCACCCCAGTACAAGGATCTGGGCCTAAATCCATCATTTTTTTGCACTCCGCACCACCCTGGGTTAAACACTGGCTATATGCAAATCAGCTCTGACCCTGTGCCTCATGGGAACAGTCCAGTCCGAACTACCAAGCCATGTCTTTCCCAGACCGGAATCAAGCATCCAAGGACCGGTTTCTGGCTATCAGCCTTCATCAGCCTGGATAGCTTGACTCCAGTGGTGTGGAGAGCCTGGGACTCACGTCTGAGCATCCCCAGCACACTCGGGTGAAATTACAAAAAACACAGTTGATGGACAGAATGTAGAACAATGTCATACATTCACCCCAGTACAAGGATCTGGGCCTAAATCCATCGTTTTTTGCACTCCACACCACCCTGGGTTAAACACTGGCTATATGCAAATCAGCTCTGACCCTGTGCCTCATGGGAACAGTCCAGTCCGAACTACCAAGCCATGTCTTTCCCAGACCGGAATCAAGCATCCAATGACCGGTTTTTGGCTATCAGCCTTCATCAGCCTGGATAGCTTGACTCCAGTGGTGTGGAGAGCCTGGGACTCACGTCTGAGCATCCCCAGCACACTCGGGGTGAAATTGCAAAAAACACAGTTGATGGACAGAATGTAGAACAATGTCATACATTCACCCCAGTACAAGGATCTGGGCCTAAATCCATCGTTTTTTTGCACTCCACACCACCCTGGGTTAAACACTGGCTATATGCAAATCAGCTCTGACCCTGTGCCTCATGGGAACAGTCCAGTCCGAACTACCAAGCCATGTCTTTCCCAGACCGGAAACAAGTATCCAAGGACCGGTTTCTGGCTATCAGCCTTCATCAGCCTGGATAGCTTGACTCCAGTGGTGTGGAGAGCCTGGGACTCACGTCTGAGCATCCCCAGCACACTCGGGTGAAATTGCAAAAAACACAGTTGATGGACAGAATGTAGAACAATGTCATACATTCACCCCAGTACAAGGATCTGGGCCTAAATCCATCGTTTTTATGCACTCCACACCACCCTGGGTTAAACACTGGCTATATGCAAATCAACTCTGACCCTGTGCCTCATGGGAACAGTCCAGTCCGAACTACCAAGCCATGTCTTTCCCAGACCGGAATCAAGCATCCAAGGACCGGTTTCTTGCTATCAGCCTTCATCAGCCTGGATAGCTTGCCTCCAGTGGTGTGGAGAGCCTGGGACTCACGTCTGAGCATCCCCAGCACACTCGGGGTGAAATTGCAAAAAACACAGTTGATGGACAGAATGTAGAACAATGTCATACATTCACCCCAGTACAAGGATCTGGGCCTAAATCCATCGTTTTTTTGCACTCCACACCACCCTGGGTTAAACACTGGCTATATGCAAATCAGCTCTGACCCTGTGCCTCATGGGAACAGTCCAGTCCGAACTACCAAGCCATGTCTTTCCCAGACCGGAATCAAGCATCCAAGGACCGGTTTCTGGCTATCAGCCTTCATCAGCCTGGATAGCTTGACTCCAGTGGTGTGGAGAGCCTGGGACTCACGTCTGAGCATCCCCAGCACACTCGGGGTGAAATTGCAAAAAACACAGTTGATGGACAGAATGTAGAACAATGTCATACATTCACCCCAGTACAAGGATCTGGGCCTAAATCCATCGTTTTTTTGCACTCCACACCACCCTGGGTTAAACACTGGCTACATGCAAATCAGCTCTGACCCTTTGCCTCATGGGAACAGTCCAGTCCGAACTACCAAGCCATGTCTTTCCCAGACCGGAATCAAGCATCCAAGGACCGGTTTCTGGCTATCAGCCTTCATCAGCCTGGATAGCTTGACTCCAGTGGTGTGGAGAGCCTGGGACTCACGTCTGAGCATCCCCAGCACACTCGGGGTAAAATTGCAAAAAACACAGTTGATGGACAGAATGTAGAACAATGTCATACATTCACCCCAGTACAAGGATCTGGGCCTAAATCCATCGTTTTTTTGCACTCCACACCACCCTGGGTTAAACACTGGCTATATGCAAATCAGCTCTGACCCTGTGCCTCATGGGAACAGTCCAGTCCGAACTACCAAGCCATGTCTTTCCCAGACCGGAATCAAGCATCCAAGGACCGGTTTCTGGCTATCAGCCTTCATCAGCCTGGATAGCTTCACTCCAGTGGTGTGGAGAGCCTGGGACTCACGTCTGAGCATCCCCAGCACACTCGGGGTGAAATTGCAAAAAACACAGTTGATGGACAGAATGTAGAACAATGTCATACATTCACCCCAGTACAAGGATCTGGGCCTAAATCCATCGTTTTTTTGCACTCCACACCAACCTGGGTTAAACACTGGCTATATGCAAATCAGCTCTGACCCTGTGCCTCATGGGAACAGTCCAGTCCGAACTACCAGGCCATGTCTTTCCCAGACCGGAATCAAGCATCCAAGGACCGGTTTCTGGCTATCAGCCTTCATCAGCCTGGATAGCTTGACTCCAGTGGTGTGGAGAGCCTGGGACTCACGTCTGAGCATCCCCAGCACACTCGGGGTGAAATTGCAAAAAACACAGTTGATGGACAGAATGTAGAACAATGTCATACATTCACCCCAGTACAAGGATCTGGGCCTAAATCCATCGTTTTTTTGCACTCCACACCACCCTGGGTTAAACACTGGCTACATGCAAATCAGCTCTGACCCTTTGCCTCATGGGAACAGTCCAGTCCGAACTACCAAGCCATGTCTTTCCCAGACCGGAATCAAGCATCCAAGGACCGGTTTCTTGCTATCAGCCTTCATCAGCCTGGATAGATTGCCTCCAGTGGTGTGGAGAGCCTGGGACTCACGTCTGAGCATCCCCAGCACACTCGGGGTGAAATTGCAAAAAACACAGTTGATGGACAGAATGTAGAACAATGTCATACATTCACCCCAGTACAAGGATCTGGGCCTAAATCCATCGTTTTTTTGCACTCCACACCACCCTGGGTTAAACACTGGCTATATGCAAATAAACTCTGACCCTGTGCCTCATGGGAACAGTCCAGTCCGAACTACCAAGCCATGTCTTTCCCAGACCGGAATCAAGCATCCAAGGACCGGTTTCTGGCTATCAGCCTTCATCAGCCTGGATAGCTTGACTCCAGTGGTGTGGAGAGCCTGGGACTCACGTCTGAGCATCCCCAGCACACTCGGGGTGAAATTGCAAAAAACACAGTTGATGGACAGAATGTAGAACAATGTCATACATTCACCCCAGTACAAGGATCTGGGCCTAAATCCATCGTTTTTTTGCACTCCACACCACCCTGGGTTAAACACTGGCTACATGCAAATCAGCTCTGACCCTTTGCCTCATGGGAACAGTCCAGTCCGAACTACCAAGCCATGTCTTTCCCAGACCGGAATCAAGCATCCAAGGACCGGTTTCTGGCTATCAGCCTTCATCAGCCTGGATAGCTTGACTCCAGTGGTGTGGAGAGCCTGGGACTCACGTCTGAGCATCCCCAGCACACTCGGGGTAAAATTGCAAAAAACACAGTTGATGGACAGAATGTAGAACAATGTCATCCATTCACCCCAGTACAAGGATCTGGGCCTAAATCCATCATTTTTTTGCACTCCACACCACCCTGGGTTAAACACTGGCTATATGCAAATCAGCTCTGACCCTGTGCCTCATGGGAACAGTCCAGTCCGAACTACCAAGCCATGTCTTTCCCAGACCGGAATCAAGCATCCAAGGACCGGTTTCTGGCTATCAGCCTTCATCAGCCTGGATAGCTTGACTCCAGTGGTGTGGAGAGCCTGGGACTCACGTCTGAGCATCCCCAGCACACTCGGGGTGAAATTGCAAAAAACACAGTTGATGGACAGAATGTAGAACAATGTCATACATTCACCCCAGTACAAGGATCTGGGCCTAAATCCATCGTTTTTTTGCACTCCACACCACCCTGGGTTAAACACTGGCTATATGCAAATCAGCTCTGACCCTGTGCCTCATGGGAACAGTCCAGTCCGAACTACCAGGCCATGTCTTTCCCAGACCGGAATCAAGCATCCAAGGACCGG
Source organism: Lissotriton helveticus (assembly GCF_964261635.1). Taxonomy (NCBI): domain Eukaryota; kingdom Metazoa; phylum Chordata; class Amphibia; order Caudata; family Salamandridae; genus Lissotriton; species Lissotriton helveticus. The sequence continues at coordinate 661,624,523 of NC_136067.1, forward strand.
TTTCTGGCTATCAGCCTTCATCAGCCTGGATAGCTTGACTCCAGTGGTGTGGAGAGCCTGGGACTCACGTCTGAGCATCCCCAGCACACTCGGGGTGAAATTGCAAAAAACACAGTTGATGGACAGAATGTAGAACAATGTCATACATTCACCCCAGTACAAGGATCTGGGCCTAAATCCATCGTTTTTTTGCACTCCACACCACCCTGGGTTAAACACTGGCTACATGCAAATCAGCTCTGACCCTTTGCCTCATGGGAACAGTCCAGTCCGAACTACCAAGCCATGTCTTTCCCAGACCGGAATCAAGCATCCAAGGACCGGTTTCTGGCTATCAGCCTTCATCAGCCTGGATAGCTTGACTCCAGTGGTGTGGAGAGCCTGGGACTCACGTCTGAGCATCCCCAGCACACTCGGGGTAAAAATGCAAAAAACACAGTTGATGGACAGAATGTAGAACAATGTCATACATTCACCCCAGTACAAGGATCTGAGCCTAAATCCATCGTTTTTTGCACTCCACACCACCCTGGGTTAAACACTGGCTATATGCAAATCAGCTCTGACCCTGTGCCTCATGGGAACAGTCCAGTCCGAACTACCAGGCCATGTCTTTCCCAGACCGGAATCAAGCATCCAAGGACCGGTTTCTGGCTATCAGCCTTCATCAGCCTGGATAGCTTGACTCCAGTGGTGTGGAGAGCCTGGGACTCACGTCTGAGCATCCCCAGCACACTCGGGGTGAAATTGCAAAAAACACAGTTGATGGACAGAATGTAGAACTATGTCATACATTCACCCCAGTACAAGAATCTGGGCCTAAATCCATAGTTTTTATGCACTCCACACCACCCTGGGTTAAACACTGGCTATATGCAAATCAGCTCTGACCCTGTGCCTCATGGGAACAGTCTAGTCCGAACTACCAAGCCATGTCTTTCCCAGACCGGAATCAAGCATCCAAGGACCGGTTTCTGGCTATCAGCCTTCATCAGCCTGGATAGCTTGACTCCAGTGGTGTGGAGAGCCTGGGACTCACGTCTGAGCATCCCCAGCACACTCGGGGTGAAATTGCAAAAAACACAGTTGATGGACAGAATGTAGAACAATGTCATACATTCACCCCAGTACAAGGATCTGGGCCTAAATCCATCGTTTTTTTGCACTCCACACCACCCTGGGTTAAACACTGGCTATATGCAAATCAGCTCTGACCCTGTGCCTCATGGGAACAGTCCAGTCCAAACTACCAAGCCATGTCTTTCCCAGACCGGAATCAAGCATCCAAGGACCGGTTTCTGGCTATCAGCCTTCATCAGCCTGGATAGCTTGACTCCAGTGGTGTGGAGAGCCTGGGACTCACGTCTGAGCATCCCCAGCACACTCGGGGTGAAATTGCAAAAAACACAGTTGATGGACAGAATGTAGAACAATGTCATACATTCACCCCAGTACAAGGATCTGGGCCTAAATCCATCATTTCTTTGCACTCCACACCACCCTGGGTTAAACACTGGCTATATGCAAATCAGCTCTGACCCTGTGCCTCATGGGAACAGTCCAGTCCGAACTACCAAGCCATGTCTTTCCCAGACCGGAATCAAGCATCCACGGACCGGTTTCTGGCTATCAGCCTTCATCAGCCTTGATTAGCTTGACTCCAGTGGTGTGGAGAGCCTGGGACTCATGTCTGAGCATCCCCAGCACACTCGGGGTGAAATTGCAAAAAACACAGTTGATGGACAGAATGTAGAACAATGTCATACATTCACCCCAGTACAAGGATCTGGGCCTAAATCCATTGTTTTTTTTGCACTCCACACCACCCTGGGTTAAACACTGGCTATATGCAAATCAGCTCTGACCCTGTGCCTCATGGGAACAGTCCAGTCCGAACTACCAAGCCATGTCATTCCCAGACCGGAATCAAGCATCCAAGGACCGGTTTCTGGCTATCAGCCTTCATCAGCCTGGATAGCTTGACTCCAGTGGTGTGGAGAGCCTGGGACTCACGTCTGAGCATCCCCAGCACACTCGGGGTGAAATTGCAAAAAACACAGTTGATGGACAGAATGTAGAACAATGTCATACATTCACCCCAGTACAAGGATCTGGGCCTAAATCCATCATTTTTTTGCACTCCGCACCACCCTGGGTTAAACACTGGCTATATGCAAATCAGCTCTGACCCTGTGCCTCATGGGAACAGTCCAGTCCGAACTACCAAGCCATGTCTTTCCCAGACCGGAATCAAGCATCCAAGGACCGGTTTCTGGCTATCAGCCTTCATCAGCCTGGATAGCTTGACTCCAGTGGTGTGGAGAGCCTGGGACTCACGTCTGAGCATCCCCAGCACACTCGGGTGAAATTGCAAAAAACACAGTTGATGGACAGAATGTAGAACAATGTCATACATTCACCCCAGTACAAGGATCTGGGCCTAAATCCATCGTTTTTTGCACTCCACACCACCCTGGGTTAAACACTGGCTATATGCAAATCAGCTCTGACCCTGTGCCTCATGGGAACAGTCCAGTCCGAACTACCAAGCCATGTCTTTCCCAGACCGGAATCAAGCATCCAATGACCGGTTTTTGGCTATCAGCCTTCATCAGCCTGGATAGCTTGACTCCAGTGGTGTGGAGAGCCTGGGACTCACGTCTGAGCATCCCCAGCACACTCGGGGTGAAATTGCAAAAAACACAGTTGATGGACAGAATGTAGAACAATGTCATACATTCACCCCAGTACAAGGATCTGGGCCTAAATCCATCGTTTTTTTGCACTCCACACCACCCTGGGTTAAACACTGGCTATATGCAAATCAGCTCTGACCCTGTGCCTCATGGGAACAGTCCAGTCCGAACTACCAAGCCATGTCTTTCCCAGACCGGAAACAAGTATCCAAGGACCGGTTTCTGGCTATCAGCCTTCATCAGCCTGGATAGCTTGACTCCAGTGGTGTGGAGAGCCTGGGACTCACGTCTGAGCATCCCCAGCACACTCGGGTGAAATTGCAAAAAACACAGTTGATGGACAGAATGTAGAACAATGTCATACATTCACCCCAGTACAAGGATCTGGGCCTAAATCCATCGTTTTTATGCACTCCACACCACCCTGGGTTAAACACTGGCTATATGCAAATCAACTCTGACCCTGTGCCTCATGGGAACAGTCCAGTCCGAACTACCAAGCCATGTCTTTCCCAGACCGGAATCAAGCATCCAAGGACCGGTTTCTTGCTATCAGCCTTCATCAGCCTGGATAGCTTGCCTCCAGTGGTGTGGAGAGCCTGGGACTCACGTCTGAGCATCCCCAGCACACTCGGGGTGAAATTGCAAAAAACACAGTTGATGGACAGAATGTAGAACAATGTCATACATTCACCCCAGTACAAGGATCTGGGCCTAAATCCATCGTTTTTTTGCACTCCACACCACCCTGGGTTAAACACTGGCTATATGCAAATCAGCTCTGACCCTGTGCCTCATGGGAACAGTCCAGTCCGAACTACCAAGCCATGTCTTTCCCAGACCGGAATCAAGCATCCAAGGACCGGTTTCTGGCTATCAGCCTTCATCAGCCTGGATAGCTTGACTCCAGTGGTGTGGAGAGCCTGGGACTCACGTCTGAGCATCCCCAGCACACTCGGGGTGAAATTGCAAAAAACACAGTTGATGGACAGAATGTAGAACAATGTCATACATTCACCCCAGTACAAGGATCTGGGCCTAAATCCATCGTTTTTTTGAACTCCACACCACCCTGGGTTAAACACTGGCTACATGCAAATCAGCTCTGACCCTTTGCCTCATGGGAACAGTCCAGTCCGAACTACCAAGCCATGTCTTTCCCAGACCGGAATCAAGCATCCAAGGACCGGTTTCTGGCTATCAGCCTTCATCAGCCTGGATAGCTTGACTCCAGTGGTGTGGAGAGCCTGGGACTCACGTCTGAGCATCCCCAGCACACTCGGGGTAAAATTGCAAAAAACACAGTTGATGGACAGAATGTAGAACAATGTCATACATTCACCCCAGTACAAGGATCTGGGCCTAAATCCATCGTTTTTTTGCACTCCACACCACCCTGGGTTAAACACTGGCTATATGCAAATCAGCTCTGACCCTGTGCCTCATGGGAACAGTCCAGTCCGAACTACCAAGCCATGTCTTTCCCAGACCGGAATCAAGCATCCAAGGACCGGTTTCTGGCTATCAGCCTTCATCAGCCTGGATAGCTTCACTCCAGTGGTGTGGAGAGCCTGGGACTCACGTCTGAGCATCCCCAGCACACTCGGGGTGAAATTGCAAAAAACACAGTTGATGGACAGAATGTAGAACAATGTCATACATTCACCCCAGTACAAGGATCTGGGCCTAAATCCATCGTTTTTTTGCACTCCACACCAACCTGGGTTAAACACTGGCTATATGCAAATCAGCTCTGACCCTGTGCCTCATGGGAACAGTCCAGTCCGAACTACCAGGCCATGTCTTTCCCAGACCGGAATCAAGCATCCAAGGACCGGTTTCTGGCTATCAGCCTTCATCAGCCTGGATAGCTTGACTCCAGTGGTGTGGAGAGCCTGGGACTCACGTCTGAGCATCCCCAGCACACTCGGGGTGAAATTGCAAAAAACACAGTTGATGGACAGAATGTAGAACAATGTCATACATTCACCCCAGTACAAGGATCTGGGCCTAAATCCATCGTTTTTTTGCACTCCACACCACCCTGGGTTAAACACTGGCTACATGCAAATCAGCTCTGACCCTTTGCCTCATGGGAACAGTCCAGTCCGAACTACCAAGCCATGTCTTTCCCAGACCGGAATCAAGCATCCAAGGACCGGTTTCTTGCTATCAGCCTTCATCAGCCTGGATAGATTGCCTCCAGTGGTGTGGAGAGCCTGGGACTCACGTCTGAGCATCCCCAGCACACTCGGGGTGAAATTGCAAAAAACACAGTTGATGGACAGAATGTAGAACAATGTCATACATTCACCCCAGTACAAGGATCTGGGCCTAAATCCATCGTTTTTTTGCACTCCACACCACCCTGGGTTAAACACTGGCTATATGCAAATAAACTCTGACCCTGTGCCTCATGGGAACAGTCCAGTCCGAACTACCAAGCCATGTCTTTCCCAGACCGGAATCAAGCATCCAAGGACCGGTTTCTGGCTATCAGCCTTCATCAGCCTGGATAGCTTGACTCCAGTGGTGTGGAGAGCCTGGGACTCACGTCTGAGCATCCCCAGCACACTCGGGGTGAAATTGCAAAAAACACAGTTGATGGACAGAATGTAGAACAATGTCATACATTCACCCCAGTACAAGGATCTGGGCCTAAATCCATCGTTTTTTTGCACTCCACACCACCCTGGGTTAAACACTGGCTACATGCAAATCAGCTCTGACCCTTTGCCTCATGGGAACAGTCCAGTCCGAACTACCAAGCCATGTCTTTCCCAGACCGGAATCAAGCATCCAAGGACCGGTTTCTGGCTATCAGCCTTCATCAGCCTGGATAGCTTGACTCCAGTGGTGTGGAGAGCCTGGGACTCACGTCTGAGCATCCCCAGCACACTCGGGGTAAAATTGCAAAAAACACAGTTGATGGACAGAATGTAGAACAATGTCATCCATTCACCCCAGTACAAGGATCTGGGCCTAAATCCATCATTTTTTTGCACTCCACACCACCCTGGGTTAAACACTGGCTATATGCAAATCAGCTCTGACCCTGTGCCTCATGGGAACAGTCCAGTCCGAACTACCAAGCCATGTCTTTCCCAGACCGGAATCAAGCATCCAAGGACCGGTTTCTGGCTATCAGCCTTCATCAGCCTGGATAGCTTGACTCCAGTGGTGTGGAGAGCCTGGGACTCACGTCTGAGCATCCCCAGCACACTCGGGGTGAAATTGCAAAAAACACAGTTGATGGACAGAATGTAGAACAATGTCATACATTCACCCCAGTACAAGGATCTGGGCCTAAATCCATCGTTTTTTTGCACTCCACACCACCCTGGGTTAAACACTGGCTATATGCAAATCAGCTCTGACCCTGTGCCTCATGGGAACAGTCCAGTCCGAACTACCAGGCCATGTCTTTCCCAGACCGGAATCAAGCATCCAAGGACCGGTTTCTGGCTATCAGCCTTCATCAGCCTGGATAGCTTGACTCCAGTGGTGTGGAGAGCCTGGGACTCACGTCTGAGCATCCCCAGCACACTCGGGGTGAAATTGCAAAAAACACAGTTGATGGACAGAATGTAGAACAATGTCATACATTCACCCCAGTACAAGGATCTGGGCCTAAATCCATCGTTTTTTTGCACTCCACACCACCCTGGGTTAAACACTGGCTACATGCAAATCAGCTCTGACCCTTTGCCTCATGGGAACAGTCCAGTCCGAACTACCAAGCCATGTCTTTCCCAGACCGGAATCAAGCATCCAAGGACCGGTTTCTGGCTATCAGCCTTCATCAGCCTGGATAGCTTGACTCCAGTGGTGTGGAGAGCCTGGGACTCACGTCTGAGCATCCCCAGCACACTCGGGGTAAAAATGCAAAAAACACAGTTGATGGACAGAATGTAGAACAATGTCATACATTCACCCCAGTACAAGGATCTGGGCCTAAATCCATCGTTTTTTTGCACTCCACACCACCCTGGGTTAAACACTGGCTATATGCAAATCAGCTCTGACCCTGTGCCTCATGGAAACAGTCCAGTCCGAACTACCAAGCCATGTCTTTCCCAGACCGGAATCAAGCATCCAAGGACCGGTTTCTGGCTATCAGCCTTCATCAGCCTGGATAGCTTGACTCCAGTGGTGTGGAGAGCCTGGGACTCACGTCTGAGCATCCCCAGCACACTCGGGGTGAAATTGCAAAAAACACAGTTGATGGACAGAATGTAGAACAATGTCATACATTCACCCCAGTACAATGATCTGAGCCTAAATCCATCTTTTTTTTGCACTCCACACCACCCTGGGTTAAACACTGGCTATATGCAAATCAGCTCTGACCCTGTGCCTCATGGGAACAGTCCAGTCCGAACTACCAGGCCATGTCTTTCCCAGACCGGAATCAAGCATCCAAGGACCGGTTTCTGGCTATCAGCCTTCATCAGCCTGGATAGCTTGACTCCAGTGGTGTGGAGAGCCTGGGACTCACGTCTGAGCATCCCCAGCACACTCGGGGTAAAAATGCAAAAAACACAGTTGATGGACAGAATGTAGAACAATGTCATACATTCACCCCAGTACAAGTATCTGGGCCTAAATCCATCGTTTTTTTGCACTCCACACCACCCTGGGTTAAACACTGGCTATATGCAAATCAGCTCTGACCCTGTGCCTCATGGAAACAGTCCAGTCCGAACTACCAAGCCATGTCTTTCCCAGACCGGAATCAAGCATCCAAGGACCGGTTTCTGGCTATCAGCCTTCATCAGCCTGGATAGCTTGACTCCAGTGGTGTGGAGAGCCTGGGACTCACGTCTGAGCATCCCCAGCACACTCGGGGTGAAATTGCAAAAAACACAGTTGATGGACAGAATGTAGAACAATGTCATACATTCACCCCAGTACAATGATCTGAGCCTAAATCCATCTTTTTTTTGCACTCCACACCACCCTGGGTTAAACACTGGCTATATGCAAATCAGCTCTGACCCTGTGCCTCATGGGAACAGTCCAGTCCGAACTACCAGGCCATGTCTTTCCCAGACCGGAATCAAGCATCCAAGGACCGGTTTCTGGCTATCAGCCTTCATCAGCCTGGATAGCTTGACTCCAGTGGTGTGGAGAGCCTGGGACTCACGTCTGAGCATCCCCAGCACACTCGGGGTGAAATTGCAAAAAACACAGTTGATGGACAGAATGTAGAACAATGTCATACATTCACCCCAGTACAAGGATCTGGGCCTAAATCCATCGTTTTTTTGCACTCCACACCACCCTGGGTTAAACACTGGCTATATGCAAATCAGCTCTGACCCTGTGCCTCATGGGAACAGTCCAGTCCGAACTACCAGGCCATGTCTTTCCCAGACCGGAATCAAGCATCCAAGGACCGGTTTCTGGCTATCAGCCTTCATCAGCCTGGATAGCTTGACTCCAGTGGTGTGGAGAGCCTGGGACTCACGTCTGAGCATCCCCAGCACACTCGGGGTGAAATTGCAAAAAACACAGTTGATGGACAGAATGTAGAACAATGTCATACATTCACCCCAGTACAAGGATCTGGGCCTAAATCCATCGTTTTTTTGCACTCCACACCACCCTGGGTTAAACACTGGCTACATGCAAATCAGCTCTGACCCTTTGCCTCATGGGAACAGTCCAGTCCGAACTACCAAGCCATGTCTTTCCCAGACCGGAATCAAGCATCCAAGGACCGGTTTCTGGCTATCAGCCTTCATCAGCCTGGATAGCTTGACTCCAGTGGTGTGGAGAGCCTGGGACTCACGTCTGAGCATCCCCAGCTCACTCGGGGTGAAATTGCAAAAAACACAGTTGATGGACAGAATGTAGAACAATGTCATACATTCACCCCAGTACAATGATCTGAGCCTAAATCCATCGTTTTTTTGCACTCCACACCACCCTGGGTTAAACACTGGCTATATGCAAATCAGCTCTGACCCTGTGCCTCATGGGAACAGTCCAGTCCGAACTACCAGGCCATGTCTTTCCCAGACCGGAATCAAGCATCCAAGGACCGGTTTCTGGCTATCAGCCTTCATCAGCCTGGATAGCTTGACTCCAGTGGTGTGGAGAGCCTGGGACTCACGTCTGAGCATCCCCAGCACACTCGGGGTGAAATTGCAAAAAACACAGTTGATGGACAGAATGTAGAACAATGTCATACATTCACCCCAGTACAAGGATCTGGGCCTAAATCCATCGTTTTTTTGCACTCCACACCACCCTGGGTTAAACACTGGCTATATGCAAATCAGCTCTGACCCTGTGCCTCATGGGAACATTCCAGTCCGAACTACCAAGCCATGTCTTTCCCAGACCGGAATCAAGCATCCAAGGACCGGTTTCTGGCTATCAGCCTTCATCAGCCTGGATAGCTTGACTCCAGTGGTGTGGAGAGCCTGGGACTCACGTCTGAGCATCCCCAGCACACTCGGGGTGAAATTGCAAAAAACACAGTTGATGGACAGAATGTAGAACAATGTCATACATTCACCCCAGTACAAGGATCTGGGCCTAAATCCATCATTTCTTTGCACTCCACACCACCCTGGGTTAAACACTGGCTATATGCAAATCAGCTCTGACCCTGTGCCTCATGGGAACAGTCCAGTCCGAACTACCAAGCCATGTCTTTCCCAGACGGGAATCAAGCATCCGAGGACCGGTTTCTGGCTATCAGCCTTCATCAGCCTGGATAGCTTGACTCCAGTGGTGTGGAGAGCCTGGGACTCACGTCTGAGCATCCCCAGCACACTCCGGGTGAAATTGCAAAAAACACAGTTGATGGAGAGAATGTAGAACAATGTCATACATTCACCCCAGTACAAGGATCTGGGCCTAAATCCATTGTTTTTTTTGCACTCCACACCACCCTGGGTTAAACACTGGCTATATGCAAATCAGCTCTGACCCTGTGCCTCATGGGAACAGTCCAGTCCGAACTACCAAGCCATGTCTTTCCCAGACCGGAATCAAGCATCCAAGGACTGGTTTCTGGCTATCAGCCTTCATCAGCCTGGATAGCTTGACTCCAGTGGTGTGGAGAGCCTGGGACTCACGTCTGAGCATCCCCAGCACACTCGGGGTGAAATTGCAAAAAACACAGTTGATGGACAGAATGTAGAACAATGTCATACATTCACCCCAGTACAAGGATCTGGGCCTAAATCCATCATTTTTTTGCACTCCACACCACCCTGGGTTAAACACTGGCTATATGCAAATCAGCTCTGACCCTGTGCCGCATGGGAACAGTCCAGTCCGAACTACCAAGCCATGTCTTTCCCAGACCGGAATCAAGCATCCAAGGACCGGTTTCTGGCTATCAGCCTTCATCAGCCTGGATAGCTTGACTCCAGTGGTGTGGAGAGCCTGGGACTCACGTCTGAGCATCCCCAGCACACTCGGGTGAAATTGCAAAAAACACAGTTGATGGACAGAATGTAGAACAATGTCATACATTCACCCCAGTACAAGGATCTGGGCCTAAATCCATCTTTTTTTGCACTCCACACCACCCTGGGTTAAACACTGGCTATATGCAAATCAGCTCTGACCCTGTGCCTCATGGGAACAGTCCAGTCCGAACTACCAAGCCATGTCTTTCCCAGACCGGAATCAAGCATCCAAGGACCGGTTTTTGGCTATCAGCCTTCATCAGCCTGGATAGCTTGACTCCAGTGGTGTGGAGAGCCTGGGACTCACGTCTGAGCATCCCCAGCACACTCGGGGTGAAATTGCAAAAAACACAGTTGATGGACAGAATGTAGAACAATGTCATACATTCACCCCAGTACAAGGATCTGGGCCTAAATCCATCGTTTTTTTGCACTCCACACCACCCTGGGTTAAACACTGGCTATATGCAAATCAGCTCTGACCCTGTGCCTCATGGGAACAGTCCAGTCCGAACTACCAAGCCATGTCTTTCCCAGACCGGAATCAAGTATCCAAGGACCGGTTTCTGGCTATCAGCCTTCATCAGCCTGGATAGCTTGACTCCAGTGGTGTGGAGAGCCTGGGACTCACGTCTGAGCATCCCCAGCACACTCGGGTGAAATTGCAAAAAACACAGTTGATGGACAGAATGTAGAACAATGTCATACATTCACCCCAGTACAAGGATCTGGGCCTAAATCCATCGTTTTTTTGCACTCCACACCACCCTGGGTTAAACACTGGCTATATGCAAATCAGCTCTGACCCTGTGCCTCATGGGAACAGTCCAGTCCGAACTACCAAGCCATGTCTTTCCCAGACCGGAATCAAGTATCCAAGGACCGGTTTCTGGCTATCAGCCTTCATCAGCCTGGATAGCTTGACTCCAGTGGTGTGGAGAGCCTGGGACTCACGTCTGAGCATCCCCAGCACACTCGGGTGAAATTGCAAAAAACACAGTTGATGGACAGAATGTAGAACAATGTCATACATTCACCCCAGTACAAGGATCTGGGCCTAAATCCATCGTTTTTATGCACTCCACACCACCCTGGGTTAAACACTGGCTATATGCAAATCAACTCTGACCCTGTGCCTCATGGGAACAGTCCAGTCCGAACTACCAAGCCATGTCTTTCCCAGACCGGAATCAAGCATCCAAGGACCGGTTTCTGGCTATCAGCCTTCATCAGCCTGGATAGCTTGCCTCCAGTGGTGTGGAGAGCCTGGGACTCACGTCTGAGCATCCCCAGCACACTCGGGGTGAAATTGCAAAAAACACAGTTGATGGACAGAATGTAGAACAATGTCATACATTCACCCCAGTACAAGGATCTGGGCCTAAATCCATCGTTTTTTTGCACTCCACACCACCCTGGGTTAAACACTGGCTATATGCAAATCAGCTCTGACCCTGTGCCTCATGGGAACAGTCCAGTCCGAACTACCAAGCCATGTCTTTCCCAGACCGGAATCAAGCATCCAAGGACCGGTTTCTGGCTATCAGCCTTCATCAGCCTGGATAGCTTGACTCCAGTGGTGTGGAGAGCCTGGGACTCATGTCTGAGCATCCCCAGCACACTCGGGGTGAAATTGCAAAAAACACAGTTGATGGACAGAATGTAGAACAATGTCATACATTCACCCCAGTACAAGGATCTGAGCCTAAATCCATCGTTTTTTTGCACTCCACACCACCCTGGGTTAAACACTGGCTATATGCAAATCAGCTCTGACCCTGTGCCTCATGGGAACAGTCCAGTCCGAACTACCAGGCCATGTCTTTCCCAGACCGGAATCAAGCATCCAAGGACCGGTTTCTGGCTATCAGCCTTCATCAGCCTGGATAGCTTGACTCCAGTGGTGTGGAGAGCCTGGGACTCACGTCTGAGCATCCCCAGCACACTCGGGGTGAAATTGCAAAAAACACAGTTGATGGACAGAATGTAGAACAATGTCATACATTCACCCCAGTACAAGGATCTGGGCCTAAATCCATCGTTTTTTTGCACTCCACACCACCCTGGGTTAAACACTGGCTATATGCAAATCAGCTCTGACCCTGTGCCTCATGGGAACAGTCCAGTCCGAACTACCAAGCCATGTCTTTCCCAGACCGGAATCAAGCATCCAAGGACCGGTTTCTGGCTATCAGCCTTCATCAGCCTGGATAGCTTGACTCCAGTGGTGTGGAGAGCCTGGGACTCACGTCTGAGCATCCCCAGCACACTCGGGGTGAAATTGCAAAAAACACAGTTGATGGACAGAATGTAGAACAATGTCATACATTCACCCCAGTACAAGGATCTGGGGCTAAATCCATCATTTCTTTGCACTCCACACCACCCTGGGTTAAACACTGGCTATATGCAAATCAGCTCTGACCCTGTGCCTCATGGGAACAGTCCAGTCCGAACTACCAAGCCATGTCTTTCCCAGACGGGAATCAAGCATCCGAGGACCGGTTTCTGGCTATCAGCCTTCATCAGCCTGGATAGCTTGACTCCAGTGGTGTGGAGAGCCTGGGACTCACGTCTGAGCATCCCCAGCACACTCCGGGTGAAATTGCAAAAAACACAGTTGATGGAGAGAATGTAGAACAATGTCATACATTCACCCCAGTACAAGGATCTGGGCCTAAATCCATTGGTTTTTTTGCACTCCACACCACCCTGGGTTAAACACTGGCTATATGCAAATCAGCTCTGACCCTGTGCCTCATGGGAACAGTCCAGTCCGAACTACCAAGCCATGTCTTTCCCAGACCGGAATCAAGCATCCAAGGACTGGTTTCTGGCTATCAGCCTTCATCAGCCTGGATAGCTTGACTCCAGTGGTGTGGAGAGCCTGGGACTCACGTCTGAGCATCCCCAGCACACTCGGGGTGAAATTGCAAAAAACACAGTTGATGGACAGAATGTAGAACAATGTCATACATTCACCCCAGTACAAGGATCTGGGCCTAAATCCATCGTTTTTTTGCACTCCACACCACCCTGGGTTAAACACTGGCTATATGCAAATCAGCTCTGACCCTGCGCCTCATGGGAACAGTCCAGTCCGAACTACCAAGCCATGTCTTTCCCAGACCGGAATCAAGCATCCAAGGACCGGTTTCTGGCTATCAGCCTTCATCAGCCTGGATAGCTTGACTCCAGTGGTGTGGAGAGCCTGGGACTCACGTCTGAGCATCCCCAGCACACTCGGGGTGAAATTGCAAAAAACACAGTTGATGGACAGAATGTAGAACAATGTCATACATTCACCCCAGTACAAGGATCTGGGCCTAAATCCATCATTTCTTTGCACTCCACACCACCCTGGGTTAAACACTGGCTATATGCAAATCAGCTCTGACCCTGTGCCTCATGGGAACAGTCCAGTCCGAACTACCAAGCCATGTCTTTCCCAGACCGGAATCAAGCATCCAAGGACTGGTTTCTGGCTATCAGCCTTCATCAGCCTGGATAGCTTGACTCCAGTGGTGTGGAGAGCCTGGGACTCACGTCTGAGCATCCCCAGCACACTCGGGGTGAAATTGCAAAAAACACAGTTGATGGACAGAATGTAGAACAATGTCATACATTCACCCCAGTACAAGGATCTGGGCCTAAATCCATCTTTTTTTGCACTCCACACCACCCTGGGTTAAACACTGGCTATATGCAAATCAGCTCTGACCCTGTGCCTCATGGGAACAGTCCAGTCCGAACTACCAAGCCATGTCTTTCCCAGACCGGAATCAAGCATCCAAGGACTGGTTTTTGGCTATCAGCCTTCATCAGCCTGGATAGCTTGACTCCAGTGGTGTGGAGAGCCTGGGACTCACGTCTGAGCATCCCCAGCACACTCGGGGTGAAATTGCAAAAAACACAGTTGATGGACAGAATGTAGAACAATGTCATACATTCACCCCAGTACAAGGATCTGGGCCTAAATCCATCGTTTTTTTGCACTCCACACCACCCTGGGTTAAACACTGGCTATATGCAAATCAGCTCTGACCCTGTGCCTCATGGGAACAGTCCAGTCCGAACTACCAAGCCATGTCTTTCCCAGACCGGAATCAAGTATCCAAGGACCGGTTTCTGGCTATCAGCCTTCATCAGCCTGGATAGCTTGACTCCAGTGGTGTGGAGAGCCTGGGACTCACGTCTGAGCATCCCCAGCACACTCGGGTGAAATTGCAAAAAACACAGTTGATGGACAGAATGTAGAACAATGTCATACATTCACCCCAGTACAAGGATCTGGGCCTAAATCCATCGTTTTTTTGCACTCCACACCACCCTGGGTTAAACACTGGCTATATGCAAATCAGCTCTGACCCTGTGCCTCATGGGAACAGTCCAGTCCGAACTACCAAGCCATGTCTTTCCCAGACCGGAATCAAGTATCCAAGGACCGGTTTCTGGCTATCAGCCTTCATCAGCCTGGATAGCTTGACTCCAGTGGTGTGGAGAGCCTGGGACTCACGTCTGAGCATCCCCAGCACACTCGGGTGAAATTGCAAAAAACACAGTTGATGGACAGAATGTAGAACAATGTCATACATTCACCCCAGTACAAGGATCTGGGCCTAAATCCATCGTTTTTATGCACTCCACACCACCCTGGGTTAAACACTGGCTATATGCAAATCAACTCTGACCCTGTGCCTCATGGGAACAGTCCAGTCCGAACTACCAAGCCATGTTTTTCCCAGACCGGAATCAAGTATCCAAGGACCGGTTTCTGGCTATCAGCCTTCATCAGCCTGGATAGCTTGCCTCCAGTGGTGTGGAGAGCCTGGGACTCACGTCTGAGCATCCCCAGCACACTCGGGGTGAAATTGCAAAAAACACAGTTGATGGACAGAATGTAGAACAATGTCATACATTCACCCCAGTACAAGGATCTGGGCCTAAATCCATCGTTTTTTTGCACTCCACACCACCCTGGGTTAAACACTGGCTATATGCAAATCAGCTCTGACCCTGTGCCTCATGGGAACAGTCCAGTCCGAACTACCAAGCCATGTCTTTCCCAGACCGGAATCAAGCATCCAAGGACCGGTTTCTGGCTATCAGCCTTCATCAGCCTGGATAGCTTGACTCCAGTGGTGTGGAGAGCCTGGGACTCACGTCTGAGCATCCCCAGCACACTCGGGGTGAAATTGCAAAAAACACAGTTGATGGACAGAATGTAGAACAATGTCATACATTCACCCCAGTACAAGGATCTGAGCCTAAATCCATCGTTTTTTTGCACTCCACACCACCCTGGGTTAAACACTGGCTATATGCAAATCAGCTCTGACCCTGTGCCTCATGGGAACAGTCCAGTCCGAACTACCAGGCCATGTCTTTCCCAGACCGGAATCAAGCATCCAAGGACCGGTTTCTGGCTATCAGCCTTCATCAGCCTGGATAGCTTGACTCCAGTGGTGTGGAGAGCCTGGGACTCACGTCTGAGCATCCCCAGCACACTCGGGGTGAAATTGCAAAAAACACAGTTGATGGACAGAATGTAGAACAATGTCATACATTCACCCCAGTACAAGGATCTGGGCCTAAATCCATCATTTTTTTGCACTCCACACCACCCTGGGTTAAACACTGGCTATATGCAAATCAGCTCTGACCCTGTGCCTCATGGGAACAGTCCAGTCCGAACTACCAAGCCATGTCTTTCCCAGACCGGAATCAAGCATCCAAGGACCGGTTTCTGGCTATCAGCCTTCATCAGCCTGGATAGCTTGACTCCAGTGGTGTGGAGAGCCTGGGACTCACGTCTGAGCATCCCCAGCACACTCGGGGTGAAATTGCAAAAAACACAGTTGATGGACAGAATGTAGAACAATGTCATACATTCACCCCAGTACAAGGATCTGGGCCTAAATCCATCATTTCTTTGCACTCCACACCACCCTGGGTTAAACACTGGCTATATGCAAATCAGCTCTGACCCTGTGCCTCATGGGAACAGTCCAGTCCGAACTACCAAGCCATGTCTTTCCCAGACGGGAATCAAGCATCCGAGGACCGGTTTCTGGCTATCAGCCTTCATCAGCCTGGATAGCTTGACTCCAGTGGTGTGGAGAGCCTGGGACTCACGTCTGAGCATCCCCAGCACACTCCGGGTGAAATTGCAAAAAACACAGTTGATGGAGAGAATGTAGAACAATGTCATACATTCACCCCAGTACAAGGATCTGGGCCTAAATCCATTGGTTTTTTTGCACTCCACACCACCCTGGGTTAAACACTGGCTATATGCAAATCAGCTCTGACCCTGTGCCTCATGGGAACAGTCCAGTCCGAACTACCAAGCCATGTCTTTCCCAGACCGGAATCAAGCATCCAAGGACTGGTTTCTGGCTATCAGCCTTCATCAGCCTGGATAGCTTGACTCCAGTGGTGTGGAGAGCCTGGGACTCACGTCTGAGCATCCCCAGCACACTCGGGGTGAAATTGCAAAAAACACAGTTGATGGACAGAATGTAGAACAATGTCATACATTCACCCCAGTACAAGGATCTGGGCCTAAATCCATCATTTATTTGCACTCCACACCACCCTGGGTTAAACACTGGCTATATGCAAATCAGCTCTGACCCTGTGCCGCATGGGAACAGTCCAGTCCGAACTACCAAGCCATGTCTTTCCCAGACCGGAATCAAGCATCCAAGGACTGGTTTCTGGCTATCAGCCTTCATCAGCCTGGATAGCTTGACTCCAGTGGTGTGGAGAGCCTGGGACTCACGTCTGAGCATCCCCAGCACACTCGGGTGAAATTGCAAAAAACACAGTTGATGGACAGAATGTAGAACAATGTCATACATTCACCCCAGTACAAGGATCTGGGCCTAAATCCATCTTTTTTTGCACTCCACACCACCCTGGGTTAAACACTGGCTATATGCAAATCAGCTCTGACCCTGTGCCTCATGGGAACAGTCCAGTCCGAACTACCAAGCCATGTCTTTCCCAGACCGGAATCAAGCATCCAAGGACTGGTTTTTGGCTATCAGCCTTCATCAGCCTGGATAGCTTGACTCCAGTGGTGTGGAGAGCCTGGGACTCACGTCTGAGCATCCCCAGCACACTCGGGGTGAAATTGCAAAAAACACAGTTGATGGACAGAATGTAGAACAATGTCATACATTCACCCCAGTACAAGGATCTGGGCCTAAATCCATCGTTTTTTTGCACTCCACACCACCCTGGGTTAAACACTGGCTATATGCAAATCAGCTCTGACCCTGTGCCTCATGGGAACAGTCCAGTCCGAACTACCAAGCCATGTCTTTCCCAGACCGGAATCAAGCATCCAAGGACCGGTTTCTGGCTATCAGCCTTCATCAGCCTGGATAGCTTGACTCCAGTGGTGTGGAGAGCCTGGGACTCACGTCTGAGCATCCCCAGCACACTCGGGGTGAAATTGCAAAAAACACAGTTGATGGACAGAATGTAGAACAATGTCATACATTCACCCCAGTACAAGGATCTGGGCCTAAATCCATCATTTCTTTGCACTCCACACCACCCTGGGTTAAACACTGGCTATATGCAAATCAGCTCTGACCCTGTGCCTCATGGGAACAGTCCAGTCCGAACTACCAAGCCATGTCTTTCCCAGACGGGAATCAAGCATCCGAGGACCGGTTTCTGGCTATCAGCCTTCATCAGCCTGGATAGCTTGACTCCAGTGGTGTGGAGAGCCTGGGACTCACGTCTGAGCATCCCCAGCACACTCCGGGTGAAATTGCAAAAAACACAGTTGATGGAGAGAATGTAGAACAATGTCATACATTCACCCCAGTACAAGGATCTGGGCCTAAATCCATCGTTTTTATGCACTCCACACCACCCTGGGTTAAACACTGGCTATATGCAAATCAACTCTGACCCTGTGCCTCATGGGAACAGTCCAGTCCGAACTACCAAGCCATGTCTTTCCCAGACCGGAATCAAGCATCCAAGGACCGGTTTCTGGCTATCAGCCTTCATCAGCCTGGATAGCTTGCCTCCAGTGGTGTGGAGAGCCTGGGACTCACGTCTGAGCATCCCCAGCACACTCGGGGTGAAATTGCAAAAAACACAGTTGATGGACAGAATGTAGAACAATGTCATACATTCACCCCAGTACAAGGATCTGGGCCTAAATCCATCGTTTTTTTGCACTCCACACCACCCTGGGTTAAACACTGGCTATATGCAAATCAGCTCTGACCCTGTGCCTCATGGGAACAGTCCAGTCCGAACTACCAAGCCATGTCTTTCCCAGACCGGAATCAAGCATCCAAGGACCGGTTTCTGGCTATCAGCCTTCATCAGCCTGGATAGCTTGACTCCAGTGGTGTGGAGAACCTGGGACTCACGTCTGAGCATCCCCAGCACACTCGGGGTGAAATTGCAAAAAACACAGTTGATGGACAGAATGTAGAACAATGTCATACATTCACCCCAGTACAAGGATCTGAGCCTAAATCCATCGTTTTTTTGCACTCCACACCACCCTGGGTTAAACACTGGCTATATGCAAATCAGCTCTGACCCTGTGCCTCATGGGAACAGTCCAGTCCGAACTACCAGGCCATGTCTTTCCCAGACCGGAATCAAGCATCCAAGGACCGGTTTCTGGCTATCAGCCTTCATCAGCCTGGATAGCTTGACTCCAGTGGTGTGGAGAGCCTGGGACTCACGTCTGAGCATCCCCAGCACACTCGGGGTGAAATTGCAAAAAACACAGTTGATGGACAGAATGTAGAACAATGTCATGCATTCACCCCAGTACAAGGATCTGGGCCTAAATCCATCGTTTTTTTGCACTCCACACCACCCTGGGTTAAACACTGGCTATATGCAAATCAGCTCTGACCCTGTGCCTCATGGGAACAGTCCAGTCCGAACTACCAAGCCATGTCTTTCCCAGACCGGAATCAAGCATCCAAGGACCGGTTTCTGGCTATCAGCCTTCATCAGCCTGGATAGCTTGACTCCAGTGGTGTGGAGAGCCTGGGACTCACGTCTGAGCATCCCCAGCACACTCGGGGTGAAATTGCAAAAAACACAGTTGATGGACAGAATGTAGAACAATGTCATACATTCACCCCAGTACAAGGATCTGGGCCTAAATCCATCATTTCTTTGCACTCCACACCACCCTGGGTTAAACACTGGCTATATGCAAATCAGCTCTGACCCTGTGCCTCATGGGAACAGTCCAGTCCGAACTACCAAGCCATGTCTTTCCCAGACGGGAATCAAGCATCCGAGGACCGGTTTCTGGCTATCAGCCTTCATCAGCCTGGATAGCTTGACTCCAGTGGTGTGGAGAGCCTGGGACTCACGTCTGAGCATCCCCAGCACACTCCGGGTGAAATTGCAAAAAACACAGTTGATGGAGAGAATGTAGAACAATGTCATACATTCACCCCAGTACAAGGATCTGGGCCTAAATCCATTGGTTTTTTTGCACTCCACACCACCCTGGGTTAAACACTGGCTATATGCAAATCAGCTCTGACCCTGTGCCTCATGGGAACAGTCCAGTCCGAACTACCAAGCCATGTCTTTCCCAGACCGGAATCAAGCATCCAAGGACTGGTTTCTGGCTATCAGCCTTCATCAGCCTGGATAGCTTGACTCCAGTGGTGTGGAGAGCCTGGGACTCACGTCTGAGCATCCCCAGCACACTCGGGGTGAAATTGCAAAAAACACAGTTGATGGACAGAATGTAGAACAATGTCATACATTCACCCCAGTACAAGGATCTGGGCCTAAATCCATCATTTTTTTGCACTCCACACCACCCTGGGTTAAACACTGGCTATATGCAAATCAGCTCTGACCCTGTGCCGCATGGGAACAGTACAGTCCGAACTACCAAGCCATGTCTTTCCCAGACCGGAATCAAGCATCCAAGGACTGGTTTCTGGCTATCAGCCTTCATCAGCCTGGATAGCTTGACTCCAGTGGTGTGGAGAGCCTGGGACTCACGTCTGAGCATCCCCAGCACACTCGGGTGAAATTGCAAAAAACACAGTTGATGGACAGAATGTAGAACAATGTCATACATTCACCCCAGTACAAGGATCTGGGCCTAAATCCATCTTTTTTTGCACTCCACACCACCCTGGGTTAAACACTGGCTATATGCAAATCAGCTCTGACCCTGTGCCTCATGGGAACAGTCCAGTCCGAACTACCAAGCCATGTCTTTCCCAGACCGGAATCAAGCATCCAAGGACTGGTTTTTGGCTATCAGCCTTCATCAGCCTGGATAGCTTGACTCCAGTGGTGTGGAGAGCCTGGGACTCACGTCTGAGCATCCCCAGCACACTCGGGGTGAAATTGCAAAAAACACAGTTGATGGACAGAATGTAGAACAATGTCATACATTCACCCCAGTACAAGGATCTGGGCCTAAATCCATCATTTTTTTGCACTCCACACCACCCTGGGTTAAACACTGGCTATATGCAAATCAGCTCTGACCCTGTGCCTCATGGGAACAGTCCAGTCCGAACTACCAAGCCATGTCTTTCCCAGACCGGAATCAAGTATCCAAGGACCGGTTTTTGGCTATCAGCCTTCATCAGCCTGGATAGCTTGACTCCAGTGGTGTGGAGAGCCTGGGACTCAAGTCTGAGCATCCCCAGCACACTCGGGTGAAATTGCAAAAAACACAGTTGATGGACAGAATGTAGAACAATGTCATACATTCACCCCAGTACAAGGATCTGGGCCTAAATCCATCGTTTTTTTGCACTCCACACCACCCTGGGTTAAACACTGGCTATATGCAAATCAGCTCTGACCCTGTGCCTCATGGGAACAGTCCAGTCCGAACTACCAAGCCATGTCTTTCCCAGACCGGAATCAAGTATCCAAGGACCGGTTTCTGGCTATCAGCCTTCATCAGCCTGGATAGCTTGACTCCAGTGGTGTGGAGAGCCTGGGACTCACGTCTGAGCATCCCCAGCACACTCGGGTGAAATTGCAAAAAACACAGTTGATGGACAGAATGTAGAACAATGTCATACATTCACCCCAGTACAAGGATCTGGGCCTAAATCCATCGTTTTTATGCACTCCACACCACCCTGGGTTAAACACTGGCTATATGCAAATCAACTCTGACCCTGTGCCTCATGGGAACAGTCCAGTCCGAACTACCAAGCCATGTCTTTCCCAGACCGGAATCAAGCATCCAAGGACCGGTTTCTGGCTATCAGCCTTCATCAGCCTGGATAGCTTGCCTCCAGTGGTGTGGAGAGCCTGGGACTCACGTCTGAGCATCCCCAGCACACTCGGGGTGAAATTGCAAAAAACACAGTTGATGGACAGAATGTAGAACAATGTCATACATTCACCCCAGTACAAGGATCTGGGCCTAAATCCATCGTTTTTTTGCACTCCACACCACCCTGGGTTAAACACTGGCTATATGCAAATCAGCTCTGACCCTGTGCCTCATGGGAACAGTCCAGTCCGAACTACCAAGCCATGTCTTTCCCAGACCGGAAACAAGTATCCAAGGACCGGTTTCTGGCTATCAGCCTTCATCAGCCTGGATAGCTTGACTCCAGTGGTGTGGAGAGCCTGGGACTCACGTCTGAGCATCCCCAGCACACTCGGGTGAAATTGCAAAAAACACAGTTGATGGACAGAATGTAGAACAATGTCATACATTCACCCCAGTACAAGGATCTGGGCCTAAATCCATCGTTTTTATGCACTCCACACCACCCTGGGTTAAACACTGGCTATATGCAAATCAACTCTGACCCTGTGCCTCATGGGAACAGTCCAGTCCGAACTACCAAGCCATGTCTTTCCCAGACCGGAATCAAGCATCCAAGGACCGGTTTCTTGCTATCAGCCTTCATCAGCCTGGATAGCTTGCCTCCAGTGGTGTGGAGAGCCTGGGACTCACGTCTGAGCATCCCCAGCACACTCGGGGTGAAATTGCAAAAAACACAGTTGATGGACAGAATGTAGAACAATGTCATACATTCACCCCAGTACAAGGATCTGGGCCTAAATCCATCGTTTTTTTGCACTCCACACCACCCTGGGTTAAACACTGGCTATATGCAAATCAGCTCTGACCCTGTGCCTCATGGGAACAGTCCAGTCCGAACTACCAAGCCATGTCTTTCCCAGACCGGAATCAAGCATCCAAGGACCGGTTTCTGGCTATCAGCCTTCATCAGCCTGGATAGCTTGACTCCAGTGGTGTGGAGAGCCTGGGACTCACGTCTGAGCATCCCCAGCACACTCGGGGTGAAATTGCAAAAAACACAGTTGATGGACAGAATGTAGAACAATGTCATACATTCACCCCAGTACAAGGATCTGGGCCTAAATCCATCGTTTTTTTGCACTCCACACCACCCTGGGTTAAACACTGGCTACATGCAAATCAGCTCTGACCCTTTGCCTCATGGGAACAGTCCAGTCCGAACTACCAAGCCATGTCTTTCCCAGACCGGAATCAAGCATCCAAGGACCAGTTTCTGGCTATCAGCCTTCATCAGCCTGGATAGCTTGACTCCAGTGGTGTGGAGAGCCTGGGACTCACGTCTGAGCATCCCCAGCACACTCGGGGTAAAATTGCAAAAAACACAGTTGATGGACAGAATGTAGAACAATGTCATACATTCACCCCAGTACAAGGATCTGGGCCTAAATCCATCGTTTTTTTGCACTCCACACCACCCTGGGTTAAACACTGGCTATATGCAAATCAGCTCTGACCCTGTGCCTCATGGGAACAGTCCAGTCCGAACTACCAAGCCATGTCTTTCCCAGACCGGAATCAAGCATCCAAGGACCGGTTTCTGGCTATCAGCCTTCATCAGCCTGGATAGCTTCACTCCAGTGGTGTGGAGAGCCTGGGACTCACGTCTGAGCATCCCCAGCACACTCGGGGTGAAATTGCAAAAAACACAGTTGATGGACAGAATGTAGAACAATGTCATACATTCACCCCAGTACAAGGATCTGGGCCTAAATCCATCGTTTTTTTGCACTCCACACCAACCTGGGTTAAACACTGGCTATATGCAAATCAGCTCTGACCCTGTGCCTCATGGGAACAGTCCAGTCCGAACTACCAGGCCATGTCTTTCCCAGACCGGAATCAAGCATCCAAGGACCGGTTTCTGGCTATCAGCCTTCATCAGCCTGGATAGCTTGACTCCAGTGGTGTGGAGAGCCTGGGACTCACGTCTGAGCATCCCCAGCACACTCGGGGTGAAATTGCAAAAAACACAGTTGATGGACAGAATGTAGAACAATGTCATACATTCACCCCAGTACAAGGATCTGGGCCTAAATCCATCGTTTTTTTGCACTCCACACCACCCTGGGTTAAACACTGGCTACATGCAAATCAGCTCTGACCCTTTGCCTCATGGGAACAGTCCAGTCCGAACTACCAAGCCATGTCTTTCCCAGACCGGAATCAAGCATCCAAGGACCGGTTTCTTGCTATCAGCCTTCATCAGCCTGGATAGATTGCCTCCAGTGGTGTGGAGAGCCTGGGACTCACGTCTGAGCATCCCCAGCACACTCGGGGTGAAATTGCAAAAAACACAGTTGATGGACAGAATGTAGAACAATGTCATACATTCACCCCAGTACAAGGATCTGGGCCTAAATCCATCGTTTTTTTGCACTCCACACCACCCTGGGTTAAACACTGGCTATATGCAAATAAACTCTGACCCTGTGCCTCATGGGAACAGTCCAGTCCGAACTACCAAGCCATGTCTTTCCCAGACCGGAATCAAGCATCCAAGGACCGGTTTCTGGCTATCAGCCTTCATCAGCCTGGATAGCTTGACTCCAGTGGTGTGGAGAGCCTGGGACTCACGTCTGAGCATCCCCAGCACACTCGGGGTGAAATTGCAAAAAACACAGTTGATGGACAGAATGTAGAACAATGTCATACATTCACCCCAGTACAAGGATCTGGGCCTAAATCCATCGTTTTTTTGCACTCCACACCACCCTGGGTTAAACACTGGCTACATGCAAATCAGCTCTGACCCTTTGCCTCATGGGAACAGTCCAGTCCGAACTACCAAGCCATGTCTTTCCCAGACCGGAATCAAGCATCCGAGGACCGGTTTCTGGCTATCAGCCTTCATCAGCCTGGATAGCTTGACTCCAGTGGTGTGGAGAGCCTGGGACTCACGTCTGAGCATCCCCAGCACACTCGGGGTAAAATTGCAAAAAACACAGTTGATGGACAGAATGTAGAACAATGTCATCCATTCACCCCAGTACAAGGATCTGGGCCTAAATCCATCATTTTTTTGCACTCCACACCACCCTGGGTTAAACACTGGCTATATGCAAATCAGCTCTGACCCTGTGCCTCATGGGAACAGTCCAGTCCGAACTACCAAGCCATGTCTTTCCCAGACCGGAATCAAGCATCCAAGGACCGGTTTCTGGCTATCAGCCTTCATCAGCCTGGATAGCTTGACTCCAGTGGTGTGGAGAGCCTGGGACTCACGTCTGAGCATCCCCAGCACACTCGGGGTGAAATTGCAAAAAACACAGTTGATGGACAGAATGTAGAACAATGTCATACATTCACCCCAGTACAAGGATCTGGGCCTAAATCCATCGTTTTTTTGCACTCCACACCACCCTGGGTTAAACACTGGCTATATGCAAATCAGCTCTGACCCTGTGCCTCATGGGAACAGTCCAGTCCGAACTACCAGGCCATGTCTTTCCCAGACCGGAATCAAGCATCCAAGGACCGGTTTCTGGCTATCAGCCTTCATCAGCCTGGATAGCTTGACTCCAGTGGTGTGGAGAGCCTGGGACTCACGTCTGAGCATCCCCAGCACACTCGGGGTGAAATTGCAAAAAACACAGTTGATGGACAGAATGTAGAACAATGTCATACATTCACCCCAGTACAAGGATCTGGGCCTAAATCCATCGTTTTTTTGCACTCCACACCACCCTGGGTTAAACACTGGCTACATGCAAATCAGCTCTGACCCTTTGCCTCATGGGAACAGTCCAGTCCGAACTACCAAGCCATGTCTTTCCCAGACCGGAATCAAGCATCCAAGGACCGGTTTCTGGCTATCAGCCTTCATCAGCCTGGATAGCTTGACTCCAGTGGTGTGGAGAGCCTGGGACTCACGTCTGAGCATCCCCAGCACACTCGGGGTAAAAATGCAAAAAACACAGTTGATGGACAGAATGTAGAACAATGTCATACATTCACCCCAGTACAAGGATCTGGGCCTAAATCCATCGTTTTTTTGCACTCCACACCACCCTGGGTTAAACACTGGCTATATGCAAATCAGCTCTGACCCTGTGCCTCATGGAAACAGTCCAGTCCGAACTACCAAGCCATGTCTTTCCCAGACCGGAATCAAGCATCCAAGGACCGGTTTCTGGCTATCAGCCTTCATCAGCCTGGATAGCTTGACTCCAGTGGTGTGGAGAGCCTGGGACTCACGTCTGAGCATCCCCAGCACACTCGGGGTGAAATTGCAAAAAACACAGTTGATGGACAGAATGTAGAACAATGTCATACATTCACCCCAGTACAATGATCTGAGCCTAAATCCATCTTTTTTTTGCACTCCACACCACCCTGGGTTAAACACTGGCTATATGCAAATCAGCTCTGACCCTGTGCCTCATGGGAACAGTCCAGTCCGAACTACCAGGCCATGTCTTTCCCAGACCGGAATCAAGCATCCAAGGACCGGTTTCTGGCTATCAGCCTTCATCAGCCTGGATAGCTTGACTCCAGTGGTGTGGAGAGCCTGGGACTCACGTCTGAGCATCCCCAGCACACTCGGGGTGAAATTGCAAAAAACACAGTTGATGGACAGAATGTAGAACAATGTCATACATTCACCCCAGTACAAGGATCTGGGCCTAAATCCATCGTTTTTTTGCACTCCACACCACCCTGGGTTAAATACTGGCTATATGCAAATCAGCTCTGACCCTGTGCCTCATGGGAACAGTCCAGTCCGAACTACCAGGCCATGTCTTTCCCAGACCGGAATCAAGCATTCAAGGACCGGTTTCTGGCTATCAGCCTTCATCAGCCTGGATAGCTTGACTCCAGTGGTGTGGAGAGCCTGGGACTCACGTCTGAGCATCCCCAGCACACTCGGGGTGAAATTGCAAAAAACACAGTTGATGGACAGAATGTAGAACAATGTCATACATTCACCCCAGTACAAGGATCTGGGCCTAAATCCATCGTTTTTTTGCACTCCACACCACCCTGGGTTAAACACTGGCTACATGCAAATCAGCTCTGACCCTTTGCCTCATGGGAACAGTCCAGTCCGAACTACCAAGCCATGTCTTTCCCAGACCGGAATCAAGCATCCAAGGACCGGTTTCTGGCTATCAGCCTTCATCAGCCTGGATAGCTTGACTCCAGTGGTGTGGAGAGCCTGGGACTCACGTCTGAGCATCCCCAGCACACTCGGGGTGAAATTGCAAAAAACACAGTTGATGGACAGAATGTAGAACAATGTCATACATTCACCCCAGTACAATGATCTGAGCCTAAATCCATCGTTTTTTTGCACTCCACACCACCCTGGGTTAAACACTGGCTATATGCAAATCAGCTCTGACCCTGTGCCTCATGGGAACAGTCCAGTCCGAACTACCAGGCCATGTCTTTCCCAGACCGGAATCAAGCAACCAAGGACCGGTTTCTGGCTATCAGCCTTCATCAGCCTGGATAGCTTGACTCCAGTGGTGTGGAGAGCCTGGGACTCACGTCTGAGCATCCCCAGCACACTCGGGGTGAAATTGCAAAAAACACAGTTGATGGACAGAATGTAGAACAATGTCATACATTCACCCCAGTACAAGGATCTGGGCCTAAATCCATCGTTTTTTTGCACTCCACACCACCCTGGGTTAAACACTGGCTATATGCAAATCAGCTCTGACCCTGTGCCTCATGGGAACATTCCAGTCCGAACTACCAAGCCATGTCTTTCCCAGACCGGAATCAAGCATCCAAGGACCGGTTTCTGGCTATCAGCCTTCATCAGCCTGGATAGCTTGACTCCAGTGGTGTGGAGAGCCTGGGACTCACGTCTGAGCATCCCCAGCACACTCGGGGTGAAATTGCAAAAAACACAGTTGATGGACAGAATGTAGAACAATGTCATACATTCACCCCAGTACAAGGATCTGGGCCTAAATCCATCATTTCTTTGCACTCCACACCACCCTGGGTTAAACACTGGCTATATGCAAATCAGCTCTGACCCTGTGCCTCATGGGAACAGTCCAGTCCGAACTACCAAGCCATGTCTTTCCCAGACGGGAATCAAGCATCCGAGGACCGGTTTCTGGCTATCAGCCTTCATCAGCCTGGATAGCTTGACTCCAGTGGTGTGGAGAGCCTGGGACTCACGTCTGAGCATCCCCAGCACACTCCGGGTGAAATTGCAAAAAACACAGTTGATGGAGAGAATGTAGAACAATGTCATACATTCACCCCAGTACAAGGATCTGGGCCTAAATCCATTGTTTTTTTTGCACTCCACACCACCCTGGGTTAAACACTGGCTATATGCAAATCAGCTCTGACCCTGTGCCTCATGGGAACAGTCCAGTCCGAACTACCAAGCCATGTCTTTCCCAGACCGGAATCAAGCATCCAAGGACTGGTTTCTGGCTATCAGCCTTCATCAGCCTGGATAGCTTGACTCCAGTGGTGTGGAGAGCCTGGGACTCACGTCTGAGCATCCCCAGCACACTCGGGGTGAAATTGCAAAAAACACAGTTGATGGACAGAATGTAGAACAATGTCATACATTCACCCCAGTACAAGGATCTGGGCCTAAATCCATCATTTTTTTGCACTCCACACCACCCTGGGTTAAACACTGGCTATATGCAAATCAGCTCTGACCCTGTGCCGCATGGGAACAGTCCAGTCCGAACTACCAAGCCATGTCTTTCCCAGACCGGAATCAAGCATCCAAGGACCGGTTTCTGGCTATCAGCCTTCATCAGCCTGGATAGCTTGACTCCAGTGGTGTGGAGAGCCTGGGACTCACGTCTGAGCATCCCCAGCACACTCGGGTGAAATTGCAAAAAACACAGTTGATGGACAGAATGTAGAACAATGTCATACATTCACCCCAGTACAAGGATCTGGGCCTAAATCCATCTTTTTTTGCACTCCACACCACCCTGGGTTAAACACTGGCTATATGCAAATCAGCTCTGACCCTGTGCCTCATGGGAACAGTCCAGTCCGAACTACCAAGCCATGTCTTTCCCAGACCGGAATCAAGCATCCA
Organism: Lissotriton helveticus; assembly: GCF_964261635.1. Taxonomy (NCBI): domain Eukaryota; kingdom Metazoa; phylum Chordata; class Amphibia; order Caudata; family Salamandridae; genus Lissotriton; species Lissotriton helveticus. The sequence continues at coordinate 661,653,014 of NC_136067.1, forward strand.
AGGACCGGTTTTTGGCTATCAGCCTTCATCAGCCTGGATAGCTTGACTCCAGTGGTGTGGAGAGCCTGGGACTCACGTCTGAGCATCCCCAGCACACTCGGGGTGAAATTGCAAAAAACACAGTTGATGGACAGAATGTAGAACAATGTCATACATTCACCCCAGTACAAGGATCTGGGCCTAAATCCATCGTTTTTTTGCACTCCACACCACCCTGGGTTAAACACTGGCTATATGCAAATCAGCTCTGACCCTGTGCCTCATGGGAACAGTCCAGTCCGAACTACCAAGCCATGTCTTTCCCAGACCGGAATCAAGTATCCAAGGACCGGTTTCTGGCTATCAGCCTTCATCAGCCTGGATAGCTTGACTCCAGTGGTGTGGAGAGCCTGGGACTCACGTCTGAGCATCCCCAGCACACTCGGGTGAAATTGCAAAAAACACAGTTGATGGACAGAATGTAGAACAATGTCATACATTCACCCCAGTACAAGGATCTGGGCCTAAATCCATCGTTTTTTTGCACTCCACACCACCCTGGGTTAAACACTGGCTATATGCAAATCAGCTCTGACCCTGTGCCTCATGGGAACAGTCCAGTCCGAACTACCAAGCCATGTCTTTCCCAGACCGGAATCAAGTATCCAAGGACCGGTTTCTGGCTATCAGCCTTCATCAGCCTGGATAGCTTGACTCCAGTGGTGTGGAGAGCCTGGGACTCACGTCTGAGCATCCCCAGCACACTCGGGTGAAATTGCAAAAAACACAGTTGATGGACAGAATGTAGAACAATGTCATACATTCACCCCAGTACAAGGATCTGGGCCTAAATCCATCGTTTTTATGCACTCCACACCACCCTGGGTTAAACACTGGCTATATGCAAATCAACTCTGACCCTGTGCCTCATGGGAACAGTCCAGTCCGAACTACCAAGCCATGTCTTTCCCAGACCGGAATCAAGCATCCAAGGACCGGTTTCTGGCTATCAGCCTTCATCAGCCTGGATAGCTTGCCTCCAGTGGTGTGGAGAGCCTGGGACTCACGTCTGAGCATCCCCAGCACACTCGGGGTGAAATTGCAAAAAACACAGTTGATGGACAGAATGTAGAACAATGTCATACATTCACCCCAGTACAAGGATCTGGGCCTAAATCCATCGTTTTTTTGCACTCCACACCACCCTGGGTTAAACACTGGCTATATGCAAATCAGCTCTGACCCTGTGCCTCATGGGAACAGTCCAGTCCGAACTACCAAGCCATGTCTTTCCCAGACCGGAATCAAGCATCCAAGGACCGGTTTCTGGCTATCAGCCTTCATCAGCCTGGATAGCTTGACTCCAGTGGTGTGGAGAGCCTGGGACTCACGTCTGAGCATCCCCAGCACACTCGGGGTGAAATTGCAAAAAACACAGTTGATGGACAGAATGTAGAACAATGTCATACATTCACCCCAGTACAAGGATCTGAGCCTAAATCCATCGTTTTTTTGCACTCCACACCACCCTGGGTTAAACACTGGCTATATGCAAATCAGCTCTGACCCTGTGCCTCATGGGAACAGTCCAGTCCGAACTACCAGGCCATGTCTTTCCCAGACCGGAATCAAGCATCCAAGGACCGGTTTCTGGCTATCAGCCTTCATCAGCCTGGATAGCTTGACTCCAGTGGTGTGGAGAGCCTGGGACTCACGTCTGAGCATCCCCAGCACACTCGGGGTGAAATTGCAAAAAACACAGTTGATGGACAGAATGTAGAACAATGTCATACATTCACCCCAGTACAAGGATCTGGGCCTAAATCCATCGTTTTTTTGCACTCCACACCACCCTGGGTTAAACACTGGCTATATGCAAATCAGCTCTGACCCTGTGCCTCATGGGAACAGTCCAGTCCGAACTACCAAGCCATGTCTTTCCCAGACCGGAATCAAGCATCCAAGGACCGGTTTCTGGCTATCAGCCTTCATCAGCCTGGATAGCTTGACTCCAGTGGTGTGGAGAGCCTGGGACTCACGTCTGAGCATCCCCAGCACACTCGGGGTGAAATTGCAAAAAACACAGTTGATGGACAGAATGTAGAACAATGTCATACATTCACCCCAGTACAAGGATCTGGGCCTAAATCCATCATTTCTTTGCACTCCACACCACCCTGGGTTAAACACTGGCTATATGCAAATCAGCTCTGACCCTGTGCCTCATGGGAACAGTCCAGTCCGAACTACCAAGCCATGTCTTTCCCAGACGGGAATCAAGCATCCGAGGACCGGTTTCTGGCTATCAGCCTTCATCAGCCTGGATAGCTTGACTCCAGTGGTGTGGAGAGCCTGGGACTCACGTCTGAGCATCCCCAGCACACTCCGGGTGAAATTGCAAAAAACACAGTTGATGGAGAGAATGTAGAACAATGTCATACATTCACCCCAGTACAAGGATCTGGGCCTAAATCCATTGGTTTTTTTGCACTCCACACCACCCTGGGTTAAACACTGGCTATATGCAAATCAGCTCTGACCCTGTGCCTCATGGGAACAGTCCAGTCCGAACTACCAAGCCATGTCTTTCCCAGACCGGAATCAAGCATCCAAGGACTGGTTTCTGGCTATCAGCCTTCATCAGCCTGGATAGCTTGACTCCAGTGGTGTGGAGAGCCTGGGACTCACGTCTGAGCATCCCCAGCACACTCGGGGTGAAATTGCAAAAAACACAGTTGATGGACAGAATGTAGAACAATGTCATACATTCACCCCAGTACAAGGATCTGGGCCTAAATCCATCATTTTTTTGCACTCCACACCACCCTGGGTTAAACACTGGCTATATGCAAATCAGCTCTGACCCTGTGCCGCATGGGAACAGTCCAGTCCGAACTACCAAGCCATGTCTTTCCCAGACCGGAATCAAGCATCCAAGGACTGGTTTCTGGCTATCAGCCTTCATCAGCCTGGATAGCTTGACTCCAGTGGTGTGGAGAGCCTGGGACTCACGTCTGAGCATCCCCAGCACACTCGGGTGAAATTGCAAAAAACACAGTTGATGGACAGAATGTAGAACAATGTCATACATTCACCCCAGTACAAGGATCTGGGCCTAAATCCATCTTTTTTTGCACTCCACACCACCCTGGGTTAAACACTGGCTATATGCAAATCAGCCCTGACCCTGTGCCTCATGGGAACAGTCCAGTCCGAACTACCAAGCCATGTCTTTCCCAGACCGGAATCAAGCATCCAAGGACTGGTTTTTGGCTATCAGCCTTCATCAGCCTGGATAGCTTGACTCCAGTGGTGTGGAGAGCCTGGGACTCACGTCTGAGCATCCCCAGCACACTCGGGGTGAAATTGCAAAAAACACAGTTGATGGACAGAATGTAGAACAATGTCATACATTCACCCCAGTACAAGGATCTGGGCCTAAATCCATCGTTTTTTTGCACTCCACACCACCCTGGGTTAAACACTGGCTATATGCAAATCAGCTCTGACCCTGTGCCTCATGGGAACAGTCCAGTCCGAACTACCAAGCCATGTCTTTCCCAGACCGGAATCAAGTATCCAAGGACCGGTTTCTGGCTATCAGCCTTCATCAGCCTGGATAGCTTGACTCCAGTGGTGTGGAGAGCCTGGGACTCACGTCTGAGCATCCCCAGCACACTCGGGTGAAATTGCAAAAAACACAGTTGATGGACAGAATGTAGAACAATGTCATACATTCACCCCAGTACAAGGATCTGGGCCTAAATCCATCGTTTTTTTGCACTCCACACCACCCTGGGTTAAACACTGGCTATATGCAAATCAGCTCTGACCCTGTGCCTCATGGGAACAGTCCAGTCCGAACTACCAAGCCATGTCTTTCCCAGACCGGAATCAAGTATCCAAGGACCGGTTTCTGGCTATCAGCCTTCATCAGCCTGGATAGCTTGACTCCAGTGGTGTGGAGAGCCTGGGACTCACGTCTGAGCATCCCCAGCACACTCGGGTGAAATTGCAAAAAACACAGTTGATGGACAGAATGTAGAACAATGTCATACATTCACCCCAGTACAAGGATCTGGGCCTAAATCCATCGTTTTTATGCACTCCACACCACCCTGGGTTAAACACTGGCTATATGCAAATCAACTCTGACCCTGTGCCTCATGGGAACAGTCCAGTCCGAACTACCAAGCCATGTCTTTCCCAGACCGGAATCAAGCATCCAAGGACCGGTTTCTGGCTATCAGCCTTCATCAGCCTGGATAGCTTGCCTCCAGTGGTGTGGAGAGCCTGGGACTCACGTCTGAGCATCCCCAGCACACTCGGGGTGAAATTGCAAAAAACACAGTTGATGGACAGAATGTAGAACAATGTCATACATTCACCCCAGTACAAGGATCTGGGCCTAAATCCAACGTTTTTTTGCACTCCACACCACCCTGGGTTAAACACTGGCTATATGCAAATCAGCTCTGACCCTGTGCCTCATGGGAACAGTCCAGTCCGAACTACCAAGCCATGTCTTTCCCAGACCGGAATCAAGCATCCAAGGACCGGTTTCTGGCTATCAGCCTTCATCAGCCTGGATAGCTTGACTCCAGTGGTGTGGAGAGCCTGGGACTCACGTCTGAGCATCCCCAGCACACTCGGGGTGAAATTGCAAAAAACACAGTTGATGGACAGAATGTAGAACAATGTCATACATTCACCCCAGTACAAGGATCTGAGCCTAAATCCATCGTTTTTTTGCACTCCACACCACCCTGGGTTAAACACTGGCTATATGCAAATCAACTCTGACCCTGTGCCTCATGGGAACAGTCCAGTCCGAACTACCAGGCCATGTCTTTCCCAGACCGGAATCAAGCATCCAAGGACCGGTTTCTGGCTATCAGCCTTCATCAGCCTGGATAGCTTGACTCCAGTGGTGTGGAGAGCCTGGGACTCACGTCTGAGCATCCCCAGCACACTCGGGGTGAAATTGCAAAAAACACAGTTGATGGACAGAATGTAGAACAATGTCATACATTCACCCCAGTACAAGGATCTGGGCCTAAATCCATCGTTTTTTTGCACTCCACACCACCCTGGGTTAAACACTGGCTATATGCAAATCAGCTCTGACCCTGCGCCTCATGGGAACAGTCCAGTCCGAACTACCAAGCCATGTCTTTCCCAGACCGGAATCAAGCATCCAAGGACCGGTTTCTGGCTATCAGCCTTCATCAGCCTGGATAGCTTGACTCCAGTGGTGTGGAGAGCCTGGGACTCACGTCTGAGCATCCCCAGCACACTCGGGGTGAAATTGCAAAAAACACAGTTGATGGACAGAATGTAGAACAATGTCATACATTCACCCCAGTACAAGGATCTGGGCCTAAATCCATCATTTCTTTGCACTCCACACCACCCTGGGTTAAACACTGGCTATATGCAAATCAGCTCTGACCCTGTGCCTCATGGGAACAGTCCAGTCCGAACTACCAAGCCATGTCTTTCCCAGACCGGAATCAAGCATCCAAGGACTGGTTTCTGGCTATCAGCCTTCATCAGCCTGGATAGCTTGACTCCAGTGGTGTGGAGAGCCTGGGACTCACGTCTGAGCATCCCCAGCACACTCGGGGTGAAATTGCAAAAAACACAGTTGATGGACAGAATGTAGAACAATGTCATACATTCACCCCAGTACAAGGATCTGGGCCTAAATCCATCTTTTTTTGCACTCCACACCACCCTGGGTTAAACACTGGCTATATGCAAATCAGCTCTGACCCTGTGCCTCATGGGAACAGTCCAGTCCGAACTACCAAGCCATGTCTTTCCCAGACCGGAATCAAGCATCCAAGGACTGGTTTTTGGCTATCAGCCTTCATCAGCCTGGATAGCTTGACTCCAGTGGTGTGGAGAGCCTGGGACTCACGTCTGAGCATCCCCAGCACACTCGGGGTGAAATTGCAAAAAACACAGTTGATGGACAGAATGTAGAACAATGTCATACATTCACCCCAGTACAAGGATCTGGGCCTAAATCCATCGTTTTTTTGCACTCCACACCACCCTGGGTTAAACACTGGCTATATGCAAATCAGCTCTGACCCTGTGCCTCATGGGAACAGTCCAGTCCGAACTACCAAGCCATGTCTTTCCCAGACCGGAATCAAGTATCCAAGGACCGGTTTCTGGCTATCAGCCTTCATCAGCCTGGATAGCTTGACTCCAGTGGTGTGGAGAGCCTGGGACTCACGTCTGAGCATCCCCAGCACACTCGGGTGAAATTGCAAAAAACACAGTTGATGGACAGAATGTAGAACAATGTCATACATTCACCCCAGTACAAGGATCTGGGCCTAAATCCATCGTTTTTATGCACTCCACACCACCCTGGGTTAAACACTGGCTATATGCAAATCAACTCTGACCCTGTGCCTCATGGGAACAGTCCAGTCCGAACTACCAAGCCATGTTTTTCCCAGACCGGAATCAAGTATCCAAGGACCGGTTTCTGGCTATCAGCCTTCATCAGCCTGGATAGCTTGCCTCCAGTGGTGTGGAGAGCCTGGGACTCACGTCTGAGCATCCCCAGCACACTCGGGGTGAAATTGCAAAAAACACAGTTGATGGACAGAATGTAGAACAATGTCATACATTCACCCCAGTACAAGGATCTGGGCCTAAATCCATCGTTTTTTTGCACTCCACACCACCCTGGGTTAAACACTGGCTATATGCAAATCAGCTCTGACCCTGTGCCTCATGGGAACAGTCCAGTCCGAACTACCAAGCCATGTCTTTCCCAGACCGGAATCAAGCATCCAAGGACCGGTTTCTGGCTATCAGCCTTCATCAGCCTGGATAGCTTGACTCCAGTGGTGTGGAGAGCCTGGGACTCACGTCTGAGCATCCCCAGCACACTCGGGGTGAAATTGCAAAAAACACAGTTGATGGACAGAATGTAGAACAATGTCATACATTCACCCCAGTACAAGGATCTGAGCCTAAATCCATCGTTTTTTTGCACTCCACACCACCCTGGGTTAAACACTGGCTATATGCAAATCAGCTCTGACCCTGTGCCTCATGGGAACAGTCCAGTCCGAACTACCAGGCCATGTCTTTCCCAGACCGGAATCAAGCATCCAAGGACCGGTTTCTGGCTATCAGCCTTCATCAGCCTGGATAGCTTGACTCCAGTGGTGTGGAGAGCCTGGGACTCACGTCTGAGCATCCCCAGCACACTCGGGGTGAAATTGCAAAAAACACAGTTGATGGACAGAATGTAGAACAATGTCATACATTCACCCCAGTACAAGGATCTGGGCCTAAATCCATCGTTTTTTTGCACTCCACACCACCCTGGGTTAAACACTGGCTATATGCAAATCAGCTCTGACCCTGTGCCTCATGGGAACAGTCCAGTCCGAACTACCAAGCCATGTCTTTCCCAGACCGGAATCAAGCATCCAAGGACCGGTTTCTGGCTATCAGCCTTCATCAGCCTGGATAGCTTGACTCCAGTGGTGTGGAGAGCCTGGGACTCACGTCTGAGCATCCCCAGCACACTCGGGGTGAAATTGCAAAAAACACAGTTGATGGACAGAATGTAGAACAATGTCATACATTCACCCCAGTACAAGGATCTGGGCCTAAATCCATCATTTCTTTGCACTCCACACCACCCTGGGTTAAACACTGGCTATATGCAAATCAGCTCTGACCCTGTGCCTCATGGGAACAGTCCAGTCCGAACTACCAAGCCATGTCTTTCCCAGACGGGAATCAAGCATCCGAGGACCGGTTTCTGGCTATCAGCCTTCATCAGCCTGGATAGCTTGACTCCAGTGGTGTGGAGAGCCTGGGACTCACGTCTGAGCATCCCCAGCACACTCCGGGTGAAATTGCAAAAAACACAGTTGATGGAGAGAATGTAGAACAATGTCATACATTCACCCCAGTACAAGGATCTGGGCCTAAATCCATTGGTTTTTTTGCACTCCACACCACCCTGGGTTAAACACTGGCTATATGCAAATCAGCTCTGACCCTGTGCCTCATGGGAACAGTCCAGTCCGAACTACCAAGCCATGTCTTTCCCAGACCGGAATCAAGCATCCAAGGACTGGTTTCTGGCTATCAGCCTTCATCAGCCTGGATAGCTTGACTCCAGTGGTGTGGAGAGCCTGGGACTCACGTCTGAGCATCCCCAGCACACTCGGGGTGAAATTGCAAAAAACACAGTTGATGGACAGAATGTAGAACAATGTCATACATTCACCCCAGTACAAGGATCTGGGCCTAAATCCATCATTTTTTTGCACTCCACACCACCCTGGGTTAAACACTGGCTATATGCAAATCAGCTCTGACCCTGTGCCGCATGGGAACAGTCCAGTCCGAACTACCAAGCCATGTCTTTCCCAGACCGGAATCAAGCATCCAAGGACTGGTTTCTGGCTATCAGCCTTCATCAGCCTGGATAGCTTGACTCCAGTGGTGTGGAGAGCCTGGGACTCACGTCTGAGCATCCCCAGCACACTCGGGTGAAATTGCAAAAAACACAGTTGATGGACAGAATGTAGAACAATGTCATACATTCACCCCAGTACAATGATCTGGGCCTAAATCCATCTTTTTTTGCACTCCACACCACCCTGGGTTAAACACTGGCTATATGCAAATCAGCTCTGACCCTGTGCCTCATGGGAACAGTCCAGTCCGAACTACCAAGCCATGTCTTTCCCAGACCGGAATCAAGCATCCAAGGACTGGTTTTTGGCTATCAGCCTTCATCAGCCTGGATAGCTTGACTCCAGTGGTGTGGAGAGCCTGGGACTCACGTCTGAGCATCCCCAGCACACTCGGGGTGAAATTGCAAAAAACACAGTTGATGGACAGAATGTAGAACAATGTCATACATTCACCCCAGTACAAGGATCTGGGCCTAAATCCATCGTTTTTTTGCACTCCACACCACCCTGGGTTAAACACTGGCTATATGCAAATCAGCTCTGACCCTGTGCCTCATGGGAACAGTCCAGTCCGAACTACCAAGCCATGTCTTTCCCAGACCGGAATCAAGTATCCAAGGACCGGTTTCTGGCTATCAGCCTTCATCAGCCTGGATAGCTTGACTCCAGTGGTGTGGAGAGCCTGGGACTCACGTCTGAGCATCCCCAGCACACTCGGGTGAAATTGCAAAAAACACAGTTGATGGACAGAATGTAGAACAATGTCATACATTCACCCCAGTACAAGGATCTGGGCCTAAATCCATCGTTTTTATGCACTCCACACCACCCTGGGTTAAACACTGGCTATATGCAAATCAACTCTGACCCTGTGCCTCATGGGAACAGTCCAGTCCGAACTACCAAGCCATGTTTTTCCCAGACCGGAATCAAGTATCCAAGGACCGGTTTCTGGCTATCAGCCTTCATCAGCCTGGATAGCTTGCCTCCAGTGGTGTGGAGAGCCTGGGACTCACGTCTGAGCATCCCCAGCACACTCGGGGTGAAATTGCAAAAAACACAGTTGATGGACAGAATGTAGAACAATGTCATACATTCACCCCAGTACAAGGATCTGGGCCTAAATCCATCGTTTTTTTGCACTCCACACCACCCTGGGTTAAACACTGGCTATATGCAAATCAGCTCTGACCCTGTGCCTCATGGGAACAGTCCAGTCCGAACTACCAAGCCATGTCTTTCCCAGACCGGAATCAAGCATCCAAGGACCGGTTTCTGGCTATCAGCCTTCATCAGCCTGGATAGCTTGACTCCAGTGGTGTGGAGAGCCTGGGACTCACGTCTGAGCATCCCCAGCACACTCGGGGTGAAATTGCAAAAAACACAGTTGATGGACAGAATGTAGAACAATGTCATACATTCACCCCAGTACAAGGATCTGAGCCTAAATCCATCGTTTTTTTGCACTCCACACCACCCTGGGTTAAACACTGGCTATATGCAAATCAGCTCTGACCCTGTGCCTCATGGGAACAGTCCAGTCCGAACTACCAGGCCATGTCTTTCCCAGACCGGAATCAAGCATCCAAGGACCGGTTTCTGGCTATCAGCCTTCATCAGCCTGGATAGCTTGACTCCAGTGGTGTGGAGAGCCTGGGACTCACGTCTGAGCATCCCCAGCACACTCGGGGTGAAATTGCAAAAAACACAGTTGATGGACAGAATGTAGAACAATGTCATACATTCACCCCAGTACAAGGATCTGGGCCTAAATCCATCGTTTTTTTGCACTCCACACCACCCTGGGTTAAACACTGGCTATATGCAAATCAGCTCTGACCCTGTGCCTCATGGGAACAGTCCAGTCCGAACTACCAAGCCATGTCTTTCCCAGACCGGAATCAAGCATCCAAGGACCGGTTTCTGGCTATCAGCCTTCATCAGCCTGGATAGCTTGACTCCAGTGGTGTGGAGAGCCTGGGACTCACGTCTGAGCATCCCCAGCACACTCGGGGTGAAATTGCAAAAAACACAGTTGATGGACAGAATGTAGAACAATGTCATACATTCACCCCAGTACAAGGATCTGGGCCTAAATCCATCATTTCTTTGCACTCCACACCACCCTGGGTTAAACACTGGCTATATGCAAATCAGCTCTGACCCTGTGCCTCATGGGAACAGTCCAGTCCGAACTACCAAGCCATGTCTTTCCCAGACGGGAATCAAGCATCCGAGGACCGGTTTCTGGCTATCAGCCTTCATCAGCCTGGATAGCTTGACTCCAGTGGTGTGGAGAGCCTGGGACTCACGTCTGAGCATCCCCAGCACACTCCGGGTGAAATTGCAAAAAACACAGTTGATGGAGAGAATGTAGAACAATGTCATACATTCACCCCAGTACAAGGATCTGGGCCTAAATCCATTGGTTTTTTTGCACTCCACACCACCCTGGGTTAAACACTGGCTATATGCAAATCAGCTCTGACCCTGTGCCTCATGGGAACAGTCCAGTCCGAACTACCAAGCCATGTCTTTCCCAGACCGGAATCAAGCATCCAAGGACTGGTTTCTGGCTATCAGCCTTCATCAGCCTGGATAGCTTGACTCCAGTGGTGTGGAGAGCCTGGGACTCACGTCTGAGCATCCCCAGCACACTCGGGGTGAAATTGCAAAAAACACAGTTGATGGACAGAATGTAGAACAATGTCATACATTCACCCCAGTACAAGGATCTGGGCCTAAATCCATCATTTTTTTGCACTCCACACCACCCTGGGTTAAACACTGGCTATATGCAAATCAGCTCTGACCCTGTGCCGCATGGGAACAGTCCAGTCCGAACTACCAAGCCATGTCTTTCCCAGACCGGAATCAAGCATCCAAGGACTGGTTTCTGGCTATCAGCCTTCATCAGCCTGGATAGCTTGACTCCAGTGGTGTGGAGAGCCTGGGACTCACGTCTGAGCATCCCCAGCACACTCGGGTGAAATTGCAAAAAACACAGTTGATGGACAGAATGTAGAACAATGTCATACATTCACCCCAGTACAATGATCTGGGCCTAAATCCATCTTTTTTTGCACTCCACACCACCCTGGGTTAAACACTGGCTATATGCAAATCAGCTCTGACCCTGTGCCTCATGGGAACAGTCCAGTCCGAACTACCAAGCCATGTCTTTCCCAGACCGGAATCAAGCATCCAAGGACTGGTTTTTGGCTATCAGCCTTCATCAGCCTGGATAGCTTGACTCCAGTGGTGTGGAGAGCCTGGGACTCACGTCTGAGCATCCCCAGCACACTCGGGGTGAAATTGCAAAAAACACAGTTGATGGACAGAATGTAGAACAATGTCATACATTCACCCCAGTACAAGGATCTGGGCCTAAATCCATCATTTCTTTGCACTCCACACCACCCTGGGTTAAACACTGGCTATATGCAAATCAGCTCTGACCCTGTGCCTCATGGGAACAGTCCAGTCCGAACTACCAAGCCATGTCTTTCCCAGACGGGAATCAAGCATCCGAGGACCGGTTTCTGGCTATCAGCCTTCATCAGCCTGGATAGCTTGACTCCAGTGGTGTGGAGAGCCTGGGACTCACGTCTGAGCATCCCCAGCACACTCCGGGTGAAATTGCAAAAAACACAGTTGATGGAGAGAATGTAGAACAATGTCATACATTCACCCCAGTACAAGGATCTGGGCCTAAATCCATCGTTTTTATGCACTCCACACCACCCTGGGTTAAACACTGGCTATATGCAAATCAACTCTGACCCTGTGCCTCATGGGAACAGTCCAGTCCGAACTACCAAGCCATGTCTTTCCCAGACCGGAATCAAGCATCCAAGGACCGGTTTCTGGCTATCAGCCTTCATCAGCCTGGATAGCTTGCCTCCAGTGGTGTGGAGAGCCTGGGACTCACGTCTGAGCATCCCCAGCACACTCGGGGTGAAATTGCAAAAAACACAGTTGATGGACAGAATGTAGAACAATGTCATACATTCACCCCAGTACAAGGATCTGGGCCTAAATCCATCGTTTTTTTGCACTCCACACCACCCTGGGTTAAACACTGGCTATATGCAAATCAGCTCTGACCCTGTGCCTCATGGGAACAGTCCAGTCCGAACTACCAAGCCATGTCTTTCCCAGACCGGAATCAAGCATCCAAGGACCGGTTTCTGGCTATCAGCCTTCATCAGCCTGGATAGCTTGACTCCAGTGGTGTGGAGAGCCTGGGACTCACGTCTGAGCATCCCCAGCACACTCGGGGTGAAATTGCAAAAAACACAGTTGATGGACAGAATGTAGAACAATGTCATACATTCACCCCAGTACAAGGATCTGAGCCTAAATCCATCGTTTTTTTGCACTCCACACCACCCTGGGTTAAACACTGGCTATATGCAAATCAGCTCTGACCCTGTGCCTCATGGGAACAGTCCAGTCCGAACTACCAGGCCATGTCTTTCCCAGACCGGAATCAAGCATCCAAGGACCGGTTTCTGGCTATCAGCCTTCATCAGCCTGGATAGCTTGACTCCAGTGGTGTGGAGAGCCTGGGACTCACGTCTGAGCATCCCCAGCACACTCGGGGTGAAATTGCAAAAAACACAGTTGATGGACAGAATGTAGAACAATGTCATGCATTCACCCCAGTACAAGGATCTGGGCCTAAATCCATCGTTTTTTTGCACTCCACACCACCCTGGGTTAAACACTGGCTATATGCAAATCAGCTCTGACCCTGTGCCTCATGGGAACAGTCCAGTCCGAACTACCAAGCCATGTCTTTCCCAGACCGGAATCAAGCATCCAAGGACCGGTTTCTGGCTATCAGCCTTCATCAGCCTGGATAGCTTGACTCCAGTGGTGTGGAGAGCCTGGGACTCACGTCTGAGCATCCCCAGCACACTCGGGGTGAAATTGCAAAAAACACAGTTGATGGACAGAATGTAGAACAATGTCATACATTCACCCCAGTACAAGGATCTGGGCCTAAATCCATCATTTCTTTGCACTCCACACCACCCTGGGTTAAACACTGGCTATATGCAAATCAGCTCTGACCCTGTGCCTCATGGGAACAGTCCAGTCCGAACTACCAAGCCATGTCTTTCCCAGACGGGAATCAAGCATCCGAGGACCGGTTTCTGGCTATCAGCCTTCATCAGCCTGGATAGCTTGACTCCAGTGGTGTGGAGAGCCTGGGACTCACGTCTGAGCATCCCCAGCACACTCGGGGTGAAATTGCAAAAAACACAGTTGATGGACAGAATGTAGAACAATGTCATACATTCACCCCAGTACAAGGATCTGGGCCTAAATCCATCGTTTTTTTGCACTCCACACCACCCTGGGTTAAACACTGGCTATATGCAAATCAGCTCTGACCCTGTGCCTCATGGGAACAGTCCAGTCCGAACTACCAAGCCATGTCTTTCCCAGACCGGAATCAAGTATCCAAGGACCGGTTTCTGGCTATCAGCCTTCATCAGCCTGGATAGCTTGACTCCAGTGGTGTGGAGAGCCTGGGACTCACGTCTGAGCATCCCCAGCACACTCGGGTGAAATTGCAAAAAACACAGTTGATGGACAGAATGTAGAACAATGTCATACATTCACCCCAGTACAAGGATCTGGGCCTAAATCCATCGTTTTTTTGCACTCCACACCACCCTGGGTTAAACACTGGCTATATGCAAATCAGCTCTGACCCTGTGCCTCATGGGAACAGTCCAGTCCGAACTACCAAGCCATGTCTTTCCCAGACCGGAATCAAGTATCCAAGGACCGGTTTCTGGCTATCAGCCTTCATCAGCCTGGATAGCTTGACTCCAGTGGTGTGGAGAGCCTGGGACTCACGTCTGAGCATCCCCAGCACACTCGGGTGAAATTGCAAAAAACACAGTTGATGGACAGAATGTAGAACAATGTCATACATTCACCCCAGTACAAGGATCTGGGCCTAAATCCATCGTTTTTATGCACTCCACACCACCCTGGGTTAAACACTGGCTATATGCAAATCAACTCTGACCCTGTGCCTCATGGGAACAGTCCAGTCCGAACTACCAAGCCATGTCTTTCCCAGACCGGAATCAAGCATCCAAGGACCGGTTTCTGGCTATCAGCCTTCATCAGCCTGGATAGCTTGCCTCCAGTGGTGTGGAGAGCCTGGGACTCACGTCTGAGCATCCCCAGCACACTCGGGGTGAAATTGCAAAAAACACAGTTGATGGACAGAATGTAGAACAATGTCATACATTCACCCCAGTACAAGGATCTGGGCCTAAATCCATCGTTTTTTTGCACTCCACACCACCCTGGGTTAAACACTGGCTATATGCAAATCAGCTCTGACCCTGTGCCTCATGGGAACAGTCCAGTCCGAACTACCAAGCCATGTCTTTCCCAGACCGGAATCAAGCATCCAAGGACCGGTTTCTGGCTATCAGCCTTCATCAGCCTGGATAGCTTGACTCCAGTGGTGTGGAGAGCCTGGGACTCACGTCTGAGCATCCCCAGCACACTCGGGGTGAAATTGCAAAAAACACAGTTGATGGACAGAATGTAGAACAATGTCATACATTCACCCCAGTACAAGGATCTGAGCCTAAATCCATCGTTTTTTTGCACTCCACACCACCCTGGGTTAAACACTGGCTATATGCAAATCAGCTCTGACCCTGTGCCTCATGGGAACAGTCCAGTCCGAACTACCAGGCCATGTCTTTCCCAGACCGGAATCAAGCATCCAAGGACCGGTTTCTGGCTATCAGCCTTCATCAGCCTGGATAGCTTGACTCCAGTGGTGTGGAGAGCCTGGGACTCACGTCTGAGCATCCCCAGCACACTCGGGGTGAAATTGCAAAAAACACAGTTGATGGACAGAATGTAGAACAATGTCATACATTCACCCCAGTACAAGGATCTGGGCCTAAATCCATCGTTTTTTTGCACTCCACACCACCCTGGGTTAAACACTGGCTATATGCAAATCAGCTCTGACCCTGTGCCTCATGGGAACAGTCCAGTCCGAACTACCAAGCCATGTCTTTCCCAGACCGGAATCAAGCATCCAAGGACCGGTTTCTGGCTATCAGCCTTCATCAGCCTGGATAGCTTGACTCCAGTGGTGTGGAGAGCCTGGGACTCACGTCTGAGCATCCCCAGCACACTCGGGGTGAAATTGCAAAAAACACAGTTGATGGACAGAATGTAGAACAATGTCATACATTCACCCCAGTACAAGGATCTGGGCCTAAATCCATCATTTCTTTGCACTCCACACCACCCTGGGTTAAACACTGGCTATATGCAAATCAGCTCTGACCCTGTGCCTCATGGGAACAGTCCAGTCCGAACTACCAAGCCATGTCTTTCCCAGACGGGAATCAAGCATCCGAGGACCGGTTTCTGGCTATCAGCCTTCATCAGCCTGGATAGCTTGACTCCAGTGGTGTGGAGAGCCTGGGACTCACGTCTGAGCATCCCCAGCACACTCCGGGTGAAATTGCAAAAAACACAGTTGATGGAGAGAATGTAGAACAATGTCATACATTCACCCCAGTACAAGGATCTGGGCCTAAATCCATTGGTTTTTTTGCACTCCACACCACCCTGGGTTAAACACTGGCTATATGCAAATCAGCTCTGACCCTGTGCCTCATGGGAACAGTCCAGTCCGAACTACCAAGCCATGTCTTTCCCAGACCGGAATCAAGCATCCAAGGACTGGTTTCTGGCTATCAGCCTTCATCAGCCTGGATAGCTTGACTCCAGTGGTGTGGAGAGCCTGGGACTCACGTCTGAGCATCCCCAGCACACTCGGGGTGAAATTGCAAAAAACACAGTTGATGGACAGAATGTAGAACAATGTCATACATTCACCCCAGTACAAGGATCTGGGCCTAAATCCATCATTTTTTTGCACTCCACACCACCCTGGGTTAAACACTGGCTATATGCAAATCAGCTCTGACCCTGTGCCGCATGGGAACAGTCCAGTCCGAACTACCAAGCCATGTCTTTCCCAGACCGGAATCAAGCATCCAAGGACTGGTTTCTGGCTATCAGCCTTCATCAGCCTGGATAGCTTGACTCCAGTGGTGTGGAGAGCCTGGGACTCACGTCTGAGCATCCCCAGCACACTCGGGTGAAATTGCAAAAAACACAGTTGATGGACAGAATGTAGAACAATGTCATACATTCACCCCAGTACAAGGATCTGGGCCTAAATCCATCTTTTTTTGCACTCCACACCACCCTGGGTTAAACACTGGCTATATGCAAATCAGCCCTGACCCTGTGCCTCATGGGAACAGTCCAGTCCGAACTACCAAGCCATGTCTTTCCCAGACCGGAATCAAGCATCCAAGGACTGGTTTTTGGCTATCAGCCTTCATCAGCCTGGATAGCTTGACTCCAGTGGTGTGGAGAGCCTGGGACTCACGTCTGAGCATCCCCAGCACACTCGGGGTGAAATTGCAAAAAACACAGTTGATGGACAGAATGTAGAACAATGTCATACATTCACCCCAGTACAAGGATCTGGGCCTAAATCCATCGTTTTTTTGCACTCCACACCACCCTGGGTTAAACACTGGCTATATGCAAATCAGCTCTGACCCTGTGCCTCATGGGAACAGTCCAGTCCGAACTACCAAGCCATGTCTTTCCCAGACCGGAATCAAGTATCCAAGGACCGGTTTCTGGCTATCAGCCTTCATCAGCCTGGATAGCTTGACTCCAGTGGTGTGGAGAGCCTGGGACTCACGTCTGAGCATCCCCAGCACACTCGGGTGAAATTGCAAAAAACACAGTTGATGGACAGAATGTAGAACAATGTCATACATTCACCCCAGTACAAGGATCTGGGCCTAAATCCATCGTTTTTTTGCACTCCACACCACCCTGGGTTAAACACTGGCTATATGCAAATCAGCTCTGACCCTGTGCCTCATGGGAACAGTCCAGTCCGAACTACCAAGCCATGTCTTTCCCAGACCGGAATCAAGTATCCAAGGACCGGTTTCTGGCTATCAGCCTTCATCAGCCTGGATAGCTTGACTCCAGTGGTGTGGAGAGCCTGGGACTCACGTCTGAGCATCCCCAGCACACTCGGGTGAAATTGCAAAAAACACAGTTGATGGACAGAATGTAGAACAATGTCATACATTCACCCCAGTACAAGGATCTGGGCCTAAATCCATCGTTTTTATGCACTCCACACCACCCTGGGTTAAACACTGGCTATATGCAAATCAACTCTGACCCTGTGCCTCATGGGAACAGTCCAGTCCGAACTACCAAGCCATGTCTTTCCCAGACCGGAATCAAGCATCCAAGGACCGGTTTCTGGCTATCAGCCTTCATCAGCCTGGATAGCTTGCCTCCAGTGGTGTGGAGAGCCTGGGACTCACGTCTGAGCATCCCCAGCACACTCGGGGTGAAATTGCAAAAAACACAGTTGATGGACAGAATGTAGAACAATGTCATACATTCACCCCAGTACAAGGATCTGGGCCTAAATCCATCGTTTTTTTGCACTCCACACCACCCTGGGTTAAACACTGGCTATATGCAAATCAGCTCTGACCCTGTGCCTCATGGGAACAGTCCAGTCCGAACTACCAAGCCATGTCTTTCCCAGACCGGAATCAAGCATCCAAGGACCGGTTTCTGGCTATCAGCCTTCATCAGCCTGGATAGCTTGACTCCAGTGGTGTGGAGAGCCTGGGACTCACGTCTGAGCATCCCCAGCACACTCGGGGTGAAATTGCAAAAAACACAGTTGATGGACAGAATGTAGAACAATGTCATACATTCACCCCAGTACAAGGATCTGAGCCTAAATCCATCGTTTTTTTGCACTCCACACCACCCTGGGTTAAACACTGGCTATATGCAAATCAGCTCTGACCCTGTGCCTCATGGGAACAGTCCAGTCCGAACTACCAGGCCATGTCTTTCCCAGACCGGAATCAAGCATCCAAGGACCGGTTTCTGGCTATCAGCCTTCATCAGCCTGGATAGCTTGACTCCAGTGGTGTGGAGAGCCTGGGACTCACGTCTGAGCATCCCCAGCACACTCGGGGTGAAATTGCAAAAAACACAGTTGATGGACAGAATGTAGAACAATGTCATACATTCACCCCAGTACAAGGATCTGGGCCTAAATCCATCGTTTTTTTGCACTCCACACCACCCTGGGTTAAACACTGGCTATATGCAAATCAGCTCTGACCCTGCGCCTCATGGGAACAGTCCAGTCCGAACTACCAAGCCATGTCTTTCCCAGACCGGAATCAAGCATCCAAGGACCGGTTTCTGGCTATCAGCCTTCATCAGCCTGGATAGCTTGACTCCAGTGGTGTGGAGAGCCTGGGACTCACGTCTGAGCATCCCCAGCACACTCGGGGTGAAATTGCAAAAAACACAGTTGATGGACAGAATGTAGAACAATGTCATACATTCACCCCAGTACAAGGATCTGGGCCTAAATCCATCATTTCTTTGCACTCCACACCACCCTGGGTTAAACACTGGCTATATGCAAATCAGCTCTGACCCTGTGCCTCATGGGAACAGTCCAGTCCGAACTACCAAGCCATGTCTTTCCCAGACCGGAATCAAGCATCCAAGGACTGGTTTCTGGCTATCAGCCTTCATCAGCCTGGATAGCTTGACTCCAGTGGTGTGGAGAGCCTGGGACTCACGTCTGAGCATCCCCAGCACACTCGGGGTGAAATTGCAAAAAACACAGTTGATGGACAGAATGTAGAACAATGTCATACATTCACCCCAGTACAAGGATCTGGGCCTAAATCCATCTTTTTTTGCACTCCACACCACCCTGGGTTAAACACTGGCTATATGCAAATCAGCTCTGACCCTGTGCCTCATGGGAACAGTCCAGTCCGAACTACCAAGCCATGTCTTTCCCAGACCGGAATCAAGCATCCAAGGACTGGTTTTTGGCTATCAGCCTTCATCAGCCTGGATAGCTTGACTCCAGTGGTGTGGAGAGCCTGGGACTCACGTCTGAGCATCCCCAGCACACTCGGGGTGAAATTGCAAAAAACACAGTTGATGGACAGAATGTAGAACAATGTCATACATTCACCCCAGTACAAGGATCTGGGCCTAAATCCATCGTTTTTTTGCACTCCACACCACCCTGGGTTAAACACTGGCTATATGCAAATCAGCTCTGACCCTGTGCCTCATGGGAACAGTCCAGTCCGAACTACCAAGCCATGTCTTTCCCAGACCGGAATCAAGTATCCAAGGACCGGTTTCTGGCTATCAGCCTTCATCAGCCTGGATAGCTTGACTCCAGTGGTGTGGAGAGCCTGGGACTCACGTCTGAGCATCCCCAGCACACTCGGGTGAAATTGCAAAAAACACAGTTGATGGACAGAATGTAGAACAATGTCATACATTCACCCCAGTACAAGGATCTGGGCCTAAATCCATCGTTTTTATGCACTCCACACCACCCTGGGTTAAACACTGGCTATATGCAAATCAACTCTGACCCTGTGCCTCATGGGAACAGTCCAGTCCGAACTACCAAGCCATGTTTTTCCCAGACCGGAATCAAGTATCCAAGGACCGGTTTCTGGCTATCAGCCTTCATCAGCCTGGATAGCTTGCCTCCAGTGGTGTGGAGAGCCTGGGACTCACGTCTGAGCATCCCCAGCACACTCGGGGTGAAATTGCAAAAAACACAGTTGATGGACAGAATGTAGAACAATGTCATACATTCACCCCAGTACAAGGATCTGGGCCTAAATCCATCGTTTTTTTGCACTCCACACCACCCTGGGTTAAACACTGGCTATATGCAAATCAGCTCTGACCCTGTGCCTCATGGGAACAGTCCAGTCCGAACTACCAAGCCATGTCTTTCCCAGACCGGAATCAAGCATCCAAGGACCGGTTTCTGGCTATCAGCCTTCATCAGCCTGGATAGCTTGACTCCAGTGGTGTGGAGAGCCTGGGACTCACGTCTGAGCATCCCCAGCACACTCGGGGTGAAATTGCAAAAAACACAGTTGATGGACAGAATGTAGAACAATGTCATACATTCACCCCAGTACAAGGATCTGAGCCTAAATCCATCGTTTTTTTGCACTCCACACCACCCTGGGTTAAACACTGGCTATATGCAAATCAGCTCTGACCCTGTGCCTCATGGGAACAGTCCAGTCCGAACTACCAGGCCATGTCTTTCCCAGACCGGAATCAAGCATCCAAGGACCGGTTTCTGGCTATCAGCCTTCATCAGCCTGGATAGCTTGACTCCAGTGGTGTGGAGAGCCTGGGACTCACGTCTGAGCATCCCCAGCACACTCGGGGTGAAATTGCAAAAAACACAGTTGATGGACAGAATGTAGAACAATGTCATACATTCACCCCAGTACAAGGATCTGGGCCTAAATCCATCGTTTTTTTGCACTCCACACCACCCTGGGTTAAACACTGGCTATATGCAAATCAGCTCTGACCCTGTGCCTCATGGGAACAGTCCAGTCCGAACTACCAAGCCATGTCTTTCCCAGACCGGAATCAAGCATCCAAGGACCGGTTTCTGGCTATCAGCCTTCATCAGCCTGGATAGCTTGACTCCAGTGGTGTGGAGAGCCTGGGACTCACGTCTGAGCATCCCCAGCACACTCGGGGTGAAATTGCAAAAAACACAGTTGATGGACAGAATGTAGAACAATGTCATACATTCACCCCAGTACAAGGATCTGGGCCTAAATCCATCATTTCTTTGCACTCCACACCACCCTGGGTTAAACACTGGCTATATGCAAATCAGCTCTGACCCTGTGCCTCATGGGAACAGTCCAGTCCGAACTACCAAGCCATGTCTTTCCCAGACGGGAATCAAGCATCCGAGGACCGGTTTCTGGCTATCAGCCTTCATCAGCCTGGATAGCTTGACTCCAGTGGTGTGGAGAGCCTGGGACTCACGTCTGAGCATCCCCAGCACACTCCGGGTGAAATTGCAAAAAACACAGTTGATGGAGAGAATGTAGAACAATGTCATACATTCACCCCAGTACAAGGATCTGGGCCTAAATCCATTGGTTTTTTTGCACTCCACACCACCCTGGGTTAAACACTGGCTATATGCAAATCAGCTCTGACCCTGTGCCTCATGGGAACAGTCCAGTCCGAACTACCAAGCCATGTCTTTCCCAGACCGGAATCAAGCATCCAAGGACTGGTTTCTGGCTATCAGCCTTCATCAGCCTGGATAGCTTGACTCCAGTGGTGTGGAGAGCCTGGGACTCACGTCTGAGCATCCCCAGCACACTCGGGGTGAAATTGCAAAAAACACAGTTGATGGACAGAATGTAGAACAATGTCATACATTCACCCCAGTACAAGGATCTGGGCCTAAATCCATCATTTTTTTGCACTCCACACCACCCTGGGTTAAACACTGGCTATATGCAAATCAGCTCTGACCCTGTGCCGCATGGGAACAGTCCAGTCCGAACTACCAAGCCATTTCTTTCCCAGACCGGAATCAAGCATCCAAGGACTGGTTTCTGGCTATCAGCCTTCATCAGCCTGGATAGCTTGACTCCAGTGGTGTGGAGAGCCTGGGACTCACGTCTGAGCATCCCCAGCACACTCGGGTGAAATTGCAAAAAACACAGTTGATGGACAGAATGTAGAACAATGTCATACATTCACCCCAGTACAATGATCTGGGCCTAAATCCATCTTTTTTTGCACTCCACACCACCCTGGGTTAAACACTGGCTATATGCAAATCAGCTCTGACCCTGTGCCTCATGGGAACAGTCCAGTCCGAACTACCAAGCCATGTCTTTCCCAGACCGGAATCAAGCATCCAAGGACTGGTTTTTGGCTATCAGCCTTCATCAGCCTGGATAGCTTGACTCCAGTGGTGTGGAGAGCCTGGGACTCACGTCTGAGCATCCCCAGCACACTCGGGGTGAAATTGCAAAAAACACAGTTGATGGACAGAATGTAGAACAATGTCATACATTCACCCCAGTACAAGGATCTGGGCCTAAATCCATCGTTTTTTTGCACTCCACACCACCCTGGGTTAAACACTGGCTATATGCAAATCAGCTCTGACCCTGTGCCTCATGGGAACAGTCCAGTCCGAACTACCAAGCCATGTCTTTCCCAGACCGGAATCAAGCATCCAAGGACCGGTTTCTGGCTATCAGCCTTCATCAGCCTGGATAGCTTGACTCCAGTGGTGTGGAGAGCCTGGGACTCACGTCTGAGCATCCCCAGCACACTCGGGGTGAAATTGCAAAAAACACAGTTGATGGACAGAATGTAGAACAATGTCATACATTCACCCCAGTACAAGGATCTGGGCCTAAATCCATCATTTCTTTGCACTCCACACCACCCTGGGTTAAACACTGGCTATATGCAAATCAGCTCTGACCCTGTGCCTCATGGGAACAGTCCAGTCCGAACTACCAAGCCATGTCTTTCCCAGACGGGAATCAAGCATCCGAGGACCGGTTTCTGGCTATCAGCCTTCATCAGCCTGGATAGCTTGACTCCAGTGGTGTGGAGAGCCTGGGACTCACGTCTGAGCATCCCCAGCACACTCCGGGTGAAATTGCAAAAATCACAGTTGATGGAGAGAATGTAGAACAATGTCATACATTCACCCCAGTACAAGGATCTGGGCCTAAATCCATCGTTTTTATGCACTCCACACCACCCTGGGTTAAACACTGGCTATATGCAAATCAACTCTGACCCTGTGCCTCATGGGAACAGTCCAGTCCGAACTACCAAGCCATGTCTTTCCCAGACCGGAATCAAGCATCCAAGGACCGGTTTCTGGCTATCAGCCTTCATCAGCCTGGATAGCTTGCCTCCAGTGGTGTGGAGAGCCTGGGACTCACGTCTGAGCATCCCCAGCACACTCGGGGTGAAATTGCAAAAAACACAGTTGATGGACAGAATGTAGAACAATGTCATACATTCACCCCAGTACAAGGATCTGGGCCTAAATCCATCGTTTTTTTGCACTCCACACCACCCTGGGTTAAACACTGGCTATATGCAAATCAGCTCTGACCCTGTGCCTCATGGGAACAGTCCAGTCCGAACTACCAAGCCATGTCTTTCCCAGACCGGAATCAAGCATCCAAGGACCGGTTTCTGGCTATCAGCCTTCATCAGCCTGGATAGCTTGACTCCAGTGGTGTGGAGAGCCTGGGACTCACGTCTGAGCATCCCCAGCACACTCGGGGTGAAATTGCAAAAAACACAGTTGATGGACAGAATGTAGAACAATGTCATACATTCACCCCAGTACAAGGATCTGAGCCTAAATCCATCGTTTTTTTGCACTCCACACCACCCTGGGTTAAACACTGGCTATATGCAAATCAGCTCTGACCCTGTGCCTCATGGGAACAGTCCAGTCCGAACTACCAGGCCATGTCTTTCCCAGACCGGAATCAAGCATCCAAGGACCGGTTTCTGGCTATCAGCCTTCATCAGCCTGGATAGCTTGACTCCAGTGGTGTGGAGAGCCTGGGACTCACGTCTGAGCATCCCCAGCACACTCGGGGTGAAATTGCAAAAAACACAGTTGATGGACAGAATGTAGAACAATGTCATGCATTCACCCCAGTACAAGGATCTGGGCCTAAATCCATCGTTTTTTTGCACTCCACACCACCCTGGGTTAAACACTGGCTATATGCAAATCAGCTCTGACCCTGTGCCTCATGGGAACAGTCCAGTCCGAACTACCAAGCCATGTCTTTCCCAGACCGGAATCAAGCATCCAAGGACCGGTTTCTGGCTATCAGCCTTCATCAGCCTGGATAGCTTGACTCCAGTGGTGTGGAGAGCCTGGGACTCACGTCTGAGCATCCCCAGCACACTCGGGGTGAAATTGCAAAAAACACAGTTGATGGACAGAATGTAGAACAATGTCATACATTCACCCCAGTACAAGGATCTGGGCCTAAATCCATCATTTCTTTGCACTCCACACCACCCTGGGTTAAACACTGGCTATATGCAAATCAGCTCTGACCCTGTGCCTCATGGGAACAGTCCAGTCCGAACTACCAAGCCATGTCTTTCCCAGACGGGAATCAAGCATCCGAGGACCGGTTTCTGGCTATCAGCCTTCATCAGCCTGGATAGCTTGACTCCAGTGGTGTGGAGAGCCTGGGACTCACGTCTGAGCATCCCCAGCACACTCCGGGTGAAATTGCAAAAAACACAGTTGATGGAGAGAATGTAGAACAATGTCATACATTCACCCCAGTACAAGGATCTGGGCCTAAATCCATTGGTTTTTTTGCACTCCACACCACCCTGGGTTAAACACTGGCTATATGCAAATCAGCTCTGACCCTGTGCCTCATGGGAACAGTCCAGTCCGAACTACCAAGCCATGTCTTTCCCAGACCGGAATCAAGCATCCAAGGACTGGTTTCTGGCTATCAGCCTTCATCAGCCTGGATAGCTTGACTCCAGTGGTGTGGAGAGCCTGGGACTCACGTCTGAGCATCCCCAGCACACTCGGGGTGAAATTGCAAAAAACACAGTTGATGGACAGAATGTAGAACAATGTCATACATTCACCCCAGTACAAGGATCTGGGCCTAAATCCATCATTTTTTTGCACTCCACACCACCCTGGGTTAAACACTGGCTATATGCAAATCAGCTCTGACCCTGTGCCGCATGGGAACAGTGCAGTCCGAACTACCAAGCCATGTCTTTCCCAGACCGGAATCAAGCATCCAAGGACTGGTTTCTGGCTATCAGCCTTCATCAGCCTGGATAGCTTGACTCCAGTGGTGTGGAGAGCCTGGGACTCACGTCTGAGCATCCCCAGCACACTCGGGTGAAATTGCAAAAAACACAGTTGATGGACAGAATGTAGAACAATGTCATACATTCACCCCAGTACAAGGATCTGGGCCTAAATCCATCTTTTTTTGCACTCCACACCACCCTGGGTTAAACACTGGCTATATGCAAATCAGCTCTGACCCTGTGCCTCATGGGAACAGTCCAGTCCGAACTACCAAGCCATGTCTTTCCCAGACCGGAATCAAGCATCCAAGGACTGGTTTTTGGCTATCAGCCTTCATCAGCCTGGATAGCTTGACTCCAGTGGTGTGGAGAGCCTGGGACTCACGTCTGAGCATCCCCAGCACACTCGGGGTGAAATTGCAAAAAACACAGTTGATGGACAGAATGTAGAACAATGTCATACATTCACCCCAGTACAAGGATCTGGGCCTAAATCCATCATTTTTTTGCACTCCACACCACCCTGGGTTAAACACTGGCTATATGCAAATCAGCTCTGACCCTGTGCCTCATGGGAACAGTCCAGTCCGAACTACCAAGCCATGTCTTTCCCAGACCGGAATCA
Source organism: Lissotriton helveticus (assembly GCF_964261635.1). Lineage (NCBI taxonomy): Eukaryota > Metazoa > Chordata > Amphibia > Caudata > Salamandridae > Lissotriton > Lissotriton helveticus. Next base: position 661,678,907 of record NC_136067.1, read on the forward strand.
AGTATCCAAGGACCGGTTTCTGGCTATCAGCCTTCATCAGCCTGGATAGCTTGACTCCAGTGGTGTGGAGAGCCTGGGACTCAAGTCTGAGCATCCCCAGCACACTCGGGTGAAATTGCAAAAAACACAGTTGATGGACAGAATGTAGAACAATGTCATACATTCACCCCAGTACAAGGATCTGGGCCTAAATCCATCGTTTTTTTGCACTCCACACCACCCTGGGTTAAACACTGGCTATATGCAAATCAGCTCTGACCCTGTGCCTCATGGGAACAGTCCAGTCCGAACTACCAAGCCATGTCTTTCCCAGACCGGAATCAAGTATCCAAGGACCGGTTTCTGGCTATCAGCCTTCATCAGCCTGGATAGCTTGCCTCCAGTGGTGTGGAGAGCCTGGGACTCAAGTCTGAGCATCCCCAGCACACTCGGGTGAAATTGCAAAAAACACAGTTGATGGACAGAATGTAGAACAATGTCATACATTCACCCCAGTACAAGGATCTGGGCCTAAATCCATCGTTTTTTTGCACTCCACACCACCCTGGGTTAAACACTGGCTATATGCAAATCAGCTCTGACCCTGTGCCTCATGGGAACAGTCCAGTCCGAACTACCAAGCCATGTCTTTCCCAGACCGGAATCAAGTATCCAAGGACCGGTTTCTGGCTATCAGCCTTCATCAGCCTGGATAGCTTGACTCCAGTGGTGTGGAGAGCCTGGGACTCACGTCTGAGCATCCCCAGCACACTCGGGTGAAATTGCAAAAAACACAGTTGATGGACAGAATGTAGAACAATGTCATACATTCACCCCAGTACAAGGATCTGGGCCTGAATCCATCGTTTTTATGCACTCCACACCACCCTGGGTTAAACACTGGCTATATGCAAATCAACTCTGACCCTGTGCCTCATGGGAACAGTCCAGTCCGAACTACCAAGCCATGTCTTTCCCAGACCGGAATCAAGCATCCAAGGACCGGTTTCTGGCTATCAGCCTTCATCAGCCTGGATAGCTTGCCTCCAGTGGTGTGGAGAGCCTGGGACTCACGTCTGAGCATCCCCAGCACACTCGGGGTGAAATTGCAAAAAACACAGTTGATGGACAGAATGTAGAACAATGTCATACATTCACCCCAGTACAAGGATCTGGGCCTAAATCCATCGTTTTTTTGCACTCCACACCACCCTGGGTTAAACACTGGCTATATGCAAATCAGCTCTGAACCTGTGCCTCATGGGAACAGTCCAGTCCGAACTACCAAGCCATGTCTTTCCCAGACCGGAATCAAGCATCCAAGGACCGGTTTCTGGCTATCAGCCTTCATCAGCCTGGATAGCTTGACTCCAGTGGTGTGGAGAGCCTGGGACTCACGTCTGAGCATCCCCAGCACACTCGGGGTGAAATTGCAAAAAACACAGTTGATGGACAGAATGTAGAACAATGTCATACATTCACCCCAGTACAAGGATCTGGGCCTAAATCCATCGTTTTTTTTGCACTCCACACCACCCTGGGTTAAACACTGGCTATATGCAAATCAGCTCTGACCCTGTGCCTCATGGGAACAGTCCAGTCCGAACTACCAAGCCATGTCTTTACCAGACCGTTATCAAGCATCCAAGTACCGGTTTCTGGCTATCAGCCTTCATCAGCCTGGATAGCTTGACTCCAGTGGTGTGGAGAGCCTGGGACTCAAGTCTGAGCATCCCCAGCACACTCGGGGTGAAATTGCAAAAAACACAGTTGATGGACAGAATGTAGAACAATGTCATACATTCACCCCAGTACAAGGATCTGAGCCTAAATCCATCGTTTTTTTGCACTCCACACCACCCTGGGTTAAACACTGGCTATATGCAAATCAGCTCTGACCCTGTGCCTCATGGGAACAGTCCAGTCCGAACTACCAGGCCATGTCTTTCCCAGACCGGAATCAAGCATCCAAGGACCGGTTTCTGGCTATCAGCCTTCATCAGCCTGGATAGCTTGACTCCAGTGGTGTGGAGAGCCTGGGACTCACGTCTGAGCATCCCCAGCACACTCGGGGTGAAATTGCAAAAAACACAGTTGATGGACAGAATGTAGAACAATGTCATACATTCACCCCAGTACAAGAATCTGGGCCTAAATCCATAGTTTTTATGCACTCCACACCACCCTGGGTTAAACACTGGCTATATGCAAATCAGCACTGACCCTGTGCCTCATGGGAACAGTCTAGTCCGAACTACCAAGCCATGTCTTTCCCAGACCGGAATCAAGCATCCAAGGACCGGTTTCTGGCTATCAGCCTTCATCAGCCTGGATAGCTTGACTCCAGTGGTGTGGAGAGCCTGGGACTCACGTCTGAGCATCCCCAGCACACTCGGAGTGAAATTGCAAAAAACACAGTTGATGGACAGAATGTAGAACAATGTCATACATTCACCCCAGTACAAGGATCTGGGCCTAAATCCATCGTTTTTTTGCACTCCACACCACCCTGGATTAAACACTGGCTATATGCAAATCAGCTCTGACCCTGTGCCTCATGGGAACAGTCCAGTCCGAACTACCAAGCCATGTCTTTCCCAGACCGGAAGCAAGCATCCAAGGACCGGTTTCTGGCTATCAGCCTTCATCAGCCTGGATAGCTTGACTTCAGTGGTGTGGAGAGCCTGGGACTCACGTCTGAGCATCCGCAGCACACTCGGGGTGAAATTGCAAAAAACACAGTTGATGGACAGAATGTAGAACAATGTCATACATTCACCCCAGTACAAGGATCTGGGCCTAAATCCATTGTTTTTTTTGCACTCCACACCACCCTGGGTTAAACACTGGCTATATGCAAATCAGCTCTGACCCTGTGCCTCATGGGAACAGTCCAGTCCGAACTACCAAGCCATGTCTTTCCCAGACCGGAATCAAGCATCCAAGGACCGGTTTCTGGCTATCAGCCTTCATCAGCCTGGATAGCTTGACTCCAGTGGTGTGGAGAGCCTGGGACTCACGTCTGAGCATCCCCAGCACACTCGGGGTGAAATTGCAAAAAACACAGTTGATGGACAGAATGTAGAACAATGTCATACATTCACCCCAGTACAAGGATCTGGGCCTAAATCCATCGTTTTTTTGCACTCCACACCACCCTGGGTTAAACACTGGCTATATGCAAATCAGCTCTGACCCTGTGCCGCATGGGAACAGACCAGTCCGAACTACCAAGCCATGTCTTTCCCAGACCGGAATCAAGCATCCAAGGACCGGTTTCTGGCTATCAGCCTTCATCAGCCTGGATAGCTTGACTCCAGTGGTGTGGAGAGCCTGGGACTCACGTCTGAGCATCCCCAGCACACTCGGAGTGAAATTGCAAAAAACACAGTTGATGGACAGAATGTAGAACAATGTCATACATTCACCCCAGTACAAGGATCTGGGCCTAAATCCATCGTTTTTTTGCACTCCACACCACCCTGGATTAAACACTGGCTATATGCAAATCAGCTCTGACCCTGTGCCTCATGGGAACAGTCCAGTCCGAACTACCAAGCCATGTCTTTCCCAGACCGGAATCAAGCATCCAAGGACCGGTTTCTGGCTATCAGCCTTCATCAGCCTGGATAGCTTGACTTCAGTGGTGTGGAGAGCCTGGGACTCACGTCTGAGCATCCGCAGCACACTCGGGGTGAAATTGCAAAAAACACAGTTGATGGACAGAATGTAGAACAATGTCATACATTCACCCCAGTACAAGGATCTGGGCCTAAATCCATTGTTTTTTTTGCACTCCACACCACCCTGGGTTAAACACTGGCTATATGCAAATCAGCTCTGACCCTGTGCCTCATGGGAACAGTCCAGTCCGAACTACCAAGCCATGTCTTTCCCAGACCGGAATCAAGCATCCAAGGACCGGTTTCTGGCTATCAGCCTTCATCAGCCTGGATAGCTTGACTCCAGTGGTGTGGAGAGCCTGGGACTCACGTCTGAGCATCCCCAGCACACTCGGGGTGAAATTGCAAAAAACACAGTTGATGGACAGAATGTAGAACAATGTCATACATTCACCCCAGTACAAGGATCTGGGCCTAAATCCATCGTTTTTTTGCACTCCACACCACCCTGGGTTAAACACTGGCTATATGCAAATCAGCTCTGACCCTGTGCCGCATGGGAACAGACCAGTCCGAACTACCAAGCCATGTCTTTCCCAGACCGGAATCAAGCATCCAAGGACCGGTTTCTGGCTATCAGCCTTCATCAGCCTGGATAGCTTGACTCCAGTGGTGTGGAGAGCCTGGGACTCACGTCTGAGCATCCCCAGCACACTCGGGTGAAATTGCAAAAAACACAGTTGATGGACAGAATGTAGAACAATGTCATACATTCACCCCAGTACAAGGATCTGGGCCTAAATCCATCGTTTTTTTGCACTCCACACCACCCTGGGTTAAACACTGGCTATATGCAAATCAGCTCTGACCCTGTGCCTCATGGGAACAGTCCAGTCCGAACTACCAAGCCATGTCTTTCCCAGACCGGAATCAAGCATCCAAGGACCGGTTTTTGGCTATCAGCCTTCATCAGCCTGGATAGCTTGACTCCAGTGGTGTGGAGAGCCTGGGACTCACGTCTGAGCATCCCCAGCACACTCGGGGTGAAATTGCAAAAAACACAGTTGATGGACAGAATGTAGAACAATGTCATACATTCACCCCAGTACAAGGATCTGGGCCTAAATCCATCGTTTTTTTGCACTCCACACCACCCTGGGTTAAACACTGGCTATATGCAAATCAGCTCTGACCCTGTGCCTCATGGGAACAGTCCAGTCCGAACTACCAAGCCATGTCTTTCCCAGACCGGAATCAAGTATCCAAGGACCGGTTTCTGGCTATCAGCCTTCATCAGCCTGGATAGCTTGACTCCAGTGGTGTGGAGAGCCTGGGACTCACGTCTGAGCATCCCCAGCACACTCGGGTGAAATTGCAAAAAACACAGTTGATGGACAGAATGTAGAACAATGTCATACATTCACCCCAGTACAAGGATCTGGGCCTAAATCCATCGTTTTTATGCACTCCACACCACCCTGGGTTAAACACTGGCTATATGCAAATCAACTCTGACCCTGTGCCTCATGGGAACAGTCCAGTCCGAACTACCAAGCCATGTCTTTCCCAGACCGGAATCAAGCATCCAAGGACCGGTTTCTGGCTATCAGCCTTCATCAGCCTGGATAGCTTGCCTCCAGTGGTGTGGAGAGCCTGGGACTCACGTCTGAGCATCCCCAGCACACTCGGGGTGAAATTGCAAAAAACACAGTTGATGGACAGAATGTAGAACAATGTCATACATTCACCCCAGTACAAGGATCTGGGCCTGAAGCCATCGTTTTGTTTGCACTCCACACCACCCTGGGTTAAACACTGGCTATATGCAAATCAGCTCTGACCCTGTGCCTCATGGGAACAGCCCAGTCCGAACTACCAAGCCATGTCTTTCCCAGACCGGAATCAAGCATCCAAGGACCGGTTTCTGGCTATCAGCCTTCATCAGCCTGGATAGCTTGACTCCAGTGGTGTGGAGAGCCTGGGACTCACGTCTGAGCATCCCCAGCACACTCGGGGTGAAATTGCAAAAAACACAGTTGATGGACAGAATGTAGAACAATGTCATACATTCACCCCTGAGGAAAAGTCGAAAATGACTCACTCTCCCCACCAGGGATCTATCCAGCAGTTTGCATAATAAAGCAGGAAAGGAATTGACAGGCAATCTGTAAAATTAAAAGACATCTTTATTATAATTAATTATGAGGCTTCGTCGTCCAACCGTAGTTCTACAGCTGAAAGAGGGAGCCTGCCTGAGCTTTCTCAGGCAGGCCTTTTATACAAAAAGTTTGCCCCTAGGCTCACATTCTTGCTGTGACACACATCATTGTAGGTCGCTCCCATGGTACCATAACAAAGCAGGCTCTAATTATGAATTCCATTCTACTTGCCCAAACTGACCAACCCATCTTCCATCATGAACATATGTCAAACTTCACATATTTTCCTGTGCAGGCCGGAGAAGCTCACAATAGAACTGGTTTCCTCCCCATCATATAAACAGTCACCTCCCCATTGTAAAAGCCCAGAAGCAGAGAAACAGAGCCAGGTGTGGAAGATAGAAATGTAGGATAAGGGGTGCTTATGGACCATAAACAGGCATGGCTACTGTATTCGGCCTTCTTATCTTGCTCAGGCCAATGTACACAACAAGTTGCTCAGATCTTTAATATAGATTGACTAGAGGGCATGGACTGGTTTGGTGAGGCCAACATCACGTAGGCAGATTCAGCCTGTTCAGGTCAAATGGGAATCAGGAAGAACTCAAGCTAAGGGGTACGTGTCCTTTCATACTTGCTCTACCAGAATCATTGGCTCATGTATATGCCTATGTAAAGGGCAACACCTAAAATGGACGCTGTTCACAACATGGGTGCCTGTGGGCTCAGAATGAATTTGCCAATAACTCCTGCATGCATCATTGTATTGTGATGAAAATACACACACATATAAAACTTGCCATTTTCGTTTCTCTGATATCAAAATCATAGCAGAATAATGATATTTTAAACACAGGTTCAGATTTCAAAGAACCTCAGACGCCCCTTTTGCCCTTACATAGGCAATAACCTATACTCACGCTAGTCTGGGTCCAGATCTATATTTTATAAAAATCCTCAAGATGTTACTGAAGCATAATCCTATTACCTAGCATCTTTCTCGGGACAGGTCTCCCTACACACGTAGTAGAACAAAGGCCATATATGGCAGGACAAAAATAGGGAGTGCCTCTATCTGTAGTATGTGGTACAAGGCCACATACCCAACAATAAGTGATGTCCAACTACTAACTGGTGTTGATGAAAACGATACAAAAGGAATTATCAGTAAACTCTGATCTCCTAACTATCCGTGTTCGGGAAACATCTGGAAAGATGCAAAGAAGTAGAAGAAAGACATAGGTGTGGGAGGTGGGTACAGATGTGAATTGGGCAGAGAAAAAAACAAACAATCCTACCCATAAAAGACAACGCCATGTTTAAAACACACTAGAAAACACGTCATTAGGAACATATAAACAAAGCAGTGACCGCTATTACAAATGAATCATAATTTTCCACAACCCTAAGCAAACGTAAATCCTAAAATTATCTAGTACATTTTAGGTATTCTTATGCATTTCTGTAATTCATCATATGTTCAAGTGAAACAGTGGTGACTCTCATTAATGCTCTGAGGTGAAAAGGGGGTACTCTTTCACAGAAAAGGGACGTTATTCTGCTTCAACTCAAGGGAATAGTACTTTAAAATAATGCTAGCAAAGCTGCAAAAATTAGTTTCCAAACTCCAATTCTAGACAAGCTCACAGAAAATACCCAGAGTCCGTCAAAGCCTCTACTGGTAGGCTTCTATTGTCCATCAAATCCGCTTCCAGTGTCTTCTTCGCGTTGGGCCTCTCCATTCAGGCTCTTCATGACTCAGTATCCGTTGGAGTGCCCTCTTGGCAAACACTCATAGCTCAATTACAAAGTCTCAATGTCTCAAGGCAGTGCACCAGTGTCTCTTCTTCGTGGCAGATACTACAGATGATGCGCCCTTCATTGATCAAGGGCACAAAGCATTTCATGCAGATCCAAGCACTACTGAAAAACAAGCCAGCAAGATCAGCAGCACTTTCAGACTCCAACACTCATTATTTAGTGTCAGAGGACGCTCAAGCTGCTCTCTCACGGGCACCAGAATGTAGTGCCTTTTTCCAAACTCATATTCTCAGGTGCACTGCCTTTCCGCTGGAGCAAAGAAAAAGAGGTGTGTGTGGGGAAAGGCCAAAAACTCAGGCCAAGGGGGGTCAGGGGACCGCGCGCTGTCAGAGGTTCAAGCACATGACAGTTTGAACAAGTTGAACAAAGTAGATGACAGTTCTGCCATCAGAAGCAGGGATCCTCCGCATCTTTGCACTGAACTTCTGAGGCAAAACAGAAAATCAGCTCCTTTTTTTTTCTCTTTTTACAACGCCTTCTGATGAAACAAATGGCTTGCTTAGGAGGTACCACTGAAGGCACGCTGATGATCGCTGTCCATGCTGATGACCGCTGCCCATGCTGCTGATTGCTGTTCACGCTGCTGATTGCTGTCACGCTGCTGATTGCTGTCAGGAATTGCAAGGCCAAGAAGTCTGTAGTCGTCTGCCATGTTTACTGATGGGGACCAGACTTTTTCTTGATCACCGGTCTGCAGGGTAACATTCTTCCTTTTTGACTCTGGAAGATTCCCGCAGAACCTAGTGATATAGGAAGTGTAACACAATTGTTAGTTTCCTTCAAGTCAGATATAAAAACAGTTCATGGGTTGGCTTTTTTGGCAAGAGGACTGCAAGCAAGTGGCCTGTAATCTGCAAAGGAGTGGCAATACGTCATGGGAACCTAAATGGATGCCCTCACACAGTGGCATTATCTAATGGGATACATTATTTAATGGGGTAAATACATATTCTCCTTAATGATGAAGCCTAGGTGTTCCTAAACTCCTTATCTAGAACATCTCAAATACAGAAATGACATAATGCACATTATCAAGGACATGAAGAAAAGTCCCGTTTTAAAACAATGTGCATCAGGTGCGCTATGTAATACAAAGGCTACTGATCAACTGTGCAGTCAAAAGGACAAGAACTAGAGATTCCTGGTATCTGCATGATTAGAACACATCTAATTAAAAAAATTTGAGGCAGCAGAAACAAAACTGGGGGTATCTCCTATTGAGATGGAAAACTTGTATTGGGTCAATCAACCAGGCTATCACTATCCTGACAGTCAGACTGAAAAGACATTTGAAGTAGGCCTAAAGAAAATTCTTGAGAACCAGTCTGGTCACACAAAAGGGGATAGTATGTAGCATAAGGGGGGTTCCTAATACATCACTGCAGTCTAGAAGTGTGAACATGAACAATACACCCATAATAATAAATGGGCTGACTGGTGAAAGGAAGATGGAGAAGGGAAAATGGACGTAGAACACAACTAAAATCTTCAATAACTAAACATGATGCAACATTGGTCAGGTAAGAAGCAAAAAGAAAAATCTATAGGAAGGACAAGAGTTTGCCTGGGTGGCCTAAGGCGTGTGACGCAGCACCAAGAGCACGGGGATACATGAAAGACCAATGTTACAGAAATTTAACTCTACCGCTGACAATCTATACCCTACACGGTAATTCCAACTAATGTTCAGTTGTCTCTTCAGGGAAAGAGAAAAAAATGAATCCATAGGCTAATCAAAAAAATGCGATCAAAAAATGCGATATCGAAATTAGGCCACCTTTAGTCACGGATCTATAATTCCATCCTTAGGCCCAATCAAGGATACATAAATGCAGAGCTGCCTGTCCTTAAGGAAAAAGGGCAGTTAAGTGACTAACAACGGATGGCACACTTTGATCCAGTATATCATTTTAGTTTTCTTAAATATCATTACAGCCAAATTTAGGCATGCACTAGAAAAACTGCTGCCTTACTCGCTCACAGTATGAGGTCCATATCTGTGAAATTTATCTTAATACAATATTCATCCAATTTATTGTGAAATAACACATATCGTCATATGTGTTCCTTCACAGCACAGGGGATAAAAAAATACACATATCAAGCCATCTCAAGCCATAAGATATACTTGCTGTATATCAAGCACACGGAAAAAAACAGCCCAGACAAACAAACAGCATATATGAATAAGCGGTCATGCATAATACCATGGCACATGTACTGTATACTATAAACCTGCAGCCCAATCTCAATTGTCAAGTCTAAAATCCTATACCCTACTTTTGACAGCAGGGCATCAGGTAATTGATACTCTGCTGTAAAAATATTATGTCGCTATGTCAAATAACGCGTTTCAGTGGACCAAATGTATAAATGAAACATAAACACACATTTTTTTTTTTTTTTAAAGAAATTACGCAAAAAAACATTTCTCTTCAACCAGCCAACTCACGTGTCTTGTGAATTAATCCATGAATTATCTATTGGAAGAAGCAGAAAAGATACACAACACACACATTTCTCATAATACAACATCAATTATAACCCTTTTTATCAAACATGACACAATGTGACATACAAAAACTTTTCATTATTTACCTGTAACTTTTTGTCCATGCACCTTGCAAAAACGCCCATTCTCACTCAGGCCTAAGGCCTTTAAGTTGCAGAATTTTGGGGAAGGGCTTCTACTTATTGCCTATCTAAAACTCAATGTAACACTTCGTTTTTCTTTTTGTCAAATAAACTTAACTAAAAAAAAAATCATTAGTTCCTAGCATGGAGACACACATATACCAGTTCTACAGATCATTTAGCAGAATGTTTGATATATTTTTTTAAGAAATCACTTTTGCATTTGCCTTTTCTAAATCATGTTCCCTCATTTTACACAGTGCTTAATTTGTAAGACATGAAGTGCAGGTGCTACAATTTTGCATGAGGAATACCTTTCCTATTTGTTTATTATCTCAGATGTGCGCTTTTAACGCAGATGTAATGTGAATGCGGCAAATGAGAACAAGCCAGCCTGCAATGAATGAAGGTTACAGATTTAAATCATATACAATCAACTACATTTCATATAAAGCGCTTGTGTGCAGCATTTTGAAAGCAACTGGGAGCTATGCAAACCACGTGTGGGCTCTAGAATCCTTCAGGGTACTGACAAATGAGGCTGCAGTTTTTCATATTAAATAGTGTTCCTTTTATTATTATTAGCGGGATGCAATGCTGTGTCAGCCCTGCCGTATTTCTAATTTGAGATAAATGTGTTGATGACATAATTTACCAAACAACAAGCGTTTTGTGGGAACATGCTGGAGCTATTATTTATTCTTTGGTTAAAATGCAATCATCCTTTGCTGTACATGTGCCCTGCATCCTCTGCTCATTTTAGTTCAAAAACAGAAACCCCATCCCAGCTAATGTCAAATTTGTAACGCTTTAAGAAGACACTTTTAAATTATGAACATGAGCAGGAATTAAATTTATCGGAGCAAGTCAGGCTATTCAAGTGACCTCAGGTCAGGACCGTGGCAGGGGCAGTGATTTAAATACAAAGAGGCAGCTGAAGTTAGCATCAGATGCATGTTTAACCATGTCATGCTGCATTCCACAGGCGAGGCCCTAATTAAAAGGTCACAAATGTCAACAAGACAGCCTTACAAGATAACATCTCGGCCGCTACTGCTGGAACACGTTATACAGGTTCTGTCAGTCCCCTGCTCGTGGTAACTGAAGCTGACAAAGCCAGTAGGTTTAACCACTTCCACATAACCTGCAATATTTCACTATATTTAAAACAATTTCTATGACACATTGACTCACTGAATCATAAGAAGGCACAACCTGCAAACATATATTATGACCTAAATGTATGCATTTTACTGAAGTGACGCTTTAAAAAGGGGCCCTGTAACCATTCAAAACAGTCTATTTATCTGAAAATCGACTTTTGCATTCTGGATACTAAGAAATAAATATCATACAATTTTTTTGCATAATGGGTATTACTAGAATGTCTAATATCAAATTTAGGAGTCATACATTTGAAAATAATTATTTATACCTTATAGAAATGAGCTTGTTTGCGCCTAGGGTAAGGGAAATTGCGCACAGAAGTGTTTGGTCATTTTCGTGGTACAACATAACTTAAATCAAACATTTTAATGCTAGGGGGTCATAGTATGAGTGTTAAGCTTCACAAATATTAAAAAACGATTTTTGTAGCACTTGTTTTTAATTATTATTTTTCATAATTAATAATTTTTTTCTCCTAATGAAGCCTAATTATTGCTATTTGTGACTGTTCTACATGTAAAACGCTCACTATATCCCTAGCCTATTATTTAGATACATATTAACACACAAGCTTAGGCGCAGCTGCCTAACTGGGACTGCGTGAGATTACTGCGCCATATTTATGTAAAAAGGACTATTTGCAAAATTCCACCACCCGTGTTTAACTAAAGAGGTGTTGGCTGAATGAACATTCTTATTAGATATACTGCAGCTGAAAAGACTTGGCTGTGAACATCTAACACCGTGCGTCAAAGAACAGGCAATTTCGTTTTTTCATTTTTTTCTTTGGAGCCTTATTTACATCTATTGGACGTGACCCATACACATACATACATTGAGCTCATTCCAGACACAAAACAGAAGGGGAGTCAAACACTCAGGCCACACAAAACAGCGCTCTCTAACCATTTCTTGTACATAGCGCCGCTCTTGTACATAGCGCCGTCGCAATGTACAACAAAACCTACAAACAACATAGACATTTAAACACACATTTTAACCCATAGGTCAACACTTAGGACAGAAACAAGGAACAGCCTACAGACTGTGCTCAAAAATAACCTGCCAATATTAGTTGTAAACCATATTTACAACAAAAACGTTTTTGTTCCTATTTTTTTCGTGTTTTTTTTTTTTAAATTCTTCAACAGATTTCCAGAAGGCTGCAAAAGGGACAGCCTTACAGACCTTTAAAGAGAGCTCATAAATTGGAGTTCCAACCGGAGGTATCAGACGCGAATCCTCCAACCGGGAATCCTTTGTTGCAACCTAGTCAGTACTAATACAAAACAAAATACCGCGACCAGGCATCTGCGCTCACTAGTCGGGTTTCAGACTTCATGGGGCTATCTCCAACGATATACACGCAAATGTACGTGACCCACGGTTTTTGAATACTGCAGTGTTCAAATAATACTAAGGAACCAATACTGAGGAAGATTATCCAACTAAAGCAACTGGCGATAATCTGAACCACAGCAACCAAAGGCCTACCAAACGAACCAAATGTATCGATACCCGAACTGAACTGAACTGAACCGAATGATTATCGTAACCAGATAATCTTACAAAACCGAACTGAACCGAGAATCTTACGAAGGACTGCGTCACATTTCTGCGACCAATAAATAACTGAGGACTGCGTCACATTTCCGCGACCAATAAATAACTAAGGACTCAGAACCAAAAAGGAGTGGGAGCGACCCACTTATTCTTCAATTAAAGCAGATGGAGAAAATATCTCTTCATTAACTGCCTATACAAATTGCAATTTGCATATACACAAATATTTGTCCAAATTATAACTGTCAATTCCCCACTGCACTAACAGTCTGTTAAAAAAAAAAAAAAAACTTACAGCAAAAAAATGAGTTCCTTAGTCAGGAGTGGCAACTTCAGGAGAGTTTTAAGTCAGAAAAATCAAAAAAACATACTGGGCCGCAGAGACAAATAATCCCCCAGAAAACCCTGTGCCCAGAGTACCTCTTTTTGGTAGAATTCTGTCTTGTCTTCCCCAGCAGTTTTTCCATCCGTTGACAAAACACTACTGAAGATAACCACTCCATTATAAGGCCCACAGTTGGATGCGCCATTTGAGGAAAAGTCGAAAATGACTCACTCTCCCCACCAGGGATCTATCCAGCAGTTTGCATAATAAAGCAGCAAAGGAATTGACAGGCAATCTGTAAAATTAAAAGACATCTTTATTATAATTAATTATGAGGCTTCGTCGTCCAACCGTAGTTCTACAGCTGAAAGAGGGAGCCTGCCTGAGCTTTCTCAGGCAGGCCTTTTATACAAAAAGTTTGCCCCTAGGCTCACATTCTTGCTGTGACACACATCATTGTAGGTCGCTCCCATGGTACCATAACAAAGCAGGCTCTAATTATGAATTCCATTCTACTTGCCCAAACTGACCAACCCATCTTCCATCATGAACATATGTCAAACTTCACATATTTTCCTGTGCAGGCCGGAGAAGCTCACAATAGAACTGGTTTCCTCCCCATCATATAAACAGTCACCTCCCCATTGTAAAAGCCCAGAAGCAGAGAAACAGAGCCAGGTGTGGAAGATAGAAATGTAGGATAAGGGGTGCTTATGGACCATAAACAGGCATGGCTACTGTATTCGGCCTTCTTATCTTGCTCAGGCCAATGTACACAACAAGTTGCTCAGATCTTTAATATAGATTGACTAGAGGGCATGGACTGGTTTGGTGAGGCCAACATCACGTAGGCAGATTCAGCCTGTTCAGGTCAAATGGGAATCAGGAAGAACTCAAGCTAAGGGGTACGTGTCCTTTCATACTTGCTCTACCAGAATCATTGGCTCATGTATATGCCTATGTAAAGGGCAACACCTAAAATGGACGCTGTTCACAACATGGGTGCCTGTGGGCTCAGAATGAATTTGCCAATAACTCCTGCATGCATCATTGTATTGTGATGAAAATACACACACATATAAAACTTGCCATTTTCGTTTCTCTGATATCAAAATCATAGCAGAATAATGATATTTTAAACACAGGTTCAGATTTCAAAGAACCTCACCCCAGTACAAGGATCTGGGCCTAAATCCATCGTTTTTTTGCTCTCCACACCACCCGGGGTTAAACACTGGCTATATGCAAATCAGCTCTGACCCTGTCCCTCATGGGAACAGTCCAGTCCGAACTACCAAGCCATGTCTTTCCCAGACCGGAATCAAGCATCCAAGGACCGGTTTCTGGCTATCAGCCTTCATCAGCCTGGATAGCTTGACTCCAGTGGTGTGGAGAGCCTGGGACTCAAGTCTGAGCATCCCCAGCACACTCGGGGTGAAATTGCAAAAAACACAGTTGATGGACAGAATGTAGAACAATGTCATACATTCACCCCAGTACAAGGATCTGGGCCTAATTCCATCAATTCTTTGCACTCCACACCACCCTGGGTTAAACACTGGCTATATGCAAATCAGCTCTGACCCTGTGCCTCATGGGAACAGTCCAGTCCGAACTACCAAGCCATGTCTTTCCCAGACCGGAATCAAGCATCCAAGGACCGGTTTCTGGCTATCAGCCTTCATCAGCCTGGATAGCTTGACTTCAGTGGTGTGGAGAGCCTGGGACTCACGTCTGAGCATCCGCAGCACACTCGGGGTGAAATTGCAAAAAACACAGTTGATGGACAGAATGTAGAACAATGTCATACATTCACCCCAGTACAAGGATCTGGGCCTAAATCCATTGTTTTTTTTGCTCTCCACACCACCCTGGGTTAAACACTGGCTATATGCAAATCAGCTATGACCCTGTGCCTCATGGGAACAGTCCAGTCCGAACTACCAAGCCATGTCTTTCCCAGACCGGAATCAAGCATCCAAGGACCGGTTTCTGGCTATCAGCCTTCATCAGCCTGGATAGCTTGACTCCAGTGGTGTGGAGAGCCTGGGACTCACGTCTGAGCATCCCCAGCACACTCGGGGTGAAATTGCAAAAAACACAGTTGATGGACAGAATGTAGAACAATGTCATACATTCACCCCAGTACAAGGATCTGGGCCTAAATCCATCGTTTTTTTGCACTCCACACCACCCTGGGTTAAACACTGGCTATATGCAAATCAGCTCTGACCCTGTGCCGCATGGGAACAGACCAGTCCGAACTACCAAGCCATGTCTTTCCCAGACCGGAATCAAGCATCCAAGGACCGGTTTCTGGCTATCAGCCTTCATCAGCCTGGATAGCTTGACTCCAGTGGTGTGGAGAGCCTGGGACTCACGTCTGAGCATCCCCAGCACACTCGGGTGAAATTGCAAAAAACACAGTTGATGGACAGAATGTAGAACAATGTCATACATTCACCCCAGTACAAGGATCTGGGCCTAAATCCATCGTTTTTTTGCACTCCACACCACCCTGGGTTAAACACTGGCTATATGCAAATCAGCTCTGACCCTGTGCCTCATGGGAACAGTCCAGTCCGAACTACCAAGCCATGTCTTTCCCAGACCGGAATCAAGCATCCAAGGACCGGTTTTTGGCTATCAGCCTTCATCAGCCTGGATAGCTTGACTCCAGTGGTGTGGAGAGCCTGGGACTCACGTCTGAGCATCCCCAGCACACTCGGGGTGAAATTGCAAAAAACACAGTTGATGGACTGAATGTAGAACAATGTCATACATTCACCCCAGTACAAGGATCTGGGCCTAAATCCATCGTTTTTTTGCACTCCACACCACCCTGGGTTAAACACTGGCTATATGCAAATCAGCTCTGACCCTGTGCCTCATGGGAACAGTCCAGTCCGAACTACCAAGCCATGTCTTTCCCAGACCGGAATCAAGTATCCAAGGACCGGTTTCTGGCTATCAGCCTTCATCAGCCTGGATAGCTTGACTCCAGTGGTGTGGAGAGCCTGGGACTCACGTCTGAGCATCCCCAGCACACTCGGGTGAAATTGCAAAAAACACAGTTGATGGACAGAATGTAGAACAATGTCATACATTCACCCCAGTACAAGGATCTGGGCCTAAATCCATCGTTTTTATGCACTCCACACCACCCTGGGTTAAACACTGGCTATATGCAAATCAACTCTGACCCTGTGCCTCATGGGAACAGTCCAGTCCGAACTACCAAGCCATGTCTTTCCCAGACCGGAATCAAGCATCCAAGGACCGGTTTCTGGCTATCAGCCTTCATCAGCCTGGATAGCTTGCCTCCAGTGGTGTGGAGAGCCTGGGACTCACGTCTGAGCATCCCCAGCACACTCGGGATGAAATTGCAAAAAACACAGTTGATGGACAGAATGTAGAACAATGTCATACATTCACCCCAGTACAAGGATCTGGGCCTAAATCCATCGTTTTTTTTGCACTCCACACCACCCTGGGATAAACACTGGCTATATGCAAATCAGCTCTGACCCTGTGCCTCATGGGAACAGTCCAGTCCGAACTACCAAGCCATGTCTTTCCCAGACCGGAATCAAGCATCCAAGGACCGGTTTCTGGCTATCAGCCTTCATCAGCCTGGATAGCTTGACTCCAGTGGTGTGGAGAGCCTGGGACTCACGTCTGAGCATCCCCAGCACACTCGGGGTGAAAATTGCAAAAAACACAGTTGATGGACAGAATGTAGAACAATGTCATACATTCACCCCAGTACAAGGATCTGGGCCTAAATCCATCGTTTTTTTTGCACTCCACACCACCCTGGGTTAAACACTGGCTATATGCAAATCAGCTCTGACCCTGTGCCTCATGGGAACAGTCCAGTCCGAACTACCAAGCCATGTCTTTCCCAGACCGTTATCAAGCATCCAAGTACCGGTTTCTGGCTATCAGCCTTCATCAGCCTGGATAGCTTGACTCCAGTGGTGTGGAGAGCCTGGGACTCAAGTCTGAGCATCCCCAGCACACTCGGGGTGAAATTGCAAAAAACACAGTTGATGGACAGAATGTAGAACAATGTCATACATTCACCCCAGTACAAGGATCTGGCCTAAATCCATCGTTTTTTTGCACTCCACACCACCCTGGGTTAAACACTGGCTATAGGCAAATCAGCTCTGACCCTATGCCTCATGGGAACAGTCCAGTCCGAACTACCAAGCCATGTCTTTCCCAGACCGGAATCAAGCATCCAAGGACCGGTTTCTGGATATCAGCCTTCATCAGCCTGGATAGCTTGACTCCAGTGGTGTGGAGAGCCTGGGACTCACGTCTGAGCATCCCCAGCACACTCGGGGTGAAATTGCAAAAAACACAGTTGATGGACAGAATGTAGAACAATGTCATACATTCACCCCAGTACAAGGATCTGGGCCTAAATCCATCGTTTTTTTGCTCTCCACACCACCCGGGGTTAAACACTGGCTATATGCAAATCAGCTCTGACCCTGTCCCTCATGGGAACAGTCCAGTCCGAACTACCAAGCCATGTCTTTCCCAGACCGGAATCAAGCATCCAAGGACCGGTTTCTGGCTATCAGCCTTCATCAGCCTGGATAGCTTGACTCCAGTGGTGTGGAGAGCCTGGGACTCACGTCTGAGCATCCCCAGCACACTCGGGGTGAAATTGCAAAAAACACAGTTGATGGACAGAATGTAGAACAATGTCATACATTCACCCCAGTACAAGGATCTGGGCCTAAATCCATCGTTTTTTTGCACTCCACACCACCCTGGGTTAATAGCCAGAAACCGGTCCTTGGATGCTTGATTCCGGTCTGGGAAAGACATGGATTGGTAGTTCGGACTGGTCTGTTCCCATGAGGCACAGGGTCAGAGCTGATTTGCATATAGCCAGTGTCTAACCCAGGGTGGTGTGGAGTGCAAAAAAACGATGGATTTAGGCCCAGATCCTTGTACTGGGATGAATGTATGACATTGTTCTACATTCTGTCCATCAACTGTGTTTTTTGCAATTTTCACCCCGAGTGGGCTGGGTATGCTCAGACGTGAGTCCCAGGCTCTCCACACCACTGGAGTCAAGCTATCCAGGCTGAATGAAGGCTGATAGCCAGAAACCGGTCCTTGGATGCTTGATTCCGGTCTGGGAAAGACATGGCTTGGTGGTTCGGACTGGACTGTTCCCATGAGGCACAGGGTCAGAGCTGATTTGCATATAGCCAGTGTCTAACCCAGGGTGGTGTGGAGTGCAAAAAAATGATGGATTTAGGCCCAGATCCTTGTACTGGGGTGAATGTATGACATTGTTCTACATTCTGTCCATCAACTGTGTTTTTTGCAATTTTCACCCTGAGTGGGCTGGGTATGCTCAGACGTGAGTCCCAGGCTCTCCACACCACTGGAGTCAAGCTATCCAGGCTGAATGAAGGCTGATAGCCAGAAACCGGTCCTTGGATGCTTGATTCCGGTCTGGGAAAGACATGGCTTGGTAGTTCGGACTGGACTGTTCCCATGAGGCACAGGGTCAGAGCTGATTTGCATATAGCCAGTGTCTAACCCACGGTGGTGTGGAGTGCAAAAAAACGATGGATTTAGGCCCTGATCCTTGTACTGGGGTGAATGTATGACATTGTTCTACATTCTGTCCATCAACTGTGTTTTTTGCAATTTTCACCCCGAATGGGCTGGGTATGCTCAGACGTGAGTCCCAGGCTCTCCACACCACTGGAGTCAAGCTATCCAGGCTGATGAAGGCTGATAGCCAGAAACCGGTCCCTGGATGGTTGACTCCGGTCTGGGAAAAACATGGCTTGGTAGTTCGGACTGGACTGTTCCCATGAGGCACAGGGTCAGAGCTGATTTGCATATAGCCAGTGTCTAACACAGGGTGGTGTGGAGTGCAAAAAAACGATGGATTTAGGCCCAGATCCTTGTACTGGGATGAATGTATGACATTGTTCTACATTCTGTCCATCAACTGTGTTTTTTGCAATTTTCACCCCGAGTGGGCTGGGTATGCTCAGACGTGAGTCCCAGGCTCTCCACACCACTGGAGTCAAGCTATCCAGGCTGAATGAAGGCTGATAGCCAGAAACCGGTCCTTGGATGCTTGATTCCGGTCTGGGAAAGACATGGCTTGGTGGTTCGGACTGGACTGTTCCCATGAGGCACAGGGTCAGAGCTGATTTGCATATAGCCAGTGTCTAACCCAGGGTGGTGTGGAGTGCAAAAAAATGATGGATTTAGGCCCAGATCCTTGTACTGGGGTGAATGTATGACATTGTTCTACATTCTGTCCATCAACTGTGTTTTTTGCAATTTTCACCCTGAGTGGGCTGGGTATGCTCAGACGTGAGTCCCAGGCTCTCCACACCACTGGAGTCAAGCTATCCAGGCTGAATGAAGGCTGATAGCCAGAAACCGGTCCTTGGATGCTTGATTCCGGTCTGGGAAAGACATGGCTTGGTAGTTCGGACTGGACTGTTCCCATGAGGCACAGGGTCAGAGCTGATTTGCATATAGCCAGTGTCTAACCCACGGTGGTGTGGAGTGCAAAAAAACGATGGATTTAGGCCCTGATCCTTGTACTGGGGTGAATGTATGACATTGTTCTACATTCTGTCCATCAACTGTGTTTTTTGCAATTTTCACCCCGAATGGGCTGGGTATGCTCAGACGTGAGTCCCAGGCTCTCCACACCACTGGAGTCAAGCTATCCAGGCTGAATTAAGGCTGATAGCCAGAAACTGGTCCTTGGATGCTTGATTCCGGTCTGGGAAAGACATGACTTGGTAGTTCGGACTGGACTGTTCCCATGAGGCACAGGGTCAGAGCTGATTTGCATATAGCCAGTGTCTAACCCAGGGTGGTGTGGAGTGCAAAAAAACAATGGATTTAGGCCCAGATCCTTGTACTGGGGTGAATGTATGACATTGTTCTACATTCTGTCCATCAACTGTGTTTTTTGCAATTTTCACCCCGAGTGTGTGGGTATGCTCAGACGTGAGTCCCAGGCTCTCCACACCACTTTAGTCAAGCTATCCAGGCTGAATGAAGGCTGATAGCCAGAAACCGGTCCTTGGATGCTTGATTCCGGTCTGGGAAAGACATGGCTTAGTAGTTCGGACTGGACTGTTCCCATGAGGCACAGGGTCAGAGCTGATTTGCATATAGCCAGTGTCTAACCCAGGGTGGTGTGGAGTGCAAAAAAACGATGGATTTAGGCCCAGATCCTTGTACTGGGGTGAATGTATGACATTGTTCTACATTCTGTCCATCAACTGTGTTTTTTGCAGGCTTATCTTCAAGGCAATGTGTAAAGTGAAACAGTGATAACACCACAAATGGACACCACACTGATTTATAAAAAAAACGGTATCTTTATCAAGAAGAAAAATACGGTAAGACCAAAAGATAAAAATCCAACATATGTGTATTCATAATATTTTACTTTGCCGGTTATAAGGCCAACAAACACTTGTAGGTTCTAGCGGTATTATTGAGCATGTTCAAATGCAGTCCTAATGCAATGCTATGCAGTTTGTAATGCAATTCGTATTGTCAAACTAATGCAGTACGTAATGCAAGAATAATGCAATCCTCAATGCAAGTAATCAGGCAGTTCGTAATGCAAGAATAATGCAATCTTCAATGCACGTAATCAGGCAGTTCGTAATGTAAGAATAATGCAATCCTCAATGCACGTAATTAGGCAGTTCGTAATGCAATTATAACGCACTCCTTAATGCAAGTAATAAGGCAGTTCGTAGTGCGAGAATAATTCAATCCTCAATGCACGTAATAAGGCAGTTCGTAAATGCAGGAATAATAAATCTTCAATGCACGAAATCAGGCAGTTCGTAATGCAAGAATAATTCAAGGCCAATCCAAGTGATAAGCGCGGGCACCACTAGGCCCTAATCACAGACAAGAGTCCTGAACTTCCGTGGGTGGCCCCGGTACTGCAGGGCAGGTACAGGCTGCTCGAGGAGATCAACGCGTCTAACGCGATGCAACAGGTAGAGAGACGAGAGCACTCCTGTACTCCTCCTGCACCTCCCCAGGCAACACACGCTTGCAGCTCCCGACCGGAGACCAAGCCTTACCTGGGGGACACGCTGCCTTGCTCTCTCTCTCTCCCTGCTTGTCGGACGTCCTGTTGGGCACTCTTAATGATGACACAGCTCCGATGCAAGGCGACAGGTTACGGCACTGCCTTCTCCGTGGCTGACAATCTTGGGCAGATTCCTCTTGCGAACAATGATCACGATTACCTCACGACTTCCTTAGCTGTACGAAATCCTTCAGCAAGTTGCGGTTCGGGCCGGCGGCGGCAATCTTGATCCGCTGCCTCCATAACAATGACGACTCGGGCCACAAACAGCTACAGAGCAGCGTGGATGATGATTCACGCTGCCGGGCACTGCAGTCACTGGGCACTTTCCAACTAGCACCACGGACCCCACGACAGTCTCAGGCTGCACACGCACAAAGCATCGCTGAGACTCAGCTGGGCTTCGGGTCACCCAGTCCCGGGACAATGCTTATGACGGTCTCAGGCTGCAAAAAGCACACACACAGCGCCGTTGAGACACACTTGGAAACTTTGATGTTCCTGAGTTTCCACAACAGGGAGCCAGCTCTCCTTGGGCCCTTGGGGACAAGTTACTTCAGGACACAGCACACTGCAAAGTCCTTTCAAGCAGGGGGACACAGCACACAGCAAATTCCCCTAGCCTCTCCTTAGTTAAATCAGCAAACTGTAGGCCTTCCCCAGAACACACAGCAAGGGTCAGTCCTTTCCTTCAGTCTCTTCAGCTGTCCTTCCTTGGCAGAGGTTCCTCTTGACCATGAAGTAGTTTCAATCCTTTTCAGTCTTGATCAGTCCAACGTTCAGGGGTTTCAGCTCTCATAGTTATACCCCTAAATGTCTTTGAAGTCTTTGTTTTTCAGGGGGCACTGACTTCTGTCCAAACCAGTTCTGGGTGCCTCCCTGCCAGTAACACCTTTTTCCTTTGATAGTGGGGGTCTGGATCCTCAATCACTCAGCAGGAGCTGGAGCCAGTGTTTTATCACAGGAACCCAGGCCTCTTCATCTTCAAGGGCTACTCCTCCCCCCTACACTCCAGGTGCAGATCAGCCTGTTGCTGTCTCACCTATTCCTCCCCTTGGTCAAGACATTTCCCAGATACTATCGCATTCAAATCCAGCCAGTCAATCCACAGCCATGCAGAGACAGACAGAATTGTTAGAATAAAAAAAACAGCCACTTCTAAAAGCGTGGTTTCTAAACACACAATTCCAAAACCACCTTCATAAAAAGATGTGTTATTAAATTGTGAGTTCAGGCACACTAAACTTCACCTATCAATCTTAAGCCTATGGGAAGATAGGCTGGAAACATATTACACAGCCTCCCCCATTCTGTCCTATGGGCAAGATGGCCTTGCAGCAGTGAAAAATAAAATAGAGAGTATTTCACTATCAGGACATGGTACACACTTCAGTACATGTCCTAGCATTCACAGACATTGCACCCTGCCCAGGGGGGTACCTTGGGTCTACCATAGAGGTGTCTGATGTGCATGGAAAGGGAAAGGTAAGGCCTTGCAAGTGGGTGTACTTGTCAGGACAACATGGCAGTTAGCAAAATGCACATATGCCCTTGCAGTGGCAGGCTTGAGTTCTCTCTTTAAGGCTACTTGTGTGGGTGGTAGAATTAGTGCTGCCGACCCACTAGTAGTATTTGCATTACCAGCCCTGGCACACAAAGTGCACATTACTAGGGACTTTACTAGTAAGGCAAACATACCAATTATGGACAACCAATTACCATAACACTTTATACAGGGAGCACTTGCACTTTGACACTGATCAGCAGTGGCAAAGTGCCCAAAGCTTCTAAGTCAGCAACATAATGTCAGAAAGAGGTCTAGGAAATAGGCAAAAAGTTTAAGGAACTTTAGCCACAAACGGCCGAGTCCAACAGTCGCCTCTGGTGTTCGGATAGCCTTAGATTACGTTTGGCTTCTTTCAACTCTTTGGTAGACCAGGGAGCCTGTCTAGTCCTGGCCATTGCAGATTGCCTACATATTGGTGCCTAGATATCAGCAGCTGCTGTCAGCCAACAGGTAAAATTATGTTGTGCAACCAAAGCGGAATTGCTTTCATCATGTTTTGTCTGCAAGAGTGTGAGCGTCATCTTGTTCATATGGACTGATCACCACGTGCGTGCTGTCCTGGTCACCAGCTTGCTATGAGAAGGCGTAAAATTGAGGAGCTCAAATTCAGTTAAAAAATGTTCCAACCAAATGCATGACTTTGTTTTTAGGTGAGTCACCTGGTAATTTGGAGACCAAACTAGCTCAGGCGTGTGGCCCTTAGAAAATTCAGGCTCATCATGGAGTCCAAAAAGCCTTGCCCTTTGTTGTTCTTTCCAACTGAGAACCAAAATTAAAGTCACCTAGAACTAATAATTGGGAATATTGCAACAACAAGGGACAAAGCATATTTAACATCTGCTCATTAAAATGAGCCTTTGAGTAAAGGAAGCAATAAACCAGCATTCATGTTAGTGAACTTGTAGTGAAATCTATTCTAAATAGTAAGAGGTCTATTGATTCTATATAATTACATTTAAACTGAGTTATCTGTAATTGTTTGCTGATAATGACTACACCCCCCACCCCATTCGATTTCCCCTTCTGTTAACATGGAGGAGCAAATAGCCCTCAGGGACTTCCTATGCTATTTCTGGATAGGAGTCCTCTGTCAGTCATGAAAAGTGTTGCAACATTGCAAGAAACATTTGTGTGATGCACATGACAGAAGAGTGAGGGAAGTTTTGCCATGACCAAACAGTCCAGACATAATATTGAGGAATGATTAATGGCAAGTATATGATCAGGATTGATGAAGTTTGGTTTTTGGGCGGGTTTTTTTCTGGTAAAGGTGTGAGGTGCCAGCTGACCTTCATTGCAGGTATTCAAACTGTTACCGTTCCACCAAAGAACAAACACTATCTGGGGATGTACGCATTTTATTTTGCTTCTTAGAAAATGTTACCAGCATCATGTAATTGTCTTGACCTTTATCGACACTATGAGAATTCAGTTGGATTAATACATGCTTTTCCTCTCCAAAAGCTAATGCTTTTCTGGCATGTAGGGCCATTTTCTCTGTAATGTTAAAAACATTTTTTTCACAATAGGTATTCATACTAAACATCCATTCTTATTTGGACATCCTGGAAATTTGTGTTTGTATATTTCCTTGCGGGAATCAGAGAAAAAGCATACAAATGGTACATAATTTAGGATATTTTTACAAAATGGGCAAACGTGCTGTGCAGGGAAGTGTATGTTTTTTTCTCAACAAACAACATCAAGGAAAGGTTTGTAGTGCCAAAATGACTAAACTTCCCTGATTTCTGGAACAATTATTGTAAAGAAAGCAATTCTTTGTCACGGTTTTTGTATTTTTATAAGAGGTAGTCCATTTCTCCTATATTTCTGTGGTTTAAACCTACTTATTGATTGTGATGAAAAAAACACATGAAGCCCAAAGATGAAACCAGAAAGCTATATATTTTTGAAAAATAGAAACCATTCTACATTTAGTAAGGGGACATTTTTGTAGATAGCTCAGGGTTTCCTGAAAGAAACTAGCCATTGCAAAAAATAATGAAAAAATAGGAAGACAAATAAATAGCTAACAACGTTTTCATCTGCAATTTTTGCCCCAATGGCTGAGTTGCAAAAGAAATATACTATTAGGTCTGTCATATTCTGAGGGCCACAGGGACATATAGAGCCTGATTAGAATGTCTGTGGGACCGCCACCGAAAGGCCATTGGTGGCGGACCAACCGACATCCAGCAAAGTGGTCCAACCACCGTATTATGATGCAGTAGGTAGGACATGCATGGTTTGAAGAGACAAACTGATGCCTCCGCCGGGCTCAAAGAGCCCATCAGACAGTTGGTCAGATTGTATTCCCTACTATAGGGTCAGTGCCTGACAGTCTTTCCATGGCGATATGAGCGCCATAGAAAGTCTGTCAGAAGGGGACTTTGTAACCCCCCAAACATACATTCCTCATGTGCCAGCAAGGGGATTCTTCCGACTGCATACACTGCAGTTGCATCTTAATTCGGTGGGAGGAACCACCGACTATATGCCGATTGGTTTCTAACCCGCTGCGATGGCGGTCAAGCGCTTGCACGATCGCCATTGTAAATAGGCCCATAGTGTTATCTGATTGTCCAAAAACACCTCATAGCCAGAGCAAACAACTGATTACATGCTTGCAAAGATGTTTCCTTGTGTGCTGCCCATGACATCGAGTAAAATATAATGTATTAAAAATTTGTGTCAAGGACATCTTGTTTTTTTTTAAATGTGCTCTAGATACTGATTCATGGAATGATGGTTATTTGTCCAGCTTTAAATGTGGTTAATTCTATCAGGTGAATCAGAGGGAATTTTACCAAATGTAATGTTTTCTGCACGCTGGCTTACATTTGTAAGCCAATAATGGATAGAAAAAATGCATGATAACAAATGTTTTACTACTCCTATGTGTTTCCCAATAAAAATGCTACGACATTTTGTATGGCTAGGTGGGTGCCCATGACACAAAGAGCTAAAAAATGTACCGCAAAGGCAGAATCAAAGGAATTACGGGGCTCATTTATGAGCCCTTGCGTCACTTTTACGCCGCTGGTGCGTCACTTTTAATGACGCACCAGTGGAGTAAAAAATGTGCCTTGTTGCACCACATTCACAAAGTGACGCATCTAGGTAAACCCCTGCGCCACATTATTAGGGAAAGCGAGGAAGGTGAAAGTAGATAGTAATGGCAGATGGGTGATTATTGTGATGGATTTGGGTTTAACTATCTGTACGGTGTATGGTTCTAATGAGGACGACCCTGAAATTTACGATTTCCTAGAAATGGAGCTTGCAAATTGGCCCTCTCCTCTGGTTTTCACGGGAGATTTAAATATCTCATCTGAATAGGGGAAGGGCACATCGTATCAGGGAAGAAAACCTAGAGTCTTTAAGGCGGTTCAATCTATGTTAGCTTCTCATGGGCTTCAGGATCTATGGAGAGTTAAAGAACCCTCAAATGTAGGTTATACTTACTTTTCTAATCCTGCCCAGAGATATTCAAGATTGGACTACTTTTTTGTCTCTGCTTTAGAATCTGAAAAAGTTAAGATATGTAGACTCCCAAGGGTCATTTCGGATCACAACCCTTTGCTGCTAAACTTCGATATGGGAGGGCTAGAACGGTCTAAAACAAACTGGACCTTTGAAAGAAGGCTGTTGGCAGATAGCAAATTCGTGGACCATTTGAATAAATGGGCTGGTGAATTTTTTGCAGCAAATAGATACCGCACATCGCGGAATGGGGTCTGGGAGGCCTTCAAAGCCGCTCTAAGAGGAGAAACAATCAGTTATGCCACCAGGCTTAGAAAAGAAGATAGAAGCGAAGTAGAGAAATTAATGGTCAAATTAGCTGAGGCGGAAGAACAACATATAAAGGATATTGCTTCTGGCAGCAATACTGAGGCTAGTCAGGGAGTTCTGCTGGCAGTAAAAGCGGCACTGCAGAAGGAGGTTACACAGAAAGCAATAGGGGAGTACCAATCATCAAGGGCAAAGAGGTACGAAACGGGTGAGCAAGCTGGTAGAGCGCTTGCACTCCGGATCAGACAGGAAAAAACAAAGAATGCGATTGCATGTATAGAAGAGGAAGGGATAACATATACAGAGATAAAAGATATCCTATTGGTATTTAAAAAATACTATCAGAAATTATATGAGAAGGATCCTTTTAATAATGATCAGGAGGAGAGATGTATTAACAGCGGACCTTGTTTGGATGATATAACAAGAATAGCACTTGATAAGGATATTACGTCTGAGGAAGTTTTATCTGCCCTGCGAGAATTAGCCCCAGGGAAAGCATCTGGTCCTGATGGTCTCCCCTCGGAGGTTTATAAAGCAATAGAAAAAGAGATCGCTCCTCTTTTAGTAGATCTTTTTAACGGGATACTGTACTCTGGGGTGGTTCCCGATTCGTGGAAAGAAACCAACATTATAGTCTTTCATAAGAAAGGTAAACCAGCAGAGAATCCGGGGTCATATCGACCTATATCCTTAATAAATGCCGATACCAAGCTATATTCAAGGATCTGGGCGAAGAGGTTGGGCAGGATCATAGGCGGTCTTGTCTCTCCATGGCAACATGGTTTTGTTCCTGGGCGTGGTACGACAGATCACACATGTAGAGCAATAACTTTGTTTGATGCCCAGGAAGCCGTGGGGGAGGGATGGCCATGATCCTGCTCAACGCAGAAAAAGCTTTTGATCGGGTGGGGTGGAGCTTCCTCTGGAGCATTTTGGCCGGGAGGGGTTTTGGTCCAAATATCGTTAGGGCTATCAAAGCTATGTATATAGACCCGGAAGCGACAATTACGGCAATGGGAGAAAAATCAGATAAGTTTAAGATAAGTAGAGGGACACGGCAGGGCTGTCCCTGCTCCCCCATACTATTCGCTCTGTACATTGATTCGCTCATTCAGAAGATTTTAGAGTGCCCTAGAATATCTCCAGTGATTTTGAATGGCTACGAAAACAAGATCTTAGCCTACGCTGATGACCTGGCGGTTATTACAACAGACCCGCAGCAGGCACTCCCAGAATTGGTACAGATGGCTAAAGCTTTCGGTCAAGGTTCTGGATATCTTCTGAATGAATCCAAAACCCAGATAATCTGCTCTAGGAACATACCAAGACCCGACATAAGGTATGTTGATTCTGCTATATATTTAGGGGTTAAGATAAATGCTACAGTGGGTAAGATAGTGGAAGAGAGTTACCCCCCCCTCGTAAAATCCATAGAGATAGAACTGAAAAGGATGGATGCTCTTCATCTTTCGCTGGTCAGGAGAGTAAATGTCTTAAAAATGGCGATGTTTCCAAGGGTGCTATATCTATTTAGAGCCATTCCCCTATATATTGAGGAGAAAATTCTGAAGCAATTAGAGTCTGTCTTTATCAGAGGAGATGGGGACGACATGAAGGGATGGCATGCTGCGATTCTGCAGGTAGATGGAGTGACAGATCCCATATTAGTGTCTCAATTGCATGTTAGACTTAGATTTTAGGGTGTGTACTTGATGAAATATTGAATGGCTGAATGATAGCAGCTGCCTCCCTGGTCTTGGTTCAGGATGGGGAGGGTGGACGGGTTCTGCTTAGTTGGGGTTTGTGGGCTTGTTGAAGGCTTTTTAATATGAGAATTGTACCGTGGCTTCATGGGTTATTGACGTTTGAGCACTTGTCTGGTTGAGTGGTCTTTAAAAGATTTATTTTAAAAATCACTGCTACAGTTCAACAAACCACTGAAGAATACGAACAAAGTAAGACATACAATCACTCAAAGCTCACTAAATTATTAAATAACTAAAAGTGTTATGAGATAACAAATAAATACAACTATGCTATATGTTTATTTCATTATATTGTCCACAGCTGCATCTTTTTCAAGAAGGTAAATATGCGAAAAGGAAAATAAAGTAAAGATACAGACACTAAAATACTTGAAATTCTAAATTCTAAAAAGAGAACGTTGACATTTTCTGAGCAAAGCACAAAAGTAGCAATAAAGTAAAAATAACACCTTAACAAATTAAACAATGGAATACAAAAAACTCTATTAAATACATTTTAGATACAAAAACAATCCAACAAAGCCAACAAGTTTTTCCTCTCCTCAGACTGAAAAATAAGAATATTGCTCCAAACACAACCAAACAGACCTGCAAAGTAAGGTTCTACAACTAATTTCAAGTAAAGACAACATCCATAATGTAAGTTAAAATGTGATCCTGCAATGTAAAAATAATAAAACTAATATAACATAATATTATAACCTCTTTTTTTTAAACACATTTTTTTATATTTTCTATACTCTAAAACCTATAGATAAAATATTGAGAGAAGCAAAATAAATCAAATCCCAAAAAGGAGAACTGTTAAATAATAGTGAATATACTGACACTGATCCTACAACATGGGGAATTGTAGGCCCACATCGCTTCTTCCAGCAGCATTCAACATCCAGGAGAAAATGATGAACAGCTGTCACATAATCTTAAAGATAATGATTTACTCTGCAGCAGCCGCGGCCTGTAAAACGAATTTCGTAGCTCGCCCTGCATCGCATTTTGCGATGCAGGGCGCCCAACGAAATTCGTTGTTATAATTTAATTGTTTACTTACCTGCAATCATCCATATTCCAGTGTTTACCACCCCCCACCCTGCCCCTCCCATGCCCTCCCGGCCTGCCCCACGTAACTCCCTCCACGGGCCGCGGCTACTCTGCAGTACCCAATCTGGTTTTCAGAAGGCATTTAGGAGTCCTAAAGTTAGGACTCCTAACTTCTGTGAATACCAAAATGAGTAAGTGCCTTCTGTGAATACCAAAATGAGTAAGTGCCTTCTGTGAATACCAAAATGGTAGTAAGTTTAGGATTTTGTCTTAAGTTAGTTCTGTGAATCGGGCCCAGTATAAACCAACCCACAATACACTTACCAAAGACCATAGCACATTAAAACATCATTAACCTCAATCTAAAAATTTAGAACACACATATGACACACATTTACACATCACCTTACAGTAAGGCCTACTGGAATACTGGAAACTAACTAATTGATATCTCTCTAAATAAAAATAGAATAAAGCAATCGCCAATTACAAATGCTAGCCTAAACACTTCTTCCCAAAACACTAACCCCTTAGATAATAAGCTTAAATAATTTAGCTGAACCAGAGACCATGCAGTGGTGTACCAGGACATCAAGCTTCAGGAACAGCCCTAATGATCAAGAAAGACTATTAAATCAATGAAGCTAAACAAAACATTTAAAAAGTTTAAATCCACAGCAAACAATATTACAAAAAATGTATGTTATTTTATAAAGTTAAACAAATATACACACCATGTAAACAATGTGTGGAAAGATTCCTACATTAAACACATTTACACACATATTTGATATAAAACATATAATAAAAATATTGATCATATACATATATACAGCTATCTTATTTTTTCTGTGCTTTTTAAATATAGCCAATGTTTTAAAATGTATAAATAAAGTAAATAAGAAAAGTTGCTTAAGAAAATACTACTCAATGTGTAAAAAAAATCATAACTTCAAATAAATATGTAACGTACATGACAACTAATAAACAATATCCCAAAACCTTGAAGTAATCATTGAAAAATATTATGTAGTAAAACAGTGGTATACATTTAAAATGACGTTCAAAAAAACATTACTACACTGGGGAAACTGTTGGATTTTGAAGGGTTCCTACTTATGTTCATTGATTTGAGGGAGTAGAAGGGTACCTTCTATCTCTGGTTTACACAAGGTTTACTTATGCTATAAAGAAATAATACAAAAACTTTCCTATTTTTTCCAAAAATAACACTCTTTATTTATTGCAATGTTTTATATAATGATGAATAAAGAAGCATTTTCTTCCATTACATCATGCAGAGCAAACATTAATTTGCTTCAAAGACTGGTCAACAGAGACTTAACAGCCACCATAAAGCAGCCGATCTGTGCTGTTTGTGGTCAATACAAACTGCTTCTTCAGGGCAGTCTAACTCATGCATTGATTATCTAGCTATGTCATCATTATCCAAATTGAGAGCTGATCCTAGACACATATAGTCTGCTTCTCAAAAGTAAATGTACACTTTCTACTAATTTTACTTCATTTCAGTATTTACAAACTTTATGCAGTTGTCCAACTATTCACTCCATATATTTATGTGTGCAGAAGTCTCGGTAGCTGGAGACTCTACCGTCGAGAAGGAGAAATCCACACACACAACTATAGGCAGTGCAGAGTTGTAAAACTCCAAACGTAGTCTGTGATTGCATTTTGTGGAATGATTTGTAGTACTGCAATATATAGTACAAAGTACAGTTGGAGATCAGGCCCCCAGTCTTTATGTATATGTTGTTATCGCATATGGTGAAGTATATCAGCATCTGAAATTTTCATGATGTAACAGAAGAAAAGATGTGCTTATACATCATTGGATCAAAAGACAAACCCCCTTTTTATAAGCGATTTTTAAATCTTACATTTTGAAATAATTAAAAAATATTATTTTTTGATAGTATTAGTTCCATGTTGGATTATTACTCTAATGTATAAGTACAATTTGTGCAAACTATGGTTAGAAATGATTCTCCCTCAAAATCGGAACCTACTGCTGGGTTCCATATGTGACTATTTCAAGTATTTAATGAGACATAGTGGGTTAAACATTTGAGTGGGTATAAGTATTTGCAGGGCCACTGGATTAAACAATTTGGTTTGTTTCTTTATTGCCTTTACAACCCAATGTCTTACAACATTAGAGAAAGGCTGGGAGGGTACAACGTTACTTTTACCACTACAAACTTAACCTGGTTGGGGAAAGGATTGATTTAGAGGAGTTCAAATTTAATATTCACACTCCAAACATAGCCACAATGGGGAAAGTATTGCACTTTGTGGGTTCACATTTACGATTCCTGCTCCAAACATTACCACACTGGAGAAAGTGTTCATTTAGAAGTGTACAAATTTGGTATGCTCATTTCTAATTTAAACACACTGTGGAAAAAGTTAGACATTGGAGAGTTCTGGTAAACTATTTGCAATCTGAAACACACTGGGGGCAGTGTTGGACTTTTTTGAGATACAAATTACTATTTCCACTCCAAAGTAGGAAAAGTGTTAATCTTTTGGTGATTCACATTTACTATTCCTATACTAAGCGCAACCATATTGGGAAAAGATTTGGACTTTTAGGGTGAGGGAGTTCAGGTGAACTATTCTCTCTCCAAACTTACCCACATTGTGGAAGATGTTGAACTTTGGGGGGACACAAATTACGATTCAAGCTGCAAACTTAAGCATGCTGGGGAAAGTTTTAGACTTTGAGGAGTTTCAAGTTACTTTTCCCACCGCCAAACCCAACTACATTGGAGAAAGCATGGGATTATTGGCCATTCTCACACGAAACTCACCCGCTTCATAGAAAGTTTTTTACATTTTGATCATCCAATTTACTATTATAATTCCAACCATAAAAACATAGGGGAGAGTGTTGAACATTTGGGGACATTCTGGTTAAGTATTCCCACTCTAAACAGAACCAATAGTTTGAAAGATTGAACTTTAGGAGATAAAGACTACCAGTTCCATTTCAAACTTAACCACATTGTGGAAAATGTTGAACTTTCGGCGATACAGATTTACATATTCTCACTCTAAATATAACCACATTATTAAAAAGATTGGACTTTGGGCAGATATAATTTACAATATTTCCATCAATCGTAACCACATTTGGGTAAGTGTTGGACATTGGAGAGATATACGGGATGCAAACCAATCCAACCATGGCACCCAGTACCAGTCCATCACCACCTATAATGTTTCAAGACTGAGATGAAATGATACATACTTTGGAATATTTTGGCTCAAGCTGTCTCCTTTCTGAAAAAGGTATTGAACAAAGCCCTGTAGAGCACCCCATACTGCTCTGAGCTCCTTCCAATTGGAAGATCAGGTCACTTCGATCTTTGACCATTTCTCACTCAATTTACTGTTGATGCATTGTTTCCCTTCAATCTCATGCACTCACATTTGTTTTAATTACTGCTTGAGTTGGGTTTTAGGATCATGCCCCTCTTCTCAAATTGTCGTCATCCATCCATTATTTGAGACTTAAAATGATCTCCTGTGTGATCATAATGAACTGCTCTTAGGACTGTATTGTTGGGGACCAATGCCTGAGTAAGTGGTTCACTAGAAGCTTTGGATGACACATCTTCCATGGGACTATATTTTTGTGGCTGACATGAGACCCTGAACTCTCAGCCAGATCTTGCAAATGCCTGAAGAATGGAGAGCAAATGAGACAGCTGAGTCTGTAAAGTCAGTTATCTGGACTGTTAGGAACACCATCCCCTGATCCGTGTCCAGCACTGCGACTATAAAGGTCTTCCTCTTCATGGGCTGGAGACTGGATTTTTGGAAGTTGATGATAAATCCCAAGTTCTGTGGCCTGGTTGCTGTTCGGGGGATGGCTATGGAGAATCACGCCTCCGTGTAGCCATAGGTGACCCGCTGCTCCACCCTCAGCAATGGTGGCTCATACCTGGCTGTCTGGCTGGCGTTTCGGTGATTTTTGCAGAGTGAAGTCCTAGGCGGTTTCTGCGAGGGAAGACAGGTCCTGGATATCGATATCAGGACTAGGCGCGGAGCGAGTCTAGGTGCCTGGATTGGGGGTTCCTCTCCCCAGAATACTTCTGCTCCGGCACTCGCATCAAGGAGGTGCAGCAATAACAGGAATTCGACACCTTTGGAGGGGTGGGCGGCAGCCTCCACTACTCTGGCAGCATTGTTCGAGAAGGTGAGGAGGAGGCGGTTGCTTGTTCCCCGAACTGCGGCTGGTATCCTCTGGCGGCTGCCTCACTGTTTGCTGATCCCCTGCAGCTCTCTGCTTGTGGCTCCGCTTAAGCGGGAGGCTGGGAGTAGATGAATGAATATCTGTCCATTCTTGACTTTGTCGGCTCCTTGACATGGCTCTTTGTCAGAAAATTGCAGGTCTCTTAATTAATTGCCAGAAACTAAAAGAGGCATCAGCAGGGAGAGCCTCCGGAACACTACAGAGAGCTTCCTGGAGAAGTATATAATTTAAGGTACGGAAGATTTAAGGGGTGACATCCAGATTTAAGAGTGCCACTAGTGGCTGTGTGGGGTGTAGCGCATAAAAGTAAGAAACTACGAAAGGACACAAAAGAACACACTATAGCCAAGGGAGAGAAACAAAAAGAAACAAAAAGAGGCAAAGAAATGGGTACACTTCTGAAGCATGTAAATGTAGTCGCTAAAGTCGACTCTGCTGCCCGTCTCAAAGCCAAAACGCGTCTAGCTCAGGCAAAAGAAGCTGCATGACTAGCTAGTAAGGAGAACACTACCAACTGCTATGGCCTCGATAGTGGCCTCGATAGTACCCTCGAGAGCTCGGAGGAGGACCTGCCCCCCAGAACTGGAGGAATCTTTGATGGACAAAATAAATATGAGCGAAACCACAGTTGTGTGAACCAAGCCCCAGCAGGACAATTTGGTGGCAGAGGGACTAAAGAAAGGACTGAAAGAGGCAAATCAATGTTCACTATTCTTGAAGAAAGCTACCCTACAACCCCCCTCTCCAAGCACTAGTCCAACTCTGAAATTATCTAAAGGCCCATCAGCGATACTAGTGTTGCCAGTAATACCAATAGACTTGGCCTCTAATGATCATGAGAAATTACAATGCAATCTGGAACCCGATCATTTGGTAGTCCCGGAGTCATATCTGGGTCAAGATCTGAGTCATGATGTGGCGACCTCATTAATAGTATCAACGGAAACGATTGCTCCCAACATGAATTACTCCCGGCTACAAGGAACATCAGACGAAGACAGAAAGACCGCCATAAATATCTCTGTAAACTCGACGTCACTCCAATCTAAACTTCAGTCACAATCCCTTTCGTTGCCGCAGGATCAAGTACTGCCAGATGGTCAGTCGCATTTAAAATCAATGAGAATACCGCTGGGCCCTTCTCGGTTTGGGGCGGGTTTAAGGCGGCAGCACGGGGTCAAATAATCTCCTTTACGGAGTCAAACACCCGGAGGCCTAAAAGAGCTAAATTACAAACAGCGGTTGAAAAAGAGTACGCCCTTCAACAACAGCTACTTCCTAATCAACTTGAGCAGGCAAGGATAGCTTTGAGGGATTTTTTCGTTCTAGTAGTTCCCAAATATACCAACAAAGGGTTTATGAAGAAAGCCATTTAGTTGGTAAATTCTTGGCTAATTCAACAAGGAAAAAACAAGAAGCAGCCACGATATTGAAAGTGCGCGACCCTGAGACTGGTCGTGAAGTTGTCAATAGCGGCGAGATACCCCAGATCTTTTTAGAACATTTCTACCAACTTTACTCTACTGAATATCTAGTGGAGGAGGAGCTGATCCAGGAATATTTCATAAATGTGAATATTCCTAAACTTTCAGATAATCGGATCAGTCAATTGGGATCTGATTTGGAATCCGCAGAGATCTCAGCAGCCATCAAGGCAACTGCAGGGGCCAAAGCATGTGGACAGGACGGCCTCCCTTTGAATTTTATAAAGTTTTTTCAAAAGAATTAATTACCGTCCTGAAAAAACTATTTAATTATATCAAAGAGGGTGGTTTGGTCCCTGCATGTTTCAAAGAGGCAATAAATGTGTCCTTTGTTAAAAAAGCCAAAAACCCTACAGATGTCAACTCATATAGGGCCCATCAGTCTTTTTAATTCAGAATATAAGATTTTAATGAAAGTATGGGCAGAGTATTGGGCGTTTTTTATTTGTGGCCCAAGAGACAATTCATAGAGATCAGACAGGTTTTATAGCAGGCAGATCAATGGCGGCCAATACCGAGTTTTTAATACATGCCTTGGATTATTTTCATACCAATCTTATTCCGGCATGTATTATAATGGTCGATGCCGAGGAAGCTTTTGACTTAGTTAATTGGGAACCCTGTTTTTTGCCCTCGGTCTTTTTGGCTTTCCTGCTCAGGTGTCAACATGCTATGCAACATCTATCAGGGAGCCACGGCTCTGGTAACAATACATTCAAAATGACCAGGAACTACAGAAATAAACCGTGGGACAAGGCAGGATTGTCAGCTCTTGCCACTGATTTTTACTTTTTTTATAGAGCCACTGGTAATTAAAATATGAAATAATGCTGCTATTCACCCCCTATTTCCGGTATGGCAAAGTTGAGACTTTTTTGTGGACTATATTATTTTATATCTGACCCCTGACAAAGATAATCTTAAAATGGTTTTAAGGGAATTCAGGAATGTTGAACTAATTGGCAGCTACAGAATACATTCTAATAATACTGTAGTTTTTGCCCTCAATACTGATTTGAACTTTCTTCTATCTTGCTTGAGGGCACAAGCCGCTAAGCTAGATCCAATTAGATATCTTGGGATATTTGTGTCTAATCAGTACCAACAGCTATATCAATTGAATTATTTAAGAATGAAAGAGAAAACTAAGAAACTTCTGGAATAATGGCTTCTACTCCCCCTTTCGTTAGTGGGTAGTTTCATTAATTAAAATGTCCATACTTCCGTTGCTCATATTTCTTTTTACTAATGTCCCAATTAAGATACATTTTTTAGAGAAATAGAAACTTTTTAGAGAATTTGTCTGGGGAAAGAAAGTATCAAGGGTTAAACTGACTTTGGTGCAATTACCTATTGCACAAGGGGGCTTAGCTGTGCCTCATTTAAGAACCTATTATGAGGCTGCTTTTCTAGATTTGGTGTCCGGCTTGATAATATCTAAATGTACGAGAGATAGCTTCTTTATAAACAAAATGACATAAGAAATTGGTCCTCAAACTTGAGTGTTTTTAAAAACTTCCAAACTCCCTAAGAGAACAAGATACAAGACTTTAAAGGATTACTCCTTTAGACTTCAGTCCTTTTTTAAAAAGACAGGCTTCTCGGGTATGCAATATTTAAAATTGAGAGAATGTATTAGTCCCGGCTTCCAGTTTTGATCAAGACATATTAATAATTGGGAATGTTGTGGACTACCCGAGCTAAGACATTTTATAATTCAAAATAGGGCGATATCCTGGCAGGAGGTAATGGCAATGGCTGAGAGACGCAGGAAACCCATCTTTTTTTAATATTTACAAGTTGTTCAGTTCATGTTTTTTAAAATACCAGTGGCATTTCTGATGCTCCAAATCAACTAGTGGTAACTCTTATTACATCAACGGGGTCAAGTTCCCATGATAGAGAGCCATTTGGCTAATATAGCTCGAGAAACACAATGTATTTGTTCCCTTAATCATTGGGAGGCCCTATGCCACCTAGGAAGCAGATCCCTGCGCGCAGCGAATTTTAAAAGGATGGCCTTCTTATCACGCTGGCGTTCCTATTTAACTCCGGCCGCCCTAAAAAAAGATTTCCGGAAGTTGAAAATAATTACTTTCGCTGTCAGGCAGATGGGAAGGTGGATGGTACCATATTTTCTTTGCATGCCCACGGTTGAGGTCCTTCAGGGAGGCAATTTTTGCAGATATTGAGCTAGCAATTGGGAAGAGAGTTTTGCTTGAGGCCGCCCTGTTTGGTTTATGCAGAGATAGAATGATGCTAACAGAGGCCGAGAAAAGTTTCTCTATTTATTTCTTGTACTGTAGCCCGTTCTTTAATTCTTCAGAATTGGAAATCTAGTGAAGCTCCCTCTCATTTGAAGTGGTTTAATAAAATTAATAAATCGAAGTAGGTTTTTAGTGATTTAGAAAAGTTAAAAGAGGAACTTCAACACTCGATATCAATATTGATGTGGAAGTTGTAGCTGCTATTTGTGGTAAAAAAGTACTAGCACTTTCTTTTTGAATTAGCACTTTCCTTGTTGCTGCACTTTATTAGATGATTTGCACATTGCTATTTTTGGTTGATGGCGTTATTAGCAGCTACAGTCATATTTTGTCTAAAATGTAATCATGAAATAAGAAGCTATCGTATTTTTATACACCTGGTTTTAATAATGATTTTAAGTATACTATGTATTTTATGTACTTAATGCTCTGCTCAATGAAAAACATTTTTTTTTTAATTAATCCAAAGTTTTGCAGTGTGGCAAACACTTGTCCCACCCTGTCTGCAATTTCAAAAGAGAAGAACCATAAATAAGCCAAATATCTAACTATGGGAATAATGGAATATCATGACCTTCAATGTCATGATTTTCAAATATTCCAATATTTAGGTATTGATATGCTAGTACCTTCATGCAAATCCCCGGAGATGACAACAGGCAAATGGGAGAACCTTGCAGTGAAATTGACCTTGTTGCACCACAAACCTGAGGTACTCTTGCAACTCTGTATTCATTTATATATGGAAATAGGCATCCTGTATTTCCAGTGTTGCTTAAAAAACAATTTTTGGGACAGTTGAGGTAGCATCATTTGAAATTTTATCATTCTGAATGAACTATAATGGTCATATTTATTCTGTCTCTTTACATTCAGGACTAGCCTGAACTTTTTTCTGCAATTGGAGAACTAGAACAACTGCACCTTTGCAAACTAAGTACTGAATCCTCTTTGATACCAGTTGAAGAATTGGAGTCTTCATGAAAAAAATCTTTGGAGGAAAAACTGTTTGGTACTTGAATTCTCTAGTATATCCTTCTTCCACTATTTTCAGGACCCATTCATCATAGACTATCTCTTCCATTGTGGAAAGAACTGTGATATACTGTCTCCCATCTGCTCCCCCAAATAACCAGGGGGAATATTATCAAGAAAGGGCGTTACATTATCGCCGCTTTTATTGGCAGGAAACTGCCGATAAAGCGGCGATAATGGGCTTGATAATATGCTCCATGAATTCCAATCGAAGCCCATGTAACGCTCTTACTTGATAATATGCTCCAGGTCTTTGGGTTTTGCTGGGTTGTCTTTTTGACCAGGATTTATCGAACTTTATTAAAATAAAATCCTTAACCATTGATTTTGTTTTTTCTGAATAAACAACCCTTTTCCCACTGGTACACAAAAGGAATTTAACATTTTCCTTTTATCTGAATATTTTGTAACCAAATCAAACAAATCAGTGGCAAAAAGTTTGGGACCTAAACTGTTGGGGCCTCATTTATGAAAAGTGATGCATCGCTACGTGAAACAGCGATGCGTCACTTTTCATTGTGCCCTCCTTGCGACACCAATGATGCATCATATTTACAGTATGACGCATCATGTCGCAAGGAGTTACAGATACGTCAGTATTTCTAACGTATCTGTAGGCGCAAAAGTGATGCATTGCTTGAGTGTGTCACAAAAGTCCCATGTGAAAGGGCCTGCGTCAGTCTTACGCCTGCTGTGAGGCAGGCGTAAAACGTTGACGCATTTGAGTCCTAGAAGTGGCGCAGTGAAATCTCATAGATAGATTTCAATGCGTCACTTCCATGACCCTTTTTTATGTCAATACGCCCCCCTTGCATACATTAGACCTGGCGCAGGGGTTTACAAAGTGATGCATCTACCTAGATGCGTCACTTTGTAAATATGGCGCAACAAGGTGCATTTTTTACGCCACTGGTGCATCACAAAAAGTGACGCACCAGCGGCGTAAAAGTGACGCAAAGCCTCATTAATGAGGCCCTTGGAGTTTATGTATCAAGGACCAATAGGAATGGTTAATTTTCCATAGCTTTAACCATAGGATTTTCCTCTGTGCTATTGCTGCACCAGTAGTCATAGCTGAGGCTCATAAAGAATTGAACGTAGTGTCCAATGAAAATTGTGCCAGCATTCCCATCTCTCCTAAAAGTTGTGTGGGATCGTTTTGTTGCTGTAGACAGCTAATAAAGCTTGAAAATCTTTCAATAAAGCTTGAGCAGTGTAAGTGCTGGCAATAGGGGTGCTGGCAGCTCTTGTCTGCACGGTATGAGCGCGGAAAAGAACTCTGGTTGTAGTCACTGCCAGTTTACTTTTGACCTGTCTAAAATGGCTAAAAGGGAGAATTACAAGCTGATCTGTGGCTTGTTGAATGTCTGGTCGCTACGCAAGCACAGACTAGATATTTATGATCTCCTCAGGGAAAAACAATGGGATCTAGTTTTTTTCACGGAGACATGGCTGGACTGCGACTCCTCCCCAGAGGCCCTTGAAGCCATTCCGGAGGGATATACCCTTGTACGGCAAGATAGATCGAAGGGCAGAGGTGGAGGAATAGCCATTGTTGCAAGGCAGGGCCTACGCTGCCTTTTGGAACAGACTGTGGTCACAGATAGCGAGGCGGGTGCGTTCTCCATTCAAGTTAATGGGGGGGTACACTGTGAAGGGCCTCTTGATATACAGGCCACCTGGCCCATCTGCCAGATTTGTAGACAGCCTGGTTGAAAGTATTACAGAGGCAGCCTTGCGCACGGATAAGTTCCTGGTGTTGGGTGACCTCAACCTACACCTGGACGATCCTGTTGATAAGATGGCTGGCGACCTCTGTAAAGAGTTGAGTGCGCTTCAGCTCGAGCTGATAGGTGAACTTCCTACCCATTTTTGCCAACTGGGGACAGGTGGAGGCCCTGAGCCCCGTACCTATCCCCTGGTCGGACCACCATCTGGTGCCCTTTTCGATCTCTATTCCGGGAGCTAGAGTACCGGAACAGGTAGCACTACATCGCCCGAGACGGAGATGGGCTAACTTTTCCCTAGCCAGGTTTAATGAGGCACTCATGGTGGGGGTGGACCAGGGGGAGAGGATGTGAAGAAAGCCAATAATAACCTGGACCAACGCATTCTAGATGCCCTGGACAAGGTTGCCCCGCTCGCCCGGATTAAAACAGAGGGACGTGCCTTGAAAACGGCATCTTGGTTTAATGAAGAGGTGCGCATGGCCAAGATTGCGTGCAAACGTGCAGAAAGGCGGTGGAGAGTAGATTTCGCCACTCAAGCTAGAATGGATTATGTTGTAAGTAGGCGCAACTACCATAGGCTAATTAGAAAGGCTAAAAAGGTGTACTATGACACCAGGATTAGGGAAGCAGAAAACTCCTCGAAGGAATTGTTTTTAATATACAAATCACTCTCGGTGGGGAAGCCTGCAGCAGTCCCAGAAGAATTCTGCATGTTGGACAGCTGTAACCGAGTAGCGGAGTTTTTTGCCAATAAGGTAGCAACCATCTATTCGGCTTTCCCTAGCCGGGCCATCATAGACCCCGAGATTGTAGAGGTATTCGAGGTAAGGGGAGAACAACGGGTGCTAACGACACTCGTTACCCCACCTACTGAAAAACTCATCCAGATTTGTGGGTCAATTAAATCAGGCTCCCCTCGAGACCCTACTACACCCAGACGCCTGATGGGCAGTCTGCATGTCTTAGAGCCATATATCCGTCATCTCCTGGATATCTCTTTTGGGACCTATACTGTCCCAGATGCCTGGAAACGAGCGGTAGTTCTTCCTCTCCAAAAGAAGCCCAATGTCAGCTATGATATGTTAGACAATCTCCGTCCCATTTCCCTTTTGCCATAGATGGCAAAGATTGCTGAAAAAATTGTAAACCTTCAGCTGATGGGCTTTGTAGAGGAAGCTTCCCTACTCCATGACTCTCAGTTTGGCTTCCACCACGGCATTCGACGGAGTAACCATTGCTCATGGCAGTAGAGTCCATACGGCAGGGAGTGGATGAGGGCCAGACTATGGCCCTGATCCTCTTGGACCTAAGCGCAGCATTTGACACTGTAGCTCATTCCACCTTGCTACAGTGTCTGAATGATGGAGGGGTATCAGGAGCTGCCCTTAGATGGATCCGGTCCTTCCTGACAGGTAGATGCTTCCAAGTCCGCCAGGGAGATTGCTATTCTAGGGAGATTGGGTTGGGCCAGGGCGTGCCGCAGGGCTCGTCCCTGAGTCTGACCTTGTTCAATCTATATGTCTCCCCGCTGGTGGCCATTGTTGAAAGCTATGGGCTACGTCTTGTTTCCTATGCCGACAACACGCAGCTGGTAATATCCCTCTCAGGCGTACCTGGTCTAGTGGCGGACAAGTTCAGAGTTTGCATGCAAGAACTGGCAGCCTGGATGTCCGCCAACTGCCTGAAACTTAATGGCATTAAGACCGAGGTGCTCGTGGTGGGGGGAGGCCCATCTGTATGGTGGTCGGCATGGTGGCCACCCTGCCTCGGAGAGACACCTGTACCCTGCCAGGAGGTAAGGAACCTTGGGGTATGGCTGGATGTTGACCTTACCTTTGGCTCCCAGGTTAGCCGAGTGGTGGGGACATGCTTCGGAGTTTTAAAAACTCTGAGGAAGGTCTTGGATCTCCTGCCTATTACAACTCTCGGACGCTGGTGCATGCTTTAGTCACCTCGCGCCTGGATTACAGCAATTTGCTGTATCTGGGGGCCATGGGAAAGGCTCTCCACCGCCTCCAGGTGCTGCAAAATGCTGCCGCTTGCCTTGTTTTGAGGCTTCCTAGAAGATCTTCCTCCAGGGCAGCGCTCCAGGCTTTGCACTGGCTCCCTGTCAGGAGCAGGGTGTCATTCAAGGCTCTAGCCACGTGTCACCGCATTCTGAGAGGCAAAGCCCCTGCCCCGCTACAGAGTCTGGTCACCCGGTATGAGCCTACAAGGAATCCGCGCTCCTCCTGTACAAGACTTCTGAAAATCCCTAAAATAAAGAAAGCGCGTATGGGGGGCAGGTCATTCAGATATTTGGCTGCGAAGCGGTGGAATGACCTGCCGCCAGAACTACGTTTGGAGCATTCAGAATCCTTGTTCAGGCGGAAACTTAAAACTCATCTTTTCAGACGGTAGGTGACTGTGATGGCTGCTTGGACTGCTTACCCTACTTACCATAGCGCGGGAACACGCCTATGGGCGTAAACCAGGCGCTTTATAAATCTCCCTAATAATAATAATAAAGAAACATCTATGGATGCATACACCTATTTCATAATAGATTCCACTTGTTTTGTGACTACGTCAGGTAGTGGGGCTTATAGTGAAGGAGATGATGCTGTACTTGCTAGGATGGAATTCACTTTGGGTGTCTGAGGGAAGGCATCATCAAATCCTTCCAATATATATCTTTTGGACAACATTCATGGAAAGGACTGTCTATCTGTGTCTTTCCATTCTTCTAGGGTAATATCCCTAACAATATTATGGAAAGGCAATGAGACAGTCTGTGATGAGTTCTTGGGGTTTTATTGGCAATGTAACACTTCCCTGATATGCTGCAGCATATACTGAAAACAATGACCTGGTGCATATTTTCCTCCAAATCCTTCATCCAGATCCTCATCAGGATCCCTGTCTTGCCTCAGCATTTTTTCTGGAAGCTCACTCATAGTTTTGGTTATTGCATCCTTAATATGGATTTCCAGCTTCAAATTTTAAATAGTAAGCCTTTCCTTCTGTATAATCTCCTGTGGGTGTTCCATATGTTTGCATGATGGCAGCGAAACCCCAGGCTGAACACTGGCTTGTTTATGCAGGGAAACTATAGAAACAGCTCTGATCTATTGAGATGAGAACAGTTATGAAAAAGGCAATTCCATGGTGCCTGCTTAATTAGCATAATGTTCACTCTTCACTAGCTGGGACTGCCTTTCTACCTGTTGACCACATGGCATGATGACCAACATTGAAACAGTTCCCCGCCCTAGCCTTGCAAATGAGCAGGGATTGTGTTAGCCTTGTTTGCACCAATGCGTTATCATGCACTGAAACCAAAAAGTACAGAAACATGAGTAGGAAAGTATTATTATCAAAAAAGAAATGTTTATCTAGAATGCCAGTCAGCCATCTCTAGACAGGAAACCAGATGAAGTCATCATGGAAGGTGGTGTTATTTATACTGGTAGAGCAAGGATGTGTTTGAATCAAAAGTCTTGATATACAATCATCAGGGCTGAACCCCACTGTCTTTGAGCCAATAGATATTTGACATGGTGTAAGAGAAGATCTAGACCTGTAAGTCACATTTAATTGTTACAGTTATAAACTATCTGTCTACAAAGAGAGTTTGTGATGAATTAAAGGGCTTAATTATTAAAATTTCTTATTAATCTAAGTCATGAAATCAAATCAAATTTGAACAGAAATTGATAATCAATATTAGTCAATCAAGAAATCATAATAACCCCTTGTTAAAATAAAGGAGATAGGTGTCAGTCTCAGAGACCCATAAACAGTTCCGATATCGAGAGTACTCATAAAGCATAATGTTTCAGCATTGAATGTCAGCTCATTAAATCAATAATCGACCAAAGCAGAACTTCTTGTAAAGAGAGAAACTCAGTAAAGCCTCAGACCAGTGTGGAGTGGGTAGATTAATGGGGAAGAAATCCGGGCCACTCTAGTAACACACTAT
Source organism: Lissotriton helveticus (assembly GCF_964261635.1). Taxonomy (NCBI): domain Eukaryota; kingdom Metazoa; phylum Chordata; class Amphibia; order Caudata; family Salamandridae; genus Lissotriton; species Lissotriton helveticus. Next base: position 661,723,234 of record NC_136067.1, read on the forward strand.
TAAAGACAGACAAAATATACAGCTTGAATCTTCTGGGCCAAGCTTAATGCAGAGGCCTGGGGGAATGTCCAAGCAGACATAACCGCACTGAACAACAAAATGCAGAAAACATTGGGGGAAGCATACTCAATCTGGGAAATCTGGATCACCCAATCATGGGACATATTAGCCCCCAAAACTACTTCCAAACCAAAATCAAGACCCAAAACAAAAAACTGCAAAAAAAATCGAATGGGACTGGAGGAAAAACTATTATTCACAACTTAAAACTAAGTACAAGTTTGCCATTAGAATATTTCATAACAGCATCAAAGAAACACAGGCCAAATTCTTCGAGGATAAAATCATCTAGGCACAGAATTCCTCAAAGGAACATTTTGAGGTAGTTAAGGCCCTATCTTCCCCATCCCATGACCCTCATCCAACTGAGACCTCGGAAGAGAGGTGCAGTGACTTAGTCACCTACTTCCTCACTAAAGACATGGACATCTACAGCTCTTTTAGGACTGGGAGAGAAACAACCGCAAGGCAGGAAGGGATCAGTCGGAAATCACCCCCCAAAACCATCACATATCTTCCTTTAGTGCCTGCAGAGGATGCAATATGGATGATGTCAATGGTAGCTACAAAGACAGTCAGTACCTCTGTTGCAATTTTGCATACGTTTCAGATAGCTTGTCTTATTGCGGGCTAAATGTTAAAACACTGTGCCATCCACAATTTCTCCCTGTGCAGAAGCAAAGCCTCTAAGCACATACAAGCTAATATATTAAGCAACAGAGCACAGCACCAAAAATTGTTATTTTCTGATCAACTCAGGTCGGACTTAAGTTTTTAATGTACCAAGTACAACATAACATTATCAATCCAAGTAATAAGAAATATGCAACATAGATTTGTAAATAAGATTTGGCACTACGTTGTAGAAGTTCCACAGCTGACACGTGTTTCGTCATAAGAACGACTTTTTCAAGGCTTGATAAGGTAAATCTGTGTACGTAGTAAAAGTGTGTTTACTGGAGTAATGGAACATAATTGCTCATTGTCAGGGCTAAGTCATAAATCGTTAGAACTGTTTCAAAGTTGGGACATCCACGTAGGCCCACAATGAAAAGTCTCTCTTTAGTTATTCAACAATAAGTAGTGTAGCTATAACAAGTTTATTAAACTCTGGCCAGGATCCAAATGTTAAGTGCAGTTATTCGTGGTTCGACAAGGTTATTGTCCGAGGTTCCTAACTGTGGAACAATCAGTCCATTCCCCCATGTCCGTTTTGATAGCCCCTCTGGTCCCGACTTGTTCCTGGACGGTGCCAGGGACATGGAAGCATGCCATCATTAGACCTTTGCTTAAAAACTCAATGCAGACCCAGCATCATTAGGGAACTGGAAAAACACTTAAACAAATATTTGGCAGAGTTCTTAGAAACAAAACATTGTCTCCACTTCACTCAGATGGGATTTCGTGCACAGCACAGCACTGAATATACTCTTCCAACCGTGATAGAGAAACTTAAAATGTAGTTAGACCGGGGAAGCTCAGCAGCTTTATTATTCCTGGACCTAAGTGCTGCCTTGGACATGGTAAACCACCCTATTCTGCAAAGCAGACTCTCGGCCACCGGTGTCCAAGGCACCACGCTACAGAGGGGAGAACTTTCCAAGTTATGGAAAACAACATCTTCTCCAACTTGACGCCCCTAACCAACGTTACTATTGAGCCATTATCACGGATTGCCCAAGAATTCAACATCTCCATGAAATCCAGTGCCAAAAGACTCCATGAAAAACCTGGGCTTCTGGCTCGAAAAGGATCTATCGATGACGACTCAAGCCAAGAAAGTAGTAAGCACCTGTTTTGCACTACTCAGAACACTCCGGAAAATACTGGTTCGGATTCCCATGCAGCTCAGAAAAACTGTAATCCACTCCATGGTCACGTGACGTCTGGACTACGGAAACTCACTGTTCTTAGGGGCACCAAAATACGTGACCAACAGACTGCAGGTAGTCCAGAATGCGGCAGCAAGGCTAATGCCCTAGTCACTCCCCACCTTGACTATGGAAATGCTCTGCTCTTAGGTTTGAGTAAAAAAGGCCTACACCAACTTCAGTGCGTCCAAAACGCTGCTGCGCGCCTAGTACTCAACCTACCTCGCAGAGCATCTGGAAAGACTGCCCTTGCAAAGCTCCATTGGCTCCCAGTCAAGGAACGAATTAAATTTAAAGCTCTCTGTTTCACGCACCGCATCGCCCAGGGCAAAGGCCCAGGCTACCTGCAAAAACTTCTCACTGTTCACCGCCCCACCCGGAATCTGAGATCGACAGGAGCAATGCTGCTCAAACCCCCTCGCATTACCAGAGCTAGGATGGGTGGCTTCTCTTTCAGGTATCTCGCCCCCAAATACTGGAATGAACTTCCACTTGACCTCCGAATGGAACCCTCTGAAACAAGATTCCGTGGAAAACTTAAAACGCTTTTGTTCCCTCTTATCTAATGCTCTCGTTCCTCCCTGTCCCTGGCTCCTCTTTCCATCTTTGGCCTCCTGAAAATTAGCAGCATCTAGCGCGGGGACACACTGTTTTTGTGTAGCCAGGCGCTTTAAAAATGGCTTATTATTATTATTTAATATTGTGTAAGGCCCCAGCACGCGAGTCAGGGAGAAAGCATCTAAAAACACTTCACTGGCTCCCATGGAGGCCAGAATCAAATTCAAGGTACTGGTTATAAGCATAGAGCATTACGCAACCTGGGCCCAACAAAAATCAGAAACCGGGTTGCAGGGACGGCGTACAAGGCGGAACACGACTCGCGCTGAGATTGTGGAACATAACATGGCTCCACACTAAAACATTTTATGGGAAATATTGATACTACGATCTAAGAGACCATTAGGATCCTGCAACAACTTATATGAAGTCTCAGAATAAGTTTATATTTTAGATCGATTGGATAAAACATTATGAGTATTATCTCAAAAAGTGTATATATGTATTGGAACTAAGGATTACTTGCACACAACACAAAGCCTTGAGAAAGCCCGAAGGGGGCGAAACGGCGTCAGCTGTGGACCATAAAGTGAAACAAATAAAGGCTTGAAATTTCCACTAAATTTGATGTCTGTGAATCTGACTGCTTGACCAAAGACTTGGATTGTTAATGAATTGCTAAAATAGCGAAGGGATCAAAGAGACTATATTGGAAGTGCACTGGTGTTTCTTTTTGCATTGTGAGGACTTCAATTCCGAACTTTTGTTTGGGAGGGGGGTCGTATGTTGATGCCCGAGGTGGATGTGCATCCAACGCCAAGCAGCACTCCGTACTATTTAGTGTGCATGACATGATATTGATATACTATTACTGAGAACTAAGGTTGATGTGCGATTCAAAATAGCAAATCCACCCTTCTTTCTGTTGAAAAATCAGAAACCTGGTGACCACGACTCATAAAACCAATGGGTATCAGAAAAGGTGGGGAGGCAGATCCTTCTCCCACCTGGCACCTAAACTGTGGAACTCTTTACCACGTGATTCTCGAATCACCAAGAAAGAAATAGAATTTTGGAATTCAATAAAAACCTGCTGTTCAAAGCAGTACCTGTAACTTCCATACAGTCTCATCTAGCATCTTGTCTCTTAGCGTTGGGAAGCCTAGAGCAGCCATGCGCCCTACAAATCTCAAATAATTATAATAATAATCTTCATGTAACTTCTTTCTTCTGTAGATCATTTAGCTTCCGATGATCTCATGGAAATGCGTTCACTGACAGGAACATAACATTCTTCAGATAGCAATTTCAAAAACTGCAACTGAGTTTTACCATTTCTACCTTTCCCGTGAATCAATCTTCTAGTCAAGTCTACATTCCCACGTGTGAAACTTTTTTCCTGACCTTCAAAATGGTACTGATACATTTGCTAACAGTGGCCTTTTTGGAAGTTGAAACATCTGAATAAATTAAAAGAAAACATTTTGCACAGCAGCTATTCATTAGATAAAAGTTAGTTTAAAAGATCAAGATTCTATAAAATGCTGAATTCACAGTTTCACCGCTCTGTTAACTTTAACATGGCAACATCTTAGCATTTTAGGCCGATCACATTTAAAAATGATTTCCTAAAATATTATCAAGCTGTTTCCATTTCTTTTACTTGTGGTGGAAAGTTTATGCTCTTCTGCAGTTGTACTTCTGAAAAACTAATGTCAAATTATGAGTAATAATATTCAAAGTGCTCTTGTCTATATACTAAGTTAAGCAAAATACTACATATGATTGCATATTAGAGTGGTATGTCATGGTGTGTCACCTCCTCTTCAGCTGATCAAGGTAAGTGTGCACAGATGTAGCAATCCTTTGCACCTCGTGCTTGTGTGCATTCTGGAACTAACCTGGAATAAACATTAGTGGAACATTCATCTTCTGCATACTCTTCAAATTAAGCTTTTACTTAGTTTTCATTTATTATGTGTGTAGATTTGCAGGTGCAGGTTTAGACATAGGCATCTCTATCTCTGGTGTAAAATAAATTCCTATTACCATTACTATGACTACTAACACTACTACTAAGAATATAATACCTATAATGATCTTTCATTTATTCTTGGTCAGGATATACAAGTTTCTCCGCAGTCAGATAGTTAAAGAAGAATATAGCAGCAAAAAGCTTACAGTTAATTTTTATTTTTATTAAAGCGGTTTCTCTGATTTTCTTTTGCAGTTAGTTCTTTTTAGTTTTATTCACAGTAATCTTTGTATAGTCCTCCATATCACTACTCTATCTGCTTCTAAATTTGTTATTTTAACCTTTCTACTGAAGCCTTGGGTCTAGGGAAATCTTCCTAATTATTGTTTAAGATTTCAACGTTTTATTTCAGTCTTTTTCACTTTTCCATTTAATAATGCCTCTCTATGTCTTGTTTCTGTCTGGCCGCTTTGTTCCAATTTGTTTTAGTGTGATGTCATGTGGCCTCAAATCGTTCTGATCTGAGGTCAATTCAATCTTCCACTGTTACATTTAACACCTGATTCATGCAATAGGTGCACTTAGGTGAGAATACCTTCAACAAGGCCCTCTTGCTTTTTTCAACCTTCTTGGTGTCTCTCTATCTTCTTCTGTGTCACTTACACTGCTTGGCTTTGTCTCTTCAGCAATAGCTGTTGGTATGTAATCAACTGACACACCTGATCTCAAATATTTCCTAGCATGATTTTTTGGCCATTCAGTATCATGTTTGAGCTCTTTTGATCCGGTACTTGTTACTTCACTTAGATCATCAGTCTGATCCTGTGATGTCTCAACTTCTACTTTGCACTGAGTTCTTCCCACTTCTTCTTCTTCTTCAGTAGCTTCCGCTCCACTTTGTGATATGTCAGGAATTTGGATTGATGCAAAAGTCTGAGATTCTTTGACTCTCTCTGCTCTCACAGGTGCCCATGTTGCAAGCTAATAGAACACAATTTCTTCATAAGGACACCTCATTTCCAGAGATTGCAATGAATGCAGCCAATTTGGTACTCGGTCACATTTAACAGCAAAGTTTTGTTCTTAAGATAACCTGGAACAGGCCTGCCCATCTTGGTTCAAGGCAGGATTTTCGCAAGTGCTTCTTTATCTACACCCAATCACCAAGACTTAAATTGTGGCACTGTTCCTGGCGCGGATTGGAAGCAGCACCTTCAACCTGGTGCAAAACAGAATGCACCACATCAGCCAAGCCTTTGCAGTAATTGAGTATAATGTCAGCTGTGATATTCAAATGTGATTCACAGATACAGCAGGCAGTCTCATTGCACACCCCATCGAGATCTCATGTAGTAATAACCATTTCTTCCTGTCAGGAGTACTTTGGATGCTCATCAACACCAAAAGCAAAGCATTTGGCCTGTTTAGTGGTGTGGAAGCACAAACTTTATCCAATTGAGATGTTATGGTTCCATTGAACTGTTCAACAATTCCAGAAGCTTCTGGATGATAACTACAGTGTATTCTCTGTTCCATCTGTAATCCTGCACAAACACTTTAAGACTTCATTATTGAAATGAGAACCACAATCAGACTCGAGAGAAACTGGTCATCCAAACCTGGGTTTCAACTCTTCTCAACATCAATTTTGCTACAGTGAGACTGTCATTTCTCTGCATTGGGTAGGCTTCCATCCATCAAGAGAAAATACCCACTATAGCCACCATGTATCTCAACTGGTTACAAACAGGACCCTCAAGAAAATCCATTTGCATTCTGTTGTAGGGACCACTAAATCCCCCTGTGTGAACTAATGTTAATATTACTGGTATTCTTTCCCAATGTGCATCTGCTGACATGTCACACATCAATGGCACAGCTCTTCTGCAAGGATCCTAAATCTGGGATTAAACCAATTGTGCTTGAATAGTCTGACCATTGCACCCCTTCCTAGATGTGTAGGGCCATGTAAGTGTCATGTCATGTGGAACAATAAACTGTCTGACAACATTGGTCTTCCATCTGGTGAAATCCAAATGTCATTCGTAATTTTGCCTCATCCTGCTCTAATCCAACCCTGCTGCTCTGCTCCTGGGACTCCTTGCTGCAAACTCTTTATTTCTTCACAGGTAGCAGCTACTGACAACATTATTGAAAAAGCATTTATCTATTTGTATACGATCCATTTAATGTTACAAGGACGCAATATTGTGCATCATAATCAATAAATCTGTTTCCAACTGCAACATTATCATTACCACTTCGATGAGCAGCCCATTCGACCACAGCAGCCTCTGTGGGCATTTGTTAGGCATCAATCAGTCTTTTTACATGTTTGCTATGTCTTATAGTTGATGCAGATGAGGTCATGAAATCTCTCTGTGACCATAACTGTCCAAAATCATGGACAAAACCAAATCCATACTGATTATCTTTAAATATATGCACTCTTAATTGTGCTGATGAATTACAAGATCTTGTCAGGGCTATCAATTTGGTTGCTTGTGCTGAGCTAACATCTCAAAGCCATGAAGCGTCCACAACTTCTTAAATCGTGCAGACCGCATGAGCCACTCTTATGATACCTCATTAATGCCCAGATGCATCAACGTTCTAATTTGCGATTCCTTATTTGCGAAAAATAAGGAATCGCAAATAAGGAATCGCAAATGGCTATGCATCATTTTTTTCGCAAATTTATTGTGAATCGGTAAAAATCGCAATTTTTACCGATTCGCATTAAATGTGCGATTCTTTAATTGCGAAATCGCAATTTGCGATATCGCAAATTGCGATTTTACACACATGATGCATCTCATTGACTCAACTGCCAGAAAGCCAGTTCAGCAATCAGGCGCAGCTGCTCCCTAATTTGAAGGTGTGGTCTGGCAGTTTGCTGTGTGAGCCTTGCCTGAAGGTTGCTGCTGCAGTCTGTGCCTTTCTTCAGTCTTTGAAAATGGAAAATGAGAATGCAGTTGAAGAGGGGCCCTGTAGAAAAAGAAAAATTAAGTTTTCAGATAAAGAATTGGAAATACTCATTGAGGAGGTGACTGCAAGACAGGAGCAGCTTTTTGGTAAGCTGTCTCTTAAGGTCCCTGAGGCTGTGAAAATGAACCTATGGATTGCCATACAATCAAAAGTCAATGCAGTAGGAGTTGCACATCGCGATATTAATAATCTCCAGAAAAGGTGGTATGACCTGCGCAGCCGTGCAAAAGAGAAGCTTGCAAAGAGAATGAAATCTGCTAAGCTAACTGGAGGTGGAACACCCAGGGATACACCCAGCACTCCCCTGGAAGAAATGGTGGAAAGCACACTTTTGTCTGAGGCTGTAGTTGGAGTTACAAACATGGATACATCTGAGATTCCAACTCCTACTGAAGGTAAGTGAATTGTATGTGGGTCAAAAAGTGTGAATGGAGACCATTAATTCGAAAGTGCTGATGTGTGTTCCAAATTCTTTTGAATAACTTTGATAAGAAATGATGTGACAGAGTCACATTCATCCTCCTAGTACTGTTAATGAACTCAAAGCAGTGCATTGTGGTAGTTGTAGTTCTTTAGACATAGTACACAAAGGATAACATTTGCATTATACCAAAACAAATTGTTTCATGTAAATAGAAAAAATGAGACTATCATTCCAAGTGAAATCATTTTTAAACTGTAATACATATTGCAAGGGTAGTGCAAACCAAAAGTAACAATATTTTTAATTTTTCTTTAATCATAGAGCAACTCCAAGATTTAATTGAGCAGGACTTAAGGGATTTGCACACCCAAGATTTATCTCAAAATGAAATGGAAAATGTTCCAAGTACTTCTACTGCCAATTCACAGCCATGTGAAAGACAGAGGGTGCGACAACTGCTCCAGACAGATTCAGAAACAGAGCAGAATGTCAATGTAACTCCAAGCCAGCCTCAAAGCACTCCTACAGTCACTAATTCAACGATGAGTAGGCGAAGGAGACTGCAGCAGTTTAGTATGCGTAGAACTACTGTGCGTGAAAGTGGTCAGGATGGAGAGGGTACCTTCACTGGCAATCAAGTAGAGGACAACATTTTGAAGGTGCAGCGTCTGCAAGGGAAAGACATTAGGATTATAAAAGGCAAAATGGGGCACATCAGCAAACAAATGGGTACTTTGGCAAGCAGTATGAATACAATGATCAATGTGATGAAAACTGGCCATGAATCAAATGCAATGAAGCTTAACCGTATTGCAAACTCGTTGGAGACAATGTGCACATTGATGCAGAAACATCAAAAGATCAGTGCTAAAAGGCAGGTTAAAGTCCAGAACAACATGCAGGCCCATAACAGGGAGATGACTTCCCTAACAAATTGTACCGGTGCCCTCTGCAAGCAAATCCTGTCAACACAGGTACTCCTGATGAAAACTTTTAAACACATTCAAAAAGGTGTGGGGTCTACCTTAGACCCGTCTGATAAATCACAGTCCATGGCATCCCCTGAAAAGCTAAAGCCAATAGAGGAGCAGTTCCACAACAGTGCTGAAAGTGGCACATCTGAGCATTGCTTGAGTGGCACACGGAGAAGTATTAGGAAGCAGAATGATGCCACAAATGCCAACATGCACACTGGAAAAAGTCCTGGGAAGGCATTAGGAGTGCGTGGCCACAAAAAATGACATTTCAATGCATCTTGCAGGGTATTCATGTTTATAATTTGTTTTTAATTCACTGCTTTTCATTTGCACATGCCTGATTGAAAAGGCCTCAATTGCGTCTTTCATACTGTGTAATTTCCAAAAAAATAGATATTTCTTTTCATATTCAATTAAATTTCACATTGCTTGCAAACAAATTACTTTTTCAGAGTTTAACTTACCTCATTTAGAAGTAATGCTGTGTGATGTCTGCCCTTCTCCTTCTGCCCTCTGCTGCCTCTGGTCCTTGTGCTCTTGGTTGTGGTTGTGGAGGATGAATTATTTTTGGAGGTAACACATCGTCCTCATCAAGTTCTATTCCTCTTTCAGTTGCTAGATTATGTAGCATTGCACATGCTGCTACAATTTTACAACAAATGTCTGGTTGGTACTGCAATGCTCCTCCAGTTTTATGAAGAATCCTGAAGCGTGATTTCATCACTCCAAAGGTCCGCTCTATGACATTCCTTGTTGATATGTGTGCCTGGTTGTAGTGCTGCTCTTTCCTTGTACTTGGATTTAGGTATGGAGTTAAGATGTAAGACCTCACTGCATAGGCACTATCTCCTGCAATGGAAAGCAATGTAAATGTAATGTAAGCATACATGTGTGCAGATCAATTATAAGTTTGTTGAGTGGAATGAAACATTTACCTAGTAGGTATCCATCTCCAAAATCACCAGCTAGCAGTCTAGCATGAATGCCACTATGTCTAAATATGTAGGAGTCATGGGCACTTCCAGGGTAACTTGCAACTAGGTCTGCAATTATGGTTTTAGCATTCCAAACAGCTTGAATATTAAGAGAATGGAAGCATTTCCTATTGCGATAAATATATTCATTTTCTGAAGGAGGACAGATGGGGACATGGGTACCATCTACACAGCCAATAACATGAGGAAATTGTGCCATGTTGTAGAAATCCTGTTTGGTCTTCATTAAATCCTGTTGTGTGCTTGGAAATTGGATATGAAACCTTATTCTATGTAACATGGCATTTAAAAATGCATTAAAAAATCTGGAAAGGGAACTCTGGGACACACCACCAGCAATGGCCACTACCCCCTGAAATGACCCAGATGCAAGGAGGTGCAATGAACACAATACCTGCACATGGGTAGGTATGGCTTGTGTCCTGCGTGTTTGCCTCTGCAGGATTGGGTCCAATTCCTGGATTAAATCTAATATTAAATTGCCATCCAGCCTATATTTCTTATAAATCTCAGCCTCAGTCTGCCCCAATAAGGTTATGCGCACTCTGAAGATGCTATCCTCTATGAGCCTTCTCCTCCAACCTGCAGCTACTCTCAGCCTCTGCCTGCGTGCCAAAAAGTAAAGTGCAGCCATCTTGAAAGACTGGGTCAAGGTCTGAGAGGTCCTTATATCATGTACAGGTGATTGACAGATCCAGTTATACCACTTACTGAAATTAGCACCAGGTTCAAGTTCTTCTTATTTTAGGAATTCCAAAGTGCGAATTTTAACCAATTCGCTATTTGCTAATTTTGACGCATTGCATTTTTTCGCAATTTTTTAAAGGAATCGCAATTTTTGCGACTTTTTTAGAGAATCGCACAATAAATAGCGATTCCAAAATATGCGAATACAGGAAAAAAATGATGCATTCCAAACACATGCATTGCATTCGCAAACGGCCGATTTTAACGATTCGCACCGTTTGCGAATGCAATTTTCTTTGATGCATCTGGGCATAAGCCTGTACCGGTTTGCCCGCAACCACTACTTGTTACCGCCTGCTGGGACTCTAGTCCCCAGAGTTCTTTGCACCGGGGAGGCGCCAACACGTGATTTTCTCATCAGGAGATGCCGAAAAGGGGGCTTGAGCACCGGCAGCGCAGGACGCGTGCGGGCGTGCCCGAGTGAAGCCAGGGCCAAGGGCCCGCCCGTCCGCACCTGTCGGAGCCTGGAAGAGGCTGGGCTTGACCATTCCTCTATGCCCCAGTTCCCAAGACCTCCTGAGTGCTGATACTCCCTCTACACAAGGCACAGTTCCTTTAGTTGTTTTTGGGCGCTTGTGAGTTAAACTCTGCCATTTGTTGGGATTACTACCATGGCCAAAAGGAAGGGTATGACTGACCAAACTTGGGAAAGGAACAACAGGGACACTGGATGCTTTTTAAACCAGTGCTGTGTCCGTCCTTAACCATGAGATTCATCTGGCAGAACGACGGCTTTCATTGGGATCTCTTATTTCCCAAAAGTGCTCTACCATAGGCAGTATTGCTAGGGCGGGTGAAACGCCAACTATCTCCCAAACATCGTCCATTGCTTTCCCACCCCTTGCACTAATTCCACTCTCTCCTTTGGTGGAGGTAATGACGGGTCCTAATATTACCAGCAGGGGACAGGCTGCAAAAATCCAACCTGCGAATGCCAACAAACCGCCGGTAAAAAAAGGAAAGCTGGGAATCACATAAGCAATAACCCCAGAGACCAGCTCAGGCAGTGAAATCTATATGGACTGGGAGGACAAGAGCTGTTGAATCTGGCCAAACTTTAAATGGGAACACTATATCAACACCGACTCAACCCCCAGGATCACTTGACAATGCCACCTGGGAAAGATTCAAGAATATAGGGCCAGATGTAGGTGGCTAAATACCGGTCGGTAATGCCGAAATTCACAGAATTTCTGCGTTACCGACCGGTATTTTGCCATCTGCAATGTAGGTAACACCAAACGCCATAGCAAATAAGGAATCGGTAAAAATAGGGAAAACCAGTTACCGATTCCTTAATTTGCGATTAGCAGACACCGAAACCCCCAAATACCGAATCGCTAAATAAGAAATCCTTAAAAAATCGCAAACCAATGTACCAAAATTCTGTAATACCGAATTTTCGGTATTTAGGATTCGCTAATTACCGCTGACTCAAAGCAGGTGGTTATCAGGTGCACTGCAATTAAACAGCCCCAAAATGCAGCAGTGTGAACACAATGGCGGTCCTCTACGTAATTGCAAGCTGCCTACATTTGCAAGCAGCAGTACTGAGGATCTGGAGAAGGGAGGAGCGCGTGTACAGACTGCGCGTCACACTGTTCCAACTGAGTGAGGCTGAAATCAATGAGAGGTACAGGCTGGACCCCCAAACCATCCTAGACCTGATACAGGACCTGCACCCACTCCTGGAATATCAGACACCAAGGGCGCAAGCTATGCCAACACATGTTCAGGTGCTCTGTAGCCTGCACCTACTTGCATCAGGAAGTTACCTGGGGGTGATATCTGTGGCAAGTGGTGTGTCACAGAATTGCGTTTCCCATTTTTTCAACTCTTTCCTGGATGCCATATTGCAAAGAATGCTACATATGCTTCCCCAGCACACAGGCGGAACTGCAGAAGACAAAGATGGATTTTTACCAAAAGGCACAGTTCTCACATGTAATAGGGTGCATTGATGGGACACACATACCAATCTGACCACCCGCAGCTACAGAATACATATACCGGAACCGCAAATCTACACATTCCATCAACGTGCAGGTGATATGCGATGCGGACCACATCAACACTGACATTGTGGCCAAATTTTCAGGGAGTACCCATGACTCCTACATATTCAGGAACAGTGAGATCTACACATGTTTGGCTGGGGTTGAATTTGGAGAATACCTGCTAGGTAAATCAATATGACACACCCTGATGTATACCTTGGATAAATGTGTTTGTGACTGATATTAATGGCACTTCCTTTCTCACTTAGGTGACAACGCATATGCCGTGTGGGCATTCATCCTTACTCCATACCACAAGCCAACCACCCCAAGATACAATGTGGCACATAAATCCATGTGCAATGTTGTGGAGCACACCTTCGGAATCTTAAAAAAGCAGGTTCCGCTGCCTCCAGAAAAGTGGAGGTGCATGTCAGTACCACCCCATCATCTACTGTAAAATAATAGGAACGTATGCCATGCTGCATAACCTTGCCACAAAGAAAGGAACAGCAGTGGAACTAACTGACTCTGAGGACGAGGGTGAGGATTGTCCACAGCCAGATCACAGCGTAGCAGGTGTGGCAGCAGCACCAGATGGGACACACAGACGGGCTGAGATCACACGCAACTATTTCAGAGTAAGTAAGGAGACACAGCCAGTTACTGTAAGTGAGTGACGGTGTTTAATTAGCATAGTACACTGCCACAACATGAAGGGCTTAACATGCCTGGCCAAAATGAAATGCAGATTACAAAGGCGAAATAGGTTACATCACCCATTTCGCAATACCATGTGATAGCTAGCATTACTTCCTGCACCCACGCGCAGCACTGCTGCATTCCCTCACTGGAACTCTGTCCTGTAGCAGCACTGTGTCGTTCGCTGCGCCTCCTGTACTCTGTTATAGGGGGCGTGATGCTACTGCGGCTAGTTGCCTCTTCACTATCCCCCCATCACCCTCATGCCCTTTGCCACAGTATTGTCCATGCTACTGATGCCCTTCAAGATTTGCGGTACAGAAGGGGGTGGTGATGGACGGAGCATCTGAATCAATCAAACACTCACACCCAATCAAAAGATCTGGGTTTAATCCATCACCGTTCTTTAGCCCACTCTGCCACCCCAGTTCAGACATGGCTATATGCAAATCAGTCTGACCCTGTGCCTCATGGGAACAGTCCAGCCCGAACTGCCAAGCCATGCCTTCCCTGGACCGGAAACAAGCTTCCGAGGACCGTTTTTTGGCATTACAGCCGTCTTCAGCCCGGCTTGCTTGAATCCAGTGGCAAAGTGAGCAAGGGACTCACGTCTGAGCATACCCTGCCACACTTATGGCGGCCAAAAGCGGTACAAAACGGGGTGGTGATCGACGGAGCATCTGAATCAATCAAACACTCTCACCCAGTCAAAAGATCTGGGTTTAATCCATCACCGTTCTTTAGCCCACTCTGCCACCCCAGTTCAGACATGGCTATATGCAATTCAGTCTGACCCTGTGCCTCATGGGAAGAGTCCAGCCCGAACTGCCAAGCCATGCCTTCCCTGGACCGGAAACAAGCTTCCGAGGACCGGTTTCTGGTATTACAGCCGCCTTCAGCCCGGCTTGCTTGAATCCAGTGGCAAAGTGAGCAAGGGACTCACGACTGAGCATACCCTGCCACACTTATGGTGGCCAAAAGCGGTACAAAAGCGGGTGGTGATGGACGGAGCTTTTGGCCGCCATAAGTGTGGCAGGGTATGCTCAGACGTGAGTCCCTTGCTCACTTTGCCACTGGATTCTAGCAAGCCGGGCTGAAGAAGGCTGCAATGTCAGAAACCGGTCCTCGGAAGCTTGTTTCCGGTCCAGGGAAGGCATGGCTTGGCAGGTCGGGCTGGACTGTTCCCATGAGGCACAGGGTCAGACTGATTTGCATATAGCCATGTCTGAACTGGGGTGGCAGAGTGGGCTAAAGAACGGTGATGGATTAAACCCAGATCTTTTGACTGAGTGTGAGTGTTTGATTGGTTCAGATGCTCCGTCCATCACAACCCCCTTTTGTACCGCTTCTCGATTTGCAGCATGTGCCTATTCATTTGCAACATCTGCCGCTGGATTGACCTTATTGTTTTGCCTTGCAGGCACTGCACCTTGAGCATGTTCCACTCAAGACCGGCAAATACACTCTGATCCTCACCCTGTGAAGCTGGACTGGCTGCCCTTGCCCTATGTTGTCTGGCACCTGTGTGGGTGCGCTCGGTGGGGGACTGTGTGCCTGCACCATTGGCATCCTCTGCCACCGTGGACTGTTGGCCTCCCATGCTGTCCTCCTCGGACACCTCCATCTGCTGGAGGCTAGCCACTGCATGTCTCCAGGCTCTCGGTGCTGGTGGCGGTGATGTTGGCAGTGGTGATACTGGTGATGGTGGTGATGGTGGTGGTGGTGGTGATGGTGGTGGTGGTGATGGTGGAGTGGTTTGCTCTGCAGGCGACAGGTCCTCCTCCTCCTGTGTTCTCTCTCTCCTGGGTGCCTTTCCTGTGCTCCCCTCTTCAGCCCTGCGCGATGGCTTGCCTGTGGAGACAGAATGTACATTTGCTCACTTGTCTGGCAGCATTTGCGTAACGTAATAATAAATGTCATGACTGCCAATGAAACTGACTGTCCGCTGCTGGCTAATTGCTGATGTGTGTCACATGCCTTTGGGTTCAGTGGACTGACTGATATGTGTTACTTCTGACTACAACTCCCATTATGCGTTGCTGGTTTTTAGTAACACATGTATTGGAGTGGGATTCATAATGCCTCTTTGGGGATTGGGGGTTGGGGTTAAGGCGTGGGAGGCACAGAATGCAGTGCATGCATCTTACATTGTCTGTTGCCAGCTCTGGCTGAGCTGTCTGCATCCCCTATCCCACTCATACTCTCCGGCTGGAGGGTGGACTCCACCAGGAGATCCAGGGAAGTTGGTGCAGGTGCTGTGTTTCTCCCTCCACCTGTCAGGTTGGCTTGCTTCTTTCTCTCTGCCACCATTTCCTTTGCACGCTTCCAGAGGTCATACCAGCTTTTTTTGAGTTCCTCAATGGAGCGCTGGGTTACTCCAATGACATTAATCCTTTCCTGGATGACTAGCCTTATCTGCCTTTTCTGGAATTCAGGCACGTGCAGGGAATATTTCCCCAAAAGTTTGTCATGGTCCTTAGTGACCTCCTCAATAAGAACCTCCAGCTCCCTCTCACTAAGTTTATGTTTCCTCTTGCATTCAGCTGCCTCCTTTTCCCTCTCCTGGTTGTCCATATCTGCTGTGTGTTCTAAACAAAAACTTTGAAGAGTTGCTCCTGGGTTGTTTGCTGTGCTCCCTGCCTCTCAAACAGCTTCAGGATCAGTTCAGCTGCATGGGTGTGGCCACTTCCTGGTTGTGAGGTCATGAGGAAGCACAGGATTGGCTGACTCAAGAATTACCGATTTTTTAAAAATACCGAATCACTAATTACCGAATCGATATTAAAGAATTGGTAATACCGATTCGGTAATGGGGAATCGGTAAATATTTTTACAGATTATTTCCCAATCGCTAATTATTAACGATTATTACAGATTCGGTAATTTTTACCTAATTTTTACCTATATCGGAAATACCGAGGTCTTAATAGCGAATTGGTAAAATTCGCTATTAGGATTCGGTATTTCTGAATTACCTACATCTGGCCCATAGTCACTACAATTTTGGAACCACTTTTCCTCAAAATAACTCAAATTGAGGAGAGGCTTAAAACTATTGAGGAAGTGGGGGCTATCCGGGGGATTTCAAAATCTATATCCCCTGAGACGTGTATACTAGGGATCCACCAAACCACTACAAGAACCAACCAATGCCTCTCTGGCTCTATGTCCTCCCCAAACCCCGACACAACCTGAAACATTAATCCTGGGTCAACTGGGCTCCTTCAACCGTTATCTAGTAACACCATGAACAGTTCAACGCTCAATCCTCAGGCAGCACATTTAAGAAGGGCCCCAGGGAATCACAATCCATTGGCCCAGGCAACATTAAGTGCAGTGAATAATGATGGTCCCCCTGGCATTAGTCATCAGACATTTCATCTCCCTCCTGCATCTTCTCCCCCATGTACTAATTTTGGGGAATGTTCCAAACCTGAGGGATGGTCAGTACGAATCTACAGACCAACTATTAGACAGATCACTACCAGGCTGTCTCTCCACATAAAACCCAGAGGGGGCCCCTCTCTGAAAAATCAAATGATTATGGAGCAAAGGGTAGGCTGGGAGGGGCCAACGAGAAAATCGTTGGAGGGTGACTGTGTGGTGATTAACTTTAACAACCCATATGTATTGAGATATGTTTTGGGTCAGCCCCCAAGAGACAAATAGATCAATGGTTACCCACTGGCATATTTCTACAATTGTTCCCTACCCTGCCTTCAAGATCTCAGTAAGAACCAATTGGGCGGCCTAGTCAGGCATATAACCGAGAGGGATACATTTGTAGCAGGGCCAGGACTTTGCACAATCAATAGGTTTGCTCCACTTTCAGATCTAGACTGTTGTGATTGACTAGCCCCCTTGATATCCAAATCGCCTCTTTTTGAGCACCATTTATCTTCTCCCTCCTCCCTTTTCCCCAGACATAATCAACCTGAGGGAAAGCAGAATCATCTATTTAAAATGAGCTCTTGGAATGTGGCAGAAATCTGCAAAAAGCTGGATAACACACATTGGCAAAAGATTTGGCAGGCTATCAATATCATCTGCTTTCAGGAAACGTGGGCTATGGAACACGTTTTCATTAACGGGTACCACTCTATCCAAACCACAGCCTCGCCATCAACTGCCGGGAGATGGATAGGGGTCTCCTAACTTTAGTAACAATTTTTAACAATTTCAAAAGCTTTTTTCAACAGTATGTCATAAAAGCACGCACACTACATATGTCACAAAATAGAATAAATAGTACATAACCATACACAAGATAAAAAGTTATTAAATTCCAATGATTACTGTCGATAAAAATCAATTTAAAATACATATAAGATCCAATAAAAATTATTCATAATAAAGGGACAACATTAATAGCATCATTCATCGTACTAACAAGCAGCGGGTGGCAGTAAAGAACATGTACGGATAATCCAGGCCCACCTTAAAAATTTGGCTACAGCAACAACTATGCAAGGGGTACAGTCTGACTCTAATATCCTTAAGGCTTCTATGTGCCGCCGGGTGCCCAGGTTTGAGCAAGTGGGTTTCAGCCATTTACGTCGTGGAACGACATAAAAGGGGCATACAAAGAAAAGGTGGGCTGTTGTCTCAACCATGTCTAAACACTTATGACATTTGTCATCAGGGGGATGCGCCCATTTATAAGTAAAAGCTTTAACTGTAAGTGATCCTACCCTAAACTGAAAAAACAGTTTATGATCTAGTGGGCTCTCGATAATATCCCAATAAGCTTCACAAAAAGTCAGTGATTTATAGTTTAGAAAACGGCCAGTTAAGTTAGAGTTCATGCAAGCTCTATGGGATGAAGTCAGAGCCGTTTCCCAGTATATGACTTTCAATTGATCTTTTGAGGGGAAGGTTGATGTGTCCGGTTCATCCCATAAAGGGGTTAGATCTAGCTTTATCAAAAGCTTCCTGAGCTCTTTGAGCCAGTGGATTTTGTGGAAACGATCTACAGAGATCACATCCTTCAGGGCCTGGACATAATGTGTGAGTTCAGGGGTGGTCCAGATTCGCCTCCAGTACAAAAGTGGGCATAACCTCGCTATGTCTACAACATTTTTCCTGCCTAAGTCAAGCAAAAGCGGAACAGTCGGGGTGCTTTGGGGAACACCGACTAAACTGCGTAAATTTTATTCTCTGCTTTTGCTAATTGACTCAGGTTGGTTAAACCCCATAGCTCAGATCCATACAGGGTAGCACTTAACACTTTCATGTTGTATATCTCCAAAGCTGGCGTGATTGGCTTTGTGAGAGAGGATTTGTGTTTAGACAATAGGGCACCTGCAAGCTGGTGAAATTTTAAAGTGGCCATGTCCGTGTGACGTTTCCAATGCATGTTACTCTGGAGTAGAATATCTAGGTAGGTGAAAAGCCTCCACCTGCTCTAGAGGTGTGTTGTTCAGAAAAATACTACCTTTAAAAGATTTATGCTGATTAAGGGACATGAACTTGGTTTTTGTTGTATTAATCTCAAGTCCACGCAGTTGGCAAAAGTCCCCGAAGGCTTTAACAGCCTTCTGTAGCCCATTCGGAGTCTGTGAGATTATCAGCGTGTCATCCGCGAACATGAGAACAGGAAGGTGAACCCCAGCTAATACAGGGGCATCAGTGGGGGAACTACAAAGATGGTCAACTATTCCGTTAACGTATAACGAAAACAGGGTAGGGGCCAAGACACAACCCTGCCGAACACCACGCTCGACTGGGAATGGGTCAGTGACCTCACCCTGTGCCCCCCATCTGATTTTTACAAAGTTGTTCTCATGTAAGCGGACGAGGATGGTCAGTAGCTCCGGGGCCATTCCCAACTCAGCAAGAACTTTCCAAAGTTTACAGCGAGGGACCAAATCGAAAGCCGATTTCAAGTTGAAAAAAACTGCGTAAAGTGACCCTTCAGTCAAGACCACTTTCCTCCAATATAGTTTAATAAAATAGAAGACTTGGTCTATAGAGCTAGTGCAGGGGCGGAAGCCGGCTTGAAAAGGGGATAAAATATTATGTTCCTCTATCCAAGTCTGGACTTTGTTTTGTACTAGTCGCCCAATAAGTTTTTGTGCTGAGTCGATAAGACTAATGGGCCTGTAATTACTTGGGAGGGATTTATCACCCTTCTTAAAAACAGGAATTATTTCGGCTCCCTTCCACAAAGCTGGAATTGGAGCACCCCTGGCCACTGAGTTTGCTAAAAGTGCGAAATACTGGCACAAGGACGATCTGTCACTTAAAAAGACATCGGCCGGGATACCATCCATGCCTGGAGCTATACCGCCGGACACACAATCTAATGCTGTACTAACATCTTTAGTGGTAAAAATCTGCCTTTGGTAAAAGATGGCAGGAGGTAGAGGGCACTCCTCCTGTACTAAACTTCGAGCATATTGGGGCTTAAAAAACTCTACCCACTGGGACAGAGCAACATTATTTTGTGAAGGTTCTGCTAATCCTCCCCTATCCCATTTTATAATGTTCCAAAATTGCTTGGAATCATTCGCCTCACAAGCATGTTTCAAGTCCCGCCACCTATCCTCAACCCACTGTCTTTTTTCCACCTTCTGGGCATGTCTATATAGATCTCTAGCCTCTCTCACTCTGGTGGGATTCTTTGTCCTTAATTCCACACTCAGGTATTGGCGTGCAGATTTACATGACTCATTATACCACTTGGCCATTGGCGACTTTGTGCCTCTATTTCCTGGGTTCCAAGCCCTCAAACAGAAGGGTTTAAGCCTAGAAAAGAGGTGGGAATGTGCCTCTAGCATAATTAGAGGGAAATCCGGGCTACTAATTTGGGGATTGAGTCGGGCCAATTCACTCACGACCTCTGCTTTGAGCGCGACCAGATTTGCAGGGTTCTCGATAAGTTTATTCCATTTGACATGGCGCATGTTATTAGAAACAACGATATCTAGTGTAGTTAGCCCTACTCTTGGAGGCTCGTCTCTGACCCCCTTTTGGGCTTGGAATATCGAACAGAGAGGGTTATGGTCGCTTTCCAACCAGGTTTTAAGGACCATATCTACTAGACAATGCCATAGTCTAATATCCACCAGAAGATAATCAATACGGCTGCTGTTCCATCGATTGTCAAATGTGTTAGCACCCTGCAGGTCTGAAGGGGTTCTCCCGTTTGCTGCTCTAAGGCCTCTTTCTAGGCATAAGGCTTTTAATTGAATAGCTGTAGCTGTCCATCTATTTATAGCAGGCAGTTCAAGTTTGGGGATACCCCATCTAAGATCCTGGTCTGCTGAGAGATCCTGATCCTTTTGGCCAAGTGGTTCATAAGTGGTGTTAAAATCTCCACCCACTATCGGGAGAATCTGCTCCGGGAGAGCCTCAAGCTGATTGTCGAGAGCGGCTATTACCTCAGAAGTATACCCCACTGTTAGCCCCCTGGCATAGACATTAAAAATGGCCATCCTTTGACCATGCGACCATTCAAATCTAATCATCATAATGTCATTCGCCAGGAACCCAGTTTGATGCACCTTACAACGTAAACTCTGGCGAACCCAAATCACCAGTCCACCTGCAGGCCGGCCTTTTGATTTTTTTGTTGCGGGGACATAGAAATTAAGATATGCCACACGAAAGACTTGGGTTATTGACCAGGACTCCTGGAAAAGATTGATTTCATGTTGATCTATGAAACTACACCATTCAGGTGACAAAACCTTGTTGCCAATTCCCGCAAGATTCCATGAAAGTAAAGACAAGCCTTCCTTTTTTTATAAAATTATACTCGTTTTAGCGGGACTCTCTATTCCTCCCATCATGTCACTCTCCCTCACTAATGTGTGCTTGGCAGTGTTAGACTTAAGTATCTGTGAGTTTAGCGGGGTACTATTTGTTGTGCAAGGACCACCCTCACTAATGGAATACAAACAGGTCACTAGGGGGGAATTAGTGTCATGAGTGGTCCCAACATTGGCCAGCAAGCTTACAAGGGGACATACAGGTGTCTTGGGATCTTGACAAATAACCGCATTACCCTGTGCCCGATGGTTATTCACCCGACCATTCGAAGGGATGTTTCCCAAAGGGATGTTAGAGTCACCCTGTAGTCAATCGCATTCTTCCATATCGGTGAGGGCCCCAAACCGGTTCCTCATACTTATTCCATCCCACAGGGATGGGGTCAATCCTACCGAATGCCATGAGTGCGTGCACACGTTTTGGCCTAGACCTACAAGAACTCTTTGCACACCAGAATTTATCATAAAAAAATTCCAGGGTAAGTGGTATTATCACCAAGTCTATTTGTTGGGGGGGAGTAGGTTTTCTAATACATTTGTTAGCACTTGTGGACTAGAAAATTTCATAGCTATACAATCGCCCTCAAATCTTTTCTTGTGATTGCCTAACCATGTCACCCTTCTAGCCATTATGATTTCCCTGGCTAGTTGCTGGCTACCCCTTGCAGATATCCTCATGTTGTTGGTCAGCCAGTACATTGCTTTGTCAATTAAAGTGGCGGCTGTTTCCTCTTGACCAGGACCCAAAGGAGGAGCATTGGCTAAAACAAGTACTAATGGGAGGGCCTCCGGAATACATTGAAATGCTGCGCTCTCTGATGAGGGTTTCTGAGTAGCTAAAGGGACAGTCGAGCTTGAAGTAAGGGTAACAAGAGGGGCCCCTTTCTCTAGATTTACCATATCGCTGGAGTGTTTTGGGGCAGCTGATTCGAGGGCTTGGACCTTGGTGGTTGAACCCTCAGCTTTAAGAGGAAGATTATGCATAGGCTGAGATGGGGCCATCAGAATGGCCTGCCTCTTAGGAGAGGATGACTGCCCGACAGACTCCAGGGGTACTGATGTTGGTCATACGGAGTGGGCGTTATGCTGCATTATTGGCCCACTATTCTGCTCCAAAGCTATCACCCTACCCTCGATGGAAGTTAACCTGGACATGATGGGAGCCAGAATAAAATCTAGTTTCTCTTTGAGAATTACCCAGAGTGAACTAGATAAATCCTCTAGTGATGGCTGGATGTTTGCGGATAACTGTCTGGATAATTTAGTCTTTGCTTTTGGAATCTGTCCCCTCTTCTGTTGTATAACCTTGCTATGGGGAACTAGCCCACCAGCCCTTGTACATCGTCTCGTAGGTGGAGTAGGCGAGGGGGAAGAGCTGGATGAGGCATCTACATTGCGGTCTAGGGGGAGTACACTTTTTTGGACTGATCGTGACAACTCGGAGACATGTTGGGTGGTTCAACCAGGTCAATCAAGTCTCGTGGTAGACCTGGGGATGGAGTCTCTAGCTGGGAGGTAAGGCCCTCTGGAATGTCATGTACCATGGCGTCAACAAAATGGCCTGAGTCCAAAGAGAGCCTCCTCTCAGTTCTTTCGATTTCATCATTGAGTATGCTAGACACTTTCACCAAGTAAGAATCCAGGGTCGCCACTCCCCCTCCATTGGGTTTTGAAACCTCAGTTCTCTTTTTACCCATGATTGCTTAACAATATAGGATTGATGGGAGACAGTACCTTTCCTTGGAACCAATGTTATGGGGGTGGCCCAGCCCTGCCTCGTCCAGCCCCGGACGGCCACAGAAGGCCCGCCCTTTGCCCGGGCGGGACCGCGCACGGGGGCTGCACTCTGTTTAAAGCGCCTCCGGGCGCGGAAATGGCGGTGGCGTCTTCCGCCGCAAGGGAGTCTGGGGGATGTAGTCCCCCTCCGCACTGCGGCCGCGAGGATGTGAAATTGCGGTGGCGGGAGGGAGACCTTGAATGTTGGGGGCATTTCAGTTGGCTCCCTTATGAAAACTTTTTCTCAGGAGGCGTATGAGTCAACAATTGATTTTATGCCAGTTTCGTCTGTGGTCGAGGGCAACTTTAGTAGCACAGACGCTAAATGTAATCCTTTTAACTGGTATAATAACTCTGAACTCCAATCTGAAGGACGCAGATCTGCTAGTTGGTCACCCCATGTTGGCCCGAAAAAATGGTTATCAATTAAAATGGGCTCAAATTGATAGGTTTAAATGTATCCCTGAAATAATGAAAACCACTCAAACTAGTATTGAAAGGTGGCTGGGCCTATCCAGAGCACCAAAAACACCGGTCCACTCATTTACTGATCTCTTGATGCACATAAAAGTAATGGAAAAAAGTCCTACCAAAAAGGGATAGTTTGACTCCACTTGTAGCAAAGCCAAGAAAGGCCTTACCATTGCTCTTAAAACGTGGCCACGCGATCAAACCCAGATCCCCCTACTGCATACCCAGTTTAAATTGGCTATTAGAAAAATGGAGAGAACACTAAGGGAGGAAATCTGGGAAAGGCTTGCTCAAGCCACTATGGCAGGAGATAGCAGAGAGTTTTGGGGCATAATCAACTCACCGTATTTTAAGACTCATTCATTGGATACAAATGTTGGTGAGGAGGAATGGATAGAACACTTTGCTAACATCTTCTTGCCCGCTGTGCCCCCTGCCTGTTTCCCATCTGTCCCTCTGAACAATAGGAAGGTATTCTTGTCATTCTCACTCACTGAGGTTAGGAGGGCCCTATCGTCATGCAGTACAGGAAGAACTCCAAATCCGGACGGGGTCCCAATAGACCTCTTCCAGGACAACTACGACATTTGAGTTCCTTTAAGGACCAATGTTTTTAACAACATAGCAATAGTAGCCCCCCCCCTTTTCCTGGAAGACAAGTATAATACTTCCTATCTATAAAAAGGGGGACCAGAGTAGCCCTAAACACTATAGGCCTATTTCCCTTTTAGATTCCACCGCGAAACTCAAGGGTTTTGTCTGCTTTTAGCTAGACTAGAGACTTGGGCAGATGATAAGAATATATTAATGCAAGCCCAGTATGGGTTTCAACAGGGTATGGGAACTGTAGATCAGTGCCTCAATCTCTCCTTTATCATTGACAAATATACAAGGGCTAAGGGTGGACAAATCTATCTGTCCTTTATGGACCTTTCAGCAGTATTTGGCTGTGTTTCCCACCCAAAGCTCTGGTAAATTAAGAAAGAGATGGGGATCGAACCTCAAATAATTGAGTTTATCCTGCAACTGTACTTGGAGGCATCAGCATCGGTTAGATATGGAAAAAACGGGGAATGTACCAGCCCTTTTAAGATCTTTAGGGGGGTAAGACTGGGCTGCATCCTTGCGTCGTTCTTCTTATCCATCTATACGAATGGCATGGGAAACGCCCTTTTGGGTGCATCCCCTAATCTCCCCGTGTCTGAGTCTATCCAGCTTCCAATTCTGCAATATGCAGACGACCCATTCCTTTTCGCCAGAACAGGGATAGGGCTGCGTCGCCTAATTACCACCTATGCTGCCTTCATGGACTTTCTTGACATGAAGGTTGCGAGCATTAAAATCATTTACCTCCAGATGGGCATGAAAACTTTGGCCACTTTTAAGCAGATTTATCAAGCTAAAACGAAAACTGTGGCCACATATAGAGTGGGTGTCTGGGGTTTAGCACATTGCAAACAACTCCAAATCATTGAAGATACGTTTTTTAAATCCATGGTCTCCCTTCCCCAGTCAACATCTAATTTTATACTCCATACTGAGCTGAGCCTACCCCTCAATACGGATTAAATTAGACTGGCTCCTTTGCTCCTGTGGTTCTCAATTTGGCAAAGGAAAACTTTCCCTTTAATCCAGAGCATAATAAAAGATTGCCTGAGCCTTGACAATTATAAGAGAATCAGATAGAATAATTACGTTGGGCGAGAATTGACGGAGTTGGGGCTAAAAGTATTGTTTACCTATGTCTTGCAGGACAATCCCCAAGCAAAGACTGGTCGACACTTTTCTGCTGAAAGCCAAGTTTACTCGTAGGGAGAATAACCACAGGAAGCAGTCTATTTTGGTTTACCGACCACATTTAGCTATTTGGGAAGATGGATTCCCCTACCTAGAGAACATTACAATACCGCATCACAAATTTATATTACTCCGATTTCGGTTAAATCTGATCCCACTAATGTTAGTGTTTCCATCGAAAACTTATAACCCATCAGACCTGATTAATTGCCCTTCTGACAGGTTCTCCGCCCAAACAGATCTCCATATACTGTTCTTTTGTGGTCTCTATTGTAAAGAAAGGAAAAAGTATATTGTACCGATTCTAAAGAGCCATAACTTTGTCCAATGTAGGGTTGCACTATTCTTTTTAAAATTATTATCAGACCATCTAGTGTGCTTCTCCCTAGCCTCATTTCTATGGGCTCGTAGAAAAAGGCGGAAGATCATGGGAATGTAAAACTTTATAGGGCCATTTATCTAACTATATATACTCTGCATTTTAACTTATATTTGACATGGCAGCTTTTAGCACTTATAAACTGACATTTTTAAACTCTTTTTTTTATGAGAATCCAGATGCAATGGTCACCAAATTTATTCATGAGAATTGCTTTTCTTCTTTCATTTATTTATTTATTTAAACATTTGTTAGGCACCGGACGAATCACCCCCACAGGGATCTCGCGGCACCACAAAGTCAGAGGTAGAAAGGAAAAAGAAGCTGAAATTAGTGACTAAAACACCATGTTTTCAGACGTTCTTAAAAAGCCCAAAAGTAGTGCTGGCATGGATGTTGTATGGCAGCTTGTTCCAGTGGGAGGGCGCAAGAAAAGAAAAGGAGCGCCCTCCCATCCTAGTTTTGTTAATCCTCATTGGACATAACAGACCGCGATTGCTTAACCTTACTTGCTGGAAAGGTATATAGGGTATCAGTTTTTTCCTAAAGTAGGCCCGACCCTGCCCCTGTAGCGTTTTAAATACCAAACACAGAAGCTTAAATAGAGCTCCCTTCCTAATGGGCAGCCAATGAAGTAGGTGCTGTAGAGGTTCTGAAGACGAGCGGGATGGCCAGTTAAGAGCAAGACATGCAGCAGTATTCTGCACGATCTGCAGTCTAGAAAGAAGTTCTTCCCTGATCCCTACTAGTAAAGAGTTACCGTAATCCAGCCTGCTCACTAGTAAAGCCTGAATGAGTGACTTTCTTGCAGAAAGGGGAATCCATGGGAAGATCTTTCTAAGCATATGCATCAGGCCAAAGCAAGTGCCCGAGATGCTGTTCACGTTTTGTTCCATGGAAAGTGCATTATCCACGAGGACTCCTAAGTTTCTCACTCATTTTTGGGGGGAGGGTGTTCACCCAGCTCGGGAGGCCACCAGTCGTAGGACCATAGTTCTTCTGCTTTCCCAAACAGCACAATATCAGTTTTGGTGGTGGTCAACTGCAAAAAGTTAGGTGTCAATCAGGCTGCCGTCATTAGCATGCACTTTTTAAATCTTTCTCTGGTCAATGTGGGATCTGAATCGATGGTAATCATCAGTTGTGTATCATCCGCATACAATACAGTGTCAAAACCACAAGATCTGATAATGGAGACCAGAGAAAATATATAGATGTTAAATAACGTGGGGCTTAAGATGGAGCCCTGTGCGACCCCTTTATCCACAGCCGAAGTCTGGGAGGTAAACGACTCCAGCAGAACTCACTGATTTCTGTTGGCAAGGAAGCTTTTAAAACAACTAAGGGGGATAGTACCAACAACAGGCGATAAATATCGCTAACGATATTTATCGCGGAAAATGTTATCGCCAAGCATCGCCTGGAAATATCGCCTCTCTAGCGAGGTATTACCAATTCTCCGCTAAGCGGCGATATTTCCCCGGAAATGCTATAAAATTAGGCGAAAGAAATAGCGTGACGACGCTAAGCCGTCGCACGCTAACATGAAAAAAAGCACGTTGGGCCTCTCAGCGATTATTATCGCTAAACCAATAGGCCCCAGGCTACCATATAACGCGTTAGCGGGACAAAAAATGCCCGCTAAACCGAAAATTGCAGCTAAGCATGGAGAATACAGCAAATGATGGTGAGCAGCCAGGGACTAGTGCAGAGGGCAGAAACAACACACAGGAAGGCCAGGCTGAGACCCAGGGAAAGGCCAAGATGAAGAGGAACCCAAAGTTCACTCCGGAGGAGAACCAGGTACTGGTTGAAGAGGTGACGCAACACCAGCAGGAACTCTTTGTGAGTTCCACCATCACCATGGCGAGGAACATGGAAATATGGCAGGACATCATGACTAAGGTCAATGCCATGGGGGAGCGAAAGAGGACAGTGGACGAGTGCAAGAAGCGGTGGCACGATACGAAGAGCAAAACAAAAAAGAAACTGGGAACCAACCTAAGGGCAGCAAGTGCGACGGGAGGCGGTGGACCAGCTCCAAAGGAGGAACTGGATGAGCTGGAGGAGCAGGTGGCCAATGTCATCAGTGAGGAGACTGTGGTAGGAGTCGCAGGCCAGGATACTGCTGTTCTGGAAGTCACACAACAACACCAGGATGAGTGTCAAACAGGGACGGGTGGAAGTGGGTGGATGGGCACAGTGGCACTCATGTACCATGAAAGTCATTATATTGCATACCCTCATGTACTGTACAACAAGTCCTGGAGAGCCCTGGGCAAGCTAGCATAGGGACACATCACCAGGAGGATGAGGGCAGAAGTTTGGCTGTTGCACACTTGGCTCATGATGTCGTCAGTGGCGGACATGAGTTCTGGCACGGTGCTGTGGACTTGTATGAATCTGGCCTGGGATGGGTACAGGATGTTGTTGGCTACCAGGTGGTGGTCCAGTTGCATGTTGAGCAATTCCCAGGGATCCGCCCTGGGAACAGGAGCAGGGAGATATGCTGGAAGCACTTGAGGTCCTTGTGGCCTTGACGAAAAAGGGTTCAGGCAGATCAGGTCGTTTACCCCTTTTCTAGGTTTGCCCGGCGTTAGCCGCTTCTCACCCAACTCACGATTACCCAAATAAAGAGGCAGGCGCTGGAGACTGGAAGGCAGGAAACAGGAGTTTATTTCCGACGGAACAGAACACGTCAAATCAGACAACAGGGTATCTTCTCGAGGTGCTCTAACAAGTTTCTCTACGGCTCCGTCTTTTATACACAGGTTTATGATGTACAAACATTCCTTATTGCAGTAAAGACACTTTGAAGTACAAAAAGGGCATGTTTGGGACCCCAGCTCCAGGCCCATTCCCATACTGACCGCTCTGATGTTGTTTTCCCCTCCCAAATGTGACATGTGATTGTAATCTGCAGCCGGACATTCCAACAGGGCACGAGGGCAGGAGGGGGTGGTCAGATCTAAGGTTGGACGGGCGATAAGATCATGTTTCGCTATGCGGGGCCGGAGGGGTACATCCACGAGACCTAGTTTTATGATGTGGGACTGGGTCGAGAGGCCAGGTGTAGCCGGGGGGGGGGGGGGGCCACCAGAAGAGAGGAAGGGTGTTCCTGGGAGGGATGCGGGGGTGTCGGTCAGATCGAGGGGTGTGAAGGCCTTGATTAATCACCGCTCCTCTGATGTGAGGTGAGGTCCTACTGTAGGAAAAAAATAAACTGCATCTGTTGGGCTAGGTGATGGCCTGGGATCTGGCCGGGCAATCGGGCAGGGAGGAAGAGGTTACCAAAAGGACCCGTTCTATGGGTAGGATGAAAGAGCGAGGGGCAGGGGTTCAGCACGGAGACAAGGTCGTGTTTAGCGGTGCGTTTATGGCCCGAACAGGAGAGACCGGGGGCTGTCGGGGCGCGGGGTGCTTGCGGGGCTGGAGAGAGAGAGAGAGAGAGAGAGAGAGAGAGAGATGATGGCTATCGGCAATGGGCAGGGAGGTCATGACACAAAGATGGCTACTATCTATGTTCGTGATGGAGCCTAAAAGGGAACAAGATGGCGGGGCCACTGTTTCGTGACTTTCTTTACCTTCAACAGTGGCGAGGGTGAACACAAATGAACGCCGCTTATGTACATATACATTTTGTCATTTTCCACAGTCGCCGCTTTTTACATAAGATAGATCATTTCCGTGTTTATCATACATATAGTCGTGTGTAGTCAATGAAATAGCGTTTGTCAATATTGGTAGACTTACATATAACCGTGTGTAGTTGATGCGACATACGAGGTGGAATACATATAAATTTACATTTGTCGTACTTAAAAGTGACCGATGAAACATTTTACAGGCAAAAGTGATTGAGGGAGGAATTTAGTCCAATACAAGCAATTAGTCAAGGGGTGTAGAAAGTTCCGAAAAAGGGGGGGGTCTTCGCCACAGTGTCTATATTAGTAGCGAGTCATCACTGGTAGGTTCTGGTAGTTCGTTTTCTTCCGTTGGCGCTGTTGAGCACCGGCGGTGGAGCTATATGTCCAGCTCGGGTCCTTCTTCACACGTCGCAGGGTGTGATCTGTCCTTTGCCGTTAGGCCACAGTTCTGTTTCCTAGCTAATCTCTCTTAAGGGTGCCTTATGTTGGGCACCTGCATTTCTGTCTCAGAGTCAAAATCCACGTGGAAAGGATAGAAGGGTTTTGTCGGATAATCGGGGGAGGAGAGGGCGGAGTGGGACCGGATCTTTGAGACGGACCAAGGGAGCAAAAGGGTGGTGCGCAGGCAGGTCCATCAATCTGGCTCAAAGGGCGGGGACTTCTGGCACGCGTGGGTCAACAAGCAGAGGGCTTCAAGGCAGCCCTCCATTCCTTCGTTCTCTGCGTTTGAGAGTGGTGCATCGTCCCGCGTCCCATTGCTCTGCGGCTCCATCTTAGGTCGAGGTCACACGCGCCTCACGATCTGTGGCCAGGTTATGCGTCACGTCCAGCCCCTCTCCTCCGGTGGCTGTGTATCCTTGAATGGGTACAAAACAGGTTTTAGCGAACTGGCAAGAGAAGGCATTTATACATTTCAATTCCGTCCCAGATCTAGGTGGCTGGGGGTACGTTTCATCGGTCACGGTCAGAAGTTATCACTGTGGAGTATGTATACAGGCGTGTCTACTGAGTTTGAACTAGGTCTATTTGGCGTGCATTCATGTCGCATGTGGCTTTCTGACCCGAGCCCTGGCAGTCTTTTATCATCATGAGAGAGGGGTAGAGGCTAAACACTCTTTTCTCGGGGACCAACAGTTAAGCAGGGTCATCAGTTATACCTCGAGTTTACGGAGCTGGGGTCAAGCGGGAGGAACGGGGACGTTTTGGACATCCGTACTTGGGTGCGGAGGGGTGGGGCAATCTGGGCCTAGGAGATTGTGTTTCTAACGAGCTGAGAGCAGAAGGCCACTGACGTATAGTCCTCCTATAAAAAGGGCCAGATTAGGGGGACATCAGTCGTCTTACCTGTCCTTTCCTTATAGCCAATTCGAGTTCTGTCATTTTTACAGAAAAGGAGAGGTAGTAACATGGCAAATTACAATTGTTTTAGTTTCTGGCAATTTTGTCGATCACCTTTGTGTTCGAAAAACCAATTAGGCTCGTGCCGGCGGGGCACAACATTACCACACAGAGGAAGAGGGAGCAGGGGTCGTTCGCATTTTAAATGAACTATTCGGTACACGTACAACATGAAGGGAAAGGACGAGAGAGAGAAACGTGTACAATAATAGGCCATTTTGATGCGCACAAAACACAAAACAGTAGGGGTCATATTATATAGAAACACAGACTGAGGGACAACGTAAATCCATATACCACGTACACATGAATTCAGGCGAGGGGGGGGGTACATGCATTTACATACAGAATTCAAGACAAAACATAGAACAGTACTTGGCCAAAGACATTTCCTCCTGCATGCTGCGCATCCTTAGTTTCCTATTTAATTCGCCTGGCTGTCTTTTGCTGTTCGTCTCTGTTGCAAATACTTATACTTTCGTAAATTGTTCGGGAACTATCCTGGTCGGGCTAGTACTTACGGTGGGATCTTTGAATCCAGGCCAAGGCAACGGAGGGTGTTAGTTGGGGGAACAATGGGCAACTTCGAGTTTCATGGCGTAAGAATCTACTCGTAGGTGCACGTCATTCTTGGTTGCATTATTAGAGAGATAGTCGTTTCTAAGTAAGGGTGCGTTATATCTATGTCTGTTCATCGTGTATAGGTGCTATGTTCAGACCCCCTTTTTCCCCATTCCATCGGCCGTCCAATCATCACTCAAGTCGTACAAAAACATCTCTCTTATCAGGTCAACGCGTGCAACGTATATCCAGTCGAGTTACACACATTCGGTCATACACACATGCATTCATATCACCCAAATCCGCGTTGCTTAGGTCTTCTCCACACTTTAGTCGATGTTCTGATGCGACCTGCAGAAAGAAGGGGAAGAAGAAGGGGTGGGGGCGGCGTTTAAAGACACATTCGCGCGCATAAACCCAAAAGGCCTTTTACTTACTACGTATTTTGACCTATCTCCGCGGGGTGCAGTCCCTTCCATCTCGGTGTTTTAAGCCCCGTGGGACTGGTGGTGCGGGAGGCATAATCATTTATGGACTGCACATTGCATAGATCGCCCACGTATGGTATTGCGGATCTTGTGTGGGGGGGGGTCGAAACAAAAGGGCAATCAGGGTAAAGTGGGTGAACTCGTGTTCTTCTTCGAGGAGTCGGGGTGGTCTACAGTGGTACCGGGTCTGGTTTAGGGGCATCTGAAACAATTTCCCTGAGATATGTGGCATACAAAGTAAAACAGAACACCCGGACCTTTATCGATTGCCTTAGGTTGCACAAAAGTAAAAAAACACACGCAACAACTTGGATCGTTCACATTTTCAATATTTCTAGGTACTTTGCTTTTTAACCTTTCAGTAATCGACTTGCTTTATTTCACCTATATTTTACGTAGATCGGAAACAAGGGCTATGTATTCAAAACTTACCTATCCAAAAGCTTACGACTATTTGTTTGTCACAAAATCTTTATTTTAAAAATGTTGACGTACAAATGCAGGCCTACAACCACGTGGGCCAGCCACGGAGCAGACTGGAACTGTACATGAGGGCATATTTATCTGCGGAAAACATAACTGAGTCGGTGGTTGTTTTATTTCATCAAGGTACGATAAGTGCAATAAAATCATATCGAAAATTCCTTTTGGGTAAGTACCATTAGTGTCAAAAAGATTTGAACTTTCAATAATACTGTAATCAATGATGCATCAGAACTTAATATCAAATTCATTGTTCGAATGTTCAAGCAATACTCATCCCCTCCCGCCATGTGCTTCAAAACTGCATACATATCTCACGATATCAAGTCTGAGCATCCAGAACACAACGGGGAATTGTGAGTTTCGTTTGTACCGGCGCCATTTTGGGTGGGGTCAGGCGGGTCCAAGTATAGTCAAACTGTCTCTACCAACTCGTGGTTGGACCAGAACTTCTTTTCGGCAGTCCAGAAGTTGCGTTAAGGGGCAACAGAAGGGACCAGTGACATGAACCATCAATCAAAGAAAAGGGAGGGGCAACAATTTTTCCTACCGGGTCGTACTGATGTTCCACCGGAACTGATCAAATCGGTAGTCTGCAGTATCTTGGGTCATTCAAAACTGAGGCTGGCGCCAGCATGAGGGCGCCGACGTCTCGTGGCTACGTCTTGGTCGTTCTGCGGGTGATCATGGCAGTCATTTCCCATCGGTGGCGGTTGGGGGCCCGCGGAGGTCGAGGGCCCTCCGCAACTCTCGTAGAATCTTCAAAGCTGAGGAGAACGTTTCTGAACGGAGGACTCGTTTTTCTAGTTGGCCAGCGACCAGGCCATCCTTGCATGCCAGGTTCGTTCCTGCAAGGTCGACCGCCATTTTTAGGAGTTCTGCAGCTACCGGCAGTCACTGGGTCAAATGAGCAGACGGACTCCAGCCTGTTGGGTGAGGCGTCGTAGCACCGCCACAGTGGACGAGACCCTGCTGGGTGTGTGGAGCGTCCCTATACTGCAAGAGTGGACGAACCCTTTGCCAGGTGCGTGGAGCGTCCCTGCACCGCAAGAGTGGACGAACCCTTTGCCGGGTGCGTGGAGCGTTGGGGGTGCAGCTGAGGGGCCTCCACCTGGGGAGGCGGGAGAGGCTCGTCCGCGCCGCCTCTCCCTCCCAGTGCACCCCACGGCGTCTCGCTGACATTTGTTATGGCCGCACCAGGCGATGAAGAAGAGGGGGGGGTCGGAGGCATATGCAAGACATCCCCCCCCCCCCCCCGTGGCCTGCAAGGCGCCGGGAGAAGAAGGGAATGGGAGGACCAGTTCATTCCGGGTCGGGGCCCATGCCTTCGGCGGCCGGCCGTTCTTTGCCACGGCCCCAGGAACGGGTCCCTTGGTTCATCCCGGGGACAGGCCTTGGCGCGTGGTGTCGCCTCCGGACTATTCGCGTAATGGTTCTCCACCCCAGGCCGCCGCCGACGGCTTTTGTAGACTTTCTGATGCCCAAAAACCTACTAGAAAGTAGCCCAAAGTAGCCCGACATTGTTACTTTGGGGAAGGAGGGACAGGAACGGCGTCAAGCAGACGGCGAAATGCATTGTGGGTTTGTTGTTGCAGCCGTTTGCCGTGTAAATAGTTGTTTAATATATTTTTGTTCAAAAATAAAAACGTTTTAACCTGTTACTTTGCTATAGTGTTGTATATTTCTAATATTTGCCTAGGGTTTGTCGTTAATTGGGCGGGGTGGTCGGTGGAGCCGAGCTGTCTCGCAGTCATCATGGCGTTGAGTTCGGCTTTCCTCACTAGTTTCATACTTCCTGAGGGGTTGTTCCTAATGTTTCCATTTCAGTAAGGTTGAAAAGAGATCTCATCAGTGGCCTACTGACTTTACTCGATTCCTTTTGTTTTTCCTAATGATTCTTATGTTCTTTTATTTGCTAGCACGATACCGCGGCTAATCCGCATTTTCTTTATATATGTCCTTTTTATTAGGGGTGTCCTCCGGTGGAGCCAGATGGTCTACCTTTAATAAATGGTCCGGGCTGAACCAACTACTGAGCAATGGGGGGGAGATAGGCATGACGGGTTACAACGGGGACAAAAGTCAGCACTACCTATCCTTCACTACTTTGCGGAGACTAGGTAGAATATTTCTATTCTACAGTATTCGCAAATAGGGAATACCTAAAGAGAGAACCAATTCCAAACAGTCAAGTTCGGACAAACAATCAATCAATCAAATGAGGAATAAAATAGGCGCGACGGGTTACAACGGGGGCAAAAGCCTGCGCTACCTACCCTTCACTATCTGCAAAGAGAGAGATCTTCCTGTTCCTCTCTGTTTGTAGGCAGAGAAGATCCTTTCCAAGAACCAATTCCGAACAATCAAGGTCCGGTCAAACAATCAATCAGTGGGGGATAAAAATAGGCACGACGGATTACAACGGGGGCAAAAGCCTGCGTTACCTATCCTTCACTATCTGCAAAGACTAAACAGAGTATGGCGGCCCTGTGCTTGTTTGCAAATAGAGAATGATCCAAAAAGAACCAATTCCAAAACAATAAATGCTTGGATAACAATCAATCAAATGGAGAGGGAAGTAGGCGCGATGGGTTACAACGGGGGCAAAAGCCTGCGCTACCCACCCTTCACTATCTGCAAAGGGAGAATACTCCTATCCTTCCCCGTTTGTAGACAGAGAATCTCTCAGGACAAAACAATCAAAAAGCGTAATACTAGTATTTTCCAATGACAATCAAACAATCAATTCGCAATTTGTCGTGTTTCCACGACCTTACCCGGACCGTATGGACGGTTTCTCGTCTTCCGTTTCCAGCGCCCGATCGTCCTCTATTCTCCGTAATTACTGTGACACTCCTGATGGTTCCCAGTCAGGACCGTAGATCACTCGAGAGAGGTCTGTTCGGAACCGGTGAAGTTCGGATGATCGGCTGCCAGACAAGGGTCTATCGGGCAGGAGCTCTTCCCGATCGTTGCAGTCGTTCACTCTGTCGTTGGGACCTCTCTCACTGGATCCACGTGTCGCTGATGGGCCCCAGGTTGGGCGCCAATTGACGAAAAAGGGTTCAGGCAGATTAGGTCGTTTACCCCTTTTCTAGGTTTGCCCGGCGTTAGCCGCTTCTCACCCAACTCACGATTACCCAAATAAAGAGGCAGGCGCTGGAGACTGGAAGGCAGGAAACAGGAGTTTATTTCCGACGGAACAGAACACGTCAAATCTGACAACAGGGTATCTTCTCGAGGTGCTCTAACAAGTTCCCCTACGGCTCCGTCTTTTATACACAGGTTTATGATGTACAAACATTCCTTATTGCAATAAAGACACTTTGAAGTACAAAAAGGGCATGTTTGGGACCCCAGCTCCAGGCCCATTCCCATACTGACCGCTCTGATGTTGTTTTCCCCTCCCAAATGTGACATGTGATTGTAATCTGCAGCCGGACATTCCAACAGGGCACGAGGGCAGGAGGGGGTGGTCAGATCTAAGGTTGGGCAGGCGATAAGATCATGTTTCGCTATGCGGGGCCGGAGGGGTACATCCACGAGACCTAGTTTTATGATGTGGGACTGGGTCGAGAGGCCAGGTGTAGCCGGGGGGGGGGGGGGCACCAGAAGAGAGGAAGGGTGTTCCTGGGAGGGATGCGGGGGTGTCGGTCAGATCGAGGGGTGTGAAGGCCTTGATTAATCACCGCTCCTCTGATGTGAGGTGAGGTCCTACTGTAGGAAGCAATAAACTGCATCTGTTGGGCTAGGTGATGGCCTGGGATCTGGCCGGGCAATCGGGCAGGGAGGAAGAGGTTACCAAAAGGACCCGTTCTATGGGTAGGATGAAAGAGCGAGGGGCAGGGGTTCAGCACGGAGACAAGGTCGTGTTTAGCGGTGCGTTTATGGCCCGAACAGGAGAGACCGGGGGCTGTCGGGGCGCGGGGTGCTTGCGGGGCTGGAGAGAGAGAGAGAGAGAGAGAGAGAGAGAGAGAGAGAGAGAGAGAGATGATGGCTATCGGCAATGGGCAGGGAGGTCATGACACAAAGATGGCTACTATCTATGTTCGTGATGGAGCCTAAAAGGGAACAAGATGGCGGGGCCACTGTTTTGTGCCTTTCTTTACCTTCAACAGTGGCGAGGGTGAACACAAATGAACGCCGCTTATGTACATATACATTTTGTCATTTTCCACAGGCTGGCTTTGGGCTACTTGAGGAGGGTGTAGATTTTGTCATGTTCCAACCTCCATGGGAATGTTGCTGTTCTGTAGTCGGGTCTGATGGCAGCATCTGCATGTGGCATGCGCTGCTGGTGTTCCCAAGGGAGGTGGGCCATGGCATAGTTTGGGTGGGTGTTGTGTTGAAGCTGTCATGGATATCAGCGAGCTTGCAGTGGAAGAAGATGGCTAGTGAGTTGCACAGTTCTTCTGAGGGAGTCATGTTGTTGGTGTTGGCGCTGGAGTTGGAGAGTTCCCTTATGATGCAGAAGAGCCCCTTGCTCCCGTGTGCGTTGTCATCCAGCTGGCCTTTGAAGAAGTACCCCATGGCCAATCAGAAGAGGTGGTGATGTATGTGTATGGCATCCTTGTGGTCTGCGTGGTTGTCTGGAGTGCGTTTGGTGAGCAATATCTACTCCAGTTTCCCGCATGCAACTCTGGAGGTGCACCAGCACATTGGTGAACGCGGTGGCTTGCTTGCTGGTGTGGGTTTTACAGGGTTCCTTGAGTGGCACAAGTGTGTTGTCACAGTCATTCATACACTGTCTGAGGTGGCGGCCTGCAGCGTTGGAGTTGGTGGAGTTGTTGTGTGGCCTGTGGGTAAGGGTGGTGATCAGCTGGTCTACAGTCACTCTCCTCCAGCAGTGGTGAGGTACCTGTTGTGTGCGTTGGTCTGTGGACTGTAAATTTAAGGGGAAATGGATGCAGCAGGGTACAGGCCAGTGGAAACAGGTGGTGTGT
The DNA here is from genome assembly GCF_964261635.1 of Lissotriton helveticus. Lineage (NCBI taxonomy): Eukaryota > Metazoa > Chordata > Amphibia > Caudata > Salamandridae > Lissotriton > Lissotriton helveticus. The sequence continues at coordinate 661,760,243 of NC_136067.1, forward strand.
TCTAAAGCAACGTGGGTGCCTGTGGAGAAGGTGGGGTCCAGCGTGTGACCAGCGGCGTGGGTGGATGGGTGGGTGTGTGGGGTGACAAGTTGGCTGAGGCTGAAGTTAGCCAGTGTGGCTGACAGGGTGATGGAGTTGGTGTTGTTCTTGTTCCTGAGCTGGAATGTCAGCTCCTCTAGGAGGATGTAGTCTGTGAAGGTGAGTGCATGGCTGCAGGCGAGGTTGGCGAGGGATTTGCTGAATTGACAATGTGGTACGGGGGGGCTGGTGATGAGTGTACCCCTGAGGGTTGTCTTGGGGTCGGTGTGGATCTGGAAGTGGAGGTGTCTAGCAGTGTTGAGGAATTCATCAGCGTGGGTGGTGAGCTTGAGGGTAGCAGTGATGAACCAGAGGGTGGCAGTGGTGAACTAGAGGGTGGCGGTGGTGAACCAGATTGTGGCAGTGGTGAACCAGAGGGTGGCAGTGGTGAACCAGAGGGTGACAGTGAGGACCCAGAGGGTGGCGCAGCTAAACTGCCCCGTGCTGCAGAACTGCCCCGGTGCCCTCCCAGTGTGAAAATCTGTTGTGCTCAATTGCCCCCTGCCCCTAGTACATATATACCCGTAATGCACTCCACAATCATGCTCTTGCACCATGAAGTCTGGTGCCTGGATGCTCCAGATCTGTGTAGGTGGTACCACCGTCTGTGCAGTCAAAATATAAAGTTATAACTTCCTACACAGCACCAATAAACACGTGTCCCCCTTGGCACAGGTATGTGCATGTACCAGGCGTGCAGCACCTGCATGCCACTGCACCCTACTGCCCAGTGCCAGCATAGTCCTGTATGGGGCAGTTAAGTATGAGATGGGACATTGTCCAGCAGCAGCAGCTGCATGCACATGAACACATTGAACAGGATCTGAATGGCTATGTACCAACACGCGCAGCAGAGCAATCTTGGACATCTGAAGGATTCTGGGGTCCTGAGCCAAACATATCTTAGCATCCATGACTTTCCCAAGCGCCATCCCCGTGAAGCTCCTGTGACCAGGAGGCTGCTTTCTCCTCACCTGCTGCTCTGCTTGGTCTCTTACCCTTTCTCAACAAGATGCATGTGAACTCCCATAGAAGCTCTGCCCGTTTGGCCCCCTCCCCCACACACTAGCGGTATGAAACATCTTCCCGGCCGTCCCGAATATAATGGCCAGTTCACTCAATGGACCTCGTCGCATTATGGTGTGCAGACAAAGTTACAAGCACATGTGGTCACATATTTGTGCAAATAGCAACAACATCCGCAAGCACACAGGCAAATTTGCTAACTTGTGGATTGTTTTTCCATTTAGTGCAAAATAGTAGAACGCAAAATAGCTATTTTTGCCCATACTCAATAAATCCAATGTAACATGTCAACCATGCAAGTCAACAGATACCACAGCTAAGGTTTACTTAACACTATACATGCATCCCAGTAACAGGTTGCATCCATAGTCACACATACAGGGATCACTCCACTGATGGCCTGAGAAGCATACAATGTGTCAACACCCACACTCTGCCACCTAACTGACACCATTGCAAGTAGTAATAAATTCAAAATTATTAATTGTATTAAAAAACTACACTAATTACTAACACTAACAATATATCTAAAATCCCTACACACATATTAAAATAAACTACACATGTAATACTAACTATAGATTACTACACAAACTAAAAAAGGACATCAACCCCCCACCCAAAGAGAAAAGAAACGTAGCCCCAACACTATCTTAACCTCTCATCAACATATCTCACTATACTAAACTAACTATACCTAATCTAAAACTATTCTACATCTTAATACTAAAATACAACTATCACTAATCTAATAAAAAATAACAATGAGGGTAGGCAGAAGAGGGGTGTGGGGCAGTATAACTCAATGTTCATGGAAGACCCAGTTTGACACATATTTCGGTCATCCGCCGGTTCAGGGTCAGTAACTCATGCTTGACGTCTAGGAGCAAATTATTGTTCCTCTGCTGTTCGGACAGGATCTTGGCTAGTGTCTCACCAATTGGAGGCGTTGTGGTGGGTGTTGAGGTCTGGGCTGGTCCCTGGCTCGGTGCAGCTTGAACCGGCCCCTGGCTGCTGGTACTAGGAATGGCTGCTGCACTGCTTGTAGTTGGGACGGTACATGGAGTGGTTTGGACATCCACTGCCACAATATCTGGTGAGACCTGTGTCTCTGCAGTTGTAACTCGGCCAGCCTTGCCAGCAGCCCTGGAGGTGGTATGTTTCACCTTCTGGACAACAGCCTCTGGCATAGAGTGCCATCTCACAGCCTTCCTGCCAGCCAAGTATCTTCTTCCCATGTTCCGGTAGCCCTTCTTTACCCGCCTGATATGAAGCCACCGGTCCCTTGCCACATTGAAAGCACGTTTCTCCTCTGCATTCATGTTGTCTGAAAAAAAATGGAAATGTCAATTCACAACCAAGGACACTGGGTCATATGCCTATCATCAATTTTTGGCACATATCACATACCACATGGGAGGCAACACACATGTGACATCCTGTAACGTCTCTAAGTGACCTGACCACATAATTGTCAAGCACTTTTTCCCGCAATGCAGGCCATGGATAGTGACATGACAGTACATGGCAGGTGTGAAGTACGGACAAATTAGACGCTAAATGAGACTTTGATAACATGTCACCATTGTGCATCCTGAGTGTGTGCAAGTAGTCCAATTAACATTAGTAGTGTGGCATTACCCCTCCATGGCCAGCACCACCCTCATCTGACCCCGTGATACACTGCTGCTACTGCTGTATGATGCACATGTGCAGACATGTGTGTCTACCTGAAAATGTGTACAGTTCATGTAGTCACTGACAAGACTGGCACTCTTTCACATGGGTGCCAGTGTGGCTGTGTGTATATGTCAATGGCAACTGAATGTAAGCTCAGCCTACATGCAGGGGAAGAAGACGGTGACACCCCTACCAACAACTGGTGGCAATAATATCAAGAAAGTGCTCCACAATATTGCCGCGTACATCGGCAGAAAACTGCTGCAAAACCCGCTATAAAGGGATTGACAATATGCACTTGAGAAATCACATAGCAGTCCTGGTCATGGGGTTAAGGATCTATCCTAAGTCCTATGCTGTTCAACCTATACTTGACCCTGCTGGCCAAGGTCAGGAAATTGTACGGCTTTTTAAAGAGTATTGCATGCTGACAATAACCAGTAACTAAGTACTTGTGGGCCAGATTACTCTGACACACGTCTCCGTTTTACAAACAGCATGATTTACATGAGTAACTGGAAGAGCAGCAACAAACTCAAACTAAACAGCAGTAAAACGGACATCATTCAGTTTGGCAGGCCTAAGGTATCTTGGTCACATGAAAGGTGGCAGCTGGAACTGTGCTCCTGTCCCCCTTGCAAACATGCAATCAGAGACCTTCGACTAACAAAACAACATGCCCTGTCCTAGAAAAAGCTCGTCAGCCAGGTAATTGTCATCTGCTACGGGTTCATTTGTAAATTAAGGAATAAGGGGTCCGTAGGTCGCACGCTACTCCACCATTCCAGCGTGTATACCCAAGAGCATCATGGTTAAGGCAGTTTTCTTGAAAGCGGGTGCGCTTCTCAAAAGAATCGAAGTGTAATTGCAAGGTTGCAGGCCAACTCTGGACACCGGTGTTTCAGGATTATTGTCCTTCATCAGCAGAGTGTAGGGCGGTTTTCAGGGGTTGCTGTGCAGGCTGCCAAAGTGTTCTCAGGTATGGTACCTCTCCAGGCGCGTAGGGCGTTACCTCAGCTCGTCAGCTGAAAGGCTCAAGGGAGCCGTGTTAAATAAGGGGTCCGTAGGTCGCACGCTACTCCACCATTCCAGCGTGTATACCCCAAGAGCATCATGGTTAATGCAGTTTTCTTGAAAGCGGGTGCGCTTCTCAAAAGAATCGAAGTGTAATTGCAAGGTTGCAGGCCAACTCTGGACACCGGTGTTTCAGGATTATTGTCCTTCATCAGCAGAGTGTAGGGCGGTTTTCAGGGGTTGCTGTGCAGGCTGCCAAAGTGTTCTCAGGTATGGTACCTCTCCAGGCGCGTAGGGCGTTACCTCAGCTCGTCAGCTGAAAGGCTCAAGGGAGCCGTGTTAAATAAGGGGTCCGTAGGTCGCACGCTACTCCACCATTCCAGCGTGTATACCCCAAGAGCATCATGGTTAATGCAGTTTTCTTGAAAGCGGGTGCGCTTCTCTAAAAGAATCGAAGTGTAATTGCAAGGTTGCAGGCCAACTCTGGACACCGGTGTTTCAGGATTATTGTCCTTCATCATCAGAGTGTAGGGCGGTTTTCAGGGGTTGCTGTGCAGGCTGCCAAAGTGTTCTCAGGTATGGTACCTCTCCAGGCGCGTAGGGCGTTACCTCAGCTCGTCAGCTGAAAGGCTCAAGGGAGCCGTGTTAAATAAGGGGTCCGTAGGTCGCACGCTACTCCACCATTCCAGCGTGTATACCCCAAGAGCATCATGGTTAATGCAGTTTTCTTGAAAGCGGGTGCGCTTCTCAAAAGAATCGAAGTGTAATTGCAAGGTTGCAGGCCAACTCTGGACACCGGTGTTTCAGGATTATTGTCCTTCATCAGCAGAGTGTAGTGCGGTTTTCAGGGGTTGCTGTGCAGGCTGCCAAAGTGTTCTCAAGTATGGTACCTCTCCAGAGTTGGCCTGCAACCTTGCAATTACACTTCGATTCTTTTGAGAAGCGCACCCGCTTTCTAGAAAACTGCTTTAACCATGATGTTCTTGGGGTATACACGCTGGAATGGTGGAGTAGCGTGCGACCTACGGACCCCTTATTTAACACGGCTCCCTTGAGCCTTTCAGCTGACGAGCTGAGGTAACGCCCTACGCGCCCAGAGAGGTACCAGACCTGAGAACACTTTGGCAGCCTGCACAGCAGCCCCTGAATATCTTCCTACACTCTGCTGATGAAGGACAATGATCCTGAAACACCGGTGTCCAGAGTTGGCCTGCAACTTTGCATTTACACTTCGGAACTTTTGAAAAGCACACCCGCTTTGAGAATACTGCATTTACCGTGATGCTCTTGGGGTATACCCACTGGAATGGTGGAGTAGCGTGCGACCTATGGACCTTTTACTTTATTACGGCTCCCTCGAGCCTTTGAGCTGACGAGCTCAGGTAACGCCCTACGCGCCCAGAGAGGTACCAGACCTGAGAACACTTTGGCAGCCTGCACAGCAGCCCCTGAATATCTTCCTACACTCTGCTGATGAAGGACAATGATCCTGAAACACCGGTGTCTAGAGTAGGCCTGCAACTTTGCATTTACACTTCGGAACTTTTGAAAAGCACACCCGCTTTGAGAATACTGCATTTACCATGATGCTCTTGGGGTGTACCCGCTGGAATGGTGGAGTAGCGTGCGACCTATGGACCTTTTACTTTATTACGGCTCCCTCGAGCCTTTGAGCTGACGAGCTCAGGTAACGCCCTACGCGCCCGGAGAGGTACCAGACCTGAGAACACTTTGGCAGCCTGCACAGCAGCCCCTGAATATCTTCCTACACTCTGCTGATGAAGGACAGTGATCCTGAAACACCGGTGTCCAGAGTTGGCCTGCAACTTTGCATTTACACTTCGAAACTTTTGAAAAGCACACCCGCTTTGAGAATACTGCATTTACCATGATGCTCTTGGGGTATACCCGCTGGAATGGTGGAGTAGCGTACGACCTATGGACCTTTTACTTTATTACGGCTCCCTCGAGCCTTTGAGCTGACGAGCTCAGGTAACGCCCTACGCGCCCGGAGAGGTACCAGACCTGAGAACACTTTGGCAGCCTGCACAGCAGCCCCTGAATATCTTCCTACGCTCTGCTGATGAAGGACAATGATCCTGAAACACCGGTGTCCAGAGTTGGCCTGCAACTTTGCATTTACACTTCGGAACTTTTGAAAAGCACACCCGCTTTGAGAATACTGCATTTACCATGATGCTCTTGGGGTATACCCGCTGGAATGGTGGAGTAGCGTGCGACCTATGGACCTTTTACTTTATTACGGCTCCCTCGAGCCTTTGAGCTGACGAGCTCAGGTAATGCCCTACGTGCCCGGAGAGGTACCAGACCTGAGAAAACTTTGGCAGCCTGCACAGCAGCCCCTGAATATCTTCCTACACTCTGCTGATGAAGGACAATGATCCTGAAACACCGGTGTCCAGAGTTGGCCTGCAACTTTGCATTTACACTTCAGAACTTTTGAAAAGCACACCCGCTTTGAGAATACTGCATTTACCATGATGCTCTTGGGGTATACCTGCTGGAATGGTGGAGTAGCGTGCGACCTATGGACCTTGTAATTTAAGGAATATCTTCAAATGGCATCCTATTGAAGCAAGGAAGCCTTTGCTGCAGGGCCTGCCCATCACCCAGCCCGATTACGGCAATGCATTGATTTCATTACTATATGGTAAAATGTTTCTTAAACAGCAGACCCTGCAGATTCTGGCAGCCACACTGACTCCCGACCTTCCGCCTAGAACCCCTTCAACACCTACATAGAAAATACACCACTGGCTCATCATGTGGCAGAAAAGGCAGTTTAATAATCAGAGTTGCATGCATGACATCCTGTCTAACCCTGGTCCTAAATACCTCATAAAGGAGAAGAATTGGTATGGCCAAAATAGACCACTAAGATCCTGCTATAAACCATTCATGATCCAGCCTTGTGTTTGTCCCTCTCAAAATGGCTATGCTAGGTAACTTTTCTTGCCCCTTGTCGGTGTAATGAACTGCCCCCTCACCCATTATCCATCTATCAACACAAACTATTCTGTGAAAGTTGGTAAACTTGCCTGTTCCCAATATGATGCGCGCCAAAGCCTGGTACCTCTTTGGCACTGTTTCATCTGAATTACACTGTAAAAGGTCCTTGAAACCTTGCGTTGATGATATGCGATCTATTCATACCTCAGACATGACACAACCTTAACCTGGCCTGCTATGGGAATGTCTCAGGGCATATTAGCTAAACCTCAATCTCCGCTTCAGTGGCAGTGTACTGCAGATGAAGCGTGGATACATCTTCTGCCTGGTCTTGATAATATGTAGCCCTGTGTGAAAATCCAGTAGTGTAATGCCTGCAGGACCCCTGGATCATTGACTAGTTAGGTAAAATCTGTGCTGGATGTCATGCACAGGAAATCCGAGCAGTTGCATTGTCCCTTCATGGACAAAGTCACAACTGAGATAGATATGCGTCTAACTACACTCAAATACATATTGTCTGAATAATAACATAAATATCCTCTGCACCTTGTGGCAGAGTGACATGCGGAATACACCAGCATGGCAAAACAAGCATGAGCTAATGACATCCATGACATCACAACATGGCAATTTCTATTACAAATACTCACCAGTGGCATTTGGGTCCCTGAAACCATCAACGTCACCCTGTGTGATGGGTTGGCGACCATCTGTGAGTGAACAAAAATAAATATGTGTCATTGCATGGCATCCAGAAACGTGACATAAACATGAGGAACAACATTTCAGTCACAGGAAATATAACATCACTGTGTAAGGGATTGACACATTGTACAAATGACTCTGTGCACTTTGATTGCCATGCACACATGGGTTTGCTAATGCAGTGGTGGCCAAACATAACATTACTGCAGTCATACATGCACATAACAGTTGTGTCATGCAATTTCTAAGCACCATGTCCACACAGGCATCATGTGTAAGGTGTACTGCGTATGATGGTAACTATGCATTTAGTAAGTGGCTGATATGCAGTCCTTTGGGATGTAAAACACTCTGGAGCTGAAAATGTCCCGCATTTCATTATCAGCTGCCAAGGATATTTCTACACATGACCCATGTACAGGGGCCGTGTAGAAACACTCCTGCTGCTCATGGATTTGAGAATCTGTCACACTGTGTACTGTCCTGCACATAGGTCACACACACACTGGCTCTGCTCAGATATGTACAGTTACACATACTGGACACACACACACCATCCTGCACACAGTCTCTGCTCACATATCTTTGACTGACTACACCCGTGATGGGCTTATACATGCTAATATCCTCTGTGCCTTGCCACCCTTACTGCCATGCGGTCATTCACCATCACATAGTAATGTTAATGCAAGTGACACACAGGAGACCTCAGTCCCATATCTGGTCTTCAAACTGCAAATATGTGTTTACACCTCAATGATAACGTGACTACTCACTCCAACTGTCACTTCATGGAGCTATAGAAATAGGGCTATTTGCATTTACTACTCACACACCGACTCTACTGTAGCACACAAAGGGACAGTATTACAGGTAATGGTGCATCCCATCAAATCAGCAGGGATGCAAAAGTAAATGTGCACCATGGCCCACCTCCCATGGTGAGCTGCATTTCCCATGCTGCGCACCATGGGGATAAAATGGCACAGATGCGTCAGGCATCTGTGCTGTAAAGGCGGTGCATTGCAGGAGTTGTGTAGCATGTGCCACGCAGCTCCAGCAATGCTCTGGTTGGCCCTATCTTGTCAATGCTGCTTCAATCCTTATGCCTGCTTCAAGCAGGCCCAGAGTTAAGACGCAGCATTGGCATGAAAGTGCATGAGGGGAAACTTGATAGATTTCACTCTGTCACTTTACAGAGGTGTTCCTGTACAGGAATGCCCTCCCCTCCGCCAGAACGCCCCCTAAAGGTGCAGAGCTTTACAATGGTGATGCATCTCCAAGAAGTGTCAAATAGTACATACCCTGCACCATGGCGCATCTTTAGCGCAGCCGCTATGTCACATAAGTTATGCAACAGCGCCGCTAAAGAACCTTAAGGGGCTTGTAAATCTGCTAAAATGTGCCTGGAAGTGGGGGTTCGAATGAATCTTAAATGATGTGAATCATGTGCAAATCACATAGGCAAATGACATTGCCAGCAACACTATGTCACAGTATCACAGTAATGAGTCAGCATGTACATGTCATACACACATGTCACACACGTAACACGCCTATATAACATTTGATCATTGAAGTGAAATAATGGCTTTTGTACTTACCACTCTGTATGCCTGTCATCACGCCGGTGTAGTCCAGAAGGTCGGCTTCCCGCGCAGTCATGTCCTGCCAGCGGTGCTTCCACTGGCGCACGTTGCAAGAAATCTTGAAGTACTGCTCCATCTGTATCCTCACCCGCTCCCAGCGCACATTCCGTACCCCCACAGCATACCCCTGCAGGATCCGCCCGCCCGCCTCCAACATAGATGGGGGATGAAACTTAATTAACCATAAAACCCCCCCAATGCCTCCTCACTAATCCTCCCTGACCTCCCAACACTATGCATCTCCCAGACCCCCGTAACCCACTTAAAACTAATAAATTATAACCCACTTAACTTACTATCTATATAAAAATACTAACTAACCCCAAAACAAACTCAACAAAACAGAGGACAGTAGACACACAAACGTTTTAAAATACAACAAATACAACAAACAGACACTTCAGACAGTACACAGCACGCAGCACCACTCTCAAAAACCAGCTCCCAACACAGCAACCACCATACACCTCCTCCTCTCAGCACATACACCAGCAATGTGCTGAAAAGAAAAAGTGAAAGTAAAGACCACACCCATGTGACAGGAAGCAGTAATACTGTGTATGCTGCTAAAAATTCCGGGTTAGCGACAATTTTTTAGCCTTAGCGACAAAAATCGGGACAGAAATACGTTGCTATGGTATACATGTACAAATGTGATGGGAATGCGGCCCGTTTTTCAGAATAGTGACGAAAAAATACTCGCAAAAGGTCGCAAAGTGGCAAAAAATTATTTTGGGATTTCAAAATTAATCAACTGGGATTTTGCACCACAAAAAAAAGAAAAATACAGACATACATAGGAATAAATAATGACAATATTAAAAATAATTACAATAACAAAAATCAGATTAATAGGTGTAAACAATAATAACTAGAATAACTATTATAAAAATTAAGTGTACACAAGAGATAGGGGGTCAGGGAAAGTGATCATGCACAGATTTCATACAGGACCAATGTTTAACCTGAATGCTACAATGCTGTATCATAATGGTAATGTTGAAAAGTATGCCTGGACGTTCAATGATTCACTTCCAAAAGCATGTTAATTGACGTTACTGGTCAATATCTTTGTTTTGCCTCTACATGTCATGCATTGTGTGTTACGTGAAACAGCAGCATGCAGACGTTGAAAGGCAACACACAATAGGGGAGATCAGAACACACAAACCATACATCATGGTGCTGATTTACAAGTTCCTTGCGCCTCTTAAAGTCTGCGTCAGCGTAACATTTTGTTCGGCAGCTGTGGCGCTAACCATGTGCAGCAGATGTGGTGCAAAGGATGCCCAATGCTGTGGCCTATCCTCAAGGTCTTGCCTCATAAAGATATGTACCGTCACAAAGGTCTGCCACCGGGAGTGGCAGACATGCACAGGAGGTAGTGTACTGGTTGTGCTACGCGTCATTCCATAGGCTGATGTAATCTTGATAGATACCAGCCACTCACTCTTGGTCCAATGCTGTGTCCTATCCCTGCATTTGCATTCAGCAGCCGTGAGGCTTCATGCAGGGCGGTTGTGGGGTCACGTGGTGCTTTCATTGATACCCAGGTGTCATTGTTCATGTCTTGTGCCTCTGGTGGTGCAGGCTCGCACTGGTCTAGTGTTTGATTGCTGCCTATGCCTTCGGTATATCCCCTGGTTGCTTCGTTTGGCCTGGCCTCTTTCTGCCTTTGGTCCTCCTGAGGATCTTGATGTGCCGGTCATACTGTGTGATGGTGGTGTGTAATGCCATCTGTGTGCTTTCCCCCCAATTGCGCATGATTTGTGGATCCTGCTGCAGGTTGGACTGGCTCGAGCCTCCTTTGTGGGGATGCAGCCAGTTTGGTCGTGGTGGGTTTGGCTCCCTCCATTGTTGTTGGTAGTGGGGCCTTGCTGCTGATTGCCGGAGGTCCCTTGTTGTTTCACATCTGTCTCGGGGTGTCTGGTCTGCTTGTGGGGTGACTGTGGTGTGTCTGGACCTCCTTGCATTGGCCTGTTCTCCTACTGTGGGTGAGTTTGTATCTTGGTTCGGTAGCCCTTTGCCTCTCCGGTCCCATGCCAGTCATGTGGTCATCTTTCCTGGATTGCTGTCCGACACGGGGTGTGTCAGCATTGGAATCGGGGTGTGTTTTGGATTACTTGGTGTTTGGCTTCAACTAGGGTCGGGCTGTGTCCTCCCTGCAAGCTCTGTGTGTGGCCGTATGGGCCTTTGGCGGTTTGTGCATTGAGCATGTGAGCCCCTTGTTGTCCAGATGGACCTGGAGTTAATTCCTCCTGTGGCAGGTCTTTTCTTCCTTTGCTCATTGTTAGAGTATATGGTTCTACAATTGGTCTGTGGTGTTCCTCTTACTTCTGTGGCTACACTCCATCAGTGGCTGTGTTGGCTGAGGGGTCTGTGTTTGGGCTTGTGGTGGGTTGGCACATGGGTCGGTTGGAGGTTGCTTGCGTTGGGTGTGGCTGCTCATTGGGCTTGTTTCTGCAGGGAATCCCTGGCCAATTCAATTCAATTCATGAAGCTTTATTCGGTTCATAAAATACAATGACCATAAAAGCACATAAGCAAAATGCATAGAACAATACAATACAATTTTAAAAAGATACATGGAACAAAAAACAATACAGATTAAAAGTAATACATTTTTAAAACAGCATGCTATTTCTCATCTGGATCGATTTGGAGATAAAAGTGGCAATATAAAAACATTTATCCGGAGAATTCATATTATAAACTAACTTCATCGCATCCTCCACATTTCCAACACCATATTTTACAAAAATCGGTTTCAAGTAGGCCACCCGGACATTCAGAAAGAGAGTACAAATTAACATAAAGTGCAAAGTGCTTTGCTTGGAATGCCCATCGCATGGGCATGGCCCAACAGGTTGCTTCTTAGGTTGAGGAAAAGCAACCAAAACATGAGCCGTACCAAATCTTAGTCTAGTTAGGACAAACCTATGGGCAGGTCTAGTTACCATACTCAGGTATAGCTGTGGTGAATCGCCTTCAATATATTTATTATAGAGACGGACTGTGGTGAGGCGGCTGTTTGCTTCCAGGCGTTTCTGTGCTCTGTACTGCAAAAAGATGTTTTTCATGTCTACTTTGGAGATATTCCCTGCAGAACATGGTTCTGCTAGTACATTGAGCCCAAAAATGTTCCTGAAGCAGTCTAGAACATACTTAAGCCACGGTATTTTGGTATAATTGTCTAGATCAAGGCAATCCTTTATAACGCTTTGGTTAAAAGCTGTTTCATCTTTCCTACAGATTGCACGCCATATCATCAGGGGTCTCAACGAGATGAGGTCGCCTAAATAGGCGACATCCAGTTCTCTGTAAATCAATTCATTTGGGGCTGAAGTAGGTAGACAAAGGAGTCTTTTGAGGAAGTTATTTTCTTCTCTTTGTACAATATCTACATTAGTATAACCCCATATCCCAGCACCATATAATGCAATTGAGACACTCCTGGCCTTGTAAATTGACAACATATCTCTAATCCGTATGTCGCCGATTTTAGATGCGAACTTGAAAATACCATAGGCACACTTTACCATTTTCAACCTGACATTTGAAAGTTCTTCTAACCAGCTATTTTTGTGTGTAAAAGTGACACCCAGGTAATAGAAAGTTTCCACCTGCTGCACTTTCACCCCTTCAATAAAAAAGGTGTTTCTTTTGTTACATTTGCCCCCACAAGTCATGACTAGAGTTTTACTCTTATTGATCAACAGCTTCCTCTCGCTGATGAAATCAGAAAACTTGTCCATCAAACGTTGTAGACCTATAGGGGTCCTTGAGAGAAGCACAGAGTCATCTGCATAAAGCAGTACTGACACGCTTAATCCATTGACCCGTGGGGCATCAGCTTGGACTTTGTTCAAAACAGCATCCATGGCATTAATAAAAAGGGTAAACAACAGGGGGGCAAGAATGCAACCCTGTTGAATACCACGTTTTACATTAAAATTAGGGGTGCACTCTCCGTTTATCCCATAGCGTACACACGTTTGCATCTTTTCGTAAAGTCTTGCTAAGAAAAAGATAATGTGTTCCGGTGCACCCATTTCTAATAGGACTGGCCACAGGATTGAATGATCGACTAGATCAAAAGCGCTACTGAAGTCGGCAAAGCAGAGGTACAGAGTACCCTGCTTTGCCGAAGTGTACTTGCCAATTAAAAGTTCTAAATTCAGGCACTGATCTAATGTGCCTCGGCCCTTCCTAAAGCCATACTGTGAGCTTGCGAGGATCCCTTCATCCTCGGCCCAAACTTCCAACCTGGAAAGTAACACTCTGCTCATAACCTTCACCGACGAGTCTAACAGACTGATCGGTCGATAGTTACTAGCTATTGACCTATCTCCCTTTTTATAAATTGGGACAATGATAGAGTCAGCCCAGGATGGCGGAATCATAGTTACTACGGCCGCATTAAAGACCATGGTGAGGATAGGTCCCCACATTAGTGGGACGGCCCGGTACACATCAATAGGGACTCCATCAGGCCCTTGTGCCTTGCCCCCTTTGCTGGCCGTGATGCACCCTTCAACTTCTCCCAATGTAATATCCAATGGGAGTATAGGCCAATGGTTTTGTTCTTCTGTAGTTGGACCATTGGCATTAAATATGGTCGAAAAGTGAGACACCCAGGCCTCACTGCTAACATTGGATGTAAGATGTGGGGCTTTGTCCTCCTTTAAAAAAGGTGAATTGACCGTTGACCAAAACAGGCAACAATCAGAAGTTTCTGCAGCACGGGATAGATTATCCCATGCTTCCTGTTGCAGCTCCCTCTTCCTTTTGGAAAGAGCCATTTTATAATCCTTTCTCAGGAGTGAGACTTCATTTTGGTCCCTCGGTCTTTGTGATAAGGCACGTTTGAGTTGTACATGGAGTGCCGTACATACGTGATCAAACCAGCCCTTGTTGCGTGTGATGTTACCAGATCTGCATCCTGTAAATATAATATTAATAGTTTTACTGATATTAACAAAATTGTTAATGATGGCAGTAGGCGCACTACCTCCTGCCAAAATATCATCAATATCAGTCAACGATCTAGAGATAATCACAGGTAAGACTACGCTGGATTTTTCACCTCTCCATCTTAACCTTATCCCATTGGGTCTATGCGGCTCAATGTTAACTAAAGTTCTTAGCACATTCTGACTTCTGCATTGGAAGGATTCAATTCTTAATACAATACAATTGTGGTCGCTTAAACCAGAATCCTTAATTACCAGGGTACTACAATGTGATATGATGTTTGAGGAGACCATAACATGGTCTATGTTCGAGTTGGTATTCCTTCCCGTATACGTAGGCATAATATGGCCACTATTATTCAACACTGGTTCTATTAGCTCCAAATCAAAGATCGCCATAAAATTATTAATAGTCGCCCCATAGGTATTATGTGGGTAGTGATAAATATTTGCGCCATTATTATTTAACATCCCACATGCCCTAGTGGACGATAATGAACAGGTAGGAGAATTAAAATCACCTAACCAGATGAAAGTAAAAGTGCATTTGGCTTCATTTACAAGCTTCATGAGTGTGTTACCCAATTCTTCGATGACCATTGTGCCGTGAGTTATCAAAAATATTATTATAAAAATTTATCAAAAGCAGGTCTAAGCCTTCTTTTTGATGTATCCATAACATTTGGGAATGATTTCCTACGGTTATATGTTTGACAACAGTCAACAATAAGTCCACAGATAGTAATAAGAGCAACCCGCCCTTTGCCCGACCATGCCGTGACTCTAGAGCCTCTAAGCTATAACACACATATCCATCTAGGTTGGGTCTGGTGGTACACCAAGTTTCTTGGAAACATAATATGTCATATTTCCTAATCAAGTCCAACCAACCCAACTTTTCATTTATAGATGCCCAGCCGGCTATATTCCAACTAATGATAGATGTACCCCCCATAGAACAGCTGATCGGTAGATCCAGGACATTACCAAGATTATCAACAGCTAAACGGGGTGCAGCCATAACAGGTCCGGCGTTAATAACCTCAATACATTTGGGAGACCAGGCGTTCGCACACTCTTTATAACAATTGCAGATTCAACCTCGTTACAAAAGTGCATGTCAACATTAACTCTTCGATCCTCCTCACATAACCCTATTCCATTATAACTGTCATCCCGGTTGATTACCGTAGGATGCGGGCAAGGCCTGCCATCCTTAGGCAGTCAATCGTTTTGATCCAGAACACTAGGTGTGCCCAAAACCTGATATCTATTCTTGGTTGGGATGTCAAAGGTTGGAATACTTGGAATACCCGGTGCCTGATATCTATTTTGACCTAGGGTTTCGGTGGGTGTAAAATTATTAGTTTTGGGGACCCCACTATGATTGATAGAGTGAGGCCCTTTACTAAGGTGGTTGTAAAAGTAACCCAAAGGGTGCACACGAACACCATTCTCCCCTGGTTTCAAGGAGGCTGCTCTAAGTAGCACGGTTGTGACATGTTGGGGGTACTTAAAATTAACAATGACGCAATCTCCCGTACAAGTTTTCCTTGCATTTCCTATCCAAGAAACCCTTCTAGTTGAAAGTACTTGGTCGGAATAGTTTGTAGGGAACCCACAGTACCTGTTTAACCAAGAGACAGTTTTGTTTTAAAGGGAGTCATGTGACTCCTGAGGAACGTAAATGGAATTAGGTTCCAGAGGCGGGACGTTAGAGAGGACGACCACATAGGGTACACAGTCTGGTGGGAGATTAGTGGAACGTGTTCTTCTTTTAGGTGGTGGGGTTCGACCATGGGCTGAAGCTGGGGGTGGGGGTAAAACTAACTCTCCCACTACCCCAGCTGCAGGGACTGCTTTATCTTTAACTTGCTGTCGACCCAATGAGTTTGATCCACCTGTATCACAGAGATTGAACCTTCCCTCAGACTGCTTCTGTGCAATGCCGCAAGATGGTACACCCCTCTCTATTACCTTAATGTTCTCATTGCTGCAGGTAAGAGTACCCAATAAACCACCTAATCTAGACACTTCAGCAGTCAATAATTCTATCTTTTCTACTAAAGGCTTAATAACCATGTTAAGCTTATCTTCCATCATATTAGCTAATAGGTCGTAATGCTCTAGGTTTATATTAGCTCAGATGTTACTAGATGTAGTCGCAGTCTCCTTATGTGGTGCCAGGCTCTTAGGTGCAGTTTCAGGTCTTTTCTTATTTGAAGTACCCCCCCGCTTAGTCTGAGCCTTTCTGCAGTTTCTTACAGCTCTCTTGACTGGGGAACTCCGTGTTGAAGTATCAGAAGGGACATCAACCAAATCCGTTGTTAGTACATCCTGGGGTGGGGCCAATACAGCCGATAAATCCTCCACTAAAACATCGGTTACGCAGGGGGGGTCCAAAGAAGCTACGAGACAGTCAGCAAGCTGCGCAGGTAGTGGCAGAAGAGGGCTATCTAAGCCCAGTGACTTCCTTCGGTCATTGCTGATTTTGCTTACAACTTTGACGAGGTAATTTTCCATAATAGAGTTCTTTTTGGGCATTGTCACAGTTCTCCAGGTGGTAACAATGGGCAGGTACACACTCAACTAACTCAGGCTTATTGCTTAGTCTCAACACAAGGCATACATCAGCCTAGGTAACTGAAACATTTAAAATCGTAAGTGTTCAAGAGTGGCTTACCCGGAGGGTAGTATCTCAGCGATCAAGGGGGGCAGCCCGCCCCATCGCTGGTCGTCCCCGGACGGCCACAGACGGCCCGCCCTCTGCCCGGGCTCAGCCCGGCGTCGCCCGCGCGCGTCCCGCGGGGTGGGAGGCTCTCGGTGCTCTTATGGCGCCTCCGGGCGCAGGGAGAAGTGTCACGCTCTCTCCGGGGCTGCTGGGAGCGGTAGTCCGCTAGCGCTTGGAGGTGGACAAACAGGTGAGTTCACCTGGAGCCGTTTCCCTCACGGCAGCGTCAGGCTCTGAAAATGCCCCCCAGGAGCGCTCGGCGCTCGGTGCTCTTATGGCGCCTCCGGGCGCAGGGAGAAGTGTCACGCCCTCTCCGGGGCTGCTGGGAGCGGTAGTCCGCTAGCGCTTGGCGGTGGACAAACAGGTGAGTTCGCCTGGAGCCGTTTCCCTCACGGCGGCGTCAGGCTCTGAAAATGCCCCCCAGGAGCGCTCGGCGCTTGGTGCTCTTATGGCGCCTCCGGGCGCAGGGAGAAGTGTCACGCCCTCTCCGGGGCTGCTGGGAGCGGTAGTCCGCTAGCGCTTGGTGGTGGACAAACAGGTGAGTTCCCCTGGAGCCGTTTCCCTCACGGCGGCGTCAGGCTCTGAAAATGCCCCCCCTGGCCATGTTGTGCATGGAGGCTGCTGGGTGTTCTCAGCACACTTTTATGTCATGTGGTCATAGGGTGATGTGTGCGACTGTGTCTCCTGGCTTTGGGTACGCAGTGTTGTTTTATGCTCGGGTTGTGTAACTTGCTACTTGTGCTGCTTCAGTCTGTTTTGCTACTGTGTGAATCCTAATCTTGTTTTGCTATCTGCACAATTGTATGGACTGGTACGTGGAGGGCTATGACTCAGAGTGATGTATATTAGCATTGAGTAACCGGTCAATACTACTACCCAACCTGCATATGTCAACACCCTGCAGGTACTCCCACTTGCGCCAGCGCCTGGCTGACTTGCACTTGCAAACACACCCCAGAAATGCCACACATTTACAGCATAGATGGCTCACACATAATGTTAGTTTCCGGGCCAGGTTGCACAACATTGTATATGCATCGCATCCATACTGGCTGCGGCGTTGTGCACAATTACTGTGGCATCCCTGCAGACATGCAGGGAGCCAACAGTTATCGGAATTCTGCACCTTATTGTCGGACACTGTGGGCCATAGGAGACATGTAGTACGCCATAACGTAATGCAGGCAACCATGGCATGGGCATTGTGGCTAGCTGGACACATAGCAACTTCCCTAGTGGACTGCTGATTTCAGAATGGTTGGTAGGCTTGCAGTAAGGCTTTATAACACCAGGACATGTATCAGCCTTCCATTACTCAGTCCACACTAAGGATGTGGCTGGTGCGTCGAGACAGGTATCTGTAATCCAAATGCCATACAGCATGAACCGAAAGCTGAACTAAGATGAGCCACCCACTAAGGGGGAGGTGAGGTTAGCGACAGTATTGTGTGGAATGATGAGCATATGAGATGAAGTCTCACAAGGGCTGCCAGATTGCCAGTGTAAATATGCATCACAAGCCAAATATTCAAGCATTGTGTTAACATACTCTCTACTGAAAAGGCAATTTCCTTGTGCTAAAGCAGAGCCATTTTGGTATGTCTTCTTGAAAATAGGGCACTGTGAGACCACCATGTACCACTACTTCTTTTCATGTGCAATCTCCTCAGATCATTCGCCATTTGTCAACCACAAGTCCTTTCCTCAAAAGCAGTATGATCTGACAATGTCCTGCTGTATCAAAGTGTAAAGAACAAATGCATGATTGTTGCTGAACAACAGTGATGTAATTCATCTCCCATGTCACATTGCAGAGGGCGAGACAGCATCTCCTGAAGAGCAACCTGGCACCCACTGATGACACGGACGTCTATGCTACCATCGACATCGACGACCTGCAAATCCTGCTCAATGACATTGCCTCCCCAGCCTCTGGTGCAGGGCAACCCAGTAGCCCTCGGCAGAGCCCACCCTCTGCTCACACCAACGAGCAGCATGCATCCACCACCCCAGCTAGTTCCCTGGTGCCAGATCCCACCACAGGTACATTCCAACAGCGGATCATAGAGCTCCAGGAACGATTGGGGGATAGGGTGGAGGTGGGCTTTCAGCTAAGAGCACCGAAATAGCGGCCCTACGTGGGTGTCTTACTGACACCCACAGCCCCTTCCATGCTCTCCAGCAGTCCATGGCTGACATTGCTGGAGTCATGATCCAGAGGCAACAGGCATTGTCTGCTCAGGGTGGTTCCAGCAATGTCAGCAAGGATATGGACAACATCAGAAAGATCCTGGAGAGCATTGAGCGGATGCAGGGCCAAGATTTTGCTGCCAGGGCTGAACACATGCGCCAGGTAACTGGGATTTACAATGCCCTGCACCTTCTTGTTGGCGCCTTGCTGCCACAGGGTTTGGGGCAGATGGATGCTGCAGCGGCCTCCACATCCTCAGCTCCAACACCAGGGGTGTCAGTGCCTCACATGGCTGCCACCACAACACCTACTGACACCTGTGAGGCACATGAAAATGATGATGATGGAGATGAGGATGACAGCAAATTTCTGCTGAGGAGGCAGCGATAGTATCCCTCTGTGCCAAAGCTCCAGTTTCTTGTGTTTTGCTGCACTCTGAATCGTGCCACCAAAGAACTTCTTGCACTCACTTTCACTGTCCCCTGGAACATCCTTGGACCCCCCCACCCCCATGGACTGCCATATGACCCGATTCCTTGCCACTTCAACCAGCCTGTGGAGTGAACTATGCCTCTTCCCTTGGACCTGATAACATCAATAGTCTCTGTCTGGCCATCCAACGGGCACCCTCTGCACTAGCCCTATATGCCCACCACGTGTATATACTACTATGCTTGGAGGAGGGAGAGTTCTTAGTTCCTTTTTGCTCCTGAGTGTTGCTGCTGGACCTCGCGGTACCCGCTCCGCGGGTCCCGCATCGCCCGTCTGCCTGGGCGCTTGACTTTGTTTGCTGGTGTTACCATCTACCGACCAGTGACCAGTGGGATTTGCAGGGCTGCGAGCGCCAGGTGAGAGACAGGGACTCCATTTCCCAGGAGTCCCTGCGTTGTCATCACCTGCACCTGGTCGCTCTCCCTGCTTGACCCGCCCCCTGAGCACCGAGTGAAAAGGTGCCTGTTTGCTGTTGCCTCGTTGGGAGACGCCTTACGCCTACCTGCTTGGAGGAGGGAGAGTTCTTAGTTCCTTTTTGCTCCTGAGTGTTGCTGCTGGACCTCGAGGTACCCGCTCCGCGGGTCCCGCATCGCCCGTCTGCCTGGGCGCTTCACTTTGTTTGCTGGTGTTACCATCTACCGACCAGTGACCAGTGGGATTTGCAGGGCTGCGAGCGCCAGGTGAGAGACAGGGACTCCATTTCCCAGGAGTCCCTGCGTTGTCATCACCTGCACCTGGTTGCTCTCCCTGCTTGACCCGCCCCCTGAACACCTCTCTCCTATAACAGGGCCTGTTACTTCCGCTGCGCGGGAGCGTCCCGGGAGAAGCCCGGGACAAGGGCGGGACCGTCTGTGGCCGTCAGAGGCCGAGGGAGGCCGGGCTGGGCCCCCTCTCTGTTATCTTATATCAGGGACTTTTCGCCTTCCCTCTATGACTTGGTGTTTATAACGAACCTAGGTACTGTAATTTGTGAAAATATATCACCTTGTTTGGGTTGCCAAATATGTCTTCACCAATAATTCCCTCCACTGGTATCCCTCTTCAGGGAGAGGTGGGACCAGCAATCTCGGGCCCTTTGGATAAATATTTTTTACGGGTAAATAACGATATCGACAAAGAGATTGCATTGGCGGAGAGACGCGCTGAGCGCAGGTTGTCAATTGAACTTCTTAAAATACCTTTGGAAAAGAGACAACCACAGGTCTTCCCGGCACTGATTCTGCCTCGGTCTTCTTTAACCTTGCCAGTGGTAGCCGAAACCTCTTACCCTTTTCCCCCTATGAGAGAGTTGTCGACCGACCCCTATGTGGATCCGGGTTCTTGCTCCACCCTTGTTAGTACACCTCCCCCATCCACTGATCCATCACTAGGGCACCCGATCTCGGCCCAACAGAGTGTGCTAAATCAAGTAGGTAGAAGAAAGTCCTGCCCTAAAAGGAAGGGATGTCCTGCCCAAAAAAAGAGTTACCTGTCTAAACCCCCTAAGAAATTAAGGAAAGTTGTAGTAAGTCCTTGCCCTCCAAAGGAATCTAGAGAGGTTGGCCCCAATGGGGAAAATGAACATGAGGCGGGGGCCGCTCCTGAGGTAGTTAATTTTGACCCGAATAGTACCAATATACTATCTACACAGTTGTTACAGCCCCTACCGCTAGTCCTTTCTATGTCTTTTGAGGGGAGTAATGTGCCAGTCAGTTCCAATTCCAACATCAATGACTCCCCAGAAATTGGTGCGGGTGAGTCTTTTCATGTCAACCCTACTCTGCTACTCGAGCTGGAGAAATTAATGAAGCTTCTTTTAACTCCGCTCGAGGAAAAAGTTAAAAAAATTAGTGGATAGGTTAGACCATTTTGAACAGGGAACTTTGGATAATTTTTTTACTACAAAATCCCTAATAAAGTCCCATATACGATTGGGAAAGTGTAATAATTCTCACCAACCTAGTGGACAGAGGACAGATGTGTCGGCCGATGCATCCCTCCCACTTGTGGATAGCACACCAAGTGGCCTTCAGGGCAAAGGGAAATCTAAAAAGACAAATTTAGAGCCAAATATTAACCCAAGTAGTAAGATCACCAAAGTAGTTAAGCAATCTGCTACAGTTGCTATGGGTACAAATGAATCTTCCAGTACTGTTGCCCCACCAATCATTCCTCATCAGGATTCATTGGCCAATCCAATACCCTGTATTGGTACTGCAGTTTGTAACAGCATAAATGCTTCTGTGAACAAGTGGCTACTGTTAATAGTTTACCTAAACCACCACCGATGAGGGCACCGCGCAGGATTCCCTACATGAATCTTACTCCAGATTCCTTTCCCTATGTGGCTGTCCTTATAAATGTGCCACCATTACTGGTTGGGCAGAAGGAATCCTTCCAAATGCTCAAAAATAAAGTTATGCACTGGTTGAGGGTAAACAGACCACTCCCCGGGGAAGTAGATGGATTGATTGTTGGTGTAAGAAGGACGGAGTGGATTGGTTGTACTAATAAGAAAGTGGGGGGTGATTGTATAGTTGTTAACTTTCAAGATCCTAGGGTGGCAAGCTTGATAACGAAGCATGTCGGGGGCTCAATTTGTGGGGGAATTGGTGTCGTGGATCTTACCTTCTTTTATCCAAGCCCAGCGGATGTAGAATCACTTATGACAAATCAACCAAGATCCCTATTTAGTACCCCACTCCTAGGATCTGCCCCCCTTACCGTACCATTCCAACCGAATAGTTACTATGGTGGTATAAATACCAACTGTTTTGGAATACCGAGGGTACAGGGGCGGGGGTATTGACAGTCACCTGATAACTGTAAAAACAAAGTAAAGGACACGACTATCCGGAACTTATGTGGGACTTTTGTAAAATTTGTTGAGCACCCTAATGTGGAATGGAACGAAATGCATGCTGGTTTGGGATTAGTAACTTTGGAGAAACCATGTGTGGAATGCAACCAAATACCTGGGGTTGATGACCCAACTATCCTAGGTAACTTAAGTAACCAGGGGGTTGAGCTTAATGATGTAGCTGAAACAAAATCTAGGGTCAGGGTAGATGTAACCCAGAAAAATCCCCCAAGGATGTCTTCTGTATTACCAGTCCCTGGGGACGGCCCAAATTTAGGGAATTTCCTCTCGTGGAATATCGCTGGGCTGGCAGGTAAACTGATGTCCCAGGATTGGATAGATTTCGTTAATAGTTTCGAGGTCTGTCTATTCCAGGAGACATGGGCATGTGACCCTATCTTTTTCCCTGGCTATTTAAATTTTTCAATCCCGGCAAGTAAAGGTCCCAGGGGTCGACCAATGGGTGGCCTCACAATTTGGGTGAAACAAACTCTACAAATTAAAGTAAATGTGGTAGACCTGGCCTGTAGGGATATCCAACTACTGAGATTGACTCCACAAAAGGGGGGAGTAATAGACATTTATAACATCTATGCTAGGGGCACCAACTCAGGTAGCTCCCCCACTCTAGAGGCTTTGTTTTCCTCGTTAGAGTCGCAGTCTTTGGGAAATAAAATAATAGTAGAGGGTGATCTAAATAGGACCTACGAGCCGTTAGATAGTATGGATGATCCCTTGGGGCCGGATGAGGATACTCATTGGGGAGTTCCGATCCTAACTCTGGCTCCTGTCAAACGATGGACCAAAGACATCCTGTTAATAAATGCAATTTGCTTGGAATATGGGATGAGAGCTCTCAATGGGAGAACGAAAGGTGATAGGGAAGGGGCTAGTACTTTTGACAATGGTCTTAATCATAGCAGAATTGACTATGTCATTTGCAGCCTGAATCTGTGGCACTGGGTATGGGACATGAAAGTAGAGGGTAGATTGGAAAGTGACCACAATCCCCTCTGCGTGTCCCATAATTGGTGGTCAACCACGGTAGGTAGCCACCAATTGAAAGAAGATCAAATGCCCACAATGACTAATGATATGCGCAGACTTAAATGGCCAAGTGTCCTGGCGAATGTGGACTCAATGGAATTTATAAGAACTGAGCTGGATACTGCAATCGCTGCAATGGAATTCAAGAATTCCGTTAACCCAGGGTCCAGGGAAATAACGGATATCCATAATAAGCTCTTTTCCCTTATAAGACCACTCTTCATGAGAGCATGCAAGTCAAATACAAAACAACCACCCAAGCCAGCTAGGTGGTTTAACCACCAGTGCAGAGCAGCTAGGCTAGTTTTAGGCAGTGCTATTAGAAAAAGGGATAGGGAAGCTATTAGCAAGGCCAGGAAATATTACAAGGCCAGTATACAACTAGCGAAAAAAGCTTGGGATGAGGAGTATTGGGCTGAGTTGAAGGAAGCGTCAGGGGACAAGGACTCCAGGTTGTTTTGGAGATTATTAAAGTGGGGTAGAGGTGGCACCCCGAATAAACCTGATAATAACGTTGCTGAAGGTGCTTGGGTGGAATATTTTAAACCACAATATGCAAAGTCCAATGAGGATGAGTTTGTGGAAACGATTCCACTTGTTTTTTCAAATGGAAATCTGTTCTCTTTTAAAGATACTGAAATTGCAATTTGTGCTGCAAAAGGGGGAAGGGCCCCGGGCCTTGACGGGATACCCTCTGATGTTTTTAAAAATAACATGGATCGGTGGGTTAGGTATATTTATCTCCTGGGTAATTCTATCGCAAAAGGAGCTGAAGTACCAGAAGGATGGAGGGGGGCAATCATTATACCCATCTATAAAAAGGGGGATAGGTCCCTACCGGCCAACTATAGGCCGATAAGCCTAATTGCCACCATTCAGAAAGTGGTGGGGAGAATGGTGGTAAACAAGCTGATGGATTGGGTTGAAGAGAAAAGTGCATTGTCCCCTTACCAGGCGGGTTTTAGGCGGGCCACAAGTACGGTTGACCAGGTGTTTCGGTTCACCTTACTTCAATGGGGGACAGTGGTCCTTGGCGAGGGCAGCCTGTACGTCGCCTTTGTCGACTTGCGGGCTGCCTTCGACCTGGTTCCAAGGGGTAAGCTTTGGGCAGTGTTGAGTGATATTGGTCTCCCAGCTCACCTACTTACCTTAATTATGAGACTGCATGAGGCAAATTTTGCCAGGGTCCAATGGCACACGAATGGTGAAACCTCCGCCGACTTCCCTGTCGAGCGCGGCGTTCGCCAGGGATGTGCAATGGCACCTTTGCTCTTTTCGTTATTTATTAACGGTATTGTGGCTAGGATGTTGGAGGCCAGTGTTGATGCACCTTCGCTGGCGGGCATCAGGGTTCCTATCCTGATGTTCGCCGACGATACATTGATTCTCTCAAAAACACCGGGTGGTCTGCAGCGTGCCCTCCATATTTTTGACCATTTTTGTGGGGAACACGGTTTGGAAGTTAATGTGGGAAAAACTAAGTTGATGACTTTCTCGCCTAAGCGGAAAGCCTGCCCAAAAATACTTCTAAATAATTGCGAGTTAGAAACGGTCAGTGTATTTACTTATCTCGGGGTTCAGATCGCCAATAATTTAAAATGGTCGCACCATATTGAAAAGGCGGTCCTGAAACATCAACAGATCGCGGGAGCATTAAGGGTAGAACATAAGAAATCAAAATCCAAACCTATCAAACCAGCCCTGGCGGTTTATGACGCCAAGGCCATTGGGTCAGCTCTGTATGGGGCGGAACTATGGGGCTTCGACAAGGTTCTCCCCCTACAGATATCGGAGAATAGGTTTATCAGGGGTATTACGGGACTTCCCCAGAGTACTCCATTAATCCCGCTTGGTCTTGATCTTGGAAGAAGACCAGTCAGTGACCGAGTAAGACTGCGCCCAATTCTTTATTGGCGACGCCTTTGGACTACCCCAGAGATTCGGCACTATGCCGACGGATTCCTTGCTATAATTAAAGCAGATGTTTTCCACAAAAAAATTTGGCTCAAGCATCTCAGGGCTGCTCTAGGAGATCTCGGCCTTTCCCAACTTTGGAATAATCCCTCTGGGGAAATTTTCCCTAGTAAAAATACCATTAAAAATTTATATTGGGATAAGGTCGATGGCAAACTCTGGAGCGGAACAAGATCTGATACGATGGGGGGGCGCTTCTTGGAAATTAAACAAAGTCCTTTCCTAGAATTATATTGGGACAGTATTACCGTCCCTGGAGATAGGAAGCTAATGTTCCAGCTAAGATCAGGTTCCCTCCCCCTGAGATCTTTGACGGGTAGGTGGAGGAGCACAACCAAGTCGTGTTGCCCGGCGTGTGGTGCAGCGAAGGAAAGTATAGCTCACTACTTATTCCTTTGTAAAGCATTTGCAACTCCTCGAAGAGTTTGGTTAGTCCCTGTTTGTAGGAACTCAGGGATATCTAGTGGTGTTGAGGCGCTAAGAATTATTTGCACTTCCACTGACTTGTCAATTATACTGGGAACAGCAAAATACTTGGGGTGGGCATGGTCCATTAGACGGAGGGCTGTCTCTTTTAATGAATACTGATTTTTTGAACTAATGTGTTATTGACTGTTTTTATCTTTCTCTTGTTAAAGCCTGCACAACGTTTTTTTATTATCATTGATTGTACTGATTGTAAAATGGTTAAATTTCTGTTTTGTATTTCCCTTTCTCTTTTTCCTATTTTAACTGTATGTTGTGCTTTTATGATTATATTGCTCGAATAAAGCTTTGAAACTATAAATAAATTTGTTTTTCTTTTGCATATGTGTTTTGGTCAAATCTTGCCAAGGTACAAACTTGCTATTTAGGGTCTGGGAAGTGATACCTTTGGAATATACAACAATGCCAATATGAGCAGTGTGCATGTTGAGACAGATCCAGAGATGTGGCAAATTATGTAGATATGTGTAAACATGTGGTGCCACCATTGCACCAATGCAATGCTATGACATTGTCACAATTTCAATGGCCCATCAGGTAAGGTCATCTATTGGGACATGCCAGTGAGCATGTATTTGCTAAATGTGATAGGAGAACGCCCCCTGTTCCATGTTTAGATGCAGCAAGGCAAGTACTACTGTCCTCATGTCTAGTATGCCATGCACTGCTACATACCACTGGTTGACCTCCATATTGACATCCACAATTAGAATGGGTGCCCACAGTCTGATTCCATATTTGTTCCACTCCTGCATACACTGAGTATTCCCTGCCCTCACACTGTAATGTGTGTAGTCTGTGATTCGTGAGTCTGTTGCTCTGAGGTGCAATGAACATGCCTTTAATCGACATTAAATTGGGCCAAGGGCTGCAGCAGGTGTGTAGTTGTGCCACCACTCACCAACATGGGCAGCAGCTCTGCATACCACATGTGTAGGTACAAGTTGGAAGGTAGCTCTAAGCAGTGCCAAGCCCGTCTGTACTATTTGTACACTTAGCCACCACACATGCCACGTCATGTTACCATTGCTCACAAGTGGTCCATAAGTGATGATTGCTTCGTCTTACATGTGCTACTCACCCATGGTGGACACGTGACATAGGGCCATCACTTTCTGTAAACTTCGAGGTGTGTGTACCTGCATGTGTAATGTCAGATGTTGATGTTACGATGTCACGTAGTGGTTGATATGCAATGACAGATGTGTCTCACTGGTATCTATGAATGAGCCAGGGGTCAGTGTGTATCCACATATACTTGTCTGTCCAGTTGTAGGAGGTGTCTTCACCCAGCCATGTTTTATTTTTTGGATGTTGCTGTTTTGCATGTCTTGGTGATGGTTGTGGTCCATTGGTTCTGCAAAGTAGCTGGTCAGCATAGTGATGTTTGGCCTTGTTGATCTGTAGGTGGTAGTTGTTTCCGTGCTGATGTATTGTGACAGACAGATAAATGTTGTACCCACATTAGATGCAACATCAACGTGTTACTCCAATTTGTCCCATAGCTCTTAAAGTGGTCTAATTTATAGTCCCTTTTCCCTGTTCATATGGGGCCACATTTCACTGGCCATTTCAATATTTCCTGCCATTACATGCCCATTTGCAGCTCTTACCCCATTCCACACATGCATCTTTGAGGCATATGTTCAGGAACCTCATTGACAGTATGTCCATCTGTGCAGATTAAGCGTGGGCGTAAAATCCGTTTTTCGGGCGAATTTGCGAATTATTGACGATTTCGCGATCCGCGAATCGCGCGAAATTAACCAATAATTCGCAAATTCACAAGCTCCGAATTATTTTGCTTGGTCGCGCTTGAAAAATACAATATCGCGCGCGCGGCATTGACTCTGAGCCTACCGAGTTGTTTTTCTCCCGGTTTTGCGTGTGCTGCGCCATTTTCGATCTTGCTGCGTGATCGCGCGAGAGTTTTTCGAACGCAATTATGTCATCGCGGCTTGTCATATTGCACGGCAAGAGTTTGACAACGCGAGTACGTCATAAATGCCCGCGACGGCGCGCAGCTGACTTCCGGCGGGAGGTTTGAACAGCTCGCGTTCGCGAAATTGCAAAAATTGCAATTCTGCACAAGAAATCCACCGCAGGAAGCATAAACCTTGTGAAAATGATGATTTTGATCAGAATAACTCCTCAGATTGATCTTTGGCTGCTCTTTTTGGTGCAGGAGTCCATTTTTTGGGGTGGGGTGGGAAGAAGGAAGTGCCCCAGAGTCTCCAACTTCCTGTTCCTGTCCAGCAGGCTCCTCCCAGTGCTTTGTCCATGTACTGGTCACTTTTTATTTGGCTGTGGAGCTGGAAGGATTACTTTTTCTTGCTGCTGGTGGATTTTTGTATTTGAGGAATTTTTGGACTTTGGAGTTTGGATCACTTTTGGACTTGAGATTTTACAAGTAACTTGGTGTTGTTTGTTTGGGGCATTGCAGTTGAGGCAACTCCAGTTCTAAAACGTTTTTCACAACTTTAACAAAATATATATTGTGGTGGGTAGCTAGCCACAGTATCCAGTAGGCCCAGGGTTAGTCATGGGTGCATGATACAATTGTTTCTCTGATTTTTTTAAACTTAATTCTCATTTATGTCATGGAATTTTAGCTCACTGTTATATGTTGTTTTTTTTTAATTTTGGGGTGCCTGTAAAGCCTCACTAGCCAGTAGGCCCAGGGGTAGTGAGTGGTGCATGGGCCTAGTCTTTCTGTGGGGTGTCTTGAATTTAAACATCATTGAGGGCATGGATGGCATGGGATTGTGGTGATTTGTATGTGTTTTTCGATTATTGGGGGTGTTGTGGAGGACTGACCATGTGGGTGGGGGCCATTTTGAGGGCTGATACAGGCAGGCCCTGGCCATGTGCTGGGGGTCAAGGGGCAATTTTGAATGCAGGCAGTGTGCTCAGGCCTGCACCCAGTTTGCCTTGCTTTTAACCATTATGCCCAGGGGTAGTGAGTGGTGCATGCGCCTAGACTTTCTGTGGGGTGTCTTGAATTTAAACATCATTGAGGGCATGGATGGCATGGGATTGTGGTGATTTTTATGTGTTTTTCAATTTTTGGGGGTGTTGTGGGGGACTGGCCATGTGGGTGGGGGCCATTTTGAGGGCTGGTACAGGCAGGCCCTGGCCATGTGCTGGGGGTCAAGGGGCCATTTTGAATGTAGGCAGTGTGCTCAGGCCTGCACCCATTTTGCCTTGCTTTCAACCATTATGCCCAGGGGTACTCAGTGGTGCATGGGCCTAGTCTTTCTGTGGGGTGTCTTGAATTTAAACATCATTGAGGGCATGGATGGCATGGGATTGTGGTGATTTTTATGTGTTTTTCGGTTTATGGGGGTGTTGTGAGGGACTGGCCATGTGGGTGGGGGCCATTTTGACGGCTGGTACAGGCAGGCCCTGGCCATGTGCTGGGGGTCAAGGGGCCATTTTGAATGCAGGCAGTGTGCTCAGGCCTGCACCCAGTTTGCCTTGTGGCGCCGCGGCCAGGGCGACTGACGCTGGAATCTGGGGACCACGGTTCGATCCCCGGCTCCGGCGGCAGGTTAGCCCAGCACCATGTGACTCTGGGCAATAGCTCGCTTAATCTTCCCGATGGCCCCCCAGCGCCTAGAGACCCTTACGGGTGATTGTGCGCTTTACAAATGTGGACTTTACTTTACTTTTTTGCTTTCAACCATTATGCCCAGGGGTAGTAAGTGGTGCATGGGCCTAGTCTTTCTGTGGGGTGTCTTGAATTTAAACATCATTGAGAGCATGGATGGCATGGGATTGTGGTGATTTTTATGTTTTTTTCGATTTTTTGGGGTGTTGTGGGGGACTGGCCATGTGGGTGGGGGCCATTTTGAGGGCTGGTAGAGGCAGGCCCTGGCCATGTGCTGGGGGTCAAGGGGCAATTTTGAATGCAGGCAGTGTGCTCAGGCCTGCACCCAGTTTGCCTTGGTTTCAAACATTATGCCAAGGGGTACTCAGTGGTGCATGGGCCTAGTCTTTCTGTGGGGTGTCTTGAATTTAAACATCATTGAGGGCATGGATGGCATGGGATTGTGGTGATTTCTATGTGTTTTTTCGATTTTTGGGGGTGTTGTTGGGGACTGGCCATGTGGCTGGGGGCCATTTTGAGGGCTGGTACAGGCAGGCCCTGGCCATGTGCTGGGGGTCAAGGGGCCATTTTGAATGCAGGCAGTGTGCTCAGGCCTGCACCCAGTGTGCCTTGCTTTCAACCATTATGCCCAGGGGTACTCAGTGGTGCATGGGCCTAGTCTTTCTGTGGGGTGTCTTGAACTTAAACATCATTGAGGGCATGTATGGCATGGGATTGTGATGATTTTTATGTGTTTTTAAATTTTTGGGGGTGTTGTTGGGGACTGGCCATGTGGGTGGGGGCCATTTTGAGGGCTGGTACAGGCAGGCCCTGGCCATGTGCTGGGGGTCAAGGGGCCATTTTGAATGCAGGCAGTGTGCTCAGGCCTGCACCCAGTTTGCCTTGCTTTCAACCATTATGCCCAGGGGTAGTGAGTGGTGCATGGGCCTACTCTTTCTGTGGGGTGTCTTGAACTTAAACATCATTGAGGGCATGGATGGCATGGGATTGTGATGATTTTTATGTGTTTTTCAATTTTTGGGGGTGTTGTTGGGGACTGGCCATGTGGGTGGGGGCCATTGTGAGGGCTGGTACAGGCAGGCCCTGGCCATGTGCTGGGGGTCAAGGGGCCATTTTGAATGCAGGCAGTATGCTCAGGCCTGCACCCAGTTTGCCTTGCTTTCAACCATTATGCCCAGGGGTAGTGAGTGGTGCATGGGCCTAGTCTTTCTGTGGGGTGTCTTCAATTTAAACATCATTGAGGGCATGGATGGCATGGAATTGTGGTGATTTTTATGTGTTTTTTTTAATTATGGGGGTGTTGTAGGGGACTGGCCATGTGGGTGGGGGGCATTTTGAGGGCTGGTACAGGCAGGCCCTGGCCATGTGCTGAGGGTCAAGGGGCCATTTTAAATGCAGGCAGTGTGCTCAGGCCTGCACCCAGTTTGCCTTGCTTTCAACCATTATGCCCAGGGGTACTCAGAGGTGCATGGGCCTAGTCTTTCTGTGGGGTGTCTTGAATTTAAACATCATTGAGGGCATGGATGGCATGGGATTGTGGTGATTTTTATGTGTTTTTCGATTTTTGGGGGTGTTGTTGGGGACTGGCCATGTGGGTGGGGGTTATTTTTAGGGCTGGTACAGGCAGGCCCTGGCAATGTGCTGGGGGTCAAGGGGCCATTTTGAATGCAGGCAGTGTGCTGAGGCCTGCACCCAGTTTGCCTTGCTTTCAAACATTATGCCCAGGGGTAGTGAGTGGTGCATGGGCCTAGTCTTTCTGT
Source organism: Lissotriton helveticus (assembly GCF_964261635.1). Lineage (NCBI taxonomy): Eukaryota > Metazoa > Chordata > Amphibia > Caudata > Salamandridae > Lissotriton > Lissotriton helveticus. The sequence goes on from NC_136067.1 coordinate 661,791,471, forward strand.
GGGGTGTCTTGAAGTTAAACATCATTGAGGGCATGGATGGCATGGGATTGTGGTGATTTTTATGTGTTTTTCCGATTTTTGGGGGTTTTGTAGGGGACTGGCATGTTGGTGGGGGCCATTTTGAGGCCTGGTACATGCAGGCCCTGGCCATGTGCTGGGGGTCAAGGGGCCATTTTGAATGCAGGCAGTGTGCTCAGGCCTGCACCCAGTTTGCCTTGCTTTCAACCATTATGCCCAAGGGTACTCAGTGGTGCATGGGCCTAATCTTTCGGTGGGGTATCTTGAAATTAAACATCATTGAGGGCATGAATGGCATGGGATTGTGGTGATTTTTATGTGTTTTTCGATTTTTGGGGTTGTTGTTGGGGACTGGCCATGTGGGTGGGGGCCATTTTGAGGGCTGGTACAGGCAGGCCCTGGCCATGTGCTGGGGGTCAAGGGGCCATTTTGAATGCAGGCAGTGTGCTCAGGCCTGCACCCAGTTTGCCTTGCTTTCCACCATTATGCCCAGGGGTACTCAGTGGTGCATGGGCCTAGTCTTTCTGTGGGGTGTCTTGAATTTAAACATCATTGAGGGCATGGATGGCATGGGATTGTGGTGATTTTTATGTGTTTTTCGATTTTTGGGGGTGTTGTTGGGGACTGGCCATGTGGGTGGGGGCCATTTTTAGGGCTGGTACAGGCAGGCCCTGGCCATGTGCTGGGGATCAAGGGGCCATTTTGAATGCAGGCAGTGTGCTCAGGCCTGCACCCAGTTTGCCTTGCTTTCAACCATTATGCCCAGGGGTACTCAGTGGTGCATGGGCCTAGTCTTTCTGTGTGGTGTCTTGAATTTAAACATCATTGAGGGCATGGATGGCATGGGATTGTGTTGATTTTTATGTGTTTTTCGATTTTTGGGGGTGTTGTTGGGGACTGGTCATGTGGCTGGGGGGCATTTTGAGGGCTGGTACAGGCAGGCCCTGGTCATGTGCTGGGGGTCTGAGGAAAATTGAATTTTGCCTTGTCATGTGTGCCTACGTGTTCCCCATCCTATGTTATATGTGCATGATCGATATGCATATATCCCCCTATGATCGATTAAAGACGCAATTATAGTTGTGTCCAACGTTAGTATGCCAGTTTCCAGTTCTCGTGAAAGCAACGAGTATTAGGCCTATGTTGCCCACGTTTTACATTATGCGCGTTAATTTATCGAATTGTCCCCGTTTCTAGGCCTCAAAGGGCCTGAACACCAGATTCAAGCTCCAGTCTCCTGAACCCACTCCGAGGAGCGATGCGCCCCCCACCTGCATCCCTGACCCTTCACTTACTTCCTGCCGCGCAGCGCAGTGCCCGGCCTGGCTCTGCCTGCCTGTCTGCCAAGAATATGTTATGCCTCTAGTTATCAGTTCAGCTCTCCGCCTTCACATTCCTAAGCTACTGAACCGTATAAACAGCTTCAGCTATAGTCTAGTCTTTCTGTCTCCGTGCAAGAGAATTACTGTATTAATATTCATGAAGATTCATAGCACACGCAATACATGTAGAATATATGCATGCACCAGCCTTAGTGTCAAGTAGCCTTTGCCCTGATAACTTTTAGATTCTATCAACATGTACTCCAAAACACCAGATACCAGATATGCTATAGGTACATGTCGTCCTGACATCGCAGACTTCCGTCTCCTCTTCTAGTGCAGAAGTCATAGCCCCCAGTTCTCCCAGTCACACGTCATAGCCCGTTTGCGCGCACCACTAGGTTAAAGGTTCCAGCTGCTCAGGTAGCCCCCTCTATGTATCCACCCACTTTATGACACTTCTGTGACGTTTTCATCACATGTCTACGTGCACGCCCTGTGCACGCCTTCTTTTCACGCCCATGTGTTCTTATCGTACGCTTGTCACTAGTTACGCCTACTGTATGTAATGTAATTGTGATGTTTTACTATATATATCATGTACTGTTGATGAAACGTTGCAGCTGCCTTCTATGCCATTCTATTTCAGGCTGTTCCGATCCTGTCCCTTCCCTTATGCCTGATTAAAGCCTGTTCGACTCAGATACCCCGGATCCTGCCTCTTATTTATTGAGCTATCTGTTTTATTTTATGCATAGAAAAATAGTACCGGTAATTAATTATTTATTTACCACATAAATGGCGCCCGAATAGGCACGAGCCCTTTCCCCACGCGCCGGCGATGTAACGCAGGCCCCCTGACCCTTCTACAGCCGTGACGGAACTCTACTGTGCACATGCAGATATTTCTGCTTCAAGTCTCCCTCAGGCCCACGGAGGAGACGGAGACTGCGGTCCGGCATCCAGACGAGGCGGTGTGGAATGCGGTTCGTCCCGACCAGAGCCCAAGCCGAGAGAGCAAGGTCCGAGGTATCCGGAGGCCCACCTGTAACCTGTGTCCGAAGTTCGTAGTCCGACGTCGTAGCAGTCCAGTCCAGTCCGAGGCCTTCAGTTTCTGCTTCCCGGTGAGTACCGTTGCGGGGGAAGTATCTAGACAGGTTCATTAGTTTGTTCCTGGTCCGATGGGTTTGGGTACACAGATCCAGTCCGAAGTATTCACCTAGGTGGATACGGTATGACGTGTCTCTTTACGAGACCGGTATGTTCTGTACTGTTTTAGCAGTGCATCCAGTAATTCTAGTAAGTCCGTTCTCGAGAAATTCAAGTGTTATGTTTTCAGTGTATCAGGTAGTATTCTGTTCAAACTGTTCTAATGTATTTCTATGTCGTGGTATGAGTGATTTGTTTGCCAATTCATTACTGTGATTATTGTGTATTGTGTTTAGTTCAAGTAACTCAGTCATGCCTCTGTTCTCGAAATTACGTCAGATCAAAACTAGAAAAGGGTTACTCGAAGAATCAGTTCCTGTCCCTCCTAGGGACAGTCCTGGACATTTTATGTATCACAAGCATGGCTTAGATGCCATATTATATCTAGATTTATGGGTTGATTATACGAAAGATCTTGAAGAGAAATATAGATGGCCTGTATCAGGTACATGGGATGCCGAGTACATCATGCGAGTAGAAGAAGCATTATGGAAAAAGAAAGCCAGACAGTCCCAGAAAGATGCCATCGAGTTATGGCGCAAAGAATCTCATACAAGAACCGAAAAAGAATTCAGAAAAGCAGAATTAAGTAGGGAATCTTCAGCCAAAGCCCAAGAAAGGGAATTAATCGAAGAAGGTGAACGAGTTAGAGCAGAACAGTCAGACAGACAGAGAAATGCCCTTATTAAAGGTATGTATCCTCTTCTTGCTGAGGGCTTGCCGAAGGCAACCCCGGAAGCACCCTGTAATTTACCGCCACCATTGGTCCCGATTAAGCTACGTCATAAACCGACTGCAGCTGAAATTTTTCTTTCATCCTACTTAGACGATACAGTCCCAGCATATGCAAATCCTATTCCGCCTGCTCACCCGCAACACCCTGCAAATAATGTAATTCCTGTTCCTCCAGTCACTGGTCCCGGGGACCACGTTAATGTGCCAGTACCCCCGGACCAGCCCACATTAAGTGTGCCCGTTTTGCCAGTCACTCTACCAGCACGTACAGTATTAACTGACGATTCCAGTTCAGGAGGTGCGGGGGGAGGTGCTCCTATCACCCCGCCTCAAGTAAGACGACTGACGCCGCGAGACGCAGCGTTACAGTGCACGCCAAAAGTGGCTACATACGCAGACCTCAAGCGACTTCTTACAGACTGTATTTATGATCCAGTCCCAGGCGAAGATCACATGATAATATATTCGGTACGTTTAAGACGGGTTGCCAACTTTTTGGTTACCCTGCCCGACATGAAGGAACATCTAGACAGAATATATCGTTTTGTCCGTACAGGGGAGAATCCAGGAAGTATTCACGAAGCTATGGCACACAGGAAAGCCGAGATTCAAAATATGATTTTACAGTTCTTGATTAACTGTTTAATAAGAGAACAAGATTATCCTGATAAAGACAAAGACGAGATGAAAGGCCTGACAAGATGGAGTGACAATATAGCCGAGGGAAAACACAAGACACTAGGTAGTGTAGAAAGTATGTACAAGAAAATACGTAAGGAAATTATAAGTATACACCAGAAAGAGGAAGCAAAAAGAGCAACCGAGAAAGAGAATGACTCTTCAAGTGAAGAGGTAGACAGCGAGAATATCACCAGAATAGCGTATGTAGGTAGAACTGGATTTCTCGACAGACATTCACGTCTAGATCACAAGAAAGTTTTTCCTCCTTCCGTACCAGAACAGTGTTCTCTTGAACAAATATTCCAGGCTACAGATAAAATTCTGAAACTACGAATAGGTTATAGTGAACTTAGTACCATGCATGAACAAGAACTAGCCCGATCAGCAGTCCGATGGGTTAGTGATTCTGCCACGTTTCCAGACGAAATAGTGGCTCAAATGTTTCTGAAACTGCCCCCAGCCGAGCAGCGTCTGGTGGGTATGTATATGATCCAGCACCTCATTACACTGTATGAGGATCAGCATTCTGATCCAGGTCCTTTACATAATGTACTGAACGAGTTACTCCTAAACCGATGGAAAGGTCTAGGTACCGATTTAATTAGTGTCATTCTAGAACAGCGCCACAAATACAGAACGTTCCTGAATCCACACTTTGTTCCTGTTCCACCCCCAGTAAGAAAACCGTTCTACATAGACAGACAGAATCCGTTACGAGAAGTACATCCTGTTAAGGGAGCGGGGGGTAATCTCGAACGAGTATTTGTTTACACCCCTATAACGAAAATAGAGCTTCTAGAAATGAAAAAGTTAATACCCTGTCACGATAAAGATCCAGCAGGGTTCCATCGAGAATTAAAGGACATGCTCCGTATGGGAGAATACACGTATCCTGATATCATTAAAATGTTAAAGGTCCTGTTGCCTGCGGGCATATATGAAAAACTCAAAGAAAAAGAATGGGAGGTGGGAGAGAAAAAGATAGATTGGACCGCATTAGAGACTGAAGACAATACACGAATTCCAGGTACCGGTCTTGGGGAAAAAGCTAAAGCATTACCCGAGTTGTTAATACAAGTCTTGCCAAGATTACTAGCCACGAAAAAGGAAGACTGGGATGCCATCTCAGCCTGTAAACAGAAACAAGACGAAGACACTAGTGATTTTTATTCTAGATTTGAGAAATGTTTCATTATTAATAGTGGTCTGAAAACAAGTAGTGAATCGTATCCACATCTTTTTGTTACCAAACTAGTTGAGAATTCTTTACCACAAGTTAAAAATCGAGTACTGAAAGTCGAAAGTACCTGGCAAGCTAATACTCCGTCACAAATGCTCCAGATGCTCCAGTATCACCAGAACAGAATCAGGGAGGAGCAGGAACATGAAAGGAGACGTATGAAAGACACGAAAATAAAAGTACTAGTTGCACAGTCTGTTCCACAAGACAGTCAGAAGAGGGGTACGAATCAAACTAGTCACCCTGCAGCTCCCGTTAAAGGGACCTGCAATTACTGTAAACAGCCAGGTCATTATATAAACGAATGTGCAGTTCTGAAACACAACATAGCTACTGGTAAAACGAAAGAGAGACCACGTCCGCCTAGACAAGAACACGTTCCGCAGAATGCCCAGCCACCGCAGAACGCACAACAGACAGTTCCAGTACCGCAGCCTATAGCTGCCACACAGCACGTTACACAGCAGATGTACCAGTATGCACAGTCAGAGTATCCAGATTATCAGCAGTATTCATGAAACAGCCTAGAGAGGGAGGTTGGCTTGCCTCTCATCGAGATTCCTGTAGATCAAGAGGGTCCCTATGTACACAGTCAAGTATTAGGGAAAGACAGAAAGTTTCTGATTGATACAGGGGCAAGTAGGACTACCATCAGTCATGACGAGGTTCCAGGGGCTCCACTCTCAGGCTCTAGAAATGTTTCCCTTGGATTTTCAGGAAAGCCTATTATTAATGAAATATCGAAACCAGTTACTCTAGAATTTGGTTCATTGTCCCGAACTACAGACTTGTTACTTACGAAATCATGTCCAGAAAATTTACTAGGCATTAAGACCCTGAAGGAATTAGGAGCAGTCATATGCTGTTCCCCTGAAGGAGTGAGATTGTTTTTGAGAGATTTTAAAGGTCATTATGTATTACGTGATTTTGATCCAAGATTACTGAATGTACCTCAGCATTTATGGGCGCACGGTCCAACTGATGTAGGTTGTATGCACATTACACCCTATCGTGTCACTCTGAAACCAGGTGTTGTATTACCACGAATCCGACAGTACAAATTGCCACCTGAGGCTGTAGCAGCCTTATCCAAAATTATTGACGAGCTAATTGCTCAAGGAGTAGTTGTAGAAACTGACTCCAATGTATGTAATTCTCCTATCATTCCGATTCTAAAACGTACTGATCCCAATGCACCTCCAGTTTATCGATTAGTGATCGACCTTCGAGAACTTAATAAATGTATCATACCCCAGTACCCTGTGGTTCCAGATATTTCTTCCCTATTGACTGCCATTGATTCCGAAGCTACGTTCTTTACTGTTATTGATCTCAAGAACGCATTTTTTAGTGTCCCCATCCATCCAGACAGCCAGTTTCTTTTCGGATTCTGTTTAAATGGAAGGAGCTATAAATTCACACAAGCTCCTCAAGGTTTCACAGAAAGTCCTAGTATTTACAGTCAAGCACTTAAAAGACAACTAGACAATATTCACATGCCAACTGACACGGCCCTGCTCCAGTATGTCGATGATCTATTGATCACAGCCCGTTCTGAACATGACTGCGAACGTGCGTCACTTACAGTCCTGTATTTCCTGGCCGAGATGGGGCACAAGGTGTCCCCTTCTAAATTGCAATTCTGTGTCCAGCAAGTGGTCTACCTTGGACACTTACTGTCCAAGAGGGGTAGGCAGTTGACACCTGACCGTATCCAGTTAATAGCACATCTTCCACAGCCCAAGACTCAGAAGGAGGTACGAGCTTTTATCGGCCTCACTTCTCATTGCAGACAATGGATTCCTCAGTATGCATTTCTAGCTAAACCACTGATACAGTTAACGACACAGGAGGCAGCCACATTGACTGTCCTCCCTTGGACCCAAGAACATACACTTGTTTTCAATGAGTTAAAGAAAGCTTTATGCCAAGCACCTGTTCTAGCGACACCAAACTACAGTAAGCCTTTTACACTTTTTGTCACTGAACGTGATGGTACAGCATTGTCTGTTCTTACACAAGATCAAGCAGGACAATACAAGCCCTGTGCTTATTTTTCTAGCACATTAGATCCGGTGGCCCAGGCTCTGCCTGCGTGCCTCAAGTCAGTTGCAGCCACAGCTCTAGCTATCAGACAGAGTGATTCCATAGTGTTAGGACATTCTCTAACAGTACAAGTTCCACATTCCGTGGAAGTTCTTTTAAATCGAACACAGACTCAACACTTGACTATTGCACGTTTAACAGGGTATGAACTGACATTATTTCAGCCACACATAGAAATCAGACGCTGCAACGTTTTAAATCCTGCTACACTGTTACCTTCAGTTACTTCAAGCCCTGCCGCACATGACTGTGTGGAAGTTGTTAACATCATGACAAAGCCAAGACAAGACTTGACAGACATTGCATTACCTAATCCCGACCTGACACTTTATGTGGATGGTTCATGTATGAGAACAAGTACAGGAGAACTAGTAGCTGCGTATGCAGTGACTACTGAAACTGAAGTTATAGAAACACATCGTATTGACACCCAGTCTGCTCAAGCAGCAGAGCTCATCGCTCTGACCCAGGCCTGCATACGAGCCAAGAACCTGAAAGTAAACATATACACAGATTCACGTTATGCATTCGGAGTCGTACACGACTTTGGAGTGCTCTGGCAAGAAAGAGGTTTTATGACTTCTCATGGAACCAAGATTCAGCATGGCCCCCTCATTCAAGCTCTGTTAGATGCAATACATTTACCGACAGCTATCGCTATCATGAAGTGCAAAGCACATACGAAAGTCACTGACATCATTTCCCAGGGTAACGACCTGGCAGATCGAACAGCCAAGCTTACAGCTCAGACTCCAGACATTCCAGTTAACACGACACCGACAGACATTCCAGATCAGACTACTTGTATGACAGTTAAGGACCCTACACAAGACGTACTAGATATACAGTCACATGCTACCCCAGAGGAAATGAAGAAATGGTCTGAACAAGGAGGGGTCCAGACAGATCAAGGATGGTTGACGAAGGGAAAAGCCACATGGTTTCTCCCCGACTCTATGGTTCAAGTCATTATTAACACCGCACATAGTCCAGCACACTTAGGAGAAAAAGCCATGTTAGACAGTATTCAGAACCTCTGGTTTAACAAGCATTTACGAGCAGCAGCCAAGCAGAAAGTGCGTACCTGCATGATCTGTTGTCAGTTCAATCCAGGCAAAGGTGTTCCGGTGGAACAAGGTGGATTCCATCCTCCTGACCACCCTTTTGAGGTCCTCCAGATGGATTATATTCAGATGGATCGATGTCGAGGTTTCAAGTATGTCCTCGTAGTTGTATGCGCTTTGTCCAGGTGGACAGAAGCATATCCAGTCCCAGATTACACAGCTGCGACCACTGCCAGGCAGTTGGTTCGTGAGTTTTTCCCACGCTATGGATTACCGAGGGTCGTGTATTCAGATAACGGCCAGCCATTCTCATCCGAACTCATGAAACAAGTATCCCTTCTGTTAGGGTACCAGTGGAAGTTCCACTGTGTACGACATCCTGAAGCAGCTGGTCTCGTAGAGAGACATAATCAGACTCTGAAAATCCGCATTGCCAAAGTATGCGCAGAAAAAGGCGTAGATTGGATGGTAGCACTGCCAGTCGCTCTTTTTTATATGAGAATGGTTGCACACTCCCGTTCAGGTCTGTCTCCTTATGAGGTAGTTTTCGGTCGTCCCCCAAACATGTGGGGTACACCTAGACCACGTACCATTACTGATGTTGACAGTAACATGCTGACAAATTACTTGGCCTCCTTGATGTCTGCACTACAATCTTGTCGTTCACAGGTTGCCGCTGCTTTTCCAGACAACACTCAAGTAAAACCGCACGAGGTCATACCAGGCGACCTCGTTTTGATTCGTAATTTTGATCGTTCAAGTCCGCTGGAGCCCCGCTGGAAGGAGCCCAAACTTGTATTGCTAACAACAAGGACGGCCGTCAAGGTGGAAGGCAGAAAGGGGTGGTTGCACTCCAGTCATGTAAAGCGATTCCATGGACTTCGACCAAAGACTGTTTTCAAAGACTGCCCCGTTCTCAAGGACTGCCCAGACACTGAATCTAAACTTCCCCTGTTAGAGAAAACTCCACAGCAGGAGTATAAAGATAAGCTTCGGTCTAGTAAGTCAGCCAGTTTGATTGTCTAAGTCCCTCTCGGGTGAAACGGTTAGACAGGTTCCTGACATGTATGAGATAGACCCACACAGTGAGAGAGTTAGTCAAAACTCTAAGAGAATACGATACTGTAAGAATCTTCGAAGTAGATGCATTGTTACCCTATTTTTCATGTTATGTCTGAGTCTTATGGTTACCTGCATAAGTTATGCCTTACATTTATGTTTTCCTATTAATTCACATGTACATATGTTTTCTAATGCTACAGTAGAGCACACATTTAGTGACCTGCCTCCTCACGAGTTATCCTATCGTCTTGCTATGCGAAATAATACTTTTATCCGAATGTTACACTATTCACACCAGACCAGCAATACCACAAATTGTTGGGTGTGTGGTCGACCGAAGGGAGTTCTGCCACTCTTTCCCTACCCGTTTTCACACAATGGTTTGTGTGGAGCATGGTCCACGTTAACGTCATCCTCAACTGATATGTTTCTCCTGAATCAGACATGTTTCCCAGACAAGGAAGGTCCTTCCCATAGAACAGGGTTAGATCTAGAAAATGAAGTATATGATCTAGGTAATTATTCCTCGAATTTCATGGTTTTGAATGTTCAGTCCGAGACTACTCCAGATTTGCCTGCTATTTCAGTTCTACCCGTTAAAGGTGAATTATGTGTCAGAAAGAATGGTTCCGCACATGTAGGTCATAGTGATTGTACTACTGTGGTCGAGTATAGTGACAGTGGGAAATCTACTTTCAAAGCCTCACGTCATTCATATTTTGTATGTGGCCAGACCGCATATGTACGTCTGCCCCAAGATTGGGATGGAACATGTTACCTTGCCTTCCTACTGCCACCAGTTTTCCTAGCCCCATCCGATTATCACAGAAATACACATCTAGTACACGTTAGACATAGAAGGGAGGTCGAGTCCCCAATTGTCGATCAAACTGAAACTGCTCTAGAACAATATCAAGACTTCAATAAAGGTTTCTTTTTCTTCATAGGTCCTGTCCAGAATAGTAAGCTAATACGTAGGCTAACCAGAACCCTTGAAGCAGTAGTGAATGAGACTACTTCCGCTCTAGGTAACTTAACTGAAGAGCAATCTGCTATGAGATTTGTCGTGCTCCAAAATCGTCTCGTCCTTGACGTCATACTGGCCGATAGGGGAGGAGCTTGTAGAGTCATCGGATCTAGTTGCTGCATTTTCATTCCTAATAACGCACCGTCTGTTTATTCAGCTATAACCAGACTTCATGAAATTGCCCATCAGTTACACCAGAATCCAGGCACCTGGACATGGTCCGGTTGGCTCTGGAGTATAATATCTGCCTGGGGATTTAAAATATTGTCATTCCTGGGTATAGTAGTAATGATCATATTCAGTTGTTGCTTATGTTTACAATGTGGCCCTGCGATTTGCGGCTTGTGTGCTACATCTTGTATTCCTAGTCCTAAGTCCCGTTCCAAGAAAATTCGAGACGAGCAAATGATGCTATATGAACAGATAGATGGTATCATGAATATTGATGTTTCCTGATGGAAACGTAGGGCACAAGGAGGGAATGAGGAAAATTGAATTTTGCCTTGTCATGTGTGCCTACGTGTTCCCCATCCTATGTTATATGTGCATGATCGATATGCATATATCCCCCTATGATCGATTAAAGACGCAATTATAGTTGTGTCCAACGTTAGTATGCCAGTTTCCAGTTCTCGTGAAAGCAACGAGTATTAGGCCTATGTTGCCCACGTTTTACATTATGCGCGTTAATTTATCGAATTGTCCCCGTTTCTAGGCCTCAAAGGGCCTGAACACCAGATTCAAGCTCCAGTCTCCTGAACCCACTCCGAGGAGCGATGCGGCCCCCACCTGCATCCCTGACCCTTCACTTACTTCCTGCCGCGCAGCGCAGTGCCCGGCCTGGCTCTGCCTGCCTGTCTGCCAAGAATATGTTATGCCTCTAGTTATCAGTTCAGCTCTCCGCCTTCACATTCCTAAGCTACTGAACCGTATAAACAGCTTCAGCTATAGTCTAGTCTTTCTGTCTCCGTGCAAGAGAATTACTGTATTAATATTCATGAAGATTCATAGCACACGCAATACATGTAGAATATATGCATGCACCAGCCTTAGTGTCAAGTAGCCTTTGCCCTGATAACTTTTAGATTCTATCAACATGTACTCCAAAACACCAGATACCAGATATGCTATAGGTACATGTCGTCCTGACATCGCAGACTTCCGTCTCCTCTTCTAGTGCAGAAGTCATAGCCCCCAGTTCTCCCAGTCACACATCATAGCCCGTTTGCGCGCACCACTAAGTTAAAGGTTCCAGCTGCTCAGGTAGCCCGCTCTATGTATCCACCCACTTTATGACACTTCTGTGACGTTTTCATCACATGTCTACGTGCACGCCCTGTGCACGCCTTCTTTTCACGCCCATGTGTTCTTATCGTACGCTTGTCACTAGTTACGCCTACTGTATGTAATGTAATTGTGATGTTTTACTATATATATCATGTACTGTTGATGAAACGTTGCAGCTGCCTTCTATGCCATTCTATTTCAGGCTGTTCCGATCCTGTCCCTTCCCTTATGCCTGATTAAAGCCTGTTCGACTCAGATACCCCGGATCCTGCCTCTTATTTATTGAGCTATCTGTTTTATTTTATGCATAGAAAAATAGTACCGGTAATTAATTATTTATTTACCACAGGTCAAGGGGCAATTTTGAATGCAGGCAGTGTGCTCAGGCCTGCACCCAGTTTGCCTTGCTTTCAACCATTATGCCCAGGGGTAGTGGGTGATGCATGGGCCTAGTCTTTCTGTGGGGTGTCTTCAATTTAAACATCATTGAGGGCATGGGTGGCATGGAATTGTGGTGATTTTTATGTGTTTTTTGTATTATGGGGGTGTTGTGGGGGACTGGCCATGTGGGTGGGGGCCATTTTGAGGGCTGGTACAGGCAGGCCCTGGCCATGTGCTGAGGGTCAAGGGGCCATATTGAATGCAGGCAGTGTGCTCAGGCCTGTACCCAGTTTGCCTTGCTTTCAACCATTATGCCCAGGGTTACTCAGAGGTGCATGGGCCTAGTCTTTCTGTGGGGTGTCTTGAATTTAAACATCATTGAGGGCATGGATGGCATGGGATTGTGGTGATTTTTATGTGTTTTTCGATTTTTGGGGGTGTTGTTGGGGACTGGCCATGTGGGTGGGGGCCATTTTTAGGGCTGGTACAGGCAGGCCCTGGCAATGTGCTGTGGGTCAAGGGGCCATTTTTAATGCAGGTAGTCTGCTTAGGCCTGCACCCAGTTTGACTTGCTTTCAAACATTATGCCCAGGGGTAGTGAGTGGTGCATGGGCCTAGTCTTTCTGTGGGGTGTCTTGAAGTTAAACATCATTGAGGGCATGGATGGCATGGGATTGCGGTGATTTTTATGTGTTTTTCGATTTTTGGGGGTGTTGTGGGGGACTGGCCATGTTGGTGGGGGCCATTTTAAGGCCTGGTACATGCAGGCCCTGGCCATGTGCTGGGGGTCAAGGGGCCATTTTGAATGCAGGCAGTGTGCTCAGGCCTGCACCCAGTTTGCCTTGCTTTCAACCATTATGCCCAGGGGTAGTGAGTGGTGCAAGGGCCTAGTCTTTCTGTGGGGTGTCTTCAATTTAAACATCATTGAGGGCATGGATGGCATGGAATTGTGGTGATTTTTATGTGTTTTTTGTATTATGGGGGTGTTGTGGGGACTGGCCATGTGGGTGGGGGCCATTTTGAGGGCTGGTACAGGCAGGCCCTGGCCATGTGCTGAGGGTCAAGGGGCCATTTTGAATGCAGGCAGTGTGCTCAGGCCTGCACCCAGTTTGCCTTGCTTTCAACCATTATGCCCAGGGGTACTCAGAGGTGCATGGGCCTAGTCTTTCTGTGGGGTGTCTTGAATTTAAACATCATTGAGGGCATGGATGGCATGGGATTGTGGTGATTTTTATGTGTTTTTCGATTTTTGGGGGTGTTGTTGGGGACTGTCCATGTGGGTGGGGGCCATTTTTAGGGCTGGTACAGGCAGGCCCTGGCAATGTGCTGGGGGGGGTCAAGGGGCCATTTTGAATGCAGGCTGTGTGCTCAGGCCTGCACACAGTTTGCCTTGCTTTCAACCATTATGCCAAGGGGTAGTGAGTGGTGCATGGGCCTAGTCTTTCTGTGGGGTGTCTTGAATTTAAACATCATTGAGGCCATGGATGGCATGGGATTGTGGTGATTTTTATGTGTTTTTCGATTTTTGGGGGGTTTGTGGGGGACTGGCATGTTGGTGGGGGCCATTTTGAGGCCTGGTATATGAAGGCCCTGGCCATGTGCTGGGGGTCAAGGGGCCATTTTGAATGCAGGCAGTGTGCTCAGGCCTGCACCCAGTTTGCCTTGCTTTCAACCATTATGCCCAAGGGTACTCAGTGGTGCATGGGCCTAATCTTTCTGTGGGGTGTCTTGAATTTAAACATCATTGAGGGCATGGATGGCATGGGATTGTGGTGATTTTTATGTGTTTTTCGATTTTTGGGGTTGTTGTTGGGGACTGGCCATGTGGGTGGGGGCCATTTTGAGGGCTGGTACAGGCAGGCCCTGGCCATGTGCTGGGGGTCAAGGGGCCATTTTGAATGCAGGCAGTGTGCTCAGGCCTGCACCCAGTTAGCCTTGCTTTCCACCATTATGCCCAGGGGTACTCAGTGGTGCATGGGCCTAGTCTTTCTGTGGGGTGTCTTGAATTTAAACATCATTGAGGGCATGGATGGCATGGGATTGTGGTGATTTTTATGTGTTTTTCGATTTTTGGGGGTGTTGTTGGGGACTGGCCATGTGGGTGGGGGCCATTTTGAGGGCTGGTACAGGCAGGCCCTGGCCATGTGCTGGGGATCAAGGGGCCATTTTGAATGCAGGCAGTGTGCTCAGGCCTGCACCCAGTTTGCCTTGCTTTCAACCATTATGCCCAGGGGTACTCAGTGGTGCATGGGCCTAGTCTTTCTGTGTGGTGTCTTGAATTTAAACATCATTGAGGGCATGGATGGCATGGGATTGTGTTGATTTTTATGTGTTTTTCGATTTTTGGGGGTGTTGTTGGGGACTGGCCATGTGGCTGGGGGGCATTTTGAGGGCTGGTACAGGCAGGCCCTGGCCATGTGCTGGGGGTCAAGGGGCCATTTTGAATGCAGGCAGTGTGCTCAGGCCTGCACCCAGTTTGCCTTGCTTTCAACCATTATGCCCAGGGGTAGTGGGTGATGCATGGGCCTAGTCTTTCTGTGGGGTGTCTTCAATTTAAACATCATTGAGGGCATGGGTGGCATGGAATTGTGGTGATTTTTATGTGTTTTTCGATTTTTGGGGGTGTTGTTGGGGACTGGCCATGTGGCTGGGGGGCATTTTGAGGGCTGGTACAGGCAGGCCCTGGCCATGTGCTGGGGGTCAAGGGGCCATTTTGAATGCAGGCAGTGTGCTCAGGCCTGCACCCAGTTTGCCTTGCTTTCAACCATTATGCCCAGGGGTAGTGGGTGATGCATGGGCCTAGTCTTTCTGTGGGGTGTCTTCAATTTAAACATCATTGAGGGCATGGGTGGCATGGAATTGTGGTGATTTTTATGTGTTTTTTGTATTATGGGGGTGTTGTGGGGACTGGCCATGTGGGTGGGGGCCATTTTGAGGGCTGGTACAGGGAGGCCCTGGCCATGTGCTGAGGGTCAAGGGGCCATTTTGAATGCAGGCAGTGTGCTCAGGCCTGTACCCAGTTTGCCTTGCTTTCAACCATTATGCCCAGGGGTACTCAGAGGTGCATGGGCCTAGTCTTTCTGTGGGGTGTCTTGAATTTAAACATCATTGAGGGCATGGATGGCATGGGATTGTGGTGATTTGTATGTGTTTTTCGATTTTTGGGGGTGTTGTTGGGGACTAGTCATGTGGGTGGGGGCCATTTTTAGGGCTGGTACAGGCAGGCCCTGGCAATGTGCTGTGGGTCAAGGGGCCATTTTTAATGCAGGTAGTCTGCTTAGGCCTGCACCCAGTTTGACTTGCTTTCAAACATTATGCCCAGGGGTAGTGAGTGGTGCATGGGCCTAGTCTTTCTGTGGGGTGTCTTGAAGTTAAACATCATTGAGGGCATGGATGGCATGGGATTGCAGTGATTTTTATGTGTTTTTCGATTTTTGGGGGTGTTGTGGGGGACTGGCCATGTTGGTGGGGGCCATTTTGAGGCCTGGTACATGCAGGCCCTGGCCATGTGCTGGGGGTCAAGGGGCCATTTTGAATGCAGGCAGTGTGCTCAGGCCTGCAGCCAGTTTGCCTTGCTTTCAACCATTATGCTCAGGGGTAGTGAGTGGTGCATGGGCCTAGTCTTTCTGTGGGGTGTCTTCAATTTAAACATCATTGAGGGCATGGATGGCATGGAATTGTGGTGATTTTTATGTGTTTTTTGTATTATGGGGGTGTTGTGGGGGACTGGCCAAGTGGGTGGGGGCCATTTTGAGGGCTGGTACAGGCAGGCCCTGGCCATGTGCTGAGGGTCAAGGGGCCATTTTGAATGCAGGCAGTGTGCTCAGGCCTGCACCCAGTTTGCCTTGCTTTCAGCCATTATGCCCAGGGGTACTCAGAGGTGCATGGGCCTAGTCTTTCTGTGGGGTGTCTTGAATTTAAACATCATTGAGGGCATGGATGGCATGGGATTGTGGTGATTTTTATGTGTTTTTCGATTTTTGGGGGTGTTGTTGGGGACTGGCCATGTGGGTGGGGGCCATGTTTAGGGCTGGTACAGGCAGGCCCTGGCAATGTGCTGGGGGGGTCAAGGGGCCATTTTGAATGCAGGCAGTGTGCTCAGGCCTGCACACAGTTTGCCTTGCTTTCAACCATTATGCCCAGGGGTACTCAGTGGTGCATGGGCCTAATTTTTCTGTGGGGTGCCTAGAATTTAACCATCATTGAGGGCATGGATGGCATGGGATTGTGGTGATTTTTATGTGTTTTTCGATTTTTGGGGTTGTTGTTGGGGACTGGCCATGTGGGTGGGGGCCATTTTGAGGGCTGGTACAGGCAGGCCCTGGCCATGTGCTGGGGGTCAAGGGGCCATTTTGAATGCAGGCAGTGTGCTCAGGCCTGCACCCAGTTTGCCTTGCTTTCAACCATTATGCCCAGGGGTACTCAGTGGTGCATGGGCATCGTCTTTCTGTGTGGTGTCTTGAATTTAAACATCATTGAGGGCATGGATGGCATGGGATTGTGGTGATTTTTATGTGTTTTTCGATTTTTGGGGGTGTTGTTGGGGACTGGCCATGTGGCTGGGGGCCATTTTGAGGGCTGGTACAGGTAGGCCCTGGCCATGTGCTGGGGTCAAGGGGCCATTTTGAATGCAGGCAGTGTTCTCAGGCCTGCACCCAGTTTGCCTTGCTTTCAACCATTATGCCCAGGGGTAGTGGGTGGTGCATGGGCCTAGTCTTTCTGTGGGGTGTCTTCAATTTAAACATCAATGAGGGCATGGACGGCATGGAATTGTGGTGATTTTTATGTGTTTTTTGTATTATGGGGGTGTTGTGGGGGACTGGCCATGTGGGTGGGGGCCATTTTGAGGGCTGGTACAGGCAGGCCCTGGCCATGTGCTGAGGGTCAAGGGGCCATTTTGAATGCAGGCAGTGTGCTCAGGCCTGCACCCAGTTTGCCTTGCTTTCAACCATTATGCCCAGGGGTACTCAGAGGTGCATGGGCTTAGTCTTTCTGTGGGGTGTCTTGAATTTAAACATCATTGAGGGCATGGATGGCATGGGATTGTGGTGATTTTTATTTGTTTTTCGATTTTTGGGGGTGTTGTTGGGGACTGGCCATGTGGGTGGGGGCCATTTTTAGGGCTGGTACAGGCAGGCCCTGGCAATGTGCTGGGGGTCAAGGCGCCATTTTGAATGCAGGCAGTGTGCTCAGGCCTGCACCCAGTTTGCCTTGCTTTCAACTATTATGCCCAAGGGTACTCAGTGGTGCATGGGCCTAATCTTTCTGTGGGGTGTCTTGAATTTAAACAACATTGAGGGCATGGATGGCATGGGATTGTGGTGATTTTTATGTGTTTTTCGATTTTTGGGGTTGTTGTTGGGGACTGGCCATGTGGGTGGGGGCCATTTTGAGGGCTGGTACATTCAGGCCCTGGCCATGTGCTGGGGGTCAAGGGGCCATTTTGAATGCAGGCAGTGTGCTCAGGCCTGCACCCAGTTTGCCTTGCTTTCAACCATTATGCCCAGGGGTACTCAGAGGTGCATGGGCTTAGTCTTTCTGTGGGGTGTCTTGAATTTAAACATCATTGAGGGCATGGATGGCATGGGATTGTGGTGATTTTTATTTGTTTTTCGATTTTTGGGGGTGTTGTTGGGGACTGGCCATGTGGGTGGGGGCCATTTTTAGGGCTGGTACAGGCAGGCCCTGGCAATGTGCTGGGGGTCAAGGGGCCATTTTGAATGCAGGCAGTGTGCTCAGGCCTGCACCCAGTTTGCCTTGCTTTCCACCATTATGCCCAGGGGTACTCAGTGGTGCATGGGCCTAGTCTTTCTGTGGGGTGTCTTGAATGTAAACATCATTGAGGGCATGGATGGCATGGGATTGTGGTGATTTTTATGTGTTTTTCGATTTTTGGGGGTTTTGTGGGGGACTGGCATGTTGGTGGGGGCCATTTTGAGGCCTGGTACATGCAGGCCCTGGCCATGTGCTGGGGGTCAAGGGGCCATTTTGAATGCAGGCAGTGTGCTCAGGCCTGCACCCAGTTTGCCTTGCTTTCAACCATTATGCCCAAGGGTACTCAGTGGTGCATGGGCCTAATCTTTCTGTGGGGTGTCTTGAATTTAAACATCATTGAGGGCATGGATGGCATGGGATTGTGGTGATTTTTATGTGTTTTTCGATTTTTGGGGGTGTTGTTGGGGACTGGCCATGTGGGTGGGGGCCATTTTTAGGGCTGGTACAGGCAGGCCCTGGCAATGTGCTGGGGGGGTCAAGGGGTCATTTTGAATGCAGGCAGTGTGCTCAGGCCTGCACACAGTTTGCCTTGCTTTCAACCATTATGCCCAGGGGTACTCAGTGGTGCATGGGCCTAATCTTTCTGTGGGGTATCTAGAATGTAACCATCATTGAGGGCATGGATGGCATGGGATTGTGGTGATTTTGATGTGTTTTTCAATTTCTGGGGGTGTTGTTGGGGACTGGCCATGTGGGTGGGGGCCATTGTGAGGGCTGGTACAGGCAGGCCCTGGTCATGTGCTGGGGGTCAAGGGGCCATTTTGAATGCAGGCAGTATGCTCAGGCCTGCACCCAGTTTGCCTTGCTTTCAACCATTATGCCCAGGGGTAGTGAGTGGTGCATGGGCCTAGTCTTTCTGTGGGGTGTCTTCAATTTAAACATCATTGAGGGCATGGATGGCATGGGATTGTGGTGATTTTTATGTGTTTTTCGATTTTTGGGGGTTTTGTGGGGGACTGGCCATGTGGCTGGGGGCCATTTTGAGGGCTGGTACAGGTAGGCCCTGGCCATGTGCTGGGGTCAAGGGGCCATTTTGAATGCAGGCAGTGTTCTCAGGCCTGCACCCAGTTTGCCTTGCTTTCAACCATTATGCCCAGGGGTAGTGGGTGGTGCATGGGCCTAGTCTTTCTGTGGGGTGTCTTCAATTTAAACATCAATGAGGGCATGGACGGCATGGAATTGTGGTGATTTTTATGTGTTTTTTGTATTATGGGGGTGTTGTGGGGGACTGGCCATGTGGGTGGGGGCCATTTTGAGGGCTTGTACAGGCAGGCCCTGGCCATGTGCTGAGGGTCAAGGGGCCATTTTGAATGCAGGCAGTGTGCTCAGGCCTGCACCCAGTTTGCCTTGCTTTCAACCATTATGCCCAGGGGTACTCAGAGGAGCATGGGCTTAGTCTTTCTGTGGGGTGTCTTGAATTTAAACATCATTGAGGGCATGGATGGCATGGGATTGTGGTGATTTTTATTTGTTTTTCGATTTTTGGGGGTGTTGTTGGGGACTGGCCATGTGGGTGGGGGCCATTTTTAGGGCTGGTACAGGCAGGCCCTGGCAATGTGCTAGGGGTCAAGGGGCCATTTTGAATGCAGGCAGTGTGCTCAGGCCTGCACCCAGTTTGCCTTGCTTTCAACCATTATGCCCAGGGGTACTCAGTGGTGCATGGGCCTAATCTTTCTGTGGGGTGTCTTGAATTTAAACATCATTGAGGGCATGGATGGCATGGGATTGTGGTGATTTTTATGTGTTTTTCGATTTTTGGGGTTGTTGATGGGGACTGGCCATGTGGGTGGGGGCCATTTTTAGGGCTGGTACAGGCAGGCCCTGGCAATGTGCTAGGGGTCAAGGGGCCATTTTGAATGCAGGCAGTGTGCTCAGGCCTGCACCCAGTTTGCCTTGCTTTCAACCATTATGCCCAGGGGTACTCAGTGGTGCATGGGCCTAATCTTTCTGTGGGGTATCTAGAATTTAACCATCATTGAGGGCATGGATGGCATGGGATTGTGGTGATTTTTATGTGTTTTTCAATTTTTGGGGGTGTTGTTGGGGACTGGCCATGTGGGTGGGGGCCATTGTGAGGGCTGGTACAGGCAGGCCCTGGCCATGTGCTGGGGGTCAAGGGGCCATTTTGAATGCAGGCAGTATGCTCAGGCCTGCACCCAGTTTGCCTTGCTTTCAACCATTATGCCCAGGGGTAGTGAGTGGTGCATGGGCCTAGTCTTTCTGTGGGGTGTCTTCAATTTAAACATCATTGAGGGCATGGATGGCATGGGATTGTGGTGATTTTTATGTGTTTTTCGATTTTTGGGGTTTTGTGGGGGACTGGCATGTTGGTGGGGGCCATTTTGAGGCCTGGTACATGCAGGCCCTGGCCATGTGCTGGGGGTCAAGGGGCCATTTTGAATGCAGGCAGTGTGCTCAGGCCTGCACCCAGTTTGCCTTGCTTTCAACCATTATGCCCAAGGGTACTCAGTGGTGCATGGGCCTAATCTTTCTGTGGGGTGTCTTGAATTTAAACATCATTGAGGGCATGGATGGCATGGGATTGTGGTGATTTTTATGTGTTTTTCGATTTTTGGGGGTGTTGTAGGGGACTGGCCATGTGGGTGGGGGCCATTTTTAGGGCTGGTACAGGCAGGCCCTGGCAATGTGCTGGGGGGGTTAAGGGGCCATTTTGAATGCAGGCAGTGTGCTCAGGCCTGCACACAGTTTGCCTTGCTTTCAACCATTATGCCCAGGGGTACTCAGTGGTGCATGGGCCTAATCTTTCTGTGGGGTATCTAGAATTTAACCATCATTGAGGGCATGGATGGCATGGGATTGTGGTGATTTTTATGTGTTTTTCGATTTTTGGGGTTGTTGTTGGGGACTGGCCATGTGGGTGGGGGCCATTTTGAGGGCTGGTACAGGCAGGCCCTGGCCATGTGCTGGGGGTCAAGGGGCCATTTTGAATGCAGGCAGTGTGCTCAGGCCTGCACCCAGTTTGCCTTGCTTTCAACCATTATGCCCAGGGGTAGTGGGTGGTGCATGGGCCTAGTCTTTCTGTGGGGTGTCTTCAATTTAAACATCAATGAGGGCATGGACGGCATGGAATTGTGGTGATTTTTATGTGTTTTTTGTATCATGGGGGTGTTGTGGGGGACTGGCCATGTGGGTGGGGGCCATTTTGAGGGCTGGTACAGGCAGGCCCTGGCCATGTGCTGAGGGTCAAGGGGCCATTTTGAATGCAGGCAGTGTGCTCAGGCCTGCACCCAGTTTTCCTTGCTTTCAACCATTATGCCCAGGGGTACTCAGAGGTGCATGGGCTTAGTCTTTCTGTGGGGTGTCTTGAATTTAAACATCATTGAGGGCATGGATGGCATGGGATTGTGGTGATTTTTATTTGTTTTTCGATTTTTGGGGGTGTTGTTGGGGACTGGCCATGTGGGTGGGGGCCATTTTTAGGGCTGGTACAGGCAGGCCCTGGCAATGTGCTAGGGGTCAAGGGGCCATTTTGAATGCAGGCAGTGTGCTCAGGCCTGCACCCAGTTTGCCTTGCTTTCAACCATTATGCCCAGGGGTACTCAGTGGTGCATGGGCCTAATCTTTCTGTGGGGTGTCTTGAATTTAAACATTATTGAGGGCATGGATGGCATGGGATTGTGGTGATTTTTATGTGTTTTTCGATTTTTGGGGTTGTTGATGGGGACTGGCCATGTGGGTGGGGGCCATTTTGAGGGCTGGTACAGGCAGGCCCTGGCCATGTGCTGGGGGTCAAGGGGCCATTTTGAATGCAGGCAGTGTGCTCAGACCTGCACCCAGTGTGCCTTGCTTTCAACCATTATGCCCAGGGGTACTCAGTGGTGCATGGGCCTAGTCTTTCTGTGGGGTGTCTTGAATTTAAACATCATTGAGGGCATGGATTGCATGGGATTGTGGTGATTTTTATGTGTTTTTCGATTTTTGGGGGTGTTGTGGGGGACTGGCCATGTGGGTGGGGCCATTTTGAGGGCTGGTACAGGCAGGCCCTGGCCATGTGCTGGTGGTCAAGGGGCCCTTTTGAATGCAGGCAGTGTGCTCAGGCCTGCTCCCAGTTTGCCTTGCTTTCATCCATTATGCCCAGGGGTAGTGGGTGGTGCATGGGCCTAGTCTTTCCGTGGGGTGTCTTCAATTTAAACATTATTGAGGGCATGGATGGCATGGAATTGTGGTGATTTTTATGTGTTTTTTGTATTATGGGGGTGCTGTGGGGGACTGGCCATGTGGGTAGGGGCCATTTTGAGGGCTGGTACAGGCAGGCCCTGGCCATGTGCTGAGGGTCAAGGGGCCATTTTGAATGCAGGCACTGTGCTCAGGCCTGCACCCAGTTTGCCTTGCTTTCAACCATTATGCCCAGGGGTACTCAGAGGTGCATGGGCGTAGTCTTTCTGTGGGGTGTCTTGAATTTAAACATCATTGAGGGCATGGATGGCATGGGATTGTGGTGATTTTTATGTGTTTTTCGATTTTTGGGGGTGTTGTTGGGGACTGGCCATGAGGGTGGGGGCCATTTTTAGGGCTGGTACAGGCAGGCCCTGGCAATGTGCTGTGGGTCAATGGGCCATTTTTAATGCAGGTAGTCTGCTTAGGCCTGCACCCAGTTTGACTTGCTTTCTAACATTATGCCCAGGGGTAGTGAGTGGTGCATGGGCCTAGTCTTTCTGTGGGGTGTCTTGAAGTTAAACATCACTGAGGGCATGGATGGCATGGGATTGCGGTGATTTTTATGTGTTTTTCGATTTTTGGGGGTGTTGTGGGGGACTGGCCATGTTGGTGGGGGCCATTTTGAGGCCTGGTACATGCAGGCCCTGGCCATGTGCTGGGGGTCAAGGGGCCATTTTGAATGCAGGCAGTGTGCTCAGGCCTGCACCCAGTTTGCCTTGCTTTCAACCATTATGCCCAGGGGTAGTGAGTGGTGCAAGGGCCTAGTCTTTCTGTGGGGTGTCTTCAATTTAAACATCATTGAGGGCATGGATGGCATGGAATTGTGGTGATTTTTATGTGTTTTTTGTATTATGGGGGTGTTGTGGGGGACTGGCCATGTGGGTGGGGGCCATTTTGAGGGCTGGTACAGGCAGGCCCTGGCCATGTGCTGAGGGTCAAGGGGCCATTTTGAATGCAGGCAGTGTGCTCAGGCCTGCACCCAGTTTGCCTTGCTTTCAACCATTATGCCCAGGGGTACTCAGAGGTGCATGGGCCTAGTCTTTCTGTGGGGTGTCTTGAATTTAAACATCATTGAGGGCATGGATGGCATGGGATTGTGGTGATTTTTATGTGTTTTTCGATTTTTGGGGGTGTTGTTGGGGACTGGCCATGTGGGTGGGGGCCATTTTGAGGGCTGGTACAGGCAGGCCCTGGCCATGTGCTGGGGATCAAGGGGCCATTTTGAATGCAGGCAGTGTGCTCAGGCCTGCACCCAGTTTGCCTTGCTTTCAACCATTATGCCCAGGGGTACTCAGTGGTGCATGGGCCTAGTCTTTCTGTGTGGTGTCTTGAATTTAAACATCATTGAGGGCATGGATGGCATGGGATTGTGTTGATTTTTATGTGTTTTTCGATTTTTGGGGGTGTTGTTGGGGACTGGCCATGTGGCTGGGGGGCATTTTGAGGGCTGGTACAGGCAGGCCCTGGCAATGTGCTGGGGGTCAAGGGGCCATTTTTAATGCAGGTAGTCTGCTTAGGCCTGCACCCAGTTTGACTTGCTTTCAAACATTATGCCCAGGGGTAGTGAGTTTTGCATGGGCCTAGTCTTTCTGTGGGGTGTCTTGAAGTTAAACATCATTGAGGGCATGGATGGCATGGGATTGCAGTGATTTTTATGTGTTTTTCGATTTTTGGGGGTGTTCTGGGGGACTGGCCATGTTGGTGGGGGCCATTTTGAGGCCTGGTACATGCAGGCCCTGGCCATGTGCTGGGGGTCAAGGGGCCATTTTGAATGCAGGCAGTGTGCTCAGGCCTGCACCCAGTTTGCCTTGCTTTCAACCATTATGCCCAGGGGTAGTGAGTGGTGCATGGGCCTAGTCTTTCTGTGGGGTGTCTTCAATTTAAACATCATTGAGGGCATGGATGGCATGGAATTGTGGTGATTTTTATGTGTTTTTTGTATTATGGGGGTGTTGTGGGGGACTGGCCAAGTGGGTGGGGGCCATTTTGAGGGCTGGTACAGGCAGGCCCTGGCCATGTGCTGAGGGTCAAGGGGCCATTTTGAATGCAGGCAGTGTGCTCAGGCCTGCACCCAGTTTGCCTAGCTTTCAACCATTATGCCCAGGGGTACTCAGAGGTGCATGGGCCTAGTCTTTCTGTGGGGTGTCTTGAATTTAAACATCATTGAGGGCATGGATGTCATGGGATTGTGGTGATTTTTATGTGTTTTTCGATTTTTGGGGGTGTTGTTGGGGACTGGCCATGTGGGTGGGGGCCATGTTTAGGGCTGGTACAGGCAGGCCCTGGCAATGTGCTGGGGGGGTCAAGGGGCCATTTTGAATGCAGGCAGTGTGCTCAGGCCTGCACACAGTTTGCCTTGCTTTCAACCATTATGCCCAGGGGTACTCAGTGGTGCATGGGCCTAATTTTTCTGTGGGGTGCCTAGAATTTAACCATCATTGAGGGCATGGATGGCATGGGATTGTGGTGATTTTTATGTGTTTTTCGATTTTTGGGGTTGTTGTTGGGGACTGGCCATGTGGGTGGGGGCCATTTTGAGGGCTGGTACAGGCAGGCCCTGGCCATGTGCTGGGGGTCAAGGGGCCATTTTGAATGCAGGCAGTGTGCTCAGGCCTGCACCCAGTTTGCCTTGCTTTCAACCATTATGCCCAGGGGTACTCAGTGGTGCATGGGCCTAGTCTTTCTGTGTGGTGTCTTGAATTTAAACATCATTGAGGGCATGGATGGCATGGGATTGTGTTGATTTTTATGTGTTTTTCGATTTTTGGGGGTGTTGTTGGGGACTGGCCATGTGGCTGGGGGGCATTTTGAGGGCTGGTACAGGCAGGCCCTGGCCATGTGCTGGGGGTCAAGGGGCCATTTTGAATGCAAGCAGTGTGCTCAGGCCTGCACCCAGTTTGCCTTGCTTTCAACCATTATGCCCAGGGGTAGTGGGTGATGCATGGGCCTAGTCTTTCTGTGGGGTGTCTTCAATTTAAACATCATTGAGGGCATGGGTGGCATGGAATTGTGGTGATTTTTATGTGTTTTTTGTATTATGGGGTGTTGTGGGGGACTGGCCATGTGGGTGGGGGCCATTTTGAGGGCTGGTACAGGCAGGCCCTGGCCATGTGCTGAGGGTCAAGGGGCCATTTTGAATGCAGGCAGTGTGCTCAGGCCTGCACCCAGTTTGCCTTGCGTTCAACCATTATGCCCAGGGGTACTCAGAGGTGCATGGGCTTAGTCTTTCTGTGGGGTGTCTTGAATTTAAACATCATTGAGGGCATGGATGGCATGGGATTGTGGTGATTTTTATTTGTTTTTCGATTTTTGGGGGTGTTGTTGGGGACTGGCCATGTGGGTGGGGGCCATTTTTAGGGCTGGTACAGGCAGGCCCTGGCAATGTGCTGGGGGTCAAGGGGCCATTTTGAATGCAGGCAGTGTGCTCAGGCCTGCACCCAGTTTGCCTTGCTTTCAACTATTATGCCCAAGGGTACTCAGTGGTGCATGGGCCTAATCTTTCTGTGGGGTGTCTTGAATTTAAACATCATTGAGGGCATGGATGGCATGGGATTGTGGTGATTTTTATGTGTTTTTCGATTTTTGGGGTTGTTGTTGGGGACTGGCCATGTGGGTGGGGGCCATTTTGAGGGCTGGTACAGGCAGGCCCTGGCCATGTGCTGGGGGTCAAGGGGCCATTTATTTTGAATGCAGGCAGTGTGCTCAGGCCTGCACCCAGTTTGCCTTGCTTTCCACCATTATGCCCAGGGGTACTCAGTGGTGCATGGGCCTAGTCTTTCTGTGGGGTGTCTTGAATTTAAACATCATTGAGGGCATGGATGGCATGGGATTGTGGTGATTTTTATGTGTTTTTTGATTTTTGGGGGTTTTGTGGGGGACTGGCATGTTGGTGGGGGCCATTTTGAGGCCTGGTACATGCAGGCCCTGGCCATGTGCTGGGGGTCAAGGGGCCATTTTGAATGCAGGCAGTGTGCTCAGGCCTGCACCCAGTTTGCCTTGCTTTCAACCATTATGCCCAAGGGTACTCAGTGGTGCATGGGCCTAATCTTTCTGTGGGGTGTCTTGAATTTAAACATCATTGAGGGCATGGATGGCATGGGATTGTGGTGATTTTTATGTGTTTTTCGATTTTTGGGGGTGTTGTTGGGGACTGGCCATGTGGGTGGGGGCCATTTTTAGGGCTGGTACAGGCAGGCCCTGGCAATGTGCTGGGGGGGTCAAGGGGCCATTTTGAATGCAGGCAGTGTGCTCAGGCCTGCACACAGTTTGCCTTGCTTTCAACCATTATGCCCAGGGGTACTCAGTGGTGCATGGGCCTAATCTTTCTGTGGGGTGTCTAGAATTTAACCATCATTGAGGGCATGGATGGCATGGGATTGTGGTGATTTTTATGTGTTTTTCGATTTTTGGGGTTGTTGTTGGGGACTGGCCATGTGGGTGGGGGCCATTTTGAGGGCTGGTACAGGCAGGCCCTGGCCATGTGCTGGGGGTCAAGGGGCCATTTTGAATGCAGGCAGTGTGCTCAGGCCTGCACCCAGTTTGCCTTGCTTTCAACCATTATGCCCAGGGGTACTCAGTGGTGCATGGGCATAGTCTTTCTGTGTGGTGTCTTGAATTTAAACATCATTGAGGGCATGGATGGCATGGGATTGTGGTGATTTTTATGTGTTTTTCGATTTTTGGGGGTGTTGTTGGGGACTGGCCATGTGGCTGGGGGCCAATTTGAGGGCTGGTACAGGTAGGCCCTGGCCATGTGCTGGGGTCAAGGGGCCATTTTGAATGCAGGCAGTGTTCTCAGGCCTGCACCCAGTTTGCCTTGCTTTCAACCATTATGCCCAGGGGTAGTGGGTGGTGCATGGGCCTAGTCTTTCTGTGGGGTGTCTTCAATTTAAACATCAATGAGGGCATGGACGGCATGGAATTGTGGTGATTTTTATGTGTTTTTTGTATTATGGGGGTGTTGTGGGGGACTGGCCATGTGGGTGGGGGCCATTTTGAGGGCTGGTACAGGCAGGCCCTGGCCATGTGCTGAGGGTCAAGGGGCCATTTTGAATGCAGGCAGTGTGCTCAGGCCTGCACCCAGTTTGCCTTGCTTTCAACCATTTTTCCCAGGGGTACTCAGAGGTGCATGGGCTTAGTCTTTCTGTGGGGTGTCTTGAATTTAAACATCATTGAGGGCATGGATGGCATGGGATTGTGGTGATTTTTATTTGTTTTTCGATTTTTGGGGGTGTTGTTGGGGACTGGCCATGTGGGTGGGGGCCATTTTTAGGGCTGGTACAGGCAGGCCATGGCAATGTGCTAGGGGTCAAGGGGCCATTTTGAATGCAGGCAGTGTGCTCAGGCCTGCACCCAGTTTGCCTTGCTTTCAACCATTATGCCCAGGGGTACTCAGTGGTGCATGGGCCTAATCTTTCTGTGGGGTGTCTTGAATTTAAACATCATTGAGGGCATGGATGGCATGGGATTGTGGTGATTTTTATGTGTTTTTCGATTTTTGGGGTTGTTGTTGGGGACTGGCCATGTGAGTGGGGGCCATTTTGAGGGCTGGTACAGGCAGGCCCTGGCCATGTGCTGGGGGTCAAGGGGCCATTTTGAATGCAGGCAGTGTGTCAGACCTGCACCCAGTTTGCCTTGCTTTCAACCATTATGCCCAGGGGTACTCAGTGGTGCATGGGCCTAGTCTTTCTGTGGGGTGTCTTGAATTTAAACATCATTGAGGGCATGGGTTGCATGGGATTGTGGTGATTTTTATGTGTTTTTCGATTTTTGGGGGTGTTGTGGGGGACTGGCCATGTGGGTGGGGGCCATTTTGAGGGCTGGTACAGGCAGGCCCTGGCCATGTGCTGGTGGTCAAGGGGCCATTTTGAATGCAGGCAGTGTGCTCAGGCCTGCTCCCAGTTTGCCTTGCTTTCATCCATTATGCCCAGGGGTAGTGGGTGGTGCATGGGCCTAGTCTTTCTGTGGGGTGTCTTCAATTTAAACATTATTGAGGGCATGGATGGCATGGAATTGTGGTGATTTTTATGTGTTTTTTGTATTATGGGGGTGCTGTGGGGGACTGGCCATGTGGGTAGGGGCCATTTTGAGGGCTGGTACAGGCAGGCCCTGGCCATGTGCTGAGGGTCAAGGGGCCATTTTGAATGCAGGCAGTGTGCTCAGGCCTGCACCCAGTTTGCCTTGCTTTCAACCATTATGCCCAGGGGTACTCAGAGGTGCATGGGCGTAGTCTTTCTGTGGGGTGTCTTGAATTTAAACATCATTGAGGGCATGGATGGCATGGGATTGTGGTGATTTTTATGTGTTTTTCAATTTTTGGGGGTGTTGTTGGGGACTGGCCATGTGGGTGGGGGCCATTTTTAGGGCTGGTACAGGCAGGCCCTGGCAATGTGCTGGGGGTCAAGGGGCCAATTTGAATGCAGGCAGTGTGCTCAGGCCTGCACCCAGTTTGCCTTGCTTTCAACCATTATGCCCAGGGGTACTCAGTGGTGCATGGGCCTAATCTTTCTGTGGGGTGTCTTGAATTTAAACATCATTGAGGGCATAGATGGCATGGGATTGTGGTGATTTTTATGTGTTTTTTGATTTTTGGGGTTGTTGTTGGGGACTGGCCATGTGGGTGGGGGCCATTTTGATGGCTGGTACAGGCAGGCCCTGGCCATGTGCTGGGGGTCAAGGGGCCATTTTGAATGCAGGCAGTGTGCTCAGGACTGCACCCAGTTTGCCTTGCTTTCAACCATTATGCCCAGGGGTACTCAGTGGTGCATGGGCCTAGTCTTTCTGTGGGGTGTCTTGAATTTAAACATCATTGAGGGCATGGATGGCATGGTATTGTGGTGATTTTTATGTGTTTTTCGATTTTTGGGGGTGTTGTGGTGGACTGGCCATGTGGGTGGGGGCCATTTTGAGGGCTGGTACAGGCAGGCCCTGGCCATGTGCTGGGGGTCAAGGGGCCATTTTGAATGCAGGCAGTGTGCTCAGGCCTGCACCCAGTTTGCCTTGCTTTCAACCATTTTGCCCAGGGGTAGTGAGTGGTGCATGGGCCTAGTCTTTCTGTGGGGTGTCTTGAATTTAAACATCATTGAGGGCATGGATGGCATGGGATTGTGGTTATTGTTATGTGTTCTTTGATTTTTGGGGGTGTTGTGGGGGACTGGCCATGTGGGTGGGGGCCATTTTGAGGGCTGTTACAGGCAGGCCCTGGCCATGTGTTGGGGGTCAAGGGGCAATTTTGAATGCAGGCAGTGTGCTCAAGCCTGCACCCAGTTTGCCTTGCTTTCAACCATTATGCCCAGGGGTACTCAGTGGTGCATGGGCCTAGTCTTTCTGTGGGGTGTCTTGAATTTAAACATCATTGAGGGCATGGATGGCATGGGATTGTGGTGATTTGTATGTGTTTTTCAATTTTTGGGGGTGTTGTTGGGGACTGGCCATGTGGGTGGGGGCCATTTTTAGGGCTGGTACAGGCAGGCCCTGGCCATGTGCTCGGGATCAAGGGGCCATTTTGAATGCAGGCAGTGTGCTCAGGCCTGCACCAAGTTTTCCTTGCTTTCAACTATTATGCCCAGGGGTAGTGAGTGGTGCATGGGCCTAGTCTTTCTTTGGGGTGTCTTGAATTTAAACATCATTGAGGGCATGGATGGCATGGGATTGTGGTTATTTTTATGTGTTTTTCGATTTTTGGTGGTGTTGTGGGGGACTGGCCATGTGGGTGGGGGCCATTTTGAGGGCTGGTACAGGCAGGCCCTGGCCATGTGCTGGGGGTCAAGGGCCATTTTGAATGCAGGCAGTGTGCTTAGGCCTGCACCCAGTTTGCCTTGCTTTCAACCATTATGCCCAGGGGTACTCAGTGGTGCATGGGCCTAGTCTTTCTGTGGGGTGTCTTGAATTTAAACATCATTGAGGGCATGGATGGCATGGGATTGTGGTTATTGTTATGTGTTCTTTGATTTTTGGGGGTGTTGTGGGGGACTGGCCATGTGGGTGGGGGCCATTTTGAGGGCTGTTACAGGCAGGCCCTGGCCATGTGTTGGGGGTCAAGGGGCAATTTTGAATGCAGGCAGTGTGCTCAAGCCTGCACCCAGTTTGCCTTGCTTTCAACCATTATGCCCAGGGGTACTCAGTGGTGCATGGGCCTAGTCTTTCTGTGGGGTGTCTTGAATTTAAACATCATTGAGGGCATGGATGGCATGGGATTGTGGTGATTTGTATGTGTTTTTCAATTTTTGGGGGTGTTGTTGGGGACTGGCCATGTGGGTGGGGGCCATTTTTAGGGCTGGTACAGGCAGGCCCTGGCCATGTGCTCGGGATCAAGGGGCCATTTTGAATGCAGGCAGTGTGCTCAGGCCTGCACCAAGTTTTCCTTGCTTTCAACTATTATGCCCAGGGGTAGTGAGTGGTGCATGGGCCTAGTCTTTCTTTGGGGTGTCTTGAATTTAAACATCATTGAGGGCATGGATGGCATGGGATTGTGGTTATTTTTATGTGTTTTTCGATTTTTGGTGGTGTTGTGGGGGACTGGCCATGTGGGTGGGGGCCATTTTGAGGGCTGGTACAGGCAGGCCCTGGCCATGTGCTGGGGGTCAAGGGCCATTTTGAATGCAGGCAGTGTGCTTAGGCCTGCACCCAGTTTGCCTTGCTTTCAACCATTATGCCCAGGGGTACTCAGTGGTGCATGGGCCTAGTCTTTCTGTGGGGTGTCTTGAATTTAAACATCATTGAGGGCATGGATGGCATGGGATTGTGGTGATTTTTATGTGTTTTTCGATATTTGGGGGTGTTGTTGGGGACTGGCCATGTGGGTGGGGGCCATTTTTAGGGCTGGTACAGGCAGGCCCTGGCAATGTGCTGGGGGTCAAGGGGCCATTTTGAATGCAGGCAGTGTGCTCAGGCCTGCACCCAGTTTGCCTTGCTTTCAACTATTATGCCCAGGGGTACTCAGTGGTGCATGGGCCTAGTCTTTCTGTGGGGTGTCTTGAATTTAAACATCATTGAGGGCATGGATGGCATGGGATTGTGGTGATTTTTATGTGTTTTTCGATATTTGGGGGTGTTGTTGGGGACTGGCCATGTGGGTGGGGGCCATTTTTAGGGCTGGTACAGGCAGGCCCTGGCAATGTGCTGGGGGTCAAGGGGCCATTTTGAATGCAGGCAGTGTGCTCAGGCCTGCACCCAGTTTGCCTTGCTTTCAACCATTATGCCCAGGGGTACTCAGTGGTGCTTGGGCCTAATCTTTCTGTGGTGTGTCTTGAATTTAAACATCATTGAGGGCATGGATGGCATTGGATTGTGGTAATTTTTATGTGTTTTTTGTATTATGGGGGTGCTGTGGGGGACTGGCCATGTGGGTGGGGGCCATTTTGAGGGCTGGTACAGGCAGGCCCTGGCCATGTGCTGGGGATCAAAGGCCATTTTGAATGCAGGCAGTGTGCTTAGGCCTGCACCCAGTTTGCCTTGCTTTCAACCATTATGCCGAGGGGTACTCAGTGGTGCATGGGCCTAGTCTTTCTGTGGGGTGTCTTGAATTTAAACATCATTGAGGGCATGGATGGCATGGGATTGTGGTGATTTTTATGTGTTTTTCGATTTTTGGGGGTGTTGTGGGGGACTGGCCATGTGGGTGGGGGCCATTTTGAGGGCTGGTACAGGCAGGCCCTGGCCATGTGCTGAGGGTCAAGGGGCCATTTTGAATGCAGGCAGTGTGCTCAGGCCTGCACCCAGTTTGCCTTGCTTTCAACCATTATGCCCAGGGGTACTCAGTGGTGCATGGGCCTAGTCTTTCTGTGGGGTGTCTTGAATTTAAACATCATTGAGGGCATGGATGTCATGGGATTGTGGTGATTTTTATGTGTTTTTCGATTTTTGGGGGTGTTGTGGGGGACTGGCCATGTGGGTGGGGGCCATTTTGAGGGCTGGTACAGGCAGGTCCTGGCCATGTGCTGGGGGTCAAGAGGCCATTTTTAATGCAGGCAGTGTGCTCAGACCTGCACCCAGTTTGCCTTGCTTTCATCCATTATGCCCAGGGGTAGTGGGTGGTGTATGGGCCTAGTCTTTCTGTGGGGTGTCTTCAATTTAAACATTATTGAGGGCATGGATGGCATGGAATTGTGGTGATTTTTATGTGTTTTTTGTATTATGGGGGTGCTGTGGGGGACTGGCCATGTGGGTGGGGGCCATTTTGAGGGCTGGTACAGGCAGGCCCTGGCCATGTGCTGAGGGTCAAGGGGCCATTTTGAATGCAGGCAGTGTGCTCAGGCCTGCACCCAGTTTGCCTTGCTTTCAACCATTATGCCCAGGGGTACTCAGAGGTGCATGGGCGTAGTCTTTCTGTGGGGTGTCTTGAATTTAAACATCATTGAGGGCATGGATGGCATGGGATTGTGGTGATTTTTATGTGTTTTTCAATTTTTGGGGGTGTTGTTGGGGACTGGCCATGCGGGTGGGGGCCATTTTTAGGGCTGGTACAGGCAGGCACTGGCAATGTGCTGGGGGTCAAGGGGCCATTTTGAATGCAGGCAGTGTGCTCAGGCCTGCACCCAGTTTGCCTTGCTTTCAACCATTATGCCCAGGGGTACTCAGTGGTGCATGGGCCTAATCTTTCTGTGGGGTGTCTTGAATTTAAACATCATTGAGGGCATAGATGGCATGGGATTGTGGTGATTTTTATGTGTTTTTTGATTTTTGGGGTTGTTGTTGGGGACTGGCCATGTGGGTTGGGGCCATTTTGAGGGCTGGTACAGGCAGGCCCTGGCCATGTGCTGGGGGTCAGGGGGCCATTTTGAATACAGGCAGTGTGCTCAGGCCTGCACCCAGTTTGCCTTGCTTTCAACCATTATGCCCAGGGGTACTCAGTGGTGCATGGGCCTAGTCTTTCTGTGGGGTGTCTTGAATTTAAACATCATTGAGGGCATGGATGGCATGGGATTGTGGTGATTTTTATGTGTTTTTCGATTTTTGGGGGTGTTGTGGTGGACTGGCCATGTGGGTGGGGGCCATTTTGAGGGCTGGTACAGGCAGGCCCTGGCCATGTGCTGGGGGTCAAGGGGCCATTTTGAATGCAGTCAGTGTGCTCAGGCCTGCACCCAGTTTGCCTTTCTTTCAACCATTATGCCCAGGGGTAGTGAGTGGTGCATGGGCCTAGTCTTTCTGTGGGGTGTCTTGAATTTAAACATCATTGAGGGCATGGATGGCATGGGATTGTGGTTATTTTTATGTGTTTTTTGATTTTTGGTGGTGTTGTGGGGGACTGGCCATGTGGGTGGGGGCCATTTTGAGGGCTGTTACAGGCAGGCCCTGGCCATGTGCTGGGGGTCAAGGGGCAATTTTGAATGCAGGCAGTGTGCTCAAGCCTGCACCCAGTTTGCCTTGCTTTCAACCATTATGCCCAGGGGTACTCAGTGGTGCATGGGCCTAGTCTTTCTGTGGGGTGTCTTGAATTTTAACATCATTGAGGGCATGGATGGCATGGGATTGTGGTGATTTTTATGTGTTTTTCGATTTTTGGGGGTGTTGTTGGGGACTGGCCATGTGGGTGGGGGCCATTTTGAGGGCTGGTACAGGCAACCCTGACCATGTGCTGGGGATCAAAGGCATTTTGAATGCAGGCAGTATGCTCAGGCCAGCACCCAGTTTGCCTTGCTTTCAACCATTATGCCCAGGGGTACTCAGTGGTGCATGGGCCAAGTCTTTCTGTGGGGGTATCTTGAATTTAAACATCATTGAGGGCATGGATGGCATGGGATTGTGGTGATTTTTATGTGTGGTTCGATTTTTGGGGGTGTTGTTGGGGACTGGCCATGTGGGTGGGGGCCATTTTGAGGGCTGGTACAGGCAGGCCCTGGCCATGTGCTGGGGGTCAAGGGGCCATTTTGAATGCAGGCAGTGTGCTCAGGCCTGCACCCAGTTTGCCTTGCTTTCAACCATTATGCCGAGGGGTACTCAGTGGTGCATGGGCCTAGTCTTTCTATGGGGTGTCTTGAATTTAAGAAAGTGAGCTAGAGGTAAACCACTGTCTTGAATTTAAACATCGATGAGGGCATGGATGGCATGGGATTGTGGTGATTTATATGTGTTTTTCGACTTTTTGGGGTGTATAACTGATGTTCCTCTGTCTTCCATTGCTTTTAGGTGCACAATAGAACCCTCAGTGCCAGGAAGAAGTCCCGCAGCGGTGTGTGCAGCACAACATCACGCGACGTCACGTGTGGCCACAGACAAGACAACTGCGGCCTGCTGTTCTGACATCTGAAGAAGATGGGCCCAAAGAAAGGTGGCCGTAGCGCCTCAGCGAAGAAAGTTGCCAGTGCCACTGCCAGTAAGAAGGAGCAGAAGAAGCAAGTGGCACCACCTACCAAGGAGACTGGTGTGCCCACCAACACCTTTTTTGGGGAAAAAAACTATGCCTGCAGCAGCAGCGGTGTCCGCCGGGGACCAAGCTGGAAGCAGCACCTCCGCTTCATTGGGCTCAGTGCCACCACGCCAAGTTAGGTCCAAGACCATAAGTGCTGCTGCGGCAGCCACTTTGGTTGTTCAATCACCATCGACCAGTGATGTTGGCTCATCACAAGAAAGTACCATCCAATCAACACCGGGTGTAACTCAGCTGACGAGTGTTCAACAACCACAGCCGCAACGACAACCACAAGTGCAACTAGTACAAGCGCAAGTACATGGCAAGGAGAGGTGCAAGTACATGGGCAAGGAGAGGCGCAAGTACATGGGCAAGGAGAGGCGCAAGTACATGGGCAAGGAGAGGCGCAAGTACATGGGCAAGGAGAGGCGCAAGTACATGCACAAGGAGAGGCACAAGTAGAGATGCATGGAGAGGTCCCACTAGAGGTTCATGGAGCGGCACAACTGCCTACAAAATTGTTCCTCCAGAAGTAGGGGCACATTAGGAAATAGATATTCAAGTGGAAGAATCATCCGAGGAAGCCACTCCTCCTGAGGATGATCCATTGTCTTCCAGATCCCTCAGCAAAAGGTTAAGGAGGGCTGCTACTACTACAAGTTCTTCTTCAAGCCCCCTTCATTCTGATGACCTTGATCATGATTGGAACCCTTCAATGCAGTCTGACAGTGAGGCACGCCATGAGCCGACAAAGGTAGCTGAGCCTAAAAGGAAGCTTCCCGTAAGGCTTCGACTTATGGTTGGTGACGATGAACAAGAAGTGGTGCCTTCTGCTGCTGATGAAGAGTCTGACGATGACCCAGTCATCACAGACATCACTCCAGCCACAGCGGGCATGCAGTAGACAAACATTTTAACCCTAGCTTGAATGGCTGCTGAGTGGGATGTGGGCGGCGTGGCACTGGTACCACCACCAACGCAGTTAACTACAACACCAACACAACCTCCAGCTTCCATATTTTCTCATCAGAACGGCCGGCAGGTACCTCCATCCAACTCGACCTCCATTACCTCAAGTAGTGGCGCTGTAAGTGAACAACAGAAACGAATTCAGCCACGCCCATCCTCCACTTCATCTGGCATTGAAAGTCAAAGTAGCACCTCCACCACCAGCAGACATCTCCAGTCCCCAGTTTGGGACTTCTTTACTGTTAGCAAAAAGGCGGAAAACATGGTCGTTTGTTTGATTTGTAAAGTACCAGTTAGTCGGGGTAAGCTTGGTACCAACTATGGTACTGGAGGCCAGAGAGGTCACCTCAAACAACACCACCCTATCCAGTGGAATAAGCACCTAAGTGACATTGAGGAAGCCAAAAGAAAAACAAATCCAAATGTATCCCTTGATATTGCATCTGATGATGACGAGAGGCTGATCGTGCAGGGGGGAAGTGAAGAAGCGACAGACATTTTTTCTGGTACACCCAGTACCCCTGGCAGCAGCCCTGCAGTGGTAGCGCCCACACCCTCTACCCCTGCAACATGTATGAGGCACACTAAGAGTCTGGGAAAAGACACCAATGCAAAAAACTAAATCAATGAGCCTAACTGTTGTGAAGTCTGCATCATCATCATCATCATCACGTAAAACGGTCCAGCCCACCATTAGCAGCATGTTTTGGTCGGATGCGCCATTTGAACGCAACCACCCAATGGTGCGTCTGTATAACGCAAAGATGGCTAAAATGCTTGCGCTGGACCTTCTCCCTTTCTCTTTCGTGGAAGGGGTGGGTTTTCGTGAATTGGTGGCAACAGTCTGCCCTAAATGGAAGGTTCCTAGCCGGTCCTATTTTGCAAGGGTTGCTGTTCCAGCACTACATCAAGATGTGCTGGAGGTGATTGGCACAGCTATTCTGAAGAGTGCTGTTCACACTAACCACATGACAACAGACATGTGGACCAGTTGCCAAGCCCTTGATTACATGTGCATCACTGCACACTGGGTCTCTTTTGCAGGGGTCGAAAAACAGTTAAAACACAAAGATGTTGACACGGAGGAAGTTTTTAAAGCTACTCGCAAACATGCAACAGTAGGCATGTTTGCCATGGGGAAATCTCACACTTCACCTAATCTTTTGGAGGAGTTCGACAGGAAGGTCAATGAATGGCTGCATCCAAGAAATCGCACAGGTGGTTATGTTTCCACGGATAATGGCAGTAATATAGTTAAGGCCATGGAGCTAGGTGGCTATTTCAGAGTGCCGTGTTTGGCGCACAGTATTAACATCGTGGTCCAAGCCTTCTTGAAAACAGAAGCGCCAGTCGCCAAATTACTGATCATCTGCCGAAGACTCTGCAAACATTTCAGCCATTCTTTTAAGGCCCGGAAGCAGCTGAGGAGCCTTCAATATCAACGTAAACTGCCAGTCAAAGGACTAATCCAGGAGGTGGCAACACGTTGGAACTCAACCTTTTACATGCTTGAGCGTCTGTCTGAGCAGTGGGAGGTAATACACGAGTATGTCTTTAAACTGGGTTCTAATCATAAAGACATGGGGCTAGAGTTGGAGGAATGGAAGCTAATTGCAAGCCTGACAGACATGCTTCGTCCTTTTGAGTTCTTCATGCGTGCAGTCAGCAGGGAGGACTGTTCTTTGAGCAAAGCTATCCCATTGTTGCGCATGCTAGAGCACCAACTGAAGGAGGTGATTTCAACGTTTAGAGATGATGGTGAAAAGCAGGAAGCATATGATTTGGCGGAGAAGTTATTAAGGCACCTATTTGACAATGAAAGGCTTAAAAAGATACATACAGAACAACATTACATTTGTGCCACTATTCTTGATCCACGGTATAAAAAGGCAGTGGCTAGCAAAGCATTCATTCCTTTTTATGAAGCAGATGTTTCAAAGTACAAACATTGGCTAGCTGTGTCAGCCACTCGGTTCGAAAGAGAGCGGCAGAACCTTCAAGGAGGCAGCACAAGTACAACTGAATCAGCAGGCCATCTGGCGTCAAGTTCCACTTCTCAATCCGTGGCCGAAGGGAGTCACTTTTCCTCACAGCCGTTAACGACACCAGCAACCGTATCATCATCCTCCTCACCTGCACCAGGCCGCCCAAAAATATTGTCGGAAGGGGATTGGCTATCTCAGCAAGGGTTAGCTCGGTCCACAGATGAAAAGGTCGCAGATGGTACGCAAAGTGGATCAACCCTGGAGAACCTTGAGTCGGTGGTGCAGGCCTATCTGGATGACCCAACAGAGGTCTGTCATAATCAGAACCCATTGGAATATTGGCATACGAAAAGCTCTGTATGGCGACTGATCACCAACCTGGCTCTAAATTATTTGTCTTGCCCACTCTCAAGCGTGTCTTCTGAACGTGTTTTCAGTGCTGCTGATGCCATTGTTACTTCAAAAAGGACCCGCCTTTTGCCCAACAATAATCAAGATGAATCAGCCCTTCATACCACCCAATTACAAAATACGTGAATGCACGCAGGAAGATGAGGACACCGACTTAGGTGACGCCAACGGAAGTTCTTCTCGGTCACCAGACCTACTCCCGTCTCAATTCGTAGACTTGGAGGACGAGCTCTGCTTCCCTGACACCGAGGACTGAAAATGACTTCCTTTTTTTCCGTACTTATTCACTTTTATTCCTGTGTGTCTTTCTTTGTTTTGCTACTTTTACCACAACAAAAAACTCTAATCACCTAATCACAACAAGTCCATCATCAGCACTGTCTTCATCTTATTTTCCTTATTGATTTGAAGGTGCCGCAGTCTGCATTCAGATGTTCACAATTTTACAACTCAATCATGCTCCTCTATCCTCCTCCTCCAGACTCCCCCTATCCATTTCCCTCAAGGCAGATGGATGGATTATGGAGAAAAAAACAAACGTTGTCTTCGTAGACGAGTCCCCTCAAGTGGGACTGAAATAACTGACTGACTACATGCTTGCTGATTGTTGACAGACCTACTTCTGAAATTTGCAGGAGAGGCTGCCCTGTGGGCCCT
Organism: Lissotriton helveticus; assembly: GCF_964261635.1. Lineage (NCBI taxonomy): Eukaryota > Metazoa > Chordata > Amphibia > Caudata > Salamandridae > Lissotriton > Lissotriton helveticus. The sequence goes on from NC_136067.1 coordinate 661,829,928, forward strand.
CACTTTCTGAAGAAGATGCGGACAAAAAGTAGAACAGGTAATGAATAATGAGAAGATGGCATGCAGTGGACAGCAATGGCTGTCTGTCTCTGTTGAAACCAATTGCTGTTTGTTTTTTGTGAACAGCGCAATTTGCCATGTTTTGAACATACCGGGATTGCAGGTTTTTGGGGGTTTCTTTGGGGGTGTTCTAGATTTGCGGTGCTGGGTCGGGGGGGTCTGGGAGCATTGCTGGCACAGTCTAATGTTGATTGCATTTGGTTTTCAGGAAATCCATTGTGGAAAAGGGGAGTTAGGGCCTAGCTGCACAGCGCATTTGGACTGAATTCCAGGTTGGCCAGAAATTTGCTAAGTCTCACTTTTTAAGCTTTTGCTTTTTGGCTGTTTGGGGGTCTTCTACTTGTTTCCGCCTGGGTTGACGGGTCTGGGAGCATTGCTGGGAAGGTGTAATGCTGTAATGTAATGTTGATTGCATTTGTTTTTCAGGAAATCCATGGTGGAAAACGGGAGTTATGGCCTAGCTGCGCAGCGCGCTTGGAGTGATTTTGGAATGAGGCCTAAATATTTCTGTGAGCTTTTCCGGTTTAGCTTTTTGCCTGTTTGGGGGTCTTCTACTTGTTTCCGCCTGGGTTGACGGGTCTGGGGGCATTGCTGGGAATGTCTAATACCGGATAAAAGTGTTTTCGAGAAAATCGGAGGTGAAAAAGTTTTAGCATTTTCAGGCATTTTCAGGCATTTCGCTCACTTTAGTGTTTTCAGAGGCCTGTTTGGGGGGGTTCCTGGTGTTTGGTGGTGGGTTTTGGGGTCTTGGAGCAACGCTGGGTATGAATACTTTTGATTGCAAGAGGTTTGAAGCAAATCTATGGTGGCAAAGGGGAGTTAGGGCCTAACTGCAGAGCGTGCGCGGTGTGATTTTGGAAATTTGCCTGAAAATGTCTAAGTCCCCATTTTTGTACTTTTGCTTTTTGGCTGTTTGGGGGTCTTCTATTTGTTTCCGCCTGGGTTGACGGGTCCGGGGGCATTGCTGGGAATGTCTAATACTGGATAAATGTGTTTTGGAGAAAATCGGAGGTGAAAACGTTTTTGCATTTTTGCTCACTTGCTTGTCTTTGGGGTGCTGTTTGGGGGGGTTCCTGGTGTTTGGGGTTGGTTTTCGGGGTCTGGGAGCACTGCTGGCACAGTCTAATTTTGATTGCATTTGTTTTTCAGGAAATCCATGGTGGAAAACGGGAGTTATGGCCTAGCTGCACAGCGCGCTTGGAGTGATTTTGGAATGAGGCCTAAATATTTCTAAGTGTGAGTTTTTCCGTTTTTGCTTTTTGCCTGTTTGGGGGTCTTCTACTTTTTTTTGCCTTGGTTGGTGGCTCTGGGGGCATTGCTAGGAAGGTCTAATACCGGATAAAAGTGTTTTGGGTAAAATACGTGGTGAAAATGTTTTTCACAGTTTTCGCTCACTTTCGTGTTTTTGGGGTCCAGGTGCAGAGGGTGGTGGTGGGTGGTGCTCGTTCGGTGCTTGGCTGCGTGGTCTGTGCACTGATGCTGTTGTGTATGTCGGCGATCTTGCGGTGGAAGGACGAGGCGAGTGAGTCGCAGAGGTCTTACGGGGGTGTGATGTCGTTGTTGCAGGCGCTGTGGTTGGAGAGCTCTTTGACGATGCTGAAGAGTTCCTTGCTGTTGTGGGTGTTGTTGTCTAATCGTTCTCTGAATGTTGTTCTTTTGGTGGTTCGGATCAGTGGAGAAGCGTGGCTCAATGGTTCGAGCGGCAGACCCTGATGCAGAGGTCTGGCCCGGGACCAGGGTTCAATTCCCACCTCGACGGCTCTTGGACTCAATCTCCCCAGACCTGATAATTCTCGCATCGGTGCCGAGTCTAATCATGGGTCCCACTCTGTGACTCTGGGCAATAGCTTGCTTAATCTCCACAACGGCCCCAGCAGCGCTTGGATGCCTGGCTTCACCTTGGGATGCCCAGGAGTGGACATTTCACATGGAAAAGCCAGGAAGGGTTCCTCAGCGGTATGAGTGCAGCGCCGGGATGCCCCGTCGCGTGGCCAGCCGTGCGCTTTACAAAATACAACACTAATACAACACATCAGCTGGTGTTGTTCGCGGACGGCGTTCTTGAGGGCTGTCATGTTTCCTGTTGACTGGTCATGGCTCCAGGCTTTATCGAGGGTGCAGCAGGTTTTCGTGGAGTTTTTGAGGTCGTTGGTGAACCACAAGGCTTTCTTGCCGGGTCTGCTGGGAGGATACTTCAGCAGTGCAAGGTCATTGGCGCAGTTGGTGAGCCACTGTGTGAGGTTGCAGGCAGCTTCGTTGGGGTCCGTCGTGTTGGTGGGAGGGTTCTGGCAAAGGGAGGTGGTGAGCTCGTCGGCGGTGATGTTGCTCCAGTTTCTATGGGGAACCTGTTGCAGGTGGTCGTGGGTCGTGGTTCTCCTGAAGTTGCAGTGGACGCAGCTGTGATCTGTCCAGTGTAGTCCGGTGGAGTGGCTGAAGGAGATGTGCTTGCTGGAGGAGAAGACGGGGTCAAGCGTGTGGCCGGCGTAGTGGGTGGGGGTGTTCACCAGTTGCTTGAGTCCGAGGTTGGCGAGGTTGTCCAGCAGGGTGGTGGTGTTGTTGTCGTTGTTGTTCTCCAGGTGGAAGTTGAGGTCCCCAAGGAGGATGTAGTCTGAGGGGGTGAGGGCGTGCGGGCTGACGAAGTCTGCGATGGATTCGCTGAATTGTGTGCGTGGTCCCAAGGGTCTGGAGATGAGAGTGCCTCTGAGGGTGGTCTTGGGGTCGGTGTGTATCTGGAAGTGAAGGTGCTCTGCGGCGGTGAGGGTGTCTTCAGAGTTGGTGGTGATGCGGATGGTGTTTCTGTGGACGATGGCGATGGCTCCTCCGGTTTGGTTGATGTGGTGCCTCCGGGTGATCTTGTAGCCATCCAGAATGGCAATGACGATGTCGGGGGCTGAGGAGGCGTTCATCCAGGTTTCTGTGAGGAAGGCAACATCTGGTGATGTTGTGTCGAGGAGGTTCCAGGGTTCGACGGTGTGCCTGTGGACGAAGCGGGTGTTGAGCAGGATGCACTTGAGGTCGTTGTTGCTGGTGCCTGGCCTGGCGGTTGCGGTGCTGGTCCGGAGGTAGATGAACTTGCAGGCTTGACAGGTGAAGGGTCCGTGGTGTGTTTCGGGCTGGCTTGGGGGCAGGTGGGGTTCCAGCCGGCATTGTGTGCATGGAGTGTGGCGGCGTCATAGTTCAGATGGGTGGGCTGGTGTCGTTGAGGGCCAGGGGTCCTGGCACTGGGCGCGGTCCAGGCGCAGACGAGCGCAGACGGGCTTACCTTTGTCGTGCCTTCTGCGCTCCAGTGGTGCGTCTGCTGCGCAGAGGTGCTAGTGTCGGCAAGGAGCAAAAGTGTATGAAAAGTTAAACCAGTCAACACTCACACGGGGTACAAAATAAAAAGGGATGAGGGCAGGAACACGGGAACACAGAAGGCAAGGGGCACAGGCAGTCAAGGGGGCCAGGCGGCGATGATGAAGGTGAATCAGCATCGATCTGAGGAAGGGGCAAAGCTGGAAGAGCAGACAGGGCAGGCGGAGCTGCAGCATTGGGTAACCGACCTACCCAAGGGTCAAGGCTCGCTGTCTCCACCGCGCAGCGGGCGCCAAATAAGGGGAGGAGGGGTGGAGGGGTCAGCTGGGAGGCGGGAGGCGGGAGGCGAGGACAGCCAATGGGATCCGGGGTGCGGGGCCCCACGGGAGGCAGCGGGGGGAAAACGAGCCCAGAGGCGCTAGCAACGGCAAAGTGTGGCAGCTGATGAGCTGCTCACCCCCAATGGCAACTTTCAGATCATTCATTTACAATTTGTGCACCAGACATGCCACACACCCGTTGAGCTCCATAGAATGGGTCTCAGGGGAAATGATCTTTGCAAGCGCTGTAAACAATCCAGGGCAGTCTTTATTAATTTGTCCGGGGCCTGTGATCCTGGTCATCAATACTGGGAGGAAGTATTGAGATACTTGCATACCATGATGGGTTTGCAGTTGCCGTGTACGCCTCTGGTTTGTCTACTTTATCATACCCTGCACATTAAGGGGACGGTGGGCAGGTTGGTGAGAATTGCTCACAGACTGGATAAACGCCACATCTTATTTACATGGGATAGTAGGGCGAAACCAGGTATTGAGTGCTGGATGGAAGACTTGGATTACTGTAGGGACCCTGTCAACTTATGCTGAAGAACTGCCGATGACGTCTAAACCCAAGTACATCTGGGGTCCACTGGTGAGTTTCCTTTCTCCTCCATCACCTGTAAGTGTCAAAATACATTCTTCCACAAGTGAGTAATTTCCATTGTTAATTGGAAACCGTGGTTGATGCGACACCTATGTTAGAATGAAAGAAATAATATGAGGTATGAACGTTTTGTTTTTGTGCATGCCCGTGCTGTATTATCCACTGACGTCTTTTGTTTTTTAAGAATGTACTGCCGTAGATTGCAGTATTACTGTGTTATGTTGTGAACAAGGAAAATAACAATGTAATGAGGAAACAGTCCTATATCAGCTCCATATTTGAGGGTCAGTCTCCATATACCTAGAGGTATACCAGGTGGTCTGCATCTGCCTCGCATGTGTCGGCGTCCTCCATACAGCCTTTGCAATTTAGCACACATTGTAGTGTGCTACTCGGTCACTGACGGTAAGTGACATGAAGCAGTACTACACTTGCACACTAAATGGCAACATGTCAGTCTCTCCTGTGGTATTCATCATGCCTGTCCAGCACAGGACATGCACAGTGGGAGTTGTGTTGCAAGTTTGTTTGTGAGTGATGTTTCTCCCTCACACATGCATGTTTCACACATCTTGCAACTTTGGGGAGGGGGACAGGGGTGTACAACTTGCTGTGATTTTGGTCTATGTATCTGGCTCCAGTGCCCACAGTTCATGGTGTTAATGTGTCTGTTGTGGGGTGATGTTGTTTGACATCTTGTATGTGATATAGTGACATTGAGATTGGATCATTTCTGTTTTGCATGTATGTGCTGCTGATGCAAGTGGTATGTTGGATTGCTAGTTACCAACTAGGACAGCATTCCCATATGTTCCATCCTGGAAGCGCTGGTTGATGACTGACTGCTGGAAAATAAGTCGAATCATGCACAATCCCTGGGAACTTTGCAATGACATTTGTGAACATTCCACGGTGGTCCTCTATTGCATGCACATTCATTGAGTGAGTGTGCTTTCGGTTTCTATATATGTGTGCACTGTCCGCAGGTGGCACTAATCGGTTATGTGTGCAGTCTATTGCACCCAGGACTTGTGGGAATCGAGCTATGGTGTGGAAACCCTGCTTGACCAGGAGCGGTTCACGCACAGTATTGGGGAAGTGTAGTTCCTGGGGTATCAGGCTGATTATGCCTTCCAACACAACTGGGAGGAATCTTGAAAAGGCTGCCTGTGAGACTCCACCCACTCTGGATGTTGTGGGTTGAAATGTCTCTGAGGCCAGGAAATGTAGCACAGCCAGTAGCTTTGTTTGCGGGGGATATTGGTTATCTGCTGGGTTGGTGGTGTGAGCCTGTGGCCTATGTGGTTCAGTATATAGTCAATGGATGTCCGTTTGAGCCTGTAGTGGGCTATGAAATCCTGTGGTTGTAGATCTCCAAGGACAAGTCGAGTGCGCATTGGCCACCGTCGTCTTTGGCGCTGCCTTGGTGGTGGTCCAGGAGGCGGTGGTTGTGGTGGCGGTGGGGGCTGTGGCCTTTGTGGGACTCCAAGCTGTATGATTACTGCCTCCATGGCGTCTACAGGTCCTCAGCTTTGTGGTGGGGCTGGGCGGGTCTAGGTCTCCTTTTATATGGTATTTTTATTTCCAGTTTTGCATTTTTAGAACTGGTTTTAGCAGTTCTTATTTATCTCCAGCTAAGGGGCTTAGCGGGATTTTTTTTGTCGCTAAGCATGTCCAGGCCATAGTTGGTAATAGTGCGATAACATTTTATCGACATTTGTGGTGAAATTTAGCGAGGGTACGCATACCTCGCATATCATTAGCGATATTTCTCGCTTCCGTGCAATGCAATAACTTTTTCGGTTGCTAACGCATGGAAACTGTCGCTAACAGTAGTTAGCGACAGCTTGCTAATAGGGCGATAGTTTATTCGCCGCTTTAGCGGGGAAAAATACCGCTAAAGCGGCGATAGTGCCCTTGCTAATAAGCCCCTAAGTGCCATTCCTCTGACACTACTCTCTCGTAGTCTACACACTAGGGTTTGATGAGAGATGGTGTAGAATGCAGCCAACAGATTAAGAAGAATCAGCATGGTAGGGGTCCCCTTGTCCAAAGCCAGCTTGACTGTATTTGTGACTTCAGTTAATGCAGACTCTGTACTTTGTGATGCACGGAAACCTGACTGGGAGGGATCAAGCAGATTATTTGATTCCAAATATTGAACTAACTGCTTATTCACTAAGGCTTCCATGACTTTAGAGAGGAGAGAGAGAAGAGAGATCGGTCAATAATTATGAAGGTCCGATGGATCAGCCGTAGCTTTTTTTAGTATAGGTCAAATTTGCGCCCGCTTCCATTTCTGAGGGAAAGTAGCAGTGGATAAAGATAGATTACATAGTTCCGTGATGGGAGCTGCAAAAGCTGGGGCCAACGCTGTGGTAATGAAAGGGGGGACCAAGTCAAACGGGGAGCCAGATTTTAAATAAGTCAATAACAAGTAGACTTGGTCCACAGTTATAACCTCAAAGATTTCCACAGAGGAATCAATGGAATTCTCATGGTTATCTAATACCCCACTAGGATCTACCTGTGGGTTAAAGGAGCTATAGATTTTATCTATCTTTAGCTTGAAATAATTGGCCAAATCGTCACAGAGCTGTTGAGTCTGTGGGGAGGATGGATTATTAACCCTGGGGTTAGTGAAGTCTTTCAAGATTTTAAACACTTCTTTAGATGAGTTCTTTGCTTTGGTAATTCTAGTCCCCAAGTATGACCTCGCACTGTTGCATTTCTTTAGGTATTGTCTGAGAGCTATTCTAGATACTAGTTTATCTGCCTCCTATTTGGATTTTCTCCATATCCTTTCTATTTTCCTACAGTCAGCTTTTTCTTTCTTGAGATTGTCATTGTAACAGGGTGCTGGTGCTGGCTTTACCCTGGTCTTACAGAGTTTAATTGGGGGCGATCAAGTCCAAGGCTTAGGACAAGGAGCCTTAGAGTAGTTCCAGAGCCTTATCACTGTCTTTAAAGTTCTGAAGGGCAGGAGCGTCAAACACAGGGATGAAAGAGGCTGGGGTCACCTTCCTCCATGATCTTTATAGATGTTGGACAGGATGAGAGGTTTTTTTTTGCCCTAAGTAAGTTTAACTCTAATTTTAACGCCAAGTGATCGGTCCAAGTCAGGGCTATAGGGAGGGCCACCACTACATCCTGTGTATTAGAAAAGATGTTGTCCAATGTGTGTCCCGCTATATGAGTTGAGCTAAATACTTTGAGAAAAAGACCAACAGATTCCAAAGCTACAATCAGCCCACTGGATTCTGGGTCGGAGGTAGAGTCAAAGAGATGGTTAAAATCTCCTATTAATAGAAAATTGTGTGATTGCAAGGAGAGAGATTCAAGGGATTCCATAAGTGACGTGCAGAAGGCTTTTTTTATTACTCCCAGATGGGTAATAGACCACTGCTCCCATCCAACTGGGGCAATGGGCTAACTCAATTCAATTCAATTTAATAAGCTTTATTCGGTTCATTAAAAACCAACCATAAAAGCACATACAGGAAAAGAAACATCCACATACAAAGGCGGGAAAAATTCAGTACTGTACATTAGATAATAAAAATCCCGCCAATGATAAATACAATTAAAGCATCATACTTTTCCTTGCTTCAATAGATTTAAGGATAAAAGTTGCTGTAAAAAAAACATATATCTGGTTCTTGCATTGTAAAGATCAACCTCATAGCAGCATCTGCAGTGAAAGTGCAATATTTTAAGAACAGTGGTTTTAAAAATGTTATACGAAAATTCATATACAAGTCACAAATCAGGAGAAAGTGCAAGGTGCTTTGTTTGGTAAGTTCTGTTGACGCTGAGGGCGGTAAACTAAGCAATTTTTTAAGAAACATATTTTCCACGGTTTGTAAGTTACTATTAGAACAGTGACCCCAAACCATAAAGTGCAATTGAGGCACTTCTAGATAAATATGTATCATGTCTCTGACTCGGCGGTCACCCAGCTTCGCTGCAAATCTAAAAATACAATGGACGCTTTTGGCCATCTTTGCCCGGACATTCCGCATCTCTTGAGACCATGTACCGTCCCCAGCAAAGGTTATCCCTAGATAGCAGAAATTATCCACCGTCTGGATTTTCTGTCCTTCTATAAAAAAGGAATTAGTCTTTTTCCGGCTCGGGCCACAGACCATAGCATATGCTTTACTCTTGTTGATCTGTAACTTCCTCCCCATTATAAAATCAACAAACGTAGCTATAAGCCGTTGAAGGCCGAGTGGGGTCCTAGATAAAAGCACGGCATCATCTGCGTTAAGCAGCACCGGCACATCCATGCCGTCCGCCTGTGGTGCATCCGATTTAACTAGTTTAAGAACTGCGTCAACTTTGTTGATAAAAAGTGTAAAAAGCAAGGGGGCTAAGACGCAGCCCTGTCGGATGCCACATCTGACCTTAAATTTGGGGGTACATTCTCCCCTATGTCCAAACCGTACAGATGTTAACAATCTTTCGTAGAGCCTAGCCAGGAAAAAGATTATAGACTCTGGGGCCCCAAGTCCTAGGAGGGTTGGCCCTAGGATAGAATGGTCCACCAAATCAAAAGCGCTGCTAAGGTCAGCAAAACATAGATAGAGGGACCCTTGCTTAGCACAAGTGTATTTTCCAATTAATAAATCTAAATTAATACACTGTTCGAGGGTTCCTCGTCCTTTCCTAAAACCATATTGTGACCCGGCTAAAATTCCATTATCCTCTGCCCATTCTTCTAATCTAACCAGTAAGATCCTACTCATTATTTTAATGGAGGAGTCTAATAGGGAAATTGGACGATAATTTTTTCCGTCCGATTTAATATCTTTTAAAAAAATTGGAATGATAACTGATTCACCCCACGTTGGGGGGACTCCTTCCATTACCGCAGCATTAAATACAATATTCAATAGAGGTCCCCATAATGCAGGTACTGCTTTATAAACATCAATTGGTACCCCGTCCGGTCCCGGGGCCTTTCCTCCCTTGCTGGTTTTGATGGTTTTGATACATTGTTCCACCTCTTCTAACGTTATATTTAATGGTATGATAGGCCAGGTACCAGAATTGTTAGGATTGTTACCAGTAGTTTTATCTGTTTTACAAATACTCGAAAAATGGGCCACCCATGCCTCACTATTTATATTAGATGACAGTTCAGACACCGCTTCATCCTTTAAGAAGGGAGAATTAACTGTAACCCAGAATAATTGACAATCAGAGGCATCCGCGGCCTGTGTAAGTTTATTCCAGGCCTCCTGTTGCAACTCTCTCTTCCTTTGTTAAAGTATAACTTTATAGTCTAGTCTTAACTTCTTTACAAGCATCGGATCCCTAAGCCTGCATGCTAGTGCTTGTTTTAACTGGGTAAGTGAGTGCGTGCAGGCATGATTGAACCAACCCTTATTCGATGTAAATTCCTTATTGGAGGCTATGGTCAGAATAGAATCGATAGTATTATTTATTTTACAGAAATTCGTTAAAATCAATGCTGGCTCGCTATTAACGTCCAGATTCTCGTTAATGTTGACGTAACCGTCAGTAACAGTGTTGTTCAACACTCTGTCCGGGTTCACCCCTTTCCATTTAATTCTTATACCGTTTGGTCTTCACAGTGCGATATTCCCCGCAATTGCTGGTGTATTTACAGACATATTTTCCCAAATGGCTACTCTCATTACAATACAGTTGTGATCACTAAGTAGGGACTCTTCTATCCTGGGGGTAGTACACATGGGAGTAATATTGACTGATACCAAGTCATGATCAAAAGTAGTGTTAGCATTTCTTCCTGTAAAGGTGGGGACCAAATTCCCCAATCCATCTCTTGCACACTGCATAATAGCCAAATCGTGATTTGCCATAAAGGTATTAAGAGTTTCACCATATACATTGTGGGGGAAATGAAAACCGTAGTCTCCTAAGTCATTTCTAACTCCACAAATCCTTGTATTAGACAGAGGACAAACAGAAGTATTAAAATCGCCCACCCAAATTATATCAAACATAACATCCTCGCCTGCGCTTAACTTTCCAATAGCATTCTCCAATTCTAAGACAACTTTGGACCGTGAACTGTCGAAAAGGTTGTTATAAAAGTGAATTAAAAGAACGTCCCGGGCTTGTTTTTGGTGTAACCAAAGTACCTGTGAATGGCAACCAATATTAATATGCCTTTTTACTACTATATGAAAGTTGGTTAACATAAGAATTAAAAGCCCCCCCTTAGCTCTTCCAGCCACAGAACAGAGGGCAGGTAAATCATATGAAACAAACCCCTCAAAGCTAACAAAATCTATGCACCAAGTCTCCTGGAGACAAATAATATTGTGGGAATTAAGAAAATCCGTCCACCTAACATTTCCCTCTTATTGGTCAGCCCAGCTATGTTCCAAGTGCCTATTGAAAGCCCTCTATCTTGGCATACAATTTCTATATCTATGGATTGACCGATGGGGTCTTCATAGGACAACCTTTGCTCTGTGCCTCCCCCTTACATCTGAGGGATACATGGTCCCCCGAAGACTTGCATGTTCCACAGTTTCCTCACCCACTATATTATCATCTCGAGGTTCCTCATTGCCCCTGCTATCCGGCCTTCCTACTGTATGGCAGTCTAAATGCAGTCAATCGTTCTCCTCCAGGGTACTGAGGGATTGAAAATGATTGTATATAGGTAAATTAAAATGCGGTTGGCTTGATATAGTCCTACTGATTCTTTGGTATTCCTGGTTTGGCCCTCTAGGAGGCTCCTGCTTTAGATGATTATAAAAGAAACCAAGTGGTCGTAAAAAAATACACTGGTCATTAACTGCCAAGGCTATCACTCTATCCAGAGAGATTCTTGCATAATGCGGATTCTTAAAATTGATAATGACACAGTCTCACTTTATAGACTTTTTTGAGGGGCCTATCCAGTTAACTCTTCTTGTGGTAAGAATCTGATTTGCAGAATTGACCGGAAAGCTGCAGTTATAATTAAGACAATATATCGTTTTATTTTTGAGTGAAGCATGTGTCTCAATTTGTCTCGGGCTAAGGGGAGGGACATTCATCAGTACTACCACATACGGTGAGCAGTCAGGGGGCAGATTGATGGCACTACAACGCCTTCCCTCAACTAGTTCTTTCTCGGTCCCAGTAGTGGCCTCCAGCGTATCTCCCTTACTACCAATAGCTGTATTGCATGCATCACAGGTTTGGTAGCTCCCTGCTGGGTACTTAGTAATGGTAGGAGGGACAGGGTTGTCTCCAGTGGTCATATCATTAGTCCTAAAATTAGTGATAGGCACCACGGGCCTAGTGGTATCTGAAACTGCATCCGTTACCGCGGCTCATCTTGATTCACTGCCAGGTTGAGGGCAATCAGTCCGTCTATTAGTAGTTACTTTAAGTAACTCATTCTGAATAATCAATTCTCCTCTAAGCCTAGTGACTTCCTCATTGATTGTATCCATTTTATCATATAAAGGTTTAAGATATGCTTCAAACTTAACTTCCAGCACATTAATGATCTGATTGGCCAAAATATAATTTAACGGCCCAATACTAGGTGATGGCTCCCTTGTACAAACAATGGGGGTAGATTTTGTAACTTTTCTTGTCACCCCCTGTTTGGGCTGTGATTTCCTGCAACCCCTTCTCTTTCTCGGGGTGGGCACCTCAGCAATTGCTGGCGAACTGTGAGCTTCTCTAGGCTCAGGGGTCTTCAATACGGAGTCTGTTTCTACACAGTCCACCGTATGAATAGTATCTATATTAATACAGGCACTAGGCTCCACAGGGGGGTCAGTCAAACTTACTGAGATCGGTAGGCTACTAGCGCCTAATGAGATTCGACGTTCGGCCCTATCAACTTCAACATTGATGGCGATAACCGCCTTCACAAGACACAATTCTATAGAGGGGCCCACAGGTACAGCAGTATTTTTAATTCCTTTACGCTTCAACATGTCTTGAGTGACGTAAAGTACTATGTATATTGATAACAGCAGAGTGAACTCAAATACCCACATATAACGAAATAATTATAATAATGGCCTGCACAACAAATCCTTAAAACAAACTTGATCTCCCAGTAGTTATGCATAGATTAAACAATGCAAAGAACAAACATTTAAGGGTCAAAAGATCATGGGTATCTAATTCCCATTTAATCTAAAGCTTATTGAGAAAAAAGAGACTTGTCAGTTGCAAATGTTTGAAAAAGTTAAAAACCACAGACAGTCAAATTCTGTTAGAGCTGAAAGTAATATCCTTGTTAGGCTCTTGGTCTGAGTCCAACTACTCATGGTGTCAAAAACTGTCCTTAAAGGGTGTTTGGATGCAGCAGCCAAGAGAGATGGCCCAGCCCAGCCTCGGACTGTCTCAGACGGGCTCAGACGGGCCTGCCCTTGGCCCGGGCGCACGTCCTGCACGCGCCCCGCGTAGCGGGGGCCGCGAGCGTCAGCCAGGCACAGGTGTCGCAGGTTACGGGGCTCCTGGGGCTTGTAGTCCCCTCACGCTGCCAGCAGTGTCCCAGGCAGAATCCAACGACGAGCGGCTCCCGCGAAGCGGGGGCCCGGAGATGTTAAGTAGGGCTTGTGGGCGGGTGCTCAGCCAGGCAAAGGTGTTGCAGGTTACGGGGCTCCAGGGGCTTGTAGTCCCCTCACACTGCCAGCAGAGTCCCAGGCAGAATCCAACGACGAGCGGCTAACTAAAGTTTAAAGGCCATGAGCTCCAGGCTAAATAAATTTAAATGTAGTGCTGTTCCTGTACTTTTATGATCATACTTAAGATTGATCGAATAAAGTTGAAATTTAATTGAATTGATAACTCATTGTTTCTCAGGTATGAGCTGTCTACAAAAATGACATACTCAGACTCTTCCAAAGGTTCTCTTTTATATCTGACCCTAACCTGATGCAGAAGTCTGTGACATCTAGGCAGTCATGTTCAATTTCATCATTGCTAGAACTTTCATTTACAGGTAATATTGTTGATGGATTTAAAATGTAACATTGTCTGAAAGTGATATTATGAGCCTCAAGAATATGTTGCTCATTCTTTGTAAGTCTACTGTTTGTGATGTACTGAGTTTTCGTCCTGGTGAGCAATACTTCAATGGAGTCGGGCCATAACAGTTAAAGGATGCCCCATCACTATGTTCCCACATCTTTCGATACTGGCACCAACTTTAGTAACCGATTTAAGGCAGCCAGGCAGTCCTACAGCTACAGGGTCATAGGTAGTCCAAAAATCTGGCACAGGTCTTTGTGAATCTCCATCCATCTGAGTAAGCACTGACAGAGCGCAGCCCTCCGTGTCACTGCAAAATGATGTGAACTTTTAACTGTAATTATTCATTCCTAGTGCTGGTGCATGACAGCGAAAGTCTCTCAGCTCTAGGAAAGTTTTCAAGCAATCGTTGTCCCATGGAAGTGGATCGGACATATCTTTGTGTGCCAGCCTCAGTAAAGGCTTGTCCACTGGGAAAAGTTTGGTATCCACTGTCTAACGTTGCAAATAATTCCCAAGAACATCCTGGCTTTTCTCTGTGATCGTGGTGGATTTATCGTAAGGATAGTGCCCACCCTTTTTTATGACACCTTTCTCATTCCCTTCTGGCTGACAGTATTGCAGTTTGCTCCAAGGCACCTTATGTCCATTTTCTGCTAGATGATTCAACAACACGATTGTGACCTGTTTGCAAGCTTCTAGTGAATCTGATGCCATAATCAGGTCATCGAAAGACTGCTCAAGAACTGATGTATAAGGCATTTGCATTGATTCAAGATTCTTTTCTGAAATTTCACTGAAAATTGATGTTCTTTCGGTATGCCCTTGTGGAGCTCGGCATCATGCCAAAACTCTATCTCGGAATAACAATGAGAACAAGAACTGGCTGTCCTCAGGGATAGAAAAAAAGCCTGCCAGATATCCACAATCATAAACCATTCTGTAATGTACGGAATGTGGAAAAATATGGTAGCTGGATTCTGTACCATGGGACAACATGGAACCACAATGCTGTTTATCTTTCGAATATCTTTCACATTCTGATATCTACTATTTTGTTTAAAATCCCTTTCCTCAGCATGTCTTCAATAACAAGCAATATTTCTGTAACTTTCTCTGGCATCAAATTGTATGATGGTGTTCTCAGATATACAGCATTAGGTTTTACTATGATTCAGACGGATTCTACATTTTAAATCAGTGCGCTCTCTTTCCCCATAAAGTCTTATACTTTAGGGTTTACAGTTTATTTTAAGTCAGAGATAAGTCATCCACTGTACTCACTGGATATAATCCTACAGCTGTTTTGTGTCGGTCCATTTTAAAATTCAATTCTTCACCATGTGTTTGGAATTTGACACCCTCTGGTGTAACTAAATGGTGCAATTTAACTTGTACAATAGGTCCCTCTCTAACAGATTTACAGGACTGGAATCACAGGCAATAAACAAATGTTCTATCTCAAATGAGCCTATTTTTACAGGGACCTTTTCTGAAATTGGGTTGGTTATCTGTTTATTAATAACTCCTACAACTTGAATCTTTTTTCCCGAGCGGAAGCTTCTGTGTCGATCAAAAATTACACTTGGTAGCCATTCACATTTACTTCTATAAATAATTCACTCTGGTCTACCTCAAAAATTACGCCAAGTACACAATCTTCCTTCCCCCCCCAGGGACCGTCAATGGGAATTGTCAAAGTCAAAACTGGTATTAACTAGCATAGGGTAGTGTTGAAATGAGTTCTGGTTCTAATTTTGAAATGTAGCCGGATTTGCTCTTGGCATCTGATTCATACTAAAGCCGGTAGACAAGCAGACAAGCATAATCACAAGCACTAGGCAGGAGGAGCTTGCAGAGTCCAGCCTGGTCAACCTGGGCAGTCGCCCGACACTGTACCTAACACTGTGTCCAGCAGAGAACCAAAAGCTGAGATCAAAATGGAGAACTGCTAGTGAATCCATGAACAAAAGGGGGTAGGTAGGTGGGTCTGCAAGCAAAGCAAAGTGCAGGCAAATTTGAAGTTAGGCGAGCCAGGGCGCCCTCATAGAATTCAGCTAACGTGTGACCTACCGAAGCGCCAGCTGACGCGCCTGAGCCATCCACATCTACCTATAAGCTTCCCATTGCTACCCACCACTACCTACTGCCACCCACTGAAAGGATCCTGTCGGACAGCTCTTCTCCACTACCAAGGGACCGGACACTGCAGCACAGCACAACACAGCTATTCACAGGGAAAGCCTAAGGGCCCGATTCACAGAACTAACTTAAGACAGACTTAAGACAGACTTAAGACAGACTTAAGAAAAACTTAAGACAGACTTAAGACAGACTTGAGACAGGCTTAAGACAGACTTAAGACAGACTTAAGTTAGAATGTTGCCTTAAATTTGTCTTAAGTCTGTCTAAAGTCTGTTTTAAGTTTGTCTTAAGTCAAACTTAAGACAAAATCCTAACTTTACTACTACTAAATGCCTTCTGTGAATACCAAAAGTAGTAAGTTTAGGATTTTGTCTTAAGTTAGTTCTGTGAATCGGCCCCACAGACATCCCGTTGGCAACAGGCAACCAGCAGTCATTGAATGTAACGGACAGGCATCAATAACAACAAGGGCTCAGAAATAAAACATAAAACATATACCAAATAGCTCCTGACTCAGCCCATATTCACCGCCCCCCCCCCGCCCCCTCCTCTACTCGCCGACTTAGCTACTGGCCTCCTGCTCCCAGCAACCAGTGCCACCAATGCAACCAAGGCAAGAGTAGCAATCCGTGAGGGGAGGAGAAGAAAAAGAGAAGGATAAGGGTGCACAATGAGGTCCGGGTGGTCAGGGGACCCACAGGCACCTTTGATTTCTACTAAAAGAGCCAGGAGTGCCAACAAGGCCAACAAGAAACTCAGTAAGGACCCTAAGAAGACCAGAGAAAATGACTTGAAGAAAGAGGTGATGGAAGAGGAAGGAGGAGGTGAAGTGCAGTTGATCTCCTTGACCCCCCTACCCGCAGGCCTCTCAAGCCCAAAACCTTCACTAAACCTCAAAGGGAGAGGGGATGCAAGCAGCACAGCCTTAGAAGATTGGCAAGACACAGCCAGAAACATTGAGGAAAACACAGGGAGACAAAAGGCACCCGAGGCGCCTGGTGCACCTGACGCACTCGAGGCACCCGAGACATCAGTATCAGTATCTAGCACATCAAGCAATCTGAATAGGTGGAACACGGGCCCCAGAACAATGGCAGGACAGGGGGGCCACCGATCACATCAGGATCTCACGAACGAGAACAACACAACCTCAACACAATATTTCAGGCAGGACCGGCCAGAGTACAATAAGGGAACAGGTAAGACTACTGATCAGGGAGACAAAACAAATGGGCAGTCTCCGGACACTCCTACCGGCATGTACACTACTGTACAGGACTCGCCCGTACACCATGCAAATGCCCATCAATCTGAGCTTTCTGAGCAAACCTCAGATCCTTCTCGAATCCTTCGACCAGTCCTAGCCAACTCAGCCTCTAATCCACCAAAGGCCATGGACCCAGAAGCCTTGTATCTCACTCAAGAGGAGTGGGAAGAATCGGTTGCCTCTTTCGCAGCAACCTCTCACGAGGTCCCACAAGAGGTGCTAACAGGCCCGAATAACAATGTCTCACACCCTATCCCCAGCAATATAACACTGCAAGTCAAAGAAGACATCTGGGAATCTCTCCTGCACACAATGCAACTGTCCGTTAATGCCATCCAATATCAATCAGACAAGATGGACCTCTAGCTGTCAGTTCTAAATTCACTCTCAATCTTCATCGCCAACATTGACAACAAGCTAGCCGAGCTAAACAATCTGGTCAAAAGAGCACAAGAAGAGACAAAACGTATACAATGGAATTGCACCGGAATAACAATTGTGGATAAGTTGGCCACACATCCAGCAGCAATGGATAATCTTCTCTCAGACATCAGGGAGGCTGTAAAAAGCAGTCCATCAGTCGGTCAACTCGAGAGGAAAAACAGAGCACAGCAGACAAACATCGAGGGAATCCAGACATTAACCGAGGGGCCCTTAATCCAAGTCCAATATGTACAGTGGACAAGGGAAAAGGAGAATATAACAATGCCAGGATCAAACGGTCATCCGAGGGATGGAGATGGTCAATCACCATTAAATAATAATACAGCAGCTACACGGGAAATCCTGCAAAAGGATGAATTGCTGGAACATCGCCGCTCCTCGAAGCAGGGGAGAAAGCAGAGAAGGAAGGTCCACAAGCAAAAGCTAAACATCTTCATAGAACCTAAAAGAAAGATCAACAAAGCTTGGAATTTGTCACCAGAACCAACACATGATAGGTCGGCCCAAATGGACTGTGAAACTGACATGGATCAGGACTTGAGATCCACCTTGAACCAGGAACAGTGGCACAGGATCCAAAGGAAAATGAATTGAAAAAGAAAATCTTACACTAGGGCTACTCCCAAAAATGAAGCTGGCCCCGCCCAGACGAGCTATGAAAAAGCTGCAACACCTAATGCCAGCGAAAGCTTGAATAAGACTGAGAGAAAAATTATCAATTTGTGAGACACTAGACATAAAAAACCTCGCCCCAATCCAGATAATGGGATGGAAAGAGGCCACATCAATAGCAAGTACCGCAGGCCAGGAGTTCACAGGAGAAGATGAACCGAGGGCCCAGGATCAGAGAACGACAGCACAGAAATCCATTAGGTTAGAGAACAACTCAACAACCTCACAGAACCATCCAAACATTTAAAAAGGAGCATCTAGGTAACCCCACAATTACTCTTATTCCGGAATACACATCTAGGGATGCTTTCGACATCCTAAATAGGGGTAACATACTACACTTGCTGAATTCCATTAACAGCTTAAAAAGTATATCCAACAATGATCTGGAGTCAGTGGAATTCACAGTCTCACCCGAACATCCAGAGGTAGAAGGCACAAAAACAGTATGGGCCACAAGGGAATTAGCTGAGAGAGTGCTTAAAGAACAAGTGAATCTTAATAGCTGAGGCATTAATCTCCGACCATTTGTAAAACCAAGATACCCAGACCATCTGGCATTTGAGTGCCATGGAAGGAATGTACATTATTGGGTCAACCTGGACTCTCAATCACTTTCCGTACTGCGAGGGGCGCGCAGTAACACCCCCGACAACCTACAACGAAATGAGCAGGGCATCAGAAGGCAAGATGTCATGAAAGAGGCAACCCATTTAGATTGGAGCTTGTCCAGGACCATAAACAACAAACCGGTAATACATTGACAAAGCTAGGCCGATACCGGGAAATCCTCTAACATTTTCAAAATTTGCTCCTGGAATATTATTGGTCTAGGAGATAAGCTCATGGACATGGAACTAATCCTTTACATGCAAAGACTCAACCTTATTGCATTGCAAGAAACATGGACAAACTCATCTCCAGCACTCCCAGGCTATATCCTGAATTTCATCTCTCCTACACAGAGCGCAAGATTTGGCCACAAAAAGGGAGGCCTCTCTATATACAGTTCAATAAGAAGCATATTCACAGTAGTGCCACTGGCACACAAACTAGACCTCCCAAACTCAATGAAGCACTACGAATCTCCATTCGGGAACAGGTTAAAAATGAGGAGATAATTCTAATAAACCTTTACTTACACCCTCGAGGAAAGAAGCAAGGAACCCAACAGTTGAAAGAAGAGCTCATAAAACTGCTAAACTCTGAGAAAACAAACAGTATGATCATCAGTGGCGATTTTATTCAGAACATGCTCAACAACCCAGTCACAGAAATCACCACAGATGAGGACCCATGGGAACCAAGCCCTCAAGATAACTTTTCTGGAGGCAGAAGCACAAAAACAGCGCAGTGACTTATAGCGACACTAGAAGAACTACGTCTCTGAGCACTTAATGGAAGACTTCCAGGGGACCGCCCTAAAGCGGCAACGTTCAGTAGCACAACGACCAGTTCCACAATTGACTTTACCTTCCTCTCCAGCAACCTGTTTCAATTGGCAAGAGATTTTCACATCGGCTCACTAGATTTCAGTGACCACTTGCCTCAAGAAGTCACAATAGAGGCCTTCACATTCCTAAACCCTGTATGCACCGAGGGGTACAACTCAGTCTACACCGCAATTGATAGGCGGATAAAATGCAGAACAGATGACCCTCATTCCCTTCTGCTCTACGCCAAGCAAGCACTCGGCTAATTGCAAAATGTAACAATAGATCTAATTGAGAGCTGGGAGAAATATGCAGAAACACTACGCAACAATATGGGAACAAAACAGGGGTATAACCGGTTTTAAAGAGCTGGCAAATCCGAGAAACACATGAGGTACCAAATCTATAGAAACAATGTTCATCTAAAAAACCTAAAGACTCTCATCAGCCAAGCACTATGAAGTCTGAGGATAGAACCTGCCACCAAAGAAGAGTTGAGGGGGCTAAAGCGCAACCGCAGGAGGCTGATCTGGTGACTTAAGCGAGAAGCAGAAGAGTCTCTCTGGGCCAAACTCTTACAAGATGCCAAACTAACAACAGCGCACAATTCTGGCAAAAGATCAACAATTTTTCCAAGGTGCGGAGTCAAGGCATTAACTCCTATGCCACAGAAGATGACTGGACAATCTTTCTTAGCACGCATTTCAAAGACACTGACACAAACAGTCAAAGAATATCTAATCCCACAGAGGACACTGAGGCTCGATTAATGTTGTGCTGCGACACCACAATCTGCAGCAGCCAGATCAGGCAATCGTAATCACGTGTGCACTGATTAGCAACAGAATCTCAAAGGGAAGACGTGAGGGGGTGCCTGGACCAAATGGGATTCCCCCATACTGTTCAAGCAAGAGCCAGAATTCTGGGCCGCCGCTCTTAAAACAATGTCCTGCAGACATCAATAATCCCATCATCATGGCAGGGAGCCATCCTTTCACCTATCTTTAAAAAGGAAACCAAAATGACCAAAGAAATTATCGTCTAGTGGCCCTGCTTGACAACGAGGCCAAATACTTCGCGGGACTCTTACAAGAGGAACTGACATCTTGGGCAGCTGAGGTTTCAGCAATTTCATAGAACCAAACAGGCTTCTGTAAAGGTATGGAAACTAGGACCAACATATTAGCTCGTTCTATATTAATTGATGCTGTCCTTGAAGCGAAGCAATCCCTATATCTGTGCTACATTGTCTACAGCTCAGCATTCGACCATGTCAACAGAAACCTTCTATGGGAAATATTAAAAAAGCTGAACATCCCCCGTTGCTCTTAAAACAGTCAATTCTTCTGCACTACGAGACATGGGTGCAAGTCAAGTTAGGCTCTGGCGAATACCTAACAAGGAAGATCTCAACAAGCACAGGGGTAAAACAGGGCTGTGTACTCGCCCCCATGCTTTTTAATCTATTTTTCTCCTGATCTGTTTTCCTCTTCTTTGTGTTTTTAGGTGTTTTCTTATCAATTCTGGTTTTGTCTTTGTTTCTTTTGCTTGTGTTCTCTTTTTGGTATCGTTGATTCTTTTTTCTTTACTTTTGTATTTCAGGTCATGTGTTGTTGGTCCTCAATGCCATTGGTTGTAGTTTTTCCATTTCGCTTATTATATTCGGCTGTGTCATCTTTTGTCTGTATTTGTTTGTTATACTGTGTTATCTTTTGTTTGTCTTTTTCTTTCCTTTCTGTCATGCTTTTCTGTTGTGATTCATAGTCTTTTAGTCTGTCCTTTTAGATAGCTCGTGTTTGATGATCTTAGTTATAATTTTTTTCTTAGACCTGATGTATTTTGTTCTTGTTTTTATGCGGTTATTCTACTTGTATAATTAATTCCTGCTCTTTTTTCATGCATGATTAGTATATTTTTTTTATTTATTGCATTTATAGAGCGCCTGACTCACCCCAGATCGGGTATCTCCGCGCTAAGGATCAGAATACATACCACACAGGGGGGAGAAGATTAGAAAAGCTGGGTATTGAGTGTTTCCTAAAAGACATATAATTAACTTCCTCACGCAGATTTAATGGGAGAGAATTCCATAATTTAGGGGCCAGGTAAGAAAAGGATTTGCCTCCTAGTCTAGCCTGCTTAATGCGAGGAACAGTAAGCAGGCTTTTACCTTCAGATCGAAGCGAGTGCCCAGGAGAATACTTAACTAGTTTTTCTGACAGATATGTTGGACCCAAAGAACTGAGGCCTTTAAATACCAGGCAGAATACTTTGAGTTGTTTTCTCTTGCGAATTGGAAGCCAATGTAGTCTGTACAAGAGAGGAAAGGACGGGGTACGATAGGGGGCACTAGTCACCAGCCGAGCAGCAGTATTTTGCACTACCTGCAGACTTTGTAAGTCAGAGTCCTTAGCAGATATCAACAAAGTGTTACTGTAATCGAGTCGACTTAGGACTAGAGCATGAATTAGCGTTTTACGTGTGCTCATAGGTAAGAAGTGAAATATCTTCTGAAGAAGACTCAGCACATAAAAGCAAGAGCGTTTAACTGCTGCAATATGACCCTCCAAATTTAGGTCTCTGTTGACTAGTACTCCTAGATTTTTAACCACAGCCCTTGGGGTAGGAGCTGTCCCCAATTCTTCGGGCCACCATCCAGGAGACCATCTAGAGATGGCATCCTTAAACAGCATGATCTCCATTTTCCCTGTGTTCAGTTGCAAGAAGTTTCTCTTCATCCAAAGGGTGATGGTATTCATACCTTCGGAGAACACTTTCTGAACATCAGGGGTAAATTTGTTATAGGTGAAGATCAGCTGTGTGTCATCTGCGTAGGAGATAGGAAGAAATCCGGCCCTCCTAAGTAGAGCAGCCAATGGAGCAACGAAGACATTAAATAAGGATGAACTGAGACAGGAACCCTGTGGCACACCCTTCGTTACATTGCTGAATTTAGATTGAAAGGGTCCTAGATTTACTATTTGTGTCCTGTCAGTAAGAAAGTCCTGTATCCAATTCAGAGCCGAGTCCTGAACCCCTGCAAGGCGAAGTCTGTCTACTAAAATTTGGTTAGATATGGTGTTGAACGCAGCAGACAGGTCAAGCAGTACCAAAATCACTGCCTGACCTGCGTCCGCTAGCATTCTTATATTGTCTGTTACTTTCACTAAGGCCACTTCGGTACTATATTTTGGCCGGAAGCCAGATTGGGAATAGTCTAAACAATTGTAGGCTTCCAGGAAAGCTGACAGGTTGGTGTTCACATATTTCTCCAAAGGTTTACTATATAGGGGTAACAGGGAGATGGGGCGGTAGTTAGTAATCACATCAGAGGCCAGCTTCGTGTTTTTGCGAATTGGTATAATTTGGGCAACTTTCCAAGCTTTAGGCAGTTTACCCTCTTTGATGGAGTGATTCGGAACAGTGCAGAGAGGTTCAGCTAACTGTTCTGCCAGCTTCTTGGCATGCTTAGCAGGAATTAGGTCGGTGGGAGAACCTGACTTGGTAGATCTTAATAATAATTTGATGTCTTGGACTGTTAGCAAAGGAAATTCTTTAAGAGCACCCTTGCACCGGTAATTGGATGGTGTCAACATCATCTTTAGATGGTAGTGAGGAGACTATTTTGCTGTAGATGCCTTCTATTTTTTGAGTGAAGTAATCCGAGATATTATCACAGAGAGATTGGGTGGGTTCTTCTTCAGTATCGAGGGTTTTAGGGTTTACATAGGTGTTTAGGATCTGAATAAGTATTTTGGGGGAGTTTCCTTATTGTCTTTCTGTTCCCTCTTGTGCTTTGCTTTTTCTTTTTCTTTTCTTCTACTCTTTCCTTCTTATCTTTTTCTTGCTCTTCCCGGATCTTCTGTTGATGCGCCCTTTTTGTCCTGTCTATTGTCGGGTTTATTTGGTTGGTTGTCTTTGTTTTTGCTTGCTACCTTTATCATCGCTGTTATTCGGATTTAATTTTCTTGTAGGAGAATGCCTAGTTTAAATGTTGTCTCCCTTAATGTTAGGTGGCTGAATAATCCGGTGAAGAGGGCTAAAGTGTTGGATTATTGTAAATCTTTGTCCTCGGATTTGGTATTTTTACAGGAAACGAAAGTGTCTTATAAGGAAGCTCTGTTGTTGAGGAAAGACGGGGGCCTTGATTTTGCGTGTTCTGATGCCCTGGGCAAAAGAAATGGTGTGATAACACTCATTTCTAAGAATTCTGGTCTCTCAGTGGTCTCTGCTGAGCATGATTCTGAGGGTCGTTGGTTGTTATCTAGACTCTCCAATGGTGCTGTGGATCTTTATGTTTTAAATATTTATGCTCCCAATAGTGATGATCCTTCATTTTGGAGAGAGATCACTAGAAAACTTGCTCACACGCCTCATAAAGGTAATCTAATAGTTGGTGGTGATTTTAATTTACCAATGGATCCCTTGTTGAATAGGTACTCTGCGTTTTCCTTCCACCCTCCCAGAGCTCATAAACAACTACTAAATATGTGTTCTTCTGCTGACCTTCAAGATCGTTGGTGTCTCCATAATCCTACAGGGAGTGATTTTTCTTTCTTTTCCTCTCTTTATTCTAGTTTTTCTCGTTTTAATTATCTCTTGGTCCACTCGTCTCTTGTACAATCCTCATCCTCTCCATATATTCATCCTATTCTTGTTTCAGATCATGCAGCGGTTTCCTTTTCTCTTTTGAATCTTGCTCCTAAAAAAGAACCTCGTTCTTGGAAAATGAATACGGAAATTTTACACGATGACGCCCAAGTTTTGGCCCTACATACCGATATTGAACATTTCTTTTCTGATAATGATGGCTCAGTTAGCTCTCCAATAGTTTTATGGGATGCTTTGAAATGTACGCTTAGAGGGTAAATTATTAAAATAATGGCAAAAAGAAATGCAGTTATTAAGAAAGAACTTACAGATTTGGCAGATAGTATTAAACATCATGAGCTTCTTTTTCTCAGTTCTAAAGATAAACAACTATTGCAAACCATTAAAAACTTAAAGTATTCCTATAATACTATTGTTACCAAGAGGGCTCACATTGGGGTTCAGGATCAGAAATCCAAACGGTTATTATTGAAGAATCGTGCTGGTTGAATTCTAGCAGCAACGTTACAATTTCAGGAAACTAATTTCAAGTCTTCTCAAATTTCCTCTAGTAATGATAGTTCTGGTGTTAAAAAATTTCAGACTAAAGAGATTCTTGAGGTTTTACGCGACTTTTATAGTAAACTTTATACCCCCCACTAATAATTCGTCTTTTGAGGATTGTCAGAACTTTTTGAAAACAATTCCTCTGCAGTCTGTGTCGACGCAAGATGGTGAGAAATTAGGGGGTTATTCAGGCAATTAGGGCTACACGTTCAGGTAAAGCTCCGGGTCCGGACGGATTTCCCATTATGTTTTATAAAACTTTCCTCCCCTCTGTGGTTCCTCATCTTAAGGTTGTTTATGACACTTTTATTCAAAATTGTTCAGTTTCGGGTTCTGCAGCTGACGCTACTATTGTGGTGATTCCAAAGGAAGGTAAAGATCACTCAGATCCCAAAAACTATCGCCCTATTTCCCTCCTTAACATGGAAGCTAACATTTTTGCCAAGATTCTTGCTAAGCGGCTGGAATCTTATATTCCTACTCTGGTCCATCCATCGCAGATGGGCTTTGTGAAAGGTAGGATTGCTAGAGACAATATCCGTACCTTTTGCCATATTTTGGGTACAGCCAAGCGGTCTAATCTGCCAGCAGCTGCTCTGGCTCTAGATGCCGAGAAGGCTTTTGATAAGGTTTCTTGGCCCTTTCTCCACGCTGTTCTTCGTGCACATAATCTTGGTGACTCTTTTGTTAATATGGTTATGTCTTTATATGCTCATCCTAGAGCAAACATTAGAGTCAATGGTGCTACGTCTGAATTTTTTAGTCTTCGCCAAGGTACTCGACAAGGGTGTCCTTTGTCCCCACTTTTGTTTTTATTATCTATTGATCCGCTCCTTAGACTAATTGATCTTCACCCTGATATCAAGGGGTTTACTTTTGGATCGCATCGCAAAAAGACAGCTGCCTATGCGGATGATGTTCTCATCTTTTCAGACGATATTGTGTCAGCCATTCTCGCGATTACAGATACTATTGCCCTTTTTTCTAGTGTTTCTGGTTATACCCTTAATAGAGATAAGACAGTAAAATGTTTCCTCTAAATGCGTATTGGGGCAGATTTATGTTAACTGGCGCATCCCCAGGGATGCGCCAGTTAACATGCGCCACAGTGCGCCACTGCTCCGCCACCCATGGTGCGCCGCATTTATGATGCGGCGCACAATGGTGCAAGGCAGTGAAGATGCGTGACGCATCTCTCGGCGCACGGGCGGCGCATTGCAGGAGTCATGTCTCAAGTGCGACATGACTCCTGCAATGCACAGGGCCCACCTGTCCAATGTATGGTGCGTCACCCTTACGCCTGCTTCAAGCAGGCATAGGGAATTGACGTAGAAAGTGACTGAGTGAAATCTCATAGATTTCACTCAGCCACTTTTAGGAGGCGTTCCTGCGCAGGAACGCCCCCCCTGCGCAGGAACGCCTCCTTATGGCGCAGGGGTTTCCAACGTGACGCATCTCCTAGATGCGTCACGTTGTAAATAGGGCGCATTGTTTGCGCTGCCGTTGCGTCACATTATGTGACGCAATTGCGGCGCAAGGAGGCGCAAGAGCCTCATAAATCTGCCCCATTGTTTCCAAGCACATATGGGTACAGCAGGTTTTAAATGGCAATCTAAACATCTTAAATATTTGGGGATTTGGTTTTGTAGTACTCTTTATGACACGGTGGCTTAAAACGAGGCTCAAACTTTAATTAAAGTGCGTCATCTTTTGGATACCTGGTCTCCTAAACATATTTCTTGGTGGGGGCGTCTTCAAACCTTAAAAATGATAATTACTCCTATTATTAATTTCGTATCCTCCATGCTTCCAGTGAAATTGTCTGCTTCCTTTTTTCATGAGATTGACTCCCTTACATCTAAATTTCTCTGGAATGATAAGAGGGCTAGAATTGCATATATATTTTTAAGAAAACCATATGAAATGGGTGGCTGTAATTTTCCTGATTGGGAGAAGTATCAGGTTGCTTTTTTAGCCTCTCAAGGTGCTCCTTGGTTTTCCTCTGCCCCTCGTTACACACCTTCCTGGATGTTGATTGAACAGGATCTTTCTTCTCCCTTGTCAACCTCTTCCTCTTTAACAATGTCAACTTTAGCTATTCCGTTTTCCCGTACGATCATTTTAGATACCATTGCAGCAGTTAGGTTTATTGATAAGAAAGTGGCTACCCCGATTCATAAATCGAGATGGTCTTCATTGTGGCGTAATCCTAGAATTAAGTTTGCTATTGATCCCACATTGATAACTTATTGGGCTTCTGAAGGGATTACGTTGGTTCGTCATCTATATGATTCCAACAATGATCCGTTACCCTTTTCCTCCTTAGCTCAACAATTTTCTCTCACTAATTTAGACTTTTATACCTTTCAAAAAATTAAAGTTGCTCTTTCTAAATTGCGTCTGTAGCCCAACTCTTCGGTTATTGTGCTGTTTCACATGTGGCTTAGATCTGCGCATGTCGCTTCCAGAATTTTTAAATTTTTGGTTTCCACTTCTTCTGCCTTGCTTACTGTTTCCCAACAAAAATGGTCACATCATTTTGATGAAGTACTCACTGATCATATTTCTCCAGACACTTGGCAGTTGATTGGGAAGCTTTCTCTTCGCAATAAAATTGCCCCTTCTTTAATTCAATCTAGATTTTTCTCTATCAATCTTCTTCATTGGACTCCTGTGTGTCTACACTCTCTAAACCTGAAGGATGATGATCTTTGTTGGAGTTGTGGGTTGGCTGCTGGTGATTTTCCACACATGTTTTTCGAATGCTTACTCTTACAACCCTTCTGGGATTTAATTCATAAACATCTTATGCTAATTTTTCATTTTCAATTTCAGTTTTCATTTTCCATGATTTTGTTGGGCCCTTTGGCTTCCCGAGTGCCTTTGTCGTTGGATACCGTTGAGTTACAATTATTAGATCTTTTATTGAAAGTAGCTGATAAGGTGATTCTTATGGAATGGAAGTCTTTCTCTTCATTTCATACGACACTTGGTGGGAATGGGTCTCTTTTTTAAGGAGTGCACACACTTCGGTTGATGAGGCTCATCTTACCCCTAATATCTCTAGTAATGTTTGCAAAGCATTGGATCCATATATGGATTTGGCTTTGAAGGGGTTGTTTGATCAATATCCCTTTGTATCGTTTATTCGATTATCGGATTGGTTGTTTATATGTAGCGCCACAGTAGATCCTTCCTCCTCTTCCATCTTCTCTCTTTTCGCCCCTCTATTCTTTCCAATCTTCTCTTTTTCTCTCTCTTACTGTTTTGTTTTTCGCATTCTTTCTTTTTTCTTTGTTTCCTTTCTTGCTCTACATATTTCTTTTCTTTTACCATGGTGATATTTTCGATAGCTACTTTAGTTCCCTGGCATATCTTCTTTTGTCTTTTATATTCTCTTACCTTCTTTTATCTCAATCAACACTTGTATAAGCATACGAGCATCCTGAGGTTTCAGGGCTCTGATCCGGCAGGAGTCACACCACCAACAGTCACCTGCGGGCTTGCTTGTATGACCATGTTTAAGCAATTTTATACTTCTATCTTATTTGAGTACTTTTTTTGTCAAGGGAATAAATAACATATTGTTGCTTCCTGATTTTGCCATCAATTATATCACTTTGTATGTATTTGAATAGTTATATGTCTCTTAAAATTCTATAAAATTATTGAACTTAGTCTTCTCAATGGTTATAGCTCAGTACATTATAGCTCCCTCGATTATACATTTTCCTCTCCTTTGTTGTCCTTCGTCCAATTAAGCATCTGTGTAATTTTGAACAGCTCTTTTAGTTCTAATCTGGTATTTCTCTCTCTCCTTAACATGTGCTGTTTTCTCCCAAAGGTATAATGCCTGACTTTGTGTAGGTTCTAGGAGGTGGTTTCATATCATATAACCTTTCTTTCAAGCATTCAGTAATCCTTACTTCGAAAGTACCATTTTCAAAGCTCCTGCACCATTAACGAAGCAATAAACGTGTGTGTAATGCTATATTTGTCAAAATGTAGTGTGCTGGTGTACCCTCGTGTGGTGCCTCTTTAACCTCCCACACCGGAATCCCAACATCTTCTTCTACAAGACTCTTAGATCTTTTAAAATATTTCATTCTTGCAATAATCAATAATAAGTGTTCAGCACATCAATTCAATCAATGTTTTCAATTCTGTACATGTCAAATTTAATTCTCCAATCCAGTTATACCTTTAATACTTAAGATTGCTTAACCAATCTCAATATTGCACTTTTCCCAACAATTGACCTATGACAGCATAGCGCTCTGTCTTGTCTTCAAACAATAGCACCACAACTGTACATCAACTACCCAATCTCAGCACTGCACACTATGATGTATCTTCTCACTCCTTGCAGTGGTTCACCCTCCTTCACAATTTTTCTCATACTAAACAATTTCACCAATCAGAACAAACAAATGCAATATTACGACAAACAATGTGTATGCTTCCCTAAAGAAAACCAAGACAATTCAACAATTGTATAATTAAGGTTTTGATGCCTTCTGGCTTTTTCATACAAAAAAGAGTTTCACACACGCAAATACAACTTCAATCCAGTGGGAATTCACCTTATTCGATGTAGCTTTACTTTTTGTGCAATAGATTTTACCACCCTCAATCAACATAGGTAATTCACAACACTTTATTAGAATCACTATCTCAATTAAGCAGTTGACGGTACCTCACGATCTGCTTCAAAAACCTTTAACAGACAAGGAAATCCAAAAATTAAACTATTCTCTATCCCGGAATCTTAGGCTGCACCCCGCCTTCAACTTCTTTACAATAAACAAATAAGCAACACCAATTCATCTGACACACTATTTAACACATGAACTAAATTACCAACAACAATTGTGATGCATAACTCTAGTAATAATCACAGCTCGAATACTGCAACTGCCTTGGAAACCACGGGCATATTATCAAGAAATGGCATTAAAATTATCGCCACTTTAGCAGCAGTTTCCTGCCGCTAAAGCGGCGATAATTTTAACGCCCTTCTTGATAATGTGCCCCCACATCTTGTCATTCAACAAGATTTAGCTTTGAGTTATGGGACTTGGGCATTACTCTAACTTTAGGTAATTACTTACAGTTCCTTTTCTCATAACAGAAACTATCCCTCTGTCTTCAAGATTGATGGAGCGGGTATTTGTTTCAATTAAAAGTGTCCATTTACAATCACCATCTGCTAATCCCCACTATATTTGCCCCAATGGATCTTTGCTGTTGTTTTAGAGAAGATCAAGAATGGTACATCACATTCAGTTATTACAGTTCTAAACTGTCCCAGTCATTATTTTATTTCAGTTCATTGAACCATAGAATTGCACAGTGCAAAGACATTTTTAAATACATAAAAACGTAATCAATCCAATCTCATTTCATGCCACTATACATATATTAATCGATTTCCAACACAGTACATCACATTATAAAATGCAGCCCTATAACTACGGTCAAAACCAGGGAGACAAAAACCTCAATGCGAGAACCCTTGTGGGTGGGCTCCTAATTGTCCGTCATGTGCCCGGTATATCTGTATTATTTTAAAAAAGAGGGTGGCTCAGATAGTTCACTGGAGTAAATAGTAAGATAGTATACATAAACCAATAAAAATATTTAAAAAATGTAAACTATAAAACCATAAATAAATATAATTGGACTGGTGCATACCTCCCAAATCTTCCTCCGCCCAGTTTGACGCACCATCATTTGTGAGGGGGAGGTGTGCACGTAGAAGTATTTATGGAGTACCAAGGCTAATAAATACCTTATTCAGAAGGTGTTAAAACATTTCAGTTAATTTAACTTGATAATTGAATTACCTGGAACTCTATTGCAAATTTTACCCATAGCACTTTCTGATAGCAACGGCAACTTGGATGAAATTCAGGACTGTGATACAGATGTCTCTTGAGGCCAGTGAATGCAAAGATCTAAAACCTTCATTGTAAGTATATGGACATTGCTTTCTCAATGAGGGAAGCAGAAACCTTGCTCTAAGGGACTTATAAAGTGGCCAAAATAATACAAGGTACAGGGTACTTTCTTTAGACAAGTTGTAAAAAGGACATATAGTGAGCTTAACCGACCTACCTCCTTGACATGGGAATGTTAACAAAAAGTGCAATATGCCTAACTGAAACCTCGTAAGTGAAAATGTATCTTGCGAATTAGTGCAAAACACTAAATAAAACTGTATATGTGTGCTCAATGGGTTAGCCAGAGTGAGGGACAGAGTTACGCAATATCCCTGGTGGTGCAGATGGCACATGCTGGCACTGGCGAAAAAATGTAGGTTTAATAGTGTCTTTTGCTTTGGTGGTCATATTTTGAGGATTTTCAAAATAGTCACCTAAGCCAATCTCATGAAACCTGTGTTTCAATTGATGGAACACGGGGATCCAATTAACACTAGAAACAGAAAGACAGTCGCTGATGATATCTCTTGAAAAGGACAGATGCTCCAATAGCCATATCTTGGCCCATAGACACAAGGGGCAAGGCCAATGTGGTCCTCGATAAACTCCAGACCCAATTCGGCATGGCAAAGTGTTGTGGACGCTCCTTGGGGTGCCATCAGGAGCCTTCTAATGAAGTTGTTTTCTACCACTTGAAGCTTATTGCTTCTACTGTACCGCCATAGCCCTAGCCCATTAGTGGCAATGTAAAGGCCTTTTGCTCTATAAAGGGTTGATAATTCTCTAACTGGTTTCTGCCCCATTTTCGCTGCAAACCGAAAGAGCGGATCCGAAGCCCTGCAAGTCTCAGGGAGTCTGTTGTAAGGAGGAAGTCACAAAGTCCATACAAGAATATAATATAAAAAGGTATATTTATTAAGAGCTACAGATATCAGCTGGTGTCCCTCTCCAGGCTAGCAAGCAACTGCCATCCAAAAGGAATGAACAGATTAAAGGGGCAGTGAACAGAAAGTAATAAGGCATGAAAACAAGATACAACATATACTCATTCCTTCAGTTGAAATTAAAAGAAAAGAAGGAAAGAAAAGGAAAGCCCCAAACATCTAAAAAAAAAAAAACTAAGGATCATCACAATAATAGTCTTGCAAGTAAGAAGGAGGTTTCCTGGTTCTACTCGTTGAGCACTGACCCTCTTCTGAACGAGCATCACCCACAACCTTTCCCTTCACACCCACATCACCCACATCCATATCGGCATGTCTTTTGTAAAGAGCCACTCTTCTAAGATTCCAGTGTTCACCGTTGTCCAAAATAACATACCTTTCATGGACAGATTTAACCTTGTACGGCCCCCTAAACTTAGTCAAACCACCCGAAATCCGCCCGGGTTTAACTTTAACCAAATCATTCACACTGATTCTGTGAGAGAGATCAGGTACTGCTTCCACGGCCTTCTTCACCCCACTTGGATTCCCCGAACTCACACATTCCTTCATCCAAGCTGGAATTAACTTGGTGCCAGCTGGACGACCCCTCATCACAGTGAAAGGAATCATACCAGAAGAATAGTTCTCGGTCGTGCGGTATGCCCAGATTAACTCTTCTACCATGCTTTTCACAGAACCGCCAGTAGCCATAGCCATTTGGATTGCCCCTTTGACCATACGGTTAGCCCTCTCGACCATTCCATTACCTTGTGGGTTGTAAAATGATGTCCTACTATGGACAATCCCGCAGGCACACAGAAACTTTCTCATTTCCTCAGAGGTTAACTGAGTCCCATTATCTGTTATAAGTTTCAATGGAAACCCTTCCTCCCTGAAAATTTCAGTTAACAATTGAACTGTCACCTTAGTGGTTATTTCCTTGCAAAACTTTACAACTAACCATCTTGAATAGACATCAATCAGCACAAGAGCAAACCTCAAATCCACACTAAGGCCATTGAAAGGACCTACACAATCCATACAAACAGAATGCCAAGGAGCAAGAGGATCCTCAATAGAGCCATGAGGTGCCTGACTGCCCAACTTTAACCTCTTCTCACTCTCAAAACAGTCAGAACACCTCACAACCCAATCAGAAACATGTTGATCCATTGACGGCCACCAGAAATATTCTCTCAACCTTTTTTTGTGAGTGACTGACCCAAATGGCCTTCGTGTGCTAACTTGAACAGAGTGAACCTCAAATCTTGTGGAGGAATAAACGTGTCACCCTTCATTACAATATTTTCCTCTTTGTCCAAAATAGACAGTTCATCTAACACCTTCAAAAATGGCCTGACTGCATTCTCAAGAGTGCTCTCTCGCCTAGTTCCCTTAATGATCAATTCCTTCACCTTATGCAACACACCATCACTTGCCATGCTCTCATCCCATCTCTCCTTTCCTATTGCACCGGAACAGAACTCAACTACATCACCAACTGGTGCTACTGAACCTTCACACAAAGATGACTCAACACCAACCCGATCAACCTCCTGCCAGGGTAGCGGAAGTCTCGACAAACCGTCTGCTAAGTTATTCTTCCAACCAGGAATATAATATACCTTGTACAAATACTCTTGCAATCTTGCAGCCAACCTTGCTAACCTCGCCGAGCCTTTCCCAGCTCCACCCGGCGACAATATCCTCACCAAAGGCTTGTGGTCAGTCTGTAACCTGAAAAGAGACCCCCACAGATACATCCTGAAGTATGCGCACCCCCACGCCGCAGCAAGTGCCTCTCTCTCTATTATAGAGTAGTTATTTTCCGAAACAGTGAGGGACCTTGATGCAAACGCCACCGTCTTCAAACCTGAAGGATGAACCTGGGCAAGCACAGCTCCCAAGCCAACGCCACTTGCATCGACAGTCAAAACGGACTTCATCTTAGTATCAAAAGGTGTCAAAATACCAGCTTCACATATCTCTTTCTTAATACCAACGAACGCACTTTCCTGTTCATGGCCCCAACTAAACTGACAACCCTTCCTGAGCAATAGTCTTATTTTCTCCGTCTTATCCGCAAAATTACGAACAAATTTCGCGTAATACTCTATGAGGCCCAGAAACGACCTCAACTGATCCCTATCAACGGGTGCTGGTGCCTTCCGTATAGACTCTAACAAATCACGCTTTGGCCTCACCCCATCCGCGGACAAGGTATAACCCAGGTATTCCACCTCTTCCACCGCAAGCTTGCATTTATCTTTCCTCAAAGTTAATCCAGCTGACTCCATCTTATTTAACACTTCCTTCAAGATTACATCATGCTCCTCTTTCGTTCTGCCAAACAACAACATGTCATCTTGAAAATGAACAACATTTTCCACTCCATTCAACACCGAACCCATCATCCGCTGAAAGACGCCTGCTGCCGACGCCAACCCAAACGGCATCCTAGTGAATTGGAAAATGCCTTCAGACGTGATAAACGCCGTCAGGTGTTTTGACTCTTCATGGAGTTTGATCTGATGATAGGCACTCCGCAAGTCTAACTTTGTGAAGAACCTACCACCTTTCAATAACAGCACCAACTCATTAATATTAGGAAGAGGGAACCCATCCACGATAATATTGCGGTTAAGTGTGCGCAAATCAACACAGAATCTGTATTTGCCATCAGATTTGGTCGTAATTACGACTGGCGAAATCAAACTTGAGGTTTCAATCTGCTCAATGACTCCTTGTTCCAACATTTCGCTCAACATCCTTTTTACCTCACCCCTAGCTACAATGGGTACCTTCCTGACCTTATGTTGCACAGGAACGGCATCCGGTTTTAACATGATCTTATGAACATAGCCTTTCAACTTACCAATCTCCTCCTTAAACAACTCAGGCATCCCATCAACAATCGACAATGTAGGTACTTCATCCACCACCATCACTTGATCATCAGCCCTCGGATTCAACACAATATGTAGATCGTACTGGTGTCCCCAACCCAATATGGCTGGACCAGACTGAGCAACGTACACCTTACCCCTCACAGTTCTGCCTTTGAACAAAATATTAGCAGACATAAACCCCACAATCACAATCCTTTCA